>NC_140996.1:173501614-176050562 GCF_052327205.1 Somniosus microcephalus | reverse complement strand
GGAAGAGAGAGAGCGACTGGGGGGGGGAAGAGAGAGAGCGACTGGGGGGGGAAGAGAGAGAGCGACTGGGGGGGAAGAGAGAGAGCGACTGGGGGGGAAGAAGAGAGCGACTGGGGGGGAAGAGAGAGCGACTGGGGGGGAAGAGAGAGCGACTGGGGGGGAAGAGAGAGAGCGACTGGGGGGGAAGAGAGAGCGACTGGGGGGGGAAGAGAGAGAGCGACTGGGGGGGGGAAGAGAGAGAGCGACTGGGGGGGGAAGAGAGAGAGCGACTGGGGGGGGAAGAGAGAGAGCGACTGGGGGGGGAAGAGAGAGAGCGACTGGGGGGGGAAGAGAGAGAGCGACTGGGGGGGAAGAGAGAGAGCGACTGGGGGGGGAAGAGAGAGAGCGACTGGGGGGGAAGAGAGAGAGCGACTGGGGGGGAAGAGAGAGAGCGACTGGGGGGGAAGAGAGAGAGCGACTGGGGGGGGAAGAGAGAGAGCGACTGGGGGGGGGAAGAGAGAGAGCGACTGGGGGGGGGAAGAGAGAGAGCGACTGGGGGGGTTCTGCTGTCACCAACTAAGAAGGGTCTACAGCAGAACCTGGATCTGCTGGAGTCGTACTGCCAGACTTGGGCCCTGACAATAAATCCCCAAAAAACCAAAGTCCTTGTGTTCCAGCAAAGATCCAGACATCAGGGACCCAAAATAAATTTCACACTAGGAACAACCAAAATTGAACAAACCACTAACTACACATACTTGGGCTTAAAAATCAGTTCTACGGGAAATTTCAAACTGGCTGTGAATGAACTGAAAGAGAAAGCAAGAAGGGCTTTCTATGCCATTAAAAAATCAATCCAAATAGAAATCCCAATTAGCATTTGGCTCAAAATTTTCAAATCAGTAATTGAACCAATTGCACTCTGTGGCAGTGAGGTGTGGGGACCGCTAACACAACAAGAATTTGCAAAATGGGACAAACACCCAATTGAGATCCTACATGCAGAATTCTGTAAAAGCATCCTCCGGACTCAAAGGAAAACCGTAAACAATGCATGCAGGGCAGAACTAGGCCAATATCCATTAATAATCACTAGCCAAAAAAGAGCCACCAAATTTTGGAAACACCTAGAAATGAGCAACCACCAATGCTATCATTACGAAGCCCTGAAATGCCAAGAGAGGACCATAAAGAAGAATACCCTCAGTCAACTAGTCCTGGGACTCAGTGAAGTAACTACTAACACTACTAACAATAACCAGCCCCAGGACAGTGACAGCGTAACACAAAGAATTCGACCCAACACAATCGTCACTAAGCAAAAGGAAAAATATCTGTCATTGGGCAGAAACAACAAAAACCCAAAGCAAACTCAATTGCTACTTGGCCCTAAACAGACAATAAAACATAGCTGATTACCTGACCATGGTAAAGGATAGCAAACTGAGAAAAACCTTGACAATGTACAGACTTAGTGAACATAGCCTGGCGATCGAAAAAGGTAGACACCGGCAGACCCGGCTACCAAGAGAGGACAGGATATGCTCTCACTGTAGTCAGCGAGTGGTGGAGACAGAGATGCACTTCCTCACAGCTTGTAGAAAATATCAGGGCATAAGGGAGAATTTCTACCCAAAATTCACAAAAATATGCCCAGAATTCAGAAATTTGAATGACGACCAAAAACTCCCATATTGTGTAACACTAGCGGCACACTATATTACAGCTTGCCATAAACAGAGGGACAACCACTAAATATAAGAAAAGAGTATATATAAATTATATGAAAGTATATTTATACACTCAGGGATATATCTGTTTATACACTGTATGGATAGATCTATATTTATGTGAACAAACATGAATGTTTTCCGATGCTTTGGCAACATAAGATGTAACTTGTCATGCCAATAAAGCGAATTGAATTGAATTGAGAGCGACTGGGGGGGGGAAGAGAGAGCGACTGGGGGGGGGAAGAGAGAGAGCGACTGGGGGGGGAAGAGAGAGAGCGACTGGGGGGGGGGAAGAGAGAGAGCGACTGGGGGGGGAAAGAGAGAGAGCGACTGGGGGGGGAAGAGAGAGAGCGACTGGGGGGGGAAGAGAGAGAGCGACTGGGGGGGGAAGAGAGAGAGCGACTGGGGGGGAAGAGAGAGAGCGACTGGGGGGGGAAGAGAGAGAGCGACGGGGGGGGGAAGAGAGAGAGCGACTGGGGGGGGGGGGGAAGAGAGAGAGCGACGGGGGGGGGAAGAGAGAGAGCGACGGGGGGGGGAAGAGAGAGAGCGACGGGGGGGGAAGAGAGAGAGCGACGGGGGGGGGAAGAGAGAGAGCGACTGGGGGGGGGAAGAGAGAGAGCGACGGGGGGGGGGAAGAGAGAGAGCGACGGGGGGGGGGGAAGAGAGAGAGCGACTGGGGGAAGAGAGCGCGACTGGGGGGAAGAGAGAGCGCGACTGGGGGGGAAGAGAGAGAGCGACTGGGGGGAAGAGAGAGCGACTGGGGGGGAAGGTGGGGGTAGGGGGGAATGAGGGGAAGGGGAGGGAGGGGTGAAGGTGGGGGGTGAAGGGGGTGTGGGGGGAAGGGGGTGTAGGGGAAGGAGGGGGAAGGGGAGGGGGGAAGGTGGGGGGAAGGAGGGGGAGGGGGGGAGGGGGGAAGGAGGGGGAGGGGGTGGGGGGAAGGAGGGGGGGGAGGGGGCCTGGTGAATCTTCGCTGTACTCTTTCCATGGCAAGAACATCCTTCCTCAGATAAGGCGACCAAAACAGCACACAATACTCAAGATGTGGCCTCACCAAGGCCCTGTGCAACTGTAGCAAGACATCCTTGTTCCTGTACTCAAACCCCCTCGCTACGAAGGCCAACATACCATTTGCCTTCTTAACCGCCTGCTGCACCTGCATGCTTACTTTCAGCGACTGGTGCACAAGGACACCCAGGTCTTGTTGCACTTCTCCTCCCAATCTATTGCCATTTAGATAATAATCTGCCTTCCTGTTTTTGCCACCAAAGTGGATAACCTCGCATTTATCCATGTTATATTGCATCTGCCATGCTTCTGCCCAATCACCCAACCTGTCCGAATCATACTGGAGTTTCTCGGCATCCTCCTCACAGCACACATGCCCACCCAGCTTTGTGTCGTCTGCAAACTTGGAGATATTACATCTAGTTCCCTCGTCCAGATCATTAATATATATTGTGATTAGCTGGGGTCCAAGGACCGATCCCTGCGGTACCCCACTAGTCACTGCCTGCCACTCAGAAAAGGAGCCGTTTATTCCAACTCTTTGCTTTCTGTCTGCCAACCAGTTCTCTATCCAAGTCAATATCTTGCCCCCAATCCCATGTGCCTTAATTTTACATGCTAATCTCTTATGCGGGACCCTATCGAAAGCCTGTTGAAAATTCAAATACAGGAAACTTTCGATTAACCGGCCCCTAAATAACCGGAACGCTCTATCCACCGGCAAAATTCAGGAGTCGGTTCAGGTAACTTTTTTTACTTTTAGTTACTTTTTTTACTCCATTTGTTGCTGTGCAAGGGTGTAGCTGAAGCTGTTGCGAAGCTGCAGAGACGCTTGCAACTTGTGCCGATTGTTTTGAAGCTGTAAGCAACAGAGTTTGTTGCTTTATACGGAGCTCTGAGCTCCGTATCTTTTACTATAGCATTCGGTTATCCGGAATTGTTGATGAACCGGCAACACATCGGTCCCGTCCATGCCGGATACCAGAAAGTTTCCTGTACACCACATCCACTGGTTCTCCCTTATCTATTTTACCAGTTACATCCTCAAAAAATTCCAGTAGATTAGTCAAGCACAATTTACCTTTTGTAAAGCCATGTTGACTTTGTCCAATCCGGTCACTTTTTTCCAAGTGCTCTGCTATTACATCCTTTATAATGGACTCTAGCATTTTCCCCACTACCGATGTCAGGCTTACTGGTCTGTAATTCCCCGTTTTCTCTCTACCGCCCTTTTTGAACAGTGGGGTAACATTAGCTACCCGCCAATGCATGGGTACTGTTCCAGAGTCTATCGAATTTTGGAAGATGACCAGCAATGCATCTACTATTTCTAGGGCCACTTCCTTAAGTACCCTAGGATGTAGATTATCAGGCCCTGGGGATTTATCGGCCTTCAATCCCGTCAATTTCCCTAACACCATTTCCCTACAAATACTGATTTCTATCAGTTCCTCCCTTTCATTAGACCCTATGTTCCCCGACATCTTTGGGAGGCTATTTGTGTCCTCCTTTGTGCAGACAGAACCAAAGTATGTATTTAATTGGTCTGCCATTTCTTTGTTCCCCATTATAAATTCCCCTGATTCTGACTGCAAGGGACCTATGCGGTATATCTGTTTGAGAGGGGGATGGCCACAGGGGACCCCTACACTACCTGCCTGTGCCTACTGCTCTGCCTGGCGGTCACCCATTCCCTTCCTGCCTGTGCAGTCTTTACCTGTGGTGTGACCAACTCCCTAAATGCGCTATCCACGACGTCCTCAGTATCGCGAATGCTCCAATATGTATCCATTCGCAGCTCCAGCGCCGCAATGCGGTCTGCCTGTAGCTGCTGCTGGATACACTTCCCGCACACATGGTCGTCAGGGACACAGCAAGTGTCCCTGATTTCCCACATAGCGCAGGAGGAGCATGCCACAGGGCCGAGCTGTGCTGCCATGACTTACCCTTTAATTAATTCAAATTAAATCAAATCAATACCACTAATTACACTACAATTAAATGATATACTCAAGGGCCCTTTTTTACTAGCATGAAGTGAAGCATAGAGTGCTTTTATGCCTATTCATTCTACAGAAAGTAATAACTACTTGGAAATGAGTTACAAAGCTGCATTCTAATGAAAAGTTTTACAACATGACACAAATCCTGTATAGCAAATTTCAACTGTTTTAAACATCCTGGAATGAATAATACTGCAAGATACAGTGGCTATGATTATTCTGCGATATATTCAAAGTCTGAAAATTAAATGATTAAATAATTTTTCTTTCAAGACCATTCTTATATTTGGCTTGGCCTTCCTTCTCTCCCCTACTGTCATTTCAATGCATTAGGATTAGTTAACAGATTGCTTCTGTGTGGGATATATGAAACTTTACTTTTACTGAACTTTAATTAGACCAGTTCTCTGTACTCAAGCAGCTGTCCACTTTGTGATGTTGCGGAATGTCAATATCTATAAACTCCCTTTGCTGCATTCCTTTGTGACTGATGTATTTTACAGGTTTTATGTTGAAGCTAGTCTGCTGCTTATCTGTGCGTTGTTTTCCCTCTAATTTATTTTGGCACTACATATTTATTCCGTGTTTGTGTAAAGAAAGTGCACAACAAGGTTCACAAACTAGCTTTATACCTAGTACAATACAGAAACAAGGGTAAAATAAAGATGCATCTGTGGCCAACTATGTACAGAAAGGGTGAAATATAGTATAGGCAGATAGACAGGTAAGACAACTATAGATGCCAGTAGATGGGTGGGTGTGGGCTGGTGTGCAGTCATAAAGAGTCTCTCAATAATATTGCCTGGTCAGCTTCACAGTGACATAAATATTGAGGAATCTTTCTGAAGGCAGAAAGTGAAATATTTCATGGTGACATTGGTCCATTATATTTTTGCACTTGCAAGTGATCAAGGAATTTTACCAGCTTTTTAAATTAATTTCTCTACCCAAACAAATGATGCATTTCTGATGATGGCACTAGACTAGAAATGCAGAGATCACAAGTTTAATTCCCACCGTGGCAAATTGTGAAATTGAATTCAATAAAAAATATATTTAATTTCTTAGGATGTGAGCTAAATTGGTATGGCATGAGGGCATTAAGAGTCACTTGCATAGTGTGCAGACTGGAGTCATATGTAGGCGAGATCAGGTAGGGGTGGCAGGTTCCCTTCCCTGATGGACATTTCATGGGCTTTATGATAATTCAACAGCTTTCAAGGACATTTTCACTAATGTCCTTCAGGGAAGGGAACCTGCCACCACACCCAATCTGGTCTATGTGACTTGAGTCCCACACTGCTGATAATCTACATCCTAGGGTACTTAAGGAAGTGGCCCTAGAAATAGTAGATGCATTGCTGGTCATCTTCCAAAATTCTATACACTCTGGAACAGTACCCATGGATTGGAGGGTAGCTAATGTTACCCCACTATTCAAAAAAGGTGGTAGAGAGAAAACGGGGAATTTTTGACCGGTAAGCCTGACATTGGTAGTGGGGAAAATGCTAGAGTCTATTATAAAAGATGTAATAGCAGAGCACTTGGAAAGCAGTAACTGGATCGGACAAAGTCAACATGGATTTACAAAAGGTAAATTGTGCTTGACTAATCTACTGGAATTTTTTGAGGATGTAACTGGTAAAATAGATAAGGGAGAACCAGTGGATGTGGTGTATTTGGACTTTCAGAAGGCTTTCGATAAGGTCCCACATAAGAGATTAGCGTGTAAAGTTAAGGCACATGGGATTGGGGGCAAGGTATTGACTTGGATAGAGAACTGGTTGGCAGACTGAAAGCAAAGAGTTGGAATAAACGGGTCCTTTTCCGAGTGGCAGGCAGTGACTAGTGGGGTACCGCAGGGATCGGTCCTAGGACCCCAGCTATTCATAATATATATTAATGATCTAGACGAGGGAACTAGATGTAATATCTCCAAGTTTGCAGATGACACAAAGCTGGGTGGGCGTGTGTGCTGTGAGGAGGATGCTGAGAAACTACAGGATGATTTGGACAGGTTGGGTGATTGGGCAGAAGCATGGCAGATGCAATATAATGTGGATAAATGCGAGGCTATCCACTTTGGTGTCAAAAACAGGTAGGCAGATTATTAACTGAATGGCAATAGATTGGGAGAAGGGGAAGTGCAACGAGATCTGGGTGTCCTCGTGCACCAGTTGCTGAAGGTAAGCATGCAGGTGCAGCAGGCGGTTAAGAAGGCAAATGGTATGTTGGCCTTCGTAGTGAGAGGGTTCGAGTACAGGAACAAGGGTGTCTTGCTGCAGTTGTACAGGGCCTTGGTGAGACCACATCTTGAGTATCGTGTGCAGTTTTGGTTGCCTTATCTGAGGAAGGATGTTCTTGCCATGGAGGGAGTGCAGCGAAGATTCACCAGGCTGATACCTGGGATGGCAGGGATGATTTATGAGGAGAGATTGGGTTGATTGGGCTTGTACTCGCTGGAGTTTAGAAGAATGAGAGGGGATCTCATTGAAACTTATAAAATTCTAACAGGACTAGACAGACTAGATGCAGGAAGGATGTTCCCGATGGCCAGGGAGTCCAGAACCAGGGGTCACAGTCTAAGGATAAGGGGTAAGCCATTTAGGACAGAGATGAGGAGGAATTTCTTCACCCAGAGAGTGGTGAACCTGTGGAATTCTCTACCACAGAAGGCAGTAGAGGCCAATTCATTAAATATATTCAAGAAGGAGTTAGATATATTTCTTAAGGCTAAAGGGATCAAGGGATACGGGGAGAAAGCAGGGACAGGGTACTGAATTTGGATGATCAGCCATGATCTCATTGAATGGCGGAGCAGGCTCAAGGGGCCAAATGGCCTACTCCTGCTCCTATCTTCTATGTTTCTACACAGTTGACTCAATGTCCTCAGAGAAACAGGGATGAGCAATAAATACTGCCTTGCCAGTGTCACCCACATCTCATGAACAAATATTTTGTTGAAGTCCTTATCAGGATGAAAATATAAAGTGAATTGAATAGATCAGGATGCATTCAGTTATGTAATGGAAGAGTACATTTGTAAACACATTGGTCCGTATTTTCCGATCGGAGGCTTCCTGCGTGAGAAGGCCTCCGATCTGGAAAAAATCTACACTCTTACCTGAGGGCTCCGGAGGTCTGGACATTTCCGCTACTGGGCCTGTGCTCTATGAAATGTGCAGGGCCTACGTATCCCAGGGGCGCAGGCGGTTCTCGAGCGTCCCTGGGATCACGTGGGCCATGGGGAACCAATGGAAGAAGGGAATCCCCCTTCATACTTTTGACAGGTTTCTCAGCTTAGACCCGTCAAAAGTATGAATGGGGATCACTCAAAAAATACATCAAAACATTAAATAATTTTTTTTATCACATTTTTAAAATTAGTTAAAATTACATTAAATATTTTAAACAAAAATGTAATTTTTGGAAACAAAATAAAAGTTTTACAGGGCTAAAAATAAACGTAACTTTTTTTTAAAAAGTATTTTAAAATTATAAATGAGTGAAACAAAATTATTTTTTTTACTTTTTTTATACTCTATATGCTGGTAAAAGCAGGCCTTACCTGCTTTTACCTGGCGTAAGATTTTTAAAGATTTTCAGCGGGCGGAGGTTGTGCAGAAAGTGGAACTCTCCACCCGCAGAGGCCCTTCTCCAGGGCAGGCGCAGGATCTGTCAAGAGCATTCTTGCCGGATCGGAAGTGCCAGTTTTCAGCGCATGCGCTTCGCATGCCTGAAACCGGCACTTGCGAGGTCCCTACGGGTCTGTACACAGCTTGTACACACCGTAGGGATCGGAAAATACGGGCCATTAACTTAGTGATTAAAGATTCAGATAAATTCAAGCTGGATTTGGGGGGAGGGGGAAGTCCAAAATTTAAATCTTCTAACTAGAGACTGAAACTGAAAGCAAGAGCTCAGTGGATAGTGCCTAGAGGCTGGCTGCGAATCTATTCTCTGTTGGAATGATGCAGAGACTGCCAGATTGAACACATACCCCATTAAAATTGCTTAAAGGGCAGTTAGAATAGAATTAGGAATATGTGGGTTTCTATGAACTGTTTTTCCTCATACCATCACTCAGTATAAAGTAGGTAGTTTCACCAATAGGAACTAGTGCCTCCAGATGTGGCTTTTCTAATAAATGAAGTATACTCTCAATCACCTATTTACAATTACAGACTCCCACTACTTTTATTCATACAAGGACTTGGGCATTATAGGTTGGGATTTGGAATTGGCTGACTGCTAATTATTTTTTTGATTTGTTCTCGGGATGTGGGTGACACTGGCCAAGCCATATTTATTGTCCTTCCTATTTGCCCCGAGAAGGTGTTGGGCTTTCTCCTTGAACCGCTTTGATCTTGTGCTGATAGTATTCCTTCAATGGTGTTTGGAAAGGAATCCCAGGATTTTGGCCCAGTGACAATGAAGGAATGGCTGTATATGTCCAAGTCAGGATGATGTGTAACTTGGAGGCAACTTGGAGGTGATAGTATTCCCATGCTATTCCTGTTCTTGTCCTTCTTGGTCTCAAGTTGGAAGGTGCTGTTGAACTAAGCCATGCGAGTTGTGGTAGTGTGCCTTTAATGGAGGCGGTGGGTAATGAGTCCAGTGACAGGAGTGCTAGTCAAACGGACCACTTTTTCCTGGATGGTGTTGAGCTTCTTGAGTATTGCAGCTACAGCAAATACAGGATAATGATGGTGGTGGACTTGAGAATGGTTGTGCCGTTGAAGGTCAAAGGAAGATGGCTGGCCCTTTTATTGTTGGAGCTGATCTTTACCTGGTAGATGTATGGCACAAATGTTACTTGCCACTTGTCAACCCAAGCATGTATGTTGTCCAGGTCCTGTTGTGGATTGGCATGGACTCTATTATCGGAGGAGTAGAATTGTCAATAAACAGCCCCATTCCTGACCTTATAATGTAGGGAAGGTTACTGATGAAGTAGCTAAAGATGGTTGGGCCAAGCACGCTGCCCTGAGATATTCCTACAGCTATGTCCTGGGGTGTAGTGTATGTACCTTTAAGAGGAACTATGTTTTTGAAGCCCCTGTATACTGTAGTACCAGTAGTGACCACTTGGGTATATAAGCCTGTGTAGCGTCTTGTGTTGTTAGTTCACCTCCAGACTTTGTTCAGTAAACACTTGTTAAATCAACTCCTGCATTCCGTGTCTCCATTAACACACGGATCTAACATGGGGCTGTGATGCTTGACCTCCAAAAAAAAACACAGTATCTTCCTTTATGTCAAGTATGGTTCCAGTCACTGGAAGGTTTTTTCATTGACTCCGATTAACACTTAGTTTTGCTAAGGTTAGATTTGTCCAACCTTTTGTGAATAAGATATACCTGTATAATTTTCCACATTGTCAGATAGATGCCAGTGTCATAGCTGCATTAGTATAGTTTGGCTGGCTAGGGGGTGGAGTGGGGCTAGGTCTGGTGCACAGATCTTCAGCACTACATTCAGGGTATTGATGGGGCCCATTGCCTTCATTGTGTCCAGTGCACTCAGCTGCTTATTGTCACTTGGAGTGAAATAAATTGGCTGGACACTGGCATCTATGATGGTGGTTACCTCAAGGGAAGGCTAAGTGGGATTGTCCACTTGGGACTTTTGGCTGAGGACACTTTCAAACACTTTAGCCTTGTCTCTTGCACTCATGTTCTGGGGTCTGCCATAGTTGAGAATGGAGATGTCAGGAAGCCTCCTCTGCCCATTAGTTGCCTGATTGTCCACCAGGTGCTGCTGCTGCGACATATGCCAAATGTGAATGGCCTTCATTGCATCTATAACCCTTTAAATAGATATTCTGCAGATTATCAAGTGCACGTCGCTGGATATTTAGCTTGCTGCGCATATTTTTTAATTCCTCTACTTGGTGACGATAAAACTTTGATTTTCTTTATCCATAAATTCTGGCCAGTGCAGTGACAATCATAACGCAATAGTAAATATAGTAGAAAATTCAGAAAGGAGTTGACCAATGATCCATCTAGCCTGCCGTCTTAATTTCCCACAAGGTTTCCTTGATTCATTTCTAAATTAATAACCTTAAATCCTATTTGCTGACAAGAATTTGTCTAGTTCATTTTTGAGCCTTGTCAGATTCTTGTTCCACCATCCTTGCTGGTAATCTGACCCACATGTTCATCACCCTTTTTGCTGAAAAGTTTTCCCTAAATTTCCCATTTTCTTTTGTTCTCTCAATTTTCAAAATATGGCTTCTTGATTTTGAATTTTGTACACTACAGAAAATCCCATCCGGATCCATATTCTCCAACACTTCGTTGTCTTAAATACTTATATCAAATCGCCTTTCAATCTTTTTTAAGTAGCGCCCAAGGATAGCCAACCTCTCATAGGTCTGTCTCCTTAGGTCTGGAATCAATCTAGTGGTCCTCCTTTGTACTCCCACCATTAATTTAGTGCCCTTTTTATAATTTCGAGACCAAAACAGCATGCAGTACTCCAGATGTAGTCTAACCAAGGCCAAATATAATTTTAGAAACTACTCTTGAACTATAAATAGCTATACATATTCCGTTTGCTTTCCTAACTGCCTTTGAACATTATACCAATGGTTTTAGTGAATGTAACACCATAATCCCAAGTTCTTTTTCCTGTTGTGACTCCACAAGCTTAATTCCATTTAGTACATAATCAACAAAATCTTTCCTCCTGCTGGATCTCTTAAGTTTGCACTTCTCCATATTAAATTGCATCTGGTACTTCTCTGGGTCCTTTTGGCATTATGCACATTACAGCTGTCATTTGTCATTGCTCCCAATGTGTTGTCAACTGCAAATTTAGACAAATTATAAACAATAGCAGCCCAACGCTGAAACATGAAAAGATCACGAACAATCAGCTTCCATCTAGATAACTCCCCATGCATCACCACTTACCACTGTCTACCAAACACCCAACTGCTAATCTAGTCTAACACTGCCATTGATCCCATGGGCACAAATATTGTGTAGTCGTCTTATTATGTGGAACAGTGTTAAATGTCTCCTGAAGTCCAGGTATGCAACACCCATGTCCTCACCCCTATCTACCACGTCTGTAACCTCTTCAAAGAAATCCAGTAAATCGGTTAAGTACGACCTCCCACTCCTAAATTATGCTGGCTATCTCTAGCCCTTGTTCTTCGAGATGATCCCTTGAATGATTCTTCATCACAATTTCAAACAATTACTTCACAATCTAGATAAGGCTTACGGGTCTATAATTTCATGGTCCATCCTTAGTCCTCTTTTTAAGAAATAGCAGTCACATTTGCTACTTTTCATTCTTCTGAGATCTGACCTGAGCCAAGTCCTCAGCACCCTATGATGAAAATTGTCAATGCCTAAGGCCTTATCAACCTTGAGCTTCTGCAACCAATCAAATATAGCCTCCCTTTTGATTCTAAAGATTTCCAGTCCACATTTGTAATTATACCTTTTCTTCAATTTTGTTTTTTCTCCCCTATTTCATTTGTGAACACTTGCAAAGTAGTGGTTTAATAGGTGTCCGATTTGGCTCAGTAGTGGCATTATTGGCCCTGATATTTACGGGATGGCGAAGTAGCGTGGGGGGGGGGGGAAAACCCGGCAAGGGTGGGGACGTGGAGGTCCTGCCGAAATTAATGGTAGGTCCTCATTATAATTTTTTGTACCATTTCCCACACAGCAGCCGACCAAATTGACAGGTTGGCTGGCTGCCAGGCGGGAAAACCAGCAGCAGGAGGCCGCGGCCGGAGACCCTTAGGGACGGTCCCTAGCAATCGGGATCGAAAGAATGGGGGAAGGAAACGAGAGATCGGGACTTGGTGGGGGGG
The DNA here is from genome assembly GCF_052327205.1 of Somniosus microcephalus. NCBI lineage: Eukaryota > Metazoa > Chordata > Chondrichthyes > Squaliformes > Somniosidae > Somniosus > Somniosus microcephalus. Next base: position 176,038,005 of record NC_140996.1, on the reverse strand, counting down.
GCGGTGGGGAAAGAGAGTGGCAATCAGGAGAGAGGGAGTGAGAGATCGGAGCTTGGAGGGAGATGTCGGCGATCACGGCAGGGGTGAGAGAGAGGCTGTGATCGGCAGAGGGGAGGCTGAAGGCTTCCTTGAGGGCCAAGGGTAGCACTCCTGCTCCTTCTGGCCCACAAGGAGTGCTGTAAAAGGCACTCAGCTTTTACTGCTGGGTTTCTTGAGCCCTGGGAAACCCAGCCAGCAACTGTTAAATTTAAATCAGGCTCCCAATTGCGCTGAGGGAGCGTGATTTAAATATATTAATGAAGTGTCCTGCCTCTCTCCAAGGCGGAACAGTTGCACGGCGTACTACCCGCTGCCACAAAAATGGCGTGGGCACATACGCAGCGGGTTGGGGATGCATTCTCTGTTTTTTAATTTTTACACCAACTCTCTCCCACCCATCGTCGGGGCGGGTGCTAATATCAAGGCCATTGTTTCTGAGTCGGAAGGTTACGGGTTTAAGCCCCACTCCAGAGAATTGAGAACATAATCTAGTCTGACACTTCAGTACAGTACTAAAGGAGTGCTGCACCGTCAAAGCTTCCATCTTTCAGATGAGGCATTAAACCAGTCGTGATCAAAATATGGCCCGCGAGTCGTATCCGGCCCGCCAAGTCATTCATCCGGCCTGCTGGACGGGTCAGAACTAGAACGCGAGCTGGAGCTCAACTTGCTCATTAGTCTGTCCACTTTCACTTCTCGTGGGTCAGAGACGGACCCGAACTGCAGCCAGGGAACACATAGTGATACTTAATTCAGTTTGTCAATTCACAAAAGCGATTCTCCCCGGCCCGATCTTAAAAGGATCCTTTCCGCGATTCTGGGCCCCAATGGCGAATGTCTGTATCCAGAATGCATTGCGTACTCGAATATGCCCTATCCATTTTAGAGTCGACTCATGGCTGCTCACCTCCATGACTCTCTTACCAAAGAAAGAGACCGGCACTGGTCTTTCCTCTCCTGGTACCCAGAGTACGACGGCAGGGGAGTTCTCATCACCGTCTTAGACACGGGAGTGGATCCCAGAACACAAGGACTCCAGGTAACGTGATTGTAGTTCAGGCCTTGCGAAGCTTCAGGCTCCCGTACTCAGCACACTAATAAGAGAAGACCGCTCATGTCGGAGGCCTCGCAGACTCGAGCCACTCTGCCAAACAGCCACGTAGACTTTCAGTACAACGTGATCGACCAATCGTTTTATTCATATAGTAATGGAAGATTTGACTCTTTTATACTACATTTTGTATATTTTAGTATCTGACTACTATCTGAATTTATGTTTATGCAATGTTCCCTTTAATATTTTTTTCGTGCGCGGTCCCTTTAAATTTTCTGTGGTTTCTCTTCCAGTGGCAGGAGCTGGAGAGCGGCCTGCGCGGGACCTCATAATCGGTGCGTGGCCATGCATCTTAAGGGGAACATTGGTGTGCGGCCCTCAACAGCTCACCAAAACTTGTGAAGTGGCCCTCCAGCCCAAGTAATTGCCCACCCCCACCCCTGCCGTAAACTTAAAAGATCCCATGGCATTATTTGAAGAAGAGCAGGGTAGATCTCCGAGTATCCTGGCTAAAATTTATTCCTCAGCCATCGTCACTAAAACAGATTACTTAGTCATTATCTCACTGCTGGTTGTGGGACCTTCCTCATCACAAATTGGCTGCCGAGTTTCCTACATTACAACAGTGACTACATTTCAAAAGTACTTCATTGGCTAAAAGTGCAATTTGGAAATCCAGAGGTTGTGAAAGGTACTATATGCAGTAAATGCAAGTTCTTTCTATTAATGCACTCTCAGTTCTGAGAGTAGTAACTGCAGAACGTGAAGCACAGGCAGTGATTTCCTTTAATACTGATCACACTCTGCTTACCAGAAGAGAGTTTTGTGAGCATTTATGTACAGAGCTCTGCTCCCTGGCCAGTAAATTTGTAATTTTTTTAAGCATTAGGCTGTGAGCACCTGCTTTCTCTTAACATTAAAAATAACTACAGTAAAGCACCGGAGTACTTTTTAAAATCTGCTTCACACTGCACTGGAATTATACTTCATGGTGTCCAAACCATGTGAAACGGCCCTCTCATGGGTTTTAGTGAATTCTGAAGTCAGTTTCGGATCTAGCACTGGAGAAACTTTTATGCTGATACTTAATCATATGAAAGTGACAGCATGTGAGAATTAGAAAACATCATCCAATATATCATTGGTTATTAACTAGGAATTATATCATTGGTTAGTAACTAGGAATTATTGCTGCATTTTATTATTTCCACAAAATCCCTATTCACGAGTGATAACTGCAGTATTTAGTACATTTGGGCACAACTTCTTTCATTTCCAGAACTGCAAAATCAATTCATTGAACTTAGCTAAATATTGTACTTGACTTGTTAGTTCATAGTTTAGATCATAGTTTTAGTGTAATTACGATGGCACTCTTGAATTTTCCTTCAATGTTTTTGTCAACATAAAGCAAAAACATATTCCAATGTATTAGTCAAACTTATTTATGTATTCAGCACAAAAGCAAGTATTGCTTGAAAATGAGAACAGTCAGTTTGTTACTTCAGATTATTGTTGAAACAAACAGCTCACCATTGTTACTCGGTCAGCATGCCATTCATTCCTCTTGTCCACTCAGGAAATGGAGTCATTTTATTTAAGCATGTTTCTTTCACGACATTTTATTAACACTTAGAATGATTTCGTAGCAAATAGGATACGAATTGGCGGCTTAAATACTTTTTAAACCTTTATGCAAATTCATGCCAGTGGGTGAATTTGACCAATTAGCACTCAGTTTACTGCTTCTAGTGATGCTATGACTTAGGCCGGAATTTTCTTTACCTGGGCGGGTGCAGTGCGGGCGGTCACCGTGGCGGGCCGCGACCCTGTTGTTGCTTCCATCCCGCTGCAGAAATCGACTTTGCGCTAATGCGGCCTATTAAGCCCACCCTGCGCATTACCCGGCCCTATTAACTGGTGCAGGTCTGATGACGTCATCGACGATGCATTTTCAGCAGGGATGTTTAAAGGAGCCATGGCCACATTGCATTTGAAGGTTCATCTAGGAATGTGCACTGGAGCTTTTGATTGTTCCAAGCACTTGGAAACGTGACTGCACTGAGGCAACGGGCTTCACCTAGGTTCTCCGATGACTCCCTCCATGTGCTTCTCATTAGAACAGGAAAGGCGAGTACAAAGCCACACTCAACTTCATCCTGCTGTGTCTCTCATCACATCCCCATCACCCTGCCTTCCCAACCTTACTCCTGCACATGCTTACTCACACCAACATACTTTGCACGTCCACCCATCCCCCTCTCTCTCTCTACATTATCACATCGCTATCTTACTAGCCACCCTTCACACTCACCCTCATCCTGACAGCGGCGGACCTGGGTGTGGAGTGAGGAGCGAGTGAGGCATAAAAGCGGCAGCAGCGAGCGAGGCCCGACCACAGCGGCGGACCTGGGTGTGGAGCGAGCGAGGCAAAAAGCGGCAGCAGCGAGCGAGGCCCGACCACAGCGGCGGACCTGGGTGTAGCGTGAGGAGCGAGCGAGGCATAAAAGTGGCAGCAGCGAGCGAGGCCCGACCACAGCGGCGGACCTGAGTGTGGCGTGAGGAGCGAGCGAGGCATAAAAGCGGCAGCAGCGAGCGAGGCCCGACCACAGCGGCAGAGCTGGGTGTGGCGTGAGGAGCGAGCGAGGCATAAAAGCGGCAGCAGCGAGCGAGACCCGACCACAGCGGCGGACCTGGGTGTGGCGTGAGGAGCGAGCAAGGCATACCAATTCAGCAGCGGGAGAGCGAGGTAAAAAGTAATCAAAGTGTGACATCACCAGAAAGCAGGTAAGTGATTGGTTGGTGAATATTTCTCTCTTTTTTTCCAAACTTAAACTCTGTGGTTTATAGTTTCTAAGCTCTGAGGTGTAGCAGGGGCTGCTGGTAACCAAAAATTTAACTTAATTTAAAGGAAGTAAAGGGTAAGTCATGTCAGGACAGCTCAGCCCTGTAGTTTGCTCCTCCTGCACTATGGGAAATCAGGGACACTTCCTGTGTCCCTGACGACCATGTGTGCAGGAAGTGTGTCCAGCTGAAGCTACTGACAGATCGCATTGCGGCACTGGAGCAGCGGATGGATAGATATAATGGTGCATTCGCGAGGCTGAGGAAGTCATGGATAGCACGTTTAGGGAGGTGGTCACACCGCAGGTAAAGGTTGCACAGGCAGAAAGGGAATGGGTGACCACCAGGCAGAATACTAGGCGCAGGCAGGTAGTGCAGGAATCCCCTGGGGTCATCCCCCTCTAGAACAGTTATACCGTTTTGGATACTGTTGGGGGGGGATGGCTTAACAGGGAAAGGCAGCAGCAGCCAACCTCCTGGCACCAGGGGTGGTTCTGCTGCACAGGACTGGAGGAAAAAGAGGGGTAGAGCTACAGTGATAGGGGATTCTATTGTAAGGGGAATAGATAGGCGTTTCTGCGGCAGCAAACGAGACTCCAGGATGGTGTGTTGCCTCCCTGGTGCAAGGGTCAAGGATGTCTCGGAGAAGCTGCAGAAAATTTTGGAAAGGGAGGGTGAACAGCCAGTTGTCATGGTGCATATAGGTACCAACGATATAGGTAAAGAACGAGATGAGGTCCTAAAAGCTGAATATAGGGAGTTAGGAGGTAAATTAAAAAATAGGACCTCAAAGGTAGTAATCTCAGGATTGCTACTAGTGCCACGTGCTAGTCAGAGTAGAAATAGAAGGATACTTCAAATGAATATGTGGCTAGAGGAATGGTGCAAGGGGGAGGGATTCAAATTCCTAGGACATTGGAACCAGTTCTGGGGGAGGTGGGACCAGTACAAACCGGACGGTCTGCACCTGGGCAGGACCGGGACCGATGTCCTTGTGGGAGTGTTTGCTAGTGCTGTGGGGGAGGGTTTAAACTAAAATGGCAGGGGGATGGGAACCTGAGCAGGGAGACAAAGGAAAGGGAAACAAGGATAGAAGCAAAAGACAGGAAGGAGAAAAACAAAGGTGGCAATCGGAGAAATCAAGGGTTTAAAACAAACATGGCCACAGTAAATAATAATGCTAAAAGGTCTAAGAGCATTAAAAAAACAAGCCTGAAGGCTTTGTGTCTTAATGCAAGGAGCATTTGTAATAAGGTGGATGAATTAGCAGCGCAAATAGAGGTAAATGAATATGATATGATTGGGATTACGGAAACATGGCTCCACGGGGACCAAGGCTGGGAACTCAACATCCAGGGGTATTCAATATTCAGGAAAGATAGGCAAAAAGGAAAAGGCGGTGTGGGGTAGCATTGCTGGTTAAAGAGGGGAGCAACACAATTGTAAGGAAAGATATTAGCTCTGATGTGGAATCTGTATGGGTAGAACTGAGAAATAGCAAAGGGCAGAAAATGTTAGTGGGAGTGGTGTATAGACCCCCAAACAGTAATGCAGAGGTTGGGGATGGCATTAAAAGGGAAATTAGAGAAGCGTGCAATAAGGGCACAGCAGTCATCATGGGTGACTTTAATCTACATATAGATTGGGCTAACCAAATTAGTAACAATACTGTGGAGGAGGAATTCCTGGAGTGTATACGGGATGGTTTCCTGGACCAATATGTCGAGGAACCAACTAGTGATCAGGCCATCTTAGACTGGGTATTATGCAATGAGAAAGGATTAATTAGCAATCTTGTTGTGCGACGCCCCTTGGGTCAGAACGATCATAATATGATAGAATTCTTCATTAAGATGGAGAGTGAAGTAGTTGACTCAGAGACTAAGGTCCTGAATTTAAATAAAGGGAACTATGATGGTATGAGACGTGAGTTGGGTAGGATTGATTGGGTAATGTCACTCAAAGGGTTGATGGTGGATAGGCAATGGCAAACATTCAAAGATCGCATGGATGAACTACAGAATTTGTTTATCCCAGTTTGGCATAAAAATAAATCAAAAAAGGTGACTCAACCGTGGCTAACTAGGGAAATTAGGGATAACATAAGATCCAAAGAGAGGACATATAAATTGGCCAAAAAAAGCAGCAAACCTGAGGATTGGGAGCAGTTTAGGATTCAGCAAAGGAGGACAATGGGATTAATTAAGAGGGGGAAATAGATTATGAAAGTAAGCTTGCAGGGAAGATAAAAACTGACTGTAAAAGCTTTTATAGATATGTGAAGAGAAAAAGATTGGTGAAGTCAAGCGTAGGTCCCTTACAGTCAGAATCAGGGGAATTTATAATGGGGAACAAAGAAATGTCTGACCAATTAAATACATATTTTGGTTCTGTCTTCACAAAGGAGGACACAAATAACCTCCCAGAGATGTCGGGGAACATAGGGACTAATGAGAGGGAGGAACTGAAAGAAATCAGTATTTGTAGGGAAATGGTGTTGGGGAAGTTAACAGGATTGAAGGCCGATAAATCCCCAGGGCCTGATAATCTACATCCTAGGGTACTTAAGGAAGTGGCCCTGGAGATAGTAGATGCATTGCTGGTCATCTTCCAGAACTCAATATGACTCTGGAACAGTACCCATGGATTGGAGGGTAGCTAATGTTACCCCACTATTCAAAAAAGGTGGTAGAGAAAAAGCGGGGAATTATAGACCGGTAAGCCTGACATCGGTAGTGGGGAAAATGCTAGAGTCCATTATAAAAGATGTAATAGCAGAGCGCTTGGAAAGCAGTGACAGGATTGGACAAAGTCAACATGGATTTACAAAAGGTAAATCGTGCTTGACTAATCTACTGGAATTTTTTGAGGATGTAACTGGTAAAATAGATAAGGGAGAACCAGTGGATGTGGTGTATTTGGACTTTCAGAAGGCTTTCGATAAGGTCCCACATAAGAGATTAGCGTGCAAAATTATTGGGGGCAAGCTATTGACTTGGATAGAGAACTGGTTGGCAGATAGAAAGCAAAGAGTTGGGATAAACGGGTCGTTTTCCGAGTGGCAGGCAGTGACTAGTGGGGTACGGCGAGGATCGGTCCAAGGACCCCAGCTGTTCACAATATATATTAATGATCTGGACGAGGGAATTGGATGTAATATCTCCAAATTTGCAGACGACACAAAGCTGGGTAGGCGGGTATGCTGTGAGGAGGATGTTGTGAAACTCCAGTACGATTTGGACAGGTTGGGTGATTGGGCAGAAACATGGCAAATGCACTATAATGTGGCTAAATGTGAGGTTATCCACTTTGGTGGCAAAAACAGGAAGGCACATTATTATTTGAATGGCAATAGATTGGGAGAAGGGGAAGTGCAAAGAGACCTGGGTGTTCTTGCGCACCAGTCGCTGAAGGTAAGCATGCAGGTGCAGCAGGCAGTTAAGAAGGCAAATAGTATGTTGGCCTTCGTAGCAAGAGGGTTCGAGTACAGGAACAAGGATGTCTTGCTGCAGTTGTACAGGGCCTTGGTGAGACCGCACCTTGAGTATTGTGTGCAGTTTTGGTCGCCTTATCTGAGGAAGGATGATCTTGCCATGGAAGGAGTGCAGCGAAGATTCACTAGGCTGATACCTGGGATGGCAGGAATGACTTGCGAGGAGAGATTGTGTCGATTGGGCTTATACTCACTGGAGTTTAGAAGATTGAGAGGGGATCTCATCGAAACCTATAAAATTCTCTCAGGCCTGGACAGACTAGATGCAGCAAGGATGTTTCCGATGGCCAGGGAGTGCAGAACCAGAGGTCATAGTCTAAGGATAAGGGGTAAGCCATTTAGGACAGAGATGAGGAGGAATTTCTTCACCCAGAGAGTGGTGAACCTGTGGAATTCTCTGCCACAGAGGGTGGTGGAGGCCAGTTCATTAAATATATTCAAGAAGGAGTTGAATATATTTCTTAAGGCTAAAGGGATCAAGGGATATGGGGAGAAGGCAGGGACAGGGTACTGAATTTGGATGATCAGCCATGATCTCATTGAATGGCGGAGCAGGCTCGAGGGGCCGAATGGCCTACTGCTGCTCCTATCTTCTATGTATGTTTCTATGTAATGCAATCATACCAACTAACAACACACAAGGAGGCCATTTGACATTGCAAACCCACTCCATCATAGTCTTCCTCTAAAGATGTAACCCATCCATTCCTTACACTCATTCCATCACTTCCACTCAACCTTCTCTTTCCCTCCTGGCAGGGAAAGCGAGCCCACAATCAGCGGGAGAGAGAGAGAGAACCGGAGGTGGCCCTCCATCATTTGCCACCCTCAAAACAGCAGAGGAAGCTGCGTTAGACGTATCGGGAGTCGCCGAGCAGCTGGAGGTGGGAGACTGAGAGGGTCCCATCTCAGCAACTTGGTGACATATCATACAGCTACATGGCATACATCAGTCACTCATATGGGGACTGATTTGATCAGCCACTGAATGGTAATCATGTGCATAATGGTATCTGTACCCATCCATTTTTCATATGACATATCTAACTCATCTCTTCACTCTCCCACAGGTCCATCAAGAGCCCACCCCACACTGTCCAGGAGGAAGAGGAAGATGACTTCTCAGAGGAGCCTCCAACTTCCGAGGGTGCAACATCACCAGACATAAGCGCACCCAGCACCAGCGCAGAGACGCACTCCTTGGCGGGTCCCACACGAGATAGAATAGTGTTGTTACCTGGTGTCTCTCAACTCACAAGTGAGCAAGAGCAGATGGTGGAGACAGGAACAACAGTGGAGACTCCTCGCCAGAGGGCGCAGAATGCTCCTAGCTCTTCTCAGCTGCATGCAGGTGCTGAGCCTCGGGGGCCATCTAGAATGAGGGCGATCCTGGAGGTGCAGCAAGAAGTGCAGGGGGCTCTGAAAGGTTTTGAAACCGCAATGTTTGCAAATGTGCAGAGAATGGAGGAGTCCATCTCCAACATGAGTACCACTGTGTCGCAGGCGATGGCGACTGTCAGCTCTTCCATGGAAAGGATGGCCACCTGCATGGAGCAGCTAATGTGCCACTCACAAGAGCACATGGTATCTATGGAGAATAGATGGCAGAGGCTCATAGACCTCTCTAGGAGGAAGATCCTCATGGGCCCACATCGAATGTCAGCTGTGGCTCAGTTGGTAGCACTTTCGCCTCTGAGCCAGAAGGTTGTGGGTTCAAGTCCTTTTCCAGGCGCAGCTGCTACTGGACTGCATGTACCTCTCAAAAAACGGAAGTTCCAGGCGTGTGCGCTGCCTCTCCGGTGCAGGCGTTTGACCTGTGAACCCCTTTCCTCAGAGAGCGGAAGTTCCGGTTTCCAGCGCATGCGCAGCGTGTACACACCCGTAGGGAACGGAATTTCAGGGCCGATATAATTAGCTAACTTGTCAAACAGGGCATCGGTGACCTGAGTGATGCAACTGTGGGCGGCCAACTGCAAGATGCCGCAAATGTCTGCTGCAGATCCCTGGAAGGAGCCTGAAGCGAAGTGACTTGGACAGCCACTGGTAAGGCGTGTCCACCCGCTTCTCTGGGCTGCAGGTCTTGCTCCAGCAATGTGCAAATGTCTGCGACGACCTTTGGCACTGCTGCTCAGTAATGTTGAGGAAGCTCATCCTCCTCCTGTATACCCAGATGGTTGAGAAGAAAGCTGGTGTTGTTGCTGATGTGCTTGGTGCTGCTGGTGTTGGGGCTGATCGTGGTCCAATTCTGCGGACCAAGGTGCGACAGTATAAACGTCACTCATGCTAATGGAATAGATGGCTGTTCAGGTAGAGATGAGAGAAGCAATCTGTGTGATAGGTTCTACCAATGAGGTGAGGCTGGATGGCGACTTTGCTGGGAACACTTGCAGCCTGTAAATCTGTCTGGGAATGCAGTCAGCAACAGCTTCTGCCTGAGGAAAGTGATCAGCTGTGAGGTGGGAGCTTTTATAGTACATTTCATGCTGTCAACTAATCAGCTGGATCAATGGCCACTCAACTCCCGCCTAAGATCGACAGACATGCTTCCCGAGCTGTGTGAATCCCGTGGTCATGCAGGGAAATTTGAAAGGAAGGCTAAAAAAAGGAGCTTAAGCTGATAATCATTTAAATTAGGTCACCCGTCTCTGCCGTTCGGGTCGCTGCTGCACGGACAAATGCGCCCGAGGGAAAGGCGCTTGGGGGTGGGATGGCGGTAGGTTCCCGACCCGCTCTAACTTACTTCAAATTTCCCATGCGACCCGCCTCTGATCGCGCCCGCACCGACCCTAAAAAATTCCGGCCTTAATTTCTCATGGTGCTCAGATATGACATTGTAAGATCATGCTGTGCTAAACTTTAATCAGGCAAATTTTTTCATTAAATTGTAGCTATGTATGTGATCTGCATTTTACTTTGTGGCTGGCTAAGTAGCTTAGATGACTATTTCCTATTATGGTTTTGTTCTGGTCATGTTATTATTAGCAATAATAACATGTTGGCCACAAAGTTAAAACTGCGTGCATCTAGAAATGTTGGAATTTCTTCAGACAAGATAATCGAGCAAGATTGATGCTACGGTTTTTTTTAATGGCTAAATGTAAGGGTTTTGCTCCACCAGTTTCTCTTTCAATTGTTTAACAACTTTGTGGAACAAGCAGCAACACAATCTATAGATGGCATATTTCCACATACCTAGAATGTGAAAGTATTTTTTGACGATGCAATTAACAACCTATAGTGGTGTGCTGCTAACATTATAGCTTTCAGTTGTAGTATGAAGGGCAAAATGGGCAAAACACCATCTGTGTTTGATTGTTTTCTGTTTTATTACATCTCAGCTAATCCAGAAAGTTGCCCTCTCCATGTTTGTGGTATAAACCCAAGCAACTGGCTACCACATTTGCCGACAAAATAACAGTGACCGTATTTTAAAAGTGATTCATTTGCTGTAAAGCTTGAGGACATGAAAGGTGCTATATAATTGCAATTTGTTTTTTCTTTCTATTAGTCAGCCTGCCAGTGAGAGACATCGGGCCAGATTTTCAGGGTGCCGTGAGGCGGGCTTTCAGGCGCGCGGGGGGGCAAAAATCCCAAATTCGGGGGTCCCGACACCATCCCGCCCAAAACCCGCCTCCACGTAAGTTTCAGAGGAGGCGGGTACCCGCCACACACTGGGACCCGCTGACCCGAGGCGGGAAGGGATTAGCGGCAATTAACTGCCTGTTAACAGGTAGTTAACAGGCAGTTTTTAGCCTAATCCCTATTTTGAGGGGTGTCGTGTGGGATTCCCGACGGCTCCAAATCATGCCAGGTTAGAGCAGGCGGGCCGTCGTGTTGAAGGACTTGGAGGGGCCGCGATGTCGGTGTTCAGGTGAGTGATGGGTGCATGAGTGCAAAGGTAAGTGTGTTTGGTGTGTGTAAAGTGTGTAAAGAAGTTTTACTTACCTGTACTTACCTTCACAGCCTTTCTTCCTCTAGGCTGCGGGAGTCCATCACTCAGCCGTAACTGAAAGCCGAACAGCTGCGATCTGTCAAAAGTGACAGCTTTCGGTGCCGGTGACAGTTCTAACTGAGTTTGCGTAGAAGGACTCAGGTTAGAAGTTAGTCTGACAGTGTTTGACAGCTTCAAACAGCTGTGAAACACTGATATTTCATCTGTCAAAAACTCTTGACAGATGAAATTTCAGTCTGTGACGTCACCTGTTGCCGGGTGGCCCTTAATTGGCCTGCTGAGCCCGCTGGGCGGGCTCAACAAGGTCAATCAAGGGAAAATCGCGTCGATTGGCCGGACATCGATGAAGGCAGGACTGAAACCCGAATGTTGTAGTCCCGCCTCCTTCCCGACAGCTTAAGGAAAATCCAGCCCATCATCTCGGCATTTCTGAGGCTGGTGTGCTAAGCAAGGCATTTTTTGACATCTTCAGCTCACCCTCCCATTTCTCCCTCCCCTTGCTCCACCGAAAAATATGAGCAGCTGGGAATAACGTTCCCCCCCCTAAGGTGCGCAGCCACGCATTGATCAGGAGGTCCCGCTCAGGCCGCTCACCAGCTGTTGCCGCTGGCAAAGATACCAGATGCACAGCAAATTTAAAGGGACTGCACATGAAAAAAAAATTAGGGGCAACATTGGTTGGGAGTACTGGGAATTGACGCAAAGCAATTAACACCATGTTTTAGCAGTCTTATGAAGAGCGCAGTCATCTTGGGATGAAATTATAAAACAATTCTTTCACTTGGGCATCAATTTTTTGAAACAGGTTAGATGGTGGATTACTTTTTCTACAATTACAGAGATAAAGCCATAATAAGCCCTTTTGTTGAGTATTGTTATGGGAGGAGAACCACCCCCTCTAATTATCACACAAATTTCGGTGATACCAAATTCTAAGGTAAATGCTGTCCTCTTGTCAACACCAACAATCAGACAGAATGTCAGTCACACCTAATGGTGTATAAGCTGCTAACTCAGTACATTTGTGCCGAGCTTTAAACCTGAAATGAATCTCTGGATCTGTAGAGTGAATTTTCAGAATTGGGTTTTTATCACAGGCAGAGCTCTTTTTTGAGTGATGACTACATGGAAATGAAGTATTTTACACTGAACATATTCACCTTAAAGTAGTGTTTCATTCTTGTTTAGTATTATACCAGCAGTGTTGTTGATAATCATTAAAATAGACATTACCATTTATGAGTGTTAAAAGAGAATATTGTCTGTTATCTAGGGAAGAAGAGAGCCATTTTAATGACAAGTACTCTCTGCTTAGGAACATAGGCATTGCTAGACGAAATAAGACTGTGGTCCATCTAGTTCGCCTTCTACCATTCTGGTAGTCGCATGATACAATGATAATGGAGTTGTTGACTGATCATTAGCAATCAATCTCTCAATTAGTCTACAACAGACCCAGACATGACGCGAGGAAAACCCCAGTGGGGGAAAGCTTTGGAAACCATAGGTCCAAAGTCACCTGTTCCTCCAAGCATGCTACATTTACCATGTCCTATCACAAATTGCTCATATACTGTTTCCAAAATGTTATTTTCTGAAAGAAATCTATCTCATTTGCATTTGAATGAATCACTACTAACTGCTTCCACCATCTTCCTAGGGACCACTCGCTCACACAAATATTGTTTCCATAGATTAGTTTTGAATTTACTCCACTTCAAGCGCAGGCCGTGTCCTCTGGTTCTACTGTGCTGGACAACGTGAAATAGCTTGTTATGGTCTACATTATCTAGAGAATGTGTCCAATTTACATAATCGCTCCTCACAATCCAATCCCTCCGTCCCCTCAAATCATTCTGGTAGCTCTCTTCTGTATTCTCTCAATAGCTGCAATATCCTTCTTGTACTGCATCGACCAGAGCTGTAGACAGTGTGTACTTACATGTTTATGTATTTCACATTTTTTCATTTCTCCTACCTGCTATGTTCCCTCCTATGTACCCATGTGCAGACCTGAAGTTATTCAACTCTTTCAAGTAATGGTTGTTTAAATTTGAAGCAAAAAGTTTAGTCTGAAGTATTTTTATTGGTTAATTTCACTTAAGTCTGTATATATATTTTCAAATTCTGGAGAGGAGAGCAACGACTTAGTTTTGTTTTCTTTTTAGGCGTGGCAGCTGCGTTTTAGCCACCTTGTTGGATATGGTGCCAAGTATTATTCCTACCTCATGTCGCGAGCTGTAGCCTCCATGGTTTGGAAGCAATGTTTTATGAAGGACCCACTTAACAGGTTAAAAAAGAAGAAAATGAATTTAAATTGTGATGTATTCTGTTTGTGATGAATCGCAAAGAAGTGGGATTTTGTGTTCTTTATTATGAAGAGAGACTCTCAGAACTCGGTAACCAGGGGACACAGATTTAAGATAACTGGCAAAAAAAATCCAGGGGAGAAATGAGAAGAATCTCTTTTACACAGCGAGTTGTTACGATCTGGAATGCACTGCCTGAAAAGGTGGTGGAAGCAGATTCAGTAGTAACTTTCAAAAGGGAATTGAATATCTACTTGAAAAGGAGAAATTTACAGGGCTACGGGCAAAGAGCAAGGGAGTGGGTCTAATTGTCTAGCTCTTTCAAAGAGACTGCACAAACACGAGGGGCCGAATGGTCTTCTGTGTTGTATGATTCTATGAACTGAACTTGTCTCCATTATAGAATAAAGATTGAGAGAAGCTATAATTGAGGTTTTTAAAATGCTGAGTGGGATGGATAATGTCGATGTGTAAGCAGATTTTTTAACTTCGATTGTGAGTGCAGAACTAGAAAATGAGCCACTTGCTTGACCAAGCAACAAAAATTGGAATTCTTTTAGTCAAAAAGTTCTTAGGAATTTATTATTTATTCTTTCCCCTTTCCAACCTCTTCAGATCATGTAGCCCATCAATTGAGAGGACTTGCAGGCAATTGACCTACATCTATGCAAGGCTAGCTCATCCACCTCCCAATTTCCTTTCGAATGCTCCTAATCCTGTGGCCAAGTGTCTAGCTCTATTTGGTAACTCCTCCACTGCAGGGCTCTTGAGACAGTTCAGTTGAGTAGCAGCCCATAGTGCAAACCCATGTCATCTATCCCATGGTGCTCATTTGTAGACAATAACAGTATCTCTAATGTAGAAATGTCCTAAGGCATCTTACAGAGAGGGAAGAAAAAACAGACAAAAATAGATTAAAGTAATAGATGCCAAGCTATGTGGGAGTGAGTAGAAGTTCTTCTGCTATATCTAAGGCACATATTCAAATCTTTGCCTTATTGCTTTATTTATTATAATAAGTTAATAGTTCTAGTTCTTTAGTCAATTAGATTAAATTGAGCGGCTGAATTGGAAAAGTCATATTTAAGCCAATCTATGTCTAACTGATGTGTTTTAAAACACAATATTGTGTAATCAGCAAATTCATTAAGCAATTTCCCAACATTGGTCAAGATTTTCTGTTTATAATGCTGACGGTCATCCATTAAAATGGACTAATTGAATCGCTCTTTCAAAGAGCCGGCACAGCAAGATGGGCTGAATGGCCTCCTGTGCTGTATGATTCTATGATTTTAGTGTTATTGGAAAACCTAGGCCATTATGTGCAAATATGCAAGCAAGAAAACCTTTTGCCAGAAAACTCCTGAATTGTTTACAGGTCTCTGGATTTTTTTGTCTCTCCTGGGAAGTAGGGGAGGAGATATTTGGTGCATGGGGAAAGAAATCAGCCTAAGAATGAGGGCGAGCATGTATGGGTCTGATGACCTTTTACTGTTCAGAATACACAAACATAAACTAGACAACTGAAGTCTACCACAGGCAAAATCTGTTGGTTAGTTCATTAACTAGTTGTCATTATTTGCTAATGACTTTTAAATATATTTTTGTCCCCAAATTTGGATCTACTTAATTATTTAATAAGTTTAAAGACTTTGTTGACAGATGTCTGGATCTTGATAACTATCAAACAAACCAACTCTGGCACATTATTGCATAATCCAGTGAGTTGTTAACACCAAAATTATTCAATAGCAAATTTACTGTAAATAGTGTTTTGACAACATCATTGCATGTGCTGCACAATGCTGGTAAATAGTATGTCAAAAATCCAAGTGATATACCCAAGCTGTCTGACTATTTACATAGTCACACGTAACCCTAAAGCAATTGGCTAAAAATAAAATATGTTAATGACGTTCAAGATTAATTATGAAACTAAACTTAATGACAAAATGCACAATATAGACCTGATAATGTGGGGTTGGTTCTCTGATCATTGTGAATCGTCTGCTGGCTATGCTTGCACTCAAATGAGCTGATCTCGTATCATAATGAGGTCAGCTTATTTCAATATTTAAATATAGCTCCCAGCATGTTGCGTTCTCACAATTGGAGAGTGCTAGGTTTGTGGCACTTTCAGTACCAGAAGCACATCAATGACTGCATACGGGTCAGAGGGACCTTTGAGGGGTGGGAGGAGGAGGATGCTTGTTAGCAGATTTGGCCTTTTAAGGCCCAACAGTCCAGCTGCAAGTAAGCTAAGCACTCCTAATGGAAGGTCAGGAATACCCAGAGAAAAAGATTTAAAATGTCCCTGCTGCCCTCCATTGCAGCAGCCATGTAATGGGTGCTGAGCATCAATTGTATTATGGGAAACTTATATGCATTGCTTGATATACAGGCCCAAGGCTCACAGCATTATCAACCCCTGTGTCGTGGAAGTTAGTTCCTTTTTTCAGAGAAATGAGTAAATATGCTTTTTGGCATTTAGATGAAAGCCATATGCACAGCGATGTCAGCTGTGAACATGCATTTACAACAGGAAGTGTTCAATATTTTCAAGCTAAAAGAAATGAACTAAAAGCAGCTATATTTTTTTTTAGCAGCTTTCCTATAATCTGGTAAATTTATGCATTTCAAATCTGCTGCTACAGCATTTATAACTAGATCCAACTCACTTCTGAAAATACTGATCAGGAGCTTTGCTGCTGAGCAAGGTAGGAGTGCAGGTGGAGTAACATTATCACTTTCTCCTCAGGGCTGTGGGAGAGCGCTACCGCAGAGAGATGCTGGCACACGGTGGTGGAAAAGCACCTATGGTCATGGTGGAAGGTAAAACAAAATCATGTTTAATTTAATTTTCACTTCAGTATGGTGTGCTTACAATATTATATCCAGGCTGCTGGTCCTCAGGAATTCAACTTGTATATATTGTAGGGCAGAACTGGTGATAACATGAAAGAGGAGCATGCATAGTTGTTGAAAAGGCACAACCAGAATTACTTTTCTGCCTATGGACCTTCCCTGATGTCAGAGGAAGGCCCGTACCAAGCAGTATGGTAAAGACAGCTTTGCTGAGAACTCCTAGGTGGGTCTCTTTGCCAGCAGAGACTCTGGCACTGCCTCAATTATATTACATCATTTGAATTTGAAGACCTTGTATAAACAAGGTTTTTGTGTTTCTGTATATTGAAGAAGAAATCCAGAATGTGCAGTGTTCTCTTTTTTAACTTTTGGTCAAATTTTTGTGCTCATCAACAATAATAATAACTTGCATTTTTATAGCACTGTAATGTATTGGGATTTTGACCTATTTGGTGTATAATGTTTCATTTATATTATGTTGCTGATACAAGGTCATATTCGGTTTTAAAAAAAGGCTAACTCCAAGACACAAACCATTTAAATATTGATTAGGACAATCAGGTGGAATACCAGAAAGTAGAGCCATCAAACTGTGTAATTTCACATCAGTATTGCTATAATAGGGAATTGTTAAGCATTCCATGGCAGTTTATATCCTTAATACTGTACAAGAATGGTTTTTGTTCAATGCCTTAGCTAAACAAACATTGTAGTTGCCGTGAGCTCCCACACCAATTGGAAGGAGGTGTTCTGATTCAAGGCAGTAAACTTTGGTAGCTGGATGAGTCACACAGAGCTGAAGAAATTATGCCCTTCTCTCTATCTCTCTGTCTCTGTCAGTATGTCTCTCGCTCTCTTTTTCTCTAGGATCCTAGGGTAGTCTGAGCCAACTAGAAACTGAGAGATCCTTATCTTGTGTAAGAAGAAATGTTAGTGTCAGTTAACTTAGGACTACTTTGTGAGTGTGTTTAGCTCATAATAGGGACAGGGTTGTGCATTTCACTTTATGTTCGCCTTACTATCAAATCACATCAGGCCTTATTTTATCAAGTATTTATGTGGCTCATCTTCAGAGAGATTAAAGAAATACATGGTGAAAGACATGAGTATCTGGTGGTGCTATTGTTATATCCTCGGCTATCATACAGGTAGATATAATGAGGCAGTGAATCAACTCCCACAAATGTAAGATGCTCAAATCACTTATGGAAGTGTCTGATGCCACTGAACCCAAGTAGGTATCTACTGCAAACCCAAATTTGTAACAGTAACCATGACATAGATTTCTAAATTAAGACTGGTGTTCTAACTCGATAAGATCACTTTTCAGCAGTTGATAAACTGTCATTTGCCACCATTGATCTTAACTATATCAGTAAGCCTAATTTTAAAAATATAGATTTTTGAAGGAAAGAGCAGAAGAAACTTCTGGCCCAGTGATGAAGCAGAAGTCAAATTTCAAAAGTTAAATCCCTCCTTTACTCTTATTGTCACCAGAAGACTCCTGCCCTCGGACGTGACTACAGCAATGCCCATACGATAGGATGATAAATTGTAAATTTAAGAAAACGCCAAATAGAAGCAACGTTGGTCACCATTAATTAAAGCTGGAAAATTGGATGCACAATGGTAATTTCAATTGCACATGTACACCAGTAGAAAAATGGTTATAACTGGCGTTTGTTGTTGCTACCAGGAAAACTATTAGAAAATAGGGTTATAAAATCGTCTATGGGAAAATCCCAGCAAATATTTTTTGTTCAGGGCAAAATATTCTTTAAAGGGTTGTCTTAATTCACATTGGCAAGATAAGACAGGAGGAACTTTGAATTATAATTCAAACATATGATTAGTGCCTTTTGAAAGGTAATATTTAGAACTTATGCTTCCTGCTTTGGCTTTTCTTACTTCAGTGTTCAAGCAGCTTAATGCTTAGAGTAGGACACACCTGCTTTATTCTTTTTATGCTGTGTGGTCTTTGTAGCATTGTCTGACTTCTTTGCCATTATTTAGTAAGTTTATAATGGGATGAGGTTCTCTCATTTGTGAGAGGAGAATCTCCAGACTTCCTCAAACATAACTCTTCAAAGTTCTGTAACATGAACAAGTCGCGGGATTGCATTCAAAATTGAAAGAATTGTTTCTGCAGATATGAAAATACTTTGCAAAATATTTTTTTTAACTAGACTGACACTACAGTGCAGTACCAATGGAGTGCTGCACTGTCAGAGGCACTGTCTTTTGGATGAGACGTTAAAAACCGAGGCCCCATCTGCACACTCAGGTGGACATAAGAACCCATGGCGCTATTTTGAAAAAGAGCAGGGGAGTTCATCCAGTGTCCTGGCCAATATTTATCCCTCAAACAACATCACTAAAACAGATGATCAGATCATTATCATATTGCTGTTTGTGGGACCTTGCCGTGCGCAAATTGACTACCGCATTTCCTACATTACAACAATGACTTCAAAAGCACTTAATTGGTTGTAAGGTGCTTTGGGACGTCCTCCGGTTGTGAAAGGCGTTATATAAATGCAAGTTCTTTCTTTTTTGTACTTAACTAGCTTAGTGTTGTCCCAGGGACTCCAATTCATGTCTGTGTTCTTGATCTCAGCTGTGCTGTTGTAGGTAAGATCTGAGCGAACCCAGGATCTGAGTGAAGAAGGGAAAATTGGAGAATTGCCCCAGGCTATTCTTGTGCACTATCAGTAACAAGTTACAGAATGGAATTTGCAAATTCCTGTCTGCCCTTTCGGCTGGGGCATGAAGGAAAGAAAATAACTAACTTTAGGATTAGAAACACGTCTAATTAAATTCAAGTTTGCACCACTTTTTTTTTCTTTTCAAAAGTAATTATTTTTATCCAGTCATTTTTAAGTTGGTCTTTGCTGATATTCTATTTTTTTAATAAAATATTTAGTACTTTCTTTCGTTTCATTTTAAAAATACAAATGGGATGAATTACGCTTTTCAACTCTTGACCCGTACTTGCTCTGGCAGGAAAACACAACCTGAACAAGAAAGAAAACAGGTGTGGTTATAACCAGCTGGGATACTTTGCACTTCAAGAAGTTTTATGAGCAGCAATCGCTTTAGCCAGCAGCAACTCTAATTATGTATAGTAGGTTAATCAGAACTGGTTACCATAGCATTAATAGATGACTTTCAAGCTTTGTACTTGTGTTAGGTTCTAACTGGATAAGCAGGATGAAAGTTGCCTCTTGCAGAGAGCTGTCATGGGTCACCAAACTGGCCTAGTTCCAAAATGGTCTGTTGGTCAAGGTATGATCTTCTGGCCAAGGTGCAATAATTAGCTGAGCTCTTGTGACATTGCTTATAGGTCTAGAGTGCAGTTGTGATGATTAGCATGGTGTCATTCCAGTCTGGAAAATGGAACATTTTGGAGGGGGAAATGTAGGAAATAGTGCACAGCCGAAACAGGGGAGTGGGTCAGGGCTAGAGCACTGCCAGGGGGTGGGGAATTGAGCACAACTGGGGACAGTTCACAGAGAGAGGAGCACAGTGGTAGAGGAGAAGGGGCTAGGAATAGATCACAGCCAAGGATACAGGAATAGAGTGGATTACAGGATTTTTAAATTAAAACCACTGGACCTCAAGTAAGGGCTTACCTGATTAATGTCACAAACACAGTGAATTATGATGGCTACCTTTCTGAGACGTTCTATATACCAATAAAACAACTAGCAAGGAGGAAGTCTGATTTCCATCAGCAAGCTGTAATTGAGACAAAAATGTTTTTATCAAATTAGAGAATCCGTATGTGTCTTCAAAGCACCCTGGTGCCTTTGTATAACTGGTATCAAGATTGATCATTCACAGAGTGAACCACAGCTTCCTATTTGTAAGGTTTTCCCTACCTGTCCAGTACTGTAATAGACTGAGGAAAAATATGTAGCTTTGATGCATTCTGGGAATTGAAGTCTATCAGAGTGACATGCACATTGATAATGGAGCCTTCTTGGAGTATGCTACTTGGTTGAGCCACTGACTCATGGATCTGGGCAGTGCCCCAAGCTTCTAAGACAAGCAGACCTCTAAATAGAAATATTCATGGACAATTTCAGACAAACAACAGAGAGCTTCATTGTTAAGTTTAATAATGTGATGCTTTTTTTGTGTGTTTACTGTGATAGAAACTTTTTTAGTACCCTGTCCTCTGGTTATCAACAAAGCAAAATGGTGGCCAGGTAATTTTCAAAATTATTTTGCAATTTGATTTGTTCCCTTCTCATTACTGGTTGTTTTATTGGTAGACTTTTTTCTAACTGATGATTCTTATTGGTAGTTTTTGTACCTCCTTGGTGGTACTTGATTGGTAGTTTTTATACCAGCTCGTTACTTATTCATCAGTGAGTTTCCTGCCTTTTAGTTGTGATTGTTGATGTTTTATGAACATGATATTTGAACCAGTCAGATGTGACACACACTTTCAAGTGTGACACATTGAGGTGTAACAGGTCCCTTCTAGATGCAGAACCTTTATTTTTACATTAGTAGAACTCCATTGCTTGTGAAAAATTAGACCATATGCTGTTTTAAAAGGATGGTAGTATTACAAAGTAATGCAGAATGTACTATGGTAGAATTGTGTCCCTTTATGGCCACAAAGTTCCTTTTAAGTACACACAGGTGCAAAGGTCATTCAGAGTCTAATTTCTTTAGGGGACTTTGGAATTTGCCCACAAATTGCAACCTTAAGGTGATTCTATACCCAATCGTTTTAAGATTGTTTTTTCTTGAGACTAGGTCAGAATCCCAGATGAAATGTCTGGGTCTCTTTCCTTTTTTAAAACTGTATTTGCCAATATTATGTTTTTTATGCTCCCAATCCTCAGGTTTGCTGCTTTTTCTGGCCAATTTATATGGCCTCTCCTTGGATCTAATCCTATCCCTACTTTCCCTTGTTAGCCACAGTTGAGTCAGCTTTTTTGTTTTATTTTTATGCCAAACAGGGATGAACAAATTCTGTAGTTCATCCATGCGATCTTTAAATGTTTGCCATTGCCTATCTACCGTCAACCCTTTAAGTAACGTTCCCCAATCCATCCTAGCCAACTCGCGCCTCATACCATCGTAGTTTCCTTTATTTAAATTCAGGACCCTAGTCTCCGAGTCAACTACTTCACTCTCCATCTTAATGAAGAATTCTCCATCTTAATGAAGAATTCTATCATATTATGATCGCTCCTCCCCAAGGGGCCTCGCACAAGAAGATTGCTAATTAATCCTTTCTCATTACATAATACCAAGTCTAAGATGGCCTGATTTCTAGTTGGTTCCTCGACATATTGGTCCAGAAAACCATCCCGTATACACTCTAGGAATTCCTCCTCCGCAGTATTGTAACTAATTTGGTTAGCCCAATCTATATGTAGATTACAGTCACCCATGATAACTGCTGTGCCCTTATTGCACACGTCTCTAATTTCCCGTTTAATGCCATCCCCAACCTCAGCATTACTGTTTGGGGGTCTGTATACAACTCCCACTAACGTTTTCTGCCCCATGGTATTTCTCAGCTCTACCCATACAGATTCCACATCGTCAGTTAATATCCTTCCTTACTATTGTGTTAATCTCCTCTTTAACCAGCAATGCTACCCCACCTCCTTTTCCTTTTTGCCTGTCCTTCCTGAATATTGAATAACCCTGGATGTTGAATTCCCAGCCTTGGTCACCCTGGAGCCATGTCTCCGTAATCCCAATTATATCATATCTGTTTACATCTATTTGCGCAGCTAATTCATCCACCTTATTACGAATGCTCCTCGCATTAAGACACAAAGCCTTCAGGCTTGTTTTTTTAACACTTAGTCCTTTTAGAATTATTATTTACTGTGGCCCTGTTTGATTTACACCCTTGATTTCTCTGCCTTCCACTTTTGCATTTCTCCTTCCTATCTTTTGCTTCTATCCTTGCTTCCCTTTCCTCCGTCTCCCTGCACAGGTTCCCAACCCCCTGCCATTTTAGTTTAAACCCTCCCCAACAGCAGTAGCAAACACTCCCCCTAGGACATCGGTCCCGGTCCTGCCCAGGCGCAAACCGTACAATTTGTACTGGTCCCATCTCCCTCAGAACCGGTTCCAATGTCCCAGGAATTTGAATCCCTCCCCCTTGCACCATTCCTCTAACCACGTGTTCATCTGAAATATCCTTCTATTTCTACTCTGACTAGCATGTGTCACTGGTAACAATCCTGAGATTATTACCTTTGAGGTCCTATTTTTTAATTTACCTCCTAACTCCCTATATTCAGCTTTTAGGACCTCATCCTGTTTTTTTACCTATATCGTTGGTACCTATATGCACCATGACAACTGGCTGTTCACCCCCTCCAGAATGCCCTGGAGCCGCTCCGAGACTTCCTTGACCTTTGCACCAGGGAGGCAACATACCATCCTGGAGTCTATCTATTCCCCTTACAATAGAATCCCCTATCACTATAGCTCTCCCGCTCTTTTTCCTCCCGTCCTGTGCAGCAGAACCATCCATGGTGCCAGGAAGTTGGCTATTGCTGCCTTCCCCCGATTAGCCATCTCCCCCAACAATATCCAAAGCAGTATATCTGTTTGAGAGGGGGATGGCCACAGGGGTCCCCTGCACTACCTGCCTGTGCCTACTACTCTGCCTGGTGGTCACCCATTCCCTTCCTGCCTGTGCAGCTTTTATCTGCGGTGTGACCAACTCCCTAAATGTGCTATCCATGACATCCTCAGCATTGTGAATGCTCCAGTATGAATCCATTCGCAGCTCCAACGCCGCAATGCGGTCTGCCAGTAGCTGCAGCTTGATACACTTCCTGCACACATGGTCGTCGGGGCACAGGAAGTGTCCCTGATTTCCCACATAGCGCAGGAGGAGCATGCCACGGGGCCGAGCTGTCCTGACATGACTTACCCTTTAATTAATTAAAATTAAAATAAATCAAATCAATACCACTAATTACACTACAATTAAATGATATACTCAAGGACCCTTGGTTACTAGCACTCCCGCTACGCAACAGAGACCTAAAACTATAAACCACAAAAATTAAGTTTGGAAAAAAGCGAGAAAGAGAGAAATAATTAACAACCAATCACTTACTTGCTTTCTGGTGATGTCACACTTCGATTACTTTTTACTTCTTTACACTCACCGGTCCGTTGTAGCCCCAGCTCACCTTTAAATCTCCCGAGGTTTGGCGCTCTCCAGCCGCTCTAGCTCACCTTTGAAATCTCCCGAGGTTTGGCGCTCTCCAGCCGCTCTCGCTCACCTTTAAATCTCCCGAGGTTTGGCGCTCTCCAGTCGCTCTCGCTCACCTTTGAAATCTCCCGAGGTTTGCCGCTCTCCAGCCGCTCTCACTCACCTGTGAAATCTCCCGAGGTTTGGCGCTCTCCAGCTGCTCTCACTCACCTGTGAAATCTCCCGAGGTTTGGCGCTCTCCAGCCGCTCTCGCTCACCTTTGAAATCTCCCGAGATTTGGCGCTCTCCAGCTGCTCTCGCTCACCTTTGAAATCTCCCGAGGTTTGGCGCTCTCCAGCCGCTCTCGCTCACCTTTGAAATCTCCCGAGGTTTGGTGCTCTCCAGCCGCTCTAGCTCACCTTTTATGAGCCAATAAACTGCAAGAAATGTGTTTAGAATAAACTTGCCTACAATGTGTGACAAAGAACTGAGACACAAGAAGTGTGATACCTGAACTATGTTGGGCAGGCTATACACATGTGTTTATTCTATTACTATTGCATCATTTATGGTGAGTCAAGAGTATATGCTACAGTATAATGACAGGTGTTATGCCATCTTAGAAAGAAAGAACTTGCCTTTTATATAGTTTAATTTTTATGCCATGCACAATGTATTAATCAGTCACTTCGTTATGGTAACTGAATAGTCTAGATTTTCCTCTTTAGCTTAACTTAGTCAAATGGCTATCTTCAAATATTAGGCAGACACAAGTTAGATAAATATTTGAATTAGAGGAAAGTATAGGGTTCCGGGGAGAGAGTGGGGCAATGGGATTAGTTTTGTATTGCTCTAACGAAGAGCCAGCACAGATACAATGGCCAAAAGACTTCCTTCTGCTCTATAACATTTCTATCGTTCTAATTACTCCCTGATGTCTGTTGTAAATTGGCTTTTAATAATCCTCAGTCTGTGCCCTCTAGTTGAGCTGCCTTAACATATCAGGAAGTATTAATTCAGGTTTACTATATCACATTAAGTGTTTTATATATCTCTATAAAGTTCTCTTGAGAGTTCTCTTTTCAAGGAATAATAGCCCTAGCTTATCAAGTTGTTCCTCACAGTTCTTTATGATCAGCCTCATTATTATACTCTGCGCTGCCTCTGGGGTTGTGGATGGCCTCCTTTATGTTGCAGCCTCCAAAATTACATGTAGTGCTCCAGGTGGCCTGACTGGGTCTTTGTACGCCTTCAGTATACTCTCTAGAGATTTGACAAAATAGCCAGCATTACATTTGCTTATTTATTGCTGCATTGCAGTTTTTAGACATAGTGAGTAACAAATGAATTAGCACGCCAAATGGACCACCTTCTATGGTTCAAATTGAAGTGTACTGTTCGCAATCAATTTTCCTAGGGCAGCTCATGTAGCATAGCTTCAGGTGTAAATTTGGACAGATATAGGGAGTACATTATTGGTTGAAGTCGAAAGTTGCATCCAAGTGAAATTTAAAAGGATGTTGACAATTAAAGGGGAATAACCGAATAGGGCAAAAAAAAGTCTTCAAGCCTTTGGAAAGCCTCATAAGATATCTCGATCAATTAGCAGCCTACCCCGAGCCACATCCCCGACCCCACATTCCCCTGTCTCGCTCTCCCCCCGCCCCGAGCCCCCATTCTCCTATCTCCCTTTCTCACCCCCAAGCCCCCACCCACCGACCCCCATTCTCAAGTCTACGTCTCTCTCCTCAAGGCCACATATTCTGACTCCCATTCTCCAGTTTCCCTCTCTTCCACAAAGCCCCTGACCCTATTCCCCAGTCTCCCTCTCTTCTCCTGAGCCTCCCTGTCACCTTACCCTATCCACTAACTCCCTCCCCTCGGACCCCCAATCCCCTGTCTCACTTTGCTCTGTCCCTCAGTCTGCTGTCATTCTCTCCCTGCTCTGTCCCCATCCCCCTCCCAGCCTCGGTCACCCACTTTTCCTTCCCCCTCCAAACCTCAGTCTCCTATCCTGCCCCACAGTCCCTGTTCATCCTAGTCCCATACCCCTCCCTGCTCCATCGCTCCACCAGCCTGACTCCCATCACTCTGCTCCCACTAGCCAGTCCTGTTTCCGGTCACCCCTACGTGGGGGCCAGCTCCCTGCAGCGCAGGGGGTGACATCACCGAGGCGGAACTTTCTCTGATTCGGTGACTTCATGGAACGGGGGGGGGCTGCTACCGTGGTGGGAGATTTAAAGCGCAAAGATCTCCTGGGCCTAAATCAATGTCCCATTCCGGGAGACTCCCATGGCAATCCATGAGGGTTGGCATTCCTATCTGCACCTCCTCACCATGTCAAGTCGACATGTCTGAGAGGAGTTCCTGGAGTACCCCAGGAATTCCACCCATTATACCCTCAGTAGGCCGCAACAAAATTCTTGGCAACTGAGGTCTGACATGAGTCCTGTGGCGGACCATGAAAAGGCCCCTCAGACCTTAAACAAAGGGAATTTATTAAGTAATTCTCACCTATAAGCCTGCTTAATAGCTGAAGATTTTTAAAAATGTTTTTAGCCTGCCCCTCAGGAAGAGCCTCGAGGTCCACTTTGTGGAGCAGTTTTGGGCTGCTGTGCTTTCTGTCAACGGATTTGGGTGGGCTGTGCTGGTGCACTCTTACTGACGTGGGCTGTCTGCTTTGAATATAATTGACCTCATCGCCACAATTTGGGATAGGATCTGAGTTATCTGATATTAGCCGATTTACAGCCCGTGGCGCCGGTGCAGAAGGCCGATTGGAATTTCAGATCCCCAATTTTAAAATATACTGTAACAGTTATCTTGGTTGTATTGCAAAAATAATGCTTACAATTGTTGGAGTAGAATTCTGTTTTCTATTCTGTTGCTATAGCTCTAGATAAAATAAAGCTTTTCAAGCAAAAATGAGTTAAATCTCCAAGGCTTTTTAAAATAAAAGTGTGACCTTATCAATTGCCCAAGGAAATTTACAGTGAGAATTTCAGGTTTTGAGCGGGTAGTGTCCCCTTTCCTGACCCCTAGATCATTTGTCATTATCTACTTAGATCAGAGATCTTGGTTGCCAAGAGCAACAAAGTGGAATATGGCAGCATTCACAATCTGATGCTATAGCAACAATCTTCCATCTTTAATAACTCTGCCTAGCTTCACTGGGCACAATTTTTAACTTTTAACTTCTAATTTTCTAAAATTTTGATAAGTGTTTATACACTTAATCAGCTAGGTTAAGTTCTACAGTTTTGTTATAACCTTTTATGTAAATTTTACTACTATATTTATGGAATATTAGTCCACAAATCTGCAGTATTATAATTTCTAATAGTCTTTAAAGTATTTGCCATGGGTTTGGTAGTGTTCCGAATCTATAAGTTCTGCTATATGCATAACCACTTTTTTGCAGCACTTTATTCATGTTTGCAGATACAGTTTGTTGAAATTGGAAACAAAAACATTTTTTTTAATTTTTTTTTAAAGTTTTTAATTAACATGTGGCTGACCAAAGATTATCTTACTGAAACTTACTTTGAAGACTATAGTGGAATATTTGTTAAAGAATGCCAATACGTCTAAAATTAGAGTTTAGTGCGCTCTTTTATTTTAGCATTTTAGAAATGAAAGGAAGTGATTTAACTATTGGTACCATTAAAACAATTTGAACTTCACAATTATGTTTTTGTGTTTTGGCACCACTCAGTACCTCTCAAGTAGAGGGCTCTGCTCTCAGATCTTGTATTGTGCTGTCAGAAAGTCCAAAAATTGACAAATATTAATGAAGGCAATCCATATGTGGATCAGCATAGAATTGACTGGGTCCAAATTTGTCTTTCAGATACTGCAACTTAGTCATTTGTCAGCATTCTGATAATTGGGAGTGAATGTATGTCTCTTTTTCTTTTTCCCTTTCTCTTTCGTTCGCATGTGCATATATACACACTTTATGCATGCTTGTCTGTGTTAACATGTACCATTAATATACTAACACCATTTATTCAAATATTTGCCAATTGTTTTGTTTTGAAATATGTTCAAAGACTATCTCTAACCCAAAGCTTAAACTATCATTACAGAGTGGCATGAGCTGTTGACTGTCTTAAAAGCTAATAATACCGTCTGAAAGATACAATTAACATTCCAGTGATGGAGTGTTTTATGTTTACTGTCTTAATATCCGGACCACAGCTGGAAAAAAACTGGACTAAATTCTTTCAAAAAAATTGTACCCTGAAATAAAAGCCCGTATTTAACTAGCTTTATATGATGTCCACCACAATAGTTTTCAGTTTCTTGCATTGTATTAAAAGGAATGCTCAAGCATAAGGCCTACAACTTTATATCCAACTATTTCTGTGAAAAATATATACTTAAAAATATTAATATATTTAAATTCTCCTGTAAAAATTCACCACATGACGGTAGGTCTCCAAATCAGGCCTCAAAATCTTGCGTGACTTTGAAGCAAGGTAATAGGAGATTGAATGAATCCCGAAGCCCAGTATTCAACTCCCCTTTCTGTCCTGAAGCAATGTTTAAAAATACTTCATTTGCATTCAATGAAAGAAAAATTTGTATTAATTTAGCACCTTAACACATCTCCCAGAAACATATCAAAGTGCTTCACATATAATGAATTACTTAGAAGCACACTGACTTGTTATTTAGATAAATATGGCAGCCATTTTGCACACAAGATCCCACAACGAGCAATGAGATGATTGATTAGATTTACATGGTGTTGGTTAGAGGAGGGATGTTACCATGGCCAGGATATCAAGATAATTGTCTGATCTTTTAGTAGTTCTGTGGAATCTCTGAAGTCAATTCAAAACAGTGGAATAGGCAGACCTTGATTTAATGTATTGTCCAAAGGACAGAACCTCATAAAATGTAGCACTCCTTTAGTACTGCACCACATTGTCATACTAGCTTATGAGCTCAAGTTCTGAAGTAGGACTAAAACCCACAACCTTTTGATTTACACAAGAGTGCTACCAACTAAGCCAAACTGACACTTTAGCAGGTGAGCAGCCTCTCCAATAAAAAGTCCAGTACGTCAGCAGGTTGGACGAACAAGTGAATCTTTTTCCATGCACAGAGCTGGTAAATGGCCTGTCATCAGTGCGAACACCCTGGTGTATCGGCAGATGGGATGTATTATTAAATCTCTTCCTGCAGAAGTGTCTGTGATCAGTATGAATGCACTGGTATACCATCAGTACCTTGGTGCTTTTACCTTGGTTCTTCCTGGTATCCTAGCATTTAACAGGTCTCTCATCAGTCACAAGAGAGGTGAGGACAAAATATTTCCTTACACCCAATTGATCTCGGTCTACCAGTACCAGTCCTACCATCAAGGCATCTGGTTGTTTCTTGAATTAGTCCAGTGTTCTGGCCTCCAATATTCTCCCTGTTCAACACCCACTGTGTAAATAAATAAATACGTTTGACAAAGCAGTAGTTGGGCTACAATTATGTGTTTTGGGTGCATCATTTTTGATTTATTTATTATGTTTTTATAAATGGTGAGTGATGAAACAGCTAACATTCCTAGCTTTCTTCATTTCCCTATTGGCGAGTTCAACCCCATCCATGGAGTACATGTACCTCCTATTTTTAATGCGCAGTCCTTTAGATTTGTCCGTATTGAACTTCTGTTGTCTGTGATCAGCCCAGATGCAAGCCTCATCAAGCTCTCTTTGTAAGATTTTGGCTGCCTCCTCTGGTTCCACCGATTCTCCTAGCTTGCAAATTAAACTACTTTGCATTCTAACTGCAATTCTAGATCATTTATGTATACCAGAGACAGGAGGGATCCCAGCTTGGATCCCTGGTTCATCCCACCCAATTCATCCCTCCTTGTAACCTAGCTCTCCTTATGACTATCTCTTCTACTTTCTTCCTTTTAGCTAGTTACTAATCCACATCCCTGTTTACCATTGATGACCACTGGGGGAAAAAAAAGGAAGACTTGCATAGTGCCTTTCACGACCACCGGATGTCCCAAAGCGCTTTACAGCCAATGATGTACTTTTTTGAAGTGGAGTCAGTATTGTAATGTCGGAAACACAGCTGCCAATTTGCACACAGCAAGCTCCCACAAACAGCAATGTGATAATGACCAGATAACCTGTTTTAGTGATGTTGATTGAGGGATAAGCATTGGCTAGGACACTGGGGATCACTCCTCTGCTCTTCATCGAAATAGTACCATAGGATTTTTTACATCCACCTGAGAGAGCAGGTGGGGCCTCGGTTTAATGTCTCATCCGAAAGACAGCAAAACGACAGTGCAGCACTCCCTCAGTACAGCACTGGAGTGCCAGCCTAGATTCTTGTGCTCAAGTCTCTGGAGTGGGACTTGAACCCACAACCTTCTGACTCAGAGGCAAGAGTGCTACCAACTGAGCCACGAGAGACACAACTGACTTCATTTTCCTGAGTGAAAGAGGTTTTATAATAATTAGATTTTATTTTTAATATTTCCCTAGTGACAAATAGATCATTTTAGGTTCATCCGGTCTCCTATTTGGTATTATTTTAAAACAAGGTTTTAAATTTATGCTGTAGCCAGACAGGCAGCGAGAGATACTTGAGCCTCTTGCAGCACTCCAGAATTTCACAATAAGGAACAGAGAGGCAGTGGTAAAGACCTAAATTGAAGGTTACAAAAAAATCTATGCCTCTGGACCCATACAGTGCAAAAACAAAGACGGAGTACCCTCATTTAAAAAAAAATTCTACTTTAATCACTGATTTACAATGTCTGAACTTTGATTTCATGCAAAGATAGTTACCTACTGTTTTCCATGTCAAGTACAATTACTGGTATTGAAAATGTGCTTTACATCCAGTTCAGTGTTGCAAGAGCCAACACATATATATTTACTGTGCTTTTTATCAGTTGATCCAAATTATTATATCTGCTTTCCCATATAAATGGTGAATTGTTGAATCTGCAGTAAGTTTAAATGTAAATGGCTCACTATTTAACAGGGCTGAGTGCTAACTTCAAAGAGGAGAAAGTTAGCTGCACAGTGGCTCCAGGCAAGGGCGAGCCCATCATGCTATGAGAACCTAGACTCTGATCAAATAAAGATGCAGTTCAAAATGAGACGCAGTAGTTGCAATTTGTGTAATTGTTATGTTGGATTAGTTACCGCAAAAGCTGTCTTTATAATTAATTGAAAAAAGAAACATCTGAAAAAAGTCATGGTGTCTGGTTGAAATAACACATTGTGGAAACTGTTTCACTTGTGGAGCTGTATAATTGCTAACTAACTCCCACAATAACTTGAAAGACTTCCCTGCTGTGTTTGAGGTGCGCTGTTAGTTGTGGTTAGAGAAGAGGAAACTCAATATTCTTATACTGGCAAGTTTACAAATGCAAATTATTCACTTCAAAAGCTGACCACTGATAAACCACATTATTATAAACCTTTGTTCTTATGAAATGGCACTAGTTTTCCTTATAGGGGCATGGAGGATTCTGTTCAGATACATCCAAACAAGGGATTCATTTAAATTCAAATGCATAGTTTTAGCTATTCAGAGTATTAACATTATGGATTAAGCTATTGTTCAACCTCTAAAATGAATGAGCCTGAATAGTTATGGGTGGGATTTGCAATTGAAGTTTAGTGATATGTTTGGTAAACTTGTACAACAACAACTTGCATTTATATAGCACCTTTAACGTAGTAATACATTCCAATGTGCTTATATAACTGAAAATTGTATGGTCATCAAAGCGAGGATATTGGTCATGGGGAAAGACATCAGGCACTCAACCGTGGATTTTCCAATCTGGTTTGCTTGATTTACAAGTATAAACCTGCCAGACTTGCTTGGAAATATGGGCAGAGTCTGTCATGTCTGCTCACTTTACATCACCTGCAATTTGCCATGGATGGGAAATGTTGGCTATGGAATCTAACAGGTGGGAATTTAAATTAAGTATTCATTTGGGGCACGCCATTTCCTGACATTTTGGTGTGTAGGGCATCAATTTTAAATGACACTGATCTAAAATAGGCCTCCAGGTTTGCTAGGGATTCTGCTGTTGATAAACTTGATTTCAAGAGCAGAGTAAGTAAGTTGATTCTGTAGGTTAATGCCATTTACTTCACTTCTTTTTCAACTGTTTCTTGTGTTCGCATGAGCTTTTGTGCCAAATTTTTTTGTCTCTTCCCTTACTCCCCCTGCACCATTAGTGGCAGCTGTGGGTTCCCAATAAGAACTCCCTTTCAAGGGCCTGGATATTAAATGGGACGGGTTACGTAGGCGGTGGGGGGGTGAAGTTTTGGATGGGAAACCCAGAAGTCCAGGTTTCCCCGCACGCTGTGGAGTTTTAACATCTGACCCGAACCCAACCCAACCCACCCGTTTTTGAGTCCTAAAATTACCCCCCAGGTGTTTGGAAGAGGAGGACCAATGGGTGAATAGCAGTCAGGCCAGGCTGCATGAAAAGTGCTTTGCATCTGCCCATCCACGTATGAAGACACAGGTAACTATAGATGACTGGTACATGCAGAGGCTCCTTTTCCCAAAGTAAACTGGGCCAGCAGACCTGGTACAGGAAACTTTGTGATATCCGGCACCGACGGGACCGAGCTGTTGCCGATCTATCAAAACTGCCGGACATACAAAGTTAATGTTGAAGCATACGGAGGTTTTCATCTCCGTATCTGACAACAAACACTGTTGCTTAGCAACAGCTTCTAAACAGTCGGCTGCAGCTGCAAGCGTCTCTAGCTGAAGCTGTTGCTATAGCTACAGACCTTGCAGTGCCTGACTGGGGGGAAAAAAAGCAACGAGAACTAAAAAACTTATAGAAAACGGCTCCTGATTTTTGCCGTTAGATCGAGTATTCCGGACATATAACCTCCGGATAAACCAAAGTTTCCTGCAGTACTCTTAAAGTATGTGAGTTCATGACCAACTGTAATTCTGGATGTTTCCTGCATGATAGAAGGCATGTCAGGGTGATCAACTGCCAATTTAACCTTAATGGCTGTATTCACCAAGATGCCATTATCCATATTTGCAAGTTCTAGCGAAATTACCTGGCAACAACTATGTGGCCGTCACAAGTTCTAAGTAAGCAGAGAACCATGCTGTCTGCTACAAAGACACCTGCTGCTATCAAGTAGCATAATGCTGGCACATCCAGTGACAGTAATGGGCAGCTGTAGCCTGAAATTTGGGTCCACCTCCTTGCAGGCATGCCGGAATGCTGATGTATGGGGATGATGTTGTGGAGTGGCACAGAGGGGAACCCTCCTTGTAAGCCACTAATGCAGCTTCATCTCCACTTCAGCCATTAAACAGAGGATCTGGTGCCAGGTGGCTAGTCATTTGCCTGCAGACTCATTCCTGCACTTTGGGCTTCCTTCCGTCAGGGTTGTAGGTTTCTCTCTCCAGCTGGTAGGAGGGGGCGTTCCCCCCGATGATGGAGATGAACAGAGTGATCAGCTCCGGAGGGACATAGTCAAACACAGGGCAGTGAGCACTCACTTTGGAGAGAATCTCACCTGTGAAGGGACGAAACAAATCATCGTGGAGTAATGCCCGGCTGTGAGTGTGTGCACTTAGTTTACTACTCTCAGTCCCCCGTTACCAAGGAAGGCCTTAGTCTCTGTAAAAGATGATACACCGTCCAACGCTTATAGCGGGCTAATCGTATTAACACCAACGTGCCTGCTATAAGCGATGGGGAATGTATATGTGTGTACTAGGCTATTCAGAAATAAAATATGAAGGACTGCAGGGCAGAATGTGTCATGCACTGTCCTTTCACATGGACATAATCTGATTGATGAGCTGAAACTCTCCTGTATATCAGCTGCAAGCACCTTGCATGGTTTGGACAATCTCTAGTATTAGCAGGTGTGGGCTAACAGCGCAAAACTGCGTTGATATTGGCATTAAATTGACCATCACCCAGGCGACTGGTGTGAAAAATGAAGAACTTCTATAGAAGGGTTACTCAGTGGATACAACTATGTCCCGATGAGGGAAAATTTCTGCTTTTCATTTTAGTACCAAAACATAAGCACATTCTTTGTAGGCAAACAGCAAAAATCTGTCCTCATTGTTAGTGTAGATTAAGGAGAACTTGATTCTTTTTGGCATATACAAGATAGCAGACTTTCCTGTTCCTATGCTGGGAGCTATTGGATCTTGTAGGTGCAGTGAATACAGGAAAATTGGGCCAGGAAGAACACACGTCCCTAATGAAGCCTACCCAATTTTACATCCATTCATTTAAATGGACAGAAAATTGGTTGGGGATTTTTTTATTCATTCATGGGATGTGGGCATTGTTGGTTAGGCCAGCATTTAATGCCTATCCGTAGTTGCCCTTGCTGTGGTGGTGAGCCGCCGCCTTGAACCGTTCCAGTCCTTGTGGTGAAGGTACTCCCATAGTGCTGTTGGGGAGGCAGTTCCAGGATTTTGACCCAGTGACGATGAAGGAATGGCGATATATGTCCAAGTCAGGATGGTGTGTGACTTGGAGGGGAATTTGGAGGTGGTGGTGTTCCCATGCACCTGCTGCCCTTGTCTTTTTAGGTGTTCGAGGTCCCATGTTTGGGATGCTGTCGAAGGAACCTTTGCAAGTTGCTGCAGTGCATCTTTCAGGCAGTTGATGCCTCTAAAATTAACCCTTTACCTCATTTCAACTGAAGGTTTAAAAAGCTAAAGCCTTATGCCTTTTTAAAACCATCATCCATTTATGTTTGAAAACTTTGTTTTGACCATAATGATTGGGGTGGAAAAAAAATAAGCAGCCATGGTGCACTGGTGGTGGAGGGAGTGAATGTTTAAAGTGGTGGATGGGGTGCCGATCAAGCGGGCTGCTTTGTCCTGGATAGCGTCGAGCTTCTTGAGTGTTGTTGGAGCTGCACTTATCCAGGCAAGTGGAGAGTATTTCATCACACTTCTGACCACCATCTTGTAGATGGTGGAAAGGCTTTTGGGGAGTCAGGAGGTGAGTCACTTACCACAGAATACCCAGCCTCTGACTTACTCTTGTAGCCACAGTATTTATGTGGCTGGTCCAATTAAATTTCTGGTCAATGGTGACCCCCAGGATGTTGATGGTGAGGAATTTGACGATGGTAATGCCAGTGAATGGCAAGGGGAGGTGGTTAGACTCTCTTTTTGGAGATGGCCACTGTCTGGCACTTGTGCTCCTCCTTGCCTGATTTCCTGAGTTCACTGCACCCAGGAGATCCAATAGCCCCAAGCACTTGAACAGGAAGTTCTGCCTATAGGTGCTCAAATGGAAAAGTGTTCCATTTGGCAACACTGAGGTATATACTCTCGATGAGCACAAAAACCTGGAATCAATAGAAAATTTAAAAAACTGATTAGTTTAAAGGAACATTATCTTGCTGAAGAAGTTTTTAGTATTTTCTAACAAAAATTATATGTTGTTCTTCTCCCTCCCAAAACTGAAGTTGAACACTCTTTTTTCAGGCAGTTGATACCTCTAAAATTAACCCTTTACCATTTGTAGCAAACGTTTTAACTGAAGGGTTAAAAAGCTAAAGCCTTACACCTTTTTAAAACCATCATCCATTT
This sequence comes from Somniosus microcephalus, assembly GCF_052327205.1. Lineage (NCBI taxonomy): Eukaryota > Metazoa > Chordata > Chondrichthyes > Squaliformes > Somniosidae > Somniosus > Somniosus microcephalus. The sequence goes on along the minus strand of NC_140996.1, from coordinate 176,002,659 downwards.
ATGTTTGAAAACTTTGTTTTGACCATAATGATTGGGGTGAAAAATATAGTTAAAGATTTCTGTTTCATAAAAGTACTACAGTGTTTATGTAATTAGGCAGTATATTAATCAAAAGCACTATAAACATTTTGGCAAGTGAAGGTTTCATATTATAAATGTAAATTCTCTGAAAGCTTTTAAAGTAAACAATGATGGATTTAACTGCTGATAATAAGTATTTGACATGCTTTCTAATTGGTTGCTATTATGTTTCATATAAAGTGGATAATGAACAGCACAAAATGAAATTGTCCTTTCTTAGTGTGTGATAAATCGATCATGAATATTTCCTGTTTAATGGTTCACTTAATACAAACTGTATGGAATGAGGTACCAATAGTGTATCAGAATGACCTGACCATATTGACCTTTCAGCAGTGCAAACAAATTAGATACACATTTGGACAGGGCTTGTTTACATTGCCTTCCTAGCACTTGTGAAAAGGGCTTGCTGACAAAAAGAATGAGATTTAAAGAAGTGGTGTGCTTAAAGATAAGCCTAGGGAAAATACTTTTTATTCAAAGTACTCTTCCATTTTATAGTGAACAAAATGTGTATAGAATTTTTTGTCACTTACCTGCACGGGGATATGGGTTTTATGGACGGAACATTTTTGATCATCAGTAGAATTTGATCTTCTCAGATCTTAAATAAGTTCCATTATTCTCATTTCAGATTTAAATATAGTAATTCGGGTAGTCATTCTTTATTCCATATAACCAGATCCTGGTAATGTCAAAAGAACCATGCAAGCTGTGCCAAAAGGGACAAACGTTTAATGCTAACAGAAAAGTGATTAATCAAGGATTAAATTGCACCTGAGAAATAGAAGAGAGTACAACTGAAGCTGATCTTCAAAGGAAATGATTTATATTAGAGATTATTTTAATAGGTATTGTGAACAATGTTTGATTAAATCTGTAATTATAATCTTTTATTTGCAGACATGCTTCAGAAGAAACCTTCAATGGATGACTTTGTTGATGCCTTGGTGTCAGACCTGGATTTAAACTTTGAAACATTCTTTATGGACTCTGAGTAATTAAAAAAAAAAGTCCGCAGGATGTTTGAATTACATCAGTATCCATGGAATAACGGTGAAGAGTTTATACGTGTGTGTGTGTGTGTATATATTGGGATTTATAAACATAATTTCAATGTCATTAACGTATTTTGTATTGATTGGAACCTAATTTAATTCTTTTAGTTTTCATTAAAGTATGTGTTACTTTTTGGAATACCTGTTTCTCATTTTTGTTGACGGTAAAAGGTTGAAGAGTGTTTTTAATTGGGTTGAATTTAGTTTTTTGAAGCAGGGAAAACATAAGTTCTGGACAAAGAGACATAGTTATTACCTTTTGCTGATTAAACTTAGCTTACCTGTTCACATCAATAAATGCTGGGATCAATTTGTTCCAGTTATATTCATTGTTTACTGTTAATGCTGCTGAATATGGCATGACCTCTCGTTCAGCACACACTGTCTACAGGAGTGTCCAAGTTTTTGTTGTTGTGGGCCAGTGAGGTGAATACTATGGAGTCTCAAGGTCACGTTCCCATATATATCAAACTGGATGCTAACAGAAGTTCTGATTTAGCCTCATTGGTGGATTAAATCCTAAAACAGCCCCTTCCAAATCTTCAAGCCCATGAAATGTAAACAGGCGGACTAATGAGCAGAAAATATGAGCACTAATAGAAATTGAGTTGCCTGGGCTCTGTAGGCCGAATTACCAGGCTCATGGGCTGAAGTGGACAGTGAGCTATAGCTTGGGCATCCCACATCTTTAACTTCTCCCTAATAGAGAAATTGTATAAAACACTCTCTAATTATTTTCTCTATAACTTACAATTACAGCTTTGAAAAGTTGTCCAATTTAACAATTATTGATAGACATATGAGCATCATACAGTTAATTCATTATATGAAAACTTTAACCTTTTGAACTTGGATGTATAGTTTTGTACCTTATCCAGAGGTAATAGTGAATCAGAAACTTATTTTCTTTAATGATCTTGAACTACATCTAATAGCATGCGTTTTATACTTGTGTTTTTGTCTCCCTTGGATAATACATTTTTTTATTTTTGGAAATACTAAATAACTATCTTTTGACCTATATAATCCATCGTCTGTTTGTACTTGTACAATATTTCATTGTCAAGCCTAGCTGCTGCTTATGTGTATTACAGTAACAAACTGAGTGAATAATGCTACCATATTGCCTTTGCACTAATCTATCTTGTTATTTTTTTCCACAAATAAAAACTACTCATTCATGTTAAATTCACACTCCACACACAGTTGAACTTTATCCTAGGTTCAGGGGGAAATCACCTGCTGAGCACACAGGTGAAAATGTCATGACATTGCAGGTAGAGTTTCTGCTCCTGTTTTTTGATCTGCTTAACACTATTTCCTTCTCTGGACAGCTGTGTTTGAGGACAGAGGCTGTGTCAGTCCACAGGCTGGACAGACTGTCCTTCCCCTACACACAAAGGCTTCTGTTTGTTTTTCCTTTGATTCCCTGATGTCATGGGTAGTTCAAGTGATGCAACTAGGCAGTGAGTGTTATGTTGGCAATCACTTACTGATCCTGCAAGCCGTACTTCTTTATGGCAATGAGCAGAAGAAGGATGGCACTGTTTTGCAGAAGGGTTTTTCTTTCAATTGAGATGGGCAAATGTTGCATCTGAACCTGGAGATAATCTGATTGCCAATCCAGTTATTGAAAGATAACCACATCTCCGATTTTAATCGCTACACCATTGGCGGCCGTGCCTTCAGCTGCCAAGGCCCTAAGTTCTGGAATTTCCTTCCTAAAGCTTTCCGCCTCTCTACCTCCTCCTTTAAGACGCTCCTTAAAACCTACTTGGTTGACCAAGCTTTTGGTCATCTGTCCTAATATCTCATGTGGCTTGGTGTCCAATTTTGTTTGATAATGCTCCTGTGAAGTGCCTAGGGATGTTTTACTACGTTAAAGGTGCTATATAAATGAAAGTTGTTATTGTAAAGAAAACATCTTTTAGATCAAAGTAACCTGTCCCAGATGTTAATACCTTGATTATTTCGCACCAGGCATCCATTAATAGCATTTATAATACAAAACAGGAGAAGTTTAATTAAATTTGTTAGTCCTACCTCATATCCCATGTATTTTAGAGTTTGTTCTGCATTTGTTCACCAGTGGTTTTAAACCAAGTTATACAAACATGAAAATGATGGAGAGGAAAAGACCAACTGTTCCATATAGTTATGATTCCCTAATCATCATAATATAAACACTCCTTACCCAGATAGAGCCATGTAATCTCCATGTAGGAGAGGTAAAACCCCAGGTCATTTAGGGAAAATAAATCTGGAAAATTCCTCTCCGATCCCTTTAGGCGATTGAAACTAGTCAAGGAGATCACATTGACCCTGATTTAGATTACAGGTTACCTACCTCTTGTACAAGGCGATTTCTGCTCCAGCTCTCAAAGGAATACAGCGAATCAGCATTCACCATACAAGCTGGCAACCTGTTCCACAGGTCCACTATTCTCTGGAAAAAGAAAAATTGCTTAACATTCAACCTAGTTCTGCCTTTACATAACTTGTGTGACGCCCCCCCCCCCCCCCTCCACCCACCGGTCTTCCCTAACCTAGCCAGTTGAAATCTTTGGTCCACATCAATACAATCTAGACCCTTCATTGTTTTATAAATCTTGATCAAATTGGCAGGTTCAAGTTACAGCTTTTAAAGACTTTCATGACCCATTTACACTTAGATTGCTAAGAGATCACTTGTTGGTGACCTGTTCTACACAGTCTATTTGGAATATAGGAACAGGAGAAGGCCATTTAGCACCTCGAGCCTGTTCAGCCATTCAGTCAGATCAAGGCTGATCTGTACCTGAACTCCATTAACCCACCTTTGATCATATCCCTTGATACCCTTACCTAAAAGAAATGTATGAAAATTTCAATTGACCCAGCATCCACAGCCTTTTGGGAGAGAATTCACTACCCGCCACTCCCAACCCCTTCACTGCCTCTGTTCTGTCAGACTATTTCTCTGACATCCAGTCTTGGATGAGCTGTAACTTGCTCCAGCTAAACTTTAGGAAGACCGAAGCCATTGTTTTGCACTCCTGCCACAAACTCTGTACCCTTGCCACCAGCTCCAACACCCTACCTGGCCACTGCTTTAGGCTAAACCAGACTGTCCGTAACCTTGGCATACTGTTCAACTCTGAGCTGAGTTTCTGACCTCGTATCCTCTCAGATCACAAAAACTGCCCACTTCTAGCTCTGTAACATTGCCCCGTCTCTGTCCCAACCTCACCCCATTTGTCACTGGAACCTTCATTAATACCTTTGTCACCTTTAGACCCGATTACTCTAATTCTGTCCTGGCCGTTCTGATCCTCCAGGCTCCATAAACTTCACCTCATCCAAAACTCTGCAGCACGCCTTTCACATGCCATGTCCCACTCGCCTATCATCCCTATCCCTGCTGACCTGTGTTGTCTCCCAGTATGCCAATGCCTCAAAATTGTCATCCTTGTATTTAAATCCCTCTCATTCTGTCCCTCCCTATCTCTATAATCTCCTCCAACCCTACAATTACCCACTACTTACAATTCCTCTGACTCCAGCTATGTCTGCATCACCACCCTCCCGCCCACTCCATTTACCTTACCATTTACCTTCAGCCACCTAAACCCCACTCTCTGGAATCCCCTCCCTAAAATTCACCACTTCTCTCTTTGACCAACCTTTTATTCACTCCAGAATTCTCATTTTGGCTTTGCATCTGTTTTCCTTACACCTTTGTGAAACACCTTGGAATGTTTTTTATGTTCAAGGCATTACATAAATGCACTGTGTTGTTAATGATTGTAGTTGTTGGCAAAAAGTTAAAGATAAGCTACATTCAGGACATAGAATTCTTTCCCATACCCACCTTAATGGAGCAATTTTGTTTTAAAACAATGGAATGATTTTTCTAAAATAATATATTGTTTTCCTCCCTATCCCCCAGGTAAGAGGGTTGAGAAGTAATTCACAAATGTCACTTTGGCTCAGTGGTAGCACCTCACTTCTGAGACAGTAGGTCATGCATTGAAGCTCTGTTCTAGGACTTGAGCATATAATCAAGGTTCACACTTCAATGTAGCACTGTGGGAACACATTGGCTGGAATTTTCCACACCGCAGTGTGGGCGGTTACCGTGGTGGGTCGCAACCCCATTCCTGATTCCATGCCGCTCAGAACGACTTTGAGTTAATGGGGCCTATTAAGGCCGCCTTACGCGTTACCCCGCCCGATTAAATAGTGTGGGTCTGATGACGTCAGCGATGATGTGTTTTCAGCTGGGATATTTAAAGGAGCCATGGCCACGTTGCATTTGAAGGTTCATCTAGGAATGTGCAGGCAGCACACTGCACAACTGAACTGCTATAAAGAGTGCCAAACATGACTGCACTGAGACAGAGGGCTGCACTCAGGTTCTCTGATGACTACACATGCCTGTGGAGGGAGTCAGAGCAAGCAGGGAGGTCCTCTTCCCTTCTAATGGGTGGAAGAGACCTCCCTTGGAGACCAAAAGAGCCTGGCTCCAAATAGCAGAGGAGGTAAACAGCAGGGATGTGGTCAGGAGGACCTGGGTGGAGTGCCAGAAACGTTTCAATTATCTCATTAGATCAGGAAAGGTGAGTACAAAGCCACACTCTACTTTATCCTGCTATGCCTCTCATCACATCCCCATCACTCTGCCTTCCCAACCCTGCTGCTGCACATCCTTACACCAACATACCTTGCACACCCACCCATCCCTTTCTATCTACATTATCACATCCCCATCTGACTAGCCACCCCTCACGCTCATCCTAATGCAATCATTGTCATCCTTGTATTTAAATCCCCCTGTGATTCTGTCCCTCCCTATCTCCATAATCTCCAACCCTACAACTACCAACACACAAGGAGGCCATTTGGCATTGCCACCCCACTCCATCATAGTCTCTAAAGATGTAACCCATCCATTCCTTACACTCATTCCATCACTGTCACTCAACCTCTTCTTGCTCTCCTTCCAGGAAAAGAGAGCCCACAATAAGAGGGAGAGAACCGGAGATGGAATGTTATCATCGGCAACCCTAATGTCAGCAGAGGAGGTTGCCTTGCAAGTTTCTGGAGTCGCCGAGCAGCTGGAGGTAGGAGACGGCGAGAGGAGGACATTTCAGTAACCTGGTGACAGAATTGCATATCATACAGCTGCTTGGCATACATCAGTCAGTCATATGGGAACTGATGTCAGCAGCCACTGAGTGGTCATCATGTGTGTAAGAATTCGCAATAATTTACAGTTCTGAAGATTCCTGTTTTTTTTGATTAAAGTATCCCTGAGCGATGTGCTTTTAAATTTCCAGGGATAAAATGGCAGTCACCACATGGCCGAGACAGGAAGGCTTGGAATGCAGCTTTCTGTTGTCTGGAAGTAAGGTTCAATGAAGACAAAGGACAATGCTTTGTTTACAAAGCAACTGAATGCTATTAGCATTTGTTTAGATACACCTGATACTGCAGAAGAGACTTTTTGTATCTTAAATGGGAAGCGTTAACATTTGAAAGGATTTTAAATCACCCAGTATCTCCCTTTTTGTTTCAGCACAGGGAGCTCTCAAAATCACATTAACTCAATCTAACCACTTTGAGTTAGCCTATCACAGCTTTGGGGTTAATTTTGCACACAGCCCTTGCAAGGCAGGATGTGAGGGGCTCACCAGGTATAAAAAAAAAAGGCTGAGCAGCCAGCTCGCTCTCTTGGCTCTTGACTTCCTGGTACCATAGGTGAGCTCTCTCTCTCTCTCTCTTCGCTGGACCACATGTCGGCAGAGTTTCTGACTCCACACAAGGCAACCTAGCAGGAGTTAAGGGGGGGTGGTGATTTAAGGGAATTGCTAAGATTGTTTAAATACATTATAGCTATTGTATCCCTCGTTTTTGCCGTGTGTACCCCCTTGATATATAGTTTTACAATTTTACTGTGTTCGTGTGGGATAGTTTGATATTGTGATTGTAGTTTCTTTTAGTTAATAAAGCTTGATTTTTTTCTCTCATCCAAACCACGTGTTCCATTTTAATATCATTAATTATAAGTTCCTCCACTCAGAACTAAAGGAGGGGTAGCGATTAGAGACCGCTGTTTTAAAATTGGTTTTATTGGAATTGGTCTGATGTGCAGGCAAAGGCTGCAAGACCAGGAAAATTGCTTTAAACCAGTTTAAAAGAAGCCCCCGGAATCCTTACAATGGCAAGCCAGGTAGGAGTGGAGGCAGTTTTTGATTTAATAAGTGGTCTGGATCTGGTGAAAGCATCAGCTCTTGTTTCTCTCGTTGTTTTCAGTATGTGGGTAGCCCTGCGGATGTTAGCAGCAGCGTGTAGGCTGACCTATCGGGGTATAGGTGGCTGGGTTAGGAAGGTTGTGAAGAGAGAGCAGGAGGAAAGGTTTTGGGAAGCAAAGGCAGCTTATAAGCTGGCCTGTGCCCTAAGGTATGAGGAAGCAGATCATGGCCCCTGTAGTGCAGAGATAGAAAGCCTCAACATGGCTTTAAATGCATCAAAGGGGATGATTTGTCTGATCAGCCCGAAGGCAGGTCAGCTGGATTTTACTGGCAGCCCAAGTAGAACCATCCCACAGGCAACACCCAGAACGGTGCTGGATTGGGAATTAGAGATCCCAAGACAGCAGCCCACAGCTCCGGGTCTTGAGGAGCTCTGGCAGCGAGGAGGGGTGGACAATGGGGTGGTAGGAGACATAGGGAGGGAGCTGACACCAGGTTTTGGATCAGGAGAGAGAGATTTGTACCAGCAGGCTTCCAGATACATTATACAGTGCGGGCTATTTGGACATGGGGGAGAAGGTTCCCAGCCAGCTGGGGCTGTGACCCAAGCTCAGGGTCTGCCAGCCAAAGTTTCCCCCAGAGAGACACCCCTCAGAAGGTCTCAGCGGGTGCCCCAGCCTAAGAAAGCATGGTCACCCACTTTACAGTGGAGTAGGACGGTTTCCCGAGCCAGGGAAAAGCCAGAGAACAGAGGCCCCCACTCAACAGCCATAAGCTGCGGGGGACCAGAGACAGGAGGCAGACCAGCTTTGCTGCAGCCAGCAGCAATCTGCGACAGTGCCAGAGATTAGACGGGCCATCCGGAGACGGGCGGCATTTGTATTATAACTATGTGTGTGTATAAAGCTTGATAAGGTGTTTAATGATTTTTATTTAACTAGTTTTAAGTAAGTTTAACATGTGTGCTGAATGTTTGTGTTTTGGTCCGAGGTCGAGGGACCCGACCATGTCTCCACCTAAGGCAGCAGGTCAGTGAGACCTGGCTGCATGCCCACATCCCATAAACGAATAATTAAAAAAAGGAGATTGGAAAATGAAGCAGCCATGTTCGCCCAGCCCGAGCTGGACATCGAATGAAGATATGGAATGTTGGGGATCACCTCGCCACTGGACGAATCCAGGAGACCCCGCAGCGATCTTCGGGGGAAAACCGGACCGAGTCCGGAGGAACTTGCCTACTCCTCCTACGAGGAGGAGATGGCCCCAGCTGGGTGGGGCACGGCCCCCAACCCAGCACTATCCTGACCGAAGTTCACTTGCGGGAGACCTCGCTGTCGAGTCACGATGGGGAAGCGCGGGCGCCTGGTCATAGGGACGCGTTCCCCGGGGGTGGGTGGTGATGGCCCGGGAATGATTGTATAGAGGAGGGGGAGACCCAAGAGTCGCGTGGGTGCGGTCGGGGGAGGGAGGAACTCACCCGGGGGCCCACGGGCAAAGTAGAGAAGTTGTGGCTGGGAAGGATGAGTGGGTGGCCGGATCAGTGGGGGGCCAGAGTGCCGCCACACAGGCACCCATCATTTTCTGCAGCCAGTCGAGGGAAGACGGGAGGGGGAGGGACTGGGAGTCATGAGATCCCATGGTCTCGGTCTGTGCCAAGGTAAATGTTTAAACGTGAGGGGTACCCCGCCTCCACAAAAGGACAAGGGAACGGCTAGGGGCTGTCGGAGCAGGCTGGTCGCTAAATCCATTCTGCCTGTTTTAAAGTTTAAGCCGATCAAAGGGGGGTGGAAGGTACTTTTACTGCCCGAGTGGGAGGAGCAATACCCACTCGAATTTCACGACCCATCATCGGCCCGTGATGATCGGGGTTCATAAGCATGTTGTTTAATGATTTTTTGTATTTTGTGTTGCAGCCCCAAGTTGAGCAGAGGCGTAGGACCCTCTCCGTGCTTGCGATAATTTTTGAGTACATTGTGTAACTAAGATTGCAACATTTTGTAATAACTTATGATGTAAAAAAAAGGTGATTGTAAATTTGGTTTACACTGTATAATTTTACAAGCGTGTAGGGGTATGAGACCCCTTAGTGAAAACTGAAGTATCTGTAAGATGCCTACCGTACCATGGTTTTTTTCTTGAATTTAAGGGGAATAGACGGGACGGGGATCAGTGGCAGATAGCTATTAGGTAAATACAGGGGGTGGTTGTTTGTGGGGGGTCAGAAATTATTGCTCATTTCTTCAAGAGGATACTACAAGCAAGCTGGAAGTATCCAAGGGCGGACTGTAAGAATTCGCAATAATTTACAGTTCTGAAGATTCATGTTTTTTTTGATTTAAAGTATCCCTGGGCAATGTGCTTTTTAAATTTCCAGGGATAAAATGGCTGTCACACCACATGGCCGAATGACAAAAGAGGTTTGGAATGCAGCTTTCTGTGTCTGGAAGTAAGGTTCAATGAAGACAAAGGACATTGCTTTGTTTACAAAGCAATTGAATGCTATTAGCATTTGTTTGTATGTCGAGTGGATCCAAAGGACATCTAAACTGCAGAAGAGACTTTTTGTATCTTAAATGGGAAGCGTTAACATTTGAAAGGATTTTAAATCACCCAGTACTGGACAATGGAGCAGATGTATCTCCCTTTTGTTTCAGCAAAGGGAGCTCTGAAAATCACATTAACTCAATCTAACCACTTTGAGTTAGCCTATCACAGCTTTGGGGTTAATTTTGCACACAGCCCTTGCAAGGCAGGATGTGAGGGGCTCACCAGGTATAAAAAAAAAGGGCTGAGCAGCCAGCTCGCTCTCTTGGCTCTTGACTTCCTGGTACCATAGGTGAGCTCTCTCTCTCTCTTCGCTGAACCACATGTCGGCAGAGTTTCTGACTCCACACAAGGCAACCTAGCAGGAGTTAAGGGGGGGGTGGTGATTTAAGGGAATTGCTAAGATTGTTTAAATACATTGTAGCTATTGTATCCCTCGTTTTTGCCGTGTGTACCCCCTTGATATATAGTTTTACAATTTTACTGTGTTCGTGTGGGATAATTTGATATTGTGATTGTAGTTTCTTTTAGTTAATAAAGCTTGATTTTGTTCTCTCATCCAAACCACTTGTTCCGTTTAATATCATTAATTATAAGTTCCTCCACTCAGAACTAAAGGAGGGGTAGCGATTCGAAACCGCTGTTTGTAAATTGGTTTAGAGTGCAGCAGCAAAAAGACTGCTGGCCAGGTAGATTACCTTAAACCAGTTTAAAAGAAGCCCCCGGAATCCTTACATGTGCATAATTGTATCTGTATCCATTCTTCACATGACATATCTAACTCTACTCTCCCACAGGTCCACCAAGAGCTGCTGCCCCCCCCCACCGCACTGGCCGGGAGGAAGAGGAAGACGACTCCTCAGGTGTTTCCAGCCTCTGAGAGCGCACCGTCACCAGACATAAGAGCACCCGGCACCAGTGCAGACACACACACCTTGGTGGGTGCCACGTGAGATAGAGTAGTGTTGTCACCTGATGTCTCACAACTCAAAAGTGAGCAAGAGCAGATGGTGGAGACAGGGACAGCAGTTGAGACTCCTCGCCAGCGAGCGCAGGACGCTCCCAGCTCTGCTCAGCTGCATGCAGACGCTGAGACTTGGGGGCCATCCAGAAAGAGGGTGTTCCTGGAGGTGCAGCATGAAGTGCAGGAGGCTTTGACGGGTTTTGTGAGCGTGATGCCTGAAAATGTGCAGAGAATGGAGGAGTCCATCTCCAACGTGAGCACCATCATGTCGCAGCCAATGGCGACTGTAGGCTCTTCCATGGATAGGATAGCCACCTGCATGGAGCAGCTAATGCGCCACTCACAGGAGCACATGCTATCTATGGAGAATAGATGGCAGATGCTCATAGACCTCCTGTCTAGGGATGTCAGTGTAGACGTGGGTCCTTATGGCCCCACTGCGGTGTAGCAAAGTGCTCTGCAGCTCCTTGTTAGCAGGGAAGTGTGGGTGGCCCATGATAGCGAGAGGGGACATGGAAGTGGGGGCTCCTCTCAAAGAGCTCATACTTCTCCCCTGCTGCCACCCCCTCAGTCAGCCCCAGATGCCTCCTCTGACCGCGATGGCCGAGTCTGCCCCTGCACAGTCGCAGGAGGAGCAGACTTTGGCGGGGCCATCACAGGCATCCACCAAAAGCTTCTAAGCACTTGCAGCAGGGAAGTGAGCAGGCTGCCTCTACCTCTGCTGAAGCCACAGGGGTAGCACGTCGTAGGAGCACGCGTAAGAGAAAGATGAAACACCAGTAGATTCACGAGAGTAGCCACTTGGGTGTTTTGTTAAATGGTTTGGTAAAGTTTCCATTACTGTAATGTCGCACATAAAAATCTTTATTTTCACCACTTTCCGGTCATGAGAAATTTCTGTGCACCTTTTGGAAGTGGCTTAGTGAGTTGGAATGAATGGTGAGTCATAACATTACCTCCAGCAATGGTGGTCAGTGTGAAAGGAATGGCTTGATCATTTTAGGGATGCTTTATGGTGTTGCTAACCTGGCACAGCATGTGGCAGCTATATGGGTGTAATGCGTAAAGTTAAGTAAATCTGGCCTCCCGGGCAGCAATATGCTCAGCAGCTGGTGGGATCTGAACCGCAACTTCCTCCTGCTCCTCCTCCTCTGAAGAGGCTGTGCGCTCAGTGCCTTGCTCCTCATGCGGCGCTAATCCTCGCTGCTGCGCTCTGTTGTGCAGGGCACAGCAGACCACAATGATTCTGGAGACCCTGGCTGGTGCGTACTGAAGGGCTCCTCCAGATCTGTTAAAGCATCTGAAGCATATTTTCAGCATGCCTATTGTCTGCTCTATGACACATCTGATGGAAATGTGGCTTTCATTATATCTCTCCTGAGTCTCAGTACTTGGCCTCCTCAAGGGTGTCATGAGCCATGTCTTCAGTGGATAGTCCTTGCCTCCAAGCAGCCAGCTGGAAAGTCTGTTTGGAGGAGTGAAGAGCTGAGGGAGGGTGAACTGGCACAGGACGAAAGAGTCATGGCAACTGCCAGGGAATTTGGCACACACATGCATGATGCTCTTCCTATAGTTGCAGATGAGCTGCACATTGAGGGAGTGGAAGCCCTTGCTGTTGACCAGGACTTCTGGGTGATGATTGGGTGCCCTGATGGCCACATGTGTGCAGTCAATGATGCCCTGCACCTGTGGTAAGCCAGCCAGAGCGGCAGTAACACTGGCTTCATCAGTGGCAAAGTTGATATCATTGGCTGACTTGTCAAAGAGGGCAACGGTGACCTGTGTGATGCATCTGTGGGCGGCTGACTGCAAGATGCCGCAAATGTCTGCTGCAGATCCCTGGAAAGAGCCTGAGGCGAAGAAGTTGAGGATGCTGGTGACTTGGACAGCCACTGGTAAGGCGTGTCCACCCGCTCCTCTGGGCTGCAGGTCTTGCTTCAGCAATGTGCAAATATTTGTGACGACCTGATGTGATAGCCTGAGTTTCCTTTAGCACTGCTGCTCCGTCATGTTGAGGAAGCTCATCCTCTGCCGGTATATTCTGTGTTGGGGGTATTGCCCCGGCACGGTGCAGCCTTGAGCTGATGCCCTCCGTCCTGTGCAACATCAGGTCGTTGAGAAGGTTGTTGGTGGTGGTGTTGGTGCAGCTGGTGTGCCTGGTGCTGCTGGTGTTGAGGCTCATCGTGGTCCAATTCTGAGGACCAAGGTGAGACAGTATAGACTGCACCCATGCTGATGGAGATGGCAGGTCAAGTAGAGATGACAGAAGCAATCTGTCAATGAGGTGATAGGTTCTACTAATGAGGTGAGACTAAATGGCGACTTTGCTGGAAATACTTGCAGCCTGTAGAAAGCTAAATCTGTGCTGACAATGCAGTCAGCAACAGCTTCTGTCTGAGGAAAGTGATCAGTTTTGCGTGGGAGTTTCTATGGTACATGGCATGGAAAGTACAAATCAGCTGGATCAATGGTCATCAACTTCCGCCTCAGGTTGACAGACGTGGTTCCCGAGCTGCGTGATTCCCATGGTCATCCAGGGAAATTTGAAAGGTAGGATTAAAATACTCGTAAGGGTCTGACAACTACCTAATAATGATTTAAGTGAGCTTGCCTGCCTCTGCCGTTTGGGTCGCTACCGCACCCGCAAAGGCGCCCAAGGGAAAGGCGCGTGGGGGGCAGGATGACGGTGGGTTTTCCGACCCGCTGCAAGATATTTCACATTTCCCACCCGACCCATCCCCGATCGTGCCCGCACGGACCCCAGAAAATTCCGGCCATTGTCAGAGATGCCGTCTTTCAGATGAGACGTTAAACTGAGGCCCCATCTGCCTTTTCAGGTGGGTGTAAAAGATCCCATGGCATTCTTCAAAGCAGAGCAGGGGAGTTCTCCCATGTCCTGGCTAACATCTCTCGATGAACACGACCAATACAGATTAAGTCATTTATCAAATTTGCTGATTATAGAATCTTGTGCACAAATTGGCTGGCATGTTTGCCTACAAAACACAGTGACTACATTTCAAAAGTAATTCATTGGCAGTGAAGCACTTTGAGACATTCTAAATGTGTAAAAGACACTACATAAATCCAAGTTCATTCTTTCCCTGTAATTAATCCATTGGTTTATACAGCAGATTTGTTATATAAATAACAGCAATAACAGAATTATTGCTGTCACAGAATCCTAGAATGGTGAGGCTCAAACAGGTGGTGGATTCATTTGACTTGTTAGATAGTGACCATGTTTCAACTTCTGAAACTGAAATGGGGAACAATGGGCAAGAGAGAGTGACATAATTCTGAAATATGAACATAAGGCAGTCCAGTTTTACCACATAAGAGACATACCAAATGATAATTTGCTACTAATTGGTCAATAAAATTAACTTCCAGATTAATAAATTTAATATAAACCTTGACATTTAAAGAAATGTGACAAAGTTTCAAAATGCTAATCAAGTATGGGGAAATATGTATTTATTAATTCACGGAATGTGGATGTCGCTGGCAAGGCCGGCATTTATTGCCTATCCTTAATTGCCCTTGATAAAGTGGTGGTGAGCCGCTGCAGTCTGTGCGGTGAAGGTGCTCCCACAGTGCTGTTAGGGAGGGAGTTCCAGGATTTTGACCCAGCGACAATGAAGGAATGGTGATATATTTCCAAGTTAGGATGGTGTGACTTGGAGGAGAAATATGCATAGAATGATACAGCTCAGAAGGAGGTCATTCAGCCCATCATGCCTGTGCCTGCATTTGGTTGAGCTATCCAATTAATCCCACTCCCCTGCTCTTTCCCCATAGCCCTGTGAATTTTTTCCCCTTCACGTATTTATCCAATTCTCTTTGGAATGTTACTATTAAATCTGCTTCCACCACGCTTTCAGGCAGTGCATTCCAGATCACACTAACTCGCTGTGTAAAAAATGTTTCCTCATGTCGCCTCTGGTTCTTTTGCCAATCACCTTAAATCTGTGTCCTCTGGTTAACGACACTTCTGACACTGGAAACAGTTTCTCTTTATTTACTCTATCAAAACTATTCATGATTTTGAACACCTCTATCGAACCTCCTCTTAACTTTTTCTGCTCTAACTCCAGCTTCTCCAGTCTCTCCACATAACTGAAGTCCCTCATCCCTGGTACCATTCCAGTAAATCTCTTCTGCATCCTCTCCATGGCCTTAACATCCTTCCTAAAGTGTGGTGCCCAGAATTGAATACAATACTCCAGCTGAGGCCTAATCAGTGTTTTATGAAGGTTTAGCATAACTTCCTTGCTTTTGTACTCTAGGGGATGATTTTCATTCAGAAGTCGGGAAGGAGGCGGGACTACAACTTTCAGGGTTGTAGTCCCGCCTCCATCGAGTTGCGGCCAAGCCACGCCATTTTCACCTTGTTGAGCCTGCCCAGCGGGCTCAGCAGGCCAATTAAGGGCCACCCGGCAACAGGTGACATCACAGACTGAAATTTCATCTGTCAAGCTGTTTTGACAGATGAAATGTCACTGTTTCACAGCTGTTTGAAGCTGTCAAACACTGACAGTCTTACTTCTAACCTGAGTCCTTCTACACAGACTCAGTTAGAAATCTCACCGGCACAGAAAGCTGCAGGCTGTCACTTTTGACAGATCGCAGCCATTCTGCTTTCTGTGCCGGTTAGATGATGGACTCCCAAAACCTAAAGGAAGGAAGGCTGTAAAGGTAAGTACAGGTAATTTAAACTTCTTTACACACTTTAGACACACCAAACACACTTACCTTTGCACTCATGCACACATCACTCACCTGAACACCGACATCTCGACCCCTCCAAGTCATTCAACCCGACGGCCCGACTCCTCTAACTTGGTGTGGTTTGGAGCCGTCGGGAATCCCACACTTCAAGCTTTAAAATAGGGATTAGGCTAAAAACTGCCTGTTAACAGGCACTAATCCCTTCCCGCCTCGGGTAGGCGGGTCCCAGTGCGGGGCGGGTACCCGCCTCCTTTGAAACTTACATGAGGGCAGGATGGTGTCGGGACCCCCGAATTCGGGACTTTAACCCCCGGCACGCCTCCAATCCCGACTCCACGGGTCAATGAAAATCGACCCCTATGCCTCTATTAATAAAGCCAAGGATCCCATATGCTTTTTTAACAGCCTTCTCAACTTGTCCTGCCACCTTCAAAGATTTGTGTACGTACACCCCCAGGTGTCTCTGTTCCTGCACCCCCTTTAAAATTGTACCATTTGGTTCATATTGCTTCTGCTCATTCTTCCTACCAAAATGGATAATTTCTCACCTCTCTGCACTAAATTTCATCCACTACGTGTCTTCCCATTTTACCAGTCTGTCTATGTCCTCCGAAGTCTGTTACTATCCTCATTGTTTATTACATTTCCGAGTTTTGTAACTTTGAAATTATGCCCTGTACTCCCAAGTCCAGGTCAATAATTTAATATATATAAAAAAGAGCAGTGGTCCTAATACCGACCCCTGGGGAACACCACTGTCTACTCCCTCCAGTCTGGAAAACAACTGTTCACCACTATCTGCTCTCTGTTCCTTAGCTAAATTTGTATCCATGCTGCCACTGTCCCTTTAATACAACGAGCTTTAGTTTTCCTAACAAGTCTATTATGTGGTACTCTGTCAAACGCCTTTTGAAAGTCCATGTACACATCAACCGCACTCCCCTCATCAACCCTCTCCGTTACTTCATCAAAGAACTTGATCAAGTTAGTCAAACATGATGTACCTTTAACAAATCCAATGCTGACTTTCATTTATTAGCCCACACTTTTCCAAATGCCAATTAATTTTGTCCCAGATTATTGTCTCTAAATGTTTCCCCACCTCTGACATTAGACTGACTGGCCTGTAGTTGCTGGGTTTATCCCTCCCCCTTTTTTGAACAAGGGTGTAACATTTGCAATCCTCCAGTCCTCTGGCACCACCCCCATATCCAAAGATGATTGGAAGATTGTGGCCAGAGGCTCCACAATTTCTTCCCTTACTTCCCTCAGTAATCTAGGATGCATCCCATTTGGACTGGGTGGATTTTCTACTTTGAGGACTGCCAACCTTTTAAGTACATCCTCTATCTATTTTTATCCTCTCCACTATCGCTACAGCCTCATTTACTGCTACATTGGCAGCATGCTCTTCTCTAGTGAAGACAAATGCAAAATACTTATTTAGTACCTCAGCCATGCCCTCTGTCTCCACAAGAAGATCTTTTTGGGTCCCGAATCGGCCCCATCCTTCCTCTAACTACCCTTTTACTATTTATGTGTTTATAAAAGACGGGTTTCCTATTATTTTAGTCGCTAATCTATTCTCATACTCTCCCTTTTCCCTCTTATTCCCTTTTATGGATCTCCTCTACTTTCTATATTCAACCTTACAATTGTCCTTTTTCTGTCTCATTTTAATCTCTGTATCTTTAGTCATCCAGGGCACTCTAGCTTTGGATGCCCTTTTCCCCCCTCATAGGAATGTGTCTACTCTGTACCCGAACCATCTCCTCTTTGAAGGCCTCCCATTGTTCAGTTACTGTTTTGCCTACCAATCCACCTGTGCCAGATCCCTTTTCAACTCGCTGAAGTTAGCCCTCCTCCAGTTAAGTATTTCTATGCTTGATTGTAGTTTGTCCTTTTCCATAACTATTCTAAACCTGATATGTTCACTGTTCCCAAAATGCTCTCCCACTGAAATATGCTCCACTTGCCCCACTTCATTTCCCCAAAACTAGATCCAGCACTGCTTTTTTCCTTGTTGGGCAAGAACAACAATAACAACAACAACCTGCATTTATATAGAGCTTTTAATGTAGTAAAACATCCCAAGGTGCTTCACAGGAGCATTATCAAACAGAATTTGACACTGAGCCATATAAGGAGATATTAGAGCAAATGACCAAAAGCACTGATCAAGAAAGTTCTCTTGTACACATTTCAGGAGTTCCCCCTGCCCCCCTCTTTGCCTTTACACTGTTTCTATCCCTGTCTACATTAGGATAATTGAAGTCCCCCATTATCATTACTCTGTAGTTCTTGTATCTTCCTGTAATTTGTCTGCAAATTTGCTCCTCTATCTCCTTCCCACTATTTGGTGGCCTATAGTAGCCACCCAGTAGTATAATAGCTCCTCTATTCCTTAATTCTAACTAAATAGACTCTGTCCTTGGTCCCTCAACTACATCATCCCTCTGCCGTGCTATAATAGTTTCTTCGATCAATACTGCCACCCCTCATCTTTTTTTCCCTTCCCTATTTTTCCTGAATACCTTGTAGCCTGGAATATTAAGCTCCCAATCCTCCCCTTATTTGAGCCAGGTCCCTGTTATTGCCACTATATCATAGTCCCATGTGGCGACTTGTGCCTGATGCTCACCAACTTTATTTAGCACGCTCTGTGTATTTACGTACATGCAGTCCATACCCATCTTAGACTGCTTCACATTTGCCCCTGTCTGATCCCTGCTATTTCTGAACTATTCTTTACTCTACTGCTATTTGCCTCTCCCAGTCCTCTGTGTACCTTGTTTCTCCTTTCTAATGCCCAGAGTGATTAGTTGCATGCAGTTTTTGACACCTCTGTGCATGCGCACCCATTTGGTACTGCGCATGCACACTCAGTCCAGTCGCGCATGCATTCGATCCGCTCACTCATGCGCACTCGATTTAGTCACGCAATCGCAGTACCAAACGGTGCGACAGTTGTGACTGCAGCCCCACGATTTGCTCGGCTCAGTACGAAGATGATCAGGGGATTGGATGGGGGGAGGGAGGAGAGGGGATCGAATGGAGCAGAAGGGAGAAGATGGGATCGAATGGTGGGGGAGGGAGGAGAGGGGATCAAATGGTGGGGCAGGGAGGAGAGGGGATCGGATGGGGGGAGGGAGGAGGGGATTGAATGGGGCAGGAGGGAGGAGAAGGGATTGGATGGGGGGAGGGAGGAGAGGGGATCGAATGGGGCTGGAGGGAGGAGAGGGGATCGAATGGTGGGGGAGGGAGGAAAGGGGATCGAAGTGGGAGAGGGGTTCAGAGAGGGGATTGAAGGGGGAGAGGGGATCCAAGGGGGGAGGAGAGGGGATCGAAGTGGGGAGGAGAGGGGATCGAAGGGGGAGAGGGGTTCAGAGAGGGGATCGAAGGGGGAGAGGGGTTCAGAGAGGGGATCCAAGTGGGGAGAAGTGGCGGCGGCGAGGGGTGGTTGAGAGCAAGAACGTGATCCAAATGGGAAGATCGATCACATTCTCCCGCCCTCTGTTAGGCCTGGATCATGCTCTTCCACCCTCACCACCTTTACACCTGCACCACGTACTCCCTCTCCTCTCCCCCGCCCGCCCCCCAAGACCACAGCGGTTTAAGAAGGCAGCTCACAACCACCCTCTCAAGGACAACTAGTGATGGGCAATAAATAAATCATTTTTAAAAATGAGAGCGTATTCTGTGCAATGTCCCTGTAAACTGCACAGAAGGGCAGCGCTCCAAGGAACCAAACATAGCCGGCTTTTCAATACAAAAACGGCGCATGCACCTTAAAGGGGCCACGCAGGGCCAAACAAAATTAGGGTGAACATTGATTCTGTGTTGGTCCTACAACATGCATAACATTACATTTATGTGTTATTTGCCGGACTCAACTATTCCAATATTCTCTTGGCCAGCCTCCCATCTTCCAATGAACTTGAGCTCATTCAAAACTCTGCTGCACGTATCTTAACACGCAGCAAGTCCCATTGACCGATAACCCCTGTGCTTGTTGACCTACATTGACTCATGGTCCACCAACAACGTTCCCACTAAGCTACACAGCCACACAGCTGTCTGGAGGTCCCGCGCAGGCCGCTTACTGGCTTTTGAATGGGAGATTTTGCACGTGCACGAAATTTTGAATGGGCCGCATAGCCCGTTAAAGGGACCGTGCACCCAAATAAAATGAGGGTGAATTTTGTCCACAACACCTTGATTTTAAAATTCTCATCCTCATTAAAATCCCTCCATGGACTCACCCCTTCCTATCTGAACTCAGCAGTGTGAGCGCTCCTAACCGGGGAGGGTGAGCCCTGTCTTTTCTCTGAAAGCAGTAGTGTTAGCACTGTGAGCTCTGGAGCCTGGCTGTCACAATGAATGGATCAAATTACACATTGCAGCGATCTTGATTACTCACCAGCAGACAGGATCATTCCAGAGAAACTGTTGGATGTGTCTTGTCCTCCAAGGGGACCAATCAGAAATCTGGTCTTGTCCTCCAAGGGGACCAATCAGAAATTTGGTGTTGCAAATAGACATGACCTCGAATGTTTCATCCTGGTGCCCACCCCCCTGCCAAATTAGTGTAAACCCTCCCCCACAATACTAGTTAACCTTCCCGTGAGGTTACTGGTCCTAGCTCTTTTTAGGTGCAACCTGTCCACCTTGAACAGGTCCCTCCTACCCCAGAATTAGTCCCAATGCCCCAGGAATCTGAAGTCCACCCTTCTGCGCCATTTCTCCAGCCACATGTTAACCTATTTTATCCTACTATTCCTGTACTCACTAGTGCATGGCACTGGAAGTAATCCAGAGGTTACTACTCTTGAGGTCCTGCTTTTTAAAATCCTCCCTAGCTCCTGAAACTCTTGACAGCAGGACCTCAACCCTTTTCCTTCTGATGTCATTGGTTCCCATGTGGACCACGACTTCTGGCTGGTCCCCTGCCCCCCCCAGTGATGTCTTTTTATCCTGGCACCCGGGAGGCAACACACCATGTGGGACTCATGTTGGCGGTTGCAGAAACACCTGCCTGTCCCCCTGACTATCGAATCCCCTATGACCACTGCATTTTGTGCAGTCATTTGTCCCACAGTGCCGTGGATGTGGTCTAGACTGCACTCCCCCCAAGGTGTCCTCACCCTCACCCTCACCCTCATCCCATTCAGTGCTGAAAATTGGTTGAGTGTGCCACACTGCCAGAGGATTCCTGCAATGCCTGCCTCTTCCTACCCTGCAGGATGGCTACCCACTTACTATCCTCCTGAACTCTGTAGCTGCATGGTGACCCCCTCCTGGAACGTGCTCTCCAGGAAATTCTCAGCCTCCCATATGCCCTGTAGTGACACCAGCTGCTGCTCAAGCTCAGAAATCCTGAGCTCGAGTGCGAGCAACTGGAAGCACTTCCTGCACACGTGGTTATCCAGGACATATGAAGCATCCTGAAGTCCCCACATGGACTATGTACGCATATATTATATATCCGTAAATAGTAACTTCACGACAGGACAAAAGCATGTTAATTAAGATCACTGGGATTACACTGAAGCCACAAAAAAAAACTATTGCCAGGGACAATAACAGGGGACAGAAAGAACTTATTCTCCTTAGAAATAAAAACAGAAAATGCTGGAAATACTCAACAGGTCAGGTAGCATCTGTGGAGCGAGAAACAGAATTAACGTTTCAGGTCGATGACCTTTCATCGGAACTCTGATCAGGTCATCGACCTGAATAACTCTGTTTCGCTCTCCACAGATGCTGCCTGACTTGCTAAGTGTTACCAACATTTTTTGTTTTTATTTCAGACTTCCATCATTGGCAGTATTTTGCTTTTGTTTTACTTTTATTAGACTTGCTCTAAATGAGTATTTTGAGCAATAGAGTACGTGCACTTTGGGCTTGTTACTTTGTAGCGCTTTCCACAGGGAAATAGTGGAATAGCCGACTTCAATGTCCCTGCTCAGCTGCACGGCCGCGCAGCTATCAGCCGGTTCCGCGCAGCCCGGGACCGGCTTTTCAAATGTGAAATTTTGCGCACGTGTGAAACTTTGAATGGGCCGCGCAGCCCCTTAAAGGGACTGCAGGGACCACGCACCCCAAAAAAAAATTGGGGGGAACAGTGGCCTACCTGCATACAACTGTTAAATAACCCATTTCCAGAATTAAACCCCAGGTGTCATAATAAAGCTTGTACTAATCAATAGGCTGTGTAATGGAAAAACTAATTAAGCTGCCTAAATTGTGTCTTTTGATTATAGCTAACATGATCGTACCATGGCTTGCTGTAAATGCAATGACCCAAGAAGTCTAAGTTAGTGTAAAAGTGAAATGATTGAATGGATTGAATGGGAGTAATAGCAGCTTTACAACGACTTGTGAGGATTTCTTTTTCCCGTGAAGCACAACTTCTCTTTGAAGTGTTCTGTGACATGATCCAGGTTACAGACAGTGGGAGATGTTGTCTGTTAACATTAAAGAATCTACTTTTAAAGAATGTTGAGGATTAATCCCTGGATATTGTTCTAACTTTGCTAACCTTTTGTGCTGCTTTGATACTTTACAGCACATTCAGCAACATAAAAGTTCAGTGTTGCAGTACCAATGGCTTGACAACATAGACTGGGGATGGGGAATCCACCGAAATCCCAGGGATGCTTATAGGTTATTAATTAAGAGATATACATAGATACATAGATACATAGAAGATAGGAGCAGGAGTAGGCCCTTCGAGCCTGCTCCGCCATTCAATGAGATCATGGCTGATCATCCAAATTCAGTACCCGGTCCCTGCCTTCTCCCCATATCCCTTGATCCCTTTAGCCTTAAGAAATATATCCAACTCTTTCTTGAATATACTTAATGAACTGGCCTCCACCGCCCCCTCTGGCAGAGAATTCCACAGGTTCACACTCTCTGGGTGAAGAAATTCCTCCTCATTTCAGTCCTAAATGGCTTACCCCTTATCCTTAGACTATGATCCCTGGTTCTGGACTCCCCGGCCATCAGAAACATCCTTCCTGCATCTAGTCTGTCCAGGCCTGACAGAATTTTATAGGTTTCGATGAGATCCCCTCTCAATCTTCTAAACTCCAGTGAGTATAAGCCCAATCGACCCAATCTCTCCTCATACGTCATTCCTGCCATCCCAGGTATCAGCCTGGTGAATCTTCGCTGCACTCCTTCCATGGCAAGAACGTCCTTCCTCAGGTAAGGCGACCAAAACTGCATACAATACTCAAGGTGCGGTCTCACCAAGGCCCTGTACAACTGTAGCAAGACATCCTTGTTCTTGTACTCGAACCCTCTTGCTACGAAGGCCAACATACCATTTGCCTTCTTAACCGCCTGCTGCACCTGCATGCTTACCTTCAGCGACTGGTGTACAAGAACACCCAGGTCTCTCTGCACTTCCCCTTCTCCCAATCTATTACCATTCAAATAATAATCTGCCTTCCTGTTTTTGCCACCAAAGTGGATAACCTCACATTTATCCACATTATAGTGCATTTGCCATGTTTCTGCCCAATCACCCAACCTGTCCAAATCATGCTGGAGTTTCACGACATCCTCCTCACAGCATATCCTCCCCCCCAGCTTTGTGTTGTCTGCAAATTTGGAGATATTACATTCAATTCCCTCGTCCAGATCATTAATATATATTGTGAACAGCTGGGGTCCTAGGACCGATCCTTGCGGTACCCCACTAGTCACTGCCTGCCACTCGGAAAACGACCCGTTTATTCCAACTCTTTGCTTTCTGTCCGCCAACCAGTTCTCTATCCAAGTCAATACCTTGCCCCCAATCCCATGTGCCTTAATTTTGCACGCTAATCTCTTATGCAGGACCTTATCGAAAGCCTTCTGAAAGTCCAAATACACCACATCCACTGGTGCTCTTATCTATTTTACCAGTTACATCCTCAAAAAATTCCAGTAGATTAGTCAAGCATGATTTACCTTTTGTAAATCCATGTTGACTTTGTCTGATCCAGTCACTGCTTTCCAAGTGCTCTGCTATTACATCTTTTATAATGGACTCTAGCATTTTCCCCACTACCGATATCAAGCTTACCGGTCTATAATTCCCCACCTTTTCTCTACCACCTTTTTTGAATAGTGGGGTAACATTAGCTACCCGCCAATCCATGGGTACCGTTCCAGAGTCTATCGAGTTCTGGAAGATGACCAGCAATGCATCTACTATTTCTAGGGCCACTTCCTTAAGTACCCTGGGATGTAGATTATCAGGCCCTGGGGATTTATCGGCCTTCAGTCCCATCAATTTTCCTAACACCATTTCCCTACAAATACTGATTTCTTTCAGTTCCACCCTTTCATCAGACCCTATGTTCCCCGGCATCTCTGGGAGGTTATTTGTGTCCTCCTTTGTGAAGACAGAACCAAAATATGTATTTAGTTGGTCTGCCATTTCTTTGTTCCCCATTATAAATTCCCCCGATTCTGACTGCAAGGGACCTACGCTTGACTTCACCAATCTTTTTCTCTTCACATATCTATAAAAGCTTTTACAGTCAGTTTTTATGTTCTCTGCAAGCTTACTCTCATATTCTATTTTCCCTTTCTTAATTAATCCCTTTGTCCTCCTTTGTTGAATCCTAAACTGCTCCCAATCCTCAGGATTATTGCTTTTTCTGGCCAATTTATATGCCCTCTCCTTGGACCTTATGCTATCCCTAATTTCCCTTGTTAGCCACGGTTGGGTCACCTTTTTTGTTTTATTTTTATGCCAAACTGGGATGAACAAATTCTGTAGTTCATCCATTCGGTCTTTGAATGTTTGCCATTGCCTATCCACCGTCAACCCTTTGAGTGCCATTCCCCAATCAATCCTACCCAACTCGCTCCTCAGACCATCATAGTTTCCTTTATTTAAATTGAGGACCCTAGTCTCCGAGTCAACTACTTCATTCTCCATCTTAATGAAGAATTCGATGATATTATGATCGCTCCGACCCAAGGGGCCTCTTACAACAAGATTGCTAATTAATCCTTTCTCGTTACATAATACCCAGTCTAAGATGGCCTGATCTCTGGTTAGTTCCTCGACATATTGGTCCAGGAAACCATCCCGTAAACACTCCAGGAATTTCTCCTCCACAGTATTGTTACTCATTTGTTTGGCCCAATCTATATGTAGATTAAAGTCACCCATGATGACTGCTGTGCCCTTATTGCACGCTTCTTTCATTTCTCTTTGAATGCCATCCCCAACCTCCACCTTACTGTTTGGAGGTCTATAAACCACTCCCACTAACGTTTTTTTCCCCCTTAGTATTTCTCAATTCTACCCATACAGATCCCACCTCATCAGAGCTAATATCCTTCATTACAATTGTGTTAATCCCTTCTTTAACCAGTAATGCTACCTCACCTCCCTTTCCTTTTTGCCTATCTTTCCTGAATATCGAATACCCCTGGATGTTGAGTTCCCAGTCCTGGCCTTCCTTGAGCCACGTTTCCGTAATCCCAACCAAATTGTATTTGTTTACTTCTATTTGCGCAGCCAATTCATCCACCTTATTACAAATGCTCCTTGCATTAAGACACAAAGCACCCATACCTACACCCACCGGATGCAAGTATCCTGGTGGATGTAAAGCCAGATTTCAGAACTGGAGCTCACTGGATCTGTCTGGAACGAGGTTTGAACTCTACGCCTTCTGACTCCGGGAATGCTACCACTAAGCCAAAGGCTCACTCTGGGGCAACAGTAGGGATACTCTAATTTGTCCTTGGCACCCCTGGGTTACGGAGGGAGGTTACTGTCCACTTTCTACTGCTGGAAGTGGAATGTGTACATGAGCGGTCCAGTCAGGAGATTGTTTCATCCATGATGGCACGGTGGGACAATAGCCTACTGACACTCATTGTCAAAGCTCAGTGAATAATGGCTTCTTGGCTTCCATAGGGCAGTATTCCAGCAAGGAGTCAACACCTTAAGGAGAGGAGGGGAGTGAGAAAATTGGTAAGAGAGAAAAAAGACAATCTGGAAATATGAATATACAGAGTGGGAGAGGGATAAAGCTTGTGTGATTTGGCAATACTTAAACAGAAGAGATACTGTAAACAGACAAATTAGCTTATTACATATAAGGAAACACATTTGAGTAAAGAATATAATATAAATAGTGCCATAGTAGGAAGTTCAAAGTAAAAACTTAATGAAGAACACCTACTTGTTCTGACAACTTTACATGTAAATGAGTGTATTGTCTGTGGTATAGCAAATTATATCATCCATCAGTTGTGCTTATAAAATGCCTCAAATATATATTTACATGATAGTCACCAAAGAGTGTCTACATGGCAGCAATATCTAACTGCATGTAAAGAAGGTAATGCAGAAACATTTTATCATGTGCGTTAAACACAATAGTTCTAATCTGATTGAATTGCATAGAACATACAGCACAGGAACAGGCATTCAGCCTAACCAGTCCATGCTGGCGTTTATGCTCCACTCTAACCTCCTCCTGTCTTTCCTCATCTAACTCTATCAGCGTAACCCTCTATTCCCGTCTCCCTCATATGCTTATCTAGTTTCCCCTTAAATGCATCTATGCTATTGTAATGAAATCTGTTTGTTCTTGCCTGTATTCGTTCTTGCCTGTATTCGTTTTGCACTCATGTATATTACCCTCCCCCACACGGTGTATAGTTTCACTTCCTCTTTCCTGACTAACCTGTATGACTCATTCCTGCGAGCCAGTCAGTGTGTTGAGATGTTAGCTCTGATCTTAGTGATTAAAAGCCAACTTGTTAAAGTCTATAACTTCTAGTTTTGTGGTTATTGAAGGCACATCAATTTTAATCACTAAAGAATACTAGGATGGATCGACTCCTAAAACCAAAGGGTCTGGACTTGGATCCACATTCTGCTGAAGCATCAAATCAATTTGGACACTGGCTCAAATGCTTCGAACTCTTCGCGAGGGCCTCATCCGCTAGCGAGGTAGATAAACTGAGTCTACTGACTACTCGCGTTAATCATCGGATTTATTCGTTCATCCGGGACGCCACCTCTTACACGGAGGCCATCACTATCCTGAAGGCCCAATACCAGAGGCCAGTAAACGAAGTGTACGCCAGACATCTGCTGGCTACACGCAGGCAGCGACCTGAGGAATCAATGAACGATTTCTTACAGGGCCTAAAGGACTTGGTCCGGGACTGTAACTGCAAGGCCGTGACGGCCAACGTGTACTCTGACGAATTGGTCCGCGATTCCTTCATCGCGGGCCTCAAATCGAATTATATCCGGCAGAGACTGCTGGAGAAGGAGGTCCTGGACTTAAAAAAGGCAGTGGCCACTGCGCAATCGCTGGACGTGGCCCAGAAAAACTCTGACTCTTATTCTTCCGGCCATGCGGCCCTCACCGCCTCGTGCACGCCGAGCGGGCCGCCATCTTGGAATCAGCCATCTTCCCCATCCAAGTCTCAGACCAGCTCTACACCGCCGGAGTCCCCACACAGAAGTTCACCCAGGAGTCCTACTACAGCGGCAATGTCTCGAGGCCCGAAATGCTACTTCTGCGGCCAGGCCAAGCACCCCAGACAACGATGCCCAGCGAAGGACGCTACATGCTTCAAATGTAAGAAAAAAGGGCATTTTAGCAAAGTCTGCAGGGGGAATCCGATTTCCAACTCCGTCACCGCCTCGTGCGTGCCGTGCGGGCCGCCATCTTGGGATCTGCCATCTTTTCCCGACTCAACGGCCGCCCAGGGCCCAACAGTGGCTTCGATCACAGTGGATCAATCCAGGCCACACCCGTTGACAAAATCCATGATGGACATACAGGTAAACGGGAATTTAATGAAATGTTTAATTGACTGTGGGAGTACCGAGAGTTTTATCCACCCTAGCCTGGTACGGCAGCACTCATTAACGGTAACCCCTACACGGAGCAGAATTGCTATGGCTGCTAAGCCCCACACTTCGGACATTTTGGGCTATTGTGTGGTAACACTGACTGTAAAAGGCACGGACTACAAGGATTTTAAACTCCTCATGATGCCAGAACTCTGTGTTAATATTTATACCCAGCTGGACGCCTACCCTTTACCCCGCATATCAGAAATGGTCAACCAGATCGCGCAATACCGAGTCTTCTCGACTATCGACCTCAAATCCGCGTATCACCAGCTCCCCATTAGAACGGAGGACCGCCCATACACCACCTTTGAGGCGAATGGACGCCTCTACCATTTTCTCAGAGTGCCCTTCGGGGTAACAAATGGGGTCTCGGTCTTCCAACGTGAGATGGACCGCATGGTTGACGAGAATAAACTACAAGCTACCTACCCCTATCTGGACAATGTCACTATCTGTGGGCACAACTTGCAAGATTTTTAAAAACTGCCCTAAAGCTGAATCTAACCTACAACGAAGACAAATGTGTCTTCAACACAACCCGTCTCTGTATCCTCGGCTGTGTGGTGGAAGATGGGGTAATTGGACCGGACCCTGACCGATTATGCCCCCTAAAGGAACTGCCCCTGCCACACAATCCCAAAGCTTTAAAAAGGTGCCTGGGATTTTTTTCGTATTATGCCCAATGGGTGCCCAATTACTCTGATAAGGCCCGACCCCTCATTAAATCGACGTCCTTCCCACTATCAGCTGAAGCTCGGGAGGCTTTCACCAGTATCAAACAGGACATTGAAAGGGCTGCACTGTGTGCAGTGGACGAAAGCATTCCCTTTCAAGTCGAAAGCGATGCGTCAGACTTTGCTTTAGCTGCGACCCTCAATCAGGCTGGGAGACCTGTGGCCTTCTTCTCCCGAACCCTTCAGGGACCTGAAATCAGGCACTCTTCTGTCGAGAAGGAGGCACAGGCTATAGTGGAGGCAGTGCGGCACTGGAGACACTACCTAGCCGGCAAACGTTTCACCCTGCTCACCGACCAGCGGTCGGTGGCTTTCATGTTTAATAACAAACAAAGGGGGAAAATCAAGAATGACAAAATACTCAGGTGGAGGATCGAACTATCCACGTTCGACTATGATATTATGTACAGGCCGGGAGCCCCTAATGAACCCCCAGATGCCCTATTGCGGGGAATGTGTGCCAGCATTCATACGGACAAATTACAGGGTCTCCACAGCGACCTCTGTCACCCAGGGGTCACCCGACTATACCATTTTATAAAGTCCCGCAATCTGCCCCACTCCATCGAGGAGGTCAGGGCAATGACCAGAGCCTGCCGCATCTGTGCGGAATGCAAGCCTCGTTTCTACAGGCCTGACCGTGCACACCTTATCAAAGCCACACGGCCATTCGAGCGCCTAAGTCTGGACTTCAAGGGACCCCTTCCCTCTGCCGACCGTAACGTATACTTCCTCAATATCATCGATGAATATTCCTGCTTCCCCTTCGCCATTCCCTGCCCAGACATGACCAGTGCCATGGTCATCGAGTGTCTCGGTAATCTATTCTGCATGTTTGGCATGCCGAACTACATACACAGCGATAGGGGGATGTCATTTATGAGTGACGAACTGCGCCAGTTCTTGCTCTCAAAGGGGATAGCCACTAGCAGAACCACTAGCTACAACCCCCGGGGTAATGGGCAAGTGGAAAGGGAGAATGCTACTGTTTGGAAGGCTGTCACGTTAGCCTTAAAGTCAAAAGGCCTTCCGACCTCCCGCTGGCAGGAAGTCCTCCCAGACGTGCTCCACTCCATAAGGTCTCTGTTATGTACAGCCACTAACGCTACCCCTCACGAAAAGATGTTCGTTTTCCCCCGGAAATCGACCTCGGGCATATCTCTACCCGCGTGGCTGACGTCCCCGGGGACAGTACTATTGCGGAAGCACGTGAGAGGCCATAAAACGGACCCCCTTGTGGAAAAGGTACAGCTCCATGCAAACCCTCAGTACGCCTATATCGAATACTCTGACGGGCGAGAGGACACTGTTTCCATAAAAGACCTCGTTCCCTCGGGGAGCGGAGAGAACGATGGGAGACTACCCGATGAAGACCTACACTACAAAGAGACAGGACGCCCAGAGGTATCAATACCCAACTTTAACCTGGAGGACACTGCAGATAACCTGGAAGACACTGCGGAGGCCCGGACAGCGGAGGAACCGGAATCCACTCCCCTAGAGGCACCCCAACCGGCTTTGCGCCGATCACTGAGAACCGCAAAACCTCCTGACAGACTCACTTATACCAACTTTTAAGAAACATCACCCCGATGGACTAAATCTAAAGGGGTGAATGTAATGAAATCTGTTTGTTCTTGCCTGTATTCGTTCTTGCCTGTATTCATTTTGCACTCATGTATATTACCCGCCCCCACACGGTGTATAGTTTCACTTCCTCTTTCCTGACTAACCTGTATGACTCATTCCTGCGAGCCAGTCAGTGTGTTGAGATGTTAGCTCTGATCTTAGTGATTAAAAGCCAACTTGTTAAAGTCTATAACTTCTAGTTTTGTGGTTATTGAAGGCACATCAGCTATTTAACTCAACCACTCCCTGTGATAGCGAGTTCTACATTCTCACCATCCTCTGGGTAAAGATGTTTCTTCTGAATTCCCTATTTGATTTCTTGGTGACCATCTTATATTGATGTCCTCTAGTTTTGCTCTTCCCCACAAGTGGAAACACTCTCGCTGTGTCTACTCTATCAAAACCTTTCATAATTTTAATGACCTCTATTAGTTAACCCCTCAGCCTTCTCAGAGAAAAGAGACCCACCCAAGCCTGTTCATCCTTTCCTGATAGGTATAACCTCGCAGTTCTGGTATCATCTTTGTAAATCTTTTTTGCACCCTCTCCAGTGCCTCTATATCCTTTTTATAATATGGCAACCAGAACCGTACACAGTACTCCAAGTGAGGTCTAACCAAGGTTTGATACAAGTTTAGCATAACTTCTCAACTTTTCAATTCCATCCCGCTAGAACTAAACCCGAGTGTTTGGTTTGCTTTTTATGGCCTTGTTAACCTGTTGCTACTTTTAGTGATTTGTGTATTTGTACTCCTTTTGCTCCTCTACCTCATTTAGATTCTTCTTTTCCAATTAATATGTGACCTCCTTATTTTTCTTACCAAAATGTAATACCTCACACTTATCTATGTTGCAATCCATTTGCCAATTATATGACCATTCTGGAGGTTTATTAATGTCATCTTGTAATTTGTTATAGTCCTCCTCAGTATTGACTATCCCCACCAATTTGGTGTCGTCCGCAAATTTAGAAATTGCGTTTTGGATTCCAATATCTAAATCATTAATATAAATTGTGAACAACAGTGGTCCCAGCACTGATCCTTGTGGAACCCCATTTCCCACCTTCTGCCACTGTGAATAGCTACCCTTTACCCCTACTCTCTGCTTTCTGTCTTGCAGCCATCTAGCTACCCATTCTACTAGTCCCCGACTCTGCATGCTCTGACCTTATTCATTCATCTATTATGTGGTAACTTATCGAAGACCTTTTGGAAACCTAGATATATTACATCTATTCCTTACCCTTGTCTACTCCCTCTGTTACCTCTTCAAATTACCCTTGTTGCGATTGCACTGTTATTAACATTTACCATTTATGTATTTGTAAACTTTCTTGCCTTTTTATGTCTCCAAAGTATAATAAATTGCAATGCCCATCAACATATTTTAGCAAATATGCTACGTTTTCATTTACATGAACATTTAAATAAAGATAATAAATACATGGTAAAAGTTTAAACTTCTTAGAAATGCTATTTTAAGGTTTGGCCTGGGGCTACAGAAAATCCAACTTCTGTAGGCAAAGGGAGGGTCAGGTTGATTATTTAATTGCTGATGCACTCCATCTGAGCTATGTGATGATGATACGCTCCAGTTAATCAGACTGATGCAAATAAACTTTACTAATCTCTTGTATTTTAAATTTTCCTGATGTGACTCATTACTCTGTGGTAGGCATGAATAATCGAATTATCAAGCCCATTCTTCCACAAATTAAGCAAGTTATGCAATTAGGACTCTGCCCAAATTAGAGAGGTGATTCTTCACAAGTAAAACTTTTAAGAAGATAAAACATAATGAAAAATGTCCATTATCCACTTCCCCCACATACCTCCATATTATCCATGCCTTTTTAGCATTAAAAAAAACTAGATCTTGACCTTAATCTTTGTTTTACCCATGAGAACAAGACCTATTCTGTGCATCTCAGTCCCAGAAGTGGTCTTGTCATTGAACTTCCCAGTGCCCAACGTCCTTTTGAGGATAAGGGGGTCATGTTTCCGTTAGTTATATCAGCGCAATCCGTGTGGGATTGGCAGAACCAGCGCAAAAGATCGGGGAGTTTTACATGCGAGTTACGCCCAAAACCATTTACACTCGTGTTTTACATGAACTTTTATGCTGGTTCAAGACTCAATTCACCTGAATCAGGCCCCGGCCACAAAACTGACCGTGCCCCTAGGTTGAAATTGCGAAGGTTCTCCAAATTGCAATCATTTTCTTAGGTGCACAGGCTCTAGTGGGCACGTTTTTAAAGTTTTTCATATCAAAAAATACTTAATTTACTAAGAAACTGACTAATGTACACCAATGAAACTATTAAATGGTGCAGTATACTTTTTTTAAAGTAATTTTTAGTGATTTTAAATGAGGTTACTCACAGTTGGAGGACTGGACACACTTATTAAAAATGCTTATTTTTGGTGATAAACCCAAAATTGCACTAGGTTGCCACTCTTAAGGAATATTTAATGGAAAAAATATAAAAGAAACAATTGCATTCTATTATGCTGCCTTATTGTGCTGGTTCATGGATGGTTTTTCAATTGTGATTATGCAAATTAGTTTTAGTGGAAACTTGAAATGTAACCTAACCTGCACAATTTCAAGTGCATTTAGGGTGTAATTTTCCAATTGCATCCAAAGTGGAAACTCCACCCCAATGTGTCTGGTGACAAGCTGTATATATGTTATGTGTGGTTCTACCAATGACCATTTTTAGTCTATAAAATCAAATGTCTTTATATAACCTTTCTGTTGCCTAGACCTGTAGCTTCATTGTTCATTCATCTCATGCAACCCATTCATTGCCACATAAACTTGGATACGCCTAAATGTTTCACTTAAAAGAATAGTCTCTAGTATGAGGCCTTACAATGCCCTTGTAAATGAATTTTGAAAAGACATATTTCTGGATTTTGTTTTGAGATAATATTGTTCCTATCACTTTCTTCTCATATGGCATCCTGGACAATGCACCTTCTGTACTAACCTCTTCCCAGAGCTCTGCTACTAATATACACGCACACATAGGTTAGCCTCTCGCTACAATGATGTAGCTTAGACTGATGCTTGGAAGAGTGATGAATTGATTCTGTGGCCCATACATTCATGGTGCTGAGCTCCAACATGCTGTCCCACTGTGGTTTCCGAAATGGCTGTGTCTGGAGCACCACCTGTGGTTGGCCCATTGAAATGTGATATTTCTTCAATTAGCTTTGTTCCCAGCACCCTCTGCTTTTCCAGGGTATGTTGAGAGTTGAAGCTAAGTCAAGAAACAGGTTTAATTTTCCTAGCCTCCAGTGTGCAAAGATAGTAGTGTCATAGTTTTGTCGTAATCTTCCTGAATTTTAGAATGTTTTGCTCCTAAGAATGGCGAACTTCATGTAAGGGGTGGTGTGTGGGTTGTTTGTCAGCTTCACCTCTGACTCCTTTGAGCGGTTTGAATTGCTCCCACTCCCTTTTGTTCTAGACTTTGGACTTATTTGGGGGTTGTAATGAACTTGCAACAGACACCTGGGTTGGTCAAAAGAATTGAGATCTTTATTTTTAGACAGGAAAATATACAATACAATAAACTTACACTCTAAAAGGGTGGGGAACACTCAGAATATGCGAGGGAGAATTACAATAGACAAAATCCCTTACCCTCCCAACCCCACTATCCTAACTAGGTTGAAATCCAGAGGACCAGGAAATGCTCAGCAAGCGACTTTCTTGACAGATTGTAGAGGTTCACGATTTCGGGGTTCTCCTTAGTTGTGGCGGTTGGGGCCTGCCGTACCCCAGACGTGGTAAAAGACTGCACCTCGTTGGGTCTTCAGTTTGGATTTGTCCGCTGATGCGGTTAGCTGCGTAGTTGGATGTATCGGGTAAGTACCCAGATTTCTTCAGTTAGGCTAAGTTTTAGGGTCTTTTGTGTCAAAAATCTTACCCAAGGGTAAGTCAGTCTAGTCTGTAGAGTGGAAACAAGTTTTTGATTTTGAATTTTCGGTGGTTGGTTTCTTGTTGGTCGCGGTGGCTCAGTATTACCAGGTTGGCGGTAATATTGGTAGTTGTTGGTTTCTTGGGGCCTTCGGTTGCTGCGATCTCCGTTTCTTCTTCTCTGGTGATGAACTGTACTGTAAGCGTGAACGTGCTGGCTTCTGATGAACTTGAACTTCTCCGATCTTACTGCACTGATTCACTGGACAAGCAGGCCTCAATTATACTGGTTTGAGGCCTGGCTTATCTGACCGCAAAATCTTTGGTTTCTTTGTTAAGTTTTGACGGGCTCATTATTTTTAATATGTTTTAAAACTTTAACGAGCTTCGGGGATGGTCCATCTATTCTTAATTGGCCTTTAACTGGTTTCGGGATTGCCTTGAAACTAGTTTAAAAATGTAAAACGTTTGTAAGTCTCTTTGATTGGGTTTGGACTGCTGTTTGATTGTTGTTTCCTGTTGGGCCATGTTCTTTCCTTTGTGTTGCTGTGGGCATGTACTGTTTTATTCATGTACTTTGTGGCTCTGCGATTTTCAGCGGGAACAGGTTTTATTGTCTTTATGTAAAGGCTGAGGTGGCCCAGGACATTCCCAGATGGTCCAATATCCAAACTCGGGGGTCCACCCCACCTTCCCTGTGTCACAGCTTTTTTTGCAAGTCTGAACATGCCTTTTAAACCAGCCAAATCTTCCTGGGGTTTTGATTTTTAAACCCCTTTGGCCCAATATTAATCCAAACAGTCCAATATCTCTCCTTTCTTCCTTTGGGGGAAAATGTGTAATTTTGCGAACCTTACATTCAGCAGATCTCTTGCATTTTGACACAGTCCATATTCCACAAAGAAGGATCAAATGCTGTCTGAGGATCTTAGTAAAGTCACTCAATTTTAGCCCAAGCTGGGTCTATTGTTAATTCGAGTTGCCAAAATGGCATCTCGTAACTACAAGGACATTGGTAGCAACAGGTTCAATTTAAAAACAAATCATTGTTATTTATAGACTTCATTGTTGACATCCACCTAAATTACTTTCTCCCAGCATTGGAACAGTACAAGTTAAATGCTATCTTGCCGTACAAGTTCTTGAAATATAACCAACAGCTAAATTTCAGTACATTTAATTGATACAAGGGCAACAATTTCCCCAACTTGGGTGGGTCCGTGGTGGACGAGGTCAGTAGCGGGTCACGGCCTCCCCGCTGGCACCATCCCAGCCTCTGACATGACTTTCCCCTGATTGGGCTTGTTAAGCCCGCCCAGCGAGTTTCCGGCCAATTGAAGGAAGCGGGTCGGATGATGTAATTTGATAATGCATCATCAGCCGGTTTCCTTAAAGGGACCATGCGCAAATTTACTTTGACATTTGTGCTGTCGGTGTTCTACAGCATTGAGGTGCTGTGAACACTGACAAGCACTGCACAGAGGCGCACGGCTGCACCCAAGCTCTCCCATGACTCCCTCCATATCCCCAGGAGACCAAGGCAGCCTGGTTTCACATTGCATAGGAGGGTATAAGCAGGGATGCCGTCAGGAGGACCCGGCTGCCATGGCACAAATCTTTCAATGATCTCAGTAGATCACAAAATGTTACTGCAAAGCCACACTAAACCTCATCACATCCCCATCACTCTGCCTTCCCTACCTTACTCCTGCACATCTTTACTCACACCAACTTACCTTGCACTTCCACCCATCCCTCTCTATCTACATTATCAGTTCCCCATCTCACTAGCCACCCCTCACACTCGCCCTCATCCTAGTCCAGTCATACCATCTAACAACACACAAGGGTAGGCACTTGTGTGTTTTAGCCAATGTTCATGTAAAGTTTCTGTTAATGTGCTGTCAAGTATTGAAATCTTTATTTTCAACACTTTCCGTTCTTGGACAGATTTGTGTGCATCTTTGGAAGTGGCTTAGTGTGTTGCAGTGAACGGTGAGACATAACGGTACCCCCTGCAATGCTGATGAGTGTGAAAGGAATGGCTTGAGCATTGTAGGGATGCTTTATATTATTGGTGTGGGGTGGTGCCTACCTGGTGCATCATGTAGCATCCAGGGTATGCAGCGTCAAGTGAAGTAAATCTGGCCATGGTGAGGCCATCCCTGGTGTCCTAGGCAGCGATGTGGTCAGGTGCTGA
This sequence comes from Somniosus microcephalus, assembly GCF_052327205.1. Classification (NCBI taxonomy): domain Eukaryota; kingdom Metazoa; phylum Chordata; class Chondrichthyes; order Squaliformes; family Somniosidae; genus Somniosus; species Somniosus microcephalus. Next base: position 175,966,659 of record NC_140996.1, on the reverse strand, counting down.
TGCCCTGTGTCCTGTGCAGCATCAGTAGATTGTGGAGAAGGTTGGTGTAGTTGTTGGTGCTGCTGGTGTGCCCGTTGATGCTGGTGTTGCGGCTGATCGTGGTCAGATTCTGAGGACCAAGGTAAGAGAGTAGAAACCGTACCCATGCTGATGGAGCTAACAGCTGAACTTGAGATGACAGAAGCAATCTGTTAATGGTGAGAGAGATTGTACCAATGAGGTGACTTTGGATAGAGAGTTTGCTCCAAACACTTGCAACCTGCATAAAGGGTCAATCTGTTTTCCAAATGCCGGCAGCAGCAGCGAGAGCGGCCCTGGATGGAGACTGAGCACCGAGACCGAGGATTTATGGAGCAGGGGGAGAGAGAGAGCGGCCCAGACTCACCGGCGGCAGCAGCAAGAGCGGCCTTGGGTGGAGACTGAGCGCAGAGACCGAGGATTTAAGGAGCGGGGAGAGAGAGAAGTAAATGTAATCGAAGTGTGACGTCACCAGAAAGCAGGTAAGTGATTGGTTGGTGAGTATTTCTCTTTCTCGCTTTTTTCCAAAATTAATTTTTGTGGTTTATAGTTTCTAGGGTCTCTGTTGTGTAGCGGGAAGTGCTAGTAAACACGGGCCCTTGAGTATATCATTTAATTGTAGTGTAATTAGTGGTATTGATTTGAGTTAATTTAATTTGAATTAATTAAAGGGTAAGTCATGGCAGCACAGCTCGGCCCTGTGGCATGCTCCTCCTGCACTGTGTGGGAAATCAGGGACACTTCCTGTGTCCCCGACGACCATGTGTGCGGGAAGTGTATCCAGCTGCAGCTACTGGCAGACCACATTGCGGCGCTGGAGCTGCGAATGGATACATACGGGAGCATTCACGATGCTGAGGACATCGTGGATTGCACGTTTAGGGAGTTGGTCACACCGCAGGTAAAGGCTCCGCAGGCAGGAAGGGAATGGGTGACCGCCAGGCAGAGTAGTCGGTGCAGGCAGGTAGTGCAGGGGTCCCCTGTGGCCATCCCACTCTCAAACAGATATACCACTTTGGATATTGTTGGGGAGATGGCTTATTGGGGGAAGGCAACAATAGCCAACTTCCTGGTACCATGGGTGGTTCTGCTGCACAGGACGGGAGGAAAAAGTGTGGGAGAGCTATAGTGATAGGGGATTCTATTGTAAAGGGAATAGATAGGCGTTTCTGTGGCCGCAAACAAGACTCCAGGATGGTATGTTGCCTCCCTGGTGCAAGGGTCAAGGATGTCTTGGAGCGGCTGCAGGGCATTCTGGAGGGGGAGGGTGAACAGCCAGCTGTTGTGGTGCATATAGGTATCAACGATATAGGTAAAAAATGGGATGAGGTCCTAAAAGCTGAATATAGGGAGTTAGGAGGTAAATTAAAAAATAGGACCTCAAAGGTAGTAATCTCAGGATTGCTACCAGTGCCACATGCTAGTCAGAGTAGAAATAGAAGGATATTTCAGATGAATATGTGGCTAGAGGAATGGTGCAAGGAGGAGGGATTCAAATTCCTAGGACATTGGAACCGGTTCTGGGGGAGGTGGAACCAGTACAACCTTGGACAGTTTGCACCTGGGCAGGACCGGGACTGATGTCTTAGGGGGAGTGTTTGCTCGTGCTGTTGGGGAGGGTTTAAACTAAAATGGCAGAGTGTTGGGAACCTGTGCAGGGAGACAGAGGAAAGGGAAGCAAGGATAGAAGCAAAAGACAGGAAGGAGAAAAGCAAAAGTGGAAGGCAGAGAAATCAAGGGTGTAAATCAAACAGGGCCGCAGTAAATAATAATTCTAAAAGGACTAATAGTGTTAAAAAAACAAGCCTGAAGGCTTTGTGTCTTAATGCGAGGAGCATTCATAATAAGGTGGATGAATTAGCTGTGCAAATAGATGTAAACAGATATGATATAATTGGGATTACAGAGACATGGCTCCAGGGTGACCAAGGCTGGGAATTCAACATCCAGGGGTATTCGATATACAGGAAGGACAGGCAAAAAGGAAAAGGAGGTGGGGTAGCTGGTTAAAGAGATTAACACAATAGTAAGGAAGGATATTAGCTCTGATGATGTGGAATCTGTATGAGTAGAGCTGAGAAATACCAAGGAGCAGAAAACGTTACTGGGCATTGTATACAGACCCCCAAACAGCAATGTTGAGGTTGGGGATAGCATTAAACAGGAATTTAGAGATGCGTGCAATAGGGCACAGCAGTTATCATGGGTGACTTTAATCTACATATAGATTGGGCTAAACAAATTAGTAACAATACGGTGGAGGAGGAATCCTAGAGTGTATACGGGATGGTTTTCTGGACCAATATGTCGAGGAACCAACTAGAGATCAGGCCATCTTAGACTGGGTATTTAATGAGAAAGGATTGATTAGCAATCTTGTTGTGCGAGGCCCCTTGGGGAGGAGCGATCATAATATGGTAGAATTCTTCATTAAGTTTGAGAGTGAAGTAGTTGACTCAGAGACTAGGGTCCTGAATTTAAATAAAGGAAACTATGATGGTATGAGGCGCGAGTTGGGTAGGATGGATTGGGGAACGTTACTTAAAGGGTTGACAGTGGATAGGCAATGGCAAACATTTAAAGATCGCATGGATGAACTACAGAATTTGTTCATCCCTGTCTGGCATAAAAATAAAACAAAAAAGGTGGCGCAACCGTGGCTAACGAGGGAAATTAGGGATAGCATAAGATCCATATAAATTGGCCAGAAAAAGCAGCAAACCTGAGTATTGGGAGCAGTTTAGGATTCAGCAAAGGAGGACAAAAGGATTCATTAAGAGGGGGAAAATAGAGTATGAGAGTAAGCTTTCAGGGAACATAAAAACTGACTGTAAAAGCTTCTATAGATATGTGAAGAGAAAAAGATTGGTGAAGTCAAGCGTAGGTCCCTTGCAGTCAGAATCAGGGGAATTTATAATGGGGAACAAAGAAATGGATGACCAATTAAATACATACTTTGGTTCTGTCTTCACAAAGGAGGACACAAATAACCTCCCAGAGATGTCAGGGAACATAGGGTCTAATGAGAGGGAGGAACTGAATGAAATCAGTATTTGTAGGGAAATGGTGTTTGGGAAATTGACGGGATTGAAGGCCGAAAAATCCCCAGGGCCTGATGATCTACATCCTAGGGTACTTAAGGAAGTGGCCCTAGAAATAGTAGATGCATTGCTGGTCATCTTCCAAAATTCTATAGACTCTGGCACAGTTCCCATGGATTGGAGTGTAGCTAATGTAACCCCATTATTTAAAAAATGTGGTAGAGAGAAAACGGGGAATTTTAGACCGGTAAGCCTGACATCGGTAGTGGGGAAAATGCTAGAGTCCATTATAAAAGATGTAATAGCAGAGCACTTGGAAAATAGTGACAGGATCAGACAAAGTCAACATGGATTGACAAAAGGTAAATCGTGCTTGACTAATCTACTGGAATTTTTTGAGGATCTAACTGGTAGAATAGATAAGGGAGAACCAGTGGATGTGGTGTATTTGGACTTTCAGAAGGCTTTCGATAAAGTCCCGCATAAGAGATTAGCATGTAAAGTTAAAGCACATGGGATTGGGGATAAGGTATTGACTTGGATAGAGAACTGGTTGGCAGACAGGAAGCAAAGAGTTGGAATAAACGGGTCTTTTTCCGAGTGGCAGGCAGTGACTAGTGGGGTACCACAGGGATTGGTGCTAGGACCCCAGCTATTCACAATATATATTAATGATCTAGCCGAGGGAACTAGATGTAATATCTCCAAGTTTGCAGACGACACAAAGCTGGGTGGGTGTGTGTGCTGTGAGGAGGATGCAGAGAAACTCCAGTATGATTTGGACAGGTGCAGTATAATGTGGATAAATGCGAGGTTGTCCACTTTGGTGGCAAAAACAGGAACGCAGATTATTATCTGAATGGCAATAGATTGGGAGAAGAGGAAGTGCAACGAGACCTGGGTGTCCTTGTGCACCAGTTGCTGAAGGTAAGCATGCAGGTGCAGCAGGTGGTTAAGAAGGCAAATGGTATGTTAGCCTTCATAGCGAGAGGATTCGAGTACAAGAGCAAGGATGTCTTGCTGCATTTGTACAGGGCCTTGGTGAGACCACACCTTGAGTATTGTGTGCAGTTTTGGTCACCTTATCTGAGGAAGGATGTTCTTGCCATGGAGGGAGTGCAGCGAAGATTCACCAGACTGATACCTGGGATGGCAGGAATGACATATGAGGAGAGATTGGGTCGATTGGGCTTATATTCACTGGAGTTTAGAAGAATGAGAGGGGATCTCATTGAAACTTATAAAATTCTAACAGGACTAGACAGACTAGATGCAGGAAGGATGTTCCCGATGGCAGGGGAGTCCAGAACCAGGGGTCACAGTCTAAAGGTAAGGGGTAAGCCATTTAGGACAGAGATGAGGAGGAATTTCCTCACCCAGAGAGTGGTGAACCTGTGGAATTCTCTACCACAAAAGGCAGTTGAGGCCAATTCATTAAATATATTCAAGAAGGAGTTAAATATATTTCTTAAGGCTAAAGGGATCAAGGGATATGGGGAGAAAGCAGGGACAGGGTACTGAATTTGAATGATCAGCCATGATTTCATTAAATGGCTGAGCAGGCTCGAGGGGCCGAATGGCCTACTCCTGCTCCTATGTTCTATGTTTCTATGAACCAACAGCTTCTGAGCTTGGAAAGTGAACAGCTTTGAGATGGGAGCTTTTATAGCACATTTCAAGCCGTCAAGTAATGAGATGATTCCATGGCCATTCAACTCCCACCCAGCTTAATAGACGTGTTCCCCGAGCAGCGGGGACCCTGTTGGCAAGCTAGTAAAGTCTAAAGGTGAGCTCAAAATTGCTGTTAATCCTCTGTTAACAAGGTCATAATGATGTAAATTGCCTCCCCTGCTGCTGCATATCGGGTCTGCTCAGTGCTGACAGACCTGACATTTGGTAAAGGTGTGTGGTGTCGGGTTGGCAGTGGGATCCCGACACTCTGTCAAAAAAAAAATCAATTTTCCCACCCGACCCACCACTGATTGCAGCCGCTGACCCCGCGGAAAATTCCCCCCGATGTACATGAATCACGATGGATAATTATATTGTGGTTAATATAGTCTGCAACATAAATATAGAACTTTTTTTTATATAAAGCTTGAATTGCATAATTAAATATGTAATCTGCTTCTTTAATCAGAAATGCTTCTTGGCAATGCCACTGAACTATATTTTGATTAGTGGCTAACAATTGGCTTTTTCATTATTTGGAATTTGGTCTTAAATGTATGATCTACACAATTAGATGAGATTTAATCTGATTTTGGTCCATCTTTGTGTCTCATTCTTAACATTATACAATTGGTAATAATCGCACTGGTCTTGCCAGTAAGCAGATGTGCAATGAATCTAGCTCTCCGCACTAAAATACAAATGTTCATTCAACTTTGCTGTGCAGTCTTGAAACCACAGTTTTTGGGGATTGATTGTAAATGGCTTCTTTGTTTCTAATGGCAGAGGTTTGAAGGATGCCTGCCTCTGTTTACTATTATAACCTGCCCAAATTCTGAGTTCTCAATCAATAGCCGCATTAAATGCCTCACCTGCGTACTCCAGATGCAATTTTTTATGTCATGTAGGATTGAACAGATAACAAAAAAATACAATCTTGCCTAATACGAACAAGCTACCTAGTAGTATTTCTAGTGAAGATGGAGGTGCTGTTCACAAGAATGGTTATATTTAATAAACTAATAACAGAATTTAATACAGAGAAGTGTGAGGTGATGCATTTTGGCAGAAGGAACAGGGAGAGGTAATATACACTTAATGGCACAGTTTTAAAGAGTGTGCAGGGACAGAGGGGCCTGGGAGTTAATGTGCATAGGTCCCTGAAGGTGGCAGCACATATTGAGAGTGGTTAACAAAGCATATGGGATCTTGGACTTCATAAATAGAGGTATTGAGTACAAAAGTAGAGAAGTTATGCTGAACCTTTATAAAGTGCTGGTTAGGCCACAACTGGAGTATTGCGTCCAGTTCTGGTCACCACACTTTAGGAAGGATGTGAAGGCCCTTGAGAGGGTGCAGAGGAGATTTACCAGAATGGTTCCAGGGATGGGGGATCTTAGCTGCAAGGACAGGTTGGAGAAGCTGGATTTGTTTTCATTAGAGCAAAGGAGGTTGAGGGGTGATTTGATAGAGGTGTAGAAAATTAGGACGGGTTTGGATAGGCTAGATAGGGAAAGGCTGTTCCCATGAGTTGATGGTACAAGGACTAGGGGACACAGATTTAAGGATTTGGGCAAGAGAGATAGGGGGGATGTGAGGGAAAACTTTTTTATGCAGCGAGTGGTGAGGACCTGGAACTCGCTGCCGACGGAAGTGGTGGAAGCGGAGACACTCAATGTTTTCAAGGGGAGACTGGATAGGCACTTGAGGGAAATAAACTTGCAGGACTACGGGGATAGAGCGGGGGAATGGGACTGACTGGATTGCTCTACAGGAGGAATATGATTAGAAGTGACCATTGATTAAAATTATGCTCTGAAATATTTGATTTCAGGATCTTAAAGTTGATCTAAATAAAAAAATAGCTGTGTTTTAGATTGCAGTGAATGGCAATGACTCTAATATAGCATGAAGAGGGAATTGATTGTTTTGAAGATTATATTAATTGAGTTCCACGTTAATAAGTTACAAACCAAATATTGTGTGCTTTTCTCTCTACCTCTCTATGTATCCCTTGTATCAGGAAAGTATTAGTGTAACAGTTCTGTCACGTGTACTTATGTTTCATGTTGAAAAACATTGAAAAATATGAAAAATATTATATTCCATTATTAAACCCAAGGAATAAAAACAGAAAATGCTGGAAACACTCAGCAGGTCAGGCAGCATATGTGGATAGAGAAACAGAGTTAACGTTTCAGTTCTGATGAAGGGTCATCGACCTGAAACGTTAACTCTGTTTCTCTCTCCACAGATGCTGCCTGACCTGCTGAGTGTTTCCAGCATTTTCTGTTTTTATTTCAGATTTCCAGCATCCGCAGTATTTTGCTTTTGTATTAAACTCGAGGACTCTAGCTCATGTTGACTATCTCAGGTTCCTTTGAATCATTTGTTAATTGCCTCTGCAATTATGCAGTCAGTACAGATAATTACAGGCACAATCCTTATAGAAAACTTTTAATTTAGTAATGCACTGCCATTAAAATAAACACAGTAATGTGAGTCATTATTATACAAGTCTTCAAATGAGAGAGTCTACCATTTTTCCCAGCAACTGGAACATTCAAGCCATATTACAGTGTAATGACTAAGGTTTACATGTTCTGAATCCATTGTTAATTAAAGGAAAGGAAAGAAAAGCAAAAACACATTTACTCCTTATATGACTGAACATTTCTTAAAGATCTGTATTGTCGGAGTGCTTTCGTTACAATTTCAAAGCATCAGTTCATTAGTTTAGCTGTCTTATTTGTTATGATCCAATCTCAACCATTTACTTTAAGCAAATTAATGCCGCCGCTAAAATAATAAACAGAATTTAGATGAACGTGTTAATTTCAGTTCACTTTTAGTTATAAATATGGATCTCCAGTCTCATTTCCATTAAGAGTTTGGAACATGCTGAAAATATAATGGTGTGTGAACGATGCATGCCGTTATTAATGTGCAAATCGGCCAGCAACGTGGTGAGGAAGAGATACCCCGTGAATTGCAAATCGCCACAAGTTGCCAGGCAATTTGCGTGGCTCCTCCGTTAGCTTTGCAAAAACGGCATCTCGCCCTTAACTTCCCTGTGATTTTCATGAAGTTGCTGTATTTGCATATTATGGGGCTGGTAGCATAGTGGCTATGTTAATGGACTAGTAATCCAGAGGCCAGAACTAATAATCCGGAGACGTGAGTTCAAAGTCCACCATGCAGCTGTTGTTAGAAATTAGGGGTGCCTAAAAATATGTATGGTTATGTGAATGAAACTAACGCAAATAATACTGTGTTTAAATTATTGTATTAGTGCTCGAGACAAGTAAGGGGTTAATGTATAAGTTGTGTTTTACAGGAACTGTGTAAGTTTCATTTTCCTGGAGGCTTGTATTAGTCTTTGAGACAAAATGTCTTCAGTTAGTTAGATTAGATGAGGCATAACATCCCATACAGGGGGCCATAGTATGGCCTTGTCAGCTAACAACAGGCTAGCTGTCTGTTGTTTATAAGTTTAGGATTTTGACTCTTGTTGTTTCTTTAATTTGGCCAATGAATGCCCAATCTATGTTTATTCCATTATTACTAATAACCATATTATAATGCTAAGGTAGGAATTGGAGTTTGTTTAACAGAACTGCTCACGAAGATAATTAAAAGTTAATTAGTATACAGGACATAAAATAGGAGGAATTTATGGGAGTTAAGGTACCATCTCAGGATGGAATAGTGTTAGATTAAGGGGAGATGGTTTGGATGGTGGCTGGTTGAGTAAGACAGCTCTGGCTTGGGCCTCTGATTTAATGGTCCAAACCTGTGCCTGGTACATGCACTTGCTGCACCAGGGGGGACAAGACAGGATGAGATAAGAGACTATTGCTTTGAAAGGAAAGGGCCGGATGAGATAAGGGAAGACAGTTCTCAACATGCTATAAGGCCATGATTGGTCAAGTACAGAAAGCATATGTAATGGTTGTGAAGACCCCTTGAGGGAGGGTCTTCATCAGTAAGTTTAGACAAAGAACTCGACATGCCATTGGGCACCTTGTTTTAAGGGGAACCTCTTATAGGTTAAATGGTTTTGTCCATTATCCTACCTCAGGCCCACCCCTAAAAAGAGAATAAAAGGAAGAGCTAAAGAGCTCTTCGCTCAGGCTGTGGAGCGAGGGGCTCCCAAGAGAATAAACGGTGGTCTAACACTCTTCGGAGAGAGGACCCATGTGGAACCTAGTCTAACACTCTTGGGTTGTTCAGATAAAAAGAGAGAGAGAGATCTGTGAGACAAGAAGGAGAATGAATAAGAAGAGTTGTTCGAGCACGCCAGCCGTCTATCCGATCGGGTCTGGTACCAGCTATTTGTCACGGTCATAAGATTTTGCTGTATAACTAGTGTGTTATATTCCGTCCTAAACTCCAATTAAACACGATATACCCACCATATTGGTTTGCACTCGATCCTGTTTACCAGAGATATGCAAATCTCTACACTGTGGAACTTAAATTCAGTTAATTAAATAAATCTGGAAATTAAAAAAAAAAAAGCTAGTCTCAGTAATGGTGACCGTGAAACAACCAGATTGTCGTATAAACCCATCTGGTTCACTAATGTCCTTTAAGGAAGGAAATCTGCCGTCCTTACCTGGTCTGGCCTATATGTGACTCCAGACACACAGCAATGTGGTTAACTCTTAACTGCCCTCTGAAATGGCCCAGCAAGCCACTCAGTTGTAACAAACCGCTACAAGAAACAATAATAAGAATAAAACCGGACGGACCACCCGGCATCGACCTCGGCACCGGCTTCAGACAAAGACATGACACCCAGCCCAGTTGACCCTGCAAAGTCCTCCTCACTAACATCTGGGGATTGTGCCAAAATTGGGAGAGCTGTCCCACAGACTAGTCAAGCAACAGCCTTACATAGTCATACTCACAGAATCATACCTTTCAGCCAATGTCCCAGACACCTCCATCACCACCCCTGGGTATGTCCTGTCCCACCGGCAGGACAGACCCACCAGGGGTGGTGGCACAGTGGTACACAGTCGGGAGGGAGTGGCCCTGGGAGTCCTCAACATTCTCTCTGGACCCCATGAAGTCTCATGGCATCAGGTCAAACTTAGGCAAGGAAACCACCTTGATTACCACCTACTGCCCTCAGCTGATGAATCAGTACTCCTCCATGTTGAACACCACTTGGAAGAAGCACTGAGGGTAGCAAGGGCATAGAATGTACTCTGGGTGGGGCACTTCAATGTCCATCACCAAGAGTGGCTCAGTAGCACCACTACTGACCAAGCTGGCCGAGTCCTGAAGGACATAGCTGCTAGACTGGGCCTGCAGCAGGTGGTGAGAGAACCAACATGAGGGAAAAGCCTACTTGACCTCCTCCTCTCCAATCTACCTGTTGCAGATGCATCTGTCCATAACAGTATTGCTAACAGTGACCACCTTGTGGAGACAAAGTCTTGTCTTCACACTGAGGACACCCTCCATTGTGTTGTGTGGGACTACCAGCGTGCTAAATGGGATAGATTCAGAACAGATCTAGCAGTTCAAAACTGGGCACCCATGAGGCGCTGTGGACCATCAGCAGCAGCAGAATTGTATTCACCATAGTCTGTAACCTCATGCCCCGGCATATCCCTCACTCTACCATTACCATCAAGTCAGGTGACCAACCCTGGCTCAATGAGGAATGTAGAAGAGCATGATAGGAGCAGCACCAGGCGTACCTAAAAATGAGGTGCCAACCTGGGAAAGCTGCAATACAGGGCTACATGCATGCTAAACAGCGGACGCAGCATGCTATAAACGGGGCTAAGTGATCCCACAATCAACGGACCAGATCAAAGCTCTGCAGTCCTGCCACATCCAGTTGTAAATGGTGGTGGACCATTAAACAACTGACGGGAGGAGGAGGCTCCATGAACATTTCCATCCTCAATGATGGCGGATCCCAGCACGTGAGTGTAAAAGACAAGGCTGAAGCGTTTGCAACTATCTTCAGCTAGAAGTGCCAAGTGGATGATCCATATCGGCCTCCTCCTGAGGACCCCACTATCACAGCAGCCAGTCTTCAGCCAATTCAATTCACTCCACGTGATATCAAGAAACAGCTGAGCGCACTGGATACAGCAAAGGCTATGTCCCGACAACATCCCAGCTCTCGTGCTGAAGACTTGTGCTCCAGAACTAGCCATGCCTCTAGCCAAGCTGTTCCAGTACAGTTACAACACTGGCATCTATCCGACAATGTGTTAAACTGCCCAGGTATGTCCTGTCCACTGCAGGACAAATCCAACCTGGCCAATTACTGCCCCATCAGTCTACTCTCAATCATCAGAAAAGTGATGGAAGTTGTAGTTGACAGTGCTATCAAGCAGCACTTACTCACCAATAACCTTCTCACTGATGCCTAGTTTGGGTTCCACCAAGACCACTCGGCTCCCGACCTCATTACAGCCTTGGTCCAAGCATGGACAAAGGAGCTGAATTCCAGAGGTGAGGTGAGAGTGACTGCCCTTGACATCAAGGCAGCATTTGACCGAGTGTGGCATCAAGCAGCCCTAGTAAAATTGAAGTCAATAGGAATCAGGGGGAAAACTCTCCACTGGCTGGAGTCATACTTAGCACAAAGGAAGATGGTTGTGGTTGTTGGAGGCCAATCATCTCAGCCCCAGGACATCGCTGCAGGAGTTTCTCAGGGCAGTGTCCTACGCGCAATCATCTTCAGCTGCTTCATCAATTACCTTCCTTCCATCATAAGGTCAGAAGTGGGGATGTTTGCTGATGATTGCACAGTGTTCAGTTCCATTCACAACTCCTCAGATAATGAAGCAGTCTATTCCCGCATGCAGCAAAACCTGGATGACATTCAACCTTGGGCTGATAAGTGGTAAGTAACATTCGCGCCACACAAGTGCCAGGCAATGACTATCTCCAACAAGTGAATGTCTAACCACTGCCCCTTGACATTCAACAGCATTACCATCGCCGAATCCCCCAACATCAACATCCTGGGGGGTCACCATTGACCAGAAACTTAACTGCACCAGCCACATAAATACGGTGGCTACAAGAGCGGGTCAGAGGCTGAGTATTCTGCAGTGAGTGTCTCTCCTCCTGACTCCCCAAAGCCTTTCCACCATCTACAAGGCACAAGTAAGGAGTGTGATGGAATACTCTCCACTTGCTTGGATGAGTGCAGTTCCAACAACACTCAAAAAGCTCGACACCATCCAGGACAAAGCAGCCTGCTTGATTGGCACCCCATCCACCACATTAAATATTCACTCCCTCTACCACCGGCGCACTGTGGCTGCAGTGTGTACCATCTACAAGATGCACTACAACTCGCTAAGGTTTCTTAGACAGCCCCTCCCAAACCCACGACAAGGATAAGGGCAGCAAGCGCATGGGAACACCATCACCTCCAAGTTCCCCTTCAAGTCACACACCATTCTGACTTGGAAAAATATCGCCGTTGCTTCATAGTCGCTGGGTCAAAATCCTGGAGCTTCTTTCATCCTGATCAGCACAAACATTCACTCCCTTCCCTCAAAAAAAAAAAATAAGACTATGTGGGAGCGACTGGCATGTTCAGTATTTTCGATTAATACTGTGTTTACAAAATATTAGGGGGAGTACCTTCACCACGCGGACAGCAGCGGTTCAAGAAGACAGCTCACCACCACCTTCTCCAGGGCAATTAGGGTTTGGCAATAAATGCTGGTCTCGCCAGCGATGCCCACATCCCAGGAACGAATAAAAAATATATTAATTCCTCATTAAACTCATCACAGAAAGTTAAGTTTAGTAATTAACTGCGTAAGTACTCTATGTAATGACATGATAATTGGTAATGACTGCCAATCAACCTCTCTTGCACAGAAAGTGAACAATTAAAAGTGTGGATTCTCATTCCTTCAGGTAGTGAATTTTAAATTTTTATGTTTTTTTTCTTGCTTTTCCTTTCTGTCTCTTTTTCCTCTCTCTTTATCCAATCTTTTTTTCCTTGTCTATATTTCTCTTTCTGTACCTGATTTGACATTGAATTCACCCACTCTAATTCACCATCTTTCTCAGTCCTTTTTCTGTTTTTTTTTTCCTCAATCCTTTAATCTCATCTGTTGGTCTTGTCGTTCACCGAGGTCCCAGATGCCCTGTTTCCGTTGCCATGCTGTTATCATTTGTACTTGCAGCAACTTGTTGAGCAAAAGATTTTTGAACTAAAGGGTGCAAGAACGAGTCTAACTAACAGGGCATGCCATGAGATGCCCCGCTCCAGCAAATTCTTGGCCTAACATTTTGTAAACACAGTATTAATCGAAAATACTGAACGTGCCAGTCGCTCCCACATAGTCTTATTTTTTTTTGAGGGAAGGGAGTGAATGTTTGTGCTGATCAGGATGAAAGATGTCAGTGATGACGAATGGTGCACGCTTCCACCGTAAATACCCAGTCTTAAGGGCAAACGCTCCTAGGCTACGGAGAGCATATGTTGGGTGCAGACGAGAACTCACCCAACAATGTGCCTCACCTCTGACTCTAGAAGACCAGCATGTACTGCTCTGGTGCAAGTTTTTTTATTATTTATTCTCAGGATGTGAGCGTCACTGGCTAAGCGGGCATTTATTGCCCATCCCTAGTGGCCCTGAAAAGGTGATGGTGGGCCTACTTTGTGAACTGTTGGTAACAGTTTGATACAACTGAGTGGCTTGCTAGGCCACTTCAGAGAGCAGTTAAGAGTCAAGCACATTGGTGTGGGACTGGAGTCACATATAGGCCAGACCGGATAAGGATGGCAGCTTTCCTTCCCTGAAGGACATTAGTGAACCAGTTGGGATTTTATGAAAATAAGAGAGCTTCAATGGTCACTTTTACTGATACCCATTCTCAAAGATTGGCTATCCAGTCAATACTGATGAATGGCTATTTCAACTAATGTAACTATGAGAGATGTAGTCATGCACTGTCCTTTGTTTCAGTATAATGCAGAAGTGGCCCCATGCCATCTTGATACAGATCAAAGAATCTGGCCCAAGCTTGGGGTTTGGTTGGCAGCCGTGTCAGAGAACTCTGAGTAGACAAGGTCATTAATTGGCTGTTCTTTTTTTGATGGACAGTTTGATGGCCAGAGGTCTCCAATCATGCATTTATATTGGGCTTTATGCCTAGTTCAAGGGTGATCCTATAGGCAGTGTTTCAGGTCTGCAGCCAGCAGTCGAAGAGCTGTGTCTGTGTTTAAATGTTTCTCTGAGCAGCAGAGAGGCTCAGTCAGTTTGAGGCTGTGACATCCTTCAAAGTGTAAGAAGTGAACTTATAATCTAAAGTCTATGGCCTGAAATGGCCTTGTAGGTGCTCCAGTTCCACTACCGTAACTTTGCTGGAAATGCAGTGGACCCATTTACATGTATAAATGGGGTATCTGCCTTCATTTCCAGCAAAGTTAGACCAACAGAGCGGGAGCAGCTCTAAGGAAATTCCTGCATTATGTTTTATAGAAAAAGTGAGTGGCAGCTTTATTATTTTAAGTGTCAAGGAGTCTCATAAAAACATATGATTCACTGTTTTATACTGTTTGTTGTTCATCCACCTGTCTCATGTAATTAAATCACTTGCTGGTTCAGTGCCTAAATCTCGATCTGGTAAGAGTTTACATTCAATGTGCTTTTCGAAGAGAGGAGAAAGACGTGCGGCACATAATACATTCCCCTAAAGAGTTCTCTGTTACCATCCCTGAGTCTTACTATCATTTATCTAGAAAAAGGTGCACTCTAGGCAAGGGCTGCTTATAGGAGTGGCTGGTAATGTTGGACATGAGAAAATATAACAGGAGGAAAAGCAGATTGACACCATCCAGAACAAAGCAGTCAGTTAGATCAGCATCCTATCCACCAGCTTAGACATCCATCCCTCCATCACTGGCGTACTGTGGCTGCAGTGCATACTATCTACAGGTTGCACTGCAGCACATCACCAAGTACCTTCCAAACAGTGACCTCCACCACCTAGAAGGACAAGGGCAGCAGGTACATCGGAACACCATCACCTCCAAGTCACACAATATCCCAACTTGGACATATATCACCGTTCCTTCAATGCCAATGGGTCAAAATCCTGGAACTCCCTATCTGACACTATTATGGGAGCACCTTCACCACATGGAATGCAGAGGTTCTAGATAAAGGCCCATCACCACCTTCTCAAGGGCAACTAGGGATGGGCAATAAATTCCAGCTTTGCTCGCGACACCCACATCCCGAGAATACGTTTTTTAAATGTACCGAGACATCTCAGAGCTCTTTACAGAAATTGGATAATGAGTGGACACTGAGTAGGAGAGAGAAGGGAGTTAGGAAGGGCAAAAGCACAGTAAAACAGGAGGGTCTTTCAAGCTTTTTGAAAGCGGGGAGGATGGTGGCAAGGCATGGGGTATAATTATTGAAGGAATAACTACCAAACCTGGAGTGGAAGGAGTCAGAAATGAGAAGTAGGCTGTTGTTGGAGGAACACAGAGTATATGCAGATAGATACACTTAGAGGAGATTGTGATGGCAAGGATGAGTTTCTTGGGGAGCCCAGAGGCCTGGGGTGATGGGCATATGGGCATTGCAGTTATAGATTGGTGATCTACAACTGATTTCAAGCATGCTCGGGTTTTTTTTATTAAGGACATAGAAGGAAGAATAACTTGTGTGTCATTAAAGAGAGAAAGAATTGTCTCACCCTAGTGTTAAATGACAGAAACGGAGATACACAATAGTTAAATGCATTTTGCTTCAAGAAACCTTAATTGTTTGGAATTTATATGTAGCCTACTTTATTGTCCTTCTTACAGTGTTAAACAGAAAAGGAGAAGCAATAGACAAGAGAAAGTTATACCTGATGATAAATAAATGGCTTGAGATGATACACAATACATGGACTGCAGATGCCAGAAAGATCCTACTGACACCCATGCCCCAACTAATATGGGTCAGATTGCATTTCTCTAAAACAAAGAGTGCATTATAGTGTTTTGTCCATGTACTATATGCAATACACAGTTCTGATTCTCTAGCCATGAAAAGTCGCATGTACGTGGTCACAAAATATAAAGGCTCTTTGTTTTGTCTCTAACTGAAGTGGCCCATGAAATGGAATGTGCTGCAGGTAGTAATCTACACTTCAGTCATTGTAGTCAATGTTGAGGATTAATTCACTGGAAGGTTTTGTTTCTTGGAGGCACATCATAGGAATTTCAATCTATACTCTCTCAAAGAGCCCACAACAAAGTAACAATTCTTCATATCACAGACCATGCTAGGAGCACTTTTCATCCGTTTGATGTTTGGGGTCAGTCTACTTTCAATAACTGAAGGCTTATATTTTATTTTTAAGGTTCTCACTGCTTGAGTGGGTATTGTAATATTACCCAGCTACTGGCAGGGTTCCTGTTGGGATTTTGAAGTATGGGTGTATGGAATGTATTTTCATTCTTGTTGCTTTTGATTAGGATTAGACATGCAGGCTGAAAAAAAACATCATTACCCACTTGCAGTTGATGTTAAATAACTGGATTCCTATACACATTCCTTTGTCCTGTTTTCTGGTATATGTTATTAAAATAAACAATTTTTCTGAAGTCTGCCTTTTCACCTAGTTTTCCCCTTTTATTGCTCTATACTAAAAGGATGTAGAATAATTCAATAACTTGACCTGTTACAATTTATTCTTAACTTTATCCAACAGTGATTGAATAGACAGAATACCGTCCCTTCTGGTATGGAGTTGCTATCAAATTTACACTGGGTTGGTTAAGGCTGGACATGAAGAACTGATTTTCTGGGGAACTTTCAGTTTGATCATTTAATGCGTTAACAAAAAAATTAATAAAATTAATATTCTCACAAATATTCTTATTGCTTAAACACCACTTAGCACTGATTCAACACTATTTAAAGAAGAAGAAAACCACACTTACAGTGCTGTATCTAACAGTATCTGTTTCAAATAAATAATTTTATTGCAAAATAAATTCACTTTCAAGTACAGGAAGAACACATCAATGTAATACCTCTAATACTGTAGATCCCTCACAGTTTGTGGTTTTGGGATAGATTGTTGTCTGAGATGTCAGCTTTTATATCAGACAATTTGAGTTTAAGCAAGTCACAGTAGACCAAGTTATTCAGTTGTCCTATTCTGAATTTTCCAGTACAGTACAGGTAGCGATAAATCTACGTTTGAGGCTAGAGAGGGACAGCAGGTCACTAACAAGGTGGACTATGTGTGTCTATGGATGCAGCCTATATAGACTTTCAGAAGGTATATTTTAAGGTTTCGCACAAGAGAGTATGAGCAAAAATGAGAGCGGATGGAATTGGAGGTAACCTTAGGACATGGGTTGATCATTGGTTGAGACGTAGAAAACAGAGAGTAGGGATAAAGAGAATCTACTCTGTATGGCGGAATGTGCCGAATGGTGTTCCACAGGGATCGGTACTGGGGCCTCAGCTTTTCATTATAAGCCTTCAGTCGTCTGAGGAAGAGAGTGTTTGAAGACTAGGACCTCAAACCTGGCACCACGCTCGTGGTCTACAGAGCAGTAGTGATACCCTCCTGTATGCTTCAGAGACATGGGCCATGTACAGCAGGCACCTCAAAGCACTGGCAAGGTACCACCAACGCTGCCTCTGCAAGATCCTGCAAATCTATTGGCAGGATAGGCGCACCAACGCCAGTGTTCTCGCTCAGGCCAACATCCCCAGCATCGAAGCTTTGACCACGCTCGATCAGCTCCGATGGACAGGCCACATCGTCCGCATGCCCGTTATGAGACTCCCAAAACAAGCGCTCTACTCGGAGCTCCGACACGGCAAGAGAGCCCCAGGTGGGCAGAGGAAATGCTTCAAGGACATCCTCAAAGCCTCCTTGAAAAAGTGCAACATCCCCACCAACACCTGGAAATCCCTGGCCCAAGGCCGCACAAAGTGGAGGAGAAGCATCCAGGAAGGCTCCGAACACCTCGAGTCTCTTCGCCGGGAGCAAGCGGAAGCCAAGCGCAAACAACGGAAGGAGCGCATGTCAACCCAAGCACCCCACCCACCCGCCCCTTCAACCATCATCTGCCCCACCTGTGACAGAGACTGTGGGGGGGATTTTAACTCGGGTGCGGGATGGTGCCGTGTTATCTGAATTTCGTGTTTCCCACACAAATCTAAATAGATGTGGGAGATTGATGCAATTTTAACTTAAGTGGCCAATTGATTTCCAACGTGTGGGAAGCCTTTGCAAATGGGTTTTTCATGACTGAAAGTCCCCTCCGATGACGTCATCATTGCTGCTGCATTTGAGGTCCACAGCAAGCCTTGCTTCTTCTGCAGGCTTCCAAGCTTTCTCCATTTGGTGTCAGAAGGACAGGAAAGATGACAAGCGGGAGGGCAAGAGCAGCTCCTCGTTTTGACGAGGCGGCACTGCAGGCATTGGTGGATGGGGCTAGGGCCAACAGGGAGGTCCTGTTCCCTTCATCAGGGAGGAGGAGGCCTCCCACTCAGACCAAGGCTGTGTGGATGCAGGTGGCTGAGGAGGTCAACTCCTTGGGAGTCACCCGTAGAACCTGGATATAGTGCAGGAAAAGATTTACTGACCTTCAGCGCACAGGAAAAGTGAGTATGAATTTCCCATCACCCTCAATCTGATCCCCATTGCCTTTCCTCACCAGCACTTAGCTTTAGCAACCTCTTCCTCCACATCCCACTTGACACTAACATCCATGCAACCTTACCCATTCCCTCTCTCTCTATGCTCACATTCACATAATTATTCCACCATGCAGCCCTCACACTCCCTATCACTCTGATGCTTTGAACACAACTGACAACACACAGGGAGGGCCCTTGGTCTTGCAATCTCACTCCATCTTTGTCTCTTTCTAAGTCTCTATGCTATGCAATCTCTACACTCACTCCTTCATTCTCACTCAACCTCCACTTGTCTCCCTCATTGCAGGAAAAGAGAGCTCACAACAAGAGAGAGCGAGCCAGGACAGAAGGTGGCCCACCTGACCCCCTGGGAGGAGGCCGTCCTGGAAATCATCGGCATTGAGGATGATTCGCGCGTGGGGGACGGACAGACAGGTGCAACACAGCAAGCTAGTGACAGAAAAGTTTCCCATCTCTCTCTTTGACATTGCATGAGTCGCTGATAATGATTGTGAAGCTGTAACAGATGCACTTATGAGCATCTGCAAAAAGCTATGTACATGTAGCCTTTGCATCACATCTCTGACTCTTTCCTTTACTCCCCCACAGGACCATCACAAGCATCCGTCCCCCCTAGCCAGGAAGATGAAGCTGAGCAGCCAGACTCCTCAAAGGAAGCTGCAACCTCTGAGGGCGCAGCGTCAGCAGAATTCAGCGCAACCAGCACCAGTGCAGACACTCACACCTCGGTGGGACTTTCGGGACATAGAGTAGTGTTGTCACCTGGTGTATCACAGCTCACAAGTGAGCATCAGCAGATTGTGGAGACGGACAGCAGTGGAGAGTCCTAGTCGGAGGGTGCAGGACTCTGCCAGCTCGGCTCAGCTACATGTCAACCCTCTGCCTCTGGGTCCATCCGTAAGATCAGAGGTGATGGAACTCCAGGCACAGATGCAGGAGTCTCTGGCAGGTTTTGTCTCTAGGGTCGCTGCAAGTGTGGAGTGAATGGAGGAGTCCATAGCAAACATGAGCAGAGCCTTTGTGGAGTCATTGGTGTATGAATGCATCACCACGGAAAGGATGGCAACCTCCGTGGAAAGGATGGCTACAGTAGAGGAGAGGATGGCTACGGCCATGGAGGAGCTTAGTCGCCAGGGTATGGAAAACATGGTCATTGTTCACAATAGAATGACATCTATTGAACAGAGAAACCAGACCTTCATGGAAGTCCTTCTGAGTAGGACTGCCATTGCAGATATGTGCAGCAAGGTGCTCTTCAGCCACTTCCAGGCGCTGGCCCCTTCTGGCCTGTGCAGCTTCAGGTGGGTGAGCAGCAGCCTGGCGCTCCTGCTGCTGCTGTTGTTGGTGCTGCTGCTGTTCCTGGTTCTGCTGCTGCCGCGGCTGGTGCTCGAGCTCCTCTAATGCCCAGATGGGAAGGAAATAAATGGCTCCCATGCTTCTGGTATATGCCTCCGTTGAGGAAGCGCTGAGTGAAGCTGGCGAGAGGGGTTTCCCAGGAGGTCACACTGGTGTGGTTATGCCCCAGACCTGAGACCACTAAGTCCTGCCATCTGCAAATGATGGCTGATCAAATCTCCTCTTTAATGGTTGATAGTCAGCAATCCAGTAGTGCTCCTGCCAGGTTTCACATTTGTGATTCCCACCAGGTGTGTTTTATGTGGGAAAAGGGTTAAAGTTGCAAGGGCCTGTTAAAATAGCATTATAGAGGCCATTTAGTGGTTATTAAGGGCCTTAATGACCAATCCCGCCTGTTTGATGCGGGACGGAGTTGGGACCATCAGACACGCCTGAGTTAAAATTGCTCAGAGTCGGGAACCAGGCGGGGGGGCCCCGCCTCCCGCTCGCCAGTGTTTGCGATTTTAACCCCCCGCACGCCTCCAAACCCGACTCCATGGCTCAATGAAAGTTGAGCCCTGTAGGCCCCGCATTGGCCTCATCAGTCACCTGAGAACTCATTTTTAGTGTGGAAGCAAGTCATCCTCGGTTCCGAAGGACTGCCTAAGAAGAAGAAGAAGAAGATAAGAACATAGGAAATAGGAGCAGGGGTATGCAATATAACCCCTCGAGCTGTTCAATAAGATCATGGCTGATCTTCTACATCAACTCTACTTTTCTGCCCTATCCCTTGATTCCCTTAGGGGGCAATTTTCTCAGCCCTGAGGAGGCGGGACTGCCGGGAAAGTGGCAGAATTTGGGGGCGGGTGGCAAACTTGCCCCCAACCCACCTCTATGCTCTCTTGCCTGAAGGCGGGAAGCCGTCCCGCCCCGGGTCCCGTCTCCTTGGAGGCGGGAAGGGATTAAAGCCTATTAACTGCCTATTAACAGGTAGTTAACAGGTAGAAAATAGGATTATCCTCATTTTTCATTCCGAAGTGCAGGCTTCCCGACCTGGGGGAATCACGTCAGGGTGTAGGAGGCAAGCAGTGGGTCTGCGGTGGTCGAAGGGATCTGAAAGTGCGATGTAGAGGTGAGTGATGGGTGCAAGTGTGGAGTGGTAAGTATGTGAGGTGAGTGTAAAGTGTTAGAAAATGTTAACTTAACTTTGTTTCTACCTACAGCCTTCAGCCGCTGTGGAGCCGGAGTCCCCGACATCTCCATTGTAGAGATCACAGACTGGCTGCTGCATCCTCCGATCCAACAGCCAGCTGATTTCTGCAAAGTAGAAAGGTTTGATGAGTCCTGAACACAAGTCCTCATCAAACTACACAGAATGTCACTGACGGCTTCACAGAGCTGTCAAATGATGACATTTCTTCTTCCAAAAATTCTTGACCGATGACACGTCATACGTTGATGTGCTCTGCAACTGCCTTCGCCCTAATTGGCCTGTTAAGCCCACCAGGCGGGTTTAACACGGTCAATCAGGGTAAAATTCCACTGGTTGGCCAGAAGCTGATGGAGGCGGGACTGAAACCCGACAAGTGGGAGTCCCGCCTCCAAAAGCTTCCCATTCAGAAAATCACCCCCTTAGTGTCCAAAAATCTATCACTCATAGGCCTAGAAATTCAGTATAGCCACTTTTGGGGCGGTAAAGTCGGGCGGACGCTAAAGTTTGCGCCCGGCGCAAAGTCGCGCCACCTTCGCCGATATTCAGTTGCATCGCCCCAAGAGGTTGCTGCTGCTGCGCTAAAACAGGCGATGCACGACTATCTTTAGGCGCTAAGCCGGCGGTGCTGAGCGATACCCCCGAGGCCGGGCGCAGCGCCGGTGCGGCGAGTTGTTGATTGACGGCAGACACTCTGGCGCCGGTCAGCTCTTAAAGGGGGAGGGTCGATTTGTTTGCCTGCCACGCCCTGCACACTGCAGCCCTCAACCTAGGCCTGACCACTTCAGCTTCACCTGCACAACGCCCAGGGCTATGGAGAAGGTCAGGGAGAGAGCGCAGTGCTTCAGCGACGGTGACCTGAGGCTGCTGGTTGGCGGAGTGGAGCGCAGGCGCCATGTTCTGTTCCCAGAAGGTGGCAAGAGGCCGCTGCCCAGCGCCTACTGGAAAGCCTGGAGGGAGGTCTCAAACAGGGTGTCTTCCAACAGCGTGGTTGCCAGGACTCCTGTGCAATGCCGGAAGAAGTTCAATGACCTCACTCGGGTTGTCAGGGTGAGTACCCTTTCCAGTGTCCTCATCCCTGCATGTGCACCTCACTTTATGGGCAAAGGGACCTGAAAGCCCTAATGGCCAGCCCTCATCCAGCAGCTATGGGACTGGCATGAAAATCACTTGCACTTTCAGCACTTTACACACTGTACAAGCTATTCGACCATGGGAGGCAGTGCAGACAAGATCAGGGCTACACACTGTACAAGCTATTCGACCATGGGAGGCAGTGCAGACAAGATCAGGGCTACACACTGTACAAGCTATTTGACCATGGGAGGCAGTGCAGACAAGATCAGGGCTTCACACTGTACTTAGAGGCCGTCCTTTCTCTTGCAGGCCAAGGTGGCGTACAACCGGCGGAAACGAACTGAGACCGGGGGAGGCCGTCCTGACGTCAAAGAGCTCTCCGACCTCGACCAGCGTGTGGAGCGCATTATGGCAGGCCGGCTGATTGACCCCATCGCCACTGGAGATGCCGACCCTGTTCTGGGCACCAATGGTAAGGGCATCACCTTTTTGACCTCTCTCGTTACACTTGCGCCTCAGATCAGCATCCTTTGCCAGTGTCCGACCAATGCAGTGCATGGCAGCACTCATGCCTCCCTTGCTGCCGCCCTGTCCTCACTCTAAAGCTACTCTTGTGCCTTCCTGCTTTCAGATGGTGAATCGCCAGGTGAGGAGGCGGGCCCTCAAGCTGCCACTGTCAGCGCTTCCGATTCCGAGGAGGAGGAAGAGGAAGCCGGCCCATCAGTGCCACCCTCAGCCGCGCCAGCCCATGGCGAGGAAGGGGACACGTCTTCCCTGGAGGGGAGCCGGGGGGAAGGGTCGGAGGAGAGTGAAGCTCCGGGGCCCAGCGGCCTGCAGCAACGCGGGAGGGGTGGGGAAGCTCGGCGGACTTCTCCCCAGAGGCTAAGTGCGGCCTCCAGTCCTGCGACGGTCAGCGCAGAGGAGGTGCGGCTCCTGGAGGAAATGGCCGTCCAGGCTGAGCGCAGGCACAATGAGCTCATGGCTGCAGTGGCAAGGATGCCTGACTCCATTGAGTCTTTGTCAAGGAGTGTGCGGCAATTTGGAGCAGCACAGGCCAGGAGGCTACAGGACTTCGCGGCAGCACAGGCGGCTTCGAGCCAAGTGCTCAGTCATGCCGTCCATTCACTGGCTGTGGTCATGCGGACACAGACCAGGGCCACACGGGCACTAACTGCTGCGACCCTCGCTGGATCAGCCAGGCATTGCCAGGGCACCCGCCGTGCAGCAGCAGCCCAGCAGTCTGTTCTTCAGCTGTTTGCTGCGCATGCTGCAGTGCTGGCCCGTGCGAGTGCCAATGTCTCAGGCGACCAGCGAGCACCTGCGATCTGCCAGGTTGGCACCATTCCTGCAGCCGACACTGCCACTCCGCCATTGCAGCTGCCACGAGCCGCTGGACAGACTGCTGCCGCCCAGGCAGAGTTGGAGCAGTCAGCAGCCGGCCCCTCCAAGGCCAGAGCTGGTGCAGGCCGACCCCCAAGGGCATCTGCCGTCTCGCCATCTGACCCTCAGCAGCCTTCCCCCAGCCTTGCTGCAGCCACTGGGCTCCCATTGAGGAGGAGCTGCAGGGCAGGCAGGGGCCAGGCAAGGATGCGAAAGGCGTCGCCCTCGCAGGGCAAAAAGTAGAAGCTCTCCACAAATGCCTGGTGCTTTTTGTAAGGCCGAGACTGGTGTCTTTCTTTTTGTAAGGCCGAGATTGGTGTAGTTGTGTTTTTGTAAGGCCGAGACTGGTGTCTTTCTTTCTTTTTGTAAGGCCAAGATTGGTGTAGTTGTGTTTTTGTAAGGCCGAGACTGGTGTCTTTCTTTCTTTTTGTAAGGCCGAGACTGCTGGTTTTGTGTTTTTGGGGGGGGCTTCTCCACATGAGGTTGTAATGTGGGAAGGGCAGAGGTTTGCAATAAATTATTGTTCTTAAATTGCACTGTGCATGTTTTTTTTGTCAAGTCCTGGTTGCCCTGCTCGGCTGAGGGCTTGTGGAGCGGCTACGACATTGGCACAAGCCATTCCCTGAGAGGGGGCCTAGAAGCGACGTTCAATAAGCCGGCGACGGGCGGCCCTTGCACCTTCTGCCTCCCTCCTGTGCTGGTCCTCCTCCTCCTCCCCCCCCCCCCCCCCTCCTCCTCTGAGTCCTGCGGATAGCCAGGTTGTGCAGCATGCAGCAAACGACCACGAAATGGGAGACTCGCTCCGGCGAATATTGTAGGGCTCCACCGGAACGATCCAGACAGCGGAACCGTTGCTTCAGGACGCCGATTGTTTGCTCGATGATGTTCCTGGTCGCTTGATGGCTATCATTGTATCCCTCTTCAGCAGGGGTGCTGGGCGCACGGAGCGGGGTCACCAGCCAGGTACACAAAGGATAGCCTTTGTCCCCGATAAGCCATCCTCGTGGGTGAGGCTGGGCCTGGAACATGTCTGCCACAGAAGTCTGTCGCAGGATGAAGGCATCGTGGCTGCTGCCTGGAAAGCGGGCATTGACAGCTAGGATGAGCTGCCTGTGGTCACACACCAGCTGGACGTTGAGCGAATGGTAGCCCTTCCGGTTGCGGTAATCCTCGGCATTCTCCAGAGGTGCCCGCAAAGCCACATGCGTGCAGTCAATGGCGCCCTGCACCATGGGGAAGCCCGCGAATGCTGCAAAGCCCATTGCACGCTGTTGCTGCTTGGCAAGGGCCATGGAGAAGGAGATGAACTGACGTCTCCTTTTGAAAAGGGCATTGGTCACCTGGCGGATGCAGCAATGCACGGCGAACTGGGAGATGTTGGAAATGTCCCCAGTGGCGGATTGGAAGGAGCCGGTGGCATAGAAGTTGAGAGCCACCTTCACTGCCACCGACAGAGACGTCCTGCTCCTCAGCTGTGGCTGCAGATCACCGCCAAGCAGGTGGCAGATCTCTGTGACCACGTCCCTTCTGAATCGCAGCCTCCGAACACACTGCTCGTCAGACATGTTGAGATAGGAGAAATGCTGGCGGTATACCCTGGGTGGGTAAGGCCTCCTTTCCCGACGCCTGTTGCCCCCTCTCCGTCTAGCCAGGGCTGCCACTCTCTCACGGCGTCTGTGAGCCCTTTGGATGCAATGGAGAAAGCCAGCGTTTGTACCCATTGCAGCCCCCATAATATGTTAGCAAAGAATGATATGTCAATGAGGCAAAGACAAGTGGAAAGCTGTGGCCTGAAGCCACAAGTACCTGTCCGAGTGTTGAGCCAAAGCAGAAAGCTCTCTACCTTGGTCTCTCTGCAAAGATCTGTCTCTCAAGAAGGAGTGCTGCGAAATGGCAGCCTTTTATAGTGCAGGAGGAGTGCCCTTTAATTTGCGCCCCCCGCGCCCCGCATCGACTGAGCACCATTCCACTCTACCAGTCGCTAGGGGCGCCGGGCGCACAATGGGGCGTCGCGACTGAATTTCCAGTTGGGGGCGCACAAAGGGCGTTGCACGAGGAAATGACGTCATGATCTGCGCGCGCATCTGAGCGTGCGCAAAGACTTTGCGCCGCCGCTAAATCTCTAGTGAAGTTGGGGAGAGGCGCAGTTCGCGCTGCGCCTGGCCGCTAGCCGCCTAGCGCCCGACATCTACTCCTCCTAAGGCGCTACCGGCTGGTGCAACCAACTGAATTTCTAGGCCATAGAGTCATAGAGTTATACAGCACAGAAAGAGGCCCTTCGGCCCATCGTGCCTGCGCCGTCCATCAAGCCCTGTCCAATCTAATCCCATTTTCCAGCATTTGGTCCATAGCCTTGTATGCAATGACATTTCAAGTGCTCATCCAAATGCTTCTTGAATGTTGAGGGTTCCTGCCTCTACCATCCTTTTAGGCAGTGAGTTCCAGACTCCAACCACCCTCTGGGTGAAAAAGTTCCTCCTCAAATCCCCTCTAAACCTCCTGCCCCTTACCTTGAATCTATGCCCCCTTGTTATTGACCCCCCTACTAAGGGGAAACGTTCCTCTTTATCTACCCTATCTATGCCCCTCATCATTTTGTACACCTCAATCAGGTCCCCCCTCAGCCGTCTTTGCTCCAAGGAAAACAACCCCAGCCTGTTTAGTCTTTCTTCATAGCTGAGGCGCTCCATCCCAGGTAACATCCTGGTGAATCTTCTCTGCACCCTCTCCAAAGCAATCACATCCTTCCTA
The DNA here is from genome assembly GCF_052327205.1 of Somniosus microcephalus. Lineage (NCBI taxonomy): Eukaryota > Metazoa > Chordata > Chondrichthyes > Squaliformes > Somniosidae > Somniosus > Somniosus microcephalus. The sequence continues at coordinate 175,940,488 of NC_140996.1, read as the reverse complement.
TAGTGAGGCGACCAGAACTGCACACAGTACTCCAGCTGTGGCCTTACCAGCGTTTTGTACAGCTCCATCATAACCTCCCTGCTCTTGCCTTCATTAGCCGAGGCATAGAATATAAGTATCCCATATGCCTTTTTAACCACCTTATCTACCTGTTCCGCTGCCTTCAGGGATCTATGTACATGTACACCAAGGTCCCTCTGACCCTCTGTACTTCCTAGGGTCCTACCACTCATTGTGTATTCCCTTGCCTTATTTGTCCGTCCAAAATGCATCACCTCGCACTTTTCAGGGTTAAATTCCATTTGCCACTTTTCCGCCCATCTGACCAACCCGTTTATATCGTCCTGTAGCCTGAGGCTTTCCTCCTCACAATTTACCACCCCACCAATTTTTGTGTCATCTGCGAACTTACTGATCATACCTTTTTACATTCTCATCCAAATCATTTATGTAGATCGCAAACAGCAAGGGACCCAGCACCGATCCCTGAGGTACCCCACTGGACACAGGCTTCCAGTCACAAAAGCAACCTTCGACCATCACCCTCTGCCTCCTGCCACTCAGCCAGTTTAGGATCCAACGTGCCAAGGCACCCTGGATCCCATGGGCTCTTACCTTCTTGACCAGTCTCCTATGCGGGACTTTGTCAAAAGCCTTACTGAAGTCCATGTATACCACATCCACAGCATTTCCCTCATCCACACACCTAGTCACCCCCTTGAAAAATTCAATCAGATTGGTCAGACATGATTTACCCTTGACAAAGCCATGCTGACTATCCCCGATTAATCCCTGCCTCTCCAAGTGGAGACTAATTTTGTCCCTCAGAATTTTTTCCAATAATTTCCCTACCACAGATGTTAGGCTCACTGGCCTGTAATTCCCTGGTTTATCCCTGCTACCCTTCTTGAATAATGGTACTACGTTAGCTGTTCTCCAGTCCTCTGGTACATCCCCTGTGGTCAGAGAGGTTCTGAAAATTTGTGTCAGAGCCCCTGCAATCTCCTCCTTTGCCTCACACAACAGCCTGGGATACATCTCATCCGGGCCTGGGGATTTATCCACTTTTTGGCCTGCTAAAACCGCTAGTACCTCCTCCCTCTCGATGCTAATATGTTCAAGTATATCACAGTCCCCTTGCCCGATTTCTATGTCTACATCTTCTTTCTCCATAGTGAACACAGATGCAAAAAATTCATTTAAAACCCCGCCTACATCATCTGGCTCTACACACAGATTGCCACTTTGGTCCCTACTGGGCCCTACCCTTTCCCTGGTTATCCTCTTGCCCTTAATATACTTATAAAACATCTTAGGATTTTCCTTTATTTTGCTCGCCAGTGTTATTTCATGGCCCCGCCTCGCTCTCCTAATTTCTTTTTTAAGTATGCCCCTGCACCTTTTATACTCCTCTAGGGCTTCCTCCGTCTTTAGTCTTTTGTAACTGCCAAAAGCCCCCCTTTTTTTCCTAATGCATTTTTGTATATCCCTTGTCATCCAAGGTTCCCTTTGCTTGTTGGTCCCACCCTTGACCTTTACGTGAACATGTTGGCGTTGTACTCTATTTCCCTTCTGAAAGTCTCCCACCGCTTTGATGTGGATTTTCCTATAAGTAGCTGCTCCCAGTCCACTTTGGCCAGATCCTGCCTTATCATATTAAAATCGGCCTTCCCCCAATTTAGAACCCTTATTTCCGGGCCGTCTTTGTCTTTTTCCATGACCACCTTAAATCTCACCAAATTATGGTCACTGTCGCCAAAATGCTCTCCTACTGACACTTCCACCACTTGCCCGGCTACATTCCCTAGAATTAGGTCCAGTACCGCCCCCTCTCTTGTAGGACTTTCTACATGTTGGCTCAAAAAGCTCTCCTGGATGCACTTTAAGAATTCTGCACCCTCTAAGCCTTTCACACTCTGACTATCCCAATTAATATTGGGGAAGTTGAAACCCCCCACTATTATTACCCTATTATTTTCGCACTTCTCTGAGATTTGCCTACATATCTGTTCCTCTATCTCCCCCTTGAATCACTCAGCCTTGAATATACACAACACCTGAGCATCCACAGCCCTCTGGGGTAGAGAATTCCAAAGATTCACCACCCTCTGAATGAAATTCTTTTTCCTCATCTCAGTCCTAAATGGCCAATCACTTATCCTGAGACTATAACCCCTAGTTCTAGATTCTCCAGCCAATTGCACTGAGGGAGACCGATTTTAAATATGTTAACGAAGTGTCCCACCTTTCCATGGCAGGAGGCTCGGACACTACAATATCCGCCGCCGTTAAAAAAGCAGTGGTTGTCCACACGCGCGGCATGTGGGGATACGTTCCCCATCATGGGGGGCTGAATATTGTCATGCTATTGTCATGTTTTTCTAATGCTTTGCAGTTTTAAAAAAGTCATTTCCCTGGTTCTCCATTGCTACAGGCATGCTGAACCAGGTGGTTGGGTAATATTCTTTAATTTGCTGGACAATCTGAATTAGGCCTGTCACTTCAATTGAGCTTGAAACATTTAGTCAATTATTTTCAGCTTAATACCTAGCCAAGGTTTGAACAAACTGAGGATAAAGTGGATGACCAAGAAATCAGGCCACAAAGCGTCCGTTCTACAGGTGCTATGAGGCCTCCTAAGGCCCCAAGATGGCAGACAGGAAGCACGCTCACACTTCCGGCTGGAAGTGCAAGGCCCACCATATTGGGTAAAGACAAACAAGAGGTATCCTTTACCAATGTCTGAAGTGGGCATATGCAGTGCTGGCAACAGCCCAATTTTTCTTCAGTCTTCTCCTCTCTTCACCGGCAGGCTGCAGCACCATGCCGGCTCTATGACAAGGTCCGAGGACCAATATCAGCGGCGTCTTGGACCTCACCATTCTGGGCCCCCGAGTGCCCATAAATGGGTGCTCCCAAACTTCTAGGCCGATGACTGAAGAATGAGACTAAATTGGAATAATTTGGTCTGTTCTGCTTGGTAAAGAAAGCAGAAATTATAGTGGCGCCACTGTACTGTTGGAAGTATGGTGAGGCAAAGCCTCTGCTCCTATCTTGATCCATTCCAAATCCTGAGGACAAGGTCATTAACAGATTAGGAATGAGCAGCTACATCTGTAGTGCCACAACAAGTGTCCACGCAGTGGCGGAGTCTTAATCTTACAGCAGCACTAGGCTGCTCCATGAGGAGATACTACAGGCCACTCTGGCAGAGGAATAAAGAGTGGTTATTTATTATCATAGTATCAAATAGCAATTGACCTGGTTGGTGGATCTGGGTACCCCCCAGTTCCTGGGTTCTCTGCAGATCTTGCACCAGAATTCCACTCTAAAGGAGAGGAATTTCTAGGCTTGTGTATGCCAAGTCATTTACAGCTATTCAATTATATTTTCAAGCTTTTTTTGTTTTAATTCTCACCTTATCTCTGTTTTAAGTAACCTTTTCGAGGTGGCATCTTGTGGATGAGACGTTAAACCAAGGCCCTGTCTGCTCTCTCTGGTGGATGTAAAAGATCCCATGAAGAAGTGCAGATGAGTTATCCTGGTCAGCATTTATCCATTAACCAACTTTACTGAAACAGATTATCTGATCACTTATCTTACTGCTGTTTGTGCTGTGCACAAATTAGATGCTACTTTTCTCTATATTACAACAGTGACTACACTTTGAAATTACTTTATCGACTGTGAAGCACTTTGGGACAACCTGAGATCATGAAAGACACTCTATAAATGTACTGACATAATAAAACTCACTACGCACTTGGTTTGAGTATAAAGTAAGGCTTTAATCAACTTGTTTCAGAACATGGAGGTCTAGTTTTACTTCACTAGTTCCTTGTCTTACAAAATGTCCCTGGCAAGCTGGGCCCACGCCCGAGTATTTATACTCCTTGGACGGCGCCAGCAGCTGGCCGACCAGCGTTATTTCATGAGTAGTTTCTTGATGATGGAGATTTATAACATGTACGTTCTTTCTTTCATGTGTCAGAAATTTTCTTGCTGCTGCTCCAGGAAGTACCTCCATGCCTCATCTGGTTTTACCTGGTGTTAGCAGTACTGCAGCGGGAAGGCAGGGAAACGGTCCAATTTTCCTAGTCCTACACCCTCCCATCATTTAAATGCCATGGGTGGGGGTGGGGACATCAAGGGGCGAGTGTCTGAGATCTGGACGACGTTCAGGCTTGGGCTGATAAGTGGCAGGTAACATTCGCACCACAGAAGTGCCAGGCAATGACTATCTTCAATAAGTGAGAGTCTAACCACTGCCCCTTGACAATCAACGGCATTACCATCACCAAATCCCCCACCATCAACATCCTGGGGGTCACCATTGACCAGAAACTTGACTGGACCAGCCACATAAATACTGTGGCTACAAGAACAGGTCAGAGGCTAGATGTTCCGCGGCAAGTGTCTCACCTCCTGACTCCCCAAAGCCTTTCCACCATCTACGAGGAACAAGTAAGGAGTGTGCTGGAATACTCTCCACTTGCCTGGATGAGCGCAGCTCCAACAACACTCAAGAAGCTCGACACCATCCAGGACAAAGCAGCCCGCTTGGTTGGCACCCCATCCACCACCTTAAACATTCACTCCCTCCACCACTGGCGTACCGTGGCTGCAGTGTGTACCATCTACAAGATGCACTGCAGCAACTCGCCAAGGCTTCTTCGGCAGCACCTCCCAAACCCGCGACCTCTTCCACCTAGAAGGACAAGGGCAGCAAGCACATGGGAACACTACCATCTCCAAGTTCCCCTCCAAGTCACACACCATCCTGACTTAGAAGTATATCACCGAGCCTTCATCATCACTGGGTCAAAATCCTGGAACTCCCTTCCTAACAGCACTGCGAGAGTACCTTCATCACACGGACTGCAGCGGTTCAAGAAGGTGGCTCACCACCATCTTCTCAAGGGCAACTAGGGATGGGCAATAAATGCTGGCCTTGCCAGCAACGCCCTCATCCCATAAACAAATAAAAAGAATGATTCCTCTGGGGAGGGGGGAGTGGAAGAAATTTGCTAATGGTCTTTTAAGAGGTGGAGATCCTAGAGTATCCTCAATGCCCCAGTTTCCCTGGTCCACTGGCGCTATACTGCTCAATGCCACGCAATATAGCAGAGGAAAATCCAAGCTCTACTGTCCAGGATATCGTGACTAGTAGGCATTTGGGCAAGGTACTCGATGATGACCAGCACTCCTTGAATCATACACGAGCATCAATCAGCTCCTTTATCGAAGAGTCAAGTCAGAGATTAGGTGCTTCCCTAGAAGGTGGAAGAGGCAGTCTTTACCAGATTGGTCTGGAATACACTCTAGAAGTTGGTTCAGACAAACAGTAGCAGGGTCCAAGGAGTAGGCAAACCTTTGCCTCCAATTCCTCCAGGGTCCAGGAAAACTAAGGCAATGGGTACCAAATCAAAGGGGCCTTCCTTTAATTCAAAACCCAGTCATTCTAGATATCGTAATATCCATTTAATGACTTGATGTTCTAAAAGTTACTTTGAATACTTGGCCAGAGTAATATTAATCAATTCCTGTATTCAGTTAAACAAAAATCAAAGAACTGTGGATGCTGGAAATCTGAAACAAAAATGCTGGAAGCACTGTGTCAGGCAGCATTTGTGGAGAGAACAGAGAAGTTCATGTTTTGAGAGTAGATACTTTGTCAAACTGGAATATATTACAATAGCAAAATACTGCAGATGTTGGAAATCCGAAATAACAACAGAAAATGCTGGAAAAACTCAGCAGGTCAGGCAACATCCGTGGAGAGAAATTTGAGTTGACGTTTCGGGTTTGACCCTTCTTCAAAACTGGAGAGAAAAGGAACTAGATCGAAGGCAGGGCTGCGATCGGACAAAAGAATAAAAGAACCAAAAGAAGTAAAAGAGATTAGAAGCTAGACGAGATGGTAATAGGCTGGGATTAGGTGTAAAGTGTACTGGCAGGGCAAAAGATAGCTGCCAGGTGTGAGAGAGAAACAAAAGGAAAGGGGGGGGGAGGAAAGGAGTGGAAAAATATAAGTAAAAATGAAGTAGGGGCCGAGGCTATGATCTGAAATTGTTGAACTCGATATTGAGACCGGAAGGCTGCAGAGTGCCTAATCGGAAGATGAGGTGCTCAACGTAAACTCGAGGAACAGCACCTCATCTTCCGATTAGGCACTCTGCAGCCTTCCGGTCTCAATATAGAGTTCAACAATTTCAGATCATAACCTCGGCCCCTACTTCATTTTTACTTATATTTTTCCACTCCTTTCCCCCCCCCCCTTTCCTTTTGTTTCTCTCTCACACCTGGCAGCTATCTTTTGCCCTGCCAGTACACTTTACACCTAATCCCAGCCTATTACCATCTCGTCTAGTTTCTAATCTCTTTTACTTCTTTTGGTTCTTTTATTCTTTTGTCCGATCGCAGCCCTGCCTTCGATCTAGTTCCTTTTCTCTCCAGTTTTGAAGAAGGGTCAAACCCGAAACGTCAACTCAAATTTCTCTCCACGGATGTTGCCTGACCTGCTGAGTTTTTCCAGCATTTTCTGTTGTTATTTTGGAATATATTACAGATGGGCAGTATTTTAAAAAGGAACAGAACAAAGCGAAGGAGGAGGAAAAACACACATAAAGAAAGAAATAGATCTGTAAATTGCTAAAGTTGAAAGCAGGAGATAGTTAAATGGCAGATGTGATATTAGCAAGAGACAATAGGAGGCGTAATGGGAAATGTTATTTTACTGGGCACTTTGCAGCCCTCTGACCTTAATCTTGACTTTAACTATAGCTCCCACTTTCCCTTCAGCAGGAAATGCTGGCGATATTGAACGGCAGTTCTGGCAATGCAGGGTTCGCTCGCTACTGCACTGAAGTGACAGCTTAGATTATCATAGAATTTTACAGCACAGAAGGAGCCCATTCAGCCCATCAAGCCTGTGCCAGCTGTCTGAAAGAATTATCCAATCAGACCTGCTCTTTCCCCATATCCCTGCAAATGTTTCCTTTTCAAGCATTTGTCCAATTCCCTTTGGAAGTTATTATTGAATCTGCTTCCACCACCCTTTCAGGCAGTGCATTCCAGATCATAAGTCTTTTTTCCTCATGTTCTTTTGCCAGTTACATTAACTCTGTGTCCTCTGGTTACTGACCTGGTTATATGCTCAAGTCTCTGGAGTGGGACTTGAACCTACAACCTTCTGAGGTTCTGATGAGAGAAAGGACCTAGTAGTGGCCATGTCTCCCTCTCTTCTGCTCTACAGATGCTGGTAAAGAGACATGGGCTCATTCAGAGCCCTTTTAAAGATTCATTTCAAAAACTTCAGGGTTTCTTCTGCCCCCTTTATTGTTGGTTCCTCCCTCTTCTGGTGCTGCCGTGAATGTCCCTCTTTTCCCTTGCTGGCATTAGCTAGCTCCCTCCTTAGAGCAGCTTTACTATCAAGAGCCCACCCTGCATGTGCAATGATCCCCCCTGACCCAGGAAAATCAATCAAGGTCATGGTGGAGTTGGGGCGGTGAGGAGAAGCTTGGTGCCGACCTACTTCCAGCAGCAAAAATTCCCCGGAGGAAAATCCAGCCCTAAATGTCCATTTTTATTCAACTTGTGGGGAGTAGCATAACCTAAGCCCAATCTTTCCCTCATTGGATGTCTACACATGAACATTGCAGAAGGAGTTTGCAACCTGGGTGATATTTTCCCCCCTCCCTAGTCCAGGTCAATTGTAGCAATCCAATTGCTACCCTGACTCAGAACCACTCACTCAGCACAGAGCTATTCACCCTGGGCCTCTCCCAGTCTGTCGGGCTAAATTCCACCTTGGGCTGTATACTCACCAACTGTATCATGGGTAGAGCTCAGCCATAGCAAGTTCACCTCCACGAGATTGTCTCGCTTCAACTTTGTTTGTGCTGCGTTGTAACCGTGGCTAGTAGAACATCTGTTTTTTATTTTCCTTTTTTTCTCCTCCTTTACCGTGGTTTTGGTTTCTCCAGCATACAGACTACAGTATATGCTTATATAGAGCTCTAATCCTCCCCTGTAATAATACCAGTGGCTAGTATAATTGGATAGACCTTAGCAGCACGGTTAAACAAATGGAGCTATTACTGTATATGCAATAAAATTATAATGTCTATATTAGGAGCCTTGCGGCATTTCGAGAAATGAGTTCCATCCAGTCTGTGCTGCATTCAAATTAAAAGCTGAAGAGATGAAAGTGCTGTAACTCACTGCACCACCCAGTCCCTAATTCTTTGTTAAGGAATCTGTAAACACATGAAGACAGACATTACTCATGGACTACTCTTTACAGGTGTTGAGAACTTCAAAGAATCTATCTATATATATATTTATATATATATATATAAGGATAGTGATGTCTGTCTGCCTGTCCGCTATACACTCAAAAGTTATAGAGCGTACCTATACATCCATTATCTTATCTTATTTATATTTTATATATATAAAGCGGTTTGTCAGTCCGTCAGTCCGTATTGTATAAACTCGAAAGTTATAGAGCATACCTACACGTGTGTTACATCGAAAGAAAGCTTACGATTCCAGAACCGTCATAAGCGTATTTACGTTTCGGCCAGACAAAAATTGCGCCCGCGGTATCCAAAAAACGTTCAACATTCCGCTCATTATCCACTCATTAGCATCGAGTGACGTCGAAGTCGACCAATCGTACGGTCGAGCGACCCGACGGTTGACCAATCGCTGCGTGGCGGGGGCGGGTTCCTGGCGCATGCGGGCGGGCCCTCCTAGAGTCGAGTGATGGGATGATTGACCAATCCTACGCTTCGGTGACCTGACGGTCCACCAATCGGTGCATGTGTGGGCGGGCCTTATCGTTTTGAACCGAGGTGAGTCGCCGCCATCTTGATTCCAAACTTTTCATTTCTTTTTCCTGCTTTCTGCGTGTTTCTTTTCAAATCTACATTTCCAGCAACAAAAAAAAAGTTGCTTTTAAAACACAAATTGTTTTTAAAAAAAGTTAATTAATTTGTAAATCTTTTCTGCAACATCTAGAATTTTCCTACCTTTAACCGTTTTTCCAGGCCTGTAAGCCTGGGCCTCTGTTGCCCAGCCACGCCCGAGCTAGGCACCTCCCGTCGCGCTGAACAAGCGGTTCGCGATCGCCGCCATCTTTGTGAAGGCTGGAGGGGGCGGGCTTGAGCCGAGTGTCGCCACCGCCGCCATGTTAGTAAAGGCGGGTGGGGCAGGAGTCAGCGTGCGCGACTTGAGTCCGGCCGGGCCTCGCGGTAGGTTGCATGGCGAGGCTCGGGAGATCGGGGGGGGCGAGCCTCGAGAGATCGGGGGGGGCGGGGCTCGGGGGCTCGGGAGATCGGGCCTCGGGGACTCCCCCTCCCCCCTCTCCCCCTCTGCCCCTCCCTCCCCCCTCTCCCCTCCCTCCCCTCCTCCCCCTCCCCTTTCCCCCCCCCCCAGTCGCTCTCTCTCGTCCCCCCCCTCCCCCCAGTTGCTCTCTCTCGTCCCCCCCGGTCGCTCTCTCTCGTCCCCCCCGGTCGCCCCCTCTCGTCCCCCCCGGTCGCCCCCTCTCGTCCCCCCCGGTCGCCCCCTCTCGTTCCCCCCCCCCCCGGTTGCTCTCTCTCTCTTCCCCCCCCCCCCCCCCGGTCGCTCTCTCTCGTCCCCCCCGGTCGCCCCCTCTCGTCCCCCCCCCCCCGGTTGCCCTCTCTTGTCCCCCCCGGTTGCCCTCTCTCGTCCCCCCCGGTCGCCCTCTCTCGTCCCCCCCCGGTCGCCCTCTCTCGTCCCCCCCCGGTCGCCCTCTCTCGTCCCCCCCCGGTCGCCCTCTCTCGTCCCCCCCCGGTCGCCCTCTCTCGTCCCCCCCCGGTCGCCCTCTCTCGTCCCCCCCGGTCGCCCTCTCTCGTCCCCCCCCCCGGTCGCCCTCTCTCGTCCCCCCCCCCAGTCGCCCTCTCTCGTCCCCCCCCGGTCGCCCCCTCTCGTCCCCCCCGGTCGCCCCCTCTCGTCCCCCCCCGGTCGCCCCCTCTCGTCCCCCCCGGTTGCTCTCTCTCTCTTTCCCCCCCCCCCCCCCCCCGGTCGCGCTCTCTCGTCCCCCCCGGTCGCCCCCTCTCGTCCCCCCCCCCGGTCGCCCTCTCTTGTCCCCCCCGGTCGCCCTCTCTCGTCCCCCCCGGTCGCCCTCTCTCGTCCCCCCCCGGTCGCCCTCTCTCGTCCCCCCCCGGTCGCCCTCTCTCGTCCCCCCCGGTCGCCCTCTCTCGTCCCCCCCCCCGGTCGCCCTCTCTCATCCCCCCCCCCAGTCGCCCTCTCTCGTCCCCCCCCGGTCGCCCTCTCTCGTCCCCCCCGGTCGTCCTCTCTCGTCCCCCCTGGTCGCGCTCTCTCGTTCCCCCCCCCCCCCCCCGGTCGCGCGCTCTCTTGCCCCCCGTCGCTCTCTCTCTCGCTCTCTCTTCCAACAACAACATGCCCTCAAAAAAGCCTTGGCACCGCCGGGCACTCCAGCTAGTATATATAAAATGATAGTGGTGTCTGTCTGTCCGTCTGTCTGTCTGTCCGCTATACACTCAAATGTTATAGAGCGTATCTTATATCAAAAGAAAGCTGATGATCAGGGGAGTGTCCTAGGCTTATTTACTTTTTGGTCAGACAAAAATTGTTCGGACAGTATACAAAAAACTTTCAAAAATCCGCTCATTAGCGGTTGACCAATCCTACCGCTCATTAGCGTTGAGTGACATGATGGTTGTCCAATCCTACAGTTCAGTGACCTGATGGTTGACCAATCGGTGCGTCACGGGGGTGTGGGCGGGGCCTAATCCTTCAAACTGAAAAGCAAGCTGCGGCCATTGTTGTTTCTGATGCAGCAACTCTGCCTCTGTCCGACCATGGGCCCAAGTCCCACCCTCACCCTCCTCCTCCTCCTTCTCCCCTCTCTCCTGTCACCCCGGCCTCTCCACTCGCATCCACGGTGGAAGAGCTGCCTGCAGGCCTCAGGCCTCGAAGCCTCAGCCTCTCCTCGCTAGCCACGCCCGAGCTAGGCACCTCCCGTCCCACTGGGCCCGATTCCAAACCAGCGGCACGACATCGTTGCCATCTTGGTAAAGGCTGGCGGGGCAGGAGACAGCGAGCACGTGAACGGCTGCCCGGAGCGGGGCCTGAGCTAAGGTGAGTCGGGCCGGGCCGGGCCTCAGGCGCTATGCGGAAGGAAGACGCACAGGAGTCTGGGAATTGTAGTTTCCTGGGCTCGTGCTCTGCGGGCCGTTGAGGTGAGTGGCGGAAAATTGCTGATATAGCATTGTGATAGCGGGAGGAGCAAGCGAGCACCCCACACTCAGCAGAGCAATCCAAGAGAAACAAGTCCACAAAAACCCTACCACCCTTTCTGCGGGGCAGGGTGGGGAAAATTAGGGTTGCAATTAAACAGTGGGGCGGGCAAGTAAAAGGGGGGATCGAGATCTTATATAAACACCGTACCTTCCCCCTCCGGATTCTTGAAGCTCCAGCACTCGCGTCTCTGCTTGAACACAGATGTGAGGGCGGACTGGATTAATCTAGACAAACACTGCAAGAACCCCGGCAATCATCCTCACTTAAAGGGGCCACCCCACCCTGACCCCCCGCACCTCCAACTTCTGATTTAATCACTCCCATTCTCTCGTGCTGTTCTTCAAATCATGCCCCATCATATTTTATGCCCACCTGAGAGGCCAAACGGAGTCTTGGTTTAACGTCTCATCCACAAGGTGGCACCTCTGACAATTCATCACTCCCTCAATCTAGATTATGCGCTCAAGTCTCGAGAGTGGAGTTTCAACCCACTGCTTTCTGACTCAAAGACAAGATTGCTACCACTCACCTGCCATCCTGGAGTCCCTCTCTCTCCCTCTCCCTCCCTCTCTCTCTCTCTCTCTCTCTCTCTCTCTCTCCTTCTCTCTCTCTCTCTCCTTTTCTCTCTCTCTCTCTCTCTCTCTCTCTCTCTCTCTCTCTCTCTCTCCTCTCTCCTTCCCTCTCTCTCTCTCTCTCCTTCCCTCTCTCTCTCTCTCTCTCTCCTTCCCTCTCTTTCTCTCTCTCTCCCTCCTTCCCTCTCTGTCTCTCTCTCTCTCCCTTTCCCCCTCTGTCTCTCTCTCTCTCCTTCCCCCTCTGTCCCTCTCTCTCTCTCTCTCTCTCTCGCCTTCCCTTCCCCCTCTCTCTCTCTCTCTCTCCTTCCCCCTCTCTCTTGCTCGCACTCTCTCTCTCTCTCTCTCTCTCTCTCTCTCTCCTTCCCCCCCCCCTTTCTCTCTCTCTCCTTCCCCCTCTCTCTTTCCCTCTCTCTCTCTTCCAACAACAACATGCCCTCAAAAAACCCTCGGCACCACCGGGCACTCCAGCTAGTAAGACATATAACAGAGGAAGACATCATTTGAAATCAAACACATAGCTAGCAATCACTGTAATCTAGTGAGAAGAATATGTTTAAAGATAATTAGGTTAGAGTTATTTATTTTGTATGACTTTTCCTTTCTCCCTAGCTTTTATTGGTTTCACCTGCTCTCACTTAAGCTTTGAAGAATAATGCCTTATTAAGAAATAATTCTATGTACTCCATCACATCACAAAATGCCATGATTTAGATTGAAGTTGGGAAAAATGAGCTGCTCTCTGGCGCCTTCCTCTGAGAACAGACGGTGGCCCAGATATTAATCTGAAGGCGGCTTCCAAGAGGGGGAGAGGGGGTGGAATTGCACGGGGCAAAACCCGGAAGTTAACTCAGCGGATCGGAATCTGCAATTGCAACCGAATTGAAACAATGAATTTTGACTTCCGGGTTTCGCGTCTCCAAGCTGCGCAGCGGGCGTGATGCACACCCGGATGATGTGCTCTCAGTTGTATTTAAAGGGACAGTGCACAGATGGAAATTGGAGGTGTTCAGGATGGATGATGGACATATAGCAAGGGCAGCTCCCAGATTCATTGACGTATCGCTGGAATTACTGCTGGGTGCAGTCAGGAGGAGGGACATACTTTTCCCCAGTAATGGGAGGAAGAAACCTGCTGCCCGCATCAAGAATGCGTGGTTGGAGGTAGCTGAGGAGGTGAGCAGCAAGAGCGCTGTGCTCAGGCCATGGATGCAATGTAGGAAGTGGTTTAATGATCTAACCAGTTCAGGAAAAGTGAGTACATTTTCTGATTCAACTACACCCTGTGCTTTAAGCTCCCACCCCCCCCCCCACCCGCCCCCTTTCACTCTGTCTTGCTAAGTGTTCTCTGTCACATCACTTCTCGCTCCCACTCAACTTTCAGCAGCACCTAGCCTTCACGTTCTATGCACTTTATCACTTCCCCATATATCCATCCATCGTTGACACCCACCCCAATCCTTATGCAAAGTGATGCAGGTGTCTCATAGTCACCCTCACCGAATGTACTGCATTCATCGCATGAATACCTGACCTTCATTCACTCTCAGGTCTGTTTTTCGCCCCTTGTAGGAGAAGAGAGTGCAAAACGCGAGGGAGAGGACTGGAGGTGGGCCGCCACAAATAGTCCAACTCACTTATGCAGAGGAGGCGGTCCTGGAGATAAGTGGCACACCTGCGTCCCTCTCAGTCGGAGATGGAGAGACAGGGAGCTCGCAGATAGCTGGTGACAGAATTACAAATATCACTGACACACATATGCTGACTTCATTTCATCAGTGAGCTGAACTATGAGAAGACTGAGTGTGGTGATTGTGACTTTGCCCTGACTAAATCATATCCCTTTCTTTTGTCTTCCAGGGCATTCACGCACACAGCAAGTGTCGCAGGACATCCATGAGGATGAATCATCAGAGGATCTCATTCCTTCTGAGGGTGCACCATCGCAGGATCTACAGCCATGTACCAGCGCAGATACTCACACTTCGGTGGGTCCACTTAGATATTTAGTTGGGTTTTCACCTGATGTGCCACACCTCACAAGTGAGCACAAGCAGACACTGCTGGCAGGGACTGCGTCGAGCGTGTAATCCTCTCCAAGCTCTGCTCAGCTGGACACAGATGCTGAACCCCGGGGACTGTTATTGAGAAGGAGAATTCTAGAGGTGCATCAGCAACTTAGCCAGGCACTGACAGACGTGCCATGCACACTCTCCACAATAGCAGAGAGGATGGAAGAGTGCAACTCGATTGGTGGTGCAGGGAATTGTCGTCACTGAGTGAAAATCCTGGAACTCCCTCCCTAACAGCACTGTGGGAGTACCTTCACCACATGGACTGCAACGATTCAAGAACGCGGCTCACCACCACCTTCTCAAGGGCAATTAGGGATGGGCAATAAATGCTGGCCTTGCCAGTGACCCCCACATCCTACAAATGAAAAAAAATATTTGCCATGGAGAGAGTGACTGTCTCCATGGAGCTTCAAGCAAGACTTTCAAATGTGTCCATGCAGGCTATGACCACGGCCATGCAGGAGATATCTCCTGCCTTAAACAGGATGACAGATACCATATCTGTGGCCTTACAATGTGTCACTGATCTCCACCAAGCTGGTCTGCAGCAGAGTGGTAGGAGTGATGTTGTGCTGGCCCAGGAGAGGGATAATGGCGAAAGGGGACATGGAAGTGGGAATGCCACTCAAAGCACTTCTACTTCTCACCCATTGCCCCCCACCCCGCCGCAGCTAGTACCTGACATGCTGCCTCATCTCCCGAGTCTGCCCCTGCACAGGTGCAGGTGGCGCAGTCTTTGGTGGGGTCTTCAAGGACTTCAAAACCTAGAGGGCATAGGCCAGAAGCATCTCAGCAGTCAGGGCAGGGATCTGAGCAGCATGCCTCTACCTCTGCTGAAGCCACACAAAATGCACCATGTAGAACCAGTAGGAAGCATAAGTTCACCAAGGGTATTCACATGGGTGTTTTTTTATAATGCCACATAAAAGTTGTTGATTAGCATCACTTCCACGTCTTGCCCATTATTGCATCCCAAGAGCCAACTCGCCCTTTCACTTGTTTCATGGTGAATGTCAGTACGTGACGGGACCCATTGGGTGGATGTGCAATCAGTGAATGAGTGGTTATAGGACTGTTTAGTGCAAATGGCGAGGGATGGGGTGATGATGGCGGGAGCAGACCGCAGGATTTCATTTCTTATGTTTTACACTCGGTGAACCTTTGCGTTATTAGGGCAAGCCTGGCATTCTAGGCAGCAATGTAAGTGGTGGGTCTGGCGATGGGTGCCCCACCCTCATCTTCATCCTCCTCCTCTTACTTCTTCTCCTCCTCTATTTTCTCCTCATCCAAAGCTGTGTGACGAGCCCCTTCATCCTCCTCCATCTGCAATCCTTTCTGCTGCGCAATGTTGTGCAGGACACAACAAACCACTATTATTCTGGACTCCCTCATTGGCGAGTACTGAAGGGTGCCTCAAGACCTACCTAGGCACCTGAAGCGCATCTTCAACATTCCCTGTTCTATGGCTTGTTCTATGACACACCTGGTGGTCACGTGGCTCTCGTTGTAGTGCTTCTGCGCCTCATTGGTGGGGTTCCTCATAGGTGTCATGAGCTAAGTTTGAAGGGGGAATCCCTTGTCTCCTTAAGTCTGCTTCCTGGAATGAAAAGGTCTGGGATGTTGGACTACCTCAGTATGAAGTCATCATGACAGCTCCCAGGGAATCTGGCGCACACCTGCATGAGCCTCTTCTTGTGGTTGCACACCAGCTGTGCATTGATGGACGAACATCCCTTGTGGTTTATAAAAAATTTAGATTGCCATGTGTGTGCAATCAATGGCATCCTGTGCCTGTGGGAATCCAGCCAGAGAGGCGAATTGGAGTGCCTACTCCTTCTGGCTATTGTCATCACAAGGGAGTTTACATAATTCCTAACTCTGGCAAACAATCTGTCCATCACCTGCCTTATGCATTTATGTGCATAAGGCCCTCGAGATGTCTGCTAGCACCCTGGAAGGAACCAGAGGCAAAAAGATTGAGGGCGGTGGTGACCTTCACAACTCTTGGTAGTGCATGTCCACCAAGTCCAGCAGGTAGCAGGTCTTCTAGGAGGCTGCAGTTGTCGGCCACCACCTGGCATGACAACTTCAGCCTACAGCAGCACTGCTCTTTCGAGAGGTCAAGGAAGCTAAGCCTCTGTCTGTAAACCCTGTGACATGGGTTGTGCCTCCTGTTACCTCGGCACCTCTCTCCTGTGCCTCTCCCTCCTGTGCAACTCCCCACTGTGCACCTCTCTCCTGTGCACCTCTCTACTGTGCCCCTCCCTCCTGTGTGCCCCTCCCTCCCTCCTGTGCCCCTCCCTCCTGTGCCCCTCCCCCGGTGCCCCTCCCCCCGGTGCCCCTCTCTCCTAGGCGCCTCTCTCCTGTGCATTTGCTGATCCCACCACAGAATGTCGTCGCTGCCGTGGATGGTGATGGTCTTCCTCTTCTGATGAGCTGTCAAACACATCCAAGGCCCCATCCCATCCTGATCTTGTCAGTTTGAAAGCCCCCAAAGTTGAGAAAAAGCTGTATCAGCACAAAAACTCTCTGCCAAACGTTTGCCAGAGGGACCTGAGACACCAGCTGTAATAAGTGAGCTTTTATTCAGATGGGGCAATCACAAGTTCAAATACCCACCTGAACTGTGGCTCAACCTCGCCTCCGTTTCACTGATCAGTTTCCCGAGCCCCGGGAAACCCGTGCTGGAGAAGTTAAGTTTAAAGCTAAGTTAAATTCAATTTAAAAACACCTCATTAACATCTCAAGGATGTTAATTGCACCAATAACTACCTGACTTCAGCGAGTAAGTTACTTGCAGGCATCCAAACACACCTCAGTTAAACCCGGAAATGGACATGCTGGAGCCGGGTTGCGGTCACGGTTGAAAAATCAGTTTTAACTCCCCACCTGTCCTTGGGGGTTAAGACTAAAGAGGGTCAAGGCATAATTCTTGTTTTATACTTGTGTGGGCAGGCAACTCTGAAATAGTTAGTTCATCCTAAGAGTTTAGTAATTTTACTTAGCTTTAGGTTTATCTGTGTAGTTTGCATGCCCCCACCCCTTAAATTGGTCTTAGAATGGGAAACAAATTGTAGCCCAATACCTGACACTTGGATCAGGAATGGAGACCAGATCATAGTAAACTAATTAGCTGGGGGGGAAAAACAGAAAATGCTGGAAATACTCAGCAGGTCAGGCAGCATATGTGGAGAGAGAAACAGAGTTAACGTTTCAGGTCGATGACCCTTCGTCAGAACTGGAAAAAGCTGGAGATGGAACAGGTTTTTAAGCAAGTGTAGGGGCTGGGAAAGGGGGGAGGGGAGGAAAGAACAAAGGGAAGGTCTGTGATAGGATGGAAGGCAGGAGAGATTAAGAGACAAAAGGGATGATGGTGCAAGGCCAAAGGAGATGGTAATGGGACAAGTTAAGAAACAAAAGATAACTCTAGATGAAGTGACTTCTCTGTCTCCATCTCTGGGGAGAGACTATTGACAGACATTCCCTACAAGCCCACTGACTCCCACAGCTACCTGGACTATGTAAAGTCTGTGTGTTATATTGCGAATTACTACACAGACCACAAGAGTAAACTTTAACAGGACTTTACTATTCGAAGGTCAGGGCAGAACTGCCCAATAAATCCTTACACAGCACTTATATACCGGTGTGGTCACCGCTGGTATTACAGTATACAGCAGCCAAGATAAAGTAGTGCAACTCTTAAAATAGTTCTCTTAAAGGTGGAACGGTTACATACAATAGTTCTCTTAAAGGTGGAACGGGTACATACACTACAATCCTCCCTTTTTAGCTTACAATATATATATTCCCCATTAAACATAACATCATAACATAGATACACCACTTCATGTAAAACAGTTCACAGATTCAGTCTCTGCGGGAAACAGTTCACAGATTCAGTCTCTGCGGGAAACAGTTCACAGATTCAGTCTCTGCGGAAGCGCCTCCTGCGCTTCCTGACTCGGTCCGGATAACGCCTCGGTGGTGTAGCAGTTTTCGATGGTGTAGTAGGTTCTTGTGGCTGGGGTGACTCATCTAATAGTCCTTCACTGGACTTAACAGCTTGAACTTCCGTAGCTTCAGAACCAGCTTGAACTTCCGTAACTGCAGAACCAACATTGCTGACTTCTAAAAGCTCGAGTACCTTGGGAAGTTTTTCTACTTCCAAACTGATTTGACTCAGTTCGGAGGGACCACGTGCGTGACCTGGTAGAGGTGATAATGGTTCAGATGGGTCATCTTCTTCTGCTTCGTCTTCCTGCTTCTTGGAGACTCTCTGGGCTCCACTGCCAGCTGCATGCACAGTTCCTCCTCCTCTTCCTCCTGTTGCCGTAGTAGCGCCACCATCTCCCGGTGTTTCTTAGACTTTTCATGATTCTTCATGGTTTTTGCACTTTGGAAGATTTCCCCACAAGCTGGGCAGAACAGGTCATCGTTATATTCGGTGTCGTCCAACAGGTCATGGTAATATTCGGTGTCGTCCTGAGCTAGGCCAGCGAGAGGGTCTTCTACTTCCTCCATGCCCAGCTGGACGTTAGCCAGCTTTAGTTCCAAATCCAGACATCTCTCCTGAAGAGACTTCTTCATGTGTTCAGCTTCATCCCGCTTTTTCTGGGCTTCCTGCAAGTCTTTTACTAATGACCTCATTCGTGATTTCAATACTTCAACTTCATTCAGAGATTGATTGATCGTACTATTCAATCCCTCTACTGGAGCAGCTGTTTCAGCATTCTGTTGTTCTACATTGACGTGAGTCAGCGTACTTTTGGCATCCAAGGGCTGCTCTGCTGTAATCTTCTCAGTCTGTGTTGCAACCTCAGCTATTTCAATAACTTTTGAGAGCTCCGAACCCCTTTCCTTTGAAGATTGAAGCTCGTGTTCAAGTTTTTCCCATTTCAGAGTCTTGTCCCTCAGCATATGAAGGAGTTGGCTGACCGTTAACTCTTCTGACATCAGACGTTTCCCAGTATCGTCGTCATGTGTTTTTGACGTATAGGCTGCAGGGCTGTTTGTAACCTTGCACTGGGGCCCCTTTGCGGCTTTTAATTCTCCATCATCCGCAGCCTCCACCATTCGAATTTCAACAAATGAATCGTCCGGTGATGCTGCACCCAACTTCAGTAGGAGCTCGGAATTCATGGCAACCAAATCAGCCTTTTCTGCCTGCAACCTGCTAACAAGCGCCTTCAGTTGCTGAACATCTTGCTCCACCAGATTAGAGCACGCACCTTCAGAAACCGAATCAGCTTTGATTCGTTTGGCCTCCTCGCGCAGACGGTTTGTGTGCTCCTGCTCCATTTTCTCCATCAGCTGCTTCTGTTGTCTTTCCAGATTCTCCCACTCTGTGTCAAAGAACTTTTTCGTTGCATTCATCTCTTGCTCAAGACGGCGAATCATTTGTTCTAATTGCTGTTGTAGTTTGAAATGGAGTTGAGTTCGAGCCCGGTGTTCCTCAGAAATGTGCATGTCTGTAGACTGGACAGACTCAGAATTCTCTGTCAAACTATGTTGTTGTTGTTCAGTGGAATTCTGTTCTGAAACTTTGTTCTCCTCTGAAGCATAAGCATTTATGCACTCCTTCGTTTTTCCAACATTAGTCTGCAAGTCCATTTTAGACTTGTCTTTTGCACATGGGCTGGTCTTACCATCATCAGTTCCAGAGTCTGAGCTGATTGTCTTCACCGAGTTCTCACTCTTTATGGCTTTTAGGAAGTGCCAGTCCATATTTATTTTCCTGATCCACTCCCGTCCCAGAAGTGGTGGACCTCCCTCAGGTAGTACATATAAGTCCATTCCTTGGTGTTCTTTGCCCTTGTGTCTCACCTTGACTTTTATCTTTCCGATGGGGTATACTCTTCGCCCCGTGTATGTCTGCAATACAATCTTGGTATCTCTCAAGGGAATATGTGAGAATAGCCGCTTGTAGTCCCTTCGGTTTATGACTGTTAGGGCTGATCCTGTGTCCAATTCCATTTTCACTTGGACTCCGGCTATTTTGAGCATGACCCAGATAGTTTGTAGGTCAGCTTCCTTACTCACATTGTGAATTCTCAGACTACCCAGTTCCTGGCTGTTGGAGTCTGAATCCGAATTCTGTTCATCCGAACTCTTCTCAGCCACCTTGTGTACCTTGCTGCACTTTTCCTGCGGTGACTTTTTTTTGTTGCTGGTCTTCTTTCCTGACCGGCATACTTTAGCTATGTGACCAAGCTTGCCACATTTTCTACATTCCTGGTTTTTAAACCAGCATTGGTTCTGATCGTGTGTTGTCTTCCCACAACGATAACATTTTGTTGTACCCGAAGCCATTTGATCCACGCTGAGTACCGCTGCATTTCCGCAGTGCCTCTCGCTGCGGCTTCGTGCGATGCTGCAATAAGGACAGCCTTATCAAGTGTAAGATCGTTCTCTTCGAGTAGTCGCTTTTGTGTTCCTTTCTTCGACAACCCGCACACGAACTTGTCTCTCAGTGCCTCTGTCAGATTTTCCCCAAACTGACAGTATTTCGCTAGTCTACGCAGTTCAACCAAGTACTCCGCGTTGCTTTCCTCTTTCAGTTGCGTTCTCGCATAAAATTTAAATCGTTCCGCTAACATCAGCGGTGTGGGGTTCAAATGATCCTTCAGGACAGCAACAATATTAGCGAAAGTCTGATCCGCCGGTTTAGCTGGTGATAGAAGATGCTTCAATAGCCCGTATGTCTTCGCACCCATTGAGTTTAGTAAGGTTATAGCTTTATCATCATTTGCTATTTTATTGGCCTTACAATATATCTCGATGCGTTCTACATACGTGGCCCAATCTTCCACATTGGAATCGAAATCGTTGATGTTACCACGCTTAGGCATCTTCACAATCTTTCTGAGAAACAACAACGAAATTTTTCTTTAACTTTTTTTTTCAAAAATGGCGGTTTCCCGCGCTTATCTTCCCTGCCTCCGAGAATGGCGGTTTCCCACGCTTGTCTTCTTCCCCGCCTAACTGGCGGCTTCCCGCGTTTCTTCCTCTGGCGGGAGGGGTAAGCTTTGTCCTCGGGCGACGACCGCTGGCTTTCGGGGTTCGCAGCCTGCGCGCCGGCTTCAGTTTATTCTGAAGCGCGAGAACAGCTGATTGCGTTCCTTGTTCCCTTTCTCGACGGGGGCAACCGGGCGCTGGGGACAACCAGTTGGCGGCGGACAGTTCCAGCTCTTGGTCCTTTACGGAAAGCTGCTGTAAGCCGCTGGGCGGAATCTCGCTCGGTCCCGTTCTCTCTCGCTCGCTCGGTCCCCTTCGCTCGCACGGTCTCGCTCGCTCTCTCGGGCTCTGTCTCTCCCGCTCGCTCGGGCTCTGTCTCTCCCTCAGCGGCTTTCAATCGCGCCTCCCAGCCCTCTCGCCGTCCGGTCCTTTCCTCCCCCGGCTGCGGCTGAGTTCTCCGCGGTTTTATTTATTTATTATTTTTTTTTATTACTTCCCGCGCCTTACGATTCCGGTCGCAGCGCCTCGCGGCCTCGGTAGCTGCCCGGCCTTTTTCACCGGTCGCGGTCGAGCTGTCTCACGACGCTGTTGCATCTCCCAGCCCGCTTGTAGCCCGGTCTCTCTCACCGGCTGCGTTCCCGCTTGTAGCCCGGTCTCTCTCACCGGCTGCGTTCCCGCTTGTACCGCGGCTTCCATGCCCTACGCTGCCCCAGTCTCAGCGCCTCTGGCCCCGACTTCTGTCCGGCTCCTTTCCCCCCCGGCCGTGGTCGAGTTCACCGCCCTTATATCCTCCGTTTCTTTTTATTTTCTCCCCTACTCAGTCAACGTGGCCGACTTGCTTCTCGTCGCTGATCGGCTCACACACCACCGTGATGGAAGGGACGATCACTGCCTGTTGCTGATGGAAGGCTTCGTGTCAGAATTCTTCCTTCTTCCTTGCTCTGCAGACTCGAGTCTTCTCTCAGCAGAATGACGAGGGCGGATGCCTCTTCTCGACGCTCGTTAACTGCTTCGGATGTATCTCTGCCGCAGGGTAAGATCGAACTCGTCGCCACTGTAAAGTCTGTGTGTTATATTGCGAATTACTACACAGACCACAAGAGTAAACTTTAACAGGACTTTACTATTCGAAGGTCAGGGCGGAACTGCCCAATAAATCCTTACACAGCACTTATATACCGGTGTGGTCACCGCTGGTATTACAGTATACAGCAGCCAAGATAAAGTAGTGCAACTCTTAAAATAGTTCTCTTAAAGGTGGAACGGTTACATACAATAGTTCTCTTAAAGGTGGAACGGGTACATACACTACAGATTACACTTCCTCCCACCCCGCTTCCTGTAAGGACTCTATTTCATTCTCCCAGTTTCTCCGTCTCCAATGTATCTGCTCTAACGATGCCACCTTCCATACTAGTTCTTCCGATATGTCTTCCTTTTTCCTCAACCGAGGATTCCCCTCTACAAGGTTACATGGCCCTTGACCGTGTCCGTTCTATTTCCCTTCTTCTGCTCTCACCCCTTCCCCTCCCTCCCGGAACCACAATAGGGTTCCCCTGGTCCTCACCTTTCACCCCACCAGCCTTCACATTCAACGGATCAACCTCTGCCATTTCTGCCACCTCCAGCATGATCCCACCACCAAACACATCTTCCCCTCACCTCCCCTTTCAGCATTCCGAAGGGACCGCGCCCTCCGTGACACCCTGGTCCACTCCTCTATCACCCCCAACACCCCTTCCCCTTCGCCCGGCACCTTCCTGTGCAAGCACAGGAGATGCAACACATGCCCTTTTACCTCCCCCCTTCCCACTGTCCAGGGCCCCAAACACTCCTTCCAGGTGAAACAGCGATTTACTTGTACTTCTTGCAATCTAGTATACTGTATTCGCTGCTCACTATGCGATCTCCTCTACATTGGGGAGACCAAACGCTTTGCGGAACACCCCTGTTCAGTCCGTAAGGGTGACCCCGAGCTTCCGGTTGCCTGCCACTTTAATTCTCCGCTCCACTCCCACTCTGACCTCTCCATCCTCGGCCTCTTACACTGTTCCAATGAGGCTCAATGTAAGTTCGAGGATCAGCACCTCATCTTTCAATTAGGCACTTTACAGCCTTCTGGACTCGACATAGAGTTCAACAATTTCAGACCATCACCTCGGCCCCTATCTTTTTTTCCATTTTTTTTCTCTCTCTCTCATGGCAGCTGTCGCTCATTCTGCCATCGCCATTTACACGTCATCTAGAGCCATCTTTTGTTTCTTAACTTGTCCCATTACCATCTTGTTAAGTCTGTGTGTTATAGTGATAATTACTACACAGACTACAAGAGTAAATTCAACAGGTCTTTACTGGTTGGAGGTCGGACTATACTGAATACAATATTACTACACAGTGCTTATATACTGGTGTGGTCACCACCGGTATTACGTATACAGCAGCCAGAGAAAGTAGTACATCTCTTAAGGTGGAACAGGCTTAAGTTCTCTTAAGGTGGAACAGGTTACATACACCACAATCCTCCCTTTTTAGCTTAACAGTCATATCCCCATTTAACATAACATAATAACATATATACATATATAACTTCAGGTATAAACAGTTCAAAGGTTCAGTCTCTCAGGAGGCCTTCTGATGCGGCTTGGATAACGCCTCTCAGTAGTCTCTGATTCTTGTTGTTGAGGTGCCTCCTCTATTTGGTTTCCAATGTATTGGGTGTCATCATCATCAAGTACATTCCCTGCCGAGGTAGATGCTTCAGGTTCATTAACGTCTTCCACAGTTGTCTCTGTCACAACCATGGGTTCGACCCTTGCTCTCGACTCTACCAGTTGATCCGCATGACGCCTTATCACATTATGACCAATATCTACTGTGTACATCAGAGGTCCTTGTCTGGCCCGAATTGTTCCGGACTGCCATTTTTCGTTTCCATAGCCCCTTGCCAACACTGGTTGTCCTACGTCGAAAGTTCGAGTGGTCTTGTTGTTAATATGCCGAAACTGTTTGTTTTCCACTTCCCTCCGCACATTTGGTTTTAACAAGTCCAACTTGGACCGCAACCTCCTGTTATGAAACATCATGGCAGGACTTTGGTTAGTCACTGCATGATCGGCGTTTTGATATGACATCAGGAACTTGTCGACCTTGTGTTGCAGCGGAATCTGATCATCGTTCATGGCCTTAATTGCCTTTTTGAATGTCTGGACAAATCTTTCAGCCAACCCGTTTGTCGCCGGATGATATGGGGCAGAGGTATAATGTTTTACTCCATTCTTCTTTAAGAATTGTCGGAATTCTTCCGATACAAACTGTGGTCCGTTGTCCAAACAGATCTGTTCTGGCAATCCGTTCCTTGCGAATATTGTTCTTAACACCGCAATTGCCTTTTCTGAAGTAGTGGTATTCATCTTGATGACTTCTGGCCATTTGGAATGTGCGTCCACCGCGATTAGGAACATGGAGTCCATGAATGGACTAGCAAAGTCAATGTGTATGCGTTGCCATGGGGCTGAAGGCCATTCCCATGGGTGTAGCGGTGCTATCGGAGGTGCATTTTGCACCTTTTGGCACCCAGCGCAGCTTTTCGTTAACTCCTCAATCTGTTGGTCAATACCCGGCCACCATACATAAGCCCCAGCAAGACTTTTCATTTTAACTCCCCCCAGATGACCTTCATGCAGTTCGTTTAAAACTCTTTCCCTTAACTTGGGAGGAATAATCACTCTTGTCCCGTACATCAAGGTACCATGGCAGACGGACAGCTGGTCTCGCCTTGCCGAAAATGCCGGTAACAGAGGATCACCCCGTGTTGGCCATCCTTTCACTGTCACCTCGTAGACTCTGGACAGTGTCAGGTCGTTCCTGGTTTCTCTTTCAATACTTGCATTGGTGACTGGTAAACACTCGATGATGGTCGAATGAAATAACTCAACAGGGTCAACTTTCGTCATGTTGTCTTCTTCAGGTAGTGGCAGGCGCAACAGCCCATCAGCATTGCCATGCTGTTTCGTACCTTTGAATTCTATTTGATATTGATGTGCCCCTAGGAAAAGAGACCATCTCTGGAGACGCTGCGCTGTCATCACCGAAACACCCTTCTTAGGGTTAAAAATGGATACCAACGGTTGATGGTCTGTCAGAAGTGTGAATTTTTGGCCCTGCAGGTAATGATTAAACTTCTTCACTCCCCATACAAGGCTAAGAGCCTCCCTATCGATCTGCGCATAGTTGCGTTCAGCGGAGGTCAATGATCTGGATGCAAACGCGACTGGCCTTTCCGTGCCATTTGGCAACTTGTGTGAGAGTACTGCCCCAATACCATATGGAGAAGCATCACAAGCCAACCAAATAGGCAGTGTCGGGTTGAAGTGAGCCAACACTTCCTCTGAGGTGATCAATTCTTTGCTTTTGCGAAATGCCTTCTTACAGTTTTCGCCCCATTCCCATGGTACCCCTTTCTGTAAAAGAGCGTTTAACGGGTGCAGTACCGTGGATAGATTTGGCAGAAATTTATGGTAATAGTTAATTAATCCTAGAACCGACCTCAACTGAGAGACATTCTCCGGAGCGGGAGCCTTTACAACTGCCTCAATCTTGTCAGGAGACTTATGAAGCCCCTCCCGGTCAATGACATGGCCACAGTACGAGATCCGCTTCTGGAAGAACTCACATTTCTGCCGATTTACTCTAAGTCCATACTCTTTCAGTCTGTTGAGCACCAGTTCCAAGTTTGCGAGATGTTGTTCATCACCATCACCTGTGATCAGAATATCATCCAGGTAACATTGTGTGCCTGGAATTCCCTGTAATACCTGCTCCATGGCCCTCTGCCAAATTGCTGGAGCTGATGCCACTCCAAAAACCAGCCTATTGTACCGGTACAACCCTCGATGCGTGTTGATCGTGAGGTATTGGCGTGACTCTTCCTCAACCTCCATCTGCAAGTACGCCTGCGCCAAGTCTATCTTGGTGAAGTGTTTCCCGCCAGACAATGAAGCGAAAATATCCTCAATCCGTGGAAGCGGATACTGCACCGTGTGAAGCACCGGATTAACGGTGATTTTGAAATCTCCACAGATGCGAACCTTCCCTGGATCTCCTGGCTTGTTGCTCGCAGGACGTTTCATAACGGGAACAATGGGCGTAGCCCACTCACTCCAATCTACCTTAGACAGTACACCTGAACGTTCTAGTGCTTCCAGTTCCGCTTCAACAGTGGGTCGTATTGCATAGGGTACCGGTCTGGCTTTAAAAAATTTTGGTTGTGCATGTTCATCAATCTTGATGTTTGCCATAATTCCTCTCAGTGTTCCCAGTCCCTGCTGGAACACCTCTTTAGCATCATCCAATATTCTGGACAATCGTTTAGGTTTGACATCTGTTTCCCCGGAATCTACCGTTAGTGCCTTCAAGGAGTGCCAGTCCATATTCATTTTCCTAATCCACTCCCGTCCTAGTAGTGGTGGACCTCCTTCAGGTAGCACATATAAGTCCATTACTTGGCTTTCTTCGCCCTTGTGGACCACTTCTACCTCTATTTTTCCGATGGGATACACTCTTTGCCCCGTGTATGTTTTCAATATAATCTCCGTATCCTGTAGGGGAATATGTTGGAATAACCTTCTGTAATCTTTCTTATTCATGACCGTCAATGCCGATCCAGTGTCCAATTCCATTTTTACTTGGACTCCTGCTATCTGAAGAGTGACCCAAATTGTCTGGAGATCTGCATCCTTACCAACGTTGTGTACTCTTAAGCTATCCAGTTCATTACTGCTAGCATCTGAATCTGACTTCTGTTCGGTCAAACTGTTCTTTCTCACCTTGTGTACCTTTGCGTATTTTCCTTGCGGTGACTTTTTGTTGCTGGTCTTCTTTCCTGACCGGCATACTTTAGCTATGTGGCCAAGCCTGCCACACGTTCTGCATTCTTGGTTTTTAAACCAACACTGGTTCTGATCGTGCGTTGTCTTTCCACAACGATAACATTTGACAGAACTCAAACCCAATTTGTTTGTACCGAGTTCCGGTGACCGTAGTTGCATTACTGCCGTGCCTCTCGCTGCAGCTTCGTGTGCTGCTGCCATAGTGACCGCCTTCTCAAGCGTCAGCTCATTCTCCTCGAGCAGTCGCTTTTGTGTATCCTGTTTAAATAAACCACACACAAATTTATCTCATAGTGCCTCTGTCAGTCCCGTTCTAAACTGACAATATTTTTCTAGCTTACGTAATTCCATCAAATATTCAGCATTGCTTTCATTCTGCAGCTGCCTTCTGTCGTAAAATTTAAATCGTTCCGCTAGCATCAGCGGCGTGGGGTTTAGATGATTTTTCAGGACAGTAACAATCTCATCGAACGTCTTATCCGCCGGTTCATCTGGTGATAACAGGTGTTTCAATTGCCCGTATGTCTTCGCACCCGTTAAATTTAATAATGTTAGTGCTTTATCTGCATCAGGAATTTTATTTGCCTTACAATAATTTTGTATGCGTTCTACATACATGGCCCAATCTTCGATGTCACTATCAAAGGTATTAATGTTCCCATGTTTAGGCATCGTTGCAATTTATTGTATTTTTATGTTATCCAAGATGGCGGCTTCCCGCTCGTGTCGTCGTCCTCCGCCCACAAAATGGCGGGTTTCCCGCGCTTGGCGGTCTTCAACCGTCCCCCCCGACGCTGTCTCCGCTTCACCGCGGCTCTCGCGCCTTCAGTTTCCCCAGACGCTGCGCCTTTTAGCCCGAATGCGGCCCTTATCTCCGGTCGCGATCGATGTCCCCACGCTGCGCCTCTCGCTCGAAAGCGGCCCGGCCCTTATCTCTGGTCGCGATCGATCTCACCGCCCTTATTCCTCCGTCTTCCCAGCCCCGTCTGTACAGCCAACGCGGTTGACTTTCTGTCGCGTCGCTGCCCGGCTTACCCACCACCGAGGTAGAAAGAAGAAAGCTGACAGTCGCTGATGGAGGCTTCGAGGTCAGGATGTCTTCTGCACTCCGGTTTCTCGATGCCTGCCGCTCGACGTGTCTTCCAGTAGGGTGATGAGGGTGGAAACCTCTCTTCGACGTCCTGTCTGTGGACAAAGCCGCCGTGGAAATAACTGCCGCAGGGTAAGAATCGGACTCGTCGCCACTGTTAAGTCTGTGTGTTATAGTGATAATTACTACACAGACTACAAGAGTAAATTCAACAGGTCTTTACTGGTTGGAGGTCGGACTATACTGAATACAATATTACTACACAGTGCTTATATACCGGTGTGGTCACCACCGGTATTACGTATACAGCAGCCAGAGAAAGTAGTACATCTCTTAAGGTGGAACAGGCTTAAGTTCTCTTAAGGTGGAACAGGTTACATACACCACACATCTCCTTTGGCCTTGCACCATCATCCCTTTTGTCTCTTAATCTCCCCTGCCTTCCACCCTATCACAGACCTTCCCTTTTGTTCTTTCCTCCCCTCCCCCCTCTCCCTGCCCCAATACTTGCTTAAAAACCTGTTCCATCTCCAGCTTTTTTCAGTTCTGACGAAAGGTCATCGACCTGAAACGTTAACTCTGTTTCTCTCTCCACAGGTGCTGCCTGACCTGCTGAGTACTTCCAGCATTTTCTGTTTTTATTTCAGATTTCCAGCATCCGCAGTATTTTGCTTTTGTAATTAGCTGGGGACACTGAATCAAAGTTGCCTCCCAGCATCATCCTCACTTTGCTATGCATTGCAATTCAGTTGAAATCTTGTCTCTCAAGCCCAGGAGGTTGACATTTATATCTAAGGACATCTATAAGGATCTATCATTAATTCTCATGATGAATATTCCACTCGTATTTCTAAACATACAAGGGAATCTTTTTAAAAAAGACATAGGGCTAAAAATTCGGGGGCTTAATGCCACCTATTAACGGCAAAAAATGGTGAAAAGAGGGCGGTCGCCACTCTTTCGCCAGCTGGGGTTAGGTCCCGCAGTGTCCTCCATTTTCCTAGGCCCGGTACCGCTGCCGTTAAGATGTATCGCCCTGCAAAGAAAAATGGCGGAGTGGTGATGTCACAAGGTGTGCAACGCCAACTTAACGTCACCACGGCGAACTTCGAGATCAGCGCTGTGTCCTAAGCACGCCAGGTAAACCCAGCATGCAAGCAGACTCACAGAGGCGCTGTCAACACCTCTTAAAGGGACACACTCATCTTTTATATAAGTTTGCTATTAAGCTTTTGGAGTGTTTTTATTTTACTGAAGTAGTGGCTTGCTGCAATAGATGTTAAAAGTTTTTTTTAAGGGTGTAGGAAGTGCTGCTGGATGCTTGCAAGGCCTCAGATAGTAAAGGATGGCCTCTGAGAAGACACAAAATGCTGCAAATACTCAGCTGGTCAGGCAACATCTGTGGAGAGAGAAACAGAGTTCATGTCTCAGGTCAAGATGCTGCCTGACCTGAGTATTTCTAGCATTTTATGCTGTTATTTCAGATGTACAGCATCTGTTC
Source organism: Somniosus microcephalus (assembly GCF_052327205.1). Taxonomy (NCBI): domain Eukaryota; kingdom Metazoa; phylum Chordata; class Chondrichthyes; order Squaliformes; family Somniosidae; genus Somniosus; species Somniosus microcephalus. The sequence goes on along the minus strand of NC_140996.1, from coordinate 175,911,116 downwards.
ACAGAGGGAAGAGGAGGAAGCTGAAGAGGAGGAAGCTGAAGCTGAAGAGGAAGAAGCTGAAGAGGAAGAAGCTGAAGAGGAAGAAGCTGAAGAGGAAGAAGCTGAAGAGGAGGAAGCTGAAGAGAGGATGCATCCCAGACAGCTCCTTTCTGGCCAGGATATCTGGGATGGAATCATCCACCTGCAATACCAGTGACCACAACCCCACTTCCCCTTTCAACATTTGTCCCACATCTTACCTTCCCTCTATTACTTACCATCACAGCCTCCTGCCCATGATGCTGAAATAAAAGCCACCACAAAGCAAACTTTCCAATCTAACTTTATACATTTATGCATCCAATATGACATCAAGAAATCAACTCATCACCCTTATACATTCTCTTAGTGACTGTCTTGTGTGTGCCTTTGCCTATCCTACTGATGTCAGGCAGTACTACCCCAGTGGCTGCAGCATGGCTGGTGGAAGGCTGCTGACTTTTAGTGGAGGGACACTGCAAATGGCTTTGCTGGTCAACCTTGAGGAGCTGGTGGCTGGGAGTGTCAAATCAAGTGATTATTATTATTATTATTCTCCGCCGCCGCCTCCTCCACTCCCCACTCCCCACTCCTACTACTGGCTGGACAGGCTGCATTTCTTGGGTGCGTGAAATGAGGAAGGCACAAGGGTGGAATTGTGGTGAGGGGATGGTGGGAAAGCAAGAGCTGTATGCCAGAAGGAGGATAACGTATGAGGATACCAGCATCTTGTATATGCTTTCAGCCCTGCTGCTGGCCAAGGGCTCAGCCACTCCCATTGCCAAGAATGACCTGCACCATCTCCTCCAAGGGGGTGAGGTGAGGCTAGGAATGGGAGATGTGCCTCGTGATTTGTACAGATTGTTGGTAGGTGAGTGATTGGGGGTGGGGGGAGGGGGTGAGAGTCGTGCATTGAGAAGTGTGTGAGACTAGTGATTCAGTTGGTGGGAGACGGCTTTTGAAGATGCCTTCACTGACCTTGACCAGTGGTCTGAGGTCATGAAGCTTCTTTGGGCACAGGAGCCAGGTGGTGGGGGCGACACTGCTGGCAGTGACGGCCTCTGTGATGTGGTCCCTCATCCTTCTTTCTGGAGGGCCTCCTGGCCCCTGTGGGTAGAGGACCTCTGTTGCAGTGTTGATCCCCTGCACAAAGCTGGAGTGCTGTGTGCGAGACCCTGGGTGCCCCATCCCTGGCTTGCTAAGCCATTTGTGTTAGTGCTGAAACACGTTTCCCATTTTTTGAGTTTCGGAAGGGAATTCAGCTTTAAGTGCTGAAGACTCCCATTTGGGATGTCCTTTTAATTTTTTTTTAAAGGCAGTAAGGGCTGAAAACTGCATTTTTTTCACTTTGCTTTTTGTTTCGTTAGTTCTAAAGGCATTGCCCCTTTAATTCAAAGCCCTTTTAATTGCCCACAATTCCTTGTGAACTCAATAGCCTCGCTCCCAGAGGCTGTTAAAAGCGCGAACGCCACTCCTGGACAGGAACTTCAACTTCCATGCCTGCACTAACGCCACCAGGAGGGTATTACACAGCAAGTTAGCGCTGGGCTAATCTTTAGCCCCCCAGCACACATTTTTCTTTGGTAGCGCTGCGTCCATTTTCAGTGGCCGTTGACCCGAGACCATGGTGACACCGGCAACTCTAGTGGTGGCCACGAATTTCTCCCCCATAAAGTGTTAAAACTTCACATTAAAATGAAACATCTCAAAAATAGACATCATAACCTTGCCAAAAAGCTTTATATTTCTGTAAAGACATGGATGAATAACAGTAGCAGTATTCAAGATCAGTAGCCAATTTTTAGACTGTTTCCTTAATAATGGCAACAGGACAGATTTCAACACGTTACACTGTGCATTAACAGGGTTACTACATGAGCAGACAAACTCAAGACATTTAATTTAATTTCAAGGAAAGGTAAGTGTCACATTGAATATATGCACTTACAGTTACACAATGGGCTATATCCAATATTTGTACTGTTAATGAAAACCTTTTAAATTATATCAAATGATAATATCTGAAAAATAGCTTTACTCAGCCATAAGCCATGTATCCATTTAAATCTGTCACCATAATAATATACTTTTTAATTTTGTTTATATAAATCACCCACAGCTTCACCTTGGCTGCTTGCCGACAAAAGATACCACACCTTGACTATTTTGTTACTGTATGGGTGGGCGTGTACAAGGAAGACAGTATTAGGTAGAGCTGCAGAGAATAACACCACCCTTTCACCCCTGGGCTCAAGACTAGCTCAAACAGGTGAGATGAACGTCTCCTGTCTAATGATTGTTTTGGCTTGGTGTGAAATTAAGAACTTGGATATTCTAAAACTACCTGTAGTTTGGTATGAATCATAAGCCCTCTAGATGCTGAGCAGAACCAACTGTGGCTCCATGCCACCAGCAGAGCTTGCACACAATGGGTGACATGTCAGAAAATAACAGGTACATTCTCTCTGGTTTTCTTCCTGTTAATGTTAATGGTTGAAAAATCACAATGTGGCAAATCCATGATTTTCTGATAAGTCACCTACTGCCAGTGGCTTGGGGGCTCAGAAAATTCCACCAGATGTGATTAAGATGGATGATGTGTGAGAAATGATCATGCGATTTTCATGCAGTAGGTGATGCTGTTCAGAGACTGGCTTTATTGGAGAAGGAAATTAATGGTCCCTAAAGTAGGGGATTAACAAGTGACTTAATATATAAATGAATGCTATATAAATACAAGTTGTTGTTGTTGAGAGAGATGTCAATGATAGAGTTAATCATACACGGACTCTGGATAGAATGGGCTTGATGACCTTTTCTCACTCTGGATTTTTTAAAGTTCGTAAGTAGAGTATAAGGCATTTGTACCAAATTCCTCTGTCACTATTTTCAACAACAACAACAACAATGTGCATTTATATAGCATCTTTAAAATAGTAAAACGCCCCAAAGTTATCAAACAAAATTGGACACTGAGCCACGTAAGGAGATATTAGGGCAGATGGCCAAAAGCTTGTTCAAAGCAGTAGGTTTGGTGGAGCAGTTAAAATCGGGGATGTGCAAGAGGCCAGAATTGGAGGAGTGCAGATATCTCGGATGGTTGTAGGGTTGGAGGAGATTACAGAGATAGGGAGGGCGAGACCATGGAGGGATTTGAAAACAAGGATGGGAATTTTAAAATTGAGGCGTTGCTTAACTGTGAGCCAATGTAGATCAATGAGCACAGGGGTGATGGGTGAACGGGACTTGGTGCGAGTTAGGACATGGGCAGCAGAATTTTAGATGACCTCAAGTTTACGGAGTGTAGAATGTGGGAGGCCAGCCTGGAGCGCGTTGGAATAGTCAAGTCTAGAGGTAACAAAGGCATGGATGAGGGTTTCAGCAGCAGATGAGCTGAGACGGGGCCGGAGTCAGGCCATGTTACGGAGGTAGAAATAGGCAGTCTTAGTGATGGTGTGGATGTGTGGTCAGAAGCTCCTCTTGGATCAGATATGACACCAAGGTTGCAAACGGTCTGGTTCAGCCTCAGACATTTGCCAGGGAGAGGGATGGAGTCGGTGGCTAGGGAACGGAGTTTGTGGCGGGGTCCAAAGACAATACCTTCAAAGTGGCATTAGACCTATTTTAAATAGAATAATGCATCTATTAAAACAGCAGGGAGGAATTTGATACAAGCATATTAAGCATTCATATAATAACTTCACTGATGGTAACTTCCCTTATATATTATTAGTCACTGGGATTAAAGAAGAGGAAAAAAAAACCTGCCATTCCTGCATGACATGATTTCTTATTTTGAGTGAACAGAAAATGCATCTTTTTTCTTATTTTTTCAAGGTGAAAGACATCACAGAGGAATAGCACATTCCCAGGCCAGGTTTAGCAGGGGCCAGATGTGGGGTGGAATTTCTGTAATGGAGGTCGTGGCTGTAATCAGAACAGTGAGGGCATGTCAAGGAAAAACAACTTGGTTTTCAGATTCAGAACTGGAACTACTGCTGCAAGAGTACACCAAAAAGATTGTCTTTTTTGGCGCATCAGGGCATCTTCCCCATAGGAGAGGAATCCAGGATGCCTGGGAGGAGGTGTCAGTCATCAGAACTGCCAATAGTACTAAAGAGCGCACTCAAGACTGACACACAGTATATTGCCAAGTAATATTTGTCATGAAACCAGCATGCTAATATATGTTCCTCATCCGTATCTAATGTCTTTCCTCAAGAAAACACCACACTCCCAAGGGCACAGAAGAAGGCAGCTTCTTACAGCACCCAGTGCACTGCACACCACCCGGTGCAGACATCACACATATATCCACCCCGGTGGATTTAGATAGTCAGTTTGAGGAGGTGGCACTGGGTGAATCACAGAGTGCATGTGAGGAGGAGCATGTAGTTGTGCCAGTGAAGAAGCAGGAACTAGCTACCTTGAGAGCCAGCTTGCATCATTCCTCATTTGCAGAGCTTGAACGTGGACCTCACAGCGATTAAAAGAAGATTGCGATCTGAGCATGATTGCCTTCTGGAGTTATTTGATAATGTGCCCAACACCTTGTAGGGTCTGACAGAGACAGTGGAAGAGTCCATGAGCTTCATCTGTGCAGTTGTACACCACAACTTTCAGAATTGCAGGGCACCATTGGGCTTGTGGTAACTCCATGGGCACCTGCAGCTAAGCCCCTGCCAAGAGAGTGGCATGAGTGACATGTTATTGTGCTTAGGGATCCAGGTAACTACATGGCTCCCATCAATAACTGATTGGGGAATATGCTGTACCAAAGAATTATAATGCCCTCTTGTAAAAAAAAAAAAATAGCCATATTTCAGAAGAATACACCATTCTATGAACAGAATTCTGACTTTATTAAAACATGACAAACTGGGGTTAAAAAACTAAAAGCTTCAACGACACAAGCTGTAAACAGAAATACAGGCTTCTGAGATAAGATGGTTTGTTGACACAAAGCTGTAAACACCATACAAGCTTTTGAAATGGGAATTGGTTGTTAATACTAAAACAATGGCCCTATTGAAGAAGCAAAGAATTGCTTCCAGAATGTCTGCCGTTTGGGAGAAACACAATACTATTACCCAGTTTAAAGTGTTATAAACTAACACTTCGAACAGAAACACAGAACATTAAAGGAACATGTGCCTTTGTCAAAGTAATATCAAATGAAAGACAGGAGACATAATTTGTAATATAACCATTGAAGTAGCAAAGCAATGCATAGAACACCCTAGTTGAAGTGTTTTTGATTTACATATTGTAAGAGATACAAACAGAAGACTTTGTAGATATGATATCAATAGATGCACCAAGCAATCACATTGTGTTTGTGTTGAAAATGGAACAGTTAGGAGACACGATATCTGCTTATAACCAGCTGAGGTGATTTAAGAATTGAATGGAAGAACTTCGTAAGAATGGCATCAAATAAATACATCTGTCATAACCATTTTTTATGATAAAATTTGAACACCTAAAGGTAGAGACAGGATTCTGCAAGTTAACAGCTGAACTGACAGTAAGATTAGAAAGAAGTCAACAGAAAGAATGACTAGAGATAATTGGCTTACATTAGCAGAAAACTTCAAAGGATATACCAGCTTGGTTCGCGTACACGGAGGCCCAATTCACTCTTCGCAGGGTTCAAGACGATGAAGAAAGGTACCTCCACATAGTCTCAGCACTAGCAAGCTCCACCGCCGCCGAAGTTCTCGACCTGCTGGGGAACCCACCACAGACCGGCAAGTACTCAACCATTAAGGGTCGCTTGCTGCAGGCTTATGGCCTGTCCGGGGAGGAGAGGGCCCGTAGGCTTCTTTCACTACCAGTCCTCGGCGACTCTACCCCGACCCAGTTGATGAGCCGGATGCTTGTGCTCCTGGGCTCTGAACCGCAGTGCTTCTTGTTTCAGGTCCTTTTCCTCAGCCTGCTTCCTCAGCAGGTACAGACTGCCCTCGCGGGGTCCCCGATCACAGACTGCGTACAACTGGCAGCCGCCGCAGACAAAGTCTCCGCCGTCGCCCAACTCGGCTGTGCAGCCGCGAGGCTCCCCGACACCACCGAGCGCGTGCCACCACGCCAGGCCGCAGAACTATGCTACTACCATGCGCGTTTCGGCCACAAGGCCCAACGCTGCAGAGCACCCTGCTCTTTCGATCAAACCAAGATGGCCGCCCGGCCCAACGTGCCAGCCCCGCGCCGCCGTCTAGGCCCACTCGACCGCACCCCCGCCGCCACGATGGCCATCGGCACCGCAGGTAAACTGCTGTACATAACCAACTCCCTTTCAGGGCGCAGATTCCTTTGCGACACCGGAGCGCAATGCAGCATAATTCCTGCCTCCCAGCTCGACATCCAGGCAGGCTGCAGCGGCCCACCCCTTGTGGCGGCAAATGGCGCAGCCATCGCTACTTTTGGAAAGCGACGGGCCGAGGTTTGTTTCAATGGCCAGCGATTTACGTGGGATTTTGTGACGGCCTCGGTGGCACAACCCTTGCTGGGCGCCGATTTTCTTTGTGCCCACGGACTCCTGGTTGACGTCCGTGACAGGCGCCTGATCGACGCAGCAACTTTCGCTTCACTGGCCTGCCAGCAGAGCAACAGCCCGGCCCTCGTCGGGTCCTGCTCTGCCCCGGCGGAGGACGACTACGCCCACCTACTCGCAGATTTCCCGAGGCGCTCACAACCGACCTTCTCAGCCGTGGCAGCCAAGCATGGTGTCGAGCACCACATCGCCACTACGGGACCACCAGTGTTCGCCCGAGCCAGACGCCTGGACCCAGCCAAGATGGCGGTGGCCAACGAAGAATTCGCCATGATTGAGAAACTGGGCATCATCCGCCGCTCGAACAGCCCCTGGTCGTCCCCCCTCCACATTGTGCCCAAGCCGGGCGGTGGCTGGCGCCCCTACGGCGACTACAGATGGCTCAACGACGCCACCACGCCCGATAGATACCCCATTCCGCACATCCAAGACTTCTCGGCACACCTAGCAGGAAAGTCCGTCTTTTCCAAGGTCGACCTGATTCGCGGCTACCATCAGGTCCCCGTCCACCACGCAGGCGTCCAGGAGACGGCGGTCATCACCCCCTTCGGACTGTTCGAGTTCCTGCGCATGCCCTTCGGGCTCAAGAACGCCGCACAGGCCTTCCAACGGCTCATGGATTCTGTCCTACGGGACCTGAGCTGCCTGTTCGTCTATCTGGATGATATCCTCGTGGCCAGCACCAGCAAGGCCGAGCACATCGCGCATTTGCGCTCTCTTTTCCAGCGCCTCAGCCAACACGGGCTAATCGTCAACCCGGCCAAATGCCAGTTCGGAGCAGCCTAAATTGACTTCCTCGGCCACAGAATCTCGCCAAGGGGAGCCATTCCCCTACCTTCCAAGGTGCAGGCGGTGGCGGACTTTCCCCAGCCCACCTCGGTCAAGGCGCTGCAGGAATTTTTGGGGATGGTCAATTTCTATCACCGTTTCGTGCCCAAGGCCGCCTCACTCATGCGCCCCCTCTCCGAAGCCACCAGGGGCAAAACGGGCAAAGAGCAACTCACCTGGTCCAGCGAGATGGCGACAGCCTTCCACCAGACCAAAAGCGCCTTGGCCAACGCCACACTACTGGCCCACCCCATCCCGGGCGCCAAGACCGCCCTCACCACGGACGCCTTGGATTACGCCGTCGGCGCTGTCCAGCAACAGTGGGTCGAAGGCGCGTGGCAGCCACTGGCATTTTTCAGCCGACAGCTGCGCAAGAACGAGCAGGCCTACAGCACGTTCGACAGAGCTCCTGGCCCTGTTCCTGGCAATCCGGCACTTCCGTTTCCTCCTGGAAGGCCGGCCGTTCACCGCATTCGTGGACCACAAGCCGCTCACTTTCGCCATGGCCAAAGTAACTGAACCCTGGTCCGCGCGCCAACAGCGCCAACTCAACTTCATCTCGGAGTTCACCACGGACATCTGCCACGTCGCCGGCAAGGACAATTTGGTGGCCGACTGCCTCTCAAGACCCTCGCTCCATGCAGTGCACCTGGGCGTCGACTACGCCAGCATGGCGAGAGACCAGGCCGCCGACGCGGAGATCCAGGCCCTCAGGACGTCAACCATCAGCCTCACTCTGGCCAACATCCACTTCCACGCAGCCGGCACAACCCTCCTGTGCGACATCTCAGTCCCCTCGCCAAGGCCGGTCATCCCATCCGCCTGGCGCAAGCGAGTTTTCGACATCATCCACGGCCTCTCACATCCAGGGATGCGTGCGTCTCAGAAACTCATGTCCGCCAAGTTCATCTGGCCTGGACTCCAGAAGGATGTGAGAGACTGGACCAACACATGCGTGGCGTGTCAGCGCGCTAAGGTCCAGCAGCACACCAAGGCGCCATTGGAGTGTTTCCCGGTGCCCGAGAGGCGTTTCGACCACGTCCACGTCGATCTGGTAGGCCCCTTGCCGCCGTCGCATGGTTTCACACACCTCACGATCGTCGACCGCGCCACCAGATGGCCCGAGGCGGTTCCCCTCGCCTCCACCACCACGACTGACGTCACGCGAGCATTCGTCTCGACATGGGTGGCCCGGTTCGGCGTGCCGACCGACATATCCTCGGACAGAAGCCCCCAGTTCACCTCCCACTTGTGGAATGCCATCACCGCCGGCCTCGGCACCAAGTTGCACAGGACAACAGCCTACCACCCGCAGGCCAACGGGCTCTGCGAGCGCTTTCATCGTTCCTTGAAAGCCTCCCTCCGCGCCAGCCTGGCCGACACCAGCTGGATCGACAAACTACCCTGGGTCCTCCTGGGATTGCGCACCGTGCCCAAAGAGGGCCTCCGCGGCCGAGATGGTCTATGGCCGACCGCTCAGAGTACCAGGTGACTTCGTCCCCCTGACAACGGAGCCATGGTCGGCCACCAGACAGCTTTCCCTGCACCAGGTCGCGGCCCAGCAATTCCGTCCAGTGCCCACTTCGCAACACGGCCCGCAGCCGTCCTACATGCCTCGGGACTTACGACATGCGGAGTTCATCTTCGTGCGCCGGGACGCGCACAGAGGCCCGCTGCAGGCACCATACACCGGCCCCTTCTCAGTATTGGAGACGGGGGACAAAGCTTTTCTTATCGACGTCGGCGGGAAGCCGGACCTTATTTCAGTAGACCGCCTCAAACCGGCGCACCTGGACCTCAGCTTACCGTTTCGTCCGGCTCTTCCCCCACGGCGGGGCAGACCTCCCGCGTTGGCGGCGGCCCCACAAGAGGACCAAGACACGCCAGAACCTTACTTCCCAGCCGCCGCCCCACCTTCGCCGGCAGCCCGTCCAGCCAGCCCACCGGCAGACCAGCCGCCAGACCAGCCGACGAACCAACCGGCCGACCTCCCAGACAGCCCTCCTCACACGCCAGATGGCTACTACAGCCGTTTGGTCAAACCTCCGCAGAGACTGACTTTTACAGTTAACGAGGATTCTGGGGGGGTGTATGTGGCGTTGCCACACTGGGGAAACACTGTGTGTATGTAGATAAACCTGTATAATCCCCTTTTAACTGCTGTATTCCCCTCCCCCCACAAGACAGTTGCAAGCTGAGAGGAATAAGGCATGTTCAGACTTGCCTGCTGCTGAGAGAAGGAAAACCAATCAGGTTCCAGCAGGTGACCAATCCGTGAGTCATCACAGGCTCGCGAGCTTTACGAATTCAGTACTGTATTGTGAGAGTTGGAGTAAAGACCTATTTCTTGTAGCTCGCTGTGTTGCCTATTTCTTTACGCGGGAGACTGTAGTCTCCCACAATGGCAAGAAACTGGAAAGTACTGAAGTACAAAGGGATCTGGGGGTCCTGGTGCACGAAACTCAAAAGGTTAATATGCAGGTGCGGCAAGTGATTAAGAAGGCCAATGGAATGTTGACTTTCATTGCTAGGGGGATAGAATATAAAAATAGGGAGGTATTGCTTCAGTTGTACAAGGTATTGGTGAGACTGCACTTGGAATGCTGCATACAGTTTTGGTGTCCATACTTAAGAAAAGACATACTTGCTCTCGAGTCAGTACAAAGAAGGTTCACTCGGTTAATCCCGGGGATGAGGGGATGGACATATGAGGAGAGGTTGAGTAGATTGGGACTCTACTCATTGGAGTTCAGAAGAATGAGGGGCGATCTTACTGAAACATATAAGATTGTGAAGGGGTTGGATCGGGTGGATGCGGGGAGGATGTTCCCGATGATGGGTGAAACTAGAACTAGGGGGCATAGTCTTAGAATAAGGGGCTGCTCTTTCAAAACTGAGATGAGGAGGAACTACTTCACTCAGAGGGGTGGTAGGTCCATGGAATATGCTGCCCCAAAAAGCTGTAGAAGCTACATCATTACATAAATTTAAAACAGAAATAGACAGTTTCCTAGAAGTAAAGGGAATTAAGGGTTACGGGGAGCGGGCAGGAATTTGGACATGAGTCTAGGTTTGGATCGGACATGGCCCTGTGGGTAGCGGAGTGAGCCCAGGGGCCGTGTAGCCTGATCCTGCTCCTATTTCGTGTGTCTAATTCTGTTAGATTCAGGAGATGGTTCTGTGATAGTAGATTGGCGGTTAGGATCAGATCAGCCATGATCTTATTGAATGGCGGAGCAGGCTCGAGGGGCTGATTGGCCTACTCCTGCTCCTATTTCTTATGTTCTTATGTTAATAAATCTATATATTTTTAAAATTGTCTCAGAGTACTTCTGTATCAAACTCGCGAACTCAATCTCTGTACACTCTCTGGTGAAGAGTTACAGAATTCTGGGGGAGTATTCCAGACCCTCATAATATCCGGAAGGTTACAGTCTAGTTAAACTTATTAAAAGTGCTATCTGGAGGATGGGAATCTCTTCAAGTCGTTCCTTTCCTTTAGAGAGCGATAGCCTGGACCTTTTAGGCCCAATTAAGTATCTTATAGAATTCGGCTATCTCTAACTTTCGTTGAAGGTGTACGTCTGGGGAATACACCTGATCCAGGGTAGCCCAAAAAGGGCTAGGACTAGTAATTATCCCTTCACTCTCAATGCAGCACACCAGTTGTACATTGAGGGAATGGAATCCCTTACAATTGATAAAGATGGCAGGCTGGTGATAGGGAGAACGCAAGGCAAAGAGTAAGCAATCTTTGGCACTTTGCACCCAGAGAAAGCCTGCCATGCGGGTGAAGCCTAGTGCTCTCTTGCCCTGCTTTGCTCTGTCCAAAGGGAAGGAGAGGCAAGTGTTTCTCCTGGGGTAGAGAGCCTCGGTGACCTCCCTGATACAGTGATAAACTGCAAACTGAGAGATGTCTCTGATGTCACCCGCTGCAGCCTGACTGGAGTCCGCGGCATAAAAGTTAATGGCCATGGTGACCTTGGCAGCCACAGGCAGTGCTGGTGTGTGGCTTGAGTTGTGGCTGCAGCAGGTGACACATCTCAGTGACAGCCTCCTTGGGGAAGTAAAGATGCCTGAGACATTGCTCCTGAGTAAAGTTAATGTAGGAGAAGTGCTCCCTGCATACCCGCTGTGGATACGGCCTCCCACGCAATGCCCTCCTCCCTCTTATTGCAGCAGCTCCTGCTCTGTGCTGTCTTCATTGCTGCTCCCTCTCATCCGCCAGTCCCAAAGGCAGCCAAACTATATCTGAGACAGCCAACAGCAGTATAACATCAGCAACATCATGTTCTGTTTAAACAAAGTGAACTTTACAGAGTGATAAAACACACCAAGAAATGTCCAGAAGTTAACCAGCAGCCTCAAATGACAAGCCAGCAATAAACCTGTAAGTAATGTATGGTCCATTTAAATAGCACTGGTGAGGGGTTCTTCCTGCTGGTTAGTGCCATGTGTTGCTGTGTGAGTTCAGCACATGGCGAGCAATGCACTGTGGCATACCAATATCGGAAATGGGGCCTACAAGAAGTGCAGGACCCTAACTTAAATAAAATATTCTGCTGTGTGCATAATCCGGATGTGGCCTCCTGACGCCAATGCATCTACCCGCGCCAATATGACGGGTGCCGCACTTCCATCTTGTAATGAGCACGCATTTCTTGCCCGCCATGTTGGAAGCTTTGGAAACAGTTTAGTGTTGCATGGCTGAATTTCTAGGTCTAGATGTTTACATAGGCAGTTTTGATGTTGAATATTGATGTAAAAATGTGACCAAAAATTCTGTCAACAGGAAGTACACACAGACACAACAGATTAAAAAAATATATATATTGATATACAGATGGTTTAGCGCATTTGTGAGGTCATTACTGTTTTCCACTACCTGAGGAGTTAACTAAGTTTAACAACTATTGTAAAAATATATGTTGTATTACTGGGACTCTTTGCTGTCTTTATTTACTGTTTAATAAATTTGTTTGGCAGTTAAAATCTAAGTCTAGTGTGTTATTCTGCCTTCTGAAGACAAGGTGGATCATGTGAAATCACACAATAAAACCAATTGCTTGAATAGTTCTCTGGTTGATCCCTCACACACTCTGAATTTACCCAGGTATTTGAGCAAGTGAAAACACACTCTGGGACACCGAGAGCTTGGACTTGCCAATAACAGTAATCTGAGTTATGGAAACTGAAGAAATACCTAATATGAAAAAAAAGAGTATAGAAATCCCAAAGGCATAACAGTGGGTATGTTCTTATATTTCGGCTCTGGCCTCCTCTGTCCAGCCAGTTTGTGGCAATTGTTAATCAGTCCTGTAGTAAGCTTTAGACAAAGATATTTTATTAGTTTACAATGCCACTAAGAAGTTTTCACCTTTTCCAAAGTGTAGCATCAAGACTTCCCTCATCCACTGTGAACCTGCCAAGTATCGACTGAGAAATTCCATAGCAGATGTGGGAGTTGGGAGACTGCAATCATAACACAGAATTTTTTTATACCAGCATTCTTTTTCTAGTCCATCTCTCCCCACCAATTAACGAACCAGATTTCAGTCCGCCCCAAAATGTCTACCATGTCATCCACAATTCTTGTTCATGAAAGAGGTAACATTTTTTCAGAGCAATATAGACTGGGTCGGTTGCTGGAAAGTTTCTGTGGGCTGTGGGGGTGGCGGAGGGGGAATTGGGGGACCATGGGTGATGGTGAAGGGTGTGCGGAGCAGGTTGGAGAAGTTGACCTCTGACGAGCGTAGCAGGTGGGGTATGCTTTAAGAGGTGTCTGTACCTTTCTACCTAGACACAATTAGAACTCCGAACTCAGAGATTCAAACATGAAGTGCTTTATTCAAAAAGAAGGTTCTGGGAAGTACCGAACAAAGAGAGCTAAAACTTAACAAAGAGAACAACCCCAACCATTTATCTGCTGTGATAGCGCCACCGCAGGCGGGAGGAGAACACACAATACATAACATATTCCTCCCCTCTTAAATGAAAGGTCCACATTATTCCTCAACAGCTAAGTTACTTTCAATGCACTCAACTAACCAAGGGTAGAGGTAGACTGCCTCAAACCCTGACTTTACCCTGGGGTTTATTCTGCCCCAGTCTTGTGGGTAAGTCACTAAGCCTACAGGTCCAAGCGTCTTGGAGGCCGCCGCTCTCTGACAGGATACCGGCGGTCATCGCTGGCTTCCACAGCAGTAGGCATTGACGCAGGCCTAGATAGAGAAGGTGCCTGTGTCAGTCGAAAGTCAGGAGTTTGCACAGGCGGAACAGTCTCTTTGACTTCCTGTGTTAAATGTAAGAAGTCACACAACACCAGGTTATAGTGCAACAGCTTTATTTGAAGTCACAAGCTTTCGGAGCGCTGCTCCTTCATCAGGTGAAGTGGAGAGATGCATAAAGACACAGCTTATATAGTCAGAGAATAATGTCAGATGTTTACAGGTAATCTTTCTAACTGCCATTTATCACACCTCGGCAGAGAGAGAATCACAGCAATCAAAGGTGTGAATGGTGTCCAAACAGGTCAGTTAGGAAAACATTACATCAAAGAACAATGAGGTGGGGTCACAAGGGGTCAAATGTTGCAGATGCTGGGGTCTGTGTGGAAAAACAAAAAAACAGACAAAAAACATTTTTTTTGCTGGAAATCACAGCAGGTCCGCTTCATCCTTGACCACAATGTCTTCACCTTCGACAACCAGTTCTTTACCCAAACACATGGAACAGCCATGGGGACCAAATTCGCACCCCAATACGCCAACATCTTCATGCACAAGTTTGAGCAAGACTTCTTCGCTGCACAGGACCTCCAACCAATGCTATACACCAGATACATCAACGACATTTTCTTCCTATGGACCCATGGCGAAGAATCCCTGAAAAGACTACACAATAACATCAACAAGTTTCATCCCACCATCAAACTCACCATGGACTACTCCTCAGAATCAGTTTCATTCTTGGACACACGAATCTCCATCAAAGACGGACACCTCAGCACTTCACTCTACCGCAAGTCCACGGACAACCTCACGATGCTCCACTTCTCCAGCTTCCTGATATACCTATCAATTCATCCAATGAAAAGCGACGAGTTAAGACAGTAACTATAGGTTTTTATTGGCTAAATAACAGAGCCCACCCTCGTGGGTGATCGGATCCAACAAGGAGGAATACCAGCCAGTCGACCACCTTTATACCTGGGCAAGTAGGTGGAGCCATGGGCGGAGTCAGCAGTGGTCAGCCCAGGTATAACAGCGTGACAAGAGGCGACCTCGTGTAGTGATACAACAGTGTAAACAGTGATAACCATAGTGTAACGATATAACAGTGATAACCATAGTGTAACGATAGTGAACGATAAAAGTGGTTTACCACATTCACCCCTTGTTTAGATTTGAGTCCGGCGGGGTGAAGTGTACTACCAGTTCGGGTATGTCGGTCTGTCCGGAGGCCTCATAAGCCTTTCCGATCGTCGCGGCGGCGGTGATGCAGTATCCGATGTTAATGCTGGTGTCTGCGTGGTCGGCGAAGGCTCGTGGGGTTCCGGCATGCCGTCTACCTGGGCTGGGTTTGGGGGGGTGGTGGGGGGTAATGGTGGTGTCTCGGATGCCCGAGGGTGCGAGGTCTCGTAAGGAGACTGTGTCCTCCCGCCCGTCTGGGTATGCCACATAGGCGTACTGGGGGTTGGCGTGCAGGAGGTCCACCCTCTCGACCAGGGGGTCCGTTTTATGGGCCCTCGCGTGCTTTCGCAGCAAGACGGGCCCCGGAGAGGTCAGCCAAGTTGGTAGCGTGGTTCCCGTAGTCGACTTCCTGGGGAAAACAAACATTCGTTCATGGGGGGGTGGCGTTAATGGCAGTGCAAAGCAGTGACCAGATGGAATGCAGCGCTGCCGGGAGGACTTCCTGCCAGCGAGAGGTTGGGAGGCCCTTGGACTTTAAGGCTAAGAGAACGGCCTTCCAGACAGTCGCGTTCTCTCTTTCCACCTGGCCGTTCCCTCGGGGGTTGTAGCTGGTGGTCCTGCTTGCAGCAATACCTCTCGCTAGTAGGAACTGGCAAAGTTCCTCGCTCATGAAGGAGGAGCCCCGGTCGCTATGTATATAGTTCGGGAACCCGAACACGGCGAAGAGGTCGTTCAGGCATTTGATGACCGTGGTACTGGTCATGTCTGGGCAGGGGAAGGCAAAGGGGAAACGGGAGTACTCGTCAATGATGTTGAGGAAGTACACATTACGGTCAGAGGACGGGAGGGGCCCCTTAAAATCGATGCTCAAGCGCTCGAAGGGGCGGGTGGCCTTGATCAGGCTTGCTCTGTCCGGCCTAAAGAAATGCGGTTTGCATTCGGCACAGGTTTGGCAGTTCCTGGTCATGGTCCTGACCTCCTCGATGGAGTAGGGCAGGTTGCAGGCCTTAATGAAGTGGTAAAGTCTGGTGACTCCGGGGTGGCAGAGGTCGTTGTGGAGGGTCTGCAGTCTATCAATTTGCGCGTTGGCGCATGTACTTCGTGATAGAGCATCTGGGGGTTCGTTCAGTTTACCAGGCCGGTACAAGATCTCATAATCATAGGTGGAGAGCTCGATTCTCCACCTCAAGATCTTGTCGTTCTTGATTTTGCCCCTCAGCTTGTTATTAAACATAAAAGCGACCGAACGCTGGTCGGTGAGGAGGGTAAATCGTTTGCCTGCCAGGTAATGCCTCCAGCGTCGTACAGCCTCCACGATCGCCTGGGCCTCCTTCTCGAGCGAGGAGTGTCGGATCTCAGGGCCCTGGAGGGTCCTTGAGAAGAAGGCCACCAGCCTCCCCTCCTGGTTAAGGGTTGCGGCTAGGGTGAAGTCGGATGCATCGCTCGCCACTTGGAAAGGGATAGACTCATCCACCGCATGCATTGTGGCCTTAGCAATGTCTCCCTTAATGAGGGAGAAGGCTGCGCACACTTCTGCCGTCAGGGGGAAGGAGGCGGACTTCATGAGGGGTCTGGCTTTGTCCGCATAATTCAGCACCCATTGGGCATAGTAGGCGAAGAGCTCCAGGGTCCTCTTCAGCGCCTTTGGACAGTGGGGGAGGGGAAGCTCCATGAGGGGGCGCATTCTTTCGGGGTCGGGGCCGATGACTCCGTTCTCTACTACGCAGCCGAGGATGGCAAGGCGCGAGGTGTTAAACACACATTTCTCCTTATTGTAGGTGAGGTTCAGCCATTGGGCCGTACGGAGGAATCTCTCCAGATTAACATCATGGTCCTGCCGGTCGCGGCCGCAGATGGTGATGTTATCTAGATAGGGGAACGTGGCTTGCAGCCCGTTCTGGTCAACCATCCGGTCCATCTCCCTTTGGAAGATCCAGGTACGGCGGTCGGAGGGCTCGCAGCCAGGCCGGCTGCTGTGGCTGTTGTAGCTGGGCGTCTGACTGGTCGTTTGGCTGCTCCGTTAAAGGCATTTCAAAATTTAGCCAATAAAATTGATATACCTATCAATTCATCCAATGAAAAGCGACGAGTTAAGACAGTAACTATAGGTTTTTATTGGCTAAATAACAGAGCCCACCCTCGTGGGTGATCGGATCCAACAAGGAGGAATACCAGCCAGTCGACCACCTTTATACCTGGGCAAGTAGGTGGAGCCATGGGCGGAGTCAGCAGTGGTCAGCCCAGGTATAACAGCGTGACAAGAGGCGACCTTGTGTAGTGATACAACAGTGTAAACAGTGATAACCATAGTGTAACGATATAACAGTGATAACCATAGTGTAACGATAGTGAACGATAAAAGTGGTTTACCACACTTCCACCCTAACCATGTTAAAGAAGCCATCCCCTATGGACAAGCCCTGCAAATACACAGGATCTGCTCAGATGAGGAGGAACGCGATGGACACCTACAGACGCTGAAAGACACCCTCGTAAGAACGGGATATGACGCTCGACTCGTTGAGCGACAGTTCCGACGGGCCACAGCGAAAAATCGTATAGACCTCCTCAGAAGACAAACATGGGACACAACCAACAGAGTACCTTTCGTCGTCCAGTACTTCCCCGGAGCAGAGAAACTACGCCATGTTCTTTGCAGCCTTCAACATGTCATCGATGACGACGAACACCTCGCTAAGGCCACCCCCACACCTCCACTACTAGCCTTCAAACAGCCACCTAATCTCAAACAGACTATCGTTCGCAGCAAATTACCCAGCTTTCAGGAGAACAGCGACCACGACACCACACAACCCTGCCACAGCAACCTCTGCAAGACATGCCAGATCATCAACACAGATACCATCATCACACGTGAGGACAACACCCACCAGGCACATGGTACATACTCATGTGACTCGGCCAATGTTGTCTACCTCATACGTTGCAGGAAAGGATGCCCCGGAGCATGGTACATCGGCGAGACTATGCAGACACTACGACAACGGATGAACGGACACTGCGCAACAATCACCAGGCAGGAGTGTTCCCTCCCAGTCGGGGAACACTTCAGCAGTCAAGGACATTCAGCCTCTGATCTTCGGGTAAGCATTCTCCAAGGCGGCCTTCGAGACACACGACAACGCAAAATCGTCGAGCAGAAACTGATAGCCAAGTTCCGCACCCATGAGGACGGCCTGAACCAGGATCTTGGGTTCATGTCATGCTACATGTAACCCCATCCAGACTCGAGTCATCGTTGGCTTGTTCTCTCTACACAGATGCGGCCGGACCTGCTGTGATTTCCAGCAAAAAAAATGTTTTTTGTCTTTTTTTGTTTTTCACACAGACCCCAGCATCTGCAACATTTGACCCCTTGTGACCCCACCTCATTGTTCTTTGATGTAATGTTTTCCTGACTGACCTGTTTGGACACCATTCACACCTTTGATTGCTGTGATTCTCTCTCTGCCGAGGTGTGATAAATGGCAGTTAGAAAGATTACCTGTAAACATCTGACATTATTCTCTGACTATATAAGCTGTGTCTTTATGCATCTCTCCACTTCACCTGACGAAGGAGCAGTGCTCCGAAAGCTTGTGACTTCAAATAAAGCTGTTGGACTATAACCTGGTGTTGTGTGACTTCTTACATTTGTCCACCACAGTCCAACTCCGGCATCTCCACACCACTTCCTGTGTTGGAGAAGAGCACTGTGGCAAAGGATGCTGGTTTGCGGTATCATCCGGAAGCAGTTCAGGCCAACCAGCCGTTGGAGTCTCTGTAGCTGTCTCTGCTCCTAGCAACAGTTGGTCTGTGTGTCTTCTCCAGACGACGTCCTCAGCAGTCTCAACCATGTAAGACACAGGGCCCACCTGCGCGATCACCGTAGCAGGAACCCATTTCGGTCCAGTGTTGTAGTTTCGAGCTAGGACGTGCTCTCCAGGATGAAACTGTTTCTCCTTGGCTCTTTTCTCTCTCCTTTCAACTTGAGCTTGTTGTTGACGATGAACAACCTGCTCTGCCCTTGGAGGTTTGAGTAAGTCAAAACTTGTCCGCAACTGCCTCTTCATCATGAGCGAAGCGGGGGAAGTTTTGGTTGTGGCATGCGGCTCGTTCCTGTAGGACAACAGGAAGCTGTTCAGACGTTGGTGGATTGAGCCCTGACCTTGCGATGCCTTCAAGGCGTGCTTCAAAGTTTGCACGAACCTTTCTGCCAGGCCGTTAGTAGAGGGATGATAGGGCGCAGACCTGATGTGTTGGACACCATTCACATGCAGGAAGGTTGCAAACTCCTGTGATACAAATTGTGGACCGTTGTCACTTACAAGTTGTTCCGGTGAGCCATAACGGCTGAACATCTCACCCAGTTTCTCAATTGTTTTCTCTGCCGTGGTAGACCTCATCACAGCGACCTCCGGCTACTTGCTACGAGCATCCACAACCACCATAAACATCTTCTCTTCGAAAGGACCGGCGAAGTCCACATGTACTCGCTGCCACACTTCTTCAGGCCAATCCCAGGGGCGTAGGGTTGCCAGCTGTGGAACATTCTGGACCCTTTGACATGGGGAACATGTTTTGGCTTTCTCCTCAATATTTCCATCGAGACCTGGCCACCAGAAGTAGCTTCTTGCCATTTCCTTCATCCGAACCATCCCACTGTGGCTTGTATGAAGTTGTTGCAGTACAGGTTCCCTCAGAGGTGGCGGAATGATGACACGGCGTCCCCAAAGAAGACAACCTGCCTGGACGGAGAGCTCATTTCTTTTTGAAACGTAAGGTTTCAAACTAGGAGAATCTCCTATAGCTCTCCCTCGAATGACATTGTCCATTACCTCAGACAGGACTGGATCGTTGTGGGTGTACCTTCGCACCTGAACTGCAGTGACAGGTGCTCCCTCCACTTGTCTAAAGTAGAAGATATCTATCTGACGAGGCTCTGGGGGAGTAACAGGCAAGGGCAGCCTCGAGAGACCGTCTGCGTTGCTGTGCAAGTCTGATTTGCGATATTTGATGTTGTATGTGTGTCCTGACAACAGTAAAGCCCACCTTTGCATCCTGCTTGCAGCAAGAGACGGAATTCCGGTGTGGGGCCCGAAGATTGAAGTCAATGGAGGATGGTCCGTCAGGAGTGTGAACCTTCTCCCAAACAGGTACTGATGAAATTTTCGAATTCCAAAAACGATTCCCAAGGCCTCACGCTCAATTTGCGCATAGTTACTCTCGGCCTTGTTCAAGGTGCGTGATGCGATGGGTTTCTCTTCCCCAGAAGGCATGATGTGGGATATGACTGCTCCCACGCCATATGGTGATGCATCACATGCTAGCTGCACGGGTAGCTTTGGGTCGAAGTGTGTCAGGACCTCCGACTTCAGCAATGCTTTCTTTGCTTGGGCGAAAGCTTCGTTGCACAGTTCAGTCCATTTCCATGTTTTGCCTTGACATAGCAACTGATGTAACGGCTTCAGCAATGTTGCTAAGTCTGGAATAAACTTCCCATAGTAGTTAAGTAGCCCCAGAAATGAACGTAACTGGCTCACATTTTGGGGTGCTGGGGCCTCCACGATCGCCTTGACCTTTGACGGCGCCTTATGCAGGCCAGTAGAGTCAATCACATGCCCCAGGTACTCAACTGAAGACTGAAAGAATTCACATTTGTCCTTACGAACTCTGAGTCCGTACTCTTTCAGTCGCTGTAGTGTCGCATCCAAGTTCAGAAGATGATCCTCTTCATTTGTCCCAGTGACAAGGATGTCGTCCAGGTAGCACTGGACTCCTGGCAGTCCACTCAAGATCTGATCCATTGCCCTTTGGAATAGCGCAGGGGCCGACATAATTCCAAACTGAAGGTGGCAGTACCTGTATAGCCCCTTGTGTGTCACAATTGTCAGCAGCTCCTTTGATTTGTCATCGACATGCATTTGTAGATAAGCCTGGCATAAGTCTATTTTGCTGAACTTTTGCCCTCCGGCCAGGCCCGTAAAAAGATTACCAATGAGGGGAAGAGGGTACTATTCCGCAGACAGCACCGGGTTAATAGTCACTTTAAAATCCCCGCAGATTCGAACAGATCCATCCTTTTTCAGGACAGGAACAATGGGTGTGGCCCATTTGCTCACGCTCACAGGCTCCAGGACTCCATTCTCGACTAAGGCCTCCAAGTTAGCCTCAACTTTTGGCCTAATTGCATAGGGTACAGGTCGGGCTTTGTGAAACTTCGGCTTGCTGTCAGGTTTAATGTCCAGCCTTTCTCATGCTCCCAAGTTCCCCATTGAAGAGTTCTGCATGTTTGTTTGAAACTGCAGTCAGACCTGACTCCCCTTTTGACATCATGCGGACTGCAGGCCAGTCCAGTTGTGATTTTCTCTAGCCACGCACGTCCCAGTAGAGATGGGTAATTTCCCTTTGCCACATATAGTGGCAGTTTCGCAGTCTGTCTGTGCAATTTAACTGTCACCTCAATGGCGCCTCTCATGGCCACAGGTTCGCCGGTATACATCTTTAGCACAATGTTTGTTGGCTGAAGGGTAAGATGCTTTAGCATTTTGTTGTAGACAGTGTCTGAAACAAGGGACACAGCCGCGCCTGTGTCCACCTCCATCCGCACTGATTGTCCCTCCACCAGTGTCGGCACCCAGTAGCCATTTGGACCACCTGCAACCGTCAGTATGTGCACCTCTTCCTCCTCAAAGGTGTGGCTCCCCTCTGTTTTGTTTGTTCCATCATACTGCACTGAATGAACATTCTTTTTCTTCTCTTGTCCAAATACAGACATTTTGCTTTCATGCTTCTCGGCTCTGTCTGTTCTTTTTTTACCTCTACAGGCACGTTCAATGTGACCTTTTTTGCCACAATTTCAGCATTCCAGCTCCGTACACCAGCAGTCATTAGCGTGATGGCCCATTTTCCCACAACGGTAACATGTGCCGTTCCATGCACCTTTAGGCTCAGACGACACCTTGTGAACTCTCCCCATTGAACTCAACTGGTGAGCCTCCTTTCCCGCCATCTCCATGGAGATGCTAACTTCAATGGCCTTTTCAAGAGTAAAGTTGTCCTCAGTAAGAAGGCGCTTCTGTGTGGCTGCACTTTGCAGACCACACACAAGTCTGTCTCTAATGGTGTCATTCAGCACCTCCTTGAACTGGCAGTGTTCCGACAACCTTTTTAAAGCAGCAATAAACATCGTCACTGATTCCTCCTCCTCTTGATTCCGTTTGTGAAATCTAAATCTCTCAGCAATAACCAGAGGTTTTGGTGAAAAATGTGCTCCAAGAATTTCCACTAGTTGCTTATATGTTTTAGTTCCTGGCTTATCTGGCTGCACAAGGCTGCGTAGTAAATTGAATGTCTTGCGTCCCATTACACTCAAAAAGGTAGGCACGACCTTTTCGTTTGCCACCGCATTCGCCAAGACAAAATAGTCAAAACGTTCCGTATAAGCGCTCCATTGCTCCACATTTTCATCAAAATCACCGATGTTTCCTAATACAGTAGCCATCTCACGTTTCAAATTTAAATTTCTGTTTACTCACTGCACCCGTAACATACACAGATTCATCCGTTCCTCGTCGCCACTTTGTTGCGTCGGTACCTTTTTTACCTAGACACAATTAGAACTCAGAACTCAGAGATTCAAACATGAAGTGCTTTATTCGAAGTGAAAGGGAAGTTCTGGAGTGTTCTGAACAAAGAGAGCTAAACTTAACCAAGAGAACACCCAACCATTTATCTGCTGTGACAGCACCACCACAGGTGGGAGGAGAACACACAATACATAACAGTGATGGCCCGTTTTCCCACAATGGTAACATGTGCCGTTCCACGCACCTTTAGGCTCAGACGACACCTTGTGAACTCTCCCTGTTGAACTCAACTGGTGAGCCTCCTTTTCCACCATCTCCATGGAGACACTAACTTCAATGGCCTTTTCAAGAGTAAGGTTGTCCTTAGTAAGAAGGCGCTTCTGTGTGGCTGCACTTAGCAGACCACACACAGGTCTGTCTCTAATGGTGTCATTCAGCACCTCCTTGAACTCGCAGTGTTCTGACAACCTTTTTAAAGCAGCAATAAACATCGTCACTGATTCCCCCTCCTTTTGATTCTGTTTGTGAAATCTAAATCTCTCAGCAATAACCAGAGGTTTTGGTGAAAAATGTGCTCCAAGAATTTCCACTAGTTGTTTATATGTTTTAGTTCCTGGCTTATCTGGCTGTACAGGGCTGCGAAGTAAATTGAATGTCTTTGCCCCCATTATACTCAAAAAGGTAGGCATGACCTTTTCATTTGCCACCGCATTCGCCAAAACAAAATAGTCAAAATGTTCCGTATAAGCGCTCCATTGCTCCACATTTTCATCAAAATCACCGATGTTTCCTAATATAGTAGCCATCTCACGTTTCAAATTTTAATTTCTGTTTACTCACTGCACCCGTAACATTAATGTGATGCTGCAATCTCTGTTCCGAGTGTTTTGTAGTCGAAAACAAGAAAGTTCCCACCACGCAGATTCATCCGATCCTCGTCGCCACTTTGTTGTGTCTGTACCTTGCCACCTAGACACAATTAGAACTCAGAACTCAGAGATTCAAACATGAAGTGCTTTATTCAAAAAGAAGGTTCCGGGAAGTACCGAACAAAGACAGCTGAAACTTAACCAAGAGAACAACCCCAACCATTTATCTGCTGTGACAGCGCCACCGCAGGTGGGAGGAGAACACCCAATACATAACATAGGAGAGGAGTATGAAGCAGTTCAGGAATAGGGGGGCGCTGGGGGGATGAGGTGGTGAGAAGCATTAATGGCAAAGACTGAGAAGAGGAGGTAGAAGTAGAAAATGAATGTGGAGCTAAGAGTGACTTAGAGGTGGCAGGCATTGAGGCAAAAGAGCTAACAATGCGGGTGGCAGGCGTTTAGCATACATAGGTGGACAAGGAATAACCAGTAGTTCAAGTTTTACAGTTCAGATTCAGTTTGGAAAAACAGCCATGATGCTTTGTTCTGTGCTATCACTCACATTGACAATGTTTTGGGGTTGGATTTTGCCAGGCCCGAGGAGGCGGGAATGGAGGCGTGTGGGGTGTTAAAATTGCAAAATGTGGCGGGCGGGCCCAATCCCACCTCCATCCCGCCTCCAAGCAATTTTCCCAAATGCGTGGTTTCTGATCCTGTCTCCGTCCCGCCTCCAAGAGGTGGGATAGGCCCTTAAGGCCCTTAACAACCACTAAATTGCCCCTCTAATCCCATTTTGAGGAGCCTTTCCAATTTTATCACGTTTCCCATGTGATAATGAGAGGCGATCTTATTGAAACATATAAGATTGTGAAGGGGTTGGATCGGGTGGGTGCGGGGAGGATGTTCCCGATGATGGGTGAAACTAGAACTAGGGGGCATAGTCTTAGAATAAGGGGCTGCTCTTTCAAGACTGAGATGAGGAGGAACTACTTCACTCAGAGGGTGGTAGGTCCATTGAATATGCTGCCCCAAAAAGCTGTAGAAGCTACATCATTACATAAATTTAAAACAGAAATAGACAGTTTCCTAGAAGTAAAGGGAAATTAAGGGTTATGGGGAGCGGGCAGGAATTTGGACATGAGTCTAGGTTCGGATCGGTCATGGCCCTGTGGGTAGCGGAGCAGGCCCAGGGGCCGTGTAGCCTGATCATGCTCCTATTTCGTGTGTCTAATTCTGTTAGATTCAGGAGATGGTTCTGTGATAGTGGATTGGCGGTTAGGATCAGATCAGCCATGATCTTATTGAATGGCGGACAGGCTCGAGGGGCCGATTGGCCTACTCCTGCTCCTATTTCTTATGTTCTTATTCACGTCTCCTCTGAAACACAATGGTGAAACCTGGTGGGAGCACAATTGGATTGCTGACTATCAGCTGCAGCTTCACCATTCAATAGGAGATTTGATCAGCCATCATTTGCAGGTGGCAGGACTTTGTTGTCTCAGGTCTGGGGCAACTTTTAGCAGGCATAACCAAAGCTGTGGAAGTTTGGTGCCTGGGAAACCCCTCTCGCCACCTTGACTGAGCACTTCCTCAACTGAGGCATCTACCAGAAGCATGGGAACCATTTATTTCCTTTCCTCCTGGACATCAGATTCAGATGAAGACCAGCCGCGGCAGCAGCAGAACTATGAACAACAGCAGCACCATCAGCGGCAGCAACAACAGGAGCGCCAAGCTGCTGCTCACCCACCTGAAGCTGCACAGGCCAGAAGGCACCAGCCCATGGAAGCCCGTCGACGCAGGATATACCCCCCAAACAGGGTCTACAGACACAGGGTCAGCTACCTCAACATGAGTGAGCAGCAGTGCCAAAGGCGGCTCCGACTTTCGCGAAAGGTAGTGGGTGACATCTGCGCAATGCTGCAGCAAGACCTGGAGCCCAGAGGAGCAGGCGGACACCTCTTACCAGTGGCCGTCAAAGTCACCACCGCACTCAACTTTTTTGCTTCAGGCTCATTCCAGGGATCAGTAGCAGACATCAGCGGCATCTCCCAGGCGGCCGCACACACTTGCATCATGCAGGTAACCGATGCCCTCTTTGCCATCGTGCACAATCACATCCATTTCTCCAAGCATCAAGCAAGTGTCACGGCACGTGCGGTTGGATTAGCTAATCTGGCAGGCTTTCCAAGGGTGCAGGACGTCGTTGACTGCATACATGTGGCCCTTAAGGCACCCCATCGCAATCCAGGTACTTTTGTCAACCGCAAGGGCTTCCACTCCCTCAACATGCAGCTGGTGTGTGACCACAAGAAGGAAATTTTGCATGTTTGTGCCAAGTACCCTGGCAGTTGCCATGACTCCTTCATACTGCACCAGTCCAGTGTGCCTCCGCTCTTCAGTCCGTGAGACCAACTTAACGGATGGTTACTTGGAGACAAGGGCTATCCCCTGAAGACGTGGCTAATGACGCCATTGAGGAGCCCATCCAACGAAGTTGAGGAGAGCTACAACTACAGCCACATTTCCACCAGATCCATAATCGAGCAAACCATCGGCATGCTGAAGATGCGCTTCAGATGCCTGGATAGATCAGGTGGAGCCCTGCAGTACTCAGCAGCCAGGGTCTCCAGAATCATCGTGTTTTGCTGTGCACTTCACAACATGGCACAGTGTCGTGGCTTGCAGATTCCTGAGGACCAAGTGGCTCCTCACATATCCTCCTCAGATGAGGAGGAGGAGGAGGAGGAGGAGAGTGAAAACGAACATCTTGCAGAGGCCCATCAACCAGCGGCAGCAATACGCGAGAACATTACTGCCCGGGATGCAAGGAACACACTCATCTTGGCCAGATTTGCTTAGCCTAGCCAATCAAGCACTTTTGCCTCGCAGCTTCTTGCCAGGGCATCGACAATGGCCAAGAACCAGTGGATTCCTTGCACTGTGACCACCATACTGACAATTGCAAGTAATCCTAAGCCCTCACTGTGGAAGTCCCATTTGCGAAATGACACACGCCACAACTGCAACAGTTGCCATCAGAATTTTTATTTACAATAACCAATTGATGGCATTTTAAAAATAAACACATTTCACCCAAGTGACTACCCTTGTGACTATTTGTGCAGGATCTTTCTCTTACGCGTGCTCCTACGTGGTGCTTCCCCTGTGGCTGCAGCAGATGTGGAGGCCCCTTGCTCACTTTCTTGCTGCTCCTATCTCGACACCTTTGCCGGGCGTCCTCTGGGGTGGCGAACCTGCGAGTCTGCTGCTCCTGCGGCTGTGCAGGGGTTGAGACGTCGATCTGGGTTGGGTGGGGCCTCTGGTGGGACACTGACCGAGGACTTGGCAGTGGTATGGAAGTGTGAATTCTTGGAGAGGAGCCCCCACTTCCTTGTTCTCTGCCACCAACATCCCTCTCATGGGTCAGGTCCACCCCAGCGCTTGCAAGTGGCTTGAGAGCACCTTGCTGCACATCAGGGAGGCCATGGAGACCTGTATCTGCACTGGCAGTCCTACTCAAAAGGACTTCCATGAAGGTCTGGTTTCTCTGTTCAATAGCTGACCATCGCTCCTCCAGAGATGTCAGTCTATTCTGAACACTCACCATGTTTTCTACACTCTGGTGACTTAGCTCCTCCATGGCCATAGCCATCCTTTCGTCTACTGTAGCCATCCTTTCCACGGAGGTTGCCATCCTTTCCGTGGTGCTGTGTTCATGTGCCCAATGACTCCACAAAGGCTCTGCTCATGTTCGCGATGGACTCCTCCATTCGCAGCGACCCTGGAGACAAAACCTGCCAGAGACTCCTGCACCTGTTCCTGGAGTTCCAGCACCGCTGTTCTTCTGGGTGGCCCCAGAGACAGAGGGTCGACATGCAGCTGAGCCGAGCTGGGAGAGTCCTGCGCTCTCCGACTAGGACTCTCTGCTGCTGTCCCTGTCTCCACAATCTGCTGATGCTCACTTGTGAGCTGTGATACACCAGGTGACAACACTACTCTATCTCGCGATGGTCCCACCGAGGTGTGAGTGTCTGCACTGGTGCTGGGTTGGCTGAATTCTGCTGACGCTGCGCCCTCAGAGGTTGCAGCTTCCTCTGAGGAGTCTGGAGGATCAGGCTGTTCCTCCTGGATAGTGGGGATGGGTGCTTGCGATGGTTCTGTGGGGGAGTAAAGGAACGAGTCAGAGATGTGAGGCCAAGGTTACATGCACATTGTATATTGCAGATGATCATACGTCCATCTGTTAGAGCTTCAGACGGGCTAAGTAAGTGGGCAGAGATTTGGCAGATGGAATACAATTCTGGAAAGTGTGAGGTTATGCACTTTGGCAGGAAAAATCGTAGAGCAAGTTATTATCTTAATGGCAAGAAACTGGAAAGTACTGAAGTACAAAGGGATCTGGGGGTCCTGGTGCATGAAACTCAAAAGGGTAGTATGCAGGTGCAGCAAGTGATTAAGAAGGCCAATGGAATGTTGGCTTTCATTGCTAGGGGGATAGAATATAAAAATAGGGAGGTATTGCTTCAGTTGTACAAGGTATTGGTAAGACCGCACCTGGAATACTGCGTACAGTTTTGGTGTCCATACTTAAGAAAGGACATACTTGCTCTCGAGTCAGTGCAAAGAAGGTTCACTCGGTTAATCCCGGGGATGGACATATGAGGAGAGGTTGAGTAGATTGGGACTCTACTCATTGGAGTTCAGAAGAATGAGAGGCGATCTTATTGAAACATATAAGATTGTGAAGGGGTTGGATTGGGTGGATGCGGGGAAGATGTTCCCGATGATGGGTGAAACTGGAACTAGGGGGCATAGTCTTAGAATAAGGGGCTGCTCTTTCAAAACTGAGATGAGGAGGAACTACTTCACTCAGAGGGGTGGTAGGTCCATGGAATATGCTGCCCCAAAAAGCTGTAGAAGCTACATTATTACATAAATTTAAAACAGAAATAGACAGTTTCCTAGAAGTAAAGGGAATTAAGGGTTATGGGGAGCGGGCAGGAATTTGGACATGAGTCTAGGTTCGGATCGGTCATGGCCCTGTGGGTAGCGGAGCGGGCCCAGGGGCCATGTAGCCTGATCCTGCTCCTATTTCGTGTGTCTAATTCTGTTAGATTCAGGAGATGGTTCTGTGATAGTGGATTGGCGGTTAGGATCAGATCAGCCATGATCTTATTGAATGGCAGAGCAGGCTCGAGGGGCCGATTGGCCTACTCCTGCTCCTATTTCTTATGTTCTTATGTTCTTATTTATCAGCGACTCATGCAATGTCAATGAGCGAGATGAAAAACTATTCTGTCACCAACTTTCTCTGATGCACCCGTCTGTCCGTCCCCCACTTGCACATCGTCCTCCACTCCCACGATCTCCAGGACCGCCTCCTCCCAAGGGGTGAGCTGGGCTACTGAGGATGGCCCTCCTCCTGTCCTCGCTCTTTCCCTCTTATTGTGAGCTCTCTTTTCCTGCAATGAGGGAGACAAGTGGAGTTTGAGTGAGAATGAAGGAGTGAGTGTAGAGAATCCATATCATTGATGGTTAGAAGGAGACAAAGATGGAGTGAGTTGGCAAGACCAAGGGCCCTCCCTGTGTTTTGTAAGTTGTTTTCATAGCATCACAGTGATAGGGCGTGTGAGGGCTGCATAGTTGAATAGTTAGGTGAATGTGACCATAGAGAAAGAGGGAATGGGTAAGGTTGCAGGGATGTCAGTATCAAGTGGGATGTGGAGGAAGAGGTTGCTAAAGCTGAGTGCTGGTAAGGAGAGGCAATGGGGATCAGATTGAGGGTGATGGCAAAGTCATCCTCGCTTTTCCAGTGCACTGAAGGTCATGAAACCTTTTCCTGCACTGAAGCCAGGTTCTGCGGATCATCGACAACAAGTTGACCTCCTGGGCCACCTGGATCCACACAGCCTTCATCTGCTGGGGAGGCTTCTTCCTTCCTGAAGAAGGGAAGAGCACCTCCTTACTAGCATTTGCTCCCTCCACCAAAGCTTGCAGGGTAACGTTATCAAATCTGGGAGCAGACTTAGGTCTCCCGCTGCTCATTCTGCCCCCAGGTCCCTCTCACTGCAAAGGCCAAAAGGTTGGCAGCCTGCAGAAGAAGCAAGGCTTCTTGCAGACCTTAAATGCAGCAGAAATGATGATGTTATTGGAAGCGAGTTTCAGACTGAAAAATCTAATTGGGCCATGGGTTCCCACACGCTGGAACTCAATTGCCCAATTATGTGAAAATCGCATCAATCTCCCACATCGATTTGGAATCGGGTGGATAACACGAAAAGCTGATGACACGACCCCAGCCCGCCCCAATGACAAAATCCAACCCTTGGTCTCTCAAATGTCAACCATCACTCCCTGCACACATAAAACCAATTCTACGTTTAAATACCCAATTCTTCCAATCTGAGCTCAGAGAGTTGGTCTTCGGGGAAGGATTACTAATGTCCCCCTCTTCGTGAGGTTAAAATAATTGAAAGATTTGTTGATGCACATGTGACCTGTCAGCTCATACAGTTATCTGAAAAGCTGACTTTTCCTTGATACCAAAAGTAATGCCCGGGGAGGCTGGAGTGATGGAATTCCTAATCTTCTTCCAGCTCAATGCCCAAGCAGCTGTGAAGTCTTCAATCACCGAGATTGGTGATTGATGGTGATGTATTTTTGAAGGAAGAATGAGGAGAAGCAACATAAAGTAAATTATACAATTTTAAAGGGGATGCAGGAACAGAGATACCTGGGGGTTTACGAACACAAATCTTTGATGCAGCTGTTAAGAAAAGCATATGGGATCCTGGGCTTTATAAATAGAGGCAGAGTACAAAAGCAAGGAAGTTATGCTAAACCTTTATAAATCACTGGTTAGACCTCAGTTGGAGTAATGCGTCCAATTCTGGGCGCTACATTTTAGGAAGGATGTCAAGGTCTTGAAGAGGGTGCAGAGGAGATTTACTGGAATGGTACCAGGGATGAGGGATTTCAGTTATGTGGAGAGACTGGAGAAACTGGGATTGTTCTCTTTAGAGCAGAAAAGATTAAGAGGAGATTAAACAGAGGTGTTCAAAATTTTGATGAGTTTTGATAGATTACAAAGGGAGAAACTGTTTCCACTGGCAGGAGGGTCGGTAATAGAGGACACAGTTTTATGGTAATTGGCAAAAGAACCAGAGGGGAGATGAGGAGAATTTTTTTGCTGTGAGTTATTATGATCTGGAATGCACAGCCTGAAAGGGTGGTGGAAGCAGATTCAATAGTAACTTTCAGTAGCCAGCCTTTGACTTGCTGTGGTGGGTCAAATACAGGTGGCACAGAGGACTGCCACAGACTGCTGCCAGGATAATGGGCATTCAACAGCTGCCTGAGGTCACCAGCTGCATGTTGAGGGAGTGAAATTCCTTCCGGTTCATTAAAATGGCCGAGTACATGAGACGCATGCAAGACAATGGGCCAGTAATTCCTGTCCCAATGCGTGAGTACGGACGGGGTACTCACACGTGGGCCCGGAGGAATTGCCGGTTTTCAGCATGCACAGCGCATGCGGGGAAAACCGGCATTTCCTCTCCTCTGACCCAAGGGGTTAAGAGGCGGAACGTGTGCGAGGTTTCAGGTAGCGCGTGCGCGCTGAACTTCCCTTTTTTTTGAAGAGTTGCCCGTGGGGAAAAGACTCCGGTTTTTACGCGTGAAAAAAGCAGCCGTAAGTACTTACTTTTAACAGGTAAGTGGTCTATTAAGTAAAATTAGAAATTTTTTCCACAGGTTCATTATTTTTGAAGACTTTACAGTAAGGTAAGTGTATTTTTAGCCCCGATTTTTTATATAATAATTTTTTTCAAAATTTAAAATTATTGTTTAAAATAGTTTTTTACAGTTATTTATAGTTCATTTAAGTAGTGCGATGTTTTTTTAAAATTTTCTTTCAAGTTTAAGTAGTGTTTTGGGGCCAGGAGTTTTCATGAGTTTGACAGTTCTTACTATCAAACTCATGAATGAACTTTTGCAACCTCCCATTGGTTGCCCAGTGCTCACGTGATCCCAGCCGGCTCATCGCACTAAGTACGCCGCTGGGTCACGCACGCACAGCACGGCAGGACCTGAAGCGGGCCAGTGAGAGGAAATGCAATGCGGGCCAGGATTGAAATGTCAGCGCGCCGGGTAAGTGCACATCGGGGGCTTGCACGCGCGGCAAGCCCCCGAACCTAATTTCTGGGCCAATGTGTGTGCAGTCAATGGCACCCTGCACCATGGGGAAGCCTGCAATCTGTGCAAAACCTCGTGCTCACTTTGCCTGCTTGTCTCTGACGAGGGGGAATGAGATGAAAGTCTTTTTCTATGTATAGAAAGCCTCATGGACCTCCCTTATACAGCAGTGCACTTCAAACTACGAGATGTTGCTTATATCTCCAGCAGCAGCCTGGAAGGGGCCAGACGCATAAAAGTTAAGAGCCACAGTCACCTTGACAGCCACAGGCAGTGGCATCCTTGCCCTGCTTTGAGGCTGCAGTTGTGGCTGCAGCAGTTGGCAGGTTTCAGTCACAGCATCTTTTGTGAAGTGAAGACATCTCATGCGTTAGTCCTCGCTGAAGTTAAGGTAAGAAAATTGCTCCCTCAAGACCCTCGGCAGATATGGCCTTCTGCTGAGAGCCCATCTCCCCCTCCTCCTCCTCCCTCTTCTAGCAGCTTGTCCTGCTCTGCGTGGCCTCTCTTCATTCTCCCAGTCATGCTCACTTGCCAGAGGAAGCCCTACCAGGCCACCCATGTCTGGAAGCAACTTGTTTCAGCACAAGATTTTAAATGACTAAAAACTACTTCAAGACCAGGCAGACCACCTGTAGAGTATTGAAACTTTAGCCAAGTGTAGGAAACCTCCAAAAATATGTAAAATTGCACCACCACCCAGAAGAAATAATCCAGCAACTAATCTGTAAGTAGTTCATAATCCCTTTAAATAGCACTGGTGGGGGGTTCTTCATGCCGTTTAATGTTGTGTTCAGCTGGTTCGAGGTTAAGACTGGAATGTGGAGTTTGAAAATGGCAACGCTGGTGTCAAATCAGCGTTGCACACCGATTTACTCCATCATCTCGCTGCTCTGCATGCTGCCGGTGGTTGTTAGATGCACGCACACAAACCCCTTTACCAAGATGGCATCCTGCGCAGTTCTTGTTGGTAGTGCGCGCGCATCTTCGATCTCATTTTCAATCCTTATGTAGCCACGTTGCACCTAAAACAGGTGCTGCACAGCCCTATTTAGGTCCCCTAGGGGGTACCATTTGGACACACCCCCAGTGATTTGAGACATGCCTCACAAACAATAGTGAATTTAGAGCACCTACCTTATAATCATTTCTTTTTTTTATTCATTCACGGGATGTGGGTGTCGCTGGCAAGCTGACTACACCTGGAGGTCCCTGAGGGTATCTGCAATCATTTTCCCACTCCTCACATTCTTTCCACACTCTACATGTTTTTATATAATAAATAACAATACACTAAAAGAATATCATCACAGCTGAGTGACATAGAATGTATTATTCTCCAGATACGCAGGTTTGTTAAGTTTTGCCATTTTAAAGGACTGCAGTTACTTCACAACAGGAATGGTGAAAAGACAATCATTGTAGTGTGAGAAACTGTACAACTAATGATAAGCACTAATAGATACCCTGAGGCTTTGCTCACGGGTAGTCTGGGACCTGGAGTGTGGTTTCTAAAAATTCTGATGTTTACTGCAGTTCCACTAGTCTAAACATGACAATGGTTCACTATCCTACAGCACATTTCCTGAAGCTACGTGTCACATGAATGACTTGAGGTAAAAGTATTACCTAACTTACTGATACTGAAAGATAAAGGCCTGTTTCTATTACTATTTACCTACCACTCCACAAAATGTGTTTAAGACAATGATAACTTAATGTAGAGAAACATCCCAATATGCTTCATAGAGGTGTAAGGAAAGGTATGCTGAGCCAAAGAAAGCGCAATTAGGAGGGCTGCGGGTGTGTGGGGGGGGGGGGGGGGAGACTGCACAATAGGTTGGAAACAGAGAAACTCCCTTGCAGCAGCATCTGCAAATCTTCCCTTGCTTTATAAGCGATCCAGGTAAATCAGTAAACTCAACATGGAGGCACTGAATGATGGACTGCAGGCCTTAGGGAACCATCTGGAGAGGTCAATGTCAACTGGATTCCAAAGTATGTAGAGCAGAATCTTAGAGGGACTAAATGATATTTGGTTGACTCTCTCAGGAATTTAAGGATCTTTCTGGTTCAGTGAGGCCCATTGTCCCACTGATCGCTGGTAACCAAAATCCTGTTCCCAAAGCAGAGGCGATCTAGTGTACATGCCTCAGAGGATGCTTCCCTTCACAATAACGGCACAGAGGAACACGCCATCAGCTCCCCGCAGAAGCCTTCATCTTTGCAAGACCAGGCTGCCAAGGAGCTCATGACAAAGAGTCAGCCTGTCTTGTGTTCATCGCAGGTCTTAGGGGTCCTGAAAGAGGAGGCTTATTATTTTTCACAGTAGCCATCTACATCTCAGACTAAAGACAGTCAGGTGACAGGTGGCAATGTTCGAATAGGTAAGAGAAAAGCTCACATGGTGACCGAACCAAATGATGCTTTTATAAATAGTTGTAATAAATCACTAGAATATTTCATATTCTGCATGGTTCTCAATGGGGAACAGTTAATGTGCTGATGTTGAAGCTCAATATTAGGATGTAATGGCTAGCTGTGAGCAGCAAGGATTTTAAATGGACCTTCGAGAGGTTGGTGGGAGCAGGCAGATCGTTGATGGGCTGAAGCTTCCAAATAGCCGTGCTCTGTTCATTTGTGAAGATGTGCTGAATAAGTCTGTCTCTCAACAGTCTAGCAGCAGCAATCACTGCACCTGCTTCCTGGGCCGAATCTTCAACATCAGCAGCCTGATCATCAGGCTCTCCGCCATCCTCTGAGACATCTACCATTAATCCTTTCCTGATTGCAAAGTTGTGAAGCACACAATATTCAACCACAATTTGTGAGACAGTGCTGTGCACATACTGCAAGTCATCTTCAGACTTAGCCATGCACTTCCTTTGATCATCTCAGAGGCTTTCAAACCCGTCGCATAATTTTGACCAACTTGAGAGATGCGGTGTTTTGAGGTGTGATACTTTTGACTTGAGATGCCTCGGAGGCCATACTTTGAGGTATGAGTGTGACCCTTTTCAAAGGTGTCATGTGATGGATGTGCACTAGATGCAAGACTTCTAATTATTTAGAAAGTAAAAAATCATTTCCACAATAACGTTATAATGTAACCAATAGTAACTGCTCACTTTCTAAATGTACACTACTGTTACAATCCTTTTACAACTTGCACAAATAATTGTCCAATCAGATTTATATAGAGGTTACATAATGACACTGTTTATTGACAAATTGATGTCAGGGTATATAACAGATAAGCACTTGTGTAGGTCTGAGGTGTAAATAGTTTGGGATTTGTAAAACCTACTTTCCAGTTATTGCATCTGCACACAAGAAGATATTAGGGCAGATGGCCAAAAGCTTGCTCAAAGAGGTAGGTTTTAAGGAACATCTTAAAGTAGGAAAGAGAAGTAGAGAGGCAGACAAGTTTAGGGAGGGAATTCCAGAGCTTAGGCCTTGGCAGCTGAAGGCACGGCCACCAATGGTTGAGCGATTAAATTCAGGGATGCTCAAGAGGCCAGAAGTTGAGAAGCGCAGATATGGAGAAGGGTTGTGGGGCTGGAGGAGATTACAGAGGTAGGGAGGGGCGAGGCCATGGGGGGATTTGAAAACAAGGATCAGAATTTTAAAATCAAGGCGTTGCTGAACCGGGAGCCAATGTAGATCAGCGAGCACAGGGTGATGGGTGAAAGTGAGTTGGTGCGAGTTAGGACACCATTGGAAACAGAATAACAGAAAATGCTGGAAAAACTCAGCAGGTCAGGCAACATCCATGGAGAGAAATTTGAGTTGACATTTCGGGTCGAAACCCTTCTTCAAAACTGGAAAGAAAATAAAATAGATTGAAGGCAAGGCTGCGATCGAACAAAAGAGACAATAAAAGGTATTCGAAGCCAGACGAGATGGTAATAGGCCCGTGGAGACAAAAGGCAGCTGAGATTAGGTGTGAAGTGTACTGGCAGGTAAGAGACAGCTGCCAGGTGAGAGAGAGAAACAAAAGGAAAGGAGTGGGGTGGGGGGGGGGGGGGGGGGGTGGAAAGGAGGACCCAAAACAAAGGGGTGGAAAAAATTATAAGTACTGAGTTTGGATGATCAGCCATGATCTCATTGAATGGCGGAGCAGGCTCGGGGGCCGACTGGCCTACTCCTGCTCCTATCTTCTATGTTTCTATGTGACCCCTGGTTCTGGACTCCCCCGCCATCGGGCACATCCTTCCTGCATCTAGTCTGTCTAGTGCTGTTAGAATTTTATAAGTTTCAATGAGATCCCCTCTCATTCTTCTAAACTCTAGCGAATATAAGCCTAATCGACCCAATCTCTCCTCATATGTCATTCCTGCCATCCCAGGTATCAGTCTGGTGAATCTTCGCTGCACTCTCTCCATGGCAAGAACATCCTTCCTCAGATAAGGTGACCAAAACTGCACACAATACTCAAGGTGTGGTCTCACCAAGGCCCTGTACAACTGCAGCAAGACATCCTTGCTCCTGTACTCGAATCCTCTCACTATGAAGGCCAACATACCATTTGCCTTCTTAACCGCCTGCTGCACCCGAATGCTTACCTTCAGTGACTGGTGCACAAGGACACACAGGTCTCATTGCACTTCCCCTTTTCCCAATCTATTGCCGTTCAGATAATCTGGTTTCCTGTTTTTGCTACCGAAGTGGATAACCTCGCATTTATCCACATTATACTGCATTTGCCATGCATCTGCCCAATCACCCAACCTGTCCAAATCATACTGGAGTTTCTCTGCATCCTCCTCACAGTACACACGCCCACCCAGCTTTGAGTTGTCTGTAAACTTGGAGATATTACATCTAGTTCCCTCGTCTAGATCATTTATATATATGTTGTGAATAGCTGGGGTCCTAGCACAGATCCCTGTGGTACCCCACTAGTCACTGCCTGCCACTCGGAAAAAGACCCGTTTATTCCAACTCTGCTTCCTGTCTGCCAACCAGTTTTCTATCCAATTCAGTACCTTACCCCCAATTCCATGTGCTTTAACTTTGCACGCTAATCTCTTATGTGGGACCTTATCGAAAGCCTTCTGAAAGTCCAAATACACCACATCCACTGGTTCTCCCTTATCTATTCTACCAGTTACATCCTCAAAAAATTCCAGTAGATGTCAAGCATGATTTACCTTTTGTAAATCCATGTTGACTTTGTCCGAGCCTGTCACTGTTTTCCAAGTGCTCTGCTATTACATCTTTTATAATGGACTCAAGCATTTTCCCCACTACCGATGTCAAGCATACCAGTCTATAATTCCCCGTTTTTCCTCTACCACCTTTTTTGAACAGTGGGGTTACATTAGCTACCCTCCAATCCATGGGAACTGTTCCAGAGTCTATAGAATTTTGGAAGATGACCAGCAATGCATCTAATATTTCTAGGGCCACTTCCTTAAGTACCCTAGGATGTAGATTATCAGGCCCTGGGGCTTTATCGGCCTTCAATCCCGTCAATTTCCCTAACACCATTTCCCAACAAATACTGATTTCATTCAATTCCTCCCTCTCATTAGGCCCTATGTTCCCCGACACCTCTGGGAGATTATTTGTGTCCTCCTTTCATTAATACTTAACTGCATAAGGGTGTCCAAACTATGTCCTGCATGCCTGAGTTTTACCTCTCTAGCCCATGAAGCACTGCTCTACTTCTTCATTGTTGGAAGGGCAATCCTAAAGTAGCCAATTAGGAATAAGAGAAAGCAAAATAAGCAGGACTTCATAGGAATATAGGAACAGGAGTAAACCATTCAGCCACTTGAGCCTGTTCCGCCATTCAATTAGATCATTGCTGAGCTGTAAATTAACTCAATTTAACTGCCTTGGTTCCATAACTCTTAATGCCTTGCCTAACAAAAACCTATCAATCTCAATTTTGAAATTTTTAATTGACCCAGCGAACAGCTTTTTGGGGGAAAGGGATCCAGATTTCCACTACCTTTTGTGTGAAGAAGTGCTTCCTGACATTACTTCTGAACGGCCTAGCTCTAATTTTAAAGAAATGCTTTCTCTCTTTTACCCTATCAACTCCTTTAATCATCTTAAACACCTCAATTAAATCACCCCTTAGTCTTCTATACTCAAAGGAATACAAGCCCAGTCTATGCAAACTGTCCTCATAAGTCAACCCTTTTAGCCCCGATTTTATTTGGGTGAATCTGCACGGCACCCCCTCCAGGACCAATATATCCTTCTTGAGGTGCGGTGCCCAGAACTGAACACAGTCCCAACCAGTATGATATTAAGTAATACAGACTAGGAAAGCACCAGATTTGATCCCCGGTTCATGGCAAATTAGCAGATCTTATCCAGGGGTGGCAGTAGAGGCACTGCAATTGGCCTCTTTACCTTGGCCTAGGGAATGGGAAATCTGCTCGAGTTCCCACTGCTGAAAACCATGCAAGGGAGGCGGTCAAATGAAGACAAGAATGGGCTCTAGTGATTCCCCTTACAGTCTCACTGTCTTGGCTCAGGTAGGAAGAATGCCTTACTGGGCCAAGCTACCAGAGGGCAGCCAACACCTGTGGAGCTGCAGAGAATAAGGCAGCACTTTCATGACAGGGGTGAATATAGGGGCGGGAGTCGATAACAAAAAATAAATCTGATTGACTGCCACTTACTAACCAGTATTACCCATCTGTTGTAATGAATGTTATTATTGAGTCCAAGATGCAATATTTTAATTGATTAGAAAGACTACGGGGATAGACTTCTATAACTTTTGAATCAGTTTATATAGCATGGCTATGCAGATGATATAAATGAGTAGGGGTGCTATTTCTACAGTGAGGCAGATAAGAGAGTTTTGTTTGCTTTAACTCAGTGATGTAATCACTAATTAAAATACAGGCTAATCGTTCTTGAGCATTGAGCGGGGGAATGAAAAATGATTTAAAATACTAATTATTGGTGGACTTTCAGTTTTACATTTAAGATCTCACAGGACTATAAATTAGTAGCAATATTCTTTTTAGGTTGTTTCTCTGGAATTTTTCTTAAACAAATTATTGAGTGACTATGACTACCTGTCGTGCGGGAGTGCCCATCGAAAATGTAAAGTTTTAGTGTAGTTCTCATCATACGTTGAAACACTTTCTGGTGAGGTGGTTCATTCTGCACAACAGCTGACTGTGGAATCCTAAATACAATAGGCCAAGTTCCAGCATTTTGTACTTTGCTGCTTATTCTGTTGTATTATTTCATAAACTTTAGAACTGGTGGATGATTCTTTCGCCTCCTTCCCCACCCCCCCCCCCATACTAGCAAAATGTGATTCAGATGAGCTGTATATTTTTCTGACGATGACAAATTTCCTAGCTGTGGAAGAAAAGCCAGTTCACTGATCCTTTGCCAATAATGATCAAAAGGACTTTGAAGCAGCAGTGTGTACATATTTACAAAATCTGTCGAGTTACAGGCCATATCCAGCAGCTGGGAAGATTCAACTACTGCAGCAATCTATGGGCCTCATGGGCTGCATGCAGCACTTGGGGATTTAAAAAAAAATCGGTTTTCCTCATCTCCCCTTTGCGAGGTATCCCCACCTGACAAGAGGATACTCAGGGTATCTGCTCCAAAGGCTCTGCTGATGCAGCTCCATAACCAACTTTAAATTTGTCTCATCATCCACAAGATGATTTTACATCAGCACCACTTATACAGTCATATTATTCTTTACTCCGTTCTGTGCTGCATAAAGCCTTGTCACATAGAGTCATAGAGTTATACAGCACGGATAGAGGCCCTTCGGCCCATTGTGTCCGCGCCGGCCATCACGCCCTGTCTAATCTAATCCCATATTCCAGCATTTGGCCCGTAGCCTTGTATGCTATGGCATTTCAAGTGCTCATCCAAATGCTTCTTAAATGTTGTGAGGGTTTCTGCCTCCACAACCCTTTCAGGCAGTGAGTTCCAGACTCCAACCACCCTCTGGGTGAAAAAGTTCTTTCTCAAATCCCCTCTAAACCTCCCGCCCTTTACCTTGAATCTATGCCCCCTAGTTATTGACCCTTCTACTAAGGGAAAAAGCTCCTCAGCATCCATCCTATCTATGCCCCTCATAATTTTGTACACCTCAATCATGTCCCCCCTCAGCCTCCTCTGCTCCAAGGAAAACAAACCCAATCTGCCCAGTCTCTCTTCATAGCTGAAGCGCTCCAGCCCTGGTAACATCCTGGTGAACCTCCTCTGCACCCTCTCTAACGCGATCACATCCTTCCTGTAGTGTGGCGACCAGAACTGCACACAGTATTCCAGCTGTGGCCTAACCAGTGTTTTATACAGCTCCATCATAACCTCCTTGCTCTTATATTCAATGCCTCGGCTAATGAAGGCAAGTATCCCATATGCCTTTTTTACCACCTTATCCACCTGTTCCGCCGCCTTCAGGGATCTGTGTACTTGCACACCCAGATCCCTCTGACCCTCCGTCTTGCCTAGGGTCTTTCCATTCATTGTGTATTCCCTTGCCTTGTTAGTCCCCCCCAAAGTGCATCACCTCGCACTTTTCCGGGTTAAATTCCATTTGCCACTGTTCCGCCCATCTGACCAACCCATCTATATTGTCCTGCAGACTGAGGCTACCCTCCTCGCTATTTACCACCCTACCAATTTTTGTATCATCCGCGAACTTACTGATCATACCCTTTACATTCATATCCAAGTCATTAATGTAGACCACAAACAGCAAGGGACCCAGCACCGATCCCTGTGGTACCCCACTGGCCACAGGCTTCCAGTCACAAAAACAACCTTCGACCATCACCCTCTGCCTTCTGCCACTAAGCCAGTTTTGTATCCAATGTGCCAAGGCACCCTGGATTCCATGGGCTCTTACCTTCTTGACCAGTCTCCTGTGTGGGACTTTATCGAAGGCCTTACTGAAATCCATGTATACCACATCCACTGCGTTACCCTCATCCACACACCTAGTCACCCCCTCAAAAAATTCAATCAAATTAGTCAGACATGATCTTCCCTTGACAAAGCCATGTTGACTATCCCTGATTAATCCTTGCCTCTCCAAGTGGAGACAAATTTTGTCCCTCAAGATTTTTTCCAATAATTTTCCTACCACTGATGTTAGGCTCACTGGCCTGTAGTTCCCCGGTTTTTCCCTACTACCCTTCTTGAATAATGGTACTACATTAGCGGTTCTCCAGTCCTCTGGCACATCCCCTGTGGCCAGAGAGGTCCTGAAATATATGTGTTAGAGCCCCCGCAATCTCCTCCTTTGCCTCACACAGCAGCCTGGGATACATTTCATCCGGGCCTGGGGATTTACCCATTTTTAGGCCAGCTAAAACCGCCAATACCTCCTCCCTCTCGATGTTAATATGTTCGAGCATATCACAGTCCCCCCGCCCTATTTCTATGTCTACATCGTCCTTCTCCATAGTGAAAACAGATGCAAAAAATTCATTTAGAACCCCTCCTACATCTTCCGGCTCCACACACAGATTGCCACTTTTGTCCCTAATGGGCCCTATTTTTTCCCTAGTTATCCTCTTACCCTTAAT
This sequence comes from Somniosus microcephalus, assembly GCF_052327205.1. Taxonomy (NCBI): domain Eukaryota; kingdom Metazoa; phylum Chordata; class Chondrichthyes; order Squaliformes; family Somniosidae; genus Somniosus; species Somniosus microcephalus. Next base: position 175,870,115 of record NC_140996.1, on the reverse strand, counting down.
ATACTTATAAAACATCTTCGGATTTTCCTTTATTTTGCTCGCCAGTGTTATTTCATGGCCCCTCCTTGATCTCCTAATTTCTTTTTTAAGTATCCCCCTGCACTTTTTGTACTCCTCTAGGGCTTCCTCCGTCTTTAGCCTTTTGTATCTACCAAAAGCCCTCCTTTTTTTCCTAATCCATTCTCGTATATCCCCTGACATCCACGGTTCCCTGTGGTTTTTGGAACCACTCTTGACCTTTACGGGAACATGTTGCCATTGTATGATCTCAATCTCCCTTCTGAAAGCCTCCCATTGCTCCGATGCGGATTTTCCTACAAGTAGCTGATCCCAGTCCATTTTGGCCAGATCCTGCCTTATCCTATTAAAATCGGCCTTCCCCCAATTTAGAACCTTTATTTCCGGCCCATCCCTGTCCTTTTCCATGACCACCTTAAATCTTACCATATTATGGTCACTACCACCAAAGTGCTCACCTACTAGCACTTTTTCCACTTGGCTGGCCACATTCCCTAGAATTAGGTCTAGTACCGCCCCCTCTCTTGTAGGACTTTCTACATGCTGGCTCAAAAAGCTCTCCTGGATGCACTTTAAGAATTCTACACCCTCTGAGCCTTTCACACTCTGACTATCCCAATTAATATTGGGAAGTTGAAATCCCCCACTATTATTACCCTATTATTTTCGCACTTCTCTGAGATTTGCCTACATATCTGTTCCTCTATCTCCCCCTGACTGTTTGGAGGCCTATAGTACACTCCCAGCAAAGTGCTTGCCCCCTTTTTGTTTTTAAGCTCCACCCATATGGCCTCATGGTTGTTCCAACTAAAAGTTGCATCTAACAACCCAATCATAGCTGTAACTATTTCTGTATCAAATATAGTGACATACCAAAAATAAGGAACATGATACTGCAGCCCATTACCATATTATTGAAAAATAATCGGAAAGCACTGTTGTTGATCGAAAGATCCACCAAACTAGGGCATCAAGACAGTGAGTGATCATTTGGAATAAATGTAAATCCAAGCACCTTACACTGGGTGCCATATAAACTCACCATTTAGGGTATATCGTTAGTTTAAAGATGCAGTAGAAAGACAGCATTGTTGTATATGATTTTCTTTAGTTTATTGAATTTGTAGCCATTAGCTAAAGAAGGATATCTTGAAATCTACGCTACTCAGATGCACTTTGTTAACCAACTTTTTTTATAATAAATTGTATATGAGCACCAAAGTTCAACCTTTATTATTAATAAACAATGTCACAGTCTCTCAAATGATGTGATTCAACTGAAAGTTATCCAACCCTTTCAAATGAAGTGGAACATTGTATGATGAACAAACACATCTTCTGGCTACTCATAGCATGCACTAACATGTAGAAACTAAAGTCATTCAATACCACCTCCACCATGTTCCAATATTTAGTGCACTATCAGCTAAGCCAATCTAGCTTCCCTCAGTAAAGAGAATGATAAACACATCATTCATTTTAACAGTTTTTTGTTGAAATACCTACTTCACACTGTAGTAGTACAATGGCAGAGGTGGAACACAATGCAAATGGCTACCTTCTTCATTTGTAATTATTAATACTTAAAAAAAATTCATTCTCCACATTAACGTACAGTGACATTTTTCTAAAAAAAAGACATTAAAAGTGTACAACCGCGTTTTCTAAAGCTTTAATAACAAAGATTTATAATTGGATACCTAATGAATCAAAATCTTTTTGGTGGAATACCACTTCCCACAATCCTCTGCAGGCAGTGTCTATGGCTACAGTTGTTAAGGCTTCAATTTCACATATAAGCCAATCGCACTGGGATCTTTATCCCACCAGTTGCTGTCTGAACCATGGATCCCTCATCATTTGTCTTCAGAAACCCTTTAGCAGTTTGAGCACAGAGGTTTTGACAGAGTTCTTCATTGTCACCTGTGCAGTCGTAAACATTCCTCCCAAGAGCTTTGAACAAGGTGCCAAATGTTTCACACAAAAAAGCAAATAGTAAATCACAAGTGGTAGAAATAGACTGCTGCTTAAAATGAAGCATATATTCACTTGGATGTGGTTCCTGTCTGCGATGGACATAGACAGATGTAGCAAACAATTTGCCATAGTTCAGCTGGGAAAACTGTAGGATCCTGAGATTTCAGGCCTCAGCAGAGTGTATCTTTAGCTTGAGAGAGTCAACAGAGAAGGATCAAAACAGAGACACTCCTCTGGCACCATCAAGATGTATTCTAGACACAATCCTGAAAAGAGAAAATTACAGTCAATACGAAGGATCAAACCAAAAATAGGATTTCACCGACATGCTGGAGAAAATTAATAACTAACCTTTTGAGCACAACAAGCAAACCAGTAAAAAATAAGGTCTCATTTATTCCAACATTATATAACCAGTGTGTTTAATTCTACATTATTAGACTTCAACAAAAAAAAATCCTCTATATACCAGCAATTAAAAAGGAGCACATAGCATTTTTAAAGCATCCACAGCAATGCTAACGGTATAATTAAAATATATAGGTGCGACAGTTTAAAAAAACATAGCTATTAGAAAGCCACTATGATAAGTGTTTGATTGACATTTATAGGCTTCAACCCTCCAGATAGGGTGTGGTGTGTTAACTTTCAGATTGTGGATGAATTTTGGTGAAAATGTGAACATTATCTGAATAGATGTTTGGAATTTGAACTGTTCGGACTTGGAGATGCACTAGCCGCTTCCAGTAAATGCACCTTCAGGTTCTTTAAGTGCAGCTGTGGTGGCTTAAAGGACCTGAAGATGTACTCAAAATGATTGAGCCACTTCTGACTCCAAATCAAATGACTTGAGGTTCCCTAGCCTTGCAACCCTGGAATAATAATAAAATGGGGAGTTTTGGAATAAAACTCATCTATCTTCATCACTCGTCATTTTCTAAGCTGCTGATCCCAATTTTCACTTCAACAAACTCTATTGGGAATTTGCAACTCTCCTAGAATTCCATGAGCTTCAAACTGGGGTAATTCGATTTCCTCCAAGTTAAAAACAACTACCTAGCTCAGGCCTGTCAAGTGTCATCAGATGTGACAGTTGCTCACGTGGTTAGTAACATGATGACCTACCTTGATGTATGTTACTCAAATATAAACACAGCTAGCTCCCTATGTTTAAGTGGCTATGAAATCTGTGTCACTCTCACTTATCCTAAGTGTCACTCCTAACAGTGTTGACAGATCTGCTATCCTGTTGTGTTGTAGAACCTCTCTATCTCCACAATTTAAGTATTTCATTAAAGAAGCATTTTTCATCTACTTGGATTAAAACAATCACTGCAAAATTCTATGCTTTAATAAACTCGCCATCCACTTGTGCTCACATAGACATGGGAATAAGATAGGATGGGAAGAGGCATATTTGGATAATTCTCAATGCTTTAACCCATAGGTTTCCTGGAATTGCAATGCTGTTCTTTATCAGTTGAGATTAAGTGCAACATCTGTGCTTCCTCCCACAATAATGCAAACAGGAACATTACAGAAAATTGGTGACAGTTGAATCCCAAATTCAGTTTTGAACTGGCCTAAGGCAGCTCCCATCACTACCATTTCACATCAGCAAGAGCCTTCTCCAGCTACTGAAGACACATCTTTACATATCAGCATTTTCCTTATCAAAGTACATTCACTTTAATACTCAAAGTATTCAATAGAAGGGAAATGTTGGTGGAATTTACGTCTTATGTCTGTCAAAAGTACCAAAAGGAATACCTCCAGCATTTTTGATTGCTGTAGACGGATTTCCATATTTAAATTGTACTTTCGTATAGGAGGTTATAAACTGCATTCACTTTATTCATTTCACTGCATACATTTTAATCCCAGGAGACCTACAGGTTAAACCTTCGGAAATATCCAAATACGCCTCTTTCTGATCTCATTCCCATATCTATGTGTGAAGCACATGTAGGCACAGAGATGGATGAAAATCTATTGAAGCAAAACTGAGGATAATTGTGCTGAGGTACTGACAGGCAAGTGACAGGTTTGCTATCAAACAATATGCTCCAGCAATACTGGTTCAGCAAGTGATGATTAATTGCGTATTTGACTTTCTGCATTTAGAACTTTAAGAATTTGGTCTGTGCTGAGTTACCCGATCTTATTCAGAAAAGCAGTAAGGGGATCGACAATTGGCCTCAGTGCCCCTGGGTTAGAGAAGGAAAATTCAGCCACAGTTCTTGCTCCTGGTCACCATCTATTGACGGCTGCTAGGATTGTGACATCAGACGAAGACAGGAACAGGTTTGGCTATGATGTCCTCCAGGGAGAATAATCTGCTGACATTCACTATCTGGGTTCTCGCATGAAGAATGGCCAAGGGTGATGCACCAGAGGGTGACTGGCATCTTGTGGAATTGGCCCCTAGCAAGGAGCCATTGCCTTCAGAAGGGACAAAATGGGTGGGAAAAAGGATGAAAAAATACTTCATTTGTGAATAGTGAGGAGAAAGATTTATATTTCTAGCACTTTACCATAGCTCTCAGAAATGTCTACGTACAATGAATTACTCTGACCTTCAGTGAGTATTATGAAATATTTCATTTTCAAATGTACTGAGATTTGATGCCTTTCAGTATTATGTAAACAGGTCAAGGATCAAGATTCTAGTGAAACGTTACTGATAAGGGAGTGGTTGATTATTATGCCTTACCCCAACTTCTTCATTTGGAACTTGCTCAGCATTGCTCTCCTTTTGGTGCTGTTCTTGGTCTCCATTGTTTAGGGATGGCAGATCTCCTGGATCTTCTGCACCTTCTTGCTTTTTGGGCACTATATTAGTTCCACCCATCTCCACCAAAAGGGACTGCAGACAAAGTGACTCAGGTTGATCCTCTTGCGTTGGGCATGCACCTGAGGGTGGGATTATTGGGGTTTCCGACCTTGGGTTAAAGGCAGCAACGTCCTCTGGAGAAGGTTCAGTGTTTGATGGGTGAAGAGAGTCACAGAAAGAACCAGTGTCACTGCAGGCAGAGTCTTGCATCAGAGGCCAAGCTTCGGAGGCATCTCCACCAAAAGAGGGTGTAAAGACATCTAGGAGAGAGGGCAGTATTTCTCCACTACAGTCTGTGTTCCTGTGTGTGACAGAAAGCATATTACAGTTAACATACTGGTTAATAAAGGTTAACTGGTATAGTTATGTTGCTAAACATATTTCATAGCGTGTGGCTGCAATCAGTAACTCAGTGGTACTGGATATGAAACCTTTATCTCTCTGTGCCATGACACCATATGAGAGTACTCCAATAATGTGCCATAATGTCACAAATAACTGTGAGAAGAAGTTTTTGAGTGTTACGCAATAGGTTTTCTGATAATTGTGTAACTGGCTACAAATAGGCAAGTTAATGAAATATGTATTACTCAGAAAAAACCCATGCTGTTAACAAGTTGCATCAATTGTCACCAGATTTTAATACTGAAGTCAGGGTATCTTGTTGAAAGATGTTAATTCTTTAGGTACTACAGAATCAAAGTCGCAGTGCCTAAAAATTCTTATGGAGATGCTACCTGTTTGCTCAACTAAGTAACAGATTACAAGGTGCTATGGTGGGTTAAGTGCACTGTCCTTTCTCCTATGGGACAGAAGTTCAAACCCAACTCAACCTGATGGATGATCCTGTAAGTGGGTGAAATTGGTCTTTGGTGGTTGTGCAAAAATGGGTGCTCGGGAACCAGCAGCCTGTTTTACCCTGCCTGATTTTATTGAAGTTAATGGAAAAGAAAATCGGTCGGGGTATAAATGGGCTGCCGATTCGTTATTGCCCGTTTTGCACTAGTGCTGAAGACAAATTTCGTCTCCTGAGAGTTCTAAATTAAATGAGATTTATCAGTCTCAATCCAGTACCTGCTGGGACAGCACAGAATGAGGACTATTTTAGTAGCAATTGAGATGGCTGATGGGGGCTTCTATGGCATGCTTTTCAAAGGATGGGATGGGGCAGTCTTTAGCAAACCTTCTGAGTAATCTGTTCTGCAGCATTAACATTCTCAGCTTGATGACTACAATATCTGTCTATTACATATGAAATTCAGTGCATGGGGTCAACGTTTCATTAAGAACTCATTATAAGTATCTGAAGGACCTGTTACTCTTGTAGGTGGCACTGTGATAAGCATTTTCATTGTTAAATGTGTCATATTGTGTGACACACATTAGGTGCTATATTTTAACAGTATATCACACTGTGGCCACACAATCTGACCACCAGGCTCCCAAAAATAACTCAAAATGCTTTCTGAAAGTTTTTTTCATCCACCTCTTTTTTGTCAGTAACTAAAATTTCTAACATCCAAAAGAAGGGTTTAATACAAAATAAATAATTCAAAAATTACGTATTTCACTGGACTTAATGGGATATTGGGCCAGTAATTCCTGTCCCAACGTGTGAGTACGGACGGGGCCCGGAGGAATTGCCGGTTTTCAGCATGCACAGCGCATGCGGGGAGAACCGTCATTTCCTCTCCTCTGACCCAAGGGGTTAAGAGGCGGAACGCATGCGAGGTTTCAGGTAGCGCGTGTGCGCTGAACTTCCTTTTTTTTTTGAAGAGTTGCCCGTGGGGAAAAGACTCTGCTTTTTACGCGTGAAAAAAGCAGCTGTAAGTACAGGTAGACTATCCTTTATCCGAAAACCTCGGGACCAGCCGAGTTTCGGATAAAGGAGAATTTCGGATTTCGGAAGGTGGGTCGGCGGGGGTCCGGCGGGGGGTCGCGCGCACGACTTACGCTGACGCTCAGCGTAAGTCAGTCGGGGTCGGGGCCGGCGGGGGGGTCGGCGGTTGGCGGGGTCCGCGGGGGGGTCCGCGGTTGTCGGGGCCGGCGGGGTCCGCGAGGGGGTCGGCGGTTGTCGGGGCCGGCGGGGTCCGCGGGGGGGTCGGCGGTTGTCGGGGCTGGCGGGGTCGGCGGTTGTCGGGGCCGGCGGGGTCCGCGGGGGGGTCGGCGGTTGTCGGGGCCGGCGGTTGTCGGGGCCGGCGGGGGGTCGTGCGCACGACTTACCCTTTATCCGAACTTCCGAAACCGGAACCCTCTAAAAACCGAAGGTTTTTTCGTTCGTACGCACGACTTACGCTGAACGAAAAAACCTTCGGTTTTTAGAGGGTTTCGGTTTTCGGAAGTCCGGATAAAGGGTAGTCTACCTGTACTTACTTTTAACAGGTAAGTGGTCTATTAAGTAAAATTAGAAAATTTTTCCACAGGTTCATTATTTTTGAAGACTTTACAGTAAGGTAAGTGTATTTTTAGCCCCGATTTTTTATATAATTTTTTTCAAAATTAAAAATTATTGTTTAAAATAGTTTTTTACAGTTATTTATAGTTCATTTAAGTAGTGCGATGTTTTTTAAAATTTTCTTTCAAGTTTAAGTAGTGTTTTGGGGCCAGGAGTTTTCATGTGTTTGACAGTTCTTACTATCAAACTCATGAATGAACTTTTGCAACCTCCCATTGGTTGCCCAGTGCTCACGTGATCCCAGCCGGCTCATCGCACTAAGTACGCCGCTGGGTCACGCACGCACAGCACGGCAGGACCTGAAGCGGGCCAGTGACAAGAAATGCAATGCAGGCCAGGATTGAAAGGTCAGCGCGCCGCGTAAGTGCACAAAACCTTTATTGAATTTTGAAGACATCTAATTATGACACTGATGTTTTGAAAAGGTCAATGCTAATCAAATACACCTGTGAGACAGAGATTCTAATTTTTAATATCTGAGATAGAGAAAGAGACACAAATAGAGTGAAAAGCATTCAGTTAGTTTCTTTCCTCATTCTAAGTTGAATTTTGAAAGCAAATAAAGCCTCTTTGAGGGAAACATATAAGAAGGGAGGTTGGAGGGGAAGGGGAGGAGGGAAACTGGTTGAGGGTGATGGGGCAGAGTGATTGGAAGTAGGGGGAGAGTGAATGTAGGATTACGGGTGAGATAAGTGACAATAGAGCAAGGATCGGGGAGCCTACAAGGGTTGCTTTGGTATTCCAAAGGGGAAGTGGTAGGTGTAGTAATAAGTGAGAGGAAGTGGTAGGAATGGGAATGGGTAGTAGGAAGCTGAAGTGGTCGGGGATACAATGGTGTGAGGGGGCAAGGGGAAGCATGACTGATTGAGGGAGGGGATGGAAAGGGAGCCATGTAGGACTACATTTTACTTGCAACTCCCACTCCAAATGCAGCTTGCAGCCGTAGGTGGCTCCTAACCCTGCCACATAACAGCACGCCATACCACCTAACTACCGCCCCCCCCCCCCCCCACCCCCCAGGAAAGAAAATAAGAAAAAGACAGAGAAAGAAGCAGGAGAGTACAAAGAGAGAAGAAACAACAGTTAAGGAGAGAGAAGCAGCAGAGAAGAGAAAGGGAAACATAAGCAGAAAAAGAGAGACAATCAGTAACACAAAGACATCAGAGACAGGAAAGAGAGTGACCCTAATCTGTGACCTACTGTGTACAAAACACCACAGAAGATTAACTAGTTAGCACAAAAAAAATAACTGAATGTTACCTTGCTGAACTGAATGAGAAATTGCTATAACCAGTCAAGTAGGTTACTGTTGGACATAACTCCTGAGGTACTTTCTGCTATTACCTTTTGTGATGCACAGATCCAGATGGAGGGTAGGAGCTATCACTGCTGTACTCCAGACTGCAGGTATCATCAAAACAACAAGATGGAACCAGGTGAACAGGCCCTTAGAGAAAAAAAGTACAATCACTACAGTCAGTCAATAAACAAAATGCATATTGAATGGGGGACACATTTAGCTGGATGTAGGTAACGTTCATCATCCCTAACTATGGAAACCTTAGACTATATTTTGCAATGTCACTCTCTAATCTTTACGAAATGTTTTGAGTGTAAAGGGAGTGGAGCCTGAACTAAAAATTAATGCTTTTATCCTCACAATTGCTGCTGCTTGTCACTTTCTACAAAGAGCTGAATTTTACTTTTAGGGGTGACGGGTTTAGTAGCAGCAGGGTGGGGCCTCCGCCTGGCCCTCCGACTCCGCCCTGATGCCAACCCATTTCTCCGCAGGGGGCAATGCCCGTTTAAGTGAAGTGGGTTTGGATTCATCTTTGTCTCGTCGTGAGCAGACTGTGGGGGCGATTTTTAACTATCTGAAAAACATGTGGCCAGCAATTGAAAACTAGGGGGGGGGAGTGTCTCACCCTTCCCGTTGACACCCAAGGCCTGCCTGATGCAATTTTCAGGCGGGTCTGTAAATGGGCGAGCAGCCTGCCCACTTGCCCACTTGAAACAGGCATGCGACAGCTTAAAGAAGCAAATCACTTCAATATGCAATTTTCAATACAAATGCCCAGTTGTACCAGGCATTGAGCGTCCTTACCAGCGATCCTTAGAGGCCACTGGTGCCTCTCAAAAAACAGCCCAGGAAGCTTTCCATTTTCTTCTTTTTGGGTCCAGGAGGAGCACTCTTGCTCTTCCTGGGCCCCCCAATAAAACCTTGCCCCAGAATTGTCACCCACAGACTCGAGCTGCCGGCCAGCTCAGCATTGGAGCCGGACAATTTCCTGCCATCCCAGAACCAGCCAGCTGGAACAGGGCTTAGTCGCAGCAGGGTGGGGCCTCCGCCTGACACCCATGGCTTGCCAGTGACGCACTAATGAAACCGGGCCTCCACTGACTTCGCCCCCATTTTGGGCACTGCTTGAAAACTGCCTCCTGTGTCTCTTCTTTTGGTTCATTTGTGGCCCCTTCATCTGCTGCTGCTGGTCCATTTCCCCCTCATTCTTCATCTGGAGATGAGCCAGAAAAATACCGAAAGGAACGCTTTTGGTGTGGGTTAGGTTGTCTAGGCCAGTTAAGATTGCTGGATTTTTGGGGTGACAAGGTCACGTTCTCAAACAAATGTAAAGAAAAGGCTGCTCCTCTGGTGCAACAAAATCAGCAAAGTCAGGAACACCTTTAAGAGCTTTTAATGGTTGCTGTGCAGGTTTTGCCCTCTGCTCCAGCTTTTTTTTGGGACACCAGCATGATATTGCATCATTGGTGCAAAATAGGGCAATTGTGTTTGTGTGCATTATTACCAGGAGCATTGAATATTTCCAACTCGATGGAAGAAATACAGTATTTGTTGGCTTCTCCGTGATTTATAAAACCAAATGTAACTAATGCCACTGATTCGGTGCCCTTGACCAGATCCCTGCTGTTTGTCCAAAATTAAATGTGTACCATTTTTGTTGGTAACCTGATAAAACAATTACCTTATTTGTCATTTGAACCTTCTGTTATAAAAGGCCTTTGTTAGGTCTCAGTAACAACACACAGCTGTTTTTAGGACAGTTAATGCTACAGTACTAGGCCTGTGCTGGCAGATACTTTCAATATTACCAACACCGGTAATTCTGTTGGCAGTGTGGGAAGTTCCAAGACAGCTTCAGAAGAAACACACATACCTGGCTAAAATATCAGCCCCCTAATTCAATTACTGTAGTGAACCATATTAAGATTTGATCATCTTTAAACAACTGGTACAGATGAATTGATATTCAAGCATTGTGATCTTGACTCCCTCTTTGTTATTTTCTCTCTCTCCTTCTATCCTTTTGTACCATGATCAAAAGGGGCAGGCAGATGGCCTACTCCCAGGCCCCTGTGAAAGCCCCTTTGTAATAAATTCCATTGAGGCACAAGAGGCTGTCTGGATGACTCAGTCCCCACTGTTTCCTCCCTCCTGGAGAAGGCAATTGCAATCATCTTGGTTGGCATCTTCCCCAACAATGTGGCTGAAGTCAGGAACGTCCTGTTGAAGAATTCTCCATAGTCTCCTGAAGATTACTCACTATCGTGCATACTTGTCCAGCCAGAACTGTGAAATACTAAGGGAAGGCTGAAGAATCTTCATTATAACTGCTGTGAATGCTACTCTGTGAACAGCTACCGTAAGCAGGCCAAGGCAAGCAGCAATAGTTCCCACCTCCACGTCCAAGATGAAACACTGGGCCTGAATTTGCGCTCGGAGGCTACCCGCGGGGAAATGCCCTCGATCCGCAAATAAAATCCGCGCCTACCTTCTGCCTCAGGATCCACGGAGCCTCGTGCTCCTGGGCCTCTACACGTAGACATGTGTAGAGGCCCATGTATCCCAGGGGCGCAGGCGGTTCGCAAGCGCCCCTGGGATCACGTGGGCCGGCCCAACGAATGAAAGAAGGGGGAATCCCCATTCTTGCTTATGGGGATTCTGTACGTATGGAAACCCCATAAGCATGAATGGGGATCACATAAAAGACACATTTACAATACCAAATAATTTTTTTTTAAATTACATATTTAAAATTAATTAAAATACAATTTAATTAAACATTTAAAACAAAAATTAATTTTTTGAAAAATAAATTTAAATGTTTTAAAGGGGCTAAAAACAACCGTACCTTATTTTACAGGTATTTTAATGTTTAAATAATTGAAATTTTTTTATTTTTATATTCATTTAAACTCTTACGCCAGACGTAAGAATTTCATGGGCATTTGCTGGGCAGTAGTTGGGCTAATCCCGTGGATTACCTTTTCCCGGGGATGGCTACAATCTGTCAAGAAGATTTTTGACATCGCAAGTTCTGGGATTTTGCACATGCGCTTCGCGCGCGAAAGCCCAGAACTTGCAGGGCTCTTACAGGTGCGTAGACACCACCTACGCACCCATAGGCAACAGAAAGTATGGGCTATTATACTTTGTGGCGGAGTCTATGTAGTAACTCAGTCATAGGGACAAGCACACATAACTGAGCCAGCCAGGTTCAAATGACAAATAAGATAATTGTTTTTTTATCAGGTTACCACAAAAAATGGTACGCATTTAATTTTGCACAAACACCAGGGATCTTGTCAAGGGCACCAAATCAATGGAATTGGTTAAATTTGTTAAGTTTTATAAATCATGGAGAAATCAACAAATATCCTATTTTTTCCGTCAAGTGGAAATGTTTTATGCTCCTGTTAATGATGCAAACACAATAAAAATTGTGATTTTTACAATGCCACGTATTCATCTCACGTTGCACATAAAAGGTGATTGTCTACTGTCTTAAACACTTAAGGGATGTACTTAGGATAAACCACATCATCCAACTACAATGGGAGTGTCGACAAGTCTCCTCTAGTAAAGCTGTCCTCTGGGGATTCTTTCTTCACACCTACCACAAGCCTGCACTGGACCTTGTTGGCAGTGTGTGCAGGTTCTGTGTGGACTCAGATTAATCCGCTGCCTGTCAAAGGATGACAGTTCCGCCCCATTTAACTGAGCATCCTGGAGTCTCATTGACCCTTTGAAGAGAGAAAAAAAAGAGTAGCAATAAAAAATGGTGTTTTATGACAGACCTTAATAATTCCCACCCACTGGGGGCGATTTTAACCCTACTCGCTCAAATTGCCCTGCCTCTTTCCTGTCCGAAAGCTGCCATGATCACATCTGTAAATTTAACCGGCTCTCCTGGGCAGGCAGCAAGGTCACGCACCCGGAGCCAACAGGGTCCTTCTTTACATATGCATGCTGTGGCCAGATGACATCATTGAAACCTGACTGTAATTTTAACTTAGGCCTGAGCGGGAAATTCACCTGGAGTTAAAATCGGGGCCTGTACAATGTGGCCCATACGGTGTCAGTAGGAGAGCACTTTGGTGACAGTGACCATAATTCGGTGAGGTTTAAGGTAGTCATGGAAAAGGACAAAGATGGATCGGAAATAAAGGTTCTAAATTGGGGGAAGACCTATTTTAATATGATAAGGCAGGATCTGGCCAAAGTGGACTGGGATCAGCTACTTGTAGGAAAATTCACATCAGAGCAGTGGGAGTCTTTCAGAAAGGAAATAGAGAGAGTACAACGCCAACATATTCCCGTAAAGGTCAAGGGTGGGACCAACAAGCCCAGGGGTCAAGGGATATATATACAAGAATGGATTAGGAAAAAAAGGGAGGCTTTTGGCAGATACAAAGGACTAAAAACAGTGGAAGCCCTAGAGGAGTATAGAAAGTGCAGGGGGGATACTTAAAAAAGAAATTAGGAGAGCGAAGAGGGGGCATGAAAAAACACTGGCAGGCAAAATAAAGGAAAATCCCAAGGTGTTTTATAAGTATATATTAAGGGGAAAAGGATAACCAGGGAAAGATTCAGTGCTTGGAGTCGGGAGCGGAGGGACCAGTGAGCCGAGGCCCGGGTGAGTATAAAACCTCACTTTCGCGGGCTTTCTTACAGTGCTTGGAGTCGGAAGCGGAGGGACCAGTGAGCCGAGGCCCGGGTGAGTATAAAACCTCACTTTCGCGGGCTTTCTTACAGTGTGATGTCACCAGAAAGCAGGTAAGTGATTGGGTGGCAAGTATTTCTCTCTTTTTAAAATTAAACTCGGTGGTTTATAGTTTGTTTGTAATCCAGAGCCCTTAAATATATCATTTAGCTGTAAGGTAACTTGAATTCTGCGGTTTATATTTTCTAGGGTCTCTCTGGTGTAGCGGGGACTTCTGCCATACAAGCGTCCTAGAGTATATCTTTAATTGGTGGTATTGAATTAATTTAAATTAATTAAAGGGTAAGTCATGTCAGGACAGCCCAGCCCCGTGTTATGCACCACCTGCGCTATGTGGGAATTCAGGGACGCTGTCGGTGTCCCTGACAACCATGTGTGCCGGAAATGTATCCAGCTGCAGCTACTAGCAGACCGCATTGAGGCGCTGGAGCTGCGGATGGATGAGTTTTGGAGCATTTGCGATGCTGAGAAGGTCGTGGATAGCACGTTTAGTGAGTTGGTCACACTGCAGTTAAGGGCTGCACAGGCAGAAGGGAAATGGGTGACCATCAGGCAGAGCAGTAGAAGCAGGCAGCTAGTGCAGGGGACCCCTGTGGCCATCCCCCTCTCAAACAGGTATACCGATTTGGATACTGTTGAGGGGGATGACTTACCAGGGGAAGGCACCAGGGGTGCTTCTGCTGCTCAGGAAGGGAGGAAAAAGAGTGGGAGAGCAATAGTGGTAGGGGATTCTATCGTAAGGGGAACAGATAGGCATTTCTGTGGCCATAGATGTGACTCCAGGATGGTTTGTTGCCTCCCTGGTGCCAGGGTCAAGGATGTCACTGAACGGCTGCAGGGCATTCTGAAGGGGGAGGGTGAACAGTCAGAGGTCGTGGTTCACATTGGGACCAACAACATGGGTAGGAAGAGGGATGAGGTCCTGCAGCAAGAATTTAGGCAGCTAGGTAGCAGATTAAAGAGCAGGACCTCAAAGGTTGTAATCTCTGGATTACTCCCGGTGCCACGTGCTAGTGAGTATAGGAATAGGAGGATAGAGCAGATGAATGCGTGGTTAAAGAGTTGGTGCAGGAGGGAGGGCTTTAGTTTCCTGGATCACTGCGTCTGCTTCTGGGGAAGGTGGGACTTGTACAAGTCGGACGGGTTGCACCTGAACCAGAACGGGACAAATATCCTTGAGGGGAGGTTTGCTAGCACTGTTGGGGGGGGTTTAAACTAACTTGGCAGGGGGATGGGATAAAGAGTGGAGCTATAATAGGGGGTGATGTACAGCCAAATATAGAGGAAAAAACAAGTCAGCTTGGAAGGCAGAGCAAATATGTAATGGCACAAGGGAGTAGGGCAAGGCTGGATGGCATTTATTTTAATGCAAGGAGTCTTGCGAATAAGGTGGATGAACTGAAGGTGTTGATGAACACATGGGAGTATGATATTGTTGCTATCACGGAGACATGGTTGAGGGAGGGGCAAGACTGGCAGCTCAATATTCCGGGGTATAGAATCTTCAGGCGAGACAGAGGGGGGGTAAAAGAGGAGGGGGTGTCGCAATATTAATTAAGGAGTCAATTACTGCTGTAAGGAGGGATGATATATTAACAGGTTCCTCTAATGAGGCCATATGGGTAGAACTTAAAAACAAAAAGGGGGCAAGCACTTTGCTGGGAGTGTACTATAGGCCCCCAAACAGTCAGGGGGAGATAGAGGAACAGATATGTAGGCAAATCTCAGAGAAGTGTAGAAATAATAGGGTAATAATAGTGGGGGATTTCAACTTCCCCAATATTAACTGGGATAGTCAGAGTGTGAAAGGCTTAGAGGGTGCGGAATTCTTAAAGTGCATCCAGGAGAGCTTTTTGAGCCAGCATGTAGAAAGTCCTACAAGAGAGGGGGCGGTACTGGACCTAATTCTAGGGAATGTGGCCGGGCAAGTGGTAGAAGTGTTAGTAGGTGAGCACTTTGGTGACAGTGACCATAATTCGGTGAGATTTAAGGTAGTCATGGAAAAGGACAGAGATGGACCGGAAATAAAGATTCTAAATTGGGGGAAGGCCGATTTTAATATGATAAGGCAGGATCTGGCCAAAGTGGACTGGGATCAGCTACTTGTAGGAAAATCCACATCGGAGCAATGGGAGTCTTTCAGAAAGTAAATTGAGAGAGTACAATGGCAACATGTTCCCGTAAAGGTCAAGGGTGGGACTAACAAGCCCAGGGAACCTTGGATGTCAAGGGATATACGAGAATGTATTAGGGAAAAAAAGGGGGGCATTTGGCAGATACAAAGGACTAAAGACAGAGGAAAGGACTAAAGACAGAGGAAGCCCTAGAGGAGTATAAAAAGTGCAGGGGGATACTTAAAAAAGAAATTAGGAGAACGAGGAGGGGCCATGAAATAACACTGGCGAGCAAAATAAAGGAAAATCCTAAGGTGTTTTATAAGTATATTAAGGGCAAGAGGATAACTAGGGAAAGAGTAGGGCCCATTAGGGACCAAAGTGACAATCTGTGTGTGGAGCCAGAAGATGTAGGTGGGGTTTTAAATGAATTTTTTGCATCTGTGTTCACTATGGAGGAGGACGATGTAGACATAGAAATCGGGCAGGGGGACTGTGATATACTTGAACATATTAGCATCGAGAGGGAGGAGGTACTAGCGGTTTTAGCAGGCTTAAAAGTGGATAAATCCCCAGGCCCGGACGAGATGTATCCCAGGCTGCTGTGTGAGGCAAAGGAGGAGATTGCAGGGGCTCTGACACAAATTTTCAGAACCTCTCTGGCCACAGGGGATGTGCCAGAGGACTGGAGAACAGCTAACGTAGTACCATTATTCAAGAAGGGTAGTAGGGATAAACCAGGGAATTACAGGCCAGTGAGCCTAACATCAGTGGTAGGGAAATTATTGGAAAAAATTCTGAGGGACAGAATTAGTCTCCACTTGGAGAGGCAAGGATTAATCAGGGATAGTCAGCATGGCTTTGTCAAGGGAAGATCATGTCTGACTAATTTGATTACATTTTTTGAGGGGGTGACTAGGTGTGTGGATGAGGGTAGTGCAGCGGATGTGGTATACATGGATTTCAGTAAGGCTTTCGATAAAGTCCCGCATAGGAGACTGGTCAAGAAGGTAAGAGCCCATGGGATCTAGGGTGACTTGGCACATTGGATCCAAAACTGGCTTAGTGGCAAAAGGCAGAGGGTGATGGTCGAAGGTTGTTTTTGTGACTAGAAGCCTGTGTCCAGTGGGGTACCGCAAGGATTGGTGCTGGGTCCCTTGCTGTTTGTGGTCTACATTAATGATTTGGATGTGAATGTGAAAGGTATGATCAGTAAGTTCGCAGATGACACGAAAATTGGTGGGGTGGTAAATAGTGAGGAGGGTAGCCTCAGTCTGCAGGACGATATAGATGGGTTGGTCAGATGGGCGGAACAGTGGCAAATGGAATTTAACCCTGAAAAGTGTGAGGTGATGCATTTTGGAGGGACTAACAAGGCAAGGGAATACACAATGAATGGTAAGACCCTAGGAAAGACAGAGGATCAGAGGGACCTCGGTGTGCATGTACATAGATCCCTGAAGGCAGCAGAACAGGTGGATAAGGTGGTTAAAAAGGCATATGGGATACTTGCCTTCATTAGCCGAGGCATAGAATATAAGAGCAGGGAGGTTATGGTGGAGCTGTACAAAACGCTGGTTAGGCCACAGCTGGAATACTGTGTGCAGTTCTGGTCGCCACACTATAGGAAGGATGTGATTGCTTTGGAGAGGGTGCAGAGGAGATTCACCAGGATGTTACCTGGGCTGGAGCGCTTCAGCTATGAAGAAAGACTGGACAGGCTGGGGTTGTTTTCCTTGGAGCAGAGAAGGCTGAGGGGGGACCTGATTGAGGTGTACAAAATTATATGGGGCATAGATAGGGTAGATAGAATGGAACTTTTTCCCTTAGTAGAGGGGTCAATAACAAGGGGGCATAGATTCAAGATAAGGGGCAGGAGGTTTAGAGGGGATTTGAGGAAGAACTTTTTCACCCAGAGGGTGGTTGGAATCTGGAACTCACTGCCTGAAAGGGTGGTAGAGGCAGGAACCCTCACAACATTCAAGAAGCATTTCGATGAGCACTTGAAACGTCATAGCATACAAGGCTACGGACCAAGTGCTGGAAAATGGGATTAAAATAGACAGGGCTTGATGGCCGGCACAGTCACGATGGGCCGAAGGGCCTCTTTCTGTGCTGCATAACTCTATGGGCTCGAATTTTGAAGCCCCCGTGGAGGCGGGTTTGGATGCAGGAGTGGGTGGAAAATTGCAGAATCAGGGGGCACGAACCCTTCCCGCCCCCAACCCGCCTCCATGCCCGTTTCCCAGGAGGCGGGTACCCGACCTGTGCTGGGAGCCGCCTCCCTGAGGCGGGAAAGGGATTAGTGCCAATTAACTGCCTGTTAACATGCAGTTTTTGGCCTAATCCCTATTTTTAGCCCTGAAGTGTGGGCTGCCCGACGGCTCCAAACCACGCCAAGTTAGCAAGGCGGACCGTCGGGCTGAAGGGCTTGGAGGGTTCGAGATGTCCGGTGTTCAGGTGAGTGATGGGTGCATGAGTGCAGAAGTAAGTGTGTTTGGTGTGTTTAAATAAGTTTTACTTACCTTTACTTTCTAATGCAGGCTTCCTTCCTTCTGGTCTCGGGAGTCCCTCATCTCACCAGCACAGAAAGCAGAATGGCTTCGATCTGTCAAAAGTTGCAGCATTCTGCTTTCTGTTCTGGAGAGATTTCTAACTGAGTCTGTAGAAGTCAGATTGTCAGTGTTTGACAGCTTCACAGAGCCGTCAAACGCTGATATTTCATCTGTCAAAAGCTCTTGACAGATGAAATGTCAATCCCTGACGTCACCTGTAACCGGGTGTCCCTTAATTGGCCTGCTGAGCCCACTGGGCGGGCTCAACAAGGTCAATCAAGGGAGAATCGCGTGGGTTGGCCACAAATTGGTGGAGGCGGGACAACAGTCCAAAAAGTGGGAGTCCCGCCTCCATCACGTCCCCATTGACAAAATTCAGCCCCATGACTCTATGACTATGGGCCCGATTTTGTGGATTGTGTGGGAAATGGTCGGATTCCCCAAATGTGGGGTTCTGACACACAAAAAAATGGGTCAGCCAGCTGTACGCAATTTTCCCTCAAGTGGCCAATTAATTTCCAGCGTGTGGGCAGCCTTGCTAATTGTCCATTTCCAGTCAGGAAGCCCCACAGTATGATGTCATCATTCGTGGTGCTTTCAAGGTCCACAGCAAGCATTGCTTCCTCTGTTGGCTTCCAAATGAACCAATACAGGATGGCAGAGGAGCCTGCAGCAGCTGTGGCCAGTGCCAGACCCCGAGCTGCCTCCAAATTCGACGAAGCTTCACTGCAGGCATTATTGGATGGGGCTAGGGCCCACAGGGAGGTCCTCTTCCCTAGGTCAGGCAGGAAGAGGCCTCCCACTGAGACCAAGGCTGCATGGATGCAGGTGTCAGCAGATGTCAACTCGAATGTGCATGTAACCTTGGCATCACATCTCTAACTCCTTCCTCTGCTCCCCCACAGGACCATCCAGAGCCCCCGTCCCCACTGTGGAGGAGGAAGAGGCTGTGCAGCCAGACTCCTTAGAGGAAGCTCCAACCTCTGAGGGCGCAGCGTCTAAGCGCACCCAGCACCAGCGCAGACACTCACACCTCGGGGGGGACCTTCGGGACATAGAGTAGTGTTGTCACATGGTGTTTCACAGCTCACAAGTGAGCCTCAGCAGATTCTGGAGACAGGGACAGCAGTGGAGAGTCCTCATCGGAGGGCGCAGGGCTCTGCCAGCTCAGCTCAGCTGCGCTGCATGTCGACCCTCTGCCTCTGGGTCCATCTGCAAGAGAAGAGGTGATGGATCTCCATGCACAGATGCAGGAGTCTCTGGCAGGTTTTGTCTCCAGGGTCGCTGCGAGTGTGGAGTGAATGGAGGAGTCCATAGCGACCATGAGCAGAGCCTTTGTGGAGTCTTGGCGCATGAATGCATCACCATGGAAAGGTTGGCAACCTCCATGGAGGAGATAAGTCGCCAGGGTACGGAAAACATGGTGAGTGCTCATAAGAGAATGACATCTCTTGAGGAGCGTTGGCCATCTATTGAACAGAGAAACCAGACTTTCATGGAAGTCCTTCTGAGTAGGACTGCCAGTGCAGATACGGGTCCCCATGGCCGCCTAAAGTGCAGCAAGGTGCTCTCAAGCCGCTTCCAAGCGCTGGCCCCTTCTGGCCTGTGCAGCTTCAGGTGAGTGAGCAGCAGCCTGGTGCTCCTGTTGCTGATCCTGCTGTTCCTGGTTCTGCTGCTGCCGCCTCTGCTGCTGGAGATCCTTTAATGGCAAGAAGGGAAGGGAAAAAAAGGCATCCCATGCTTCTCGTAGATGCCTCCGCTGAGGAAGTGCTGAGTGAGGGTGGCGAGAGGGGCTTCCCAGGAGATCACATTGGAGAAGTGTGTGAGGCTCCAAATATGCCAATAATTGATGATTAGGGTCCCGACGGTCAGTCCCGCCAGCGGCGGGCGGGACTGAATGGGCTCGTGGAGAAACGGTGGTCCGAAAGTCAGACGGGGCGGAGAATCAGGCGGGGGTGGGGGTGGGGGGGTGGTCGCGATATCCTATTTCGGTCCCCGCCCGCCTGAAAACCCGCCCGACGGCTGGCAGAAAATTGGGGCTTATGACTCTATACTCTCCCTTTAGGGCCCATGGCCTAGAAATTCAGTTAAGGCCCGCCAGCAGGCTAACGCCCAAAAGTTAGCGCTGCGCGCAGAGCCAGGTGCGCCCGTCAGATATTCGGCTTTACCGCCCCAAGTCGGAACCGGCCGCTATTCCAGGGTGTGCCCGCCCCCGCTTGGGGCGCTGAAACTGAATTTCAGCGCTCTAAGTGCCGCTGCGCCACCCGATGCGGTGCAGCAGGCTGCGGTACTGCAGGCCTCCTCCTTCTCTTAAGGTGGAGGTGACTGCAACAGCGAGATCGCCGCTGGATTGTGCCGGCAAATGAGCCCGGCACCAAGCAGAAGTGCCGGGCTCGCGGAAAGCAGCCGGCAATGCCGCGGGGGGGGTGGAGGAGGCCGGGGAAGGAGGTGCGGGCAGGTGGCCGCCGAAAAAGCGGCCGGCCGCACCTCCACCTTAAAGCGCCCCAGTAGCGCAGCAGTACGGCCCCGTTTTTCAATCGCTGTTTGCGGCCGCTGCAGAAGAGGCGGCCGCAACTAAATATGGGGTTTGGGCCGGAAGCGGGGCGGAACCGGGGCACTGCGCACACCGATGACGTCATCGGTGTCGGCGCAGCGCTACCGGCTACCGCCGCCATTACCGCAGCGCTGAATATCAGCGCACCCTCTTACACTTGTGCAGAAGCCCTCTTTGGGCGGTAACTGGGCGCAAAGCCCACTGAATTTCTGGCCCCATGTGTCTTTTGTTGTCATTGATTTGTTGACTGTGGCCACTATAGTTTTTCAAATACCCAGTTTTTCTAAGGTCTGACCAACAGAAGCAGTATTTTGAGAGAAACAGTGACCCAGACTACAAACCCAATAACATGAATAGAGCTGATTTAGTCTTTCCTTTAAAAAAACAATGTAGCATACCAGTGGTTACCAATTTTTCCACAAACCCAAACACTGACACTAGGGGCCGGATTTTGTCATTGGGGGTGGGCTGGGGGCATGTCAGGTGGTCGGCGTGTCAGGACCCCGCCTCCGATGTGAGGCGGGACAATTGAGCGATTTTGCCCTAATTGGGCCCTTGATTTCCAGCGTGTGGGAGCCCCTGGCCCAATGAGTATTTTGATACTGAAACTCGCCTCCGATGACGTCATCTATGCAGCTGGATTTAAGGCCTGCAAGCAGCCTTGGTTCTTTTTCAGCCGTACAACTTTATCAACATACTTCTGAGGGATTCCTACTGCAACTATGTCCAGCACCAGACCAAAGTGTGCACCCAGATTCGATGAGGCCTCCCTCCAAGCTCTGGTGGAGGGAGCAAGAGCAAACAAGGAAGTGCTCTTTCCTTCCTCAGGGAGGAAAAAGCCTCCACAACAGACCAAACCTGTGTGGCTGCAAGTGGCACAGGAGGCGAATGCGATTTCAATGTGCAGCAGAACCTGGCTGCAGTGCAGAAAGAGGCTTCATGACCTTTTCCACACAGGAAAAGTGAGTATTCCATCCCCATGACCCTCAATCTGATCCCCATCGCCTCTCATCACCAGCACTCTGCTTAGTCAACTTCCTCCTCCACATCCCACTTCAACCTTACATCCCTGCACCCTTACCCATTCCCTCTCTCTGTATGTTCACATTCACTTAACTATTCGACTATGCAGCCCTCACACAATGGATTCTCTACTCACTCCTTCATTGTCACTCAAACTCCGCTTGTGTCCCTCATTGCAGGAAAAGAGAGCCCACAATAAGAGGGAGAGGGCGAGGACAGGAGGAGGGCCACCCTCAATAGCCCAGCTCACCTTTGCAGAGGAGGCAGCCCTGGAGATCGTGGGAGTCGAGGAGGATGTGCAAGTGGGGGGCGGACAGACGGGCGCATCACAGCAAGCTGGTGACAGAATAGTTTTGCATCTCTCTCGTTGACATTGCATGAGTGACTGATATGGATTATGATGCTTCAATGTTCATGCAACGTTTATCTCACATGTCTAACTCTTTCCTTTACTCCCCCACAGGACCATCGACAGCCCCCCTCCCCACTGTCCAGGAGGAACAGCCTGAGCCAGAAGACTCCTCAGAGGAAGCTGCAACCTCTGAGGGCGCAGCGTCAACAGAATTAAACACACCCAGCACCAGCGCAGACACTCACACCTCGGTGGGACCTTCGCGAGATAGAGTAGTGTTGTCACCTGGTGTATCATAGCTCACAAGTGAGCATCAGCAGATGGTGGAGACAGGGACAGCAGTGGAGAGTGCTCGTAGGAGGGCGCAGGACTCTCCCAGCTCGGCTCCGCTGCATGTCGACCATCTACCTCTGGGTCCATCCAGGAGAGCAGAGCTGGAACTCCAGGAACAGGTGCAGGAGTCTCTGGCAGGTTTTGTCTCCAGGGTCGCTGCGCGTGTTGAGCGAATGGAGGAGTCCATCGCTAACATGAACAGAGCCTTTGTGGAGGCATTGGAGCATGAACGCATCACCAAGGAAAAGATGGCAACCTCCCTGGAAAGGATGGCTGCCTCCGTGGTAAGGCTGGCTACCATACAGGAGAGGATGGCTATGGTAGAGGAGGGGATGGCTATGGCCATGGAGGAGCTTAGTCACCAGGGTCTTGAAAACACGGTCATTGTTCATAATAGACTGACATCTCTTGAGGAGCGATGGTCAGCTATTGAGCAGAGAAACCAGACCTTCATGGAAGTCCTCTGGAGTAGGACTTCCAGTGCAGAAACGGGTCCTCATGGCCCCCCTGAAGTGCAGCAAGGTGCTATCAAGCCATTTGCTAGCTCTGAAGTGGGGCTGGCTCATGAGAGGGATGTTGGTGGCAGAGAACAAGGAAGTGGGGGCTCCTCTCCAAGCGCTCACACGACCACGCCACTGCAGAGCCCTCGGTCAGAGCCCCACCAGAGTCCTCACCCAACTGAGATGGGCATCTCAGCCCTTGCACAGCCGCAGGAGCAGCAGACTGTTGCACAGCCCTCATAGGCTCGCAACCGCAGAGAACGCCCGCCAAAGGTGTCGAGGCAGGAGCAGCAAGGAAGTGAGCAAGTGGCCTCCCCATCTGCTGAAGGGGAAGCACTATGTAGGAGCATGCGTAAGAGGAAGATAATGCACAAGTAGTCACAAGGGTAATCACTTGGGTGTTCTGTTGTGTTTTGAAAAGCCATCTGTGAATTGTGATGATAAAAAAAATTGATGGCAAACTGTTTAAGTTGTGGCCTTGTCATTTCGCAAATGGGACTTCCACATTGAAAGCTTAGGGCGACTTGCAATTGTCAGTATGGTGGTCAGAGTGATAGGAATCCACAGGTTCTTGTCCATTGTCGATGCTCTGGTAAGAAGGTGCGAGGCAAAAGTGTTTGATTGGGCAGGCTAAAGAAATCTGGCCAAGATGAGTGCATCCTTTGCATCCTGGGCAGCAATGTGCTCGCGTGCTGTTGCTGGTTGATGTGCCTCCGCAAGCTGTTCGTTGTTGCTCTCCTCCTCCTCATCTGAGGAGGCTATGCGATCAGCCACTTGTACCTCAGCCAGCTGCAAGCCACGATGCTGTGCCATGTTGTGAGGTGCACAGCAGGCCACGACGATTCTGGAGACCCTGGCTACTGAGTACTGCAGGGCTCCACCTGATCTATCAAGGCATCTGAATCGCATCTTCAGCAAATTGATGGTTTGCTCGATTATGGATCTGGTGGCAATGTGGCTGGAGTTGCAGTGCTCCTCAGTTTCGTTGGATGGGCTCTTCAATGGCGTCATTAGCCACATCTTCAGGGGATAGCCCTGGTCTCCAAATAGCCCTCCGAAAAGTTGGTTGGGTGGACTGAAGAGCGGAGGCACACTAGACTGGGTTAGGATGAAGGAGTCATGGCAACTGCCAGGGTACTTGGTGCAAACATGCAAAATTTCCTTCTTGTGGTCACACACCAGCTGCACATTGAGGGAGTGGAAACTCTTGCGGTTGACAAAAATACCTGGATTGTGATGGGGTGCCTTAAGGGCTACATGTGTGCAGACAACAATGCCCTGCACCCTTGGAAAGCCTGCCAGATTCGCAAACCCAACCGCATGTGCGGTTACACTTGCTTGATCCTTGGAGAAATTGATGTAATTATGAGCGTTTGAAAGAGGGCATCGGTTACCTGCGTGATGCAAGTGTGTGCAGCCGCCTGGGAGATGCCGCTGATGTCTGCTGTTGATCCATGGCATGAGCCTGAAGCAAAAAAGTTGAGTACGGTGGTGACTTTGACGGCCACTGGTAAGGAGTGTCCACCAGCTCCTCTGGGCTCCAGGTCTTGCTGCAGCATTGCGCAGATGTCACCCACTACCTCTCGCGAAAGTCTCAGCCTCCTTTGGCACTGCCGCTCAGTCATGTTGAGGTAGCTCATCCTCTGTCTGTAAACCCTGTTTTGGGGGTATCTCCTGCGGCAACGTGCTTCCATGCGCTGGCGCCTTCTGGCCTGTGCAGCTTCAGGTGGGTGAGCAGCAGCTTGGCGCTCCTGTTGTTGCTCCTGCTGTTGGTGCTGCTGTTGTTCAGGGTTCTGCTGCTGCCACGGCTGGTCTTCATCCAAATCTGATGTCCAGGAGGAAAGGAAATAAATGGTTCCCATTCTTCTGCTATATACCTCAGTTGAGGAAGCGCTCAGTCAAGGTGGGGAGAGGGGTTTTCCAGGAGGTCACACTGGGAATGGGAGTCAGGCTCCAAACTTCCACAATAATGAGTAGGCCTGCTAAAAGTTCCCCCAGACCTGAGACAACAAAGTTCTGCCACCTGCAAATGATGATTGCTGAAACCTCCTTTTTAATGGTGGAGCTGCAGCTGTTAGTAAGCAGTCCACTTGTGAGGCCGCCAGGATTAACTGGCGTGTTCCAGAGGAGACGTGCAGCATGGGGGAAATGTGTTAAATTCAGAAAGGCCTCTCAAAATGCGATTATAGAGGCACTTAACTGGTTCTTAAGGGCCTGAAGGGCCTATCCCGCCTCTTGGAGGTGGGATGGAAACAGGGTCTGAAACCCCCGATTATGGGAAAATTGCTCAAAGGCGGGCTGGAGGCAAGATCGGATCCACCCGCCATTTTTTGCAATTTTAACAACTCGCACGCCTCTAAACCCGCCTCCTCGGGCTTGGCAAAATCCAGCCCTAGAAGTGAGACTTGTGAGGTTTTGTATGTTTTCAACGCATACACTGTGATGCTGTAATGAACATTAATATTGGAGAAGAACCAGGACTTTGTGCAAAGGACACTACCAAGAACATTCTAGCCAAGTTGTGTTAATCCAACCCTGAGTTACTCCAAATGAGACCACAAACATTATTTGTGAAGAAAGTTAAAAATGATTTAAATAGGCACAACCAGTTCCGCAACCAACATTTTAAGAACTTTCTACACTCGTAAGTTTTAATTAATTTAAAAATCAATCCTCATTCTAAATAAAAGCAGTTAGTGGATCTTTCTGCACATCAATGCCATATTGCATCAGACTACTGCACATGGTTGATCTAATGGGGTTGGTCACTTCTCTGGGGTTTTTGTTCAGACATAGAGACAGTCTTAATATAATCTAATTGAAAACATTCCTTCTTCATGAAGAACATTTTTTTTAAGTTTTAGGAGTCTTCTCAGCCAGGCCTGGACCCAATCACTGTGTTAGACGGGTCATCTGTCTCCCAGATCAATCTTTAAAATACACAACATGTTTGTGTAGGTATAATAAAACTGCTGTCTATGGGTGGTCTGTATCCTTGTGCTTGATCTTTGTGGCTATTTATGGGCAGCTTCGAATCCAATTGCAGATGCTGCTTATGCAATAGAAAGTTGTTCCATTTTTCTGCCTATTGGGAGCAGCACTGTTAACTGTGTTTGGTTAAACGAGAGACCGAGAAAAAAAGAATATCCCCCGTAACTCATTCAAGGCACACTCCCATTATGAGATGATTTAACTACACTAATGTACTACAGTCATAATGACATTATTTGAACCCTGAGGACCGTATGGACAGGAATAAGCTCAACAGATGCCCAACTTATTCCCTATTGTTGTCCCTTTTTTGGTCTGTCTGTACAGGAGAAAGTACATTAGTAAGCCTCTTCGCAGCTCCAGCTTCAATATTGCTTCGTAAGGAGTCTGACTTCACAATGTCGGCTACTAAAAAAATCACTACATGGCCAACAGCTGACCAAACTAATCTTACATAAGGTAGGCAAGTTGTGGTTGTTGGTGGTGCCTTTTGGTAGCAGCATTTACTTAGATCACTGAGTCAGGTGCATTAACATTACAACCTAAACAGCTGAGATAGCAGGACTGGAATTACAGCAGGCCAGCTGCAGCAGTATCAAATTGAGCCTTTGGAAAGCACTTGCTATCGTCTTTGTGCATATGAATTCTGCGGTATTCGCAACTATACTTTATATGCACATAGATAGATTGGGAGGTTTCACCTGATTTGATAAAAAGTGGAGGCAATTTATAAGCTGGTGAGCAGTTTCTAATTTTTTCCCCTTCCTTTCCTGCAGGTGATGACTCATCCAGGGTGCAGTTACATTGGCACTAGGAGTCAATCCACTGGTCCCTCACACAACTGCCCATTCTTCATGGGAGAGCCAAAACAGTAAGTGTTCACAGTTCTATTTGACTGTAACGATATGTTACTCAGTTCAATCCGGTTCTCAATCCATTCATACACAGTTCCCAGTGGGAGTCACTGGATATCAATCAAAAGTGGCTGTACTTTTCCCCCCTCTCTGGCACAAGGATGCTTTTACCGATTTTATCACCCTTCCTCACCTTAGCCAAGACCAGTTAGCTCATCACAGACATGGATTAAACCTTTCTTGGTCTGTACAGCTCCATTCCACACTAGGCAATGCATTTATCCATTGAGCCATTTCAGGAGGTCAGAAACATTGTCCTAACACAAACTTACAACTGGGTTTTTTCTCCATAAACTGCTTCTTGCAGTAGATGATGCACAGGATGAGGAGAGCCAGCAGAACCATGGCCAAAGCACTGCATATCACTGCCGCCAATGCAGTGTCACGAGGGCTGGAAGCAGTCGATGGGATCTTCACCAGGTTTACTCTAGTGCTACCTAAAAACAAGAACAAGTGGAAAGGAGTGTTAGGAATGACTACAAGACCTCAACACCTTGAATCCCACACTTCGGCCAGAAATCAGAACTATACCAATTTATGTTCTTAAGTGCATGTGTCTATATTGATGCACTTCTAATATACAGGAAAGATAATGCTTTAAATCTAATTTTCATTCAGATGTTAAGATGATGTTCAAACAATTACAAATTCCAAACACTTTTCAGTACATACCTCATTATTTTAGTTGAATGGGTTTTATGATCTATACATACAGGCCTGGAAATGTCTACACCCTCGCTCCGCTGGCATAAATGTGGCAGAATGGAACCCCCGCCCACCCTGACCCAAAGCCGGAGACCCCATTCCATATCTTGAGGATGGAGTCATTTGCATATCCAGGGTGGTCCGCCACTACCTGCAAGGATATGAGCCACTCCACCCTTTGATGGCGGAGCCGTGCTTTGCCTCTCTGCCTGAAGTCTCCATCCCATGAGGATCACATTTTAGGGGCACAATATTTACTTTTTCTCTTAGAGGTAACAAAAAAGTTTGAAACTATGATTTGCTAGCAATGTGATGAATATATATTTTTGTGTACAGACTGTGTAATTCTAAATGTGCAGGAAACATTGTCATTTTCAGGTTGGCAGGCTGTAACTAGTGGAGTGCTGCAAGGATCAGTGCTTGGGTCTCAGCTATTTACAATTTATATTAATGATTTAGATGAAGGAACTGAGTGTAATGTATCCAAGTTTGCTGATGATACAAAGCTAGGCGGGAAAGTAAGCTGTGAGGAGGACACAAAAAGCCTGCAAAGGGATATAGACAGGTTAAATGAGTGTGCAATCAGGTGGAAAATGGAGTATAATGTGGGGAAATATGAGGTTATTTACTTTGATAGGAAGAATAGAAAAACAGAATATTTTTTAAATGGTGAGAAACTATTAAATGTTGGTGTTCAGAGAGATTTAGGTGCCCTTGTACAGGAAACACAGAGAGTGACCATGCAGGTACAGCAAGCAATTAGGAAGGCAAATATGGCATGTTGGCCTTTATTGCAAGGGGGTTGAAGTACAAGAGTAAGAAAGTCTTGCTGCAATTGTACAGGACTTTGTTGAGACCACACCTGGGCCTAGAAATTGAGTTGGCGCCACGCCAGGGCTTTAGCGCCGGAAATTTAGCGCCGGCGCTAAGTCCCCCTGCGCGCGCCAAAAATTCAGTAGCGCCGCGCCCAGACGGCTGCCGGCGCTACTGGAGGGTGTCAGCACCTCGCAATGGGCGCTGACTGCCGCATTGCGGCGCTAATCCGCCGCTGCGGCACCCGATGCGGTGCGGCAGGCTGGGGAAGTGCAGGCCTCCTCCTTCCGTTAAGGAGGAGCTGCCTGCACCCGACCGCTGGCCGTTGATCTGTGGAGAAAAATGAGCCCGGCACCTCGGAGAAGTGCCGGGCTCGCGGCCCACACGCATCTGTGCCGCGGGGGGGTGTTGGAGGAGTCCGGGGAGGGAGGTGCGGGCAGGCGGCCGCCGGGAAAGCGGCCGGCCGCCGCGCGACCTTAATGCGCCGGTGCTAAGACCCGTAGCGAACTTTTGAAAAATTGTTGGTTGCGGCTGCCACGGGCGAGGCGGCCGCAACTCAATTTCGGCGTTCGGGCGCGTTGCCACGGCAACCGGGACGCTGCGCACACCGATGACGTCATCGGTGCCGGCGCAGCGCAACCGGCTAACGCCGATGGCAGCGCCCAAGTGAATTTCTCAATCGGCTGTACTTGCGGCGCTAGGCCCTCTAGCGCCTCAAAATGGGTGCTAACCCCACTCAATTTCTAGGCCCTGGAGTACTGTGCTCAGTTTTGGTCTCCTGATCTGAGGAAGGACATACTTGCCTTAGAGATGGTGCAACAAAGGTTCACTAGATTGATTCCTGGGATGAGAGGGTTGTCCTGTGAGGAGAGATTGAGTAGAATGGGCCTAAACTCTCTGGAGTTTAGAAGAAAGAGAAGTGATCTCATTGTAACACACAAGATTCTGAGGGGGATTGACAGGGTAGATGCTGAGAGGTTGTTTCCCCTGGCTGAAGAGTCTAGAGCTAGTGGGCATAGTGTCAGAATAAGGGTTCGGCCATTTAATAATGAGATGAGGAAGAATTTCTAAACTCAGAGGATTGTGAATCTTTGGAATTCTCTACCCCAAAGTTGTGAATCTTTGGAATTCTCTACCCCAAAGGGCTATGAATGCTGAATCATCGAGTATATTCAAGGCTGAGATAGACAGATTTTTGGACTCATAGAAACATAGAAGATAGGAGCAGGAGGCTGTCCCTGCCTTCTCCCCATATCCCTTGATCCCTTTAGCCTTAAGAAATATATCCAACTCCTTCTTGAATATATTTAATGAATTGGCCTCTACTGCCTTCTGTGGTAGAGAATTCCACAGGTTCACCACTCTCTGGGTGAAGAAATTCCTCCTCATCTCTGTCCTAAATGGCTTACCCCTTATCCTTAGACTGTGACCCCTGGTTTTGGACTCTAGGGGACTCAAGGGATATGGAGATCAGGCGGGAAAGTGGAGTCGAACATCAGTCATGATCTTATTGAATGACTCAAGGGGCCGTGTGGCCTACTCCTGCTCCTAATTCTTATGTTCTAATGGAGAAACCGGGTCCAGTGTGCTGATTTTCAGATTGCGTTTGGAAGATAACTGTGTGAGAACAAACTTTATGTGGTAAATTTTTTATAACACTGGAACTGCACCTAAAACAACTGCACATGCAAGTTTATTTTTTGACCTCCATGCCTTTTCCCCAGTGGCTGGGTAAGGTACATGTAAGTCAGCAAAGTAAATAAACCTGCATTGTTGCCCTGTACAGGTGAGCTGAATCACTCAGCTTGTCACCAGAAAAGATGGTGGTTTTTGCCTCTGGTAACAGTGGAGACATCGGCAAAACCCATCAATTTAGGTGGGTTGTGGCACCTGCATGATAGAAACACCATCTCATTTGCCACTGAGAATAAGCTGGCTTTGGGAAAACATAGCATAAATCTTCACTCACCTGCATAGGTGGGTTGTAGCTAAACACTTCACACTTGTCTAGAAATAAACCTTCTCCTAGGTAGTACAGTTTATCATTAATTTATTAAATGTACTGCAGGTAATAGAAACAGTACCAAACTCAATTGTTTTTCCTAGGGCAAGGATGCAAAACCATTTGGAGTTTGGTTTTGACACATGTTTTTGACATGTGTATCTGGAACCTATGAGTGCCAAAACCAGTATGATTATTCAGAAATGCGAGCCCTTGCACACCAAAAGTACAACCCCACCATATATAAAATTCAAACCCCCACAGACAAATAAAAAGGGACTCCCACACATACAAGTAAAACAAGGCTTCTCATACACAAAGGCTGAGATACATAAATATTTAAGCCCACACCCTCTTTGCCCCCATGCCCCTTTTCTAGGACGCTTCAGCCTCAGCGATTTACCTTGCAGGGGCTGGAGGACTGGTAAAAGGCTGATTTCTGATTGGTGCAAAAAAACTGTTTCTTGATTGGTCTAAATCCACCAATCAGGGAGCAGCCTTTCCCACTCTTCCAGTGCTGCGCAGCATAAAGTGCTGAAGCTGAACCAAAGTAGAAACTGGTTTTGTGCACAAATATGCAACGGTGAAAGGAACCTTAAAAAAATCATTGCCCAGACAAAAGGAGCTCACTGGCTTGGGACAACCTACCCCCTCCACCAATCTAGGTCACAGGAAGCTTTAACCAAAGCAAAAACTTGTTTCAAACCATTAGTTTAATCAGTAAAATAGGAACAATGGGTAATTACTGAAGAATGTGTGGTTAATACAGCACCATGATTACAAGTTAAAGTAATTGCAACACTGTAGCTGATAATACTAACAAGGGCACTGTTCCTTTTTTTATTGCAGACAACACTTTCCCTGGTAAGTTCAACATGGTGTCAATGTTAAATCACTATTTGTTTTCTCAACTTCTTAAAATATCATGAAAGAATCTTGGAGTAAGAATCCCTTTGTTTTGCTATTTCGAGCAAAATGGTAAACACGTTCTAAAAGAATTCCTTTACATTTTCACTCGAAATACTGAACAGAAGAAACAGTCATAAATGTCATCACAGAGAGGAATCTACCCTTTAGTAATAACTTGTGCTGTCCTGGATGGGCAAAGTATAAAAATTCAGAACACTCAGACTGATAATCCAGATGTTCACAGAAAGGATCGTGCTTCTAATTTCTGTTCTAAATATTTCTTTGCCTACACTGTTTCAGAGGACCCCATGTCAGAGGCAGGAATTACATTTCCACATTACTGCAGGCAGTGCCAGCAGGAGAGCAAGCTTCTGACTCGTGATTTTCATTCATTGTTTTCAGGTTGGAAAACGAATATGCAAGTTTAAACACTATTTTCTGAAGTGTGTCTTTTACCTGCAGTTACACCCAAAATAAGACCTATGTACTTACTGAATGATGACAGGTAGAATCTTGAAATAGGATGGGTAACTGAGTTGACTCATGAGAATTCTTGCAAACTCCTTCAAAATTGTTCAAAACAAAACAGTAAAATGAATAGAACGATTAATGAAATTGTCCTAGTTCATCTCCATTAAGTTTAGTTTTTTAAGTGGGCTATCCACTATTTGATGGGAGGATGATGCTACAGTGTACTTGTTAAGATCTAAGATGCTGGGTCTGGCACTAGTCCCTCGTTTAGATCAGTTAACTCAGTACAGACCAGGGAGCAAACCGGCCTTGTCTTATGGTTCAGTACTATGGTGTTTTGACCCACTCTGCTGTCAGGCAAGCTTTCATTCACAGAACACCTGAAAAGGTGGTTTTGCAGCAAATGTATAATACTCTTAAAAGAACATATTGTTTATGACTCTTAATCTCGTTAACCTTTGGGGGGGGGGGTGGTTTGAACAAATGCTATCTCAGCCCACAAAAGTTTACATGATTGAGGCGCTGCAAGGCAAAAAAAATTCGTTATTAAAAATGCCCCAGTTTAGGAACATTAAATCCTAGATGACCGTAATCTCAGTATTCACAGGTCTGACTGCATACCATCTGCGCAATAATTTCAACAAAACTGTAGGTGGTTAGCCTTGGAGGCATAGTCTTGCAGATGAAAATCCTGGGGATTCTAGCAAAGAAGTCTGCTTAAAAGAAATGTAGAGAACAAGGAAAAGATTTTTGTT
The DNA here is from genome assembly GCF_052327205.1 of Somniosus microcephalus. NCBI lineage: Eukaryota > Metazoa > Chordata > Chondrichthyes > Squaliformes > Somniosidae > Somniosus > Somniosus microcephalus. The sequence continues at coordinate 175,837,821 of NC_140996.1, read as the reverse complement.
GATGAAACTGTTGATTAGAAAACCTAAAATCCTGATTGGTTGTACTTTCTCGCAGCACAGGTAGTAACTCGTAGAACTATTGTTATGTAGGTAACTACAACAATGTAAGAATATGGGTAACAGCACCTCATCTTCCGATTAGGCACTACAGCCTTCCAGACTCAATATCGAGTTCAATAATTTCAGAACATAACCTTGGCCCCTATTATATTTTTTATCCACACCTTTGGTTTGTGCCTTTTCCTTTTCTCTCTCCCCATGGCAGCTATCTCTCATTCTGCCAGCGCATTTCACACTTCATCTAGAGCCATCTTTTGTCTCTTTTACCTGTCCTATTACCATCTCATCTCGTCTTGATTACCTCTTAATGTCTCTTCACTTCCCTTTTGTTCTTTCATCCCCTCCCCCATTTCCCAGCCCCCAAACTGGCCTTTTAATCTGTTGAATTTCCTGCCTTTTTTTCTCAGTTCTGATGAAGAGTTTTGACTTGAAACGCTGACTCTCTTTCTCTCTCCACGGATGTTGCCTGGCCTGCTGAGTTTTTCCAGCATTTTCTGTTGTTGTTTTGGATTTCCAACATCCGCAGTATTTTGCTATCATAAGAATATGGGGTTGTGGATTGTGCTTTTCTGTCTGACTTTAACTGAATGATCCTTTTCGGTGCTTTAAGCAAAGTTGTCATGTTATTTTACATGTTGCTTTTCACCAAAAATGTAAAGTATTGGTAGAAGGATTAGAGGGGAGTTGAGGAGAACTTTTTTAACCCAGAGGGTGGTGGGGGTCTGGAACTCACTGCCTGAAAGGGTGGTAGAGGCAGAGACCCTCATCACATTTAAAAAATACTTGGATATGCACTTGAAGTGCCGTAACCTACAGGGCTACAGACCAAGAGCTGGAAAGTGAGATTAGGCTGAATAGCTCTTTGTCGGCTGGCACAGACATGATGGGCCGAATGGCCTCCTGTGCCGTAAATTTCTATGAATCTATGAAAAAAGAACATGTATAGGCACATATGTGTGTTCACTATTCAAATTACATGGGTTTTCAAATACAAACGATGATTAAATACGAATGCTAACAGCAAGATATATGTAGTGCTCCAAATAGGGGACTCACACCCTAATGAAGGAATTAACTTCAACCCCAGGCTACAGTTCATAATAAGTTTTTCATAACTTCAGTAGTTTGATAAATTTCTTCCTGCTAAAGCCTTCTTTAATAATCCCAGCAGTGATTTGTCTCAATAAGATTACATTTTATAATCTGTGCTCTTTATAGAGTTAAATCAAATAGAATGTATAATTATGTGTTTTGTTACTTAATTAGCCTTTCTGGTCAATGGTGACAGATGGGCACAGAGCTTCTAACCTCAAAGGAAATGACAGTGTGCAAGAGCTGATATGTAGTAAAGGGGCAAAGAAATGCTACTGGGAGACAACACAGCAGGCAGAGGAAAATGCATGTGCCATATTTGAGATGCATAAGATTTGGGAGGGGTATTCTACTGGAGAGTGGAAGCCTACCCTTATGCATACAGATAAAGGAAAAGACACTTGCTTGTAGAAAGTGTCTATAGATAAAGTATATGTTTCAGGGATGAAAAAGATCCCCAAATTAGAGAGAAGAGCCTCATTCACTGGAATGGAGCACATATATTTAATTTCCAATCAGATTTTCAGTTCACATCACAAAGTTCAATAAGAAAAGTATTTTGTGGTTCATTAACTTTATTTAAAAAAAAACTAAACAAAGTCTTTAATGGTTCTGTAGCTAAGCTCAGGTTGTGCAGAAATGGTTTAAATGATGTGACAGTGATTAAATGTCCTGGCCATTTACTTTAAACTCTTTTTCCAATTTCTAATTTTCTCTTCTTTTTAAGCTTTCCCATTCACCATTAAGTGCTAATCTGTTCCCGAGCCTCCGCCAGTATTGCTCTGTTAAACATCCACTGGAAGCACTTTAATATTACAGGGGTGTGGCCAACCCCACATGAGTGGCACAGCTCATAGGACACAACTACAGGACCTTCAGGTAACCAATACCAGTGAAGACCCAGGAAATTGCGGGCTTATCAATTTGCTGTTGGGTTAATACCACTTGTTCTAGCTGCTTATGCATGTTTGTGCTTTGGAGCCCCTGTTACTTAGTGGAGCACAGTATACCCAGGGACATTGACATCAGCCACCAAATTTAAACAGGGTAAAATGGTGCATGTAGGTTGCTCTTCCCAAACAGGAACAAAAACCTGGTAAGTGTAAAAGCATCGTAAAGAGATGTAGGACATTTCTCCTCCATTTTTTTCTTCTTTTCCCATCTCAAATATGCTAGATGCCTCCCTCAATGGTGTTGATGATATCTGGAGCTTACCGTATGGGGAACTGAAGTCATAAACCTGCATCACTCTACTGCTTTGTGCAGCTTCCTACCCTTTATTTTCCATAAGCATCACTTTCTGCTTGAGTAGCATTCCATCATAATCCTTTACTGGTAATGGCTACACAATAACTCATTACAATTAGACTAAGCTTACTGAGGTTGCCTGTACAGTATGGTTGGCAATCTATACCGTCCCTGAAAGGCATAGGAAAATACTGTTAGATGGTGCTACAGTAATTTCTGCTGCATTCATTAATTAACAAATGTATTTCTATTCTACAGGCTCTGTTCCCACACTTCTGGTATAAACTGGAACAGTTGCATGATAAAATGATTGCCGATCCTTTACTGTAATTGCTGCTTTGAATGGAGATGAATCATTTGCGACATAACGATGGAGGAGAGTCTGGCCTCTCCCATCATGTATCTGTTTGCACAGGATTTGCACTGTGAAATTTACATATCAGAAGCTGCTGCAATGTAAAGGATTTGGTCATAAGTGTCATGCGTATTTGACTTTTTTTTCTAGCCTGGTGAACATTCCATACCTTTAATTAAGCAATTTTATCATCATATATAATATTAATTGTTGAAATTTCCACACTTTTAAATGAATTAGGAAAAATCATAAGGCATGTAAATATTTGTAATATTAAATATCTACTTACATAACAATCCTGACTGAGATAATCTGATCAAGTAGAAGGACAGTTTTACAACTAAAATAAATAAGGTTTACATCACTTTTAAAATAACAAAGGAATTGCATGCAAACATTTGTACTACTGGCATAGTGTAATTTCCAGGCTTATGTATCATTTGCATTTATACTTTAAGGCTCTTGATCATTCTGACCAGAGGAGGAAGCAATGAGCAGCTTAGAGGTCACATAATAAATAAAATTCAACACCATTTCCAGTGATTCTTTGATGCTGCAAGCTGGCAATATGGGGTGGTGCCATTTTGAATGCTTTCTGCCCGCTAACGGGTGTAGTTCAGATTCCATTGGCTTCTGGGATCTACTCGCATTGTACATGCCAATGATTCTGAGGGTTATTTAAATATATGTAAATGACGATAACCAGCGTTAAGAGTCTCCAAAACCCATGACTTATGCACCAAGGGCAACTTAGAATGAAAGAAGAGGTGTACCTGTTGCCAGCATCAGATGAGACTAGCGGCAGTAACTTACTTTGGAGCCTGCAGGCTGAAGAAACTTTCAAGAGAGATTGCTGAAGTTACAGAGAAGCTTTTAAAGCATTTTTGCTTTGCACCTAGATTGAGCTGGATTTTTTATTCATTCTGGCAAGGCCAGCATTTCTGGCCAGCATTTATTGCCTATCCCTAATGGCCCTGAGAAAGTGGCGGTGGGCCTTCTTCTTGAACTGCTCTGTGTGTTGAAGGTGTTCCCACAATGCTGTTAGGTAGGGAGTTCCAGCATTTTGACCCAGCTACGATGAAGGAACGGTGAGTCAGGAAGATGTGTGACTTGGAGGGGAACTTGGAGAGTGTGCTTCACTAAAGAGGCAATAAATAAGAGCCGTGCTAGCTAATACATGAAGACCTACAGCCAAGATCATCTGCCTGGACAGCTCTGCCTGTGGCTATGATAATGATAACTGCACTCAAGTTTTATGCCACAGGGGGAATCTGGGTAATATATCACCCAGGATGCCATCCGGCCATACATTTGTCAGATAACTGACACACTTATTAGAAGAACTGGGGAATTCATCCAGTTTTGCATGATAGCAAGACAATTACATGATAGGGCCATCCAGTTTTATTGTGGTTTTGGGTTTCTCAAAGTGCAGGGTGTAATAGATAGCACCCAAGTACCATTATGAGCTTCTCCGGTTAACATTCTTAATACAACTTGCTGAATGTCCAGATGCAAAGTTGACTCTGAAACCATGGGCAGCCTGCTTTTCTGTCTCCTCTGGAAAACGGACTCATTTTCACCCACTCTACAGTCCTCTGGCTCTCTCGTGGTCACCCAGTGTTACATCCTCACTTAACTATCTAATTCACCCTGGTGAAAGATCCCCCCCCCACCAAGCACACTACCCCTATATCACACTTTACAGTGGGGTCAGCGCTGGACAGCTTTGGTGGGTGCAATTTTAAGGCCAATGTTCCAGTATAAGATTGTAAAAATTAACAATATTTTAACCTGATTCTAGTGAATAGAAATTCAAAGTAAATCAAGTGCAGGTCAATCAGAGGTGACAGAGAGAGAAGGGTTCAATGTTGAGTAATTCAGAGTAAAGGAAATCAGCTAAAGATAAGAGCTAGAGCTAAATGTTTTCACCTGTGACCTTATTACTTTCAAATACACCCAGAAGAACCATTTTCATCTTATTTTTCCAGTCTTTCGCTACCACCAGTGCTACAGACACTACAGTTATAGAGTAAATTCATCTATCCCACTTTTACATTTAAGGGAAGAGTCGGTGTGGTGGCCCTATCTCCAACCCTTGCTCAGTTATTGAGTTTATCATGGAGGTGTTTGCTATCATGGAGAGAGGATCAGGCTGATTGCTTGGGGAACAGGAGGTGTAGGGGTCGATTTTATTTCAGGTGCGGGGAATTGGCGGGTTCCCCGAATTTAGTGATTCCGACATGATTGTAAATGGGTCTGTGAGATTGATGCAAATTTAACACAATTGGCCAATTGATTTCCAGCGTGTGGGAAGCCTTGGCAATTGAGTATTTCCAGTCAGAAAGTCGCAGAATATGACATCATCATTGCTGCTGCTTTTAAGGTCCACAGCAAGCCTTGCTTCCTCTGCAGGCTTCCAACCTTCAACATTAAGATGGCACAGGAGCCTGCAGGAGGAACGGCCAGCAGGAGGGCCAGATCTGCGCCCAAATTTGATGAGGCTTCACTACAGGCATTACTGGATGGTGCTAGGGCCCACAGGGAGGTCCTCTTCCCTTCTTCAGGGAGGAAGACGCCTCCTAGCCAGACCAAGGCTGTGTGGCTAGAGGTGGCAGGTCAAGTCAACTGCTTGGGGCTCACACGAAGAACGTGGTTGCAGTGCAGGAAAAGATTCCATGATCTTCTTTGCACTGGAAAAGTAAGTACTGTATGATGTTTCCATCACCCTCAATCTGATCCCCATTGCCTTTCCTCACCAGCACTCAGCTTTAGTAATCTCTTCCTGCACATCCCACTAGACACTCACATCCATGCACCCTTACCCATTCCCTCTCTCGCTATGCTCACATTCACAGAACTATGCCACCATGCAGCCCTCACACTCCCTCTCACTCTGATGCTTTGACCACAACTGACAACACACAGGGAGGGCCCTTGGTATTGCAACCTCACTCCATCTTTGTCTCCTTCTAAGCATCTATGCTATGCAATCTCTGCACTCACTCCTTCACTCTCACTCAACCTCCACTTGTCTCCCTCATTGCAGGAAAAGAGAGCTCACAACAAGAGAGAGCGAGCCAGGACAGGAGGAGGGCCACCCTCATTAGCCCAGCTCACCCCCTGGGAGGAAGGCGTCCCAGAGATTGCTGGGGCTGACCGAGATGTGGACGTTGGGGAAGGACAGGCAGGAGCATCCCCGCAAGCTGGTGACAGAATAGTTTTCCATCTCTCTCATTGGCATTGCATGAGTCGCTGATAATGATTCTGAAGCTACATCATATGGACTTATGATCATCTGCAGAATGCAATGTGCATGTAACCTTGGCATCACATCGCTAACTTTTTCCTTGACTCCCCCACAGGACCATCGAGAGCTCCGATCCCCACTGTGCAGGGGGAAGAGCCTGAGCAGCCAGACGCCTCAGAGGAATCTGCAACCTCTGAGGGCGCAGCGTCAGCAGAAATAAGCGCACCCAGCACCAGCGCAGACACTCACACCTCGGTGGGACCTTCAGGACATAGAGTAGAGTTGTCACCTGGTGTATCACAGCTCACAAGTGAGCATCAACAGATTGTGGAGACAGGGACAGCAGTGGAGAGTCCTCGTTGGAGGGCGCAGGACGCTGCCAGCTCAGCTCAGCTGCATGTCGACCCTGTGCCTCTGGGTCCATCTGTAAGATCAGAGGTGATGGAACTCCAGGCACAGATGCAGGAGTCTCTGGCAGGTTTTGTCTCTAGGGTCGCTGCAAGTGTGGAGTGAATGGAGGAGTCCATAGCGAACATGAGCAGAGCCTTTGTGGAGTCATTGGCGCATGAACGCATCAACACGGAAAGGATGGCTACCTACGTGGAAATGATTGCTGCCTCCATGGTAAGGCTGGCTACGGTAGAGGAGAGGAGGGCTACGGCCATGAAGGAGGTTAATCGCCAGGGTATGGAAGACATGGTGAGTGTTCAGAATAGAATGACATCTCTTGAGGAGTGATGGGCATCTATTGAACAGAGAAACCAGACCTTCATGGAAGTCCTTCTGAGTAGGACTGCCATTGCAGATACGGGTCCCCATAGCCCCCCTGATGTGCAGCAAGCTGCTCTCAAGCCACTTGCAGGCACTGAGGGGGACCTGACCCATGAGAGGGAGGTTGGTGGCAGACCTCAAGGAAGTGGGGGCTCCTCTCCAAGCGCTCACACTTCCATGCCATTGCAGAGCCCTCGGTCAGAGCCCCGCCGGAGTAGACACCCGATGGAGATAGAGGTCTCAACCCCTGCACAGCCGCAGGAGCAGCAGACTGCTGGCGAGCCCTCACAGGCTCGCCATCCCAGAGGACGCCCGCCAAAGGTGTTGAGACAGGAGCAGCAGGAAAGTCAGCAAGGGGCCTCCACATCTGCTGAAGCCACAGGGGAAACCACTACGTAGGAGCACGTGTAAGAGAAAAATAAAGCACAGTCACAAGGGTAGTCACTTGGGTGAAATGCTGTGTATTTTGTGAAAATGCCATCAGTTGTGTGTTTTTCATAAAAATTCTGATGGCAACTTCTGCAGTTGTGGCGTGTGTCTTTTCGCGAATGGGGCTGGAGGTCCTCTGATGCCAAGAGGGGAAGGAAAAAAGGCCTCCCATGCTTCTGGTAGGTGCCTCAGTTGAGGAAGCGCTGAGTGAGGGTGGCGAGAGGGGTCTTGCAGGAGGTCACACTGGAGAAGTGTGTGAGGCTCCAACCTTCCACAGGTGTGGTTAGGCCTGGTAAAAGTTGCCCCAGACCTGAGACAACAAAGTCCTGCCTCCTGCAAATGATGACTGATCAAATATCCGCTTTAATGTTGGACCTGCAGCTGATAGTCAGCAAGCCAATAGTGTTCACGCCAAGTTTCACAGGCGTGCTCCCCACCAGGCGCGTTTTACGTGGGAAAAGGGTTAAACAGGCAAGGGCCTGTTAAAATGGGATTATAAAGGCCAATCAGTGCTGTTTATCATAGATCATAGATCATAGAGTTATACAGCACAGAAAGAGGCCCTTCGGCCCATCATGTCTGCGCCGTCCATCAAGCCCTGTCCAATCTAATCCCATTTTTCAGCATTTGGTCCATAGCCTTGTATGCAATGGCATTTCAAGTGCTCATCCAAATGCTTCTTGAATGTTGTGAGGGTTCCTGCCACTACCACCCTTTTAGGCAGTGAGTTCCAGACTCCAACCACCCTCTGGGTGAAAAAGTTCCTCCTCAAATCCCCTCTAAACCTCCTGCCCCTTACCTTGAATCTATGCCCCCTAGTTATTGACCCTTCTACTAAGGGGAAAAGTTCCTCTTTATCTACCCTATCTATGCCCCTCATCATTTTGTACACCTCAATCAGGTCCCCCCTCAGCCTTCTTTGCTCCAAGGAAAACAACCCCAGCCTGTTTAGTCTTTCTTCATAGCTGAGGCGCTCCATCCCAGGTAACATCCTGGTGAATCTTCTCTGCACCCTCTCCAAAGCAATCGCATCCTTCCTATAGTGAGGCGACCAGAACTGCACACAGTACTCCAGCTGAGGCCTTACCAGCGTTTTGTACAGCTCCATCATAACCTCCCTGCTCTTATATTCTATGCCTCGGCTAATGAAGGCAAGTATCCCATATGCCTTTTTAACCACCTTATCTACCTGTTCTGCTGCCTTCAGGGATCTATGTACATGTACACCAAGGTCCCTCTGTACTTCCTAGGGTCCTACCGCTCATTGTGTATTCCCTTGCCTTATTTGTCCGTCCAAAATGCATCACCTCGCACTTTTCAGGGTTAAATTCCATTTGCCACTTTTCCGCCCATCTGACCAACCCGTTTATATCATCCTGTAGCCTGAGGCTTTCCTCCTCGCAATTTACCACCCCACCAATTTTCGTGTCATCTGCGAACTTACTGATCATACCTTTTACATTCTCATCCAAATCATTTATGTAGATCACAAACAGCAAGGGACCCAGCACCGATCCCTGAGGTACCCCACTGGACACAGGCTTTCAGTCACAAAAGCAACCTTCGACCATCACCCTCTGCCTCCTGCCACTCAGCCAGTTTAGGATCCAACGTGCCAAGGCACCCTGGATCCCATGGGCTCTTACCTTCTTGACCAGTCTCCTATGCGGGACTTTGTCAAAAGCCTTACTGAAGTCCATGTATACCACATCCACAGCATCTCCCTCATCTACACACCTAGTCACCCCCTCGAAAAATTCAATCAGATTGGTCAGACATGATTTACCCTTGACAAAGCTATGCTGACTATCCCCGATTAATCCTTGCCTCTCCAAGTGGAGACTAATTTTGTCCCTCAGAATTTTTTCCAATAATTTCCCCACCACAGATGTTAGGCTCACTGGCCTGTAATTCCCTGGTTTATCCCTGCTACCCTTCTTGAATAATGGTACTACGTTAGCTGTTCTCCAGTCCTCTGGTACATCCCCTGTGGCCAGAGAGGTTCTGAAAATTTGTGTCAGAGCCCCTGCAATCTCCTCCTTTGCCTCACACAGCAGCCTGGGATACATCTCGTCCGGGCCTGGGGATTTATCCACTTTTTGGCCTGCTAAAACCGCTAGTACCTCCTCCCTCTCGATGCTAATATGTTCAAGTATATCACAGTCCCCTTGCCCGATTTCTATGTCTACATCGTCTTTCTCCATAGTGAACACAGATGCAAAAAATTCATTTAAAACCCCGCCTACATCATCTGGCTCTACACACAGATTGCCACTTTGGTCCCTAATGGGCCCTACCCTTTCCCTGGTTATCCTCTTGCCCTTAATATACTTATAAAACATCTTAGGATTTTCCTTTATTTTGCTCGCCAGTGTTATTTCATGGCCCCTCCTCGCCCTCCTAATTTCTTTTTTAAGTATGCCCCTGCACCTTTTATACTCCTCTAGGGCTTCCTCCGTCTTTAGTCTTTTGTAACTGCCAAAAGCCCCCCTTTTTTTCCTAATGTATTTTTGTATATCCCTTGTCATCCAAGGTTCCCTTTGCTTGTTGGTCCCACCCTTGACCTTTACGGGAACATGTTGGCATTGTACTCTCTCTATTTCCCTTCTGAAAGTCTCCCACTGCTTTGATGTGGATTTTCCTATAAGTAGCTGCTCCCAGTCCACTTTGGCCAGATCCTGCCTTATCATATTAAAATCGGCCTCCCCCAATTTAGAACCCTTATTTCCGGGCCATCTTTGTCTTTTTCCATGACCACCTGAAATCTCACCGAATTATGGTCACTGTCGCCAAAATGCTCTCCTACTGACACTTCCACCACTTGCCCGGCTACATTCCCTAGAATTAGGTCCAGTACCGCCCCCTCTCTTGTAGGACTTTCTACATGTTGGCTCAAAAAGCTCTCCTGGATGCACTTTAAGAATTCTGCACCCTCTAAGCCTTTCACACTCTGACTATCCCAATTAATATTGGGGAAGTTGAAATCCCCCACTATTATTACCCTATTATTTTCGCACTTCTCTGAGATTTGCCTACATATCTGTTCCTCTATCTCCCCCTGACTGTTTGGGGGCCTATAGTACACTCCCAGCAAAGTGCTTGCCCCCTTTTTGTTTTTAAGTTCTACCCATATGGCCTCATTAGAGGAACCCGCTAATATATCATCCCTCCTTACAGCAGTAATTGACTCCTTAATTAATATTGCAACACCCCCTCCCCTTTTACACCCCCCTCTGTCTCGCCTGAAGATTCTATACCCCGGAATATTGAGCTGCCAGTCCTGACCCTCCCTCAACCATGTCTCCGTGATAGTAACAATATCGTACTCCCATGTGTTTAGGGCTTTAAGGGCCCTAAAGACCAGTCCCGCCTGCTCAGACATGTAGTGTATGTGCCTTTAAGTCAGAACTACTTTTACAGCTCCTGTATACTGTAGTACTGGCAGTGACCACACCGGTATATAAGCTTTGCGCATGCCTCTGTACCCCCAGTCTAGAGATTACCCTCCTCCAGTAAAGACCTGTTATTTGTTAATGTACAGCATCCGTGTGATTATTTAATAATAGCATATCCACTGAACCACGGATCCAACAAGACACACCTAGGTTAAAATGGCGTGGAGGCGGGAACCAGGCGGGGGGGGTCCCGACCCCCAGTTTTTGCGATTTTAACCCCCTGCCCGCCTCAAAGCCCGCCTCACGGCCCAATGAAAATCGAGGCCGTAGTATCCTTCAACTGAAAATACCTTCAAGATGACAAGTCCTGCTTCCAAGTGTGGATTAAGTGAGTTCTTGCTTTTTTAAATAATGAATTTAACATTTAATAAAGAAATACTAAAAACAAAATATAATTTAATACAAAAATATGATTTTCAATTTTCCTGCAGAAATGCACATCTGTTGGCTAAGATTTAGCATAGTGTTGGTTTCTTTAACTCCGTCATGTACCTAAGGGGTTTAAAAAACAGCTTCACTCACTGAAGTCATGTTACAGCTTAACTTGATACAATTGTGACAGATTTTAGGCAGTTTGTCTGTGTCTGGCACACATGGGAAGGGCCAAGCCATTCAACTCAAGTACAAGCATCTTGTGGGATTTGTTCAAATATGTGTTTGATTGGCAGTTTTTTTTGCATGTAACAGACAATTTAAATCTGCTTGGTATTGGTCGCTGTTTTGAGGTATTTATCAAACTGTTGTGTTTAAGTCAAAGAAGTCTATCTCTAGCCTTCAAAGATAGTCAGGCCAGACAACTTCTATAAATGGTCAGTAAAAGAAAGGGATTGCTGTGTAAGAATACTGCTTATATCAATTGCAAACTATTTATTAATTTCTACTAACAGAGGAGATAGCTAAGCTTACAAACTACTGTAGAAATATAAGTTCTATTACTGCTACTATTTACTTGTTCTTTTACTGTTTAATAAATTTATTGGGCAGCTGAAGCCAAAATCAAAGTCTAGTGTAGTGTTATTCTGCTGCCTTCCAAAGACTAGGAGAATCGGGTAAAATTATGTAATAAAACCAGCAGCTGAAATAAATTGAAGAGGGGTCACTGTTTGGTCCCTGGGCACACAACAAATTTACTTAGCTATCTGGGCAAGTGAAAACACACTTTGGAACACAGCTCACCTCCGAGAGTTGTCAGAAACACGGAAGCAAAAAAAACAATCTGGAGTAAAGAAGCCCAAAAAACATTAACAACATGTATCAGTAATGGCCAGGTAAACTGATACACAAATGCAAGGGAATACAGGTGAGATGATTTTCACTTGGGGTAAAATGGTCATTACCAGAAAACATAAAAGTATTGAAGTTTTAGGAGAGGAACTAGTTTTGACACAGGCAGCGACTTGGATTCAAACCCAGTCGCGTCTGATGAGATTAAAGCTTCCTTTCTCTCCCTTTCAAATGTTGACTGACCTGCTCAGCAATTCCACCTTTACTTCACAGATTTCCAGTGTTTATGATTTCTTTAGCTTCAGCAACGATTTGTATTCAACTACAAAGTAATGACAGGCAATGTGCCTATTTAAGACCTATGCTGTATACTTTTCTGAATCTAAAAGCGTTAGATTTTAAGTGGTACACAAGTAACACTTCACTTTCACTAATATATACTAACAAATATAATTAAAGGAAAAAATTGCAGGTATGTACCTGAATTTTACATGTTGATCACTGGGACTGGCCAGATGGGCCAAGTCTTTGCTAGTTCTGCATGTTCCTATAATGCTCACCTTGAGTTTTGCAGCCTCTTCTCTACTAATTTTGTGTTTCTGACTGACAGGAAGGTTTTAATAACACTGTCCTCAGATGCGTTGCCAAATTAACAAGTGTTAAAACTTGTTCTTGGGGCTATTTAAGCCGTCAAGAATTGGAATTTACATCGATAATATCATAACAATATTTCCAGCCAATAACAGTACATACAAAAACACCATATTCACTTTCTAGTCATAACATGGATTACAAAGTGTAGGCTGCATTCACAGTGAAAACTTTCAAATTCTGCCTGTGGGAGGGAGCGGACAAGGTAATCACTCATCATTTCCATTTGATTGCCCCAGCCTGCAAAAAATTACACAAATATATCTATAATATATATATATATGATATAAATCCCCTTCCCCACTAATGTAAATGACGTTTTAAATAAATAAAGACATTGACAGAATTTTTTTTACTTTAAATTGAGAAGTCAAAATAAAGGGTCGATAGTGCAGATCACCAGTAAATGAAAACAGTAAATGTGAAGATAAGGAAATAAGGAAATGATTGGGTGACACCAAGCTTGGATTTTAAAAGCCTGAAGCTTATAGTAGAAAGGAAAGACTAAGGATGGTAAGGAGTGTCAGAATTCTGAGGTCTGGAAAAAGAGGGGCGGTCAGAAAATTACTTGATCAGAGTTTCTAAGTAAGACTCCCATTAACAGCTTAATTACAATCTGAACAGCCCTGCACTATTCTTCTGTAGCCCCAGCACTAGCAAACCTTCCCATCCCTGCTTTGCAGCTCTCTCCTCCAATCACAGCAACACAGTACCTCCTTCTGCTTCCACTTGCACACTTTGCACCTGCTAATGCCCTCACAATTACTAGGCACTCTTCCCCTCATCTACCACTTCTTTCACTCACCATGCATATGCTAAGCTGTGGCTCAGTGGGCAGCACACTCTAGGTGGGAGGGGCTAGGAGTGAGCCAGGTGTGACTGGTTGCCTAATTGCAGCTGGGTGTTGGAGGAAGTTTTGTAAAAAGTTGGTGGAGGGTTTTGGGTTGTTGTTTTCAGGTTTTAGGGCCTTTTTGGCCCACAAAAAACAGCCAGAGGGGTCCGGAGTGCCGGGCCCCTCAGAGGACAATATTCCCGAGAGGAATTTTATTAGGGAAGGAACTGTGGAGGGAAGGGGGAAAAAAAGGCCCAAAGATTTGGGTCGGGACCTCAGGAGGTTTGGTAAAGAAAATACGGTGGTGGTGCAATGTGAAGATAAGAAGATTCGAGCCTGGGATATAATCCAGGCGGTTCATGAGGACTGTGGTGAGGGAAGCTGTTTTGCCTGCCGACCAAAACCAAATGTGGGATTTGAGGTGACGGTCAGTGGCCGTGAGGAGGTGGAAAAACTGCTGCTCAGTCTGAAAGTTGGGGAGAAATTTTTGGAGGTGGCTCTGCTATATTCAGAGGAGGTGGTGGTTTCATTTTTGAACTTGCCTGTGTACAGCGAGGACGAAGTGCTGAGCAAAAAGTTGGGAGTCGTGGGACATTAAAATCTGTTCCGAAATAAAGAGGTACTATCCGGGAACACGGGTAGCAGACGGAACCCGGTATGTAAAGGTGCGGGTCCCAGAGGGGTGAGGTCTTTGCCTTACAGTATGAAGTTTGAGACACTGGAAGTACAGTACTTTCGTGTGCTCCACGATAACCAAGTAAAGGTGTGTTACTATTGTCTGGGACATGACCATCTCGTAAGAAACTGTCCTGATTTGTATTGTTACTATTGCGGTGAGTCGGGACATATCGCACGGAGCTGCAAGGCGGAGAGCTGTGGGGTGTGTCGTAAAGGCCCTGCCCGCTGTGAGTGTGTGGTGTGGCAGAAGGGAGCGAAATGAGTGATGAGGAGATGGGAGAAGGAGCAGGAGAGGAGTGTGGAACGGCCGGAGGTGCGGTGCAGTCGGAGGACACAGCCGGTAAAATGAAGGAAAAAGGAGCACAGGAAGAGGCAGAGGTTGGCGGAGATCGAGATGGAGATGGCGGAAAACACGGCGAGTGCTATGGAGAGGAATAAAGACAGCAGCGGGCAGCAAGGGTCGAGTGCAGACTCGAGCCTTAGTGCAGTTCGGCTCCCCCTGGGGAGTCTGGTGTCTGCGGGGGGAGAGAAGGCAGGAGCGGGGTGTGTGGTGGAAGTGAGTGCTCCAGGGAGAGGCGGGGAGTTGGATATTTTGGTGAGCGGGAGGGGGCAGGGCGGGGAGAGGGTGCAAGAGGCAGGAGCCTTAAAGGGACAGCAGAATGGGATCGGCGAGATAGAGACGTCAGAAGGGAACAATTTAGGTGCGCCATTGTCCCATGGAGTGAGGGAACAAGGTGCAAGGGTCAGAGGTAGAGACGTGGTCGAAGGGGGCAGCACAGTGGGAGAAACTGCGATAGCAGGAAGACTCTCTATGGGAGATGAAGTATCTGACGGGGAGCAGGATTATGTATCTGACGGGGAGCAGGCACAGGGGGTTGCAGAAGAGCTTGAGTGTGAGGAATTAGAGGGGGACAGAGACATGGAAGTCGGGGATGGGGTGGCATCATGTGGAAAGGGAAAGGTTAGTGAGGGGCAGAAGGAGGGAGAAAGGGCAGCTCCTGGGTCCAAAGTTAAGGCAAGGAAGAGGCTGAAACAGCAGGGAGGGGTCAAACAGGAGGGGAAAAAGAGCCGGAGGCTGCAGGAAAAAGCAACAGCTGCCCGAAAAGTTGAGAAGGAGCATGAGAGGAGGGAGGAGCCAGAGATTAAATGATGGGGAGATTATTGGGCATATTTCCCTTCTTTGGAGCCATGATTACATTGGTCTCGATCAATGTAAACGGACTGAGGGGTGAGAAGAAATTGCAGCAGTTGTTGCAGGGTTTTAAAGGCACGGACTTGTTGTGTCTGCAAGAAACCTTTTGGGATGAGGATATTCTAGAAAGAGTTCAGAAGGTTTGGAAGGGAGAGGTGTTTGCAAGTTGTGCAAACAATAACCGTAGAGGGGTGGCTGTTTTGGTGAGTCTGTCCATAGAAGAAGAACGTTGCCTTGGTGGACAAGGACACTGAGGGGAGATTTTTACGGCTAAGGGTAAAATTGGAGGGATTTAATTGCGATCTCTTTAATATCTATGCACCGAACGACCATTGCAAGCGTCGCGAGTTTTTTCGGGGGTTATTCACTGAAGCGGCAGAGGTGGAAAATCCTTGTATAGTGGGGGATTTTAATGTATTTTTATCTTGGATGGACATTTCAGCCCAGATGACCTTTAAAGAGGATAACTCCAGAGGGATGATTATAAAAATGATGGCAAATTTAAATCTGAGAGACTTATGGAGGGACCGGAACCCCATAAAAAGGGAGTTCTCCAGAGCAGGTTGGGTGGGTGATGTTTTAAAACAGAGCCGAATAGATTTTGTATTAATGCGGGAAGGGTTAAGTTCAGAGGTGATGGAGATTTATTATAAAAAGGTATTTTTTAGTGATCACTCGGCTTTGGTTCTTAGAATTAGGAACAGCAGAGTTAAGATCGGTTCAGGGGTGTGGATTTTAAACAATCAATACCTGAAGGAATGTGCTTATAAAGAAGGGATTATAAATATAATAAAGAATGCTCGGAAGGAACTTTTGTTCTTGAAAGAAAGAAGAGTTTGGTGGGACAATTTCAAATATGAGGTAAAAGTTTTTTCGGTACGTTATGGGAAAAAGAGGGCGGCAGCTAACTGGCATCGAGAAGAGAATATAAACAAAAGGTTTACAGATGTCTGTAAAGCAGTTGACGGAGGGGATAAGGGAGCTGAGACTAAGTTCCAGGTGCTAAAGGAAGAGTGGGAATTATTGCAAGCTGAAAAATGCAAGGGGGCCATTCTCTGTGCAAAGGCTAGAGATGCACTGGAGGGCGAAAGATGCACTCGATATTTTCCAGAGCAAGAGAAGCTGCGACAGAGATTATCGTTAATTGAGGAGTTGAAGGTTGGGGAGAAGATCATTCATGAAAGTGAGGAGATTTTGGAGGCAGCTAGCAGCTTTTATCAAGAGCTATATACAAAAGAAGACATTTCCAATTTGGAGATGGAGAAGGTTACTGCTTTTATTGAAAAGGGTTTAAAGGAGGATGAGAGAAGCATGTGTGATAAAGAAGTAGGATTAACGGAAATAAAAATAGCAATAAGTGGAATGAAGGGGGGGAAAAGCCCAGGGTCCGATGGACTAAGTGCAGAATTTTATAAGGAATTTTTCGAGGTTTTAAGTCCATTGCTCTTAGAAGTTTTTAAGGAAATTAAAATTGAGGGAAGCCTGGCCCCATCTATGAGGAGAGGTATCATAAGCTTAGCTTATAAAAATAAAGGGGATAGACGGGATCTGAAGAATTGGAGGCCCATCACACTATTAAATGTGGATTATAAGATCTTGGCGAGGGTTATGGCAAATCGTTTGAAGGAGGTGTTACCGGAGATAGTTTGGCCCTCTCAGTCCTATGGAGTCATTGGCTGGGACATCGCAGACTCTGTGGTCTCAATCCGAGATGCGATAGAGCTCATGGAAGAGAGTGGGAGGGAGGCTTATGTATTAAAGATAGATCAAGAGAAAGCCTTTGATAGGGTCTCTCATGAGTTTTTATTGAAGGTTTTGGAAGCATTTGGTTTCAAGGAAAATTTCATTCAGTGGATAAGGATTTTTTATTCAAGCATATTTAGCTGTGTTAAATGTAATGGTTTTTTATCTAAGTATTTTCCAATACAGAGATCAGTGTGACAGGGTTGTCCCCTGTCCCCACTGCTGTACACATCGGTAGCAGAACCATTAGGTTACATGATGCGAAAGAAACAAGGTGTAGTTGGGATTGTGGTACCCAGTTCCGGGCTGGTGTCGGTGATACACCAATATGCAGATGACACAACCTTAACATTGAGAAATGGGGAGTCAGTGAGGAAAGCTATGGAGGTAGTGGAGGAATATTGTAGAGCTTCGGGTGCCAGAGTGAATTATAGTAAGTCCCAATGCCTGGTTGCAGGGAGGGGTAAGGGGGAATGTCCCTTTAAGGTGGTGGAGGTTTTGGAAGTTCTGGGGGTGCATATGGGGTGCAAGAAAGACAGGGAAGAAGTGGATCGATTAAATTGGGAACCGAAGGTTATGAAAATTAAAAAGATTTTGGGAAGATGGGAAAGAAGGTGGTTGAAAGTGCAAAGAAGAGCGACAGTGGTGTCTGCTCTCCTGCTATCTAAGCTATGGTACTTATTGACGGTGGAGGATATTCCTGAGTGGGCAGAAAAGTCCATCCGAGAGGCTTGTGTGAGGTTTTTATGGGAAGGGAAACCAGCCTTGGTGGCTTACAATACCATCATTGGACGGAGAAATCAGGGAGGACTCAACTTCCCAGATATTGATTTGAAGAAAAAATCCTTGAGAATCAAATGGGTGAAGAGATTTCTTCAGAAGTCAAATTCAAGTTTTTGGAAGAGTTGTTTTGAGCATTTTTTTAAATGAAGTGGGATAGGAGGGCAGGGGATATTGTATATGGAATACAATAATATGTTCTTGAAATCGATTAAGCTTCTCCCTAGGTTTTATAAGGGGGTTGTAGAGACTTGGGCTCAATTTTTAAAAAGTGTGCAGTTTATGCCCAAGGGGACTGAGGAATTTTTAGAACAGCCTTTATTTTTGAACAGGTGGGTCAACATCGAAGGAGAGGTTTTATTTAATCAGGCTTTTATAAAAGCTGGGATTATATCGGTGAAAGATGTATTATACGAGGTGATTCCAGGTTGGTTGCCGGAAGCGATAGTGAGGGACATGGTGTGGGAGGAGGTAGAAGGAAAAGCAATAGAAATCATGTATGAGAAGATTGTGAGGGCAATGCCACAGGATTGGATGGAAGAAATAAATGCGGAAATCTCCAAAGGAAGTAAAATGCGTCCTGCTTTTCCAAGCTTTGTACTGGAGAAAGGGGGAGAGTTAGTCCAATTTGACAACTGTAATACTCGAGATTTCTATGAGGTATTCAGAGAATGGAGATTCAAGACACCTGCTGGTCAGGAGTTTTGGCAGAGTATATACCCACAGCTGGACTTCAACAGGATTTGGAAGGGAGTGTGGGCAAATTTTAAATGCCCAGAATGGATTGAACTGGATTTCAAATTGGCTCATAACCGGATTTTTACCATGACGGTCTTGTGCAAGATTGGACGAGTGGAAGCGGCAACTTGCCCAATGTGTGGGACACCGGATGAGACTCTGTCCCATTTACTGGTGTTATGTCCGCAGTTAAATGACTTTAAGTACTATGTTCGACAGTTGTGTGAAGCTTTTTTGCTGGGTGGGGACCGAACAGCGAGAATGGGAATCCCGTGGGACTCAATTTTGAGATGGGGATTGCAGGAGAGTCTGCCAGAGTCTAGCGGAGCGGCAATTAATTTAATGTTCAGTTTGGCTAGATTCGTGATTGTGCAAAGAAGGAATGCTCTGTTTTTTAAGGGGAGGAGAATCAATCTAAAAGAGTATTTTAAATACAAACTAAAAGACCATTATAAGGCTCTGTGGATGTTTTATTCAGAAAGGAATTTAAGGACAGTATTTTACAACCAATTTTTAAAGTACAATCGATTAATATATGTTACAGGTGACAAATTAAACTTCAGGTTTTGATGTTAAAATGTGGTGGCGGAATGGCTGTGCAGGGCGGTGGAATTGATTTGTATCATACAATGTAATGATCACGATGTTGTAAATGTTCTTAATGTTCAATAAAGTAATATAAAAAAAGTGGGCAGCACACTCTCCTCTGAATCATGAAGGTTGTGGGTTCAAGTCCCACTCCAGGGACTTTGAGCACATAAAGCTAGGCTGACACTCCAGTGCAGTGCTGAGGGAGTGCTGCACTGTCGGAGGGTGCTGTCTTTCGGGTGAGATGTTAAACCGAGGCCCCGTCTGCTCTCTCAGGTGGACGTAAAATATCCCATGGCACTATTTTGAAGAAGAGCGGGGGGGGTTATCCCCAGTGTCCTGGCCAATATTTATCCCTCAATCAACATCACAAAAACAGATTATCTGGTCATTATCACATTGCGGTTTGTGGGAGCTTGCTGTGCACAAATTGGCTGCCGTGTTTCCCACATTACAACAGTGACTACACTACAAAAGTACTTAATTGGCTGTAAAGCGCTTTGAGACATCCGGTGGTTGTGAAAGGTGTTATATAAATGCAAGGCTTGCTTTCTTTCTTTAAGCTGCCACAGGCATTTTCACATCCCTTCAACAGGCCACATACTAACACACTCCCACTCTTCTTACAGGACAAGCTGGCACACAAGAAGGAGCTCTCCAGATCTGGAGGAGGCCCATCATCTGTCCAGGAGCTCGCGCCGATGGAGGAGGTGGTAATCAATGTCGTGGACAAAGGGAGAGGTCAAAGTGTGGCAAATGCGAGGCTGGAGGCAGCAGCCTGCAGGGTGCTTGACCATCTTCCTCTCTTTCTCTTGAGACTGACCTCTCCCTCACACATGAAAGACAATCTAATGACCCAATGTGCAGCCACTCATCTGCTGCTTTCCATTGCCTTGAAGTACTATTTCCTGACTGTATCCCTTCTTTCAAGGTCATTTGGAAGTCCCAAGACCATCTGCAACAGAAAAAGATGAGAGCAGCCTACCTGAATAAGTACTGTCACTCACTCTGACCCTTGCAAGCACCAACTCAGAAATTGATACTCTGCTTACTTTATGAACTGCGTTTCAGGGGTCTGCACTGAGTAATTTACTGCACACTGGTGAGCAGACGCGAGGGCAGGAGAAAAGACTGACACAGAAACCAGTTCTCTAGAGGGTCAGCTCCTGTCCTAGCTCTGTTATAGAGGGTGCAGATGAGGACTTCCAGGGCCTAGCCTTTAAAAGACTAATAGGTGTGCATCAGAAGTTGTTTGGTGCATGGAGCCCCTGCACCATGTCGGACAATGTGGAGGAGTCCACTTCCAACTTGTGTGGGGTCATAGTGCATGGCACTGAGACAATGCACTCAACCATGCAGCGTGTGGTCAGTGGTGGTGCCCTCAGTAATGGAGCCAGTGGTGACACCGCTCTAACAGCTTCAATGAAAGCTCAATGTGGTGCCTTCAGGCTCTTGGCTCTAGCATCTCCACAGGCTTCAACAGTTTGTGTGAAAGCATGGTGGATAGGGGTTTCAGTACAGTCACAACTCACCTGCAGCGGGGAGCCCACAGCTTGTCGACGGCCTCATACTGACAAGAACAGGTGGGCAGTGGGCCAATAGTTAAAATCAGCCATAGTATGACTAACACTCAGTAATTAGAGACTACATCAGTTTCATGAATTTCAATGTGTTTAATGAATCATTCAGCGGTGATATCAAAAGTATCAATTCCTTTGGAGTTCCAGGCCTCGTGGACCTCTCACTGCTGGTGGGGCCCACCTTCCCACCCAGAGGCCAGTATTCCTGATTGCACTCAGTGTATCAGCTTCCAGTTCCAGTTCGATGACGGTGAAGAGAAAACTCCCGTTGTAGGGAATCTCCGCCCCACCAGAGCCATCCACTAATGTCATTAGCTTTGTAATGGATGAATGGAGATTCCGCACCTTACAAGGCTGACTAATAAATCCCAGAAACTTTCAGTAGGATCCACCGGATTGCCAAGGAAATTTGATGTCCTTACTTAGGTCAGATCTCCTAGTTACAAATGAAATACAATCTTTGGGGATATGCACTATAATTTAAAGGCTAATGGCTAAAGTGTTTGAGAGCATCTACAGGAAATTGGGATTTTGATGCTGGGCTCCTAATGAACAGGATTGGTGAATGATGTCACAGAGTTTCATCAATAAGAAGAGAAAGAGTGGCTGCTCTACTGTCTGTAGCTTTTCAATTTAAGGTGAACTCTTCCTTTGTAAGTTCAACATATTGTGTAATCATGCGCCTGCCTGCCCAAGATCTCAGGTGAACCGGTTTACCTGATGAGGAGGAATTTCTTCACCCAGAGAGTGGTGAACCTGTGGAATTCTCTACCACAAAAGGCAGTTGAGGCCAATTCATTAAATATGTTCAAGAAGGAGTTAGGTATATTTCTTAAGGCTAAAGGGATCAAGGGATATGGGGAGAAAGCAGGGACAGGATACTGAATTTGAATGATCAGCCATGATCTCATTAAATGGTGGAGCGGGTTCGAGGGGCCGAATGGCCTACTCCTCCTATCTTCTATGTTTCTATATTTACTTTAATGTAGAACATGGAAAGTAAAAATTGTACCTTTGTGTCTGATCTAAATCAATCCCTTTGTACAGACATGAAAAATATTAAGATTGGTGCCAGTTCATGGAACAGTGGCAATCACTTAAACAATATTTCTTTTGTTTTCATTTCGAAAGCAAATTCCAAAGCTATCAAAATCAAAATCGCCACATAAGAAATAGGAGCAGGAGTAGGCCATACGGCCCCTCGGGCCTGCTCCGCCATTCAATAGGATCATGGCTGATCTGAACCTAGACTCACGTCCACTTCCCTGCCCTCTCCCCGTAACCCCTAATTCCCTTATCTGCTAGGAAAATGTCTATCTCCATTTTAAATGTATTTAATGTTGCAGCTTCCACAGCTCTCTGGGGTAGCAAATTCCATAGATTTACTACCCTCTGAGTGAAGAAGTTTCTCCTCATCTCAGTTTTGAAAGGGCAGCCCCTTATTCTAAGATTATGCCCCCTAGTTCTAATCTCACCCATCAGTGGAAACATCCTCACCACATCCACCCGATCAAGCCCCCTCACAATCTTATATGTTTCGATAAGATCGCCTTTCATTCTTCTGAACTCCAATGAGTAGAGTCCCAACCTACTCAACCTTTCCTCATACGTCAACCCCCTCATCTCTGGAATCAACCGAGTGAACCTTCTCTGAACCGCCTCGAGAGCAAGTACAGGAAACTTTGTGCTATCCGGCACCCATGGGACCGAGCTACTGCTGTTTTTTTAAAAGCTCCGGATAGACCAGCGTCAATGTTATCAGATAGGAGCTTTTCATCGCAGTATCTGACCACAAACACTGTTGCTCAGCAACAGCTTGTAAACACTCGGCCCAGTAGCTTGGCAGCGTCTCTGAAGCTGTTGCTAAGCGACAAAGACACTTTCCAGAGCCTGCCTGTGAAAAGAATGCTAGGAGAAAAAAAAACACCTAACCAAAACGGCTGCTGATTTCTGCCGTTAGATCAAAGTTGCCGGACATTCAACTTCCGGATAGCACAAAGTTTCCTGTATATCTTTTCTTAAATATGGAAACCAAAACTGCACACAGTATTCCAGGTGTGGCCTCACCAATACCCTGTATAACTGCAGCAAGACTTCCCTGTTTTTATACTCCATCCCCCTTGCAATAAAAGCCAAGATTCCATTGGCCTTCCTGATCACCTGCTGCACCTGCATACTAACTTTTTGTGTTTCATGCACCAGGACCCCCAGATCCCTTTGTACTGTAGCACTTTGCAGTTTCTCTCCATTTAGATAATAACTTGCTCTTTGATTTTTTCTGCCAAAGTGCATAACCTCACACTTTCCAACATTATATTGCATCTGCCAAATCTCTGCCCATTCTTCTCTATGTATTAAGTTCAGCTTCAGATACCAATAAAACCTATTCACCATGCACAGATATATATTGTGTGTGTGTGAGTATTTTGGGGGGATAGATTTGAACTAAAAAATGGGAAACTGGGAAGAATGTAATCACTAGGAAATTAAAAGTTGCACCACAACATAGCTGAACTGCTCTGATAACCGGCAGAAGCAATACAATAATAAAATGATGTAGAAAGAGCAAATACTAATTGCTTAGATATTTGTGTTGTCCTTGAACTGTGAATATAAAAATTCCACTTCCCATAACTGATGAGTGGGTCTGACTGAATGACACAGAGGAACACAGCCAAGCGTTTGTTACCATGTTGGCTCTACCAACTGAATGAAAGTTGGCTCCTCCAGCTGCTCATTGTATTTTCATTTCATACCATGGATAAAAACAGAAATTGAGGTAAAAATTGAATACGGCCTGTGTTCGGGGGCATATGGTGTGCATGGAGTGCTACCCCAACCGGGAAACCCGAGGCTCACCTAAGACCGGGGCTCAGGTCTCATTTCAATCATTTGGGTGAGCTGCCGGTGCCTGCTCCTTTTAAAAAAAAAACACATTCTTTGGTGGTGGTCGCTGCTTAGGCCGCAGCGACCACTGAAGAACCCTGACATCCTGTTCTCACATGACAGCCACAAACATGCACTTTCCAACTGATAGCGATTAAGAATAGGGATCCTGGCAGATTTTTTTCACTCCCCAGCCCAAAACCACTGAGACCAATTTTAGTAGATCAGTTGCATGGGTGTAGCCACAACAATACTCAAGCTGGTTGACACTATCCAGGACAGATCAATTTGCTCGATCAGCTCTCCTGCCACTGGACTCAATATTCAGCCCCTCCAACACCAGTGCACTGTGGCTGTAGTATGTACTACCTATGGAATGCACTCCAGCAATTTACCAAGCTTACTTCAGCAGCACCTTCCAGGTTCATGATGTCTACCACTGGGAAGGACAAGAGCAGCAATATAATTGGAATGCCATCACCTCCAAGTTCCCCTCCAACTCACATACCTTCCTGACTCATGACATATGTCGCCAAACTCACATACCTTCCTGACTCATGACATATAGGGCTAAAAATTTAGTGGCACTGCGTTTGGGGCGCCACGCTCGCCTGGGCGCCGGAATTTGCGCTCCGGGTGGAGCCGCTTGCGCCCTCCCGATATTCAGTTGGAGCGCCCCAAGAGGGACTTGGGGCGCTCAAACTGAATATCGCAGCGCTACGTGCCGCAGCGCCACATGCTGCGGCACGGCGTGCTGCGGTACTGCAGGCCTTCCTCCCCTTCTTAAGGGGGAGGGGCCTGCACCAGCGCGATCACCGATCGCCGGCAAAAGAGCCCGGCACCGAGGAGAAGTGCCGGGCTCTTGGGACACAGCCGGCACTGTCCGGGGGGGGGGGGAAATCAGGAGGCTGGGGAGGGTGGCGCAAGGGGGTGCTGGCAGGCGGCCACCGAAAAAAAAGGGCCGCCCCGCACCTCCATCTTAATTTGCGCCACTACCGCCACAGGTAGGCCCCGTGAACCGGTCGCGATTTGCGACCGGCGCTACGGGGGGGGGGGGCGCGACCCAATATTGCGCTCGGGGCGGTAGCGGGGCGCTGCGCACACCGATGATGTAATCGGTGGCGGCGCAGCACTACAGGCTAACAGCGCCATTAGCGTCCCGCTAAATATCGCGGGAGGCGTGGCCAGTGGCGCTAAAGCCACTGAGTGCCCTCTTTAGGCGCTAACTGGTGGCGCAGCCCACCGAATTTCTAGGCCATAATGTTGCCGCTGGTATTCTGGAATTCCTTACCTAACAAAATGGTGGGAGTTCCATCACCACAAGGAAGCAGTGATTCAAGAAGAAGGCCATCTGCCACCTTCTCAGAATAACTAGGGATGGGAAATAAATGTGGCATTGTCAGCATCACCGACATCCCAAGAAAAAATGTAAAAAGGCAAACCAGGATTAAAAACTGGGGTCTTCCTAGTCTCTGTGACTCAATGGGATCTTCCTAGTCTCTGTGACTCATTAGCAAACTGGGCAGTGTGATCACTAAGGAAGCATTGCTAGATCTTTTAGGTGGAAAAGTATAGTATGCTAGCCCAAGGATCTTGGGTAAAAGCAGGCTTGGCTGTGATGCCTTCAGTGGATTAATTGCCTATCAATGCTCGCTGGGTTCATACATGAGGAATGCTACTCTAGGGCTGTGGGAACCATACTCGAGCAAGAGAGGGGAGAAAAGGAGCGAAAACTGAGGGGGAAAGTTAAAAAAAAATCAACTAATCTCACATATGGACAGCAGTAGAGGGAAAGAACACAATCTTTGCAGGTCAGGATAAAAGAGGCTGGATTTTTTTAATGTAATTAAAAATGAGTAGAAAAGGAAACCTAAATTAAATCTCCTTTTGCAAGAGAAGAATTCAGAGGCTGAATTCAGTTAAAGTTCTTGCATCAAATATTTTTCTAAGAATTGCTCAGGCTGCAAAGTTAAAAGCTTGTGTTGAAGTACCTCATTGTGATATTGTCAGCAGATGGAGTCATCCATCAGCCCATTTCTATTTATTTTTACACCTGAATGTGTGCTTGTTCAGTCTGGAGCACACTGGCCTGACCACAAGCAAATAGCAGTCTTCTGAAGATTGCCATAACGGGATAAGGATGTATTAACATTCAATGGGATTTCCCCTCCACTCCCCTTCTTCCTGAATTATATTTATTCTCACAGAACAAAACTGACAGGTCTGTCATCAGTTGAGCAAATCAATCTACAAACAATTCAAATAAGGTTTTTTTAAACTTTAATAAAAACAAATTTACAGCGCTGCAGATCGGGACTACACTTTATTTAATTATTCAAGTGGAAAACCTTTTTAAGGAATATAAAAGAAAGAAAAAAATAACCCAAGAGGCTCACAAAGAGGCCTTAATGTTGATGTGGGTTCAACCACTTAACATTTCAGAGGAAGAACTTCAACAAGCAATGCTGGATAACTGTGAAGGAATGCTAGTGGACAATTTGTTATCTAAACATTAAACTGTCACCATTATGGAGGAAGGCTCTTGACTCCACTTTGCTGTCCTTTTGGTCTGGAGCATCTCCAACCCACCCACACACATTTACACTGCAGCAAACTCAAGGGAGCTTTGTCTCCCAGGTCCTTGGCTTATGTATATGCATGAATGAAAGCAGTCCTCAATGCAGGGGTATCATTTGTCAGTCTTGATACTAAGTTGTCATCCTTTGCTTTAAAAGACACCACGGGAGACAATGATGTGAAGATTCCAGTGACATTTTGCCTTTATAGCTCTAGAATCTAGAACAGCAAATCCACTACTGGCTGTCATTCCAGTAAGATGCTTTTTTATGCAGGAAAAGTACTTGAGGTACAATGGCCGTTGATTAATTTGAAGGCAAAGGCACTGTAGCTTGTGGTAATATTCATTAATCACTGTCAGCTTCTCCCAGATATTAAAAGGGCTTATGTTACATAAGCATGCTTGACTTGGCACACCTGTTCTAGTCTAACCTCAGTGTGATCACTGACTCTCCACTTGCCCTTCCACACTGAACTGCTTTCAGAAAATCACACTCAAACACCAGTTGAACACCATCTACTGGATATCTCAGACCTGATAAATACCACATGCATATCCAACCCTTCACTAAATAAACTAAAGCCTAGGTATCCTTTTATAAAATTTACTAAATTGCCCCCATTTACTCTGTCTTTAGCTTTCTGTAATTTCTTTCTATGGTTAGCCCTGTAAAAAAAAACCTGACTATTAAAATATAACGCTACTTATCTGTACATTGTTCTGATAACAGTCACAACATCTCAATTTATGTATGGCATTTAGTCAAGTGTCAGATTAATCAATAATAAAGATTGAATTTCAAATAATTAAGATCTCAGGAGAAATCAAAGTCAAGCATAAATATCTTAAAGAAACACCTGGGTCGATTTTAACCTTACCCACCTGACAGAAACTGAGCAGGTGGGCAGTTGCAATGTCCTGGTATACTTACCTCCCAGAAGGCCATCCAGATCCCACTGACTTTTACACAGGCTTCTAGACGGGCTGCTAAGCCGTCTGCCCAAAGCCTTCTTTAAATATGCTGATCAGTGTATGATGGCATCATTGGGCCCCGGCTACGATTTTTAAATCAGGCCTAAATGGGGAGGTCGCCAAGGCTTTCCCACCAGACTGAAGAGAAGTGAGACATGCCAGGAAGATGAAGAGGCCCAAACAGCTAAGTTTCTCACTTTGCTTTGAGTAGCCAGGCAGAGCAGAAGTGCTCCTCCCGATCCCACAAGGAAAGTCGTGGCCTCCCCTGCCCCGGACATAAGCCCCTCCCCCCAAGCTTCACTCCCACGAGAACCTCCTGGAAATCCCTTCCCCATACCTACCTTCATGCCAAGGGGGGCAACCATGGGCTGGCTGAATTTTGCAAGGCCGGCAGCTCTTTCCCACCCACTTCCCACATGGAACAGGTGGAAATTAGACCAGCTCTGTGTTAGTAAGGCCCGGGAGTTAAAATAGCCCAGGTTTCAAATTTTCCCCACCCACCTGAAACCGGTCTGGAGTTAAAATTGACCCCAGGGTGTCTTCATGTAAAAACACTTTGTTGGGGGCAAACCAGGAGAGATGGGCACCATTTTCATCATAATGGTGTCACATGGGAATTCATCCTGACATGAATCATATTATCAATCATGTATTTATAAACTGTAAAAAATATTTTGCAAACACTTTCTTAAAGACAATCCTTTAATGGAGGAAGAAGTATCAGCAAGTTAGTGTAATCCCAATTCTTGTCAGCCTTTGTTATTCAACAATATTAAAGATTAAATTGAGTGGTCTATCAAAGCCACACTGGAAACACATTCTTCAGGGATGTAGTAGATGTATGTTTGTGGATCTTTTCTATGTCTCTGTGGCAATAGTTCAGTGTGAATGAGTCAACTGGAGATTCAGCAATTATACTAGACCTTTAGATATACTTCTTCTAGGACTCACTTTTGTCCAGTTCACAGTTGCATATTTTATTTCTTGCATCAGGCTGGATATAAATGATGCATCTTGACATTCTTGCAGCTACTTGCTGATCACTATTTTCTTCATAGAGTTGGATGCAAGGAGTAACTGGTAGATTTTGCTTGAATAAATACAGTAAGATTCACTCTGTATCTGTACTCTAAACTCTTTATATACTTGCTGGTGTGTAGTTAATTTGATATCTACCGTTTTTTGCGTAAAATATGCCAGTGACTGTTACATTTGTTCCATAAAAATGATTTGAAAAAATGAATCACTTTATATCATACCCTGAAAGAGGTGACTGAATGTGGTAATGATTACCTGGTATGCATTTTACTATCTCCTTATGATTCTGATATACCTTCAAAAGATATTGGTGCAGCTCCAGCTCTAAATGAATTGCAACTGCAGCGCTGGGTCTGCAAGATACATGAAACAAGCTTGTATACTCACAGTGAGGCTCATAAGGAGGAGGAGGGTCCCCACATGGAATGCACTCCATTTCCTGAAAGCCACCCAATTTGGTCTTTCTATAAAACCTGGAAGGAGAGAGCGTCATGTTAGTTTTCTGGAATATAATTTTATGGGATTAACAATGCACTCAATATTTGCCTTTCTCACTTTTTGGGATACAGGATCCAAGCACCCAGGAGCCACTGTAGTCCTACTACTCAGAGAGACTCCAGCTGGCTCACTCTTCATACCAATACCAGCTGTAAAAAATGGAAGGCCTTAGGCCTTGTAAGGCGGGAGGATACCAACTGGAAGGAAGCATATGCATTTTATAATGTAAAATGCTTCTGCCTTTGACTAATATAATATTCAAAATAAAAATCTTCTGAATAAAGGAGAAATATTGCACTCTAAACATGGTGCTGTACCTTTGGTCTTGACTGTGGTGACCTCTACAGTTGGATAGCTGGCCAACACTTACCATATGCTTCACAGCTAAATAGTAAAAGTTGGGTGGCATAATAGAGAGGCGACTGCTACCTATGGAATCCTACCCCAGTTAGGGAGTTAATGCCTTCAGAAGGAGAGGTAATTGGAGGCAAGAGGAACACAAAGAGAGGGATGTGCAATATATAAGGTAAATCAATTGTAGAAGGGTTCATTGATTAAGTGAAGGGAGAAGTCTATTCACAGGTTACTGTGTACATGTGGCTAGAGATGGATCAAAGCACATGTAGAGCAGGAATGACACGTTAAATTAATGCTAGAGGAAATGCTTTTTAAAAACTAATTTTGAGTACTTCAAAGTACTACTGCCTCCTTAAAGATCTATTGTAGGACATGGTGTTGAAGGTAGCTACCCAACACCAAACCCTGTGCACGGTAATAATAGTGTAAACTGAGGCACTGCTGCAGGGTAAATCTCACAGAAAGTCAAAGGAAATGGTTTTATTGCTGTTTAAACTACAGTTCTGCACGGAAAAAATCTATTACGTTACACAACTGGACATTTTGGAGAGAAAAAACGTTGATTGCGAAAATATTTAAAATTAATAAATGTTTTTGTTCTATAGAATTTTTAATTCCACTCTCAGTATTAGAAAGGGTTTCATCTCAAGGACCTGGGTTCAAATCCATTCTACAAACATGAGGTGTTATTTTGGTATTCTCATTCAATTCCTAGTAAGCATGAGCCCATTGCATAAAACCGCCTCTAACCTGACACGATTTGGCACTAAATTGGCAGTCTCACTGAGACACCACAGGAGTCATGGGGAAATGGAAAATCTTATACTGTTACCATAGGAAGTGCTTTTCTGAGGTTGAGGCTGAGGCACATTGTTGGAATAAAGGGAGCTTTACCCAGGATCTAACTATGCTATACTTAACCTGGGAATGCTAATACTGAAACTGGGTGGGTGTCTGATCTGAAAGGTGTTCCATTCCTGAAACCACAATGTCTCACCCTGAAAAACACAAAATGCATAAAAAATAACAAAAAAAAGAAAACGTTAGCTGTCTGACCAGTGATCCTTCTTCACCTCTGGCTATCAACTTCCCTAACTCTGTTGTAATGAAATTACTATGCCCAGTGCTCCTCTGAACTCTCCCCCTAAGCTTCAAATACACGATCTTCCCTTCCATGCTCCTCTTTTTCCCTGCAACCACTGTATTGAAATCGAGAAGCACTCCAGCATCTCCTACTTGAACTCATTTTTTTCCAAAGACCACAAACTGTGGAACTCCTTGCTCCTTTTAATTTTCCTTTCATCCTACAATCTACAAGGTTTTTACAATCAAAGTTTGGTGTCATCTAATCATCGTTTCTTGATTTACCTAGACTTCTTTCCTATTCTTTTCAAACTTGGTGCATCTTGCACTGTGACCCACGGCCCTTCACCTTAGTTTCATTTAAGAAAAAGTCAAGTTTTCCAATTATAGTTGAAAAAAAAGGTTCAGATTTTAAAGGGTGAAAAAGTCATTCTAAAGGTGCTCTAAAGATCAGCTGGAAAAACTAATATAAAACTGGCTGAATCACATTGAAAAACATCAAAAAAAAGTTTAGTGGTTGGGAGTCCTTTGATTATTACTTATAAAACAGAAATATAACAAGAGGCTTTCTTGCATCCATTTGGGTTAATCAGTGGTTTTACAGATAGGAAATACAGTAGGAAAAGCTTCAGACTGACTCATTTTACATTGGGCTTAAGTGTGTATAATGTGACAAATCACTATAGCAAAATTGTAGACTGTTCTCATATTGCAAATGTCTATTCTATTTTTGGAAGGGTTAAAAAGGAGAAAAAACTTTAAAATTTCCCTTTGTGCAGTCCTGTTGCCTGTTGTGCAGCATCCAAGAAGCTGAGTTCCTCCTACATACCAAATATTTATTTCCCCTTCAACAACTCAGAACTTTCTGAAACACTGTCTCAAAACTGTGGAACTCCTTTCCTCCTGCAATCTACAGGCTTTTAAAACTGAAACTTGGCATCGGCTAAACCGTTCCTTGTTTTCACTCATTCTTTTTAACCTCGGTGATGTGTTGCCCAGCCTGGGATTCTCAAAAATTCTTCCTCTCATACATACTGAAATCATTGCTCTGTAAAAGATTTTTGTCCCACTAAAATGGGACGGTTTGCTTGTTTTGTGCTGCACTGTGCTACACTTCACTAAAAGTAGCTCCTGCACATATAGCAGGGCCGGGGACATTACTTGACTAGTTGAACAATTGTGGAACATTCTTAGTATCCACCCTTGTTTACAGTTCTCATTTCCTGAGTTAATTCCTCACTAAAGTAAATTGACAGAGTATTAAATTCAAGTATTTAACTAAAATGATAGACATTCCATTTTATAAGCTGACCTTCCATTACCTCTTTTAAAAGCATACATATTGAACAAAGGAATGGGAAAAGCGTCGCAACAAAAGAGCATCAGGCTGTTCATCACAGAGTGAGCAATAAACAGAATGGCAGGCAATAAAACTGAGAAACATGCCTAATGGCTTGTAAAAATCTGCTCTAATAGTCACAGTTGTCAATGTTAGCTAAAGGATCAAGACGTCACATTCAAAAACAAATAAAAAATAGTGGCAGTTGTGATTTTGAAAACCTTTGAACAATCTAATACCTCAATTTAATTTCACGATGTATATAACCCAGCATTTCTTTAAAAATAAGTTACCATATTGTAACAAATGAATTGAGGGTGGCACAGATCATGGTGAACCTTAATGAACTCAAGGTTGGTGCAGACCATAGTGTATTTTATTGCTCTGTGCTGTAGAGTGGTAAATTCCAAGTTTGTATTCATGGTTCTCCATAATTTTCCAATTTTGAGATGTTACAAGGAGGTATTGATTGAAGGCTATGCATTTATTTTACATGCAAGAAGCGAAAGTTGGTGGGACAGTCACATTGGACAGCTTTTGATTAATAGTAACATCTAGTCAGGCCTTAGATGCCTCAAAATATTCAATCAAAACCAACATTATGAAACACTAATCAATCTCCTGTGGGGTTACACAGGGGGAGTGAAGACCAAGTGCAGCATTCAGGTCAAATGCCATTAGAGTTCAGGGGGGATAACTGGACTGAGGCTGGAGAGTTGATGGGGCTAGGGGATAGAAGGGAGGGGGTGGAGGAGGAAAGAAGGAAAGGGTTGGGGGAGGGACGATAAGGGAGTGGGTTGGGGAGAGAGGAGGAAAGAGGAAGGGAGATGATAAAGGGACAGAGGTAGGGGTGGGAAAGAGGGTAAAACTATCTTGGCGTGGTGGTGGGGGGATGGGGACCAAGCATTTTTATCTGAGCACTCCCCGTCTCTGTCCCTGTTATGTGTAGATGCTAGTTTTACTGACGTGTAGCACATTGCAGTACAAAATGAACAGGGGTTCCCATTCTGAGTAGAACAGTCCATTTGCAGGGCAGTGCTTTCAGTGTTTATGATGAGAATCCTAGGTGAAGTTTAACCAAGTTTAAAACGAGAGCCCACAATCACCCCTCTCATTGACAGGAATTTTGTGGCCTGACATATTTTGATTGATGCAAGTGTGACAGTGCAGCTTGATGAAGTGCAAACATGTGCCTCCATGGAGCAATGGGATGTGGGATCACAGCAAACCTTTCCCTCAACCATCTACCCCGAAATAAAAACACACACCACTCAGCTCTTGATCTTGATCTTAGTTGAGCTGCTGTGGGGTAGCACTGGGTGCATGCAGGGATTTCCCAACAGAGAGAGGGAGGAATCATCATCCTCTAGGTGACTCGTCCACCTCCCAGTGCCTGCTTTCAGAACAACATGGTTGAGTCCATGGGGAGATTGTCCTCCTGCACTGCCTGCAGGTCCTCTCATTGATGCTTTTTACAGCAAATATGCCTCTGTGAAATGCTTTGGGATGTTTTTCTATGTTAAAGGCAAAACCCAAATTGTTGCACAATTCAGGGAAACCCAACTGAGAAAATATGGAGAATAGAACTTAGAAAGAGAAGAGGGTTGCCCATCCAAAGAAAGTGACAGCAGATTCCACACTGGCTATCTTGTAGATTTGTCCCAAATCAGGCGATATTTAATTTTGTCAATTTCTGTTGTATACACAGTCCCTTTAAATTTCCCACCATCAAAAAAAGCTCTGTTACAACAGAAAGTGTGATAAATGACATTAAGATGAACGGGGAAGGTTTTAAAATGGTTCAGGTGGATTATTTTACAAAAGTGCGCAGATAATGAGCAGATTTCAATTTTGTAACCCAGCATCCTGTGGGAACTGATGAGTGGGAATTTTACAACACTTTATGAGTTGAGGGAGATTGAAATTGGGTCATCCCAGATACTTGGCAAGCACACAGATCAAATCTGATGCTCCTTGAACCTACCCCGACAAGCAGTCTCCACACACCGCATTACTGGTGGCTGTGCAGTTGGCCTTTTGGATGCGGTTTACGAGAGCACAGTCCAAGCATGGCTTACACTTCTGAAATCCCCAGTCTTCCTTGAACCTGCTTGGCCTGCAGGTCACGCACTGTCCATCATCCCCATATCCAAACCCACATTCCTGTAAGGATTAACAAGAAATACCCACTGTTAGAGAAAAAAAGGAGCGTGAATAAGGAGAAATTACTAGGATAAAAACAAGAGGCATGTGTAATGATTACTGCAGACAGGCCTCAGTCAGGAGACAATGGCAACCTTTCAGTGGATTCAAATGTCCCTTTCACTACTAATAATCTCCCTTACTGCTTTAATCAACACTTAATCATTCAGTCATTTCACAGCGCACAGATAATTTGAATGACAATAAGGCTTGAGGTCTCCTACAGCTATATTATTAATAGCTATGGTGGAGTTATTTTTTTAATTAAGTCAGTCATGTGAATGTCCAGGAGTAGGGAGTAAATTAAGTGCTTCTGCATTCATTCATTGTGTTCTAAAATCTGAACAGTGCTGTGGGATTCATTTGTTTCTGAGGAACAGAAGATTATTTCTGTACCTTTAAGGACTTGTTTGAGGCTAAAATTCTATTTGTAAATTATGCTGCTCAATTTAATTTGTGTGCTTAGAAATTTCATCTCCATCTTCCAGTCCAATGAAACAAGAACAGCACTGAAGCACTGGAACCCTGAGTATAATGTAACAATTCCCTTACTCCATCTACTCTTAAGTATTATTAGTCATCTATATATTTGGTAGTCGACAAACAAACAATCAGTGTCATCCAGGCTCTGGGCCTCATTTGACAGCCAGCCAGACCCCAGACTCTGCCTGCCAGCCAGCTAACCAGACCCAAATCCTGACTGCCTTGGTCTCAGATTCTCACTGCTAGCCAAACCTCAGACCCCGAATGCAGCCAACTAACCGAGCTGAATACCCTTTTACCCCAGGCTTTGATCCCCAATCATTGACTCGTATAGGGCATCTGGTTTGTACATGTAACTCAAGTCACTTCTTCCTCACTGAGGTTGCTCTGCTAGGATACAAGCTCCACCAGGTTCCCCCACACCCCTTTCAAACCATTGTTGCTCTGGACTCAAGCTCTGAATGTTCTCTCTCATCTTTTAGCCCCACTCTCCTCCACTTGTCCCCTTTCCTACTAGGCCCCTATTATCAATACATCCCACATCTCCCTTTTGATTCTGCAACCCATATGCTGCTGCGTCTCTGCTGATCTCCTTTCCTGCCACTGCCCCAGGGTTGTGTCCCTCCCTGGATAGGTCCATGGCTTCCCTCTGCTCCGCCCTTGACATCCTCTGCCATGCCCACTGCTGTTCCTGATCTTCTAAAGCAACAACCTACTTCACTTCATTCCTCTCCGATGGCACAACTCCTGGCCGCCTCCTTCCCTGGAAGCAAAACTCTATAACCTCCTTCATATCTCTCTCTGCTCCCCTGTAACCCCTCTGATTGCCTTTGTGGGTACCCTATTACTCATCCACTCTCCACAATCTCACACTGGATGAGTCCATCGACATCCTGAGCCTGACCAAAACCTGACTCCCCGGTGGCAATTCCTCCTCCTTCACAGAGGCCGGCTGCCCTGCCCCACTTACAAGATTCGCCACTTGTCCCACCCATGGCCCTCATGGTTCTATATCAACCCCTACTCTTCTGACACTTTTGTCTATTTTGAGCACCTAACCCTCTACCATTCTTCTTGTTTCTTTTATAAGGATCTTATCAGTTACTGCCCGCCCAAATCCCCGGAGAATTTCCTCAATGAAACCTCCTTGTTTTGCCTATGCACAGAACCCTATAAAAATACCCTCAATGCCCACAACACTTGAAAATTCTCTAAATCTGCTACTGTACAACTGCATTTTCATGCCCTTTTCTTTCCTGTAATGCAAGTGATGAATGCTGGGTATATTAAGCCAAGCCTCTGTCCCACTGCAGTTTTAGTGCAATCGCTGTACTTGTGGGGAGAAAGCAGGGACAGGGTACTGAATTTGGATGATCAGCCATGATCGCATTGAATGGCGGAGCAGGCTCGAGGGGCTGAATGGCCTACTCCTGCTCCTAGCTTCTATGTTTCTATGTTTTCATATTATAGCTAAAGCAACTGAGTTTCAGTTTTCAGAGAAAAGCAAATGGAATTGTGGAATATGGTCCCCTAAAGACTGGTAAAAGTCCCAGAATTCAAATTGATGATGTCAGAATTTGATTTATCTGGTTATCAGAAACCAGTGGCCCTCATCATAAGCCTATGTTCAGGGAATTTTTAAGTTATCAGTTGTGTTTGAATTTTCAGCTTTGATGGACTGTGTCAGCTTTTCTTGGTCACCTTTTACAAATGTTTCAGATTGACATGTCTGTTGTCTCTGTACTGGTCAGTGTGTGTTTTTAACTGCAAAGAGCAAATTCGTACCCCCCGTGGCTTTTATTTTATCTGCTTGGATCTCTGATAGTACAGTTAAAGGGTGTTGACTATCTCCCAAACAATGGTTGCAGATAAGACCTCTGGCTTCCTCATCAGGTGCCAATGTTTGGGATCCATTTTCCAGTTCTTGCCTGAGCTTATTATTATGGTGTGCCTGACTGTAGAAGGGCCTCCTGGTTTGTTTACAGGCAGCAGTGGACTTGAAAACACTATAATGCCAGCTTTAAGTCACTGAACCAGTGCAAATACTATAAACCTCAGCCTTGTGCTCAAAGTGAGCCTAACAGAGACAGTCTGGGTACCATTAAGATGTGGTAAAGAATAGATTTGAGTGCAGGTTGAAGCAATTGCCTTAGGATTGAAGTAATTTTCCATGTGTTCAGGTAATAAAATAATTTTAATAGAAACTTTACCATCAGGTGTGCATTACAGCAATTTTGACAACTAACAAGGAATTGCTACATGAAATAAACGGTCTCAGTTTACTTAAAAGCGGGTTTTTAATTCTTTCTAGTTTCTAATGAAACATTATTTGTCCTAAAGTTACTTTATAATATTTGTTTAGCTATTTGAAAAAGGAAAACCCTTTGAAGTCAGAGTTCAACGGGTTTTATTGGGTCATTATAGTGAGTTATTGCCTTTGAAAGCTCAAACCCATTATTGATTTAATAAAACAGATTCTTTCTTCAGTGCATTATCTCACAGTCATACACAAAGGGACTCAGATAAACAATGTTTGAAGAGATATTACCAGCTCCCAGTCTTCCACACACATGGACCATATGGCTATAAATGGCCTGACACACAACCAAACATACTGAGGCATCTTGCACACACTATAACATGATACAAATACTCTGATGAAACAACACCTCCTTCGCATACAGACGAGATTCTAACTGTGCACACACCCAAAAGCAACCATTGAAACTGGTGCATCTCCTTTGATGAAGGTCACTCCTGAAAAAATCTAATGTTGAAGACTTCAATGTCTGTAAATACTAATTGAAAATTACTTTCATATAAGCAGCTCCTTCAATAACTATTGGGTAAGGTATTATCGAATGCAGCACTAAGCCATGCAGATCAGAAGGTCACAGGCTCAATAACCAGTCCGTGCTGAGTTTGTTGTTAGCAACCAGGGCAACAGTTGGGGTGCTACAATTAGCTTCAGCACCCCTGGGCTAAAGAGGGGCAAATCCCTCAGGTTCCTGGTTCTGATCCAGTGAGGTGCTGCTGGGAAGTGTGTGTATGTACAGATGCCACTATTCATTGTCAAGGCTCACACATGAAGAATGATCCCTTGGGCAAGGTACGGGAGGGTAGCTGGTGTAATGGTACTATACCCCTGCAAGAGATAAAGCCTACAAGAGAGGAAGGGACACATTGCGGGTGGGTGGGTGAGGGAATACTAGAATACACTTCTAAAATAAATCTGCATAGCCTACATTTATTCTGAATCTCAACTTTCTCTCTTGAACAGTCTTCAACTCATTAGCCGAGTATTGTAAATGTTGGTAATTTGGCAAGTTATCAGCTTATTTAAGTAATTTGTTTTGGAATCTCCCTCTAGGGTTAGCAGCAGGTCCAATTCTAAGGAGCTCAGTTTTGCTCCCTCTTATTATAAAATAACATCAGTTCTTGGGACGTTATCAATAACCGGGATCAGTACAGAATTTGCTGTCCCATTTTCTTAAGGGGCAACAGTGGAGATTTCAGACAGGCCTCCAGCTACATCTGATGCAATTTTCACTTTTAATTTTAGCTTTTAAGTGTCACTTTAAAATAATTAATTGGCAATGTGATTCTGTCACTGATCACAACACTGAACTCTTTGTTTAGTACCTGGCAAAGTGCCTTGAAAGACCATTACTCAAACATTAGAAATAACTGGATAAAAACTAAAGACTTGCACACTGAAGAGGGGCTCCCATTAACAGGCTGTTAATCAACTGCTATTTGGAGATTTAAGTTTGTTTCTTCATTAAAGTGATAGTTCGATATAGAAAAGAAAAGTGTTTTCAATTTAAAACAGCTCTGGCAGGTCAAATAGGCCAAGTTGCAGAATCATGAGCATGAATTTAAGTCTACGTTGGATTTCCAAACTTGTATGGATTTATTTGCATAAACACAGCTTAAAAAGGATTTTTGCTTTATTCAGAAAAAAATCTTCCCTGACGTCCTTTTACTTGGTGCCCCAAATCCCCACAGATGCATTTTTACAAAGGAAAAGAAGGATTAGCCGAGCATACAACCAAGTGACTGGAGGCTGAATTTGGCCAGCATCAGATACTGGGACGCAGTGATGCGTCCATTGAATCTGTGCCTTTACAACACGTGGCCAGGGAAACTGGGCCGGGCACTCCCCCGCGTGAATTCTGCTGGCATATGGCTCCATTGGCACGGCCGCACTCAACACCTTGTCTTAGCAGCCATTTCTCATGTGTGAGCTTAGATAGTGAGAGTTGGCAGGCTGCAGTATTTTGGCATTGGGCCACCACAGGTGTGCTCAATCCTGTTCTTATCCCACATTAACACACATTTTCCAGCAGAAGTCACTGCATAAGAATGAGAACCCAGGCTGACTTTTCCTTTCCCTTTTCCTAATCGAGGTATCGATATTACTAGGAAGCACCCACCACTGTCCAAATCACAGAATCACAGAAACCCCACAGTGCAGATAGAGGCCATTTCGGCCCATCGAGCCTGCACCGACACATATCCCACCCGATCCCCGTAACCCCTTCACCAACACATATCCCACCCTATCTCCGTAACCCCACACATTTTAATCCCCCTAACACTAAGGGTCAATTTATCATGGCCAATCAACCTAACCCACACATCTTTGGACTGTGGGAGGAAACCGGAGCACCCGGAGGAAACCCACGCAAACACGGGGAGAATGTGCAAACTCCACACAGACAGTCACCCGAGGCCGGATTTGAACCCGGGTCCCTGGCGCTGTGAGGCAACAGTGCTAACCACTATGACTGCAGACAGGCCAGCAGAACCTACTTTCTGCCTATATAGCTCAGTTCCACAATCTGCAGTGCATTTATCATTGATTGTTTTTAAAAAAAAATAATCTTGCCATGTTATTTCCTTTAACAAGGAGAATGTGACCAATCCTTAACTTCTGCAGCATACTCTCTTGTTGATCTGGCCCGGCTTTAAAAGCTATCTTCCCAAAATACATGGGACAGAATCAAAACAAACTTTAATTAGAACATCCCCTGCCAAAGAAAATGATGAAGGGGGCCTGTCAGGATCAGGCTGCAAACAAGATCTCAAACATGATGAGCTTATATCAGACTACATGGAAAGTGGGGCATTGTCAGACCAAATCAGTTATATATAAACTGCTGTAATATTAACAAGTTCAGATGACTTTGAAGTGGGTGCCAAGCATGAATAAAAAATAGAAGTGGCTTTATGAAAAGCCCACTTCCTGACAGTCTGTTAAAAAGAATGCAGGGTAACGTTTAGATAAGAGCAAAGATGTGGGTTGTGTAGGAGTAACGCAATTCTTTGAAAAACAATCCACAGATCCCAAATTATAGATATGGTTTATTCCATTATATAAATGAACTCTGTTAAATAACCAGAAATTCACTTCTCCAACCATGTCTGTACATGTTATAATCTTTGTTGAATGCTGGTAAATTAATTTTTTTAGTCCAGATTACATATTCACTCAGGTTTATAGTGGAAACTGCACATTCTGCATCATATCCCTTTTTGGCTGCAGTACACAGAATCGTTTGGCTTTCTGTCAAAAGACAGTAACACTAGTACAGTATTCATTTAATAAAGTTAATCGTTTGCTGCTTAAGGGCATTTGTGCATTGTCCTGCGGGTAGGGATTAATGATCTATAGTTTTGGAATTTGTCCTTGATTTGAATGGATCCACTTCGGGCAAGCAACCATCAATGTACAAGTGACAGTTGATAGAATGGGTTTATTATCTTCAGCACAAACAATATACCTAAACTTTTTAGAAATACTATAGTCCATCAACGAATGCTAAATGTTGGATTTGTTGATTTTGTAACATAAAAGAGCTTGCATTTATATAGCACCTTTCATGTCCTCAGGACTTCACAGCTGATGAAGTACTTTTTTGAAAATGTAGAGCTAGATTTTGAGGGGGGGTCAGCGGGCATGATCGGTGGCGGGTTGGATGAGAAAGATTTTTTTCCCCCAGCGGGTTGGGACCGCGGTGTAAACCCGCCGCCACGTGTTTTCCCCAATGTCGGGTCTGTCAGCGCTGAGCACACCCAACAAGCAATGGTGGGGAAGGCAATTAAAATCATTAGTGGCTTGTTTACAGCCACCTATCAATAGTTTTTTTCCCAGCTTTTTAGATTTGACAGGTCGCCCACTGATTTCCCGCTGTGCCTAGGCCTCGTCTGTGAAGCTGAGGCAGGAGGTCAGTGGCCATTGAATCAGCTGATGAGTTGACCGCTTCAAATGTCAAGTCAAAACTCCCAGCTGATTGAGATATGTTCCCTTAACCACTAGTTTTTCCAAACTGCATTTCCACTACAGATTCAGGATGCTGCAAGTCTTTACACAAGTCTCCATCCAGTCTGACCTCATTTCCTCTCCCACCATTGACAGATCGCTTCTGTCATCTCTACTTCACCTGCCATCTATTCCATTAGCATGGATGCCCTTGAAACTCTCTCACCTTGGTCCTCAGAATCCCACCACGATCAGCACCAGGCACACCAGCAGCACCAACAACAACACCAACCTTCTCCACAATCAACTGATGCTGCACAGGACACAGGGCATCAACACCCGACCACACTGCTGTCCGGGATGCCAGGGATGGCCTCACCATGGCCAGATTTACTTGTACACACTGGCTGCCACATGATGTGCCAGATTGGCACCACCCCACACCAACACCATAAAGCATCCCTACAATGTCCAAGCCGTTCCTTTCACACTCATGACCATTGCGGGGTACCGTTATGTCTCACCATTCATTGCAACTCACTAAGCTACTTCCAAAGATGCACACAAATCTGTCCAAGATCGCAAAGTGTTGAAAAAAGGTTTCAAAGTTTGACATTACATTAACAGAAACTTTACATGAACATTGCATAAAATACCCAAGTGCCTACCCTTGTGTGTTGTTAGTTGGTATGATTGGACTAGGATGAGGGTGAGTGTGAGGGGTGGCGAGTGAGATGGGGATGTGATAATGTAGATTAAGAGGGGTGGGTGGAGGTGCAAGGTAAGTTGGTGTGAGTAAGGTTGTGCAGGAGTAGGGTAGGGAAGGCAGAGTGATGGGGATGTGATGAGAGGCACAGCAGGATGAGGTTGAGTGTGGCCTTTACTAAAGTTTTGTGATCTACTGAGATCATTGAAAGGTTTGCGCCACTGCACCCAGGTCCTCCTGACCACATCCCTGCTTGTGCCCTTCTATGCAATGTGCAACCAGGCTGTGTTGATCTCCTATGGAGGTCTCTTCCGCCCATGGGAAGGGAAGAGGTCCTCCCTGTGTGCTGTGACTCCCTCCATAAGCTTATAGAGGAAATCATGGGAGAGCCTGGGTACAGCCGTGCACCTCTGTGCAGTGCTTGTCAGTGTTTGCAGCACCTCAATGCTGTAGAACACTGACAGCACAAATGTCAAAAGAAAGTTGGCCATGGTTCCTTTAAGGAAACTGGCTGATGATACGGCATCAAATGACGTCACCAGACCCACTTCCTCTAATTAGCCGGGAGACACGCTGGGCGGGCTTAACAAGCCCAATCAATGGAAAGTCATTTCAGAGGCTGGGATGAGGACAGCAGCGGGGTCGGGACCCTCCACCGACGTCGCCCGCCACGGACCCGCCGAGGTTTGTAAAATCACAGCCTGAGTTACTGTTGTAATAAAGGGAAATGTAGCAGGGATGTTGGTTAAGGGATAAATATTGACCAGGACTCCCCTGCTTTTCTTTGAATAGTGCCATGAGGATCTTTTATATCCACCTGAGTGGGCAGACAGCCCTTGGTTTAATGTCTCCTCTGAAAGACAGCACCTCCGTCAGCCTAGATTTAAGTCTCTGGATTTATTACGTCCGTGAATGATTGAGACACGGACAGCAGGAGTTGAACAAAACAAGTCTTTACTGATGGAAGTCAATAGTGAAACTGAAACAACAGAGGCTCACTAGCGCCTTTTATACAGGGGTGGTCACTGCCGGTACTGCAGTCTGAGACCAATTATTCTCTTAAGGTACATACACAACAATTCCTCCCCTTTTAGATAAACAGTACATAACATTCATTTAACAACTAAATGATAACTAATTACAATCACAATTACGGTTGCTAGATACATTGGTTAAGTTTAAGCAATTATAAGTTCAGTCTTTGAGGAGGCTTCCTGATTCTGTCTGGATAACGCCTCTTTGGAGTATCAGGTTCTTCTGGCAATGTTGAGTTGAAATCAATGTCGTTGTTTGGTTCATCTGCTTCCAATATTACCGGTTCTGTGGTAGCTGCAATTGGAACGTCGATTTCATTACCAGGTGTATCAGATCGTGGTGTGGAGTTGACGTTTTCCAGTGACTCTAGAATCTGGTCAGCATGGCGTCTTACAATGCTCTCCCCAACGTCCACGGTATACGAGAGGTCCTTGTCGTGTACAA
This sequence comes from Somniosus microcephalus, assembly GCF_052327205.1. Lineage (NCBI taxonomy): Eukaryota > Metazoa > Chordata > Chondrichthyes > Squaliformes > Somniosidae > Somniosus > Somniosus microcephalus. The sequence goes on along the minus strand of NC_140996.1, from coordinate 175,795,269 downwards.
ATTGTTCCTGGCTGCCATTTCTCAGTGCGGTAGTCCCGGGCCAAAACTGGTTGACCTATCTTAAAACTCCTGGTCAGCCTTTCATTCATATTCTGCAACTGCCTGTTCTCCACATCTCTTCGGACGTTTGGCTTAACCAAATCCAAGCGGCATCGTAGTCTTCGATTGAAGAACATCATGGCTGGAGTTTGGTTGGTAACCGCATGTGTTGCATTCCGGTAGGCAAACAAGAAGTTGTCCACCTTGTGTTGTAGGGGTATATCTTCATTACACATTGCCTTGATAGCCTTCTTGAATGTTTGGACAAACCTCTCGGCCAATCCATTAGTGGCTGGATGATATGGGGCAGATGTGTAATGCTTAACACCATTGTTCTTTAAGAACCTCCAGAACTCTTCAGACACAAACTGTGGTCCATTGTCAGAGCAAATCTGTTCAGGCAGCCCATTCCTGGCGAATATGGTTCATAAAACTGTGATAGTTTTTTCCGTGGTGGTTGAGGACATTTTTATTACCTCTGGCCACTTTGAATGTGCATCCACCGCAATTAAAAACATTGAGTCCATGAAGGGACCAGCAAAATCAATGTGCACCCTTTGCCATGGAGATGAGGGCCACTCCCATGGATGCAGAGGAGCTTGTGGTGGGGCGTTTTGAACCTTCTGGCATCCTGCACAGCTCTTGGTCATCTCTTCGATTTCTCTATCGATTCCCGGCCACCACACAAACGCTCTGGCTAAGTTCTTCATTTTTACCCCACCCAGATGACCCTCATGAAGCTCATTGAGCACTCTATCCGTCAACTTAGGTGGAATTACTACTTTGGATCCACACATCAAGGTTCCTCTGCACACTGACAGCTGTTCTCTTCTCGGTGAGAATGCTGGAAGCAGTGGTTCGCCATGTGCTGGCCATCCCTTCACCGTTAAATCATAGACCCGTGATAGTGTCGGGTCATTCCGTGTTTCCTTTTCTATGTTTGCATTCGTCACAGGGAGACATTCGACTATGGTCGAGTGGAATAACTCCATTGGATCCACTGCAAGGTCTTCTTCTTCCACCGTCGGCAACGGTAGGCGTGACAATCCATCAGCATTTCCATGCTGTTTAGTTCCTTTGTACTCGATGTCGTATTGGTGTGCCCCTAGGAAAAGGGACCACCTCTGCAGCCGTTGTGCTGTCATTATCGGTACACCCTTCTGAGGGTTGAAAATGGAGACAAGAGGTTGATGATCGGTAAGTAGAGTAAATTTTTGACCGTGCAGGTAGTGATTGAACTTCTTCACCCCCCACTCTAGGCTGAGGGCCTCTCTGTCAATCTGGGCGTAGTTACGCTCAGCAGAAGTTAACGAGCGTGACGCAAAAGCTATCGGCCTCTCTAAACCATCAAGGAATTTATGTGACAGTACAGCCCCAATGCCGTAGGGAGACGCATCACATGCCAATCTGATCGGCAGTGCTGTGTTGTAATGAGCCAATACTTCCCTTGAAGTGATTAAGTCCTTACTCTTCTGAAAGGCCCACTTACAATCATCGCTCCATTTCCATGCTACCCCCGTTCGTAGCAGGGCATTCAGTGGGTGCAGAATTGTCGACAAGTTCGGCAAAAACTTATGGTAGTAATTCACCAATCCGTGGAATGACCTCAGTTGCGACACATTTTCAGGCGCTGGGGCCTTAACAACCGCTTCAATTTTGTCAGGGGACTTATGTAACCCCTCTTCATCAATCACGTGGCCACAATACGATATCTGTTTCTTAAAAAATTCGCACTTGGGGTGGTTGGCTCGCAGCCCATGTTCCCGGAGTCTAGTGAGCACCTGTTCTAGGTTGTTAAGGTGTTCACTGTCATCTTCACCTGTCACAAGGATGTCGTCCAAGTAACACTGAGTCCCCGGAATCCCTTGCAGGACTTGTTCCATCGCTCTTTGCCATATCGCCGGAGCCGATGCTACTCCGAATACCAATCGATGATACTGGTAAAGACCTTTGTGAGTGTTTATCGTGAGATACTTCCTAGAGGACTCTTCCACCTCCATCTGCAAATATGCTTGTGCTAGGTCAATTTTTGTAAAACGCTTCCCTCCAGACAGTGAGGCGAAGATGTCTTCTATCCTTGGAAGAGGATATTGTACTGTGTGAAGGACTGGGTTCACCGTCACCTTGAAATCCCCACAGATGCGAATCTTCCTTGGCTCCCCGGACTTATTGCTTAACGTTTTCTTCATGACAGGAATGATGGGTGTCGCCCACTCGCTCCAGTCAACCTTAGACAACACGCCTGCCTTCTCCAGATTCTCTAGCTCTGCCTCGACTGCTGGGCGAATTGCATATGGTACCGGTCTTGCTTTGAAAAACTTGGGAACTGCATTCTCTTCTATTTTTATTGAGGCGGTTACGCCTTTAAGCGTGCCCAGTTCTTGTTGAAATACCTCTTTGGCGTTAGCTAAGATTGTTGACAATCGTCCAGGAGTGACGTCTTCATCTTTTTTACTGTCCACCGTCATTGCATGAATGGAGTGCCAATCTAAGTTTATCTTCCTGATCCATTCCCGTCCCAATAACGGTGGTCCGCCATTTGGCAGTATGTAGAGATACAATTTCCGTATTTTCTTGCCGTTGTATTCGACAGGCACCCTTATTTTTCCTCTGGGGTATACTTTTTGCCCCGTATACGTCGTCAAGACGATGGATGTCTCTCTCAAGGGTATGTGTGAAAATAGCCGCTCGTAGTCTCGTCGATTCATGACGGTTAGCGCTGATCCTGTATCCAATTCCATTTTAACTTGGGACCCTGCTATCGTGAGGGTGACCCAAATGGTTCGGTGATCCTCTTTTGCGATTACATTGTGAAGTTTGAGACAGCTTAGTCTCCTGTTCCCGGATTCACTATCGCTCATCTGGTCTTCGGAACTACTGTCCGTCATCTTTTGTACTTTCTTGTACGGTTCCTTAGTAGCCTTTTTGTTGTCGCTGGTCTTCTTCCCAGACCTGCAAACTCGTGCAATGTGTCCCATCTTCCCGCATTGCCTGCATATTTTGTCTTTGGACCAGCAGTCCTTCTGGTCATGGTTAGTTCTGCCACAGCGATAACATTTTGCAAATCCCCGTGTCATCTCGTGGGTGCCGTATTCCTGTGGTTTTTGTTGAATTTCTGCAGCTCCCCTGGCTGCTGCTTCATACGATACTGCCACGCTGAAAGCCTTATCTAGCGTCAGCTCTTTCTCTGAGAGTAACTTCTTCTGTGTTCCTTCACTCAGGAGTCCACAGACAAATTTGTCCTGTAGGGTATCTGCCAGTCCTGCTCCGAACTGGCAGTGCTTTGATAGCTTGCGTAGTTCCGTAAGGTACTCAGCATTGCTCTCATCTTTATGCTGATTTCTCCTGTGGAATTTAAATCTTTCTGCTATCAACAGCGGTGCAGGGTTTAGGTGTCCCTGTAGGACAGCAACAATTTTGTTAAAACTCTTCGCCTTTGGTTTGGCTGGAGTAATCAGGTCCCGCAATAGGCCGTACGTTCTAGCGCCCATTAAGTTTAGCAATATCGATGCCTTTTTCCCCTCCGCTATTTCGTTTGCCTCGAAATATACCTCGACTCTTTCCACATACGTGGTCCAGTCCTCTATTGTATTATCAAAAGCAGTGATACAGCCAGTCTTCGGCATCTTGCAAATCTAAAATGGCGCCTCCCGTGCTTTGCCTTCTTCCCCGATTTAACAAAATGGCGCCTCCCGCACTTTGCCTTCTTCCCCGCTGATTAAGATGGCGCCTCACGCGCTTTGCCTTCTTCCCCGCTGTTGTTAGCGCTGCTTTCCGCGGTTCCCGTTGCAACCTGCAGCTCCTCGCGGTTTCTTGCGCGTTTAATATTTTTTTTTTATTATTATCTTCCCGTCGTGGAACAACCCTGTGGGACTCTTGCCTCCCTCTTCGCGGGTCTATACGCAGCCCGGCTTTGTAGCACCGGCCGCGCCCTGTGTGCTCCACCCTCTCTCTCTCTTCCCGACAACGCTGCTCGGCCCCGTTGCAAACCACCCGCTCGAGTTCGCGACCGCCGCAGCCCAGGAAGGATCAGTGCACTACCTGCCACCAGCCCGATTAGCTGAAGCACCGTCGACAGGAACCAGGCCCCGCTTCCGACAGCTTCTCCAGCAATCTTCAACTCCGCAAACACACGGGCGGATGCCCACGGTCGACGCCCGTTTCTACTGCCTCTTACTTTCTTTTCTTTCTGGCCTCAACCTCTGCTCACTTCGCTGTAGAATGGATCCCAGGAGGTGGTGCAGACTGTAGGTAGGTTCGTATCTGCTCGTCGCCAGTATTACGTCCGTGAATGATTGAGACACGGACAGCAGGAGTTGAACAAAACAAGTCTTTACTGATGGAAGTCAATAGTGAAACTGAAACAACAGAGGCTCACTAGCGCCTTTTATACAGGGGTGGTCACTGCCGGTACTGCAGTCTGAGACCAGCTATTCTCTTAAAGGTACATACACAACAGGATTGGGACTTGAACCCATGACCTTCTGACTCAGAGGTGAGAGTGCTACCCACTGAGCCACGGCTGACACCTGAAAATGGTGCAGGCCATCCCAAGAGCTGTGTACCGATTGGAGATCCCTATTCGAAGCACCACAACCTCCCCCGTTCTTGGAAGTGCTGCTGCACCCATCCTACATGACTAAAGGTCATAGATCTGAAACGTTAAGTCTGCCTTTCTTTCTCCACAGATGCTGAGTGTTTCCAGTATTTTCTGTTTTTATTTCAGATTTCCAGCATCTGCAGTATTTAGCTTTTTCTCCTGGGCTGAATATTCAAAAGAATATCAGTAATAGCTCAAATGAACAAACATTTACTTAATTATTCAATTAAAAGATCAAGTGAGATTACAAAATTATTCCATTGTGAAATGGGCTTTGCATCTTTTTTAAATCACAGTTTTTGTAATACATTCTTTTCACTTTACGTTATGCTGAATGGCTTTATTTTCTATCGTTTTCTTTTAGTTACCATAGTAACACTCCAATACAAGAACAAAATTGCCAAAATATCAGCAGATACAAGCAACCCATTGGCACTTTGTGAATGCACCTTTCATTTAAACAATTCCAAAAATATCTTTCCTTCTGTACTTTCAGCTGTAAAAGAGAATACATCTGACAGTACCTGTCAGAACAGCAAGTTTTGTGCATCATTTGAATCAATTCCAATGTAATGAAGAGTTGTAATGTCTTTTGTTTATTTTTACAATACAATCTTCAATGTAAAAGCAATCCTTTTAAGTCATTTCATAAGATGCATGTTAAATAAATCAGAAGATTAAACAATATAATAGACTCCAGGCCTCAAGTTAACCCCACTTTTGATGATCAAATATGTCTATCCTTTTGGATTGCCATGTGAAAATTCTCATTCAGCCACCATTAGTTTCTTGAAATAAAGTAGCTGGCCATACTCATATTGAATAACACTATGAGCTAGAAATTCGGTGCATTTGCGCTGCTCGGTAGCACCCCCTGGGGACGGCGCCGCTAATTTCAGCGGAAGTTTAGCGGTGGCGGTAACTGGTAGCGCCCAGCTGCACTGCGCAGGCGATGACGACGTCATCACCGTGTGCAGCGCCCCGTTTTTGCCCCGCCTGCAAAATTGGCCCGCGCCTCTGAATGCACGCTGGGCGATGACAGCGACCAATTCAGGGGGCGGGAACGGAGCGGCAGGAGGTTTGCGGGGTGGGAACGGAGCGGCAGGAGGTTTGCGGGGCAGGAACGGAGCGGCAGGAGGTTTCTGACAGCGCTACGTGGCCCAGTGCATAGCACTGCAGAATGCACCGCCCTGATATTCGGGGTTAGCGCTCGAACAAGGAAGTGGAGTACTTGAATTAGCGCTCCACCTCCCTCTTGGGGGCGCTAAAAATTAAGTTAGCGATCGCCGGCGCTATTTTTCGCCAGGCACTAAATTTAGCGCCCAGGCGATGTTGGTGACCCAAAATGGTCGCTAACAAATTTTTTCCACCAATTTTTTTATTGTTTTACTCTGGCTTTTAAAGTGTATTTATCTCTTTCAAAATGTTAGGGCTGGAAACAAGAAAGACAGAAACCTATACTATATATCTTTTTTAATCTTTTATCTGTGTGAATGTAGGTGCATCAGAGATCACTTTCCCTTCAACCAATCATATCTCAGAATTTTAATCCATCAATTCCTAAGCCTTTTACATTGTTACTTGGCAACAGCAGCTACTATAAATGCAAATTGTTGCTGTTGCTCGCTCCTGTGGCCCAGGTCTCATGCAGCCAGAGGTCAGATGAAGGTAACACTACTGGATTTTGTTAGATCAGCATCTAGGAAACATGTTTTCCCCTGGATCTTAGTGCCTGCTCGTGTCTTGTAAAGTAGTGCATTGGTGGCACTAAGCGTGCCCCATTTGGATGATATCATGACGTCATCATGCATATGACAAGTTTTGTGCATCATGCACTTCTCTTTTGCCTTCAATTCAGACAATCCAAAGTCATGATTTGAAAGTATATACAGGAGAGTGATACAGTCTTAATTATGCTTTCCTTAGAGCTGTCTTATAATATAAATGGCTCTGGAAAGATCCCATAGTCTCCGTTCAACCAATCAGATCCCACAACCATCACTGTAGTCATTTCAGGTAACTAAGTCAATGAATCAAATTCGACCAAATCAAATTCTGTCATGCAGATGCTGTGGCAGTTCTTCAACCACTCCACCACAGACTCCTAAACTTTACCACATAATTAACATAGAAAACAAATTTAGTAACCCCCAAAGCTACTCATAAACTTGCCCATTCCACCTTCTAATTTCTCCGAGGATCCCCCACGAGCAAGAAGAATGAATCCCGCTTAAACCTTCTATCACTAGTAAACACTACCACGCCTGTACTCTGTGCCCTGGTCCAGTGTGGTAAGGTCTGATGCTGAAGAACTCGTGAGCCTATCAGGCACAAATCTGCTGATGAGTCTGTCACTCCCTGCATGCTGCTGCCAGCTGAAGTTGCTGCCTGCTCTCCTCTGTTTTGCTCTCTCCTCTGGCATACTGTGGTTCGGTTCCAGGAAAAGTTACAAAGCAAGGAAAACAGAGAGAAAGAGGGAGAGTAACAGAGACACACAGAGGGAGTAACACATGAAAAAATAGAAAGGGAGAATAACAAGCATAGAGAAAGAGAGAGAAAAAGCAAAAGTCACTGCAAGAGAGTGCAAAAGTGAGTGACACAGAGTAGCTTTACCAGAGGCCCCTAAAATTCTCAACAAACTCTGTATACCAGGTAGCTCCAAGATGGACACATGGGGGTAGACTTACGAATTCAACGCTCAAAACACTAATCTGCTGGAGTGGATCGTCTGCCCTTTATAGAATACATTTGATTTCAATGGTATGAAAATCGAGCACGTTCTACAAAGGGTGGCCGATCCGCTCTGCTGGATTGCTATCCATCCTCATCCTGATAGATAAACAAGGTAAGACCTTGATCAGGAACAAAGTGCTGACCTCAGTTCAGTACAGGTAACATTAACACTCAAAGCCCCAAAGTACCTGCGAGCAGCACCAGGCAAAATCTGCTAGTATGGTTAAAAATAGTATAACAGCACACATGCAAAGTAAAATTGGGAGATATTTCTTCTGAGTTCATTTAACAAAAGAATTAGCTAATAGGTGAGCAAGACAGATGGAAAGCAGTAACCAGCTTTTTGTTTGTTATTACCACTACTCTAAGCCTTGCTTCCATCCTAAAATGTGTGAAAGATTACCAAAAAATGTTGTTTGTTAAGGGCTGTTAAAGCATTGGTAAATGCCAATAATGAGAAAATGGCTCAGCACTGCACATGGGGCATTGTGGATGAAAATGAAAAGTAGCTTCTTAACAAACCCAGAACTGGGATTGGCCAGCTTTGAACAGAAAGAATGCCAAGTATCATCACAGTGACGCAGCTGGGGTCAGAGACAATGGGCCGTATTTTGCAACCCCTACGGGTGAGTACGCGCCCATAGGGGCCGCGCAAGTTCCGGGTTTGGGCATGCGAAGTGCATGTGCTAAAACCCGGAACTCGCGATCTGTCAAGAATCCAGATCCTCCACATCCCCGGGAGATGGGCCACTGCGGGTGGAGAGTTGCGCTATTTGCCCAACTTCCACCCGCTGAATGCCTGTGAAATTCTTACGCCTGCTTTTACCAGCATAAGAGTTTTAAAAAAATTGAAAACTCATTTATACATTAAAAACCCTGTCCAATAAGGTAAGTTTATTTTTAGCCCCGTTAAAACATAGAATTTTTTTTCCAAAAAATTTAATTTCCGTTTAAAATATTTAATTAAATGGCATTTTAATTAATTTTAAATATGTAATTTTTTAATTATTTATTTCATGTGTTCATGTATTTTTTAAGTGATCCCCATTCATACTTATGGGAGTTCCGTACGGATGCAACTCCCACAAGTATGAATGGGGATTCCCTTCTTTTATTGGTTGGGCTGGCCCACGTGATCCCAGGGGCGCTTGTGAACCACCTGCGCCCCATGGATACGTGGGCCTCTGCCTGCGCGTACCCGGAGAGGCCCAGGATCGCAAGCCTCCGTACCTCCCGGGCCACCAGGTAAATGCGTAGATTTTTTTACAGGTCGGAGGCATCCGCCCGCGGGAAGCCTCCGATCGCAAATTTTGGGCCAATATTTCTTCTTTTGATGCCTGTGTTATAAAGATATAAAGATATTGTATTGATAAATATAATTTCTGTACTTTTGTTTAATTATGATACCTTAGAAAAAACTAAAAGTAGGCAACGCATGAAGATTTCCTTATCAATTCAGGGTTATACGCAAAATATGCTACATTGAAACTGAACATAAGACAGGTGAGTGATTTATAAAGTTACATGATTGCATTAAATGATGTGTGTGATACATTAAAGGAAGAAACAAGCAATACTGGAGTTACGCAGTGTGAATGATATATAAGGTGACACTGTTAAGATGAAGTAGCTTGGAATGGAAAAAATGTGCTTTTAAACAAAGTTCCACAGTACTCAATTAACACTGTACCTAATAAATTGAAAACAAATGGAAAGTTGCTGTAAATTGTTCATTCAGCAGACTGCGCTTAAGAATATGTCTATTATGTATGCATTTTTAAATAAACAGATTTGTGTCGGTACTTTTTGTATCAACATCCATTCTGTTAATTATATAAATTTGCAGACAAGCGGTTTTAAATTCTGATATGTTAATAGTTTTCTATCTTTTGGCCTCAGCCAGATTAAGTATCATCCTCATTTGGTGAGACAACTGACTGTTAAGATTTGCACAAATTAATCCCTGTGTAATCTCTGCACATATTTATTCAATTGGTAGCTTGTACAATGTGTTCAATTTTCAAGGCAACATTTGTTCACACATTAAGTGCTTTCACACAGCTTACAGGTAAATGGACAGAGTAGGCTATGTAAGTAGCTGGAAGTTTGGAACCTGTCCAGATTACAACAACAACAATAATGTGTATGTATATAGCGCCTTTAACATAGTAAAACGTCCCAGTGCTGTACAGGAGTGTTATAAGACAAAGCATTTGACACCGAGCCACGTAAGGAAAAGTTAAGGCAGGTGACCAGAAGCTTGGTCAAAGAGGTAAGTTTTAAGGAGCGTCTTAAAGTGTCTAAATCGTGTTCAATGGCTGTAAAGCTTGCATCCCTACAGCGAATGCACAAGCAGGAATGGACCAGTGAAACAGAAGAACAGATCAGTGAGAAGTATTGGATATGGGGTTGTGTAGCTAAACTGGCATTTTCTCCATTTTTATGGTGTCATTACATATAATTATTGTGCATTCCACAGCTGGAATACCAAACTTTTCATTCGGTGTAACCATTTGAATGGCTAGTTATACTTCAAAATGTGAAGCAGTATTATTACAGATGTGTTGTGATTGTCTTGACTTTCTGTCATTGTTTCTAATGAGAAGGGGTGTCATGAAATTTCCCACAGAAAAATCAGGCATAGCCACTGTTTGGATTGAGAGCCATTAAATTGTACAAAAAAAAAGTGTTGTTAACCTTTCTATTCCCCCCCAAAATATAGTCCTTATTGTTGGCCACTAAACATGTTTGACTCCTGTGATTTGTTACCAAGTATGTGGACCATTCACTAAACATTTTAGGATAGAATTTCATATCAGTGAACTTCATGTACATGTGCTTAAAGTGCTCCCACTACATTCTATGTATTCTATGTTTAAAATATAAATGGGCTAACATGTGTGCAAAAATAGCTCACACAGGAATATTGTACAAGTGTGTTAAGCATTTGTATGTGAATCTTACTGATCAGAAGTTCTATCCTTTGAAGACCAAACAACTTAAATGGAAAACCACAAACAGTGCTTGAAAAAAGCTGAGAATCCCATTATAATATTTTACTGGTCTTCAATTTATGTCAGGACATCCAAACTATAAAACATATTTTAAAGATGGCAGGAGCAAGGTTGGTGTTTACTCGAGGTTTGTAAGGCCAGTCAGTACTTTTTTTTGAGCTTGTACAAAATAGAAAAAGTACTTCATTGGCTGTAAAGCGCTTTGAGATGTCCGGTGGTCATGAAAGGCACTATATAAATGCAAGTCTTTCTTTTCTTTCACTGCTGTGCAGCAAGGTGCTCTCCAGCTCCTTGCTAGCAGGGAAGTGCGGGTGGCCCATGTGAGGGATGATGGTGAGAGGGGACATGGAAGCGCTTGACAGCCAATGAAGTACTTTTCTGAAGTGTAGTCACAGTTGTAATGAGGGAAACGCGGCAGCCAATTTGCGCACAGTTTCTGACCTCCTCCCCCCCATGTTCCTGACCTCCCCCTGCCCAAGTTCCTGACCTCCTCCCCCCAAGTTCCTGACCTCCTCCCCCCAAGTTCCTGACCTCCCCCTGCCCAAGTTCCTGACCTCCTCCCCCCAAGTTCCTGACCTCCCCCCTGCCCAAGTTCCTGACCTCCTCCCCCCAAGTTCCTGACCTCCTCCCCCCAAGTTCCTGACCTCCCCCCCCCCAAGTTCCTGACCTCCCCCCCCCCAAGTTCCTGACCTCCCCCTGCCCAAGTTCCTGACCTCCCCCTGCCCAAGTTTCTGACCTCCCCCTGCCCAAGTTCCTGACCTCCTCCCCCCAAGTTCCTGACCTTCCCCCCTACCCAAGTTCCTGACCTCCTCCGCCCAAGTTCCTGACCTCCCCCCCCACACAAGTTCCTGACCTCCTCCCCCCAAGTTCCTGACCTCCCCCCCGCCCCAAGTTCCTGACCTCCCCCTGCCCAAGTTCCTGACCTCCCCCTGCCCAAGTTCCTGACCTCCCCCTGCCCAAGTTCCTGACCTCCCCCTGCCCAAGTTCCTGACCTCCCCCTGCCCAAGTTCCTGACCTCCCCCTGCCCAAGTTCCTGACCTCCCCCTGCCCAAGTTCCTGACCTCACCCTGCCCACAAGTTCCTGACCTCCCCCCGCCCACAAGTTCCTGACCTCCCCCCGTCCAAGTTCCTGACCTCCCCCCGCCCAAGTTCCTGACCTCCCCCCGTCCAAGTTCCTGACCTCCCCCCGCCCAAGTTCCTGACCTCCCCCTGCCCAAGTTCCTGACCTCACCCTGCCCAAGTTCCAAGTTCCTGACCTCCCCCCACAAGTTCCTGACCTCCCCCCGTCCAAGTTCCTGACCTCCCCCCGCCCAAGTTTCTGACCTCCCCCCGCCCAAGTTCCTGACCTCACCCTGCCCAAGTTCCAAGTTCCTGACCTCCCCCCACAAGTTCCTGACCTCCCCCCGTCCAAGTTCCTGACCTCCCCCCGCCCAAGTTTCTGACCTCCCCCTGCCCAAGTTCCTGACCTCCCCCTGCCCAAGTTCCTGACCTTCCCCCCGCCCAAGTTCCTGACCTCCCCCTGCCCAAGTTTCTGACCTCCCCCTGCCCAAGTTCCTGACCTCCTCCCCCTGCCCAAGTTCCTGACCTCCCCCCCACCCAAGTTCCTGACCTCCCCCTGCCCAAGTTCCTGACCTCCCCCCCACCCAAGTTCCTGACCTCCCCCTGCCCAAGTTCCTGACCTCCCCCCCACCCAAGTTCCTGACCTTCCCCCCGCCCAAGTTCCTGACCTCCCCCCCACCCAAGTTCCTGACCTTCCCCCCGCCCAAGTTCCTGACCTTCCCCCCGCCCAAGTTCCTGACCTCCCCCCCACCCAAGTTCCTGACCTCCCCCTGCCCAAGTTTCTGACCTCCCCCCCGCCCAAGTTCCTGACCTCCCCCTGTCCAAGTTCCTGACCTCCCCCTGCCCAAGTTCCTGACCTTCCCCCGTCCAAGTTCCTGACCTCCTCCCCGCCGAAGTTCCTGACCTCCTCCCGTCCAAGGTTCCTGACCTCCCCCCCGCCCAAGTTCCTGACCTCCCCCCCGCCCAAGTTCCTGACCTCCCCCCCCGTCCAAGTTCCTGACCTCCCCCCCGCCCAAGTTCCTGACCTCCCCCCCCGCCCAAGTTCCTGACCTCCCCCCCGCCATCCCTGACCTCCCCCCCCGCCATCCCTGACCTCCCCCCCCGCCCAAGTTCCTGACCTCCACCCCATCCCAAGTTCCTGACCTCCCCCATCCCAAGTTCCTGACCTCCCCCATCCCAAGTTCCTGACCTCCCCCCCCGCCCAAGTTCCTGACCTCCTCCCCATCCCAAGTTCCTGACCTTCCCATCCCAAGTTCCTGACCTCCCCCATCCCAAGTTCCTGACCTCCCCCATCCCAAGTTCCTGACCTCCTCCCCCTGCCCAAGTTCTTGACCTCCCCCTGCCCAAGTTCCTGACCTCCCCCATCCCAAGTTCCTGACCTCCTCCCCATCCCAAGTTTCTGATCTTCTCCCCCCAAGTTCTTGACCTCCCCCTGCCCAAGTTCCTGACCTCCCCATCCCAAGTTCCTGACCTCCTCCCCATCCCAAGTTCCTGACCTCCCCCTGCCCAAGTTCCTGACCTCCCCCCCATCCCAAATTCTTGACCTCCTCCCCCCGAGTTCCTGACCTCCCCCTGCCCAAGCTCCTGACCTTCCCCCGTCCAAGTTCCTGACCTCCTCCCCGCCGAAGTTCCTGACCTCCTCCCGTCCAAGTTCCTGACCTCCCCCTGCCCAAGTTCCTGACCTCCTCCCCCAAGTTCCTGACCTCCCCCCCGTCCAAGTTCCTGACCTCCCCCCGCCCAAGTTCCTGACCTCCCCCCCGCCCAAGTTCCTGACCTCCCCCCCCGCCATCCCTGACCTCCCCCCCCGCCCAAGTTCCTGACCTCCTCCCCATCCCAAGTTCCTGACCTCCCCCATCCCAAGTTCCTGACCTCCCCCTGCCCAAGTTCCTGACCTCCCCCTGCCCAAGTTCCTGACCTCCCCCTGCCCAAGTTCCTGACCTCCCCCTGCCCAAGTTCCTGACCTCCCCCAGCCCAAGTTCCTGACCTCCTCCCCATCCCAAGTTCCTGACCTCCTCCCCATCCCAAGTTCCTGACCTCCCCATCCCAAGTTCCTGACCTCCCCCATCCCAAGTTCCTGACCTCCTCCCCCTGCCCAAGTTCTTGACCTCCCCCTGCCCAAGTTCCTGACCTCCCCATCCCAAGTTCCTGACCTCCTCCCCATCCCAAGTTTCTGATCTTCTCCCCCCAAGTTCTTGACCTCCCCCTGCCCAAGTTCCTGACCTCCCCCATCCCAAGTTCCTGACCTCCTCCCCATCCCAAGTTCCTGACCTCCCCCTGCCCAAGTTCCTGACCTCCTCCCCATCCCAAATTCTTGACCTCCTCCCCCCGAGTTCCTGACCTCCCCCTGCCCAAGCTCCTGACCTCCTCCCCATCCCAAATTCTTGACCTCCTCCCCCCAAGTTCCTGACCTCCCCCTGCCCAAGTTCCTGACCGCCCCCCTCCCTGTATTCCTGATCTCCCCCTGCCCAAGTCCCTGATCTCCCCCTCACCCAAGTTCCTGACCTCCACCTCCGCCCCCCCCCCCCCGGCCCAGTTCCTGACCTTCTCCCCCTGCCCAAGGTCCTCCCCCCTCCCTGTTCCTGACTTTCTCCCCCCAACAAGTTCCTGACTTTCCCCACCTCCCCAGAGATGGGGCATTGTGTGTGGGTCACGGATTGTTAACAGTTTTATTGGGTATGAAGTGAATAGTAACAGTGTCATAACCTCCGGATTTTGTCCAGTCCAATGATGTCACTTGCCACACACGTATCGAGCTTTCCAAGAAATCAACCAGGTCTAGGGGGAGGAGAGGGAGAACATGGTACAGGTGTAAAGGGGGTGGGGTGGGGTTGGAAGAATGTGACCTGTCTTACCACCTGGAACACGTTCTTGCTCTCATCCCCCCCTTTAGACCTGGATCACATTCCTCCCCCATCCCCACTGTGCTCTCTGTGCTCGTTACCACCCCCCCGAGTTCCTGACCGTCTCTCCGCCTGAGTTCCTGACCTCCTCGTCCCCCCTCCTCTCTCTCCCTTCGATCTCTCTCCCCCTCCAATATCCTCTCTCTCTCACCCTCTATCTCTCTATCCCCCCTCCGATCTGCTCCCTCTCCCCCTCTGATCCTCTCTCCCCCCTCCCGGTCCTCTCTCTCCCCTTCCGATCTCGTCGCTCTCTTCTCACTCCGATCTCCCCTCTCTCTCTCCCCCCTCCGATCCTCTCTCTCCCCCTCCAATCCTCTCTCTCCTCCTCCGATTCACTCTCTCTCCCCCTCCGATCTCGTCTCTCTCTCCTCACTCCGATCTCCCCTCTCTCTCTCCCCCCTCCAATCCTCTCACTCCCCCTCTGCTTCCTTCTCTCCCCCCTCCGATTCCCTCTCTTTCTCCCCCCTCTGTTCCCCTCTCTCTCCCCCCTCCGATCTCCCCTCCCTCTCCCCCTCCGATTCCCTCTCTCTCTCCCCTTTTGATCCTCTCTCTACCCTGGCCACCAACGGATCCAGTGACCTTCTCCCACGGAGCTGGAGAAAGCATGGCCTCCTGCAGGCCACAACTGTTGGGTACTGTGCATGCACGGTCTCTGTAAACAGCGCGCATGTGCAGAAGGCCGCAGATAATCACTCTGGAAAGATAATGCAGCACTCTCTCAGTACTGCATTAAAGTGTCAGCCTAGATAATGTACTCTACTGGGGCTTGACCCTTCTGACTCAGTGACAAGTGCTACCAGCTGAGCTAAGCTGACAGAGCAAGAGATTTTAAAAATGACTAAGCAACTTTCTCTCCCCTCTCTAGTCCATGCTGATCTATGCTGCAGTACGGTTGGCACTGATGGCTCAGCCAAGTGAGCTGTTCTTCAAGAGTGTGTTAGGGCCTCAGCAGTTGAAGGCACGACCGCCAATGGTGGAGAGATTAAAATCGGGGATGCGCAAGAGACCTGAATTAGAGGAGCACAGAGATCTCGGAGGATTGTAGGGCTGGAGGAGGTTAGAGAGATAGGGAGGGGCGAGGCCATGGAAGGATTTGAAATAAAGGATGAGAATTTTAAAATTGAGGCGTTGCTTAACCGGGAGTCAATGTAGGTCAGCGAGCACAGGGGTGATGGGTGAATAGGACTTGGTTAGGATACGGGCAGCTGAGTTTTGGATGAGTTTAAGGTTTTGAAGGTTGGAAAATGGGAGGCCGGCCAGGAGAGCATTGGAATAGTCAAGTCTACAGATAACAAAGGCATAGATGAGGGTTTCAGCAGCAGATGAGTTTAGGCAGGGGCGGAGTTGGGCGATGTTCCGTAAGTGGAAACAGGTGATCTTAGTGATGGTGCAGATATGTGGTTGGCTCCTGTGAAGCACCTTGCGATGCTTTACTACATTAAAGATGCTATATAAATGCAAGTTGTTGTTGTGTTTAGACACTTAGGACTGGCGGGCTAGTCGATCATCATAATAATTAATAGTAAGCCATACACTTATATCATGCTTTATCAAATTAACATTTTTCAAAATGCTTCACAAAATAAATGACTTTGACTGTTGCTATGTAACCAAATGAGGCAGCCATCCTGTGCGGGTTAGGATGATTGGCTCTGATAAATTGACCCTTAGTGTTAGGGGGATTAAATACGTGGGGTTACGGGGATAGGGTGGGATATGTGTTGGTGTAGGGGTTACGGGGATCGGGTGGGATATGTGTCGGTGCAGGCTCGATGGGCTGAAATGGCCTCTATCTGCACTGTGGGGTTTCTGTGATTCTGTGATTCCTGCACTAACAGCATTCACAAACAGGCAATTAAATGAATATTAGTTTATTTTGCTTTTTGCTGTTGTTGGTTGAGAAAGGAATATTGTCCAAGACACAGGAGAACTCTCTGCTTGTCTTCATATTGTGTCTTGTGACCTTCAACATTCACTTGAACCACCAGAGTACGGAGACAGGACTGGAGCAAGCAAAGGATTTCAGTTTCCATCTCATCCAAAGGTCAGTATCTTCAGCGATGCAACGGACTCCCTCTGTGCTTCATTAGAGTGTCAGCCTAGATTATGAGTTCAAACCCTGTTATGGGGCTTGAAGCCACATCCTTCTGACCCAGTTTGAAGATTGCTCCCAACGGAGCCATAAAGTTGCGGGAGGCATCAGAGCTTAGTCTGACCTGTCTTCACTTGACATCCACACATACACTTTCCAGCAGGGATCAACTAAATAGTGATCATGAGTTGGAAATGTGGCTGATATTTCCACTCCCTAGCCCAGGGGCATGCAGCCCAATTGCAGTGCTCCTGCTGCTTCCCTAGCTGAGATCAGCTAGCTCAGCACGCAATGCAATAATTCTAACAGAAACATTCTTTCCAATACTAAGGGGTGTAAAAGGCAAGGAAAGCGTTTGTGCTGGGATTGCCGGAATATCAGAGGAAGACGATGAGATGGTAAATAGGAATTACTAATTTGGCTACCCTTGCCTAAACTTGTGTGTAATTTTGCTCCTCGGTTCTTCGGGCCAATGATCAAAATTCGTAATGGTCCATGAACAACAAAGGGTTAGTTCAGCACAAAGGCACAATGTGCACAAGAACAAACACTTGAATTTCAATGGATGACATGGCATGCTCACAAACAAAAAGTCACCATTGTTCCTGACTTCTTAGCATGACCATGTAAAGCAGTTCTAATGTGGGTAGGAACAAGATGATAGAACTAAAGATAACTTGAAGCCAAAACAGTCATCAATGTCTGACAAAGTAAACAACAACTTAATCTAGTTTCCCCAACAATAGGACTTCTA
Organism: Somniosus microcephalus; assembly: GCF_052327205.1. Classification (NCBI taxonomy): domain Eukaryota; kingdom Metazoa; phylum Chordata; class Chondrichthyes; order Squaliformes; family Somniosidae; genus Somniosus; species Somniosus microcephalus. The sequence goes on along the minus strand of NC_140996.1, from coordinate 175,778,078 downwards.
AATCACTTTTCTCTCTCTCCCCCCTCCCATTTTCATGCTAATCATTAATCGATTTTAACCCAAGTTGTATTTTATATCAGGATTTTAATTGTTGCATGCCAGTTTGGATCATATGATAGCAAGTTTATTAACCTCTTGAGAATTATGGGAGCATTTTGGACTTATTTTTAAACATTACGTTGTTGATTTCGGCAAGAGATTCAATTAGCTGCTAAGAAAATGTTACTACTATATTCTCTTCATTTTCAATTCAAACACACAGCCTTCAGAATACAGTTTTGAAAATAACAGTGAGGGGTTATCACATTCTGGACATAAAGAGTTAACAAACCCAATGATTTATCATTTTTTTTCTTCAAAAGAACAGTGTATGTTTCTAATATCCTTTGGAAAAAAGGCCCTCTTAATCAGTTCTGGCCTTAAGCTTCATTTTCACAGTGAATCTGGAGTCAATTCTGTTAACTTTTATTTTGAACTTGCAACAGGAATTGGCAGAGCCCCCAGAAGATCTAAATCAGGCTAACCCTCAAATTCCAGCATTGGGATGCCAGACCCATAGCCTGGGCTATGCACGCAACATCATCGACAAAACTTCTGCCGCACACATTTTGACAACACCGCCTACCACCATTTCATCAGATTGCCTGACAGCTCGAAACAACATAAGAGGAAAAGCAAACTTGGTTTTAGTTCAAAACACAGAGGATGTTTTTTGTCAATAGTTCTAAATTTATTCTAAAATGGTCTCTAACCACATTTACAACATAGCTTAGTTCAACGCAAATGTTACTTTATTCTGTCTTGAGTATGTGCCTCCTGTGTAAATGGGCCTTTATGGTAATCACTGTGAATCAGTCTAAGCCCCAGTGTGTAGAGAGTTGATTTTACTACGTATGCACAAAAAGACAATGCAGAGCACAGCAGGGCGTCGGGCCTGACCTTTTTGTATTTCCTTGTGATCTCTGAACCAGTGCCCCTTTGTGTACCAGGACCCATAAACAAATCCAAATGACATGAACTCACTCACTTTTCAAGTCTAAGGCAGCGACTGATTTAAATTAATTGTTTCAAATGTACTCAAGGGAAGGAGCATTAACTCACAGATTATAGCTGTGGCTCTCTGCTTGTGTTTTGTACTCTGTCAGTACTAGTCTGCAGTTCCATTCACTGAGAATGTGTGCTGGCAAGTGTACGCAATGGAGATTCAAATTTCAGAATGAACTTGCTCAGGATAGATTGAATCTGATTCATTGATGCATTCTATGCCTATAGGAAGCAGAGGATGAAACTGGAGAAACAAATTCTTCAGCTCTTCATACCTTTGAGAGTTCTAGTCCTGGACCACACTGTTTGCAGGCCACACAGTTCCCAGCTTGGTCTCTGTATTCCTGCTCCCGGCAGTCTCCTGTCTCGCCTGCAGCTCCCAGAACCTAATGAAAACAGGCAGATTTACTGAACAAACTCAGTTCCAAAAGAGTCTTTTGTTTTTCATTGAAGTTGGAAGAGCAAAATAGTACTACTTGGTAAGTAGTAACTGGGTGTTTTTTCTGTTCGTATATAGACAGTCTGCAGAATAATATTGAAAAAGCAGCTATTGATAAATGCAATATATATATGTATATTAAATGTATAAATTTTACTTGGCTGCCCTAAACCAAGCTGGTACAGGAGGAATCAAAAACAGATAAAGCCTGAGGAAGGGTCTTTTAAACCTAAAATATCAACTAACTGCCTTGTGTTGTTCCACAGATGCTGCCTGACCTACTGAGTATTTCCAGCTTTTTCTGTTTTGGTTTTCAGATTTCCAGCATCTGCAGTATTCCGATTTTTGGTGCGGGAGGAATTCTGACGTGGAATTAATGCCAGAGCGAGTTTTGTTGTACCAGTTGCTACTGCAGGCTCCATACTGGCACTGCCATTGCAAACAAAGCTTCTGGCAAGATAATGGAGTCCATATAGCAAAATACTGCAGATGTTGGAAATCCGAAATAACAACAGAAAATGCTGGAAAAACTCAGCAAGTCAGGCAACATCCGTGGAGAGAAATTTGAGTTGACGTTTCGGGTTTGACCCTTCTTCAAAACTGGAGAGAAAAGAAAAGAATGGAGTCCATGTTTGATCTGCGCCATTTGTCCTCCCGACAATGGGAGGCTGGCAGTATGATGTTACTGTTTTACTATCTACGCTGTCTGCTTGCACGGCTTGATTCCATGGTCTGACGCCTGTAGTGGTGGAAATGTTTGGGACATCAAACATCTCAGCAGGACCCAGAATGAGCCATACCTGCATGACTTTGCTGTGGGAGGTAACACTATATAAGCAGCGTGGTCTACAACATCAAAACCTTCTCTGACAAAAGACACATTATTTCTGGAACTCCCAGCATTTAGGTCATGCAATGGCCTCAGCATGGTATCAACTTAAGTTCCAAATTTATTGTTAGACAATACCTATTTTTTCTCCTGCATATTATTCTGGTAATTCCTTGTCTGGTTACCTCTGGTTTCATTTAATTCAGAAATGTTAAAACAGGTGTGAGAACATGTGGTTAAAGAAAGACAGCAATGTAAACATAAACATAAACTGCCCCTTGTTGAAATCTGAATATAGATATAAAGGGTTAAGGAATAGCAAGCGTGAAAAGTCCTTGAGATTCATTTAAAAAGACAGGATAAACAAGGCCTTATTATTGGCTTCACAGAAACAAACATCTATGAATTGCAAAGTAATTTTAGTGCTGTTGCTGCATTGTGATATATGAAGAGAGATTAGCTGGACTGACATTACAAGGATTGTAAAGAATCTACTTGGGAGTCCATTACATCAGTTTTCTGCGACTACATGGGCATTTAGTCTGATTTATGTTTTGCAATCACTACTCACTGAGTAACTCCTCATTTTACATAATTAAAGGGCTGGAAATTTGTTATGGCCCCAACTGGACTTGCTTTTTACAACAATTATGTACTACAGTACATTGAAAATGACAAGACAGCATATTCTCAGCATGGTAGGTCATTCATAGATGTATTTAAGGGGAAGCTAGATAAGTACATGAGGGAGAAAGGAATAGAAAGATATGTTAATAGGGTGAGATGAAGTAAAGTGAGATGAGGCTCGTGTGAAGCATCGACCTGTTTGACCAAATGGCTTGTTTCTGCACTGTAAATTCTATGCAATCAGCTAGGTTAAACTATGAGTTGAGTGTAATGTGAGAAATAACTTGTAGCCCTTTAAAGTTTTGTTAACTTTTGAGTTAGACCGCCACCTAGTGTGGTTAGTTACAACCCAACTAATGTATTCAAAAAAGAATTGGAAAGATTTCTGATTCAACGAGGAGTGGAGTGAAATGTTTTGCAGTAAGAGACAGATGAGAGTAGCCCAGCATGAGCCCTGAAAGACATCCTAATTGGACAATCTGAATAGCCTTTTCTTAATCGAATATTCTTATGCTCTTATTACTTTGCTTAGCACTTTTCAGCTTAATATTGAAACATAAATAGAACCAAATGTGCATTGATTGCCCTCTGGTTGAATTATTTTTCTCAAATTATTGTTTTGAGAGGTTATTAAATTCTATTAGAATAACTGATTTACTTTTTAGCCTTACTTCCAAGTCACCCTGTGCACAGGTCGAGCAAATACTTGATTTATAAATCTGACAGATCCTTTGCTGAGATAACAAACTTGCATTTATATAGTGGCTTTAACATATAAAAACACCCCAAGGTACCTCATAGACGCCCTATCAGACAAAAATTGACATCAAGCCAAAGAAGGAGCTATTAAGAGGGTGACTAAAAGTTTGGTCAAAGAGGTAGGTTTTAAGGAGGGTCCTAAAGGAGATGAGAGGTGGAAAGGCAGAGAGGCTTAAGGAGAGAATTTCAGAGTTTAGGGCCCAGATGACTGATGGCATGGCCACCAATGGTGGGGCAAAGGGGATGGACGGTTGCACAAGAGGGGAGAATTGGAGGAATGCGAGTTCTCGGAGGGTTGTAGGGCTGGAGGAGGTTACAGAGAAAGGAAAGGGATTTGAACATGAAGATGAGAACTTTAATTTGGAGGTACTGAGGGACCACGAGCCAATATAGATCAACGAGCACAGGAGTGATGGGTGAGCAGGACTTGCTGCGATGAGACAGACCCAGCAACAACAACAACTTACTTTTATATAGTGCCTTTAACGTAGTAAAACGTCCCAGGGCGCTTCACAGGAGCGTTATCGAACAAAATTTGACACTGAGCTTGGTCAAAGTGGTAGGTTTTAAGGAGCGTCTTAAAGGAGGAGAGAGCGGTAGAGAGGCGGAGAGGTTTAGGGAGGGAATCCCAGAGCTTAGGGCCTCGGCAGCTGAAGGCACGACCGCCAATGGTAGAGCGATTCAAATCGGGGATGCGCAAGAGGTCAGAATTGGAGGAGCACCGGGATCTTGGGGGGTTGTAGGGCTGGAGGAGGTTACATAGATAAGGAGAGGCCATGGTGGGATTTGAAAACAGGGAAGAGAATTTTAAAGTTGAGGCGTTGTTCAACAGGGAGCTAATGTAGGTCAGCGAGCACAGCTGTAAGATATCTATTTAAGAGTATCTGGTAGTACACCATAGATTCTTATGGAGATTTTAAAAGAAGGAAGTAAAAAGAAAATCTATTTTCTAAAAAGTAGCTGTTTTACATAGATTTTGCATATTTTGTTTGATCTCTTTCAGTGAACAAAGAATAGCGCAGGATCTAAAATGTTTCATTGACAGTAATGTGTGTTTGCCTGGTGATTTAAGACAAAGACAAACACTTCAGAATCAGTGGAACTGTAATTACAAACATTTCATTAGAACAAACATGCTCTCAGGTCAGGCAGAAGCTATCATTATATCCAGTAGAAGTTCAAACCTCAAAAAGCCAAATTCCAGATAAGAGCTACTTTGCTGGTCATCCTAAGTCTGTAATAACAAGGTTTGACTGTATTTAGTTCTTTCTGAATAAACTATGTATATAAGCTAACCCTTTCCCTGACCCTTCTGAATAAACAAGAACTCTAGAAAATGTGCACAACTAATAAGCACTTTGAAGGGTTAATTGTAACATATCAATTTGAAAAGAATATTTTGGAAAGATTATCCACCATAGCTGTATTTGGCAAAAGAAGTGCAGCATTATGTTTCTGGAGTGACTAGTCCCCATTTTGGTGAAAGTATATTCTATATTTGGACACAAAGTGCAACCCCATCACATTTGAACACAAAATATCACAATCATAACTTTGGAGTATTCTGATATTTGCAATAGTTCCTGCAATGATGCACTGTAATTTGCTAGAAAGTAGAGACTTTTTCAAGGACTGGTACAAAGACATCAAATACAAACTCCTTACCAGACAAAACAAAGCGATCAGCAGGTGTTGCAACATGCCTTTTTGTTTGTGGGACATCCCGACTCTCATTCCTGCTGTACAAAGTATCTCCACTGAGATCTGCCTCGGCTTTCTCATCAATAAATAGGACTGGAAAGTAAAAGACTTTCTAGTAAATCTCAAGTGGACAAAGAGTTATAATAAGAACTGTATCACAAAACAATCGGTCCTTATATATCGCAATAATAAAATGCTCCCGTGGAATGCTTGAAGAATGCCTTTGCCATATATAAGTGACACTGTTACAATGCTGCAAGATGTGATTCAATCCTGGTTCCTTTTAATGAAATTCTGGAATATCAGAATTATTCATAAGTATCCAAAACCGCGTCCAGTTCTAAAATTAAACTGCAGCAAACCTATTCTGTTCTTTTGTTGTGAAATTGTAGACATATTTAATGCTCCTGACGAAGTTTTACATCCAAACGTTAGCATATCTTTCCTCAGCAGATGCTGAGGGTCTTGTTAATGTATTTCCAACACACTCTGTTTCAGATTTCCCAATTTTTCCCTCTTTCTTTTGTACTTAATGTATTTTTTTTAACTAAGAGTTTGTGAGGTTGATCATAAAACCCTTTTATGAATCCTGAAGTGCCGAATTCCTGTTATAAAATTTAAAGATGAGAACTTTCTACTTTTAAGCAAGACCCGATCATTTTGGAAATACGGACCTGGATGAAGGAATCTTTGCACAAACAGCTCCGCTTTGTTTATTTATTGACTGGCAGAGGCGGTTTTTCCACAGGCAGTGTCTCCCAAAAAAGGTGGCTAAATTCGCACGGTTCTCTGCAGCGCCGCCCAAACTGGCGGCGGATTGCCGGAGGCCAGGGATCAGATAGTTTGCCGACTTAGACCCCAGCTTGTTTCAATCGCACCTTCGGGGCAAAGAATGTTCTCTGGCCGCTACGTGTAGCGACAGGGTGAGTACATTTTTAAAAAAGTGTTTGCGATGTCGCTACACATTCCGACCAGAGCAATTCTTCCCTCCTCGCTGTAAGTTCATGTTGTAACGGCGTTGACGGTCATTTATGCCCCTTGCTGATTTTCAATGAACATTCCCTTTTTTTCCGCAGCCTCCTCACAGCCCGACCCCCTGACCCCGGGGTCTGGCAGCTGATGGCGGGTTTTGGAGCTCCACACATGATTTACACCGATACTTAATCCACGCACACTCGCCGATTCTATGGTAAAAAGGGTGAGGATTTGGTGAAGTGAATGACGACAGTAGACGGCGAATATTTGTCCCGAGTGGCACGGATGAGCGAACATCATCACCATCCCGCGGGTGAACTCGCCCCTTCCTTCACCCATCAAAAATAAAACCCCAAACACACTTTCCCTGCCTGTGGAAACAAAAGCACCAAGTGTCGGTGCCTTGGCGAGCCAGGCTTGTGATCGACAGAAGCTCCAATCACTCCGATCGACCCATTCCATTAAAGTTGGAAACAGGGAACACAAAACTGCACTCGCCTTTTGGACAAGTAAAACCCCGAGCCGCCGATCCCCTAAAGCCCACAAGCCATCGTTTTTTTTTACCTGCCCCGAACCCGTGGCGATCTTCATTCCCTTGACTTTCTCCTCTGGTTTCGCTCTGTTCAATCGAAAGTCCCCGTCCACCCTTCCCCGCCGAGCTTGTCCGCAACCCCCCCCCCTCCCCTCCCCGCCGAACGCTCTGATCGCCCAGCAACATTTCAATGCAATGCAACCACTTCAAAGGGAGCAGCCACGGCCATCAGACTCTGGTAATCTGATCGCGGATCACTGCGCGATCAAAGGCTGCTGCGGACCATGAGCATTTAAACAGGTACAGCACCGACCGCAGAGTTAGATCGCAGACCCCATTTAACAACCTTGCTCTGTACCTCCAAAGTCGACCCCTTGTTTTTTTTCTCTCTCTCTCGGATGCGATCGCTTTTCTTGTGCCCAGCAGTCCGAAAAAAGCAACGAGCCGTGCCAGACTTCCTGCACTGTGTGATGCTTTATCTGAGTCTAATCGCTGGGCTCTGGAGTGTTTGTGAGTTTCAGACTGTGTGTGAAGCACTTCTCAGCGCCAGGGGTTTCAGTCTATCCCTTTCATCTCGGTCTTCAGATCCCATGACATCATCTAAACTTCAGACGGCAAAGGGATTGGTTAGGAATGAGGCATCCTGGGGAAAGTTGGTAATAGTATAGAACAAAACTTTAATCCTTCTTCAGACTGGGTTTGCACACATGCCTGCTTAAATGGAGAGCCTAATCCTGACTAGCAAAGCATCCACAGCTAGATGCAGTATCTCGTTTACTCTCAATACATGCATCTTTGAAAATCTCGTGAATCAATATGAATGCGTGGACGCACTTATATATTTATATAATATAATAATAATAACGACTGCAAGATTCTTATTGTTGAAACTGTATTGCATGGAATATTACCCCCTGTAATGAGTCAGAATACATACAAAGTTGTATACAACCACACAAAGCTGTATACAAAAAGTAATCAAAATGGGCAAAAATGGGATCATTTTCATGCATCTTGACATTGGCAGGATTTTTTATATGGGAATTTGGCTTTGCTATTTTTCTCACTGACTTTTCTCTGCTAGCTTTTTCCCCCTTCCCCTGTTCAGTAGGTGTTGACTCCCAGCTGAAGTGTAGGTCCGGTTGTCCTCCAGTACCTTGCCTAAGTGATCATTGTTCATGTGTGAGCCTTGACAACGAGTGCCACAGCTTATTTGACTGCAAGGAGCTTCAAAACCAAATTTTGTCTGATCCAATGTCCAAACGTGTAGTAGGGATTGTTCAATGGTAATCAAAAGTGGGATTCCTGTTGATATTCCCCTCCTTAACCCAGGGATGCTGAGTGCTCCTACAGCCACTCTGGCTCAGATCAGCACAGGCCAGTAATGAACCTGGGATCTTTCTGTTCTGTGTAGCTTAACTATTCACTAGATATGCTGTCGAGAGAACTTTGACAGTAGTTTAGAATCATGATACAAAATGTTTTTCTATTTTCTAGCTTAAATGAAGTCAAGGATGTTGCCAGGACTGGGGAATTTTAGCTATGAGGAAAGATTGGACAGACTGGGATTGTTTTCTTTGGAACAGAGGAGGCTGAGGGGAGACTTGATTGAGGTGTATAAAATTATGAGGGGCCTAGATAGAGTGGATAGGAAGGGCCTATTTCCCCTAGCAGAGAGGTCAGTAACCGGGGGCATAGATTTAAAGCAATGGGTAGAAGGATTAGAGGGGAGTTGAGGAGAACATTTTTCACCCAGAGGGCAGTGGGGGTCTGGAACTCACTGCCTGAAAGGGTGGTAGAGGCAGAAACCCTCATCACATTTAAAAAATACTAGGATATGCACTTGAAGTGCATTTGATGTAGTGTATATGGACTTTAGCAAGGCTTTTGATAAGGTTCCACATGGCAGACTGGTCACGAAATTAAAAGCCCATGGGATCCAGGGCAAAGTGTCAAGTTGGATTCAAAACTGGCTCGGAGACAGGAAGCAGAGGGTAATGGTTGATGGGTGTTTTTGTGACTGGAAGGCTGTTTCCAGTGAGGTTCCGCAGGGCTCAATACTACGTCCCTTGCTTTTTGTGGCATACATCAATGATCTAGTCTAGAATATAGGGGGGTATGATTAAGAAGTTTGCAGATGATACTAAAATTGGCTGTGTGGTTGATACTGAAGAAGGAAGCTGTAGACTGCAGGAAGATATCAATAAATTGGTCAGGTGGGCAGAACAGTGGCAAATGAAATTCAATCCGGAGAAGTGTGAGGTAATGCATTTGGGGAGGGCTAACAAGGAAAGGGAATACACATTAAATGGTAGAACACTGAGTAGTGTAGAGGAACAAAGGGACCTTGGTGTGCATGTCCACAGATCCCTGAAGGTAGCAGGCCAGGTAGATAAGATGGTTAAGAAGGCATACAGAATGCTTGCCTTTATTAGCCGTGGCATAGAATACAAGAGCAGGGGGGTTATGCTTCAACTGTATACTAGTTAGGCCTCAGCTAGAGTACTACGTGCAGTTCTGGTCACCACATTACAAGAAAGATGTGATTGCACTAGAGAGGGTACAGAGGAGATTTACAAGGATGTTGCTGGGAGTAGAGAATCTAAGCTATGAGGAAAGACTAGATAGGCTGGGTTTGTTTTCCTTGGAACAGAGGAGGCTGAGGGGAGACCTTATTGAGGTGTATAAAATTATGAGGGGCCGAGATAAAGTAGATAGAAAGGACCAATTTCCCTTTGCAAAGGGGTCAAAAACCAGGGGGGCACAGATTTAAAGTAATTAGTGGAAGGTTTAGAGGGGATTTGAGGGGAAATTTCTTCACCCAGAGGGTTGTGGGGTCTGGAACTCACTGCCTGAAAGGGTGGTAGAGGCAGAAACCCTAACCACATTTAAAAAGTACTTGGATGTGCACTTGGGATGCTGTAACCTGCAGGGCTACGGACCAAGAGCTGGGAAGTGGGATTAGGCTGGATAGTTCTTTGTTGGCCGGCGCAGACACGAGGGGCTGAAATGGCCTCCTTCCATGCTGTAACTTTCTATGATTAAAACATTTTTTTTTTAATGGGATCAGGGCGTCGCTGGCATTGCCAGCATTTATTGCCCATCCCTAGTTACCCTTGAGAAGGTGGTGGTGAGCCGCCTTCTTGAACCGCTGTAGTCCGTGTGGTGAAGATACTCCCACAGTGCTGTTAGGTAGGGAGTTCCATGATTTTGACCCAGTGAAGATGAAGGATCGGCGATATACTTCTAAGTCAGGATGGTGTGTGACTTGGAGGGGAACTTGGAGGTGGTGGTGTTCCCATGCACCTGCTGCCCTTGTCCTTCTAGGTGGAAGAGGTCGCGGGTTTGGGAGATGCTGCCGAAGAAGCCTTGGCGAGTTGCTGCAGTGCATCTTGTAGATGGTACACACTGCAGCTACGGTACGCCGGTGGTGGAGGGAGTGAATGTTTAAGGTGGTCGATGGAATGGCAATCAAGCGGGCTGCTTTGTCATGGATGGTGTCGAGCTTCTTGAGTGTTGTTGGAGCTGCACTCATCCAGGCAAGTGGAGAGTATTCCATCACATTCCTTATTTGTGCCTTGTAGATGGTGGAAAGGCTTTGGGGTGTCAGGAGGTGAGACACTCGCTGCAGAATACCTAGCCTCTGACCTGCTCTTGTTGCCATAGTATTTATGTGGCTGGTCCAGTTAAGTTTCTAGTTAATGGTGACCCCCAGGATGTTGATAGTGGGGGATTCAGCGATGGTAATGCCATTGAATGTCAAGGGGAGGTGGTTAGACTCTCGCTTGTTGGAGATAGTCATTGCCTGGCACTTCTGTGGTGCGAATGTTACCTGCCACTTATCAGCCCAAGCCTGAATGTCGTCCAGGTCTTGTTGCATGCGGGCATGGAGTGCTTCATTATCTGTGGAGTTGCGAATGGCGCTGAACACTGTGCATTCATCAGCGAACATCCCCATTTCTGACCTTATGTTGGAGGGAAGGTCATTGATGAAGCAGCTGAAGATGGTTGGGCCTAGGACATTGCCCTGAGGAACTCCTGTAGCGATGTCCTGGGGCTGTGATGACTGACCTTCAACCACCACAACCATCTTCCTTTGTGCTAGGTATGACTCTAGCCAGTGGAGTGTTTTCCCCCTGATTCCCATTGACTTCAGTTTTACTAGGGCTCCTTGATGCCAGACTCGGTCAAATGCTGCCTTGATGTCAAGGGCAGTCACTCTCACCTCACCTCTGGAATTCAGCTCCTTTGACCATGTTTGGACCAAGGCTGTAATGAGGTCGGGAGCCGAGTGGTTTTGGCGGAACCCAAACTGGGCATCAGTGAGCAGGTTATTGGTGAGTAAGTGCCGCTTGATAGCACTGTCGATGACACCTTCCATCACTTTGCTGATGATAGAGAGTAGACTGATGGGGCGGTAATTGGCCAGGTTGGATCTGCCCTGCTTTTGATGGACAGGAGGACATACCTGGGCAGTTTTCCACATTGACGGATAGATGCCAGTGTTGTAGCTGTACTGGAACAGCTTGGCTAAAGGCATGGCTAGTTCTGGAGCACAAGTCTTCAGCACGATAGCCGGGATGTTGTCGGGGCCCATAGCCTTTGTTGTATCCAGTGCGCTCAGCCGTTTCTTGATATCACGTGGAGTGAATCAAATTGGCTGAAGAATGGCTTCTGTGATGGTGGGGACCTCGGGAGTAGACCGATATGGATCATCCACTCGGCACTTCTGGCTGAAGTTGGTTGCAAATGCTTCAGCCTTGTCTTTTGCACTCACCTGCTGGGCTCCACCATCATTGAGGATGGGGATATTCTTGGAGCCTCCTCCTCCCGTTAGTTGTTTAATGGTCCACCACCATTCACGACTGGCTGTGGCAGGACTGCAGAGCTTTGATCTGATCCGTTGATTGTGGAATCGTTTAGCCCTGTCTATAGCATGCTGCTTCTGCTTTTTAGCATGCATGTAGTCCTGTGTTGCAACTTCCCCAGGTTGGCACCTCATTTTTAGGTACGCCTGGTGCTACTCCTGGCATACTCTTCTACACTCGTTGTTGAACCAGGGTTGGTCCCCTGGCTTGGTGGTAATGGTAGAGTGAGGGATATGCCGGGCCATGAGGTTACAGATTGTGGTGGAATGCAACTCTGCTGCTGCTGATGGCCCATAGCGCCTCATAGAAGCCCAGTTTTGAGCTGCTAGATCTGTTCTGAATCTATCCCATTTAGCACGGTGGTAGTGCCACACAACACGATGGAGGGTGTTCTCAGTGTGAAGATGGGACTTTGTCTCCACAATGACTGTGCGGTGGTCACTGCTGCCATTGCTGTCATGGACAGATGCATCTGCGACAGGTAGATTGGTGATTCTGTGATTCTATGTAACCTACAAGGCTACGGGTCAAGAGCTGGAAAGTGGGATTATGCTGGATAGCTCTTTTTTGGCCGGCACAGACACAATGGGTTGAATGGCCTCCTTCTGTGCTGTAAATTTCTATGATCCTATGAAGTTGCAAGATTTGTCACAGTCAACACCAGGAATTTTATCGAAGAATAATTTCTTCATGTCAAAACAACCAATTGAAGAAATTCACCAAGTTATGGCAGTTAAGCCAAAACTGTGTTAGGTATTCACACAGTGGCAACTGTAGCAATCCATCTGTGAATAACTGACAAATACCAGATCTACAAAAGCAATATACTGCGAATGCTGGAAATCTGAAATAAAAACAGAAAATGCTGGAATTACTCAGCAAGTCAGGCAGTATCTGTGTAGAGAGAAACAGCATTAAGGTTTCAAATATTAACTCCTATTTCTCTCTCCACGGATGCTGCCTGGACTGTGATATACCAGATCTAGATGCTAGGGATGTCTACAAGCCATTCTTATCATAGAAGCATACAGCATGGAAGGTAGCCATTTGATCCATCATCCCTGTGCTGGAAGAGCTTTGAAAGAGCTATCCAATCCATCCCACTCCCCAGCTCTTTCCCCATAGCCCTGCAATTTTTTCCTTTTCAAGTATATATCCAAATACTTGTAAAAGTGTAATACCTGCTACATTTTGCCACGTATATTGTATATTAGGAAGCAATATATGATAATACACCCTTGCTGAAGATTAATTGTAATAAAAGCCTTGAGACCTAAAACTATACTTTTTCTGAATTTTGGACCTGTATTTGTCCTGCACCCTTTCAAAGATATCAATGAACTAACCATAGTCTTTCAAATTCACACACCAACAAATAAACAAAACACATCTGAAATGTAGCCTATTGTTTTCTGTGACATTTGTTCAATTGTTGAGGGTGAACTGCAAAAGCCTGATTAACTGGTTGATGCTGCTAACTGAATGTTAAATGAGTTGGCACATCTATAATACACACATCTATATGCAGGCATTGGTGATCCTTTGGGTGAATGAACTGCATTTCAGATTTCTTTCTGTTCAGATAACAGAAGTGTAGAAACATGTTAGTTCTCAATATTTTAAGAGTGTATATTTTAAAAGTTATTTATGGTCCTCTTATTCCACTTATAGTTTTCTCACACCACCTACCATCCTCAGCTGAGAGGACAGACAGGTAACACGTTCCCAGGCCTCTGCCCCAGGTGGTACTTTGAGTGCAGCCTAAAGTGACTAAAATCTCAGTTATACTGCAGTTTGTGCATCAATGCAGCATGGTTTTCATCTCACATGAATTTCCTTGCTATCTGCAGCACTATTGTTGTTATTACACTAAAGAAAAAAAAGAAAGATTTGCATTTATATAGCACCTTTCATGACCACCGGACTTCCCAAAGCACTTTTCAGCCAATGAAATACTTTTGAAGTGTAGTCACTGTTGGTAATGTAGGAAAAGATCGAGGAAACTCGTGTTTAGTTCATATGTCTCTATACCATTCATATGGAGGAGGAGGAACAGTCTTACATGCATGCGAGTAGAGTAAGGCAGCATGGCAGAAGACACCAGCACACTAGGTACTACCCTCCACAGCATATCTACAGGTAGCACAAGTCCTTTGATGACCTATCGGAGGAGCTCTGTGTTTAAAGAATGCGATTATCCAAGGCTGCTATTGCACATCTTTGCAATCTTCGTCGCAAAGATCTTTAGCCTTGTTCCATTGACCTGACTACCTTAACTTGTCTGTCACTATGATAGTAACCACTGCCCTGATTTTTTTGGCACCAGATCCTTTCAAGGTACCACAGGGAATCTGTGTAACATCACCCAGGGCAGCCATTCGACAGGTCATGGGTGTGATCTTCAACAGAGCTGCAGAGTTCAGCAACTTTGGCATCACACCCAAGTAGCAGAGGGAAGGAGCTTAGGAGTTCTGGCACATTGCTGGATTCTTTGGGGTGCAGGGTTCCATAGATCACAGGTGCGATTGAGCATTCCAAGATGGATTACTGCCTGGCCTACCCATGAGTCTGCCCCTCCTGTTTCTCCACCTCTTCCAGCAGGTCTTCCTGTGAAAAATTCACAGCCCTTTGTCGAGACGCTGCCCTGTCATGGTGCTCTGTGTGCACAACTGGCCTGTGACTGTTCATGGCTTTGGCAAGAGGTACTTCAGCTGAAGATGTGAGATGTCCAGAGTGGATAAAATGCAATGGGGTTGAAAAAATAATCTCTGCAGCCTCCCCTTGCTCTCCTCAGTGCTCTAATGAAGTCTTTACAGAGGCCGCTCAGCTTTTGCACTGAAATTTCCTGGGGCCTAGGCTGCTCACTTCGCTTTTAGAGCACATTTACACCAGAACTTACAACACTTCATATACAAAGTATCATACCTAAATGAACGTACCTAAGAAACTTGTGTACAACTCACCCAGCTGCTGAACGGCGTAACTTTCCGGCTCAACAACGGTGCTATAATCTAAAAAACACAATGGCCCGTATTTTCCGATCGCAGGCCTCCCGCGGGTGGAGGCCTGCGATCTGGAAAAATCTACGCCCTTACCTGAGGGCTCCCGGGACGCACACACTTCCGATCCTGGGCCTTTCCAAACTCCAAGTGTGCAGGGCTCACGTATCCCAAGGGCGCATGTAGTTCGCAGCGTCCCTGGGATCACATGGGACATGGGGAGCCAATCAAAGAAGGGAATCTCCTTTCATACACTTGACAGGAAGACCTGTCAAATATATGAATGGAGATCACCCCAAAAACATAGTAAAACTTTAAATACATTTTTTTTAAATCACATTTTTAAAATGACTTGAAATTACAATAAATACATATTTTAAACAAAAATGTAATTTTTTGAAATTTAAAAAAAAAGTTTTTTATGGGGCTAAAAATAAACTTACCTTTTTTTAAAAGTATTTTTAAATGATACATCAGTGAAAATTTTTATTTTAAAAAACTTTTTTCAACTCTAAAGAGGCACAGGGAATGAAATAGATTAAGAGGCCGGGCTGGGAGAGAACAAAAGAGAAGAGACGTTAAGAGGTATTCAAAACGAGACGAGATGGTGATAGGACTAGTGGAGACAAAAGACGGCTCTAGATTAGGTGTGAAATGCACTGGCAGAATGAGAAACAGCTGCCATGCGGGAGAGAGAGAAAAAAAGGAAAGGGGGGGGAAGGGAAAAACCAAAACAAAGGGGTGGATAAAAAATATAAGTAAAAATGTAATAGGGGCCGAGGTTATGATCTGAAATTGTTGAACTCGATATTGTGTCCGGAAGGCTATAAAGTGCCTCATCGGAAGATGAGGTGCTGTTCCTCGAGTTTACGTTGAGCTTCCATGGAACAATGCAAGAGGCCAAGGACGGTGAGGTCCGAGTGGAAATGGGGCGGTGAATTAAAATGACAGGCGACCGGAAGCTCGGGGTCACCCTTATGGACTGAACGGAGGCCCGGCCTCTTAATCTATTTCATTCCCTGTGCCTCTTTAGTCTTGATAAAGGGTTTTGACCCGAAACGTTGACTCTAATTTCTCTCCACGGATGTTGCCTGGCCTGCTGAGTTTTTCCAGCATTTTCTGTTGTTATTTCGGATTTCCAGCATTTGCAGTATTTTGCTATCATACTGAAGTTGCTGGTCTTTTTTCTGAATGTCAGTATAGAGCTGATAGAACAGTCAGTTTTTCACCAACTTTGAAAACTTAACTAGCATTCTAACAGCAGTGAGTGGAGCTCTGCGCGTGATCTGAAAGCACAATGGTGTGGAGTTGGAATTTTATTAAATTCTGCCAACTTGCAGCACTCTAAACAGGTCCTGGTCTCAAAACCAGGAGCTGCAATAGATAAAGACCATTTCAATCTGTTTTTCTGTTCCTCCTGTGAGGAAACACCTGCTCTCCACAGGGTACCAACAGCATGACAAAAACAGATAACACATTATACCGTGCAAACATGTTGGAACACCAGCATTGTGAAAACAGATAACTCACTATACCATGCAAACATGTTGAAACAGCAGCATTGTGAAAACAGATATGTAACTCACTATACCGTGCAAACATTTTGAAACAGCAGCATTGTGAAAACAGATAACTCACTATACCGTGCAAACATGTTGAAACAGCAGCATTGTGAAAACAGATAACTCACTATACCGTGCAAACTGTGTTGGAACACCAGCATTGCGAAAACAGATAACTCACTATACCGTGCAAACTGTGTTGGAACACCAGCATTGTGAAAACAGGTAACACACTATACTGTGCAAACTGTGTTGGAACACCAGCATTGTGAAAACAGGTAACATACTATACCGTGCAAACTGTGTTGGAACACCAGCATTGTGAAAACAGATAACACACTATACTGTGCAAACTGTGTTGGAACACCAGCATGTAAATAGTGTTGAATATTTTATAATGCTCTTGGAATAAGTTAATGTATTGCAATTTAGTTAAATTTGAATTGTAGTGAAGAAATACCACAGCAAGGAAGCACAGGGTTAAGTGAGACTGATTGCCTCACACTTGAAAAAATACTTCAGTGCAGCCATGGGGAAAGTGGCCATCACCAGGAAGCAACGTTATCAGATATGATGGGAATCAGAAACATGAAGAAAAGAACAGGAAGATATGAAGGAGCAGCTGAGCCTGTTGATTTAGATCAAAAGTGATTTTTTTAATTTGTTCTCAGAATGCGGGTGATGCTGGCAAGGCCACATTTATTGCCTATCCCTAGCTGCCCTGAAAGATTAAAAGGCTTTCTCCTTTAGCTGCTGAAGTCCTTGTGGAGATGGTGCGCCCACAGTGGTGTTAGGAAGGGATTTCCAAGATGTTAACCCAGTGATGATGAAGGAATTATGATCTATATCCAAGTGATGATGGGGTATGGCTTGGAGGGGAAATTGGAGGTGATGACATTCCTATGATATTGCTGATCATACCCTTCTCAGTGGTCAAGGTGGCAGGGCTAGGAGATGCTGTTGAAGTAAGCTTAGTGACTATCCTGTAGTGGTGGTCAATATGGCACCGGTGGCACCATTTAAGCTCAATGGAAAATGGTTGGGCCTTCCTTTGTTGGAGATAGTCATTAGCTGGCACTTATATGTGCTGTCAGCTGTGGCTCAGTTGGTAGCACCCTCGCCTCTGAGTCAGAAGGTTGTGTAGTTCAAGTCCCACTCCAGAGACTTGAGCACAAAAATCTAGGCTGACATTCCAGTGCAGTACTAAGGGTGTGCTGCACTGTCAGAGGTGCTGTCTTTCAGATGAGATGTTAAACTGAGGCCCTGTCTGCTCTCTCAGGTGGACGTAAAAGATCCCATGGTACTATTTCGAAGAAGAGCAGGGGAATTATCCCCGGTGTTCTGGCCGATATTTATCCCTCAATCAACATCACTAAAACAGATTGGCCTAGAAATTCCCTTGGGTTTGCGCCCATTTAGGGGCGCAAGAGTGGGTTGCGCCGGAAGTTGCGTTGCCGCTGAAATTAGGTGGGCCTTTAAATCGGCGTAAGCCGGTAGCGCTGCGCCGGCACCGATGACGTCATCGGTGTGCGCAGCGCCCCGGTACCGCCCGAAACCACGCCGATCCCCATCTTCAGTAGCGGCCGCCTCTTCCCTGGCGGCCGCTAACAACGTTTTGAAAACCTGGCCGTGCTGCAGCCTTAGAGGCGCTATTTAAAGCGGAGGTGCGGCCGGCCGCTTTTTCGGCGGCCGCCTGCCCGCACCTCCTTCCCCGGCCTCCTCCACCCCCCCCCCCCGCGGCATTGCCGGCTGGTTTCCGTGGAGCCCGGCACTTCGCCGTTGTGCCGGGCTCTTTTGCCGGCACTTTCAACGGGGCTCCGGCCGTTGCAGGCACCTCCCCCTTAAGAGAAGGGGGAGGCCTGCAGTACAGCAGCCTGCCGCTCCGCATCGGGTGGCGCAGCGGGACCGGCAGCGCTGAAATTCACTTTCAGCGCCCCAAGCGGGGCGGGCACACCCTGTACCAGCGCCCGCTTCCGCTTTGGGGCGCTGAAAGTGAATTTGGGGCGGGCACAACTGGCTCGGCGGCGGGCGCTAAATTTCCGGCGCAAACGTGCTGGCGGGGCGTCACCGAATTTATAGGCCATTATCTGGTCATTATTACATTGCTGTTTGTGGGAGCTTGCTGTGAGCAAATTGGCTGCCGTGTTTCGTACAATGCAATAGTGACTACACTTCAAAAACTACTTCATTCGCTGTAAAGCGCTTTGGGACGTTGGTGGTCGTGAAACGTGCTATATAAATGCAAGTCTTTCTTTTTTCCTTTTTATATGGTGTGAATCTTACATGCCACTTGTCAGACTAAGCCTGGATGTTGTTCAGGTCCTCCTGTAGGCTGGATTGGGCTGCCTTATTACCAGAGGAGTTGTGAATGGAGTGGAATACAAAAAAATTGTCAGTGACTCGCACCAATCCTAACCTTATGATAGAGGGAAGGCCATTGATGAAGCTGCTGAAGAAGATTGGACAAAGGATGTTGCCCTGAGGAAATGCACTATAATGTGGATAAATGTGAGGTTATCCACTTTGGTGGCAAAAACAGGAAGGCAGATTATTATTTGAATGGCAATAGATTGGGAGAAGGGGAAGTGCAAAGAGACCTGGGTGTTCTTGTGCACCAGTCGCTGAAGGTAAGCATGCAGGTGCAGCAGGCGGTTAAGAAGGCAAATGGTATGTTGGCCTTCGTAGCAAGAGGGTTCGAGTACAGGAACAAGGATGTCTTGCTGCAGTTGTACAGGGCCTTGGTGAGACCGCACCTTGAGTATTGTGTGCAGTTTTGGTCGCCTTATCTGAGGAAGGACGTTCTTGCCATGGAAGGAGTGCAGCGAAGATTCACCAGGCTAATACCTGGGATGGCAGGAATGACATACGAGGAGAGATTGGGTCGATTGGGCTTATACTCACTGGAGTTTAGAAGATTGAGAGGGGATCTCATCGAAACCTATAAAATTCTGTCAGGCCTGGACAGACTAGATGCAGGAAGGATGTTCCCAATGGCCGGGGAGTCCAGAACTAGGGGTCATAGTCTAAGGATAAGGGGTAAGCCATTTAGGACTGACATGAGGAGGAATTTCTTCACCCAGAGAGTGGTGAACCTGTGGAATTCTCTACCACACAAGGCAGTTGAGGCCAATTCATTAAATATATTCAAGAAGGAGTTGGATATATTTCTTAAGGCTAAAGGGATCAAGGGATATGGGGAGAAGGCAGGAACGGGGTACTGAATTTGGATGATCAGCCATGGTCTCATTGAATGGCGGAGCAGGCTCGAGGGGCCGAATGGCCTACTCCTGCTCCTATCTTCTATGTTTCGATGTTTCTATGAAAGCCAGCATCAATGTCCTGAGGTTGCGATGATTGGCTTCTGACAACCATTATCCTGTGTGTCAGGTATCACTTTGACCACAGCAGGGTTTTCCCATTGATCTCAGTTTTGCTCGAGCTTCTTGGCATTATACTTGGTTGAATGCAGCTTTGACGCTTACTGCAGCTACTTTCACCTCTCCTTTGGCATTCAGTTTTTGTGTCCATATTTGGATTAAAGCTGTGACAAGGTCACAGCCAAGTGATTCTGACAGAACTTGAACTGAGCATTGGCGAGCAGGTTGTTGGTGAGCAGGAGTTGCTTGATGGCCCTGATTATGGCTACTTCAGTCATTTCATTGATGGCTGGAAGAAGGCTGATAGGATGGTCAGTGACCAGGTTAGATTTATCCTGCCTTTTGTGGATAGGACACACCTGAGCAATTTTACACATTGTTGATAGATGCCAGTTTCATAACTGCACTGGAATAGCTTGGCTAGAGGAATGGCTAGTTACATAAGAACATAAGAACATAAGAAATAGGAGCAGGAGTAGGCCAATCGCCCCCTCGAGCCTGCTCTGCCATTCAATAAGATCATGGCTGATCTGATCCTAACCGCCAATCTACTATCACAGAACCATCTCCTGAATCTAACAGAATTAGACACACAAAATAGGAGCAGGATCAGGCTACATGGCCCCTGGGCCCGCTCTGCTACCCACAGGGCCATGTCCGATCTGAACCTAGACTCATGTCCAAATTCCTGCCCGCTCCCCGTAACCCTTAATTCCCTTTACTTCTAGGAAACTGTCTATTTCTGTTTTAAATTTATGTAATGATGTAGCTTCTACAGCTTTTTGGGGCAGCATATTCCATGGACCTACCACCCTCTGAGTGAAGTAGTTCCTCCTCATCTCAGTTTTGAAAGAGCAGCCCCTTATTCTAAGACTATGCCCCCTAGTTCTAGTTTCACCCATCATCGGGAACATCCTCCCCGCATCCACCCGATCCAACCCCTTCACAATCTTATATGTTTCAATAAGATCGCCTCTCATTCTTCTGAACTCCAATGAGTAGAGTCCCAATCTACTCAACCTCTCCTCATATGTCCATCCCCTCATCCCCGGGATTAACCGAGTGAACCTTCTTTGTACTGACTCGAGAGCAAGTATGTCTTTTCTTAAGTATGGACACCAAAACTGTATGCAGTATTCCAGGTGCGGTCTCACCAATACCTTGTACAACTGAAGCAATACCTCCCTATTTTTATATTCTATCCCCTTAGCAATGAAAGCCAACATTCCATAGGCCTTCTTAATCACTTGCTGCACCTGCATACTAACCTTTTGAGTTTCGTGCACCAGGACCCCCAGATCCCTTTGTACTTCAGTACTTTCCAGTTTCTTGCCACTAAGATAATAACTTGCTCTATGATTTTTCCTGCCAAAGTGCATAACCTCACACTTTCCAGTATTGTATTCCATCTGCCAAATCTCTGCCCACTTACTTAGCCTGTCTATGTCCCCTTGAAGGTTTTTTATGTCCTCCTCACTACTTTCCCTCCCATCTTAGTATCATCTGCAAACTTTGATATGTTACACTCGGTCCCCTCCTCCAAATCGTTAATATAGATTGTAAAGAGTTGGGGACCCAGCACTGACCCCTGCAGAACACCACTAGTTACTGATTGGCAGTCTGAGAATGAACCATTTATCCCAACTCTCTGCCTTCTGTTAGATAGCCAATCCTCTATCCATGCCAGAATAGTACCCCCAATCCCGTGATTTTTTATCTTAAGCAATAATCTTTTGTGTGGATAAATCACCTGGACCTGATGGCTTACATCCTAGGGTCTTGAGGGAAGTGGCGGTAGGGATTGTGGATGCATTGGTAATAATCTTCCAAAACTCCCTGGACTCAGCAAAGGTCCCGGCAGACTGGAAAACTGCTAATGTAACACCCTTATTTAAAAAGGGCAGCAGACAGAAGGCTGGAAACTATAGACCGGTTAGCCTAACATCTGTGGTAGGTAAAATTTTGGGCCTAGAAATTGGGTTCTGGTCTTGCCAGGGCTGTAGCGCCAGAAAGTTTGCGCCAGCGGTAATGCGGCAGCGCCCGACGAAAATTCGGGTGCGCCGGGCCCAGACGGCGGCGGGCGCTAAAACCCTCCTTTAGCGCCTCAAAACGGGCGTGAACTTGGGTTTCCCGGCGCTAATCCCCCGCTGCGGCACCCGGTGCGGCAGGCGGGGGAACTGCAGGCCTCCTCCTCCTGTTAAGGAGGAGCTGCCTGCAGCCGACAACTGTCCGGCGGATTGACCCGACATCTGAGCCCGGCACCTCGGGGAAGTGCCGGGCTCGCATGAGACACTGATCAGGGCCGCGGGGGGGGAATGCAGGAGTCCGGGAAGGGAGGTGCGGGCAGGCGGCCGCCGGGAATGCGGCCGGCCGCCGCTCCACCTTTATGCGCCGGCGCACACTGGGGGAAGACTCTGTTGCCAGAGTCTTAGTTGCGCCTGCCACGGGCGAGGCGGGCGCAACTGAATTTCGGCTTGGGGCCGGGTTACCACGGCAACCGGGACGCTGCGCACACCGATGACGTCATCGGTGCCGGCGCAGCGCTACCGGTGCAACGCCGCGGAAGGGCCCCAGGCAATTTAGGAACCGGCGCCAATTGCAGCGCTAGGCCCTCTAGCGCCGCAAAATCGGTGCTAAGGGCACTGAATTTCTAGGCCTTGGAGTCCATTATTAAGGAGACAGTAACAGGACATTTGGATAATCATAATTTAATAAGACAAAGTCAGCATGGTTTTATGAAGGGGAAGTCATGTTTGACAAATTTGCTGGAGTTCTTTGAGGAAGTAACATATAGGGTGGATAAAGGTGAACCAGTGGACGTAGTGTATTTAGACTTCCAAAAGGCATTTGACAAGGTGCCACACAAAAGATTATTGCTTAAGATAAAAAATCACGGGATTGGGGGTAATATTCTGGCATGGATAGAGGATTGGCTATCTAACAGAAGGCAGAGAGTTGGGATAAATGGTTCATTCTCAGACTGGCAATCAGTAACCAGTGGTGTTCCGCAGGGGTCAGTGCTGGGTCCCCAACTCTTTACGATCTATATTAACGATTTGGAGGAGGGGACCGAGTGTAACACATCAAAGTTTGCAGATGATACTAAGATGGGAGGGAAAGTAGTGAGTGAGGAGGACATAAAAAACCTGCAAGGGGACATAGACAGGCTAAGTAAGTGGGCAGAGATTTGGCAGATGGAATACAATACTGGAAAGTGTGAGGTTATGCACTTTGGCAGGAAAAATCGTAGAGCAAGTTATTATCTTAATGGCAAGAAACTTGAAAGTACTGAAGTACAAAGGGATCTGGGGGTCCTGGTGCACAAAACTCAAAAGGTTAGTATGCAGGTGCAGCAAGTGATTAAGAAGGCCAATGGAATGTTGGCTTTCATTGCTAGGGGGATAGAATATAAAAATAGGGAGGTATTGCTTCATTTGTACAAGGTATTGGTGAGACCGCACCTGGAATACTGCATACAGTTTTGGTGTCCATACTTAAGAAAGGACATACTTGCTCTCGAGTCAGTACAAAGAAGGTTCACTCGATTAATCCCGGGGATGAGGGGATGGACATATGAGGAGAGGTTGAGTAGATTGGGACTCTACTCATTGGAGTTCAGAAGAATGAGAGGCGATCTTATTGAAACATATAAGATTATGAAGGGGTTGGATCGGGTGGATGCGGGGAGGATGTTCCAGATGATGGGTGAAACTAGAACTAGGGGGCATAGTCTTAGAATAAGGGGCTGCTCTTTCAAAACTGAGATGAGGAGGAACTACTTCACTCAGAGGGTGGTAGGTCCATGGAATATGCTGCCCCAAAAAGCTGTCGAAGCTACATCATTACATAAATTTAAAACAGAAATAGACAGTTTCCTAGAAGTAAAGGGAATTAAGGGTTACGGGAAGCGGGCAGGAATTTGGACATGAGTCTAGGTTCGGATAGGTCATGGCCCTGTGGGTAGCGGAGCGGGCCCAGGGGCCGTGTAGCCTGATCCTGCTCCTATTTCATGTGTCTAATTCTGTTAGATTCAGGAGATAGTCCTGTCATAGTGGATTGGCGGTTAGGATCAGATCAGCCATGATCTTATTGAATGGCGGAGCGGGCTCAAGGGGCCAATTGGCCTACTCCTGCTCCTATTTCTTATGTTCTTATGTCAAACATGACTTCCCCTTCATAAAACCATGCTGACTTTGTCCTACTAAATTATGATTATCCAAATGTCCTGTTACTGTCTCCTTAATAATGGACTCCAAAATTTTACCTACCACAGATGTTAGGCTAACCGGTCTATAGTTTCCAGCCTTCTGTCTACTGCCCTTTTTAAATAAGGGTGTTACATTAGCAGTTTTCCAGTCTGCCGGGACCTTTGCTGAGTCCAGGGAGTTTTGGAAAATTATTACTAATGCACCCACAATCCCTACTGCCACTTCCCTCAAGATCCTAGGATGTAAGCCATCAGGTCCAGGTGATTTATCCGCCTTGAGTCCCATTATTTTACCGAGTACCACTTCCTTAGTGATTTTGATTGTGTTTAGCTCCTCCCCCCCATAGCCCCCTGTTTGTCCAGTGTTGGGATATTCTTAGTGTCCTCTACTGTAAAGACTGATACAAAATATTCATTCAGTGTTTTTGCCATCTCCATATTTCCCACCATTAATTTCCTGGTCTCATCCTCTAAGGGACCAACATTTACTTTAGCCACCCTTTTTCTTTTTATATAACTATAAAAACTCTTACTATCTGTTTTTATATTTTTTGCTAATTTACTTTCATAATCTATCTTCCCTTTCTTAATCAATCTTTTTGTTATTTTTTGCTGTCTTTTAAAGTTTTCCCAATCCTCTATCCTCCCACTAGATTTGGCTACCTTATATGCCCTTGTTTTTAGTCGAATACTATCCTTAATTTCTTTACTTAGCCACGGATGGCTGTCTTTTCTTTTACACCCTTTTCTTCTCAGTGGAATATATTTTTTTTGGAAGTTGTAAAATAACTCCTTAAATGTACACCACTGATCATGTATCGTCTTACCCTTTAATCTATTTTCCCAATCCACTCTACTCAATTCCGCTCTCATACCTTCATAGTCTCCTTTATTCAAGCTTAGCACGCTTGTTTGAGATCCAACCTTCTCACCCTCTAATTGAATATGGAATTCAACCATGTTATGGTCACTCATTCCAAGGGGATCCTTTACTAGGACATTTTTAATTAATCCTGTCTCGTTACACAGGACCAGATCTAAGGTTGCTTGCCCCCTGGTCGGTTCAGTTACATACTGCTCAAGAAACCCATCCCTAATACACTCAATGAAGTCATCCTCAAGGCAGCCCTGCCCAATTTGATTTGTCCAATTAATATGGTAGTTAAAATCCCCCATAATTATAGATGTTCCCTTATTACAAGCCTCAACTATTTCCTGATTGATACTCCGTCCAACAGAGTTGCAACTGTTCGGAGGCCTATAGACTATGCCCACTAGTGTTTTTTCCCCCTTATTATTCCTTACCTCCACCCAAACTGTTTCATTATCCTGATCTTTTGACCCAATATCATTTCTCTGTATTACAGTGATTCCTTCCTTTATTAACATAGCCACCCCACCTCTCCTTCCTTCCTGCCTGTCCTTCCTGATCGTTAAATAACCTGGTATGTTTAATTCCCAGGCATTGTCACCCTGCAGCCATGTTTCTGTAATGGCCACAAGATCATACCCATATGTAGTTATTTGTGCCATTAACTCATCTATTTTGTTACGAATGCTACATGCATTCAGATAGAGAACTTTCAAATATGTTTTGTGACACTTAGTTCCTGCTTTTGCCCTTTTTATTACTTTACCTTTTACTCCATACCTTCTGCCCCTTCCTGACACGCTCTGGTTTTTAATTTTCCCACTGCTACCTAAGTCTATGACCTTCTCTGTTGTCATTTTTATTATTTGCTCTCCAGGAACCTCCCCCCCCACTAGTTAGTTTAAAGCCCTCTCTACAGCCCTAGTTATATGATCCGCCAGGACTCTAGTCCCAGCACTGGCCAAGTGAAGCCCGTCCCAATGGAACAGCTCCCTCCTGCCCCAGTACTGGTGCCAGTGTCCCAGGAAGCAAAACCCATTTCTCCCACACCAGTCTTTGAGCCACGCATTTAACTCTCTAATTTTATTTGTCCTAGCCAAATTTGCTCATGGCTCAGGTAATAATCCAGAGATTATTACCCTTGAGGTTCTGTTTTTTAATTTGACTCCTAGCTGCTCATACTCCTTTAACAGAACCGGCTTCCTAGTCCTATCTACGTCGTTTGTACCAACATGGACCACGACAACTGGATCAACCCCCTCCCACTGCAACTTTCTTTCCAGCCCAGAGGAGATGTCCTTAACCCTGGCACCGGGTAGGCAACACAGCCTTCGGGACTCTCGCTCTCGGCTGCAGAGAACTCTGTCTATCCCCCTAATAATACTATCCCCTACCACTACAACATTTCTATTTACTCCCCCCTCTTGAATGGCCCCCCGTTCCATGGTGCTGTGGCCAGGTTGCTCATCCTCCCTGCAGTCCCTGCTCCTGTCCCCACAGGGAGTAAGAACCTCGAACCTGTTGGACAAGAGCAAGGGCTGCGGCTCCTCCAACACTACCTCCTGGATCTCCGTACCTGCCTCACTCGTAGTCACACCGTCCTGTCCCTGACCATGGGCTACATCTGAATTAATTAACTTCATAGGTGTGACCACCTCCTGAAACACAGAGTCCAGGTACTTCTCCCCCTCCCTGATGTGTCGCAGTGTCTGAAGCTCAGACTCCAGCTCATCAACATGGAGCTGGAGTTCCTGTAGCAGCAGACACTTGTCACAGACGTAATCACTGTGAGCCTCAATGGGGTCCACCGGCTCCCACATCTCGCAACAGTAACACATCACCTGCTCCATTCTATGCAATTAATTACATTTTTTATTGTTAGTTATGGACACCCTCTGCCCGATTTTAGATGCTAGTATCCCCTTTAATTAATTGGATTTAAATTAAATCAATCCCTCTAATTACACCAGTTAAATGGTTTACCAACAGTCACTCTGCACCAGAAAGGCCTTATTAACTACAACCCACAGAGTTAAAGTTTGAAAAGAGCACCTAACACCCCACGTACCCTAACTCACACTTACCCAAACTCACAGCAATCTCTGCTGACTCGCACTCTGTGCTTGCTCGCACTAGCACTAGTCTTTTTATACTGTTTGTTTGTTTACAGCCAAATGAGTCACTCCTGCTGATTGGTTAGAAATCTGGTTTCCACTGCCTGCTGTGCCAATTTACTCCTACTGCAGTGTAACCTTGTTTTACTCTTCTTAAACCAACAGAATCCCAAATATTTAACTTTTCCCCTTTACTTAAACTGCTTAAGTAATCTTATCAAGAATGATTTAAAGAGAAATAACAATTAAAGAACTCTCACACTTACCCAAACTCACAGCACTCTCTGCTGACTCGCACTCAGTGCTAGTTCCTGTGCACAGGTCTTTGGCATTACAGCCCAAGAGGGTTCATAGCCTTTGCTGTGTCCAATGTATTCAGCTGCTTCTTAATGTGACATTGAGAGTGTTTACAAATACTTCAGCCTTCTATCTTGCACTCATATGAGGATGGAGATGTTTATGGAGCCTTCTCCTCCTGTTAGTCGCCTGATTGTCCACCACCTTTCTCGACTGGATGTGATAAGGCTATAGAGCTTTTTTCGGATCCATTGCTTGAGGGACTGTTTAGCTCTGTCTATAGACTTTGACTTTTTTTGTTTAGCATGCAGGTAGCCCTGTTTTGTAGCTTTGCTAGGTTGGTGCCTCATTCTAAGGTAAAATATATGGATTTAGGGGCATTGTTCAAATGGAACAGATTCAGTAAATTCATAGTGAAACTATTTTATATGGATTATTTGTACTTTTAGTGGCTTATTTTACATATTGTTCCCAAGTTAAAAAAAATTGATCTTTGTGTCTGGATAAGAGAGTCAATTTTCCCAGCCTTTCTGCTCCTGATTACTATCCAACAGAATCAGGCTATGCGAAGCAATATTCCTTAAGGTTGTGGGTGGATAGCCAGTTTGTTTCTATGCCAAGCATCATTCTTCAGTTTAGCAAATGGACAAGCATCTTACTGCCAGGTCATTATCAACGTTGCTTTGTAACTGGCCATTTTGATGTGGCAAGGTGGCCCTGATTGGCTCATTCACTCAGCTTTCCCTCTCACCCTACAGAGAAGCACTTAGTCCCCAATTACTGTCTTCCTCCGATTGGCTGTTGATATCTGGAATTCAGTGTGTGGCAAATCATACGCATGTGTGAGCCTGGACAGTGAATGCCAATAAGCTATTTGCCATGTGGACCATTACAGCTGAAATTGATCGTGTTGGATATCAATCGGAAACAGCAAGGCAGGACGATTCTTCCCTCCCTTGTCCAAGCACTAAGGTTAACACAAAAGCAAAATACTGCAGATGCTGGAAATCTGAAATAAAAACAGAAAATGCTGGAAACACTCAGCAGGTCAGGCAGCATCTGTGGAGAGAGAAACATAGTTAACGTTTCAGGTCAATGACCTTTCATCGCTAAGGTTAACAGTTGTATTGCTCTGGCCCAGATTGACTAATTAGTACTATTCAATTCATTTATTAATTGAGCCATTTAAAAATTATATTTATAATAAAGAAGCTATTTTTCCATGTGGAAATTAATTGGATTTAATTCCAGTCTTGATTTTGGTCAAGTTCTTGCAATGGCTTGACCTAAGTTCATATTAGAGATGGTGTAACTCTCTCTCTCTTAGGCAGTTCCTCAGAACCGAGGATGACTTGCTTCCACATTAAAAATGAGTTCTCAGGTGACTGATGAGTCCAATGCGGGACCTACAGTCTCTGTCACAGGTGGGGCAGACGGTGTTTGAAGGGGCGGATGGGTGGGGTGCTTGGGTTGACATGCGTTCCTTCCGCTGTTTGCGCTTGGCTTCCGCTTACTCCCGGCGAAGAGACTCGAGGTGTTCGGCGCCTTCCCAGATGCTTCTCCTCCACTTTGTGCAGTCTTGGGCCAGGGATTCCCAGGTGTCAGTGGGGATATTGCACTTTTTCAAGGAGGCTTTGAGGGTGTTCTTGAAGCGTTTCCTCTGCCCACCTAGGGCTCTCTTGCTGTGTCGGAGCTCCGAGTAGAGCGCTTGTTTTGGGAGTCTCGTATCAGGCGTGCGGACGATGTGACCCATCCATCGGAGCTGATCGAGCATGGTCAAAGCTTCGATGCTGGGGATGTTGGCCTGAGCAAGAACACTGATGTTGCTGCGCCTATCCTGCCAATGGTGTAACATATACAGTGTGAATGTCATTTTTTCTGCTCTGCATCAATATTTCTGGGTGTGACCAAGTTAATTTGGATTCTGCAGATCCAAACTTATTCCAGTCATGCAAAGTATGATCTGGGTGTAATATTTCTGAAATTATGAGTCATCATACCGCTTTAATGTTTTTATACTATGAAGGACATGGGTTCAAACGCTAGAAACATTACCAATTGAAGAAAGGGGTTGGATGAGATCAGACATCATACTGCAATGGTAAGGTGAGAGAAATAGACAGAGTGAGAAAATGAAGGAGCAGATGGACGATTTGCAACTTACTTCCATGTTAGGAACTTTAAAAAACTAGCACAGTGGAAAGTAGCGCTGTCCTGTATTTTAATTTGTGCCCATTCAGATAGTAAGGTCATACTGTATTGCAAATAGTTACATTATGAGGAGCCCACTTAATCTCCTGTGTCGCATTGTGTTTAGATTAAAGGATGGACAATTTCTTCAACATTTTTGGTACATTAGCGATGCTAGAACAGCGCACTACCGTTTGTAATGTAGGAAATTCAGGTGGAAGTCGTTTTCCGCCACCTGTGTGCCTTAAAATGCTTCCCTTGTGTTTCCTTGTGCTTTTTCAGGCTTCTTATGTTCCACCTGTCGAGTCCCTGGTGGCCTCATTTGCATATGGCATCCTGTCAGCCAGTGCTGCCATAGATGTGAGTTTCCTAGTTTTACTCTGCTATTATATTCAGGGTAAGTTAGACCGAATGTCATCGACCTGAAACATTAACTCTGTTTCTGACTCCACAGATTACTGCCTGACCTGCTGAGTATTTCCAGCATTTTCTGTTTTTATTTAAAATTTCCAGCATCCGCAGTATTTTGCTTTTGTATAAAATGTGGGTGTTAGAACCTATACTTGGGAGTCGATTAGGTCCGCAGCCTGTATAGTGAGCTCAGAACTGTAATGTGAGTACTCTGACTAATTTTGCATGGTTTGGTCGTAAGTACTGCTTATTAACTGTATGTTTAATTACTGTGTACTTAATAAATCTGTGACATCTGACATTCAATGTTGCAAACACTATTGATTTGAGGAGTAATTTATGAGTAAGAACACACGCATTTACCCCTCTTCTAACACCTGTAAGGAAGACAAAGCTTCTGTGATGTTGCCTCAGAGGGGAGCTGTAGACTCTAAAGATTTTCTACATTTTTGGGCCTTTTTTGAGCAGTCTCCAGCAGTCTCTTGACCGGTTAGACTGCTCAAGTTGGAGTTAAATGGCAGTTGGAGCTTGGGCATCTGCCAGGGCTGCCTAAAAAAAGGATGCAACCAATGAAACAGTGGCCTGAATGCCTGTGCAGATCGGGTGCTGGCCTTAGTACTACTAAATTGGTTATCCTTGTACCCGTTTTAGGCCCATAAAATGGGCACAAAAAATGTTAGATTTAGAACCCGATGTTTCTTAAACATCCTTCTTTTCTGGATCCCACAACTGCCATAATCAGCATTCTCATCAGTCTCCGCTGGGAATGAGGCACATCTTCCTACACTTTCCAGTCCTCTGGAACCTTCCTACTCAGTGAATCACTCAGTGACAATTGCTTACTATCACTATTTAATTCCCTCCAGGTGAAAGTCTCTGAGCTGGTGACTGCGAGAGGCGGTAAGTCGGACAGAGGCAGTCGGGGCAAGATGGAAATGGTGAGTGGCTAGGTTCTCATCCTCCTCTTCCCTATCATCATCTTCATATGCGCCGAGGGAGAAAAACTGCCAAGCTCCTCCTCCTTCGCCGCCTATTGTTGTTGTCTTTGTTATCCTCCCCATCGTCAACTTCCTCCAGCTGTGTCCACTGTTGCTGTGGTGGATCTTCAGTCAGCACAGGCACGATGGGCTGAATGACCTTCTTCTGTGCTGTAGCATTCTATGATTCTATGAAAGGATGGTAGAAGGTAAGAATGGGTGAGCATTACCCTCTCAGGATTAAGGAAACAGAGAAAGGGGGTGGAAGGTTGTGGCTGTGTGGTGCTTCACGTGGATGGTAGGCTGACAATGTAGGTGCTCGGTAACTAATCTGGCACTGGGAAGATGACGTCGACCTCACCATCTCCCACAGCAATAGGCTGCATGGCATTGTCCTCACAGGGGGTGAGCAATTTAAGGATGGGGATGGTATTCCTCCTCAGGATGAGCAGAAAATTCTTCCAACTAAATATTGGGAAGACCGAAGCCATTGTCTTTGGTTCCCGCCACAAACTCTGTTCTCTAGCCATCGACTCCTTCCCTCTCCCTGGCCACTGCCTGAGACTGAACTGAACCGTTCACAACTATGGCATCCTATTTGACCCTGAGATGAGCTTCCGACCATAGAAACATAGAAACATAGAAGATAGGAGCAGGAGTAGGCCATTCGGCCCCTCGAGCCTGCTCCGCCATTCAATGAGATCATGGCTGATCATCCAAATTCAGTACCCTGTCCCTGCCTTCTCCCCATATCCCTTGATCCCTTTAGCCTTAAGAAATATATCCAACTCCTTCTTGAATATATTTAATGAACTGGCCTCCACCGCCCTCTATGGCAGAGAATTCCACAGGTTCACCACTCTCTGGGTGAAGAAATTCCTCCTCATTTCAGTCCTAAATGGCTTACCCCTTATCCTTAGACTATGACCCCTGGTTCTGGAATCCCCGGCCATCAGAAACATCCTTCCTGCATCTTGTCTGTCCAGGCCTGACAGAATTTTATAGGTTTCGATGAGATCCCCTCTCAATCTTCTAAACTCCAGTGAGTATAAGCCCAATCGACACAATCTCTCCTCATACGTTATTCCTGCCATCCCAGGCATCAGTCTGGTGAATCTTCGCTGCACTCCTTCCATGGCAAGAATGTCCTTCCTCAGATAAGGCGACCAAAACTGCACACAATTGTTGTGTATGTACCTTTAAGAGAAGAACTGATTCTATACTGCAGTACCGGCAGTGACCACCCCTGTATATAAAGCCATAGCAGGCTTCTGTATTTCAGTCTTGAGTTCCCCTCTGTTCAGTAAATACCTGTTTTATTGTTCTCCTGCAGTCCGAGTATTATTGATCCTCGGACACTACATTGGCGTCGGGCAGGTTCGAACTCACCTGCAGTACTGCATCACCTCACGGGGATCTTTTCCCTGAAGAGAAGCTTCTTGGAGGTCGAAGTCAGAACGGCGGGCGTCGACCGCGGGCAACCGCCCAGGGATCCATTGGCGAGTTGCAGGGGAGGCTGTGGAGAGCTGGGCCTGGCTCCCCAGTCGAGGTGTTCCAGCAAGTCGTGCTGGTAGCAGGTAGTGCGCTGACCCTTCCAGACTGCGGTGGGCTCGGGCTCGATCGAGCGGCTCTGCAAAGGGGCTGTGATAAAAATAATAACTTCCGGGAAGTTATGTCATCACTTACTGTGAACTGTGAACTGTGAACTATGAACTATGAACTGTGTACATACCTCACTTCCTGTCATGTGTCACTTCCTGTTGGACTGGTATAAATACTGGTCTGTTCAGTATTGTAAGAGGCTTCTACCAGAGGCATGGTAAAGACCTCTCTTGTATATAGTGTGTTTATAAGTTACTTAAAGCTTACTTTAAAGTTACTTGATGGTAAGCCTCCTTTTTCTTACATCAATTTAAGTAACTTAGTATTTACACTCACAAATACTAGACCTTCGGACAAACTTGGAATTAAGGATCCAGGGAACCACCCATCATGGAGAAAATCCTTAGACCTATTCGTCTGGACTTGGACCCGAATGCACCAGCAGCTGGCAGGGTATGGAAGCATTGGTACCGTACTTTTGAGAATTTTCTGGATGAATGTGAAGCGGATGCTCCTGCTAGATTGAAGATACTTATCAATTATGTGACCCCAAAAGTGTTCGAATATGTTGATGAATGGGATAATTATGATGAGGTGATTCGGGCACTTAAGAAACTGTATGCCAAGACCCCAAATGAGGTCTATGCTAGACATCTACTGGCCACAGCCCGACAAGGGCCAGGGGAATCAATTGACGAATTCCTGCAAGAACTTCGCAGGCTCAGCGTAGATTGTAACTTTCAGGCAGCCTCAGCTGAGCTGTACCGCCAAGAAATGATTCGTGATGCTTTCATCTGCGGGATTGCCTCTCCATTTATACGCCAGCGTCTACTAGAAAGTAAAACACTTGAGCTACAAAAAGCTTTTGACCTAGCTTGTTCACTGGATTTGGCAAAGAGAAATGCAGACCTCTATCAGCTGCCCAGATCTCGATCTGCTGCTGTAGCTGCAACCAGACAATTCAAGCGGTCTCAGGTGAACCCTATCATGGGGGAATCTAATTCTGATAATTCTGATGAAGAAGAGGAGGACGACCCCACTTTAGCAGCCTCTTGGCAATCTAGGAAGGAATGCTTCTTTTGTGGAGATGCTTTTCACCCTAGGAAAACCTGCCCTGCTCGCAATGCAATCTGCAGTTATTGCGGGAAAAAAGGACACTTTGCTAAAGTTTGCCTATCAAGGGCCTCTACGAGGGCCAATCCAGCTAAGGCCTACCGAACTGCCCCAATTAGGGCCTATCAAGATGCTCCAGCTAGGACCTATCAAGCTTCCTCTCGAGCTCTCTCCCGAAGAAGCACACCGAGAGTTTTAGCCACTCTCTGTGCAACGACACCAATTACAGCTGCTTGCCCACAGAACCTGTCTCATGCAGCCACAAAAATTTCAATTAAAGGGCATACCTTAGATGCCTTAATTGACTCAGGAAGTACTGATAGTTTCATTAAGGAACAGATTGTTGCGAAATTGAAACTACATGTCTTCCCATCGGACCAGGCAATTGCGATGGCCCAGTCATCACTTAATACCAGAATCTCCGGCTTTTGTGTTGTTGATATGACACTTCATGGTCGTATGTATCCCTCCACCCGACTTTCGGTGCTCAAGGACTTATGTAGTGATCTCCTCTTAGGACTGGACTTCCAAAAACAGCATAAGAAACTCACCATTGAGTTTGGTGGATCCAAACCCGGACTTACTATTTCTAATATACCGTCTAAATTACCATTTTGTGCATTATCAGCAGCTTCACTTGATGAACCCTCATTATTTGCCAGTATTCCGCCTCAATGCCAACCGATAATAACGAAATCGCGGCGCTTTAATCAGGAAGACCAATCTTTTATTGCGGCTGAAATCTCCCGACTTCTAGCAGAGGATATCATTGAACCATGTTCGTCGCCCTGGCGGGCTCAAGTCGTCATTGTCAAGAACCCTCTAAAACCTCACAAACAGCGACTATGCATCGATTATTCGCAAACCATCAATCAATATACCGACTTGGATGCCTACCCATTGCCACGCATTGATGATATGGTTAATAAACTGGCCGAATACAAAGTGTTCTCAACTTACGATTTAAAAAGTGCCTATCATCAGTTACCCTTGAAGGTCTCAGATAAGCAGTACACAGCCTTTGAGGCTAATGGACGGCTGTACCAATTTCGTCGTCTCCCATTCGGGGTTACTAATGGAGTGGCTGTCTTTCAACGGGCAATGGATGGCCTGGTTAAGCAGGAAAACCTAAGGGACACTTTTCCCTATCTTGATAACATTACCATTGCAGGTCACGATCAACAGGAACACGACTCCAACCTCCAAAAATTTCGGGATGCCCTCCATCGCCGTAATTTGACCCTGAATGAATCCAAATCTGTTGAGTCGCAACCGACCATCAACATCCTTGGCTACTGCGTAGGCAATGGTATCATTAAGCCAGACCCAGAAAGACTTCGCCCGCTCCAAGAGCTCCCGTCACCTAAGAATCCGGCTTCTTTACGTCGGGCTCTCGGTCTGTTTGCATACTATGCTAAATGGATTCCTCATTTTTCGGACAAAATCCAACCCTTGCTGCATGCTAGATCATTTCCACTGGGAACAGCGGCTGTTGCAGCCTTTAACCTTCTCAAAAAACAGTTGGAGAAAGCGGCTCTTCACTCCATTGATGAGAATCTCCCTTTCGTGGTTGAATGTGATGCCTCGGAGGTGGCGATCTCGGCTACTCTGAATCAGGAAGGTCGTCCTGTAGCATTTATGTCCAGGACCTTACAAGGTGCCGAGCTACATTATCCTCCGGTTGAGAAAGAAGCCACAGCCATCATAGAGGCAGTACGGAAGTGGAACCATTTTCTAGCTCGCCAGCACTTTACATTGATCACGGACCAACGATCAGTCGCCTTCATGCTCGATAATCGAAAACGAACCAAAATTAAGAATAATAAAATACAACTTTGGAGGATGGAACTGGCCTCTTTTGGTTATACCATTCTCTATCGGCCTGGCAAGGAGAATGTGGCCCCGGACACCCTCACACGGGCATTCTGCTCCACTATGTCATCCTCCACCCTCATGGATGTCCACAATGGTTTGTGTCATCCTGGCGTTACGCGCATGCTGCATTTCGTACGATCACGGAATCTCCCTTTTTCCACTGGAGATGTAAAGAAAATATGCTCAGAATGCCGGCTTTGTGCGGAATTAAAACCTCAGTTCTTCCGCCCCTCAGATGGTATACTCATACATGCAACCCAACCGATGCAACGACTTAGCATCGATTTTAAGGGCCCAGTGCCCTCTTCAACTCGGAACACATATTTGCTCACCATGATCGACGAATATTCACGTTTTCCGTTTGCCTTCCCCTGCTCCAATATGCTGGCGTCCACAGTAATCTGCTGCCTTGAGCAGGTATTTTCTCTCTGTGGCATGCCGGCTTATATTCACTCAGATCGGGGTCCATCCTTTATGTCGAGGGAACTCAAGGACTACCTCTCAGAACGGGGAATTGCTACAAGCAAAACAACACCATACCATCCCATCGGAAATGGGCAGGTAGAGAGGTATAACGGTATCATCTGGAATTCCGTACGTCTCGCTTTAAGATCTCGGGGCCTACCAGACCAGCAATGGGAAACAGTGCTTCCGGATGCATTGCACTCTATACGGTCCCTGCTTCCTACAGCCACAAATACTACACCTCATGAGCGGTTCTTTGGATTCCAGCGTCGCTCATCTCATGGGACATCACTCCCGTCATGGCTAACTACTCCTGGACCTGTATTACTCCGAAGATACGTTCGGACGTCTAAAAATGACCCTCTTGTAGACGAGGTCGAACTAACCGATGCCAACCCCACCTATGCAAACATACGATATTCCGACGGCCGAGAATCTACCGTATCATTACGGGATCTGGCTCCCTGCCCACCAGGACCTAGTGGGACATCGGGTGATGGCATTTCACCAGGAAACTCTTGGGACCTATCGGGTACCCCTCTCCAGGATCCTGATCGGACACCAACTAGCTTGGTGCCGGTAGAACCCCGTGCTCAAGGTTGCGACCCTCCCAGTACCACGCATGAAAGTACTGGTCCGCCACAGACCAGCTCTGCACCTCCCTCTGAACAGAGGCAGTCTGACTTTGAACCTATTGGGGCTCGTACTCGAAGCCATGATCTCCCCGACCCTTCACAGGGCAATCCAGGCCACACGGACTCTGGCCAATGGCCAACCGCATGTAAGCGGACCAGCGACCCTCTACGACGGGAATCCAAATGGGTGCGACTCTTCCTTGTTCGGCGGCTGCGGACCAAAAGGTAGACCACAGCCTCCTAAACCTGCAGGAGGGAAGAATGTGATAAAAATAATAACTTCCGGGAAGTTATGTCATCACTTCCTGTGAACTGTGAACTGTGAACTATGAACTATGAACTGTGTACATACCTCACTTCCTGTCATGTGTCACTTCCTGTTGGACTGGTATAAATACTGGTCTGTTCAGTATTGTAAGAGGCTTCTACCAGAGGCATGGTAAAGACCTCTCTTGTATATAGTGTGTTTATAAGTTACTTAAAGCTTACTTTAAAGTTACTTGATGGTAAGCCTCCTTTTTCTTACATCAGGGGCCGTGCAGCGTCATCGGGAGGGAGAGAGAGAGAGAGGGTGGAGTGCTCAAGAACCGGGCAGCGTGCAGAGGATAGAATGAGGGGAAGGAAAAGTGATACGCGCCGAAGCCGCGGGTCGCTGCCATTACCCTGTAGAACGCTAGGAGCAGCGTGGCAGCAAGGGGAAGAAGGAAAAGCGCGGGAGGCGCCATTTTATTCCATTGGGGAAGAAGAAAAAGCGCGGGAGGCGCCATTTTAAATCACTCAAGATGCCGAAGAGTGGCAGTATCACTGCTTTCGACAACGAGGTAGAAGACTGGACCATGTATGTGGAAAGAATTGAAGTGTACTGCGAGGCAAATGAGGTGGCCGATGGAAAGAAGGCGTCGGTATTATTAAATTTGATGGGCGCGAGAACGTACGGCCTATTGCGGAATTTAATTACCCCAGCTAAACCAATGGAGAAAAGTTTTGAAGAGATTGTTAATATCTTACAGGAACACCTAAACCCGACACCGCTGCTGATAGCAGAAAGATTCAAGTTCCATAAAAGAAACCAGCACAAAGATGAGAACAATGCTGACTATCTTATGGAACTACGCAAGTTATCGAAGCACTGCCAGTTCGGAGCAGGACTGGCAGATACCTTACGGGAT
This sequence comes from Somniosus microcephalus, assembly GCF_052327205.1. Taxonomy (NCBI): domain Eukaryota; kingdom Metazoa; phylum Chordata; class Chondrichthyes; order Squaliformes; family Somniosidae; genus Somniosus; species Somniosus microcephalus. Next base: position 175,740,440 of record NC_140996.1, on the reverse strand, counting down.
AAGTTTGTCTGCGGGCTCCAGAGTGAAGGAACCCAGAAACGACTACTTTCGGAAAAGGACCTGACGCTAGAACAGGCTTTCAGTGTGGCAGTATCCTACGAAGCAGCAGCACGGGGAGCTGCGGAAATACAACAGAAACCACAAGAATACAGCGCTAACGAAATGGCGTATGGAGCAGAAAAGTGCTATCGCTGCGGCAGAACAACCTATGACCAGAAGGACTGCTGGTTTAAGGACAAAGTATGCAGGCAATGTGGGAAAATGGGACACATAGCAAGAGTCTACAGGTCGAGAAAGAAAACCAACACTACAAGAACTACTGAGGAAAAGTACAAGAAAGTAAAGAAATTGACAGACAGTAGTTCGGAAGATCAGGAGAGTGATAAGGACTCCGGGAGCAGGAGGCTAAGTTGTCTAAAGTTACACAACGTGATCGCAAAGGAGGATCACCGAACCATTTGGGTCACCCTCATGATAGCAGGGTCCCCAGTAAAGATGGAATTGGACACAGGATCAGCCCTAACTGTCATGAATCGACGAGACTATGAGCGGCTATTCTCACACATACCCTTGAAGGACACGTCCATTGTATTGAAGACATACACGGGGCAAAAAGTCTACCACAGAGGAAAAATAAGGGTGCCAGTTGAATACAACGGCAAGGAAACACAGAAACTGTTTCTATATATACTACCAGATGGAGGACCACCATTATTGGGACGTGAATGGATCCGAAAAATACAATTGGATTGGCATTCCATTCAGGCGCTAACTGTGACTGATAAAAAGGATGATGACGTCACACCTGGACGACTGTCAAAAATTCTAACTGACGCGAAAGAGGTGTTCCAACAAGGACTTGGGATTCTAAAAGGAGTAACGGCAACGATAAAAATCGAAGCTAACGCAAACCCAAAATTTTTTAAGGCCAGACCGGTACCTTACGCGATCCGCCCAGCCGTTGAAGCAGAGCTGGAGAGTCTGGAGCATTCGGGTGTGCTGTCCAAGGTGGACTGGAGCGAGTGGGCCACACCCATCATTCCTGTAATGAAGAAATCATTGAGCAGCACGCCTGGGGAACCGAAGAAGGTTCGCATCTGTGGGGACTTCAAGGTAACTGTGAACCCAGTCCTGCACACAGTACAATATCCACTTCCACGGATAGAAGATATTTTCACCTCACTATCTGGAGGGAAACGCTTTACAAAGATTGATCTGGCCCAAGCATATCTACAAATGGAGGTGGAAGAAGCGTCTAGGAAATACCTCACGATAAACACTCACAAAGGCCTTTACCAGTACAATCGACTGGTATTCGGGGTAGCATCAGCCCCGGCTATTTGGCAGAGGGCGATGGAACAAGTCCTGCAAGGGATCCCGGGGACCCAGTGTTATTTGGACGACATCCTGGTTACGGGCGAAAATGACAGTGAACACCTTGCCAACCTGGAGCAGGTGCTCACGAGATTACAGGAATATGGGCTACGAGCCAACCGCCCCAAATGCGAGTTCTTCAGGAGACAAATCTCGTATTGTGGCCACATGATTGATGAGGAAGGGTTGCATAAGTCGCCGGACAAGATTGAGGCTGTAGTCAAGGCTCCAGCACCGGAAAATGTGTCGCAACTGAGGTCGTTCCTCGGGTTGGTGAACTACTACCATAAGTTCTTGCCGAATTTATCTACAATTCTGCACCCACTGAACGCCCTACTGCAAACTGGAGTAACATGGAAATGGAGTGATGAGTGTAAGCGTGCCTTTCAGAAATGTAAATGCCTAATCACTTCAAAAGAAGTATTGGCCCACTACAATCCAACACTACCAATTCGGTTAGCATGTGATGCGTCTCCCTATGGCATCGGAGCGGTGCTGTCACACAAATTCCCTGACGGTTCAGAGAGGCCAATAGCTTTTGCGTCGCGCTCGTTAACCTCAGCCGAACGTAACTACGCCCAGATTGACAGGGAGGCCCTCAGCCTGGTGTGGGGGGGTGAAGAAGTTCAATCACTATCTGCACGGGCAGAAATTCACCCTACTGACTGATCATCAGCCCCTGGTCTCCATTTTTAACCCAAAGAAGGGTGTTCCGGTGATGACGGCGCAACGGCTGCAAAGATGGTCACTTTTTCTAGGGGCACATCAGTACGACATAGAGTACAAGGGTACGAAACAGCATGGAAACGCTGATGGGCTGTCGCGCCTACCGTTGCCTATGGTAGAGGAAGCACCTGCAGTGGACCCTGTTGAGATATTCCATGTGACCATAGTCGAATGTCTACCTGTTACAAACTCAAGTATAGAGAAGGAAACCCGAAATGACCCGCCACTCTCTCGGGTCTATGATTTGACGGTGAAGGGATGGCCAGCACATGGCGACTCACTGTTGCCAGCATTCTCGCCAAGGAGAGAACAGCTGTCAGTGTGCCAGGGGACCTTGATGTGTGGATCCCGAGTGGTAATTCCACCCAAGTTGAGAGATAGAGTGCTCAATGAGCTTCATGAGGGTCATCTGGGAGGGATAAAAATGAAGAGCCTAGCCAGGGCGTTTGTGTGGTGGCCGGGAATCGATAAAGAAATCGAGGATATGACCAAGAGATGCACAGGATGCCAGAAGGTCCAAAACGCTCCACCACAGGCCCAGCTACATCCATGGGAGTGGCCCTCACCTCCATGGCAACGGGTACACATTGATTTTGCTGGTCCATTTATGGACTCAATGTTCCTAATCGCTGTGGACGCCCATTCGAAATGGCCAGAGGTCATCAAAATGTCCTCCACCACCACGGAGAAAACTATTGCAGTCCTACGGACCATTTTCGCCAGGAATGGCTTGCCAGAACAGATTTGCTCCGACAATGGGCCACAGTTTGTGTCAGAGGATTTCCGGAGGTTTCTGAGGAATAATGGGGTGAAGCATTACACATCTGCCCCATATCATCCAGCCACAAATGGATTGGCTGAGAGGTTTGTTCAGACCTTTAAAAAGGCCATAAAGGCAATGCATAATGACGACATACCACTGCAACACAAGGTGGATAATTTCTTCTTTGCTTACCGGAATGCGACACATGCAGTCACCAACCAAGCTCCAGCCATAATGTTCTTCAACCGAAGGCTAAGATGTCGCCTGGATTTGCTCAAACCAAACATAAGACGAGATGTTGAGAATAAGCAATTCCAGCACATAAATGAGAAGCCAACCAGGAGCTTCAAGATAGGGCAACCAGTCTTGGCCCGCGACTACCGAACAGAAAAATGGCAGCCAGGAACGATATGCACACAGCAGGGACCACTAATGTACACAGTGGACGTTGGAGAGAGTATCGTGAGACGCCATGTTGACCAGATTCTAGAGTCACAGGAACAAGCCAAACCCATACCACGAGCAGGTGCACCTGGTAATCAACCCGAAGTACAGATTGCGTCTACCTCAGAAGCAGTGGTATTGGAAGCTGACGAACCAACCAATGACAATGAGCCAGAATCAACTCCGCCGCAAGAACAGGATACTCGAGAAAGGCGCTAATAAGTCAGGATCATGCAGCCTCCTCAAAGACTGAACTTATAAATGATTATTTCAGTTGATGAATATAGTACAGAGAAAATTGTAATTGTAATTAGTTATTATTTGGTTGTTAAATGAATGTTTATCTAAAAGGGGAGGAATTGTTGTGTATGTACCTTTAAGAGAAGAACTGATTCTATACTGCAGTACCGGCAGTGACCACCCCTGTATATAAAGCCATAGCAGGCTTCTGTATTTCAGTCTTGAGTTCCCCTCTGTTCAGTAAATACCTGTTTTATTGTTCTCCCGCAGTCCGAGTATTATTGATACCCGGACACTACAACAATACTCAAGGTGCGGTCTCACCAAGGCCCTGTACAACTGCAGCAAGACATCCTTGTTCCTGTACTCGAACCCTCTTGCTACGAAGGCCAACATACCATTTGCCTTCTTAACCACCTGCTGCAACTGCATGCTTACCTTCAGTGACTGGTGCACAAGAACACCCAGGTCTCTTTGCACTTCCCCTTCTCCCAATCTATTGCCATTCAAAAAATAATCTGCCTTCCTGTATTTGCCACCAAAGTGGATAACCTCACATTTATCCACATTATAGCGCATTTGCCATGTTTCTGCCCAATCACCCAACCTGTCCAAATCGTACTGGAGTTTCACGACATCCTCCTCACAGCATGCTTTCTGTCCGCCAACCAGTTCTCTATCCAAGTCAATACCTTGCCCCCAATCCCATGTGCCTTATTTTTGCACGCTAATCTCTTATGCGGGACCTTATCGAAAGCCTTCTGAAAGTCCAAATACGCCACATCCACTTGTTCTCCCTTATCTATTTTACCAGTTATATCCTCAAAAAATTCCAGTAGATTAGTCAAGCATGATTTACCTTTTGTAAATCCATGTTGACTTTGTCCGACCTTGTCACTGCTTTCCAAGTGCTCTGCTATTACATCTTTTATAATGGACTCTAGCATTTCCCCCACTACCGATGTCAGGCTTACCAGCCTATAATTCCCCGCTTTTTCTCTACCACCTTTTTTGAATAGTGGGGTAACATTAGCTACCCTCCAATCCATGGGTACTGTTCCAGAGTCTATCGAGTTCTGGAAGATGACCAGCAATGCATCTACTATTTCTAGGGCCACTTCCTTAAGTACCCTAGGATGTAGATTATCAGGCCCTGGGGATTTATCGGCCTTCAGTCCCATCAATTTTCTTAACACCATTTCCCTACAAATACTGATTTCTTTCAGTTCCACCCTTTCATCAGACCCTATGTTCCCCAGCATCTCTGGGAGGTTATTTGTGTCCTCCTTTGTGAAGAAAGAACCAAAATATGTATTTAGTTGGTCTGCCATTTCTTTGTTCCACATTATAAATTCCCCTGATTCTGACTGCAAGGGACCTACACTTGACTTCACCAATCTTTTTCTCTTCACATATCTATAAAAGCTTTTACAGTCAGTTTTTATGTTCGCTGAAAGCTTACTCTCATAATCTATTTTCCCTTTCTTAATTAATCCCTTTGTCCTCCTTTGTTGAATCCTAAACTGCTCCTAATCCTCAGGATTATTGCTTTTTCTGGCCAATTAATATGACCTCTCCTTGGATCTTATGCTATCCCTAATTTCCCTTGTTAGCCACGGTTGAGTCACCTTTTTTGTTTTATTTTTATGCCAAACTGGGATGAACAAATTCTGTAGTTCATCCATTCGGTCTTTGAATGTTTGCCATTGCCCATCCACCGTCAACCCTTTGAGTGACATTCCCCAAAATCAATCCTACCCAACTCGCTCCTCAGACCATCGTAGTTTCCTTTATTTAAATTGAGGACCCTAGCCTCTGCGTCAACTACTTCATTCTCCATCTTAATGAAGAATTCAATCATATTATGATTGCTCTGACCCAAGGGGCCTCGTACAACAAGATCACTAATTAATCCTTTCTCGTTACATAATACCCAGTCTAAGATGGCCTGATCTGTGGTTGGTTCCTCTACATATTGGTCCAGGAAACCATCCCGTAAACACTCCAGGAATTCCTCCTCCACAGTATTGTTACTAATTTGGTTAGCCCAATCTATATGTAGATTAAAGTACATATCCGTTCCATCACCAAGACGTCCACCTCCATAACATTGCTCACCTCCTCCGCTGCTGAAACCCTCATCCATGCCTTTGTTACCGCTAGACTTGACTATTCCAACGCTCTCCTGGTCAGCCTCCCATCTTCCACCCTCCATAAACTTGAACTCATCCAAAACTCTGCTGCCTATATCCTAACTCGCACCAAGTCCCACTCACCCATCACCCCTGTGCTCACATTGGCTCCTGGTCCGGCAACGCCTCGATTTTAAAATTCTCATCCTTGTTTTCAAATCCCTCCATTGTCTCACCCCTCCTTATCTCTGTAACCTCCTCCTGCCCTACATCCCTCCGAAATCTCTGCGCTCCTTCAATTCTGGCCTCTTGTGCAGCCCTGATTTTAACGGCTCCGCCATTGGCGGCCGTGCCTTCAGCTGCCTGGGCCCTCTGCTCTGGAATTCCTTCCCTAAGCCTCTCCGCCTCGCTACCTCTCTCACCTCCTTTAAGATGCTCCTTAAAACCTACCTCTTTGACCAAGCTTTTGGCCACCTGTCCTATTATCTCTTTATGTAGCTCGGTGCCAAATTTATTTTGATAACGCTTCTGATAAGCGCCTTGGAAAGTTTTACTACATTAAAGGTGCTATATAAATGCAAGTTGTTATTGTTGTTTTATTGTGCACCAATTTCATTTGCAAATAGATAGAGTGATTGAGGGTAAGGCTGGCAGTTGAGGAGTTTGTGCCAAGTAGTATGAGAGAGGTGAATTAATGGATGTGAGGGTATGAGGTGCTAAAGTGAAGGAAATGGTTTTGAAATTGTGTAAGGCAGTTCTTGCGTGTTAGGAGAGATGTGTAACCATAATGCAGGATAGGAAATTAAAGAGTGCAGTGTGATGGATTAATTTTCTAAGTGTTGCTTGAAGAGGTTGAAGAGTGTGCTGGTGCCCAGGGTGGGTAAGGAAGAAAGGGAGAGCATGTTTGGTGTGTTGCATTGCCAGCCCTGCTCAGGTCATTGAACTTCTTGCAGGACTGTGCTGCCTTCTTGAGGATGAGGGGTTTAGCGCTCATTGTCCATGCCACGTCCCTCCAGCCGGCATGAGTGACAGTCCTGGCAGGTTTGGTGGAACACACACCAAGGAATCTAAGACTCCTGCCTTCAGTCTTCTCAAGGAGGTCTTGGAGGTGCGTATTCGTGAAGTTCTATGTCCTTCTCCTGGATGGAGCCCTGCCCTGCTGCCATCTTGGCACAGATGGCACTTGTCCAAGTATAATCAAAATCTTGGTAAAGCTCATGGAGAAATAATTTGAAAGAGAAATGTAGGAGTGAAGCACTGTTCCTGTCTTACCCGCTTGTTCCCAAAGTGCTGCTGAATAGCACAGAGAAACAGTGCTTTAAAAAGGCTGCATAGAAATATCCTGGTGGTTCACCCTCTTACACCCATTTTACATGGGTGTTATACCAATGCCTGCACCAATGGGTATGCAAAGGAGCATATGCAGTAAACTTGCCTGTAACTCCCTCTGCAGGCCACTGGCAACCACAATGTTTTTGTTAAAAGGGCAATAATAAAACAGAATAAGGGAATTCTAGGCCAAGGTGTTAAAGAAGCTAAAATGTTTACGCAGCAAGTATGCTTTCCCATAGATGCCTTAGCATGTTTTCTAAAAATTAGGACTTTCCTCTGGGGTTCTCCTGATCTGCTGCAGTAACTTTGGCAGAAGATCAGTGGACATCCAGTTTATGCTGCATAACTATAAACAGCGATTTCTCATCAAAGTTACTGCAGCCGATTACGAGAACCTCCAAGAAAATTTCCGCATTAGACATACACTTAGATCTAATATCATCCCCCTGACTATTATAAAACCTTATTAGTTACACTCTTGTTTTAAGCTTGAAAGGAGTTATTCCAAGTCTTCATTTATAACTCTTAAATATTAAAATCACTTCTGCATTTAAGCCTAGATCATAGCATAAAGTTTTAGCAAAGTAGATTATAGAAAGTGGTATATAATAGTTATAGCCCAGGATGAGATGAGTTTTTTTTGTATGGGTTTTTAATAACTCTTATACAATAAAAAGAACAAATATTATGCTTTGTGCTTTGACTGACTCCATTGCTGTGGTAACACAGTAATTATAATGGAATTCTATTGTATATAACAGCGACTGACAGATGAGTTATGGATAAGTAAACTTTCATAAACAGGTCTGACGATACCACTCTTGACTATGTAAGGAGTAAAATTGAGACTTGGTAATAATTTACATACATCAGGGCAGTGCCAGAAATTACATCTATTAGGATTGCTTTTATCTTGATTTGGCTGCACATTTGTTGTTTATTAAACAGTTTCTGTTTGGTTTGAATTCTGGTGTATATCTCCCTTCCAGCTATTGGACTGGTGCTATCTCTGCTGCTAAATTTTATGCTGAATTTATATTACTACTGAATTTGGTTCTGGTAGCTTGGTAGAAGTGATTAATCAAAATAAAATGTTTTAGTTTAATCAATGTAAGTGAATGCTTCAAGGTGCTTATACTTCTGGGCATACATTAGTGCTATGAGTGAAATGTGTTAAAAGATGTCATATTACTCAATCAGGCCAGGGTACATGTGTGACTTGCAAAAGATAGCTCCATTTTCCTCTAAAGCATGGAACACCACTGTACAGGTATGTACATGCTATATAAATTGTTTACATACCTGCACACACAAGTAGTACTGCTCCAAGCTCTGTAGAAAATCAGAACAGCTAACATATGTGGCCCTAATAACCTGGCCGCACACACAATATATCTACCTATTGGGAAAGAAGTCTACTAGTCTCGACCTGCGCTGGCAATTAGATTTTGGGTGGTTGCTCTGTGTGTCATGGAATCATTATGAAGGAGTTACTGTATGCTGGGGAGGTACCAGTAGATTGGAAGCAGAAAGGGAGTCAGAACAGACACAGGCCACTACAGATTTATTAGTCCAGCTCCAATTCAGTACAGAATAATTGAATCAATTATCAGGAGTAAATCGGAGGATCATCTAGGCAATAATAATCCGGTAAAAGCAGTCGACACAGCTTTGGACAGTGCAGATCATCTCTGAAACACCTTCCTGTTTTCTTTGAGGAATTGACAACCTAAGTTGCCTGTAGTAAATATTGGCCCGTATTTTCCGATCAGAGGCTTCCTGCGTGCGGAGGCCTCCGATCTGGAAAAAAATCTGCGCCCTTACCTGAGGGCTCTGGAGGTCCAGACATTTCCACTCCTGGGCCTCTGCTCTATGAAATGCGCAGGGCCCAGGTATCCCAGGGGCGCAGGCGGTTCTCAAGCGCCCCTAGGATCACGTGGGCCATGGGGAACCAATCAAAGAAGGGAATCCCCCTTCATACCTTTGACAGGTCTCTCAGCTTAGACCTGCCAAAAGTATGAATGGGGATCACTCAAAAAACACATCAAAACATTAAATACATTTTTTTTAAATCACCGTTTTTAAAATTAGTTAAATTTACATTAAATTAAATACTTTAAACAAAAATTTTATTTTTTGAAAAAAAATTAAAGTTTTTTACAGGGCTAAAAATAAACTTACCTTTTTTAAAAGTATTTTTAAATTATAAATGAGTGAAAAGAAAAATATTTTTTACTTTTTTAAACTCTTATGCTGGTAAAAGCAGGCCTTACGCCTGCTTTTTCCAGGCGTAAGATTTTTAAGGGATTTCAGCGGGCTGAGGTTCTGCAGTGGTCAAATTAGCAGAGGCCCTTCTCCAGGGCAGGCGGAGGATCTGTCAAGAGGATCAGAAGTGCCGGTTTTCAGCACATGCGCTTCACATGCCTGAAACCGGCACTCGCGAGGTCCCTACAGGTGTGTACACAGCTCATACACACCCGTAGGGATCGGAAAATACGGGCCAATGTGTTCTTAGGCTTCCAAAAGATATTTGATAAAGCTTCATGTGACAGGCTGCCAATGAAACTCAAATCTGTGGGGATTCAGGGTAAAATTTGGGAACAGATAACTTATTGGTTGAATGGTAGAAAACAACAGAAACTTCTTGGAGGAGCAATTTTCGGGTGGGGGGGAAGCATTGAGTGGGGTACCCCAGAGTTTAGTATTGGGATCACTACTATTTCTAATTCGCACAACTGACTTGAATTCAGAAACCCAAAGCAAAGTGGTCAAATTAACAGATGATACCAAATTTGGAAGGGCAGTGGAAACAGAGAAGGCAGCTTGAAAATTACAGAATGAGTTAGACACAATGGCACAGAGTTTCCGCTAGGGGCGCTATTGGTGAAATGCACCCAGAATGCATTGGATACCTTTGCTGAGGTGAAGTTATGCTGAAGTTTCCGCACAAACTCATTAGCATAAGCCTGAACGTAAAATCTCCCATGAATCAGTGCAATCGAGGCGCGTAATTGTGACTCGAACAGAGCATCCTCCAGCATCCCAAACAGGAGTGGGATTGCCAGGAAATGGCCATTCTTCAAATTTTTCAACTAATTGATCTGTAGCAGAGCTGGGCAGATCAATTAACTGATTTAATGTTCTTGGTCTTACTTTTTAATTGGTTTCAATTGACTGCTGGTCACTGCTGGCCAGGTGATTAACGCTGGATTCCTGTGTGCCTGAGAATCTGGACACAATGGGTTGGATTTTCCCAGCTGAGGCGGGTTCGTGGCGGGAGAGGTAGTTGGCGGGTTCCAGTCCTGCTCCCGGCTGCAGCCGCTCTGCGGAAACAATTTCCCGCTGATTGGTCTTGTTAAGCCCTCGGTGCGCGTTACCCATCCCAATCACTAGGTGCGGGTCTGTTCAGCTCCTCTGATGATGCATTTGCTGCTGTTGTATTTAAGGGGGCCATGTCCCCATTTGTTCTCACTTCTACTTCCACACTCCTGAGTGCTGCTTGATTGTAAAATGACTGCACAGAGACAGAGGGCTGTGCTGTGCTTCAATGATGACTCCCTCCATGTTCTTGTGGAGGGAGTCAGAAGATGCAGGGAGGCTCTATTCCCTGGGAATGGAAGGAGGAGACCTCCTCACCAGACCAAGGCAGCCTGACTGCAAATAGCTGAGGAGGTGAATCCAAGGTCTGTTGTTGCTCACACCTGGGTGCAATGCAGGTTCAGTGATCTCCTGCGTTCAGGAAACGTGAGTATAAAAGCACACTTACCTTAATTCTGCTGTGCCTGTCATCACATCCCCACCATTCTGCATTGCCATCCCTACTCCTGCACATCTTAACTCACCCCAACATCCCTTGCACCATCACCCATCCCGCTCTCCTTATCTACAGAATCACATCCCCATCTTACTATGCACCCCTCACACTCACCCTCAACGTTATGCAATGACAACAAGTAACAACTCAAAAGGAGGCAATTTGGTATTGGCACCCCATTCCATCATAGTCTCCCTCTAAACATCTATCCTATCCATTCTTTACACTCATTCCATCACTCTCACTAAAACTGCACTTCTTTCCCTCATTGCCAGAAAAGAGGGCCCACATAAAGAGGGAGAGGAAGAGAACAGAAGGAGGACCACCATCGCTGGCTGAGCTCACCAGCGCTGAGGAGGTAGCTCTGGACATTGCAGGAGTAGTTGACCAGCCTGAAGTGGGGGATGGAGAGAGGGGCTCATTAGAACAACCTGGTGACAGAATTATTTTCCAGACATCTTATTTTGCAATCAAGAGTGGGATCTGATGTCAATAGAAATTGAATGCTCATCATGTGCTCAATGCAATGTGTCTGCAATCTACATATCACATGTCTAACTCATGTCATTACTCTCCCACAGGACCATCAAGAGCTCGGCCCCCCACTGTCTAGGAGGAAGAGCAGGAGCACTCCTCAGAGGATGCTCCAGTCTCTGAGGGAGCAGCGTCAGCAGAAATGAGTGCACCCAGCACCATCGCAGAGACGCACACCTCGGTGGGTCCTATGCGAGATAGAGTAGTGTTGTTACTTGGTATATCACAAGTCACAAGTGAGCAAGATCAGATAGTGGAGACAGGGACAGTAGTGGAGACTCCTTGTCGGAGGCTGCAGGAGTCTCCTAGCTCTGCTGAGCTGCATGCAGATGCTGAGTCTTGGGGGCCATCCAGGACGAGGGCAATCCTGGAGCTTCAGGAACAAGTTCAGGAGGCTCTGACAGGGTTTGCAACCACGGTGACTGCGAGTGTGCAGAGAATGGAGGAGGCCATCTCAAATATGAGCAACGCCATGGCGCACACACTGGCAAACTGAAGGTTCTGCCATGGAAAGGATGGCCACCTCCATGGAGGACATAAATCGCCAGACTCAGGAGAACATGGTAACACTTCTAAATAGATAGTCATCTATGGAGGATAGATGGGCACCTATTGAGGAGAGAAACCAAAAGTTTATGGAGTCCTTGTTATGAGGAATGTCAGCACAGAAATGGGTCCTCATGGCCCCACTGATGAGCAGCAAAATGCTCTCCAGCTACTTGCTAGCAGAGAAGTGCAGGTGGCCCATGAGAAGGATGATGGTGGGAGGGAACATGGAAGTGGGGGCTCCTCTCTAAGCGCTCACACTACCCCCCCCCCCCTTGCCAACCCCTCGGTCAGAGCCGCATATGCCTCCCCGAACAGTGATGGCCCAGTCTGCCCCTCCACAACCGCAGGAGGAGCAAACTTTGGCGGGGCCCTCAAAGGCTCCAAAACCCAGAGGACGACCGTCAAAGGCGTCTTAGCAGGCGCAGCAGGGAAGTGATCAGCCTGCCTCTACATCTGGTGAAGCCACAGGGGTAGCACCATGTAGAAGCACACGTAAAAGAAAGCTCACACATAAATAGTCACTAGGGTAGTCACTTGGATGATTTGCAATAAATGAATGTTAAGTTTATGTTCTTTTATTTTGTTGTAATAAAGTAATGTTTTGTGAATGATTGATGTTGTTGTCATATGTTTGGTCACAAATTGAGGTGGCACAGACAAGGGCAAGGGCGCCTTTATTGTCCAGCAATGGTGGTGACAGTGCGAGGATTGAACAGTTCATTGTAGAGATGCTCTATGGTGTTGCAGTGTGGTAATGCAAACCTTCATGTGTATGTGGCAGCCACATGTCTGTGCTGCATAAAGTTATGTGAATCTGGCATTGATTACTCCATCCCTGGCATCACAGGCAGTAATCTGTTCACGTGCTGGTCACACTGGGTCAGCTGCCTCCTCCAGGTCTTTCTCTTGCTGAACCTCATTCTGCTCCTCCTCCTCCTCCTCTGAAGAGGCTGTGCACTCTTCCTCATGCAGCGCTAATCCTCGTTACAGTGCTGTGTTGTGCAGGGCACAGCAGACAACGATGATTCTCGAGTCCCTGGCTGGTGCATACTGAAGGGCTCCACCAGATCTGTCCAGGCATCTGAAGCACATTTTGAGCAACCCTATTGTTTGCTCTATGAGACTTCTGGTGGAAATGTGGTTTTGATTGTAATGCTCCTCAGACTCATTTGATGGCTTCCTCAATGGTGTCGTTAGCCACGTCTTCAGGGGATAGCCCTTGTCTCCAAGGAGCTAGCCAGAAAGTTTGTTTGGCCATGCGAACAGCTGAGGGTCAGTGGCGCAGGATGTAAGAGTCATGGCAGCTGCCAGGGAATCTCGTGCACAATGCATGATGCTCTTCCTATGGTTGTAGACCAGTTGCACGTTAAGGGAATGGAAGCCCTTACGGTTTACAAATGCTGCTGGGTTGTTATGGGGTGCCCTGATGGCCACATGTGTGCAGTCGAAGATGCCCTTCACCGGTGGAAAGCCAGCCAGATTGACAAAGCCTAGCGCCCGCTCGATAACACTGGCTTCATCAGTGGAAAAGTGGATGTAATTTGCGGACTTGTCAAAGAGGGCATCGGTGACCTGCACGATGCATCTGTGGGCGGCCGACTGGGAGATGCCGCTAATGTCTGCTGCTGATCCCTGGAAGGAGCCTGACGCAAAGAAGCTGAGGGCGGTGGTGTCTTTGACAGCCACTGGTAAGGCGTGTCCACCCATTCCTCTGGGCTGCAGGTCTTGATCGAACATTGTGCAAATGTCTGCGACTACATCTCGCAAAAGTCTCAGCCTCCTTTGGCACTGCTACTCAGTCATGTTGAGGAAGTTCATTCTCTGCCTGTAAACCCTGTGTTGGGGGTATCTCCTGCGGCGTGGTGCAGCCCTGCGCTGACGGCCTCTGCTCTGTGCAGCATCAGGTGGTTGAGGAGAAGGTTGGCGCTCTTGTTGTTGGTGCTGGTGTGCCTGGTTCTGCTGCTGCTGCGGATGATCATCTTCCGATTCTGAGGACCAGGGTGAGAAAGTATAAATCGTTCCCATTCAGCTGTTATATATGGCTGTTGAGGATGAGATGGTGGAAGCAATCAGTCAATGGAGAGAGAGGTTATTCCAAGGAGGTGACAGTGCATATAGAGTTTACAACACACACTTACAGCCTCAATACAGATCAAATGTGTCTTCAGAAACCTGAAATCAGCAACTTCTGATATTGCAAACTAAACAAATGTGAAAGGTTAGATTTTATACTGCAGTTGCAGCTGGGAAGTATTCAGCTTGATTGACCTCCCGACATACTTACTTGACGTGATCTCCAAACGACGTGAACCCCATTGAAAATGTGGGAAAACAGAAAAAGGCTGGCAAAATAGTCTTTAACAAGCAGTTAATAAGCAGTTAAGTATCCTAAATATCTCCCCCGCCGCTTGGTGTTGGGTCTGTTCTGAAATCGCAGACCCGACGCTTTGGTGACTTACATGTAGGCGGGTTCGCAGTGGATTTCCAACCTGTCGTCAATCTTTGAGATTTTGACAGCGGACCCGCCTCCAAACCCACCCTCTTAGCACCGGCAAAATCGCGTCCAATGTGATGAACACCCCCCCCCCCCGAGTTTAATCGGCAGAAACTTGCCTTTCTGACCTGGGTAAGCAGCGCCTTGATTTCAAAATCCTCATCCCTGTTTTCATATCCCTCCATGGCCTCGCCTCTTCCTATCTCTGTAATCTCCTTCAGCCCCACAACCCCCCGAGATATCCTCTAATTCTGGCCTCCTGAGCATCCCTGATTATAATCGCTCAACCTTTGGTGGCCGTGCCTTCTGTTGCCTAGGCCCTAAGCTCTGGAATTCCCTGCCTAAACCTCTCCGCCTCGCTACCACTCTTTCCTCCTTTAAGACGCTCCTTAAAACCTATCTCTCTGACCAAGCTTTTGGTCACCTGCCCTAATTTCTCCTTATGTGGCTCGGTGTCAAATTTTTTGTCTTATACTCCTGTGAAGCGCCTTGGGACGTTTTACTATGTTAAAGGTGCTATATAAATACAAGTTCAGAAATCACAGAAACCCCACAGTGCAGATGGAGGCCATTTCGGCCCATCGAGCCTGCACCGACACATATCCCACCCTATCCCCGTAACCCCACGTATTTAATCCCCCTAACACTAAGGGTCAATTTATCATAGCCAATCAACCTAACCTACACATCTTTGGACCGTGGGAGGAAACCGGAGCACCCGGAGGAAACCCACGCAAACACGGGGAGAATGTGCAAACTCCACACAGATAGTCACCCGAGGCCGGATTCGAACCCGGGTCCCTGGTGCTGTGAGGCAACAGTGCTAACCACTATGCCACCATGCCACTATGCCATAGTTGTTGATGTTGTTCAGTTTAAAATATTTTGGCAGACCAGTGCAGTTTTGAAAAACATCCATGTACTTTGTAACCTCTAGACTTGACTATTCCAATGCACTCCTGGCTGACCTCCCACATTCTACCCTACTTAAACTTGACATCCAAAACTCGGCTGCCCGTGTCCTAACTCGCACCAAGTCCCGTTCACCCATCACCGTGTTCGCTGACCGACATTGGCTCCCGGTTAAGCAATGACTTGATTTCAAAATTCCCATCCATGTTTTCAAATCCCTCCATGGCCTCGCCCCTCCCTATCTCTGTAATCTCCTTCAGCCCAGCTCCTCGCCGGAGTATCTCGTTCCTCTAATTCTGCCCTCTTGAGCATCCCTGATTATAATTTCTCAACCTTTGGCAGCCGTGCCTTCTGTTGCCTAGGCCCTAAGCTCTGGAATTCTCTGCCTAAACCTCTCTACCTCTCTTTCCTCCTTTTAAGATGTTCCTTAAAACCTACCTCTTTGACCAGGCTTTTGGTCACTTGCCCTAATTTCTCCTTATGTGGCACAGTGTAATTTTTTTTGTCTTACAATACTCCCGTGCAGCGCCTTGGGACGTTTTACTAGGTTAAAGGCGCTATATAAATACAAGTTGTTGTTGTTGGGGGCATGGCCAGTTTTGTGGGCAGCGACTGTTCACGCGAAGGGTCTGTTGAACCAACGCAAAAGATTGCAGATACTCGAGCATAAAGTAGTTATGGGTGCAAGTCACTTAGCTTAAAATTCTTTTGTGCTATTTGATTTGATTCCGCCCAGATTAAGCTGTTATCTGGGTGGAAATCATGTGGAAACTCCAGACCATTGAGCTGGATTTTCCTTTGTTATCCTGCCTGAAATTGGAAAACGGATAGCTGTGGAAAATGAGGCAAAATGAAGCAGTGAGGCCTAATTTTCCTCCTTGCCCTAGATTTTCCTGTGGCCATTGCTGTTACTGCCGCTCCCTGGGGCCGTCAGAAGAAGCCTAGCATTATTCCCTGGGGTGGGAAGGCACCAAAGTGTCAGGAAAGCTTGTAGGGGGGCCTAACATTTTTGTGCCTCAGTTCGGCTGGGGGTCCAAAAAAATAGTTGCTGTCCTGTTCTGGTGGTGCAGCCCCAACCTGCAGCTACAGCACCAGAATATGCTGACCCCGGAGCGGCAGGCTCCCTCCACCTCATCCAAAAGACGGCAACCCCTCACTACCTTCCTTAGTAGTGCACCAAAATGTCAGCCTAGATTATGTGCTCAAACTTTGGAATGGGGAGTGAAGTCAGAAATTTTTGACTCAAAGGCAAGAAGGCTACCACTGAACCAAGGCTGATACCCAAAGTACATAAGACTTTGCCAACTTCATTGAAGCGCTTTAAATTGGATTTGTACCATCCCTCATACTGAAGGATTTGCAAAAGATACAGTTTTCAATTAAATGTTGACGTAAATGGAACAAAATACTGAATTATTCAAAACAATGAGGTTTGCAATCAGCATCTAGCATTGTCTTGTAAATAGTCTGCTTTTTGCCGCTGGCTCAATTTTCCTAAATCTCTTGGCACCTTTGCCTGGGAGAGTGAGAGGAAGCCTTTGAACCCTCAAAGTGAGCCTCTTAACTGGAATGCATCAACAAAGTTCTTCTACTCCAAACATCTGGCTATCAGAGTGCTTCACTGGCAATATTACTGAGAATGGATGCCAGCTTTTAACAGCTGCCACCATCAGTTCTGGCATAGCTGCTGCAGCTGCTGGGTCACTGCCTTTAGATCCTCTCTGATGCACAAAATAGACGGGCACTGTTCCAGTTTAAAGATCAATTCAGCCCATTCAGATTCTACCACTTTGCACAAAAGATTAAATAGTTTAACTTTTTGTCTGTCCATTGCTTTGCCTCTCTTACCGTTTATTAAAAAATCATACTTTAATTCTTCTTCTTATCGTGTCCACGGACAGTCTATACATAGCCCAGCCAGAACTGGACACATTTTTGTGACTTGTTGTTGAATTCGGCAAGATCTGCAACAGTGCAGGGTTCCTCTAACGATGGACATTGCAAGAGATGCTGCATAGTCTGTGCCTCAGTTCCACATTCACAAGTTGTCGGGCTGGTTGAATATCCCCATTTGCTTAGTGACACCTTTGAGCAACCTACACTGGTCCTAAGTCTGTTAAGGCACTTCCAGGTTGCCCATTTGCAATTAGCTCCTGGGGGAAGTGTTGTGTCTGTGTATAATAAGACACAGACTGCAGGAGAACGGTACAACAGGTGTTTACTAAACGTGGCTCACACTGGAACTGATCTGGACAGATTACTACTCAGTGCTATATACAGGTGTGGTCACTGCCGGTACTGCAGTATACATGAGCTGTAAAAGATAGTTCCCCCCTTAAAGGTATATACATTACAATTCCTCCCCTTTTAGATTAACAGTACCATAACACTCATTTAACAATTAAATATCAAACTAATTACAATTAACACTTTTAACATGCAACATTAGCTGAAAATAGTCTATTTATATATTCAGTCTTTGGGGAGGCTTCCTGATCCTTTCTGGATAGCGCCTTTCCCGAGTGTCTTGCTCTTGGTGCGGAGGCGATTCTGGCCCCCTGTCATCGGTTGGTTCATCAGCCTCCGATGCTACTGTTTCTGGGGTAGATGCGACCTGTACATTGGGTTCATCACCAGGTACGTATGGGCGAGGCATGGGGTTGACTTGTTCCTGTGACTCTAGGATCTGGTCAGCATGGCGTCTCACGATGCTTTCCCCAATGTCCACTGTGTACATTAGTGGGCCCTGCCGTGTGCATATCGTTCCTGGCTGCCATTTTTCTGTTCGGTAGTCGCGGGCCAAGACTGGTTGCCCTACATTGAAGCTCCTTGTTGGCTTCTCATGGATGTGCTGGAATTGCTTACTCTCAACATCTCTTCGTACGTTTGGTCTGAGCAAATCCAGGCGAGATCTTAACCTTCGGTTAAAGAACATCATGGCTGGGGCCTGGTTGGTGACTGCATGTGTCGCATTCCGGTAGGTGAACAGGAAATTGTCCACCTTGTGCTGCAGCGCAATGTTGTCATTGTACATAGCCTTTATTGCCTTCTTAAAGGTTTGTACGAACCTCTCAGCCAATCCATTTGTGGCTGGATGATACGGGGCGGATGTGTAATACCTTACCCCATTCTTTTTCAAGAACCTCCGGAACTCTTCAGACACAAACTGTGGTCCGTTGTCGGAGCAACTCTGTTCTGGCATGCCATTCCTGGCAAAAATGGTCCGTAGGACTGCAATAGTTTTCTCCGTGGTGGTGGAGGACATTTTGATGACCTCAGGCCATTTCGAGTGCGCATCCACGGCTATTAAAAACATTGAGTCCATGAATGGACCAGCAAAATCAATATGCACCCGTTGCCATGGAGATGAGGGCCACTCCCATGGGTGTAGCGGGGCCTGTGGTGGTGCATTTTGGACTTTCTGGCATCCTGAGCAGCTCTTGGTCAGGTCCTCGATTTGTTTATCGATTCCCGGCCACCACACATAAGCCCTGGCTAGGCTTTTCATTTTTACCCCTCCCAGATGACCCTCATGAAGCTCATTGAGCACTCTATCCCTTAACTTGGGTGGAATTACCACTCGGGATCCACACATCAAGGTCCCCCGGCACACTGACAGCTGTTCTCTCCTTGTTGAGAATGCTGGCAACAGTGAGTCGCCATATGCTGGCCATCCCTTCACCGTCAAATCATATACCCGAGACAGTGTCGGGTCATTTCGGGTTTCCTTTTCGATACAAGCGTTAGTTACCGGTAGGTATTCAACTATAGTCGAATGGAATATTTCGACAGGATCCACTGCTGGTGCTTCCTCCGCAGTAGGCAGTGGCAAGCGTGATAGCCCATCAGCATTTCCATGCTGTTTCGTGCCCTTATATTCAATCTCATAGTGGTGCGCCCCTAGAAAAAGTGACCATCTTTGTAGTCGTTGCGCAGTCATCACTGGAACGCCCTTCTTCGGATTAAAAATGGAGACAAGAGGCTGGTGATCAGTCAGCAAGGTAAATTTCTGCCCGTGCAGATAGTGATTGAGCTTTTTCACTCCCCACACTAGGCTGAGGGCCTCCCTGTCAATCTGGGCGTAGTTACGCTCGGCTGAGGTTAGTGATCGTGACGCAAAGGCTATTGGCCTCTCTGAGCCGTCCGAGAATTTGTGCGACAGTACCGCTCCAATGCCGTAGGGTGACGCATCACATGCCAACCGAATTGGTAATGCTGGGTTGTAATGGGCCAATACCTCTTTCGATGTGATTAGTGTTTTGCTCTTCTGGAAAGCTCGTCTACATTCGTAACTCCACTTCCATGGCACCCCAGTTTGCAGTAGGGTGTTCAGTGGGTGTAGTATTGTAGACAAATTTGGCAAGAACTTATGGTAGTAGTTTACCAGCCCGAGGAACGACCTCAGTTGTGACACATTTTCCGGTGCTGGAGCCTTGACTACTGCCTCAATCTTCTCCTAGGACTTATGTAACCCCTCTTTATCGATAACGTGGCCACAATACGAGATCTGTTTTCTAAAAAACTCGCATTTGGGGCGGTTGGCTCGGAGCCCATATTCCTGCAATCTAGTGAGCACCTGCTCCAGGTTGGCAAGGTGATCACTGTCATTTTCGCCCGTGACCAGGATGTCGTCCAAATAACACTGGGTCCCTGGGATCCCTTGCAGGACTTGTTCCATTGCCCTCTGCCAAATAGCCGGAGCTGATGCGACCCCGAATACCAGCCGGTTGTATTGGTAGAGACCTTTATGGGTGTTGATTGTGAGGTATTTTTTTGGTGCTTCTTCTACCTCCATTTGCAGATACGCCTGGACCAGATCAATCTTAGTGAAGTGTTTCCCTCCAGATAGCGAGGCGAAAATATCTTCAATCCGCGGAAGTGGATATTGTACGGTGTGAAGGACCGGGTTCACTGTTACCTTAAAGTCCCCACAGATGCGAACCTTCCTTGGTTCCCCAGGCGTGCTGCTCAACGACTTTTTCATCACACGGACGATGGGTGTAGCCCACTCGCTCCAGTCTACCTTGGACAGTACACCTGAACGTTCCAGACTCTCCAGCTCTGCTATAGTCAAATGGAATATTTCGACAGGATCCACTGCTGGTGCTTCCTCCACAGTAGGCAGTGGCAAGCGTGATAGCCCATCAGCATTTCCATGCTGTTTCGTGCCCTTATATTCAATCTCATAGTGGTGCGCCCCTAGAAAAAGTGACCATCTTTGTAGTCGTTGCGCAGTCATCACCAGGCTTGCGTTTTCTTCAATTTTAATCGTCGCTGTCATGCCTTTTAGTGTTCCGAGTCCTTGCTGGAACACTTCTTTCGCGTCAGTTAGGATCTTTGACAGTCACCCAGGTGTGATGTCGTCATCCTTTTTGTCAGCCACAGTCAGTGCCTGTATGGAATGCCAATCCAGTTGTATTTTCTGGATCCATTCACGTCGCAGTAATGGTGGTCCCCCATCTTGCAATACATACAGGTCTAGTTTTGGTGTTTCCTTACCGTTATATATAACGGTCACCCTTATTTTTCCTTTGGGGTAGACTTTTTGCCCTGTGTACGTCTTCAAAATAATTATTGTGTCTCTCAAGGGTATGTGTGAGAATAGTCGCTCGTAGTCCCGTCGGTTTATGACTGTTAGGGCTGATCCTGTGTCCAATTCCATTTTTACCTGGGGCGCCAAAGTGCCGCAAAAGCCGCCTGAGCGCAGGATCTAGCGCAGCGATCGGAGTGATACCGATCGCCAGAAATTCAGTTTCAGTGCCCCTTGAGGGAGACGGGGCGAGGCTCGAGGCGCTCCACGTCCCTCTTAGGGCGCTGAAACTGATTATCGCAATGCAACGTGCCGCAGCACCACATGCTGCGGCACGGCACGCTGCGGTACTGCAGGCCTTCCTCCCACTCGATCGCGAGTGCCGGCAAATGAGCCCGGCACCAAGGAGAAGTGCCGGGCTCTCGGGAAACAGCCGGCAATGCGCGGGGGTGGGGTTAGGAGGCCGGGGATGGAGATGCTGGCAGGCGACCGCCGAAAAAGCGGCCGCCCCGCACCTCCACCTTAACTTGCGCCGCTGCCGGCACAGTAAGGCCCCGTGAACCAGGCGCGGGTAGCGAGCGGCGCAATTGCGGCGTTCGCTACCAAATATCGTGAACGAGGCACGAATGGGGCGCTGCGCACACCGATGACATCATCGGTGGCGGCGCAGCGCAAATGCCTAACACCACCATTAGCGCCCCTACTGAATATCGCCGGAGACGCAGCCAGTGGCGCTACAGCCACTGACTGCCTCTTTAGGCGCTAACAGGTGGCGCTACTCACCCAATTTCTCCCCCCTGGACTTCTGCTATCTTGAGAGTGACCCAAATGGTTCGGTGATCCTCCGTTGTGATCACATTATGTAGTTTCAGACAACTCAGTTCCCTGCTTTCGGAGTCGTTATCACTCTTTTGTTCGTCTGAACTATTCTCCGTCATCTTATGTACCTTCTTGTACTTTCCTTTGGTAGGTTTCTTATTGCTGGTTTTCTTTCCCGACCTGCAGACTCGTGCTATGTGTCCTACTTTTCCACACTGTCTGCACACTTTGTCTTTGAACCAGCAATCATTCTGGTCGTGTGTTGTTCTGCCGCAGCGATAGCACTTCTCTGTTCCATATGACATTTCGTTTGTGCCATATTCTTGCGGTCTCTGTTGTATCTCTGCAGCGCCCCGTGCTGCTGCTTCATATGATACCGCAATGCTGAAAGCCTTTTCCAACGTAAGGTTTATTTGAGATAAAAGCCGTTTCTGGGTTCCTTCACTTTGAAGCCCACACACAAACTTGTCCCTTAAGGTATCTGCCAGTCCCGCTCCAAACTGGCAGTGTTTCGATAGTTTGCGCAGTTCTGTTAAATAATCAGCATTGCTTTCATCCTTATGCTGGTTCCGTTTGTGAAACTTGAATCTTTCTGCTATCAGCAGCGGTGTGGGGTTTAAATGTTCCTGTAGTATCGTTACTATATCTTCAAAACTCTTTTCCATTGGCTTCGTTGGGGTTACTAGATTTCGTAGTAAACCATACGTCTTTGCACCCATTAAATTTAACAATACTGACGCTTTCTTGTCATCTGACACCTCATTTGCCTTGCAGTATACCTCTATTCGTTCGACATATGTAGTCCAATCTTCGACTTCATTGTCAAATGCGGTGATACTGCCACTCTTCGGCATTTTGGGTGTGGTTTAAAATGGCGTCTCCCAATGGCTTAAAATGGCGTCTCCCGTGCTTTCCTTCCTCCCCCACTGCTGCCAACGCCGCTCCCGGCGGTCCTCGTGGCAATGCCGGCGCCCTGTAGGTTTCACGCGCTTCTCCTGCGCTGCTGCCAACGCCGCTCTCGGCGGTTCTCGTGGCAATGGCGGCGCCTCGCGGGTTTCTGTGCGTCTCTCTCTCCCTCTCTTCGACGCTGCTCGGCCCCTGAACACCAGCTGTGCCCTGTGCGCTCTGCCCTCTCTCTCTCTCTCCCCCGTCGACGCTGCTCGGCCCTTTGCTGTGCCGCTCGGTCGGGCTCTAGCCCACCGCTGTCCGGGAAGGGTCTGCGCACTACCTGTTGCCAGCCCGTTTCGCTGGACCACCTCGACTGGAAAGCCAAGCCTGGCTCTCGACAGCCTTCCCCGCAATTCTCGAGTCTCTGTTGGATGACTGGGCGGTTGCCCGTGGTCGACGCCCGAGTCTCTGGCCTTGACCTCCAATCCACTGATCTCCAGGAACGAATCCCCGGGAGGTGATGCAGAGTTGCAGGTAGGTTCGAACTTGCCTTGTTGCCAATGTTGTGTCTGTGTATAATAAGACACAGACTGCGGAGAACGGTACAACAGGTGTTTACTAAATGTGGCTCACACTGGAACTGATCTGTACAGATTACTACTCAGTGCTATATACAGGTGTGGTCACTGCCGGTACTGCAGTATACATGAGCTGTAAAAGATAGTTCCCCCCTTAAAGGTATATACATTACAGGAAGGCTTTCATCAAGTAAAATTTCAATCGCTGGGGGTTGTTCAAGACTGGCGAGCCGGTCTTTCCACAAGGCGATGCGAGCTTCAGATGAGGTTGATTGTAATGGATCAACACTGTTCATGAAGCTCTTTCTTGACTTTAGGTGGCTGGGTGTAGGTGTATGACATGCAGAGGGTGTCTCTCATCTGATGTTTGCCGGAGTCGTTCTTTCTTGCTGGCTACCGTTCTTATATCAGGGGGAGCGATACCCGCCAGGATATATAGGCTGTTGGTGTTTGTTGGTTTTAAGCAACCTGTGATAAATCGGCAGCTTGCATTCAGAACGGCATCCATCTTCTTGGCATGAGTAGACCTTTCCCATGCAGGGCAGGCGTATTCGGCAGTGGAATAGCAAAGAGCAAGTGCACTGGTTCGCAATGTTTTCAGGCTTGTTCCCCATCTTGTGTTAGTGAGCTTATTCAGGATGTTGTTTCGTACGCTCACTTTTGCCTTTGTCTTCTCGATGTGGTTCTTGAAGGTGAGGCATCGGTCAAGGGTGACTCCTAAGTAGATAGGGTGCTCGCAATGCGTCAGTGTTGCTCCACACCAGGTTACTTTCAGCTGGTGTTTGGCTTCACGGTTTCTGAGGTGGAATGCATAAACTTGCATCTTTGATGGGTTTGCGCGAAGGTGGTTTTCTTCATAGTAGGATTTTAGTCCCCCCAAGGCCTCAGAAAGCGTTTTCTCCACGGTGTTAAAATCAGTGCTTTGGGCAGTGACACATAAGTCATCAGCATATATAAAACGGCGTGTAACACCGTCTATAGGTTGGTCATTCGTGTAGATGTTGTACAGCAGCGGTGCAAGCACGCTTCCCTGAGGAAGACCATTCTTCTGAATACGCCACCTGCTGCGCTTCCCACCTAGTTTAACATAGAACCGGCGATTCTGAAGCATGCTTTCTAACAGCTCAGTTCAGTGAATCTCTTTTGTCATCTCTGGAACCTTGCAGAGGAGATGTCTATGGTTCACTGTATCGTATGCTGCTGACAGGTCTACAAAAACAGCATCTGTTACCATCCCTTGCTCAAAACCATCTTCGATGTGTTGTGTGAGGTTGAGCAGTTGGCTTGTTGTTGATTTGCCGGGGCGGTAACCTGCTTGCTCTGGAATGATCTTCTCATCTACAGTTGGTGCTATCCTATTGAGTATCAGGCGTTCAAACAGCTTATAGGTGTGGCAAAGCAGTGAAATTGGCCGAAAACTCTTAGGATCTGAGGGATCTTTTCCAGGCTTTAATAGTGCTATTACATGTGCCTTCTGCCAGATATTAGGTGGCTTGTGTGTTGCCAGACAGTGGTTGAACAATTGTAGGAGCCATTTCTTTGCTTTCTGTCCAAAATGCTTTATCTTCTCCGTTGCTATGTTGTCAAGACCAATTGCTTTCCCGTGTTTTAGACTAGATATACCAGTTTCCAGCTCTTCCATGGTGAATGGTCTAGTGAAGCCAGGATCATCGCTGTACTTCTTCCTATCTAGTTGTGCTCTTGGTTGTTTCTTGTTGATTTTTCCATTTAGGAGCAACTGGTGTGCAACTTGGTTAGCAGACACATTTGGATGTTGGGCAGCTTTCTTGGGATCACCTCCAAGTTTGTGTATGAGAGACCATGCCTTCTTACTGTTTTTTGTAAGATCTGTTGTCTCTATCAAGGTGTTCCAGGTGTTTTGACGTTCTTGAGAGATACTTAACATCACCCTCTCACCGGTAGATATTGTTTTCTCTGAGAAGGGGTCAGATTCAAACATTGAGACATACTCCCAGTAGAGTTCAGCATTCTCCTTGGTGAGACCAGGGATGTAGTGTACTCTGCAACCTCGGGGGATCTTCCTTCTAGCTGTTTTTTGGACAGCTTTTGCAAAGAGGTTGTAGTGCTCAGGTAGTAGTTTAATGCGTTTAACCTTGCGGTCAAGTGCTCGTGTAAAACCGTTCCAATCGGCCTTCTTGAAGTTGAAGCGCCTTTTGAATGGTACGACGGTTGGTGACACTGCTGCATTTACCTGGATGCCAATAGGACGGTGTTGTGTCTGTGGTATTGGGTCTGTGACAAGCTTCTTGCAGAGGCCAGCGATGTCGTTGCTGGCAATGGCAAGATCTGGATTATATCTACACTTCCAGCGGGCACTGTGGAAGGAGGCTGGCAATTTAGGATCGTGGATGAGACTAAGCTGGTTAGCGTCCATCCATTCTTCGACTGCTTCTCCATCGTTGTTAATGAAATTGTACAATGATATACAATCATAGGAGACTGACATACATAAATTGTTACCAAGTATGAATTACTTTCAAAGTCAATAATGACAGCATAAACAGAACTATTTATGAAAACCTGTTTATCCACAACTCCTTTGTCTGTTACTTGTTATTATATGCTGTACAACATACTTCGATTGTAATTACTGTATTACAAAAGTAGGTTTATCAGGACATCATCAGATATTTTGAATGCCACCATCAGAGTGATGCCATTACCAGTCCTGAGGCTGTACTGTGATATAAGGTAACCATGTTGGTTCTTCATTGTGTATCTCAATCTTGTTTATTAAAATAGCATTGCTATTAACAAAATTAATTTTCATATCCCCCATTCTTTAGCTACTTCCTCTCTGTGTCAATCACAGCTGTCTTGTTGACAGGGTGGGCAGTTGATCTGCTGCTAGTCCTCTGCCAATATGACTTTATAATCAGCAGCTGCCACATAGAGAATCAGAGGTCAATGCCTATGTCCTGCCGTAAATATAATTGTAAAGAACATCAATAATGGAACTTCCTCCACCTCCTGTTAGATGCGGACTGTCCACTATCATTCTTGACTGGATGTGGTGGGACAACAGAGATTTGCTCTCATCTGTTGGTTCTGGGACCACTTAGCTCTGTCTATTGGATGCAAGTAGCAAGCAGAAAGAGAAAGTAGAGAAGGTAGGGATAGATAAGGTTAATATGACAATCAAAAATAATTTATTAATAGGGATAGCATATAGAAGGAATAAAGGTAGTAGAGGAGGGAAATCAAATTGACCAGTCATAAGCAGGGAAAAGACTGAGATAAAGGAACATGGTGTCAACTTGAACAAAAGAAAATTCAAGGTACTGTAAAAGGATTAACATTAAATATTAGCACAAAAAGATGAAGGCCTACACTTTCTTCAATGTGATTTACACCACTCTTGTCCCATCAGCGGCCTGCAGAGGAAGTTACACACAAGATTCCTGGGTATTCTCATTTGCATACCTGTTAATATATTGATGTAAAACCCACGTAGAACAAGTGTAAGCAGCTGAACTCCCTGAAACTTCTGTGCTGCCTTTTAAAAGCACTGTTCAGTTTGTGCAATTCAGCAGCACTCTCTCAAGTTACTTCACTGCATGTCATAGAAACATAGAAACATAGAAGATAGGAGCAGGAGTAGGCCATTCGGCCCCTCGAGCCTGCTCCGCCATTCAATGAGATCATGGCTGATCATCCAAATTCAGTACCCTGTCCCTGCTTTCTCCCCATATCCCTTGATCCCTTTAGCCTTAAGTAATATATCTAACTCCTTCTTGAATATATTTAATGAATTGGCCTCTACTGCCTTCTGTGGTAGAGAATTCCACAGGTTCACCACTCTCTGGGTGAAGAAATTCCTCCTCATCTCTGTCTTAAATGGCTTACCCCTTATCCTTAGACTGTGACCCCTGGTTCTGGACTCCCCGGCCATCGGGAACATCCTTCCTGCATCTAGTCTGTCTGGTCCTGTTAGAATTTTATAAGTTTCAATGAGATCCCCTCTCATTCTTCTAAACTCCAGCGAGTATAAGCCCAATGGACCCAATCTCTCCTCATACATCATTCCTGCCATCCCAGGTATCAGCCTGGTGAATCTTCGCTGCACTCCCTCCATGACAAGAACATCCTTCCTCAGATAATGCAACCAAAACTGCACACAACACTCAAGATGTGGTCTCACCAAGGCCCTGTACAACTGCAGCAAGACATCCTTGTTCCTGTACTCAAACCCTCTCGCTACGAAGGCCAACATACCATTTGCCTTCTTAACCGCCTGCTGCACCTGCATGCTTACCTTCAGCGACTGGTGCACAAGGACACCCAGGTTGCATTGCACTGCCCCTTCTCCCAATCTATTGCCATTCAGATAATAATCTGCCTTCCTGTTTTTGCCACCAAAGTGGATAACCTCGCATTTATCCACGTTATATTGCATCTGCCATGTTTCTGCCCAATCACCCAACCTGTCCAAATCGTACTGGAGTTTCACGACATCCTCCTCACAGCATACCCTCCCACCCAGCTTTGTGTTGTCTGCAAATTTGGAGATATTACATCCAATTCCCTCGTCCAGATCATTAATATATATTGTGAACAGCTGGGGTCCTAGGACCGATCCTTGTGGTACCCCACTAGTCACTGCCTGCCACTCGGAAAACGACCCGTTTATTCCAACTCTTTGCTTTCTGTCCGCCAACCAGTTCTCTATCCAAGTCAATACCTTGCCCCCAATCCCATGTGCCTTAATTTTGCACGCTAATCTCTTATGCGGGACCTTATCGAAAGCCTTCTGAAAGTCCAAATACACCACATCCACTGGTTCTCCCTTATCTATTTTACCAGTTACATCCTCAAAAAATTCCAGTAGATTAGTCAAGCATGATTTACCTTTTGTAAATTCATGTTGGCTTTGTCCGATCCTGTCACTGCTTTCCAAGTGCTCTGCTATTACATCTTTTATAATGGACTCTAGCATTTACCCCACTACCGATGTCAGGCTTACCGGTCTATAATTCCCCGCTTTTTCTCTACCACCTTTTTTGAATAGTGGGGTAACATTAGCTACCCTCCAATCCATGGGTACTGTGCCAGAGTCTATCGAGTTCTGGAAGATGACCAGCAATGCATCTACTATTTCTAGGGCCACTTCCTTAAGTACCCTAGGATGTAGATTATCAGGCCCTGGGGATTTATCGGCCTTCAGTCCCATCAATTTTCTTAACACCATTTCCCTACAAATACTGATATTTTCAGTTCCACCCTTTCATCAGACCCTAGGTTCCCCAGCATCTCTGGGAGGTTATTTGTGTCCTCCTTTGTGAAGACAGAACCAAAATATATATTTAGTTGGTCTGCCATTTCTTTGTTCCCCATTATAAATTCCCCTGATTCTGACTGCAAGGGACCTACGATTGACTTCACCAATCTTTTCCTCTTCACATATCTATAAAAGCTTTTACAGTCAGTTTTTATGTTCCCTGCAAGCTTACTCTCATAATCTATTTTCCCTTTCTCAATTAATCCCTTTGTCCTCCTTTGTTGAATCCTAAACTGCTCCCAATCCTCAGGATTATTGCTTTTCCTGGCCAATTTATATGTCCTCTCCTTGGATCTTATGCTATCCTTAATTTCTCATGTTAGCCACGGTTGAGTCACCTTTTTTGTTTTATTTTTATGCCAAACTGGGATGAACAAATTCTGTAGTTCATCCATTCGGTCTTTGAATGTTTGCCATTGCCTATCCACCGTCAACCCTTTGAGTGACATTCCCCAATCAATCCTACCCAACTCGCTCCTCAGACCATCGTAGTTTCCTTTATTTAAATTGAGGACCCTAGTCTCTGAGTCAACTACTTCATTCTCTATCTTAATGAAGAACTCGATCATATTATGATCACTCTGACCTCACTGGAAGAACTCTCTCACCATTGACAGATCGCTTCTCTCATCGGTACTTCACCTGCCATCTATTCCATCAACATGGGTGCCGTTTATACTGTCTCACCTTGGTCCCCAGAAACGGGCCACGATGAGCCCCAACACCAGCAGCACCAGGCACACCAGCAACACCTACAACCTTCTTCGCAATCACCTGATGCTGCACTGGACACAGGGCATCATCACCCGAGCACATTGCTGCCCGGGAGGCTAGTGATGGCCTCATCATGGCCAGATTTAGTTAACTTTATGCTGTACACCCATATGGCTGCCACATGATGTGCCAAGTTGGCACCACCCCACACCAACACCATAAAGCATCCCTGCATTGACCAAGCCATTCCTTTCACACTCATCACCATTACGGGGGGTACCGTTATGCCTCACCATTCACTGCAACTCAATAAGCCAATTCCAAAGGTGCACCCAAAACTGTCCAAGACACCTTCTCAATTATTGGGCAATAAATACTGGCAAAATCTAGCGCTGAAAATAAAGATTTTTATGTTTGACATCACATAAACAGAAACTTTACATAAACATTGGATAAAACACCCAAGTGGCTACCCTTGTGTGTTGTTAGTTTGTATGATTGCACTAGGATGAGGGTGAGTGTGAGGGGTGGCTACTGAGATGGGTATTTTGTAGATAGAGAGGGATGGGTGGAGGTGCAAGGTAAGTTGGTGTGAGTAAGAATGTGCAGGAGTAGGGTAGGGAAGGCAGAGTGATGGGGATGTGATGAGAGGCATAGCAGGATGCAGTTGAGTGTGGCTTTGTACTAACGTTTCCTGATCTAATGAGATCATTGAAACATTTGCGGCACTGCACCCAGGCCCTCCGGAACATACCCCTGCTTGTGACCTCCTCTGGAATCTGCAACCCGGCTGTCTTGATCTCCTGGAGAGGTCTCTTCTGCCCATCAGAAGGGAAGAGGACCTCCCTGCATGCTCTGACTCCCTCCATCAGCATATGGAGGGAGTCATTGGAGAACCTGGGTGCAGCTCTCTGCCTCTGTGCAGTCATTGTCGGTGTTTGCAGCACTCCAATGCTGTAGTGCAGTGACAGCACTATGTTAGATTAAACTTCAAATGTATTGTGGCCATGGTCCCTGTGGTGTATGTAACCTGTTCCACCTTAAGAGAACTTAAGCCTGTTCCACCTTAAGAGATGTACTACTTTCTCTGGCTGCTGTATACGTAATACCGGTGGTGACCACCGGTATATAAGCACTGTGTAGTAATATTGTATTTAGTATAGTCCTGACCTCCAACCAGTAAAGACCTGTTGAACTTTAATCTTGTAGTCTGTGTTAGTACTTACAACTAGAACACACAGACTTAACAGTGGCGACGAGTCCGATTCTTACCCTGCGGCAGTTTATGTCCACGGCGGCTTCGTCCACAGAACGGACGTCGAAGAGAGGCTTCCACCCTCATCACCCTGCTGGAAGACACGTCGCGCGGCAGACATCGAGAAACCAGAGTGCAGAAGACATCCTGAACTCGAAGCCTCCATCAGCGGCTGTCAGCTATCTTCTTTCTACCTCGGTGGTGGGTAAGCCGGGCAGCGACGCGACCAGAAAGTCGGCCGCATTGGCTGTACAGACGGGGAGGGAAGACGGAGGAATAAGGGCGGTGAGATCGATCGCGACCGGAGATAAGGGCCGGGCCGCATTCGGGCCGAAAGGCGCAGCGCCGGGACATCGATCGCGGCTGGTGATAAGGGCCGGGCCGCATTCGGGCTAAAAAGGCGCAGCATCTGGGGCAACTGAAGGCGCGAGAGCCGCGGTGAAGCGGAGACAGCGTCGGGGGACGGGTGAAGACCGCCAAGCGCGGGAAAACTGCCATTTTGTAGGCGGAGGACGAAGACAAGAGCGGGAAGCTGCCATCTTGGATAAAAATAAAAATAAATTAAATTGCAACGATGCCTAAACATGGGAACATTAATACCTTTGATAGCGACATCGAAGATTGGGCCATGTATGTAGAACGCATACAAAATTATTGTAAAGCAAATAAAATCCCAGATGAAGAGAAAGCACTAACATTATTAAACTTAATGGGTGCGAAGACATACGGGCAATTGAAACACCTTTTATCACCAGATGAACCGGCGGATAAGACGTTCGAGGAGATTGTTACTGTCCTGAAAAATCATCTAAACCCCACGCCGCTGATGCTAGCGGAACGATTTAAATTTTACAGCAGAAGGCAGCTGAAGGATGAAAGCAATGCTGAATATTTAATGGAATTGCGTAAGCTAGTAAAGTACTGTCAGTTTGGAACGAGACTGACAGAGGCGCTACGAGATAAATTTGTGTGTGGTTTATTAAAAGAAGATACACAAAAGCGACTGCTCGAGGAGAATGAGCTGACGCTTGAGAAAGCGGCCACTATGGCAGCAGCACACGAAGCCGCAGCGAGAGGCACGGCAGTAATGCAGCTACGGTCACCGGAACTCAGTACAAATAAATTGGGTTTGAGTACTGTAAAATGTTATCGTTGTGGAAAGACAACGCACGATCAGAACCAGTGTTGGTTTAAAAACCAAGAATGCAGAACGTGTAGCAGGCTTGGCCACATAGCTAAAGTATGCTGGTCAGGAAAGAAGACCAGCAACAAAAAGTCACTGCAAGGAAAATACATAAAGGTACACAAGGTGACAAAGAACAGTTCGACCGAACAAAAGTCAGATTCAGACGCTAGCAGTAATGAACTGGGTAGCTTAAGAGTACACAACGTTGGTAAGGATGCAGATCTCCAGACAATTTGGGTCACCCTTCAGATAGCAGGAGTCCAAGTAAAGATGGAATTGGACACTGGATCGGCATTGACGGTCATGAATAAGAAAGATTACAAAAGGTTATTCCAACATATTCCCCTACGGGATATGGAGATTATATTGAAAACATACACGGGGCAAAGCGTGTACCCCATCGGAAAGATAGAGGTAAAAGTGGTCCACAAGGGCGAAGAAAGCCAAGTAATGGACTTATATGTGCTACCTGAAGGAGGTCCACCACTACTGGGACGGGAGTGGATTAGGAAAATGAATATGGACTGGCACTCCTTGAAGGCACTAACGGTAGATTCCGGGGAAGCAGATGTCAAACCTAAACGATTGTCCAAAATATTGGATGATGCTAAAGAGGTGTTCCAGCAGGGACTGGGAACACTGAGAGGAATTACGGCAAACATCAAGATTGATGAACATGCACACCCAAAAATTTTTAAAGCCAGACCGGTACCCTATGCAATACGACCTACTGTAGAAGCGGAACTGGAAGCGCTAGAACGTTCAGGTGTACTGTCTAAGGTAGATTGGAGTGAGTGGGCTACGCCCATTGTTCCCGTTATGAAATTTCCTTCGAGCAACAAGCCAGGAGAACCAGGGAAGGTTCGCATCTGTGGAGATTTCAAAATCACCGTTAATCCGGTGCTTCACACGGTGCAGTATCCGCTTCCGCGGAGTGAGGATATTTTTGCTTCGTTGTCTGGCGGGAAACACTTCACCAAGATAGACCTGGCGCAGGCGTACTTGCAGATGGAGGTTGAAGAAGAGTCACGCCAATACCTCACGATCAACACGCATCGAGGTTTGTACCGGTACAATAGGCTAGTTTTTTGAGTGGCATCGGCTCCAGCAATTTGGCAGAGGGCCATGGAGCAGGTATTACAGGGAATTCCAGGCACACAATGTTACCTGGACGATATTCTGATTACAGGTGATGGTGATGAAGAACACCTCGCAAACTTGGAACTGGTGCTCAACAGACTGAAAGAGTATGGACTTAGAGTTAATCGGCAGAAATGTGAGTTCTTCCAGAAGCGGATCTCATACTGTGGTCATGTCATTGACCGGGAGGGGCTTCATAAGTCTCCTGACAAGATAGAGGCAGTTGTAAAGGCTCCCGCTCCGGATAATGTCTCTCAGTTGAGGTCGTTTCTAGGATTGATTAACTATTACCATAAATTTCTACCAAATCTATCCACGGTACTGCACCCGCTAAACGCTCTTTTACAGAAGGGGGTACCATGGGAATGGAGCGAAAACTGTAAGAAGGCATTTTGCAAAAGCAAAGAATTGATCACCTCAGAGGAAGTGTTGGCTCACTTCAACCCGACACTGCCTATTCGGTTGGCTTGTGATGCTTCTCCATATGGTATTGGGGCAGTACTCTCACACAAGTTGCCAAATGGCACGGAAAGGCCAGTCGCGTTTGCATCCAGATCATTGACCTCCGCTGAGCGCAACTATGCGCAGATCGATAGGGAGGCTCTCAGCCTTGTATGGGGAGTGAAGAAGTTTAATCATTACCTACAGGGCCAAAAATTCACACTTCTGACAGACCATCAGCCGTTGGTATCCATTTTTAACCCTAAGAAGGGTGTTTCAGTGATGACAGCACAGCGTCTCCCGAGATGGTCCCTTTTCCTAGGGGCACATCAATATCAAATAGAATTCAAAGGTACGAAGCAGCATGGCAATGCTGATGGGCTGTCGTGCCTGCCACTACCTGAAGAAGAAGAAACGACGAAAGTTGACCCTGTTGAGTTATTTCATTCGACCATCATCGAGTGTTTACCAGTCACCAATGCAAGTATTGAAAGAGAAACCAAGAACGACCCGACACTGTCCAGAGTCTACAAGGTGACAGTGAAAGGATGGCCAACATGTGGTGATCCTCTGTTACCGGCACTCTCGGCAAGGCGAGACCAGCTGTCCGTCTGCCATGGTACTTTGATGTACGGGACAAGAGTGATTATTCCTCCCAAGTTAAGGGAAAGAGTTCTAAAAGAACTGCATGAAGGTCATCTGGGGGGAGTTAAGATGAAAAGTCTTGCTAGGGCTTATGTATGGTGGCCAGGTATTGACCAACAGATAGAGGAGTTGACGAAAAGCTGCGCTGGGTGCCAAAAAGTGCAAAATGCACCTCCGATCGCACCACTACACCCATGGGAATGGCCTTCAGCCCCATGGCAACGCGTACATATTGACTTTGCTGGTCCATTCATGGACTCCATATTCCTAATTGCGGTGGACGCACATTCCAAATGGCCAGAAGTGATCAAGATGAATACCACTACTTCAGAAAAGACAATTGCGGTGTTAAGAACAATATTCGCAAGGAACGGATTGCCAGAACAGATCTGTTCGGACAACGGACCACAGTTCGTGTCGGAAGAATTCCAAAAATTCTTAAAGAAGAATGGGGTGAAACATTATACCTCTGCCCCATATCATCCGGCGACAAACGGGTTGGCCGAGAGATTTGTCCAAACATTCAAAAAGGCAATAAAGGCCATGAACGATGATCAGATTCCGCTACAGCACAAGGTGGACAATTTCCTAATGGCATATCGAAACGCCACTCATGCAGTGACTAACCAAAGTCCTGCCATGATGTTTTATAACAGGAGGTTGCGGTCCAGGTTGGACTTGTTAAAACCAAATGTGCGGAGGGAAGTGGGAAACAAACAGTTCCGGCATATTAATAACAAGACCACTCGAAGTTTCGACGTAAGACAACCAGTGTTGGCAAGGGGCTATGGAAACGAAAAATGGCAGTCCGGAACAATTCGGGCCAGACAAGGATCTCTGATGTACACAGTAGATATTGATAACAATGTGATAAGGCGTCATGCGGATCAACTGGTAGAATCGAGAGCAAGGGTCGAACCCATGGTTGCGACAGAGACAACTGTGGAAGACGTTAATGAACCTGAAGCATCTACCTCGGCAGGGAATGTACCTGATGATGATAACACCCAATGCATGGGAGACCAACTAGAGGAGTCACCTCAGCAACAGGAATCAGAGACCACTGAAAGGCATTATCCAAACCGAATCAGAAGGCCTCCTGAGAGACTGAACCTTTGAACTGTTTATACCTGAAGTTATATATGTTATTATGTTATGTTAAATGGGGATATGACTGTTAAGCTAAAAAGGGAGGATTGTGGTGTATGTAACCTGTTCCACCTTAAGAGAACTTAAGCCTGTTCCACCTTAAGAGATGTACTACTTTCTCTGGCTGCTGTATACGTAATACCGGTGGTGACCACCGGTATATAAGCACTGTGTAGTAACATTGTATTTAGTATAGTCCTGACCTCAAACCAGTAAAGACCTGTTGAACTTTAATCTTGTAGTCTGTGTTAGTAATTACAACTAGAACACACAGACTTAACAGTCCCTTTAAAGATCCTGGCTGAAAACGCGCCAATAATGACATCACCAGACCCGCTCCATCTCATTGGGCCAAATAACATGCTGGGCATGCTTAATAGGCCCCATTAAGGTAAGTTCATTTTTAACAGCGGGATGGAGCCAGCAGCGGGATCGCGACCCGCCATGGACATCGCCTGTATTGGACCCGCCCAGTAGGCAAAATTCCAGCCCATGTTAACATTTAAGAATAGGTTATCCTCTTTTGGTTGTAGGAAAGGGGATAAAGGGATATGTGAACATGGGGGAAATACTGGATTAAGATTACTGCTTGGGTGGAGGATAAACACTAACACAGACTGGTTGGGCTGAAGGGCCTGTTTCCTTGCTCTACTTTCTATGCACTGTAGCTTCACTAGGTTGGTGTTGCATCCTAAAGTATGCCATGGTGGGATTTGAACTCCCAACTTCTGGGTTGCTAGTCCAGCGCCATAACCACTGATGACAATCACTGGATTTTGACAGCTATTTTCCTTACTCAAACAACCTTTGAAAATGCGAATTTTTAAAGTTCATTCTCGGGATGTGGCGTTGCTGGCAAGGCTAGTATTTATTGCCCAGCTGCCTTCTTAAGGAAAACTGAGTGGCTTGCTGGGGCATTTCAGAGAGCAGTTAAGAGTCAACCACATTGCTGTGAGTCTGGAGTCACACATAGGCCAGACTGGGTAAGATGGCAGATTTCCTTCCCTAAAGGACATTAGTGAACCAGAGGGGTCTTTACAACAATCCGGTAGTTTCATGGCCACCATTACTGATACTAGCTTTTTATTAAGTAACTGAATTTTATTTCCCCAGCTACAGTGGTGGTGATTTGAACTCACGTCTCTGGATCATTAGTCCAAGCCTTTGGATTACTAGTCCAGTAACATAACCACTATGCTACCGTACATATATATTTGATAAATATTGGACGTCTTATAAAGGTTAAAAGATATACTGAAAATGTTAAAAGCCTCAAGATATTTGTCTAAGTAAGTGGCCACTCACCGTTAAGTTGCCGAATCCCTTTATAATTTTCTGCGCTATTCCTGGTGAATTCCCATCACCAGACCCAATATGGGCATGGAGCTCACACACCTAATTTAAATGAAGCTGACCCTACAAAATCATGTGGGGTAAACACAGTAACAGTTGAGCTAATAACGCATTGCCTGACTAATGCCAGATTGAAGGCCCAATTGGAAAATCTACCCTATCCTCCAGTTGAAAATTCAATATTTCAGAATTATCACTCTTTTCTTTAAATATTTAATTCTCTGTAAATCGTTGAATTCTAATACATTTCATTGTTTTCACATGCACTGCATCATATTTTAACTAATTTTTTTCCTTTAGTTTTTTTTGGAATATGTGTAATACAGTCAATGAAATATTTATTACCCATCCCTAGTTACTCTGAGTGCATTAAGCATTAATCACATAGTGTGCAGCTGGAGTTATATTTAGATCAAACCAGGTAGAGGTGGCAGGTTCCCTTCCCTGAAGGATATTAGTGAATCACTTAAGTTATTACAATCAAAATCCAGCAGCTTCCATGTCATTTTCTGGTTCAAGCCCAGTTTGTCCAATAGAAATCGCTGAATAGCCACAGGTGTGGCTATGATCACACTAACTACATGCACTAATATTAGTGGAAAACGCCTTACACACAATACAGGTAAATGTACTTCATGCGTATATTTACTTAAAACCAACTACCAACATTCAGTGCAAAGCTTTGCAGTCTTTCTCTTTCATCAGAGTTTGCAATTCTAGCATGAATTTATCAGACACAGCACATCTTCGTGCAGCTTCTGGTTTTTGTCCAGCGGTTGTGAGCGGTGCTTTGACTTCATCAGAGTGACTGCTGTGAACGTTGACTCGCATGAGACACCCCAGACCCGCCCTTGCTGTCCATCCAGTTAGATGCTGCTCGACCTTATCCGTGGCATGCCCTGTTGGAAAAGCTCATTCTTGGTTGGACTTGCTGTCTTCTGCTGGGCTCGGGCGGTCATTCCGATAAGTCAAGCTGACCTGGATGACAGCTTCCTTCTCCATGCAATGTTGCTGGTGTTTCCACGGTGCTGAAGTCCAGTGTTTTTACCCGTGTTACATGCCATTTTAGAAGATAACCAATACGTAAACAAGGAAGTAAAGTACACACAAAGATCAGAAAATATGCACACACTCTGCATTTGTCTCACCATTTTACCAACAAATAGTGCTACTACAAAGGCAGATGAGGCACTTCTGTTCAGGGAACACAGTAACTTAACAAAAACAGCTTACATTTGTCTAGTGACTTCGACATAGTAAAACATCCATGCGCTTCACAGTTCAAGGATGGATTAGCCGGGCTGGGACGGGAATTTGTGAGGGTGACCAAAAGTGCAGTTGAAGCAGTTGATTTTAAGGAGGCCTTTGAAGGTGGGAGAGTTAGAAAGACAAAAGAGCTTGAAGTGGATATCCCAGAGTGTAGGGATGAGATGGCTGAAGGCTCTGCCTTTGATAATACAGCATAGTGAGGAACAAACAGAAGCAGAGATGTGTTCTGGCCAATGTAGGGTGGAGCTTGGGAGGTCGATGGAGAGCATTGGAAAAGTCAAGTCTCGAGGTGATAAAAACATGAGAGAAACATAGAAACATAGAAGATAGGAGCAGGAGTAGGCCACTCGGCCCCTCGAGCCTGCTCCGCCATTCAATGTGATCATGGCTGATCATCCAAATTCAGTACCCGGTCCCTGCTTTCTCCCCATACCCCTTGATCCCTTTAGCCTTAAGAAATATATTCAACTCCTTCTTGAATATATTTAATGAACTGGTCTCCACTGCCTTCTGTGGTAGAGAGTTCCACAGGTTCACCACTCTCTGGGTGAAGAAATTCCTCCTCATTTCTGTCCTAAATGGCCTACCCTTTATCCTTAGACTGTGTCCCCTGGTTCTGGACTCCCCGACCATCGGGAACATCCTTCCTGCATCTAGTCTGTCCAGTCCTGTCAGAATTTTACAAGTTTCAATGAGATCACCTTTCATTCTTCTAAACTCCAGCGAGTACAAGTCCAATCGACCCAATCGCTCCTCATACGTCATTCCTGCCATCCCAGGTATCAGCCTGGTGAATCTTCGCTGAACTCCTTCCATGGCAAGAACATCCTTCCTCAGATAAGGTGACCAAAACTGCACACGATACTCAAGATGTGGTCTCACCAAAGCCCTGTACAACTGCAGCAAGACATCCTTGTTCCTGTACTCAAACCCTCTCGCTACGAAGGCCAACGTACCATTTGCCTTCTTAACCGCCTGCTGCACCTGCATGCTTACCTTCAGCGACTGGTGCACAAGGACACCCAGGTCTCGTTGCACTTCCCCTTCTCCCAATCTATTGCCATTTAGATAATAATCTGCCTTCCTGTTTTTGCCACCAAAGTGGATAACCTCACATTTATCCACATTATATTGCATCTGCCCAATCACCCAACATGTCCAAATCATCCTGGAGTTTCTCAACATCCTCCTCACAGCACACACGCCCACCCAGCTTTGTGTCGTCTGCAAATTTGGAGATATTACATCTAGTTCCCTTGTCCAGATCATTTATATATATTGTGAATAGCTGGGGTCCAAGGACCGATCCCTGCGGTACCCCACTAGTCACTGCCTGCCATTTGGAAAAAGACCCGTTTATTCCAACTCTTTGCTTTCTGTCTGCCAACCAGTTCTCTATCCAAGTCAATACCTTGCCCCCAATCCCATGTGCCTTAACTTTACACGCTAATCTCTTATGCGGGACCTTATCGAAGGCCTTCTGAAAGTCCAAATACACCACATCCACTGGTTCTCCCTTATCTATTTTACCAGTTACATCCTCAAAAAATTCCAGTAGATTAGTCAAGCACGATTTACCTTTTGTGAATCCATGTTGACTTTGTCCAATCCTGTCACTGTTTTCCAAGTGCTCTGCTATTACATCTTTTATAATGGACTCTAGCATTTTCCCCACTACTGATGTCAGGCTTACCAGTCTGTAATTGCCCGTTTTTTCTCCACCACTTTTTTTGAATAGTGGGGTAACATTAGCTACCTGCCAATCCATGGGTCCTGTTCCAGATTCCATCGAATGTTGGAAGATGATCAGCAATGCATCTACTATTTCTAGCGCCACTTCCTTAAGTACCCTAGGATGTAGATTATCAGGCCCTGGGGATTTATTGGCCTTCAGTCCCATCAATTTCCTTAACACATTTTCCCTACAAATACTGATTTCTTTCAGTTTCACCCTTTCATCAGACCCTATGTTCCCCGGCATCTCTGGGAGGTTATTTGTGTCCTCCTTTGTGAAGACAGAACCAAAATATGCATTTAGTTGTTCTGCCATTTCTTTGTTCCCCATTATAAATTCCCCTGATTCTGACTGCAAGGGACCTACACTTGACTTCACCAATCTTTTTCTCTTCACATATCTATAAAAACTTTTACAGTCAGTTTTTATGTTCCCCGCAAGCTTACTCTCTTCTATTTTCCCCTTCTTAATTAATCCCTTTGTCCTCCTTTGTTGAATTCTAAGCTGCTCCCAATCCTCAGGATTATTGCTTTTCCTGGCCAATTTATATGTCCTCTCCTTGGATCTTATGCTATCCCTAATTTCCCTTGTTAGCCACGGTTGAGTCACCTTTTTTGTTCTATTTTTATGCCAAACTGGGATGAACAAATTCTGTAGTTCATCCATGCGGTCTTTGAATGTTTGCCATTGCCTATCCACCATCAACCCTTTGAGTGACATTCCCCAATCAGTCCTATCGAACTCGCGCCTCAGACCATCGTAGTTTCCTTTATTTAAATTTAGGACCCTAGTCTCTGAGTCAACTACTTAATTCTCCATCTTAATGACGAATTCGATCATATTATGATCGCTCCGACCCAAGGGGCCTCGTACAACAAGATTGCTAATTAATCCTTTCTCGGTACATAATACCCAGTCTAAGATGGCCTGATCTCTGGTTGGTTCCTCTACATATTGGTCCAGGAAACCATCCCGTAAACACTCCAGGAATTCCTCCTCCACAGTATTGTTACTAATTTGGTTAGCCCAATCTATATGTAGATTAAAGTCACCCACGATGACTGCTGTGCCCTTATTGCACACTTCTTCAATTTCCCTTTTAATGCCATCCCCAACCTCCGCATTA
Organism: Somniosus microcephalus; assembly: GCF_052327205.1. Taxonomy (NCBI): domain Eukaryota; kingdom Metazoa; phylum Chordata; class Chondrichthyes; order Squaliformes; family Somniosidae; genus Somniosus; species Somniosus microcephalus. The sequence goes on along the minus strand of NC_140996.1, from coordinate 175,699,999 downwards.
CTGTTTGGAGGTCTATATACCACTCCCACTAATGTTTTCTGCCGCTTGGTATTTCTCAATTCTACCCATACAGATTCCACATCATCAGAGCTAATATTCTTCCTTACAATTGTGTTAATCCCTTCTTTAACCAGTAATGTTACCCCACCTCCCTTTCCTTTTTGCCTATCTTTCCTGAATATCAAATACCCCTGGATGTTGAGTTCCCAGCCTTGGCCATCCTTGAGCCACGTTTCCGTAATTCCAACCAAATCATATTCGTTTACCTCTATTTGCACAGCCAATTCATCCACCTTATTACGAATGCTCCTCGCATTAAGACACAAAGCCTTCAGGCTTGTTTTGTTAACGCTCTTAGACCTATTAGAATTATTATTTACTGTGGCCACGTTTGATTTAAACAATTGATTTCTCTGACTGCCACTTTTGTTTTTCTCCTTCCTATCTTTTGCTTTTATCCTTGTTTCCCTTTCCTCTGTCTCCCTGCTCAGGTTCCCAAACCCCTGCCATTTTAGTTTAAACCCTCCCCCAGAGCACTAGCAAACACTCCCCCTAGGACATCGGTTCCAGCCCTGCCCAGGTGCAGACCGTCTGGTTTGAACTGGTCCCACCTCCCCCAGAACCGGTTCCAATGTCCCAGAAACTTGAATCCCTCCCCCTGGCACCATTCCTCTAGCCACGTATTCGTCTGAAGTATCCTTCTATTTCTACTCTGACTAGCATGTGGCACTGGTAGCAATCCTGAGATTACTACCTTTGAGGTCCTATTTTTAAATTTACCTCCTAACTCCCTATATTCAGCTTTTAGGACCTCATCCCGGTTTTTACCTATATCGTTGGTACCTATATGCACCACGACAACTGGCTGTTCACCCTCCCCTTCCAAAATGTTCTGCAGCCTCTCTGAGACATCCTTGACCCTTGCACCAGGGAGGCAGCACACCATCCTGGAGTCTCGTTTGCGGCCGCAGAAACACCTATCTATTCCCCTTACAATAGAATCCCCTATTACTATAGCTCTGTGGTAAACCACTGTTTGTATTCCACTGTGTACATGCCTGGACATGCCTCGGCTGACTCCTCCCACAAGTCCTAGTATAAAGGTGACTGCTCCCCAGCCCTTTGTATTTCTGGACTGGTCGACCACTCGAGGCAGACCTTCATTCTTTTGTTAATAAAAGCCTTTAGTTACTCTCTTAACTCTCAGTCTTTTATGAGTAATTGATAGCGCATCAATTTTATTAACAAAATTTTTATAATGGAGAAGATCCTCACACCAGCATGCCTGGACTTAGATCATCGGGAGGCGGACTCATCCACCAAGTTTACTCACTGGCTTAAGTGTTTCGAAAAATTCCTGACCGCCTCCGCAGCAATCAAATCGGACGAGGACAAACTGGATGTCCTGACCTCCAAAGTGAACCACCGAGTGTACTCGGTCATCCAAGACGCGACCTCGTACGCGGACGCTATCAAGCTCCTCAAGGACCAGTACACACGCCCAGTGAACGAAGTGTACGCCAGGCACCTTCTGGGGAGTTGTAAACAACAACCTGGGGAAGCGACCGTGGAATACCTTCAGGCACTGTCTGTGCTTGGCCGGGCCTGTGGTTGTAAGGATGTAAAGGCCGCCGTGTACACAGAGGAACTTATCCGGGACGCTTTTGTAGCGGGCCACAGATCCAATTACACCCGACAGCGACTGTTGGAGCAGAGTGACCTCGACCTCAACAAGGCCTCTGAACTCGCACTATCATTGGATGCAGCCTACCGGGGCATGGATGCCTACTCCTCTGCACCGTGGACGCCGCGGGGAATGACAGCCTGGGACACGGTAGGACTGCCTCATAGCGCCGTGCCACCCCAGCCACACCCCAGCAACGGCCCAACTACCGCAGCAGTGTCCCAAGGCCAGACAGCAGTGCCCCAAGGCCAGAAATGCTACTTCTGTGGCCAGGCAAAACACCCCAGAGCGCGCTGCCCGGCGAAAAACGCGATCTGCTCGGGCTGCGGGAAGAAGGGACACTACGCTAGCGTCTGCAGGGCCAAAGCCACCCCGAACCCCAGCAGCGCCGCGTGTGGGCCATGCGGGCCGCCATCTTGGGCCTCCCCGGCCATGTGCGACCCACCGGTACAGCAGCCATTTTGGACGCCTCCAGCCACATGGGGATCATGGACGCCGCCATCTTGGACGACAGCCGGAACGCAGCAGGCCCCCAACACCGCCTCATCTGATACCCGCAGCGACACACCGACCCCTACGCTGGTATCCGTTACACTGGACCAAGCGAGACCGCACCAGCTGGCCAGTTCCACAATGGACATTAAGGTAAATGGTCACGATACAATCTGCCTTTTTGACTCTGGGAGCACGGAGAGCTTCATCCGCCCCGACACGGTGCGGCGTTGCTCTCTCCCAGTCCTGCCTGCGCACCAGCGGATTTCTATGGCCTCTGAGTCCCAGTCGGCGGACATCGGCGGCTACTGCGTGGTGACACTCGTAGTAGACGGGACTGTGTACGATCATTTTAAACTTCTGGTCCTGCCCGACCTCTGCGCTGCCGTCCTGCTGGGGTTAGATTTTCAGTGCCACCTTAAAAGTGTTACGATGGCGTACGGTGGACCCCTACCCCCACTCACAGTCCGCAGCCAGCAGCTTCCAAATTGCCCGCCGCGCACCAGGTGCAACCTCTCCACACTCAGAGTCACCCCCCCCCCACTGTTTGCTAACCTCACCCCCGACTGTAAGCCCATCGCCACAAAGAGCAGGTGATACAGTGCCGGGGACAGGGTTTTCATTAAAACCGAAGTGGAGCGGCTCCTGAAGGAAGGGATTATTGAGGGCAGCACCAGCCCCTGGCGAGCCCAGGTTGTGGTCGTTAAGACCGGCGAGAAGCAGCGCCTGGTCATCGACTACAGCCAGACAATAAATCGCTACACCCTGCTGGACGCCTACCCACTCCTCGCATAGCTGATATGGTCAACCAGATCGCGCAGTACCGTGTCTTCTCGACCATTGACCTGAAATCAGCGTACCACCAGCTCCCTATCCGCCCTGAGGACCGCCAGTATACTGCCTTTGAGGCAAACGGCCGCCTCTATCACTTCCTTAGGGTTCCCTTTGGCGTCACCAACGGGGTCTCCGTCTTCCAAAGGGAGATGGACCGGATGGTAGATCAAAATGCGTTGCAGGCCACTTTCCCATATCTGGACAATGTGACCATCTGCGGCCGTGACTTGCAGGACCATGACGCAAACCTCGAAAAATTCCTCCGCACCGCCCAACTCCTGAGCCTGACATATAACAAGGAGAAGTGCATATTCCGCACAAACCGCCTCGCCATCCTTGGCTGTGTTGTGGAACACGGAGTCATCGGCCCCGACCCCGACCGGATGCGTCCCCTTATGGAACTCCCACTGCCCCACTGCCTCAAGGCCCTGAAGAGGTGCCTAGGGTTTTTCTCCTATTACGCCCAGTGGGTCCCCTACTATGCGGACAAGGCCCATCCGCTGATCAAGTCCACCTCTTTTCCCTTGACGGCAGAGGCCCGCTTAGCCTTCCACCGTATCAAGGAGGACATTGCCAAAGCCACCATGCATGCAGTGGACGAATCCATCCCCTTCCAGGTGGAAAGCGACGTGTCCGACTTTGCCCTGGCCGCTACCCTCAATCAGGCGGGGAGACCCGTGGCCTTCTTTTCACGAACCCTCCAAGGCCCGGAGACCAGACACTCCGCTGTTGAGAAGGAGGCCCAGGCGATTGTGGAGGCTGTGCGTCATTGGAGGCACTACCTGGCCGGAAAACGATTTACCCTGCTCACTGACCAGCGTTCAGTTGCTTTCATGTTTAACAACAAGCAGAGGGGCAAAATCAAAAATGACAAGATCTTGAGGTGGAGAATCGAACTTTCCACCTACAATTACGAGATCTTGTACCGACCCGGGAAGCTCAATGAACCCCCGGATGCGCTATCGCGTGGCACCTGCGCCAGCGCGCAGATCGATAGACTGCGGGCCCTCCACAATGACCTCTGCCACCCGGGGGTCACCAGGTTCTTCCACTTCATCAAGGCCCGCAACCTGCCTTACTCTATTGAGGAGGTCAGGACCATGACCAGGAACTGCCAAGTCTGCGCTGAGTGCAAACCGCACTTTTATAGACCAGACAGGGCCCACCTGATAAAAGCCACTCGCCCCTTCGAGCGCCTGAGCGTTGATTTTAAAGGGCCTCTCCCCTCCTCCAACCGCAATGTGTACTTCCTCAATATTATTGATGAGTACTCCCGTTTCCCGTTCGCCATCCCCTGCCCGGACATGACCAGTGCCACGGTCATTAAATGTCTGAACGACCTCTTCACCCTGTTCGGTTTCCCCAGCTATATCCATAGCGACCGGGGCTCATCGTTTATGAGCGACGAACTCCGTCAGTACCTGCTAACTAGGGGTATTGCCACAAGCAGGACCACCAGTTACAACCCCCGGGGGAACGGACAGGTGGAAAGAGAAAATGCGACAGTTTGGAAGGCCGCCCTGCTAGCCTTAAAGTCTAGGGGCCTTCCAACCTCCCGCTGGCAGGATGTGCTCCCCGATGCGCTCCACTCTATTTGGTCACTGCTCTGCACTGCCACTAACGCCACCCCTCATGAGAAAATGTTTGTCTTCCCAAGGAAGTCCACATCGGGGACATCGCTACCGCCATGGCTGACGTCCCCAGGGCCGGTCCTACTGAGAAGACACGTGAGGACCCATAAAACGGACCCCCTGGTCGAGAGGGTCGACCTCCTCCACGCCAACCCCCAGTATGCTTACATTGCATACCCGGACGGGCGGGAGGACACAGTCTCCATAAGAGACCTTGCACCCTCGGGGGCCGCAGTAAACCACTACTCACTACCACCCCCCCCCACGACCAGATATCCAGCCCCAGCAGACGGCAGGCCTGGGCCCCGCGACCCGCTCGACATCTACGAGGACGACACGCCTGTGCCACAGCCTACGCAGGACTCGACGCCGGAAGCTCCACTACCCCTGCCGTCGCCACGCCGATCACAGCGGCAGACAAGACCTCCGGAGAGACTCCAATACACTAACTTTTAATACACTTCACCCCGCCGGACTCAATTTTAAACAAGGGGTGAATGTGGTAAACCACTGTTTGTATTCCACTGTGTACATGCCTGGACATGCCTCGGCTGACTCCTCCCACAAGTCCTAGTATAAAGGTGACTGCTCCCCAGCCCTTTGTATTTCTGGACCGGTCGACCACTCGAGGCAGACCTTCATTCTTTTGTTAATAAAAGCCTTTAGTTACTCTCTTAACTCTCAGTCTTTTATGAGTAATTGATAGCGCATCAAGCTCTCCCACTCTTTTTCCTCCCGTCCTGTGCAGCAGAACCACCCCTGGTGCCAGGAAGTTGGCTGCTTTCCTCTGATAAGCCATCCCCCCCAACAGTACTCAAAGTGATGTTTTAGCAGCAGTAAGGGTGAGCTAAGGTTGGAGCTGGGAGTTATTTTATGGGTGGAAGCAGGTGGTCTTGATGCACTGAAGTTAAGCTTGGGGTCCAGGAGGACACCAATGTTATGTACCATCAGGTTGAGCTTCAACAGACATCCAGGAAGAGGGAAGAGTTTCTGGCAGGGGCCAAGCAGGATGGTTTTAATATTTCTGTTATTGAGCTGCAGAAAGTTCCAGCTCATCCACAATTTGATGTTGGACAGGCAACAGGTACAGATGAGAAATAAAAGAAGGCCAAAGATGGAATGTTAGGGTGCACCAGAGATGATCATGTAAGCATGGAAGGAGAACCCTTTGGGGGATATGTGTTGGTTTCAGCAGGACAGATAGGAATAGAACGAAGAGAGAACATGACAGTGGAGCACAGAAGAGAAATGATAGAGGAGGGTGATGTGGGTGACCATGTCAAATACTGCAGAGGTCAAAGAAGAAGACGAGGGATAAAGCACCGTGATCACAGTGATATAGAATTCCATGCATAGAGACTTTAATCTACATATATACTGGGCAAACCAAATTTGCAGTAATAGTGTAGAGGATGAATTCAGGGAATGTATACAAGATAGTTTTCTAGATCAGTATGTTGAGGAACCAACTAGCGAAATGACTATTTTAGATCTAGTATTGTGCAATGAGAAAGGGTTCATTAATAACCTTGTAGTAAAGTGGCCTTTAGGGAAGAGTGACCATAATATGATAGAATTTTATATTGAGTTTGAAAGTGATTTAGTTAAATTCGAAACTGGGTCTTAAATCTAAACAAGGCAAACTACGTAGGTATGAGGGGTGAGTTGGCTAAGGTAGTTTGGGAAACTACATTAAAGGGTATGATGGTCGATAAGCAATGGCTAGCATTTAAAAAATGAATACATAATATATAACAAATATACATTCCTTTAGGCACAAAAACCCTGCAGGTATAGTGGTCCAACCAAAAAGAGTAGTAAGCCTGAGGATTGGGAGGATATTAGAATTTAGCAAAGGAGGACTAAGAAATTGATAAGGAAAGAAAAAAAAGAATATGAGAGTAAATTAGCAAGAGACATAAAAACAGATTGTAAACGTTTCTATAGGTATGTAAATAGGAAAAGATTAGTGAAAGTAAATGTTGGCCCATTAGAGGCAGAGACAGGAGAAATTATAATGGGCAATAAGGAAATGGCAGAGACATTAAACAAATACTTTGGGCTGGATTTTGAAACTGGGGTGGGCTGGGGTCGTGTAATCTGCATTTCGTGTTAGCCACCCGATTTCTAAATCGATGTGGGAAAATTATGTCATTTTAACTTAATTGGCCAATTGAGTTCCAGCGTGTGGGAACCCATGGCCAATGAGTTTTTCCAGTCTGAAAGTCGCCTCCGATGACGTCATCATTGCTGCTGCATTTAAGGTCTGCAACAAGCCTTGCTTCTTCTGCAGACTGCCAAGCTTTTGCCCTTGCATGTTAGAGGCACCTACAGGAAGAATGGCCAACCAGAGACCTAGGTCTGCACCGCGCTTTGATGATGTTGCCCTGCAGGCTTTAGTAGAGGGAGCAAGAGCAAATAAAGAGGTGCTCTTCCCTTCTTCAGGGAGGAAGAAGCCTCCCCAGCAGACCAAGGCTGTGTGGATCCAGGTGGCAGAGGAGGTCAACTCTTTGTCAATAACCTGCAGAACCTGGTTCCAGTGCAGGAAGAGGCTTCATGGCCTTCAGCGCACTGGAAAAGTGAGTATGAATTTCCCATCATCCTCAATCTGATCCCCATTGCCTCTCCTCACCAGCACTCAGCTTTAGCAATCTCTTCCTCCACATCCCACTTGACACTGACATCCATGCACCCTTACCCATTCCCTCTCTCTCTATGGTCACATTCACCTAACTATTCGACTATGCAGCCCTCACACTCCCTATCACTGTGATGCAATTACAACTTACAACACACAGGGAGGGCCCTTGGTCTTGCCACCTCACTCCATCTTTACCTCCTTCTAAGCATCTATGCTATGGATTCTCTACACTCACCCCTTCACTCTCACTCAATCTCCACTTGTCTCCCTCATTGCAGGAAAAGAGAGCTCACAATAAGAGGGAAAGAGCGAGGACAGGAGGAGGGCCACCCTCAGTAGCCCACCTCACCCCCTGGGAGGAGGTGGTCCTGGAGATCGTAGGAGTGGAGGAAGATGCACAAGTGGGGGATGGACAGACGGGTGCATCACAGCAAGCTGGTGACAGAATAGTTTCCCATCTCTCTCATTGACATTGCATGAGTCGCTGATAATGATTCTGAAGCTCTAACAGATGGACTTATGATCATCTGCAATATGCAATGTGCATGTAACCTTGGCCTCACATCTCTGACTTTTCCTTTACTCCCCCACAGGACCATCGCAAGCACCCATCCCCACTAGGCAGGAGGAAGAACCTGAGCATCCAGACTCCTCAGAGGAAGCTGCAACCTTTGAGGGCGCAGCGTCAGCAGAATTCAGCACACACAGCACCAGCGCAGACACTCACACCTCACGAGGGACCTTCGCGAAACAGAGTAGTGTTGTCACCTGGTGTATCACAGCTCACAAGTGAGCATCAGCAGATTGTGGAGACAGAGACAGCAGTGGAGAGTCCTAGTCAGAGGGCGCAGGACTCTGCTAGCTCGGCTCAGCTGCATGTCGACCCTCTGCCTCTGGGTCCATCCATAAGATCAGCAGTGCTGGAACTCCAGGAACAGATGCAGGAGTCTCTGGCAGGTTTTGTCTCCAGGGTCGCTGCGAGTGTGGAATGAATGGAGGAGTCCATAGCGATCATGAGCAGAGCCTTTGTGGAGTCATTGGCGCATGAACGCATCACCATGGAAAGGATGGCAACCTCCATGGAGGTGATAAGTCGCCAGAGTGCAGAAAACATGGTGAGTGTTCATAATAGAATGACATCTCTGGAGGAGCAATGGTCATCTATTGAACAGAGAAACCAGACCTTCATGGAAGTCCTTCTGAGTAGGACTGCCAGTGCAGATACGAGTCCCCATGGCCCCCATGATGTGCAGCAAGGTGTTCTCAAGCCACTTGCAAGCGCTGAGGGGGACCTGACCCATGAGAGGGAAGGTGCTGGCAGACCTCAAGGAAGTGGGGGCTCCTCTCCAAGCGCTCACACTTCCATGCCACTGCACAGCCCCACCAGAGTCCACACCCAACTGAGATGGGCGTCTCAACCCCTGCACAGCCGCAGGAGCAGCAGACTGTTGGCGAGCCCTCACAGGTTTGCAACCCCAGAGGACACCCACCAAAGGTGTCGAGACAGGAGCAGCAAGAAAGTGAGCAAGGGGCCTCCACATCTGCTGAAGCCACAGGGGAAGCACCATGTAGGAGCACGCATAAGAGAAAGATACTGCACAAATAGTCACAAGGATAGTCACTTGGGTGAAATTTGATGTTTAATATTAAAAAGCCATCAGATGGTTACTGTAAATAAAAAAATCTGATGGCTACTGCTGCAGTTGTGGCATGTGTCATTTTGCTAATGGGACTTCACATTGAGGGCTTAGGATTACTTGGTATATGCCTCAGTTGGGGAAGCGCTCAGTGAAGGTGGCGAGAGGGGTTTCCCAGGAGGTCTCACTGGAGATGGGTGTCAGGCTCCAAACTTCTGCAGCTGTGGTTATGCCTTCTAAAAGTTCCCCCAGACCTGAGACAACAAAGTCCTGCTACCTGCAAATGATGGCTGATCAAATCTCCTATTTAATGGTTGAGCTACAGCTGATAGTCAGCAATCCAATTTTGCTCCCGCCAGGTTTCACCGTCGTGTTTCAGAACAGGCAGGCTTCACGTGGGAAAAGGGTTAAAATCACAAAGGCCTATCAAAATGGCATTATAGATGCAATTTAGTGCTTGTTAAGGGCCTTAAGGGCCTACCCCGCCTCTTGGACAGCACGGTGGCATAGTGGTTAGCACTGTTGCCTCACAGCGCCAGGGACCCGGGTTCAAATCCGGCCTCGGGCGACTGTCTGTGTGGAGTTTGCACATTCTCCCCGTGTTTGCATGGGTTTCCTCCGGGTGTCTCCGGTTTCCTCCCACAGTCCAAAGATGAGCAGGTTAGGTTGATTGGCCATGATAAAAAAATTGGCCCTTAGTGTTAGGGGGGATTAAATACGTGGGGTTACGGGGATAGGGCTTGGGTGGGATGGCTGTCGGTGTAGGGACCAGGTGCTAGGGTTTGGATGATCAGCCATGATCTCGTTGAATGGCGGAGCAGGCTCGAAGGGCCGAATGGCCTACTCCTGCTCCTATCTTCTATGTTTCTATGGAGACGGGACCAGTAGACACGACTTAATGAAAATTGCTTGGAGGCGGGGTTGGGCCCGCCCTGGGCCCGCCCACCAGTTTTTGCAATTTTAACCCCCCACACGCCTCCAATCCCGCCTCAACGGCCCAATGAAAATCGAGCCCTTTGTATCTGTCTTCACAGTAGAGGAAACAAAAAACATTCCAGAAATTATGGGGAACCAAGGGTCTAGAGAGAATGAGGAACTTAAAGAAATCAGTATAAGTAAAGACATAATGCTGGAGAAATTAATGGGACTAAGTGGCGACAAATCCCCATGACTTGACGACCTGCATCCTAGGGTTTTAAAAGAGGTAGCTGCAGAGATAGTGGATGCACTGGCATTAATCTTCCAGAATTCCCTAGATTCTAGAACAGTTCCCAAGGATTGGAATGTAGCAAACACAACCCCACTATTTAAGAAAGGAGGAAGAGAAAAAACAGAGAACTATAGGCCAGTTAGCCTGACATCAGTAGTGGACAAAATGCTAGAATCTATTATTAGGGACGTGGCAACAGGGCACTTAGAAAATTGTAATAGCCCAGAACTTCGGGTCCCCACGGGTGAGCACACACGGGGTACTCACCCGTAGGCCCAGTGGAAGTGCCGGTTTCCTGCATGCACTGCGCATGCGCGGGAAACTGGCACTTCCGTTCCCCTGAAAGCAGGGGTTCAGAGGTCGAATGCGTGCGCAGGAGAGGCTGCGCGTGCACATCGAACTTACGTTTTTTTTGCAGGTTTTCCCGGGAGGGTAAGTCTCCAGAAGTTACACATATAAAAAGCAGTCGCAAGGCCTGCTTTTTTTTAAATTCATTGATGGGCTGTGGGCGTCGCTGGCTGGCTAGGCCTGCATTTAGTGCCCATCCCTAATTGCCCTTGAGAAGCTGGTGGTGAGCCGCCTTCTTGAACCGCTGCAGTCCATATGGTGTAGGTACACCCACAATGCTGTTAGGAAGGGAGTTCCAGGATTTTGGCCCAGCGACAGTGAAGGAACGGCGATACAGGTCCAAGTCAGGATGGTGTGTGGCTTGGAGGGGAACTTGTAGGTGGTGATGTTCCCATGCGTCTGCTGCCCTTGTCCTTCTAAGTGGTAGAGGTCGCGGGTTTGGAAGGTGCTGTTGAAGGAGCTTGGGCGAGTTGCTGCAGTGCATCTTGTAGATGGTACACACTGCAGCCACAGTGCGCCGGTGGTGGAGGGAGTGAATGTTGAAGGTGGTGGATGGAGTGCCAATCAAGCGGGCTGCTTTATCCTGAATGGCGTCGAGCTTCTTGAGTGTTGTTGGAGCTGCACTCATCCAGGCAAGTGGAGAGTATTCCATCACACTCCTGACTTGTGCCTTGTAGATGGTGGAAAGGCTTTGGGGAGTCAGGAGGCGAGACACTCGCCGCAGAATTCCCAGCCTCTGGCCTGCTCTTGTAGCCACAGTATTTATATGGCTGGTCCAGTTCAGTTTCTGATCAATGGTAACCCCCAGGATGTTGATAGTGGGGGATTCAGCGATGGTAATGCCATTGAATGTCAAGGGGAGATGGTTAGAGTCTCGCTTGTTGGAGATGGTCATTGCCTGGCACTTGTGTGGTGCTAATGTTACTTGCCACTTGTCAGCCCAAGTCTGAATGTTGTCCAGGTCTTGCTGCATATGGACACGGACTGCGTCAGTATCTGACGAGTCTCGAATGGTGCTGAACAGTGTGCAATCATCAGCGAACATCCCCACTTCTGACCTTATGATGGAGGGAAGGTCATTGATGAAACAGCTGAAGATGGTTGGGCCTAGGACACTGCCCTGAGGAACTCCTGTAGTGATGTCATGTGATTGAGATGAATGACCTCCAACAACCACAGCCAACTTCCTTTGTGCTAGGTATGATTCCTTTACAAGGTAAGTGGTGAATTAATTAAAAACATTTTTTCCACAGATTTATTATTTTTAAATACTTTAAAGAAAGGTAAGTTTATTTTTAGCCCCGTTAGAAAATAAAATTATTTTTTTCAAAATTATTGTTTAAAATAGTTATTTAATGTAATTTATAGTTTATTTAAAAAACGTGATGCTTTTTAAAAATTTATTTGAAGATTTAGCGATGTTTTGGGGCTCATAGTATTTATAAGTTTGACAACTCGTCCTGTCAACCTTATGAATGAAGTATTCCCTGCTCCGATTGGCTCTCCATGGCCCACGTGATCCCAGGGGATGCATCGAACTAACTACGCCCCCAGGATACGTAAGCACTACGCGCCAGCAGTTTGAGCAGGCCCAGGATCGGAATTCCACGGGGGCCCACAGCTCAACGGCCGGTGCGCAAGGTAAGTGCAGGGGGCTTGCACCCGCAGGAAGCTCCCGACCTGAATTTCTGGGCCAATATGATTAGGCAGTGTCAACATGGTTTTATGAAAGAGGAATCATGTTTGACAAATCTGTTAGAGTTTTTTGAAGATGTAATTAGTCGGATGGATAAGCGGGAACCAGTGGATGTAGTGTATTTGGATTTTCAAAATGCATTCAATAAGGTGCCAAACAAGAGGTTATTACACAAAATTAGGACTCATGGTATTGGCAGTAATATATTAGCATGGATTGAGGATTGGTTAATGGACAGAAAACAGAGAGTAGGAATAAACGGGGCTTTTTCAGGTTGGCAGGCTGTAACTAGTGGGGTACCAGAAGGATCAGTGCTTGGGCCTCAGCTATTCACAATCTAGATCAATGAATTAGATGAAGGGACTGAGTTGCTGATGATACAAAGTTAGGTGGGAACGTAAGCTGTGAGGAGGACACAAAGAGGCTGCCGAGAGATATTGACAGGTTGACTGAGTGGGCAAGAACATGGCAAATGGATTACAATGTGGGGAAGTATGAAGTTATCCACTTTGGTAGGAAAAACAAAAAATCAGAATATTTTTTGAATGGTGAGAGACTGGGAAATACTTGCCCTCAGAGAGACCTGTGTGTCCTTGTACATGAATCAGAGAAAGTTAACATGCAGGTACAGCAAGCAATTAGGAAAGCAAATGGTATGTTAGTTTTTGTTACAAAGAGATTAGAGTATAAGAGTAAAGAAGTCTTACTACGATTATACAGGGCATTGATGTGGCCACACCTGGAGTACTGTGTATAGTTCTGGTCTCCTTACCTAAGGAAATACATACCTGCCTTAGAGGGAATGCAGCAAAGGTTTACAAGACTGGTTCTTGGGATGAGGGGATTGCCCTATGAGGAGAGATTGAGTCGACTAGGCCTATATTCCTTAGAGATTAGAAGAATGAGAGGTGATCTAATTGAAACATATAAAATTCTTAAGGGGCTTGACAGGATTAATGCTGGGAAAATGTGCCCTTCCCGCATGACAAACAAAAACAGAGAAACCCCCCAAAAAATAGTCAGACACATAACTGGCTCTCATAACCTGGTGAAAATGAACAAAACAGTTAAACAAAAATGACCGTGATCCTCGGCCTTCATAAAAAACTCACACAACATTCTCAGCCTTCATAAAAAACTCACACAACATTCTCGGCCTTCATAAAAAACTCACACAACATTCTCGGCCTTCATAAAAAACTCACACAACATTCTCGGCCTTCATAAAAAACTCAACACAACATTCTCGGCCTTCATAAAAAACTCAACACAACGTTCTCGGCCTTCATAAAAAATTCAACACAACATTCTCTGCCTTCATAAAAAACTTAGCACAACATTCTCGGCCTTCATAAAAAAGTCAACACAACATTCTCGGCCTTCATAAAAAACTCAACATTTTGCCACACCTCCTACTTTTTGGCCTGCGAGGGTGGTCCGCCTTGCTTGCGTGATTGGCCACTTCCCGGCCTGCAGCTCCTCCTCAATGGGACCCCAGTGGCTGCAGCAAGGCTGGGGGAAGGCTGCTGAGGGTCACATAGTGAGTCGGCAGATGCCCTTGGGGGACGGTCTGGACCAGCTCTGGGCCTGGAGGGCCCGGCTGCTGACTGCTCCAACTCTGCTTGTGCGGCAGCAGTCTGTCCTACGGGTGGTGGCAGCTGCAGTGGAGGAGTGACAGTGTTGGCTGCAGGAATGCTGCCAACCTGACAGAGCACAGGCACTCCCTGGTCGGCTGAGACACTGGCACTCGCACGGGCCAGCACTGAAGCATGCGCAGCAATCTGCTGAAGCACAGACTGCTGGGCTGCTGCGGCGCGGCGAGGGCCCCGGCAATTCCTGGCCGAACCAGCGAGGGTGGCAGCAGTTAGTGCCCGTGTGGCCCTGATCTGTGTCTGCATCAGACCAGCCAGTGAATGCATGGCACGACTAAGCACTTGGCTGGAAGCCGCATGTGATGCAGCGACGTCCTGCTGACTCCTGGCCTGTAATGCAGCGACGTCCTGCAGACTTCTGGCCTGTGCTGCCCCGAATTCCTGCACACTCCTTACCAGTGACTCTATGGAGTCAGGCATCCTTGCCACTGCAGCCATGAGCTCAATGTGCCTGCGCTCAGCCTGGGCGCCCATTTCACCAAGGAGCCGCACCTCCTCTGCGCTCACTGTAGCAGGACTGGAGGCCGAACTCACCCTCTGGGGAGAAGGCCGCCGAGCTTCCCTACCCCTCCCGCGTTGCTGCAGCCGGCTGGGCCCCGGAGCTTCACCGTCATCAGACCCTTCCCCCCTGCTCCCCTCCAGGGAAGACGTGTCCCCATCATGGCCATGGGCTGCCTCGGCTGAGGGTGGCACTGATGGTCCGGCTTCCTCTTCCTCCTCCTCGCCTTCTGAATCACTCACAGTGGCAGCTTGAGGGCCCGCCTCCTCACCTGGCGAATCAGCATCTGAAAGCAGGGAGGCACAAGAGTTGCTTTAGAGTGAGGACAGGGCAGCAGCGAGGGAGGCATGAGTACTGCAATGCACTGCATTGGTTCGAGAGTGGCAAAGGATGCTGGTGTGAGGCACAAGTGGAAAGAGAGAGGTCAAAAAGATGATGACCTTACCATTGCTGTCCAGAACGGGGTCGGCATCTCCAGTGGCGACGGGGCCAATCAGCCGGCCTCCCATAATCCGCTGCACTCGCTGCTCCAGGTCGGTGAGGTCTTTAAGTTCAGGACGACCTCTCCCGGTCCGTAGCTGCTGCCTCCGATTGTGGGCCAGCTTGCCCTGCAAGAGAAAGGACGGGCTCTGAGTACAGTGTCAAGCCCTGATCTTGCCTGCACTGCCTCCCATGGTGGAATAGCCCTGACCGTGTCAAGCCCTGATCTTGCCTGCACTGCCTCCCATGGTGGAATAGCCCTGACAGTGTCAAGCCCTGATCTTGCCTGCACTGCCTCCAATGGTCGAATAGCCCTGACAGTGTCAAGCCCTGATCTTGCCTGCACTGCCTCCCATGGTCGAATAGCCCTGACAGTGTGTAAAGTGGTGAATGTGCATGTGATTTTCATGAGAGTCCCATAGGTGTTGGATGAGGGCTGGGCATTGGGGCTTTCAGGACCCTTTGGCCAGAAAGTGAGGTACACATGCAGGGATGAAGAAGATACTGGAAAGGGTACTCACCCTGACAACCCGAGTGAGGTCGTTGAACTTCTTTCTACATTGCGTGGGTGTCCTGGGGACCATGCTGCTGGAGGTCACTCTGTTTGCCACCTCCCTCCAAGCTTTTCTATATTCGCCAAGCAGCGGCCTCCTGCCACTGTCAGGGAAGAGGACAGGTCTTCTGCGCTCCACTGCACCAACCAGAACCTTCAGGGCACCCTCAGTAAAGCGCTGCGCTCGCTCCCTGGCCTTCTCCATGGTCATGGGCGTTGCGTTGTTGAAGCAGGACTGTCCAGGCCTAGATTCAGGGCTGCAGTGTGCAGGGCGTGGCTGCAAACCAAATCGACCCTCCCCCTTTAAGAGCAGACCGGCGCCAGCGTGCCTGCCTGCAATCGATAATTCGCCGCAACTGCGCTGCACCCGCCCTCGGTGGTAGCGCCTTGGCTCGCTGGCTTAGCGTCTTATGATAGTTGTGCACCGCCTGCTTTAGCGCAGCAGCAACCTCTTGGGGCGATGCAACTCAATTTCGGCGAAGGTGGCGCTAAGTTGCGCCGGGCGCTAAGTTTAGCGAACGCCCGGCTGTAGCGCCCCAAACGTGGCGATACTGAATTTCTAGGCCTTGGACTGTAAGCACATTTTATCTTTGTTGTCTCTGTATTTGATCATTAGCAACTTTTTTACTAACTATTTCTCTATCCATGTTTCTGTAAGGCTCTCCCTTTGTCTGGCTCCTCTCCTGTACTTATTGCACTCTCTCTGTATGCCTGTTACACTGTTTCTCTCCCTTTTCTCTCTCTGAGGTAAAAATTCAATAGCATTCTACCCATTCTTTGGGCACTAAATGGGCGTTCAACATTCCAATTTCGCAGAGGGACATCTAGCATTGGAAGTGAGAATGGAATGTGGTGGCCTCCATATTGGTTAAGGCGCTCCCTAGATGTTCCTGGCATCTGTTTGAAATGAACACTGGGTTCTGACCTTGTATTTGGACCCTTTTTGGAAATTGGTGCCGGGGGCATTTGTTTTGATTATTCTTAAGTACACCTGACAGAACATGAGGAGAACACTCAAGAAGCAGACTGCAGCAGCATATTTAAAGGGATTTTCATCTCCACTGAGGTAAGACTCTGGATATTTGGTTTGCTGGGGACTTTTGGAGCCATTTTCTGACTAATTTGGCTGCATTTGAGAATTTTTTGATACTACTGAGCTATTGGCGAACTGATTTTTGGCAACAACTGCATTGTTTTACTTCCTTGGCTGCAGTAGTATGGGAAAAAATGGGGGTGCTGCTGGGATTGCCATTGAGGCTGCCACACCAAAGGGAACATCAGCAGTATCAAGTAAGGCAGCCCAGACCTGTGGAAGCTCAAGAAGAGGGAAGCGAATAGGAGGCCTTATAGGATGTAGACCTTCCGAAACAGAATGCAATATCTGAACATGACAGAGGAGCAGTGTATGAGGAGGCTCCACTTCAGCAAGCAGGCAGTCACTGACCTATGTCACCTGTTGCAGCAGGCATTGGAGCCAAATACCAGGGCACACACAGCGCTGCCAATGGTTGTGAAGGTAATGGTGGCCATCAACTGCTATGCCACAGGCTCATTCCAGGCTGCAAAAGGTGACATGAACAACATCTGTCAGGTTACTGTCCATACAACCATCAGGCAGGTGACAAATGCCCTCTTTGCAAAGAGACAGAAATACATCACCTTCTCCATAGAGGCCACTGATCAGGACGAGAGCGTTGAGATTTGCCCACATCACTGGATTTCCTCAGGTGCTGGGCATAATTTACTCCACACAAGTTGCCCTGCATTCTCCCCTTCAGGAACCAGCCATGTTTTATAACATTCCCTGGCAGTAGTCATGTTGCGCCAGTCCTCAATTCCCCCTTTTTTCCATGGCTGCTCTGCTGACTATCCGCCCATTTTGGTCATAAGTCAAAATTCTTGGCTTTGATCTTTTGTAATTTAAGAGTATTCAGCCTTATCTCTGACAACCATAGGCCTACAATCTTTTGTACTCTTCTCCATTCCCAAAATGTGCTGGAATCCAATTAGTCAAGGAGTACCCGCAGTAAAGACTCACACACAACTTCTTTATAGAATCATTGGCCTAGAAATTCAGTGGCCTGCGCCACCAGTTTGCGCCCAAAGAGGGCTTTTGCGCCACTGTGCAAACCTAACGCGATATTTAGCGGGGCGCTAATGGTGGCGTTAGCCATTAGCGCTGCGCCGCCACCGATGATGTCATCGGTGTGCGCAGCGCCCCGCTATCGCCCCGCTGGCCATATTTGGTTGGTGCCGCCTCCCCCGTGCCGGCCGCAAACAGCGACCGGTACACGGGGCCTACCTGTGCTGGTAGTGGGGCGAGTTAAGGTGGAGGTGCGGCTGGCCGCTTTTTTGGCGGCCGCCTGCCCGCACCTCCTTCCCCGGCCTCCTACACCCCCCCCCCCGCGGCATTGCCGGCTGTTTCCAGAGAGCCCGGCACTTCTCCTTGGTGCCGGGCTCATTTGCCGGCACTCGCGAGCGGGGATCGCGCTGTTGCAGGCACCTCCCCCTTAAGAATGAGAGGAAGGCCTGCAGTACCGCAGGCTGCCGTGCCGCAGCGGGTGGCACTGCGGCACTTTACACACCGATATTCAGTTTCAGCGCCCCAAGCGGGGCGCCGAAACCCTTGTTTAGCGGCCGGCTTCCACTTGGGGCGCTGAAAGTGAATATCCCGCTGGCGCAAGTGGCTCCGCGCGCAGCGGTAATTCCGGCGCCCAGGCGAGCTGGGCGCCCCAAACTGAATTTCTAGGCCATTGAATCTTACAACACCGAAAGAGGCCAATCTGCCCATCGTGTCTGTGCCAACTCTTTGAAAGACCTAGCCAATTAGTCCCAATCTCCCGCTCTTTCCCCATAGCCCTGCAATTTTTTCTTTTTCAAGTATACACCACCCTTTCAGGCAGTGCATTCTAGAACATAACAACTCGCATCACTATTAAATCTCCCCTTTAACCTTCTCTGCTCTAAGGAGAATAATCCCAGCTTATCTAGTCTCTTCACATAACTGAAATTACAGATATGCTCTCTGTTTACTAGTTTTAGTGCAAAAGTAAACATGAATATAAAGTGGGGAACACCACCTTGTACTAACTGCTACTTTTTGCTAAAAATAGTGAACCTATGAAAATATAGTTTCACATTGTTTGAGTTCCTGCCCAACTGCAACATAACCTTGACCCAAGCACTAATGGGAAAGGGAACTCTGCATAAACATGTGAGTCAAAATTTAAGAATATTAAGAATTCCACAATTAATAGTAGACCATGTCTTATTCTGTTTCCTGACCACTTAGAAATTGTTTGGAATGGAGCTAAAAGATAATTCCTTCTGTTGAAGATATTGAGGCAGAGCAGGTTCATTTAATTACTCTGGTTCATTTACTGTGAACTGCCGGAAAGCTGTGCCAAAGTGCCTTCAGATAATTGATATGCTGTAAGTATAGCTAACCTTTTATATTCCTAATCCCCAACGCTGACAGTGCTGACTGATCCAACTCTTTTGGTGGGTTTTAAATATATCAGGCTGAGTCTTGCCTGTCTACTTATTGCCAGGGAGACCACACTTCGAGATTGGAAGAAACAACCATATTTTCTTTATTGACCAGTTGAGGTCTAATGTGATTGACTAGTGCTATACAAGTAAGTGATACACTGCATTAAAGCAGATTTACATGCCTTTGATCAAACTTGGCTTCAGCTGAAAGGAATAAAAGCTATTAAGTGATATCTTGTACTTTTCAACTCCAAATTTGTGTGTTCATTTACAAACCCCCTTATAGAGTTGGTTTATGTTTTATATGTTTAGTGCTGTTTGTCTTTTGCATGAAAAAACACATGAAGAGTTTATCTGAAGGCTGAATGGTTACATGCATTGCCCCTTGGTAGTACTGAGAAATACAGAGAGCAAGGTTCCAGATTGGAGCTGCACTCTGTGATGTGTTTGGTGATCTCAAATGTAGTGGAAGTCGGGATTCTATGATCAGCTTCACATCCCTGGTCTAAAATGAAGAAAAATTAGTTGAGGCTCTCACTCCTGATTGCTATCCAGTAGCTCCTGTGTTACAATTTTCAATGGAAATAAAAATCAGGTTGTTTCTAGAATGGGCAGCCGATCTACAACAACAGTTTCC
Source organism: Somniosus microcephalus (assembly GCF_052327205.1). Classification (NCBI taxonomy): domain Eukaryota; kingdom Metazoa; phylum Chordata; class Chondrichthyes; order Squaliformes; family Somniosidae; genus Somniosus; species Somniosus microcephalus. The sequence continues at coordinate 175,680,513 of NC_140996.1, read as the reverse complement.
TCCCTCGGCAGCAAGTTTTGTGTCATCTTTAAATTTTGAAAGTGTGCCCTGTACCCCCTAGTCTAAAACATTAATGTATATCAAAAACAACAGTGCTTCTAGTACTGAACCCTGGGGAACACCACTGTAAATCTTCCTCCAGTCCGAGAAACAGCCATTCACCACAAATCTCTGTTTTCTATCCCTTAGTCAATTTTGTATCCATGCAGCTACTGCCCCTTTGGAAGTATAGTAAACAGTGAGAAAGATAGTAATAGACTTCAAGGGGACATAGACAGGCTGGTGGAATGGGCGGACACATGGCAAATAAAATTCAACGCAGAAAAGTGTGAGGTGATACATTTTGGTAGGAAGAATGAGGAGAGACAATACAAGCTAAATGGCACAATTGTAAAGGGGGTCCAAGAAGAGACAGACCTGGGGGTGTTTGTGCACAAATCTTTGAAGGTGGCAGGACAGGTTAACAAAGCAGTTAATAAAGCATATGGGATCCTAGCCTTTAATCCCATGGGCTTCAATTTTGCTAACAAGCCTATTATGTGGTTCTTTATTGAATGCCTTTTGAAAGTCCATGTACACAACATCAACTGCACTGTCCTCATCCACCCTCTTTGTTACCTCATCAAAAATCTCAATCAAGTTAGTCAAACAAGTCTGTGCTGGCTCTCTTTTATTCGTCCATGCTCATCCAAGTGGCTGTTAATTTTCTCTCGGATTATTGTTGCTAAAAGCTTCCCCACCACTGACGTTAAACTGACTGGTCTGTAATTGCCAGGTTTATCATGCTTCCCTTTTTTGAACAAGCATGTAACATTTGCAATCTTCCAGTCCTCTTGGCACCATCCCTGTATCTAAGGAGGATTGGAGGATTGTGGTGAGCACCTCCACAATTTCTACCCTTACTTCCCTCAGCAACTTAGGATGGATCTCATTTGGACCGAGTGACTTATCCATTTTAAGTACTGCCAACCTTTCTAGTACCTCCTCTTTATCTATTTTTATCTGATCCAATATCCCGGCAACCTCCTTGGTTACTATACTTTTGGCAAAGTCCTATTACTTGGTAAATACCGATGCAAAATACTCATTTGGTACCTCAGCCATACCGTCTGCCTCCACCAATAGATCTCCATTTTGGTCCCTAATTGGCTCCACCGCTCCTCTGATAACCCGTCTACTGTTAATATGCCTATAGAAGACCTTTGGAATCCCTTTTATGTTAGAACTGCCAGGCTATTCACGTACTGTCCCTTTGTCCCTTTTATTCCCTTTTTCACTTCTCCTCCGTACTTTTTATATTCAGCCTGATTCTCTCTTGTATTATCAAGCTGACATGTGCCATACTCCCTCTTTTTCTGCTTCATCCTACTCTTTAACTCCTTTGTCATCCAGGAAGCTCTGGCTTTGGTTGCCCTCCCTTTTCCCCTTGTGTGAATGTACCTAGACTGTACCCGAACCATCTTCTCTTTAAAGGCCACCCATTGCTCCATTACATTTCTGCCTGCCAGTCTTTGACGCCAATTTACCCGGGCCAGATCCCACCTCAATTCACTGAAGTTAGCCCTCCTCCAGTTAAGTATTTTAAATCTGGATTTCAAATTCTAATTTAGGGTGCAGGCCTGGGCAAGCATCAGGTCAATGGTAATGATCTGACCCTAGAAATCATCTTATTTGCCCGCCTGAATCAACTTTTAGGCAGACCTTTAAATGGGTGCCCAGCACTCCCGCCAAAAACAGATGGAAGGCTGTTGTCGGACTCTTGATTGCAACTTTCAAGGAGAAATGGCCAAAGCTTGCCAGTCCCACATTTTCCAGGTACTGAGTGGCCTAACCGGCAAGCCTTAAAGGAACATCTGGAAGTCTCTCCCTAAAGGTAATTAAAAAAAAAAGGTTTTTGTAGGGTCCGGGCCCCACAAAAATCTTCCGGCTCATTGTTGATCCAATCTCGCTCCCCTGACAACTGCCCCTGCCCCCCCCCCCACCAGACCTTTTCTGCTAGCCAGCTGATATCCTATTCCTCCACATCAGAGGCTGGCGCCTGCAGCTTGCTGAGAAAATGTTACTGAGGCCCAAATCTGAAAGTGGTTCTAGCCTCTTGACTGCCGCATTGGGTGCATGCCGCAGCGTCCCCCCATAGTCCAGCTTTAAATGCAACATAAGCACAACAGAAATTGGAATCACACAAAACAATTTCTAAAATGACTGGGTTAGGGTGGCAAGGATGGCACTGACCTGGCTCTGAGGGGTGGTCTGACCACAGCATGAGGATTAAATTTGGGGCTAATGTAATTAACCATCTAATCGATTACATGGGCTTTTGAGCTTTTTCAAATTTAACTGGCCCTAACGGTGCCCATAGCAACTTAGGGTAAACAGCCATCCTTTTCTTCCAGTATACCATGAGGGCGAATGACGGGAAACATATGTTTCTCGTTTACATATTATTGAAATACCCTGACCATATATGGGCAGATGTATTGTACGTCCCCTGTTACTTCTAGTGGGAATTTTGGAAACGGCAGGGCTGAACAATGGGCCAGCGGATTGGCTCTCGCTGCATTTCCTGCCCCAGTCCACCCAAGTTATGCTGGGGTGCTGACGTAGAAAGAAAGACTTGCATTTATATAGTGCCTTTCATGACCACCAGATGTCACAAAGCGCTTTACAGCCAATGAAGTACTTTTTGAAGTGGAGTCACTGTTGTAATGTGGGAAACGCGGCAGCCAATTTGTGCATAGCAAGGTCCCACAAACAGCAATGCGATAATGACCAGATAATCTGTTTTAGTGATGTTGATTGAGGGATAAATATTGGCCAGGACACTGGGGATAACTCCCGTGCTCTTCTTCGAAATAGTGCCATGGGATCTTTTACATCCACCTGAGAGAGTAGACGGGGGCTTCGGTTTAATGTTTCATCCGAAAGACGGCACCTCTGACAGTGCAGCACTCCCTCGGCACTGCACTGGAGTGTCTACCTAGCTTTATGTGCTCAAGTCCCTGGAGTGTGCTACCAACTGAGCCACAGCTGACACCCAATTGGAACAGAAAATCTAGGCCATCTTTTATCAGTGGATAAAATAACATGGTCGACCGTGACCATTCCTCAGCATTGAGCTTCTTTCAGTTTCACAGCTACTCCAAGTGGCTAACCGTTTCCGCTGTCTAAGTGCACTACTTCAGACTGCTGGTAACTAATGTTAATTCACAGATAACTACTCTATTACCTAGTTTCTGACATTTCTTTATTTTTTATCATTTAACTGTGAAAAGAGATTTCCAAGTTTATGTTTTCCACTTTTCTGATAATGATTTCCCTAAAGCAGAAAGTGTTTGTTAAGAGTCTAGGGCCATCTACTGATAATGTTGGAAAACTGCTTCCTGTTAACTGAAATGAAAAACAACAACAACTTGCAATTATATAATATAGGAAAACGCCTCAAGGCGTTTCACAAAAGCATAATTAGACAAAATTGACACTGAGTCAGAGAGGAGATATTAGGAGGGGTGACTAAAAGTGTGGCCAAAGAGGTAGGTTTTAAGGAGAATCTTAAAAGAGGTGGAGAGGTTTAGGGAGGGAATTCAGCGACCACACTGATGATCTTGTTGGAATGAAAAAGCTTAGTATTGGCTACCTCTTCCTCTCTTTTGCCCCCATGCCTGCTCAGGAAGGGGTTGTGGCTCAGTCAAAGTCTTCTCATGAACGCTTGTAAAAATCTTTGGGTCACATCTGCCCCCTTCAAGCACTGCAGTGGGTGAACCACATCTCGCTTCCTGGCAGTGACAGGCTCCCTTGATACTGCCAGGGGTCATGTGGGGTTGGAGCATTACATGGAAGTCATGCCTTGACCCATTTCTGATGGCAAAATCACCCCTGAGGGAAATCCAGCCCAGAGCTTCTAGTTTCCTTTGTAATAAATTCCTCTGCAATCAGATTTCCACCCCTGTTACAGCACCAAAATGGCCCTAAATAAATTACATTCTCTGTTACAGCCACCTAGTCCGCCTTGAACTCTCTGCAGACTTTGACATGGTCGACCACACCACCCTCCTTCAACATTTCTCCTCCATTGTCCAGCTCTATGGGACTGCCCTCACTTGGTTCCACTCTTAGCTACTTAATCATAGCCAGCAGATCCAGCAATGGCTTCTCTTTCTGCCCTAAATTATTACTCCGAGTCCCCACAAGGATCTATTCTTTGCTCCATCCTCTTCCTCTGCATGCTGCCCCTTGGAGACTTCATCTGCAGACATGGGGTCAGGTTCCATATTTATGCTGACAACACACAGCTCTACCTCTCCACCAGCTCTCTCAACCCGTCTACCGCCTCTGTGTTGTCAGACTGCCTGTCCGCTAGCCAGTCTTGGATAAACTGCAATTTCCTCCAGCTAAACATTGGGAAGATCAAAGACATCTACTATATGCATATATCTTATGCATCTCCTGACCCTTTGTCCCGCCATTGGTGGCAGGGCCTTTAGCTCTGAAATTCCCTCCCTAAACCTCTCCACCCCTTCACTTCCCTCTCCTTCTTTCAGACCTTCCTTAAAATCCAAGTTTTGGTCATCCCTCCTAATATCTCCTTCTTTGACTCGGTGCCCATTTTATGATTATGCCTCTGTGAAGCACTGGGACATTTTGCTACATTAAAGGCACTATATAAATGTAAGTTGTTATATTGTAATAAATTGGTCCCTTTCTGAATAATCTATCACGCTTGGGGTCCGCAGTGTCCCCACATTCCTAAACCTTGAAATTAAGATGTAGGATAATATGAACACTTAGGCCTAGAAATTCAGTATAGCCACTTTTGGGGCGGTAAAGTCGGGCGGCCGCTAAAGTTTGCGCCCGGCGCAAAGTCGCGCCCCTTCGCCGATATTCAGTCGCATCACCCCAAGAGGTTGCTGCTGCGCAAAAACAGGCGATGCACGACTATCTTTAGGCGCTAAGCCGGCGGTGCTGAGCGATAGCCCCGAGGCCGGGCGCAGCGCAGGTGCGGCGAGTTCTTGATTGACGGCAGACACTCTGGCGCCGGTCATCTCTTAAAGGGGGAGGGTGGATTTGTTTGCCTGCCACGCCCTGCACACTGAAGCCCTCAACCTAGGCCTGACCACTTCAGCTTCACCTGTACAACGCCCAGGACTATGGAGAAGGCCAGGGAGAGAGCGCAGCGCTTCAGCGACGGTGACCTGAGGGTGCTGGTTGGCGGAGTGGAGCGCAGGCGCCATGTTTTGTTCCCAGAAGGTGGCAAGAGGCCGCTGCCCAGCGCCTACCGGAAAGCCTGGAGGGAGGTGTCCAACAGGGTGTCTTCCAACAGCGTGGTTGCCAGGACTCCTGTGCAATGCCGGAAGAAGTTCAACGACCTCACTCGGGTTGTCAGGGTGAGTACCCTTTCCAGTGTCCTCCTCATCCTTGCATGTGCACCTCACATTATGGGCAAAGGGACCTGAAAGCCCTAATGGCCAGCCCTCATCCAGCAGCTATGGGACTGGCATGAAAATCAATTGCACATTCAGCACTTTACACACTGTACAAGCTATTCGACCATGGGAGGCAGTGCAGACAAGATCAGGGCTACACACTGTCCAAGCTATTCGACCATGGGAGGCAGTGCAGACAAGATCAGGGCTACACACTGTCCAAGTTATTCGACCATGGGAGGCAGTGCAGACAAGATCAGGGCTTCACACTGTACTTAGAGGCCGTCCTTTCTCTTGCAGGCCAAGGTTGCGCACAACCGGCGCAACCAAACTGAGACCGGGGGAGGCCGTCCTGACCTCAAAGAGCTCTCCGACCTCGACCAGCGTGTGGAGCGCATTATGGGAGGCCGGCTGATTGGCCCCGTCGCCAGTGGAGATGCCGACCCTGTTCTGGGCACCAATGGTAAGGGCATCACCTTTTGGACCTCTCTCGTTCCACTTGCGCATCAGATCAGCATCCTTTGCCACTGTCCGACCAATGCGGTGAATGGCACCACTCATGCCTCCCTCGCTGCCGCCCTGTCCTCACTCTAAAGCTACTCTTGTGCCTTCCTGCTTTCAGATGGTGAATCGCCAGGTGAGGAGGCGGGCCCTCAAGCTGCCACTGTCAGCCCTTCGGAAGACGAGGAGGAGGAAGAGGAAGCTGGCCCATCAGTGCCACCCTCAGCCACGCCAGCCCATGGCGATGTAGGGGACACGTCTTCCCTGGAGGGGAGCCGGGGGGAAGGGTCGGAGGAGAGTGAAGCTCCGGGGCCCAGCAGCCTGCAGCAACGCAGGAGGGGTGGGGAAGCTCGGCGGACTTCTCCCCAGAGGGTGAGTGCGGCCTCCAGTCCTGCGACGGTGAGCGCAGAGGAGGTGCGCCTCCTAGAGGACATGGCCGTCCAGGCTGAGCGCAGGCACACTGAGCTCATGGCTGCAGTGGCAAGGATGCCTGACTCCATAGAGTCACTAGCAAGGAGTGTGCAGGAATTCGGGGCAGCACAGGCCAGGAGTCTGCAACAATTCAGTGCAGCACAGGCCAGGAGTCTGGAACAATTCAATGCAGCACAGGCCAGGAGTCTGCAGGACATCGCAGCAGCACAGTCAGCTTCTAGCCAAGTGCTCAGTCGTGCCGTCCATTCACTGGCTGGTGTCATGCGGACACAGACCAGGGCCACACGGGCACTAACTGCTGCCACCCTCGCTGGATCAGCCAGGCATCGCCAGGGCACTCGCCGCGCAGCAGCAGCCCAGCAGTCTGTCCTTCAGCTGTTTGCTGCGCATGCTGCAGTGCTGGCCCATGCGAGTGCCAATGTGTCAGGCGACCAGCGAGCACCTGCGATCTGCCAGGTTGCCACCATTCCTGCAGCCGACACTGCCACTCCGCCATTGCAGCTGCCACGAGCTGCTGGACAGACTGCTGCCGCCCAGCCAGAGTTGGAGCAGTCAGCAGCCGGCCACTCCAAGGCCAGAGCTGGTGCAGGCCGACCCCCAAGGGCATCTGCCGTCTCGCCATCTGCCCCTCAGCAGCCATCCCCCAGCCTTGCTGCAGCCACTGGGCTCCCATTGAGGAGGAGCAGCAGGGCGGGCAGGGGCCAGGCAAGGATGCGCAAGGCATCGCCCTCGCAGGGCAAAAAGTAGAGGTATGCACAAATGCCTGGTGCTTGTTGTAAGGCCGACACTGGTGCAGTTGTTTTTGTGTAAGGCCGAGACTGGTGTCTATCTTTATTTGTGTAAGGCCGAGACTGGTGTCTTTCTTTATTTGTGTAAGGCCGAGACTGGTGTCTTTCTTTATTTGTGTAAGGCCGAGACTGGTGTCTTTCTTTATTTGTGTAAGGCCGAGACTGGTGTCTTTCTTTATTTGTGTAAGGCCGAGACTGGTGTCTTTCTTTCTTTTTGTAAGGCCAAGACTGGTAGTTTTGTGTTTTTGGAGGGGGCTTCTCCACATGAGCATGTAATGTGGGAAGGGCAGAGGTTTTCAATAAATTTTTGTTGTTAAATTGCAGTGAGCATGGTTTTTTGGTTAAGTCCTGGTTGCCCTGCTCGGCTGAGGGCTTGTGGAGCGGCTACATTCATCTGCTGACATTGGCACAAGCCAGTCCCTGAGAGGGGGCCTAGAACCGACGTTCAATAAGCTGGCGACGGGCGGCCCTTGCACTTTCTGCCTCCCTCCTGTGCTGGTCCTCCTCCTCCTCCTCCTGCTCCTCCTCCTCAGGTGGTCCTCCAACCTGTGGTGGCAGTGGCTGAGTCCTGTGGATAGCCAGGTTGTGCAGCATGCAGCAAACGACCACGAATTGGGAGACTTGCTCCGGCGAATACTGTAGGGCTCCACCGGAACGATCGAGACAGCGGAACCGTTGCTTCAGGACGCCGATTGTTTGTTCGATGATGTTCCTGGTTGCTTGATGGCTCTCGTTGTATCGCTCTTCAGCAGGGGTGCTGGGCGCATGGAGCGGGGTCATCAGCCAGGTACAGAAAGGATAGCCTTTGTCCCCGATAAGCCATCCTCGTGGGTGAGGCTGTGCCTGGAACACATCTGCCACAGAAGTCTGTCGCAGGATGAAGGCATCGTGGCTGCTGCCTGGAAAGTGGGCATTGACAGCTAGGATGAGCTGCCTGTGGTCACACACCAGCTGGACGTTCAGCGAATGGTAGCCCTTCCGGTTGCGGTAATCCTCGGCATTCTCCAGAGGTGCCCGCAAAGCCACATGCGTGCAGTCAATGGCGCCCTGCACCATGGGGAAGCCCGCGAATGCTGCAAAGCCCATTGCACGCTGTTGCTGCTTGTCAAGGGCCATGGAGAAGGAGATGAACTGACGTCTCCTTTTGAAAAGGGCATTGGTCACCTGGCGGATGCAGCAATGCACGGCGAACTGGGAGATGTTGGCAATGTCCCCAGTAGCGGATTGGAAGGAGCCGGTGGCATAAAAGTTGAGAGCCACCGTCACCTTCACTTCCACCGACAGAGACGTCCTGCACCTCAGCTGTGGCTGCAGATCACCGGCAAGCAGCTGGCAGATCTCTGTGACCACGTCCCTTCTGAATCGCAGCCTCCGAACACACTGCTCCTCAGACATGTTGAGATAGGAGAACTGCTGGCGGTATACCCTGGGTGGGTAAGGCCTCCTTTGCCGACGCCTGTTGCTCCCTCTCCGTCTAGCCAGGGCTGCCACTCTCTCACGGCGTCTGTGAGCCCTTTGGATGTAATTGAGAAAGCCAGCGTTGACACCCATTGCAGCCCCCATAATATGCTGGCAAACAATGAGATGTCAATGAAGGCAACAACTATTGGAAAGCTGTGGCCTGAAGCCAGAAGTACCTGTCCGAGTGTTGGGCCAAAGCAGAAAGCTATCTACCTTGGTCTCTCTCCAAAGATCCGTTTCGCAAGAAGGTGTGCTGCAAAATGGCAGCCTTTTATATTGCAGGATGAGTGCCCTTTAATTTGCGCCCCCCGCACCCCGCATCGGCTGAGCACTGTTCCACTTAACAGTCACTAGGGGCGCCAGGTGCACAATGGGGCGTCGCCACTGAAGTTCTGGTTGGGGGCGCACAAAGGGCGTTGCACGAGGAAATGACGTCATGATCTGCGCGCACAGCTGAGCGCACGCAAAGACTTTGCGCCGCCGCTAAATCTCTAGTGAAGTTGGGGCGAGGCGCAGTTCACGTTGCGCCCGGGCGCTAACCGCCTAGCGCCCGACATCTACTCCTCCTAAGGCGCTAATGGCTGGCGCAGCCAACTGAATTTCTAGGCCTTAACACATTCATCCGAGACTCCTTTGTCATTTTTGCAGAAGCATCAATTCATTTATTTAAAACTGATTAACACACAATAGACAAAAGAACTTCAAACAAACACATGAAGTGTTTGTATGCCATGATCCCACAGTATAATTTCAAAGGCTCACTAACAAAAAGCAGCTAAGCTGATACCTGGCACGAACTATGTGAGTCAGAGAGGAAAAGTTAGCTACAGTCCGTGAACACGAGCAGTCAGTCTTGGCTTTCTGCTCAATGCTGTTCTCTTTTACTTTCTAAATTGACTTTGCTAAGCTCAGTTTGTCGTTACCTCCTTCCCAGTCTGTGTAGTGAAGTGTCTGTTCTGTAGAGAGATAAAACAAACTGCTGTGTGCGGCTATTTTAAACACCCCCTCCTCCCTATGAGAGGGTGATGTCTGTTACTATGGCAGCCTTTAAAAGCGGGGTGGGTAGGTGTGCAACCTTTCTAACTTCAGAGGGTCAGTGTATGTATTTTGTATTGGGTTAGGGGACATTGTCTTTGCTCTCCAGGGATTGCCTGATTCCTATACAAATTGGGGGTTTTTTTGTACAATTTTCTGGTTTCTTCTAGCCTGTTTTCTGAACTATTTTTATTCCTTACCCAAATTTTCTCAAGAGAAAGTGCCATTGAGAAACTCACAGCAGGGATTCTTCTGCTGTGTTGCTCATGGCTCATCTGCATTTCACTGCCTCGCTGGCGTGCAAAACACACACATTTTGTCTCAGCTTCTATTTAAAAATAAAATACCTGTTTCTGTAGGGGTCTTATAGAGTTTATATTTTCAACTCTGATGTTTTACTGATTTAGTAGCACTTCAAAAGAGTAGCCTAGAAATTACCGTTGGTGATATTAGTGGATGAATGCTTAACACATTGTTATGACATTCCTGTCAATTATTTTACCACAGGCTTTAATGCATTTATTTTAAATGGATGAACGCCTCTGTTAAAATAATAGGCAGAGGAATGTTATACGAGTGCTGCTTGTCCGACATCCAGTATTGGATGAGCAGAAATTTCCTCCAGTTAAATATTGGGAAGGCCGAAGCCATTGTCTTCGGTCCCTGCCACAAACTCCATTCCATAGCAACCGACTCCATTCCTCTCTCTGGGCACTGTCTGAGGCTGAACAAGACCATTCACAACCTTGACCCTGAGCTGAGCTTCCTATATAATCTCTCCATCAGAAAGACCTGCTTCCACCTCCATAACATTGTCAGCTGTGGCTCAGTGGGTAGCACTCTCTAGGTGGGAGGGGCTAGGAGTGAGCCAGGTGTTGCTGGTTGCCTGATTGCAGCTGGGAGTTGGAGGGAGTTTTGTAAAAAGTTGGTGGTGGGTTTTGGGGTTTGGTTTTCAGGTTTTAGGGCCTTTTTGGAGTGCCGGGCCCCTCAGAGGACAATGTTCCCGAGAGGAATTTAATTAGGGAAGAAACTGTGGTGGGAAAGGGAAAAAAAAGTTCCAAAGATTTGGGCCGGGACCTCAGGAGGTTTGGTAAAGAAAACACGGTGTGAAGATAAGAAGATTCGAGCTTGGGATATTATTCAGGCAGTTCATGAGGACTGTGGCGAGCGAAGCTGCTTTGCCTGCCCACCTAAGCCAAATGTGGGATTCGAGGTGACGGTCAGTGGTCGTGAGGAGGTGGAAAGACTGTTACTCAGCCTGAAAGTTGGTGAGAAATTCTTGGAGGTGACTCTGCTATATTCAGAGGAGGTGGTGGTTTCATTTTTAAACTTGCCAGTTTACATCGCGGACGAAGTGCTAAGCAAGAAGTTGGAGTTGTGGGACATTAAAATCTGTTCTGCAATAAAAAGGAGGTACTATCCGGGAACACGGGTAGCAGACAGAACCCGGTATGTAAAGGTGCGGTTCCCAGAGGGGGTGAGGTCATTGCCGTACAGTATGAAGTTCGAGACACTGGAAGGAGTGCAGTACTTTCGTGTGCTGCATGATAACCAAGTAAAGGTGTGCTATTATTGTCTTGGACATGACCATCTCGTAATAAACTGTCCAGACCTGTATTGTTACAATTGCGGTGAGTCGGGACACATTGCTCGGAGCTGCAAGGCGGAGAGCTGTGGGGTGTGTCACAAAGGCCCCACCCGCTGTGAGTGTGTGGCAGAAGGGAGTGATATGAGTGATGAGGAGATGGGAGAAGGAGCAGGAGATGAGAGTGGAACGGCCGGAGGAGCAGTGCAGTCGGAGGAGATGGGAGAAGGAGCAGGAGATGAGAGTGGAACGGCTGGAGGAGCAGTGCAGTCGGAGGACACAGCCGGTAAAATGAAGGAGAAAGGAGCACAGGAAGTGGCAGAGGATGGCGGAGCAGAGGACAGGATGAAGATGGCAGAAAACACGCCGAGTGCTGTGGAGGGGAACAAAGACAGCAGCGGGCAGCGAGGGTCAAGTGCAGACTCGAGCCTTAGTGCAGTTCGGCTCCCCCTGGGGAGTCTGGTGTCTGCGGGGGGAGAGGTGGCGGGAGCGGGGTGTGTGGTGGAAGTGAGTGCTCCAGGGAGAGGCAGGGAGTCGGATATCTTGGTGAGCGGGAGGGGGCAGGACGGGGAGAGGGTGCAAGAGGCAGGAGCCTTAAAGGGACAGCAGGATGGAATCGGCGAGATAGAGACGTCAGAAGGGAATAATTTAGGTGCGCCATTGTCCCATGGAGTGAGGGAACAAGGTGCAAGGGTCAGAGGTAGAGACGTGGTCGAAGGGAGCGGCACAGTGGGAGAAACTGCGATAGCAGGAAGACTCTCTATGGGAGATGAAGTATCTGACGGGGAGCAGGATTATGTATCTGACGGGGAGCAGGCACAGGGGGTTGCAGAAGAGCTTGAGTGTGAGGAATTAGAGGGGGACAGAGACATGGAAGTCGAGGGTGGGGTGGCATCATGTGGAAAGGGAAAGGTTGGTGAGGGCAGAAGGAGGGAGAAAGGGCAGCTCCTGGGCCCAAACTTAATGCAAGGAAGAGGCTGAAACAGCAGGGAGGGGTCAAACAGGAGGTGAAAAAGAGCCGGAGGCTGCAGGAAAAAGCAACAGCTGCCCGAAAAGTTGAGAAGGAGCATGAGAGGAGGGAAGAGCCAGAGATTAAATGATGGGGAGATTATCAGGCATATTTCCCTTCTTTGGAGCCATGATTACATTGGTCTCGATTAATGTGAAAGGACTGAGGGGTGAGAAGAAATTGCAGCAGTTGTTGCAGGGTTTTAAAGGTTCGGACTTGTGTCTGCAAGAAACCTTTTGGGATGAGGATATTCTAGAAAGAGTTCAGAAGGTTTGGAAGGGAGAGGTGTTTGCAAGTTGTGCAAACAATAACTGTAGAGGGGTGGCTGTTTTGGTGAGTCCGTCCATAAAAGAAAACGTTGCCTTGGTGCACAAGGACACTGAGGGGAGATTTTTACGGCTAAGGGTAAAAATGGAGGGATTTAATTGCGATCTCTTTAATATCTATGCACCGAACGACCATTGCAAGCGTCGCGAGTTTTTTCGGGGGTTATTCACTGAAGCGGCAGAGGTGGAAAATCCTTGTATAGTGGGGGATTTTAATGTATTTTTATCTCGGATGGACATTTCAGCCCAGATGACCTTTAAGGATGATAACTCCAGAGGGATGATTGTAAAAATGACGGCAAATTTAAATTTGAGAGACTTATGGAGGGACCGGAATCCCATAAAAAGGGAATTCTCCAGAGCAGGTTGGGTGGGTGATGTTTTAAGACAGAGCAGAATAGATTTTGTGTTAATGCGGGAAGGGTTAAATTCGGAGGTGATGGAGATTTATTATAAAAAAGTATTTTTTAGTGATCACTCGGCTTTGGTTCTTAGAATTAGGAACAGCAGAGTTAAGATCGGTTCAGGGGTGTGGATTTTAAACAATCAATACCTGAAAGAAATTGCTTATAAAGAAGGGATTATAAATATAATAAAGAATGCTCAGAAGGAACCTTTGTTCTTGAAAGAAAGAAGAGTTTGGTGGGACAATTTCAAATATGAGGTAAAAGTTTTTTCGGTACGTAATGGGAAAAAGAGGGCGGCAGCTAACCGGCATCGAGAAGAGAATATAAACAAAAGGTTTACGGATGTCTGTAAAGCAGTTGACGGAGGGGATAAGGGAGCTGAGACTAAGTTCCAGGTGCTAAAGGAAGAGTGGGAATTATTGCAAGCTGAAAAATGCAAGAGGGCCATTCTCTGTGCAAAGGCTAGCGATGCATTGGAGGGCAAAAGATGCACCAGATATTTTCTAGAGCAAGAGAAGCTGCGACAGAGATTATCGTTAATTGAAGAGTTGAAGGTTGGGGAGAAGATCATTCATGAAAGTGGGGAGATTTTAGAGGCGGCTAGCAGCTTTTATCAAGAGCTATATACAAAAGAAGACATTTCCAATTTGGCGATGGAGAAGGTTACTGCTTTTACTGAAGAGGGTTTAAAGGAGGATGAGAGAAGCATTTGTGACAAAGAAGTAGGATTAGCGGAAATAAAAGTAGCAATAAATGGAATGAAGGGGGGGAAAAGCCCAGGGTCTGATGGACTAAGTGCAGAAATTTATAAAGAATTTTTCGAGATTTTAAGTCCATTGCTCTTAGAAGTTTTTAAGGAAATTAAAATTGAGGGAAGCCTGGCCCCATCTATGAGGAGAGGTATCATAAGCTTAGCTTAGAAAAATAAAGGGGATAGACAGGATCTGAAGAATTGGAGGCCCATCACATTATTAAATGTGGATTATAAGATCTTGGTGAGGGTTATGGCAAATCGTTTGAAGGAGGTGTTACCGGAGATAGTTTGGCCCTCTCAGTCCTATGGAGTCATTGGCCGGGACATCGCAGACTCTGTGGTCTCAATCCGAGATGCGATAGAGCTCATGGAAGAGAGTGGGAGGGAGGCTTATGTATTAAAGATAGATCAAGAGAAAGCCTTTGATAGGATCTCTCATGAGTTTTTATTGAAGGTTTTGGAAGCATTTGGTTTCAAGGAAAATTTCATTCAGTGGATAAGGATTTTTTATTCAAACATATTTAGCTGCGTTAAATGTAATGGTTTTTTATCCAAGTATTTTCTGATACAGAGATCAGTGAGACAGGGTTGTCCCTTGTCCCCATTGTTGTACACATTGGTAGCAGAACCATTAGGTTACATGATGTGAAAGAAACAAGGTGTAGTTGGGATTGTGGTCCCCAGTTCTGGGCTGGTGTTGGTGATACACCAATATGCAGATGACACAAACTTAACATTGAGAAATGGGGAGTCAGTGAGGAAAGCTATGGATGTAGTGGAGGAATATTGTAGAGCTTCAGGAGCCAGAGTGAATTATAGTAAATCCCAATGCCTGGTTGCAGGGAGGTGTAGGGGAGAATGGTTGGGGGAATGCCCCTTTAAGGTGGTGGAAGTTTTGGAAGTTCTGGGGGTGCATATGGGGTGCAAGAAAGACAGGGATGAAGTGGATCGATTAAATTGGGAACCGAAGGTTATGAAAATGAAAAGATTTTGGGAAGATGGGAAAGAAGGTGGTTGAAAGTGCAAGGAAGAGCGACAGTGGTGTCTGCTCTCCTGCTATCTAAGCTATGGTACTTATTGACGGTGGAGGATATTCCTGAGTGGGCGGAAAAGTCCATCCGAGAGGCTTGTGTGAGGTTTTTATGGGAAGGGAAACCAGCCTTGGTGGCATACAATACCATCATTGGACGGAGAAATCAGAGAGGACTCAATTTTCCAGATATTGATTTGAAGAAGAAATCCTTTAGAATCAAATGGGTGAAGAGATTTCTTCAGAAGTCAAATACAAGTTTTTGGAAGAGTTGTTTTGAGCATTTTTAAAAACGAAGTGGGATAGGAGGGCAGGGGATATTGTAAATGGAATACAATAATATGTTTTTGAAATCAATTAAACTTCTCCCTAGGTTTTATAAGGGGGTTGTAGAGACTTGGGCCCAATTTTTGAAGAGTGTGCAGTTTATGCCCAAGGGGGCTGAGGAATTTTTAGATCAGCCCTTATTTTTGAACAGGTGGGTCAACATCGAAGGAGAGGTTTTATTTAATCAAGCTTTTATAAAAGCTGGGATTATATCGGTGAAAGATGTATTATACGAGGTGATTCCAGGTTGGTTGCCGGAAGCGATAGTGAGGGACATGGTGTGGGAGGAGGATCAGGAGGTAGAAGGAAAAGCAATAGAAATCATGTATGAGAAGATTGTGAGGGCAATGCCACAGGATTGGATGGAAGAAATAAATGCGGAAATCTCCAAAGGAAGTAAAATGCGTCCTGCTTTTCCAAGCTTTGTACTGGAGAAAGGGGGAGAGTTGGTCCAATTTGACAACTGTAATACACGAGATTTCTATGAGGTATTCAGAGAATGGAGATTCAAGACACCTGCTGGTCAGGAGTTTTGGCAGAGTATATACCCACAGCTGGACTTCAACAGGATTTGGAAGGGAGTGTGGGCGAATTTTAAATGCCCAGAATGGATTGAACTGGATTTCAAATTGGCTCATAACCGGATTTTTACCATGACGGTCTTGTGCAAGATTGGACGAGTGGAGGCGCCAACTTGCCCAATGTGTGGGACACGGGATGAGACTCTGTCCCATTTACGTGTTATGTCCGCAGTTAAATGACTTTAAGTACTGTGTTCGACAGTTGTGTGAAGCTTTTTTGCTGGGTGGGGACCGAAGAGCGAGAATGGGAATCCTGTGGGACTCAATTTTGAGATGGGGATTGCAGGAGAGTCTGCCTGAGTCTAACGGAGCGGCAATTAATTTAGTGTTCAGTTTGGCTAGATTCGTGATTATGCAAAGAAGGAATGCTCTGTTTTTTAAGGGGAGGAGAATCAATCTAAAAGAGTATTTTAAATATAAGCTAAAAGATCATTATAAGGCTCTGTGAATGTTTTATTCAGAAAGGAATTTAAAGACAGTATTTTACAACCAATTTTTAAAGTGCAATAGATTAATATATGTTACAGGTGACAAATTAAACTTCAGGTTTTGATGTTAAAATGTGGTGGCGGAATGGCTGTGCAGAGCGGTGGAATTGATTTGTATCATACAATGTAATGATCACGATGTTGTAAATGTTCTTAATGTTCAATAAAGTATAATATAAAAAAAAAGTGGGTCGCACACTCTGCCTCTGAGTCAGAAGGTTGTGGGTTCAAGTTCCACTCCAGGGACTTGAGCACAAACGTCTAGGCTGATACTCCCAGAGGTGCTGTCTTTTGGATGAGACATTAAACCGAGACCCCGTCTGCTCTCTCAGGTGGATGTAAAAGATCTCAAGGCACTATTTTGAAGAAGAGCAGGGGAGTTATCCCCAGTGTCCTGTGTTAAGTCTGTGTGTTCTAGTTATTGTTAATAAGAATCACTGCACACAGACCACAAGAGTAAATTCAACAGGTCTTTACTAGTCGGAGGTCAGGCTGAACTGCCCAATAAATCATTACACAGCACTTATATACCGGTGTGGTCACCACCGGTATTACAGTATACAGCAGCCAAGATAAAGTAGTGCATCTCTTAAAATAGTTCTCTTAAAGGTGGAACGGTTACATACACCACAATCCTCCCTTTTTAGCTTAACAGTATATATTCCCCATTAAACATAACATAATAACATATATACACAACTTCATGTAAAAACAGTTCACAGATTCAGTCTCTGAGGAGGCCTCCTGATCCGAGACGGATAACGCCTTTCAGGGGTCTCTGGTTCTCGTTGCTGGGGTGACTCATCTAGTTGATCCCCTATGGATAGGACATCATCATCAGGTATATTCACTTCTGAGGTAGATGCTTCAGGTTCGCTAACTTCCTCCACGGTTGTCTCTGTCGTAACCATGGGCTCGACCCTTGTTCTCGATCCCACCAGTTGGTCAGCATGACGTCGCATTACATTTTCACCAACATCTACCGTGTACATCAGGGGTCCTTGTCTGGCCCGAATTGTTCCAGATTGCCATTTCTCGTTTTTATAGTCCCTGGCTAACACCGGTTGTCCTATTTCAAAACTCCGAGTGGGCTTGTTATTGATATGCTGGAACTGTTTGTTTTCGACTTCCCTCCGCACATTTGGTTTTAACAAGTCCAACCTGGGCCGCAACCTCCTGTTATAGAACATCATGGCAGGACTTTGGTTTGTTGTTGCATGGGTGGCGTTTCGATATGCCAGTAGGAAATTGTCCACCTTGTGTTGCAGTGGAATCTGATCTTCGCTCATGGCCTTTATTGCCTTTTTGAACGTCTGTACAAACCTCTCGGCCAGCCCATTCGTAGCTGGATGATATGGGGCAGAGGTATAATGTTTCACCCCATTCTTCTTCAGGAATTTCTGGAATTCCTCTGACACGAACTGTGGTCCGTTGTCTGAACATATTTGCTCTGGCAATCCATTTCTTGCAAATATCGTTCTTAGCACCGCGATCGTCTTCTCCGAGGTAGTGGTAGTCATTTTAATCACTTCTGGCCATTTAGAATGTGCGTCCACCGCAATTAAAAACATGGAATCCATGAATGGACCAGCAAAGTCAATATGTACACGTTGCCATGGGGTTGAAGGCCATTCCCATGGATGCAGCGGTGCAATTAGAGGTGCATTTTGGACTTTTTGGCACCCTGAGCAGCTTTTCGTCAGATCCTCTATCTGTTGGTCGATACCCGGCCACCACACATAAGCCCTAGCAAGGCTTTTCATCTTGACTCCCCCCAGATGACCTTCATGTAGTTCTTTTAGAACTCTCTCTCTTAACTTAGGAGGGATAATCACCCTTGTTCCATACATCAATGTTCCCTGACAGATGGACAGCTGTTCTCGTCTTGCTGAGAATGCCGGTAACAGTGGATCACCATGGGCTGGCCATCCCTTTACTGTCAATTCGTAGACCCGGGACAGTGTCGGGTCATTCCTAGTCTCCCTTTCAATATTTGCATTGGTGACAGGTAAACATTCGATGATGGTCGAGTGAAATAACTCCACCGGGTCAACCGTTGGTGCCTCCTCCTCGGTAGGTAGTGGCAGGCGCGACAGCCCATCAGCATTACCATGCTGCTTTGTACCTTTGAATTCTATCTGATATTGATGTGCCCCTAGGAAAAGGGACCATCTCTGGAGCCTCTGTACTGTCATCACCGAAACACCCTTCTTAGGGTTAAAAATGGATACCAACGGCTGGTGGTCTGTCAGCAGTGTAAACTTCTGGCCCTGCAGGTAATGATTAAACTTCTTTACTCCCCACACAAGGCTGAGCGCCTCCCTATCTATCTGAGCATAGTTGCGCTCAGCGGAGGTCAATGATCTGGATGCAAATGCGACTGGCCTTTCCAAGCCATTTGGCAACTTGTGTGAGAGTACTGCTCCAATACCATAAGGAGAAGCATCGCAAGCTAAACGAATAGGTAGCGTTGGGTTGAAGTGAGCCAACACTTCCTCTGAGGTGATCAATGCCTTGCTTTCGCGAAAGGCCTTCTTACAGTCCTCGCTCCACTTCCATGGTACTTCTTTCTGCAAAAGAGCGTTCAGCGGGTGCAGCACCGTGGATAGATTTGGCAGAAACTTATGGTAATAGTTAATCAACCCTAGGAACGACCTCAACTGGGATACATTTTCCGGAGCGGGAGCCTTCACAACAGCTTCGATCTTGTCAGGTGACTTGTGCAGCCCCTCCTGGTCAATGACATGACCACAGTACGAGATCCGTTTCTGAAAGAACTCACATTTCTGGCGATTAACTCGAAGTCCATATTCCTTCAATCTGGTGAGCACCAGTTTCAAATTTGCAAGGTGTTCCTCATCGTCATCTCCTGTAATCAGGATATCGTCCAAGTAACATTGAGTGCTTGGAATTCCCTGTAATACCTGCTCCATGGCCCTCTGCCAAATTGCTGGAGCCGAAGCCACTCCAAAAACCAGTCTATTATATCGATACAAGCCTCTGTGCGTGTTGATTGTGAGATACTGGCGCGACTCTTCCTCGACTTCCATCTGTAAGTACGCTTGCGCCAGGTCTATCTTGGTGAAGTGTTTCCCGCCAGACAATGAAGCAAAGATATCCTCAATCCGCGGAAGCGGATATTGCACCGTGTGAAGCACCGGATTAACCGTGATCTTGAAGTCTCCACAGATGCGGACCTTCCCCGGTTCCCCTGGCTTGTTACTCGATGAACGCTTCATGACGGGAACAATGGGCATGGCCCACTCACTCCAGTCCACCTTAGACAGTACTCCTGAACATTCTAGCCCTTCCAGCTCAGCTTCCACAGCAGGTCGTATCGCATAAGGTACCGGTCTGGCTTTGAAAAATTTTGGGTTTGCATGTTCTGCAATCTTGATTTTTGCCGTAATTCCTCTCAGTGTTCCCAGTCCCTGTTAGAACACCTCTTTAACCTCATCCAATATTTTGGGCAATCGTTCAGGTTTGACATCTTTTTTTCCGGAATCTACCGTTATTGCTTTTAGGGAGTGCCAGTCCATATTTATTTTCCTGATCCACTCCCGTCCCAGAAGTGGTGGACCTCCCTCAGGTAGTACATATAAGTCCATTCCTTGGTGTTCTTTGCCCTTGTGTACCACCTTGACTTTTATCTTTCCGATGGGGTATACTCTTTGCCCCGTGTATGTCTGCAATACTATCTCCGTATCCCGTAGGGGAATATGTGTGAATAACCTTTTGTAATCTTGCTTATTCATGACCGTCAACGCCGATCCGGTGTCCAATTCCATCTTCACTTGGACTCCTGCTATCTGAAGTGTGACCCAGATAGTTTGTAGGTCAGCTTCCTTACTCACATTGTGAATTCTCAGACTACCCAGTTCCTTGCTGTTGGAGTCTGAATCCGAATTCTGTTCATCCGAACTCTTCTCAGCCACCTTATGTACCTTTCTGCACTTTTCCTGCGGTGACTTTTTGTTGCTGGTCTTCTTTCCTGACCGGCATACTTTAGCTATGTGACCAAGCTTGCCACATTTTCTACATTCCTGATTTTTAAACCAGCATTGGTTCTGATCGTGTGTTGTCTTTCCACAACGATAACATTTCGCTGTACCCAAAGCCATTTGATCTAAGCTGAGTACCGCTGCCTTCAGCTGCATTTCCGCAGTGCCTCTCGCTGCGGCTTCGTGCGATGCTGCAATAGTGACAGCCTTATCAAGTGTAAGATCATTCTCTTCAAGCAGCCGCTTTTGTGTTCCTTCTTTCGACAATCCACACACGAATTTGTCTCTCAGTGCCTCTGTCAGTCTTTCCCCAAACTGACAGTATTTCGCTAGCTTACGCAGTTCAATTAAATACTCCGCGTTGCTTTCCTCTTTCAGTTGCATTCTCGCATAAAATTTAAATCGTTCCGCTAACATCAGCGGTGTGGGGTTCAAATGATTTCTCAGGACAGCAACAATATTAGCGAAAGCCTGATCCGTCGGTTTAGCTGGTGATAGAAGATGCTTCAATAGCCCGTATGTCTTCGCACCCATTGAGTTTAGTAAGGTTAGTGCTTTATCTTCATCTGATATTTTATTTGCCTTACAATAAATCTCTATGCGTTCTACATACGTGGCCCAATCTTCAACATCGGGATCGAAATCGTTGATGTTACCACGCTTAGGCATCCTCGCAATCTTCTTGAGAAACAAAAAGAAATTTTTATTTTATTTTTTTCAAAATGGCGGTTTCCCGCGCTTGTCTTCTTCCCCCGCCTACGAAAATGGCGGCTTCCCGCGTTTGCCTTTCTCCCCCGCTGGCTGTAATGGCGATTGCCGTATTGCTGCGTTCGCCCTTCCCAGCGGTTCTCAAATCGTGCCTCCCAGCCCCTCTTGCAGTCCGGTCCTTTCCCCCGGCTGCGGCTGAGTTCTCCGCGTTTTTTTAAAATTTTATCCCGCGCCTTGCGGCCTCGGTAGCTGCCCGGCCTTTTTCCCCGGTCGCGGTCGAGCTCTCTCTCGACGCTGTTGCGTCTCCCAGCCCGCTTGCAGCCCGGTCTTTTACACCGGCTGCATTTGCATTCACCGCGGCTCCCGTGCCTTACGCTGCCCCAGTCTCAGCGCCTCTGGCCCCGACTTCTGTCCGGCTCTTTTCCCCGGCCGTGGTCGAGTTCTCCGCCCTTATATCCTCCGTTTTTCCCTCCCCTACTTCACAGCCAACGTGGCCGACTTGCTGCTCGTCGCTGATCGGCTTACCCACCACCGTGATAGAAGGGATGATCACTGCCTGTTGCTGATGGAAGGCTTCGTGTCAGGATTCTTCCTTGCTCTTCAGACCCAAGTCTTTTCTCAGCAGGATGATGAGGGCGGATGCCTCTTCTCGACGCCCGTTAAACTGCCTTGGATATATCTCTGCCGCAGGGTAAGATCGTCATCGTCGCCACTGTTAAGTCTGTGTGTTCTAGTTATTGTTAATAAGAATCACTGCACACAGACCACAAGAGTAAATTCAACACGTCTTTACTAGTCGGAGGTCAGGCTGAACTGCCCAATAAATCATTACACAGCACTTATATACCGGTGTGGTCACCACTGGTATTACAGTATACAGCAGCCAAGATAAAGTAGTGCATCTCTTAAAATAGTTCTCTTAAAGGTGGAACGGTTACATACACCACATCCTGGCCAATATTTATCCCACAATCAACATAACAAAAAACAGATTATCTGGTCATTATCACATTGCTGTTTGTGGGAGCTTGCTGTGTGCAAATTGGTTGCCGTGTTGCCCACATTACAACAGTGACTACACTCCAAAAATATTTAATTGTCTGTAAAGTGCTTTGTGACATCCAGTGGTCATGAAAGGTGCTATATAAATGTAAGTCTTTCTTTCTTTTGTCTCCGCCCCTGCCTCAGCTCATCTGCTACTGAAACCCTCATCCATGCATTTGTTACCTCTAGACCCAATTATTCCAATGCTCTCCTGGCCTGCCTCGCACCTTGCACCCTCCGTGAACCTGAGCCCATCCAAAATTCTGCTGCCCATATCCTAACTCGCACCAAATCCCGTTCACCCATCACCCCTGTGCTCACTACATTGGCTCCTGATCCGGCAACACCTCGATTTTAAAATTCTCATCCTTGTTTTCAAATCCCTCCATTGCCTCTCCCCTCACTATCTCTGTAACCTCCTCCAGCCCCACAACCCTCTGAGATATCTGCGCTTCTCCAATTCTAGCCTCTTGCGCATTCCCGAATTTCTTCGCTCCACCATTGGCAGCAGTGCCTTCAGCTGCCTTGGCCCTAAGCTTTGGAATTCCCTCCCTAAACCTCTCCGCCTCTCTACCTCTGTCTCCTCCTTTAAGAAGCTCCTTAAAACCTACGTCTTTGACCAAGCTCTGTCCTAATACCTCCTTATGTGGCTCGGTGTCAAATTTTGTTTGATAACACTCCTGTGAAATGCCTTGGGACAGTTTACTGTGCTAAAGGTGATATATATAAATGCAAATCGCTGTTCATCCACTAATATTGCCAATAGTAATTTCTAGGCTAATCTTACTGCATGCAAATGTTCCTTATTGATTTTCATAAGGTTGATATTTGTGCAATGAATATTTATTTAAGTTGCAATAAGTTTATAATTTAGATACTTTTTTTACTCACCACCATAAAAGCTTTCCATATTGTTTACTAAAAAAATATTTATATTGATTATTCTTTTGTCCCATGTCTCCTTTTCTTGGCCTTTGCACATGATCATCAATGTGGCAGTGTAACCTGACACAGGTTCTTGGAATCAGGGCCCGGATTTTGTTCTCAGCGGCGAAGGAACAACGCTCGCCATTCACCTCGCTGACAGTTCCCCACAGAGTTTTTGCGGACTTGTCAGTGGAGATTTACCCTAATCCGGCATCTGTTTCAGCATGGTGCCCTCTACAGGGGATCTGTGGCATATGTGAGCAGGTCAGCAAGGCTCTTCAACCAATCAGATTGAAGAATCCTCACTGAGACACACAGGGGAGAAATTGGCCTCCTTTGCGCCTTCCGCTACTGACGGTGGGCTTACCGACCGGGCGTGGTGAAATTACCAACGATCACGAACTTCCATGGCGGCCGGCGCTAAAACTTACCGCCTCGATCTCCTGCGCTCCGCAGATTGTGATGGCATCTGGTGCACAGCGCCCTGTTATCGCCTCGGATGTAAAATTCGCTTCTGCCCCCTGCAGCATCGCTGGGTGTCTTAGAGTGCTTGGGGCTGCTATGCGCGTATCGCAGGTGCTGTCGACGATCATTCCTAGCCTTAGCCTTCAATGACCACAGCTTTAGCCCTTCCCTTTAAGGGAAGGAAGGAGACTGTAAAACCGGCAGCACTGCACGGAACATTGTGCAGCACACTGCCGCTACCACTCCTGTCGCTCCCTTTAGGGCTCTAAGGCAAGTGATAGCGCTTGATTTAGCGCACCACTTCCCTCATGGAGCGCTAAACTGGAAGTTCCTGTCTTAATCAATTGTGTAGTGCCCAACGATACTTTTGCGCTCCCGCAAAAGTTAGCGCCACAGAGGCCAAACCATGAAGTATACAGCAGGAAATATAAATTAGATTTAAATGTTGTACAGAAAGCAAAATAAAGATTGGGAAATACAGATGAGATTAAGGGAAAGTGATGAAAGAGACAGACAGAAAAACTAAAAAAAAAAAATTATTTTAATTTAAATTAAAAAAAAATCTTCAACATTAATTTTCTTCTGAGGGAATGAGACGCCACGCTTATAAAATTAGATTTTCAGGGCCAGAGAGGTTGTTCAGTGGTAATTATCACTTATCACATCATTAAAACTCACCTATTCCTGAATGCACCAGTCCTAACTTTTTCAACCGTCTTTAGTACGGAACTAGTGGGCAAGTACAGCAAGTTCACGCCGTTGCCATCATTTCAATGCCAAATCTATAGGTGAGGACTACAACAGCGCACCCTGTGGAGGAGGAGGGTTTCTCTGACAGCAACTTCCGGATTTCCGTGTTTAACTCTGCAAGTGCGTACTCCAGAAGTGGCTGTCCGATTTCCTCCATTATAACGCTGAGCGCTGATAGCCTCACCATTATTCTCATCGGAAATTCCGGCATCTGGCTCTCTTATCCTGTGGGTCCTCCACGAGATTTAGAGAACATTTCACAAGCGCATCTAAAATATTGTATTATTTTTAACAGAACTCCCAAAGTCATTATTTCCACTTAAAGCAGTGATAATAGTGTTGATATGGTCCCGGTATAAACTGCAGGCCTCAGTAATGAATACAAGCGTCTTTGCATTATCACTGCAAGTATTTGTATTAGGAAAAAAAGCCGCACAGTGCGTTATATTACTAAGGTAAGGATAGGTTTTGAAGAAAATTTTCATTTTCGGCTTTCATTGTAGTGGACGATCTGGAAGGTTCCTGGTTAGTTTGGATCTATACCCTAATAATTAGTTAAATTAAGAATTTTCCATCTTGTGTGGAAACAACTTTTATGGCCAAGTAAACATTGGAGGAATTTGGTTAGTGGAAATTTAGTCAAAACCCAGTTTTACATCCAACTTCCAAATTCCTGTCTGGCAGAAAGTAAGTGGTAAACTTAAAAGCACCTGGAAGATCCCCTCCTTTGCACCACCCATCTCGGGGTCTGCCCTAACGTGAAGTTAGCACAGCCAACGAGATGATAATGTGGAAGATGAGTTTACTGAGTATCATCCCGAACTTCCCTAATCTAGCACTTCCCTCGCACTCCTAGGCAGGGTTTGAGGAAAAGCCCGACATCAGAAGTACTAACTGGTTTCACCTCTGATTTCCAGCCTCTTTCTCCATCACAATCTTACATTTTTGACTCAATTTTATTGATACCATAGTCATTTCTCTTCTAAACTTTCCATCCTTGTTCCTTCAAATGCTAAATTCTACAAACTCTTCCTCCTCCCTGTGCCCTCATTGAAATCAAGACTCATTCCAATGTCTCCTATTCTATTTCAATTCTTCCAGGGCCTCAAACTATGGAACTCCTTACCTCTCTCAAGAATTTTAAATCCAAACTTGGCATTCCTAACCATTACTTGATTTACCTCCTCTTCTCTCCTATTCCTACTACTGTACCGTGGCTTTTCAATTAAAAAAATGTTCCTTTAAGATACAAAGGAAGAAATAACAAAATCCTCGTATAGAGGCCGAAGTTTTAAAGGAACTAAATGCCATAATTAGGGTCACTGAAACTTTAATGGTTTGATATCCAGATCCTGATTCAATACTGAGCAATCTGGCTTATTTTATTTACGTTAGAAGTGCTAGCTTGACTCAATCGGTAGCATTCTAACTACTAAGTCAGAGCTTGTGAGTTGAAGACCCACTATGACACGTAAGGGCAGCACTGAGGGAGTGCTGCATTGTCGGAGGTGCTGTCTTTCAGATGAGACGTTAAACCAAGGCTCTGTCTGCCTGCTCCGGTGGACAGAAGAGCTCCCATGATAGTATTTGAAGAAAAACAAGGAGCTCATCTGTGTTATGTTCATAAATAAATAGACGTTTTCATTATGAACAGCTAGCTTGAACTAGTCATTTATTCAGCCATGTGGACTAGTGTACAGGCATCCATCTTGACTACTGCCTTGTGGGTAGCCCACTACTAAACATACAGCTCCACCTAGTGTACCATTCTAGATGTTCGAGTGGATGATCCATCTCGGCCTCATAGATACATAGATAGAACATAGAAGATAGGAGCAGGAGTAGGCCATTCGGCCATTCGAGCCTGCTCCACCATTCAATGAGATCATGGCTGATCATCCAAATTCAGTACCCGGTTCCTGCCTTCTCCCCATATCCCTTGATCCCTTTAGCCTTAAGAAATATATTCAACTCTTTCTTAAATCTACTTAATGAACTGGCCTCCACCGCCCTCTGTGGCAGAGAATTTCACAGGTTCACCACTCTCTGGGTGAAGAAATTCCTCCTCATTTCAGTCCTAAATGGCTTACCCCTTATCCTTAGACTATGACCCCTGGTTCTGGACTCCCCGGCCATCAGAAACATCCTTCCTGCATCTAGTCTGTCCATGCCTGACAGAATTTTACAGGTTTCGATGAGATCCCCTCTCAATCTTCTAAACTCCAGTGAGTATAAGCCCAATCGACCCAATCTCTCCTCATACGTCATTCCTGCCATCCCAGGTATCAGCCTGGTGAATCTTCGCTGCACTCCTTCCATGGCAAGAACGTCCTTCCTCAGGTAAGGCGACCAAAACTGCACACAATACTCAAGGTGTGGTCTCACCAAGGCCCCGTACAACTGTAGCAAGACATCCTTGTTCTTGTACTCGAACCCTCTTGCTACGAAGGCCAACATACCATTTGCCTTCTTAACCGCCTGCTGCACCTGCATGCTTACCTTCAGCGACTGGTGTACAAGAACACCCAGGTCTCTTTGCACTTCCCCTTCTCCCAATCTATTACCATTCAAATAATAATCTGCCTTCCTGTTTTTGCCACCAAAGTGGATAACCTCACATTTATCCACATTATAGTGCATTTGCCATGTTTCTGCCCAATCACCCAACCTGTCCAAATCGTGCTGGAGTTTCACGACATCCTCCTCACAGCATACCCTCCCCCCGAGCTTTGTGTCGTCTGCAAATTTGGAGATATTACATCCAATTCCCTCGTCCAGATCATTAATATATATTGTGAACAGCTGGGGTCCTAGGACCGATCCTTGCGGTACCCCACTAGTCACTGCCTGCCACTCGGAAACCAACCCGTTTATTCCAACTCTTTGCTTTCTGTCCGCCAACCAGTTCTCTATCCAAGTCAATACCTTGCCCCCAATCCCATGTGCCTTAATTTTGCACGCTAATCTCTTATGCGGGACCTTATCGAAAGCCTTCTGAAAGTCCAAATACACCACATCCACTGGTTCTCCCTTATCTATTTTACCAGTTACATCCTCAAAAAATTCCAGTAGATTAGTCAAGCATGATTTACCTTTTACCTCCTTTTACCTCCTCCTGAGGTCCCCAGCATCACAGATGCCAGTCTTCAGCCCATTCAATTCACTCCACGTGATGTCAAGAAACAGCTGAAGACACTGGATACTGCAAAGGCTATGGGCCCTGACAACATTCCGGCAATAGTACTGAAGCCTTGTGCTCCAGAACTAGCTGCGCCCCTAGCCAAGCTGTTCCAGTGCAGTTACAACACTGGCATCTACCCGGCAATGTGGAAAATTGCCCAAGTATGTCCTGTCTACAAAAAGCAGGACAAGTCCGACCTGGCCAATTACCGTCCCATCAGTCTACTCTCAATCATCAGCAAAGTGATGGAAGGTGTCGTTGACAGTGCTATCAAGCAGCACTTACTCAGCAATAACCTGCTAACTGATGCCCAGTTTGGGTTCCGCCAGGGCCACTCAGCTCCTGACCTCATTACAGCCTTGGTCCAAACATGGACAAAAGAGCTGAACTCAAGAGGTGAGGTGAGAGTGACTGCCCTTGACATCAAGGCAGCATTTGATCGAGTGTGGCATCAAGGAGCCCTAGCAAAACTGAAGTCAATGGGAATCAAGGGGAAAACGCTCCATTGGTTGGAATCATGCCTAGCACAAAGGAAGTTGGCTGTGGTTGTTGGAGGTCATTCATCTCAATCACATGACATCACTGCAGGAGTTCCTCAGGGCAGTGTCCTAGGCCCAACCATCTTCAGCTGTTTCATCAATGACCTTCCCTCCATCATAAGGTCAGAAGTGGGGATGTTCGCTGATGATTGCACACTGTTCAGCACCATTCGAGACTCGTCAGATACTGACGCAGTCCGTGTCCATATGCAGCAAGACCTGGACAACATTCAGACTTGGGCTGACAAGTGGCAAGTAACATTCGCACCACACAAGTGCCAGGCAATGACCATCTCCAACAAGCGAGACTCTAACCATCTCCCCTTGACATTCAATGGCATTACCATCGCTGAATCCCCCACTATCAACATCCTGGGGGTTACCATTGATCAGAAAATGAACTGGACCAGCCATATAAATACTGTGGCTACAAGAGCAGGCCAGAGGCTTGGAATTCTGCGGCGAGTGTCTCACCTCCTGACTCCCCAAAGCCTTTCCACCATCTACAAGGCACAAGTCAGGAGTGTGATGGAATACTCTCCACTTGCCTGGATGAGTGCAGCTCCAACAACACTCAAGAAGCTCGACACCATTCAGGATAAAGCAGCCCGCTTGATTGGCACTCCATCCACCACCTTCAACATTCACTCCCTCCACCACCGGCGCACTGTGGCTGCAGTGTGTACCATCTACAAGATGCACTGCAGCAACTCGCCCAAGCTCCTTCAACAGCACCTTCCAAACCCGCGACCTCTACCACTTAGAAGGACAAGGGCAGCAGACGCATGGGAACATCACCACCCACAAGTTCCCCTCCAAGCCACACACCATCCTGACTTGGACCTGTATCGCCGTTCCTTCACTGTCGCTGGGCCAAAATCCTGGAACTCCCTTCCTAACAGCATTGTGGGTGTACCTACACCATATGGACTGCAGCGGTTCAAGAAGGCGGCTCACCACCATCTTCTCAAGGGCAATTAGGGATGGGCACTAAATGCAGGCCTAGCCAGCCAGCGACGCCCACATCCCATCAATGAATAAAAAAAAAGAATGCCATGTTACTGATCATTACATCCCCCTTCTTTAGAGGTTAAACAAAATCAATATCAATCAATCATAATGACATAAACATCTTCACAACAGTCAACACATTTTCAAAGCTTTACTTTATGAACTCTAAACCTTTCATTCTTTTATTATAGTTTTCTTTATACTCAAAGATTAAGTCTATCAGGCTTTTTTACTTCATGTGTGGATCTTCTCAGCGCAGGTAGGTCTGATGTGTTTTCATAAGAGCCTGTATGTGTGTTTGTGTTAGATTGTTCTGGTGGTGAGTGACAAGATTCAGTTGCGGCATTGTCATCGATTTGCTCTTGGATAGTTTCTTGTGTTTTCAGGAGGGAATGGCAGTTCCTCCTGAGAATCTGTCCTTCCTCAGTTCTAACAGTGTATGACTTTGGTTCTACTTCCTCAAGAACTGTAGCTTTCCTGTTCCATGCATCTGGATCCTCAATCCTGACAACATCATCCCTTGTCAATGGTTTCAGAGTTTTGGATGACTTGTCATAGTATGATTTCTGTTTCAGCTTTAATAGTTGAAGTCTCTGTCTCAGTTCCTTACTCTGCTTTTCTTTTGCACAGCAGGGTAGCGTGGTGCGCAACTTGCGAACCATTAGGAGCTCAGCAGGTGAAGAACCACAGTCTAAAGCGGAGGCTTGGTAGCTCAGCAGGGCGAGATAAGGATCAGACTTGCTTTCTGTTGTTTTCTTCAGTAGCTGTTTGAGAACTTGAACACCTTTCTCTGCCTTACCATTCGACTGAGCATACAGAGGACTGGATGTGATGTGTTGAAAGTCATAATGTGCTGCAAACTGTTGCCACTCCTTACAGTTGAAGCACGGACCATTGTCGCTAACGGCAATCCTGGGAATTCCATGTCTGGCGAAGATGGATTTAACATGCATTATGACACTGCTTGCTGATGTGCTTGAGAGCAGCACCATCTCAGGATAGTTAGAATAGTAGTCAATCACTATTAGATAGTCTTTACCATTAGAACTCCAAATCCTTCGAACACATCCTGGAAATTACTCACTACAGAATCCACGGAGTCATCTGGTCTGCTTATGGCACAGTTTATACGGTAGACTCTCTTGACCAGTTCTAAGTCCTCACAAGCTTTGTCACCTAGTAGTGAATCAAGTCCTTCAGCCACAACAGAAAACATGAGATGATGCACTTTGTCTTTGACTGTCACTTTAAGTCTGCGTACACCTAAGCTATCTATTTTCTGTCCATTATATTTCTTCAGTAGTGCTGACTTTTTCTGTATTTTGGGCTTTTCTTTCATATTTTTAATGTCACTCATACTGATTAAGTTTGCTTTTGTCCCAGTGTCTAGTTTCAATGTAACTAATGCTCCATTTACCTGCAGTGGCATCATCCATTTGTCCTCTTTTACTGCATTAACTTTATGTTCAGCATTGTCCATTCCTGAGGGCTGCACATTTTCTGTATCCTTTTCAATATTGTCACATGACACCATTCCTACAAAAAATGTCTCACTTAAATCAGTGTCCTCAATCACATTGACTTGTTGCCCTTTCTTTGTTTTTACTTTTGAAAAGCATTGTTTGGCAAAGTGATTCTTTCCATTACATTTTGTGCACATTTTCCCAAACGCTGGGCATTGTCTTGACTGGTGCTGGTAACCACAGCATTTACAATTAAAAATTCCATCCTCCGATTGCTTTGCATTTCTGTCTGCCCATATTTCTTCCCTTTGTAGGACACAGCACCGACAGCAGCACAGTCATTCACTACAGTCGCATTAGTATTAATTTCACTGAAAGTCTTTGCGTGCTGTTGAGCTAGCTCACTGGCATGGCATATTTTCACAGCATTCTCCAATGCTAGTTCGGTTTCTCTCAACAAACGTTCCCTGACTTTTTTTTATCATGAATACCAAACACAATCTGGTCATGAATCATGGATGATTTCAGTTCAGAGAAATTACATGTCTGTGCTTTCAGTTTCAGATCGGTCACAAAGCTATCAAAAGTCTCATTTTGCTGCTGTGTCCGTGAACGGAACACGTACCTCTCATAGGTCTCGTTCTTTTTTGGAGAACAATGTGTATCAAACTTCTTTAGCACATCGTCCATTTTTTCTCTGTCCTCCTCTTGATCAAATACAAACGTATTAAATACCTCTATCGCCTGCGGGCCTGCAACCGTGAGCAGTAATGCTATTTTCCTTGCGTCTGGCATCGTACCGAACCCGATGGCGGCAATATAGAGTTCGAATTGTTGTTTGAAAGTCTGCCAATTGCAGTCGACATTCCCCGTGAGTTTCAAACCCTCCGGTGGCTTCAAATTCTCCATGTCACATTTCACAATATTCAGCAGATATTACCAATCCTGGTACCATGTTATGTTCATAAATAAATAGACGTTTTCATTATGAACAGCTAGCTTGAGCTAGTAATTTATTCAGCCATGTGGACTAGTGTACAGGCATCCATCTTGACTACTGCCTTGTGGGTAGCCCACTACTAAACATACAGCTCCACCTAGTGTACCATTCTAGAATGACATGTTACTGATCATTACAATCTGGTGTCCTGGCAAACAGTCTGCCTTCAACTAACACCAATAAAAACAGATTGGGGCACATTAGAGCTCGGAGAATACTTAATCTCTAAGCGCAAAGCGCAGGAAATAAGGGCAGAAACTCCTAACGCCAGAACTCCACCCCATTTACGTTGCTTTGAGAATTCTAGGGCTTTGTCAATGGGGGGTGTGGAGAGCCTAAACCGACAATATGTGCAAGCTAAGGACATTCATGTATTTGAGGTGAGAAGGACTGTCTCTGGCCCTCCCACCTCGTGTTGCTCTTGGTTTGCCAATGGGTTGCCAATTTTGAGGGTGCCTAGAAGGTTGGAGAATTGGAGAGCAGCAGGCTGGACCAAAGGGTAAGTCCTTTTTCCTCTTTGGAGCATTGTTATGCCAGGAATCAGTGCTGGAGACATTTTGGTTGCAGTTTTTGGACAGAATCCAGATGGTCCCGCCCATGGCAAGCATTGCCATTGCTGCAGGCCTCTCATTCCTCCCCCACTTCCAGGGGCCAGGCCTGTGCCTTTCACATGATTTGAACCTGGAAATCCAACCAGGTTCTGTTCTAGTCGGACTCAGAGCATTTTGGGTGCAATGTTTCTGACTAGCCCACAGGGGTGGACAGCTCACGGGAAAATCAGCCCCAATTATATGTTCATCCGTTTGTGGACCTTAGCTGTGTGCAAATTGGCTCCTGCATTTGTTTAAATTAAAAACAATCTTTTAGGCGATCTTTGATGTCTTGAGGACTTGATAAGACACAACATGAATGCACGTTTTTTCCTTCTTATTGCAGTAGTTCTTTAAAAAAATGATTTTACCTGATTTCTGCCTTTTTTCTGGTCAGGGCTCCTGCTCTGGATTCAGGGCTACAATGCAGCCGGGCTGTTGCATCATGTGTTTGACATTACACAGCAGTCGCCTGCATGTTTGCTTACATGCAAAATTTAGATTTGCAAAATTGCTGAAAAACAGATCCTTATGCTGGAAAATGCTTTCAGTTACAAAATGCCATAGACAGGCCATATTAATGGTGCATAGCTCCTTTAAATATAAGTAACAATTCCAGAATAGCCTTTTTCCATTGAATGATAGTGTTAATCTTGCCCACATGCTGCTTATACCCCGTGACAAACCCCATGAAGACAGTGCAGATGTCTCCACCTGGTGGATACATATAAAATTGTATTTACTGTTCAGTTTATTTTTCCATTGTTTTAGAATACAGAAATAACAATAGCTGAGCGAGTCAATTTCTTTCTTTTTTACTCTGTGATCGTTTTCCTGCTCTCTCACTAACGTTGCCAGGATCTCCAATCTGGAATCAGGGCAACAATGCAGCTGGGTTGTAGCATCATGTCGAGCTCAACTTTTCATAGAAACCTGTGACCCCTCCATCACAGCATTTAACAGCCTCTTGAATAACTCCAGAGTTTTTTCCTCCAATACCATACCCAGAAGACCATTCCAGATATTGATTATTTCTTATGTGAAGAAGCACTTCCTAATATTAGTACACAACTTGCCTTTGATCAGTTTGTAGTATGTCCCCTTGTCCTGCAGTCATGGTTTAACCATGGCAATGACCATCTCCAACAAGAGAGTGTCTAGCCACCTCCCTTTGACATTCAACGGCATTACCATCACCGAATCCCCCACCATCAACATCCTGGGGAGTCACCATTGACCAGAAACTGAACTGGACCAGCCACATAAATACTGTGGCTACAAGAGCAGGTCAGAGGCTGGGTATTCTATGGCGAATGTCTCACCTCCCGACTCCCCAAAGCCTTTCCACCATCTACAAGGTACAAGTCAGGAGTGTGATGGAATACTCTCCACTTGCCTGGATGAGTGCAGCTTCAACACTCAAGAAGTTCAACACCATTCTGGACAAAGCAGCCCACTTGATTGGCACCCCATCCACCACCTTAAATATTCACTCCCTCCACCACCAGTGCACTGTGGCTGCAGTGTGTACCATCTACAAGATGCACTGCAGCAACTCGCCAAGGCTTCTTTGACAGCACCTCCCAAACCCGCGACCTCTACCACCTAGAAGGACAAGGGCAGCAGGCGCATGGGAACATCATCACCTGCAAGTTCCCCTCCAAGTCTCACACCATCCTGACTTAGAAATGTATCACTGTTCCTTCATCGTCACTGGGTCAAAATCCTGGAACTCCTTACCTAACAGCACTGTGGGAGAACCTTCACCACACAGACTGCAGCAGTTCAAGAAGGCGGATCACAACCACCTTCTCAAGGGCAATTAGGAATGGGCAACATCCCATGAGTGAATAAAAAAATGAAGTAGTTCTCAAAATTAACCTTTCCTTTTCTACTTAGCATTTATAAACCTCCAAAAGATACTCCCTCATTCACCTCCTTTCGAGATTTAAGAGTCAAAGGGGGAAAAATTCAGTTGGTTAGCACCTCCCGTTAGCGCCTGCAGAGGGTGGTAATGGGGCGCTGATGCAGTAGCGCCGGGGCGAGGTGAATCCAGCGGCGCACGACAAATCCGGACCCCCTGTTGCGCCACCAGTACAAGGTACTGCCGGGGACTTCAAAGGCAGGCAAATCATGACGTCAGTATCTGGGCACCCGCTCTGCAAAATTGATTTTCGCCACTTACCTTTGCGCCTCGACCAGACAGCGACAGGCGTACAGCTGCAGGACGCCGACTCCAGGGACATTATTTAAAGGCATCCACATGAATCACTCGCAGCTGTCACAGCAGGTTAGTTTCAGTGGTTTCTTGTCAGTTTCAGCTAGTGGATCACTTTGTACGAGTAATTTCAAGGTTCTTTTTTATCAGCAGTGTTCTGGCAAGTGCAAAGTGCCTACATTTATTGTTCAATGATTCAAACTGCTACATAGAAACATAGAAGATAGGAGCAGGAGTAGGCCATTCAGCCCTTCGAGCCTGCTCTGCCATTCAATGAGATCATGGCTGATCATCCAAACTCAGTACCCTGTCCCTGCCTTCTCCCCATATCCCTTGATCCCTTTAGCCTTAAGAAATATATCTAACTCCTTCTTGAATATATTTAATGAATTGGCCTCAACTGCCTTCTGTGGTAGAGAATTCCACAGGTTCACCACTCTCTGGGTGAAGAAATTCCTCCTCATCTCTGTCTTAAATGGCTTACCCCTTATCCTTAGACTGTGACCACTGGTTCTGGACTCCCCCGCTATCGGGAACATCCTTCCTGCATCTAGTCTGTCTAATCCTGTTAGAATTTTATAAGTTTCAATGAGATCCTCTCTCATTCTTCTAAACTCCAGCGAGTATAAGCCCAATCGACCCAATCGCTCCTCATACATCATTCCTGCCATCCCAGGTATCAGTCTGGTGAATCTTTGCTGCACTCCCTCCATGGCAAGAACATCCTTCCTCAGATAAGGTGACCAAAACTGCACACAATACTCAAGGTGTGGTCTCGCCAAGGTGCTGTACAACTGCAGCAAGACATCCTTGTTCCTGTACTCGAACCCTCTCGCTACGAAGGCCAACATACCATTTGCCTTCTTAACCGCCTGCTGCACCTGCATGTTTACCTTCAGTGACTGGTGCACAAGGACACCCAGGTCTCGTTGCACTTCCCCTTCTCCCAATCTATTGCCATTCAGATAATAATCTGCCTTCCTGTATTTGCCACCAAAGTGGATAGCCTCGCATTTATCCACATTATACTGAATCTGCCATGCATCTGCCCAATCACCCAACCTGTCCAAATCATCCTGGAGTTTCTCGGCATCCTCCTCACAGCACACACGCCCGCCCAGCTTTGTGTTGTCTGCAAACTTGGAGATATTACATCTAGTTCCCTCGTCTAGATCATTAATATATTTTGTGAATAGCTGGGGTCCTAGGACCGATCCCTGCGGTACCCCACTAGTCACTGCCTGCCACTCAGAAAAAGACCCGTGTATTCCAACTCTTTGCTTCCTGTCTGCCAACCAGTTCTCTATCCAAGTCAGTACCTTGCCCCCAATCCCTTATGCGGGACCTTATCAAAAGCCTTCTGAAAGTCCAAATACACCACATCCACTGGTTCTCCCTTATCTATTCTACCAGTTACATCCTCAAAAAATTCCAGTAGATTAGTCAAGCATGATTAACCTTTGTAAATCCATGTTGACTTTGTCCAATCCTGTCACTGTTTTCCAAGTGCTCTGCTATTACATCCTTTATAATGGACTCTAGCATTTTCCCCACTACCGATGTCAGGCTTACCGGTCTATAATTCCCCGTTTTCTCTCTACCACCTTTTTTAAATAGTGGGGTTACATTAGCTACCCTCCAATCCATGGGAACTGTTCCAGAGTCTATCGAATTTTGGAAGATGACCAGCAATGTATCTACTATTTCTAGGGCCACTTCCTTAAGTACCCTAGGATGTAGACACTTGGCAACATTAATGGGGGCTGTACTGGTGCCACCTCGCCCTCCAGAATCTACGGCGGAGGGAGCGTAGGCAGCCAGAAATATAGGAACATGTGTGCAGAGGGATGAGGAGGGACATCAGGGCTCTCACGAGGGTATTCTGACAGCACTTCTCCTACTTTCAATTAAGCGGGAGCAGTGTATTAGATGGCTCTGCATCACCAAGGTGGTGGTCACAGAATTCTGCCACCTCCTCCAAACAGATCTCCAGCCTCACACCAGGATGACTTAAACCCCAGATCCCTTATGCTCACCACATGCCCATCATACCATCCCTGTGTTATGCCGTATCACAGTGTCCTCCTGGGCGCAAAGGTGAAATGAGAGAGACCACAAAATATTGCAAACTCTATTAAATTTATGCATAAACATATCACACATCATATTCATTCTAATAACTAATGACCCTTGTGCCTACCATAGTTGAATAGCTGTCATTGTGTACAAGGCATGAAATGTGGGTGTGAGTGTTGGTAGGTAAAGATTGTTGGTGGGTGAGTGCTGGGGGTCTGGTGCTTTGGGCAGTGTGTGAAGCTTATGGTACAGATGGTGGTATGTAGCATTTGTTGAAGCATTCACTCACCCTGCCCAACTGACTGAGGGGGATCTGCCATGAGCACACCTGCTTCAGTCCTCCGGCTCCTTCTCCTTGTTGTGCTTCTCCTTGCTGAGGCAGCTGCACAGCCAGCAATGCTGAGAATGAGGTGCTGCAGTATCAATGAACCCCCCCCCACTTTAAGTACTGGGAAAAGCCAGTGGCAATGATGAGTTGAGATTAAACTGCACCCGATATTGGTCCACTCTTTGCGTGTAACGCCACTGAGCTAGGCCTTTAGGACTTCATTTAGCGCCCCAATCATTTCTTTGGGCAGTGAGAATGAATTTTGCATGCAGTATAAAGCATTAGTGCCTGGTGCTAATTCTCAAACTTTTCTAAAGATAACGCCCATTCCTGGGTTATAATGAATTTCTCGCCCAAATTTTTCTAATCTTACATCATAACTCAGTCCTCTGACACTACAGCAAATCAAAAATTCTTTTGTCAATGCAATAATATTTTATCTGTTATATATTAAATTTGGTATTTGAAGCACGCATTTCATTGAAAACTCATTACAAGTACCTATAATATCTGTTACTCTGTAGGTGGCACCATGTTAGGCCATTTCAATAGCTGCTATGTAATGCTGAGGGTGTATTCCTCGTCGATTACACAATCTGGCCACCAGTTCTCACAAGTAGCTCATAGTTCTTTCTGAAAATATTGTTCAGCTGCCATATTTTTTGCAGTAACTAAAATTTCTAATTGTGCAATAAAAGGATTTAAACAAAATATAAAATTCAAAAAAATTACATATATTATAATAACATGATTAAATGTATTCACTAGATTATCTTTGCTGACCTAGTGAGGTCATTAATCTTCTTCTGACACTGCAAGGTGGCCATTGGGGTTGTGGAGTTCCCACTTACAACCACAGTCACTTCCTTCCATGTGACCTGTGCTTCTGCACATGATATATGTGACTGAGACTGTGGTAAACTATCCATCCTCATCTTTCTCGACCTGTCTTCAGCCTTTGACAAGGTTGACCACACCATCCTCCTCCAAAGCCTCGCCTCCGTCGTCCAGCTGGGTGGGACTGCCCTCGCCTGGTTCCATTCCTGTATATCTTGTCTTAGCCCGAGAATCACCTGCAATAGCTTCTTATCCCGCTACCTCTGGAGACCCCAAGATCTATCCTAGACTCCCTCCTATTTCACATCTACCTGCTGCCCCTCGGCAACATCATCTGAAAACACAATGTTAAGTTCCACATGTATGCTGATGACACCCAGCTCTACCTCACAACCACCTCTCTCCACCCCTCCACTGCTTCTGATTTATTATGCTGCTTGTTTGATATCCAGTCCTGGATAGGCAACAATTTCTTCAAACTAAATATTGGGAAGATCGAAGCCAATGTTTTCGGTCCCTGCCACAAACTCTGTTCCCTAGCCATCGACTCCATGCCTCTCCCTGGCCACTGTCTGAGGCTGAACCAGACCATTCGCAACCTTGGCGTCCTATTTGACCACGAGATGAGCTTCTGACCCAATATCTGCTCCATCACCAAGATCACCTAATTCCACGTCCATAACATTGCCCGTCTCCGCCCCTCTCAGTTTATCTGTTGTTGAGACCCTCATCCATGCCTTTGTTACCTCTAGACCATCCCAATGCTCTCCTGGCCAGCCTCTCATCTTCCACTAACATTTTATCATTGGTTCTGTTATTGTAAATTCTGTTTTTATATGCTGCTGTTTTCTGGTATATTATTATATTATTTCAGAGCCACAGGGAAACCTAATAAGATTTCTTTTGCATGTGATGAATGCTGATGTAATCCTCAAGAAATGTGTCTAAATTACCCGCTAGAGTCCCACAGGATTACGTCAGTCCATAAAAGTGTAGAAGGAACAGCTGCAGTGAAAGAAAACACAACTGAATGGGTAGATACACTGAGTTAACAAGGGCATTGCAAATTATTAATCAATAACCACCCGAGAGCTGCAGCATTATTCATATAACAATCTAAAATTAATCCTAGATTTAAATATTTAATTTTCCTCAGACTGTAGGGATGGAATTTTGCGGGGGGTCAGCGGGCATGATCGGTGGTGGGTCGGGTGGGAAAATATTTTTTTTGATGGTAGGTTGGGACCCCGCTGTAAACCCGCCACCACACGCCATTACCAAATGTCGGGTCTGTCAGCGCTGAGCAGACCTGACACGCAGCGGCGGGGGAGGCAACTTAAATAATTAGTGGCTTGTTTACAGCCACTTAACAATGCTTTTTTCTCAACTTTTTGAATTTGACAGGTCGCCCACTGGTTTCCCGCTGTGCCTAGGCCTTGTCTGTGAAGCTGAGGCGGGAGGTCAGTGGCCTATGTTTCAGCTGATGAGTTGACAACCTCCCAAACCCGCGACCTCTACCACCTAGAAGGACAAGGGCAGCAGATGCATCAGAACACCACCACCTCCAAGTTCCCCTCCAAGTCACACACCATCCTGACTTGGAAATATATCACCATTCCTTCATTGTCGCTGGGTCAAAATCCTGGAATTCCCTACCTAATAGCACTATGGAAGTGCCTTGAGCACATGGACTGCAGCGGTTGAAGGCGAGTCACCACCACCTTCTCAAGGGCAATTAGGGATTGGCAATAAATGCTGGCCTTGTCAGCGACGCCCACATCCTGTGAATGAATAAAAAAAAACAGTGAATTGAGGGCTTGGAATTTCAGTGCCCATATATCCTCCATTACACCCCTTATTGTTATTCATGTGTGTGTTTCACAGTTAATATATACTTGCCTTAGAAGGATTGCAACGAAGGTTCACTAGATTGATTCCTGGGATGAGAGGGCTGTCCTATGAGGAGAGATTGAGTAGAATGGGCTTGTATTCATCAATGATCTTCCCTCCAACATAAGGTCAGAAGTGTGGCGCAAATGTTCTAAACTCCATTTAGAAGAATGAGAGGAGATCTCATTGAAATGTATAAAATTCTTAGAGGGCTTGACAGGGTAGATGCAGGGAGGATGTTTCCCCTGGCTGGAGAGTCTAGAACTAGGGGTCATAGTCTCAGGATAAGGAGTCAGCCATTTAGGGCT
This sequence comes from Somniosus microcephalus, assembly GCF_052327205.1. NCBI lineage: Eukaryota > Metazoa > Chordata > Chondrichthyes > Squaliformes > Somniosidae > Somniosus > Somniosus microcephalus. Next base: position 175,641,033 of record NC_140996.1, on the reverse strand, counting down.
GAGATGAGGAGACATTTCTTCACTCAGAGGGTTGTGAATCCTTGGAATTCTCTACTCCAGAGGGTGGTGGATGCTCCGTCGTTGAGTAGATTCAAGACTGAGATAGATAGCTTTTTGGACACTAAGGGAATCAAGGGCTATGGGGATAGGGCGGGAAAGTGGAGATGAGGTAGAAGATCAGCCATGATCTTATTGAATGGCATCTAGGGGCTGTGTGGCCTACTCCTGCTTCTATTTCTTAACATCAGCAGGTTGTTCAAAGGGAGAAAGCATCATAGCTGACCCCAATCTTGTCCTCACCTGACATTTGCATACTTGCAGCAGAGGTAGGTGAATAGTGACTAGAAGCAAGAATTGGGACTGATATTCCTCTCCCTAGCCTAGATGCACTCAGGCCAGTTGTATCATGCCAGCCACTGCTTAAGCTGGAATCAGCTAACTCAGCACAGCACAGAACCTGTGACCTTCCTAATCCGTCTGCTCAGCTACTAACTCAAAAAACTTGCGCTGAGTCAGCGGGAGAGGTATGTTAAAATGTTCCAATAAATTTTAATTGTTTAGGGATAATAAAATTGGAAACGTATGAAAAGAATGTTATGTTTTTCATTCATTTTATAATGCGTATGTTACTTGTCAATAAGTGGACACAGTACAAACCACTTCTGGAGCATATTTTGTTGATCTCTCTAGTAGAGACAGCTGCACATTGCTCTAACTATATGCTAATAGAATTAGAAAGGGCCTATTGAAAAGCTCTGTGTCATTAAGATAACAATATTGAAATATGGCAGGCAGATTGCGCATGACATTATACTTCATGCTCGCTTTTCATTAAGGCCGTATTGTACTGATCCAGACCACAAATCTGGATTGTCTGCAGTCGAACACTATCATGATCTGAACATTTTCACATCAGAGTGAATAAAGAGTTTGTCCTTGTTTTTGAATATTATTGATTAATGGACTTATGTAATATTGACACGCCTAGTGGATGTGGGTGAAGCTGGAAACCACCCCCAACACAACACCACCCCCAAAGATCTGACATGGTGCCTTATTGCATCTGTCTAAAAATAAATTTGTGTAGCCAGTGTTGTTCTTTCAAACAATTACAGCATCACTCTTGGGACCTGGAGGTTGCTTTATGTCTTCTAATAACCAAGATTTTAAATTGTTTATCTTCACCACCCCTGAAAAAGACCAGCGTAATAACAACTGCTATAAAGAATGGAGTTTCCTATGGATGGTCGCACTACATCTTTTGTGTTGATGCAAAGTGTCTTTAGATGGGTATCAAAACACATCTGGAAGTATAACTAAAGAGACAGAGCAGTCAATGTTCTAACTGAAGGCCATAATAAAGACAAATTATGTTGTGGAATACGAGTATATGAAAGCTGATGGATTCATCTGAAATTCCTCTCTCCAATATTTTAATGTTGACGTGAACCTAGTAGTTTTAAATAGGTTAAAACTTCTGCTAAAATTTCAGGAATTTCTAGTATTTCATAGTGTAATTTTAGGGCCAAGAAATATCAGACATCCTCCAGGAGATAGACTCACAGAAAAGACAAAAGAAAAGAAAGACTTGCATTTATATATCGCCTTTACAGCCAATTAAGTACTTTTTGGCGTGTAGTCACTGTTGTAATGTAGGAAACGCAGCTGCCAATTTGCGCACAGCAAGCTCCCACAAACAGCAATGTGATAATGACCAGATAATCTGTTTTGGTGATGTTGGTGGAAGGATAAATATTGGCCAGGACACAGCACTTGGGCATTACACTGGTTGCAGTATAATTTCAGTCCAGTGATAAGACAAACCTTAGAAGTTACCAGTTAGCCTATTAGATCATCTGGGAAGTTTTAAAGTTATTTTTGAATATTAGCTTAAAGATGATGTATTCAGAAGCTATTGAGCAAAATTCTGTGCAAGCACACATGCTAAAAGCATCATTGGCATGAAGCAAACAGTGAGCGAACTAACAGTAGGCAGCTTAGGTCTACCAGCTCCTTCGTTACAATGCATAGATCTGGGAAAAGTACCTGCATCACTTTGGGTGACTGACAGCAGCACCACAGAAAGTAACAATTTAAAGCAAAAATGGACCAGAATTTGTGGTCCTGATGATGGCGAACTGGCAGCACACAACTTCATGATTTAGTGCATGTGCACACTGATCCGGAAATCCTGAAGTTGTGGTCTGTCATTCAATTCAATTCAATTCAATTCAATTCAAATCGCTTTATTGGCATGACAAGTTACATCTTATGTTGCCAAAGCATCGAAAAACATTCATGCTTGTACACAAAAATACAGATCTATCCATACAGTGTATAAACAGATATATCCCTGAGTGTATAAATATACTTTCATATAATTTATATATACTCTTTTCTTATATTTAGTGGTTGTCCCTCTGTTTATGGCAAGCTGTAACATAGTGTGCCGCTAGTGTTACACAATTTCTCTCTTCCCCTAGTAGGTATGGGAGTTTTTGGTCGTCATTCAAATTTCTGAATTCCGGGCATATTTTTGTGAATTTTGGGTAGAAATTCTCCCTTATGCCCTGATATTTTCTACAAGCTGTGAGGAAGTGCATCTCTGTCTCCACCACTCCCCGACTGCAGTGAGAGCATATCCTGTCCTCTCTTGGTAGCCGGGTCTGTCTGTGTCTACCTTTTTCGATCGCCAGGCTATGTTCACTAAGTCTGTACATTGTCAAGGTTTTTCTCAGTTTGCTATCCTTTACCATGGTCAGGTAATCAGCCATGTTGTATTGTCTGTTTAGGGCCAAGTAGCAATTGAGTTTGCTTTGGGTTTTTGTTGTTTCTGCCCAATATGACAGATATTTTTCCTTTTGCTTAGCGACGATTGTGTTGGGTCGAATTCTTTGTGTTACGCTGTCACTGTCCTGGGGCTGGTTATTGTTAATAGTGTTAGTAGTTACTTCACTGAGTCCCAGGACTAGTTGACTGAGGGTATTCTTCTTTATGGTCCTCTCTTGGCATTTCAGGGCTTCGCAATGATAGCATTGGGGGTTGCTCATTTCTAGGTGTTTCCAAAATTTGGTGGCTCTTTTTTGGATAGTGATTATTAATGGATATTGGCCTAGTTCTGCCCTGCATGCATTGTTTACGGTTTTCCTTTGAGTCCGGAGGATACTTTTACAGAATTCTGCATGTAGGATCTCAATTGGGTGTTTGTCCCATTTTGCAAATTCTTGTTGTGTTAGCGGTCCCCACACCTCACTGCCATAGAGTGCAATTGGTTCAACTACTGATTTGAAAATTTTGAGCCAAATGCTAATTGGGATTTCTATTTGGATTGATTTTTTAATGGCATAGAAAGCCCTTCTTGCTTTCTCTTTCAGTTCATTCACAGCCAGTTTGAAATTTCCCGTAGAACTGATTTTTAAGCCCAAGTATGTGTAGTTAGTGGTTTGTTCAATTTTGGTTGTTCCTAGTGTGAAATTTATTTTGGGTCCCTGATGTCTGGATCTTTGCTGGAACACAAGGACTTTGGTTTTTTGGGGATTTATTGTCAGGGCCCAAGTCTGGCAGTACGACTCCAGCAGATCCAGGTTCTGCTGTAGACCCTCCTTAGTTGGTGACAGCAGAACCAGGTCGTCTGCATAGAGGAGGAATTTAACTTTGGATTCATATAGGGTGAGGCCGGGTGCTGTAGATTGTTCAAGTAGTTAAGCCAATTCATTTATGTAAATATTAAAGAGTGTCAGTGAGATTGGCGAGCCCTGCGTCACCCTCCTCCACAGGCTGTGCTGTGCCCCCCTCCCCCCCGCCCCCACCCCCTAGAGTCGGCGATCAGTGAAATCTCTCAAATCAGGGAAACTGACAAAACTTCGACTCCTCCGCAGTAATTACACTGTTAAATACCCCACTAAAAGTTAGACCCAAAGGGATTAGGTGTAACTGGGGTTTTAACAGTGTATTAACTGCTAAACAAAGTTTATGGCCCTGAAAAACTCATTTAAATTTTATGCAGTCTCAAAATTAGCCATTTTAATAAAAATTAAAATTTTAAGAAACTTTCAAAAATTTTTTTTTTTTTAAAAGTCTGTTCATCTTTATTTCAGATTTGCCTTTTCCCCAAATGAGAGCCCAAATCTTTGTTGTGCGCTCTCTAACATTTTTAAAAAGCTTACCCACTTACTGGTTCATTGTCTGCGAGAATTCTGCGTTTTGATGGCTGCTGAGACAGCTTGTTAACTTCACAGCAGCTCTTTGCTGGGATTCCCACTATCCTGCGTTAATTTGAATTATGCGTCAGAAAACCCGAGCTTCACGACACAGGGATCGCGAGATCTTTGCGTGAAGCATACCTCGGGGCCAGCAGCGAAAACCTTTGCTTCACCGCTGACCGCAAATTTTGGGCCAATGCCTTTCGGTCTTGTCATGTACCACTTGGCGTCTCTCTTTCAGCCACCCCTTATCTCGGACACACCTCAGCTTTCTAATGTATGTTATGTATTTATAAGAGCATTTTATTTTTTATTTGTTTATGAGATGTGGGGGCTGCTGGCAAGGCCAGCATTTATTGCCCATCCCTAATTGCCCTTGAGAAGGTGGTGGTGAGCCGCCTTCTTGAACCGCTGCAGTCCGTGTGGTGAAGGTACTCCCACAGTGCTGTTAGGTAGGGAGTTCCAGGATTTTGACCCAGCGACGATGAAGGAACGGCGATATATTTCCAAGTCAGGATGGTGTGTAACTTGGAGTGGAACTTGGAGGTGGTGGTGTTCCCATGCGCCTGCTGCCCTTGTCCTTCTAGGTGGAAGAGGTTGTGGGTTTGGGAGGTGCTGCCTAAGAAGTCTTGGCGAGTTGCTGCAGTGCATCTTGTAGATGGTACACACTGCAGCCACGGTACGCTGGTGGTGGAGGGAGTGAATGTTTAAGGTGGTGGATGGGATGCCAATCAAGCGGGCTGCTTTGTCCTGGATGGTGTCGAGCTTCTTGAGTGTTGTTGGAGCTGCACTTATCCAGGCAAGTGGAGAGTATTCCATCACACTCCTTACTTGTGCCTTGTAGATGGTGGAAAGGCTTTGGGGAGTCAGGAGGTGCGACACTTGCCACAGAATAACTGGCCTCTGACCTGCTCTTGTTGCCACAGTATTTATGTGGCTAGTCCAGTTAAGATTCTGGTCAATGGTGACCCCCCCAGAATGTTGATGGTGGGGAATTCGGCGATGGTAATGCCATTGAATGTCAAGGGGCGGTGGTTAGACTCTCACTTGTTGGAGATAGTCATTGCCTGGCACGTCTGTGGCGTGAATGTTAGCTGCCACTTATCAGCCCAAGCCTGAACGTTGTCCAGGTCTTGTTGCATGCAGGCATGGACTGCTTCATTATCTGAGGAGTTGTGAATGGCACTGAACACTGTGCAGTCATCAGCGAACATCCCCATTTCTGACCTTATGTTGGGGGAAGTTGCATTTTCTGGCTGCTTTCGGGGAGCCCTACAGTATTTGTGGGTCAGTAAATCAATGGGTGAACTCCATTGTAACGATTGAAAATGATCTGTGATAAGATCTCTTTCATCTGCATTCATATCATAAACAAACAAAAAAATTGACATTGGGTGGCAGTTAATATATTTAGAGCACATACAGCAACTGTTCGGGTTGCTCCTTTCTTCCCCGTTCTCCTACACTGCGACCGGGAGACAGAGGCGACCTTTGGCCTCCTTCTGAGATTAGTGCTGCAAAGAGCTCTTTGCACTAGAAAATCACCACCAAGCTGATGATAATGAGCAGGCAGTACCAAAATGCTGGTACTGCCTGCACTCTCTCGGCCTGTGCCCTTTATCCTTGGCCGCCAATGTTACCGTCAGGTTTCCAGCATTCCCCAATTTCTAGGCCCAAGAGTTTTAATATCAACAATGTTCCGTAGATCTTGGCAAAAACACGTGTAAGGCAGGAGATGTGGAATACTGTTCAGAAATAGGAATGTGCACAACCCTTTATTTTAAGGCTGGTAACAACTGCACAGGAACCTTAAAATAACCATTGTAGGAGTCTGTGCACTCCTAACAAAAACACTGTGAACTAAACTGGTAGTTAACAAACTTAGTTTAATGCATTGAAAGTATTACAAAACAAAAATGCAGGAGAAACTCCAAACAGGTCTGTACACTAGCTCACTCCACGAGGACTAACTGGAAACGCCCTCCAACCCTGACGTCATGATGTCATCACGTTTCCCGCCATTGGGAACGTCATGTGACCCACGTGATGACACGTCAGATCACGATTTTATCGATCCTGCGCTGTTTAAACAGGGCAAACATTAAAAGGTAACAATAATGATTAAAGACAATTGTACAAGTTACTGTGAGAGTCTCTTTGGTGGCATACGCCCCCCCAGAATTGTCTTTAATGAGGAAAGTCAATCACCGAGGAGGTCGGACAAGCCTGTTTGACCGACTCCTAAATTCCCGGAGAGGAAAACGCTGAGCAGGTGGCGAGCTGGCAGGTGGCACGGTGCGGTTAGGCGTAGTGGCGGCCGGCGGCCGGCCCCGGCGCGGAGGCTGCGCCAGTTCGACCGGCTGTTCGAGGTCCAGGTGCACAGGTTTGAGGCGATCAACAGAGATGTGATCAGGCTTGCCCCCGACGTCGATCACAAAACTCTTGTCCCTGGTCTGTAGAACCTGGAACGGACCCGCATAAGGAGGTGCAAACGGGGTACGATGGCCGTCTTGGCGCACAAAGACGAACTTGGCCTTTGACAGCTCCCCAGGGATGTTGGAAGAAGGCAAACCGTGCTGCGAAGTCGGAACTGGGCGGAAACACTGAGCCGCATCCCGATGGGCCTCTCGCTGACTGGCTGCAGACCATGGCTGCGTAGGGGACGGCAGGAACTCGCCCGGAACTCGAAGTGGCTGACCGTAAACCATTTCCGCTGCCGACGACTGTAGATCCTCCTTCGGCACCGTGCGCAGTCCTAGCATCACCCACGGCAGTTTATCAACCCATGCTGCATCCAGAAGGCTGGCCCTGAGCGACGCCTTCAATGAACGGTGGAACCGCTCGCACAAGCCGTTCGCTTGCAGGTGATAAGCCGTAGTGCGGTGTAGTTTAGTGCCCAATACTGAGGCCACCTCATTCCATAGTTCCAACGAAAATTGCGGCCCGCGATCCGACGAAATATCCGCAGGGACACCAAACCGGGCTACCCATGATGAAATGAAGGCTCGCGCGACATCCGCAGAGGTGGTGGACGTCAGGGGAACCGCCTCCGGCCGCCTCGTGGTGCGATCCACCATTGTCAGAAGGTGCGTAAAACCACGGGACGATGGAAGTGGGCCCACTAGGTCAACGTGAATGTGGTCGAAACGCCGCTCCGGTACCTCGAAGGTGGCCAGAGGGGCCCTGACGTGCCGTTGCACCTTGGCCCATTGACAAACCATACAAGTGTTCGCCCAGTCGTGGACGTCTTTGCGTATTCCTCTCCATACGAATTTGGAGACTAGCAGCTTCTGCGACGCCCGCACTCCAGGATGCGACAGCCCGTGTATGGCATCGAAAACGCCTCGGCGCCAGGTGGACGGCACAATCGGATGGGGTGCACCCAATGAAACATCGCAGAGTAGAGTGGTACCTGCTGCATGGAATGGTACATCTCTCGGCTGGAGGCTGGCAGGGACAGAACGAAAAGCCTGAGTCTCCGGGTCGGCAGCCTGGTCGGCTGCCATTCTTGCGAAGTCAATGCCTAATTGAACGGCTTGGACGGTGGCGCGGGAGAGGCAATCAGCGATGACGTTGTCCTTGCCGGCCACATGCCTGACGTCGGTGGTGAACTCAGAGATGTAAGTCAGCTGCCGTTGTTGCCGAGCCAACCACGGTTCAGCTGTCTTGGCCATCACGAACGTCAATGGTTTGTGGTCAACAAACGCAGTGAAGCGGCGCCCTTCGAGGAGGAATCGGAAGTGGCGGATGGCCAAAAACAAAGCTAACAGCTCCCTGTCGAAAGTACTGTATCGACGTTCGTGCCGTTGCAGCTGGCAGCTAAAAAATGCCAGGGGCTGCCATGTGCCGTCGACCCATTGCTCCTGGACAGCCCCCACAGCGTAATCCGTCGCGTCCATCATGAGGGCGATGATAGCTCCTGGCAGGGGCTGTGCCAACATCGTCGCATTCGCGAGCGCGGTCTTCGTATCCTCGAAGGCGCGACCCATTTCTTGCGACCAAACCATGGGCTCCTTTCCCGTCTTGCCCCTGAGGGCCTCGTAGAGCGGCCGCATGAGCTGTGCGGCCCTGGGGACGAACTGGTGGTAAAAATTAACCATCCCCAGGAACTCCTGTAAGGCTTTCACGGATTGCGGCTTCAGGAACGCCGTGATCGCCTCCACCTTAGCTCGAAGCGGCATTGCCCCTGCGGAAGTTATGCGGTGGCCAAGAAAATCGAGCTGCGCCAGGCCGAAATGGCATTTGTCCGGGTTCACAATGAGGCCGTGCTGCTGAAGCCGTCGAAAAAGGACACGGAGATGCTTGAGGTGTTCATCCTTTGTGGTGCTAGCAATCAGAATGTCATCCAAGTAGACGAACAAAAAATCGAGGTCCCACAGAACTGAGTCCATAAGGTGCTGGAACGCCTGCGCCGCATTTTTAAGCCCAAAGGGCATGCGGAGGAATTCAAAAAGTCCAAAAGGGTTGATGACAGCCATCTTTTGGACATCCTGGGGGTGCACTGGGACCTGATGGTACCCACGGACGAGGTCGACCTTTGAGAATATTGACTTCCCCGCCAAATGCGCAGAGAAATCTTGTATGTGGGGGATGGGGTAACGGTCGGGCGTCGTTATCTCATTGAGGCGACGATAGTCGCCACAGGGCCGCCATCCCCCGCCGGGCTTTGGGACGATGTGGAGCGGTGAAGACCAGGGACTACTGGACTGGCGAATAATCCCCAGCTTCTCCATCGCGGCGAACTCCACCTTCGCTGCTGCGAGCTTGCTGGGCTCCAAATGTCGCGCCCTAGCGTAGACGGGAGAGCCGGTTGTCGAAATATGATGCTCCACCTGATGTTTGGCGGTCGAAGCTGAAAAGGTGGGCTTTGTAAGCTCGGGGAAGTCCCCGAGAAGGCGGGAGAAGTCATTGGGAGGTGGCCGCGCGCAGGAGACCGAGTGCGGCGCAGCCGTGCTGCGCGCACCTGAAATACCGTCGAGTGTGGTGGCGTGAGCAAGGCGTCGATTTTTCACATCCACCAACAGGCCGTTGGCACCTAAAAAGTCGGCGCCCAAAAGGGCCTGCGAAATTTGAGCGCTGACGAAATCCCAGGTAAAGCGCTGGCCACCGAAACAGACTTGCATCCGTCGTTTCCCGCAAGTGCGGATCGTACCCCCGTTGGCAGCTTGGAGGGGGGGACCCCGTCCGCCGGACTGAAGGTCGAGGACCGAGGCGGGAAGTATGCTGCACTGTGCCCCCGTGTCACACAAAAAACGACGGCCCGAGATGGAGTCGGTTAAATACATGAGATTCCCGGAGTCGCCAATCGCCATCGTGGCCACGGGGGACGCACCGGACCCGGTGTTCTTGACTCGCGGCGGTCTGTTCGACGGTCTGGGCACGAAACCACACGGTGGTCGGCAGCAGCGGGCCTTCAGGCCGAAACGAGTGTGGTAGTAACAGTAACCGGCTGTCGGAGGCGCCGGGGCCGGGGCCGGGCCCATCGAGGCGGGGCAGTGCGCGATGGCGCAGTATTGCTGCCGGACCGCGTAAATTTTATCTGCCTCTTCGGCGAGCGTGATGCAGTCCCCGGTGTCCGATCTGGCAAGGGCTGCCTGGGCGTGTTCGGGCAGCTGCGTAAGGAACAGCTCGCGGAACAGGAAACATGGGGGTTTGGACCCCAGGAGCATTAGCATGTGACTCATTAGTTCTGAGGGTTTGGAGTCACCTAACCCTGGTAGTGTCAGTAAGTGGCGAGCGCGCTCCACCTTGGTAAGGCCAAATACCTGCAGCAGCCGAGTCTTGATGGCTACACACTTGTCAGCATTCGGGGGGTTCTCCAGAAGGCTGATGATCCTCGACGCCGTCGAGCTATCGAGGGCGGAGACCACGTACAAATATTGGGTCTGGTCCTGCACGATGTTGCGGAGTTCAAATTGCGCCTTGGCCTGCACAAACCAGGAGGCCGCCTGTTGTTCCCAGAATTGGGGGAGCTTCAAGGCCACAGCGTTGGCATCCATCACTGGCCTGCGTTCCGTGTCCACCGCGAAAAACGATCGTGAGGATTCGGGGTCACCAATGTAGGAGTCTGTGCACTCCTAACAAAAACACTGTGAACTAAACTGGTAGTTAACAAACTTAGTTTAATGCACTGAAAGTATTACAAAACAAAAACGCAGGAGAAACTCCAAACAGGTCTGTACACTAGCTCACTCCACGAGGACTAACTGGAAACGCCCTCCAACCCTGACGTCATGATGTCATCACGTTTCCCGCCGTTGGGAACGTCACGTGAACCACATGATGACGCCATCGCGTCAGATCGTGATTTTATCGATCCCGCGCTGTTTAAACAGGGCAAACATTAAAAGGTAACAATAATGATTAAAGACAATTGTACAAGTTACTGTGAGAGTCTCTTTGGTGGCTTTGCCACACCATCATATTGAACTTCCTTTTCTGTCAATATTGTTTGCAGACAGTGTTGCATGTTGGCAGTCTCAGGTATTTTGGGCAGTACCTGTGATAACTTATACACTGCAACTGTGATGTGTTAGTTTAGGAAAAATTGGATTTATAAGATAGATGTTAAATATTTAATAATGGTTTAATATGAGGGTCAATCATAACTCTTTATAATCACTTTATTTTTATAGAGAAGTATTTAGGTAAGTGCTCCCTTTACTTTTTGTATATTTTAACCCCTATTTTTTGTTTGCCTGTCTTGAAATCTGGAGCTAAGAGAGGGGAGTCATAAACAGCCTACTCCAAGGCCACTCTGTGCCTCTGAATTTGGCTGTCAGAAGGTCTCAGAGAACAACAGCAACTTGTATTTATATAGCGCCTTTAACATCGTAAAACATCCCAAGGCGCTGCACAGGAGTATTTTAAGACAAAAAATTTGACACCGATCCACATAAAGATAAATTAGGGCAGGTGACCAAAAGCTTGGTCAAAGAGGTAGGTTTTAAGGAGCGTCTTAAAGGAGGAAAGAGAGGTAGAGAGGTGGACAAGTTTAGGCAGGGAATTCCAGAGCTTAGGCCTTGGCAGCTGAAGGCACGGCCACCAATGGTTGAGTGATTATAATCAAGGATGCTCAAGAGGGTAGAATTAGAGGAGCGCAGATATCTCGGGGGGTTGTGGGGCTGAAGGAGATTACAGAGTTAGGAAGGGGCGAGGACATGGAGAGATTTGAAAACAAGGATGAGAATTTTGAAATTGAGGCGTTGCTTAACCGGGAGCCAATGTACGTCAGCCAGTTGTGACTTTCTTTTTCCACTTTCTTTTCCTTCTAAAGAGATGTAGTAATTTCACTTCATGCTTCCCCACTTGACAGAGCTCAAATCAAGATCAGAGCAGAACGGGACTTGAATCTTTATCTATACCTGTGCTGCCTTCCTTTAGGAATTTATGTTAGTTTTCAAGTTAATTCAGGGGTTTAATTAATTTGGGTTGATTCCCATTGTGTGCCGCCACCTAGTGGATATTTGGTACCTAGCAAGTGCAGTAAAGCACAGTAAAGTGCAGTAAAGTAAAGTGCTGTAAAGTAAATTGCTGTATATCACAAGACATGGTGTTGGAAGTTATTTTCCTGTTACGTTTCGGCCTTGGACACTATTTGTCTGTAAGTACTTGAGAATGTTATAGATGATTAGTGTACACTATATTTTGCAGAAAATGTTTAGTTTTGTAACCTTTCTCTGTAAGCAAACCTACACAGCTAGCTGTGAATTGCTCGCTCTCTGTATCTAGCTTGTTAGCTTGTAGCTGTATTTTGATGCACTATGTACAGGGCTAATTTAAAGTGAATGTAAGAGACTGCCTTTCAGTTTGCTAAATGTATATTCACAGTAAGCTGTGTTTTCACGTGTTTTGGTAAGTTACATGCCAAATGTACTGTGTTGCTCATGCTTACCTAAGTTTGTGTATGCATATCAGTTATGTGCTTGTGTACTAATGTATGCTTCCACTTCTGTATTGTATTTCAGTTTCACAATAAGAATCTTTCAGTAAAGTTTACAAGAAAAGTCAAGCCTTGTGATTTTTATGGGAAAATATCAAGTTGTTAGCTACCTGTCTAGCTCTGCATAGGAACACGCTGCAAGGGCAGAATAATACCTGTTCTGTACTAACCACTCAGCCTTATAATTGTGGAGTTTTTTCACATCACTCTGCTAGTTTCCCCTCCCCTGTAAGAATTGGTTGAATGCTGGGGTATGATTCCATCCGCATCGCCGCATCCTGAGATCCACGCTCAACGCCATGCGGCGCCACATGAACACACTCGACTTCTCTCTTCAGCAACACCGGCGCACTCTATCTCAAAGCTGTCCAGGTCCACAGTTCCATTTCATCCTTTGACTCATCCGACGCTTCAACAAAAAACTTTTCTTCTTCCTTTCCGATGTCAAGGATCGCAAGCTTCATCAACTCTTGGACACCAACGCCCCCCCGGAACCACCTTCCCCTTCACTTTCCTCTGACCCACCTTCTCCCAATCTCACCCCCTGCCCTGTCTTCACTATTCCCTCTGACCTTCCACTCTCTGACCCCGAACAATCAGTCCTCAGCAAAGGCCTGAGCTTCATCCCCTTACGCCCCCACCTCAATGAATTTCGAGCTCGGCACGATGTTGAGCTCTTTTTCCGCCGCCTTCGTCTCCGTGCCCACTTCTCTGGCCAGGAGTCTTCCCCCCGCACAACTGACCCTTTCTCCCGCTTGCAGAATTCCCGTTCTACCTGGACCCCTCCCCCTGGCCTCTTACCCTCTCTAGATCTTTTCATCGCTAACTGCCGCCGTGACATCGGCCGTCTCCATTTCTCTGCTCCCCTCACTCACTCCAACCTACCTCCCTCTGAACTTGCAGCACTCCATTCTCTTAGATCCAACCCTGACATTGTCATTAAACCCGCTGACAAGGGTGGTGCTGTTGTTGTTTGGCGTACTGACCTCTACCTAGTGGAAGCTGAACGCCAACTCTCCAACACCTCCTCCTACCTCCACCTGGACCATGACCCCACTACCGAACATCAAACCACCGTTTCCAAGACTGTCACTGACCTCATCTCCTCTGGAGATCTTCCCCCCGCTGCCACCAACCTCATAGTTCCCCAACCCCGCACAGCCCGCTTCTACCTCCTTCCCAAGATCCACAAACAGGACTGCCCTGGTAGACCCATCGTTTCAGCCTGTTCTTGCCCCACGGAACTTATCTCTTCCTATCTTGACTCTATCTTTTCTCCCCTTGTCCAGTCTCTTCCCACCTACATCCGCGACTCTTCGGACGCCCTCCGCCACTTTAACAGTTTCCAGTTTCCTGGCCCCAACCGCTTCCTTTTCACCATGGACGTACAATCCCTCTACACCTCCATCCCCCACCCGGATGGCCTGAGGGCGCTCTGCTTCTTCCTTGAACAGAGGCCCGACCAGTCCCCATCCACCACTACCCTCCTCCGCCTGGCTGAACTTGTTCTCACATTGAACAACTTCTCCTTTAACTCCACTCATTTCCTCCAAATCAAAGGGGTACCCGCATGGGTCCTAGCTATGCCTGCCTTTTCGTGGGCTGTGTGGAACAATCTTTGTTCCAGTCCTACTCGGGTCCCCTCCCTCACCTCTTTTTCCGATACATTGATGACTGTATCGGTGCCGTTTCCTGCTCTCGCCCCGAACTTGACAATTTCATTCACTTTGCCTCCAATTTCCACCCTTCCCTCACCTTCACATGGTCCATCTCTGACTCTTCCCTTCCCTTCCTCGACTTCTCCGTCTCCATCTCTGGGGATAGGTTATCGACCAATATTCACTACAAGCCCACTGACTCCCACAGCTACCTGGACTGCACTTCCTCCCACCCCGCTTCCTGTAAGGACTCTATTCCATTCTCCCAGTTTCTCCGTCTCCGCCGTATCTGCTCCGACGATGCCACCTTCCACACCAGTGCTTCAGACATGTCTTCCTTTTTCCGCTACCGTGGTTGACACTGCCCTCGACCGTGTCAGTTCTATTTCCCGCACTTCTGCCCTCACCCCTGCCCCTCCCTCCCGGAACCACGATAGGGTTCCCCTTGTCCTCACCTTTCACCCCACCAGCCTCCACATTCAACGGATCATCCTCCGGCATTTCCGCTACCTCCAAAGTGATTCCACCACCAAACGTATCTTCCCCTCCCCTCCCCTTTCAGCATTCCGCAGGGACCGCTCCCTCCGAGACACCCTAGTCCACTCCTCTATCACCCCAAACAGCCCTTCCCCTTCACCTGGCACCTTCCCGTGCAAGCGGAGGAGATGTAACACCTGCCCCTATACCTCCCCCCTTCCCACTGTCCAGGGCCCCAAACACCCCTTCCAGGTGAAACAGCGATTTACTTGTACTTCTCGCAATCTAGTATACTGTATTCGCTGCTCACGATGCGGTCTCCTCTACATTGGGTAGACCAAACGCAGATTGGGTGACCGCTTTGCGGAACACCTCTGTTCAGTCCGTAAGAGTAACCCCGAGCTTCCGGTCGCCTGTCATTTTAATTCACCGCTCCATTCCCACTCGGACCTCACCGTCCTTGGCCTCTTGTATTGTTCCACGGAAGCTCAACGTAAACTCGAGGAACAGCACCTCATCTTCCGATTAGGCACTCTGCAGCCTTCCGGATTCAATATCGAGTTCAACAATTTCAGATCATAAGCTCGGCCCCTATTTCATTTTTTCTTGTAATTTTTCCACTCCTTTCCCCCCCTCCCCTTTCCTTTTGTTTCTCTCTCACACCTGGCAGCTATCTCTTGCCCTGCCAGTACACTTTACACCTAATCTCAGCCTATTACCATCTCGTCTAGCTTCTAATCTCTTTTACTTCTTTTGTTTCTTTTATTCTTTTGTCCGATCGCAGCCCTGCCTTCGATCTAGTTTCTTTTCTTTCCAGTTTTGAAGAAGGGTTCGACCCGAAACGTCAACTCAAATTTCTCTCCACGGATGTTGCCTGACCTGCTGAGTTTTTCCAGCATTATCTGTTGTTATTTCGGATTTCCAACATCTGCAGTATTTTGCTATCGTATGATTCCATGAGCTTTGCTCATCCTCTGGTGCCTTTTTCAAGTAGCCATTATTGATGTTTGAGCCTTGACGATAAGTGCTGGCAGGCTAGTCAACAACAGGGGCAATGCACCCGACCCCAATGCTCTTATGTTCCTAATTCTTATGTTCTTATGTTCTGTTCACTCATGTACTTCTAGCAGAAGTTGATGAATCATAATCAGAAATAGTGATCTGGAGCAGGAACCCTGGACAATTTTCCCCTCCTCAATCCATGGGTATTCAGGCCAATTGTAACATTCCTAATACCATCCTGGCTGAGATCAGCTCTATCAGGAAAGGCAAGGATCAAATCTAGTAATTCCCTAATCTGTATGACTCAGATACTCATTTGATAAACTTGTTGAACCATCAGGAATCAACTGTGATTCTTAAAAGAAATAATGATAGTGAGACTTACGCATCATGTAGAGAACTCTTAGCACACTCATGGGTCCTGTGCTTCAGACTGAATGGCACACTTTTGATTAAAAGAAACAACGTAGACAACTCAATTAGCAGACAACAAGTTCTTGGCTCGTTTCTTACCTGTCATAGAATATTGTACAGTATTACAATTAGAGAAGTAAAAAAATACCTTGTAGACGATAATTTATCCATTGGGCAATAGACTTACAGGATTAAAGAAGGGGAATCTGTTTAAACATGTCTTCTGTATCACTTATGTAGGTACGAGCACAAAGGGGGCTTCAAACCTTTGTACAAGTTATGTGCAATGTTAATTTAGCTGTTGACATTCATTTAAATTAAATGCCCCCACCCCCTGCATAATGTAGTTTGAGTGCTTCAGCAGTGCTTGTTTGTAATGAGTAGGGCACATTACAATTTTTTAATTTCCCAGCTACCTCCCTGCCCTTTTACCCTGGCGCCTCTGCCAGTGTCCCTCATATCCCTCTGCTTTG
This sequence comes from Somniosus microcephalus, assembly GCF_052327205.1. NCBI lineage: Eukaryota > Metazoa > Chordata > Chondrichthyes > Squaliformes > Somniosidae > Somniosus > Somniosus microcephalus. The sequence continues at coordinate 175,624,865 of NC_140996.1, read as the reverse complement.
TGAGTGGTGCCATGCCCCCCAACATCAGAAAATCACCTGATGCACAATTGGCAGTCAGCAGATCTTCAATGACTGCTAGCATCTGACCCCGAGACCCTGGTGGTCATGACTTGTCATAAGCAAGATGCCCAGAACACCAGAAAATTATGCAAATGAAGTGACCTTGCATTCTCTGATGGGATGAGCTCATTTGTGCACAGGCGCCAGTGGGGGCTGTAATATCAGCCCTGGTGTATTACTTTAGGAACAATAGGAAAACACAGGACCAGAAAAGGCTCTGCAGTATGTCTGGCTGGTTCCAAAAACGAATACTTCTCAATCGCCCACGCCTTCGAATCTGTCCAACTCTTTCTTAAATTATCTACTCTATCTGTCTCTATTGCTAACCTTGGCAGTTCATTCCACATTCAGCACCCCCGTATAAAGTAATTACATCTAAACTGTTTGTGCACCTTCCCTCTTCTAATCTTCAGCTGTGTCCCCTGGTTATAGAGTTTGTGGCAATCTTGAACATATCAGGGCTCAAATGATCTATTTCCTTAAGAATCTTGAACACTTGACTAATATTTCCCCTGAGCTTTCTCTTCACCAGAATCTTAAAGTATTTTTTCTTAGGATATGGGCAACTCTGGCAAAGCTGCATTTTGATTGCCTATCTTTAGTTTCGCCGAGAAGCTTCCTCAGTTGCTGCAGTCCTTGTGCTGATAGTGTTCCCATAATGATGTTCGGTAGGTATTTCCAGGATATTGACCCAGCGATGTGAATGAACAAGATGGTGTGTGACTTGGAGGGGAACTTGGAGATGATGGCGTTCCCATGAAAATGCTGCTTTTGTCCTTCTTGGTGGTAGAGGTGGAAGGGCTGGGAAGTGCTGTTGAAATAGACTTGGTGAGTTGCTGCAGTGCATCCTGTAGGTAGTACATACTGCAGTCACAGTGTACCAGTGGTGTAGAGGGTGGATACTGAGTCCAGTGTAAACAATCCCAGGCTCTTCAATCTCCTCTCATAGCTCAGATGCCTTAAGCAGTACATGTGTGCAAGTGTGGGGAGGATATCCCCCCAGAGTGCTATCTGTGTGGCTGGCTGGCCGAACACGCTGGCTGGCCACCTGGTAGTCCTGCCAGGAGGCTCGGTTGACTTTGAGGACCGGGTCTCATTTGCATTGAGCCGGCGGACTGCTGCCCGAACTCGAGTGCCTGCTCCAGGCCACTGCAATATCGAGCGGACCCGCCAGCCGCCAGGCCAGATGAAGCTAGGTTACAGGTGGATGCCAATCATTGGGTGGGGGGAGCAGCAATGGCAGTAGCCCAGGCTGAGTTTGTGGGGCTTGGAGGAGCAGTCCTGTTCCTCCCAAACCCACAAAAATGAAGAGGTAATTACCTTTTGGGTCTTCTTTGACTGAACCGCCACCTAATGCTGGTCGGAGCTTGAACGGCACATGCTGAGGTCAGATGAGGCCAAAACCTATTGACAGTGGGCCTATCGCCTGACTATGCCGGCTGTTCCAGTCGCCCAGTGGTAGGCTGCTGGTGAACATTGCCATGGCTACAGCATGTGAGAGGTCATTGTCCCCAATTTTCAGGGTGCAGCTGCCCCATTTCCGCCAGGTAGAATGGGTGAAATTCAGTCCCATGTGTATGAGTGAGTGTCTGAGTGTGGGAGTGAGTGCATATGTGAGTGAGCCTGTGTGTGAGTCTGACTGTGAGCTTGCATGTTACAGTAGTGCTGTGTGAATGCATGTGTCAATGAATGTGTGAGTGAATCTTTGCCACTAGTGGGTGGCTTATCGGAAAACTGGACAGAAATTCACAGGTGAGACCTCACTGGTGACGCAATTGTTGAGTCTGAGTGTCCCAGATATGCTTATTCTAAATCACTGGACACAGACAACAAGAATAACTTAAACAGGTCTTTACTAATCGAAGGTCAGGGCTGAACTGCTTAGCAAATTACTACACAGAGTTTATATACCGGTGTGGTCACCACCGGTACTACAATATACAGTAGCCAAGAGAAAGTAGTCCATCTCTTAAGGTAGTCTCTTAAGGTGGTACAGGTTACATACACCACAATTCCTCCCTTTTTAGCTTAACAGTGTACATCCCAATTTAAACATAACATGGATAACATATGTAGCCTGGCGAAATGGAGCAGCACAGGACACAAACTTTCGTTTTTGGGGTTTTTTATTCTGTATTAATAACTTGGGTCTAGGTTTAGGATGAAATTGTAAATACATAAAACACAGTCGACAAAATACGGCAGTGGCTTGCTGCAAAACAGAACATGAGGCAAACCACAGGTGAAGGCAGTTAATTAACTAACAATCATTATACAAAACAAAACATATCATACCATACATTCGTATGTCCCGTTATCACTTGTCACCTCTTACAAGCAAACAGAAAGTATTAAACTCGTTCGAAACGTAGCCCCAAGGACTCAACAACAATTTTAACAAAGGTTAACACCAGCACATGGTGGGACAATCTACAAGCATCCCCGTGATATCGAGTGATTTGGGAAACAATATCACTTTAAAACTATGTCTGGCTGCACTAAATGCTGTTTTAGTTGTACTTTACGCAGACTAAGTTCATTTCAAAAGTCATATTCACCCCAACTCTCCTCAGAGCACACCCCCCACGCTGGATCTAGAAAATGGAGGCTGTGAAGAAAGGGGAGGTTCCTTTGGCATCACATGGCCTTACCCATAACCCTTTTCTCCTTTTTTCAAATTCTAAAGGGGAAAATGAACCGCGCCATCTAGTGGACTTAAATATTCACTGCATTTTCCCACTTGGCTACATTCTCCCCTGCTTTAAAGTCAACGTCCTCGGTGACTTAGCACCCATTTTTCACTTCTTTTACAGCTTCTCGAAAAAATGCAGTACCCAGACTCGATAAAACATGAGAGAACACCTCAGGACTGAGTGAGACTGCATTACAGGCTGACTGAGGCAAATGGTATGGGTTAGGGTTTACCCCAGCATTGGCTCTTTTAGTTCTGCGAGGAGCCGGAATGGGTACCTCAACCTCAGTCCCACACTCAGAAGGATCTGAATGCTCTGGCTCAGAAACAGCCTCTGATTCCTGTACATCTTGGGCGTTACCAACAGGATCATTGTTTACTTTTTCCTCCTGAGTTAACTCTGGATAGGTGACTTCCTCTACCACAACAAACTCAGTATCAGAGGGCTCTGGCAACGATTCTGTCAAAAGAGTGACAGGGGGTACGGTGACAGGGGACTTGGTTCTCGTCCGCCTAGGCTCAGGGACAGGGGTAACACATGGCCTAAGATTAACTCTATGGACCCTTTTTAAAGGACCGCCCTCTACAGGCTCAACTGCATGTGTAGTACCCTGTACCTCCACCACTCTGTACACAGTAGGACCCCACGCATCCTGAATTTTGTTCCTACCCAAAGGCCTGTGTCGTAAGTATACCAACTGACCCACCTCAATGGTTGGACAGTACACTTTGTCTTTGTTAAGTTCAATTCTTTGAGCTGATTTCTTTTCAGTGTACTCTCTTGCCCTTGCATGTGCCTCCTTCAAACGCTCTTGGTGGACAACCAACCACTCATGTTTCTTGTCTAACACTTGCTCCTGACCTAATAAAGCATCTACAGGAAGGTGTGGATGAACCCCGAAAAGCAGATAGTACGGTGAGTAGCCAGTCGTAGCATGGGGTGTTACATTGTAGGCATACACCAACTCAGATAAGTGCTCAGGCCAGCGGCGCTTCTTTTCTGGAGGCAGTGTACGCAAAAGATCATGTAAAGATCTGTTGAATCTCTCACATTGAGCATTTCCTTCTGGGTGGTGTGGGGTAGTGCAGGTTTTCTTTACACCATAAAGCTTACACAGCTCGGCAATGATTTCACTCTCAAAATTTCGACCTCTGTCTGAATGCAATCTTTCTGGGACCCCATACTTCATGAACCACTCTTTGAGAAGGACTTTTGCCGTGGTATCAGCCTTTTGGTCCCGAGTAGGGAAGGCTTGTGTGAATTTAGTGAAAACATCGGTCACCACTAACACATTCTCACGACCATCGGAGGCCGGTTCCAGCATGGTGAAATCTACAGCAACTACTTCAAGGGGCCGGGAGGCTAGAAATGATTTCATAGGGGCATGTATCTTGGGGTGGGGCATTTTTGTCAAAATACACCTCTCGCATTTCTTGACCCACTGTTCCACATCCCCATACATCCCAACCCAAAAACATCTCTGTCTCAAAAGGTTCTGTGTGCGCTCTATTCCCTGATGGCCCATACGATCATGCACACCTTCAAGCACGACTTCTTTCAAACAAGAGGGCAGTAGTAGCTGGTGACACTCACCAACATGGACATCCTCGATTACACGGTACAACAAACCATCTTGCTCACAAATACGGGGCCACTGCTTTAACGTGGATAATACTAGCTTGGATAACTGCGACCTCTCCTTGTAAGTTGGCCTTCGCTGCTCACCCCAAAACTTCCTAAACACGCTGAGGGTGGGGTCTGTGTCTTGAAACTTACGTAGTTCCTCTTTAGAGTAACCGGGAAGTGTTGGTGTGTTACCCTGCAACTCACTACGCTCAGTACTTTCTTCTGCGTCCGAAACACGGATCTGTCTGACTTTACAGCACTTGACTCCTGCTGTCCCTAAGTCTGGTCCTAGAGCTGTTCCCTTGTGAGTGACATTACATATGGCCACACAACCATCATAGTCCGCATCCCCACTGTCTGACTCGGGCTCCCCTGCTAACGGCTGCCTAGAGAGGGCATCTGCTGCTGCATTACAGCGGCCTGGGCGGTACTTGACGTCAAAGTCAAAAACAGCTAACTGAGCCACCCATCTTTGCTCAACAGCACCTAACTTAGCTGTAGAAAGGTGACACGGGGGTTGTTATCTGTTATGACAGTGAACTTGGAACCTAGAAGGTAACCTCGAAATTTCTCTGAAACAGCCCATTTGAGGGCGAGGAGCTCTAGTTTCATACTGCTGTAGTTTCTGTCATTTCTTTCAGCATTACGGAGCCTCCTACTGGCATATGCTATCACTCTCTTCCTATCTCCCTGCTGCTGGTGGAGGATGGCACCTAATCCTAGGTTACTGGCATCCGTCTCTACAATAAAAGGCTGAGTGAAATCTGCGTAACCTAACACTGGAGCACTGATCAGCTTTTCTTTCAGCTGTTCGAAAGCAGCTTGGCACGCCGCTGTCCATGAACCTTCAAACAACCGTTTTGCTTTTGCTGGGCTGTCTTCCCTAAGGCATGCATTGACTACGTCATGGAGAGGGCCAGCTCGTTTAGAAAAATCCTCAATGAACCTCCTGTAATAACTACAGAAACCAAGAAATGACCTCAGATCTTTGACTGTACTGGGGACCGGCCACTTCTTTACGGCGGCAATTTTCTCTGGATCTGTCCCTATACCCTCCCCTGAAATTTGATGCCCAAGGAACCTGACTTCCTGCTGCAGGAAGTGACACTTTTCAAGCTTTACTTTCAAACCTGTCTCTTTCAGTCGTCTTAGAGCTGTCTCAAGCCTCTCTAAATGGTCCGGGAAGGTCTGAGAGAACACAAGGATGTCATCTAAATACACTAATAGGATGTGGAACACTAAGTCGCTCATAGTCGCTTGCATAAGTCGTTGAAAAGTCGCAGGTCCATTACAGACACCAAAAGGCATTCTGAGGTACTCAAAAAGGCCAAAAGGAGTTGTAAAAGCAGTCTTAGGCCTGTCACTTTCACGAACAGCAACCTGGTGGTACCCACTTGCAAGGTCAATGGTCGAGAAGAACTTTGCACCATGAAGGGCATCAAAACTCTCGTCAATGCGGGGCAAAGGAAATGCGTCACGTCTGGTTTTTGAGTTTAGTTTCCTAAAGTCAACACATAGTCGTATGTCTCCATCAGTCTTACGAACTACCACTATGGGTGAAGCGTATGAACTATTGCTCTCCTGGATGACACGCTTTCTTAAAAGCTTAGTGATGTGGTCCCTCACCTCTTTGTACAGTGTAGGTGGGATACGACGGTATGGCTCTGTAACTGGTGCGTCATCTACCAAGTTAATCTCATGCTCAACTTTATCAGTGTAGCCTAGGTCCTCATCCTTAAAAGCAAATACTTCCGAATACCTGGCTAAAAGTGCACCTAACTCTGCTTGTTGGCCCTGTGTGCCACCTATGTGTAGTTTGTCCAAAAGCAACTAAATGTCTTGGTCTGTCATCTGTCCTTCTTGTCTGCCAACAGTTACTTCCTCTGTGTCAGCGGAGATGCGTTGAAATCGCACCTCACAGGAGTCCTTGTCTACACACTCTGCCTGAGTCGGAATACCAAGCCTGGTCCTGGGGTTTAACCACACATCCTCCTCAGAGAAATTTACCACCTGCACTGGAAATAAATGTCCCTTTGATTCAACTAGAGTGGGGACAACTACCAGGCCACCTGGCAATGGTGTGTTACCTGGCTCCAACAGCATTTTAGTGCTGCCACCTGACTGAGTTTTAAGTCCCTTTACATAGACTGTAGCTATGGAAGACGCAGGCACATGTACAGCACCCCTACCAGCTACACGGACAGAAGATGACTTTGGAGTGATGTTACACTGTTGTACTTGCTGAAATGCTTCCCTCCAATCTGAATCCAACTTTCCCCCTAGAGTAGTGTCAAACTCAGCATGAACTAGTTGTCTGCATCGGCTGATGATGTTCATACCAATAAGACCTGGTGCTGCAGGCTGTGACTGCTGATGCTCTTTGACTACCAGGAAACCACATTCGGGTAAGGTTATGCCCATAGTTTCAACGTCTAACTCAAGGTAGCCCAAGTAGGGAATGTCCAACCCGTTGGCGGCAGTGATCTTAAGCCACCCGGTTGTAGGCAGCATATCCTCATCCCTCCCAAGTAAGTGCTCTCTGAAAAAAACTTCAGTAATAGTGCTGACTTGGCTCCCGGTATCCAGTAAACAGTTAGCAGTAACCCCCCCAATCTTGAGATCTACTACTGGACATTTACCTACTGCACGGTCAAGAAATCTGTCACGAATACCAGTACTGTTCTGAGAGCCTGCAGGTTTTCCTCGCATTGCCCGGCTCATGGCAATCGAGGGAGTTAGTTTTCCTGCACCCCAGCCAGCAGTGGTGGATGTGTTTGCTACCTCGTGCTTCTGAGGACACTGTTTGGCAATGTGCCCCGCCCCGTTACACTTAAAGCAAATAGGCTGACCTTCATCAGTGAACTTTGGCTTGGCTCTAGGTTTCCCAACCTTGTCATTACCCGTGTTTTCCTTCTGTAGAGCAAGACCCCGTACTGCCTCTGTTAGTTCCCCGATAGCTTTACCCTGTTCCGCCACCACTTTAAGAACATCCTGTAAAGTGACAGCCTGGCTGCCTGGTACCCCAATGGCAGAACACTGAAGATCCCTCCCCGTACTGTCACACACTACATTCTTGCTCTTTGCAACTTTAGTGCTACAGGGCTGGTCTTCTAAGGACCATAAGACAGCTTCCTCACGTACATCGAACAGGGTAGACTGGGGGTTGTCTCGTACAAACTTGCGCAACTCTCTCCGGAGTGAGGGATCTCTAACACCATCAACAAATCTGTTTCTGACAACCCGTTTTGTGTCCGGCACAGCATCAGGTGATTGCTTTACCAAAGTTCTAATAATCTGAGAGAGTGCATGTGAGTATTCTTGGAAACCTTCACCCTCTTCTTGCTTGCGTCCATAGAAAGTTTCTAACAGCTGGGACTCACTGCGTTTTTCGGTGAAAGCCCCCCTTAGGTAACTGAACAGGTCACTGGGCTGCTTAGACTCTCCACCCAACCGTAACCTAATTTCCTGTAGGGCTGCCCCCCTCAACAAAGATCGAATGAAATCTACCTGCTCTGCAGGAGTCTGATCTCTAGCTCGTAGTACACTTTCAACCTCTTCAATGAACTCATCAACTGAACGACTATCTTTAGATACCTCACCACTGAATGGTTGGATCTGACGCTCTCTGGGTACATACACATATGACTTGGTTGCCCCATTACCTAGAGTGGCAATAATTGCCATTGCTTGGTCATGGTTTTTTTTCAACTCTGAAATCTGTGCCTTGAGTTGATCTATCTGGTTGCCCTCACCCACACTCGAGGTATTGTCCTCACCATCCGAATTGTGAGCTCCACCCGCCTCCTCAGGAGGGTCTAACATTTTGACTCAGTTCACAAGTCCCTGACAGTCACTGAATGGGATGGCCGCTGCGACGATTCTTCTCCAATGGTGTCCCTCCTCGGTGCCTTGATGGGTCCTCTCCCAGATTGGTCCTGGCGCCCTCTGGATCCCGTCTGTCTGGTCTGGTCCTCCTTAGCAACCCCAGGCAGCACTCTCCGTCCGTCTCCAGGTCCACTTGGCACCACACCGCTCTTCCCCCACTGCCGTATTTTATGTAACTTTCCCAAACCTGAGAAACTCCAAGCTAACAGACCCCACTCCTGGTACCAAAATGTGTAGCCTGGCGAAATGGAGCAGCACAGGACACGAACTTTTGTTTTTGGGGTTTTTTATTCTGTATTAATAACTTGGGTCTAGGTTTAGGATGAAATTGTAAATACATAAAACACAGTCGACAAAATACGGCAGTGGCTTGCTGCAAAACAGAACATGAGGCAAACCACAGGTGAAGGTAGTTAATTAACTAACAATCATTATACAAAACAAAACATATCATACCATACATTCGTATGTCCCGTTATCACTTGTCACCTCTTACAAGCAAACAGAAAGTATTAAACTCGTTCGAAACGTAGCCCCAAGGACTCAACAACAATTTTAACAAAGGTTAACACCAGCACATGGTGGGACAATCTACAAGCATCCCCGTGATATCGAGTGATTTGGGAAACAATATCACTTTAAAACTATGTCTGGCTGCACTAAATGCTGTTTTAGTTGTACTTTACGCAGACTAAGTTCATTTCAAAAGTCATATTCACCCCAACTCTCCTCAGAGCACACCCCCCACGCTGGATCTAGAAAATGGAGGCTGTGAAGAAAGGGGAGGTTCCTTTGGCATCACATGGCCTTACCCATAACCCTTTTCTCCTTTTTTCAAATTCTAAAGGGGAAAATGAACCGCGCCATCTAGTGGACTTAAATATTCACTGCATTTTCCCACTTGGCTACACATATATACAACTTCATGCAAAACTGTTCAAAGATTCAGTCTCTGAGGAGGCCTCCTGATCCGAGTTGGATAACGCCTTTCAGGGGTCTCTGATTCTCGTTGCTGGGATGACTCATCTAGTTGATCTCTTATGGATTGGACATCATCAGATACATTGGCGTCTGAGTTAGATGCTTCAGGTTCACTAACTTCTTCCACTGGTGTCTCTGTCGTAGTCATGGGTTCGACCCTTGTTCTCGATTCTACAAGTTGGTCAGCATGACATCGTATTACGTTTTCACCAATATCTACCGTGTACATCAGGGGTCCTTGTCTGGCACGAATTGTTCCAGATTGCCATTTCTCATTCTTATAGTCCCGGGCTAACACTAGTTGTCCTATTTCGAAACTCCGAGTGGTCTTGTTATTTATATGCTGGAACTGTTTGTTTTCGACTTCCCTCCACACATTTGGTTTTAACAAGTCCAACCTGGACCGCAACCTCCTGTTATAGAACATCATGGCAGGGCTTTGATTTGTCACTGCATGAGTGGCGTTTCGATATGCCATTAGGAAATTGTCCACCTTGTGTTGTAGTGGAATCTGGTCTTCGCTCATGGCCTTTATCGCCTTTTTGAACGTTTGTACAAATCTCTCGGCCAACCCATTTGTAGCCGGATGATATGGGGCAGAGGTATAATGTTTCACCCCATTCTTCTTCATGAATTTCTGGAATTCTTCTGACACGAACTGCGGTCCGTTGTCTGAACATATTTGTTCTGGCAATCCATTTCTTGCGAATATCGTTCTTAGAACTGCGATCGTCTTTTCCGAGGTAGTGGTCGCCATCTTAATCACTTCCTGCCATTTAGAATGTGCGTCTACCGCAATTAAAAACATGGAGTCCATGAATGGACCTGCGAAGTCAATATGTACATGTTGCCATGGGGTTGAAGGCCATTCCCATGGATGCAGCGGTGCAATTGGAGGTGCATTTTGAACTTTTTGGCACCCTGAGCAGCTTTTAGTCAGATCCTCTATTTGTTGGTCGATACCTGGCCACCACACATAAGCCCTAGCAAGGCTTTTCATCTTGACTCCCCCCAGATGACCTTCATGCAGTTCCTTTAGAACTCTCTCCCTTAATTTAGGAGGAATAATCACCCTTGTTCCATACATCAATGTTCCTTGACAGACGGACAGCTGTTCTCGTCTTGCTGAGAATGCCGGTAACAGTGGTTCACCATGAGCTGGCCATCCCTTCACTGTCAATTCGTAGACCTGAGACAGTGTCGGGTCGTTCCTGGTTTCTCTCTCAATACTTGCATTGGTGACTGGTAAACATTCGATGATGGTCGAGTGAAATAACTCAACAGGGTCAACTGTCGGTGCCTCTTCCGCTGTAGGTAGTGGCAGGCGCGACAGCCCATCAGCATTACCATGTTGCTTTGTACCTTTGAATTCAATCTGATATTGATGTGCCCCTAGGAAAAGGGACCATCTCTGGAGCCTCTGCGCTGTCATCACCGAAACACCCTTCTTAGGGTTAAAAATGGAAACCAACGGCTGGTGGTCTGTCAGCAGCGTAAACTTTTGCCCTGCAGGTAATGATTAAATTTTTTTACTCCCCACACAAGGCTGAGAGCCTCCCTATCTATCTGAGCATAGTTGCGCTCAGCGGAGGTCAATGATCTGGATGCGAATGCGACTGGTCTTTCCAAGCCATTTGGCAACTTATGTGAGAGCACTGCCCCAATACCATATGGAGAAGCATCACAAGCTAAACGAATAGGCAGCGTTGGGTTAAAGTGAGCCAACACTTCCTTAGAGGTGATCAATGCCTTGCTTTTGTGAAAGGCCCGCTTACAGTCCTCGCTCCACTTCCATGGCACTCCCTTCTGCAAAAGGGCGTTCAGCGGGTGTAGCACCGTGGATAAATTTGGCAGAAACTTATGGTAATAGTTAATCAACCCTAGGAACGACCTCAACTGGGATACATTTTCCGGAGTGGGAGCCTTCACAACAGCTTCGATCTTGTCAGGTGACTTGTGAAGCCCCTCCTGGCCAATGACGTGACCACAGTACGAGATTTGCTTCTGAAAGAACTCACATTTCTGGTGATTAACTCGAAGTCCATATTCTTTCAATCTGGTGAGCACCTGTTCCAAATTTTCAAGGTGTTCCTCATCATCATCTCCTGTAATCAGAATGTCATCCAGGTAGCATTGTGTGCCCGGAATTCCCTGTAATACCTGCTCCATGGCCCTTTGCCAAATCGCTGGAGCCGGTGCCACTCCAAAAACCAGTCTATTATACCGATATAAGCCCTTATGCGTGTTGATCGTGAGATACTGGCGTGACGCTTCATCAACTTCCATCTGTAAGTACGCCTGCGCCAGGTCTATCTTGGTGAAGTGTTTCCCGCCAGACAATGAAGCGAAGATATCCTCAATCCGTGGAAGCGGATATTGCACCGTGTGAAGCACCGGATTAACAGTGATCTTGACATCGCCACAGATGCGAATCTTCCCCGGTTCCCCCGGCTTGTTACTCGATGAACGCTTCATGATGGGAACAATGGGCGTGGCCCATTCACTCCAGTCCACCTTTGACAGTACTCCGGAACGTTCTAGTCCTTCCAGCTCAGCTTCCACAGCAGGTCGTATCGCATAAGGTACCGGTCTAGCTTTGAAAAATTTCGGGTTTGCATGTTCTTCAACCTTGATGTTTGCCGTAATTCCTTTCAGTGTTCCCAGTCTCTGCTGGAACACCTCTTTAGCATCGTCCAATATTCTGGACAGTCGTTTAGGTTTGACATCGTCCTTTTTACCGGAATCTACAGTTAGTGCTTTTAAGGAATGCCAGTCCATATTTATTCTCCTGATCCATTCCCGTCCCAGTAGTGGTGGACCTCCCTCAGGTAACACATATAAGTCCATTCCTCGGCTTTCTTTACCCTTGTGGACCACCTTTACCTTTATCTTTCCAATGGGGTATACTCTTTGCCCCGTGTATGTTTTCAATACAATCTCCGTATCCCTTAGGGGAATGTGTGGAAATAACCTTTTGTAATCTTGCTTATTCATGACCGTCAATGTCGATCCAGTGTCCAATTCCGTCTTCACTTGGACTCCTGCTATCTGAAGCGTGACCCAGATAGTTTGGTGGTCTGCTGTGTTACCCACATTATGTATTCTTAGACAACCCAGTTCCTTACTGCTGGAGTCTGAATCCGTCTTCTGTTCATCCGAACTGTTCTCTGTCACCTTGTGTACCTTTTTGCACTTTTCCTGCGGTGACTTTTTGTTGCTGGTCTTCTTTCCTGACCGGCATACTTTAGCTATGTGACCGAGCTTGCCACATTTTCTGCATTCCTGATTTTTGAACCAGCACTGGTTCTGATCATGCGTTGTCCTTCCGCAACGATAACATTTTACTGCACCCAATGCCATTTGATTGGTGCTGAGTTCCGATGACCTTAGCTGCATTTCCGCGGTGCCTCTTGCTGCGGCCTCGTGCGATGCTGCAATGGTGACAGCTTTATCAAGCGTAAGGTCCTTTTCCTCTAGCAGTCGCTTTTGTGTTCCTTCTTTTAATAATCCACACACGAATTTATCTCTCAGAGCATCTGCTAGTCCTGTACCAAACTGACAGTACTTTGATAGCTTGCGCAGTTCAATTAAGAATTCAGCGTTGCTTTCCTCTTTCAGCTGCGTTCTTCTGTAAAATTTAAATCGTTCCGCTATCAGCAGCGGCGTGGGGTTTAAATGTTCTTGCAGGATAGTAACAATATTCGCGAAAGTCTGATCCGCCAGTTTATCTGGTGTTACAAGGTGCCTCAATAACCCGTACGTCTTCGCACCCATTGAGTTTAATAAGGTTATTGCTTTCTTATCATCTGGTACCTCATTTGCTGTACAATAAACTCCAATGCGTTCTACATACGTGGCCCAATCTTCAACATCGCTATCAAAAGCAGTGATGTTACCGTGTTTAGGCATCCTTGAGAGTTTCTTTAAATATTTTATTTTCCCAAAATGGCAGCTTCCCGCGCTTGTCTTCTTCCCCCGCCTACTAAAATGGTGGCTTCCCGCGCTTGGCGGCTTTTCCCGCGCTTGTCTTCTTCCCTCGCCGACTACAATGGCGGCTTCCCGCGCTGGTCTTCTTCCCCCGCTGGCTACAATGGTGATTACCGCGCTGTTGCCGTTCTCGCCTCCCAGCGGTTCTTAATTTCCCCGATGCTGCTTTTGTTCCCCCGCGGTTCTCGTGGGCATTAACGCTTCCCTCGTTGCTGTGCCTCTCAGCCCCGATTGCAGCCCGGTCCTTTACACCGGCTGCGGTCGAGTTCTCCGCGGTTCTCGTGGCATTAACGCTGCCCTTGTCGCTGCGCCTCTCGGCCCCGATTGCAGCCCGGCCCTTTTCACCGGCTGCGGTCAAGTTCTCCGCCCTTTTTCCTCCGGTTTCCCTCCCCTTCTCCACTGACAACACGGCCGACTTTCTGCCCGTGTCGCTGGATCGGCTTACCCACCACCGTGGTAGAAGGATGATCACTGCCTGTCGCTGATGGAGGACTTCGTGGTCAGTAATTTCGACCCGGGTTCTCGATGCCTCCCGTGCGATGCGGTGCTCAGCAGGCTGATGAGGGCGGATGCCTCTTCTCGACGCCCGTTCTGAGGACGAAGCTGCCTTGGATGCAAAACTGCCGCAGGGTAAGATCGGACTCGTCGCCACTGTTGAGTCTGAGTGTCCCAGATATGCTTATTCTAAATCACTGGACACAGACAACAAGAATAACTTAAACAGGTCTTTACTAATCGAAGGTCAGGGCTGAACTGCTTAGCAAATTACTGCACAGAGTTTATATACCGGTGTGGTCACCACCGGTACTACAATATACAGTAGCCAAGAGAAAGTAGTCCATCTCTTCAGGTAGTCTCTTAAGGTGGTACAGGTTACATACACCACAGCAATGTAGTGGAAATATTCGCCCTCTGTGTTTAGCCTATGTATGTGATTTTCTTCTTTTCTCGGCATTCCCAATCTGTTGTCTCACATTAATTGTCGAATACACCGGAAGATGTGGGTGAGGTTTTAAATGAATATTTTGCATCTGTGTTCACTACGGAGAAGGACGATGTAGGCATAGAAATCAGGCAGGGGGATTGCAATATACTTGAACAAATTAGTATTGGGAGGGAGGAGGTACTAGCGGTTCTAGCGGGCTTAAAAGTGGATAAATCCCCAGGCCCAGACGAGATGTATCCTAGGCTGCTGTGTGAGGCAAGGGAGGAGATTGCAGGGGCCCTGACACAAATTTTCAGATCCTCTCTGGCCACAGGGGAGGTGCCAGAGGACTGGAGAACAGCTAACATAGTACCATTATTCAAGAAGGGTAGTAGGGATAAACCAGGGAATTATAGGCCAGTGAGCCTAACATCAGTGGTAGGGAAATTATTGGAAAAAATTCTGAGGGACAGAATTAGTCTCCACTTGGAGAGGCAAGGATTAATCAAGGATAGTCAGTATGGCTCTGTCAGGGGGAGATCATGTCTAACCAATTTGATTGAATTTTTTGAGGGGTGACTAGTTGCGTGGATGAGGGTAGTGCAGTTGATGTAGTCTACATGGACTTCAGTAAGGCTTTTGACAAAACCCACATGGGAGACTGGTCAAGAAGGTAAGAGCCCATGGGAGCCAGGGCAATTTGGCACATTGGATCCAAAATTAGCTTAGTGGCAGGAGGCAGAGGGTGATGGTCGAAGGTTGTTTTTGTGACTAGAAGCCTGTGTCCAGTGGTGTACCACAGGGATTGGTGCTGGGTCCTTTGCTGTTTGTAGTGTACATTAATGATGGGGTTTGTGTCGGTGCAGGCTCGATGGGCCGAAATGGCCTCTATCTGCACTGTGGGGTTTCTGTGATTCTGTGATATGAATGTAAGAGGTATGATCAGTAAGTTCGCAGATGACACGAAAATTGGTGGAGTGGTAAATAGCGAGGAAGGAAGCCTCAGGCTACAGGACGATATAGACGGGTTGGTCAGATGGGCAGAACAGTGGCAAATGGTATTTAACCCTGAAAAGTGTGAGGTGATGCATTTTGGGAGGACTAACAAGGCAAGGGAATACACAATGAATGGTAGGGCCCTAGGAAGGACAGAGGATCAGAGGGACCTTGGTGTGCATGTACATAGATCCCTGAAGGCAGCAGGACAGGTAGATAAGGTGGTTAAAACGGCATATGGGATACTTATCTTCATTAGCCGAGGCATAGAATATAAGAGTAGGGAGGTTATGATGGAGCTGTACAAAACGCTAGTTAGGCCACAGCTGGAATACTGTGTGCAGTTCTGGTTGCCACACTATAGGAAGGATGTGATTGCATTGGAGAGGGTGCAGAGGAGATTCATCAGGATGTTACCTGGGCTGGAGCGCTTCAGCTATGAAGAGAGACTGGACAGGCTGGGATTGTTTTCTTTAGAGTAGAGAAGGCTGAGGGGGGACCTGATTGAGGTGTACAAAATTATGAGGGGCATAGATAGGGTAGATAGAAAGGAACTTTTCCCCTTAGTAAAGGGGTCAATAATCAGGGGGCATAGTTGCAAGGTAAGGGGCAGGAGGTTTAGCGGGGATTTGAGGAAAAACGTTTTCACCCAGAGGGTGGTTGGAATCTGGAACTCACTGCCTGAAAGGGTGGTAGAGGCAGGAACCCTCACAACATTGAAGAAGCATTTAGATGAGCACTTGAAACACCATAGCATACAAGGCTACAGACCAAGTGCTGGGAAATGGGATTAGAATTGATAGGGCTTGATGGCCGGCGTGGACAGGATGGGCTGAAGGGCCTCTTTCTGTGCTGTATAACTCTATGACTCTATGGGCTGGATTTTCATTGAGGAGTCGGGTAGGAGGCGGGACTTCAACTTTCGGTGTTGTAGTCCCGCCTCCATCGAGTTCTAGCCAACCCACGGGATTTTGACTTGATTGACCTTGCTGAGCCCGCCCAGCGGCTGCCCAGCGGGCTCAGCAGGCCAATTAAGGGCCACCCGGCAACAGGTGACGTCACAGATTGATATGTCATCTGTCAAGACCTTTTGACAGATAAAATACTGACAATCTGTATTCTAAGTTAATTCCTTCCTCTCAGGATGATTTAGAGATCTCCCCGGAACAGAAAGCTGAATGCTGCAATTTTTGACAGCTCGCAGCCATTCTGCTTTCTGTGCCGGTGAGATGAGGGACTCCCAAGACCTGAAGGAAGGAAGACTGTAAAGGTATGTAAAACTTCTTTAAACACTTTACACACACCAAACACACTTACCTTTGCACTCATGCACCCATCACTCACCTGAACAACGGACATCTTGACCCCTCCAAGTCCTTCATCCCGACGGTCCACCTCCTCTAACTTGGCGTGGTTTGGAGCCGTCGGTAATCCCACAATTCAACATTAAAAATAGGGATTAGGCTAAAAACTGCCTGTTAACTACCTGTTAACACGCAGTTAATTGGCACTAATCCCCTTCCCGCCTCAGGGAGGCGTGTCCCAGTGCGGGGCAGGTACCCGCCTCCTTTGAAACTGGCATGGAGGTGGGTTGAGGGCGGGATGGGTTCGTGCCCCCCAATTTCGGGATTTTAACACCCCACACGCCTCCAATCCCGCCTCCATGACCCAATGAAAATCCTGCCCTTTGACTCTATGACCATTTAAAAGGTTAAAAAACAGTTACTATATCTCTTTATTATATTATTAATCTCGTTAGACTGATTTCCACTAAATGTTTCATCTTATTTTATGAATACATTATTACTGTTTATAGACAGTTTCTCATTTTCTGCCTCTTGCACACTAAAAGGTTCAACCATTGAAAAGCCTGACTGCTGTAGCAGTGCAGTGCATTACAAATCTTCCCCCGACCTGTCATTCTGCTTATTATTTCAAGATTGACAAAAATCTGACATGGATTTTCCCAGCTCGGCCTTCTCCCCATTCATAGCCATGACAGAGAACTGACAACTGAAGAAACATCTCCTACGATGTAACCTATCCTCTTTCGGCACATAATCCTCGAAAGAATTACATTCCTGCAGGGACTCTGCTGCAGTTATGGAAGGAGTTATACAAACATCTCTCTGCGAATTTTGAAATATAAATACATAGTAATTTGCTGAGAGTACCTCAATGTATCTCAGCTGAGCATCATTTATGATGTAGGAAGCACATTTTCATTGAACATGCAGATGGGAAACAAAGTTCACAGGAAAAAATGCCCAATACTGTTAACACAATCAATTTGTGTGAATTGTCCCGAGGATTAACAACTAATATATTTGTAGCAGGGACAGGGTCAAATGGTGCTTAGTATGCACTTGCAGCAGCTCCATGTACTCTCTTTCAATAGAGGGGAAGTATCACCTCAGCATTTGCTGCTCTGAATTAAAACATCAGAGAGATGCAAGCCTAAACTTTGGGATCACACTCAGGAAGCTTTTTTGGCTCAATGTTGACAATGCCATTTGTTCATTCTAAATAAATAATACAGTGTACTGGCCGCGCTAGACGTGCTCCTATCTAGCTATCCAGCAAGTTAAACACTCATTCAAAAATAATTCTTCCTGAAGTGGTTGCTGTTTTGAAGCTTTTACTTGAACAAATTTGTGAAACTGTAAACAAAGACAAAGTATGTTTTGTACATAAACTGAGTACTACACATTCGATATTACACAAGATATAAACATATTTACAACAGTAGAATAGACTAATTGTATAACTAACTAACATTTGAACTAACTTCTGTAACTATTAAATATTAACCTTTTATAAACATATATTATCAAAATATTACTCTGACAACATTGCTATTATGCTAAGAACCAAAGATACTCACAGATATTGCGCTTGGCCTAACATATGAAGTCAGATTACACTGGATTGTAAATGGAACCTCTCATAGCAAATTCTCCATTACTCAAGTCAGGTTCTTCCTGGCAAAACTGCTTCCTGGGGTCAACAGGAAGAAAGGTAGGAAGGTCAAATGACTTCTCACAGGAAGAAAGGAACAAAGGTCAAATGAACTCACACAGGAAGAAAGGAACAGATGACCTTTCCAGCTTACAAACTGTTAACACAATAACTGCCACCAGAGGGTGCTATTGCATGTAAAAATGTCCAGAATGTCACATAATGTCCATCGGTCCAGAACACTCCCCGTCTGGGGTCATTAACGACTCCACATAGTCCGAACTCTACTTGTCACTGGAGTCCTCTGGCGACAAAAGAAGAACCACCTCAGAGGCGGGCCGAGAGAAGACCTTCGCTGTTCCTTCTTTGATGACTCTCAAGTCCACCTTTCTCACTCTCCCGTCCTGGCTGGGATGGGAGTTCACAATGATAGCCATAGGCCACTCATTCCTTTTTACCTGATTGTCCCTCATCAAGACAACATCTCCTTCTTTGAGATCCGGCCGCTTGTCCTGCCACTTGCGTCGGCTCTGTAGTGTGTTGAGGTACTCCCTTCGCCACCTGTTCCAAAACGTGTCTGCCAGACTCTGGACTCGTTTCCATTCTTCCTTGAAGAGTTCTCCTTCCCCAAACTCTCCTGGAGGACAAGGGGGAACACCTGTCTTCTGGGTCAAAAGCATGGCCGGAGTGAGGATGAGGGGCGATTCTGGGTCTGAAGATACAGGAATGAGGAGCCTTGCATTCATCATGGCGGTGACCTCAGCTATCAGTGTGGTCAAGACCTCGTGTGAGGCACGACGATCTACCTTGGAGAAACATGCAGTCGAGGATACGGCGGGCAATGCCGATCATGCGCTCCCATGCGCCGCCCATGTGGGATGAGTGAGGTAGGTTGAATACCCAGGTGCATTTCTGCTCTTGGAGATACTTCTCCACCCTCTGAGAGCTGGAACTAGATCCATCCATCTTCAGCTCTCTGCAGGCGCCAACAAAGTTTGTGCCGCAGTCTGAGCGTATTTGCTTTGCTGGGCCTCTAATTGAGAAAAACCTTCTCAGAGCATTTATGATGCTGGAGGCGCTCATTGTTTCTATGACTTCGATGTGTACAGCTCTTGTGGACATACATGAGAACATCACCGCCCACCTCTTGCTGTTGGCGTGCCCTCCTCTAGTGCGGCGTGAGACCACGTCCCATGGTCCGAAGACATCTACGCCTACGTAGGTGAAAGGTGGTGCTACTTGTAGCCGCTTGGCTGGCAGTTCTGCCATCTGTTGGTGCTCCGTCTTCCCACGGAGTTTCTTGCAGGTGACACATTTGAAAAGCGTGCCGCTGATACATCTCTTAGCTCCAACCAACAGAGGCCGTCTGCTCTGATGGCACCTTCGGTGAAATGTCTGCCCTGGTGCTTCACGGCCTCATGATGGTAACGCACGAGCAGAATGGCCATATGATGACGACCTGGAATGAGGATGGGGTTGGTTGCATTCGTTCCTAGTTGAGACTGCGATATGCGTCCCCCAACTCTGAGAAGGCCGTCGGTGTCGACGATGGGATGCAGCTTCCGTAGACTGCTGTGAGGGGGTAGGTTGTGTTCTGCTGCTATGCACTTCAACTCTTCTGAATAACACTCGTTCGATGAACCCTCTCACATCACTGCCAAAGTCGTCGTCTTCTTCCTTGGCAGCCCTCCTTAGTCCGTATATGGCGACAGCAGGGGATGGGCTATTCCCAAAGACATGGACACGCATTCTGTAGTCCACAATGTCTCTATTAGGGTCATTGTCCTGATACCACAGGAAGCGGAGGAAGTCTCTGTGGTCTTCTCTCACCACGAAGCAATGAAACATGTGTTGGATATCGGCAGTGATGGCGACGGGCTCTTTCCTGAATTTCATGAGCACTCCCAAGAGGCTGTTGTTAAGATCGGGCCCTGTGAGGAGTACGTCGTTGAGAGAGACGCCCTGATATGGTGCACTGGAGTCAAACACCACGCGGATCTGTTCCAGCTTTTTGGGGTGATAGACTCTGAAGGAAGGGAGGTACCAACACTCTTGGCCTTCCTGGAGTGGAGGAGCTATCTCTGCATGATCATTGACAAGCATTTTCTTAACAAATTCTAGGAAGTGTGCTTTCATCTCTGGCTTCTTCTCTAGTGTGCGATGGAGTGAGTTAAGACGATTATAGGCATAACCCCTGTTGTTCGGCAGCCGTCGTCTGGGGTTCCGGAAGGGTAAGGGTGCAACCCAGCTGTTAGAGCTGTCACGAGAGACCTCATTGTCCATAATCTGAAGGAACCTCATGTCGTCGATCGATGGAGCAAGTTTGTGGTCGTTGGTGGTGCGACAGAAGACTGACTGACCCGGGTTCTCTCCAGTGAGCATCATGTGTGCTGTCTGCGGAGATCAGCGCTGGGGTTTTCTGAGGCTGAGCCATATGACTGAACTCCTCTGTCACTCGGATCTGACTACTGCATGGGGTAAGGTAGCTTGGACGACCATTCTCCAAGATGGAAGTCTTGAGTGTGCTCACCTGAGATGGCTTGTGAGCGTCCTTGAGGCACACATCTCCAACAACGACCCAGCCGAGGTCTAGCCTTTGGGCGAAAGGGGCGTCATGTGGACCGTTGATCTGCTCCCTTATCTTATGTACCCTCAGGATGTCTCTTCCCAACAACAGAAGTATGCTTGCATCTGGGTCAAGAGGTGGGATCTCGTCTGCAATGCGTCTCAGATGACGGTGATGACGAGCTGCATTCGGAGTGGGAATCTCAGAACGGTTGTCGGGGACTTGATTACATTCGATGAGTGTAGGAAGGGGGAGACTAATCTTCCCGTTGACTGACTCAACAACGTAACCGCAGGCCCTCCTGCCAGCTGTTTCTGAAAGTCCAGCACACGTTTTCAGCGTGTAAGGCGACGGACTTCCTTTGACCTTGAAGATGTTGAAGAACTCGGATCTTGCTAGAGAGCGATTACTTTGTTCATCTAGTATGGCATACATCTTTTCAGATTCCTGTTGACATCCTGCAGGGTACACATCAACGAGGCATATCTTGGAGCACGCTCTTGCGCTCACTCCTTCTCCACACACCTCGGTGCACCTTGTTGTAATCTCCGTACCAGCAGCTCCCTCTCTCTCCCCGCCGTGCTCTGATGCGGGAGGAGGCGTCTCTGACTTCCAAGGAGCTGGGCCTGGGTGTAGTGCCGAAACATGCCGATCACTTTCACATTCAGTGCATTTTGCATCTACCTTGCAGTTCTTGGCGAGATGGCTCGTGGACGAGCAGCACCTGAAACATATAGAGTTCTCTTTAAGATATTGTTTCCGATCTTCCAGGGACATCTCCCTGAAGCCTCTGCACTTCTTTAAAGGATGGGGC
This sequence comes from Somniosus microcephalus, assembly GCF_052327205.1. Lineage (NCBI taxonomy): Eukaryota > Metazoa > Chordata > Chondrichthyes > Squaliformes > Somniosidae > Somniosus > Somniosus microcephalus. The sequence goes on along the minus strand of NC_140996.1, from coordinate 175,603,374 downwards.
TTGTTGTGGATAGGGCATTGTTTGCTCATATCCTCAGGTTTCTTCTGAATCTTTGTGTGCTCAGTTGAGGACACTTGCATTTTGTGGACAGATATTGGTGTCTTTCCATGTCTGTCGAACTTGTCTCTTCTGGCAAGTGCTGGGTGAGAGGAGAAGAAGTTGAAGCTGGGGTCGTTCCTGGCTTTGGCTTCTTTACGGATGAATTTAACGAACGCAGAGAATGGTGGGAACACCACGTTGTGCTTTAGCTTGAACTTTGATCCAAACGTTATCCACTTCTCCTGCAGGTTAAATGGAAGCTTCTCAATGATGGGACTTACCCCTCTGGCAGTGTCTAAGTACGATAGACCAGGTAGGTAGCCGTCCTGCTTTGCGGCTTCGAGTTCCGACAGCAGATCCCCAAGGTCGCGGAGCTTCTGGGGTTCCTTACTTGTCAACCTCGGAAAGTTCTCCAACCTGTCAAAGAGAGCCCTTTCAATGGCTTCGGGCGAGCCGTAGCTTTCTTCCAGCCTCACCCAAGCCTTCTTCAACCCCTCTGGCAGCTGCCCCACATTGGCCGCTTTTATCCTGCAGGCCTGTCCGGCTGACTCTGGGCCGAGCCATTTGATAAGGAGGCCGAGCTCTTCTCCTGCCGACAGGTCTAAGCCCGATATGGCATCGTGGAAGCAGGACTTCCAAGCCCGATAATTCTCCGGCCTGTCATCAAACTTGATTAACTCCGAAGTCACCAGCTGGGTGCGTGCAAGGTATTTGGCGAGGTCGTAGGTGCTGGGACCTGTGCCAGGGTTGCCTTGGCTGGGGGCTCTGTTGGGGGTCTCAAGGGACCGAGAGGGGATTTGCCTGTGACTTTCTCTATTCGGCGTCCTATTCCTTTGCACCGTGTCTTCCGTTCTGCTGGTGGAGACTCTGCGGCTTGAGGCTTGTCGTCTGCTTTGACCTTGGTTGGCAACTTGTGGCATGTTATACGAAGTGTTTGCGTCTGTAGAGATGTGCGGGCCTCCATCCCTTTCTCCTGTATACTGTATGTCGGCATGGTCGCTCACGTAATCTATGGTGCGCTGTCATGGACTCTGCCACGGAACGGGAATTAAAGGTTTGTAAGCTGTCTCGGGATCAGCTCCCTCCAAAATTGCCTCGAATACTTGTGTCTCGGCTAATGCAGCATCTATCTCTTTTTGTTGCTGCAGAGCCTCTAATGTGGCTTGGAGACGGGCCTGTTCAGCCTGGCATTCCACTTGGTGACGGGCCTGTTCAGCCTGGCATTCCACTTGGTGACAGGCCTGTTCAGCCTGGCGTTTCGCTTTGTGACTGGCCAGGTCAGCTTGGTGTCAGGCCTGTTCGGCTTGGGATCGGGCCTGTTCGGCTTGGGATCGGGCCTGTTCGGCTTGGGATTCAGCTTGGAGACGGGCCTGTTCTGCTTGGGATTCAGCTTGGAGTCGGGCCTGTTCTACTTTTATTTCTATTTCACTGTCTGTATGCGCAGCTCTGGCTTGAGCTGCTACTAGTTTAGCTCGTGCTTTGGCGATGGCTATGCTTACTCTAGAACCACCCGATGACCGTGAACCAACTTGCGATCTGTAGTAACCGATGCTTATAGACCGATTGTCCCGTTCTACAGTTTCGTCTGCCTGTTTAAGGTCTTCTACTTGCTGCAAAGCATTTTCGTTATTATTTTCTGACATGTTGATGTGAGGTAGATGTGCTCTACGAGGTTAAGGCTTACTCTGGGTTCCTCCTGCTCCGCTCTTCACAGCTAGCCGTATTGCTATCTTTTCACTGTACTGGCCGCGCTAGACGTGCTCCTATCTAGCTATCCAGCAAGTTAAACACTCATTCAAAAAGAATTCTTCCTGAAGCGGTTGCTGTTTTGAAGCTTTTACTTGAACAAATTTGTGAAACTGTAAACAAAGACAAAGTATGTTTTGTACATAAACTGAGTACTACACATTCGATATTACACAAGATATAAACATATTTACAACAGTAGAATAGACTAATTGTATAACTAACTAACATTTGAACTAACTTCTGTAACTATTAAATATTAACCTTTTATAAACATAGTATTATCAAAATATTACTCTGACAACATTGCTATTATGCTAAGAACCAAAGATACTCACAGATATTGCGCTTGGCCTAACATATGAAGTCAGATTACACTGGATTGTAAATGGAACCTCTCATAGCAAATTCTCCATTACTCAAGTCAGGTTCTTCCTGGCAAAACTGCTTCCTGGGGTCAACAGGAAGAAAGGTAGGAAGGTCAAATGACTTCTCACAGGAAGAAAGGAACAAAGGTCAAATGACCTCACACAGGAAGAAAGGAACAGATGACCTTCCCAGCTTACAAACTGTTAACACAATAACCGCCACCAGAGGGTGCTATTGCATGTAAAAATGTCCAGAATGTCACATAATGTCCATCGGTCCAGAACATACAGTTTGGAAATGTTCTTTGGTGCGGGATCATTCTCTAATTTGACTTTACAGAGTAGATTTCCAGATATGAGTTCTTGAAAAATGGTGTGATGACAGGTTTTGTCAGTTACCCGTGCATTGCTCAATTTCCCGGGGGCCTTTCATATAAGTGTGTGCAAGAGATTTATTACATATGCTACATAAAATGGTAATGAACTCAGATGGAATTTCATGTTGTTAATATCTGACTCACACAGTATGCTTATCCTGCTCACATACCGTAGGTGTTAAAGGTCACTCATTCTTTGCCCTTTCAGGAGGTAGTTTCTTAAAGGTGAATTATTTGAGTTTTGATTGCTGCAACCACATAGTGAAAGTGGGTATAGTACTCAGTGCTCCTCGATCCTTGAGGTTTTTGTAGGCTAAAGGATGAATGAAAGGCTGTCATGGAGGTGTGCCTGCACAAGTGGTGGTCTGCCTACATCCACCATTATCTACTAAGCCCCATTTACACAGCTACCTGGCACCATCGGAAGAGAACTACTTTTTCAGATTAAGATTCACCAGATAAGCAGTGACAGAGTTGTACCATCTGTGGCAATATGAACTGCAGACAATCCCAAACATGGGAACTGCTCTGCCAGTGGCAGTCAAGGTCACAACTGTCCTCAAGAATCCTGGGACATCTACAATATAAGCGAATCAACAGTGCACAGATCCATCAAGCAGTTCACTGATGCGTTGCACACAAGAGCAAACACCCATTATCAGGATCCCCGTGGGAAAGCAACTGAAGAATGACAGGGAACTTTTGCAGGATTCTCAAAATCCTGGGCATTATTGATGGTAACAATATGACTAGCTTGGCCCCATGACAATGCCACGGTACTTATGAACCACAAGGGCTTCCACCCCATTATATCCAGGTGGTCAGTGACTAGCCACAGTCTACAACAGACCCAGACATGATGCGAGGAAAACCGCAGTGCTGGAGAGCTTTGGGAATCACAGGTCTAAAGTCATGTGTTCTTCCCAAGCATGCTACACTTACCGCATGTCATGTCTCAGATTACTCATATACCGTATCCCAAAATTTTATTTTCTGAAAGAAATCTATCTAATTTGCATTTAAATCCCCAGGGAGCCTGTTCCATAGATTGACCAGTTGCTCACTGAATGTTTCCATAGATTAGTTTTGAATTTACCCCCCTTCAGGTGCAGGCCCTGCCCTCTGGTTCTACTGTTCTGGACAAGGTGAAACAGCTGGTCATGGTCTACATTATCTAGACCCTTTAGAATCCTAAAAACAGCAATCATATTAACTCTCAGCCTTTTTCCAGTGAGAACATGCCCAATTCACATAATCGCTTCTCATAATCCAATCCCTCAATCATTCTGGTTGCTCTTATGTATCCTTTCAATAGCTTATATATCCTCTTTGTACTGTTGTGACCAGAACTGTACACAGTATTCTAAGTGTGATCACATCAATGATTTATAATGTGGCAGGAGTACCTCACGATTTTGGCTCAATGTTGACCTTTTAATACATCCCAATATCTGAATTGTTTTACTCACTGCCACGAAGCATAAGTTGTGATAGCTTCAACTTATTGTCAATCAGGAACCCCAGATCTTTCATTTTCCATGCACATTATTTTCTTTCCATTTAAAGAATAGTCCCTTCCTGGATTTTTTTTTTGGTCCCCATGTGAAGCACTTTGCATTTCTCTACTTTAAACTTCATCTGCCAGCTGCCTGTCCAATCCCAAGTATGTTCAAATCCTCCTGTAGCTTATCCTGCTTGCTGTGGAGTTTACAACCTTCATTAGCTTTGTATCATCTGCAAATTTAGCCACTGTGCTTGTGACTCATGGCTCCAAATCATTTTTAAAGCTATGAAGCAAAATTGGTCTCAAAACATACTCCTGTGGGACCCCACTGGTGGCATTCTCCCAGGCTAATGGCAATCTCTGTACCACCACCCTCTGGGTTCTATCAGTCAATCATTTACATATCCATTGTAAAATATTTCCACTAATTCCCGCTTTCTTTATTTTCAGGAGCAGCCTTTCCAGGGGAACTGTATCAAAGGCCTTACTTAAATCCAAGTACACCACATGCATTGCCGTATCCCTATCAAGCTTCTTTGTCACACCCCCCAAAGAAAATCAGTAACTTAAATTGGCAAGACCTCCCCTTCATGAGCCCATATTGGCTATCTTTTATGATTTTATTTCTATCCAGATGCTCCATGGTGTTACCTTTAATAAGGATTTCCATAACTTTACCCACAATGCACATCAATCTCACTGGTCTGTAGTTTCCTGGGTCACTTTTGCTACCTTGTTTGAATATAGAAGTTGTAATGTCCGCGCCTCAATAATACACGGACTTCGGGAGAACAGTTTAACAGGTACTTTACTGAACAAGAGGCAGCTTGAAACTAAAACTACAGAAGCCTGCTAGGGCCTTTTATACAGGGGTGGTCACTGCCGGTACTGCAGTCTAAGATCAGTTATTCCCTTAAAGGTACATACACAACAATTCCTCCCCTTTTAGATAAACAGTACATAACATTCATTTAACAACTAAATAATAACTAATTACAATTACAATTTTCTCAGTAATATATACATCAACTGAAATAGTCATTTATAAGTTCAGTCTTTGAGGAGGCTTCCTGATCCAGACTGGATAGCACCTTTCTCGAGTATCCTGTTCTGGCGGTGGAATCAATTCTGGCTCATTGTCATTGGTTGGTTCGTCAGCTTCCAATACCCCTGCTTCTGAGGTAGACGCAATCTGTACTTCAGGCTTATTACCAGGTGCACATGCTTGTGGTACAGGTTTGGCTTGTTCCTGTGACTCTAGAATCTGGTCAGCATGGCGTCTCACGATGCTCTCTCCAACGTCCACTGTGTACATTAGTGGTCCCTGCTGTGTGCATATCGTGCCTGGCTGCCATTTTTCTGTTCGGTAGTCGCGGGCCAAGACTGGTTGCCCTATCTTGAAGCTCCTGGTTGGCTTCTCATTTATGTGCTGGAACTGCTTATCCTCAACATCTCGTCTTATGTTTGGTTTGAGCAAATCCAAGCGACATCTTAGTCTCCAGTTGAAAAACAGTATGGCTGGAGTTTGGTTGGTTACGGCATGTGTCGCATTCCGGTAAGCAAACAGGAAGTTGTCCACCTTGTGTTGCAGTGGTATGTCATCATTATACATTGCCTTTATGGCCTTTTTAAAGGTCTGAACAAACCTCTCAGCCAATCCATTTGTGGCTGGATGATATGGGGCAGATGTGTAATGTTTCACCCCATTATTCTTCAGGAACCTCCAGAAATCCTCAGACACAAACTGTGGGCCATTGTCGGAACAGATCTGTTCTGGTAACCCATTCCTGGTGAAGATGGTCCTTAGGACTGCAATAGTTTTCTCCGTGGTGGTGGAGGACATTTTAATGACCTCTGGCCATTTCGAATGGGCGTCCACAGCGATTAGAAACATTGAGTCCATAAATGGACCAGCGAAATCAATGTGTACCCATTGCCATGGAGATGAGGGCCACTCCCATGGATGTAGCGGGGCCTGTGGTGGAGCGTTTTGGACCTTCTGGCATCCTGTGCATCTCTTGGTCATATCTTCGATTTCTTTATCGATTCCCAGCCACCACACAAACGCCCTGGCTAGGCTCTTCATTTTTACCCCTCCCAGATGACCCTCGTGAAGCTCATTGAGTACTCTATCTCTCAACTTGGGTGGAATTACCACTCGGGATCCACACATCAAGGTTCCCCGGCACACTGACAGCTGTTCCCTCCTTGGCAAGAATGCTGGCAACAGTGAGTCGCCATATGCTGGCCATCCCTTCACCGTCAAATCATAGACCCGAGAGAGTGTCGGGTCATTTCGGGTTTCCTTCTCAATACTTGCGTTTGTAACAGGCAAACATTCGACTATGGTCGCATGGAATATCTCCACAGGGTCCACTGCAGGTGCTTCTTCCGCCGTAGGCAACGGTAGGCGCGACAGCCCATCAGCGTTTCCATGTTGTTTCGTAACTTTGTACTCTATGTCATACTGATGTGCCCCTAGAAAAAGTGAACATCTTTGCAGCCGTTGTGCCGTCATCACCGGAATGCCCTTCTTTGGGTTAAAAATTGAGACCAGGGATTGATGATCAGTCAGTAGGGTGAATTTCTGCCCGTGCAGATAGTGATTGAACTTCTTCACCCCCCACACCAGGCTGAGGGCCTCCCTGTCAATCTGGGCGTAGTTACGCTCGGCTGAGGTTAGCGAGCGCGATGCAAAGGCTATTGGCCTCTCTGAACCGTCACGGAATTTGTGTGACAGCACCGCTCCAATGCCGTAAGGTGACGCATCACATGCCAACCGAATCGGTAGTGTTGGGTTGTAGTAGGCCAATACTTCTTTTGAAGTGATTTGGCATTTACATTCCTGAAAGGCACGCTTACACTCATCACTCCATTTCCATGTTACACCAGTTTAAAGGAGGGCGTTCAGTGGGTGCAGAATTGTAGATAAATTCGGCAAGAACTTATGGTAGTAGTTCACCAACCCGAGGAACGACCTCAGTTGCGACACATTTTCTGGTGCTGGAGCCTTGACTACAGCCTCAATCTTGTCCGGCGACTTATGCAACCCTTCCTCATCAATCATGTGGCCACAATACGAGATTTGTCTCCTGAAGAACTCGCATTTGGGACGGTTGGCTCGTAGCCCATATTACTGCAATCTCGTGAGCACCTGTTCCAGGTTGGCAAGGTGTTCATTGTCATTTTTGCCCGTAACCAGGATGTCGTCCAAATAACACTGGGTCCCCGGGATCCCTTGCAGGACTTGTTCCATTGTCCTCTGCCACATAGCCGGGGCCGATGCTACCCCAAATACCAGTCGATTGTACTGGTAAAGGCCTTTGTGAGTGTTTATCGTGAGGTATTTCCTAGATGCTTCTTCCACCTCCATTTGTAGATACGCTTGAGCCAGGTCAATCTTTGTAAAACGTTTCCCTCCAGATAGTGAGGCGAAAATATCTTCTATCCGCGGAAGCGGATACTGTACTGTGTGCAGGACTGGGTTCACAGTCACCTTGAAGTCCCCACAGATGCGAACCTTCCTTGGCTCCCCAGGCGTGCTGCTCAATGCTTTCTTCATCACAGGAACGATGGGTGTGGCCCACTCGCTCCAGACAACCTTAGACAGCACCCCCGAACGCTCCAGACTCTCCAGTTCAGCTTCCACAGCTGGGTGTATCGCGTATGGCGCCGGTCTGGCCTTGAAAAATTTTGGGGTTGCATTATCCTCAATCTTTATGGTTGCCTTTACTCCTTTTAGAGTCCCAAGTCCTTGTTGGAACACCTCTTCCGCGTCAGATAGAATTTGTGACAGACGTCCAGGTGCAACGTCATCATCTTTTTTGTCAGTCACAGTTAGTGCCAGATTGGAATGCCAATCCAATTGTAGTCTTCGGATCCATTCACGTCCCAATAATGGTGGTCCTCCATCTCGTAGTATATACATGTATAGTTTCTGTGTTTCCTTTCCGTTATATTCAACTGGCACCCTTATTTATCCTCTGGGGTAGACCTTTTGCCCCGTGTATGTCTTCAATACAATGGACGTGTCCTTTAAGGGTATGTGTGAGAATAGCCGCTCATAGTCTCGTCGATTCATGACAGTTAGGGCTGATCCTGTGTCCAATTCCATCTTCACTGGGGACCCTGCTATCATGAGGGTGACCCAAATGGTTCGGTGATCTTCTTTTGCGATCACGTTGTGTAACTTTAAACAACTTAGTCGCCTGCTCCCGGAGTCCTTATCACTCTCCTGATCTTCTGAACTACTATCTGTCAGTTTCTTTACTTTCCTTTACTGTTCCTTAGTAGTTCTTGTCATGTTGGTCTTCTTTCCCGACCTGCAGACTCTTGCTATATGTCCCATTTTCCCGCATTGCCTGCATATTTTGTCTTTAAACCAGCAGTCCTTCTGCTCATGGGTTGTTCTGCCGCAGCGATAGCACTTTTCGGCTCCATACGCCATTTCGTTAGCGCTGTATTCTTGTGGTTTCTGTTGTATTTCCGCAGCTCCCCGTGCTGCTGCTTCGTAGGATACTGCCACGCTGAAAGCCTGTTCTAGCGTCAGGTCCTTTTTTGAAAGTAGTCGTTTCTGGGTTCCTTCACTCTGGAGCCCGCAGACAAACTTATCCCGTAAGGTGTCTGCCAGTCCTGCTCCGAACTGGCAGTGCTTCGATAACTTGCGTAGTTCCGTAAGATAGTCAGCATTGCTCTCATCTTTGTGCTGGTTTCTTTTATGGAACTTGAATCTTTCTGCTATCAGCAGTGGTGTAGGGCTTAGGTGTTCCTGTAAGATATGAACAATCTCCTCAAAACTTTTCTCCATTGGTTTAGCTGGGGTAATTAAATTCCGCAATAGGCCGTACGTACTCGCACCCATCAGATTTAATAATACCGACGCCCTCTTTCCATCAGCCACCTCATTTGCCTTGCAGTACACTTCAATTCTTTCCACATACGTGGTCGTCTTCTACCTCGTTGTCGAAAGCAGTGATACTGCCACTTTTCGGCATCTTGGGTGATTTAAAATGGCGCCTCCCGCGCTTTTGCTTCTTCCCCAACGGGATAAAATGGCGCCTCCCGTGCTTTTGCTTCTTCCCCTTACTTCCACGCTGCTCCTAGCGTTCTACGGGGTAATGGCGGCGACCCGCAGCTTCGGCGTGTCTCGCTTTCCTTCCCCCCCGTTTAGTTTCTCTCCGCTGTCCTGTTCTCGAGCACCGACCGTGCCTTGTGCGCTCCACCCTCTCTCTCTTGATTTCTTTTCCCGGCGACGCTGCGCAGCCCGATTTGTAGAGCCGCTCGATCGAGCTTGAGCCCGCCGCAGTCCGGAAGGGTCAGCGCGCTACCTGCTACCAGCACGATTCGCTGGAACCACAGTCTCTCCCGCAATTCTCCGAACACCGATGGATTCTTTGGGCGGTTGCCCTCGGTTGACACCCGTTGCTCAGACTACGACCTTCCAGGACCTTCCTTTCAGGCGAGATCCCCGTGAGATGATGCCACACTGCAGGTGAGTTCGAACTTACTCGTCGCCACTGTAATGTCCACACCTCAATAATACACGGACTTCGGGAGAACAGTTTAACAGGTACTTTACTGAACAAGAGGCAGCTTGAAACTGAAACTACAGAAGCCTGCTAGGGCCTTTTATACAGGGGTGGTCACTGCCGGTACTGCAGTCTAAGACCAATTATTCCCTTAAAGGTACATAAACAACAGAAGTAACATCAGCCTTTCTTCAGTTCCCAGGCATCCCTCCAGTATTCACTGATTTCTGGAAGATTTGTGCTAGAGTTCCTGCAATTTCTGCCCTTATTTCCTTTAGAATCCTCGGATGCCTCTTAACCAACCCCCGAGGAATGCTCTTCTATTTAGTTGGATGATAAATACATTAGGACATTTTTAATTTAAAAAAACAAGTGCAAATTCTCTTGAAATAGATTCAATATTGTTGTGGAGGTCCTAGTACTTCCAATAAAATATTATCATATTAATATAGTATATTTTTAAGGACTTTTCTGTGGGATATGGAGGGAAATGGATATACGAGAGAATTACAGCAATAATCCAATCAATTATATTAGATGACATCATGAATAATATCAAGAATACTCAAGGGATTTGTCAATCTTGTCCAGACCCCAAATCCTGAGATTGAATTTGTACCTTAAATTTACTTAACTATCTGTTTTATTTTACAATATATAAAACATAGTGAATTAAAAAAATATTTGATTTAGTGCAGTTCATCGGTCTTGTTCTTTGTTGTGGAAGATTTACAATGACCTTTGAAGGTGAAAATAGTAGAACAGCAGATATTAGTCATTTTATGAAACAGTGATACTGGATTATGTGATAGCAGCTGTATTATAATCAAACAATGTTTTAACAGCACATCAGGGAGAAAGTCACTCCTTTGTATCTATCAGAAGATACAATGGAACAGTGGAAAACTGCGGAATATAGAACTTGTTGTAATAATGAGAAGTCCCTCAGATACTCATTTGTAGAACTCCACAGTCTGCACTGTTCATTTTGTTTTCCTCAGTAGTGCATCATTTTTTCCTTCCCCTTGGGGGTAATTTTTTCTTTGTGCGATAGTGTAAAACATTTGACAGCAAATCAGCAGCCTGTTTTACATCCGATTCGCTATCACCCGTTTTACACTATTGGATAACGTTAAAATTATTTCTATAATCCTGAAAGTCATACTGGCATACAATTTCACATGTGGGGGCATCCCTCTGATAACTCATCTAAATGCCCTTTTTTCATCTGTGAATCTGAATAGTGTGCTAGGATATTGATATGGAATTCAACTCTGTGGCCAATACAACTAAGGCTCATCCTGCCCTCCATGACATCTGTGATACTTTCCCAACAGGGGTTAGTAGATAATAAGCAATAGAATCCTGGCTGATTATTTTATTCCTCCCTAAACTCGAGATACTGAAATAAATTGCAGTAATCCTCACCAGCTTGATTAAGATTAATTAACTGGTTTACTTTACTCTAATACTTTTTGTTGATTATTGTGCTTCATAATATTATTTATTTCTATATAAATATATTAGTCACTTTAGTCAGATTAGCTCTGGCCTATATGATAACATCTGCAATTTTGGAGAGACTTTGCTAATAAAATGAGAGTCTGTGTTAAATTCAGTAACCAGATTTCTGCAAGTGGTGAATTGTCATCCCTTTGAGTCTGCATCTCTGAGGACAAAGTATAGAAAAGTAAGTTTCCAGATTGTAGAGAACAAGGTTCACTTACAGGGAGCACTGTTAGGACATTGATTGAGAAAATCATGCAAAAACCCCAAAATAATATCTCAAGCAAGAGATTTCTGGAATACATATCACACACTGCCACCCAAAAGGTGAAATCTCACATTTCAAGGTTGTAAAGAAAACAATTCAAAATAAAGCGTTAATGTTATTAAGATGCATTTTTCAGCACAAGTCTTCAGATATGCAGTGCTGGATGTGTATATAAATGAAGTTTGTTGTTTTTTTCTCACAGGTCAGCCTGACTCCAGTGTAAGGTCGCAGTCAAACGGACTACCCCCTTGCCACCCAAGATTAGAGTCTACCAGCCTAACTTGGCAATGAGTCCTGGTGAGCAAGGATGAAGAGAGTTGCCCAGCAGCAACAAGTGTGAAGGATCACTAACATGTTAAACCGCCTTTCATTGTCTTCAGCAGGTTGATTCAGGCAGCGCATCTTCCAGCTCTGCTGCCCCGTGAATTGTATCCACTGATAGCTAAGTCTAACTCATTAGTAGTATTTTAACATGTATTACACCAAGGTCTCTCTCGTGGTAGCATAGTTAGGAATCTAGAAACATGACACACCTCCATTCTAGGAAACTCTCAGTGGGCCAGTTCATTGGGAACATATATTTAGTAATGCTTATGTTGGGGTGACTTTGATTTTTAATTGAAGTGGTTGTCCATTAGGCATTGTCGGATTTGACTTCCTTGCTGCGGTTCTATTGCAGCTACCAACCTTTGAGTTCATTATTAACATCCTCTTCAGGGCCTTCTTGTCTCGCCTCATCCATCTGCTGCAAGGTGGCTCCTGAGAGCATAATTGTGCAGCATACACTATGTCACTATCATTTTGGATACCTTTTTAGGGGTTGTGCAATAGAAGACCACCATACCTGTCCAAGCAGTGGAATCTTTGCTTCAATATGACTAGGGTATGCTCTATTTGTATAATTGTAGAAGCATATGAATGATTTTGTTCATCTGTAATAATTTATATATTGCAGACTGGTGTTATGAGCCATGGCTCAAAGTAGTGTCCCTGGTTCTCCAGAATTGGTCTGTCTTCTTAAGAAAAAATATTCGTGGGATGTGGGCATCGCTGGCAAGGCTAGCATTTATTGCCCACCCCTAATTGCCCTTGAGATAGTGGTGGTGAGCCGCCTTCTTGAACCGCTGCAGTCCGTGTGGTGAAGGTACTCCCACAGTGCTGTTAGATAGGGAGTTCCAGGATTTTGACCCAGCGACGATGAAGGAACGGTGATATACTTCTAAGTCAGGATGGTGTGTGACTTGGAGGGGAACTTGGAGGTGGTGGTGTTCCCATGCACCTGCTGCCCTTGTTCTTCTAGGTGGAAGAGGTCGCGGGTTTGGGAGGTGCTGCCGAAGAAGCCTTGGTGAGTTGCTGCAGTGCAGTGTCTAATCTAGATATTCCATTAAAATAATGGTGGCACTGTTGACTGCCATAGGATAAATACACTATGGTGACTTCCATGGTAACTGGTATCTACTACCTGCATGATGTGGTGCTGATGGTCACATACAGCCAGTATGCCAATTGAATGAAACCCCTTACTATTCCTAAATATCATAGCATTGTGAACGAAAGCTTGTATGGCCACATGGATTCCACTGATAAAGCATTTCACCAGAGTGACTGCAGCCACCCTGCTGCAGATAGATTTCCTTCAGAAAACCGATGGAATCATTAGCTCTGGTCAATAAGGCATTAGTGATCTGATATACGCAGTGGTCTGATGCAGACTGGCTTTCTGACAGTGTCACCCAAAGCAGCTTGAAAGGAATGAGTTGCATGGAGGTTCAAGGGGGAGTGACTTTCACTGCCATGGAACAAATTTGCAGGTCAAGGAGGAGGAAGAACAATTTCAAGATTGCCTCCCCGCTGAAATTAAATGGTAAAGACAAAGCTTCTCGGACATGCTCAAATTATTGTGGGGTCTGTAGGCCTGTCTCCTTGGGTAATAGTGGATCAGATCAGGCTGCCTCCGATGCAGGCACGGCGGTGTCTGCACATTTGTGTGGAATCCCTCCTCATCCTTGATCTTCCTAAGGGCAAGAAGAATTCCTAGATGTTTGCTGATCCTAACAGCATAGCGTATTTGAATTCAGATTCAAACTTCCTTCAGTAGGGGTTGAAAAATCAAACAGTACAACATTTAAAAAGTAAGTGTAAAATTAACAAAAAAGCATATACCAAGCGAAACCCAAGTAAACCTAAATGTCACTCTCAAACCAGCTAAACACAGCTTTGAGAAACTGACTGTCAAATGATAACAGCAACAACAACAACTTGCATTTATATAGTGCCTTTAATGTAAAAATATTCCAAGACACTACACAGATAGGCATATGCAAAATGGATGCCAAGCAGGGAAGGGGAGATTAGGAAGGATGACCAATAGTTTTGTTGAAGCGACGGCTTTTGAACAGGTTTGCCGCCTCCCATATCTGTGCCTATCTTTCCCTTTGTAGTGTATGTAACTGTTCTACCTTTAAGAGAACTATCGTATGTAACCGTTCACCTTTAAGAGAACTATTTTAGGTGTGGCACTACTTTATCTTGGCTGCTGTATACTGTAATACCGACGGTGACCACACCAGTATATAAGTGCGGTGTCAGGATTTATTGGGCAGATTCGCCCTGACCTTCGAATAGTAAAGTCCTGTTTAAGTTACTCTTGTAGTCTGTGTATTACTTCGCTATACAACCCACAGACTTTACAGTGGCGACGAGTTCGATCTTACCCTGCGGCAACAATACTTCTGAAGAAGTAAACGAGCGTCGAGAAGAGGCACCCGCCCTCGTCGTTTTGCTGAGTGAAAACTCGAGTCAGCAGACCAAGAAAGGAGGAAGATTTCAAACACGAAGTCTTCCATCAGCAACAGGCACGGATTGTCCCTTCTGCCACGGTGGTGAGTGAGCCGATCAACACGAGAAGCAAGTCGGCCACGGTGACTGTGAGTAAAGGGAAAATAGAAACAAATAAACGGAGGATAAGGGCGGTGCACTCGACCACGGTCGAGGGGGAAAGGAGCCGGACAGAAGTCGGGCCCAGAGGCGCTGAGACTGGGGCAGCGTGGAGCAGAAGCTGCGGTACAAGCGGGCTGGGGAGCGTCGTGAGACGACTAGACCGCGACGGCGAAAAAGGCCGGACAAATACCGCGACCACGAGGCGCTGCGACCGGGATCGTAAGGCGCGGGAAGAGATAAAAATAAATAAATCGCGGAGAACTCAGCCGCAGCCGGGGAGGGAAGCACCGGACTGCGAGAGGGTTGGGAGGCGCGATTGAGAGCCGCGCGAGCGGGAGAGACAGAGCCCGAGCGAGAGCCGCGCGAACGGGAGAGACAGAGCCCGAGAGAGAGCGAGCGAGAGCCGCGCGAGCGGGAGAGACAGAGCCCGAGAGAGAGCGAGCGAGAGCCGCGCGAGCGGGAGAGACAGAGCCCGAGTGAGAGACCGAGCGAGGTTCCGGCCAGCGGCTTGCAGCAGCTGCTGTGAAGGACCAGGAGCTGGATCTGTCTGACGCCAACTGGTTGTCCCCAGCGCCGGTTGCCCCTGCCGAAAAGAAGGGGGGGGGGACAAGGAACGCGATCGGCTTTTCTAGCCCGCGCTTCAGAATAAACTGAAGCCGGCGCACAGGCTACAAACCCCGTAAACCAGCGGTCGTCGCCCGAGGGCAAAGTTTACCCCTCCCACCAGAGGAAGAAGTCAGGAGCGGGAAACCGCCATTTTGCCAGTAGGGGGGAAGAAGACAAGCGCGGGAAACCGCCATTTTGCCAGTAGGCGGGGAAGAAGACAAGCGCGGGAACCCGCCATTTTTGGAAAAAAAAAAGAAAAAGTTAAAAAGCTAAAGAGAAATCCTGTTGTTTCGCAGAAAGATAGTGAGAGATAGTGAAGATGCCTAAGCATGGTAACATCAACAACTTCGATGCCGAGGTGGAAGATTGGGCCACGTACGTAGAACGTATTGAGATATATTGTGAGGCCAATAAAATAGAAAATGATGATAAAGCTATAACCTTGCTAAACTCGATGGGCGCGAAGACAAACGGGTTATTGAAGCATCTTCTATCACCAGCTAAACCGGCGGATCAAACCTTTGATAATATTGTTGCTGTCCTGAAGGATCGTTTTAACCCCGCACCGCTGATGTTAGCGGAACGATCTAAATTTTACGGGAGAACGCAACGAAAAGAGGAAAGCAACGCGGAGTACTTGGTCGAGCTGCGTAGACTAGCGAAATACTGCCAGTTTAGAGGAAATCTGACAGAGGCATTGCGAGACAAGTTCGTGTGTGGATTGTCAAAGGAAGGAACGCAAAAACGACTACTCGAAGAGAACGATCTTACACTTGATAAGGCTGTCCTTATTGCAGCATCGCACGAAGCCGCAGCGAGAGGCACGGCGGAAATGCAGCGGAAGACAGCGGTACTCAGTGTGGATCAAATGACTTCGGGTACAACGAAATGTTCTCGTTGTGGGAAGACAACACACGACCAGAACCAATGCTGGGTTAAAAACCAGGACTGTAGGAAATGTGGCAAGCTTGGCCACATAGCTAAGGTATGCCGGTCAGGAAAGAAGAACAACAATAATAAGTCACCGCAGAAGAAGTACAGAAAGGTACATGAGGTGACTGGGAAGAGTCCAGATGAACAGAATTCGGACTCAGACTCCAACAGCAAGGCACTGGGTAGTCTGAGGATTCATAATGTGAGTAAAGAAGCTGACCGACAAACTATCTGGATCACACTACAGATTGCAAAAGTCCAAGTGAAGATGGAAGTGGACACCGGATCGGCGGTGACGGTCATGAATAAGCATGATTACAAAAAGTTATTCAAACATATTCCCCTACGGGATGCGGAGATAGTATTGCAGACATACACGGGGCACAAGGTATACCCCATCGGAAAGATAGAAGTCAAGGTGAGATACAAAGACAAAGATCACCAAAGGATGGACTTGTATGTGCTGCCCGAGGGAGGTCCACCACTTCTGGGACGGGAGTGGATCAGGAAAATAAAGATAGACTGGCATTCACTAAACATAATGACGGTAGATTCCGGGAAGGAAGAGGTCAAACCTGAACGGTTGTCCAGAATATTGGACGAAGCTAAAGAGGTATTCCAGCAAGGACTGGGAACACTGAGAGGAATTAAAGCAAAAATCAAGATTGCAGAACATGCAAGCCCAAAATTTTTCAAAGCCAGATCGGTACCTTACACGATACGACCTGCTGTGGAGGCAGAACTGGAAGAGCTTGAACGTTCAGGGGTACTGTCTAAGGTGGACTGGAGTGAGTGGGCCACACCCATTGTTCCCGTCATGAAGTCTTCATCAAGTAACAAGCCAGGGGGACTGGGGAAGGTCCGCATCTGCGGAGATTTCAAGATCACAGTTAATCCGGTGCTGCACACGGTACAATACCCGCTTCCGCGGATTGAGGATATCTTTGCTTCATTGTCTGGCGGGCAACACTTCACCAAGATAGACCTGGCACAGGCATACTTACAAATGGAAGTCGAGGAAGAGTCGCGCCAGTATCTCACAATCAACACGCACAGAGGCTTGTATCGTTATAATAGACTGGTTTTTGGAGTAGCTTCGGCTCCAGCAATTTGGCAGAGGGCAATGGAGCAGGTCTTACAAGGTGTTCCAAGCACGCAGTGTTACTTGGACGATATCCTGATTACGGGAGAAGACGAGGAGGAACACCTCACAAATTTGAAACTGGTGCTCACCAGGTTGAAGGAATATGGCCTTCGAGTTAATCGCCAGAAATGTGAGTTCTTCCAGAAACGGATCTCGTACTGCGGTCATGTCATTGACCAAGAGGGGCTGCACAAGTCGCCTGACAAGATAGAAGCTGTCGTGAAGGCCCCCGCTCCGGAAAACGTTTCACAGTTGAGATCGTTTCTGGGGTTGATTAATTATTATCACAAGTTTCTGCCAAATTTATCCACGGTGCTACATCTGCTGAATGCTCTGTTACGGAAAGAAGTGCCATGGAAGTGGAGCGAGGACTGTAAAAAGGCCTTTCGCAGAAGCAAGGCGTTGATTACCTCTGAGGAAGTGTTGGCTCATTTCAACCCAACGTTACTTCTTCGTCTAGCTTGTGATGCTTCCCCTTATGGAATTGGAGCAGTACTTTCACACAAGTTACCAAATGTCTCGGAAAGGCCAGTCGCATTTGCGTCCCGATCGTTGACCTCCGCGGAGCGAAATTATGCTCAGATAGACAGGGAGGCCCTCAGCCTTGTGTGGGGAGTAAAGAAATTCAATTATTACCTGCAGGGCAAGAAGTTCACATTACTGACAGACCACCAGCCGTTGGTGTCCATATTCAACCCTAACAAGGCCGTTTCCACTATGACAGCGCAAAGGTTACAGAGGTGGTCCGTGTTACTTGGGGCACACCAATATGACATTGAATACAAAAGCTCCAAACAGCATGGAAATGCTGATGGGTTATCGCACCTACCATTGCCGGTAGTAGAAGAGGCGGCTACAATGGACCCGGTAGAAATGTTCCACTCATCCATAGTAGAATGTCTACCAGTAACCAATTCGATGATCGAGAATGAAACAAGAAATGACCCGACTCTCTCACGGGTCTACGATCTAACAGTGGAGGGATGGCCAGCACATGGCGAACCAACACTGCCAGCATTTTCGCAACGGAAAGAACAGCTGTCAGTGTGCCGAGGAACCTTGATGTGTGGATCGAGAGTGGTGATCCCACCCAAACTTCAGCATAAGGTGCTAAAGGAACTTCACGAGGGGCATCTGGGTGGAGTGAAAATGAAGAACCTAGCAAGAGCGTTTGTGTGGTGGCCAGGTATTGATGGAGACATCGAGGAAATAACCAAGAGTTGTCTAGGATGCCAGAAGGTCCAAAACGCGCCACCACAAGCTCCTCTGCATCCATGGGAGTGGCCCTCATCTCCTTGGCAAAGGGTACACATTGACTTTGCTGGTCCATTTATGGACTCAATGTTTCTAATAGCGGTGGATGCATACTCCAAGTGGCCGGAGGTAATAAAGATGTCCTCCACTACCACGGAAAAAACCATCACAGTATTAAGGACCATGTTTGCCAGGAATGGGCTGCCGGAACAGGTCTGTTCTGATAATGGACCGCAATTTGTGTCCGAAGAATTCAGGAAGTTTTTAAAAAGCAATGGGGTCAAGCACTACACGTCAGCCCCATACCATCCCGCCACCAATGGCTTAGCTGAAAGGTTTGTCCAGACCTTCAAGAAGGCCATAAAGGCCATGGGTAATGAGAACATCAACTTACAACATAAGGTAGATAGCTTCTTGTTGGCGTACAGGAATGCAACACATGCGGTCACAAATCAAACTCCCGCCATGATGTTTTTCAATAGAAGACTAAGATGCCGGCTGGATTTGATTAAGCCAAACGTCAGAAGGGACGTAGAGAACCGGCAATTCCAGGGCATGAATGAAAGGCCAACTAGATCTTTTCAGACAGGTCAACAAGTTTTGGCCCGGGACTACCGTACCGAGAAATGACAGCCGGGAACTATTGTAAAAAGGCTAGGGCCGCTGCTGTATACAGTGGACATTGGTGACAGCATAATAAGGCGCCATGTTGACCAGATCATAGGGTCATCCACAAAGAGCCAACCTACTCCACAACCTTACACGGCTAATGTAGAAACAGAGATACCCAGAGCACCTACCTCCGATCTGGTAATACTGGAATCAGATGATCCTGACACTGTCCTTCAAGCTGAATCGGCCTTGCCGGAAGAACCTACTACCCCACCGAAAACTACTACACCACCGAGGCGTTATCCGGACAGAGTCAGGAGACCTCCAGAGAGACTGAACCTGTGAACTGTTTTACATAATTTGTATATATGTTCTAATGATATGGTTAATGGGGAATAAGTATGTTGTAAGCTAAAAAGGGAGGATTGTAGTGTATGTAACTGTTCTACCTTTAAGAGAACTATCGTATGTAACCGTTCACCTTTAAGAGAACTATTTTAGGTGTGGCACTACTTTATCTTGGCTGCTGTATACTGTAATACCGACGGTGACCACACCAGTATATAAGTGCGGTGTCAGGATTTATTGGGCAGATTCGCCCTGACCTTCGAATAGTAAAGTCCTGTTTAAGTTACTCTTGTAGTCTGTGTATTACTTCGCTATACAACCCACAGACTTTACAGTGGCGACGAGTTCGATCTTACCCTGCGGCAACAATACTTCTGAAGAAGTAAACGAGCGTCGAGAAGAGGCACCCGCCCTCGTCGTTTTGCTGAGTGAAAACTCGAGTCAGCAGACCAAGAAAGGAGGAAGATTTCAAACACGAAGTCTTCCATCAGCAACAGGCACGGATTGTCCCTTCTGCCACGGTGGTGAGTGAGCCGATCAACACGAGAAGCAAGTCGGCCACGGTGACTGTGAGTAAAGGGAAAATAGAAACAAATAAACGGAGGATAAGGGCGGTGCACTCGACCACGGTCGAGGGGGAAAGGAGCCGGACAGAAGTCGGGCCCAGAGGCGCTGAGACTGGGGCAGCGTGGAGCAGAAGCTGCGGTACAAGCGGGCTGGGGAGCGTCGTGAGACGACTAGACCGCGACGGCGAAAAAGGCCGGACAAATACCGCGACCACGAGGCGCTGCGACCGGGATCGTAAGGCGCGGGAAGAGATAAAAATAAATAAATCGCGGAGAACTCAGCCGCAGCCGGGGAGGGAAGCACCGGACTGCGAGAGGGTTGGGAGGCGCGATTGAGAGCCGCGCGAGCGGGAGAGACAGAGCCCGAGCGAGAGCCGCGCGAACGGGAGAGACAGAGCCCGAGAGAGAGCGAGCGAGAGCCGCGCGAGCGGGAGAGACAGAGCCCGAGAGAGAGCGAGCGAGAGCCGCGCGAGCGGGAGAGACAGAGCCCGAGTGAGAGACCGAGCGAGGTTCCGGCCAGCGGCTTGCAGCAGCTGCTGTGAAGGACCAGGAGCTGGATCTGTCTGACGCCAACTGGTTGTCCCCAGCGCCGGTTGCCCCTGCCGAAAAGAAGGGGGGGGGGACAAGGAACGCGATCGGCTTTTCTAGCCCGCGCTTCAGAATAAACTGAAGCCGGCGCACAGGCTACAAACCCCGTAAACCAGCGGTCGTCGCCCGAGGGCAAAGTTTACCCCTCCCACCAGAGGAAGAAGTCAGGAGCGGGAAACCGCCATTTTGCCAGTAGGGGGGAAGAAGACAAGCGCGGGAAACCGCCATTTTGCCAGTAGGCGGGGAAGAAGACAAGCGCGGGAACCCGCCATTTTTGGAAAAAAAAAAGAAAAAGTTAAAAAGCTAAAGAGAAATCCTGTTGTTTCGCAGAAAGATAGTGAGAGATAGTGAAGATGCCTAAGCATGGTAACATCAACAACTTCGATGCCGAGGTGGAAGATTGGGCCACGTACGTAGAACGTATTGAGATATATTGTGAGGCCAATAAAATAGAAAATGATGATAAAGCTATAACCTTGCTAAACTCGATGGGCGCGAAGACATACGGGTTATTGAAGCATCTTCTATCACCAGCTAAACCGGCGGATCAAACCTTTGATAATATTGTTGCTGTCCTGAAGGATCGTTTTAACCCCGCACCGCTGATGTTAGCGGAACGATCTAAATTTTACGGGAGAACGCAACGAAAAGAGGAAAGCAACGCGGAGTACTTGGTCGAGCTGCGTAGACTAGCGAAATACTGCCAGTTTAGAGGAAATCTGACAGAGGCATTGCGAGACAAGTTCGTGTGTGGATTGTCAAAGGAAGGAACGCAAAAACGACTACTCGAAGAGAACGATCTTACACTTGATAAGGCTGTCCTTATTGCAGCATCGCACGAAGCCGCAGCGAGAGGCACGGCGGAAATGCAGCGGAAGACAGCGGTACTCAGTGTGGATCAAATGACTTCGGGTACAACGAAATGTTCTCGTTGTGGGAAGACAACACACGACCAGAACCAATGCTGGGTTAAAAACCAGGACTGTAGGAAATGTGGCAAGCTTGGCCACATAGCTAAGGTATGCCGGTCAGGAAAGAAGAACAACAATAATAAGTCACCGCAGAAGAAGTACAGAAAGGTACATGAGGTGACTGGGAAGAGTCCAGATGAACAGAATTCGGACTCAGACTCCAACAGCAAGGCACTGGGTAGTCTGAGGATTCATAATGTGAGTAAAGAAGCTGACCGACAAACTATCTGGATCACACTACAGATTGCAAAAGTCCAAGTGAAGATGGAAGTGGACACCGGATCGGCGGTGACGGTCATGAATAAGCATGATTACAAAAAGTTATTCAAACATATTCCCCTACGGGATGCGGAGATAGTATTGCAGACATACACGGGGCACAAGGTATACCCCATCGGAAAGATAGAAGTCAAGGTGAGATACAAAGACAAAGATCACCAAAGGATGGACTTGTATGTGCTGCCCGAGGGAGGTCCACCACTTCTGGGACGGGAGTGGATCAGGAAAATAAAGATAGACTGGCATTCACTAAACATAATGACGGTAGATTCCGGGAAGGAAGAGGTCAAACCTGAACGGTTGTCCAGAATATTGGACGAAGCTAAAGAGGTATTCCAGCAAGGACTGGGAACACTGAGAGGAATTAAAGCAAAAATCAAGATTGCAGAACATGCAAGCCCAAAATTTTTCAAAGCCAGATCGGTACCTTACACGATACGACCTGCTGTGGAGGCAGAACTGGAAGAGCTTGAACGTTCAGGGGTACTGTCTAAGGTGGACTGGAGTGAGTGGGCCACACCCATTGTTCCCGTCATGAAGTCTTCATCAAGTAACAAGCCAGGGGGACTGGGGAAGGTCCGCATCTGCGGAGATTTCAAGATCACAGTTAATCCGGTGCTGCACACGGTACAATACCCGCTTCCGCGGATTGAGGATATCTTTGCTTCATTGTCTGGCGGGCAACACTTCACCAAGATAGACCTGGCACAGGCATACTTACAAATGGAAGTCGAGGAAGAGTCGCGCCAGTATCTCACAATCAACACGCACAGAGGCTTGTATCGTTATAATAGACTGGTTTTTGGAGTAGCTTCGGCTCCAGCAATTTGGCAGAGGGCAATGGAGCAGGTCTTACAAGGTGTTCCAAGCACGCAGTGTTACTTGGACGATATCCTGATTACGGGAGAAGACGAGGAGGAACACCTCACAAATTTGAAACTGGTGCTCACCAGGTTGAAGGAATATGGCCTTCGAGTTAATCGCCAGAAATGTGAGTTCTTCCAGAAACGGATCTCGTACTGCGGTCATGTCATTGACCAAGAGGGGCTGCACAAGTCGCCTGACAAGATAGAAGCTGTCGTGAAGGCCCCCGCTCCGGAAAACGTTTCACAGTTGAGATCGTTTCTGGGGTTGATTAATTATTATCACAAGTTTCTGCCAAATTTATCCACGGTGCTACATCTGCTGAATGCTCTGTTACGGAAAGAAGTGCCATGGAAGTGGAGCGAGGACTGTAAAAAGGCCTTTCGCAGAAGCAAGGCGTTGATTACCTCTGAGGAAGTGTTGGCTCATTTCAACCCAACGTTACTTCTTCGTCTAGCTTGTGATGCTTCCCCTTATGGAATTGGAGCAGTACTTTCACACAAGTTACCAAATGTCTCGGAAAGGCCAGTCGCATTTGCGTCCCGATCGTTGACCTCCGCGGAGCGAAATTATGCTCAGATAGACAGGGAGGCCCTCAGCCTTGTGTGGGGAGTAAAGAAATTCAATTATTACCTGCAGGGCAAGAAGTTCACATTACTGACAGACCACCAGCCGTTGGTGTCCATATTCAACCCTAACAAGGCCGTTTCCACTATGACAGCGCAAAGGTTACAGAGGTGGTCCGTGTTACTTGGGGCACACCAATATGACATTGAATACAAAAGCTCCAAACAGCATGGAAATGCTGATGGGTTATCGCACCTACCATTGCCGGTAGTAGAAGAGGCGGCTACAATGGACCCGGTAGAAATGTTCCACTCATCCATAGTAGAATGTCTACCAGTAACCAATTCGATGATCGAGAATGAAACAAGAAATGACCCGACTCTCTCATGGGTCTACGATCTAACAGTGG
The DNA here is from genome assembly GCF_052327205.1 of Somniosus microcephalus. Taxonomy (NCBI): domain Eukaryota; kingdom Metazoa; phylum Chordata; class Chondrichthyes; order Squaliformes; family Somniosidae; genus Somniosus; species Somniosus microcephalus. The sequence continues at coordinate 175,579,957 of NC_140996.1, read as the reverse complement.
AGGGATGGCCAGCACATGGCGAACCAACACTGCCAGCATTTTCGCAACGGAAAGAACAGCTGTCAGTGTGCCGAGGAACCTTGATGTGTGGATCGAGAGTGGTGATCCCACCCAAACTTCAGCATAAGGTGCTAAAGGAACTTCACGAGGGGCATCTGGGTGGAGTGAAAATGAAGAACCTAGCAAGAGCGTTTGTGTGGTGGCCAGGTATTGATGGAGACATCGAGGAAATAACCAAGAGTTGTCTAGGATGCCAGAAGGTCCAAAACGCGCCACCACAAGCTCCTCTGCATCCATGGGAGTGGCCCTCATCTCCTTGGCAAAGGGTACACATTGACTTTGCTGGTCCATTTATGGACTCAATGTTTCTAATAGCGGTGGATGCATACTCCAAGTGGCCGGAGGTAATAAAGATGTCCTCCACCACCACGGAAAAAACCATCACAGTATTAAGGACCATGTTTGCCAGGAATGGGCTGCCGGAACAGGTCTGTTCTGATAATGGACCGCAATTTGTGTCCGAAGAATTCAGGAAGTTTTTAAAAAGCAATGGGGTCAAGCACTACACGTCAGCCCCATACCATCCCGCCACCAATGGCTTAGCTGAAAGGTTTGTCCAGACCTTCAAGAAGGCCATAAAGGCCATGGGTAATGAGAACATCAACTTACAACATAAGGTAGATAGCTTCTTGTTGGCGTACAGGAATGCAACACATGCGGTCACAAATCAAACTCCCGCCATGATGTTTTTCAATAGAAGACTAAGATGCCGGCTGGATTTGATTAAGCCAAACGTCAGAAGGGACGTAGAGAACCGGCAATTCCAGGGCATGAATGAAAGGCCAACTAGATCTTTTCAGACAGGTCAACAAGTTTTGGCCCGGGACTACCGTACCGAGAAATGACAGCCGGGAACTATTGTAAAAAGGCTAGGGCCGCTGCTGTATACAGTGGACATTGGTGACAGCATAATAAGGCGCCATGTTGACCAGATCATAGGGTCATCCACAAAGAGCCAACCTACTCCACAACCTTACACGGCTAATGTAGAAACAGAGATACCCAGAGCACCTACCTCCGATCTGGTAATACTGGAATCAGATGATCCTGACACTGTCCTTCAAGCTGAATCGGCCTTGCCGGAAGAACCTACTACCCCACCGAAAACTACTACACCACCGAGGCGTTATCCGGACAGAGTCAGGAGACCTCCAGAGAGACTGAACCTGTGAACTGTTTTACATAATTTGTATATATGTTCTAATGATATGGTTAATGGGGAATAAGTATGTTGTAAGCTAAAAAGGGAGGATTGTAGTGTATGTAACTGTTCTACCTTTAAGAGAACTATCGTATGTAACCGTTCACCTTTAAGAGAACTATTTTAGGTGTGGCACTACTTTATCTTGGCTGCTGTATACTGTAATACCGACGGTGACCACACCAGTATATAAGTGCGGTGTCAGGATTTATTGGGCAGATTCGCCCTGACCTTCGAATAGTAAAGTCCTGTTTAAGTTACTCTTGTAGTCTGTGTATTACTTCGCTATACAACCCACAGACTTTACACCCTTAACTCCATGTTTAAATCTCTCCAATAAGGTTTCTGTCCCCCCTCAGCAGTGAAATGGCCCTAATCAAAGTTACAAATGACATCCTCTATAATTGTGACCTTGGTGCATTTTCCCCCCTTGGCCACAAATTCCGTACCCTTGCTCGTGATTCCATCCGCTCCCCAGCCGCTATCTCTAGTTAAACCAGACAGTTTGCTACCTTAACATCCTAGTCAACCCCAAGCTGAGTTTCTAACTGAATGTCCTCTACATTACAAAGACCACCTACTTCTACTTCTGTAACATCACCCTAATTGGCCCCTGCCACAGAACATCTATTGCTGAAACTCCCACCGATGCCTTTGTTACCTCCAGACTTGACTATTTCAATGCTTTTCTGGCTAGACTGTCATCTTCCATACTCTGTAAACTTCAGCTTATCCAGAATTCTGCTGTCCGTATCCTAACCCGCACCAAGTCCTGCTCACTCAGCCGCTCTGTTTTTGTTCACCTACATTGGTGCTGGGTCTCCAATTTAACACCTCCAAATTTTAAATTCTCATCATGTTTAAATCCCTTTATGGTTTTGCCCTTCTTTAGCTCTGTAACCTCCTCCAGCCCTACAAACCCCCTAGAACTCTCCGATCCTGTGACTCTGGCCTCTTGTTAATCCCCTCTCCCTTCGCTCACCATTGGCAGCTATGCCTTCAGCCATCTCTTGAATTTTATCCCTAAAACCCCTCCGCTTCTCCTTCTCCCTCTCCTTCTTTAACAACCTGGGATGGGAGGCCAGCAAGGAAATCATGGAGTAGTCGAGTCTGGAGGTGACAAAGGAATTTATTAGTATTTCAGTGGCAGAGGGGCTGAGGTAGCAGCAGAGATGAGTGAGGCACAATGGAGCTTGATGTGGTCAAGCCAGATCTGGTGATGAGACTAAACCAATTGTATAACAGGTACCATAGCAAAATACTGCGGATGCTGGAAATCAGAAATAACAACAAAAAATGCTGGAAAAACTCAGCAGGTCAGGCAACATCCATGGAGAGAGAAATAGAGTCAATGTTTCAGGTCGAAATCCTTCGTCAGGACAGTCCTGACGAAGGGTTTCGACCTGAAATGTTGACTCTATTTCTCTCTCCACGGATGTTGCCTGGCCTGCTGAGTTTTTCCAGCATTTTCTGTTGTTATTTCGTTTAACAGGTACCATCAAGTTTGAGGGAGTGAAGATGGGGGTTGTACTGAAAGAGTATCAGGAGTTAGGTTCTAAATTAAAAAGCAGGGCCACGAGGGTAATAATCTCTGGATTATTGCCTGAGCCACGTGCAAATTGGCATAGAAGCAGACAGATCAGGTGAATTAACACGTGGTTAAAGGGCTGGTGTGGGAAAGAGGAGTTCCTTTTCATGGGATACTGGCACTAGTTCTGGGGCAGGAATGTGACATCAGCGCCGACCTGTATGGCTGCTGTTTTACGAGCTCCTCCCCAACTGGTATTTTAATGTTGTATTTAATGGCCCAGTAATTCCGTTCCAAACACGTGAGTACGGTCGGGGTACTCACGCGTCTGGCCGGAGGAAATGCCGGTTTACAGCATGCACAGCGCATGCGGGGAAAACCGGCATTTCCTGTCCACTGAACGAAGGGGTTCAGAGGCACAGCGCGTGCGACTGCACAGGCAGCGCGTCCGCAGTGAACTTCGTCGATTTCATTCATGGATTCAGTGAGGTTAAGTCCTTACAACTTACACATGAAAAAAGCATGTGTAAAGTTGCTCCAGAGGCTGCGGAGGAAGCTTTATTTTATCGTGGAGCTTCTGAAAGGCAATATTTTTGTTTGGGAAAGGGAGGAAAGTTATTTTAAGAAATGCTGAGGTAAGTTTTAAACTTTAATTTTTTTTTAAACGGGTTTTCAGTACTGTAAGTAGAAGGAGCAATTGTGGCTGTGTGAATTGAATTTGCTGTGTTTATTAAATGTGAAAATGACTGTTCTAAAATGAGTAATGTAACATTTCCAACATTTTTAGGAAAGAAACTTTTCATCAGTAATATATTCTTTTAAGTAATTATGTATGTATGTCCGTATATATTCCTTTACCTATATGTATGTATGTATATATTCCTTTACTTATGTGTATGAATGTATGTATTTAATTATGATTTTCCAATAAGTTACTTTCTCTGAAAGTCATAATTAAATACATACATTCATACACATAAGTAAAGGAATATATACATACATACATATACGCAATGGAATATATACAGACATACATACATAATTACTTAAAAGAATATATTACTGATGAAAAGTTTCTTTCTTAAAAATGTTGGAGTCATTTTCACATTTAATAAACACAGCAAATTCAATTCACATAGCCACAATTGCTCCTTCTACCTACAGTACTGAAAACCCGTTTTAAAAAACAAAAATAAACTTTAAAACTTACCTCAGCATTTCTTAAAATAACTTTCCTCCCTTTCCCAAACAAAAATATTGCCTTTCAGAAGCTCCACGATAAAATATATCTTCCTCCGCAACCTCTGGAGCAACTGTACTCATGCTTTTTTCATGTGTAAGTTGTAAGGACTTAACCTCACTGAAAGCATGAATGAAACCGGCGAATTTTACTGCGCATGCGCTGCCTGTGCAGTCGCACGCGTTCTGCCTCTGAACCCCTTCGTTCAGAGGACAGGAAATGCCGGTTTTCCCCGCATGCGCTGTGCATGCTGAAAACCGGCATTTCCTCTGGCCAGACGCGTAAGTACCCCGACCGTACTCACGCGTTTGGAACGGAATTACTGGGCCAACATTTTACATGTCAATAAAATGAAAAATTTAACAATTGCACGATTTGCCCCCTCGCATCTGCGACTGAGGGTCCAAGGAGGTGCATTGCGCAAGATGTCATCGTCGTACGTATCCTCACACTGTTCCCTTTCGGGAACTGTATGAAGTGGTGGAAGGATTTCTGGCCACGTTAACGCTCCTTCCGTGACCATAACCATCTTCATACCAGCCATTAGGGTGGTTAGTCCTATGGCGTGAGGGTTTTACGGGCTCCCACAACCCATCTGAGCGGGGGGGGGCCACCCACACCCGCGGACGCAAGTATCCCGCTGGATGTCCACCCAGAATTTATAGTTGGAGCTCCGACTCCACTTGCCGGGACTGTGTGGAGCGGCGTTCAAAACCCTACTCCTTCTGGCCCAGCGGCGGGGATGCTTACCGCTACGCAAAAGGCCCACTCCGCGCAAAAGGTGACACCCATACGTTTCCTGCGCCTTTTCCCTCCCCGTGACTGGAGCCCTATGCTGCCACTTGAAAGACCAAGCTATCATCTGTCCTTTTTGCGGCGCCTTGGACTTCTCATTACCAATGATGAGCAGGCGCTGCGCCTCCACCTCGTTGAGGAGATTGCTGAGGTCATCATCAATTCAATTGTGAGTTCTTTTAATGCTGTGAATTGTGCTCATTCCAGCCATTTCACGTTGCTAATCGGAGTGGGCCTTTGGCATAGCAGTAGGATCCCCGCCGCTGGGCCAGACGGGGTAGGGTTTCGAACCCCGCTCCAGACAGTCCCGGCAAGTGGAGTCGGAGCTCCGGCTCTAAATTCTGGGTTGACATCCAGTGGGATATTTGCGTCCGTGGGTGTGGGTGGCCCCCCCTCCTTGTACAGCTTGTGGGAGCCCGTAAAACCCTCCCGCCATAGGACTAACCACCCTAATGGCTGGTACAAAGATGGTTACGGTCACGGAAGGAGCGTTAATCATGGCCATAAATCCTTCCACCACTTCATACAGTTCCCCAAAGGGAACAGTGTGAAGACACGTATGACGACGACGTTGCTAAATAAATAAATGGAATGAAAAAAATTCTTTCAGGGCTTTTAAAAGTCTTTAAATTGCTTTAATTCTGTTTAAAACTACTTCAGATTCTTCAAAATAATGTAAACGTTTTTAAAAGTTTATAAAAGTTACCAAAAGCTTCATAAAAATACCAAAAACCTATTTGAAATGCTGCTCTCCATGTAAAAATGCTTTGCAGCTTGTGAGAAACATTGGGGGTGTGTCCTATTAAACTGAGACCTCAAGGGGCGTGTCTCAGTTGCACAGCGCGCTCCAGGCTTCGCGCTGGCTGCACTCCTGGGCGGCGTGACGTCAGACGCTGCCCAGGATTCTTCTCTTTCAAAAAGGAATTCCAGGTGTCCCTGGAGGTGAACTGCAGGCGCGTCGGGTAAGTGCAGATCGGGGGCTTGCACGCACGGCAAGCCCCTGATCCGAATTTCTGCTCCAATGTATTTAATGTTGTATTTTAATATATCGTACTGTTAGTTTTTAGTATTCTACTGTTTAGTATTTAGCACTCTAGTTTTAGTATCAGTAATTTAGTTGTTTTTAAAAAAATATTCTACTGTTTAACCGACCTCTATGGCTGCTGTTTTATAAGCTCCTCCCCAACTGGTATTTTAATGTTGTATTTAATGTATTTAATGTTGTATTTTAATATATCGTACTGTTAGTTTTTTAGTATTCTACTGTTTAGTATTTAGCATTCTAGTTTTAGTATTAGTAGTTTAGTTGTTTTTAAAAAAATATTCTACTGTTTAACCGACCTGTATGGCTCATGAGGGTAGCCGCTGTTTTACGAGCTCGTCCACAACTTTCCACTTTATTTATTATTTTATTGTTATTATTAAACAATTTTGTAAGTACTGTTTCTTCGCTTATCTGCTACGACCGTCAATCACTTCTGGACATAAGATCATCCGGAGATATAGGACCGACCCCCGATTTTTTGAACTGGGATTCTGCTGCTACTACTATCTACCCACCCACCTGCTTACCTGACTTCATTTCTGTGATCAGGAAGCGACGACGGCGCAAGCGGGGCAGACGAGCAGGTGCATTAGTGAAGCTGAAGCGACGTGAACACCACCCCCCCTTCCGAGTATTCTCCTGGCCAAAGTGCAGTCACTGGACAATAAGCTGGACGAACTCAGGGGGAGGCTCACCTTCCAGCAAGACATTAAGAACTGCAACGTCTTGATTTTCACTGAGACTTGGCTTGATCCATCGATACTGGCTTCGGCCATTCAGCTAGAGGGATTCAACATTCACCGGCTAGACCGAACAAAGGACTCGGGGAAGAACAGAGGGGGTGGAGTATGCTTTATGATCAACAATTCTTGGTGTTCCGACGTGGAACTACTTACATCTTCTTGTTCACCCCATCTTGAACACCTGATGATCAAATGCCGACCCTTCTACCTCCCGAGAGAGTTCTCATCCGTGATCATTACAGCGGTGTATATTCCACCACAGGCCGGCGCAAATAGGGCACTAAACGAGCTGTATGGGACCATTAGCAGGCTTGAAACTTCCCATCCAGAGGCTGCATTCATCGTGGCTGACAATTTCAACAAAGCCAATCTGAAGAAAGTACTGCCTAAATACCATCAGCATATCACCTGCCCAACGCGAGCCAAGAACACACTAGATCACGTTTACACTCCGTTCCGGGATGGATACAAGGCCCTCCCCCGCCCTCCCTTCGGCAAATCAGATCACAACTCCATCCTGCTGCTACCCACCTATAGGCAGAAACTGAAACAGGAAAAGCCTGTGATGAGATCTCTACAACGGTGGTCGGATCAATCAGACGCTATGTTACAAGACTGTTTTGATTCCACTGACTGGGATATGTTCCGGAATGCCTCGGACAATGACATCAACACATATACAGATTCAGTCATTAGTTTCATAAACAAGTGCATAGATGACGTTGTTCCGAGGATTGTTGTACGAACATTTCCCAACCAGAAACCATTGGTAAATGGCGATATCCGTGCTATGTTAAAAGCACGGTCCATCGCATTCAACTCTGGGGACATAGATGAGTACAAGAAATCAAAGTACGAGCTAAGAAAAACCATCAAAAATGCAAAAAAATATACACGGATAAAGTGGAGTCACACTATCATAGCTCAGATTCGCGAAGGATGTGGAGTGGACTACAATCTATTACGGACTACAAAGGAAAACCCAGCTGTGTCATGCCCAGCAATGCCTCTCTCCCGGACGAGCTTAACACTTTTTACGCCCGGTTTGAGGCCAACAACAACTGGCCTGTTACAAGGGCGCCCACGACCGGGTCTTCTCAATCTCCGTGGCTGACGTGAGCAAGACTTTTAAGAGAGTGAACACCCACAAAGCACCCAGTCCAGATGGAATCCCTGGGCATGTCCTTAGAGCATGCGCTGACCAGCTGGCAGCCGTGTTTACGGATATATTCAACCATTCACTGTACCAGTCTGTAGTTCCCACCTGCTTCAAGATGACATCGGTTATTCCAGTCCCCAAAAAAACAAAAGTAACCTGTTTAAACGACTACCATCCCATAGCACTCACTTCTGTCATCATGAAGTGCTTTGAGAGGCTGGTCAAAACTCACATCAACTCCTTACTAACTGACACACTGGACCCACTCCAATTTGCTTACCGCCCAAAAAGGTCTAGGGATGATGCCATCGCCACTGTACTGCACACTGCCTTATCACACCTGGATAAAAGGAACACCTATGTTTGAATGACGACCAAAAACTCCCATACCTACTAGGGGAAGAGAGAAATTGTGTAACACTAGCGGCACACTATGTTACAGCTTGCCATAAACAGAGGGACAACCACTAAAGATAAGATAAGAGTATATATAAATTATATGAAAGTATATTTATACACTCAGGGATATATCTGTTTATACACTGTATGGATAGATCTGTATTTTTGTGAACAAACATGAATGTTTTCCGATGCTTTGGCAACATAAGATGTAACTTGTCATGCCAATAAAGCGATTTGAATTGAATTGAATTGAATTGATTATAGTTCAGCATTCAATACCATTATCCCCTCCAAGCTTGTCAACAAGCTCAGTGAGCTAGTACTTAACACCTCCCTATGCAACTGGATCCTGGACTTCCTGACGAGCAGACCCCAGGTGGTGAAAATAGGCAGTAACACCTCCTCAACACTGATCCTGAACACAGGAGCTCCCCAGGGTTGTGTGCTCAGCCCCCTTCTGTACTCCCTGTTTATTCACGATTGCGTGGCCACGCACAACTCCAACTCCATCAGCAAGTTTGCTGATGACACTACCGTTGTAGGGTGATCACAGATGGCGACGAGACAGGCTACAGGGAGGAGGTAAGAGCTCTAGCAGAATGGTGCAAGTACAACAACCTCTCCCTCAACATCAGCAAAACAAAGGAGATGATCGTGGACTACAGGAAGCGGCAGGGGGAGGGACACACCCCAATCTACATCGGAGGGGCTGAGGTGGAGAGGGTCAGCAGCTTCAAATTCCTGGGTGTATTCATTATGGAGGACTTAACGTGGTCACATCACATCGACGTCGTAACGAAGAAGGCATGCCAACGCCTGTTCTTCCTCAGGAGACTGAAGAAATTTGGAATGGCCCCCCAGATTCTCACCAACTTCTACCGGTGCACCATCGAGAGTATCCTGTCCGGCTGCATCACTACCTGGTATGGCAACTGCACCACCACAGACCGCAAGGCTCTACAGATGGTGGTGAAAGCTGCACAACATACTATAGGAATTAAACTACCTACTGTCCAGGATATCTACCCCGAGAGGTGCCGGGGGAAGGCCCTGAGAATCATTAAAGACGCGAGCCACCCCAGCCACAACCTCTTTGCCCTGCTCCCGTCCGGTAAGAGATACCGAAGCATACAGTCTCGTATCAGCAGGTTTCAAAACAGCTTCTACCCCCAGGCCATAAGACTCATGAACGTATAATTTATTATTATTTATTACTGTTGTTTTATTTATTATTACTGTATTTCTATTAGTATTTTATCATTGTTATGCCATATTTATTCCAATGTTGGGAGGACTCGTAAAAATCAACATTTCATTGTGCAGTACACACGTCTGCTGCATATATGACAAATAAAATTGAATTGAAGGAAGGAACTGTACCAATGGGACTGGCTCCACCTGAACCGGATGGGACCCGTGTCCTAGCGGAAAGGGTAAATAGGGAGATGGCAAAGGCTTTAAACTAGTAAGATGGGGGGAGGGATCTACAAGAAAGGTAATCAGCATAATTATAAATAAAACAGGAAAAGAGAGCATAGGAAAGAATAAAGTAAGGGAGGAATAACAACAGAAAATGCTGGAAAAATTCAGCAGGCCAGGCAACATCCATGGAGAGAGAAACAGAGTTAACATTTGTTGAGGTAAGGGAGGACATTGATGGCAAGGGAATAAATAGAGTTATACAATAGGAGTCTAAAAAGATGGTTAAACATAAAGTGAGAGGAAATCCTATTAAAAATTAATTAAACTGAACTGTCTTTACAGCAACGTACACAGTGTCTGATAAAACAGGAGTTGGAGGCAATCATGCGTTGTGAGGAAGCAGACATAATAGGGATTACTGAGACATGGCTACAGAAAAATCAGGACTGGGAATTAAACATTGCAGGGTATAACATATTTAGAAAAGATAGAGAGGAAAAAAGAGGAGGTGGAGTAGCTATACTTATTAGGGATAACATAATGGCAGTAGAAAAAGTGACACAGCTATCAGCAAGACAAAAATAGAATCCATATGGATAGAGATAAAAGATAACAAAGGATCAATCACACTAATAGGTGTAATCTACAGACCACCTAATAGTGGAAGGGAGGTGAGGAAGAAATATGCAGACAAATTAGGGAAATGAGTAAAAAACATAGAATAATAATCATGGGCGATTTCAACTACCCCAATATTAATTGGACAGAAGAGGTAGGTAAAGCGGATAAAGGAATAGAGTTCCTACAATGTGTACAGAACTCCTTTCTAACCTAATATGTAAAAAGCACAACAAGGGAGGATTCGCTATTGGATCTAGTAATGGGAAATAAACCAGAGCAGATAAGAGAAGTAAAAGTAGGGGAACATCTAGGCAATAGTGCCCATAATATAATACGCTTTAAGATGATAATTGAGAAGGACATAAATATGAAGAAAACCAGTGTAATAGATTGGAGAAAAGCTGATTTTGAGGGGCTGAGAATAGAACTTGGGGAAAAAAATGGGCAACAATATTGGCAAACTACAATGTAGAATGGGAAACATTTAAAATGGCGTTCAACAGAGTGCAGGAACAATATATTCCACTAAAAGGAAAGAACAAACTAAACACTAATGGGACTCCATGGATGAATAAAGCCATAAAGGAACAATTGAGGGTAAGGAAAGAGGCATACATTAAGTACATAGACAGCAGGGGAGTGCATGATAAGGGAGAATATGAAGAGATTAGGAAAGAAGTCAAAAAACAATTAGGAAGGCAAAGAGGAACTATGAAATTAAGTTATCAAGGAACATAAAAGAAAATAGTAAAATATTTTACAAGCACATCATTAAAAAGGAAGGTTGGGATGGGAATAGGGCCATTAAGGGATAGACAGGATAATACCATAGGTAACAATAGAGAGATGGCAGAAATATTAAAGAATTATTTTGTTTCAGTATTTACCAGTGAGATAGAACAGGTGGACATGACATTGGATGATGAGATTAGTAATGAGATACATGCATTTAAAATAAAAAGGGAGGATATATTAAATAAACTAATCAAACTCAAAGAGGAAAAAAAACGCTGGTCCGGATGGATTGCATCCACGCATTTTAAAAGAATCTAGGGAAGAGATAGCAGAGGCATTAATACACATATTTAATAATTTGTTAGAAAAAGGTGTAGTGTCAGAGGACTGGCAGATAGCTAACATAATAATACTTATATTTAAGAAGGGGAATAGAATATGTCCAGGGAATTATAGACCAGTCAGCTTAACATCGGTGGTAGGAAAAATAATGGAATCCCTACTAAAGGAGAAAATAGAAGAACATCTAGAAACCAAAAACATAGTAATGAATAGTCAGCATGGATTTCAAAATGGAAAGTCTTGCTTGACCAACCTCATTGAATTTTTTGAAGAGGTAACAGAGAGAGTAGACAATGGTAATGCAGTAGATGTAATTTATCTAGATTTTCAAAAAGCCTTTGATAAGGTAGCTAGCTGGCTTCAAGGCAGAAAGCAGAGAGTAGGGTAAAAAGTAGCTATTCATAGTGGCAGAAGGTGGGTAGTGGTGTTCCACAAGGATTAGTGCTGGGACCACTGTTGTTCACAATTTATATTAACGATTTAGACTTTGGAATCAAAAACACAAATTCTAAATTTGCGGATGACACCAAATGGGGGGGATAGTCAATACTGAGGAGGACTGCAACAAATTACAGGAGGACATTAATAAACTTGCAGAATGGGCATATAATTAACAAATGAAGTTCAACACAGATAAATGTGAGGTATTACATTTTGGTAGGAAGAATAGGGAGGTCACTTATTACTTGGAGGGTGCGAGTCTAGGTGGGGTAGAGGAACAAAGGGATCTCGGAGTACAAGTACACAAATCACTAAAAGTTGCAACACAGGTTAGCAAGGCCATAAAAAAGCAAACCAAGCACTAGGGTTTATTCCTAGAGGTATAGAATTGAAAAGTAGGGAAGTTATGCTAAACCTATATCGAACCTTAGTTAGACCACACTTAGAGTACTGCGTACAGTTCTGGTCGCCATATTATAAAAAAGATATAAAGGCACTGGAGAGGGTGCAGAGAAGATTTACAAGGATGATACCAGAAATGCGAGGGTATACATATCAGGAAAGGATGAACAAGCTGGGTCTCATTTCTCTTGAAAAAAGAAGGCTGAGGGGTGACCTAATAGAGGTCTTTAAAATTATGAAACGTTTTGATAGAGTGGATACAGAGAGAATGTTTCCACTTGTGGGGGAAGAGCATAACTAGAGGCCATCAAGATAAGCTAGTCAGCAAGAAATCCAATAGGGAATTCAGAAGGAACTTTTTTACCCAAAGAGTGGTGAGAATGTGGAACCCGCTACCACAAGGAGTGGTTGAAGCGAATAGTATAGATGCATTTAAGGGGAGGCTAGACAAGCATATGAGGGAGAAGGGAATAGAGGGTTATGCTGATAGATTTAGATGAGGAAAGACAGGAGGAGGCTCAAGTGGAGCATAAACACTGGCATGGACTGGTGGGCCGAATGGCCTGTTTCTGTGCTGTCTATCCTATGTAATCCTACTGGTGGAATGGCAGGGGTGGGAGACAGTGACGTTTTGCTGAGAATGACGGCTTTGAAGATAGAGGTGAGGGAATGGTTAAGCAAGTCATCAGCTGCAGAGGTGTTATGAGTGTGGGAAGTGGGAATAGGCCAGTAAGTGAGGTTGCAAATAGAAGAACTGACACGTAAAACAGACCTTCAGCGATGATGTGGAGCAGAGAACACAAAACGCAGGGCAGGGAAGTCCTCTAATTAATACCTTCTTCTTAGGCAGTCCCTCGGAACCGAGGATGACTTGCTTCCACATTAAAATTGAGTTTGCAAGTGACTGATGAGTCCAATGCGAGACCTACAGTCTCTGTCACAGGTGGGGCAGACGGTGGTTGAAGGGGCGGGTGGGTGGGGTGCTTGGGTTGACGTGCGCTCCTTGCGCTTGGCTTCCGCTTGCTCCCGGTGAAGAGACTCGAGGTGTTCAGCGCCTTCCCGGATTCTTCTCCTCCACTTTGTGCGGTCTTGGGCCAGGGATTCCCAGGTGTTGGTGGGGATGTTACACTTTTTCAAGGAGGCTTTGAGGTTGTCCTTGAAGCGTTTCCTTTGCCCACCTGGGGCTCTCTTGCCGTGCCGGAGCTCCGAGTAGAGCGCTTGTTTTGGGAGTCTCGTATCGGGCATGCGGACAATGTGACCCGTCCGTCGGAGCTGATTGAGCGTGGTCAAAGCTTTGATGCTGGGGATGTTGGCCTGAGCAAGAACACTGACATTGGTGCGCCTATCCTGCCAATGGATTTGCAGGATCTTGCGGAGGCAGCGTTGGTGGTACCTCTCCAGTGCTTTGAGGTGCCTGCTGTACATGGTCCATGTCTCTGAGGCATACAGCAGGGCGGGTATCACTGCTGCTCTGTAGACCATGAGCTTAGTGTCGGGTTTGAGGTCCTGATCTTCAAACACTCTCTTCCTCAGGCGACCGAAGGCTGCACTGGCACACTGAAGGCAGTGTTGGACTTCGTCGTCGACATCTGCCCTTGTTGACAGTAGGCTCCCGAGGTATGGAAAGTGGTCAACGTTGTCCAAGGCCTTATCGTGGATTTTGATAATCGGGTGGCAGTACTGTGTAGCAGGGAAGGTTGGTAGAGGAGCTTTGTCTTACAGATGTTTAGTGTAAGGCCTATGCTCTTGTACGCTTCGGTGAAGGTGTTGATGATGGTTTGGAGTTCGACCTCTGAGTGAGCGCAGACGCTAGCGTCGTCTGCACACTGTAATTCGACGACAAAGGATGGGACGACCTTGGATCTGGACTGGAGGTGACGGAGATTGAACAGTCTCCCATTTGTTCTGTAAATTAGCTCCACTCCAGTGGGGAGCTTACTGAGGGTGAGATGGAACATTGCAGCAAGGAAGATCGAGAAGAGTGTTGGTGCGATGACACAGCCTTGCTTGATCCCGGTTCGTACGTGATTTGGGTCTGTGGTGGAACCGTTGGTCAGGATCACGTCTTGCATGTCGTCGTGAAGCAGGCGGAGGATGGTGACAAACTTTTGAGGCAGCCAAATTTGAGGAGGACACTCCATAATCGCTCACGGTTGACAGTGTCGAAGGCTTTTGTGAGATCAAAGAAGGCCATGTACAGCGGTTGGTGCTGTTCCCTGCATTTCTCTTGTAATTGACGTGCGGCGAAGATCATGTCCATTGTGCCCCTTAGTGGGCGGAATCCGCGTTGCGACTCTGGGAGGAGCTCTTTGGCCACTGGGAGAAGGCGATTGAGGAGGATTCTTGTGATGACTTAGCCCGGCATGAGGTTGAAAAGGCCATCCGACAACTGAAGAACAACAAGGCCTCAGGAGCAGATGGAATCCCCGCCAAGGCACTAAAGCATGGCGGAGAAGCACTACTGGCGTGAATTCATGAACTAATTTCTCTTATCTGGAAGGAGGAGAGCATGCCAGGGGATCTCAGAGATGCCGTAATTGTGACCATCTTCAAGAAAGGTGACAAGTCCGATTGCGGTAATTACAGAGGAGTTTCCCTGCTGTCTAATTAATAACCTAATTAACTAATCACCCCCTTTATGAAAAACTAGCTTTAACAATGGAAGCCTCCTGTGAACCTAGCACAGTTTGTCTATAAAAAACAGGCATAAGATCCTTGCAAAGCCCCTTCCCCAATTCGCCATCCACATCATACCAATGGAAAGTTTACCTTTTAACTATGAATGTAACATAGTAATGCATGATAACCAATGAACAATTGCAATCATAATTCAAAATTATGACTAACAAGAAATGTGCACAGATAAATTAGAGTTGAGCAGGTAGGAAGTGTCTCGTCACGATGCCCTCCAGGCATCAAGATTGTGGGCAGGCTTGATGGACCAGATGGTCTTTTCCTGCCCGTCATTTTCACATGTTCGTAAAAATAGTTGGCCCCCTAATTGTCAGGCGCAACAGATTGCATTCTCCAGCAACTTCTGCAATGTTTTTGACAGTCTCAGACACAAAGGTCATTGACCCTTTCAATGAGCTGGACGCCTGCGCAGTGCAGTACGGTGTGTTGGTGAAGGCGGTGCCGCTGCACTGGACCTGCGGCGATGTGTCTGGAGCCGCGGTTGCGGCACTCTCAGCAAGCCTTGTATCTATTGATTTCATTTCAAAAAAGCGCACCATGTCGTCGAGAACTGCCACAGTACCGGTTCCCCCCTCCAACCTTCAGCTGCGCAGGTCTGCACTGAATCATCACTTCATTGTTAGAGATTAAAGGAAGCCATTTACAGATATCACAAAGAGAGACCTTGGAGCTAACGGTGTAAGTATGTTATCTTTAAACGCAGTCCACTGAATGAATGTGCCGCATAACAGAACTGATATTTGTGTTTTAGACGACGAGAGTGTCCACTGGCACAATTGGTAAAATGAACCAGCACCGGGGATCTAACGCGGATTTGGTAACCTCAGTGCACTCCCAGCAAGTGCACCGAGACCAGCCCAGCGAGGCAGCCTTCATTGTCTCCTCCTCCTCGTAGGCTGCAGTGCCTCTCGCCCCATCAGCATGGCCTCAAACTGGATTATTGTTCAGGGTCCTCCAGACGGTACCTCAGGGGGCCCCTTGCCCTCTGATGACAGTTCGTGTTTTAATGCGCAGTAACAAACTGCAGTTACCCTCGATCAAAGCTCTGACATCGATGTGGTGCAGTACGGTTGAGGCACGGAAGTAAACACTGTCTGATAGAAGGTGCACCGATTGAGACCATTCAGTTAGTATAAAGGTAACAGGTTCGCATTCTCTCTTCGAATCGTAATTATCTATTTTGTTCCAGTTTTAATTAAAAAACGAAACAATAAATAAAACACACCAACTTATTGTGAGTGGAGGGTTCAGTGTTTGATGACCAAGTGTGAAATTGTCAGATTATTAAACCAATTAAGTAAAACCTTTACCAATGGCAAGTATTTCATTTAATGATTTGACGCAAAAATAAGATGCAGTTTCCTTGTTTCGTACAATCTGAAAATTGTAACTTGTTATTAAGTGGAACACAGAAACTGCAATTAAAGATTAAAACTACCTCTGACTTTACTAATTACTCTATTTCTATGACACCTTTACAGTATGGAAAATTATTTATCAAGTATTTGAAATGAATGGCCTGTTGAAATATTATTTTTGGAATATTGCTGCTAATTATAGCACAAAACAAAACTGTAATGCCATCCACACAGTGTTCAGTAAATATAAAATCCTGTGTTATCTAACAGCTGTTGTTGGGCTACTCTAAAGGGGTTAACATTAAAGCCCCTTCCTGGACTAATTTGCCAGTCTGGAATTACAATGCCTGGCGTTGCTTCAAATGCCAGGGGATTTGGAGGTTGTTTGCTTGAAAACTTGAGCTCAAAATCTAATTAAAGAAAGCCAGGAACACCCAGTGTGCAGAGTCATCAAGTGGAGGAAAATGAAGACTGTGTACAGTTGGTGATAAACTTTGTAAAAGAGCAGCAGGTGAATTAAACTGTGAATTATTCCATTTTCACACTTTGATTAAACAGTTATAATTTTGAGTAGTTTTTGATTGCTGAGACATTTTAACAATGATTGTATGACATACACGGTGTGGTCCTGTTACTGGTTGAACAGAACAAAAAGACCTGTTGCTGAGGTGTAAATCAAAAGGCCCCAGTCAATTTGGAGGGGATCCTGATAGGTATATTTTTCTCTGGGGTGTTAACTTTCTGAAAAACAGCAGATGTTGGTAAACGTTAGCTAGACATGTCAACAGGAAAGCAGTTATCTGATATTGCCACTGGTTTGTGCCTTGGGGTAAAATCTTACAAAAATAATAGGTTATAAATGATAATTGAATTCTGAACTCTCATTAAGGAGTGGGGGATGCTAGTCATATGAAGGAAATAGAAAATTAGGGAGTATAAGCACGGGTAGTACTTTGACTCTCGACTCCTGGTGGTGGCTCTGACACGACTTCTTCTGGCAGCCCCCGATCTGACACCAGGTATGTAATTATCTGTCTACTTCACAACTGCACCTTTGTGCCAGTTACACTTGCTTAATTGAACAAGTAAGGGGAGTCTCTGCAATTATTACAGCTTCCAGTTTGGATATGTATGCAAAGAGACAGTGGCAGCATGGATACGAAATTGGCTAAGTGACAGGAAACATGGAGTAGTGGTGAACGGTTGTTTATCAGACTGGAGGAAGGTATACAGTGGTGTTCCCCAGGGGACAGTTCTGGGACCACTGCTTTTCTTGATATAAATGACTTGGATGTGGGTGTACAGGGCACAATTTCAAAATTTGCAGATGACACAAAACTTGGAAGTATAGTGAACAAATGAGGAGGATAGTGATGGACTTCAAGAGGACATAGACGGACTGGTGGAATGGGCGGACACGTGGCAGATGAAATTTAACACAGAAAAGTGCAAAGTGATACATTTTGGTAGAAAGAATGAGGAGAGGCAATATAAACCAAAGGGTACAATCCTAAAGGGGGTGCATGAACAGAGGGACCTGAGGGTACATGTGCACAAATCGCTGAAAGTGGCAGGGCAGGTGGAGAAAGCAGTTAAAAAAGTTTATGGGATCCTGGGCTTCATGAATAGCGGTATAGAGTACAAAAGCGTGGAAATTATGATGAACCTGTATAAAACACTGGTTCGGCCTCCACTGGAGTATTTTGCCCAATTCTGGGCACCGCACTTTAGGAAGGATGTGAAAGCCTTAGAGAGGGTGCAGAAAAGATTTACGAGAATTATTCCAGGGATGAGGGACTTCAGTTACGTGGATAGACTGGAGTAGCTGGGGTTGTTTACCTTGGAGCAGAGAAGATTGAGAGGAGATTTGATAGAGGTGTTCAAAATCATGAGGGGTCTGGACAGAGTAGATAGAGAGAAACTGTTCCCATTGGCAGAAGGGTCGAGAACCAGAGGACACAGATTTAAGGTGATTGGCAGAAGAACCAAAGGCGATGTAAGAAAAAACTTTTTTATGCAGCGAGTGGTTAGGGTCTGGTATGCACTGCCTGAAAAGGTGGTGGAGGCAGATTCACTCACCAGCTTTCAAACGGGAGTTGGATAAGCACCTGAGAGAATTTTTTTTTGCAGGGCTACAGGGAAATGGCGGTGGAGTGGGACTTGCTGAAGTGCTCTTGCAGAGAGCTGGCAAGGGCTCGACGGGCCGAATGGCCGCCTTCCGTGCTGTAATCATTCTATGATTCTATGAACAGGAGTTCCTAGAAAACATATAAAACTCTTATATCGTCAAAACTGTTGTCTACTGGAAACAAAAATCAGATGTAGCCATACCAACAATTACTGCTGGGCTAATGCCTGTTCATGTAGATGGCCATATAGGTAAGCCTTGCATCTGGAGTGAGAATTTGTAAAATTTATGCATCTATGTTGGTCTGAATCTCTATACAAAAGGTGAATATTCACACGATAACTACACTGGGGTAGATTTTCAACTTGCTGGTGTTGTGGATTAGCCGCCCATTACAGAAACCGCCTGCTTTTCATTTCTATTGATGTCTGGAGTGATGCATTGTATATAAAGAACTGCATATTCCAGTTCACCTATTATTTCAAAAATAACATGAAGTATGGACAAGAATTAATACAAATAAAATAATACTCTGCATGGCCAATTATGCAGGCCCATAAGTGGGCATTTTAACTTGGAGGAGATTTCGGGTGTGCAGGCAGAGGGGTGAGCACATTTCCCCCTGGACCCCGGCAGGGTTGGCGACTTTAATTTCCGGGTCTCATCAGCATTCAACCGGTCAGCTGCCTGCCCAAAATGGGCAGGAAGCGGTAGTTGGCCAGTGGGCAGGAGCGGATGTTCAGGCGGCAGGAGGTTGTTGGCTGGCACCAGAAGAAGGTTTGCCGACAAGAAGGTAAGTCACGGGGAGAGGGCTTTAGGAGGGTCTAGTGGGAGTGAAGGGGGGAGCCTGGGGCAGGGGAGGCCTAAACTCACCTTGATGGGCCTGGAAGAGCACTCCTGCTTCTCCTGGCCCCACAAGGAAAGCTAAAGAAAAGTTATCTTAAACAGCTTCTTCGGGACCCAATCCTCTTCCCACTGTCTTCACCTGGCAAGAAAGCCGCAATGGCTTCCCCGCTCAGGCTAGAGTTAAAATTGCAGTCGGAGTTCAATTATGTAATCGTATCCTGATTTGCATATTTAAAGAAATGACCCCGCTGGCTTCAATTGTGTTGGTACCTTTGCTGCCTGCTAAGAAAAACAGGTTAAAATTGAAGACGGTGGGATCCAAGTGGGATGTTGGCGGGTAAGTTACTCGGTTGATTGTAACTGTCCACCCACCAGTTTCTGCTGGGCGGGTAGGGTTAAAATCGCCCCTATAGTGTCTAAACCTGAAATGTTTAACAATTGTCCTCCTGATATGCATTTCTATACATGGCCTTCATCTCCATGTGAAGACAGGAGGGTCTTTCTCACTCATGAAAATCCATTCACTCGTTTCTTGGTGTGAATATTCTTAGAAAATATTTAGCAAACATTTAAATGCATCTCCATTCTTGTCCTTCATCTCCTCCATTTCTGCTGATATGCATTTCTAACCATGACCACCGTCTTCATATGAAGACAGGAGAGCCATTTGTCATTCTTAAAAACTGATTCATTCATTTCCCACAAGGGAGTTCCTGATGAAGAAGGACCTTTAGTCCATTTAGTTTCATCCTTCCACAATATGAACCCGACTGTCTTCCTCTTCCATCTAGCTGTTTGTTAAATGGGTCCAGTGTCCTGGATTGGACCACCCTTCCTAGTAATCCCTTCCAGTAGTTGCAATGTCCTAAACCTGTTCTTTATGAGGCTGAGCCTATGCCTTTGGTCTCGCTGTGCTGGCCTATCTAAATGTCTCATTAATATGTGCAAATCAGGGTCAAATTAAGCAGTTAAGACCCTGGCACCATTTTTGTCTCAACCCACCCACAAACCATGGGCGGTACAAGTAGGAAAGTGGCCATTTCCAGCAATAGAGTTCCTTACCTGCAGTAACGGAAAGCTGAAAGCAGGTCTGGCACTCATTTTTACTGCAATTGCTTGTGTGTTTTAAACATTAAAATCTTCCAATATTTGATCTGCTTGCTGTTGTAGGCACTGTGAAAATTTTCACTGCCACTACAAACCTCTGCTCCCTTCTGATGCTTTTACCGCTCCCCTTTAAGGTGTTGCTGCAGGCCAATCAAGATCAGCCGCTCTGCTGGGTTTCCCACCCTCCCAATCGGCAAGCTTCTTGTAAGGAGCACGATTAATGCTGGCATTTCACCAATTCAGTTCTAATGAGGCCCAACCACGAAAATCTACCCACTGCTTGAGATGGCTTCAAATAATTTAACTTTGCACCTTTACAGCCAGCAGAGGGAGGAACTTTTCATCCATTTGTCTAGGGCTGGAGGCAAACTTGGGCCATGGAGGTGAAAGAGTAGTATGCTGCCCTATTATGCCATCCATTTTATTGTTCAGTCCTTATTATCTCCTCCTACTTAATTTTTCCAAGTCTTTCCTATCTTTATTGTTACCAGAGCCTTGCCATTTGGTTCATGTTGGTGCTGTTGTCATATTTTGGATTGTCCTGAGGGCTCCCTATTTAAGTGGTCAGCTGGTACAACAGAAATGGAGTATTTTTGTCCATCGTTTATAGGTTTACTCTCTGTAATGTGTTTCGCTTAAGAACTGGATGGCTGATTTTCCTCTGAAGTTACATTGACTGCTACGCCTGAAATTTCCTGCTGGAAGTGACATTGGGTGTTCAATACTTCTGCCCAAATATGGATGGGTGTCTTACAATGACGTGCAAATACATCTTGTAGTGTATTTTCTGTCATTTGGATCATGATATGTGGGGAAGGGGGAGCAGGGTTTAAATGGTGGCACAGATTTGCAGGCCCTATGCCTGTCAGAAGTTAGTCAAGGAAATGCTTCATTTTGATACTGGTAGATCATGTGTCTAGGTACCTGGACTCTCGTGTCAGTGGATGTGAATATTGGGGTTGATGCATTATTGGAAATGTTCATTTGAGTTGGGGTCATGGAAGATATTTTGCCGGATCGAGGGGCCAGTTTGAAGTCGCAGATAGTTTCACAATTGTGGTAACAGTGTCAAGTATAACAGGTTTGATTTCTACGATCCGCAGATGAACAAGGTTTAAACTGAACAAGGTTTAAACTGATGTGAAGTGTGTGGTCCTTTAACATAAATCAAAGAAGCATGGTTGGGGCCGATCACTGATGAACATAGAAATGTTGTTCAAATTGTGTTCAAATTGATGGATTAAATGGCCAGGTTAGCCGAGCACATGCAGGAGAATCTTGAACATACGCAGCAAGAAAAGCTGGTGTGACCACAACACTGGGCATCAGGTAGGCCAGATGGTGCTAGTTCTTCTGCCAGTGAGGTTTGTCAAATTACAGATCACCTGGGTATTTCCATACATACTGGTGGGAAAATGTAGAGGTGGAATTTTACATCGATGAGCTCTCCGTTTTTTGCACTGAGCCCATCCTGAACATGCATGCTAAAAGCTTATCTTGCCTGTGAGGAGATGAGCACATGTGTCATGGGTACCCTGGAGGATGCTAGCATTGGCTGAAACGGGTTGGTTGATTGGTAAAATTACTCTAGCAGCTCCGATATCTCCCACATGGAAACAGCAAATCACTGTTCTCGAGCAAGCCAGTCTCTGCAAAGCGGTTTGTGCATGAGGTAAACACAGGCAGCTGAAGTTTGATCTGCCAATATGCCCACCCTATGTCACACAGCATGAGAGGATATAAAGGGGACGTGCAGGAGATGTTAGATCTGGGAATTATACGGCCATGCCAGAGCCCATAGCCATCACTGATGGTACTGGTCTCTAAGTTTTATAAGACCAGGCACTACATGATTCTATGTAGATCCCTAGAAACTAAATGACCTGACAGAAGCTGATATGCACCCATTCCTTGCACCGAGGAGTTTGAGATGTTCCAAATGCTTTAAAAACAAGCTGCAGAATTAATTTTTCAGGTAAATTTTCACAGTTGTAATCAATTGCTCAATTTTTAGTTCAGAGACAATGTAAGTCAAAGATAGATAGCCAGGAGATAGAGAAAGTAATCATCGGTGCCTCATTTTGTTAATAAAAAATGCTTTATAAATAGATATTTTAAAATTTGTGGGTGGGTTAAGACAATAAAATATTTATGTTAATAGAATATTTTATTTTGTTTAGTATCTTTCCTCTTGCTGCAAAATTATTCCTGAGCTTTTGCCCGAACAAAAAGCAAACTAAAATTGAATTCTGAAAGATTTTCGGGTAAATTTTTCAAAAGGATATAAAGGCTATTATGGACAAGTTTGTTTTGTTTATACTTTTAGAATTAAAACACTCTAATGAAGCAATTGAGGGGGTTAGGAAAAACAGGCGAGGGAATTTTGGAACCTTTATGAGAAAAATCATTTTATGTGAAAACTATTATTGACCCTTTCTGTAATGTTACCAAAGTTGAGGACCCCGACATCAGTTCTTCCAAACCCCAGTGCTCACCCCTCTCCTAATACTGTGAAATGCCAAGACTTCCCTAGTGCCGCTGAACTCCATGGCCCCTCTTCCCTCTCTCCCAATGCTGCTAAATGCTAGGGCCTAGAAATTCAGTTGTTAGCACCAGCCGCTAGCGCCTTGGGAGGAGGAGAAGTGGGGCGCTAAGCGGCTAGCGCCCGGGCGCGGCGCGATCTGCGCCTCACGCAAACGTCACTCAAGATTTAGCGGCGGTGCAAAACCGCAGCGCCCGCTCAGCTGCGCGCGCAGATCCTGACGTCATTTCATGGTGCAACGCCCTTGGTGCGCCCCAATCCGGAACTTCAGTGGCGCCCCCCTTCTGTGCGCCTGGTGCCCCCAGCAACTGGTAGAGGGGAACGGTTCCCAGTCGCTGCGGGGCGCGGGGGGTGCTATTTAAAGGGGACTCCTCCTGCATTATGTGGCAGCCATTTTGTGGCAATCCTGTGTGAGAGACAGATATTTGGAGAGAGACAAAGGGAGAGAGCTTTCTGCTTTGACTCAGCACTCGCACAGGTACTTCTGGCTTCAGGCCAGAGCTTTGCCCTTGGATTTAACTTTCAGTGCCATAGCCTTGAGCTGCCACATATAATGGGGGCTGCAATGGGTGGAAACGTTGGCTTTCTGTATTGCATTCAAAGGGCTCAGAGATGCCGTGAGAGAGTGCCAGTCATGGCCAGACGGAGAAGGGCCAACAGGCGTCGGCACAGGAGGCCTTACCCACCCAGGGTATACCGCCAGCAGTTCTCATATCTGAACATGTCTGAGGAGCAGTGTGTTCGGAGGCTGCGATTCAGAAGGGAGGTGGTCACTGAGATCTGCCACCTGCTTCGCAGAGATCTGCAGCCACAGCTGAGGAGCAGGACGTCTCTGTCGGTGGCAGTGAAGGTGAC
The DNA here is from genome assembly GCF_052327205.1 of Somniosus microcephalus. NCBI lineage: Eukaryota > Metazoa > Chordata > Chondrichthyes > Squaliformes > Somniosidae > Somniosus > Somniosus microcephalus. The sequence goes on along the minus strand of NC_140996.1, from coordinate 175,556,291 downwards.
GGTGGCTCTCAACTTCTACGCCACCGGCTCCTTCCAATCCGCTACTGGGGACATTGCCAACATCTCCCAGTTTGCGGTACATTGCTGCATCCGCCAGGTGACCAATGCCCTTTTCAGAAGGAGACGTCAGTACATCTCCTTCCCCATGACTCTGGACAAGCAGCAAGAGCGTGCAATGGGATTTGGAAGAATAGCGGGCTTCCCCATGGTTCAGGGCGCCATTGACTGCACGCATGTGGCTTTGCGGGCACCTCTAGAGAATGCCGAGGATTACCGCAACTGGAAGGGCTACCATTCGCTCAATGTCCAGTTGGTGTGTGACCACAGGCAGCTCGTACTAGCTGTCAATGCCCGCTTTCCAGGCAGCAGCCACGATGCCTTCATCCTGCGCCAGACTTCTGTGGCAGACATTTTCGAAGCCCTGGCTCACCCAGGAGGATGGCTTCTTGGGGACAAGGGCTATCCTTTGCACCTGGCTGATGACCCCGCTCCGTGCGCCCAGCACCCCTGCTGAAGAGCGATACAATGACAGCCATCAAGCTACCAGGAACATCATTGAGCACACAATCGGCATGCTGAAGCAATGGTTCCGCTGTCTGGACCATTCTGGAGGAGCCCTACAGTACTCGCCTGAGCGAGTCTCCCATTTGGTTGTAGCGTGCTGCATGCTGCACAACTTGGCTATCCTCAGGACTCAGCCACTGCCAGCAGACATTGGAGGACCACCAGAGGAGGAGGAGGAGGAGCACCAAGACAGGCGGGAGGCACAAAGTGCAAGGGCCGTCCGTCGACGGCTTATTGCAACTCGGTTCTAGGCCCCCTCTCAGGGAATGGCTTGTGCCAATGAAAGAACAGAATGGAGCCGCTCCGCAAACCCTTAGCCGGTCAAAGCAACAAATAGTTCAAAGTGCAAACATGGACAATGTGAATAAAGAACATTTTTTATTGTGCAAACTCTGTGCCCTTCCCGCATGACAAACTAATTCAGATAAACCCCCCAAAAAACAGCCAGAGACATAACTGGCTCTCACAACCTTGAGAAATGAAAAAAACAGTTAAAGAAAAATGACCATGATCCTCGGCCCTCATATAAAAAACAAACGCAACATTCTCGGCCCTCATATAAAAAACTCACACAACATTCTCGGCCCTCATATAAAAAACTCACACAACATTCTCGGCCCTCATATAAAAAACAAACACAACATTCCCGGCCCTCATATGTAAAGAAAACATTCTCGGCCTTCATATATAAACACAACATTTGGCCACACCTTCTACTTTTTCCCCTGCGAGGGTGATCCGCCTCGCTTCCGCGAATGGCCCCTTCCTGCCCTGCAGCTCCTCCTCAATGGGACCCCAGTGGCTGCAGCAAGGCTGGGGGAAGGCTGCTGAGGGTCAGATGGTGAGATGGCAGATGCCCTTGGGGGACGGCCTGGACCAGCTCTGGGCCTGGAGGGCCCAGCTGCTGACTGCTCCAACTCTGCTTGGGCGGCAGCAGTCTGTCCTACGGGTGGTGGCAGCTGCAGTGGAGGAGTGACAGTGTTGGCTGCAGGAATGCTGCCAACCTGACAGAGCACAGGCACTCCCTGGTCGGCTGATACACTGGCACTCGCATGGGCCAGCACTGCAGCATGTGCAGCAATCTGCTGAAACAGACTGCTGGGCTGCTGCGGCGCGACGAGGGCCCCGGCGATGCCTGGCCGATCCAGCGAGGGTGGCAGCAGTTAGTGCGCGTGTGGCCCTGATCTGTGTCTGCATCAGACCAGCCAGTGAATGCACGGCATGACTGAACACTTGGCTGGAAGCCGCCTGTGATGCAGCGAAGTCCTGCTGACTCCTAGCCTGTGCTGCCGCGAAGTCCTGCAGACTCCTGGCCTGTGCTGCCCCGAATTCCTGAACACTCCTTGCCAGTGACTCTATGGAGTCAGGCATCCTTGCCTCTGCAGCCATGAGCTCAGTGTGCCTGCGATCAGCCTGGGCGCCCATTTCACCAAGGAGCCGCACCTCCTCTGCGCTTACCGTAGCAGGACTGGAGGCAGCACTGTCCCTCTGGGGAGAAGGCCGCTGAGCTTCCCCACCCCTCCCACGTTGCTGCAGCCCGCTGGGCCCCAGAGCTTCACTCTCCTCAGACCCTTCCCCCCTGCTCCCCTCCAGGGAAGACGTGTCCCCATCATGGCCATGGGCTGCCTCGGCTGAGGGTGGCACTGATGGGCCAGCTTCCTCTTCCTCCTCCTCGAATTCAGAATCACTCAGTGGCAGCTTGAGGGCCCGCCTCCTCACCTGGCGAATCAGCATCTGAAAGCAGGGAGGCACAAGAGTTGCTTTAAGTGAGGACAGGGCGGTAGCGAGGGAGGCATGAGTGCTGCTATGCACTGCATTGGTTCGATAGTGGCAAAGGATGCTGGTGTGAGGCACAAGTGGAAAGAGAGAGGTCAAAAAGGTGATGACCTTACCATTGCTGTCCAGAACAGGGTCGGCATCTCCACTGGCGATGGGGCCAATCAGCCGGCCTGCCATAATGCGCTCCACTCGCTGCTCCAGGTCGCTGAACTCTTTCAGGTCAGGACGGCCTCCCCCGGTCCGTAGCTGCTGCCTGCGATTGTGGGCCAGCTTGCCCTGCAAGAGAAAGGACGGCCTCTAAGTACAGTGTCAAGCCCTGATCTTGCCTGCACTACCTCCCATGGTGGAATAGCCCTGACAGTGTCAAGCCCTGATCTTGCCTGCACTGCCTCCCATGGTGGAATAGCCCTGACAGTGCCAAGCCCTGATCTTGCCTGCACTGCCTCCCATGGTGGAATAGCCCTGACAGTGCCAAGCCCTCATCTTGCTTGCACTACCTCCCATGGTGGAATAACCCTGACAGTGTGTAAAGTGCTGAATGTGCAAGTGATTTTCATGAGAGTCCCATAGCTGTTGGATGAGGGCTGGGCATTGGGGCTTTCAGGTCCCTTTGGCCAGAAACTGAGGTGCACATGCAGGGATGAAGAGGATAGTGGAAAGGGTACTCGCCCTGACAACCCGAGTGAGGTCGTTGAAACTTTTTTCTGCATTGCACTGGAGTCCTGGCAACCATGCTGTTGGTGGTCACCCTGTTTGCCACCTCCCTGCAGGCTTTTTGATACTCGCTGGGCAGCGGCCTCCTCCCACCGTCAGGGAAGAGGACAGGTCGCCTGCGCCAACCATTAGCTTCAGGGCACCCTCGCTGAAGCGTTGCGCTCGCTCCCTAGCCTGCTCCATTGTCCTGGGCGTTGAACTGTTGAAGCAGCAATGGTCAGGCCTTGCTTCAGGGCTGCAGTGTGCAGGGCGTGGCAGCCAAACAAATCGAGCCTCCCCCTTTAAGAGCTGACCGGCGCCAGCATGTCTGCCTTCAAGCAGCAACTCGCTGCACCTGCGCTGCGCCCGCCCTCGGTGTTAGCATTTTGGCTCGCCGGCTTAGCGCCTTATGATAGTTGTGCACCGCCTGCTTTAGCGCAGCAGCAACCTCTTGGGGCGATGCAACTCAATTTCGGCGAAGGTGGCGCAATGTTGCGCTGGTCGCTAAATTTAGCAGCGCCCCAAACGTGGCGATACTGAATTTCTAGGCCTAGGTATCTACCTCCAGCCCAGTACATGGTGTGCACCACATATCCGCAGCATAACTAAGACCGCCTATTTCCACCTCCGTAACATCACCAGGCTACGCCCCTGCCTTAGCTCATCCGCTGCTGAAACCCTCATCCATACCTCTAGACTTGATTATTCTAACGCATTCCTGACTGGCCTCCCACATTCTACCCAACATTGAGGTGATCCAAAACTCGGTTGCCCATGCCCTAACTCGCACCAAGTCCCGTTCGCCCATTACCCCTGTGCTCGCTGACCTACATTGGCTCCTGGTTAAGCAGCACCTCGATTTCAAAATTCTCATCCTTGTTTTCAAATCCATCCCTGGCCTCGCCCCTCCCTATCTCTGTAATCTCCTTCAGCTCCACAACCCTCTGAGATATCTGCGCTCCTCTATTTCTGCCCTCTTGAGCATCCCTGATTATAATCGCTCAACCATTGGTGGCCGTGCCTTCTGTTGCCCAGGCCCTAAGCTCTGGAATTCCCTGCCTAAACCTCTCCGCCTCTCTACCTCTCTTTCCTCCTTTTAAGACGCTCCTTAAAACCTACCCCTCTGACCAAGCTTTTGGTCACCTCCTTATGTGGCTCAGTGTCAAATTTTTTGTCTTATAATACTCCTGTGAAGCGCCTTGGGACGTTTTACTACGTTAAATGCGCCATATAAATACAAGTTGTTGTATCATTTTGCAGTGCATCATAGGCTTAAAAAAAGACGAGATAAAATTGAGTGCATATATTGAGAACCTGTAACAGCAATAATAATAATATTCAGGGTTTACAGTTTAAACAGAAAAATTATCAAAATTCCAGAGTTCAATCTCAAAATACTGGCAAAAATACTAGAATACCACTGTAAATCAGTGGCACTGATAACGCATTGTAGCTCCAAAATTACTAATTTTTACTGAATTTCTTGGGTGCTATTTCAGTGCAATGGCATACTCAATAATGGATTCTGGGTTGGGGCCCATTTCTGTCTGGAGCCAAAATCACAGAAGATACATTCGCAATGCACTGTGTTAATTTGGAATGATATTAATGAGGTGTGTCACCTGTCGCAATGTAGTTGCTTACTCTGGCCACTGGTGCTGTGGAGCAGTTTTCAAAATCTCTGAAGTCTCTGAAAACCGACAGCTAATTTCCCCAATTTTTAGACATCTTTTCCATGCTCTAGTGTTTGAAACACAATTTAAAATGGGGCACCAAGGACCTACTAGCCAGTTTTCAGGTCCCCATATCATCATCTGCACTTTTCAGGCTTGTATCCTGCACATTACAAACCTTAACCCCATGATCCTTGATCCAACCGTGACCTCTGACTCCACTGTGGCCCATTCCTGACCTTTGACTTCACTATGACCCCTGATGCCTGTGTCCTCTCATTCACCACAAAATTATACTCCCAAAATCATCCCCATCCCCCCAATTTAGCTGCACCCCTCCTTTTCTCTGGGAGCTTTCCTTCTTGCAATCGTTCTAACTAATGACCAATCCATTATGGAATCATTAAATTACAGAGAATGTTTGGGAGGACTTGCACTTATTACACAATAAAAATATATATTTCAACTGCTTAAGTACCGTAGCAAACTAAATGACTCTTTTTTATGATAAAGAGTCTTTAGTTTTTTTTAACTTGCCTTTATAGTCAGCAAATACATGATAATTGCACATACTGATCTGAAAAGTAAACTGGCAGTGAAAATGGAGGAAGTGGCCACAGACACAGGAAGCAGCAATGACAAGGATAGGAGCGGGTTTTAATTCAATGATGCCCACTGCTCTGATCATTTATTGATTGGTTGATATGCCTGCTATTCTATGAACTTATTCATTTACTGTTGCCCACTTCGCTTAATTGAATTTTAGTCCACTGGAACGGCCATAAGCTGGGCCAGGGTCTAGATATGCTACGTCCTGGCCTTGCACTGAAGCTCCCAATAGGCCTTGTGGCGGTGGAGTTCTGCTGCCCTGACAAGGGCATTGATGTAATCGAGGCAGGAACTCGCAAAGTTGGGAGTTCTTGCATCCCGGCCCTCAGTTGGCACCCAGTCTCAGCAGGCGCTCTTTTCTGACAGTTGGTTGAAGTAGGACCACCGAAGATAGGGGAGGGGAGGGATTTTTTTCAAGTATTCCAAGTGGCTCCTTGGCACAGGGACACAGATGGTTTCCTCTTCCGTTGGGTGGGGTTGGGTGTCCCCATCTCTTCTGCCCCCTCCCCATACCAACAAACTTCAAACAGCATTTCCTGCCTCTTCAGTTTGGGGTTCCCCAGATCTGCCATAACCAGCCAAAGGCCTATTCCTCATGGCCCCTTCTCCTGTCCCTATGACGTTTGGTAGAGGCACATCCCAGCAATTATGCCACTTAATGCCCCCTACATAATTTCAATCCCATTGTGATGGAAAATTGCTTTTGATAAGCATAAAGGTTTTTTCATGTTACTTATTTTCCGTTGGTGTTTAATTCTTTGGGTACTGGCTAATAGATTTGCGTAAAATACATTTAAAACTTTTTCAACACTGTTGTTAATCTGATTCCGTTAAAATAGTGAAAAAAAATAATTCCACACAACTGCGCTACCTAGTGCATTAGCAAAAGAAATGAAACTGCCTGGTCTTAAGTGGAGCATGGCGATTGAGAGAGAGAGAGAGCACGAGAGAGGGGGACAGAGGGAGCTGTTGTGTACAAACACTTGTATGTTAAAATAAAGCCATAAAATACAAGGCCAACAATTTTTAAAAATGTAATTTCCTTTGTTGTATTTATTTTCAGAGGCACTGCATAGATTTTGGATCATACTTTTTTTTTGTATTTTGGTAATTGACTGCACGGTGGTTTATTCTTCCTTACTGTTATCAACGAGATTACTGTGTCCTAATGATGGAGGTTATTGACAGGATTGTTGAGGATTCAGTAACACAATCCATGGCTACATTTATAGTCAGAGCTCTGGTGTACACAATGGCTGCTCATTGCAAAAACTGCACTTTAGCTGCATACATGTCTAATTAATTTATGTGTTCACCAATGACCTCAGGCAGCAGTAATGTATCTACTGCACAGCATAGTGCAGTTCTCCTGTGGGACTAGGCTACTCAGCAATTACATCATTGCTACACACCACTCTTAACCATTTGTACACTGAATCCTTTTGCAAACATGAGCTTTTTCTTTCCTCTGACATCTACGAGGTCTAATTTTCTGCATTTCAATGGATTTAGCTAGCTTGAAAGTCTTTTACCTCGGGTGTCTGTTGAGCTGTATTTTTACTATTTAATGTGGAACAAAGGAAATTGATGGCTCTCACTGTGAACTGTATTCTATTCATTCACGTATACAACATAAACCAGTTTGTTGGTTTACAGTCCTGTCTCGTCTCGCTAGAGTGTTCTTCAGTCCACCTGTCAAGATTTGGATAATGCCTGTTGCGGCTCATGCGCGATCACGGTAGCCAGTACACATAACAAGGGGTAAATGTTGTGCCCCCTAGTCTGATATTGTCCAACTAGACACTGGGCAGTAAAGCTGCACGCCGGATCATAGGGGACGCAAAATCTGCTTACTGGTGATGCAGTATCTGAGAGAATACGTAGCACAAAACCTGAAAATTTCTAATGAAGACATCAGAGCCAGTCATATCTTCATTTGATGTCCATCGATGCACACTTTTCAGCAAGAGTCACCAGATAATGGTACAAATTGGAACTCTGGCGGATTTCCCACTCCCCACCCGCCCACTGAGACCAGTCACAACCTTCCCCCTCAGCTGCTGTCGCCTTGACTGTATCAGCCAGTTAAGCGTGACGAGAGGATACGAACCTGGCAGCTACTTCATCAGTATCATTCAGTATTGCACAAAAAGGTACATTGAACCATCAGGGTAATTCTTCCTTAGCCTGCTAATACTGAGGAATTTAAATAGAATTTGGGAAACACATAGGGCTGGATTTTCTTAGCCCTGAGGAGGCGGGCATGGAGGCGGGACAGCCGGTAAAGTAGCAGAAAGTGGGGGCGGATGGCAAACCCGCCCCCATCCAGCCTCCGTGCCCTTTTGCCAGGAGGCGGGAAGATGTGCTGCTTCAGGTCCTGTCTCCTGGAGGCGGGAAAGGGATTAAATCCTTTTAGCTGCCTGTCAACCCCATTGGGTTGGAGGAGATGTGAAGGAGGTCTGCGGGGGTCGGAGGCACCTGAAAGTAAGATGTAGAGGTGAGTGATGGGTGCAAGTGTGCAGTGGTAAGTATGGAAGGTGAGTGTTAAGTGTTAAATGTTCACTTGTTTTCTGCCTACAGCCTTCATCCACCCTGGATCGGAGGCCCGACATCATCTTTGTCGATTTCACAGACTGGCTGTTGGATCCTCCGACGTTGACGTGCTCTGTCAGTGACTTCCCCCCTGATTGACCTGCTGAGCCCGCAGGGTGGGCTTAACAAGGTCAATCAGGGGAAAATCATGCTGCTTGGCCAGAAGATGATGGAGGCAGGACATTGACCTGGAGAGCAGCAGTCCCGCCTCCAACTCGTCTCCATTGAGAAAATCCAGCCAATAGAGGCAGATAGCATCATAAGACACAGGATATACTAATCTTAAGTTTTTTGACAGGAAAGGTGCAGTAGTTTGTACACAAGTTAAAATGTATAATTAACTGGTATACTGTTGGTCCTTGGGTCACAGAGATGATCCCGAGTATGAAAGAACGGCTCTTGGCTTTGGTCATTATAACATACCTTTTGCTACTTTTTGGTTATTTGGTTACTCACAGCAAAGGTCTTCATTGGCAGTCTGTAACCGCAATTTATCTGTGTTGTTGTAGTGGCCATTTTATTTTGCTGATGTATTAAAACATGTAACCAGATCAACAACAACAACTTGCATTTATATAGCGCCCTTAACATAATAAAACATCCCAAGGTGCTTCACAGGAGCGTTAACAAAAAACAAAATTTGACACCGAGCCATATAAGGAGATGTTAGGGCAGATGACCAAAAGCTTGGTCAAAGAGGTAGGTTTTAAGGAGTGTCTTAAAGGAGAAAAGAGAGGTGGAGAGGTTTAGGGAGGGAATTCCAGAGTTTGGCCTAGGCTACAGAAGGCACGGCCGCCAATGGTGGAGCGATTAAAATCGGGGATGTTCAAGAGACCAGAATTGGTGGAGCGCAGAGATCCCGGCGGATTATAGGGCTGGAGAAGATTAGAGATGGGGAGGGGCGAGGCCATGGAGAGATTTGAAAACAAGGTTGAGCATTTTAAAATCGAGGCGCTGCTTAACCGGGAGCCAATGTAGGTCAGCGAGCACAGGTGTGATGGGTGAACGGGACTTGGTGCGAGTTAGGACACGGGCGGCTGAGTTTTGGATGACCTCAAGTTTACGTAGGGTATAAGGTGGGAGGTCAGCCAGGAGTGTGTTGGAATAGCCATGTCTAGAGGTAAGAAAGGCATGGATGAGGATTTCAGCAGCAGATGAACTGAGGCAGGGGCGTAGCCTGCCAATGTTACGGAGGTGGAAATGGGCGGTCTTAGTTTTGGCGCGGATGTGTGGTCGGAAGCTCATTTCAGGGTCAAATATGACACCAAGTTTGCAAACAGTCTGGTTCAACCTCGTACAGATGCTAGGGAGAGGGATGGATTCGGAGGGAGGGAACGGAGTTTGTGACAGGGACCAAAGATAATAGCTTCGGTCTTCCCAATATTTAGTAGGAGGAATTTTCTGCTCATCCAGTACTGGATGTCTGACAAGCAGTCTGACAATTTAGAGACTGTGGAGGGGTTGGGAGAAGTGGTAGTGAGGTAGAGCTGGGTTTCATCAGCATACATGTGGAAACTGGCACTGTGTTTTTGGATGATGTCGCCGAGGGGCAGCATGTAGATGAGAAATAGGAGGGGCCAAGGATAGATCCTTGGGGGACACCAGAGGTAACGATGCGGGAGCTGGAAGAGAAGCCATTGCAGGTGATTCTCTGGTTACAATTAGATCGATAAGAATGGAACCAGGCGAGTGCAGTCCCACCCAGCTGGACGATGGCGTAGACGCATTGGAGGAGGATGGAGAATATTCAGATGAGATATTAATCGAACAGATCTGCCCTCACAGACAGATCCTTTGGCACTATTCAAAGAAGAGCAGGGGAGTTCCCTGAGTGTCCTGGACAACATTTATCCCTCATTGCTTATGGGACCTTGCTGTGTGAAGATTAGCTGCCACGTTTTCCTACATTTACAACAGTGACCATACTTCAAAAGTACTTCATTGGCTGTGAAATGCTTTGGGACATCCTGAGGTCATAAAAGCCATTATATGAATGCAAGTTCATTCTTTTTTGAAAATAAATACTCAAGAAACTATAGTTGTTATTACTAAAAAGTGTCAATTTGGCTCAGTGGTAGGGTAGCACTAAATCAGAAGACTATGGGGTAATTTTCAACTTCACCGCATAGGCAGTAATCTGGCAGAACGGCCATTGCCCGCTCGTGATAGAACTTGTTCCATTTTCAACTCATTGAAATTAATGAGACTTTCCAAATATATTTCACAGCTAGCTGAGAGTTGGGACTTCCGTCCCATCAGACTTGGCTGGATTTAAACCTAGAACTCGGAGGTAGAAGAACACCACTGTACCCTTTTGCACCGCCTAGGCTGGGAATTTCCTCGGAGATGCTCCTGCTCCGGCACTGTAACTTTTCCAGAAGTGCAGTGGGAACCCCATTTACGCACAAATGAAGTTACAATGGCGGAGCGGGAGCAACGGATATTGCTGCAGGAGTTCCTCAGGGCAGTGTCCTAGGCCCAACCATCTTCAGCTGCTTCATCAATGACCTTCCCTTCAACATAAGGTCAGAAATGGGGATGTTTGCTGATGACTGCACAGTGTTCAGCACCATTCACAACTCCTCAGATATTGAAGCAGTCCATGCCTGCATGCAACAAGACCTGGACGACGTTCAGGCTTGGGCTGATAAGTGGCAGGTAACATTTGCGCCACAGAAGTGCCAGGCAATGACTATCTCCAACAAGCGAGAGACTAACCACCTTCCCTTGACAGTCAACGGCATTACCATCGCCGAATCCCCCACCATCAACATACTGGGGGTCACCATTGACCAGAAACTTAACTGGACCAGCCACATAAATACTGTGGCAACAGGAGCAGGTCAGAGGCTGGGTATTCTGCGGAGAGTGTCTCACCTCCTGACTCCCCAAAGCCTTTCCACCATCTACAAGGCACAAGTCAGGAGTGTGATGCAATACTCTCCACTTGCCTGGATGAGTGCAGCTCCAGCAACACTCAAGAAGCTCAACACCATCCAAGACAAAGCAGTCTGCTTGATTGGCACCCCATTCACCACCTTAAACATTCACTCCCTCCACCACCGGCGTACCGTGGCTGCAGTGTGTACCATCTACAAGATGCACTGCAGCAACTCACCAAGGCTTCTTAGCAGCACCTCCCAAACCCGCGACCTCTTCCACCTAGAAGGACAAGGGCAGTAGGCGCATGGGAACACTGCCACCTCCAAGTTCCTCTCCAAGTCACACACCATCCTGACTTAGAAGTATATTGCCGATCCTTCATTGTCGCTGTGTCAAAATCCTGGAACTCCCTACCTAACAGCACTGTGGGAGTACCTTCACCACACGGACTGCAGCGGTTCTAGAAGGCGGCTCACCACCACCTTCTCAAGGGAAATTAGGGCTGGGCAATAAATGCTGGCCTTGCCAGCGATGACCACATCCCATAAAATAAATTTTAAAAAACGCTGAGGAAATTTCCAGCTCTAGAATACTATGTGGTATCCTTAGAGGTTTAGCACATAGGTTTGCACAGATCAATTGTGCCAGACTGTATTGGGCTGGGGGTGGGGGCATTCCAACACACGATTCATTTCATATAGCTGGCATCCTACAGCCTTTCCTAATTGACATTTTGTTAGCTCAACATGAAAAGCGTTAATGTGCTACAACGTTTTTTTGAATGAGTAGAAATGAGTCTATATGATCCTGAAAACAGGCCCATGGCTATTTTTCTGTAAAACAAAGTTATGTCCATGGCTGATAAACTATAGAGTATGCAGCTGTGGCTATATTTTCAAAGTCCTTGGTGGTAGTGATCATGTGCTTATCTCACCATTATTGTGCAGTTAGTTTAAAAGTCAAGCACAATGGCATTCCTTCAGAAATCAGAACAAAGGCACTAAAAATGATTGTGAAACAATTGCGGAGGATGCTGCATAACTGTCTGCATGTGAGACCAACCTTTGAACAGTGGAGCCCTAATGTCTGCATTGGCTAAAGCTGGTGAATTGGGTGGTGCAATGGGTTAGAATAATAGATTCTGTCTAAGGGAAAGAGGTTCAAATTTAATGCAGACTGAAAATGATAGTCTCCACTCTTTTGGCTGTAAGAGTCCTAAAAATATATTTTGGGTGGTTTCAATCCTGTGCCTAGGCACCATAAGTTATACATAGAATATACAGCACAGAAACAGGCCATTCGGACAAACCAGTCCATGTAAACTGTCCATAATTCAATATAAGTTATCAGTTCAGACAGGCATGAGTATGGCTTGGGTTGGAAATTGAATGCACTTAATACACTGGTGTGGTGTTCTTTTGAGGTTGGAGTAGAGTGCAGTGCGCTTCACTTTTTAGTTAACCTGTGCTCTACCTGATCTGGAAGTGATTGGTTGACATGAAGCACAAAAAGTGGAAATTGTTCCTCCTCCAGTTACAACGTTCCCCACCTTAATGATTTCTGGTACCACAGGCACCTGCAGCCCTCCAATATCTCACCCAAGTGACTATTCTTCATTTATGATCCTATACAGTGAGCACCAGCAAAATAAAATCAACATTCAACCACAGAGGCCATCGAGGCTAATCTCAAACCATGTCCGCTTGGCTCCCTTTCCCGTAGGAGTCATTGTACAGTGATAAGGAATGGGAAATCTGGCTGATCTCTTTCCTCCCAGGCCAGTGATGCTGAGGTCAATTGTAGAGCCCCTAATGCTGTCTTGGTTGCGAATCAGCTAACTCCGCACAGATCAGGGGTCAAATCTGAATTATTCTGACCTGTATGGTTCGCTATTATCATTGGTGATGACTTTACCCTCTCAGCTATCGGAAACATTTTCCTTCAGAAGTCTATGAAAGTGGTATTGCCTTCATGAAAATGTGGTTGGCAAACCTTTCGTTCTTTAGAGAGGGAAAAGAGCCATTCAGCATTTTCATCACAAAGAGAGAGAGCGTGCACATGTGATACCATGACATATTTTGATACAATTTCCACAAGTCACTGCTTCTCATAATCACAGAAACAAAAGTTAAGAGGGAAAAAAACATAAAAGGAATGAATTACAGTAAATACTAATTTCAAACAGAGAATGATGTAACATCACCCATCATCGCCCTTGCCTCAGCTTATCTGCTGCTGAAACCCTTATCCTTGCCTTTGTTACCTCTAGACTTGACTATTCCAACACTCCTGGCCGGCCTCCCTAGTTCTACCCTCCATAAACTTGTGGTCATCCAAAACTCTGCTGCCCGTGTCCTTTTTTTAAAATTCATTTTTATGGGATGTGGGCATCGCTGGCAAGGCCAGTATTTATTGCCCATCCCTAATTGCCCTTGAGAAGGTGGTGGTGAACCACCTTCTTGAACCGCTGTAGTCCGTGTGGTGAAGGTACGCCCACAGTTCTGTTAGGTAAGGAGTTCCAGGATTTTGACCCAGCGACGATGAAGGATCAGTGATATACTTCTAAGTCAGGATGGTGTGTGACTTGGAGGGGAACTTGGAGGTGGTGGAGTTCCCATGCGCCTGCTGCCCTTGTCCTAGGTGGTAGAGGTCGCGGGTTTGGGAGGTGCTGCCAAAGAAGCCTTGGCAAGTTGCTGCAGTGCGTCTTGTAGATGGTACACACTGTAGCCACGGTACGCCGGTGGTGGAGGGAGTGAATGTTTAAGGTGGTGGATGGGTTGCCAATCAAGCGGGCTGGTTTGTCCTAGATGGTGTCTAGTTTCTTGAGTGTTGTTGGAGCTGCACTCATCCAGGCAAGTGGAGGGTATTCCACCACACTCCTTACTTGTGCCTTGTAGATGGTGGAAAGGCTTTGGGGAGTCAGGAGGTGAGACACTCTCTGCAGAATACCTAGCCTCTGACCTGCTCTTGTTGCCACATTATTTATGTAGCTGGTCCAGTTAAGTTTCTGGTCAATGGTGACCCCCAGGATGTTAATGGTGGGGGATTTGGTGATGGTAATGCCATCACCTCCTCTACTCCCTCTTCACCCACGACTGTGTGGCTGTTAATGGTTCCGACACCATCATCAAGTTTGCAGATGACACCACGGTAGTAGGCCAGATCACCAACAACGATGAGTCAGCCTACAGGGAGGAGGTCCAGCATCTCGTGAAGTGGTGCGCCGACAACAACCTGGCCCTTAACACCAAGAAAACAAAAGAAATAACTGTGGACTTCAGGAAGTCCAAAGGCGGAAGTCACACCCCCATCCACATCAATGGGGCTGTGGTGGAAAGGGTGGACAGCTTTAAGTTCCTCGGAGTCCACATCACGGAAGACCTCTCCTGGTCCCTCAACACCTCCTCTCTGGTGAAGAAGGCCCAGCAGCGCCTATATTTCTTGAGGAGGCTGAAGGGATGTAATCTGTCACCCCTGATCCTCTCTAACTTTTACCGCTGCACTATAGAGAGCATCCTGACAAACTGTATCACGGTATGGTATGGCAGCTGTAGCTCCTATGACCGGAAAGCCCTGCAGCGGGTAGTCAAAACTGCCCAACGCATTACCGGCACCCGGCTACCGACCATAGAGCACATATATCAGAAACTAAGTCTACGGAGGTCACGGTCCATCATCAAAGACCCTACCCACCCCAGCCACAGTCTGTTCGCCCTCCTACCATCTGGGAGACGCTACAGATGCATTCGCACCCGTACGACCAGATTTAGGAACAGCTTCTTTCCCAGGGCTGTCATCCTACTGAACTCCACAAATAAACACTAAAGCCTGCACATCTGCCAATGCACTTTATTATGGTCATATTTATGCTAATATACTGCAAGCCAAATGTATGTTGAATGTTTAAATGTCTTAATCCAAATGTACACTCTCAGGAGCCGCAAGCCTACATTTCGTTGTACTGCACTTGTGCACTAACAATGACAATAAAAGTTGATTTGATTTGATTGAATGTCAAGGGACGGTGGTTAGCCTCTCGCTTGTTGGAGATAGTCATTGCCTGGCACTTCTGTGGCGCAAATGTTACCTGCCACTTATCAGCCCAAGCCTGAACGTTGTTGAGGTCTTGTTACATGCGGGTGTGGAATGCTTCATTATCTGAGGAGTTGTGAATGGCACTGAACACTGTGCAGTCAGCAGCAAACATCCCCATTTCTGACCTTATGTTGGAGGGAAGGTCATTGATGAAGCAGCTGAAGATGGTTGGGCCTAGGACACTGCCCTGAGGAACTCCTGCAGCAATGTCCTGGGGCTGTGATGACTGACCTTCAACCACCACAACCATCTTCCTTTGTGCTAGGTATGACTCCAGCCAGTGGAGAGTTTTCCCCCAGATTCTCATTGACTTCAGATTTACTAGGGCTCCTTGATGCCACACTCGGTCAAATGCTGCTTTGATGTCAAGGGCAGTCACTCTCGCCTCACCTCGGGAATTCAGCTCCTTTGTCCATGTTTGGACTAAGGCTGTAATGAGGTCGGGAGCCGAGTGGTCTTGGCGGATCCCAAACTGTGCATCACTGAGCATGTTATTGGTGAGTAAGTGCCGCTTGATAGCACTGTCGATGACACCTTCCATCACTTTGCTGATGATTGAGAGTAGACTGATGGGGCAGTAATTGGTCGGATTGGATTTGTCCTGCTTTTTGTGGACAGGACATACCTGGGCAGTTTTCCACATTGTCCGGTAGATGACAGTGTTGTAGCTGTACTGGAACAGTTTGGCTAGAGGCGCGGCTAGTTCTGGAGCACAAGTCTTCAGCACAATAGCCGGAATGTTGTTGGGGCCCTAACTCGCACCAAGTCCTGCTCACCCAACTCCCCTGTGCTCGCTGACCTGCATTGGCTCCCAGTTAAGCAACGCCTTGATTTTAAAATTCACATCCTTGTTTTCAAATCCCTCCATGGCCTCGCCCCTCCATATCTCTGTAATCTCCTCCAGCCCCACAACCCCCCGAGATATCTGTGCTCCTCTAATTCTTCCCTCTTGACCATCCCTGATTTTAATCAGTCAGCCATAGGTGGCTGTGTCTTCGGCTGCCAAGGCCTAAGCTCTGGAATTCCCTCCCTAAACTTCTCCGCCTCTCTACCTCTCTTTCCTCCTTTAAGACGCTCCTTAAAACCTACCTCTTTGGCCAAGCTTTTGGTCACCTGCCTTAATTTCTCCTTATGTGGCTTGGTGTCAAATTTAGTTTTATAACACTCCTGCGACGTGCCTTGGGACGTTGTACTATGTTAAAGGTGCTATATAAATACAAATTGTTGTTGTTCTGGCTTTCAAAGTACCAACACCTATATCAATAAAGATGACAGGTGAGTTAAACAAAAATAACCTGAGATAGATGTATATTTCTTACATTACAACAGTGACTACACTTCAAAATGTACTTCATTGGCTGTAAAGCACTTTGGGACGTCCTGAGGTCATGAAAGGCACTATATAAATGCAAATCTTTCAAGTCTTTCTTTTATATTGGGAGTGTGAGGATGGCGTCACATTAGAGGTTATTCTGACATGAAGCAAATCCAGGTATTGTAACAAGTACTGGCCTTGTAAAAATTCAAGTATGTTCACACCTGATAGTTTATCAATGCTTTGCGATTTCTTGATAGGCAGTACATATGTTATTATAGATATAAGTTGATGGAAAACATGAAACTTGTGTTATTAATTCAAATTGACGACGATTGATTGAAAATTCAAAATCAACATTCTGAGTGCATCTGTCTGTACCAGTGGTTCCCATTTAAGCTCTGATCTAATCCTGTATTTTACATTGCTACATTTTATTAGCTACCTTGAATATGGTTAGAGGACAAAGCAAATTAAAGAGAATGCTGGAAATGTTTCATTTGTGTAGCCAATACAAGAACATACAGCACAATACAAGTAATCTTCACTGTTCTTGGCACAATCAGCAGCCAATACTGTGTATTTTGATCAGAATGTCTATAAACTCCAGATGAAATGAATATAATCAGCACATTTTTGTACCACTGTTCACTTAATTATTCATTCAACAAATCAATAAAACAAAGACAATACAAAACACCACAAAAAATCTTTTATACAGGAGCAACTAGATTTCTAAAGTGTGCTGATGTTTTTGGCAGCTGATAAATGTATTTCATGTGCTGGTTTTAAAAACAGAAAAGCAAGGATTATTTTATCCCTAGATCAGGATTGTGTGTTAGCATTTTATGCATGACCGAGGAACACTGTACAATGGGGTTGATTAGGAAGTGTTTTCCTTAAGCCTCTGCGAGAGCCTTGGGAAATGGTTCTATATTAAAAACACTATATATATCTAACTTGTTTTTTGACTATTTTAAAAACATAAGTTTTGAAATAAATATTTAAAGTCTTTAAAATGTTAAGACTTAAGCATATTTTTCATTTTTGTTGAATTTGCCTTGTTTTTAATGTCTCTTCCTCTGCGCCACCTCGACGAAGATGACGAGCAGATAGCTAACACCACTTTTGATTTGGGTGTTAGGAGTGCACCATTACAGCCCAGATGACTTGCCTGCCAATTTTCCCTTTCTCTCGATTGGGAATTTGAGTTTTTATTCAGTTCTTCCCCTTACAGTGTAACTGAGACTGGAAACTCACTACATGTGGAATCACTTGGGAAATTCCCAATTCTTGTACTACATGAAACAGTGCATTGAGCACCAGCTCACAGTGGAACCTTATTGCCCATTTTCTGGACTTTGTACCACAACAATAGATCAGGCAGGTATGCTGTGTATTGTATTCAACTTCAAGTAGCTCATTTGATGTGATCTGTGCCAAATTCATAATTTTTGACTGAAAAAAATTCAAGTTAAAGATAAATTTTAATTAATGATCACAGAGAATCAGTAGAAATTCAATTTGCCACCCTTTCAGACAGGACTTTTCTCCTTAACGATTCAAGTGTCTTGCCATTGTTAAATTACAAATTTGTATGTATATTCAATGTAATGTAAATCTAGTTAACTTCACAGTAAATATAATTTTTGCAATATTTGCACATAGCTTGTGTCAATGAGATTTTTTAACATTAACATTATTTGCTGGTTAGGCAAATATATGCTCTATACATCTTATGTTTTAATTTAAAAATTACCACGCAATGGAAGTACACTGTAGTGCCCTAAAATAGAATGATGCAAGTTACAAATCGTTTTGAGGTTTTTTGCAAGCAGTTATGCCAAGAATGTTTTTGGCAGTGTTTGTAGGCAACCATCTCCTTAAATCCCTCTCCCCAGCATCCTCCTCCCTCCACTCTAACAACAAGTGCCAGGAGCTCATGGACTTCTTTGTCACTAAGATTGAGACCATCCATTCAGCTGCCTCTGTCGCATCCATCCCCTTCCCCAAGCTTACCAAGCCAAACCTCCTCCAAGGTTCCCTCCATGTCCTTCTCTCTTTTTTCTCCTATTTCCTCCCTGATTGTATACCACTGAGCCCACACATCAGGGATGTTGATGGAGGATAGAAAATGCTGGAGAAACTCAGCAGGTCAGGCAGCATCTGACGAAAGGTCATCGACCTGAAACGTTAACTCTGTTTCTCTCTTCACAGATGCTGTCTGACCTGCTGAGTTTCTCCAGCATTTTCTGTTTTTATTTCAGATTTCCAGCATCTGCAGTATTTTCTTTTTGTATGTTGATGGAGGAGTCTGGGACGTTGGCTGATTATGATTCTGTGAGTATGATTATGTCAAGCTCTTGCTTGACTAGTCTGTGGGCTAGCTCTTCCAATGTTGGCAGCAGTCCTCTGATGTTAGTGAAGAGGACTTTGCAAGGACGACTGAGTTGAGCATAATCTTGTCCAGGTTACAGCTGAGTGGTTGTCTGGTTTTGTTCATTTTCCTTTCTAACAGTTTGAGTTTGAAACAATTAAATGGCTAGGATATTTCAGAGGCCGTTAAGAGTCAACTACGTTGGTGTGGGACTGGAGTAACATATAAAAGAAAGAAAGACTTGCTTTTCACGAGCTTGGGATGTGCCAAAGTGCTTTACAGTCAATGAAGTACTTTTGAAGTGACTGTCACTGTTGTAACAATGTCAGGTTTCCCTCCCTAAAGAACATTGGTGAACCAGTTGGATTTGCCAGCTTTTTATTTCCAGATTTTTAAAAACTGAATTCAGATTCTCAAACTGACATGCTGGGATTGAATTTATGTTCCCTGGATCATTTGTCCAGGCCCCGGATTACTAGTTCAGTAACATAACCACTATGCTATCGTACCTGAGCACAGGGAAGCTGATAAACCATCAGCAGCTCACCTCAGTTGCCACCGAATGAGAACACAACAACCTGCCACCCCACACACAAGCCATAAAACATTGATGATTCCCCACACCCCTTGTAGTGGAAAAAACGGCCTTCCAATTCTCGCCCATTCAAGCCAGGAGAGAATCGCCACCATTCTTCCAGAACCATTCAGCACACTTTGCGATCAACACCCCCTATTCCACAGAGCTGTGATCAGAGGTCTTTTTTTTTTGCAACGTAACTGATTAGGCAACAATTCCACACCCCACCACAACAGATCAAAGATAACGGCTACCAAACACCCATTCCCCCTAATTAGCTGGATAGTGTCTAACTTTCGACCCCCCAACAGTAAGCACAGATACCACCCCCACCCACTGAGCCGAGAACCAGCACCAATGTCCCAATGCCAACGCTCAGATGTAGTGCCCCCCCCCCCCACACCCACTTACCCCCCGTGATCAGAGATAGCAGCCAAACCACCTACTGTCTGATCAGCAAATGCAGCGAAAGTTACATCCGACCACCAAGTAAAGATATAGGCCCATAATTTGCAGTCCGCGGCGAAGCAAAAGCATTCGCCGCTGACCCATAAAGAAAGCTTCCCACAAAGATCTCGCGATCTCTATGGTGAGACGTTCGGCATTTCCGACATGCAATTGAGATCAGTGAAGTTTAGTGGGAATTCCATAGCGCGAGCTGCTGTGACGTCAACAAGCTGACTAAGCAGCCAATCACAATGCAGAATTCTCACAGCCAGGGAAGCAGGAAGTGAAGAAGTGCTTTTATTCTGACTTTTTAAAAATGTTACAGAGAGCAAAACAAAAATTGGGGCTTTAAATGTTTCTTAAAAATTGTAATTTTTATTAAAATGGAGCTATTTGACACTCCACAAAATTAGAATTCGTTTGTTAGGGCCATAACATTTGTTTAGCAGTCAATATGTTGTTAACACCCCAGTTACACCTAATCCAACAAAGTCTAACCTTTAATGGGGTACTTAACAGCGATATTACCACAGAAAAGTCCAGGTTTTCATCTGTTTCACTGATTTCCCTGATTACACTGCTAGCTATGAATGACAGACCGCAACTGCCTGATTTCCGTGTTGGGATGCGCATGTGTTAAATCCTGAAGTTGCGGTCAGTTTCAAAGAGGCAATAACAGCGAATGCTGTTCGTTCGCTGTTATTACCCACCGCAAATTCTGGGCCATAGTCAGTCTTAACCTACCCCGCCCCCCAACACCAATTATCAAAAACCAGATGCCAATCTATGGACCCCACTTCTCCTGGCCAAACTCTTCCAACATCACCTCCAACACCGCTCCCCTCCTACTGAGCAGAGATAGCAGCCAAAACCTCACCCCACCTTATACAGCAGAGATAGCTGGCAACCTCCTCCCCCGCCACCACCCCGCCCCCCCCCCCCCCCCACTTCATGCAGAAATTGGATGCTATTCACCCAATCTCATTGAATAGACATTGCATTCAATATCCCGCCCCAGCCAAGCAGAGGTGAGGTACCCATCTTCTGACACGACTTATCAGGCATCGAGGACCACCACCAATTCCACTGAGCTGAAATAGTGGAACCCCCCCTACATTCAGCAGAACCCTCACATATCCAACAAAGCAGATATTGAGCCCCTCTCCCCATCTCCACTGAGGAAAGCTTTTGGGATCCACTATTCCCCGTCCCCAATATAAAAGATGTGATGCTCAGTTGTTGAAAATGAAGGAATAGAAACATATACAAACTAACAGGATACTGGAAGACCTTTGGCAAAAAGAGCAAATGGAAATGTTGCTGCCCTCCTCTGAATTTTTGTCATTGTCAGGAGTACCTGTTTGTCAACTCCACATTCTCAAGGATCCCTGTACTGTCTCCTGTCTCCTCTTCATACACTAATAGATGGTCACTCACTTCCCAACATAAGAACATAAGAAATAAGAGCAGGAGTAGGCCATACGGCCCCTCAAGCCTGCTCCGCCATGTAATAAGATCATGGCTGATCTTCTACCTCATCTCCACTTTCCCGCCTGATCTCCATATCCCTTGATTCCCTTAGAGTCCAAAAATCTATCGATCTCCGCCTTGAATATATTCAAAGACTCAGCATCCACAGCCCTCTGGGGCAGAGAATTCCAAAGATTCACAACCCTCTGAGTGAAGAAATTCCTCCTCCATCTCAGCCTTAAATGGCCGACCCCTTATCCTGAGACTATGCCCCCTAGTTCTAGACACTCCAGCCAGGGGAAACAACCTCTCAGCATCTACCCTGTCAATCCCCCTCAGAATCTTGTATGTTTCAATGAGATCACTTCTCATTCTTCTAAACTCCAAAGAGTATAGGCCCATTCTACGCAATCTCTCATCATAGGACAGCCCTTCCATCCCAGGAATCAATCTAGTGAACCCCCTTGCAATAAAGGCCAAATGCCATTTGCCTTCCTTATTGCTTGCTGTACCTGCATGCTAGCTTTCTGTGTTTCTTGCACGAGGGCACCCAAATCTCTCTCAACACCAACATTTGAAAGTTTCTCACCATTCCTCACTAAATTGTCTGTATGTGGACTGACCACCTCTTAGAATGTGTTTTCCAGGGATTTTTCAGCTTCCTGTATGCGGCAGAGTATTGCCAGCTGCTCTTCAAACTTAGAAACTTTGAATGCAAACAGTTGAAGACAGTTCCTGCTCCTGCAGTTATCCTGGACACATGAAGCATTCAAGGCCTCTCCCATCACATCACAGGCATCAGCTGTCCCTGTCATACTAAACTGCATTGCTTTTAACAACTTAGTGACTGAACCACTCCTAACTTGGCTGAGACTCCCGCTGAGACTAAACTCCATACTCACAATTTTCCTTTTCCTTTTGTTTAAGTTTTCCATTAGTTGTGCCCCCTTAAAACGGTGGGGGCATTTTTGTTAGGTTTTTGTTTCTACTCTGTGGCCCTGAAAATCCATGAGGGAGCATATCTCAGCCCCCAGGGTAGAGATGCCTCCACTGGGAACCTCTGCTGCTGACCCTGGCGGACTTTCTGGGTCAGAGGGAGGTTCCCATCTATGTCAGCATTGAAGACAGTGCTCCACAAATTGATACACCTTTTTCAGAAAATATTTCAGTGTATATTGCAACACAATCTTGGAAACTGGAATTTTGAATTATCTCACGTTAATGAGAACAGACGGGGAGCAGCTATCAAACTGAACTAGTGGCAAATTGGGCCCACGGGATGTGACCTGCAGTGCTTTTTAAACGGGCAGGGGTGGACTACAGTTACCAGCATGCAAAGCACAAGCGCTGAGCAATACTTTCTCCGCTGGAGTCGAATCGGAGCAATTTATAATTAGTAACACACACACTCAGATGAGATGTGCCCATGACTGGAGGACGAAGTGACTGACCCCTGACTCCGAATGATTGCCTTTTTATTCTCTTGCAGGGACATGGATCAGTGCGGGGCACGAAGATCGGGCGCAAGCGAGCAAAAAAAAGTTTTCTTTTAAAAAAACAAAGAGCCGAGGAAATTGAGTTGAAAGCGGGGGAAACAAACGCAAAAGTGCTTGCGGTTGGGCAGAAGTTTGTAAAAGAAAGTGGAGCACGGTCGGAAACGGGAAATGGTTCACACGAGCAAAGTTTGGTTGGAACTTTGAAAGGAGAGGATCAGCGAAAAGTTTGGGACATAACGGTTCTTCTGGATGGCGGAGGCTGCCGGCTTTTTCCGGGTGGAGTTGCAGCCCATCGAATCCATGAGTCGCCCAGGCTCCTAGCGGCAGAGCAGAGGGAAGAGAGATGGAGAACCGACTGGGAGCGAGGTAAGGACACGGCCCTGACACCCAGTCAGGCTCATGCACACACAGCTAGCTCCTTTAAAACCTCTTCAAATGGGACTTCTCATCAGTTTCATAAACTGAAATCGACCAGCGGGTGTGTTTCTTTGCGGGGTGGGTGGGCGTGTTCGGGATACGGTCCAAACTCAGTAAGATCTCTGGTTGGTTGAGTTTGAATGAAATTAACGGGAGTGTTCACTGGAATGCCACACTTGCTGGCAGTTCATTTATTTTGCTGTTTTGGGCCGAGACGGGCGACAAGAGAGTGATTTGCCCGGGCGGGGGTGCCAGTGCCGACCAGGTCCTGGGGGTTGGCATATTGATTCTGCGTATTAACCATGCCCAGACTTGATGGTGTGAACACGAGTTAATGTAGCCAGCCTTGTCTGGTAACTCATACCCATAGAGCAACTTTGCATTTTTCCTATCTTTTATTTTAAATATAAAAATACAAATATTTTTGATGAATTTTTATGCGTGTTAAGGAGAGGGATATTGGGACTGGGGAAATGAAATATTGGACACTCCCCAGTCAGACATAGTATTCCAAAAAGCCTGCTTGTCTTCTCCAACCTCAGGAGAAAACCCCCTACTACACTAGTGTGAAATTAACAGTTCTCACACCCACCATTCTGGTGACTCTCACTAAGACTGACAGTTTTTGATGTGGTCTGGTGTGTATTAGGAACTTTGCTTGTTATGATGCAGAGTTCGAGTTCTGGACAAATGATCTCTTTGAAGAAGTTCTGCTCTTCTCTGCGACGGGATCTCCGTTTGGCTCTTCAACCTTGTTCATCTTCATTACTTTCAGTTTATTACCATCTCGTCTAGCTTCTAATCTCTTTTACTTCTTTTGGTTCTTTTATTCTTTTGTCCGATCGCAGCCCTGCCTTCGATCTAGTTCCTTTTCTCTCCAGTTTTGAAGAAGGGTCAAACCCGAAACGTCAACTCAAATTTCTCTCCACGGATGTTGCCTGACTTGCTGAGTTTTTCCAGCATTTTCTGTTGTTATTTCGGATTTCCAACATCTGCAGTATTTTGCTATTGATCTCTTCCCTTGTTCAGTTTTAAATTCTAGGTGTGGTACTGAGGGAAATCACTGTGAACATAAGAACATAAGAAATAGTAGTGGGAGTAGCCATTCAATAAGATCATGGCTGATCTTCGACCTCCACTCCACTTTCCCGCCTGAACCCCACATCTCTTGATTCCCATAGTGTCCAAAAATCTATTGATCTCAGTCTTGAATATACTCAACAACGGAGGGTCTTGCAGCCCCTCATGGGGGAAAGACATAGAATCTGGAGGAGAGTCACTTTGAACCACTGTCCTGCACTCCCTTGTGACCATTTTCAGAGCAGCATGGGTACTAGCTTGGGAGCAGCTGGCCTGGAAATCCTCTCTGCTGGTAGAGATTGCACGGCTTGGGAAAGCTGAAGAAAGGGCAAGGTGACCCTTATAACTGGTTCACTGTGCCTCTCTGCAGATAGGCTATTTCAGGCTGCTCCCATTGTCCCCGCTGCTTTGTCACTCCTTCATCCCCCTGTACCCCTCCCTTCTCCCATCACTATCCTCTTTGTTCCCCCCTCACTCCATCTTCCATCCTCTCTCCTTTCCCTCTCCCATCTTTCCTCCTCATACACCTCTGCCTCTTTTCCACCCTGATGCAGTTACCCTGATTCAGTGAGGAATGTTGAAGAGCATGCCGGGAGCAATACATGAAAATGAGCTGCCAACCTGGTGAGGCTACAACATGCGACTACATGCATGCCAATGACAGCTAAGCGATCCCACAGCCAACAGATCAGGTCAAAGCTCTGCAACCCTGCCACATTCAGTTGTGAATGGTGGCAGTCAATTAAGCAACAAATGGGAGGAGAACACTTCCGGTTCATCCCTATCCTCAATGATGACAGAGCCTAGCACGTGAGTGCAAAAGACAAGGTTGAAGTGTTTGCAACCATCTTCAGCCAGAAATGCTGAGCGGATGATCCTTCTTGGCATCCTTCCTGAGGTCCCCACCATCACAGGGACCAGTCTTCAGCCAATTCGATTCACTCTGAATGTCTGAATGCACTGGACACAGCAAAGACTACAGACCCTGACAACATCCCAGCTGTAGTTCTTAAGACCTGTGCTCCAGAACTAACCACAGCCCTAGCTAAGCTGATTCAGTACAGCTACCCGACAATGTGGAAAATTTCCCATGTATGTCGTCCTGTCCACAAAAAGCAGGATAAATCCAACCCAGAAATGACTGCCCTAGTCGCTTACTCCCAATCAAAAGCAAAGTGATGGAAGGAGTCATCAACACTGCTATCAAGTGACACTTACTTACCAATAATCTGTTCACCAATGCACTTACCAATAATCTGTTCACCAATGCTCAGTTTAGGTTCCACCAGGACCATTCGGCTCCCGTCCTCATTGCAGCCTTGGTCCAAACATGGTTATAAGTTGATTTCCAGGGATGAGGTGAGTGTTATTGCTATTGACATTAAGGCAGTACTCGATCGAGTGGGACACCATGGTCGAGTAAAATGAGCATCAGGGGAAAAACTTTTCAGTGGTTGGAGTCATACCTAGCACAAAGGAAGATGGTTGTGGTTGTTAGAGGCCAATCATCTCAGCCCCAGGACATCGCTGGAGGAGTTTCTCAGGGCAGCATCCTAGGCCCAACTATGTTCAGCTGCTTATAACTACCTTCCCTCCATCATAAGGTCGGAAGTGGGGATGTTTGCTGATGACTGCAGTGTTCAGCTCCATTTGCAATTCCTCAGATAATAATGCAGTCCATACTCGCATGCAATACCTGGACAATATCCAGGCTTGGGCTGATAAGTGGCAAGTAACATTTGCACCACAAAAGTGCCAGGCAATGACCATCTCCAACAAGAGAGAGCCTGACCACTTCCCCTTGATGTTCTATGGTATCACCATTACCAAGACCCCACCATCGATATCCTGCAGGTCACCATTGACCAGAAACTGAACTGGACCAGCCACATAAATACCCTGGCGCCCAGAGCAGGGCAGAGGCTAGGTAGTCTGCGGCAAGTGGCTCACCTGACTCCCCAAAGCCTTTCC
The DNA here is from genome assembly GCF_052327205.1 of Somniosus microcephalus. Classification (NCBI taxonomy): domain Eukaryota; kingdom Metazoa; phylum Chordata; class Chondrichthyes; order Squaliformes; family Somniosidae; genus Somniosus; species Somniosus microcephalus. Next base: position 175,530,253 of record NC_140996.1, on the reverse strand, counting down.
ACCATCTACAAGGAGTGTGATGGAATACTCTCCACTTGCCTGGATGGATGCAGTTGCAACAACACTCGAGAAGCTCAACACCACCCAGGACAAAGCAACCTGCTTGATTGGACCCTTCTCTATTAGCTTAAACATCCGTCCACTCCAACACCAATGTACTGTGGCTGCAGTGTGTACTGTCTACAGGATGCACTGCAGCAACTCGACGAGGCTTATTTGACAGCACCTTCCAAAGTCGTGACCTCCACCAGCCAGAAGAGCAAGGTGCATGGGAACACCATCATTTCCAAGTTCACCTGCAAGCCACATGCCATTTTGACCTGGATGCATTATTGCCATTCCTTCATTGTCACTGGGTCAAAATCCTGCAAATTCCTACCTCGCAACACTGTGGGAGCATCTTCACCAAATGGACTGCAGCGGTTCAGAATGTAGGCCCACTACCACCACCTCAGGGCGACTAGAGATGGGTAATAAGTTTCGCCTTGCCAGCATCGCCAATAACCCAAGAACAAATGTGGTGTGGGGTGGGGGAGGGAAGCATCTTCTTTTGGGCTGCTGCTGTTGGTCCTGTAACAGCTACCAGATGATCGCATGCAAAGCTGAGTGTTAACCAGTCACTGACATGCTAGTCCCCCGATTATACACACGTGAAGAGAAAAAGATTGGTGAAGTCAAGCGTAGGTCCCATGCAGTCAGAATCAGGGGAATTTATAATGGGGAACAAAGAAATGGCAGACCGATTAAATACATATTTTGGTTCTGTCTTCACAAAGGAGGACACAAATAACCTCCAAGATGTCGGGGAACATAGGGTCTGATGAAAGGGAGGAACTGAAAGAAATCAGTATTTGTAGGGAAATGGTGTTAGGGAAATTGATGGGATTGAAGGCCGATAAATCCCCAGGGCCTGATAATCTACATCCTAGGATACTTAAGGAAGTGGCTCTAGAAATAGTTGATGCTTTGCTGATCATCTTCCAGCATTTGATGGAATCTGGAACAGTACCCATGGATTGGAGGGTAGCTAATGTTACCCCACTATTCAAAAAAGGTGGTAGAGAGAAAACGGGGAATTACAGACCGGTAAGCCTGACATCGGTAGTGGGGAAAATGCTAGAGTCCATTATAAAAGATGTAATAGCAGAGCACTTGGAAAACAGTGACAGGATCGGACAAAGTCAACATGGATTTACAAAAGGTAAATCGTGCTTGACTAATCTACTGGAATTTTTTGAGGATGTAACTGGTAAAATAGATAAGGGAGAACCAGTGGATGTGGTGTATTTGGACTTTCAGAAGGCTTTTGATAAGGTCCCGCATAAGAGATTGGCGTGTAAAGTTAAGGCACATGGGATTGGGGGCAAGGTATTGACTTGGATAGAGAACTGGTTGGCAGACAGAAAGCAAAGAGTTGGAATAAACGGGTCTTTTTCCGAGTGGCAAGCAGTGACTAGTGGGGTACCGCAGGGATCGGTCCTTAGGCCCCAGCTATTCACAATATATATTAATGATCTAGACAAGGGAACTAGATGTAATATCTCCAAATTTGCAGATGACACAAAGCTGGGTGGGCGTGTATGCTGTGAGGAGGATGCCGAGAAACTCCAGAATAATTTGGACAGGTTGGGTGATTAGGCAGAAGCATGGCAGATGCAATACAACGTGGATAAATGCGAGGTTATCCACTTTGGTGGCAAAAACAGGAAGGCAGATTATTATCTGAATGGCAATAGATTGGGAGAAGGGGAAGTGCAACGCGACCTGGGTGTTCTTGTGCACCAGTCGCTGAAGGTAAGCATGCAGGTGCAGCAGGCGGTTAAGAAGGCAAATGGTATGTTGGCCTTCGTAGCGAGAGGGTTCGAGTACAGGAACAAGGATGTCTTGCTGCAGTTGTACAGGGCCTTGGTGAGACCACACCTTGAGTATTGTGTGCAGTTTTGGTCACCTTATCTGAGGAAGGATGTTCTTGCCATGGAAGGAGTTCAGCGAAGATTCACCAGGCTGATACCTGGGATGGAAGGAATGACATATGAGGAGAGATTGGGTCGATTGGGCTTGTACTCGCTGGAGTTTAGAAGAATAAGAGGGGATCTCATTGAAACTTATAAAATTCTGACAGGACTGGACAGACTAAATGCAGGAAGGATGTTCCCGATGGTCGGGGAGTCCAGAACCAGGGGTCACAGTCTAAGGATAAGGGGTAGGACATTTAGGACAGAAATGAGGAGGAATTTCTTCACCCAGAGAGTGGTGAACCTGTGGAATTCTCTACCACAGAAGGCAGTAGAGGCCAATTCATTAAATATATTCAAGGAGTTGGATATATTTCTTAAGGCTAAAGGGATCAAGGGGTATGGGGAGAAAGCAGGGACCGGGTACTGAATTTGGATGAACAGCCATGATCTCATTGAATGGCGGAGCAGGCTCGAGGGGCCGAATGGCCTACTCCTGCTCCTATCTTCTATGTTTCTATTGCCATGACAATCCGCTAGCAACAGGCAGAGAACACAATTATAATTCTAAAATTAATGATTTGAGCCAGTGTATACCAAAGGGTTTGCAATGCTGTTCCAGTCAATCCCAGCATTAATTTTGATTCCAGCCTGATCTGAATTCTGATACTCCAGATGAGAGCTGTGCCCAGTGAAGCCATTGTACTGTCAGTGATTGCTCAAGTATCCACAGATGATATGCAGCAAGAAGCAATGGCACACTGGAACTACTTGGCAAATTACCCAGTTTGATAACTCTTATGTATTGAACGGGCTATGAATTAAATATTTGTGGTATTCTTCAGTTTCCATTATGGAATCTGTTTCTACCATGCAAGTGCTGACAAGTATTAGCAGTGTTCACATCTATTAAAAGAACATCTGTATTTGGTGTGCATTGTTGTCTGATGATCCTTGGGATGTGGTCGTGTGCATGGTTGCAGTGGGACATTACTGGGTTCATGGTGGCTTCAAGATCTGGGTGTTCAATGGACACTGATATAAAATCATTTGATATTTTTTGTCGTGCCAGATTGGCACGGTTCATAGCACTCCTACTGTTTGCCTATTCTAAGAAATGCACAAGACTTCTGGTGTCCTGACTAATATTAACTGGTGATTCATCTTATTCCTGTCTGTGGGAACTTGTGTGTAAATCAGCTGCCTTGTTTTCCTACATGACAGCAATGACTACACTTCAAAAGTAGCGTGAAGCACTTTGGGATGTGATTCTGCAAGCCTTTTTTACATATGTGAGATGTGCAGATATCCCTTTGAAGGTCATTAATACCTTCTCATTGAGCATCCAGACTATTTAAAGATTCTTGTTGAAATGGCTGACTGAACTAGATTTTTCCAAATCCCCAAATGAATGCATCCGTTGTACTATATTGCCTGTGCCGTATTGAGTTATATACAAGAACTTTAGATCTCACTGCATATGGTTTTTACCTCATGCTGACTGGTTTCAGTAAATTTTCACTGGAAGGGAAAACATGTCCAGAATTCAGTAAGTGCAGTATAATGCACAGGTGGCCAACAGTTTGAGCAGTGTGACAAAGGGCATCTGGTTGGGGGAAAAAAAACCTGAACAGCCAAACCCATGACTTAGTTTGAAATGAAACTATGAGAAATTCTGTAACCAATATAATGAAGGAATGGGGCAGGAGAAGAAAACTGGGTGCAAAGCAAGAAAATAAAACACGAGAAGATGAACAGCAAGAAAAGGGAGCAACTAAAAAGAACTTCCGTGTCTGTTTAATTACTTAAAAAAATCTGAGTTATTTAGAAAATTGAATTACCTATTCATAGTTGTGGAAGAGAGTTGCTTCTGTTTGGTTCCAGATATTTTAAATCACCGTATGTAGGTAAAACTGAAAAGAAGAACGTCACTGTTTGAATAAGGCTGATAGTTTCATGTTCCTAAACTTAACTCTTGGTGTAATAAGATTTGAAAAGCCAATTGTAGAGACAGTAGCTTTTCTTTCCCTATATGTTGCATATGCTGAAATAATTTTTGTGCTTTTTTTCCCGAAGGTTGCCAAGGGTAGCTGTTCTACATGAATACATCGGGAGCCGAGTGTATGAGATTGCTCCTTCTGCATCTGTTCAAGATATCAAGGAGTTAATCTATGTGGAAACAGATTTTCCTGTTTCTGAACAACGACTGCTGTACAATGGGAAAGAGGTAACCTTGACTTTGAACTGGATGTGGTAGTGGTGCAGTAATGTGACTTACTTTGTTCAATTATCTATGAAGCCTTAAATGGAAACTTAGCTCTTTCCTGCACAGATTTTAAAAATATGACCATGCAGGGATCAACATTTCCACAGAGCCTTTCGTTTTTAGGTTAGGATCAATAGTAAAAGCATTCTCTAGTAGTTTGATGGACCAGAGGGTGTCTGAGATTTAGATTTTTTTTTGCTGCCAGTGTGCTGTGCTATCCCTGCTTGTCCAAGAGCACTGTGTCATTAAACGTGATCAGTCTCTTCTACCATCTCTCCTTTATGGTCCACCTTTGTGCACTGCCTTCACTTGGTTCCATTCCTGCCTGTCCCAATGTATCCAGCACACTTACTACAATATCTTCTCTTCAGGTCATGCATGGCCACCTTGGGTGTTGCTAAAAGTTTAATCTTTGGAAAACTTCTAATCCTCGGCTATATGTTGTCCCTTGCTGACATCATCTGTAGGCATGAGGTCAGTTTCCATATGCTGCTGGTACCCAGATCTACCTCTCTGCTTGATCTATCTCCAAGTCAACATTGGCAAGATTAGCCATCCTATTCGGTTGCTGCCAAAAGTACCAAACTCTAGTTTTGGATTCCATTCCCCTCTTCAGCTGCTCAGTCAGGTTGAACCTAATGGTGGGCATCCTTGGTGTTCTGTTTAACCCTGAGCTGCTTTTCCACCAATATCCTATCCATCATCACAACTGCATATTTCTACCTTGACAACACTGCATTCTATCTTGCTTTACCCACTCCCCCTGCTGAAACCTAATCCACACCTTCAGCACTTCCAGGCTCAGCTTCTCCAATGCTCTTCTCTCTGGCTTCCTGAACACCATTCTATGTAAAGCCCAACTCATCAAAACGCTACTACTCCAGTCCTTGCAATCTTCTATTGGCTCCCTACCATTGCATTCAATTCAAAATTCTCGTTGTTGACAAATTCCAACCTATGTAGGAGAACCAGATCAGCCATGAGCTAATACAATAGCAGAATAGGCTCAAGGTGCTGTATGGCCTACTCCTGTTCCTATGCCTAACATATTTCCCCACTTAGTTCCCTGGGAAAATAATTAAGCACCAATCCAAATAATCATAGGGAAGATCAATGCTGCAGTACCTGGACTAGTGCCTTTTGAGATCAGGTGCAGTGGTTTTCTCTGTTCTCATGGACCAGTAGCCAACACCGCCACCCCGCCCCTTCCAAAAAAACTATTTGTATCTCACATTTACTATTAGATTTTTTAAAATGAGTAACCTAAGTGAGGGGCAAGGCCCATAGTGGAGGACAACAGAAAGGTTGAAAACAATAAGGAGATAAATCAAGGACTACTGGTTAGATGACTTAATTGTGATTGATTTGTTCCAGATTTGGAAGCTGAAGGTCTTCTGAATTTGTATAATGCCCAAGTGAACAGACTGCATACATTAATCATGAGATGGTGATAGCAGTTTGCTCTTAGCAAATGTGTTTCATGTAGTTACTGCAAAGGTTAAGATAATATTTTAATGACATTTTGCCATTTATAAATTTACAATGTTTGTTTTGAATGAGATATTGTAATTTGCAAGATTACATTTTCTTTATAAGTTATGGTATAGATGAGTACTGCAGCATTCAGATGTAGATTCTTTTTACATATCCAAATGAGTCATAGAACATAGAATCATAGCAAATTGCAGCAGAGAAACAGATTACTCAGTCCATCAGATCTGTGCCAGTGTTTTTCTCTGGATGAGCCACCTAGTCTAATCCTATGCTCTTGTTAACTCGCCAAACCTTTTAATTTACCTTTTTCAAGTAAATGTCTAATTATCCTACATTAATCCTAATGAACAGTGAATAAACTTCAAAAGCGCTTGTGGTTATGAAAGGCATTATATATGCAAACCTTTCTTTTCTTTTAATTTCCTTTGAAAATAATTTGTAGATTCTGTTTCAACAACAGTTTGTGGCAGAGAATTCCATATTCAAACCATCCTCTGTGTGAAAATTTTATTTCCCTAACCTTCGTTTAATTTCTTTTGTGATTATTTTAAATTTGTGGCCTCTTTTACCATCTTGCTGGCCAGCAGAAACAGTTTATCACTATTTATCTTGCAAATCTTCATAATCTTGGAGACCTCAATCAAGTCACCCCTCAACCTTCTCAGCTCTAGTGAGGAACTTCCCAATTCTTTTTTCACAACTGTAACTCATCCCTGGTAACATCCTAGTGAATCTACACTGCAACTTTTTCACTGCTTTGATATCCTTTATATAATGGGTTGCCCCAAACTGGACACAATACTCCCAACTGTAACCTAACTAACATCAAGTTCAACATTACTGCCTTGCTTTGGTATTTTATGCCTCTAGAGACAAAACCATAAAGATTCCATTTTCATTTTTATGACCTTATATACTTGCGCTACCACCTTTTAATGAGCTGTGTATATCTGCATAAAAAGGTACTAAGAGCAAACAGGAATTCACAACTGCACAGTAATGATTATATACATAGTTGTGTACAATTAGGTAGTGCAAATGTATAAGTAGAGTTAAGGTCAAATAGAGGAAGGTACCAGGAGCACCAGGATTACTGTGCGGTGGGTGGCAGAGAGGTTGTTGGGAGTTTGCTATGGTAGTGAGGAACTGCTGGTTCACTCTTGATGTACCTGGGCCAGTGAATATGGGAGAATAGGGAGGAATGAACCTACAACATTGAAGACCATTCATTTTGATACCTGTTTAGCTCCAGGACATCCCATATATTATTTGGACTAACCTGTGTCCCACAGGTGCTTTGCCCACATTTCTGGTGGGAAGGATTGGGTTGTGCCATAATTATGAAGGGAGTATTGGAGGTTCCTTGTTAAAAGGGAGACAAGCTTATACATGGCATACTGCCTGTTATAGTCTCAAAGTTTTATCTTCTAAAGGTGCTGAATCTTGGTGGGGTGTAACCAAAGGATATCAGCAGCCCATGTTTTCCAGAGATGGTCACTGGCTAGTCCTTTAGGGTAGGAGTCCAGCTGATTAATTTTTCCCCTTTCCCCACTCTAGCCAAGGCACACTCAGCCTATTTATAGTACCGTTGACTGATATCAGTCATGTGAATGAAAAGTTTTAAATCAATGAAATACAAGAAAATTGGCAAGACATAATGTTCACTTTTTATTAGAGATTTTTTTTGTCAATTATTTACTTAAACTGAGAGATGCCAGTGTTGGGAAATGGTGCTTCTTCTACTGTCATCACCTAGTGTCAACTTATTGCTCTGTCTGCATCATGATCACAAGCAGAGTAAAGGCCCTTTCACTTGCTCCCAATATTAATCTCAACCTCAAAATAGCACACAGCTGCATCAAGCTGATTATTTCTCCATTCTAACCATTCTGGAAGCCAACATAGAATATTTCAAATCCATGCCAATTTGTGTTGAATTATGCCATTACTTCTCTGAATTTTCCTTCTCCTTCTTCTTGTATCCTCACTGTACAAGTCAAGAGTCATCTCATTATTTGCTAATCTAACTAACTTCTTTCCTTCTTTCTTTCCTCCTTTTCTTCCTCAAGATAATAAATATTTTGCTCCTAAGCTTGACATCACCTACAAACCACTTCTTGATTTCCTTTGCCTAATGTACTATTCTTTCTTGCATTGATGTCCCTCAATAAGGATTCTGGCCATTTATCTAGGTTTCTTAATTATCTTAACGATGTATTAATCTGTACAATAGTGTCCAAATTTAGTTGGACGATAAGAACTCCTTCACATTCTTGAGCAGACCTAACTGCCATCCTGGGGATTTGCTCAAATCCGAGAGTTGGGGTAATTTAAGTAATGATTTTAAGTCCCATCTCATTGGTCTTTGTCTCTTTCCCTCTCCCCGCCAAACCTTCACGGCCTCAAAACATTATTGATTGAGGTCCAATCCTCTGTGGGAGTTCGATTGCACTACTCATTTCTGCATGGAAAGCGATTCACTTTCAAATATTGCCAAGTAGTGCTATTTTAGTTAAAATTGTGAAATTAAATAATTAAATAAATAACGTTAATGCTGGTGCCGTCTGGGGGAAATCTCGTCTGGAGTGTTTATGGGGGAAAAATTCAGTATCGCCCCGTTTGGGGCGTCATTATCGGCCATGCGCAAAGTTTAGCGCCTGGCGCTAATTATCGCCTCCGACAGCAAACTTGGCTTTTATCACCCCTGGAGGTGATTGGAGCACTAAATCAGGCGCTTCACACCTGTCTTAAGGTGCAAAGGCCAAGGAGCGAGGCGCTACCTCAGAGCGCTGGCGAAGCAAGGAAGGGCAAATCAAAATGAACCTGCAAAGTGCTGCTCAGTACCCAAAACTCCTTCACACAGTGTTGAATCTCTCCAGAGGTCTCTCTCTCTCTCTCTCTCTCTCTCAGAATGCATGGTGCAAAAATGTCACCAACAAAAAAAGGCAGGAAGCAGTCACCTTTAAATAGCGCTCCCCCAGTCCCTTTCTGACTGCAAAACGCTCCCCTCAACCTGTTGTCGCTAGCTGCAGGCGGTAAGGCAGGGGGCGCCACTCAATATCCGGTCCGGGGCGTTGCACACTCGATTAATGTCACGATCTGCCGGTGCAGGAGATCGTGGCTGTAGTGTTTAGCGCCGCCGCAAAATGTCTAGTTAATTTCGCGAGCGGCGCAAACGTTGCCGCGCCCAGGCGCTAGTTGCTATGTGCCCCATTAGCGCCCTCTTAAGGTGTTAACGGGAGGCGCAAACAACTGAATTTTCCCCCCATATATCCTTTCTATTTTTGCTCGAGTCTGTATTCATGTGAATGTGAAATGCTGCTGCCGTTGTATGCATCAGGAGATTTGATAGAATACTCATTATCAAAGTTCACATGAGCATTTACTTTGCCTGTACTGTTGCTGTTGATTTTAATGTATTGATTCAAACATTAGATCACTGACATTTTATCATGTTCTCTCATTTAGTTGTATGACTCAGCACAGATTGGGAGCTTGTTACGATCTGGAACCCATGAGATTAATTTGACTCTGCAAGGAAGAGGACTTAAAGGAGGAGGTAATCAATTGAACTACAGTATGCGACCCTCATTAGTGTAAATAAGGATGACTAAGGTCACTTCATTCTAATGCAAATATGTCTGTTCTGTAACAGAATAACTGCAGTACATTCACTGCTGCAGATCTGTGACCATTTAGAATCGATCTTGGGTGCAGTGGGAGGATCACAGTGCAATGGCACTAAATCATCAAATCCTCTCACTGGTGTCCTGAATGCCTGGGTGGTTTAATAAAAGTTTTGTAGCAGCTTTTTCCCTTGATATTTTTGGAACCGGTCCATTTTAACTGCTTCCCTGTTCCTTTCCCGCCGATTGGGGAGAATTAATATACTCTCTTGTCCCGACATGGCTAACCATAAAACCTGTAACTTTTTATGTACAGTAGTAAACGTTCTTTCAAGGTGAATGCTTGTATTTTGAAGCTGTAATAAGATCCAGCTCTAATTCATGTGCGGAGTCCTGCTTTTTTCTTTAACAGGCAGGTTTGGACAAACAACACCGCCACTTGTAGATTTCCTTAAGGATATTCTGAGGAGGTATCCAGAGGGAGGACAGATTCTTAAGGTGAGCATCTTTCTAACTTGTTCTGCCCAATAAAATGCACAATGTTGGGTCGTTCACTGTTTATCTTTTTCCTAGCTCATACCTAACAATCAGAGTTGGTGACATACCAAAGTACTGTGTTGGAGCGATGCCTTGTATGTGTATTGATTCTATGGGGGGAATTTCCTGGGGGGTCAGCAGGCGCGATCGGTGGCGGGGCGGGTGGGAAAGTGTTTTTGTTTTGACAGCAGATCAGGACCCTGCTGTCAACCCGCCGCCATGCGCCTTTACTAAATATAGGGTCAGTCAGCGTTAAGCAGACCCAACACGCAGCGGCAGTGGAGGCAATTCAGGTCATTATGACCTTGTGAACAGAGGATTAACAACAGTTTACTTTGACATTTGTGCTGTCAGTGTTCTACAGCATATAAACATAAGTATATGGAGGGAGTCGTGGGAGAGCCTGGGTGCAGCCGTGCACCTCTGTGCAGTACTTGTCAGTGTTTGCAGCGCCTCAATGCTGTAGAACACTGACAGCACAAATGTCAAAGTAAATTTGCGCATGGTCACCTTAACGAAACCGGCTGATGACGCATCATCAAATGATGTCATCAGACCCACTTCCTTCAATTGGACCAGGAAATGTGCTGGGCAGGCTTAACAAGCCCAATCAGGGGAAATTCATTCTACAAAGCGGGCTGGAGCCAGCAAGCGGGGTCGGGACCCGCCACCAACGTCGCCCGCCGAGGTAGGGGAAATCGCCACCTATATCTCTGCACAGAATGAGTTCTCAGTCTTGGCTAGATAAAAATAAATTGGAACTTGACAATTGTCTCTTTGTAACCTGTGACCGAAAGGTAGAGTACAGATTGCGAGTGAATAGTGTGGGGAGCTAAAAAGTAAATTTTAAGTCCTTTACTTTCTCCCAAGTCTCTCCAGGGCACAGATTGATTGAATCTTAGAAGTTGGAGAGATTAAATATTCATACAGAAGAGAAACCAAAGGATATATTTTACACTTTGAAAATTGCTCCTTGTGAGAGACTCGGCAGATGGATGTAATTAAACCTATGCCACTGCACTCTGGCACCAGGTGCGAGTGCCCCAATGTATTGCCGTGTACTGCGCCATAAGATAATGTAGCTGCCAAGCAGGGCACCATATATTTAATCAAATTATAGGTATAATCTTTATGAAATGGCTATTGGGTACATCTGTGTTTGCATCTGCTTTTGGACATCATACTCAATGAATGGAAAGGGTTCAAAGACTAGAAACAAGAATGTAAAGGGCAATGAGAGACTTTGCAAACTGTTGTCATGGGGAACGGGTGAGGAAGAAGACTGAGCAGCGAACTTAAACCTAATAGTTTTCAAATCTTCAAATGGATTGGTAAATGGATGTGGTGAATTTCTTTACTGAACCAGGAGAAAAGAACTGAAATCCGCTTTTAGGTAAATGTAATTTAAAGAGTAACTACTTTATAGTTAGATGATTTTAAGAGAATGGACTGCCATCTGTTGGAGTGAATGCAGACTTTGCTGAACATTAAAAGTAGGAATTCAACAGGGAGTAAAAGAATTTGGGCTAAACAACATGGTGATTAGGATGGGATGAATAGCTTCTCTCATTACTTCATTGCAGCAGCCTCTGGATTGATTTGTGCACTGTACCGATTGGACCTCTTTGACGATGTAGAGTTGTTACAAAGCTGTGCATAAGGCTCTGAAAATTCCAAAGCCTGCTGAAGTGGCTTTGGTGGATAACAAACCCAAAATGCATGAAAGTTCATTATACTTGGTGCAATCCTTAATAAATAAGGCACTGATTCTTTGTTCTCAACAAACTCCGTGTAACACTGGCTGATGTCAGCATCTGTGTATTCAGTTGAGATTTACAAAGTTACTTTTACCAGCCTGGATCACAAGTTCTCATTTTTGTGCACTAGATCTAGTTTATTAATTTCACAGTCAACTCCTGAAGGGACTTCTAACTGACATTCGGCCTATAAATAGTCTTGAATTCAGTGAAATGCCACAGACTTAACCGTGCTCAATGAAATAAATTCAGAAAATGCTGGAAATGCACAGCTCATCACCATCTGTCAGTGCTTTGGTTGGAAACAGGGTTATACAATAATATTTCTAACCATTTTCTTCACTTTTTCACACTTCCTTTTCTTCTATTTCTGTTCTTTTCTTGCTCCTTCTCTTTCTGTATGCTTGCAGTTTTTTTTTGCCTTCTACCTTTTTCTTTATTCCCTCACCTTTACCATCTTTTCCCTCTTCATTCTCTATCCCCATCATTTTCCTCTGCTCTGCCAAGCACGATGTTGACATAATGGGCAGCATCAGCTTCATCAAAATGACTTTTTTTATTCGTTTATGGGATCTGGGCATCGCTGGCAGGGCCAGCATTTATTGTCCATCCCTAATTGCCCTTGAGAAGGTGGTGGTGAGCTGCCTTCTTGAACTGCTGCAGTCCGTGTGGTGAAGGTACTCCCACAGTGCTGTTGGGGAGGGAGTTCCAGGATTTTGACCCAGCGATGATGAAGGGACTGTGATATACTTCCAAGTCAGGATGGCGTGTAACTTGGAGGGGAACTTGGAGGTGGTGGTGTTCCCATGCGCCTGCTGCCCTTGTCCTTCTAGTTGGTAGAGGTCACAGGTTTGGGAGGTGCTGCTGAAGAAGCCTTGGCAAGTTGCTGCAGTGCATCTTGCAGATGGTACACACTGCAGCCATGGTATGCCGGTGGTGGAGGGAGTGAATGTTTAAGGTGGTGGATGGGGTGCCAATCAAGCGGGCTGCTTTGTCCTGGATGGTGTCGAGCTTCTTGAGTGTTGTTGGAGCTGCACTCATCCAAGCAAGTGGAGAGCATTTCATCACACTCCTAACTTGTGCCTTGTAGATGGTGGAAAGGCTTTGGGGAGTCAGGAGATGAGACACTCACTGCAGAATACCCAGCCTCTGACCTGCTCTTGTTGCCACAGTATTTATGTGGCTGGTCCAGTTAAGTTTCTGGTCAATGGTGACCCCCAGGATGTTGATGGTGGGGGATTCGACTATTGTAATGCCATTGAATGTCAAGGGGAGGTGGTTCGACACTCGCTTGTTGGAGACGGTCATTGCCTGGTACTTCTGTGGTGCGAATATTACTTGCCACTTATCAGCCCAAGCCTGAATGTCGTCCAGGTCTTGCTGCATGTGGGCATGGACTGCTTCATTATCTGAGGAGTTGTGAATGGCACTGAACACTGTGCAGTCATCAACGAACATCCCCACTTCTGACTTTATGATGGAGGGAAGGTCATTGATGAAGCAGCTGAAGATAGTTGGGCCTAGGAAACTGCTCTGAGGAACTCCTGCAGCGATGTCCTGGGGCTGTGATGATTGACCACCAACCACTACAACCATCTTCTTTTGTGCTAGGTATGACTCCAGCCAGTGGAGAATTTTCCTCCTGATTCCCATTGACTTCAGTTTTACTAGGGCTCCTTGATGCCACACTCGATCAAATGCTGCCTTGATGTCAAGGGCAGTCACTCACCTCACCTCTGAAATTCAGCTCCTTTGTCCATGTTTGCACCAAGGCTGTAATGAGGTCGGGAGCTGAGTGGTCCTGGCAGAACCCAAACTGTGCATCGGTGAGCAGGTTACTGGTGAGTAAGTGCCGCTTGATAGCACTGTCGATGACACCTTCCATCACTTTGCTGATGATTGAGAGTAGACTGATGGGGCGGTAATTGGCCGGATTAGATTTGTCCTGCTTTTTGTGGACAGGACGTACCTGGGCAGTTTTCCACATTGTCAGATAGATGCCAGTGTTGTAGCTGTACTGGAACAGTTTGACTAGAGGTGCAGCTAGTTCTGGAGCACAAGTCTTCAGCACGACAGCCGGGATGTTGTCGTTGGCTGAAGACTGGCTTCTGAGATGGTGGGGACCTCAGGAGTAGGCTGATATGGATCATCCACTCGGCACTTCTGGCTGAAGATGGTTGCAAACACCTCAGCCTTGTCTTTTGCACTCACGTGCTGGGCTCCACCATCATTGAGATTGGGGATATTCATGGAGCCTCCTCCTCCTGTTAGTTGTTTAATGGTCCACCACCATTCACGACTGGATGTGGCAGGACTGCAGAGCTTTGATCTGATCCGTTGATTGTGGGATCGCTTAGCCCTGTCTATAGCATGCTGCTTCTGCTTTTTAGCATGCATGTAGTCCTGTGTTGCAGCTTCCCCAGGTTGGCACCTCATTTTTAGGTTCGCCTGGTGCTGCTCCTGGCATGCTCTTCTACGCTCCTTATTGAACCAGGTCTGGTCCCCTGGCTTGATGGTAATGGTAGAGTGAGGGATATGCCAAGCCATGAGGTTCCAGATTGTGGTGAAATACAATTTTGCTGCTGCTGATGGCCCACAATGCCTCATGGATGCCCAGTTTTGAGCTGCTAGATCTGTTCTGAATCTTTTCCATTTAGTACGGTGGTAGTACCACACAACACGATGGAGTGAAGACGGGACTTTGTCTCCGCAATGACTGTGTGGTGGTCACTGCTACCTATGCTGTCATGGACAGATGCATCTGGCAGCTATGTCCTTCAGGACTCGGCCAGCTCGGTCAGTAGTGGTGCTACCGAGCCACTCTTGGTGATGGACATTGAAGTCCCCCACCCAGAGTAAATTCTGTGCCCTTGCTACTCTCAGTGCTTCTTCCAGGTGTTCAACATGGAGCAGTACTGATTCATCAGCTGAGGGAGGGCGGTAGGTGGTAATCAGCAGGAAGTTTCCTTGCCCATGCTTGACCTGAAGCCATAAGACTTCATGGGGTCCGGAGCCAATGTTGAGGACTCCCAGGGCTTCACTCTCCCGACTGTATACCACCTCTGGTGGGTCTGTCCTGCCGGTGGGAAAGGACATACCCAGGGATGTTGATGGAGGAGTTTGGGACATTGGCTGATAGGTATGATTCTGTGAGTATGACTATGTCAGGCTGTTGCTTGACTAGTCTGTGGGACAGCTCTCCCAGTTTTGGCTCAATCCCCAGATGTTTGTGAGGAGGATTTTGCAGGGTTGACTGGGCTGGGTGTGCCATTGTCGTGTCCGTAGCCGGTGCCGGTGAGCTTGAAGATCCTGTATTCTTTAGAGGATCCCTAGAACTATTTGATGTTTACAGCAGCCAGGAAACCCATAAAAATAACCAAGCTCATTCCCACTTAATTCTGTGCTTGTAGGAGCTGATACAAAATGCTGAAGATGCTGGAGCTACTGAGGTGAAGTTCTTATACGATGAGACTGAGTATGGAACAAACTCACTCTGGTCGGAGCTGCTAATGGAATATCAAGGTAAGAGATCTCCACATCAGCAGTGATGGCTCCAGATCACAATTAAGGCTTCTTGCAGTAGATCCTGTCTGTGATGATATTGGAAGAATGGTGGCCTTTATAGAAAGGTAGGAGGTTATTTTGGTGAAAGGGTGAAAACAGATGCTAAATGGGTGCTGTGCTAATAAGACTTGTCTGTTTGAAAGTCTGGTTTTTGCGTGCAATTTTGGTCCTAATTTCTGATTACCGCAATTTGAACTTGTCTGGAGGTACTAAAACAGATACCTTCAGGTTTAGCACTCAAGCGCTGATTAGAAGCAATTTTCGTGGCACAGTATATGTGGGCTCCACGCCCCGATTTCCACTAAAAGGTGTGACGTGCTCTGACTGTCGCACAGCTGCAGGTTTCAGGATGGCTCGGGGACCAAGGGAGAGGATGCACAGGTTCTCGGACGCAGCACTGGAGGTCCTGGTGGAGGAGGTCCAGAGGAGGAGGGACCTGTAGTCCTGTACCCGTAGTGGGGAAGGTGTCCACCTCGGCCTCCTGTCCCTCTCCTGTAGCAGCTGGTGCTGCTCTGCCTGGCCTCATGTCCTTCTTCCATTCCTCCTGCAGACCAAGGGGGAGCCCTAGCAAGATGCCCATGGCCAAGCACTCCCTTTCTCCTGGTCACTCCTATAAGGTGTCCAACAAGATAGAGTAGCACAGCACTCACTCTTTTTAGGTGAAGTCCTCAGAGAATTTCCGGAATAAAAGTTGACAATGTTGGTGAAGTCTTGACAAAGTGTTCCAGAAAGTCTCCCGATGTGTTTCAAATGTCCTCTTCAAACCTCTAGCAGAAAGTGAACAGTAAAAGGTGATATGCGTTTAAGCAGCACTCAAAATCATCAGCAATGACTTGTTTACTCCCAATCCACTGGTCGCTGTTAAGAGAAGGCATTGGGTCAAGCGCTATCTACCAAAATGCTTGTTAATGAGTGCTAGCAGGCAATTTAAGTGGCAATCAGCCCCTTAACAATCCTCTGGGTGGCCGTTCCTAGCTCAAGCTTCAACTCCTTTACCAAGATGGCGCATTGCACTAAATGCGGGATAAAGAGGTGTTTCAGCTCAAGAAACATCTTGGCCACCTCGGAGGCTCTTCAGCGCCTGAAGGAGCTGTTGAAAATCGTCCCCGTAAGCTCTTAACACAGGTTTAGGCCTTAAACAGTGTGTTTTGGACTAAGAGATAGTGGCCTAGAAATTCAGTTGGGCGCGCCAGCCGTTAGCGCCTTAGGAGGAGTAGATCTCGAGCGCTAGGCGCTTAGCGCCCGGGCGTAGCGCGATCTGCGCCTCGCCCCAACTTCAGTAGACATTTAGCGCCGGCGCAAAGTCTTAGCGCGCGCCCTGCTGCGCGCGCAGATCATGACGTCATTTCGTCGTGCAACGCCCTTTGTGCGCCCGGAACCGGAACTTCACTCACGCCACCCCATTGTGCGCCGGGCGGCCCTAACGACTGTGAAGTGGAACGGTACACAGCCGAGGCGGGCCTCAGGGAGCGCAAATTAAAGGGCACTTACCCTGCACTATAAAGGCCAGCCATTTTGCAGCATTCACTCTTGTGCAACGGTTTTTTGGAGAGAGACCAAGGAGAAGAGCTTACTGCTTTGGCCCAACACTAGGACAGGTATTTTTGGCTCAGGCCAGAGCTTAGCAATTATCTTTGCCTTCATTGAGATCTCAGTGTTTGCCAGCATATAATGGGGGCTGCATTGGGTGCCAACGCTGAGTTTCAGCCTTATGCCAGAAGGGCTTACAGACGCCGTGAGAGAGTGGCAGCCCTGGCTAGACGCAGAGGGGGCAACAGGCGTCGCCAAGTGAGGCCTTACCCACCCAGGGTATACCGCCAGCAGTCCTCCTATCTGACCATGTCTGCCGCGCAGTGTGTTAGGAGGCTGCAATTCAGAAGGGAGGTGGTTGCAGACATCTGCCAGCTGCTGCACAGAGATCTGCGTCCACAGCTGATGCGCAGGACGTCTCTGTCGGCAGTGAAGGTGATGGTGGCTCTCAACTTCTATGCCACCGGCTCCTTCCAATCCGCTGCTGGGGACATCGCTAACATCTCCCAGTTCGCCGTGCATTGCTGCATCTGCCAGGTGACCAATGCCCTTTTCAGAAGGAGACGTCAATTCATCTCCTTCCCCATGACCCTGGACAAGCAGCAGCAGCGTGCAGTGGGATTTGCAAGAATAGCGGGCTTCCCCATGGTGCAGGGCGCCATTGACTGCACGCATTTGGCTTTGCGGGCACCTCTGGAGCATGCCGAGGATTACCGCAACCGGAAGGGCTACCATTCCCTCAACGTACAGCTGGTGTGTGACCACAGGCAGCGCATCCTAGCTGTCAATGCCCGCTTTCCAGGCAGCAGCCACGATGCCTTTATCCTGCGACAGACAACTGTGGCTGACATGTTCCAGGCACAGCCTCCCCCAAGAGGATGGCTTATCGGGGACAAAGGCTATCCTTCGTGTACCTGGCCCACGACCCCTGCTGAAGAGGCATACAACGAGAGCCATCAAGCGACTAGGAACATCATAGAACAAACAATCGGCGTCCTCAAGCAACGGTTCCGCTGTCTGGATCGCTCCGGGGAAGCCCTCCAGTATTCGCAGGAGCGAGTCTCCCAATTCGTCGTCGTTTGCTGCATGCTGCACAACCTGGCTATCCACAGGACGCAGGCACTGCCACCTCACGTTGGACCACCGCCTCAGGAGGAGGAGCAGGAGGAGGACGAGGGCAGCACGGTGGCATAGGGTGGGATATGTGTTGGTGTAGGGGTTACGGGGATCGGGTAGGATATGTGTCGGTGCAGGCTCGATGGGCCGAAATGGCCTCTATCTGCACTGTGGGGTTTCTGTGATTTCTGTGATTCTGAGGAGTACCAGCCCCGGAGGGAGGCAGAAGGTCCAAGGGCCGCCCGTCGGCGGCTTATTGACCGTCACTTCTAGGCCCCCTGTCAGGGAATGGCTTGTGCCAATGAAACAACATGATTGCAGCCGCTCCGCAAGCCGTCAGCCGGTTAAGGCAACAAACACTTCAAAGATCAAACATGGACAATGTGAATAAATAAAATGGTTTATTGTACAAACTCAGGACCCTTCCCACATGAAAACCAAAAACAGATGAAACCCCCAAAAAACACTCACACACACACATGACTCACTCCCACAACCTGGGGAGCATTAACAAAAGATGTAAACAACAATGGCCTTCATCCTCGGCCTTCACAAAACACACATTCCAGAAAACACAACATTTGGACACACCCTCTACTTAGTGGCCCGCGAGGGCGATGCCTTCTGCCAACTTTGGCGGCCTCTGCACGCCCTGCTGCTGCTCCTCAAAGTGAGGCCATTGGCTGCTGCAAGGCTGGGGGCAGGCTCCTGAGGGGCACATGTCGTGACGGCAGATGCCCTTGGGGGTCGGCCTAGACGAGGTCTGGCCGTCGAGGGGCCGGCTGGTGAATGCTGCAGCTGTGACTGGCCAGCATCAGTCGCTGCAGCAGCTCCTGGCAGCTCCACTGGGGGAGTGGCAGTGGCGGCTGGAGGAATGGGGGCAAGCTGGCGGATGGCAGGCGCTCGCTGGTCGCCTGAGACACTGGCACTCGGCCGGGCCAGCACTGCAGCATGCGCACCAATCTGCCGAGGGACAGACCGCTGTGCTGCTGCAGCGCGCCGGGTGCCCTGGCGATGCCTGGCTGACACAGCGAGTGTGGCAGCAGTGAGTGCCCGTGTTGACCTGTTCAGTGACCGCATCAGAGCACCCAGTGACTGCACGGCACCACTGATCACCTGGCCACTCGCTGCCTGAGCTGCCCCGAATTCCGCCCGACTGGTGGCCTGTGAGGCCCCGAACTCGGTCACACCCCAAGACAGGGACTCGATGGCCTCAGGCAACCGTGCCACTACCCCCATGAGCTCCGTGTGCCGGCGCTCCGAGTCCGCGGACAAGTCCTCGAGGCGGCGCATCTCCTCGGCGTTGGCCGTCTCCGGACTGGAGGCCGGACTCTCCCTCTGGGGAGAAGGCCGCCTAGCTGGCCGACCCTTCCTGCGTTGCTGGACGCCGCTGGGCCCAGCAATTGGACTCCCCTCCGACCCTTCCTCCCCTCTGGGGAGAAGGCCGCTGAGCTTCCACCCCCCTCCCGCGTTTCTGCAGGCCGCTGGTCCCAGGAGCTCCCCTCCCCTCCGACACTTCCCCCACGCTCCCCTCCAGGGAAGACGTGTCCCCTACATTGGCATGGGTTGCCGCGGCTGAGGGTTCCCCTGATGGGCCGCCTTCCTCTTGCTCCTCCTCCTCCTCCTCTTCTGAGGGGCTGTCACTGGCAACTTCAGGGACCTTCTCCTCACCATCTGAAAGCAGGAAGGCACAAGAGTAGCTTTAGAGTGAGGAGAGGGCGTCAGCGAGGGATGCATGAGTGGTGGCATTCAGCGCATTGGTCGGACAGTGGCAAAGGATGTAGATCTGATGCGCAAGTGGGACAAGAGAGGTTCAAAAGGTGATGTCCTTACCATTGGTGCCCAGAACAGGGTCGGCATCTCCAGATGCAACGGGGCCAATCACCCGGGCACCCATGATGCGCTCCACGCGATGTTGCAGCTCGGTGAGCGGCTGGACCTGGGGTCCGCCTCCCCCGGTCGCATTCCGGCTCCTCTTATTATTGGCCAGCTTGGCCTGCAAGAGAAAGGACGGCCTCTAAGTACAGTGTGTAGCCCTGATCTTGTGTGCACTGCCTCCCATGGTCGAATAGCCTGGCCAGTGTGTAGCCCTGATCTTGTGTGCACTGCCTCCCATGGTCGAATAGCCTGGCCAGTGTGTTAAGTGCACAATGTGCAATTGATGTTCATGAGTGTCCCATAGCTGCTGCATGAGGGCTGGCCATTAGGGCTTTCAGGTCCCTTTGCCCATAATGTGAGGTGCACATGCAAGGATGAGGAGGACACTGGAAAGAGTACTCACCCTGACAATCCTGGCGAGGTCATTCAGCTTTTTGCGGCATTGGACACCGCTCCTGGGGACCTCGCTGTTGGATGACACCTTGGTGGCGACATGCCTCCAGGCTCTCCGGTAGACGCGGGCTGGCGGCTTCCTGCCATTGTCCGGAAACAAAATATGGCATCTCTTCTCCACAGCACCAACCAGCACCCTCAGATCAAGCTCGGAGAAGCGCTGCGCTCGTTCACGGGCCTTCTCCATGGTATCAGGCGCTATTTGGGTCCAGCAGCAGTGTTCAGGCCTAGCTGCAGGGCTCCACTATCCAGGGCGTGGCAGCAGACCAAGTCGACCCTTCCCCCTTAAGAGCTGGCCGGCGCCAGGGTGTCTGCTGTCAATCAAGAAATGGCCGCACCTGCGCTGCGCCCGGCCTCGGCGCTCTCGCTCAGCACCTCCGGCTTAGCGCCTAAAGAGAGGCGTGCATCGCCAGTTTTAGCGCTCGAGCAAACTCTTAGGGCGAAGCTAATGAATATCGGAGAAGTGGCCTCGAATTTGCGCCGGGCGCAAACTTTAGCGGCTGCCCGACTTTACCGCCCCAAAAGTGGCTATAATGAATTTCTAGGCCAGTGACTATAGAAAGGTTCAGGCCTGAATCATTAAAATGCATTGCTGGGATTGCTGCCAGTTGGGCAGTATAGACAGGTTGCCCTCCAATACAAATCCTAACTGTTTGAGTTCTATCCTAACACTTCTAACTCACACTATTTACCATCTTTCTAAGTAGACAGGAGAATGAGGTTTTGCGAAATATTAACTTGAGGTTATTATTCAAAGACATTACTCAAACTTAACGTAGACAGATCACTAGGACCTGATGGTTTACACCTAAGGATCCTGACGGAAACGAGGGAAGAAATATTTTAGGAATGTAGGAAAAGGAGTAGGCCATTCAGCCCCTTAAGCCTGCACCGCCATTCAGTTAGATCACGGCTGATCTGTACCTCAACTCTATTTATCGCCTTGGCTCCATATCCCTTGATACCCTTGCCTAACAAAAATCTATCCATCTCAGTCTTGAAAGCTTCAATTGTCCCAGCATCCACAGCCTTTTAACGGAGAGAATTCCACATTTCTTCTACAATATTGCCCAACATTCTGTGGAAAGAAAAATTTCAGTTGGTGACAAATGTGATTCCCCTCTTCAAAAAAAAGACAGCAATGAATTACAAGCTAGTTAGCCTCACTTCAGTTGTTGGTGCACTACTGGAGTATAATGTGGGAAGAACTACATTTGGAAAAACATGAGCTACTTGAGGCGAGAGAGCATGGATTTCTAAAGAGCAGGTCATGCTTGACCAAACTTATAGAATTCACTGAAGAAATAACAGGATAGGTAAAGGAAATGCAATGGGTTTGGTTTATATGGTTTTTTCAAAAAAATGTTTCATAACATGCCACAAAAGACTTGTGATGAAGATAATTATACACATAATTAAGGGTAAAGTAGCCACATTGATAGAGAGATGCAATAGCAAAATACTACAGATGCTGGAAATCTGAAATAACAGCAGAAAATGCTGGAGACACTCAGCAGGTCAGGCAACATCGAGGAGAGAGAAACCGAGTCAACGTTTCAGTTCTGATGAAAGGTCTCAGACCTGAAATATTAACTCTGTTTTTCTCTTTCCATGGATGCTGCCTGACCTGCTGAGTGTTTCCAGCATTTTCTGTTTGATAGAGAGATGGTTGGAGGATAGGAAAGAATGGGTAGGAGTAAAAGGAAGTATTTTGGAACAGATCTCCACAATGTCTGTGTTGGAGCCATTCTTCTTTACAATGTGCGCAACTGATCTGTTGTAGGAATTGAGGGAACAATATTGAAATGTGTTAGTGACACCAAGTTGGGGTATTGGAAAATTGTGTCAATGATTGTGAAAGGCTGCAGGAAGACGTAACAGGAAAGGCAGTTCAATGTAAAAATATGTAAAGTAACACATTTTGGAAGTAAGAATAGAGTAAGGAAAAACACCTTAAATGGTAAGACTTTAATAGAGTAAAGGAGCAGAGGGACTTTGGTGCTTAATGCAACAAATATAAGGAAACCTTGTGATGGGGAAATCATTTTGCCTCACTTAATTTTAATTGTTAAAAAAGGAGAACATAACTGTGGTGGGGGAGTGGGAGTACTCCCACAAGTTCTTTGGAGAAAGAAACAACTGGTTCTCCTAGTTGGAAGAAATCTCCATTTAAGGTCATGGGCATGCTGAGGGCTCAGCAAACCTTGCAGGACAGAACTGCAGTTTTCAATAGCCTTCGGAAAGGCTACTTGAAGTAACTATCATGAATTGCGAGCAGCTGCATGCACAGTTGATGCTGTGAATCCTCCTCCAACACCTCTCCTTTGTTCTCCGGTTCAAAAGGACTGCCCTCTCTTGGTTCAACTCTTGCACATCTGATCATAGCCAGAGCACCTCCAGCAGTGGCTTCTCTTTCCACCCCACACCGCTACCTCTGGAATCACACAAGGGTCTATCCTTGGCCTCTCGTTTTCCTCATCTACAAGTTGTCCCTTGGCGACATCATCATGAGTTCAGCTTCCATATGTACACTGACAACACCCAGCTCTATCCTTCACCGCCTTTCTTGACCCACACCCCCCCACTGCCTCTGCACTGTCAGACTGCTGGTTGCTGCTAATCCAAGACTGGATGTACTATTTCCTCCAGTTGAACATTGGGAAGACCGAAGCTATTGACTTGGGCCCCCACCACAAACTCAGTATCCTCGCCATCGAATCCATCCTCTTCCCCGACCATTGCCTCAGGTTGAACCAGACTGTTCGCAACCTTGGTGTCCTATTCAACCCCATGCTAAACTTCTGCCCCCATATCCTCTCCATCACAAAGACCATCTACTTTGACCTCCATAACATCGCCTGCTCCACCTCTATCTGCTGCTTAAACCCTTATCTATGCCATTGTCACCTTCAGACTCGATTATTTCAATGCTCTCCTGGCTGTTCTTCCATTCTCCACCTTTGTTAACTTTAGCTCACCCAAAACGCTGCTGCCTGTATCTTATCCTGCATCAGGTCCTGACCACCTATCATCCTGTGCTTGCTGACCTACATTGCCTCCTGGTCCCCCACCACCTCCAATTTAAAATTCTCACGCTCATGTTTAAATCCCTTCATTACTTTGCCTCCTCCCCATCACTGTAACATCCTCCAGTCCTACACCCCTTCAGCCCATTCTCAAAAATTCTGTACCTAAGCCCCTTTGCTACACCCCCTCCCTCTCCACTTTAAGACTCTCTTTAAAATTTACCTCTTGCAACTAAGCTTTTGGTTACCCCTCCTATTATCTCCTCCTTTTGGCTTGGTGTCCATTTTTTTTTGTGTGAAGCACCTTAGGATGTTTTTCTACATTAAAGGCACCAAGTAAATGCAAGCCGTTGTTGTGAAGTCTGTCTCGTAACATAGATAGTGTGGATTCCAGATCATCCGGAGAAATCGAGGAACAAGTAAAAGCTATTTCTATCCTGGGCTAGTACGTTGCTAATGTGTTAAACCTTCCTGGCTTTTTATATTTTTTTTCCTGTGCCACCGGAGCCGGTTTTGCAGTACACATACATGTCATCCTGACTGTCAGTGTTTTGGGAACTCAGTCAACCTGCTGATCTTTGTTGACACACCACAATCAGCACAAGAGCTCTGGCGAGGACAGGAGTTCATGCCCACAGTATACAGAGGCCTCAATTCCTCCCATTAGAGTTGGGAGCGGCACTATCAGCTGAACATGGATAGGAGCGGGACTGAATGATTGGTGGGGAATGGATGGCAACGGAAGGGGACAATGGGGAAAAATGCATAGCAATGAAAGGGGCAAACTGGTTGACAACAAAAGGGGAGAAAAAGATGACAATGAAAAGTAAAATAGACACTAACTGAAAGGGAGAAAATAATGGTAATATTGATTTTTTTCAACTTGGAATTTTTTTTTACAATTAGATGTAGGGTAGATTCTTCTTCAACAAATATTTAAAGTCAGTGCTATGCCTGATACTGGAATATTCCTTTCAAAATGCAATCCATTTTTTCTCAATGAAGGAAACAAACCTGCTGAGAAATTGTATTCCAAACACACTCTATTAAAATGATTTTTTTTAGTGGGTATTTATAGTGTGAAATGCAAGATCTGTTCCCTTGGTTAATGGGTCTGTGATCACCAGGCACAAGACAGAGATCTGTGTCAAATGTGCCCAAGACAGGTGATTAGTGAGTCCTTGAAATAGAGAAACCACAAGTTGGTGTGATTCATAGCCAAAACAGTATCCGCTCCAGCTATATTAACTTCAGCAGGAGCAGATAGTAATGTACCTTTTTGTTGTAAGCTGCATATTGAGTATGCACAATTTGCCCTTCAAAGACAGTGGAATGCCTGGATGAATTTTGATGAAATAAAGCATCCTTTATTTCTTCAGGACCAGCCTTGTACTCCTACAACAATGCGGTATTCACCCCTGAGGATTGGCACGGAATTCAGGAAATAGCCAGAAGCAGGAAAAGAGATGATCCTCTGAAAGTTGGACGGTTTGGAATTGGTTTCAATTCTGTCTATCATGTAACAGGTAAGTGAATTGTGTTTGTGTTTAGCACTGTACCTGCTTTGAACGGTGCTTTTATTTAGTTTCCAGCTCCTTTGGTGCAAAGCTAAGTTGGAATTCATTTGGGATTTTCTTTTGTTTCATTTTTGCGTGGAAGTTATGCATCTAGCTTGCCACTTCAGAGTGTCAAAATTATCAATAAAGACAAAGGAAGGCAGTTATTTTATGCTGGTTTCTTCCAACCTGGAGCTGAAAATTTACAAGCACTTGCCAATCTGTGAACGTTCCTCACCGTAGGCCCGGGGAGGTGCCTGTTTACAACAATTAGAATTTGTGGCCTTAAAGAGGCAAGCTAAGTTAAACACAATGGCACCTTAACAGAATAATACATTGTACATTGTATGGTATAATGTTCCTGTCATTATAAAATAGCTGTGAGCAGAACCACAAGAGAGCAACTAATTATATTTAAAATAAGAACACGCTAATTTGTTTGAATCATAAACTTTTGCATTTATTAACCCGTTCTGTAAAGGTGTTTCTATTATTTTTTTTAACAGTGGAATTAGATGCACTATTTTTACCATCCATCAGGCTGGCATGGGTTAGAATCCACAGCTCGGCATCTGATACAGATGTATGATGTGTAACTAAAATTGATTCTGAATTTGAGATTTTTCAAGTGGAGTTTTAGGGGCTAGAGACCCAGGCCTAGAAATTCAGTTTGGGGCGCCCAGCTCGCCTGGGCGCCGGAATTACCGCTGCGCGTGGAGCCACTTGCGCCAGCGGGATATTCAGTTTCAGCGCCCCAAGTGGAAGCCGGCCGCTAAACAAGGGTTTCGGCGCCCCGCTTGGGGCGCTGAAACTGAATATCGGCGTGCAAAGTGCCGCAGCGCCACCCGCTGCGGCACGGCAGCCTGCGGTACTGCAGGCCTTCCTCTCACTCTTAAGGGGGAGGTGCCTGCAACAGCGCGATCCCCGCTCGCGAGTGCCGGCAAATGAGCCCGGCACCAAGGAGAAGTGCCGGGCTCTCTGGAAACAGCCGGCAATGCCGCCGGGGGGGGGGTGTAGGAGGCCGGGGACGGAGGTGCGGAAAGGCGGCCGCCGAAAAAGCGGCCGGCCGCACCTCCACCTTAACTCGCCCCACTACCGGCACAGGTAGGCCCCGTGTACAGGTCGCTGTTTGCGGCCGGCGCGGGGGAGGCGGCAGTGACCAAATATGGCCAGCGGGGCGATAGCAGGGCGCTGCGCACACCGATGACGTCATCGGTGGCGGCGCAGCGCTACTGGCTAACGCCGCCATTAGCGCCCCGCTAAATATCGCGGTAGGTTTGCACAGTGGCGCAAAAGCCCTCTTTGGGCGCAAACTGGTGGCGCAGGCCACTGAATTTCTAGGCCCCAGAGTACTCCAGTACCATTGGGAGCTGATTTCAAAGCCCTGAAAGCTTAATTTGTAGAATTGCTTCTGTACTTTCAAACTCTTTAACCTGCTTATAGATTCATATAACTGGCTTTAAAACCTCAGTCAGATGTGTGAGATGATTTCTTTAGACGTACTTTACGTGCTAAGTTTTTGCTTTCTTCAAATGCATTTTGTGTAAATTTATTGAAGCTCTGCTGAGATATGGCTTTGAGTCACACCTCAGCCTTAACCCCTCCCACCCTAAATACATACTCCTGAACTAGGAATGTAGGAACAGAAGTAGGTACTTTAGCCCTTCTAGACTGCTCCCCCATTCTATTATATCATGGTAGATTCGTTCCTCAATTTCATTTACTTGACTTTTCTCCAAATGCCTTGATAGCCTTAGCGAACAAAAATCTATCCGTCTCAGTCTTTAAAATTTCAATTGATTAAGCATCCACAACCTTTTTGGGGGAGAAATTTTCTAAGCAGGTTATGAATGTGCCTGTCTGCATAACAGGCACCAAGATTCCTTTTAACGAACAATATCATTGACCTATTTTTGCTGACAATTTTGATCTGTCTGTAGGCTCTTGCTCCCTGCTAACTTTACATGGCCATGACTTTCACCCAGCAGCCATCCTTTCATATTGTACTTGCCTCATTCAGGCTTCTATTTGACTAATACAAAAAGAAAATACTGCAGATGCTGGAAATCTGAAATAAAAACAGAAAATGCTAGAGATACTCAGCAGGTCAGGCAGCATCTGCGAAGAGAGAAACAAAGTTAACGTTTCAGGTCAATGACCTTTCGCCAGAACTGGAAAAAAGCAAGAAATGGAACAGATATTTAAGCAAGTTTGGGGCTGGGAAATGGGGGAGGGGATGAAAGAACAAAAGGGAAGGTCTGTGATAGGATAGAAGGTAGGAGAAGTTAAGAGACATTAAGAGATATTCAAGGCAAAAGGAGATGGTAATGCAACAGGTTAAGAAACAAAGGATGGCTCCAGATGAAGTGTAAATTGCGCTGGCAGAATGAAAGACAGCTGCCACGTGGGAGAGAAGAACAGAAGTGTGGGAAAAAAATATATATGATAGAGGCCGAGGTTATGATCTGAAATTGTTGAACTCTATGTTGAGTCCAGAAGGCTGTAAAGTGCCTAATCGAAAGAGGAGGTGCTGTTCCTCGAGCTTACGCTAAGCTTCCGTAGAACAATGCAAGAGGCCGAGGACGGTGAGGTCTGAGTGGGAATGGAGCGGTGAATTAAAGTGACAGGCGACCGGAAGCTCGGGGTCCCCCTTACGGACTGAACGGAGGTGTTCCGCAAAGCAGTCACCCAAATGTAGAGGAGACTACATAGTGAGCAGCGAATACAGTATACTAAATTGCAAGAAGTACAAGTAAATTGCTGTTTCACCTGGAAGGGGTGTTTGGGGCCCTGGACAGTAACGGCATGTGTTGCATCTCCTGCGCTTGCACAGGAAGGTGCTGGGCGAAGGGGAGGAATGGACCAGGGTGTCGCAGAGGGAGTGGTCCCTACGGAATGCTGAAAGGAGAGGTGAGGGGAAGATGCGTTTGGTGGTGAAATCACGCTGGAGGTGGCGGAAATGGCGGCGGATGATCTGTTGAATGTGGAGGCTGGTGGGGTGACAGGTGAGGACAAGGGGAACTCTAACGTGGTTCTGGGATGGAGGAGCAGGGGTGAGGCAGACGTGTGGGAGATAGAACGGACACAGTCAAGGGCCATGTCAACCACTGTGGAAGGGAATCCTCAGTTGAGGATAAGTAAGACATGTCCGAAGCACTGGTGTGGAAGATGGCATCGTCAGAGCAGATGCGGCGGAGACAGAGAAACTGGAAGAATAGAATAGAGTCCTTACAGGAAGCGGGGTGGGAGGAAGTGTAGCCCAGGTAGCTGTGGGAGTCAGTGGGCTTGTTGTGAATGTTGGTCAATAACCTATCCCCAAAGATGGAGACGGAGAAGTCGAGAAAGGGAAGGGAAGGGAAGGGAAGTGTCGGAGATGGACCATGTGAAGGTGAGGGAAGGGTGGAAATTGGAAGCAAAGTGAATGAAATTATCTAGTTCAGGGCGAGAGCAGGAAACGGCACCGATACAGTCATCAATGTACCGGAAAAAGAGGTGAGGGAGGGGACCCGAGTAGGACTGGAACAAGTGTCTTCCACATATCCCATGAAAAGGCAGGCATAGCTAGGACCCGTGTGGTTTCCCATGGCAACACCTTTGATTTGGAGGAAGTGAGTGGAGTCAAAGGAGAAGTTGTTCAACATTAAACCACGATAGAGTTCCCCTTGTCCTCACCTTTCACCCCACCAGTCTCCACATTCAACAGATCATCCTCCGCCATTTCCGCCACCTCCAGCGTGATCCCACCACCAAACGCATCTTCCCCTCACCTGTTGCAGCATTCCGTAGGGACCGCTCCCTCCGCGACACCTTAGTCCACTCCTCTATCACCCGCAACACCCCTTCCCCCGGCATCTTCCCATGCAAGGGTCGAATTGTTTGCCTGCCACGCCCTGCACACTGCAGCCCTCAACCTAGGCCTGACCACTTCAGCTTCACCTGCACAACGCCCAGGGCAATGGAGAAGGCCAGGGAGAGAGCGCAGCGCTTCAGCGACGGTGACCTGAGGCTGCTGGTTGGCGGAGTGGAGCGCAGGCGCCATGTTCTGTTCCCAGAAGGTGGCAAGAGGCCGCTGCCCAGCGCTTACCGGAAAGCCTGGAGGGAGGTCTCCAACAGGGTGTCTTCCAACAGCGTGGTTGCCAGGACTCCTGTGTAATGCCGGAAGAAGTTCAACGACCTCACTCGGGTTGTCAGGGTGAGTACCCTTTCCAGTGTCCTCATCCCTGCATGTGCACCTCACTTTATGGGCAAAGGGACCTGAAAGCCCTAATGGCCAGCCCTCATCCAGCAGCTATGGGACTGGCATGCAAATCACTTGCACATTCAGCACTTTACACACTGTACAAGCTATTCGACCATGGGAGGCAGTGCAGACAAGATCAGGGCTTCACACCGTACTTGGAGACCGTCCTTTCTCTTGCAGGCCAAGGTGGCGCACAATCGGCGCAACTGAACTGAGACCGGGGGAGGCCGTCCTGACCTCAAAGAGCTCTCCGACCTCGACCAGCGTGTGGAGTGCATTATGGCAGGCCGGCTGATTGGCCCCGTCGCCAGTGGAGATGCCGACCCTGTTCTGGGCACCAATGGTAAGGGCATCACCTTTTTGACCTCTCTCGTTCCACTTGCGCCTCAGATCAGCATCCTTTGCCACTGTCCGACCAATGCAGTGAATGGCAGCACTCATGCCTCCCTCGCTGCCGCCCTGTCCTCACTCTAAAGCTACTCTTGTGCCTTCCTGCTTTCAGATGGTGAATCGCCAGGTGAGGAGGCGGGCCCTCAAGCTGCCACTGTCAGCCCTTCGGAAGATGAGGAGGAGGAAGAGGATGCCGGCCCATCAGTGCCACCCTCAGCCGCGCCAGCCCATGGCGATGTAGGGGACACGTCTTCCCTGGAGGGGAGCCGGGGGGAAGGGTCGGAGGAGAGTGAAGCTCCGGGGCCCAGTGGCCTGCAGCAACGCGGGAGGGGTGGGGAAGCTCGGCGGACTTCTCCCCAGAGGGTGAGTGCGGCCTCCAGTCCTGCGACGGTCAGCACAGAGGAGGTGCGCCTCCTAGAGGAAATGGCCGTCCAGGCTGAGCGCAGGCACACTGAGCTCATGGCTGCAGTGGCAAGGATGCCTGATTCCATAGAGTCTCTGTCAAGGAGTGTGCAGCAATTCGGAGCAGCACAGGCCAGGAGTCTGCAACAATTCAGTGCAGCACAGGCCAGGAGTCTGCAGGACTTCGCGGCAGCACAGTCGGCTTCTAGCCAAGTGCTCAGTCGTGCCGTCCATTCACTGGCTGGTGTCATGCGGACACAGACCAGGGCCACATGGGCACTAACTGCTGCCACCCTCGCTGGATCAGCCAGGCATCGCCAGGGCACTCGCCGCGCAGCAGCAGCCCAGCAGTCTGTTCTTCAGCTGTTTGCTGCGCATGCTGCAGTGCTGGCCCGTGCGAGTGCCAATGTCTCAGGCGACCAGCGAGCACCTGCGATCTGCAAGGTTGCCACCATTCCTGCAGCCGACACTGCCACTCCGTCATTGCAGCTGCCACGAGCTGCTGGACAGACTGCTGCCGCCCAGCCAGAGTTGGAGCAGTCAGCAGCCGGCCACTCCAAGGCCAGAGCTGGTGCAGGCCGACCCCCAAGGGCATCTGCCGTCTCGCCATCTGCCTCTCAGCAGCCTTCCCCCAGCCTTGCTGCAGCCACTGGGCTCCCATTGAGGAGGAACAGCAGGGCGGGCAGGGGCCAGGCAAGGATGCGCAAGGCATCGGCCTCGCAGGGCAAAAAGTAGAGGTATGCACAAATGCCTGGTGCTTGTTGTAAGGCCGAGACTGGTGCAGTTGTTTTTGTGTAAGGCCGAGACTGGTGTCTTTCTTTTTGTAAGGCCGAGACTGGTAGTTTTGTGTTTTTGGAGGGGGCTTCTCCACATGAGCATGTAATGTGGGAAGGGCAGAGGTTTTCAATAAATTATTGTTGTTAAATTGCAGTGTGCATGGTTTTTAGGTTAAGTCCTGGTTGCCCTGCTCGGCTGAGGGCTTGTGGAGCGGCTACATTCATCTGCTGACATTGGCACAAGCCATTCCCTGAGAGGGGGCCTAGAACCGACGTTCAATAAGCCGGCGACGGGCGGCCCTTGCACTTTGTGCCTCCCTCCTGTGCTGGTCCTCCTCCTCCTCCTCCTCCTGAGGTGGTCCTCCAATCTCTGGTGGCAGTGCCTGAGTCCTGCGGATAGCCAGGTTGTGCAGCATGCAGCAAACGACCACGAAATGGGAGACTCGCTCCGGCGAATACTGTAGGGCTCCACCGGAACGATCGAGACAGCGGAACCGTTGCTTCAGGACGCCGATTGTTTGTTCGATGATGTTCCTGGTCGCTTGATGGCTCTCGTTGTATCCCTCTTCAGCAGGGGTGCTGGGCGCACGGCGCGGGGTCATCAGCCAGGTACACAAAGGATAGCCTTTGTCCCCGATAAGCCATCCTCGTGGGTGAGGCTGTGCCTGGAACATGTCTGCCACAGAAGCCTGTCGCAGGATGAAGGCATCGTGGCTGCTGCCTGGAAAGCGGGCATTGACAGCTAGGATGAGCTGCCTGTGGTCACACACCAGCTGGACGTTGAGCGAATGGTAGCCCTTCCGGTTGCGGTAATCCTCGGCATTCTCCAGAGGTGCCCGCAAAGCCACATGCGTGCAGTCAATGGCGCCCTGCACCATGGGGAAGCCCACGAATGCTGCAAAGCCCATTGCACGCTGTTGCTGTTGGCAAGGGCCATGGAGAAGGAGATGAACTGACGTCTCCTTTTGAAAAGGGCATTGGTCACCTGGCGGATGCAGCAATGCACGGCAAACTGGGAGATGTTGGCAATGTCCCCAGTAGCGGATTGGAAGGAGCCGGTGGCATAGAAGTTGAGAGTCACCTTCACTTCCACCGACAGAGACGTCCTGCTCTTCAGCTGTGGCTGCAGATCACTGCCAAGCAGCTGGCAGATCTCTGTGACCACGTCCCTTCTGAATCGCAGCCTCCGAACACACTGCTCGTCAGACATGTTGAGATAGGAGAACTGCTGGCGGTATACCCTGGGTGGATAAGGCCTCCTTTCCCGACGCCTGTTGCCGCCTCTCCGTCTAGCCAGGGCTGCCACTCTCTCACGGCGTCTGTGAGCCCTTTAGATGTAATTGAGAAAGCCAGCATTGACACCCATTGCAGCCCCCATAATATGCTGGCAAACAATGAGATGTCAATGAAGGCAAAGACTAGTGGAAAGCTGTGGCCTGAAGCCACAAGTACCTGTCCGAGTGTTGGGCCAAAGCAGAAAGCTCTCTACCTTGGTCTCTCTCCAAAGATCCGTTTCACAAGAAGGAGTGCTGCGAAATGGCAGCCTTTTATAGTGCAGGAAGAGTGCCCTTTAATTTGCGCCCCCCGCGCCCCGCATCGGCTGAGCACCGTTCCACTAACAGTCGCTAGGGGCGCCAGGCGCACAATGGGGCAGCGCGACTGAAGTTCCGGTTGGGGGGCGCACAAAGGGCGTTGCACGAGGAAATGACGTCATGATCTGCGCGCGCAGCTGAGCGCGCGCAAAGACTTTGCGCTGCTGCTAAATCTCTAGTGAAGTTGGGGCGAGGCGCAGATCGCGCTGCGCCCGGGCGCTAGCCGCCTAGCGCCCGACATCTACTCCTCCTAAGGCGCTAACGGCTGGCGCAACCAACTGAATTTCTAGGCCAATGTCTCTTACCTTCTCCTGCCTTCCATCCTATCACAGACCTTCCCTTTTGTTCTTTCATCCTCTCCCCCATTTCCCAGCCCCAAACTTGCTTAAAAATCTGTTCCATTCCCTGCTTTTTTCCAGTTCTGACGAAAGGTCATCGACCTGAAACGTTAATTCTGTTTCTCTCTTCACAGATGCTGCCTGACCTGCTGAGTATCTCCAGCATTTTTTGTTTTCATTTCTCTTTGACTAAGTTGCCTTAACTAAGTTTAAGGGCTACCTTCTCCAGACCACTTTCATTTTGTCCAGTCATCTGCCTTGCTCTCTGTCTCCCTGAGTAATTTCCTCTTCTTTTGCCACTTCTTTTTCAGCTTTCCCTCAGGCCTAAGCTAATCTTTACCAAACCACCTTTCTCGTGCGCACATTCTTCCATGACAATGGCTGCAATACTGAAAGCTGCAACAAAGCCTGCCCTTATCTTAGTAGTTGTCTTGAAAATGATTTCTCAGTATCCGGTTTTACAGTCGATAATATCAGTTGACTAACCTCATTTCTATCACTGAGTCAACCTTCTTGCAAAATTTCACTCCGATTTAAAAAAAAAAAAAACCCCAACTCAGATGGCAAAATTCAAGTATGAGTTCAAATAAACTGACTGTGATCAGATTTTGTGTGGCCAGTATCAGTGTTGTAGCTAGAGTCATCCGACATGAGGCTGCTGTTTCTTGGGTTGACAGTGCATGCCAGGCCTCTGGATTAGCCCTTCAGTAGCCTGCCAGGCAATCGCAGAAGAGAGGCAGTACACAGCGGATCCATTTCAAGCCTCCGCTCTCATGGGATGAAAGTCACCTCAGTCCCAAGAGACTCTTGTATTTGTTTGGCAGCCAACCACCTCTCATGACATTGGCCCTCAGGTGGCACCTAGAAGCATCAGGATACGAATTCAGAGAATGAATCAAAGCGTCCACGGGAAACATGGTGATAAGAAATAGTTGGTCACACTTACAGTAAAATTAAAATGATGTCCTACTTTGATTTGTCTGTTTAAATCCATGATATTATGAGTTTTCACAAAGTCTAGTTGGAATAAAGTGTTACTCTTGTTGGTGGGGACTATAAAGGCAAATGTTTATGCATGGAATGATTGGAGTTGCCAGGAAAGCTAGGGAGATGTTGTGATGAAATGCTGCAAAGGGTGACACTTTAATTCAAGATGAAAGGCCTCGATTTTAACTTCTCCCGCCTGGCGGAAAACAGACGGGGTTTAGTAAAAATGGAGTGGGAGAACTTATCCACTTCTTTCCTGCCATTTTAAATTCCAGCCGACAAGGACACGTGCTCCAAGTTGCCGGGGTCCTCGTTAAATTTGCAGATCGGACTCCGATGATGTAATCGGGACCTGATCTGCTATTTTAAACCAAGGCCTGAGCAGGAGAGCACTGGTGGCTTCCCTGCCAGGCCAAACCTGCTGGGGGATGGATCGAGGGCTATAAATGGCCCAGAAATGAAAGTTTTTTTTCTCCTCGTCCATTGCAATAGGTAAACAGGGGAATCCTATGCTGCTCAGTGATATCCCTCACTGTGGGTGGGGGTTGAACTTGTGCTGGTGACCAGAGAAACGGTATAAAGCATTTGTATGGTGGTGGTTGCCTCAATAGTTTATATATGTAAATTTATTGTTCTGTATAGATTCGTTAAGATACATTGAAGAGTATAATTTTTTCCCACAGATGTACCGTGCATATTTAGTGGTACTCAAATTGGAATATTGGATCCCCATCAATCACTCTTTGGATCCCATGAATCAGGTCAAAGTTGGAATCTAACAACCGATCAAGAAGAAATTAGTGAGCACCCAGACCAATTTGCACCATATGTTGGAATTTTTGATAGCACCAAAGAAACCTTTAAAGATGGCTTCTTTCCTGGCACCATTTTCAGGTTCCCTCTCCGTAAGAAACCATCCTATGTGAGCAACAATGTGTACAATAAAGATAAAGTTCTTGAGTTGTTTGAGTCATTCAAAGCAGATGCCAGTTCCCTTCTACTTTTCCTGAAAAATGTGCAGAGTGTGACTTTGTACAGCAGGGAATCCAATGGCACGGAGAGAATGCTCTTCAGAGTGATTGCCTCTGAGGGTAAAGAGCTGAAACATGAGCGGCCAAACTCCTTAAAGATCCTAAGGACTGCTGCAGATCGCTACTGCAATAATATTCCAAGCAACAATTTGACATGTGTGACCTACCATGTAAACATAGTGACTGAAGATGTAACTTCAAAAACAACAGAAGAAATGTCTTGGCTGGTTTGCAACAGTGTGGGAGGCCGAGGGATGTGCAATGAACTAGACTGTTTGGCTGAAGACTTGAAGTACATTCCTAATATTGGCATTGCCATGCCTCTCCTTGGTAGTGAGGAGGTGAAAGGAGCGGTGTCTGAGTTCATAGGGCGAGCATTCTGCTTTCTTCCTTTACCCCCTGGTGAAGAAAGCAAGACTGGCCTACCAGTGCACATCAGCGGCTTCTTTGGATTAACAGATAACAGAAGGAGTATTAAGTGGAGAGAAGTGGACCAGTGGAGAGATCCAGCTGCTCTATGGAATGAGCTCCTTGTTAATAATGTAGTTCCAAAAACCTATGCCACCCTGGTTCTAGAAGCTGTGAAACGAACACAGGCTGAAAAAGACCAGGATTCTCCATTAACTCCTGAGGCAATTCACAAAGTATGGCCTGATGTCAGCAAGATCCGAGTACACTGGAAACCAATTTTAGAGCCTCTCTTTACGGAGCTGATTCAGCATCCTGTAATCTATTCAATGAGTAACCGTTGGGTGAAAGTTGACTTGGTTTATTTCTGTGAAATGGACGATAGCAAAGACTGTACAGAGACTGTGCTCAACTTCCTCAATAAGGCAGGAGTACAGATAGCCCGAGTGCCTGCAAATGTCTCTAATGCTGTGCAGGCCTACAGCTCTGATGCAAAGAATTTAAAGAAAGTCTGCCCTTCTCTGGTGCGGCAGGTGATTAGGAAATTCAGACATCGAGGCAGTGCAGAGGAAAAGCTTCATCTACTGGAGTACGTGCTGACTGATCACAACTTTGGAGAATTGATTGGATTGGAGCTTCTTCCACTACAGAATGCAAACTTCATATCTTTTGACTCCTCCACAGCAGATAAGGATGCCATTTACATCACCACAGATGATCATCCCAGGTAACATTTCAGCATGATGTTGCTTGTAATAGTGACATAAAATCGAGTGGTATGGGAGGGATTATTGTTTACCAGCATCATTGAGATTTGAGTTGGGGTGGGGGGGGGGAATAGAGAGCCAAAAGATCAATTTTTTTTTAAGGAGCGTTAACAACTGTACACCTAGGATGGAAAAGAACTGGTAAGGAGGATTCACAAACGTTGCGGGGGGCAGCTTTGTTAATAGACCAGAAGTACGGGCTACTGAATTGTTCAAAGCCAGGTGGGACCCCTGATAGGAGACGATTGTCAATTTGTAGATGATCAAAAAATGGAAGAGGTATTTAATAAGTACTTTACACTGGTCTTTACGAAAGAGAAGGATATCTGAGAGGAGGTGAATCCTGAAATGGTTGAGAGTGAGATGAGCAATATTATGATGAATGAAAGAATTTTTTAAAATAAGTTAGTTAGCCTCGAGGAAGACAAAACAACAGGGCCAGATGGCACACATCCTAGCATTATAAGGGAGGAAATTGTCAAAACCCTAGTAATTATAATAGAGTTCTATTGAATGTGAATATGAGTTAGAGGTCTAGGCCAATGAAGTACCCATTTTTTTAAAAAGAGGCCAAGCTAATCTGGGTAATTACAGGGCAGTTAGCTTAACATCTGTGGTAGGGAAAATTTTAGAATCTTAAAGGCTGAGATTATTACATACCTAGATAAAGAGAAAATAGTTGGAAGTATCCAGCATGGATTTCAAAAGGGATGATCATGCCTCTTATAATTCTTTGAGGAAATAACATACATAGTGAATGAGGGAAATGCTGTGGATGTAGTTTACATGGACTTAATAAACCTTTTGACAATGTACCACACCTGGGACTTTACCAGGGAATATTAAGGGATGTGGAATTAGGGAGAGTGTAGAAAACAGGATTAAAATTAGTTAGAAGTGAAAAAACAGAAAGTAGGAGGTTTTTTTTCTCGAGTTGTTGGAAGTGGGCAGTGGTGTCCTACAGGTTTTAGTTTTGGGGCCACTTCAGTTCACTGTATATCAATGCATTAGATATAGACCTAGAGGGAATGGTGTCGAAATATCAAATTATACCAAAATAGGAGGAACAGTTAATTCTTTAGAAGCCCAACAAAGAAAGCTGTAAAGGGATATTGATAAAAGGGGGAAATGGGCTATTAAGTGGCAGATGAATTCAGTGTTAGTGTGTGGTGACGTATGTTGGTTAAAAAAAAAAGCAGTAATTATACTCTGAGTAGAAGTAGGCTTGGTGTTGTGGAAGAGCAGAGGGATTTGGGGGTACAAGCTCACAGGACATTAAAGAGGCCGTAAAAAAAGCTAATAGAATTCTAGGTTTTAGCTCAAAAGGCATTGATAATAAAAGACAAGAAGTAACGATGGGCCTATATGAAACTTCATTAGGAAAAATATTGTGGGTTTAGAGAGGGTAAAACAGCTTCACCAGGATGCGGCCTGGTATGAGGAAATATAAATACAAAGATAAACTTGAACAATTGGGGCTTTTTTTGTTACAACAACGGTGATTACCGTGGGAAAAGATAGAAGTGTTTAAAATTATGAAAGGATAGAACAAGGTAGATAGAAGCAGACTGTTCCCAGTGGTTGTGGGATCTAGAATGAGGGACCATAGATACAAGATTATCTGCAAGAGATTTAGAAGAAAGAGCAAGAGAAACTTCTTTACACAGGGTTAAGAAGCTGTGGAATTCACTTCCAGGTTTAGTGGTTGAGGCAGAAACTATGTCAACATTCAAAATTAGATTGGATAGGTAGAAGAAAAAGGGATAAAAGATATGGGACTAGGGTGGGTAACTGTGCTTAGTATGGTTTGCTCATATGGAGGGTAAATGCTGACATGGGACAAATAGCCTGTTTCCATGTTGTGACTTCTATGTCTTTCTATGGAGCAGCAGGATGGTAGCATTCAACAATTTTTTTCCACATCAAACTGCTTTTAGCAATTCTAATGGTAGATTTGCAGACATTACAAGGAGAAATAAAGTTGGCTTAGAGTGATCAAGTTGCTGGATGCCATAGCAGAAGAGGCAGCAGAACTGGAGGCATGATTGATCCAAGATGGATCACCAAATCTGATGGAAAGGAAAGTATGAGGTATGAAACCTCCCATGCCAGCCTAGAGGGAGGATGAAGTATTGTGGGTTACATGTGTGTTACTTATGATAGGATCAATTTGAGCTGATGGATATTTCACAAGAATCATAGAATCATAGAAATTTATAGCACAGAAGGAGGTCATTCGGCCCATTGTGTCTCTGCTGGTCGAAAAAGAGCTATCCAGCCTAATCCCACTTTCCAGCTCTTGGTCTGTAGCCTTGTAGGTTACGGCACTTCAAGTGCATATCCAAGTACTTTTTAAATGCGATGAAGATTTCTGCCTCTACCACCCTTTCAGGCAGTGCATTCCAGACCCCCACAGCCCTTTGTTGTGAAAGAAGGTCTCCTCAACTCCCCTCTAATCCTTCTACCAATTACTTTAATTCTATGCCCCCTGGTTATTGAACTCTTTGCTAAGGGAAATAGGTCCTTGCTATCCACTCGATCTAGGCCCCTCATAATTTTATACACCTCAGTTAAGTCTCCCATCAGCCTCCTCTGTTCTAAAGAAAACAACTCCAGCCTATCCAATCTTTCCTTTTATAGCTAAATTTCTCCAGTCCTGGCAACATACTCATAAATCTCCCCTGTACCCTCTCTAGTGCAATCACATCTTTCCTGTAATGTGGTGAACAGAACTGTACACAGTACTCTAGCTGTGGTTTAACTAGTGTTTTATACAGTTCAAGCATAACCTCCCTGCTCTTATATTCTATGCCTCAGCTAATAAAAGAAAGTATCCTGTATGCCTTCTTAACCACCTTACCTACCTGTCTTGCTACCTTCAGGGATCTGTGGACATGCATTCCAAGGTCCCTCTGTTTCTCTACACTTCTCAGCATCCTACCATTTATTGTGTATTCCTTGCCTTGTTTGCCCTCCCCAAATGCATTACCTCACACTTCTCCGGATTGAATTCCATTTGCCACTTTTCTGCCCACCTGACCAGTCCATTGATATCTTCCTGCAGTCTACAGCTTTCTTCCTCACTATCAACCACACGGCCAATTTTTGTATCATCTGCAAACTTCTTAATCATGCCCCCTACATTGAAGTCTAAATCATTGATATATACCACAGAATTGTATTGGCTTAATTGTGACGTCATTTTCTGTTGATGCCGATAAGCTAAAAAGCCTAGTGACAACAGTGGTCCAGAAAGTAATAAAATGTTCCAAGACTTCAGGTTCTTGCGCACCAAATGAAAGACCATGGCAAACTCGATAGATAAATAAGCTGCATTGTGTGGTGCTGAGCTTATAGACCTGGGTTCCCAGGTTTGATCCCTGGCCTGTGCTACTCTTGGTATAAGTAGTGGTGGAGGCTCTTCAATTGGCTAAGAATAGTGCTCCTGCTCACTATCTAGCTGGAAGTAAACTTGTATGGATGTTAGCCAAACCCGTGATTCCTTCTCCAAGGCTGAACAACCTGTAATCACTCACTCTCATGCTCCCATATCAAGAATGACCACTTTGTGGGTGTGGTATCCTATGGAGCTGTTTTCAAAAACAAATTCTGCTGAGCTAAAGGTCGCTATGTCACCAATTTTCCCAATATTCAAAATTAGAAATCATATATACCAGAGAAAATTACATTTTGTTCAGGGTAAGAACATAAGAAATAGGAGCAGGAGTAGGCCATTCAGCTCTATTGAGCCTGCTCCACCATTCGGTAAGATCATGGCTGATCTTCTACCTCAACTCCACCTTCCTGCACTATCCCCATATCTCTTGATTTCCCTTAATATCCAAAAATCTATTGATCTCTATCTTGAATATACTCAATGACTGACCATCCATATGTCGTGCATTTGGATTTCCAGAAGGCATTTGATAAGGTGCCACATAAAAGTTTACTACACAAAATAAGAGCTCACGGGGTTGGAGGTAATATATTAGCATGGATAGAGGATTGGCTAACTAACAGAAAACAGAGAGTCGGGATAAATGGGTCATTTTCAGGTTGGCAAACTGTAACTAGTGGGGTGCCACAGGGATCAGTGCTGGGGCCTCAACTATTTACAATCTATATTAATGACTTGGATGAAGGGACTGAGTGTAATGTAGCCAAATTTGCTGCTGATACAAAGATAGGTGGGAAAGCAAATTGTGTGGAGGACGCAAAGAATCTCCAAAGGGATAAAGATAGGCTAAGTGAGTGGGCAAAAATCTGGCAGATGGAGTTCAATGTGAGAAAATGTGAGGTTATCCACTTTGGTAGGAAAAATAAAAAAGCAAATTACTATTTAAATGGGGAGAGATTACAAAATGCTGAGGTACAGAGGGATAGAAACATAGAAGATAGGAGCAGGAGTAGGCCATTCGACCCCTCGAGCCTGCTCTGCCATTCAATGCGATCATGGCTGATCATCCAAATTCAGTACCCTGTCCCTGCTTTCTCCCCATATCCCTTGATCCCTTTAGCCTTAAGAAATATATCCAACTCCTTCTTGAATATATTTAATGGATTGGCCTCTACTGCCTTCTGTGGTAGAGAATTCCACAGGTTCACCACTTTCTGGGTGAAGAAATTCCTCCTCATTTCTGTCCTAAATGGCTTACCCCTTATCCTTAGACTGTGACCCCTGGTTCTGGACTCCCCGACCATCGGGAACATCCTTCCTGCATCTAGTCTGTCCAGTCCTGTCAGAATTTTATAAGTTTCAATGAGATCCCCTCATTCTTCTAAACTCCAGCGAGTATAAGCCCAATCGACCCAATCTCTCCTCATACGTCATTCCTGCCATCCCAGGTATCAGTCTGGTGAATCTTCGCTGAACTCCTTCCATGGCAAGAACATCCTTCCTCAGATAAGGCGACCAAAACTGCACACACTACTCAAGATGTGGTCTCACCAAGGCCCTGTACAACTACGGCAAGACATCCTTTTTCCTGTACTCAAACCCTCTCGCTACGAAGGCCAACATACCATTTGCCTTCTTAACCGCCTGCTGCACCTGCATGCTTACCTTCAGCGACTGGTGCACAAGGACACCCAGGTTTCGTTGCACTTCCCCTTCTCCCAATCTATTGCCATTCAGATAATCTGCTTTCCTGTTTTTGACACCAAAGTGGATAACCTCGCATTTATCCACGTTATATTGCATCTGCCATGCTTCTGCCTAATCACCCAACCTGTCCAAATCATCCTGGAGTTTCTTGGCATCTTCCTCACAGCACACACGCCCACCCAGCTCTGCGTCGTCTGCAAACTTGGAGATATTACATCTAGTTCCCTTGTCTAGATCATTAATATATATTGTGAATAGCTGGGGTCCAAGGACCGATCCCTGTGGTACCCCACTAGTCACTGCCTGCCACTCGGAAAAAGACCTGTTTATTCCAACTCTTTGCTTTCTGTCTGCCAACCAGTTCTCTATCCAAGTCAATACCTTGCCCCCAATCCCATGTGCCTTAACTTTACACGCTAATCTCTTATGCGGGACCTTATCGAAGGCCTTTTGAAAGTCCAAACACACCACATCCACTGGTTCTCCCTTATCTATTTTACCAGTTACATCCTCAAAAAATTCCAGTAGATTAGTCAAGCACGATTTACCTTTTGTAAATCCATGTTGACTTTGTCCGATCCTGTCACTGTTTTCCAAGTGCTCTGCTATTACATCTTTTATAATGGACTCTAGCATTTCCCCCCCCACACAGGCTTACTGGTCTGTAGTTCCCCGTTTTCTCTCTACCACCTTTTTTGAATAGGATCTGGGTGGTCCTTGTACATGAATCACAAAAAGTTAGCATGCAGGTACAGCAAGTAATTAGGAAGGCAAATGGAGTGCTGGCCTTTATTACAAAGGGAATGGTGTATAAAAGCAGGAAAGTCCTGTTACAACTGTACAGGACGTTGCTGAGATCACACCTGAAGTACTGCGTACAGTTTTGGTCTCCTTATTTAAGGAAGGATATACTTGCATTGGAGGCAGTTCAGAGAAGCTTCACGAGGTTAATTCCGGAGATGAAGGGGTTGTCTTATGAAGAAAGGTTGAGCAGGTTGGGCCTACACTCATTGGAGTTTAGAAGAAGGAGAGGGGATCTTATTGAAACATATAGGCCTAGAAATTCAGTGGGCTGCGCCACCAGTTAGCGCCCAAAGAGGGCACTCAGTGGCTTTAGCGCCACTGGCCACACCTCCCGCGATATTTAGCGGGGCGCTAATGGCGGCGTTAGCCTGTAGCGCTGCGCCACCACCGATGACGTAATCGGTGTGCGCAGCGCCCTGCCCCGATCACCATATTTGGTCGCGCCCGCCTCTTTAACGCCGGTCGCAAATCGCGAC
This sequence comes from Somniosus microcephalus, assembly GCF_052327205.1. Taxonomy (NCBI): domain Eukaryota; kingdom Metazoa; phylum Chordata; class Chondrichthyes; order Squaliformes; family Somniosidae; genus Somniosus; species Somniosus microcephalus. The sequence goes on along the minus strand of NC_140996.1, from coordinate 175,488,180 downwards.
CGGTTCACAAGGCCTACCTGTGGCGGTAGTGGCGCAAGTTAAGGTGGAGGTGCGGGGCGGCCGCTTTTTCGGCGGCCGCCTGCCAGCGCCTCCGTCCCTGGCCTCCTAAACCCCCCCCCTCCCCGTGGCATTGCCGGCTGTTTCCCGAGAGCCCGGCACTTCTCCTTGGTGCCGGGCTCATTTGCCGGCACTCGCGAGCGGGGATCGCGCTGTTGCAGGCACCTCCCCCTTAACAGTGGGAGGAAGGCCTGCAGTACCGCAGCGTGTCGTGCCGCAGCGTGTGGCGCTGTGGCCCTTAGCGCGGCGATATTCAGGGTGAGCGCCCCAAGCGGGGCGCGGGGAGCCTCGAGCAGCGGCCCGCTTCCGTTTGGGGTGCAGAAACTGAATATTGGGATGGCGCAAGTGGCTCCGCTCGCAACGGTAATTCCGGCGCCCAGGCGAGCTTGGCGCCCCAAACGGCGCCCAACTGAATTTCTAGGCCATAAGATTCTGAAGGGGCTTGACAGGGTAGATGCAGAGAGGATGTTCCCCCTCGTGGGGGAATCTAGAACTAGGGGGTATAATTTCAGACTAAGGGGGCACCCATTTAAAACAGAAATGAGGAGGAATTTCTTCTATGAGGGTCGTAAATCTTTGGAATTCTCTTCCCCATAGAGCTGTGGAGGCTGGGTCATTGAATATATTTAAGGTGGAGATAGACAGATTTTTGAATGATAAGGGAGTCAAGGGTTATGGGGAGCGGGCAGGGAAGTGGAGTTGAGGCCAAGATCGGATCAGCCATGATCTTATTGAATGGCAGAGCAGGCTTGAGGGGCCAAATGACCTACCCCTGCTCCTACGTCTTATGTTCATAGCCCTCTGGGGTAGAGGATTCCAAAGATTCACAACCCTTTGAGTGAAGAAATTTCTCCTCATCTCAGTCCTAAATGACCAACCCCTTATTCTGAAACTGTGACCCCCTAGTTCTAGACTCCCCGGCCAGGGGAAACATCCTCTCAGCATTTACCCTCTCAAGCCCAATAAGTATTTTATACGTTTCAATGAGATCACCTCTCATTCTTCTAAATTCTAGGAATATAGGCCTAGTCTCCTCAATCTTTCCTTGTAGGACAATCCCTCCATCCCAGGATTCAGTCTGGTGATCCTTTGTTGCACTCCCTCTATGGCAAGTTTATCCTTAGGTAAGGAAACCAAGACGGTACACAATACCCCAGGTGTGGTCTCACAAATGCCCTATATAATTTGCAGTAAGACATCTTTACTCTTATGCTCCAAACCTTTTGTAATAAAGGCTAACATACCATTTGCTTTCCTAATTGCTTGCTGTACCTGCATGTTAACTTTTAGTGATTCGCGTACAAAGACACCCAGGTCCCTCTGAATACCAACATTTCCCAATCTCTCACCATTTATAAAAAAAAAAAAAAAAAAAGTATTCTGCTTTTCTATTTTCCCTACCAAAGTGGATAACTTCATGGGCCCAGAAATTCGGGTCGGGAGCTTCCCGCGGGTACAAGCCCCCGACCTGCACTCACCTAGCGCGCCGGCTGTTGTGTTTTGGGCCCGCGTGGGATTCCGATCCTGGGCCTCCTCCAGCTGCCAGCGTGTAGTGCTCGCGTATCCCAGGGGCGCAGTTAGTTCGATGCGTCCCCTGGGATCACGTGGGCCATGGGGAACCAATGGTAGCAGGGAATCTGTATTCATAGATTTGATAGGAAGAGCTGTCAAATCTATGAATACAATTCAGCCCCAAAACATCACTAAAACTTCAAATAAATTTTAAAAAAAATCACATTTTAAAAATAACTATAAATTACATAAAATAACTATTCAACAATAATTTAAATTTTTGAAACAATTAATTACAGTTTCTAACGGGGCTAAAAATAAACTTACTTTTCTTTAAAGTATTTAAAACTAATAAACCTGTGGAAAAAATGTTTTAATTTTATTTAATTCACCACTTACCTTGTTAAAAGCAGGCCTTGCGACTGCTTTTTACAAGCGTAGCTGCTGGAGACACCCTCCCGAAAAAGCCTGGGGGAAAAAAAAAAAATGAAATTCCAGGCGTACGCGCTGCCACTCTGGTGCATGCGTTCGACCTGTGAACCCCTTCCTTTAAGGGAACGGAAGTTCCGGTTTCCCCGCACATGCGCAGTGCATGCACAAAACCGGCACTTTCATTGGGCATGCGCGTGAGTACCCAGCGCGTACTCAGCCATGGGGACCCGAAGTTCTGGCCTCTCTCCGCTCTATATTACATCTGCCATGTTCTTGCAAACTCACTTAACCTGTCTACATCCTTTTGCAGCCTCTTTGCACCCTTCTCGCAGCTTATTTTCCCACCTAGCTGTGTATCATCAGCAAATTTGGATACATTAAATGCGTCCCCTCATCTAAGTCATTGATACAGATTGTAAATAGCTGAAACCCAACACTGATCCTTGCGGTACCCCACTAGTTACAGCTTGCCAACCCGAAAATTACCTGTTTATTCCTACTCTCTGTTTTCTGTCCATTAACCAATTCTCAATCCTTGTTAATATATTACCCCCAATCTCATGAGCCCTTATTTTGTGTAATAACCTCTTGTGTGACACCTTATTGAATGCTTTTTGAAAATGCAAATACACTACATCCACTGGTTGCCCTTTATCTACCCCGCTAGTTGCAACCAACGTTCCCCTAATCCGGAGGTCACGCACAGGCTGCTCACAAGCTGTTGCGGCTGGATGAGATACCGTGCAGCCAATTTAAAGGGACCGCGCATGAAAAAAAAAATTAGAGGGAACATTGGTTACAACCTCAAAAAACGCTTAATAGATTTGTCAAACATGATTTCCCCTTCATAAATCAGTGTTGACTCTGCCCAATCATAATGGCCCGGAATTTGCAGTGGGTATTAACAGCGAACCAAACCACGTTTGGTGTTAGTACGCCTTTGAAACTGACCGCAACTTCAGGATTTAGCATATGTGCATCCCAGCAGGGAAATCCTGAAGTTGCCGTCAGTCATTCACTGCTCCGACACTGGCTGCGCTGTGGCACCGCCCCCCCCCACAATAGCTGGTAATCAGTGAAACTGATGAAAACTTCGGCTTTTCCGCGGTAATATTACTGTTAAATAACTAATTAAAGTTAGACCTTGTTGGGTTAGGTGTAACTGGGGTTTTAACAGTGTATTGATTGCTAAACAAACATTATGGCCCGAAAGAACTCATTTTAATTTGAGAGTGCCAAATTTATCCATTTAAATAAAAAATTACAGTTTTTAGGAAACTTGAAGAAATATATATATTTTTAAAATAAGTTTGTTCATCTTTATTTCAGGTTTTCCTTTTCCCCATGTGAGAGCCCCAATCTTTGTTTTGCTCTCGCTAACATTTATAAAAAGTCAGAATAAAAACAACTTCTTCACTTCCTGGTTCTCTGGTGGTGAGAATTCTGCATCGTGATTGGCTGCTTAGACAGCTTGTTGACGTCACAGCAGCTATGGCAGTCCCCACTAAACTGCATTGATCTCAGTTGAACGTCAGAAAAGCCAAACTTTTCACCACAGAGATCGAGATCTTTGTGGGAAGCTTTCTTTGGGGCCAGCGGCCTTTTCGTCGTTGACCACAAATTATAGGCCATTATGATTTTTTAAGTGCCCTGTTACCATGTCCCTAATAATAGATTTTAGCATTTTCCCTGCAGGACCCAAACAGATTGCTCAGTTTCTGTCCAAGCCTAAGTTCATCCAACGGCCTGTGTTACTTCCCTCCTATTAGCTTTGCAGAATGGTCACCAAGTCCTATGAGTTTGTATTTTGTCCTATGTTTCTCTTTGGTCAGAGTAGCCCATCAAAGGACCTCACTGTTAATGGAAAATAGTCACAAAGAAATGTTGCTAAATTTTTAGTAGCATCTAAACATTTTAATGCAATTTTTACAGTAGCTAAAATCCGTTTCAATAGTCTCTCTGGCTGTCTCTCTTTCTCTTTTCCTTCCCCCTTTGAAGTCATTTCTTCTGTTTGTACTGCTAGAAGAATTTGGCCTTGCTTCAAGCTTATCGAATACTGAATAATAACCTGGTAAATGAGAGCAACAGCAATGTTTTCAGCTATGTTTTATCCAAATAACTGCTGTTTCAGAACACCAGAAGAAACCTTAAGAAGTCCAGCTTATTGTAGGACCCCACAATGGAAGCTGGATTGTTTTCAGTCATCCTGACTTTATTCCTAACAGTTAGGTGTTGAAACAGTTCAGGGTTCCAGTGAGATACATGGTCCTCTTGGCTGTGAAGCAAGGCATTGATTTTAGAGGTCAGTCACTTATAAAGAGCATGTGACAACAGCTTGCTTAAGCATGAAGCTAAGCTTCAACTTTTCAATCGCATTGAGTTTAAGCAGACTTTGCTAAGTGGCAGAAAAAGTCTTTTAAGTGCATTTACTGAATTTTAGTGAGTAAAAAAGTGAATTATTTGAAGTAAGTTAAATTTTTTAGAGTAAATTAAACTGTTGGGGAGTTGAAACCAGAAGTAGAATCCGGGTATAAAAAGGGGCGGGCTTAGTGCGGTCGCATTGAGTGTAAGTAGAGTTTGGTAAGTGGTAGAGTTTGGTAAGTGGCAGAGTTTGGGCAAGTGGGAGGTGAGGGGGTGCTTGTTGCTCTGTTTTGCTTCCCTCTCTCAGGCTAATCCAACACTGCGGACCTGGTGCAGTGAGACAATTCAACCAGACAGGTCCCCCAGACAGCTTCCACAAGGGGGGTTGGTGATCAGCTGGTTGGTAGGTTCTCTTCCTTCTCTTCTATACCTTTAAGTTGGTAAGTCCTATTAAATAGTGGTGTAATATTATCATCTATATCGGGGCAGAGGGTCTTCATAACTAATAATAAGAAATTTAATTAATTACACAGATATGGGTGAACAGGTGATGTGTCACTGTTGCGAAATGTGGGAGCTGGTGGACCCCATTGAGGCTCACGGTGATTACATTTGTGATAAGTGTTTGCTGCTAGAGGAACGCAAGCTCCATGTTAAAGAGCTTGAGACCGAGCTTCAGTCACTGCGACACATCAGGGAGGGGCAGAAGTTCCTGGACTCTGTTTCAGGAGGTGGTCACACCTATGAAATTAATTACTGCAGATGTAGTCCGTGGTCAGGGACAGGACGGTGTGACTACGAGTGAGGAAGGTACAGGGATCCAGGATGTAGTGTTGAAGGAACCACAGCCCTTGCTCTTGTCAAGCAGGATTGAGGTTCTTACTCCCTGTGAGGGCAGGAGTGGGGACTGCAGGGAGGATGAGCAACCTGGCCACAGCACCGTGGTGCAGGGGGCCATTCAAGTGGAGGGAGTAAAAAGAAATGTTGTAGTGGTAGGGGATAGTATCATTAGGGGGATAGATAGGGTTCTCTGCAGTCAAGAGCGGGAGTCCCGAAGGCTGTGTTGCCTGCCCGGTGCCAGGGTTAAGGACATCTCTTCTGGGCTGGAAAGAAACTTGGAGTGGGAAGGGGAGGATCCAGTTGTCGTGGTCCATGTTGGTACAAACGACGTAGATAGGACAAGGAAGAAGGTTCTGTTAAAGGAGTATGAGCAGCTAGGGGTCAAATTAAAAAACAGAACCTCAAGGGTAATAATCTCTGGGTTATTACCTGAGCCACAAGTGAATTTGGCTAGGATAAATAAAATTAGAGAGTTAAATGCATGGCTCAAAGACTGGTGTGGGAGAAATGGGTTTTGCTTCTTGGGACACTGGCACCCGTACTGGGACAGGAGGGAGCTGTTCCGTTGGGACGGACTCCACTTGGCCAGTGCTGGGACTAGAGTCCTGGCGAATCATATAACTAGGGCTGTAGAGAGGGCTTTAAACTAATTAGTGGGGGGGAGGTTTCTAGAGAGCAAATAACAGAAATGACAACGGAGAAGGTCATAGACTTAGGTAGTAGTGGGGAAATTAAAAAACAGAACATGTCAGGAAGGGACAGAAGGTATGGAGTAAAAGGTAAAGTAGTAAAAGGGGGAAAAACAGGAACTAAGTGTCACAAAACATATTTGAAAGTTCTTTATCTGAATGCACGTAGCATTCGTAACAAAATGAATGAGTTAACGGCACAAATAACTACATATGGGTATGATCTTGTGGCCATTACAGAAACATGGCTGCAGGGTGACCATGACTGGGAATTAAACATACCAGGTTATTTAACAATCAGGAAGGACAGGCAGGAGGGGAGGTGGGGTGGCTATGTTAATAAAGGAAGGAATCACTATAATACAGAGAAGTGATATTGGGTCAAAGGAGCAGGCTAGTGAAACAGTTTGGGTAGAGATAAGGAATAATAAGGGGAAAAAAACACTAGTGGGCGTAGTCTATAGGCCTCCGAACAGTTGCAACACTGTTGGACGGAGTATTAATCAGGAAATAGTTGAGGCTTGTAATAAGGGAACATCTATAATTATGGGGGATTTTAACTATCATATTAATTGGACAAATCAAATTGGGCAGAGCAGCCTTGAGGATGAGTTCATTGAGTGTATTAGGGATGGGTTTCTTGAGCAGTATGTAACTGAACCGACCAGGGGGCAAGCAACCTTGGATTTGGTCCTGTGTAATGTGACAGGATTAATTAAAAATGTCCTAGTAAAGGATCCCCTTGGAATGAGTGACCGTAACATGGTTGAATTCCATATTCAATTAGAGGGTGAGAAGGTTGGATCTCAAACAAGCGTGCTGAGCTTGAATAAAGGAGACTATGAAGGTATGAGAGCGGAATTGAGTAGAGTGGATTGGGAAAATAGATTAAAGGGTAAGACGGTACATGATCAGTGGTGTACATTTAAGGAGTTATTTTACAACTTCCAAAAAAAATATATTCCACTGAGGAAAAAAGGGTGTAAAAGAAAAGATAGCCATCCGTGGCTAAGTAAAGTAATTAAGGATAGTATCCGACTAAAAACAAGGGCATATAAGGTAGCCAAATCTAGTGGGAGGATAGAAGATTGGGAAGTCTTTAAAAGACAGCAAAAAATAACTAAAAGATTGATTCAGAAAGGGAAGATAGATTATGAAAGTAAATTAGCAAAAAATATAAAAACGGATAGCAAAAGTTTCTATAGTTATATAAAAAGGAAAAGGGTGGCTAAAGTAAATGTTGGTCCCTTACAGGATGAGAATGGGAAATTAATGGTGGGAAACATGGAGATGGCAATAATGCTGAACAAATATTTTGTATCAGTCTTTACGGTAGAGGACACTAAGAATATCCCAACACTGGACAAACAGGGGGCTCTAGGGGGAGAGGAGCTAAATACGATTAAAATCACTAAGGAAGTGGTACTTGGTAAAATAATGGGACTTAAGCCGGATAAATCTCCTGGACCTGATGGCTTACATCCTAGGGTCTTGAGGGAAGTGGCGGTAGGGATTCTGGATGCATTGGTAATAATTTTCCAAAACTCCCTGGACTCAGCAAAGGTCCCGGCAGATTGGAAAACTGCTAATGTAACACCCTTATTTAAAAAGAGTAGTAGGCAGAAGGCTGGAAACTATAGAACTGTTAGCCTAACATCTGTGGTTGGTAAAATGTTAGAGTCCATTATTAAGGCGACAGTAACGGGACATTTGGATAAACATAATTTAATTGGACAAACTCAGCATGGTTTCATGAAGGGGAAGTCATGTTTGACAAATTTGCTTGAGTTCTTTGAGGAAGTAACATACAGGGTGGATAAAGGAGAACCAGTTGACATAGTGTATTTAGACTTCCAAAAGGCATTTGACAAGGTGCCACACAAAAGATTATTGCTCAAGATAAAAAATCACGGGATTGGGGGTAATATTCTGGCGTGGGTGGAGAATTGGCTCTCTAACAGAAAGCAGAGAGTTGGGATAAATGGTTCATTCTCAGACTAGCAATCAGTAACTAGTGGTGTTCCGCAGGGGTCAGTGCTGGGTCCCCGACTCTTTACAATCTATACTAACGATTTGGAGGAGGGGACCGAATGTAACATATCAAAGTTTGCAGATGATACAAAGATGGGAGGGAAAGTAGTGAGTGAGGAGGACAAAAAAAACCTGCAAAGTGACATAGACAGGCTAAGTAAGTGGGCAGAGATTTGGCAGATGGAATACAATACTGGAAAGTGTGAGGTTATGCACTTTGGCAGGAAAAATCATAGAGCAAGTTATTATCTTAATGGCAAGAAACTGGAAAGTACTGTAGTACAAAGGGATCTGGGGGTCCTGGTGCACGAAACTCAAAAAGTTAGTATGCAGGTGCAGCAAGTGATCAAGAAGGCCAATGGAATGTTGGCTTTTATTGCTAGGGGGATAGAATATAAAAACAGGGAGGTATTGCTGCAGTTATACAAGGTATTGGTGAGACCGCACCTGGAACACTGCATACAGTTTTGGTGTCCATACTTAAGAAAAGACATACTTGCTCTCGAGTCAGTACAAAGAAGGTTCACTCGGTTAATCCCGGGGATGAGGGGGTGGTCATATGAGGAGAGGTTGAGTAGATTGGGACTCTACTCATTGGAGTTCAGAAGAATGAGAGGCGATCTTATTGAAACATATAAGATTGTGAAGGGGCTTGATCGGGTGGATGCGGTGAGGATGTTCCCAATGATGGGTGAAACTAGAACTAGGGGGCGTAATCTTAAAATAAGGGGCTGCTCTTTCAAAACTGAGATGAGGAGAAACTTCTTCACTCAGAGGGTGGTAGGTTTGTGGAATTTGCTGCCCCAGAAAGCTGTGGAAGCTACATCATTAAATAAATTTAAAACAGAAATAGATAGTTTCCTAGAAGTAAAGGGAATTAAGGGTTACGGGGAGCGGGCAGGAAATTGGACATGAGTCTAGGTTCGGAATGGTCATGGCCCTGTGGGTAGTGGAGCGGGCTCAGGGGCCATGTAGCCTGGTTCTGCTCCTACTTCTTGTGTTCTAATTCTGTGTTAGATTTCAGGAGATGGTTTTATTCCTGTTCCTGGCTGCGGTGGAGATCGCCTTTACAGAAGGTAAGTACTGTAGATAATATAGGGACAGAGTGATCTCTTGGAAGAGTTTCGATCGCCTAGATGGGTCGGAGAGGAATTTCCCAGATTTTTTCTCCCAAATTGGACATTGGGTTTTTTATCTGGTTTTTTGCCTCTCCCGGGAGATCACATGGGTTCGAGTGGGATGGAGAGTGATAGAAGATTTGAGGTTAGGATCAGATCAGCCATGACCTTATTGAATGGTGGAGCAGGCTCGAGGGGCCGATTGGCCTACTCCTGCTCCTATTTCTTATGTTCTTATGTTTTACAATAGGTCCCTTTTCCCAGGACTGGAGGGAAGATTTCTAGCAGAAAATCTGAAGCCAACCGTCTTGTCTGCCCTGACGGAAGCTGCTGAAAGCCGAGGTAAGGCACACTTGATACATAATTCTAGCTATTTGCATTTAACTATTAACAAGACTGGTTTGAAATCCGTTCAACTGCTTGCATGCATTCCATTTTGGGTTTCCCTGCAGCAGATTAGGCTGAGGTTAGACTTCATGTTAAGTCTGCATACCCTCATGGCAGGGTGCTAATAAGACGACATGGGATCCACTGCATTAAAAATGTGTAGTTTTGTCAAATGGAACTTCCTCCTTGCTTGGGGTGGGTCTTACAGGCTGAAGAGTTTGGTCTCCTTACCTAAGAAAGGATACACTTGCCATAGAGGGAGTGCAGCAAAGGTTCACCAGACTGATTCCTGGGATGGCAGGACTGTCGTATGAGGAGAGATTGGGTTGACTAGGCCTGTATTCACTAGAGTTTAGAAGAATGAGAGGGGATCTCATTGAAACATATAAAATTCTGACAGGGCTAGACAGATTGGATGCAGGGAGGATGTTTCCACTGGCTAGGGGGGTCTAGGACAAAGGGTCACAGTCTCAGGATATGGGGTAGGACATTTAGGACTGAGATGAGGAGAAATTTCTTCACTCAGAGGGTGGTGAACCTGTGGAATTCTCTACCACAGAAGGCTGTGGAGGCCAAGTCACTGAATATATTTAAGATGGAGATAGATAGATTTCTAGACGCAAAGGCGTCGAGGGGTATGGGGAGAGAGCGGGAATATGGTATTGAGATAGAGGATCAGCCATGATTATATTGAATGGCGGAGCAGGCTCGAAGGGCCAAATGACCTACTCCTGCTCCTATTTTTCTATGTTTCTAAGCGTTCATAAACTGTTTCTCTAAAGAGCTGGAGGGGCCGAAAATCCCCAGCCCTTCTGGTCCCCTCCCGCTGCAACTCTGGTGGGTGTGGACCGGAAGGGCTGGAATTTAGGTCAGGACCCAATTATGTTTCCATTCAGCCTATGCAAGGCCAGTGGCATAAAAGTGGCCTGGGTTGGTGATGGGGACTTCCTACGCCAGGAGTTCCCACATCATCGGTCCTCAGAGAGCTTTCCCCTGACATCGCTAACTTTGGCAGCAGAGGCCCTGAGTGGGTGGATCCTGGCACTTATACATCTCCTCCCCTGGCGGACTTTTGGCCCCAAATACAATAGCTTCTAAGCACTCCTTTTAAAAGTAACTTTGAATTTATTTTTACACGGAGGTATTTTCTATGTTTAACACAGATTTTGGGAACGATGGAAGCTGTGAGCTCATGTGAAATTTTAACTGCAGCGCTTTTTTATGGATGTAGCTGTTTTTTTGCTCTGTACAACTTGGTCCAAACATATTTATGCTGTTTCAGCTGTCTACAGTACACAGTACAGGACAGGTGCAGCAAAATGAGTCCGTGCAGACACCATTGGCCCGTTTGGGGGAGGGGTCGGAAGCCCAGAGCAGGAGATGCCCAAGGATTCCTTGTATGGTCTGGAGGAGCTTGCCCACCCCCCCATCCCGATTGCTACATGGACCTCCCTCTCGATCGTCTCCCTCCTTCCTTCCCTCCCTCCCTCCCCCTCCTGGTCTGATCAACCCCCCTCTTGCAAGTGACTTTTTTTTTACTTACCTGGACCTCTTGGCCGTGGAGCTTCCCCGGACACGATCAGCACTGCACGTGAGTCGCACAGCCCAGGGTTAAAATAACGTTGGGGTCTGCATGATGTTATCAGACCCTGACTTTTGCATGTTAATGAGGCCCTCACCTGCCTGGGGCGAGGGTCTCCGAAGCTGCCCAAAACGCGCCTGTTAAAGTGGTGTGGGGTGTGGATAAGGCGAATGCCATATTGCCGATATTTTAACACCTCCTGCACCCCATTCTCGTCGGGCTCTGAGGCTTCAAATCAGGCCTCCTGTTTTTTTAAAAAGGCTAGAACTACGATCAGTTAAAACCAGGACCTGCAACTGCTGGGATGAGCACTTTCAAGGTTAACTTGTGATTTAAATTAGTTTCTAAGTACATAAAATAAAAAGAGCTTGAAATATATAAATGCCCACCTTCTGTGATGAAATAACTCTGTGTTCTGGCATTTGTATTGTCTGTTGTTGTTGTACTTGCTAATGTCTGGAATGCTCTACAGATGTAACCACTAATGCTCCTCCCTAGCCCCGCCCCTCTGGATCCTCCGGATTGGTGTGAGTCTTACTCATAAGGGCTGGGTCGGTGATGAATGATGGCTGCCTTGTGTTAACTCGATGCCATGTTCTTACTTAATAAAAGCCTTTAGTTTTAAGCTTAAACCTGTTGGATTCAGGCAGTTATTTGGCACATCAATTTTATTAAGTAACAACTTTTGGAAGATGGATCGATTTTTGAAACCAGAGCGTCTGGATATCGATCCCCATTCGGCAGATGCGTCGAAGAAATTTACGCATTGGCTTCGATGTTTTGAACACTTCATCGCATCGATCGATCTGACGGTTAACAAGTTGGGTCTTCTAACCAACTTGGTAAGTCATCAAACTTACTCTATATATGAAGATATTACTACATATGAAGAGGCCCTCACAGCTCTTAAGGCCCAATACCTTAAGTCGGTTAATGAAGTATACGCCAGGTATCTTTTGTCTACTCACAGGCAATTACCCGAGGAATCCCAGGACGATTTCCTGCAGGACCTTAAGGCTTTGGCTAAGGATTGCAACTACAAGGCTGTCTCTGCCATAGTGTATCAGGAAGAAGCCATCCGCGATTCTTTCATATCTGGCCTCCGATCTAATTATATTAGACAGAGACTCCTCGAGAACGACTCGTTAGTTTTTAAAACGGTCGTCGCTACTGCTCGATCGTTAGATGTAGCCCAGAAGAATTTAGACGTGTATGCATCAGCCCATGCGTCTCTCTCAGCCTCGTGTGTTCCGAGTATGGAGGCATCCATAACACCAATGGAGCCTCCACTTAATCCTATTGTTGCGGCTGTACCCCATGGGTCTAAGTGTTATTTTTGTGGCCAATCTAAACACCCCAGGCAAAGATGCCCAGCCAGAGAGGCTACCTGTTTTAAATGTAAGAAACGGGGACATTTTAGTAAAGTGTGTAAGGGTAATCCTGTACCCGATGTCTTCTCTGCTGCCGCCTATTGTTTTACTCTAGCCTCGGCTACGGTTGACCAGACCATACCGTGTTGCTTGTCGAAATCTATGATGGCCATCAAGATTAATGGTCGTCCTACTGGGTGTTTGATAGACTGTGGCAGTACTGAAAGTTTTATACACCCCAACCTTGTTAACTCCTGTTCATTGAAGGTGTATCCTACTCGAAGTGAAATTGTGATGGCGTCCAAGTCCCTTACTTCGGAGGTAACTGGATATTGTAAAGTCACATTGACCGTTAAGGATACGGAGTATAAGGACTTTAAACTCCTCATATTACCTCAGTTGTGTGTGAACTTAATTTTAGGCTTGGACTTCCAGTGTCAGCATGAGAGCGTTACCCTTAAGTATGGTGGATCTCAGCCTCCACTCAGTCTGCAGCCTTTCTACTTTAAAAGTAAGTCCGCCTTCTTTGTTCGTGAACCTTGCTCCTAATTGTAGACCTATAGCGACTAAGAGTCGACGGTATAGTTCAGAAGATAAAACATTTATAAAAGAGGAAATGGAAAGGCTTCAACGGGAGGGAATCATCGAACACAGTAATAGCCCGTGGCGTGCCCAGGTGGTGGTGGTTAAAACTAATGAAAAGAAAAGACTTGTGGTCGATTATAGCCAGACTATAAACCTGTATACCCAATTAGACGCCTATCCTTTGCCTCGTATTTCTGAGATGGTGAACCAGATAGCTCAGTACCGCGTGTTCTCCACCATTGATTTAAAGTCTGCCTACCATCAACTCCCCATCAAAATAGAAGACCGACCTTATACATCCTTCGAAGCTAATGGGCGCCTGTACCAATTCCTTAGGGTGCCCTTTGGAGTGACGAATGGGGTATCCGTCTTCCAACGGGAGATGGATCGTATGGTGGATGAATACGCGTTGGAAGCAACATTCCCGTACCTGGACAATGTTACTATCTGTGGGCGCGACCAACAGGAGCATGATTAAAATCTCGTGAAATTCCTAGAGACTGCAAAGAGGTTAAACCTGACCTACAACGAAAACAAGTGTACCTTCAATACTACACATTTGTGTATTCTTGGTTGCGTTGTGGAGAATGGGGTAATCGGGCCAGATCCTGAAAGATTACACCCACTTAAGGAATTACCTTTACCTCACACTGTAAAAGCTTTAAGAAGGTGTCTGGGATTCTTCTCGTACTATGCCCAGTGGGTGGCTAGCTACTCAGATAAAGTCCGACCTCTTATTAAGTCGATGTCTTTTCCGCTATCGGCGGAAGCTCAGGAGGCTTTCTTTAATATCAAACGGGACATTGAGAAGGCAGTGGTATGTGCTGTGGATGAGAAGATCCCTTTTCAAGTGGAAAGTGATGCATCTGATTTTGCGTTGGCAGCAACTCTTAACCAAGCTGGTAGACCAGTAGCTTTCTTCTCTCGTACATTGCAAGGACCAGAAGTTCGACATTCTTCAGTGGAAAAGGAGGCACAGGCGATTATCGAAGCAGTCAGGTATTGGAGGCATTATCTCACTGGCCAACGTTTTACGCTTATTACGGACCAGCGATCTGTTGCCTTTATGTTCAATACTAAGCAGAGAGGCAAGATCAAAAATGATAAGATTTTAAGATGGCGAATAGAACTGTCAACATATGACTATGATATTCAGAAATAACAACAGAAAATGCTGGAAAAACTCAGCAGGTCAGGCAACATCCGTGGAGAGAAATTTGAGTTGACGTTTCGGGTTGGACCCTTCTTCAAAACTGGAAAGGAAAGAAACTAGATCGAAGGCAGGGCTGCGATCAGACAAAAGAATAAAAGAAACAAAAGAAGTAAAAGAGATTAGAAGTGTTGCCATGGGTACCCGCATGGGTCCTAGCTATGCCTGCCTTTTCGTGGGCTATGTGGAACAATCTTTGTTCCAGTCCTACTCGGGTCCCCTCCCTCACCTCTTTTTCCGATACATTGATGACTGTATCGGTGCCGTTTCCTGCTCTCGCCCCGAACTTGACAATTTCATTCACTTTGCCTCCAATTTCCACCCTTCCCTCACCTTCACATGGTCCATCTCGGACTCTTCCCTTCCCTTCCTCGACTTCTCCGTCTCCATCTCTGGGGATAGGTTATCGACCAATATTCACTACAAGCCCACTGACTCCCACAGCTACCTGGATTACACTTCCTCCCACCCCGCTTCCTGTAAGGACTCTATTCCATTCTCCCAGTTTCTCCGCCTCCGCCGTATCTGCTCCGACGACGCCACCTTCCATACCAGTGCTTCCGACATGTCTTCCTTTTTCCGCAACCGAGGATTCCCCTCTACCGTGGTTGACGCTGCCCTCGACCGTGTCAGTTCTATCTCCCGCACTTCTGCCCTCACCCCTGCCCCTCCCTCCCGGAACCACGATAGGGTTCCCCTTGTCCTCACCTTTCACCCCACCAGCCTCCACATTCAACGGATCATCCTCCGGCATTTCCGCTACCTCCAAAGTGATCCCACCACCAAACGCATCTTCCCCTCCCCTCCCCTTTCAGCATTCCGCAGGGACCGCTCCCTCCGAGACACCCTAGTCCACTCCTCTATCACCCCAAACAGCCCTTCCCCTTCGCCTGGCACCTTCCCGTGCAAGCGGAGGAGATGTAACACCTGCCCCTATACCTCCCCCCTTCCCACTGTCCAGGGCCCCAAACACCCCTTCCAGGTGAAACAGCGATTTACTTGTACTTCTCGCAATCTAGTATACTGTATTCGCTGCTCACGATGCGGTCTCCTCTACATTGGGGAGACCAAACGCAGATTGGGTGACCGCTTTGCGGAACACCTCCGCTCAGTCCGTAAGGGTGACCCCGAGCTTCCGGTCGCCTGTCATTTTAATTCACCGCTCCATTCCCACTCGGACCTCACCGTCCTTGGCCTCTTGTATTGTTCCACGGAAGCTCAACGTAAACTCGAGGAACAGCACCTCATCTTCCGATTAGGCAGTCTGCAGCCTTCCGGACTCAATATCGAGTTCAACAATTTCAGATCATAAGCTCGGCCTCCATTTCATTTTCTCTTGTAATTGTTCCACTCCTTTTCCCCCCCCCCCTTTCCTTTTGTTTCTCTCTCACACCTGGCAGCTATCTTTTGCCCTGCCAGTACACTTTACACCTAATCCCAGCCTATTACCATCTCGTCCAGCTTCTAATCTCTTTTACTTCTTTTGTTTCTTTTATTCTTTTATCTGATCGCAGCCCTGCCTTCGATCTAGTTTCTTTCCTTTCCAGTTTTGAAGAAGGGTCCAACCCGAAACGTCAACTCAAATTTCTCTCCACGGATGTTGCCTGACCTGCTGAGTTTTTCCAGCATTTTCTGTTGTTATTTCGGATTTCCAACATCTGCAGTATTTTGCTATCGTACTATGATATTCAGTACAGGCCTGGAGTATTCAATGAGCCATCGGATGCTTTGTCACGAGGAGTATGTGCTAGTCTAGGTATAGATAAGCTTCAAAGTCTCCACGATGCACTCTGCCACCCTGGGGTTACCAGAATGAACCACTTCGTTAAGTCCCACAATCTACCCTACTCTATTGAAGAGGTCCGGACAATGACCAGAACCTGTCTTGTTTGTGCTGAATGCAAACCCCGCTTCTATAAGCTGTCCGAGCCAGCTCATCTTATTAAAGCAACTCGACCATTTGAGTGTTTGAGTCTCGATTTTAAAGGTCCCCTTCCATCGAGCGACCGTAATGTCTATTTTCTTAATATTATAGACGAGTACTCTCTGTTCCCTTTTGTTATCCCCTGTCCGGATGTGACCAGTGCTGTTGTAATTAAATGCCTCTGCCAACTGTTTTCCTTGTTTGGCATGCCTAACTATATACATAGTGATAGGTGTTCTTCCTTTATGAGCGAAGAATTGCGACAGTTTTTGCTATCGAGAGGGATTGCAACGAGTAGAACTACCAGCTATAACCCTCGTGGTAATGGGCAGGTCGAGAAAGAAAATGCGACAGTGTGGAAGGCTATCGTACTGTCTCTGAAGTCGCGAGGCCTGCCGACCTCTCGCTGGCAGGATGTCTTACCAGACGTGCTGCATTCCATAAGGTCTCTTTTGTGTACAGCGACGAATGCCACCCTTCAAGAAAGGATGTTTAGCTTTCCAAGAAAAGCTACTAATGGAGTATCGTTACCCACATGGTTGACGACCACGGGCCCTGTGCTGTTGCGCAGACATGTGAGAGGCCACAAGACTGATCCACTGGTGGAGGAAGTACAACTCCTCCATGCTAATCCCCAGTATGCGTACATTCAATATCCAGATGGGCGAGAGGATACGGTCTCTATTAAAGATCTTGCAACTGCTGGAGCTCGAAAAGAGTTCGACTCTGAGAGTGGAGTTTTCAATCGTGGTATTGGACCTTCAGAGACACAAATCCTCAGTGTGGAAAACACTGATGATTCTGGGAATTCGAATGAACCGGAGTTAGTACTCCGGGAGGAGCCTCAGCAAGAGTTACGTCGTTCCCAGAGGACTTTCAGACCTCCTGACAGACTGAATCTATAGCAGGGGGTGAATGTAATCATAATCATAATCAACTTTATTGTCATTGTTAGTGCACAAGTGCAGTACAACGAAATGTAGGCTTGCGGCTCCCGAGAGTGTACGTTTAGATTAAGACATTTAAACATTCAACAGTGTGATGAAATAACTCTGTGTTCTGGCATTTGTATTGTCTGTTGTTGTTGTACTTGCTAATGTCTGGAATGTTCTAACAGATGTAACCACTAATGCTCCTCCCTAGCCCCGCCCCTCTGGATCCTCCGGATTGGTGTGAGTCTTACTCATAAGGGCTGGGTCGGTGATGAATGATGGCTGCCTTGTGTTAACTCGATGCCATGTTCTTACTTAATAAAAGCCTTTAGTTTTAAGCTTAAACCTCTTGGATTCAGGCAGTTATTTGGAACATCACCTTCTACGCCTTCTGTGTGGAAAAGCTAACTATGTACAGTGATCCTTTAATTGTAGCTTCATCATCCAAATGTGAAACTACCATTATCGGATTTGATCTCCAGTCTGTGCTGAGTTAGGTGATCTCAACCAGGACAGCTACAATTGGCCTTAGTGCATAGTAAAAGCCAGGGTTCTTAATCCTAATTCGAGTCCAATGATCCCTGCTGCAAAATGTGTGCGTGTGGTTGTTTGGTGAGTAAAGTCTTTGGCTTGGCTGTGATGCACTCAAGATTGAATAGATTGCTAGTGCTCGCTATCTAGGCTCACACCTGAGCAATGGCTTTTGGGCTAGTTAGTGCCTGTGGATCTGTACTCCAGCAAGAGTCAGTGGCCTAGAAAGTTGATGATGCTGTGCCCATTTTACAGGCTTAAAATGGACGCCAAAGCATTCAATATGGTGGGCGGCTTGCGCGTACACATTCTGAGCTGGAATTGTGCCACCCACCCATCAAAGGAGAGATCCAGGGCCCATGCCTGAAACAGGTATTAGGCCCTTTGCATATGCAAGCCTGAATGTGGAGCCAGGAGGGGCAAGAGTGCTCCTCTCAGCTCCACATTAAAACAACGTGCTACTGCCGACCATTGCTTGCCCACCCCCCCCATCCCGATTGCTACATGGACCTCCCTCTCGATCGTCTCCCTCCCGCCCTCCCTCTCCTGGTCCAATCAACCCCCCTCTTGCAACAACTACCTGCGTCATTGGTAGCGGCCCGGAATTCAAATGATCACAGCCGGAGAGCTGCCTGGGTATGCCCAGCAAGCCTGATGAGAATGAGGCCCAAGGCCCAATATTGGATGGGCCTCAGACCTACCCCCGTTCCTGTGCAGGGATTGTTCCTTGTGCCTAGTTCGTGCCAGCAGGCTGGCGGAAACCAATTTCTAGGCCACTGTGTTCAGGAGAGAAAAAAATAATGGTGGGGAACCAACCACTTCCTATAGGGATGAGTAAACCTTACAGGCCAAGATATGTGACTGCTGCCATATGCTTCCTGGTAGCCAGCTGTGGATCCCCATTGATCAAGAAATGTGAGTGGGTTTCTGAGATCTGTAGGCATAGGAAAACATAGTGAAGGTAAAATCAGAGCATGGAGAGGGAGGGGATTAGAGGAAAAGATGCCCTCAGCAAATAAAATGGGGGATATGGGAGGTGAAAACGGTGATTGATTGTTTTCTCCAATATTTCTTGAAGGCAGCAAGGTATGTGAAGGAGATTCTTGATTAAGGACAGTACAAGCAGTTTTCCCTGTGTCAATGCTGATCAGTAAATTGCTGAACAGTCCTGACCATTCCCAACTGCACTGCACCATAGGATAGTTAAAGACTATTCTGATTCAGTACTGAAAACTCTACTGTAAAAGATCTCATGGCACTATTTCAAAGAAGCGAGGGACGTCCTTCCTGGTGTCCTGGCCAATATTTATCCCTCAATTAATCTCAGTAAAATAGATTATCTAGTTATTATCACCTTGCTGTTTGTGGGACCTTGCTGTGCCACGTTTCCTACATTATAACAGTGACTACACTTCAAAAGTACGTAATTGGCTGTAAAGTGCTTTGGGATAGGAATAGGAGTAGGACATTCAGTACCTCGAGCCTGTTCTGCCATTCAAGGAGATCATGGCTGATCTGTATCTTAACTCCATCCACCTGCCTTGGCTCCACATTGCTACATACCCTTGACCAGCAAAAATCTATCGATCTCTGATTTAAAATGATTAATTCAGCAAGCATCTACTGCTTTTTGTGGGAGAGAGTTCCACACTTCTACCACCCTTTGCATGATGAAGTGTTTCCTAACTTCTCTGCTGAATGGCCTGGCTCTGATTTTAAGGTTATGTCCCCTTGTCCTAAACTCCTTCACCAACAGAAAAAGTTTCTCTCTCTACCCTATCAATTCCTTTCAAAATCTTAAAAACCTCAATCAAATCACCCCTTAACCTTCTATATTCTAGGGAATACAAGCCTAGTTTATGTAATCGCTCCTCATAATTTAACCCTTGGAACCCTGGTAACATTCTGGTGAATCGGCGCTGCACTCCTTCCAAGGCCAATATATTCTTTCTGCGGTGCCCAGAACTGTACACCGTGCTCCAGATATGATCTAACCAGGGCTTTGTATAACTGTCGCAAAACTTCCTCCCTTTTTATATTCTAGCCCTCTAGAAATTTTGATTTTTTTTGTCCTAACTACTACATTTTAGTGATCTGTGTACATGTACCCCTAAATCTCTTTGGATCTCCACTGTTCTTAGCTTTTTACCTTTTAAATAATACTTGGATCTGTCCTATTTTGGTCCAAAATATATGACCTCAGACTTGCACACAAACAATGATGGACAGGTAAAGACCACCTGGTCCATCCAGCCTGTCCCACACGTTTGCGATACCTTGTGTATCACAACATATACACCCACCCCACCCCACCCAAAACCATGTCATCTCTTGGGAGAGGAAAAAAACCAGATGAAAACCCAGGCCAATTTGGGAAAACAAAATCTGTGAAATTCCTCTCCGAGCCATCTAGGTGATCAAAGCTAGTCCAGGCGATCACACTGGCCCTGAATTCCCTGCAGTACCTACCTTCTGAAAGAGGTGATCTCCGCCCCAGCCAGAAACAAATCCAGCTCTCGCTTGAAGGAATTCAGCGAGTCCACATCCACCACACGAGACGGCAGCTTGTTCCAGAGGTCCACTATTCTCTGGGAAAAGAACCACCTCCTGACATCTAACCTAGATCAAGCCTTATACAACTTAAATTTGTGACCCCTGGTCCTGCCTAACCTGTTTAATAATTGAAATAAACTGTCAGCTAGAACACAATCTATTCCCTTCATTATCTTATAAACCTCACACAGATCCCCCCTAAGTCTACGCTTCTCTGAAGTGTAGAGTTCCAACTCTTTTAGCCTATCTTGATAACCAAGATGCTTTAGACTGGGAATCAGTCTAGTGGCACTCATCTGCATGCTCTCCAAAGCCTCAATGTCACCCACCATATGAGGAGACCAAAATTGGACACAGTATTCCTAGTATGGCCTGACTAAGGTCTTGTAGAAGGACAAAACAGTATTCCTCGTCTTTTACTCAATTGTCCTATGGATACACCCCAACACCCTATTTGGTCTAGCTATCGCTTCACGGCATTGCTCATGTACCTTTGAGGATGTATGCACTAGAATGCCCAAATCTCTTTCTATCTCCACCTTCTTTAATGCCTTTCCCTGAAGGGTGTATGAATGTGGAGCATTTGCCCTGCCCACATGCATAACACTGCACTTATCTAAGTTATACATCATTTTCCAGTCTTGAGCCCAGTCCAACACATTAAGATCTGCCTGAAGCAGACGAGCATCATCTACAGTTCTAACACTTGCACAGATCTTGGTATCATCTGCAAATTTGCAGATTGTGCCCCCAGCACCTACATCCAGAAAATTAATAAAAGTAGTAAAGAGCAACGATCCCAACACTGATCCCTGCGGGACACCACTGGTGACTGGTTTCCAAACGGATCCAAAAGCTTCTTTTTGCCTATGTCCTGTCGGCCAGTTCTGAACCCAGCTCAATATATTACCACTAATACCAGAGGCTTCGATCTTATAGAGATGCCTCTTGTGTGGTACCTTATCAAAGGCTTTTTGAAAATCTAAGTAGACAAAGTCTACTGGACTTCCCTTATCCACCAACTTTATAACTTCTTCAAAAAATACAGTTGTAAGACATGACCTTTTTATGAAGCCATTTTGGGTGTCCCTAATATGTCCCTCTCTATCCAAGTATTCATATATTGCATCGGTAATGATTCCTTCAAGCACCTTACCTATTACTGATGTTAAACTAATGGGTCTAGGAACATAGTGTGGAGATGCCAGAGTTGGACTGGGGTGGACAAATGTAAGAAGTCACACAACACCAGGTTATAGTCCAACAGCTTTATTTGAAGTCACAAGCTTTCGGAGCGCTGCTCCTTCGTCAGGTGAAGTGGAGAGATGCATAAAGACACAGCTTATATAGTCAGAGAATAATGTCAGATGTTTACAGGTAATCTTTCTAACTGCCATTTATCAGACCTCGGCAGAGAGATAATCACAGCAATCAAAGGTGTGAATGGTGTCCAAACAGGTCAGTCAGGAAAACATTACATCAAAGAACAATGAGGTAGGGTCACAAGGGGTCAAATGTTGCAGATGCTGGGGTCTGTGAAAAACAAAAAAACATAGGAACAGGAAAAGGGCATTGAGCCCCTCGAGCCTGTTCCGCCATTCAATGAGATCATGGCTGATCTGTGACCTCACTCCATATAACTGCTTTTGGCCCATATTCTTTAACACCTTTGGTTAACAAAAATCTAACAATCTCAGATTTAAAATTAACAATTGATCTAGCATCAATTGCCATTTGTGGAAGGGAGTTCCCAACTTCTACCACCCTTTGTGTGTAGAAGTGTTTCCTAATTTCACTATAGTTACCCGGGTCTGTCTTGTCACCTTTTTTAAAGATGGGGACTACATTAGCCTCCTTCCAGTCTATAGGAACCATTCCAGAGTGTCGTGAGCTATTAAAAATACAGGCTAGGCGCTCGCATAGCACATGCCCCATCTCCCTGAGGACCCTCGAGTGGATAGCATCTGGCCCGGCTGCTCTATCTATTTTCAAGTTCTTAATTCTTTCTAAAGCAATATGTTCACCTATGTTAATATTACTAGTTTTGTTAGTAACATTATTAAATTCTAATAGTTGAGCATTACCTTCAAGGTGAAGACCAATGCAAAGTGCTCATTTAATATTTCTGCCATACCCAGTAAATCCTTTGTAATCTGTCCTTGAACATTCTTCAGTGGCCCAATAGAGTCTTTGACAGTTCTGACTCTTCACATATGGAAAAAGCTTTTCCCATAACTTCCACAGTTGTCTACGATCCTTTTTTCCATTAGCCTTTTTACTGATCATCTAGCAACCTTCATTTTCTTTAGTTGTTCCTTTGACTCAACTCTGTTTAGTTGAGTATTAAATGTCTTTAATTTATAGAAACATTTCTGTTTACATCTTATTTGTCTTTGTGCATAACCAGTCAACCACTTTGGCTTTTTCTTACCACACTTCCTTCTTTTGACTTTGGGTACATATTTGTTTTCCACTTTTTTTATCTTGTTCTTAAAAACTTTCCATTTGTATTCTACATCCGTCTCATCACCACTCAGTAGGGTTAGCCAATTTACCCGTTCCAAATCCTCTGCCATTTTGGTGAAGTTTGCTCTTCTGAAATCTGGTACGAGTTGCAGATTCTCAGTACCTTTTAGTTTTACTAGCCAATTTGAAGCGTATAATGTTGTGGTCACTGTTGGCCAGATGTTCCCCCACATGGAGGCCCGATACACGGTCAGACTCGCTACTAAACACTAGACTTGCCTGCGTCGAAATCCATCTGCCACAGTTTTGCCCACTCAAGTAATCTGTCAACGTCTCTTTGTAATTTTATGGTCCTGTCTACACTACTTACTATACCACCAATCTTTGTGTCATCAACCAACTTCCATATATAGCTCTCTCTATTTTGTTATCTAAGTCGTTAATAAATATAGTGAATAGTTGAGGCCCCAATTCAGATCCTTGTGGAACACCTCTGGTCACTTCCTTCCAATTTGAGTATATACCCATTATTCCTACACTCTGGGCTAGATTTTTGTGGAGCCGTTAGGCGGGGTTTCAGGCATGTGGGGGGGGGGGAAATCCCGAATTTGGGGGTCCCGACTGTTATGTTCATAAATAAAGACATTCTTATTATGAACAGCTAGCTTGGAGCTAGTCATTTATTCAGCAATGTGGACTAGTGTGCAGGCCTCCATCTTGACTACTGCCTTGTGTGTAGCCTAGTGCATCGTGGGTAGCCCACTCTTATATACATACAGCTCCACCTAGTGTACCGTTCTAGAATGACATGTTACTGATCATTACATCCCCCCTTAGAGGTTAAACAAAATCAATATCAATCAATCATAGCGACATAAACATCTTCACAACAGTCAATACATTTTCAATATAGTTTTCTTTGCACTCAAAGATTAAGTCTATCAGGCCTTTTTTACTTCACGTGTGGATCTTCTCAGCACAAGTAAGTCTGATGTGTTTTCATAAGAGCCTGTTTGTGTTAGATTGTTCTGGTGGTGAGTGACAAGATTCAGTTACGGCATTGTCATCGATTTGCTCTTGGATAGTTTCTTGTGTTTTCAGGAGGGAAAAGCGGTTCCTCCTGAGAATCTGTCCTTCCTCAGTTCTAACAGTGTATGACCTTGGTCCTACTTCCTCAAGAACTGTAGCTTTCCTGTTCCATGCATCTGGATCCTCAATCCTGACAACATCATCCCTTGTCAATGGTTTCAGAGTTTTGGATGACTTGTCATAGTATGATTTCTGTTTCAGCTTTTTACTTTGCTTTTCTTTTGCACAGCAGGGTAGCGTGGTGCGCAACTTGCGACCCATTAGGAGTTCAGCAGGTGAAGAACCAGAGTCTAAAGGTGAGGCTCGGTAGCTCAGCAGGGCGAGATAAGGATCGGACTTGCTTTCTGTTGCTTTCTTCAGTAGCTGTTTGAGAACTTGAACACCTTTCTCTGCCTTACCATTCGACTGAGCATACAGAGGACTGGATGTGATGTGTTGAAAGTCATACTGTGCTGCAAACTGTTGCCACTCCTTACAGTTGAAGCACGGACCATTGTCGCTAACGGCAATCCTGGGAATTCCATGTCTGGTGAAGATGGATTTCACATGCATTATGACACTGCTTGCTGTGGTGCTTGAGAGCTGCGCCATCTCAGGATAATTAGAATAGTAGTCAATCACTAATAGATATTCTTTACCATTCAAATGAAAATGGTCCAAAGCAACCTTTTGCCATGGTTGGTAAGTCAGCTACTATCATTGGTTCCTTTGCTTGTTTGTTTTGGTGTTTCTGACATGTCTCACATTTGCCTATCATGTTCTCAATGTCCTTATTTATGCCAGGCCAATAAACAGTGTCTCTTGCTCTCCTTTTGCATTTTTCAATTCTGAGGTGTCCCTCATGAATCCTTTTGAGCATGTCTTGACGTAGAGCCTGTGGAATGATTATTCTGTTCTGTTTTAGTAATAGTCCACTTGCGACACTCAATTCTGACCTTATGTGATAGTACTTTGGACAGGACCCTTTTGGCTAACCATGGTGAATGTTCTCTATTACTGTTTGTAACACTATCTTTTACTGTTTCTTCTGCTATTTGCTTTGATTTTGTGTCTGACACGGGAAGCGCAGCAGTGACCATACTCACATGAACATCCACATCTTCCTCAGTAGAGCTCACATGACTCATTGTGGGTGCTCGGGATAGTGCATCTGCTAACACTATGTTTTTGCCTGGTGTGTAGATCAGTTCAAAGTCATATCTTTGCAGCTTCATCATGAGTCATTGAATCCTTGGAGACATCTCATTCAGGTTCTTTTTTATGATGGCAACCAGTGGGCAGTAGTCTGTCTCAACTGTGAAGGTGGGAAGTCCATATATGTAGCCATGGAACTTTTCTAGTCCAACTACGAAGCCTAGACATTCCTTTTCAATCTGGGCGTATCGACACTCCGAGTCAGTCATAGACCTGGAGGCATAGGCAACAGGCTTCCAATCTTCACCCTCTGCTTGTAGCACGACCGCGCCTAGGCCATCTTTTGATGCATCCGTTGACACTTTGATTCTCTTTGTTGGGTCAAAGAAGGTGAGTACAGGTGTGGTTGTCAGCACTGTTTTAAGGTTCATCCACTCTTGTTCATGTCTTTCTGTCCATGCGAACTCATTTGTTTTATGTAGCAGGTCTCGCAGACAGGCTGCCTTGGCTGACAAGTTAGGAATGAACTTTCCAATGAAGTTTATCATCCCCATGATGTGTAGCACTCCTTTTTTTGTCAGTGGGTCGGGGCATGTTGAGTATGGCGTTTACTTTTTCCATATCTGGCTCTCTTCCTTTACCAGATAGATTATCTCCTAGGAAAGTGACTTCCTGGACGCCAAACTGACACTTGGCTTTGTTGAGCTTCAGTCCATTCCGGCGTATGCTCTGTAGCACTTTAGTCAGTCTCTCATTGTGTTCTTTCAGTGTGGAGCCCCAGATGATGATGTCATCAACATAGACCCGAACTCCTTCCAGACCTTCAATTATGTGTTCCATCGCTCTATGAAAGATTTCAGATGCAGATATTATCCCGAAAGGCATTCTGAGGAAACAATACCTGCCAAATGGTGTGTTGAAGGTACAGTATTTGGTGCTCTCTTCATCCAGTTTTAGTTGCCAAAATCCTTGAGGCATCAAGCTTTGTGAAGTATCTGGCACCTGACATTTCACTGGTGATTTCTTCTCGCTTGGGAATCTGGTAGTGTTCACGTTTTATGTTTGCATTTAAGTCCTTTGGATCCATGCATATTCTTAGATTATTCTTTTTCTTTACACATACCATGGAGTTAACCCAGTCTGTTGGCTCTTTGACTTTGTTGATGACTCCTAGTGTGGTCATTCTGTCCAGTTCTTTCTTGAGCCGGTCACGCAGGGGTGCTGGAACTCTCCGTGGTGCATGTACCACTGGCTGAGCATCCTCCTTTAGCTGGATCTTGTAAGTGAACGGTAGAACTCCAAATCCTTTGAACACATCCTGGAAATTACTCATTGCAGAATCCACTGAGTCATTGGGTCTGCTTATGGCACAGTTTATACGGTAGACACTCTTGACCAGTTCTAAGTCCTCACAAGCTTTCTCACCTAATAGTGAATCAAGTCCTTCAGCCACAACAGAAAACATGAGATGATGCACTTTGTCTTTGACTGTCACTTTAAGTGTGCATACACCTAAGCTATCTATTTTCTGTCCATTATAGTTCTTCAGTAGTACTGACTTTTTCTGTATTTTGGGCTTTTTTCTTTCATATTTTTAATGTCACTCATACTGATTAAGTTTGCTTTTGCCCCAGTGTCTAGTTTCAATGTAACTAATGCTCCATTTACCTGCAGTGGCATCATCCATTTGTCCTCTTTTACTGCATTAACTTTATGTTCAGCATTGTCCATTCCTGAGGGCTGCACATTTTCTGTATCCTTTTCTATATTGTCACATGACACCATTCCTACAGAAAATGTCTCACTTAAATCAGTGCCCTCAATCACATTGACTTGTTGCCCTTTCTTTGTTTTTACTTTTGAAAAGCATTGTTTGGCAAAGTGATTCTTTCCATTACATTTTGTGCACATTTTCCCAAATGCTGGGCATTGTCTTGACTGGTGTTTATAACCACAGCGTTTACAATTAAAAATTCCTTCCTCCGATTGCTTTTCATTTCTGTTCTGCCCACGTTTCTTCCCCTTGTAGGACACAGCACCGACAGCAGCACAGTCATTCATTACAGTCGCATTATTATTAATTTCACTGAAAGTCTTCGCGTGCTTCTGAGCTAGCTCACTGGCATGGCATATTTTCACAGCATTCTCCAATGTTAGTTCGGTTTCTCTCAACAAACATTCCCTGACCTTTTTATCATGAATACCAAACATAATCTGGTCACGAATCATGGATGATTTCAGTTCAGAGAAATTACATGCCTGTGCTTTCAGTTTCAGATCGGTGACAAAGCTATCAAAAATCTCATTTTGCTGCTGTGTCCGTGAACGGAACACGTATCTCTCATAGGTCTCATTCTTTTTGGGAGAACAATGTGTATCAAATTTCTTTAGCACATCGTCCATTTTTTCTCTGTCCTCCTCTTGATCAAATACAAACGTATTAAATACCTCTATCGCCTGCGGGCCTGCAACCGTGAGCAGTAACGCTATTTTCCTTGCGTCTGGATTCGTACCGAACCCAATGGCAGCAATGTAGAGTTCGAATTGTTGTTTGAAAGTCCGCCAATTGCAGTCGACATTCCCCATGAGTTTCAAACCCTCCGGTGGTTTCAAATTCTCCATGTCGCGTTTCACAATATTCAACAGATTTTACCAATCCTGGTACCATGTTATGTTCATAAATAAATAGACATTCTTATTATGAACAGCTAGCTTGGAGCTAGTCATTTATTCAGCCATGTGGACTAGTGTGCAGGCCTCCATCTTGACTACTGCTTTGTGGGTAGCCTAGTACATCATGGGTAGCCCAGTCTTATATACATACAGCTCCACCTAGTGTACCATTCTAGAATGACATGTTACTGATCATTACACCGACACCATCCCGCCCAAAACCCCGCCCCACGTAAGTTTCAGGGGCGGCGGGTACCCGCCCTGCACTGGGACCCACCGAAACCAGGCGGGAAGGGATTAGTGCCAATTAACTGCCTGTTAACAGGTAGTTAACAGGCAGTTTTTAGCCTAATCCCTATTTTGAGGGGTTTTGTGTGGGTTTCCCGACGGCTCCAAACCACCGCAGGTTAGAGCAGGCGGGCCGTCGGGTTGAAGGAGTTGGAGGGGTCGCGATGTTGGCGCTCAGGTGAGTGATGGGTGCATGAGTGTAAAGTAAGTGTGTTTGGTGTGTCTAAAGTGTGTAAAGAACATTTACTTACCTGTACTTACCTTCACAGCCTTTCTTCCTGTAGCCGTTGGGAGCCCATCACTCAGCCGGAACTGAAAGCTGAACGGCTGCGATCTGTGAAAAGTGACCGCCTTCAGCTTTGAGTGCCGGTAAGAGTTCTAACTGAGTCTGTGCAGAATGACTCATGGTAGAACTCAGACTGTCAGTGTTTCACAGCTTCAAACAGCTGTCAAATGCTGATATTTCATCTGTCAAGAACTCTTGACAGATGAAATTTCAGTCTGTGACGTCACCTGTTGCCGGGTGGCCCTTAATTGGCCTGCTGAGCCCGCTGGGTGGGCTCAACAAGGTCAATCAAGGGAAAATCGCGCGGATTGGCCGGACGTCAAAGTAGGCGGGTCAAAAACCCAATAGGGGAAGTCCCGCCTTCTTCCCGACAGGTTCGGGAAAATCTACCCCTCTGTCTTTTACCACCTAACCAATCTCCAAACCAGGTCAATAATTTGCCTTCAATTCAATGAGCTTTGATTTTAGCGAAGTCTCTTATGTGAAACCTTATTGAATGCCTTCTGGAAGTCCATATAAACTACACCCATAGACATTCCCCTGTCTAATACTTTAGTTAATTCCTCAAAAAACTCAGTTAGGTTCGTTAGACATGACCTACCCTTTACAAATCCATGTTGGCTCTCTCTGGGATGTCCTGAGATTATGAAAGGTGCTATATAAATGCAAGTCTTTCTTTCTTATGGCTAGGTACCATCACAGATGGCTAGCATATGGAGTTTTTTTTGTCCTTTGCTTTTATAATTGTCCTTAATTTTCTCTACTGTAGTACTGTAAACATCCATTTTAAGGCATTTGTAGAAGAATTACAGGGGATTATTTCATATCAGCCAGATCTCAGTGAGCTCATTCTTTCCAACACAAAATAAGTCTCAGCCAAGTTTTCTGATTTTGTTCACAAATCTCTGCCAAATAATAGCCATTATATGGAAGCTGAAAGATTCAGATTTATGCTAATAGGTGTCAGGCTTGACTCAGTGGTGGTACTCTTGCCTCTGAGTCAGAAGGTTATCGCTTCAAACCCCACTCCAGAAACCTGAGCACATAATCTAGGCTGAAGAGGGGGCATGATTATTTCCACATTCCATGATAAAACTCTGTTTTCTTCTTGACCCCAGACTGAGCAGAAGTGGGTAAGATATTTGAGAAGACAAAGTTGGGAAGGATGAAGCAGGGATAATCAGTGAAAGGGTGGGAGAAGAATAAAAAGGTGATTGTTGCAGGGTGATCAGTGCCATTTGCATGCAAATTTTCAGGGAACATCCATGTACGAATGCGTGAGTGTACCCGTTCATGTCTTGACTGTTTCTTCTCTGTATTCAGTGGTATTTAGGAATAAGAGTCAAATTTTCACGTACAAGTCTTGAATTAGATATCAACCACAATGATAAGAGGCAGTGAGCCCGAAATTACAGCTGGAAGTGCAATGGGATAGGACATCCGGCTATGGCTCTGATCCTATCCCGAATCCCAAGGTGGGAGTAATTTGTACAGGATGGAGGTGCCTCCACAATTTCTGGTGTTTCTAGGCTATCTACCACAAGTATACCTGCTTCATATTGGCATACTTGGCGTTTGGTGCATTAGAAGTGGAACTGGCAGAACTTCTGACAGATGTCGTCCTGGCAGTTTTACACCTTATGGTGATGTCCACACTGGGAGTGAAGGTGGGAGGGGGAGACACAAGAAGAACCTATCCCCACTTCTGGCAGAATTTGACAGCATGAAAAAAAAGGGGACAGAACCAGGTTCCACACCAAATTCCAGTCTGTCTGCCCCTTTTTTATGTTGCCACTGCCCCCCCCCTTCCGCTGGCCCAGAAATTTCAGGCCCTGTCTGTTTTGGGCAGAGTAGAAACTTTTGAGACTGACCCTAACAGGCTATTGATTAATATTGTACAGACACACAGTTTAAATCCTGAGCTACCCGGTTCTTTACAGTGCAGCGTCTGATGACACAAACTTGTCTGAGAGTGAATAAAGATTTTTACTGGTATTTGGCAACACTTTTGGAAAAAATGAATCTCTGCGCTAATACACTGAACATGCCAACAGGGATCCTGTACATCCACTTAGTGATTGAAGTGCATTTGTTTAATATGGATCCTGTGCCCATTGATATTAATAACAGAAAGCCATGTTCAAACGAAATCGCATTTCAGTAATATTAAACAGGCATTGCTTCTGGATCCAGTGATTATTTACAGTACCATTATCTGGCTCTTGAGTTGTATTTCTCCTATATGCATTTAAGAAGTCCACTTATCCATAGGGATTAAATTACAAATCCATTCAGATGACAGAATGGTCTCTCTCAGTCTAATTACCGTGAAACCGGATCCTAGTTATTTTGCTTGTCACAGATCACAGAAATCACAGAAACCCCACAGTGCAGATAGAGGCCATTTCGGCCCATCGAGCCTGCACCGACACATATCCCACCCGATCCCCGTAACCCCTACACCAACACATATCCCACCCTATCCCCGTAACCCCACGTATTTAATCCCCCTAACACTAAGGGTCAATTTATCATAGCCAATCAACCTAACCCGCACATCTTTGGACTGTGGGAGGAAACCGGAGCACCCGGAGGAAACCCACGCAAACACGGGGAGAATGTGCAAACTCCACACAGACAGTCACCCGAGGCCGGATTCGAACCCGGGTCCCTGGCGCTGTGAGGCGACAGTGCTAACCACTATGCCACCATGTTGCCCTTGTATTGCATCATTTTTTTTTGTTTTTTTTGTGCTGACATTTTGAGTGGGCAAGATCCACTTTCTGAAGCCTTAGGCTGCATTCTTCCAATATCTAATAGAAAAAGAAATGTGATATAAAAAAATAGTCGCTGTTTCCTGTGTAATGAGTCGTAAAGCTGTCTGCAAAGGATAATGAAACACAACAGCTCAGATGACGTTGTTTCATTGAGAGTATCAGCGTATAGTTTGAGGTTAAACCCAATGTGGAAAGGCACCTTTTCTGGTACAGTATATTAAACACTAAATAAGGAGAATGTAATTGGTGACTAATGGACTAATGCTCAATATGTACCCATGTTTAACTATACTACAGGGTATAGTGTGCAATCTAGATTGTGGAGGAAAGAGACTTTAATAATAAAGGCACTTAGAAAGTAGAAGGCACAGGAGTCAAGAGGCTAAAGTGGCACAGCGAGGCAGTAGGCAGGCAAAAACTGAGAAGAGTCGAAGGCAGGGGACTGGCAGCCAGGCCAGCATGAGAGTGCAGGCCAGCATGGCTGAGGCAGTGTGTAGAAAAAAATGAAATGGCCGTTAAAGTGGAAGAAAATAGAAGGCACATGGTCTAGACTGGAGAGGCTGTTTCCTTTCATGTAAAGCTCTGCAACAGGAGTGAGTTAAATCCCATCACGGCAGTTAATTAAATAAATCTGGAATAAAAAGCTAGTATCAGTAAAAGGTGACCGAACTATCGGATTGTTGCAAAAACCCATCTGGTTCATTAATTCCCTTTAGGGAAGGAAATCTGCAGTCCTTACCTGGTCTGGCCTATATGTGATTCCAGACCCACAGCCCTCTGAAACAGCCTAGCAAGCCTCTCTGTTGTAACAAACTGCTACAAAATACAATAATAATAAAACCGGACGGACCACCTGACATCGACCTAGGCACTGGCTTTGGACACGGCAATGGCACACCCAGCCCAGTTGTCCCTGCAAAGTCCTCCTCACCAACATTTGGGGACCTTTGCCAAAATTGTGAGAGCTGTCCCACAGACTAGTCAACCAACAGCCTGACATAGTCGCACTCATAGAATCGTAGCTTTCAGCCAATGTCCCAAACACCTCCATCACCATCCCCGGGTATGTCCTGTCCCACCGGCAGGACAGGCCCACTAGAGGTGGCAGCGCAGTGGTCCACAGTCGGGAGGGAGTACCCTGGGAGCCCTCAGCATTGACTCCGGACCCATGAAGTCTCATGGCTTCAGGTCAAGCATGGGCAAGGAAACCTGCTGATTACCACCTACTGCCCTCCCTCAGCTGATGAATCGGTACTCCTCCATGTTGAACACCACTTGGAAGCACTGAGGGTAGCAAGTGCACAGAATGTACTTTGGGTGGAAGACTTCAATGACCATCATCAAGGGTGGCTCAAAAGCACAACTACTGACCGAGCTGGCCGAGTCCTGAAGGAAATAGCTGCCAGTCTGGGCCTGCGACAGGTGGTCAGAGAACCAATATGACAAAAAAACTACTTGACCTCGTCCTCACCAATCTACCTGTCGCAGATGCATCTGTCCATGACAGTATTGGTGGCAGTGACCACCGTACAGTCCTTGTGGAGATGAAGTCTGTCTTCATACTGAGGACACACTCCATCATGTTGTGTGGCACTACCACCATGTTAAATGGGATAGATTCAGAACAGATCTAGTAGCTCAAAACTGGGCATCCTTGAGACACTGTGGGCCATCAGCAGCAACAGAATTGTATTCCACCATATTCTGTAACTTCATGGCATATCCCTCATTCTACCATTACCATCACGCTAGGGGACCAACCCTGGTTCAATGAGGAGTGCAGACGAGCATGCCAGGAGCAGCACCAGACATACCTAAAAATGAGGTGCCAACCTGGTGAAGCTGCAACATAGGACATGCATGCTAAACAGCGGAAGCAGCATGTTATAGACAGAGCTAAGCAATCCCGCAACTAACGGATCAGATCAAAGCTCTGCAGTCCTGCCACATCCAGTCGTAAATGATGGACCATTAAACAACTAACAGAAGGAGGAGGCTCCATGAATATCCCCATCCTCAATGATGGTGAAGCCCAGTACGCGAGTGCATAAGACAAGGCCGAAGCGTTTGCAACCATCTTCAGGCAGAAGTGCCAAGTGGATGATCCATATCGACCAACGCCTGAGGTCCCCACCATCACAGAAGCCAGTCTTCAGCCAGTTCGATTTATTCCGCGTGATGTCAAGAAATGGCTGAGTGCACTGGATACAGCAAAGGCTATGGGCCCGGACAACATCCCAGCTGTCGTGCTGAAGACGTGTGCTCCAGAACTAGCTGCGCCTCTAGCCAAGCTGTTCCAGTACAGCTACAACACTGGCATCTATCCGACAGGTGGAAAACTGCCCAGATATGTCCTGTTCACAAAAAGCAGGACAAATCCAATCTGGCCAATTACCCCCACCCCATCAGTCTACTCTCAATCATCAGCAAAGTGATAGAAGGTGTCGTTAGCAGTGGTATCAAGTGGCACTTACTCACCAATAACCTGCTCATCGATGCCCAGTTTGGGTTCCACCAGGACCACTCCGCTCCAGACCTCATTACAGCCTCAGTTCAATCATGGACAAAAGAGCTGAATTCCAGTGGTGAGGTGAACGTGACTGCCCTTGACATCAAGACTGAGTGTGGCATTAAGGAACCCTCGTAAAACTGAATTCAATGGGAATCAGCGGGGTTGGGGTGGGGAGGGGAACTCTCTGCTGGCTGGAGTCATACCTAGCACAAAGGAAGATGGTTGTGGCTGTTGAAGGTCAATCATCTGAGCCCCAGGACATCACTGCAGGAGTTCCTCAAGGCAGTGTTTTAGGGCCAACCATCTTCAGCTGTTTCATCAATGACCTTCCCATTCAACATAAGGTCAGAAGTGCGGATGTTCGCACAGTGTTCAGTTCCATTCACAACTCCTCAGATAATGAAGCAGTCCATGCCTGCATGTAGCAAGACCTGGACAACATTCGGGCTTCGGCTGATGTGTGGTGTGAATGCTGCTTGCCACTTAAGTGCCAGGCAATGACTATCTCCAACAAGTGAGAGTCTAACCGCCACCCCTCGACATTCAACGGCATTACCATCGGCGAGTCCCCCAGCATCAATATCCTGGGGTCACCATTGACCAGAAACTTAACTGGACCAACCACATTAATACTGTGGTAACAAGAGCAGGTCAGAGGCTCGGTATTCTGTAGCGATTGTCTCACCTCCTGACTCCCCAAAGCCTTTTCACCATCTACAAGGCACAAGTCAGGAGTGTGATGGAATACTCTCCACTTGCCTGGATAACTGCAGCTCCACCAACAAAGCTCGACACCATCCAGGACAAAGCTGCCCGTTTGATTGGCACCCTGTCTACCACCTTAAACATTCACTGCCTCCACCACTGGCGTACCGTGGCTGCAGTGTGTACCATCTACAAGATGCGCTGCAGCAACTCCCCAAGGCTTCTTTGGCAGCACCCCCCAAACCCACGACCTCTACTATCTAGAAGGACAAGGGCAGCAGGCGCATTGTTACTCCATCAGTTACTGGTTCCCCTCCAAGTTACACACCATCCTGACTTGGAAATATATCACCGTTTCTTCATTGTCGCTGGGTCAAAATCCTGGAACTCTCTCCTTAACAGTACTGTGCGAGTACCATTACCACACGGACTGCAGCGGTTCAGGGAGGCGGCTCACCACCACCTTCTCGAGGGCAATAGGGATGGTCAATAAATGCTGGCCTCGCCAGCGATGCCCACATCCCAGGAATGAATAAAAAAAATTAGTTTGGGAGAACGCTTTGAGCAAAAAGTGCACCCCTACAATTACTTTCTCTTTGATATTTGTAAAACTGAGCTTTCTCTGGTATTTCCTTTTTTTCGTTCTTTTGGAGAAGATTTGTATTGTTGTCCATCTGCTTGTAAATCTTGACTTGTTGCTTCAGTAACCTAGAGGAGTTGTGCTTACCTGCAGATTACTTACTTTTTTTGTAATATATTAAAAACCCAGAATATTTATGTTTACAGGCCTGCTTTTGAATCGTGAATGACATGACAGTAGTCAGAAAGATTATCAGCTACTTTGTTGCACTGACCAATCCCAGGCTCTTTGCATTTGTTTTCTCTCTCCGTGTCTGTGGAGTTATTGCTGTTTTAACAGATACTGAACAAAGATGCAAAAAGACAATAGCTTGCAATGGAAGTGTTTTTTGAGGATAATACTTCTCTGATTGCCTTCTCTTTCAAAAAGAAAAATATGACTTTATTAAACCAAACTTCTAATCTGATTGATTGATTATTTCCCAAAATGTGAGCCATCCATGTATGACTACTTTATTTTTGTGTGTAACATACATACATTCTCACAAATGTAACAGTGCTATTGAGAGTTAATTGCCACATAGATTGGAGGTTTGACATTTGCTGTGACTTCTAACAGTGCAGTGTCAGCGGACTACTCCCACACATCCTACATCTGACATTTTAAGCAGAGTAAGAACAGAAATATCCTTACACTAGGATATTTAGCAATTGTGACCCTTTTTATTTCATTATCACCCATGACTAGCCTTTTTTATTTAATGGTAAGAAAATCTGTCAAATTTGCCAGTTTGTGGATTCCTCACATAAGTCATTTTGTAGCCAAAAACTGAAATGAGCAGTTTTCCTCGGGGAATGTTACTGATACGCTGTGTGTTAATGGAACGTTTAAAGTGATGTTTCCTAGATACGTCTCCTGCCTCAGTCAACAGCTGGTACCAAACACTGGATTCAGACATCTTTCCTGTCTCACTTTTTCCGAATACTGTCATAGGACTGTGGTGGTGTTTAATGGACTTACTGTTTATCCCATGTGCTGTATGCTTAGGAGTCGCTCCAGGCAATAGTCCTTCCAGCTGCCATTAAACCTCAAGCCTTCAAACAAGCTGTTTTCTTCATTTGTACCTGATGACATAATATAGCTTGTTTTGGCAGTGGTTCTAACGGTAGTTTTTTCCCACTTATTTATTCTGTTACTACTGCTTGCTGATGTAGGAGTAAATTATTTGCTGTGTTCTCAATGACTTCCTCAACACATCAGATGCAAAAAAAAATGAGTGGAAGCCATGTGGCATGTTTGTTGTCTTGAGAAAACACTTGAACGTACAGAGGTTTTAAAGAGTGCTGAGGAATTACTTAACAGCACCATCAGTAGCAGAAATCATTTGAAAACCAGTTGATTCTCGCTTCTGCAACCTGACATTTGCTTTAACAAATCATATGAATTCCCACACAGCTCACTGAAAATCCCAGCTAATGTAGTAACTGAAGCTTCTACCACATAACTATCCATCTGTGTCGTTAAATCAGGATTTCGCTCAGGCCTTAAAAATAAATGTTTGTCTTTTGTCAGTCTAGGCCAAGGAAGGGAGCTTATCATTCAGATGGTTGTGAAAACCCACATGTCACCACAACTGTATGTGTCTGGTGGGACGGGGAGCTGTGGGCTTAGTAATAAATGGTCACAATAAAGAGATGATTAAATTAGTTATAAAATACTTAGCTATTTTAAAAATCCCATCAAACTGAATAATTATCCCCTGTGCTTGTATTGTGACATAATTTACAGATAATGGAGGACACAATTGTGATCAGTAGTTTTATTGTTTCATATAGGCTGAACTGATCATCTTGCCAATAAAATCAAGGAGCACTTATGTGCTAATGAGTTCTTGTTGATGTGATAGCTTTAAAATGAAGTTGACCACAATACAGTTAGTCTTATTGGCAGTTAGTTGAATTTATACATGTGTAGAAAAGGAGGAGGGGTTGTAGGATTTGGTTTTATGTTAATAGGGTCAATATTTTTTTGTATTCTAGGGATGTTTACTGCCCATCTCTCGTTGCCCCGAGGCTATTATGAATCAACCACATAGTGCAGCACTGGAGTCACATGTAGGCCAGACCAGATCGGGTTGGCAGCTTCCTTTCTGTGAAGGACATTAGTTACCCAGTTAGATTTTATGACAATCCGTCATTTCTGGTGCTGTCCCATAACTATGACCAGTTAATTTTCTTTTCCTCCATTCCTCCCATCATTTCATATTTTTTTTTAAAAACTGTGTGAATTCGTGAGTTACTATTAGAACTTTATTATTGTGATGTGTAGAAACACATTTGGAATATATACATTATACTTTGCTGGAAGAGCTCATTCTTTGGTGTCCTATGAAGGCAAATTCAGTTGTATTACAGGAACAAGTGCTTAAACGTGCAAATTAAAATAAAAACAATTGAGTTTTGCCAGATTGTGTTCGAAGATTCCTCCAAATTTAAACTTCATGTAAACAAGCCACTTCCTTGTATTTAGTACCATATCCAATGTGTACAAGCACAAGTGGTGTGATTTTTGAATGGTGGTGAACTACTACATTTCTGCCTTCACTTTGAGCATAGAACTTGTATATTACAGGTTTGTATATTGTGCAATAGAATTTTGAAATTAGGTTAAGCTCTTACAGTGCAGACTGTATCTCTGCTCATTTGGCAGCTGATTTGATAACATTACTTTGTGACATGAAGAGATTCATCTGGTTTCAAGTTATAATCATTTTACATTGTATATTTCTTTAAATTAATTTAGAGTTGGGGATGTGTCCGCTGTGGCTCAGTGGTTAGCACTCTCGCCTCTGAGTCAGAAGATTGTGAGTTCAAGTCTCACTCCAGGGACTTGTGCACATAAAGCTAGGCTGACACTACAGTGCAGTGCTGAGGGGGTGCTGCACTGTCGGAGGTGCCGTCTTTCGGATGAGACGTTCTCTCAGGTGGACGTAAAAGATCCCAAAGCACTATTTCGGAGAAGAGCAGGGTAGTTATCCCCGGTGTCCTGGCCGATATTTATCCCTCATTCTACATAACAAAAACAGATTGTCTGGTCATTATCACATTGCTGTTTGTGGGAGCTTGCTGTGCGCAAATTGGCTGCCGCGCTTCCCACATTACAACAGTGACTGTGCTCCAAAAATACTTCAATGGCTGTAAAGGCAACTGGTGGTCGTGAAAGGCGCCATATAAATGTAAATCTTTCTTTTAAGCACTGGGCATTTTAAAGTGGAAACAGTGGCTGTTGCTGTGTCTGTTAAGAATTCCTTTGAAGGACTAATTAATGTCATTCACATCTGCCTGTCAGAGTGGGCTTTGCTATTCATAGAGGATTCTCCACTATTTTTTGAGTTTGTCTGCAGACAGTCCCTCATGAGGCCAAAATTGATTTGATTAATCATCTAGACACCTATGATTGCTTATGACCAAACCATTTGTGTAATTTGTTAGACATCACAAAACCTGTCCAGATGATAAATATAATTTTGACCACTAGGCTACTAATTGCCTTTAGTTAGTGTGTTGTATTTGCCATTATTCCTGGCCTTTGCAAGGCTCAATACAAGCATGCTTTCAAACTCACTGTATGTTTTGAAATGCCGAAGCCTTTAACTGTAACAGCTGTCCAGTGACGAGTGATCTACTATCAAGACTGTTCTCTATTTGTGGCAGCCTTGCTTTCTGAGGAGGTGCGAAAATTGCTTGAATTAGGTACCCGAGACAGTTGTGAGTTTATGAAATCTAACTTGATCTATAGTTCTGTATCAGATTCAATTGCTTTCCATATCGCTTTGGTTCATTGGGTCAAGTAGCATTTCTTAAATCGCTGTGGCAAGGTGGGACTCCATGGTGACTGAGGTATGTTCTACACAAAATTATCAAAGGATGTGAAGAATCTCAAATACTTTGTTTCAAAACCATTGTTATTTTTATCCACTGATTTATTTTTGCTTTTGCAGAGGTTTACACTTTACATTAAACTCAGATTAGTAGCTTAGTACTTTAAGTCTGAGCTACACAGTCTGTCAATGTGGTGTTTTTCCATTTTTCAGTGAGATTGTGAGTATATGGTGACCTCCTGTGCTATTTTTGGAATATAACCCGGTATAAGAGTACACTATTCACCCTGTGGCACGCTACTCTCTAAACATCATATATATATAACCTGGTATAAGAGTACACTATTCACCCTGTGGCACGCTACTCTCTACACATATATATAACCCGGTATAAGAGTACACTATTCACCCTGTGCCACGCTACTCTCTAAACATCATATATATAACCCGGTATAAGAGTACATTGTTCACCCTGTGCCACGCTACTCTCTAAACATCATATATATAACCCGGTATAAGAGTACATTATTCACCCTGTGCCACGCTACTCTCTAAACATCATATATATATAACCCGGTATAAGAGTACATTGTTCACCCTGTGCCACGCTACTCTCTAAACATATATATATTAACCCGGTATAAGAGTACACTATTCACCCTGTGCCACGCTACTCTCTAAACATATATATATATAACCCGGTATAAGAGTACATTATTCACCCTGTGCCACGCTACTCTCTAAACATATATATATATATATAACCCGGTATAAGAGTACATTATTCACCCTGTGCCACGCTACTCTCTAAACATATATATATATAACCCGGTATAAGAGTACATTATTCACCCTGTGCCACGCTACCCTCTAAACATATATATATATAACCCGGTATAAGAGTACATTATTCACCCTGTGCCACGCTACTCTCTAAACATATATATATATAACCCGGTATAAGAGTACATTATTCACCCTGTGCCACGCTACTCTCTAAACATATATATATATAACCCGGTATAAGAGTACATTATTCACCCTGTGCCACGCTACTCTCTAAACATATATTGCTTGGCTCCTCTTCCGCTTCTTCCTCAAAATCTGATATCTGACTAATCTAACATAAGACAGTGTGAAGTAATTACTTCATAACTAATTCCTTTGTCCCTGGAGACCAGCTTCCCAATATATTAAGTGGATCAATGCTTCTACATCCTTTGTTTAATGTGTAAATATTTGAGAAATTCCTTTATTGTGATGTTCTTAGCAATTTTACATTTAGAGTTTCTCATTACTTACTTCACTCACTTTTGCTTATCTTTATAATTTACCCAATCCTGCAGTCTATTTGATTTTTAAAAACTGAGAAACTCGGCTTATCTCCAATATAAATCTTTACAGCCATATTTAATGACATTGCCCGTTAATCTGTTTTGATTAGGCAGTAATGAATTTCAGTTGTAGATATTTTAATTAAAAATAAATAAAAACCTGCCTTTTTGTTGCTAAGTGAAACAGCGCATGAAAAATGTAAGAGCGCAATAAGCATCATGGAATAGTTGTTAACCAGCACAATCAACTTCACAATGCAGTGCTAACATTGCTTTAAGTACTTCCCACTTTCCATTGTAGATTTCCCAACCATTAGTGTGTTCCAGTGAACCTTTTTATTTTTAACTAATTTTGCTTTCTGATAGTCTTCCCTTATGAATCCTAGATGTTTTCATACTTCTGCTTTATAAACATATTGGGATTATTACTAAAGATTAGATTCAGAATACCTACTGATTACATTGTATTATCTACTGAGTAAGGAAGCAATCCTGCAATGTCCCTAGAAATTTGTATTCCTTTTGTGTCTTCCACTTTAGTTTTTCTTCTACTGTTTTCCCAATCAAGATTTAGGAATTGAAATTAATATTAATTAAAATTTGGGCCTTTATATAAGACTCACTGGTTTCCAAAAAAAAAAGAAAATGTCTATACTTCCCTAACCTTCCCTATACTTCCCCGGTGTCCTGGCCAATATTTATCCCTCAATCAACATAACAAAAACAGATTATCTGGTCATTATCACATTGCTGTTTGTGGGAGCTTGCTGTGCACAAATTGGCTGCCGCGTTTCCCACATTACAACAGTGACTACACTCCAAAAGTACTTCATTGGCTGTAAAGCGCTTTGAGACGTCCGGTGGTCGTGAAAGGCGTTATATAAATGCAAGTCTTTTTTTAACCAGCAGGTCTGTACCAACAGCTAATAATTGTTGGATTGATTGATGACATCAATCTAAATCATGTAGGGTTGACACCAGAGATAAATTTACTTGTTGGTTTATTAAATATCAACAGAAAGTACAAGAAAGTCTACATTTATATACTCTCAAGTAGGATACCCATAGGGGACTGCGAGGCTTACTTAAGCAATTGAACAGCAGATTCATTTGTGTAATTCTTGATATGGTCCCATTCTCAACAATGTGGTTTAGGTCCATTTGCTATATTTAACATTTTTATTTGATTTAAATTGCAGTTCAGCAGCATCTTTTGGGATGTCCAGGTAGGAAAGATTGAAGTGTTGTGTTGGGGCCTGATTTCTGTGCATGTTCAACTTGGAGAGTGCACTAAAATGAAATGCATGCTCCTTGCTGTGTGTGTTTCCTTCTGTGATTATGCTACACAGTAAACTATTAAAGAGATCATTCAAAGAAATCTAATTATAATTTTACTGGTGCTGTGGCAAGAGTTTGTGTGGTTTGCGAAGACGAGGAACATCCTGTAGAACTTTTAAGGCTAATATCAGGTCTCTTGAGATTAATCCAGTGTAAGTTATGTTGTAAGTTAAGAAATCATTATTAAAAGAGACTGGATGCTTTTCTGAAGTTGTACTACACTGTTGATTGAGGCAATGTAGAAGGACAGAATCACTAGAATCTCAAAGTAACTTGTCAACATTGATGGGATATGTCTGGTACTAATTGATCACTGAAACTGTAAATTCTTTACTTATTCATAGCTGCTTTATTTTAATGTGATAATATAGACGATTCTTGAAACACTGCAGGTTGCTCACAGTAGAACCCTGCAATGTCCAGATTGATGCACAGTATGCTCCTTATTTACTTGGCTGGTAAGAGTGAATTGACATTTTCATTTTGTAATGGCATGTTAGCTGTTCAGAAAAATGTTGGTAGGCCAGAATATTATGCAGTCAATTAAAACTGGCAAGAGTAGTGGGGGCCTTTTTGTATATTATTGG
This sequence comes from Somniosus microcephalus, assembly GCF_052327205.1. Classification (NCBI taxonomy): domain Eukaryota; kingdom Metazoa; phylum Chordata; class Chondrichthyes; order Squaliformes; family Somniosidae; genus Somniosus; species Somniosus microcephalus. Next base: position 175,446,417 of record NC_140996.1, on the reverse strand, counting down.
GACGATTCAATCTTGGGCCCCGATTTTCCTGAAGGTGCGGGGAATTGTCGGGTTCCCCGAATGTCGGGTTCTGACCCGAATCTAAATGGGTCAGCCAGCTGCACGCAATTTTCCCTCAATTGGCCAATTAATTTCCAGCGTGTGGGAACCCTTGCTAAGTGTCCAATTCCAGTCAGAAAGCCCCACATTATGATGTCATCATTTGTGGTGCTTTTAAAGTCTCCAGCAAGCTTCTCAACCTCTGCAGGCTTCCCAACCAGCCGGACAGAATGGCAGAGGAGCCTGCACCAGCTGCTGCCAGCGGCAGAGGCCGAGCTGCCGCCAAATTTGACGATACCTCATTGCAGACATTGGTGGATGGGGTTAGGGCCCACAGGGAGGTCCTCTTCCCTAGCTCAGGGAGGAAGAGGCCTCCCAAAGAGACCAGGGCTGCATGGATGGAGGTGGCTGCAGAGGTCAACTCTCGGAGTCGCCCATCGGACCTGGATGCAGTGCAGGAAGCGCTTCCATGACCTTCACTGTACAGGAAAAATAAGTATGAAGTTTCCATCACCCTCAACCTGATCCCCATTGCCTTTCCCCAACAGCACTCAGCTTCAGCAATCACTTCCTCCACATCCCACTTCACAGTCACATCCATGCACCCTTACCCATTCCCTCTCTCTCTCTGCTCACATTCACATAACTATTCCACCATGCAGCCCTCACACTGCCTCTCACTCTGATGCTTGGAACACAACTGACAACACACAGGGAGGGCCCTTGGTCTTGCAGCCTCACACCATCTTTGTCTCCTTCGAAGTATCTATGCTATGCAATCTCTACACTCACTCCTGCACTCTCACTCAAACTCCACTTGTCTCCCTCATTGCAGGAAAAGAGAGCTCACAATAGGAGAGAGCGAGCGAGGACTGGAGGAGGACCATCCTCAATCGCCCACCTGACTCCCTGGGAGGAAGCAGTGATGGAGATTGTCGGGGCTGACGTGGCTGCGGAAGCTGGGGCAGAAGAGACAGGAGCAAGCCCGCAAGCTGGTGACAGAATAGTTTCCCATCTCTTTCATTGACATAGCATGAGTTGCTGATATGATTCTGAAGCTACATCATTTGGACTTATGAGCATCTGCCAAATCCAATGTGCAAGTAGCCTTGGCATCACATCTCTAACTCTTTCCTTTACTCCCCACAGGACCATCTGGAGCCCCCGTCGTCACTGCCGAGGAGGAAGAGGCTTTGCAGCCAGACTCCTCGGAGGAAGCTCCAGCCTCTGAGGGCACAGCGTCAGCAGAAGTAAGTGCACCCAGCACCGGCGCAGACACTCGCACCTCGGGGGGGGCCTTCGGGACATAGAGTAGTGTTGTCACCTAGTATTTCACAGCTCACAAGTGAGCATCAGCAGATTGTGGAGACAGGGACAGCAGTGGAGAGTCCTCGTCGGAGGGCACAGGCCTCTGCCAGCTCAGCTCAACTGCATGTCGACCCTATGCCTCTGGGTCCATCCGCAAGAGAGGAGGTGATGGATCTCTATGCACAGATGCAGGAGTCTCTGGCAGGTTTTGTCTCCAGGGTCGCTGTGAGTGTGGAGCGAATGGAGGAGTCCATGGCGAGCATGAGCAGAGCCTTATTGGAGTCATTGGTGCATGAAAGCATCACCACGGAAAGGATGGCTACCTCCGAGGAGAGGAGGGCTGCGGCCGAGGAGAGGAGGGCTGCGGCCATGGAGGAGCTTAGTCGCCAGGGTATCGAAAACACGATGAGTGCTCAGAATAGAATGACCTCTCTTGAGGAGCGATGAGCATCTATTGAGCACCGAAACCAGACCTTCATGGAGGTCCCTCTGAGCAGGACTTCCAGTGCAGAGACGGGTCCCCATGGCCCCCCTGATGTGCAGCAAGGTGCTCTCCAGCCACTTGCAGGCGCTGAGGGGGAGCTGACCCATAAGAGGGAGGTTGTTGGCACACCTCAAGGAAGTGGGGGCTCCTCTCCACGCGCTCACACTTCCATGCCACTTCAGAGCCCCGCCGGAGTCCACACCCAAGTGAGATAGGAGTCTCAACCCCTGCACAGCCGCAGGAGCAGCAGACTGCTGGCAAGCCCTCACAGGCTAGCCACCCCAGAGGATGCCCGCCAAAGGTATCGAGACAGGAGCAGCAGGAAAGTGAGCAAGGGGCCTCCACAACTATCCCTCCTCGTCCTTCATGACTTGTCTGCAGCCTTTGACACGCTTGATCACTCCATCCTTCTCCAATGCCTCTCCACCATCGTCCAGCTGGGTGGGACTGCCCTCGCCTGGTTCCATTCTTATCTATCTAATCATAGCCAGAGAATCACCTGCAATGGCATCTCTTCTCACCCCCGCATTGTTACCTCTGGTGTTCCCGAAGGATCTATTCTTGGCCTCCTCCTATTTCTCATCTACATGCTGCCCCTCGGCGACATCATCTGAAAACACAGTGACAGTTTCCACATGTATGCTGATGAAACCCAGCTCTACCTCACCACCACTTCTCTCAACCTCTCCACGGTCTCTAAATTGTCAGACTGCTTGTCCGACATCCAGTTCTGGATGAGCAGAAATTTTCTCCAATTAAATATTAGAAAGACCGAAGCCATTGTTTTTGGTTCCCGCCACAAACTCTGTTCCCTAGCCACTGACTCCCTCCCTCTCCCTAACATCTGTCTGAGGCTGAACCACACTGTTCGCAACCCTGATGTCATATTTGACCCTGAAATGAGCTTCCGACCACATACCACACAGCCGCGGCAAAACTAAGACCGACTATTTCCACCTCCGTAACATCGCCCGTCTCCGCCCTTGCCTCAGCTCATCCGCTGCTGAAACCCTCATCCCATGCCTTTGTTACCTCTAGACTTGACTATTTCAGCGCACTCCTGGCTGGCCCACATTCTACCCTACGTAAACTTGAAGTCATCCAAAACTCGGCTGCCCATGTCCTAATTTGCACCAACTCCTGTTCACCCATCCATAGCCTCGCCCCTCCCTATCTCTGTAATCTCCTCCAGCCCCACAGCCCCCCGAGATATCTGCGCTCCTCTAATTCTGCCCTCTTGAGCATCCCTGATTATAATCGCTCAACCATTGGTGGCCGTGCCTCCTGTTGCTTAAGCCCTAAGCTCTGGAATTCCCTGCCTAAACCTCTCCGCCTCTACCTCTCTTTCCTCCTTTAAGATGCCCCTTAAAAACTACAGGAAACTTTCGATTAACCGGCCCCTAAATAACCGGAAATGTCAGTTAACCGGCAAAATTCAGGAGTAGGTTCAGGTAACTTTTATTACTTTTTTTACTCCATTTGTTGCTGTGCAAGGGTGTAGCTGCAGCTGTTGCTAAGCTACAGAGACGCTTGTTCTGAAGCTGTTGCTAAGCTGTTGCTAAGCAACAGGGTTTGTTGCTTTATACGGAGCTCTCCGCTCCGTATCTTTTACTATAGCGTTCGGTTAGCTGGAATTTTTGATGAACCGGCACCACGTCGGTCCCGTCCGTGCCGGATACCAGAAAGTTTCCTGTACCTCTTCTCTTTGACCAAGCTTTTGGTCACCTGCCCTAATTTCTCCTTATGTGGCTTGGTGTCAATTTTTTTGTCTTATACTCCGGTGAAGCGCCTTGGGATGTTTTACTATGTTAAAGGTGCTATATAAATACAAGTTGTTATCGTTCTTAAAACTGAGGTTCAAGTAAAAATACCAAACATACTAAATGATTGCTTCCTGAAAGTATTCACTAAACAGAGCATAGTGGTTATACCATCCATCATAGCAGGTGCTACAACTAAACAATGACTTACATCACACTTGCATGAATATCCTAGAGTGGCTTAAGGGTTCAAAACCAATAAATCACCAAGGATGGATGCTATATACTTGAGGGTGTTAAGTGAGACTGGTCAAATTTACAAAGTATTGGTAGGCAATGTTCCCCCTAATTTTTTTGCATAGCCCATTCAAAGCTTCGCGCATGTGTGAAATTTCACATTGGAAAAGCCGGCCCAGGCTGCACGGGACCGGTAGACAGCTGCGTGGAGGAAACGTTGCTGGTAGTTATCATGAGGGAGTCAATGGACTGGAAACAAGAGAATGTGATATCTATATTCAAGAAGGGGATTAAGAAACTTGGATAACTGCACATTCATTCGTCTTGCATTTGTAACTGGTAAATAATAGAATTGATCATTAGGAGCAAATAACCTAGTAAGTGTCTTTGTCACTAAGCTTGAGACTATTTGTTCAGCTGCCTCTGCTGCTTCTTCCCTTTCCCCTTGCCCACTAAGCAAACTTCCCCCTCCCCCTCCCCAAGGTTCTTTACTGCCCCAGCCCTGATCCTGTGTCCTTCTCTAGTTTCTCGCCCATCTCCCCCCATGCCCTCTCTGAGCTTATCTTGTCCATGAGAGTCACCTGCTATTTCCTTGGCCCCATTCCCATTAAACTACTGAGCACCCATTGTCCCTTCCTGGCCCACATAATAGCTAACATTGCAAATGATTCTGTAAAGTTCAGCTTATACAAAACTCTGCTGCTCGCATCCTATTCCACAGCAAGTCCTGCTCACCTTTCGCTCCTGTCTTTGTTGAGATACATTGGCTCATAATTTTAAATTGGAAGTGTTGAAGCATTATCATCCTTGTTTTTACATCTCTTCCAGGCCTTGGCCCTCCTAACTCTATAACCTTCTCTAGCCCCACAACCCCCCCCCCCCCCACCCCAGCAAAATCTCTGAACCTCCAACTTGCCTCTTGTTCTTCCTCCTTTCACGCCACTATTGGCGGCCGTTCTTTGATCTGTCTAGGCCCCAAGGTCTGGAATTTCCTCCCTAAACCCCTTCACCTCCCTCTCCGCCAAGACCCTCCTTAAAACCCATCTCCATTATCAAGCTTTTTGTTACCCCCTCCTAATATCTCCTTCTTTGTCTGGGCATATATTTTTGACTGATTATGCCTTTTCAAAGAGCCTTGGGATATTTTTCTATGTTAATAAAAGTATATAAATGCACGTATTGTTGTTGTAAATGGCACTGCTTCCAGGGCTTAAATCTTTACAACTGAGTGCAGTATTCAAGGCCTGACCAGGGTACTTTACAGCTTCAGCATGACAGCCTCAGACTTGTATTCTATTGATCTGGCATTCTGCTTGCTTTGTTATTACTGTTTTGCAATGACTGGACGTGGCCAGTGTTGAATCTACCCACCGGCCAACCGGCGTGTTCTATCAGCCAGCTGCCCAAAGTTCTCCGGGGTGAGTGGTGGAGGAAATCTGCCCCATGGAATTCCTCTATCCAGTGCATTCTAGTCTCTAATTTAAACCACATGATTTCTCATATAATTTATCCCTCTGAGAATTATGATAAATGGATACCACCACAGACTTGCAGTTTCTTTGTAAAAGTTCCTCCCTGTGATATTTTTTAAAATACTGAAACAATGTCATATTGGTTAGGTTACATAGGAATATGGAACCTCAATTTGTACATTTACCCATAATTGTTAGTAGGAACAAGAAGTCACGCTAACCAAGAATGAGAAACCTATTTACTAGTTGCACAGAGATAAACATGGTGATTATCTTCAAGACTGTGGGGAAGAAGGGCAGTTTTGGTGTTTTGTGACTGTTTTAGGAAGACAAGCAAATCTGCCCAGCATTCTCTGCTGAATCAGCCACCATGCTAACACAAAATTTTCTTCCAGCGGGAAAATAACAGGTCCATTGAGAATTCAGCTGTATTCCTTGTTGCTTACCGCCTTAACTACTAGAGGTAAGCCACTTAACTTGAGCAGATAACTTTCTTTCCCACTTGCGACCAGATGGTTAACAGACAACGAAGGTGTCAACAGGTGACGCAGCAGAAACATCAGCCTTGTATGAGTTTGTAAAACAATTTACAAAATTACAAAGTGTATTCCTGAGCACAAAAAAACAAGATGTCTGCCAGTCAGCACTGTCAATGTGATTGGACCATTATTCCCATGAAAGTTAAGTTTCCACAGTAGCAAACAGTGCTGAACATGCTTCAATGCTGGACAAAAACATTGGAACAAAACAACACACTGACGTGCCAGAGGCCAAAGACTAAATGTGCAGGAAAAAAGGCTGCCACAGTATGAAGCTTGGATCTGATACCATCTATCATTCCGGTGAGTGCTGCATTGTTTTAGTAAATCCATGTTCTGTTATATATAGTGTCAAGTATTACCATTGCAGAATATGCAGTCCAATAATATATGCAAGTCCTTTCATATATGAGTGGATTATTTTGATCCAGAATCTATTGTTTCACATAAGTTTAACACTATTAGCTTGTTCGAAGTTCCTACAAATTCTTCACAGTTAAGGAAAACTTCTGTCCTTGTACCTTCACAGATGATTCTTCCACATCTGTATCCTCGGTGTCACAACATTGTTATCACTGAGCCAAAGGAGAACGTATTTACCAGCTTGAAGAACCTAGCATGGCTGAAGAAGGCACCGAGACCAAAGAGGTGGAGGAAAGATTCTACATCATGCAGCTAGGTAACAGAAGACAATCTCCCATGTGGACATATCTTTCATGGGGCCAACTCGTAAAAAGGCACACATCAGTCAGATTGCACAGTTAATGTCCCTTTATCTTTTCCACTACAATTCCACATGTAGTCGAGGGAGAACTTAATATTTCACACATGACTGTGCAATATGGGTTCAGCCAATCTGGGGAAGTGTAGGATTTGACTTGAATCTTGTCATTCATGTGGAAATGACTTATGAAATGATACTGGGCGGCCTGCTGGTGGCGCTGTCCAGGGAGAGTATAAATACTCGGGCATGGGCCCAGCTTGCTCAGGACATTCTTTAACAGGAACTAGTGAAGGACATAACTAGATCTCCATGTTGAAAAACAGTTGATTAAAGCCTTGTTTAATACTTAGACCAAGTGCCTAGTAGTTTTCTTACATCAGGGTTGTTCTGGATGGATGAATTAAGATGGGCTGAATGACATTCATCATCTAACAATTTTATGATTGTGTGCCATCAGTACATAGCAAATATTTAGCAAATTGTGGGGCCTAATCTGAGCATGTAGTCTCCACAAGATCTCCTCTTTGCTATGATAGAATGTCATCTTTCAGACCCCATTAGATTGGCAGAAGACCATACTGAGGGGACCGTTGGTACATTCTTAGAATGCCAGATTACTCTCAGTGCCAACTATCTTGAGAGTAACCCTGTGATGGTACCTCCACTGAGGCTTCCCTCCAAAGCTCCTAAATCAGAAATATCTAAAACCTGTACAAAACAAAATGCAATGGTAATATAGTGAAAATCAAATTTTAGTGCTATGATTTATGTTTCTCAAAATTAATATCACAGTTGTGTATATAGTTCATCTTTACAACTGTTTCATTGATTTATTCGGTAGTGCCTTACTCCATTCAAATATTTCTTGTAAATATTCTTACATGATTTAAGGTTAAAAGTTATGTTAATTCAGCTTCATTTAGTTTGTAATAAATGTTATCTTTTTTCCCCCCACTGTCAAATTTTCTGTTATTTTGGAATAAAAATGTTATATCGAGCACTCTTTCTGTGTCCCATTTTGGCGCTGATGTTCTTTCCTTCATGTTTTGTATCAATTGCAGATGACTCAATGTGTCAGTGCAACCTGATGTGTGGTCATTGATGTGTTTCTCAAATATTTTGTCTTGTAATTTGTATTGTGCTACTTCACAAATCTTTCTAATAAAAGTTTGTGTGACCATCGAGCCATAAAATGTGTAGTTCATATTGAGACAGTAGTTATGTTTTTTTCTACTTTTCTAGTCACCCAATTGTATTGTACAAAATCCTTCTCCCTAGTTTCCCTAGCTGCTTTTGTGATTCATCCGGCTAGATGTGGAGGCATCTATAAATGTAGGGTAGTGACAGGTGCGTAGCAAATGCCTCGGGTGTCATTCAATGCACTTATATTGATTGGCCCGTTATGAATACCTTTTTCTCATCTAAATTATATGGCATGTTAAGCCTCAAAGCAATACCCATCCTCATTACTTTATATGATGCGATTTAAATGCAAGGAAACAACAAAGTGGCAAACTCTCAAGCAAACCTATTTAATGCATGAAGCCTTTTACTTGCAAATAAAACAGTTGGTTACTTCTAAGGAGCTTACTTCAGCAGGCCAAGTCCCAGGACTGCTTTGTGCTAACATTATATGGGTGAGGTGCACCCTGTGGGCAGAAACTTGCATGAAGTCAGAAGATTCAATTTGGGACCTGTTTTAAATCAGGAAAATATTTAAAGAGACCCACACATGTCCATAGCAGAGATTCATTTTTAGGGCCAAATCATCTGACTGAAAATCGGAAGGACTGCAAATCAATTTTAACAACCCATGTCTGCCACCAACAAGGCTCTGCGGAGCCTCAGAAAATTGGATCTATTTGGAATAATGGTAACAGAATCTCTGGGCTGGATTTTATGAATGGAGACGTGTTGGAGGCGGGACTGCTGCTTGCCGGGTTTTAGTCCTGCCTCTAGCGATGTCTGGCCAACCCACGCTATTTTCCATTGATTGGCCTTGTTAAGCCCGCCCTTTGGGTACAGTTGCATAGATGCTGCTGCCCTCCAATGTTTCACCCAGGTTTACATCCTTTGTGCATCAGTCTGGACAGTCAGGCTGATTTTAACTGGCTGAAATTGGTGTTAAGGGAGTGATAATGGCCTCAAAAAGGGGCCGCTCGACTTACCACCCCGTGAAAGGGGCCTTCCCTTGAATGTCTGTGGGTTTCAGGTGGTAGGCTTCTTAATTATGCAAATCGGGGTCCTACGACGTAGTTGGGGCACCAGTTGCAATTTTAAGATACATGTGGCGGAATGTGCATGGTGGATGCTTTACCCATGTATCCTGGCTTCAGGTGGCCTGAGCAGCATTCCTTAAAGGGACCGCTTCTGGCCATTCTCAAAACAGCCCCAAAACTCGTTCAACTTCATATTTTTGTGGAGCCAGAAGGAGCTCTGCCCCCGCTCCCCAGGGCCTACTTGCTGGCTGGCTAGAAGCAAGCTGCTTCGGGAAGCCAATTTGGTGCCCGCAGCTCGCCGGTTCCATTAAATGAAGCCCGGGGCTTAAAATGGCTCTGTCCTCTTTGCTCCTAGAATGGCTGGCTCTCTGGCGCACTCCACCGGTCGGCCGCCTAGAAGTTAAAATCTGCCTGAGTGAGTGAAAGGATGCTATTCGACGGCAGGGTCATCATTGTCACACTCAATCTTATTTTACCATGATGTCCACATGTGCACAATTTCTAGCAGAGGTTTTTAAGACAGTGATCAATTATAAGGACTTTGGCTCATATTTTCCTCTCCCAAGCCTAGTGGATTCTGAGGCCATTTGAGTTACATAACTGCCTCTTCCCTGAGATCAATTAGCTCAGCACAGAACCGGAATCAAAACTGGGACTCTACCACACCAAGTGTGCAATTTTTTCATTGAGCTATAAAGGGTGCTATTCTAAAGTGGCAGTGGTGATTTGTTCTGCTATCATGGCTTTAGAATTTTTATGTAACAAACCATATCCCCTGTATTTTCTTAGATAACACGGTATTTGTGTTTCAACCAGACACTATGCAATTATAATGCTGACATTTTTCCATTGCTGACTTCAAACTGCAATAGTTCTGGGTATTTGGCCTAAATTTAAGACAACAGTGAGTTATCAACCTGGTTAGAATTATACTGTATTCACCTCATACTGCTGCTGCATTGGGCTGAAAGCACTGGACTTCCTGACACCTGCTGGCACAGTCAGTGCGGCACAAATGAGGCTCATGGATCCCTTGGGAAAATCAATTGAACTTCCTAATAGGAACTTAATATTGGGATTCTATATAGATTTAGAAAAGATTCCTACAGCTTTCTGTCAATTTGTACAAAATCTATTAATTTTTCAATTGTATTTGCATGATGTTCTGTAACTATCTGGTGTAAAATTAACAGCCCTCTCTTGTCAAAGGATTAATCAGTAAATCTGTGAGTAGTTCTAGCTGTAATAGGCTTACTTAAATGACACCAAAAATCAAAGCAATTCCTCATGCAGAATAATTGGTCAATTCATTAAACATTTTATTAATGGCAATCTCTTTTCTGCTCAACCCAAAGAAATGGTATCTGAATTTTCTTTGCCAATATTGTCTTTGTTGAGTGTTGACTCTTTGCAAGGGTTCAGTTCCATGAATGTCGAGTGCACTCCAGTTCCTGACTATTATTTGTGACTGAGTGCTGACGGTGATCGTTGGCAGGCTGTTTAACAGTGGAGGGCTTCAGAGCCCAGCCTGATCCTGCCATCACCTGATGTCCACACCTGCTGACTTCCAGTTAGGGTTGCTGGGTAGCAATTAGGAGTAGGAAGTCATGTTTTGTTTTCCTCTAACCTATACCAATGAGACCAATTATTCAGCCTATTGTCCCGGCTGAGGAAAAAATAGGTTTTGAAATAGTTGGTTAGAGGGGGGCAGATGGAATCCAGTTCATTTACTCAGGCCAGTAGTTACTAATTTAGGAAGCTGGTCAGCAATCTGCTTTCTAAGTATCGAGTGTACAACAGATTTTTTTTTTCCTGTCCCTTGAGTGATGAGCATTTTTCCATTTATAACGTTACCACCTGCATTGCACTGCAGCATGGCATCATCTGGCTTTCAGAGACAGCTGAGTATGTTTGAATGCCAGGCCTGGACAGTAGTTGGCAGTGTGCCCGAATTCACCAGTGATGCTGCTTTTATTCATTACACTGTGCATTTCTTCCAAACACGCGACAGCAGAAGATGTTCTTCTTTCTGAAGTGCCTTCTGAAGTGTTATCTAATGCAAGAGCAAATTAAATTGTTGGATGTTGAATCTCGTCAGTGTCCACAGGACATTAGTATTCAAATACCAAGGCTCACTTGAATTCATTACCTACAGCTTAGTTACTCAGTATATTTTCTTTAAAGGGAAACTGTCACTTTATTCTGGCTTCACAAAGTGTTGTTGAACTAACAAAACATTGTGTTAGAAATAGTGGCACTGTGCATTGGGACTCTGCCCATGGTGTGCCATGGAATCATAACTTGTGAATCCATGATGGCAAATTACTGCACAGTGAACTCCTGATCTTACCTGTTGTCATCGTAAGGAGGTGCAAAGCAGAGGTTTGGGAGGGAAAAGTACCTCAGAACTTCTCTTGCACACCTCCTTGCAGATGGTTTTAAATGGGCATGGCCAGTGCCCTGGGTGCAGCTTGCCCTTTTCGCCAGGGATAGTGAGTATAAGAACAAGGGAGGCATTTTATTAATGAAAGTGAAAAGCTGGTTATGTTTGAAAAATAAATGTCATAACACTGGTATGCTTAGCTGCCCTCTGTAAGTCCTGGCTCTGAATTGAAAGGTCATAGGCTTTCAGAAGTGAATTATCGTTTCGTGTGCTTCAAAACTAAATTTTGTAGAACATAAAACTACTTTGTGATAATGTTAAATGGTGCCCTTAACCCCTAATACTATTTGGAATTTTTTTTAACGGTAAAGGGCAAGGACCCATACTGCAGGACACCACCAGTGTTGAAAAGATTAGGACAGAAGACAATGCAAGTCAATGTAGATGATCTCAAGCATGGGATTTAAAAGCCTGAAGATTGTAGTAAGAAGGGAAGAGTGAGGGAGGCAGGCAGTGCCACAGTTTTGACGATGGAGTGATTTTAATGGTCAATAGTGCGTCTGCTTTTCCCACTCTAATCTTCAACAGCAGACCACAGTTATTTTCTCACCCCCAGATATATTACAGGCCATATTTTTAGTGGACTCCAGCGGTCCCTTTAAGGACCACTGGTTAGGCTACTCGCCATCTGGTACAAATGGGCAGAGCATATGGGGTGCACCCTCTGCCTATTTGTACTTGGAACCAACGTAGGACCCTGATTTGCACATGCAGGCAGTGTCCCACCTGTTCAGGGTGGAAGTGCTGGGCGCTCATTTGCAGGCCCCCTAATAATTGCAACAGATGGGCCTTGGGTGTCCAAGGAACGGCTGCTGTTTCCCTGCCATTTTCATCTGTAAATGATGAAGACATCTGTTGAAATCACTCTCCATGTGATGAGCCCTGATTTCAACATAATGGCCCAGAAATTTGGGTCGGGGCTTCCCGCAGGTGCAAGCCCCCGACCTGCACTTACCTTGCGTGCCGGCCGTTGAGCTGAGGGCCCGCGTGGAATTCCGATCCGGGGCCTGGTCCAGCTGCCGGCGCGCAGTGCTTGCGTATCCCAGGGGCGCAGTTAATTCGATGCGTCCCCTGGGATCACGTGGGCCATGGAGAGCCAATCGGAGCAGGGAATGCTCCATTCATAAGATTGACCGGAAGAGCTGTCAAAACTTTTATAAATACTACGGCCCCAAAATAGCACTAAATCTTCAAATAATTTTTTTTTTAAATCACATTTTTTAAACAATTTAAATTTTTGAAAAAAATAATTTTATTTTCTAACGGCTAAAAATAAACTTACCTTGCTTTAAAGTATTTAAAAATAATAAACCTGTGGAAAAAATGTTTTAATTTTAATTAATTCACCACTTCCCTTGTAAAAAGCAGGCTTTACGCCTGCTTTTTACATGTCTAACTTCTGGAGACTTACCCTCCTGGGAAAACATGTAAAAAAAATAAATTAAAAAAAAAATCGAAGTTTGATGCGCATGCGCTGCCTCTCCCGCACACGCGTTCGAACTCTGAACCCCTTCGTTCAGGGGAACGGAAGTGCCGGTTTCCCGCGCATGCGCAGTGCATGCAGGAAATCGGCACTTCCATTGGGCCTACGGGTGAGTACCCAGCGCGTACTCACCCGTGGAGACCCGTATTTCTGGGCCAATAAAGATTCAGGAAGGCAAAATGTGTAGAATGGTGTATTTTCACCTTAGGAGGGACAAGAGAGAAAACTTCACAGGAGCATTGATGACAGTAGCATTAATAAAGCAGAGACAGAAAGATGTGTGCATATATTTAACTTTGGGGCTGCAATTCAGTAATTCACAGCTGAGGATGTGTGCTGAGTTGTGTTAAAAATTCATTGTCGTCTGAATTTGACCATTTATTTGTGAATATCCAACTGAACCCAAATGTGAGCGAAAGTGGCTGTGGAGGCAGCCAACTCAGTTTCAACTGGGAATAAAGAACACCCTAGAGATGCAATTCTAACAGAAAGAGATCTCCTACAGTCTGCTCTCCTGCAAATCAGGCGGAGTGATTACCAGTGTTTCCATTAATCTGCGCAGCCGCGCAATAGTCTGGAGATCCCGCGCAGACCGCTCGCCGGCTTTTAAATGGAAAAAGCGGTGCATGCATGATAATTTGAATGGGCCGTGCAGCCCAATAAAGGAACCTCGCACCAAAAAAATTAGCAGGAACATTGGTGGCTACAGGCATATGTTGGAGCCCTCCCCCTTCCTTGCCATCCTCTGTGTCATTGGTGTCATCTCCCTCATCATGGCTAGATATGTTGTCTCTGTTGCAGAACGAAGTTATGCAGCATATAGTAAACTGCAACCCTATTCTTTCTGGGCTGTATTGCAGGAAGCCACCAGACCTGTTCAAACAACAGAATTGTTCGAACAACAGAAAACAGAGAGTAGGAATAAACGGGTCATTTTCGGGTTGGCAGGCTGTAACTAGTGGGGCACCGCAAGGATCAGTGCTTGGGCCTCAGCTATTCACAATCTACATCAATGATTTGGATGAGGGAACCAAATGTAATATATCCAAGTTTGCTGATGATACAAAGCTGGGTGGGAATGTAAGTTGTGAGGAGGATGCAAGGGGATATAGACAGGCTAAGTGAGTGGGCAAGAACATGGCAAATGGAATATAATGTGGAGAAATGTGAAGTTATCCACATTGGTAGGAAAAATAGAAAAGCAGAGTATTTTTTAAATGGTGAGAGATTGAGAAATGTTGGTGTTCAGAGGGACCTGGTGTCCTTGTACACGAATCACTGAAAGTTAACATGCAGGTACAGCAATCAATTCAGAAAGCAAATGGTATGTTGGTCTTTATTACAAGAGGATTTGAGTATAAGAGTAAAGATGTCTTACTGCAATTATATAGAGCCCTAGTGAGACCATAGCTAGAGTATTGTGTACAGTTTTGGTCTCATTACCTAAGGAAGGATATAATTGCCATAGAGGGAGTGCAACAAAGGTTCAACAGACTGGTTCCTGGGATGGGGGGGGGGGGATTGTCCCATGAGGACAGATTGAGTAGAGTAGGCCTATATTCTCTAGAGTTTAGAAGAATGAGAGGTGATCTCATTGAAACATACAAAATTCTTGCAGGCCTTGACAGGATAGATGCAGGGAGGATGTTTCCCCTGGCTGGGGAGTCTAGAACCAAGGGTCACAGTCTCAGAATAAGGAGTTGGCCATGTAGGTAAAAAGAGGGAGGAGGTCCTACAAGCTGAATTTAGGGAGTTAGGAGCTAAATTGAAAAGTAGGACCTCAAAGGTAGTAATCTCTGGATTGCTACCAGTGCCACGAGCTAATAAGTTTAGAGAGAGTAAGATAGATAAGCTAAATACGTGGCTTGAGCAGTGGTGCAAGGGAGAGGGATTTAAATTCTTGAGGCATTGTAACCAGTTCTTGGGGAGGAGTGACCTGTACCAAGGGGACGGTCTACACCTGAACTGTGAGGGAGCCGATGTCCTCGGGGTAATATTTTCTAGGGCGGTTCGGGAGGATTTAAACTAATTTGGCAGGGGGATGGGAACCTAGGTAGTGGAAAAGAGGGAAGTCATATGAAGTTAGAAATAGATGGTAGAAAGGTGAGAAGCAATAAGCAAAGGAGAGAAACACAAAGGGCCAAACTAATTCATAATGAGAGTGTGAAAAAAGCAAGCCTGAAGGCTTTGTATCTTAATGCTAGAAGCATTAGGAACAAGGTGGATGAATTAGTTGTGGAAATAGAGGTAAACAAGTATGATTTGATTGGGATTACAGAAACGTGGCTGCAGGGTGGGCAAGGCTGGGAACTTAACATCCAGGGATATACAATATTTAGGAAGGATCGGCAAAAAGGTAGGGGAGGTGGGGTAGCATTGCTGGTAAAGGAGGGGATTAATGCAATGGAAAGGAAGGATATTAACTCGGATGAAACGGAATCTGTATGGGTAGAAATGAGAAATAGCAAGGGGAGGAAAACGTTAGTGGGTGTGATATATAGGCCTCCAAATAGTAATATGGAGGTGAGGGAAGGCATAAAAAGGGAAATTAGAGAAGCGTGCGATAAGAGCACAGCTGTCATCATGGGTGACTTTAATTTACATATTGATTGGACTACCCAAATTAGTAAAAATTCTGAGGAGGAGGAATTCCTGGAATGTTTTCGGGACGGTTATCTGGACCAATATGTCGAGGAGCCGACTCGGGATCAGGCCATTTTAGACTGGGTATTGTGCAATGAGAAGGGACTTATCAGCAATCTTCTTGTACGAGGCCCCTTGGGTCAGAGCGATCATAATATGATCGAGCTCTCAGTCGAGATGGAGAGTGAGGAAATTGAATCAGAGACTAAGGTCCAGAACTTAAATAAAGGGAATTACGAGGGTATGAGACGGGAATTGGGTAAGATTGATTGGGTGGTGTTTCTGGGGGGATTGACAGTGGACAGACAATGGCAAGCATTCAAAGATAGAATGGAAGAATTCCAGAACATGTTTATACCGGTTTGGCATAAAAATAAACTTAAAAAGGTGACTCAACTGTGGATAACGAGGGAAATTAGGGACAGCATAAAATCAAAAAAAAGGGCATATCAACTGGCAAAAAAAAGCACCAGACCGGAAGATTGGGGGCAGTACAGGATACAGCAAAAGAGGACAAAGGGATTAATCAGGAAGGGGAAAATAGAATACGAAAGTAAACTTGCAGCAAACATAAAGACAGACTGCAAAAGCTTTTATCGGTATATCAGGAGGAAAAGACTGGTAAAATCCCAAGTCGGTCCCTTGCAGTCCGATTCGGGAGAATATATAATGGAGAATAAGGAAATGGCAGACCAATTAAACTCATACTTTGGTTCTGTATTCACAAAGGAGGACACAAATAACCTCCCAGGAATATCGGCAAACATAGGGACTAATGAGAGGGAGGAGCTGACAGAAATTAGTATCTCTAGGGATATGGTGTTGGGTAAGTTGAGGGGACTGAAGGCCGACAAATCCCCGGGGCCTGATAAACTACATCCTAGGGTACTTAAGGAGGTGGCCCTGGAGATAGCAGATGCTCTAAGGATCATCTTCCGGAACTCCATTGACTCGGGAACAGTACCCGTGGATTGGAGGGTAGCTAATGTTACCCCAATATTTAAAAAGGGGGGTAGAGAGAAAGCAGGGAATTATAGACCAGTAAGCCTTACATCGGTTGTGGGCAAAATGCTAGAGTCCATTATTAAGGATAAAATAGCGGAGCACTTGACAAATGGGGAAAGGATCGGACAGAGTCAACATGGATTTACAAAGGGTAAATCGTGTTTGACTAATCTGCTGGAATTTTTTGAGGAAGTAACTGGTAAAATAGATGGGGGAGAGCCAGTGGATGTGGTGTACCTTGACTTCCAGAAAGCCTTCGATAAGGTTCCACACAAAAGATTATCATGCAAAATTAAGGCTCATGGGATTGGGGGCAAAGTATTAACGTGGATAGAGAACTGGCTGGCGGATAGAAAACAGAGAGTTGGAATAAACGGCTCGTTTTCGGAGTGGCAGGCAGTGACCAGCGGGGTGCCGCAAGGATCTGTCCTGGGACCCCAGCTGTTCACAATATATATAAATGATCTGGATCAGGGAATTGGATGCAATATTTCCAAATTCGCTGACGACACTAAACTAGGAGGAGGGGTGGGCTCTGATGAGGATGTCAGGAGGCTACAGTGCGTTTTGGACAGGTTGGGGGAATGGGCGGATACGTGGCAGATGCACTATAATGTGGATAAATGCGAGGTTATCCACTTTGGGGGTAAAAACAGGAGGGTGGATTATTATCTAAATGGCAATAGATTGGGAGATGGGGAAGTGCAGAGGGACCTGGGTGTTCTTGTGCACCAGTCACTGAAGGAGAGCATGCAGGTGCAACAGGCGATTAAGAAGGCAAATGGTATGTTGGCCTTCATATCAAGGGGGTTCGAGTATAGGAATAGGGATACCTTACTACAGCTGTACAAGGTGCTGGTGAGACCGCATCTGGAGTATTGTGTACAGTTTTGGTCGCCCCATCTGCGGAAGGATGTTCTTGCCATGGAAAGAGTGCAGCGGCGATTCACCAGGCTGATACCTGGAATGGCGGGAATGACCTACGAGGAGAGATTGAATAGTTTGGGCTTGTACTCACTGGAGTTTAGAAGATTGAGAGGGGATCTCATCGAAACATATAAAATTATGGCAGGCCTGGACAGGCTGAATTCAGAGAGAATGTTTCCAATGGCAGGGGAGCACAGAACCAGGGGCCACAGTCTAAAAATAGCGGGCAAATCATTTAAAACAGAGATGAGGAAGAATTTCTTCACTCAAAGAGTGGTGAGCCTGTGGAATTCCCTGCCACAGAGGGCTGTGAAGGCTAATTCAATAAATATTTTCAAGAGAGAATTGGATATATTTCTGAAGGCTAAGGGGATTAAGGGTTACGGAGAAAAGGCGGGGACGGGGTACTGAACTGGTAAGATCAGCTATGATCTCAGACGAACATCAGCCATGATCTCATTGAATGGCGGAGCAGGCTCGAAGGGCCGAATGGCCTACTCCTGTTCCTATCTCTATGTTTCTATGAGGAGAAATGTCTTCACTCAGTGGATGGTGAATCTTTGGAATCCTCTACCCCAAAGGGCTGTGGAGGCTCAATTGTTGAGTATATTCAAGACAGAGATCAATAGATTTTTGGATATTAAGGGAATCAAGGGATATGGGGATAGTGCAGGAAAGTGGAGATGAGGTAGAAGATCAGCCATGATCTTATTGAATGGTGGGGCAGACTCTAGGGCGAAATGGCCTACTCCTGCTCCTATTTCTTATGTTCTTAATTGTTGTTTGAGGACTCCAATGGTTTGCTGAATGAGGGCTCTACTTGAACCATGGATTTGATTGCAGGTGCTGAGTTTGGGTTCCTGAGAGGAATCATGAGCCACGTGTGTAGTGGATACCTCTTCTCCTCAAGCAGCCAATTTCTCACTTGCTGTGCAAAAGCAGTTGCCAGAAAAACGGGCACAGACCTGCATGCTGCACTGCTGTTGATCGCACACCAGTTGCACAGTAATGGAGTGGAAGCCCTTGATTCATGAAGGCAGTGGGGTCGTATGAAAGAATCCACGGGGTAACATGGGTGCAGTCAGTGATGCCCTGGATTATGAGGAATCCTGCAACTGGTGTGAACCCCAAAGCCCTATTCAGCTGCCTCCTGGTGAATATGGGGAAAGTGATAAAAATGTTAGTTGTAGCAAACATGGCATTAGTCACCTGTTTAATGGAAGCATGAACTGCAGACTGTCTGATGTTACTGATATCCCCTGTGGCAGCCTGGAAGAAGCCTTAGGCAAATAGTTGAGGACTGCAGTGACCTTGACTACAAGAATCAAAGCTGTGGCAGTTGATTACAGATTTTATTGCAACTCTGACTTCCCCAGAGAAGTGAAGCCTCTTTATTCACTGCTCCTCAGAGAACTGCAGGTCTGTTGTCCTGTGCCTATACATGCCGTTGGAAGGGTAAGAATGCCTGGCAGAATTCTGCCTTCTGTTTGCTCTTCCCGCAGCTGTAGCTCTGCCCATTCCTTCCTCCTGCTGCTCCTCCTCCTCTTGCCAGTGTGGAATTTCCAGAAGAATCCCCATGAAGAATAAAGTGCATTGCCAGAAGCCCTTTAAGAATTTAGAACATTTTACAGCCACTACAAGCACTTTGAAATTGCCTAAGTAGCCAGAAACGACAATTTAATGCAAACAAAACCCCTCCCAAGACCTTCCAGCAATCTTTACCAAGAAAGCCAGGTTTAATTCCAAGCCCATTATTTTAGTCTTCTTTAGAATAAGTATCAAAAGTCCAACCCATTTTTAGGCATAAACGGTGCGGTAGTGAGATGAAAATCACCCCAAATTATACTTCATCTTTAAGATTGATTTAAAAATATAAAATTCCTATGTTCAGTTATCCATTTATAATATTGAAATTTATTTCAAGAGCTATGTTTGTATTAGTCAGATATCATCTGTACTTTGAAAGCACAGCCTCAACTGCTATGGGGGAAAAATTTGTGTTCGCCAGCAAAGTTGATGGTTTTACCGGCAACTGCAGTTAATGGCCGCTGGAAATGACAGCAACGCTAACCGAGTGGCGTTGCTGGAGGATCCGGGACGAAGTTTCTGTCCAGGTCCGGCGTTGCAGCTTCCACAGCCTCTGGGAGCGAAGCTGTGGAGCTCGCAGGGAATTGTGGGCAATGAAGAGGTCTGAGATTTAAAGGGGCCATGCACACTGAAGCAATACAAAATAAAATGCAGTGAATCAATACATTTTTCAGTTCCTTTCTGCCTTTTAAGAAATATTCAATATTTAAAAGAAGTTCCAAATGTGAATATTCAGCTGTTAAGGCTGAATTACCTTCCTAACCTCAACAAATGGCAAAACTGCCTCAGCACTAACACAACTGGCTCTGCAAGCCTGGGAAGGGGCACCGAGGGTCTTGCATGCAGCACTTCAGCTTTGTGCAGGGGGTCAACACTGCAAGAGCGGCCCTCTACCCACAGGGACCAGGAGGCCCTCCAGAAAGAATGATGTTGGGAGTACATCACTAAGGCCGTCACTGCCAGCTAGGGTTGCAAAATTCTGGGGATTTTTAAAAGAGGAAACTTTCCATGGGAATTTATGGGAATTTTGAGTTTTTTTGCACACTGATGGTTTTTGTCTCTGACCCTTATACAGGTAGACTACCCTTTATCCGAACTTCCGAAAACCGAAACCCTCTAAAAACCGAAGGTTTTTTCGGTCAGCGTAAGTCGTGCGCATGACATGACCAGAGTGGCACACGACTTACGCTGAGCAGAGGGTCAGCGTAAGTCGTGCGCACGACCCCCCGCGGACCCCCGCCGACCCCGACCCCCGTCGACCCCGACCCCCGCCGACTTACGCTGAGCAGAGGGTCAGCGTAAGTCATGCGCACGACCCCCCGCCGACCCCCCCGCGGAACCACCTGACTCTCTTCCAAAGGCTCGAAAGCAACGAGAGCTCTGAGCCCGCGGCGGTGCCGGCCCCTGTTCCGACCGAGCACGACGACCTGTTGGTGGAAATGCGGAACTTCATTGCATTCCAGGCTAGCAGCGACAGACAAGCCACGACTGCGGACCTCCCCGCGGACCCCCGCCGACCCCGACCCCCCCCGCGGACCCCCCCGCCGACACCGACCCCCCCCGCCGACCCCGACCCCCGCCGACCCCCCCGCGGACCCCTGCCGACCCACCTTCCGAAATCCGAAATTTTCTGAAAACCGAAACACGGCTGGTCCCAAGGTTTTCGGATAAAGGATAGTCTACCTGTATTATCTTTGTCGTCAAAATAGACATACTGTTCCATACAAATAAAAACAGGCTTTCAAAACTTTATTTAGGTTATAATTTTGAACTTTATTGAACCCCCACAAAAAAGACCCATCTAAAATAAAATAAAAAGAGCGTCAGCTTATTTAGCCTGTAATTTGTCCTTATTTTGTTCCTTTGAGTCTTCTACTCATGAGTCTTCTGAGTCTTCTACCCCTCATTGCTCCTCCTGATTCTCTGACTCTGGCTCTGACGTGTCCATTTCCTCCTCTGTGTCAGTGTCTAGCTGTGTGGTGGACACTTCTGTATCTGGCTCAATAAGTTGTAGGTTCGCCCGGATAGCCACCAGTTTCTCCACTCTCTTGTTAGTCAGCCTGTTGCGCACCTTTGTATGCGTATTCCCAAAAAGTGACCAGTTTCATTCAGAGGCCGCTGATGAAGGTGGGATTTGGCGTATCACCGATGCAATAGGTGACAGGGCCTCAGATGCACAAAGTCCCTTCCACCGGGTATGTGCACTGATATGCTTGCATGATTCCCATATCCCATCCCCATTCCAAAGACCTTGCTTGGTAGAGAACTTTGCCAGACTTCCCAGAACTTTGCCCACATCCAGATTGAGATGGTGTGAGGGGGTAGAAATCACACTGTAAGCGCTGTTGATCTGTTCTCCAGAAAGTATTGGTCTCCCAACATGCTTTGGGTCCAGCATGTATGCTGCAGCATGAATCGGCTTGACACAAAGTTCTTGACGCGTCTGTATGAATTGAACAATTGCCTTCTCCTCTGCTTTGAGCAGCAGGGATGTGGGTAGGGCAATGCTGATTTGTTCTTTTAAATCAGTAAAAAGCCTGAGAACATCTGACAAGACAGCGTCATCTCCTTCAATCTGAGCAATCGCAGATGCTACTGGTGAGAGTAGTTTAAGGCTGCTAACCACTCTCTCCCAAAACACATCATCCAGCAGTATTTTCTTGATGGTGGTTTCCATATCCCCAGACTGGGATATTGCCATTTCTTGCAGTGACTCCTTACCCTCCAGAAGGCTGTTGTACATTATGACAACACCACCCCATCTAGTGTTGTTGGGCAGCTTCAGTGTGGTCTTGTTCTTTGTCATTTGCTTGGAGTTGTAGGTTGCTGCAACTACCTGTTTTCCCCTGACATACTTAACAACTTGCTTGGCTCTCTTGTACAGTGCTTCCATGGTTCTCAAACCCATGACGTCCTTGAGGAGCACCCAATAGACGTAATATGAGGGTAGGCCTCCTCCACTTGAGCCCAAGCAGCCTTCATATTCGCAGCATTGTCAGTAACTACTGCAAAGACCTTTTGTGATCCAAGATCGTTGATGACCGCTTTCAGCTCATCAGCAATGTATGTGCCTGTGTGTCTGTTGTCCTTCGTGTCTGTGCTCTTGAAGAACACTGGGAGAGGAGTGGAGACGATGTAGTTTATGATGCCCTCCCCTCGTACATTTGACCACCCATCTGAGATAACTGCAACACAGTCTGCCATCGCTATCGTTTCTTTGAGCTTTCCTTGGACTCTGTTATACTCAGCCTCCAGCAAATAAGTAGACAAAGCATGTCTGGTGGGAGGACAGTATGCAGGGCGAATAACATTGAAAAATCTCTTCCAGTACACATTGGCTGTGAGCATGAGGGGTGAGCCTGTTGCATATACAGCTCGAGCAAGGCACTCATCTGCATTCTTCTGGCTATGGTTATCCATTGTATCAAAGAACCTTCCAAGTGGGCCAGGAGTTGCTGATGATAAGGAGCCTGATGCTGAATGAGAACCATCATCTTCTTGAATGGAAGCAGAGGAACTCTGGGCTGACTGCTGTGAGCTTTGAGTGAAGTTGTTGCATTTGGATAAATGCTGCTGCATCTTTGTGGCATTCTTTACATATGGCTTTCTACAGTGTTTGCACATGTACACAGTCTTTCCATCTCTAATGCCTGGGGTAAAATGCTTCCACACATCCGACGGTAAACGTGGCATTGTTCTATGCAGAGAAATAAAGGGCATTCATCTCTGTGTCGAACTGCGGTCAATCAGCACGATTGCAACAGGGTGAGTACATTTTTGCTGATGCTCCATGTGATGGAAGCATGACCTGTACACACACGACGCTACATCACCAATAGTGTATTATTTTGTATATTTTAAATTGAAGGACAACAGAGTTCAACAAGTAACTGGTTTATTTGGTATAAAGTCTGATTTACTTACTGCATCATCACAACATCAGCAGAAAACAAAATGACTTCCCTCAGGACCCCTAACCTGGATCTTAAAAAAACTATAGCAGTCTTGATGCCTGCAGGCCAATCACAATTCGATATGCAAATATTACAAATAGAGGGAGCTAATCGCTCATCCACTCATCCAACCAATCAGGACACATTTGTTCACAGTCACACACAAAACTTGTAATTATTAAAACAAGCCAAGTAAGAAGATAAACATATATTGATTAAGAAATTCCTTAATAATTAAGATTCCATCTCTGTTAGTAATTTTAAGAGAGGACCTGTGGAAAAAAAAGAAAGAAATACAAAAAAAACAATATTATGCTAGCGCGTGCTTTTTTGGGCAAAATTCCCAAAATTCCCAAGCTAAACTTCCTGTGGAAAATTTCCGGAAATTTACCGGAAACTTTCCACCCCTTTGCAACCCTACTGCCAGCAGTGTCGCCCCCCCACCCCCACCTCCTGGCTCCAGTGCCCAAAGAAGCTTCATGACCTCAGACCACTGGTCAAGGTCAGTGAATGCATCTTCAAAAGCCGTCTCCTACCAACTACACCACTAGCCTTACACACTGCTCAATGCACAACCCTCTGTCACTCACCTACCAACAATCTGCACCAGTGACGTGGCACACCTCCCATTCCTAGCCTCACCTTACCCCCTTGGAGGAGACGGTGCAGGCCATTCTTGGCAGGGCATGGTTGAGCTCTTGGCCAGTGGCGGGGCTGAAAGGATACAAGATGCGGGTATCCTCGTACGTTATCCTCCTTCTGGCATGCACCTCTAGGTTTCCTGCCCTTCTATCAGCACAACTCCACCCTTGTGCCTTCCTCATTTCACACACCCCAAGAAAAGCAGCCTGCTTGTCCTGATTGTGCTGCTTAAATATTTGTCCTTGGCTTGACTTCAACACCAATTGGTTTTGCCAGACAAGAATGGTGACTGCATGACATTGGGCCTTTGCTAGTATGCTCACAAAGCTAGGTTTTTACTTATTTTTTCCAACTTTATCCACCCCACCACAAATATTGAAGCTAAAAGGCTCTGTAACTTTCTTTTTCTGGTCGCTGATGCTCATGTCAGTGACTGGAGCTAAATATAACGGCTAATATTGAGAAATATAAAATAAAGCAAATTGGTGCTTAAAATAGTAAATATTTATGAACACAGTATGTATACTGTTATAAATTCAGTATTTTAAATGCAACTCAACGTTAAAAGTGACATATTTTGAGAATTTTTTGTGACTTGAAGGTGAAACAATGAAGCTTACCAGAGTCCAATGCCAGCTACATTTTTAATGAGGAGCTGATGAGAGATTTGACTCTTTGAAATGTTAATAATTATGTGTGTAATACAGCTGGCCCCTTACAGGTATACAAACATATTCAAACTTATAAAAGACAAGGAAATTTAATTGACACTATATAAAGCATTGGTAAGACCTCATTTGGACGGTCGTGCCTAGGATGGTTCAATGTACTTAAGAAAAGAAATAAAGACATTGGGAAAGGTTCAGAGAAAGGCAACGATTTAGTATAGAGCCTTAGATCAGCTCTTCATTAAGAGAAGCTAATTGAGTTAAATTTATTCTCATGGAGCTCAGGTGGTGGGAATTGTCCAAGTTTCTAAAATCATGAAGGGAATCGGCAGAGTAGTTCTGCTGAAGGATTCTGACTGTTCAATAAGAACTACTATTAATCACCAACCCTTGTTTTCCACTAGCAACTTTGCTTGCATCTCTATGATATCTTTATATCAAACCTGTTCCTCTTTGATCAACTTTGATTCAGGACGTTATTCATTTAATTTTTGAGTAGGTTGATTGGCTCCATATTCACAGCTCGGTGTGTATATATATCTATAACGCATCTATAATTAATAACTCACAAACTATATAAATGTATCAGAAGTATATTAGTGTATATATATGGAAGCACGCAGCGATGGGAAGAGGTGAGTTGAGTCTACCAGTGTTTAGCAAAATACTTTGATATATTTAAAGGAGCATTTCAAGTGGCCATTGCAGAGTTTGAGTCTTTCTCCAGTGTAACACAGCCTGAGATTGTATGTTATTAACATGAATATTGCATTTCTCTCTTTCCTTTACCCAAAGAGTGGTGAGAATGTGGAACTCGCTACCACAGGGAGTGATTGAAGCAAATAGTGTAGATGCATTTAAGGGGCGGCTAGACAAGCATATGAGGGAGACGGGAATAGAGGGTTATGCCGATAGATTTAGATGAGGAAAGACGGGAGGAGGCTCGAGTGGAGCATAAACGGCGGCATGGACTGGTTGGACTGAATGGTCTGTTGCTGTGCCGTATATCCTATGTAATTCATTAACAAATAAATTGCTTGTTGGATTTCCACTGAACTATTAAATTCCGTTTTGAGATTTGTTACAGGTGATCTGCAATCTCATACAAATAGCTGCAGTTTATGAAGAAGCCTTTTTAAAATGTTGCCTGGAGGAAATTTAGGAATAGAAATGGAATAATTTTATGATTTACAGCATCTTAGAACATGTTTGTACCTTATCAAGTCCACAGAGATATGAAACCTTCCAAAGAATGAATGAGTAAAGCATTGAGGAGAAGGAAGGAAAGAGCTTGCACAAATCTTTTGGAAAAAATATAGATATGTTAATCGGCTTAATAGTGCCCCTATTTCTGTGCATCATTTTCTCCATGTTTGAGATTTTATTTTGTAAATGCATTTTACAGGTTGTTCCATAATTTAAAATATAATGATATCTATGTATTGTTTAATGTATCTGTGGCACCTTTTCTACCCCATTTAATGCGGTAAAACTGGAATGTATTGTTGCACTTATAAAGCCAGCAGCAATTTCTAGGATTTTATGTTTAACTTAACTGCTTTGTCAGTTAATAGTGAATTGCACTTTTAACTCTTTTGTTTTTACTGCTATTAACATACAGGTCGACTCTGTACACAACTGCAGTTGATGACCTCTGACCGTTCTGCACGTCTTATTAAAGAACTGGCGAACACTTGCTGGCCTGGTAGAGAGATGATGGTGCAGTGGTCACCAAGGAGCCGAGAGAGGAAGCACCCACCTATGTCATGGCTGACTACTGTATGGAGATATCTGTATCATAACTTCCCTGAAGACCTGACTCTGTTTGAGGAATTGCCACTGATCCCTAAGATGCCTTTAGACGAAACCCAAACCACAGTCAAGCTTTTACGTATCCGAACTCCATCTCCCATAATCATGGAATCTGAAAATGAAACCCAACTTCCCGCGTTTTTACCAGACACCATTGAGAAACTCGGCGGAGTTGTCATTAAAGAACTGGACCCATGTTTGCAGCACCCTCTTATGAAAAAATACATCCATTCTCCTCTGCCTAGCACCGTGTTGCAGATCCTAGATAAGGCAACACCACAAAAGATTTCCAGTCAGGTTATGTTACTACCTCCAACACACAAGGTTGCATTGAGATGTTTCTTAGCTAGTTTGCCAGAAGTAAATGAGCGAGACAAGAAAATTCTTCAGGAATTGATGATCTTTAACAAAGTTGAACCATCTTCTGAGAAAAGTAGCCGAAGTTTTATAGCATTAAGAGGAAGTAAAGTCTTGCATCACACTGCAAAACTTCCACCAGACATACGGATGTCCATTCCTGTAATAAATTGCAGTGATGAAGCTTCTATTCGGTTAGTTACCTTACTGAAAATTGAACAATTAAAAAGTGCAGACTGCCTAAAGATTATACTACAAGACATTGAAAAAGGCTTTTATTCTAATAAGGACGTCACAGATATTGTGATTTGGATTCTCATCAATTTAGCTTTCCTCAAAGATGAAAATGCTTTGTTTGTAGAATGGCTGAAGTCCTTGAAATTTATTTCTACTTCTCAGGGACGATTAATGTCAGCCAACGAATTGTTTGATCCTGAAATAGAAACATTACAGCACTTGTTCTATGCTGATGAAAAAGCATTATTTCCACCAGATAGTTTCACCTCAACTCCAGATGTCTTACATGCTCTGAGACAAATAGGCTTAAAGAATGAAGATCGGTTAACTGAAAAAGAAGTCATACAAGTGGCCAAAAGAATTGAAGTGCTGCAGAGCAGTAGCAAAGTCCAGCAAGATCTGGTCATCAGAAAAGCTAAAACTTTACTTGCGATTCTTCACAGACAAAACAGTTTATTACTTTCAACTGAAGCAAAGACAATAATGCAAAAGTTAAAGTGGGTTCCTGTTTGCAAGAAACGTCCTCTGAATTACCCTCAGTCCCTTGCTTGGAAAGGAGACATATTAAATTTTCACAAGGCATGTGAAATGCGAGATTTATCTGATGCTGTATTGGTGGGCTCTGCAGTGCCTCTTGTGGAGAACATCTCTTCTGAAGTTAGAAAATTGTTAGGTTTTTCTGCAGAGCCCAGTTTGAATAGGGTTTTAGGGCACTTGAAGAATGTTGTTGATTGGCATACTTCCAAGGATTTCAATAATGATGAATGGTACCAGTTTCAACATTTCTTGCTTGATATTTATGACTACATGCAGGGACATCTGGAGAAAGATAAAGAAGGCTTCAGATCACTGACGTTTCCCTGGGTGTGGACAGGTAAGGTCTTTTCTGTTCCCGGACATGTAGCTATAAAACCAGTCCAAGATCTTGATCTAGAGCCATACCTACATATCCTTCCGAAAACCATGGCAAAATATCACAAGCTGTTTACGTTCTTTGGAGCACTAGAAGAAGTAAATACTGAGCACATCTTCAGTATTATCAAGAGTATCAAACAAAAAAGTGATGATGAAATCAGTGAACAGGAAAGTAAACAACACCTACTTCTGGTGCTGAACATCTTAAGATGGCTATATGGCAATCAGATCACAGTTAATCTTGATACTCCAATACCTATTCATAATAGCAAAGACCACAGATTGGTAATGGAACCCATTCAGAATTGTAGCTACTGTGACATCAAAATAGATGATCTCAATGACTTGCTTGATGATTCCTTAGAACCCATCTACTTGGTACATGAGGACATCCCTATGAAAATGGCTCAAGCACTACAAGTGCCATGCCTTAGTACCAGGCTCATTAACCCAGAGAACCTGGGCTTTGAGCAATCTGGACAAAGAGAGCCACTCACAGTACGAATCAGAAACATTCTTGAAGAATACCCATCAGTTGCAGACATCTTTAAGGAGCTGCTCCAAAATGCAGATGATGCTGAGGGAACCGAATGTAGCTTCCTGATTGACATGCGAAGAAATGCAGATATCCGAGAAAACCTCCTCGATCCTGGTATGGCAGTGTGCCATGGGCCTGCACTATGGTCATTCAACAACTCTGATTTCACAGATGCTGACTTTGTAAACATAACCAGACTAGGTGGATCATTGAAGAGGAGTGAGGTTGACAAAGTTGGGAAATTTGGACTTGGTTTCAACTCTGTTTACCACATCACAGACATCCCTATAATTTTGAGCCGTGAATTTATGATAATGTTTGATCCAAATATTAATCATTTGGGAAAGCATATTCGTGACAAAACAAATCCTGGGATAAAGATCAATTGGAACAAACACCAGAAGAGGTTAAGAAAGTTCCCCAATCAGTTCAGGCCATTTGTGAATGTTTTCGGTTGTGACTTACCACTGGTCACTGAAAAGCCCTTTTGCTATTTGGGAACACTTTTCAGACTTCCTTTCAGAATGGAGGAGGAGGCATCAGTCAGTGAAATTAGTAGTGTTTCCTACAATACAGCAGATATCTATTCTCTTGTGGATGAGTTTAGCCTGTGTGGCCACAGGCTCATTCTCTTCTCTCAGAATGTGAGCACCATGTTCTTAAAATACCTAAAATCAGATGAACCTGATCCTAGCTTGGCACAAACCATCATTGCCATCAAGAAAATTGTCTGTTCGTCAAAAGCTGTGACAACACCAATGAACATCTTAAAGGAGGCCGCAAAACTGATGAAAATACTTGCTAGTGCGAGACAGCTTCCTTCTGAAGCACCTAGATGTGCCTGCATAGTGCAAATTGTGGTAGATGAATTTCTTCAGGTATTCAGAAGGATTGTGGATCTTCAGTCACCGCTATTCAGAGGTCCAGAAGATGAAACTACACCTTTCTTTGAGGTTTCAGCCAAGTTGGCACAGAGCAGAAAGGTAAATGAAGAGGTACCACAAAAAGTGACCGAATCCACTACTTGGCTTATATGTTCATGCATGGATACTGAAGAAGCACTGATATTTTCACTGCAAGAAAGTGGGAGAAGATTAGGACTAGTCCCTTGTGGTGCTGTCAGTGTTTTGCTATCTGAAACGGAAGGCAACAAATGGAGCATTAAGACAAATGGTAGTGCTTATGGAGAAGTGTTCTGTTACTTGCCTTTGAGAATCAAAACTGGATTACCAGTGCATATCAATGGCTGCTTTGCAGTTTCCTCCAATCGAAAAGAAATCTGGAAAACAGACACAAAGGGGAGGTGGAACACCATATTTATGAGACATGTGATAGTTCAGGCATATTTAGAAACACTCGCTGTGCTACGAGACATGGCTGTTAATGCAGAACTTGTTGATTACAACTATTACACCCTGTGGCCTGATATTACTTTGGTTCATGATGACTTTGCTATGGTGTGGCAAGGCCTTTATGAGGATATTGCCAAAGGAAGAGGAAACAAGCTGACAGAGGTGTTCTCAGATGGAACTTCCTGGGTTTCAATCAATAACATAAGATTTTTGGATGATGCTTTGCTTCATAGACCAGTGGTTGGGCCTGTGGCTTTCAAGATTCTCTTGCAGTTTCTCAAGAAGGCTGAGCCTCAACCATTGTGTGCTGTGGAGCTTCCATCTTGGGTTAGAGCTGGTTTTGAAGAGGCAGGATGTAAGAATATATTACTGGAAAACACATTTTCTGAGAAGAAGTTTTTTACAGAGGCATTTTTTCCGTACATTGAAGAGATTGAGGCAGAACTACGAGATCCATTGATGCTTTATGTTCTTGATGAAAAGGTATTGGAGCTTTCAGGGCTTCTACGTGTTACCCATTGCGTGCCATCCTCAGGAGAGCACCAACAGTTATCTGTTCCTTCAAGGCTTATCCATCCAGAAGGTCGAGTTGCTAAGCTATATGAGATAAGTGATGGGCGATTCCCTTATGGAACTACACAAGACTACCTGAACCCAGTCCGTTTAGTAAAGCTTGTGCAACTTGGCATGATTAAGGACGACATTTCATGGGAGGATTTACTAGAACGTGCAGAGTCTGTGGCAGTGCTGAATAAAAGTGATCATGCAGCAGCTTGCCTCCGCAGCAGCATCATACTGAGTTTAATTGATGAGAAACTAAAGTTTCGGGATCACAGAGCCAAAGACTTTGCTGAGAAATTTCAGTCTATACCTTTCCTTCCTTTTCTCAAAAAGCCTCCTGGTTTCTCATTGCATTGGAAAGGAAATGATTTTCAGCCTGAAACCATGTTTCCAGCGAAGGAGGTTTATGCACTTGAGAACCAGGATGTAGTTTGTCTCCTGCATCCTATTTTAAATGAAAATCCTCCCAGTAAAGGATGCGGTGCCCTATCTTCAGCTGTTAAAGATATGTTTGGGTTGCTAAAGAAGCCACCCATTCTTGTAGTGTTAAATCAGTTGAAGAAAGTAGCTACCTCCTTTGATGGTATTACTCTGTGCCAAGAGAGCATCACAAATGCTTGTTACAAATATCTTCATGAGGCTATGCTGAAGAATGAAGCTGCAAAGTTACAGATCAATGAGGAACTTCAGAATTTTAATTTTGTTCTGGTTGAAAACACCTATGTTGAGTCAGCGAAGGTTGCGTTCCACCTGAATTTTGATGCAACCCCTTACCTGTACCAGCTTCCAAATAAGTACAGAAACAATTTCCGTGAATTCTTTGAAAAGCTGGGAGTGCAATCCTCATTCACAGTTGAAGACTTTGCATCCGTCCTTCAAGTTCTAAAAACTGAATGTGACCGGGATCCTCTAAATGAGAGTAATTTTCAGCTTTGCCGAAGAATCGTCAGTGAAGGCGTCTGGGGTCTCATTAGGGAGAAAAATCGAGACTACTGCAAGAGAAAATATGGAACCCTTCTATTACCAGATAGTGAGAGGTTCCTTGTTCCAGCTAAATCTCTGTGTTACAATGATTGTCCTTGGATAAGAGTGAGCGATAAGACTGTGAAATACTGCCATCCTGATATACCAAGAGAGGTAGCTGTTAAACTTGGAGCGCTGCCAAAACGTCACAAAGCTCTGGAGCGCTATGCATCCAATATTTGTTTTAACACCCTTGGCAGTGAGTTTGGACAGAAAGAGAAGCTAACCAGCAGGATTAAGAGCATTCTCAATGCTTATCCTTCTGAGAAAGAAATGCTGAAGGAGCTACTTCAAAATGCAGATGATGCAAAAGCCACAGAAATCTACTTTATCTTTGACCCTAGAGAGCATCCAGGAGATCGAATCTTTGATGAAAAGTGGGCACCCCTTCAAGGTCCTGCAATTTGTGTGTACAACAACCAACCATTCACAGAAGATGATATTAGAGGAATTCAGAACCTTGGAAGAGGAACAAAGGAAGGGAATCCGGGTAAGACTGGGCAATATGGAATAGGATTCAATTCTGTGTATCATATAACAGACTGCCCTGCATTTATTTCTGACAATGATGTACTCTGCATATTTGATCCCCATGCAAGGTATGCTCCAGGATCTACCAATGTCAGCCCTGGGCGCATGTTTAGAGATTTAGATTCAGACTTCAGAACTCAATTTACAGATGTACTGAACCCATTTCTAGGCAACCTTTTCAAACTTGAAAATGCTACTATGTTTAGGTTTCCAGTAAGAAATGCTGAGATGTCCAAAATATCTGAAATCTGTCAAGTTCCCGTGTCAGATCAGATGGTCCAGAATCTTTTGGACAAACTGCGTAGTGACGGAGCTGAACTTCTAATGTTTTTAAATCACATGGAGAAGATTTCCATTTGTGATATTGAAAAGACAACTGGGAATCTGAATGTTCTATATTCTGTGAAAGCAAAAATTACGGATGGTGACAGGTTGAAACGGAAGCAGTTCCACGCATCTGTACTTGATAGTGTAAATAAAAGGAAGCAACTTAGCCAGATACCAGTTCAACAGATTACTTACGCTATGGACATTGAAGATTCTGAAGGCAACCTTACAACCTGGTTAGTCTGTAACAGATCAGGTTTCTCAGATATTGAGAAAGTTTCAAAGACTGTTATATCAGCTCATAAAAATGAAGACATAACACTTTTCCCTCGAGGAGGAGTTGCTGCCTGCATCAGCCATAACTACAAAAAGCCTCATAGAGCTTTCTGCTTTCTGCCATTGTCATTGGAAACAGGATTACCTGTCCATGTAAATGGACACTTTGCTTTGGATTCAGCCAGGAGAAATTTGTGGCGGGATGACAATGGTGTTGGAGTGCGTAGTGATTGGAACAATAACCTCATGACTACGTTGATTGCTCCAGCCTATGTGGAGCTGCTGGTACAGATACGGAAGCGCTACTTTCTAGGTTCTGACCCAACAATAACAGTCTTGCAAAATACACCCAATCATGTTTTGAAGGATTCAGTGAAAAAATTTATGACCTTCTTCGCTGCTAACAAACTTGACATACAGCCAGATTGGTACTGCCTTGTGAGATCTGTCTATTGCTGCCTTCATGATGATCTCAAGCGTCTTCTACCAATAGTCCGGATACCAAATGCAGACAGTGGAGAACTACAGCCTACAATTTTTATTAGCTGGGTGAATACATCTACAGCTAACAGAAACAGATCATTCTTTGAAAATTTGCTCCAAGATGAACTGCAGCATATGAAAAGTACAGAATACAATATTGCAGTACGGAAAACCATTGCCGAAAATGTTTACAGGCTCAAAAATCTGCTACTTGACATAGGATTTAACTTAGTTTACAGCTCCGATGAAACTTCCAACATTTACCACTGTTTTCAGGAATCAGGAATTCCAGTGCACTATGTAACACCTGCTGATGTCCGAGAGTTCTTGAACTCGTTTACATCTCCTGATTCAAGCTGCCACCTTGGAAAGTTGCCATGTCGATTACACCAGAGTACCCTAAAGCTATTTCACAACTTGAAACTTCTGGTTGACTACTGCTTCAAAGATTCAGAAGAGAATGAAATTCGAGTGGAAGGGCTCCCTCTTCTCATTACTCTAGATAATGTTCTGCAAGTTTTTGATGAAAAACGCCCAAAGTTTCTGACGACCTACCATGAGTTGATTCCACCCCGTAAAGAACTATTCATGAACACACTTTATTTGAAGTACAATAACATCCTGCTCAATTGTGGTGTTGCAAAGGTTTTTGATATAAGCAGTTTTGCTGAGCTGCTGCCTTTTGTGCTGCCTAGAGATTACAGAACAAGATCTGTTGTGAAATGGAAAGACAATTTTGGAAGTGAATCCTGGTTGAAAAACTGCTGGCATTTCATTAGTGATGCAATTTCTGTTAAGGAAGGCGAGGCAGAGATTACACCAACATTTGAAACTACCACTGAGGTGTTAAAAGACTGGGCTTTGCTGCCTGGTACAAAATTCACCATTTCCAGCAACAGGATGCTAGTACCAGAGAGTGATGTTCTAGTACCTCTCAGTTTGATGTATGTCTCTATCTACCCAAATGGCCAAAATGACAAAGTTGTCAATACACTGATGAAAGCAGGCTGTATTCAACTAGCATTGAGTAAAATTTGCTCTAAAGAGAACATTTTAGTCTCGCAGCTGGCTTTGCACTTGGCAAATATTGAGAGTCCTGGTAGCATTCTGAAGGCTCTCGATTACATGATCCGAACATCAACACTAAGGACAAACTACCTATCTGACAATGACTTTGAATCACTTCTGATATACTTCAGTAGCAACTTGAATCAACTGACGGGCCAAGATGACAGTAAGATTCTGAAGTCTCTGCCTTGCTATAAGGCGATTAATGGTAACTACATCAGTATTTTGAAATATGGGTCATGCTTTGTTCTAACAAAGAGCATTCCTCTAGCTGAAATAGACAGATGGGCACTGTCCACTTCCTTTGCATTTCTTGCAGACAATCCCCATCTGAAGGACTTGTATGCTTTCCTTGATTGTATTCCTGTAGATGATCTTGAGGTATATTTGAAGCACTTGCTGCCAAAGTTCGATAACCTGTCCAGTGCAGCAAAGATTGAACACCTGGTACATCTGAAGAAGAAACTTTCCAACCTGGACGAAGGTACAGTAATCAGACAGCAACTGTTTGAAAAACTTGAAGGTCTTGCAATTATTCCAGACTCGTTCAACCGCCTAAAGCCGGCAAAGAATTTTTACGACAGAACAGAGAATGTTTTTGAAGTTATGCTGCCAGAAAATGCTTTCATTTCTCAAGAGTTTTTTCGGAAACTGGAACATGTTGAAAAACCTAAGAACCGTGCTGCATTCCTTACATCGTGGATAACATTCTTTCGAAACATAGGATTGAAGTACACCGTCTCCCAGCAACAGTTGTTACAGTTTGCTAAGGAGGCTGGAGCTCGAGCGCAAGCAGAGAATTGGTCCAAAGAAACAATGCAGAGCAAGGTTGATGTCCTGTTAAATCATATATTTCAAGAGAGGACAGACCTGTTTTCTGGAAACTTTCTTAAGGACCTTTCAGTGATTCCATTCATCTATCCAGAACGTGCTCCAGCAGAACTCTTGAAGCTTCATCCTCAATTTCAAGAACTAAATGGGATTCTCCCTCTAATACGTTTCAGTGGGGCTCAGGTCAATCCCAAATTCAAGCAGGCTGATGTTCTGCAATTATTGTGGACATCATGTCCAATTCTCCCAGAAAAGGCAACACCTTCAAGTATTAAGGAGCAAGAAGACAGCAAACTTGGAAACCAGGAACAAGTAGAGGAAGTTCTGGCAATGCTAAATGTCAGTCTGGACCCTCCACCAGACAAAGTCATTAGTAACTGCAAAAACATCTGCAACATTGCATCTCCAGAAGATGATATGATAAAAACAAGAGTCAAAGTCTTAAGGAGTACTTATGAATTTCTGAATGCAGAAAAAATAGACTTCCGTTTCCATCTCCGAGGTGTTGCATTTGTTATGGTTGAAGATGGCTGGAAACTACTTAAGCCTGAAGAGGTTGTAATAAATCTTGAGAATGAGTCTGATTTTAAACCGTACCTGTACAAATTGCCTCTAGAACTTGGCACCTTCCACCAATTGTTTAAACTTTTGGGTACAGAAGATATTGTTTCAACAAAACAGTATGTTGAGGTACTAGGACGTATATTTAAAATATCTGAAGGGAAACAGCTGGAGCCAAATGAAATGCGAACTGTCAAAAGGGCCGTTTCTGGACTATTTAAGAGCCTTCAGAATGAGCCGCTAAAGGTCAGAATTGATCTTGACAATGTTCGAGAATTAGGCCTTTACCTTCCAAGCCATGATGGGAGATTAACAAAGTCAAATATACTGGTTTTTGATGATGCACCACATTATAAGAGCCGAATGCAAGGTAATGTGGGTGTTCTAATGCTTGTGGATCTCAGCCAGTGTTACCTGGGTAAAGACCATGCTTTTCATACAAAGCTGATCATGCTACTTCCTTCAAAATTGAGACCAAGGCTACTTAGCGGAATCTTGGAAGAGATCCTGGATGAAGAAACACCAAAAATGTGTCAGTTTGGAGCACTATGTTCACTACAGGGTCGTCTTCAGTTGCTGCTCTCTTCTGAACAGTTCACCACAGGCCTCATTCGGATTATGAAGCATGAAAATGACAATGCCTATCTGGCGAATGAAGAAAAAGCCAATCGACTCTGCAAGGTCTTGCGTGAGGGTTTGAAAGTTTCTTGTTTTGAGAAACTGCAGACAAGCCTTCGAGTAAAAGGATGTAGCCCAATCCCTCACAGTAAGAGTGAAACATTAGCATTCCTGAAGAGATATGGAAATGCAGTGATACATCTGTACATCCAGCATGCAGAGAGCAAGGATATTAATTTTCTTTTAGCCCTAGCGATGACCCTTAAAACTGCTACTGACAACTTGATTTTAGATACCTCCTACCTGATAGCCATGCTTGGCTGCAATGATATCTATAGGATCAATGAAAAATTGGACAATTTAGGAGTTAAGTATGATTCTTCTACTGAGCCTTCAAAACTTGAACTGCCTCTGCCAGGTACACCTATACCAGCCGAAATCCATTACTTGCTCCTTATGGATCCTATGAATGTATTCTACCCAGGAGAATATGTTGGGTATCTTGTCGATGCTGAAGGTGGTGATATATATGGATCATACCAGCCAACTTATACTTATGCCATTATTGTACAAGAAGTAGAAAGGGAAGGAGCTGAGCATTCTAGCTTTCTGGGAAAGTATTTCCAAATTGATATTGGCTACAGTGAATATAAAATTGTAAGTTCCCTTGATCTGTACAAATTTTCGAGACCTGATGAAAGTTCCCAAGGAAGAGATAGTACTCCCACCACTCCTACAAGTCCCACAGAATGCCTTTCGCCAGGTCCCAGGACATTTCCTCCCCATTTTCCTGGAAGGGAAAGCCACAGAGCGTCAACTTCAAAGCACCAGTCTCCAAAGAAGATTAAGCTGCATGCTTTGCCTGAAATTCTTCGAGAGGTCACAGCAGTGTTAGAGCAGGCATGGAGGCTTCCTGAGCCTGAAAGGAAGAAGATTATACGACGGTTATACCTCAAGTGGCATCCCGATAAAAATGCAGAGAATCTGGAGATAGCAACAGAAGTCTTCAAGCATCTGCAAAATGAAATCAACAGGCTAGAAAAACAAGGTATAGGAGGTTCTGATTTTAGCACAGACAGAGCATCGAGAAGAACCTATTCCTCTTCATCTGCTCGGTTCCAATCAGAAAAATTTTCATTTCAGAGATTTTATACTTCATGGAACCAAGAAGCAACAAGCCATAAATCCGACAGACAGCATTTTAAAGGGAGGTTTGCTTCAGCTTCAGGATCATCACACTCTTCACGATTCTTTGTACCTCCAACCTTCAAAACTGTGGGCAATCCTATAGAGGCACGAAGATGGCTCAGACAAGCTCGGGCAAACTTCTCTGCAGCTAGGAACGACCTGCATAAAAATGCCAATGAGTGGGTGTGTTTCAAGTGCTACTTAGCAGCAAAGCTCGCTTTGATAGCAGCTGAATATGCAGTTAAAGGAAAGTCTGACAAAGATGTCAAACCGACTGCACTTGCACAGAAAGTGGAGGAATACAGCCAAAGTCTGGTAGGACTTGCAACTGATGTAAATACTCTGGAAGCATATGGTGTAGATGGATTGAGGACCCGGTATCCAGATCTCCTCCCTTTTCCCCTGATTCCAAATGATAAATTCACGACTGAAGTTGCAATGAGAGTGATGGAATGCACTGCTCGGATCATCATAAAACTTGAAAACTTCATTCAGCAAAAACTACAAGATCGTACTCAGTGAAATTAGCAAATACATGAACACTAATCAGGAAAATAGTTAATTGTAATCACACTTCTATCTGCTCCCAACAATTAATGCAAACAAAAGCATTTTGTTACCTGGGATAAAAGATCGAGAAGAACATTTTTTCCTTCTTTAACCGTAGCACTTACGAATGTTCATTTAGCCTAGTTAAATTATTTTTGTTTAATAAAATAAAAGTGACAACATTTGAAAGCAAAACTCAGACACAGATCTCCAGCCAGAAATATGTAATTCCCAGTAATATAAATGGGCATCTTAAGATTGATTATGTAGTATGAGTAAAGCAATACGCTGCATTTCCTCTACAGCACAGCACTCATTGCAGTGATTCTGAGCCTAATGTGTTTTTGAAATGGAGAAAATATGTTGGCCTAGAAATTCAGTATAGCCACTTTTGGGGCGGTAAAGTCAGGCGGCCGCTAAAGTTTGCGCCCAGCGCAAAGTCGAGCCCCCTTCGCCGATATTCAGTTGCATCGCCCTAAGAGGTTGCTGCTGCGCTAAAACAGGCGATGCACGACTATCATTAGGCGCTAAGCCGGCAGCCCGGGGCGCTAACACCGGAAGTTGGGCGCAGGGCAGGTGCGGCGAGCTGCTGATTGCCGGCAGACACTCTGGCTCCGGGGAGCTCTTAAAGGGGGAGGGTGGATTTGTTTTTTTGAAAGGCCGAGACTAGTGTATTTGTGTTTTTGGGGAGGGCTTCTCTCCATCCGTTTGGTATGTGGTACCGGTCTTCTTCTTCTTCTTCTTCTTCTCCTCCTCCTCCTCCTCCCAAAGAAGGAGTGTTGCAAAACGGCTGCCTTTTCTACTGCAGGAGTGCCCTTTAATTTGCGCTCCCCGCGGCCCGCATCGGCTGAGCACCGTTCGACTCAACAGTCGCTAGGGCTGCCAGGCGCACAATGGGGCAGCGCGAGTGAAGTTCCGGTTCTGGGCGCACAAAGGGCGTTGCACGACGAAATGACGTCGTGATCTGCGCGCACAGATGAGCGCGCGCAATGACTTTGCGCCGGCGCTAAATGTCTACTGAAGTTGGGGCGAGGCGCAGATCGCGCTGCGCCCGGGCGCTAAGCGCCTAGCGCTCGAGATCTACTCCTCCTAAGGCGCTAACAGCTGGCGCAGCCAACTGAATTTCTAGGCCGTTTTCTTTTACATATGCACCAAACAATACTAGTTAGTTAGTTTGCTTTCTGCAAGCTGTACATATGGAACTGCTGTAAGAAAAGAAATTGCAAAAGATTGCTTTTATCATGCAAAGTATCTTGAAAAAATTAGATTATCTGATAAGTCACCTAGATACAGAACTGTCCTCTGTATGGCTTTGATGCAGGAGATTGTTTTCTACCATCGGTTGAATGCTCCACATATTATATAAATATAATTTCATTAAGGTCAAAATGTTCAATTATAAGCCATACATAAAGAAGATCCTAAATAAATTAAGTCTGATTCAGCAAGAGAAAATAGTTTTTTGGTACAGAGCTATATCATGTTCAGCCCAATTTAGGTAAATGATCAGAGTGCTGCCATTACCATCTGCTCAGACTAATGATAACATTACTTCAGTGACTTAACCCCCAAATAGTTTCTCTGACTATTGCATTTTTCCTGTGCACTATGGCATTTGAGTAAAACCCTTTTTGGAAACCTGCACATACATACAATTTGATTTGCGGGTATACTTTTTCAAGTACAGTAATTGTTATTTGTCTTGAGAGAGGTTCTTCATAAAAGTCAACATTTCCACTTTAAATTTCGTTTTTAACAAAATAAATATATGTCCCAATGCAATTGGCAAAGCATGATTGAAATAAGCCTTTCCATGCATTGTATGATTGTAACAGTGGTGAAACCTTGTGATGTTTGATGTACCTTCATCAGCTGGAGCACTGCGGTCCAGGGTAAAGCTGAAACATGTATTGCTGCTGGAATTGAGCTACTGTTCCTGATATAAATACGGGCGAGCTTACCTTCCATAGTTTTAATGCCTTAAATACATGTAACAGGTTATAGTTACTTGCACTAGATTAATCCAAGAGGTTGCTTAACCATGCTCCTTTGGGGGGAAGGGAGAGGGTTAAGATTAAATTTTCTGTAATGCTTGCAGCTGAACTCCCAATGGCTGTTATTATGCAAACAGGTTTTTGCCAAATATATACAATACAAGTCTTGACACTACACACACTACACATTCTGTAAGTATTCACAAATACGAGCTCGGTCCAAACATTGGACTATATAACAATATGTTTCACACCATAGTTTTACAGAATTAATGAAATGCTAGCAAACTATTACAGGTTTAAAACCAGAAAGTTCAATTAAACTGTGTAATGAAAACAAAAATTCATTTTATACGTGCATCATTGTGCAATATTTTTGTTGTTCAAAGTATTTGAGTACTTCCTGACCTTAATAGTCCAAAAACACTTTATTCACTAAATCAACAATGAGGCCTAATGGACAGATATATATTTGACTACTTTGCATGACATTTTCATAGTCAGTTTCTGCCATTCATTATGCAGATGAGGTGTGTTTTAATGTATTTTCAGTTCTAATTTTATATTACTGTAT
The DNA here is from genome assembly GCF_052327205.1 of Somniosus microcephalus. Classification (NCBI taxonomy): domain Eukaryota; kingdom Metazoa; phylum Chordata; class Chondrichthyes; order Squaliformes; family Somniosidae; genus Somniosus; species Somniosus microcephalus. The sequence goes on along the minus strand of NC_140996.1, from coordinate 175,406,489 downwards.
TTTATGAGCGAACAAATGGTAGAGGTGCTGGTCTGCAGAACACTTTTATATTTTTAATGTGTTACGTGTATTTTGTTTACTACTTTCTCATATTTCTAGGATTTATTAAAGAGATGGGTTAACTTGGTTGTCATTGTGTTCATACTGAATGTGATAACAGGATCTGCTTTTTATTTTTTTAGTTTTATATATGAATTAGCAATTTTATTTGGCATCCTAGTTCATTGACTTGAAATACATTTCAGTACTGGAAATGTTTAGAACTATTTATGGGGGTGATTTTAGCCCTACTTGCTCAGCAGAGATCTGGCGGGCGGGCAGTTAAAATCGCCCTTGGCTCTTACCGGTCTGAAAGCCACCACGATTGCAACATCTGCAATTTTAACCTGCTCTCCTGAGCAGGCAGCAAGGACATGTGCCCGGAGCCAACAGGGTCCTTCTTTACATATGCATGCTGCAGCCCGATGACATCATTGAGACCCGACTGTAATTTTAACTCAGGCCTGAGCGGGGAATCCACCTCAAGTTAAAATCAGTGCCAATATTATGTTGTTTGTGTTCTTTTTTTCGACTTTGACTATTGTTCCAGCATTCAAAAAAAACAGATGATTAGCATTTTATTCTGTTGAAAACAATAGCTTCTTCTATACACCATGCTGAACACATTTTCCAGCATTACAATATTGGACACAGGGACAGGCATAGGCCATTTAAGTTAATTCTCACTCACTACCTTGTGGGGTCCCATGCATAGTGTTTCATGCATATGTGTCAGCTGTCAGCTTTTACCGATCTAGTCCTATTGTTACATTCCCTCCGAGGAAAAAAATTCTGTTTTTTAGTAACATTTTTTTCCTTAAACAAAGAGAAACTGAGGCAGAGTTAGCCATCATCTCTTACTAAGCACAATGTTCTATAAAAGTGACACTTCACTGGTTTCTAAGAACACTTATACTATCTGTGCGAGTTTTCTACACGTAGCGATGTTTGAAACAGACGGGTGTTTTATGTACACTAATTATTTGTTGTACTTTGCTCACTTTTATTCTCTGGGGTTAGGATTTTAGAGTGTCACTGTCACAACTGTGTTAGTGCATGTGTCTGACTTTAAGCAGAAGTATGCACTCAGTACTCGGGATATTGAAACACAGACAGGACTGTGTAGCAAGTTAACCGCCATATATTGTTTGACATTCAACAGCAACTTTAGTACCATTTAGGTACATTGTACTGTACCATGCTCACATGTAGCACATACTGTCTGAGTTGATTTTGCTGTTGTGTATATTTGACAGAACTGTTACTGCAAGACTATGGTGTGATGTTTACTAGCAGCTGATAGATTGTGCACAGGCTGCTGTGATAAGAAATGCATTTTTGAAGAATGGTTATAGTATTGCTTCTGAATTTGGAGCCGTGTAGCTCTGTCAGCTGATGTACCATGTACCACAACTACAATAAAGCAACTTCAGAACACAGTCGTCTCCATCATTGTAACTCCTACGATAATAAAGCCGAGATAATGTATGCTGCTTGTAACTGCATGATAGTTATGCTGCAAATCAGCCTCTCACTTATACCCCATCACAGATAACAAGGACTGGATTTACAAAGTGCCCTGCTTTAATGCTTCTTTCCCAGTGGTGAATAGTGATAAGCGCCTATCTTCACTCACCCCATGCTCAATACATTCATAATGTGCTGTCCATTCAGCTATATCTAAGCTGTGTTTGTATTGGAAATACTTTCCACTACATGGAGGGGGGAGGGATAGACTTACAGAATTGTAGAATCATAGAAGCCCGTTGAGCCTGTGCCGACTCTCTGCAAGAGCACTTCAGCTAGTCTCATTCCCCTGCCCTCTCCCCGTAGCCCTGCAAAATTTTTTCCTTCAGGCACTTATCCAATTCCCTTTTGAAAGCCACGATTGAATCTGCCTCCACCACCCTCTCAGGCAGTGCATTCCAGACCCTAACCACACGCTGTGTAAAAAGTTTTTCCTCCTGTCACCTTTGATTCTTCTGCCAATCACCTTAAATCTGTGTCCTCTGGTTCTCAACCCTTCAGCCAATGGGAACAGTTTCTCTCTATCTACTTTGTCTAGAACCCTCATGATTTTGAACACTTCTATCAAATCTCCTGTCCACCTTCTCTGCTCTAAGGAGAACAACCTCAGCTTCTCTAGTCTATCCACATAACTGAAGTCCCTCATCCCTGGAACCATTCTTGTAATTCTTTTCTGCACCCTCTCTAAGGCCTTCACATCCTTCCTAAAGTGCGGTGTCCAGAATTGGACACAATACTCCAGTTGAGGTCGGACCAGTGTTTTATAAAGGTTCATCATAACTTCCTTGCTTTTGTACGCTACGCCTCTATTTATGAAGCCCAGAATCTCATAAGCTTTTTTAACTGCTTTCTCAACCTGCCCTGCTTCAATGATTTGTACACATATACCCCCAGGTCTCTCTGTTCCTGCAACCCCTTTAGAATTGTACCCGTTAGTTTATATTGCCTCTCCTTGTTCTTCCTACCAAAATGTATCACTTCGCACTTTTCTGCGTTAAATTTCATCTGCCACGTGTCCGCCCATTCCACCAGCCTGTCTATGACCTCTTAAAGTCTATCACTATCCTTCTCACTGTTAACTATACTTCAAAGATTTGTGTCATCTGCACATTTTGAAATTGTGCCTTGTACACCCAAGTCCAAGTCATAAATATATATCAAAACAAGCAGTGGCGCTAGAACTGACCCCTGGGGAACACCATTGTATACCTTCCTCCAGTCTGGAAAAACAACCATTCACCATGACCCTCTGTTTCCTGTCACTTAGCCAATTTTGTATCCATGCAGCCACTGTCCATTTTATTCCATGGGCTTCAACTTTGCTGGCAAGCCTATTATGTGGCACTTTATCAAATGCCTTACTCCTATAACAATGTGGTACTATGCTTTTAATAAGTTTCTAATTTGTCAGATTAACATTCATAAAATCATAGAATAACGTACAGAAGGAGGCCATTCGACCCATCGAGTCTGCACCGGCTCTTTCGTAGAGCAATCCTGTTAGTCCCACTCCCGGCTCTTTACCCATATCCCTGCAATTTTTTCTCTTTCAAGTATTTATCCAATTCCCTTTTGAAGGCTACAATTGAATCTATTTACACAACCCTATCAGACAGTGCATTCCAAATCATAACCACTCGTGTAAAAAAAGCTTTTCCTCATGTCGCCTCTGGTTCTTTTGCCAATCACATTAAATCTGTGTCCTCTGATTATCGAGCCTTCAGCCATTGGAAACAGTTTTACTTTATTTACTCTATCTAAAACCTTCATGATTTTAAACACCTCAATCAAATTTCCTCTTAGTCTTCTCTGCTCCAAGGAGAACAACCCCAGCTTCTCTAGTCTATCCACGTAAACTGTAATCCCTCATCTCTGGAACCATTCTAGTAAATCTCTTTTGTACTCTTCCAAAGCCTTCAAATCCTTCCTAAAGTGTGGTGCCCAGAATTGGACACAATACTCCAGTTGGGGCAGAACTAGTGTTTTATTTATGCTTAGCATAACCTCCTGGATTTTGTACTCTGTGGGCTGGATTTTAACTCAGGTGCGGGCTGGTGTCGTGTTATCCGAATTTCACGTTTCCCACACGAATCTAAATGGATGTGGGAGATTGATGCAATTTTAACTTAATTGGCCAATTGATTTCCAACGTGTGGGAAGCCTTTGCAAATGGGTTTTTCATGACTGAAAGTCCCCTCCGATGACGTCATCATTGCTGCTGCATTTAAGGTCCACAGCAAGCCTTGCTTATTCTGCAGACTGCCAAGCTTCTTGACTGTGCAGTGTGAGGGAGCTGCAGCAAAAATGACAAGCGGGAGGGCCAGATCAGCTCCTCGCTTTGACGAGGTGGCACTGCAGGCATTAGTGGATGGGGCTAGGGCCAACAGGAAGGTGTTCTTCCCTTCATCAGGGAGGAAGATGCCTCCCACTCAGACCAAGGCAGTGTGGATGCAGGTGGCTGAGGAGGTCAACTCCTTGGGAGTCACCCGCAGAACGTGGACACAGTGCAGGAAAAGATTTCATGACCTTCAGTGCATTGGAAAAGTGAGCATGAATTTCCCATCACCCTCAACCTGATCCCCATTGCCTTTCCTCACCAGCACTCAGCTTTAGCAATCTCTTCCTCCACATCCCACTTGACACTGACATCCATGCACCCTTACCCATTCCCTCTCTATGCTCACATTCACATAACTATTCAACCATGCAGCCCTCACACTCCCTATCACTCTGATGCTTTGAACACAACTGACAACACACAGGGAGGGCCCTTGGTCTTGCAACCTCACTCCATCTTTGTCTCTTAAGTATCTATGCTATGCAATCTCTACACTCACTCCTTCATTCTCACTCACCCTCCACTTGTCTCCCTCATTGCAAGAAAAGGGAGCTCACAACAAAAGAGAGCGAGCCAGGACAGGAGGAGGGACAGCCTCAATAGCCCACCTGACCCCCTGGGAGGAGGCCGTCCTGGAAATCATGGGCATTGAAGATGATTCGCGCGTGGGGGACGGACAGACGGGTGCAACACAGCAAGCTGGTGACAGAAAAGTTTCCCATCTCTTTGACATTGCATGAGTCGCTGATAATGATTGTGAAGCTGTAACAGATGCACTTATGAGCATCTGCAAAAAGCTATGTGCATGTAGCCTTTGCATCACATCTCTGACTCTTTCCTTTACTCCCCCACAGGACCATCACAAGCATCCGTCCCCCCTAGCCAGGAAAAAGAGGCTGAGTAGCCAGACTCCTCAGAGGAAGCTGCGACCTCTGAGGGTGCAGCTTCACCAGAATTCAGCGCACCCAGCACCAGCACAGACAGTCACACCTCGGTGGGATTTTCGGGACATAGAGTAGTGTTGTCACCTGGTGTATCACAGCTCACAAGTGAGCATCAGCAGATTGTAGAGACAGGCACAGCAGTGGAGAGTCCTAGTCGGAGGGTGCAGGACTCTGCCAGCTCGGCTCAGCAGCATGTCGACCCTCTGCCTCTGGGTCCATCCATAAGATCAGATGTGATGGAACTCCAGGCACAGATGCAGGAATCTCTGGCAGGTTTTGTCTCTAGGGTCGCTGTGAGTGTGGAGTGAATGGAGGAGTCCATAGCGAACATGAGCAGAGCCTTTGTGGAGTCATTGGCGCATGAACGCATCACCACGGAAAGGATGGCTACCTCCGTGGAAACGATTGCTACCTCCGTGGTAAGGCTGGCTACCGTAGAGGAGAGGATGGATACGGTAGAGGAGAGGAGGGCTATGGCCATGGAGGAGCTTAGTTGCCAGGGTATGGAAAATGCGGCCATTGTTCGGAATAGAATGACATCTCTTGAGGAGCGATGGGCATCTATTGAACAGAGAAACCAGACCTTCATGGAAGTCCTCCTGAGTAGGACTGCCATTGCAGATACGGGTCCCCATGGACCCCCTGATGTGCAGCAAGGTGCTCTCCAGCTACTTGCAGGCGCTGAGGGGGACCTGACCCATGAGAGGGAGGTTGGTGGCATACCTCAAGGAAGTGGGGGCTCCGCTCCAAGTGTTCACACTTTCATGCCACTGCAGAGCCCTCGGTCAGAGCCCCACCAGAGTCCACACCCAATTGAGATAGACAACTCAACCCCTGCACAGCCGCAGGAGCAGCAGACTGTTGACGAGCCCTCACAGGCTCACAACCCCAGAGGACGCCCGCCAAAGGTGTCGAGACAGGAGCAGCAGGAAAGTGAGCAAGGGGCCTCCACATCTGCTGAAGCCACAGGGGAAGCACTACGTAGGAGCACGCGTAAGAGGAAGATAAAGCACAAGTAGTCACAAGGGTAGTCACTTGGGTGGAATTTTGTGTTTGGTGTAAAAATGCCATCACGTCGTAATTGTACATAAAAATTCTGATGGCAAATGTTGCAGTTGTGGCATCTGTCATTTTGCTATTGGGACTTCCACGTTGAGGCCTTAGGAATACTTGCAACCGTCAGTATGGTGGTCAGAGTGCTAGGAATCCTCTGGTTCTTGGCCATTGTCAATGCTCTGGTAAGAAGCTGCGAGGAAAAATTGTTTCATTGACTAGGCTAAGCAAATCTGGCCAGAATGAGTGCATTCCTTGCATCCCGGGCAGCAATGTTCTCACGTAATGCTGCCGCTGGTTGATGGGCCTCTGCAGGATGTTCGTTTTCGCCCTCCTCCTCCTCATCTGAGGAGGATATGTGAGGAGCCAATTGGTCCTCAGGAATCTGCAAGCCACGACGCTGTGCCATGTTGTGAACTGCACAGCAAACCAGAACGATTCTGGAGACCCTGGCTGCTGAGTACTGCAGGGCTCCATCGGATCTATCCAGGCATCTGAAGCGCATCTTCAGCAAACCAATGGTTTGCTCGATTATGGCTCTGGTGGACATGTGGCTGGAGTTGTAGCTCTCCTCAGCTTCATTGGATGGTCTCCTCAGTGGCGTCATTAGCCACGCCCTCAGGGGATAGCCCTTGTCTCCAAGTAGCCATCCGTTAAATTGGTCTGGCAGACTCAATAGCGGAGGCACACTAGACTGGCGCAGTATGAAGGAGTCATGGCAACTGCCAGGGTACATGGTACAAACATGCAAAATTTCCTTCTTGTGGTCACACACCAGCTGAACGTTAAGGGAGTGGAAGCCCTTGCGGTTGACAAAAACACCTGGATTGTGATGGGGTGCCCTAAGGGCCACATGTGTGCAGTCAACGAGGCCCTGCATCCTTGGAAACCTGCCAGATGAGCTAATCCAACCGCTCGCGCTGTGACACTTGCTCGATCCTTGGTGAAATGGATGTGATTGTGCGCGAGGGCAAAGAGGGCATCGGTTACCTGCGTGATGCAAGTGTGTGCGGCCGCCTGGGAGATGCTGCTGATGTCTGCTGCTGATCCCTGGAATGAGCCTGAGGCAAAAAAGTTGAGTGCGGTGGTGACTTTGACGGCCACTGGTAAGGAGTGTCCACTTGGTCCTCTGGGCTCCAGGGCTTGCTGTATCATTGCACAGATGTCAGTCACTACCTCTCGCGAAAGTCGGAGCCACCTTTGGCACTGCTGCTCAGACATGTTGAGATAGCTGACCCTGCGTCTGTAGAGGGATAGCAAAATACTGCAGATGTTGGAAATCCGAAATAACAACAGAAAATGCTGGAAAAACTCAGCAGGTCAGGCAACATCCGTGGAGAGAAATTTGAGTTGACGTTTCGGGTTTGACCCTTCTTCAAAACTGGAGAGAAAAGGAACTGGATCGAAGGCAGGGCTGCGATCGGACAAAAGAATAAAAGAACCAAAAGAAGTAAAAGAGATTAGAAGCTAGACGAGATGGTAATAGGCTGGGATTAGGTGTAAAGTGTACTGGCAGGGCAAAAGATAGCTGCCAGGTGTGAGAGAGAAACAAAAGGAAAGAGGGGGGGGGAGGAAAGGAGTGGAAAAATATAAGTAAAAATGAAATAGGGGCCGAGGTTATGATCTGAAATTGTTGAACTCGATATTGAGACCGGAAGGCTGCAGAGTGCCTAATCGGAAGATGAGGTGCTGTCCCTCGAGTTTACGTTGAGCTTCCGTGGAACAATACAAGAGGCCAAGGACGGTGAGGTCCGAGTGGGAATGGAGAGGTGAATTGAAATGACAGGCGACCGGAAGCTCGGGGTCACCCTTACGGACTGAACGGAGGTGTTCCGCAAAGCGGTCACCCAATCTGCGTTTGGTCTCCCCAATGTGCAGGAGACCGCATCGTGAGCAGCGAATACAGTATACTAGATTGCGAGAAGTACAAGTAAATCGCTGTTTCACCTGGAAGGGGTGTTTGGGGCCCTGGACAGTGGGGAGGGGGGAGGTATAGGGGCAGGTGTTACATCTCCTCCGCTTGCACGGGAAGGTGCCAGGCGAAGGGGAAGGGCTGTTTGGGGTGATAGAGGAGTGGACTAGGGTGTCTCGGAGAGAGCGGTCCCTGCGGAATGCTGAAAGGGGAGGGGAGGGGAAGATACGTTTGGTGGTGGGATCACTTTGGAGGTAGCGGAAATGCCGGAGGATGATCCGTTGAATGTGGAGGCTGGTGGGGTGAAAGGTGAGGACAAGGGGAACCCTATCGTGGTTCCGGGAGGGAGGGGCAGGGGTGAGGGCAGAGGTGCGGGAGATAGAACTGACACGGTCGAGGGCAGTGTCAACCACGGTAGAGGTGAATCCTCGGTTGCGGAAAAAGGAAGACATGTCTGAAGCACTGGTGTGGAAGGTGGCATCGTCGGAGCAGATACGGCGGAGGCGGAGAAACTGGGAGAATGGAATAGAGTCCTTACAGGAAGCGGGGTGGGAGGAAGTGTAGTCCAGGTAGCTGTGGGAGTCAGTGGGCTTGTAGTAAATATTGGTCGATAACCTATCCCCAGAGATGGAGACGGAGAAGTCGAGGAAGGGAATGGAAGAGTCAGAGATGGACCATGTGAAGGTGAGGGAAGGGTGGAAATTGGAGGCAAAGTGAATGAAATTGTCAAGTTCGGGGCGAGAGCAGGAAACGGCACCGATACAGTCATCAATGTATCGGAAAAAGAGGTGAGGGAGGGGACCAGAGTAGGACTGGAACAAAGATTGTTCCACATAGCCCACGAAAAGGCAGGCATAGCTAGGACCCATGCGGGTACCCATGGCAACACCTTTGATTTGGAGGAAATGAGTGGAGTTAAAGGAGAAGTTGTTCAATGTGAGAACAAGTTCAGCCAGGTGGAGGAGGGTCGTGGTGGATGGGGACTGGTCGGGCCTCTGTTCAAGGAAGAAGCGGAGTGCCCTCAGGCCATCCGGGTGGGGGATGGAGGTGTAGAGGGATTGTACGTCCATGGTGAAAAGGAAGCGGTTGGGGCCAGGAAACTGGAAACTGTTAAAGTGGCGGAGGGCGTCCGAAGAGTCACGGATGTAGGTGGGAAGAGACTGGACAAGGGGAGAAAAGATAGAGTCAAGATAGGAAAAGATAAGTTCCGTAGGGCAAGAACAGGCTGAAACGATGGGTCTACCAGGGCAGTCCTGTTTGTGGATCTTGGGAAGGAGGTAGAAGCGGGCTGTGCGGGGTTGGGGAACTATGAGGTTGGTGGCAGCGGGGGGAAGATCTCCAGAGGAGATGAGGTCAGTGACAGTCTTGGAAACGGTGGTTTGATGTTCGGTAGTGGGGTCATGGTCCAGGTGGAGGTAGGAGGAGGTGTCGGAGGAGTCTGTAGACCCTGTTTGGGGGGTATCTCCTGCGCCGACGGGCTTCCAGGCGCTGGCCCCTTCTGGTCTGTACAGCCTCAGGTGGGTGAGCAGCAGCCTGGCGCTCCTGCTGCTGCTGCTGTTGCTGGTGCTGCTGTTGTTCCTGGTTCTGCTGGTGCCGCGGCTGGTGCTCGAGCTCCTCTAATGCCCAGATGGGAAGGAAATAAATGGCTCCCATGCTTGTGGTATATGCCTCCGTTGAGGACACGCTGAGTGAAGGTGGCGAGAGGGGTTTCCCAGGAGATCACACTGGTGTGGTTATGCCTTCTAAAAGTTGCCCCAGACCTGAGACCACTAAGTCCTGCCACCTGCAAATGATGGCTGATCAAATCTCCTCTTTAAAAGTTGATAGTCAGCAATCCAATAGTGCTCCCGCCAGGTTTCACATTCGTGTTTCCCACCAGGCGTGTTTCATGTGGGAAAAGGGTTAAATTTGCAAGGGCCTTTTAAAAAATGATTATAGAGGCCTTTTAGTGGTTTTTAAGGGCCTTAACGACCAGTCCTGCCTGTTGGATGCGGATGGAGTCGGGACCATCAGACACGCCTGAGTTAAAATTGCTCGGAGTCGGGAACCAGGGTGGGAGGGGGGGGTCCCACCCGCCCGCCCGCCCGCCAGTTTTTGCGATTTTAACCCCCGCACGCCTCCAAGCCCGCCCCCAACGACATAGGTAAAAAGAGGGATGAGGTCCTGCAGCAAGAATTTAGGGAGCTAGGTAGAAGGTTAAAGAGCAGGACCTCAAAGGTTGTAGTCTCTGGATTACTCCCGGTGCCACGTGCTAGTGAGTATAGGAATAGGAAGATAGAACAGATGAATGCGTGGCTAAAGGGATGGTGCAGGAGGGAGGGCTTTAGTTTCCTGGATCACTGGGTCTGCTTCTGGGAAAGGTGGGACTTGTACAAGTCGGACGGTTTACACCTGAACCAGAGGGGGACCAATATCCTTGCGGGGAGGTTTGCTAGCACTGTTGGGGGGGGTTTAAACTAACTTGGCAGGGGGATGGGATACAGAGTGGAGCTATAGTAGGGGGTGATTTACAGCCAAATACGGAGGAAAAAACAAGTCAGCTGGGAAGGCAGAGCAAATATGTGAAGGCAAAAGGGAATATGGTAAGGCTGGAAGGCATTTATTTTAATGCAAGGAGTCTTGCAAATAAGGTGGATGAACTGAAGTTGTTGTTGAACACATGGGAGTACGATATTGTTGCTATCACGGAGACATGGTTGAGGGAGGGTCAGGACTGGCAGCTCAATATTCCGGGGTATAGAATCTTCAGGCGAGACAGAGGGGGGTGTAAAAGGGGAGGGGGTGTTGCAATATTAATTAAGGAGTCAATTACTGCTGTAAGGAGGGATGATATATTAGCGGGTTCCTCTAATGAGGCCATATGGGTAGAACTTAAAAACAAAAAGGGGGCAAGCACTTTGCTGGGAGTGTACTATAGGCCCCCAAACAGTCAGGGGGAGATAGAGGAACAGATATGTAGGCAAATCTCAGAGAAGTGCGAAAATAATAGGGTAATAATAGTGGGGGATTTCAACTTCCCAATATTAATTGGGATAGTCAGAGTGTGAAAGGCTTAGAGGGTGCAAAATTCTTAAAGTGCATCCAGGAGAGCTTTTTGAGCCAACATGTAGAAAGTCCTACAAGAGAGGGGGCGGTACTGGACCTAATTCTAGGGAATGTAGCCGGGCAAGTGGTGGAAGTGTCAGTAGGAGAGCATTTTGGCGACAGTGACCATAATTCGGTGAGATTTAAGGTGGTCATGGAAAAAGACAAAGACGGCCCGGAAATAAGGGTTCTAAATTGGGGGAAGGCCGATTTTAATATGATAAGGCAGGATCTGGCCAAAGTGGACTGGGAGCAGCTACTTATAGGAAAATCCACATCAAAGCAGTGGGAGACTTTCAGAAGGGAAATAGAGAGAGTACAACGCCAACATGTTCCCGTAAAGGTCAAGGGTGGGACCAACAAGCAAAGGGAACCTTGGATGACAAGGGATATACAAAAATGCATTAGGAAAAAAAGGGGGGCTTTTGGCAGTTACAAAAGACTAAAGACGGAGGAAGCCCCAGAGGAGTATAAAAAGTGCAGGGGCATACTTAAAAAAGAAATTAGGAGAGCGAGGAGGGGCCATGAAATAACACTGGCGAGCAAAATAAAGGAAAATCCTAAGATGTTTTATAAGTATATTAAGGGCAAGAGGATAACCAGGGAAAGGGTAGGGCCCATTAGGGACCAAAGTGGCAATCTGTGTGTAGAGCCAGATGATGTAGGCGGGTTTTAAATGAATTTTTTGCATCTGTGTTCACTATGGAGAAAGACGATGTAGACATAGAAATCGGGCAAGGGGACTGTGATATACTTGAACATATTAGCATCGAGAGGGAGGAGGTACTAGCGGTTTTAGCAGGCCAAAAAGTGGATAAATCCCCAGGCCCGGACGAGATGTATCCCAGGCTGCTGTGTGAGGCAAAGGAGGAGATTGCAGGGGCTCTGACACAAATTTTCAGAACCTCTCTGGCCACAGGGGATGTACCAGAGGACTGGAGAACAGCTAACGTAGTACCATTATTCAAGAAGGGTAGCAGGGATAAACCAGGGAATTACAGGCCAGTGAGCCTAACATCTGTGGTAGGGAAATTATTGGAAAAAATTCTGAGGGACAAAATTAGTCTCCACTTGGAGAGGCAAGGATTAATCGGGGATAGTCAGCATGGCTTTGTCAAGGGTAAATCATGTCTGACCAATCTGATTGAATTTTTCGAGGGGGTGACTAGGTGTGTAGATGAGGGAAATGCTGTGGATGTGGTATACATGGACTTCAGTAAGGCTTTTGACAAAGTCCCGCATAGGAGACTGGTCAAGAAGGTAAGAGCCCATGGGATCCAGGGTGCCTTGGCACGTTGGATCCTAAACTGGCTGAGTGGCAGGAGGCAGAGGGTGGTGGTCGAAGGTTGCTTTTGTGACTGGAAGCCTGTGTCCAGTGGGGTACCTCAGGGATCGGTGCTGGGTCCCTTGCTGTTTGTGATCTACATAAATGATTTGGATGAGAATGTAAATGGTATGATCAGTAAGTTCGCAGATGACACAAAAATTGGTGGGGTGGTAAATTGCGAGGAGGAATGCCTCAGGCTACAGGACGATATAAACGGGTTGGTCAGATGGGTGGAAAAGTGGCAAATGGAATTTAACCCTGAAAAGTGCAAGGTGATGCATTTTGGATGGACAAATAAGGCAAGGGAATACACAATGAGTGGTAGGACCCTAGGAAGCACAGAGGGTCAGAGGGACCTTGGTGTACATGTACATAGATCCCTGAAGGCAGCGGATCAGGTAGATAAGGTGGTTAAAAAGGCATATGGGATACTTGCCTTCATTAGCCGAGGCATAGAATATAAGAGCAGGGAGGTTATGATGGAGCTGTACAAAACGCTGGTAAGGCCACAGCTGGAGTACTGTGTGCAGTTCTGGTCGCCTCACTATAGGAAGGATGTGGTTGCTTTGGAGAGGGTGCAGAGAAGATTCACCAGGATGTTACCTGGGATGGAGCGCCTCAGCTATGAAGAAAGACTAAACAGGCTGGGGTTGTTTTCCTTGGAGCAAAGAAGGCTGAGGGGGGACCTGATTGAGGTGTACAAAATGATGAGGGGCATAGATAGGGTAGATAAAGAGGAACTTTTCCCCTTAGTAGGGGGGTCAATAACAAGGGGGCATAGATTCAAGGCAAGGGGCAGGAGGTTTAGAGGGGATTTGAGGAGGAACTTTTTCACCCAGAGGGTGGTTGGAGTCTGGAACTCACTGCCTGAAAGGGTGGTAGAGGCAGGAACCCTCACAACATTCAAGAAGCATTTGGATGAGCACTTGAAATGCCATTGCATACAAGGCTATGGACCAAATGCTGGAAAATGGGATTAGATTGGACAGGGCTTGATGGACGGCGCAGACACGATGGGCTGAAGGGCCTCTTTCTGTGCTGTATAACTCTATGACTCTATGACTCTATGACTCAATGAAAATCCTGCCCAATGCGTCTATTTATAGAGCCCAGGATCCCAAATGCTTTATTAACTGCTTTGTTCACCTGTTCTGCCACCTTCAAAAATTTGTGCACAAACATCCCCAGGTCTCTCTGTCATGCACCTCCTTGATGATGATAGAACTGCAACATTAGTACCGAATGGACCAGTGTAGAGAACCACTTTAAGAAGTGATTTTTTCCCTCCCTGTACTGAGGAAGGCAGTGATCCAATCTAACAATTTAAATGGCCATGGGCCCTGACGTGAGCCATTGTTATTCACAGGTAAGCTAGGAACGGGAATAGGCTATTCAGCCCCTCAAGCCTGATCCACCAGTCAATTAGATCACGGCTAATCTGTATCTCAACTGCATTTACCCACCTTAGTTCCATATCCCTTAATACCCTTACCTAACAAAAATCTATCAATTTCATTTTTGAAAATTACAATTGATTTAGAGTTCCAGATTTCTACTCGCCTTGTGTAAAAAGTGCTTCCTGATTTTACTCCTAAATGACCTGGCTCTAATGTTAAAATTATGCTCTCTTGTTCTGGATTTCTCCCAGCAGAGGAAATAGTTTCTCTGTATCTACCATATCGAATCCTTTTATTATTTTAAACATCTCGATTAGATCATCCCTCAGTCTTCTATGCTCAAGGGAATACACGCCAAGTATATGCAACCTTTCCTCCTGATTTAAGCTTTGGTATCATTCTGGCGAATCTGCGCTGCACTCCCTCCAAAGCCAGACACCTTTCCTGAGGTACGGCGCCCAGAACTGAAGGGAGTATTCCAGATGGGGCCTGACCAAGACTACAAGTGCAGCATAACTGCCTCCCTTTTGTAATCCAGCCCCTTTGAGATAGCGGCTGGACCTGGGAGAGAGCAGCATCGAGCGCGGCGGCAGTTAAAACCGGCAGCATCAGCGAGCAGCGAGTCCCGACCAATTCAGCAGCAGGGGACAGAGGTAAAAAGTAATCAAAGTGTGACGTCAGCAGGAAGCAGGTAAGTGATTGGTTGGTGAGTATTTCTCTCTTTTTAAACTTTAACTCAGGTTTATAGTTTCTAAGGTCTCTCTGGTGAAGCAGGGACTGTTGGTAAACTACTTAACTGTAGTGTAATTAGTGGGATTGATTGATTTAATTTAAACTCAATTAATTAAAGGGTAAATCATGCCAGGATAGCCCAGCCCCGTGATATGCTCCTCCTGCGATATGTGGGAACTCAGGGACACTTCCTGTGTCCCTGACAACTACGTGTGCAGGAAGTGCACCCAGCTGCAGCTACTGACAGACCGCATTGCGGCGCTGGAGCTGCGATTGGATGCATACTGGAGCGTTCGCGATACTCGGGACATCGTGAATAGCACGTTTAGGGAGTTGGACACACCACAGGTAGAGGTTGGACAGGAAGAAAGGGAACGGGTGACCAACAGGCAGAGTACTAGGCGCAGGCAGGTAGTGCAGGGGTCCCCTGTGGCCATCCCCCTCTCCAACAGATACACCACTTTGAGTACTGTTGGGGGGGATGGCTTATCAGAGGAGGGCAGCAGCAGCCAACTTCCTGGCACCAGGGGTGGCTCTGCTGCACAGAATGGGAGGAAAAAGAGTGGTAGAGCTATAGTAATGGGGGATTCTATTGTAAGGGGAATAGATAGGTGTTTCTGCGGCCGCAAACGAGACTCCAGGATGGTGTGTTGCCTCCCTGGTGCAAGGGTCAAGGATGTCTCCGAGCGGCTGCAGAACATCTTGGAAGGGGAGGGTGAACAGCCAGTTGTCGTGGTGCATATAGGCACCAACATAGGTAAAAAGCGGGATGAGGTCCTAAAAGTGGAATATAGGGAGTTAGGAGGTAAATTACAAAACAGGACCTCAAAGGTAGTAATCTCAGGATTGCTACCAGTGCCACGTGCTAGTCAGAGTAGAAATAGAAGGATACTTCAGATGAATAAGTGGCTAGAGGAATGGTGCCAGGGGGAGGGATTCAACTTCCTAGGACATTGGAACCGGTTCTGGTGGAGGTGGGACCAGTTCAAACCGGACGGTCTGCACCTGGGCAGGGCTGGAACCGATGTCCTACCGGGAGTGTTTGCTAGTGCTGTGGGGGAGGGTTTAAACTAAAATGGCAGGGGGTTGGGAACCTGATCAGGGAGACAGAGGAAAGGGAAACAAGGATAAAAGCAAAAGATAGGAAGGAGAAAAACAAAAGTGGCAGTCAGAGAAATCAACGGTTTAAATCAAACGTGGCCACAGTAAATAATAATTCTAATAGGTCTAAGAGCATTAAAAAAACAAGCCTGAAGGCTTTGTGTCTTAATGCGAGGAGCATTTGTAATAAGGTGGATGAATTGGCTGCGCAAATAGAGGTAAACGAATATGATTTGGTTGGGATTACGGAAACGTGGCTCAAGGATGGCCAAGACTGGGAACTCAACATCCAGGGGTATTTGATATTCAGGAAAGATAGGCAAAAAAGAAAGGGAGGTGGGGTAGCATTACTGGTTAAAGAAGGGATTTACACAATTGTAATGAAGGATATTAGCTGTGATGATGTGGAATCTGTATGGGTAGAATTGAGAAATACTAAGGGGAAAAAAACATTCGTGGGAGTGGAATATAGACCTCCAAACAGTAAGGCGGATGTTGGGGATGGCATTAAAAGGGAAATTAAAGAAGCGTGCAATAAGGGCACAGCAGTCATCATGGGTGACTTTAATCTACATATAGATTGGGCTAACCAAATTAGTAACAATATTGTGGAGGAGGAATTCCTGGAGTGTTTACGGGATGGTTTCCTGGACCAATATGTCGAGGAACCAACCAGAGATCAGGCCATCTTAGACTGGGTATTATGTACCAAGAAAGGATTAATTAGCAATCTTGTTGTACGAGGCCCCTTGGGTCGGAGCGATCATAATATGATCGAATTCTTCATTAAGATGGAGAATGAACTTGTTGACTCAGAAACTTGGGTCCTCAATTTAAATAAAGGAAACTACGATGGTCTGAGGAGCGAGTTGGGTAGGATTGATTGGGGAATGGCACTCAAAGGGTTGACGGTGGATAGGCAATGGCAAACATTCAAAGACCGAATGGATGAACTACAGAAGTTGTTCATCCCAGTTTGGCATAAAAATAAAACAAAAAAGGTGACTCAACCGTGGCTAACAAGGGAAATTAGGGATAGCATAAGATCGAAGGAGAGGACATACAAATTGGCCAGAAAAAGCAATAATCCTGAGGATTGGGAGCAGTTTAGGATTCAACAAAGGAGGACAAAGGGATTAATTAAGGAAGGGAAAGTAGAATATGAGAGTAAGCCTGCAGGGAACATAAAAACTGACTGTAAAAGCTTTTATAGATATGTGAAGAGAAAAAGATTGGTGAAGTCAAGCGTAGGTCCCTTGCAGTCAGAATCGGGGGAATTTATAATGGGGAACAAAGAAATGGCAGACCAACTAAATACATATTTTGGTTCTGTCTTCACAAAGGAGGACACAAATAACCTCCCAGAAATGCCGGGGAACATAGGGTCTGATGAAAGGGTGGAACTGAAAGAAATCAGTATTTGTAGGGAAATGGTGTTAGGAAAATTGATGGGACTGAAGGCCGATAAATCCCCAGGGCCTGATAATCTACATCCCAGGGTACTTAAGGAAGTGGCCCTAGAAATAGTAGATGCATTGCTGGTCATCTTCCAGAACTCGATAGACTCTGGAACAGTACCCATGGATTGGAGGGTAGCTAATATTACCCCACTATTCAAAAAAGGTGGCAGAGAAAAAGTGGGGAATTATAGACCGGTAAGTCTGACATCGGTAGTGGGGAAAATGCTAGAGTCCATTATAAAAGATGTAATAGCAGAGCACTTGGAAAGCAGTGACAGGATCGGACAAAGTCAGCATGGATTTACAAAAGGTAAATCATGCTTGACTAATCTACTGGAATTTTTTGAGGATGTAACTGGTAAAATAGATAAGGGAGAACCAGTGGATGTGGTGTATTTGGACTTTCAGAAGGCTTTCGATAAGGTCCCGCATAAGAGATTAGTGTGCAAAATTAAGGCACATGGGATTGGGGGCAAGGTATTGACTTGGATAGAGAACTGGTTGGCGGACAGAAAGCAAAGAGTTGGAATAAACGGGTCATTTTCCGAGTGGCAGGCAGTGACTAGTGGGGTACCACAAGGATCGGTCCTAGGACCCCTGCTGTTCACAATATATATTAATGATCTGGATGAGGGAATTGGATGTAATATCTCCAAATTTGCAGACGATACAAAGCTGGGTGGGATGGTATGCTGCGAGGAGGAGGTCATGAAACTCCAGCACAATTTGGTCAGGTTAGGTGATTGGGCAGAAACATGGCAAATGCACTATAATGTGGATAAATGTGAGGTTATCCACTTTGGTGGCAAAAACAGGAAGGCAGATTATTATTTGAATGGCAATAGATTGGGAGAAGGGGAAGTGCAAAGAGACCTGGGTGTTCTTGTGCACCAGTCGCTGAAGGTAAGCATGCAGGTGCAGCAGGCGGTTAAGAAGGCAAATGGAATGTTGGCCTTCGTAGCGAGAGGGTTCGAGTACAGGAACGAGGATGCCTTGCTACAGTTGTACAGGGTCTTGGTGAGACCACACCTTGAGTATTGTGTGCAGTTTTGGTCGCCTTATCTGAGGAAGGATGTTCTTGCCATGGAAGGAGTGCAGCGAAGATTCACCAGGCTGATACCTGGGATGGCAGGAATGACGTATGAGGAGAGATTGTGTCGATTGGGCTTATACTCACTGGAGTTTTGAAGATTGAGAGGGGATCTCATCGAAACCTATAAAATTCTGTCAGGCCTGGACAGACTAGATGTTGGAAGGATGTTCTCAATGGTCGGGGACTCCAGAACCAGGGGTCATAGTCTAAGGATAAGGGGTAAGCCATTTAGGACTGAAATGAGGAGGAATTTCTTCACCCAGAGAGTGGTGAACCTGTGGAATTCTCTGCCACAGAGGGCGGTGGAGGCCAGTTCATTAAATATATTCAAGAAGGAGTTGGATATATTTCTTAAGGCTAAAGGGATCAAGGGATATGGGGAGAAGGCAGGAACGGGGTACTGAATTTGGATGATCAGCCATGATCTCATTGAATGGCGGGGCAGGTTCGAAGGGCCGAATGGCCTACTCCTGCTCCTATCTTCTATGTTTCTATAAAGGCCAACATGCTATTAGCCTTTTTGGTTGCTTTTTGTACCTGCACACTAGCTTTTAGTGATTTGTGTACTTGGACTTCCAAATCTCTTTGCTCCTCTACAGATCCTAATTTCTCACCATTTAGAAAATAAATTTCCCTACATTGAAAACCATTTGCCACAGTTTTGCGCGCTCACTGTCTATGTCACTCTGTAACTTTCTGCTCCCATCAGCACTACTTACTGTGCCTGCTGACTTCGTGTCACCTGCAAACTTGGATAGGCAACTCTCTATTCCTTCATCCAAGTCATTGATAAATATGGTGAAAAGCTAAGGCCCCAGTACAGATCCCGAGGAAACACCACTTGTCACATCCTGCCAATCAGAGTATGTACCCTTTATCCCCACTCTCTGTCTCCTATCTCCCAACCAATTTCCAACCCATGCTGCAAAGTTCCCTCCAATCCCATTGGCTTTCACTTTTGCTAATAATCTCTTGTGCGGAAACCTATCAAATGCCTTCTGGAAGACCTTATAGATAACATCCAAGTACTAAACTAAAGTGTTATACTTACTAATTATATAATTTAAACTAAAGTCCTTAGGAAGAAATTTAAAATATATGTGTCTACTATTAAAAAACTGAGCATAATAATTAATTGCATCTTTAATGCTGCTTCTGGCTCTACATTCAGGTAAGTATATCATTTTGTACTTACCTGTTTGGTGGCAGCCTCCAGTGGTCTGTTAGTTTGATTGCTTTGCACCTGGGAAAAGCGACCTACACCACACATTTAACAGTATTTACAGGGCATGCTGCGCTCTGTCGCAATTCATTTGCCAAAGGGGCCTGAAACATTTTAAAAATTCATTCATGGGATGTGTGCATCGCCAGCAAGGCCGGCATTTATTGCCCATTCCTAATTGCCCTTGAGAAGGTGGCGGTGTGCTGCCTTCTTGAACCGCTGCAGATTATTGTGTTTCATAGCGGTTTGTTACAACTGAATGGCCATTTCAGAGGGCAGTTAAGAGTCAACCACATTGCTGTGGGTCTGGAGTCACATAAAGGACATCAGTGAACCAGATGGGTTTTTACAACAATCCAGTAGTTTCATGGTCACCATTACTGAGACTAGCTTTTTATTCCAGATTTATTTAATTAAATGAATTTGAATTCCACAACTGCCGTCGTGGGATTTGAACTAATTCTCCGGATTAATAGTCCAGGCCTACTGGATTGCTAGTCCAATAACATTACCACTATACTACCGTTCCCATATGTTAGGCTCTCAATTTGCATAGGCAATTTCATATATTTAAATGTAAGAAACTAAGGGGGAATAATTGGGTGGCGCCCATTTTGGGGCTCTAACGTCACCGGGGCGCTAATTTTAGCACCCTGAAAATGTTAGCGCCCCTTCGCTGTAAATTCAGTAGTAGCGCCCCAAGCAGAAGGTGGGGTGCTACTGGAAGCACTCCACCTCCTTCTTGGGGCGCTACTACTGAAGTTCGCGGCGCTGTGTGCAACAGCGCCACACATGGCAGCACGTAGCGGCGCGTCATTGCAGGCGTCATTCCCTGATTAAAGGGAAGGGGCCCAGCACTGTGTGCACCAGGGCCCTACTGGACCACCGGGGAGCGGGGTGCCATGAAAACAGCCCGACACTCAAGAGGAATGCCGGGCTGAACGATCACGGTCGGCACCCTGCATAAAAAAGGGAAAGGGGGCAGGTCCTGGCAGTCGGTCAAAATAAAGATGGCCGCCCGACACCTGCCCTTTAAGTAGCACCGCCGCCGCCGCTGCAGAAATGTCACCTGATCCTGTCGGACATATCGTCCGGCGATAGGTCAGGGGGCGCAGGGGAAGTTAGCGGCCGGGGTGCTGAGCATGGCAATGGTGTCATCGCCGGCGGCGCAGCACTGCAGAGCGCTATTGACTACCGCCGCCACTAACCTCCCGCTGAATTTCACGGGAGGCAGTAGCGGCGCCGTGCCCGGGCGCTAGGGGATTTTTCCAACCCAATTTTTCCCCCAAGAAATTTCAGTTGAGACTCAATAGAAGATGGTGCCTCATGAATGATAATTGTGACATGAAGGCCTGTCAGTTGTTGGCGATCTGAAATGGTCAATTTGAATAACAATATAAAAATAGAGTGAAAATGTAAGAAAAGTGCCACAATTCAAATTGTATTTGAAACGACTAAAAACCTGTCTCACACTTCTATTAAAGGCACACATTTATGAAAAATGTGGTTGAAAAATAAGTTTGGCAGCAATTGTTACACTTTGAACTGCCTGAAGGTGGCATCAGTACAACATCTATGATGATTCACACAGCAAGACAATTCGAAGGTGTGAGAGTTAGAAGGGAAAAATCAGGCCCGAAAAATGTTTTATGAAAGTAAATGCCCCTTTTATAAGTTTAGCAGCAATAAACTGTTTATTTTTATTAGTACCACTTCTTTTTCTATTCATTCTAATTTTGAAGCCATATTAAACACTCTTCTGTGCATGTGCTTCCGAGTTGGTTTTGAATACCTCGGTAGTAATCTTTTTTTGGCGTGTATTTTGATTGTGAATCTGAAAATTTGGCACTGCAGAGCCCAAAATGGCGTACTCAGTCCGCACCACAAGTGCATCACACGCCATATTGGTTAGTGTGCCCTGTAGCCATTTTATTATAATTATATAATTGTTGTTTTATCACAGGGAATAATTGAAGCAGAGATCATTGCATCTCGTACCTTTTTTCCTGTCCTTCCTGAATATTGAATACCCCTGGATGTTGAATTCCCAGACTTGCTCATCCTGGAGCCATGTCTCCGTAATCCCAATCATATCATATCCGTTTACATCTATTTGCGCAGCTAAATCATCCACCTTATTACGAATGCGCCTCGCATTAAGACACAAAGCCTTCAGGCTTGATTTTTTAACACTCTTAGTCCTTTTCGAATTATTATTTACTGTGGCCCTGTTTGATTTATGTTAAGTCCGTGAATGTTTGAGACACGGACTAGCAGGAGAGAAAACAAACAGATCTTTACTTGTGAAAGGCATAAACGAAACTATAAACAGAGGCTCTCTAGCGCCTTTTATACAGGGGTGGTCACTGCCGGTACTGCAGTCTGAGACCAGTTATTCTCTTAAAGGTACATACACAACAATTCCTCCCCTTTTAGATAAACAGTACATAACATTCATTTAACAACTAAATGATAACGAATTACAATCACAATTACTGTTGCTAGATACATTGGTTAAGTTTAAGCAATTATAAGTTCAGTCTTTGAGGAGGCTTCCTGATTCTGTCTGGATAACGCCTCTTTGGGGTATCAGGTTCTTCTGGCAATGTTGAGTCGGAATCAATGTCGTTGTTTGGTTCATCTGCTTCCAATATTACCGGTTCTGCGGTAGCTGCAATTGGAACGTCGATTTCATTACCAGGTGTATCAGATCGTGGTGCGGAGTTGATGTTTTCCCGTGACTCTAGAATCTGGTCAACATGGCATCTTACAATGCTCTCCCCAACGTCCACGGTATACATGAGAGGTCCTTGTCATGTACAAATCGTTCCTGGTTGCCATTTCTCAGTGCGGTAGTCCCGGGCCAAAACTGGTTGACCTATCTTAAAACTCCTGGTCGGCCTTTCATTCATATTCTGAAACTGCCTGTTCTCCACATCTCTTCGGACGTTTGGCTTAACCATATCCAAGCGGCATCGTAGTCTTCGATTGAAGAACATCATGGCTGGAGTTTGGCCGGTAACCGCATGTGTCGCATTCCGGTAGGCAAACAAGAAGTTGTCCACCTTGTGTTGTAGGGGTATATCTTCATTACACATTGCCTTGATAGCCTTCTTGAATGTTTGGACAAACCTCTCGGCCAATCCATTAGTGGCTGGATGATATGGGGCAGATGTGTAATGCTTAACACCATTGTTCTTTAAGAACCTCCGGAACTCTTCAGACACAAACTGTGGTCCATTGTCAGAGCAAATCTGTTCAGGCAGCCCATTCCTGGCGAATATGGTTCGTAAAACTGTGATAGTTTTTTCCGTGGTGGTTGAGGACATTTTTATTACCTCTGGCCACTTTGAATGTGCATCCACCGCAATTAAAAACATCGAGTCCATGAAGGGACCAGCAAAATCAATGTGCACCCTTTGCCATGGAGATGAGGGCCACTCCCATGGATGCAGAGGAGCTTGTGGTGGGGCGTTTTGGACCTTCTGGCATCCTGCACAGCTCTTGGTCATCTCTTCGATTTCTCTATCGATTCCCGGCCACCACACAAACGCTCTGGCCAAGCTCTTCATTTTTACCCCACCCAGATGACCCTCATGAAGCTCATTGAGCACTCTATCCGTCAACTTAGGTGGAATTACTACTCTGGATCCACACATCAAGGTTCCTCTGCACACTGACAGCTGTTCTCTTCTCGGCGAGAATGCTGGCAGCAGTGGTTCGCCATGTGCTGGCCATCCCTTCACCATCAAACCATAGACCCGTGATAGTGTCGGGTCATTCCGTGTTTCCTTTTCTATGTTTGCATTCGTCACAGGGAGACATTCGACTATGGTCGAGTGGAATAACTCCATTGGATCCACTGCAAGGTCTTCTTCTTCCACCGTCGGCAACGGTAGACGTGACAATCCATCAGCATTTCCATGCTGTTTAGTTCCTTTGTACTCGATGTCATATTGGTGTGCCCCTAGGAAAAGGGACCATCTCTGCAGCCGTTGTGCTGTCATTATCGGTACGCCCTTCTGAGGGTTGAAAATGGAGACAAGAGGTTGATGATCGGTTAGTAGAGTAAATTTTTGACCGTGCAGATAGTGATTGAACTTCTTCACCCCCCACACTAGGCTGAGGGCCTCTCTGTCAATCTGGGCGTAGTTACGCTTGGCAGAAGTTAACGAGCGTGACGCAAAAGCTATCGGCCTCGCTAAACCATCAAGGAATTTATGTGACAGTACCGCCCCAATGCCGTAGGGAGACGCATCACACGCCAGCCTGATTGGCAGTGCTGGGTTGTAGTGAGCCAATACTTCCTTTGAAGTGATTAAGTCCTTACTCTTCTGAAAAGCACGCTTACAATCATCGCTCCATTTCCATGCTACCCCCGTTCGTAGCAGGGCGTTCAGTGGGTGCAGAATTGTCGACAAATTCGGCAAAAACTTATGGTAGTAATTCACCAACCCGAGGAATGACCTCAGTTGCGACACATTTTCAGGCGCTGGGGCCTTAACAACCGCTTCAATTTTGTCAGGGGACTTATGTAACCCCTCTTCATCAATCATGTGGCCACAATACGATATCTGTTTCTTAAAAAATTCGCACTTGAGGCGGTTGGCTCGCAGCCCATGTTCCCGTAGTCTAGTGAGCACCTGTTCTAGGTTGTTAAGGTGTTCACTGTCATCTTCACCTGTTGGAAGGATGTTGTCCAAGTAACACTGAGTCCCCGGAATCCCTTGCAGGACTTGTTCCATCGCTCTTTGCCACATCGCCGGAGCCGATGCTACTCCGAATACCAATCGATGATACTGGTAAAGACCTTTGTGAGTGTTTATCGTGAGATACTTCCTAGAGGACTCTTCAACCTCCATCTGCAAATATGCTTGTGCTAGGTCAATTTTTGTAAAACGCTTCCCTCCAGACAGCGAGGCGAAGATGTCTTCTATCCTTGGAAGAGGATATTGTACTGTGTGAAGGACAGGGTTCACCGTCACCTTGAAATCCCCACAGATGCGAATCTTCCTTGGCTCTCCGGACTTATTGCTTAACGTTTTCTTCATGACAGGAACGATGGGCGTCGCCCACTCGCTCCAGTCGACCTTAGACAACACGCCCGCCTTCTCCAGATTCTCCAGCTCTGCCTCGACGGCTGGGCGAATTGCATATGGTACCGGTCTCGCTTTGAAAAACTTGGGAACTGCATTCTCTTCTATTTTTATCGAGGCGGTTATGCCTTTAAGCGTGCCCAGTTCTTGTTGAAATACCTCTTTGGCGTTAGCTAAGATTGTTGGCAATCGTCCAAGAGTGACGTCTTCATCTTTTTTACCGTCCACCGTCATTGCATGAATGGAATGCCAATCTAAGTTTATCTTCCTGATCCATTCCCGTCCCAATAACGGTGGTCCACCATTTGGCAGTATGTAGAGATACAATTTCCGTATTTTCTTGCCATTGTATTCGACAGGCACCCTTATTTTTCCTCTGGGGTTCCCGAAATTAGGTCCTGGTAGCCTAGGCCCTTGCTGGCAGTATTTAAGTAGGGTCACCTCCCACTGACCCCGTGCCATAGTCTGCACCTTTTTTTGTGTAATGAAATTTTTTGTTGGCTCTTTTGCATTATTTTATATCATAAGCAGATGAGGTTTTAGTAACCCTTAATTTTGAATAATCTAACAATATGTATATATAAAAAATTACCTTAAATATATATTAAAAATAGAAGCTTACCTGGCTTTAGGTAGAGATTTATGATTGAAAACTAGTATAGCAATTTTTCAATAAACTGCAGAATATATATTGCTTTGAAGGCTCTGTATATTCATTGATGTTATTGAGACATGCCACTATTTCAACTGGAACAGCCCATCAGACAACATGCAGAATGTTAGGTGACTGTGCCTGTACTGCATTTATGTGTAGCTCAGTGTGCAATAACAACAATGGGTCGCTTTCAAGCTGCAATGTCCCTTTATTCAAAGATTCTGTTGTGTATGTACCTTTAAGAGAATAACTGGTCTCAGACTGCAGTACCGGCAGTGACCACCCCTGTATAAAAGGCGCTAGTGAGCCTCTGTTTTTTTTAGTTTCACTATTGACTTCCACCAGTAAAGACGTGTTTTGTTTAACTCTGCTGTCCGTGTCTCAATCATTCACGGACATAATACTGGCGACGAGCAGATACGAACCTACCTACAGTCTGCACCACCTCCTGGGATCCATTCCTACAGCGAAGTGAGCAGAGGTCGAGGCCAGAAAGAAAAGATAGTAAGAGGCAGTAGAAACGGGCGTTGACCGTGGGCATCCGCCCTGTGTTGCAGAGTTGAAGATTGCTGGAGAAGCTGTCGGATGCGCGGCCTGGTTCCTGTCAACGGTGCTTCAGCTAATCGGGCTGGTGGCAGGTAGTGCACTAATCCTTCCTGGGCTGCGGCGGTCACGAACTCGAGCGGGTGGTTTGCAACGGGGCCGAGCAGCGTTGTCGGGAAGAAGAGAGAGAGAGGGTGGAGCACACAGGGCGCAGCCGGTGCTACGAAGCTGGGCTGCGTATAGACCCGCGAAGAGGGAGGCAAGAGTCCCACAGGGTGGTTCCACGACGGGAAAATAATTTAAAAAAATATATTAAACGCGCAAGAAACCGTGGAAAGCAGCGCTAACAACAGCAGGGAAGAAGGCAAAGCGTGGGAGGTGCCATCGTAATCAGCGGGGAAGAAGGCAAAGCGCGGGAGGTGCCATTTTGTTAAATCGGGGAAGAAGGCAAAGCGCGGGAGGCGCCATTTTAGATTTGCAAGATGCCGAAGACTGGCTGTATCACTGCTTTTGATAATACAATAGAGGACTGGACCACGTATGTGGAAAGAGTTGAGGTATATTTCGAGGCAAACGAAATAGCGGAGGAGAAAAAGGCATCGATATTGTTAAACTTAATGGGCGCTAGAACGTATGGCCTATTGCGGGACCTGATTACTCCAGCCAAACCGAAGGCAAAGAGTTTTAACGAAATTGTTGCTGTCCTACAGGAACACCTAAACCCTGCACCGCTGTTGATAGCAGAAAGATTTGAATTCCACAGGAGAACTCAGCACAAAGATGAGAGCAATGCTGAGTATCTTACGGAACTACGCAAGCTATCAAAGCACTGCCAGTTCGGAGCAGGATTGGCAGATACCCTACAGGACAAATTTGTCTGTGGACTCCTGAGTGAAGGAACACAGAAGAAGTTACTCTCAGAGAAAGAGCTGACGATAGATAAGGCTTTCAGCATGGCAGTATCGTATGAAGCAGCAGCCAGGGGAGCTGCAGAAATTCAACAAAAACCACAGGAATACGGCACCCACGAAATGACACGGGGATTTGCAAAATGTTATCGCTGCGGCAGAACTAACCATGACCAGAAGGACTGCTGGTCCAAAGACAAAATATGCAGGCAATGCGGGAAGATGGGACACATTGCACGAGTTTGCAGGTCTGGGACGAAGACCAGCGACAACAAAAAGGCTACTAAGGAACCGTACAAGAAAGTACAAAAGATGACGGACAGTAGTTCCGAAGACCAGATGAGCGATAGTGAATCCGGGAACAGGAGACTAAGCTGTCTCAAACTTCACAATGTAATCGCAAAAGAGGATCACCGAACCATTTGGGTCACCCTCACGATAGCAGGGTCCCAAGTTAAAATGGAATTGGATACAGGATCAGCGCTAACCATCATGAATCGACGAGACTACGAGCGGCTATTTTCACACATACCCTTGAGAGAGACATCCATCGTCTTGACGACGTATACGGGGCAAAAAGTATACCCCAGAGGAAAAATAAGGGTGCCTGTCGAATACAACGGCAAGAAAATACGGAAATTGTATCTCTACATACTGCCAAATGGTGGACCACCGTTATTGGGACGGGAATGGATCAGGAAGATAAACTTAGATTGGCACTCCATTCATGCAATGACGGTGGACGGTAAAAAAGATGAAGACGTCACTCCTGGACGATTGTCAACAATCTTAACTAACGCCAAAGTGGTATTTCAACAAGAACTGGGCCAGCTTTAAGGCGTAACCGCCTCGATAAAAATAGAAGAGAATGCAGTTCCCAAGTTTTTCAAAGCAAGACCGGTACCATATGCAATTCGCCCAGCCGTCGAGGCAGAGCTGGAGAATCTGGAGAAGGCGGGCGTGTTGTCTAAGGTCAACTGGAGCGAGTGGGCGACACCCATCGTTCCTGTCATGAAGAAAACGTTAAGCAATAAGTCCGGGGAGCCAAGGAAGATTCGCATCTGTGGGGATTTCAAGGTGACGGTGAACCCAGTCGTTCACACAGTACAATATCCTCTTCCAAGGATAGAAGACATCTTCGCCTCACTGTCTGGAGGGAAGCGTTTTACAAAAATTGACCTAGCACAAGCATATTTGCAGATGGAGGTTGAAGAGTCCTCTAGGAAGTATCTCACGATAAACACTCACAAAGGTCTTTACAAGTATCATCGATTGGTATTCGGAGTAGCATCGGCTCCGGCGATATGGCAAAGAGCGATGGAACAAGTCCTGCAAGGGATTCCGGGGACTCAGTGTTACTTGGACGACATCCTTGTGACGGGTGAAGATGACAGTGAACACCTTAACAACCTAGAACAGGCGCTCACTAGACTACGGGAACATGGGCTGCGAGCCAACCGCACCAAGTGTGAATTTTTAAAGAAACAGATATCGTATTGTGGCCACGTGATTGATGAAGAGGGGTTACATAAGTCCCCTGACAAAATTGAAGCGTTTGTTAAGGCCCCAGCGCCTGAAAATGTTTCGCAACTGAGGTCATTCCTCGGGTTGGTGAATTACTATCATAGGTGTTTGCCGAATTTGTCGACAATTCTGCACCCACTGAAAGCCCTGCTACGAACGGGGGTAGCATGGAAATGGAGCGATGATTGTAAGCGTGCTTTTCAGAAGAGTAAGGACTTAATCACTTCAAGGGAAGTATTGGCTCACTACAACCCAGCACTGCTAATCAGACTGGCGTGTGATGCGTCTCCCTACGGCATTGGGGCGGTACTGTCACGTAAATTCCTTGATGGTTTAGCGAGGCCGATAGCTTTTGCGTCACGCTCGTTAACTTCTGCCGAGCGTAACTATGCCCAGATTGAGAGAGAGGCCCTCAGCCTAGTGTGGGGGGTGAAGAAGTTCAATCACTACCTGCACGGTCAACAATTTACTCTACTAACCGATCATCAACCTCTTGTCTCCATTTTCAACCCTCAGAAGGGCGTACCGATAATGACAGCACAACGGCTGCAGAGATGGTCCCTTTTCCTAGGGGCACACCAATATGACATCGAGTACAAAGGAACTAAACAGCATGGAAATGCTGATGGATTGTCACGCCTACTGTTGCCGACGGTGGAAGAAGAAGTCCTTGCAGTGGATCCAAAGGAGTTATTCCACTCGACCATAGTCGAATGTCTCCCTGTGACGAATGCAAACATAGAAAAGGAAACACGGAATGACCTGACACTATCACGGGTCTATGATTTAACGGTGAAGGGATGGCCAGCACATGGCGAACCACTGCTGCCAGCATTCTCGCCGAGAAGAGAACAGCTGTCAGTGTGCAGAGGAACCTTGATGTGTGGATCCAGAGTAGTAATTCCACCTAAGTTGACGGATAGAGTGCTCAATGAGCTTCATGAGGGTCATCTGGGTGGGGTAAAAATGAAGAACTTAGCCAGAGCGTTTGTGTGGTGGTCGGGAATCGATAGAGAAATCGAAGAGATGACCAAGAGCTGTGCAGGATGCCAGAAGGTCCAAAACGCCCCACCACAAGCTCCTCTGCATCCATGGGAGTGGCCCTCATCTCCATGGCAAAGGGTGCACATTGATTTTGCTGGTCCCTTCATGGACTCGATGTTTTTAATTGTGGTGGATGCACATTCAAAGTGGCCAGAGGTAATAAAAATGTCCTCAACCACCACGGAAAAAACTATCACAGTTTTACGAACCATATTCGCCAGAAATGGGCTGCCTGAACAGATTTGCTCTGACAATGGACCACAGTTTGTGTCTGAAGAGTTCCGGAGGTTCTTAAAGAACAATGGTGTTAAGCATTACACATCTGCCCCATATCATCCAGCCACTAATGGATTGGCCGAGAGGTTTGTCCAAACATTCAAGAAGGCTATCAAGGCAATGTGTAATGAAGATATACCCCTACAACACAAGGTGGACAACTTCTTGTTTGCCTACACATGCGACACATGCGGTTACCAACCAAACTCCAGCCATGATGTTATTCAATCGAAGACTACGATGCCGCTTGGATTTGGTTAAGCCAAACGTCCGAAGAGATGTGGAGAACAGGCAGTTTCAGAATATGAATGAAAGGCCGACCAGGAGTTTTAAGATAGGTCAACCAGTTTTGGCCCGGGACTACCGCACTGAGAAATGGCAGCCAGGAACGATTTGTACACGACAAGGACCTCTCATGTATACTGTGGACGTTGGGGAGAGCATTGTAAGACGCCATGCTGACCAGATTCTAGAGTCACTGGAAAACGTCAACTCCACACCACGATCTGATACACCTGGTAATGAAATCGACGTTCCAATTGCAACTACCGCAGAACCAGTAATATTGGAAGCAGATGAACCAAACAACGACATTGATCCCGACACACCATTTCCAGAAGAACCTGATACCCCAAAGAGGCGTTATCCAGACAGAATCAGGAAGCCTCCTCAAAGACTGAACTTATAATTGCTTAAACTTAACCAATGTATCTTGCAACAGTAATTGTGATTGTAATTAGTTATCATTTAGTTGTTAAATGAATGTTATGTACTGTTTATCTAAAAGGGGAGGAATTGTTGTGTATGTACCTTTAAGAGAATAACTGGTCTCAGACTGCAGTACCGGCAGTGACCACCCCTGTATAAAAGGCGCTAGTGAGCCTCTGTTTTTTTAGTTTCACTCTTGACTTCCACCAGTAAAGACGTGTTTTGTTTAACTCTGCTGTCTGTGTCTCAATCATTCACGGACATAATAGATTCATCAGTTTGAAATAACCTTAGAGCCAGCCAATCTGTGATTTATGTGAACTTCTGATATAAGAGAGAAGCATCAACATGGGTTTGGAGCGAAACTAATTTGATTTCTACTCCAAAATAAAACTGGTACAATTGACAATATAAACCCTGGTTAATGTCAGGATTCAAAGTGAAATTTCACAATCTGATTGCAACGTTATTGGTTCAGCCCAGAAAATGGATAGATGACACTTAACACCAGAGCTGCTATTCCAGTGACCTGTATTGTTGCTGTGGTAACACAGGCTTCAGTGATGTTGGACAATGCATCACCTGACCACACGATGGCATAGGAGTCTTTGTTGCTTAATTTTTTCTGCTGTTCTTTGCTTATATGTATATATATGGTTAAAGTAACCAGGATGTTTTGCTGGGACAGCAGTGCAGATGGGACCAGTACCAATGTTATCTCACTTGTAGCTGGAGTACATGTATGACAGATAGCAGTTAAGCAGATCTTAGAATCATACAATGATAAGGGGCAGGAGGTTTAGAGGGGATTTGAGGAAAAACTTTTTCACTCAGAAGGTGGTTGGAATCTGGAACTCTGGTAGAGGCAGGAATCCTCACAACATTCAAGAAGCATTTAGATGAGCACTTGAAACGCCATTGCATACAAGGCTACGGACCAAGTGCTGGAAAATGGGATTAGAATAGACAGGGTTTGATGGCCGGCGCGGACACGATGGGCTGAAGGGCGTCTTTCTGTGCTGTATAACTCTATGAGAAGGAGGCCATTCGGCCCATCATGCCTGTGCCGGCTTTTTGGAAGAGCTATCCAATTAGTGCCACTCCCCTGCTCTTTATGGGTAGAACTGAGAAATACGATGGGGCAGAAATCATTAGTTGGAGTGGTATACAGACCTCCAAACAGTAATGCGGAGGTTGGGGATGGCATTAAACGGGAAATTAGAGACGCGTGCAATAAGGGCACAGCAGTTATCATGGGTGACATTAATCTACATATAGATTGGGCTAACCAAATTAGTAACAATACTGTGGAGGAGGAATTCCTGGAATGTATACGAGATGGTTTCCTGGACCAATATGTCGAGGAACCAACTAGAGATCAGGCCATCTTAGACTGGGTATTATGCAATGAGAAAGGATTAATTAGCAATCTTGTTGTGCGAGGCCCCTTGGGTCGGAGCGATCATAATATGATAGAATTCTTCATTAAGATGGAGAGTGAAGTAGTTGACTCAGAGACTAGGGTCCTGATTTTCAATAAAGGAAACTACGATGGTATGAGGCACGAGTTGGGTAGGATTGATTGGGGAATGTTACTCAAAGGGTTGACGGTGGATAGCCAATGGCAAACATTCAAAGATCGCATGGATGAACTACAGAATTTGTTCATCCCTGTTTGGCATAAAAATAAATCAAAAAAGGTGACTCAACCGTGGCTAACAAGGGAAATTAGGGATAGCATAAGATCCATGGAGAAGACATATAAATTGGCCAGAAAAAGCAGTAAACCTGAGGATTGGGAGCAGTTTAGGATTCAGCAAAGGAGGACAAAGGGATTAATTAAGAGGGGGAAATAGAGTATGAGAGTAAGCTTGCAGGGAACATAAAAACTGACTGTAAAAGCTTTTATAAATATGTGAAGAGAAAAAGATTGGTGAAGTCAAGCATAGATCCCTTGCAGTCAGAATCAAGGGAATTTATAATGGGGAACAAAGAAATGTCAACCAATTAAATACATACTTTGGTTCTGTCTTCACAAAGGAGGACACAAATAACCTCCCAGAGATGTCGGGGAACACAGGGTCTAATGAGAGGGAGGAACTGAAAGAAATCAGTATTTGTAGGGAAATGGTGTTAGGGAAATTGATGGGATTGAAGGCCGATAAATCCCCAGGGCCTGATAATCTACATCCTAGGGTACTTAAGGAAGTGGCCCTAGAAATAGTAGATGCATTGTTGGTCATCTTCCAAAATTCGATAGACTCTGGAACAGTTCCCATGGATTGGAGGGTAGCTAATGTTACCCCACTATTCAAAAAGGGTGGTAGAGGGAAAACGGGGAATTATAGACCGGTAAGCCTGACATCGGTAGTGGGGAAAATGCTAGAATCCATTATAAAAGATGTAATAGCAGAGCACTTGGAAAACACTGACAGGATCGGACAAAGTCAATATGGATTTACAAAAGGTAAATCGTGCTTGACTAATCTATTGGAATTTTTTGAGGATGTAACTGGTAGAATAGATAAGGGAGAATCAGTGGATGTGGTGTATTTGGACTTTCAGAAGGCTTTCGATAAGGTCCCGCATAAGAGATTAGCGTGTAAAGTTAAGGCACATGGGATTGGGGGCAAAGTACTGACTGGGATAAAGAACTGGTTGGCAGACAGGAAGCAAAGAGTTGGAATAAACGGCTCTTTTTCCAAGTGGCAGGCAGTGACTAGTGGGGTACCGCAGGGATCGGTCCTAGGACCCCAGCTATTTACAATGTATATAAATGATCTAGACGATGGGACTAGATGTAATATCTCCAAGTTTGCAGACGACACAAAGCTGGGTGGGCGTGTGTGCTGTGAGGAGGATGCCGAGAAACTCCAGTATGATTTGGACAGGTTGGGTGATTGGGCACAAGCATGACAGATGCACTATAATGTGGATAAATGCGAGGTTATCCACTTTGGTGGCAAAAACAGGAAGGCAGATTATTATCTGAACGGCAATAGATTGGGAGAAGGGGAAGTGCAACGAAACCTGGGTGTCCTTGTGCACCAGTCGCTGAAGGTAAGCATGCAGGTGCAGCAGGCGGTTAAGAAGGCAAATGGTATGTTGGCCTTTGTAGCGAGAGGATTCGAGTACAAGAACAAGGATGTCTTGCTGCAGTTGTACAGGGCCTTGGTGAGACCACAGCTTGAGTATTGTGTGCAGTTTTGGTCGCCTTATCTGAGGAAGGATGTTCTTGCCATGGAGGGAGTGCAGTGAAGATTCACCAGACTGATTCCTGGGATGGCAGGAATGACGTATGAGGAGCGATTGCATTGATTGGGCTTATACTCGCTGGAGTTTAGAAGAATGAGGGGATCTCATTGAAACTTATATAATTCTGACAGGACTGGACAGACTAGATGCAGGAAGGATGTTCCCGATGGCGGGGGAGTCCAGAACCAGGGGTCACAGTCTAAGGATAAGGGGTAAGCCATTTAGGACAGAGATGAGGAGGAATTTCTTCACCCAGAGAGTGGTGAACCTGTGGAATTCTCTCCCACAGAAGGCAGTAGAGGCCAATTCATTAAATATATTCAAGAAGGAGTTGGATATATTTCTTAAAGCTAAAGGGATCAAGGGATATGGGGAGAAGGCAGGGACCGGGTACTGAATTTGGATGATCAGCCATGATCTCATTGAATGGCGGAGCAGGCTCGAGGGGCCGAATGGCCTACTCCTGCTTCTATCTTCTATGTTTCTATGTTTCCTCAGAGCCTGGCAAGTTTTTTCCCTTTCAACTATATATCCAATTCCCTTTTGAAGTAAGGATTGTATTTGTTTTCGCCACCCTTTCAGGCAGAGAATTCCGGATCATGACAACTTGCTGCACAAAAAAATTCTTTTCATCACCCCACTGGTTCTTTTGCCAATTATTTTAAATCTGTGTCCTTTGGTTACCGACCCTCCTGCTAGATAATAGTTGTCATGAATCTTATCATGAGTCATGAAGTAACACTGGGCGGCTAGCTGGTGGTGCCATCCAAGGAGTATAAATACTCGGGCGTGGGCCCAGCTTGCTCAGGATGTTTCTGTAACCAGGAACTAGTGATGTAACTAGAAATCTCATGGTTTTGAAACAGTTGATTAAAGCCTTGTTTTATACTCAAACCAAGTGCTCAGTAGTCTTTTTACATCAATAGTTAATACATCTCTAGAGTAATACAATAATATACATTTTTACAAAGTAATAAGGATAAAATAATCACGCAAATGCAAATAGGGATAGTGTACTTTTATTTTTATACATTTCAACATAGCTTTATAAAAAGACTAAGAAAGGGTACTGCAACTTTAATACTGTGGTTTACATACAGATGGTAAAGCTTTGGAGACTTTATTCCACATTGTAGTTTTGTACAAAAAGCACAGCTCTTGTGGTTCAAGTGTTATTGCAGGAAAAGAAAAAACAGAGTTATTGCATAGAGATCTAGCAGACACTGGTCAAAATCAACCCAGCCCCTGCAGTTAGTGTATCAAAATTTAATTCATACAATGTATTTTTATCATTAAAAAATGAATCTCACATGTTGGCATAAGTAAGAGTTGGAGGATGTAGAAGTTAGACTGATGCGCGGATAGAAAATGTTGATTTATAATTCGGAGTCCATATATCTTTCCTATAAAAATGTTCAATAATAGTAGGAGCATCATCTGATGCAACTGTTGATAGTAAATATCGTTGCAGTCCATTATAATGGGCTGTTAACAATGTTGTCTGTGCAACAATGGCAATTGAGCCCAAGTCACTTTTTGCTTCCACTATTTTGAAATGAAAGTTCTAAATTGTGCTCTTTTTGTCCATTTGTATATAGTATTTTTTCTATTTTTCTGGGGCAATAGGGGGTTCTGTTTAATATCTCATAGAAGATATATTGATGGACGTAAATCTTTTACCACTTTCTTTACGATGCTATGGCACTGATGCTTGCAGCTGCATTTACTGAGAAAGTATTCAAATGTTTTCAAAAACGCTGGATGAAAGGTCACGTTCTCAGAAGACTCGAGACGATACCAAGATGCTCACTGGCAGGCCCGACTATATTCCTGGCAGGTGGATCCCACTCCTGCGACAGACAGGTAAAGCTTTCCATCTGGACAGACACAAACTTCGTATAGTCCCTGAGAACTTCCGGATCCACCCTGTGTCCCGTGAGGCAACTTAGGTAGTTTCACAGTCTCAGCATCTAGCACTAGCTGTAAAAGAGGGGAAAGATCCACTTTAATTATTTTTGCTGCATTACAATATATAGAATCCTTTATACAAACAATACAAATCCTAAAATAAACAACTCATTTCACCTTTTCCTTACATTGATTTTTTTCAATGCAGTTTTATTCAATGTAGGGGGAAAGTTCTCTACTGGCTGGAGTCATACCTAGTACAAAGGAAGATGGTTGTGGTTGTTGGAGGCCAATCCTCTCAGCCCCAGGACATCTCGCTGCAGGAGTTCCTCAGGGCAGTGTCCTAGGTGCAACCATCTCCAGCTGCTTCATTATTGACCTTCCCTCCATCATAAGGTCTGAAGTGGGGATGTTCACTGATGATTGCACAGTGTTCAGTGCCATTCACAACTCTTCAGATAATGAAGCAGTCTGTGCCCGCATGCAGCAAGACCTGGATGACATTCAGACTTGGGCTGATAAGTGGCAAGTAATGTTCGCGCCACACAAGTGCCAGGCAATGACTATCTCCAACAAGAGAGCGTCTAACCACTGCCCCATGACATTCAACGACATTACCATCGCCGAATCCCCCAACACCAACATCCTGGGAGGTCACCATTGAGTAGAAACTTAACTGGATCAGTAGCATAAATACTGTGGCAACAAGAGCAGGTCAGAGGCTGGGTATACTGCGGCAAGTGTCTCACCTCCTGATTCCCCAAAGCCTTTCCACCATCTACAAGGCACAAGTCAGGAGTGTGATGGAATATGCTCCACTTCCTTGGATGAGTGCAGCTCCAACAACACTCAAGAAACTCAACACCATCCAGGACAAAGCAGCTCATCCACCACCTTAAACATTCACTCCCCCCACCACCAGCGCACCATGGCTGCAGTGTGTACCATCTACAAGAGCACTGCAGCAACTCGCCAAGGCTTCTTCGACAGCACCGCCCAAACCTGCGACCTCTGCCATCTAGAAAGACAAAGGCAGCAGGTGCATGAGAACACCATCATCTCCAAGTTTCCCTCCAAGTCACATACCATCCTGACTTGGAAATATATCGCCATTCCTTCACAGTCGCTGGGTCAAAATCCTGGAACTCCCTCTCTAACAGCACTGTGGGAGTACCATCACCACGTGGACTGCAGCGGTTCAAGAAGGCGGCTCACCACCACCTTCTCAAGGGAATTTAGGGATGGGCAATGAATGCTGGCCCTGCCAGCATTGTCCACATCCCAGGATGTTCTGGTGTATATTATTGCCATAGCCTGAAAATCATTGTTGGTGATATTAGCAAAAGAATGCTTAACATGATGATCATATAACTTTGCCCTGGCTGCTATTTGAATGGAAATGTTAACATATTGCAAATAAATAAGTTGCTGCCTTTGGTAAAGTAGCAGGCAGGAATGTCATATTAAGCAATTGTTCACTGATATCACCAGTTGTAATTTCTAGGCTTCTGTATCCTCAGCCAGTGTTTGAGATTTCATTATCCCAAAGTAACACATTTTTCCAATGTTTTTCCCTTGACTTTTTTTCCTCTGAAAGCACTGCCAACCTGCTTCACATCCTAGTTTGGACAGTGAAGCCTAGATTTACCACTGTGTTCCACCCAATTTGCGATAGTAATTGGGTGCCTGGGGATTGGAAATGGGGTGGGGATCCAGCCTGCTTTAGTGCCACAGTTTTCTGCCATAATTTCTGCCAGGTGGAGGAAGTTTGGGTGGGTCTATGAAAATGAGACGGTGCATCCCATTTCCCACTGTTCCTGACTCATTTACGCTGGTCCTAATCACACCAGTATACATCACACCAGGGTTATGGGGCACTACCCTGAAAGTGGAAATAAGTTTAAAGGGATCAGATTATTCATTTGTTGTTAAAACCTTATGATTGTGCTTTTTTTTAGTCTGTAGCTAACTACTTTACCATCTGCCTTTGTGGCATTTGTGGTGGGACTGCCATTTACTCGTCCTTTTTCATGTAGGCTACACTGGGTTTCCTTTTGGGGATCCCCATTACTGTTGATTCTTAGAAGAAGACGGAGAGGACAGAGGGCGGCCAGTCTGGTGAGGAAGGTGCAGGGGACCCACCTGCCAATGCCAGAGTTTACAGGCTGAGGTGGTCCCACCTGCCAAAGCCAGAGTTTACAGGCCGAGGTGGTCTGACCTGCATTGATTGAGGAGCAATGGCGGCAATTTACAAAACAGGCTGTCACTCAATTACACCACATGCTACATGCGGACCTGCAGCCCATCTCCACCATATGCCAGTGGTTGTTAAATTCACCACCACCTCTTACTTTCATGCTGTGGAATCGTTCCAGGCTGTCACTTGGGACATCGCTAACATCAACTAAACAGCTGTGCACTGATGCATTGAGCAAATTATGAATAAATTGGTTTCTACAATCAGAAATTTTATCAGCTTCCCGCAGCAACATGACAGACTGCTGATATTTTACCGAGAGGCAGGATTCCCCAAGGCCCATATGACCACATGTGCTTCCCTCATTAATGCCCAAATGTACGTCAACAGGAAAGGATGCCACTTTTTCAAAGAAACATAGAAACATAGAAGATAGGAGCAGCAGTAGGCCAT
Organism: Somniosus microcephalus; assembly: GCF_052327205.1. Taxonomy (NCBI): domain Eukaryota; kingdom Metazoa; phylum Chordata; class Chondrichthyes; order Squaliformes; family Somniosidae; genus Somniosus; species Somniosus microcephalus. The sequence goes on along the minus strand of NC_140996.1, from coordinate 175,368,693 downwards.
TCGGCCCTTCGAGCCTGTTCCGCCATTCAATGAGATCATGGCCGATCATCCAAATTCAGTACCCTGTCCCTGCCTTCTCCCCATATCCCTTGATCCCTTTAGCCTCAAGAAACATATCCAACTCTTTCTTGAATATATTTAATGAACTGCCCTCCACCGCCTTCTGTGGCAGAGAATTCCACAGGTTCACCATTCTCTGGGTGAAGAAATTCCTCCTCATTTCTGTCCTAAATGACCTACCCCTTATCCTTTGACTATGACCCCTGGTTCTGGACTCCCCGTCCATCAGAAACATCCTTTCTGCATCTAGTCTGTCCAGACCTGACAGAATTTTATAGGTTTCGATGAGATCCCCTCTCAATCTTCTAAACTCCAGTGGGTATAAGCCCAATCGACACAATCTCTCCTCGTACGTCATTCCTGCCATCCCAGGTATCAGCCTGGTGAATCTTCGCTGCACTCCCTCCATGGCAAGAACGTCCTTCCTCACGTAAGGTGACCAAAACTGCACACAATACTCAAGGTGTGGTCTCAGCAAGGCCCTGTACAACTGCAGCAAGACATCCTTGTTCCTGTACTCGAACCCTCTCGCTACGAAGGCCAACATACCATTTGCCTTCTTAACCGCCTGCTGCACCTGCATGCTTACCTTCAGCGACTGGTGCACAATAACACCCAGGTCTCTTTGCACTTCCCCTTCTCCCAATCTATTGCCATTCAAATAATAATCTGCCTTCCTGTTTTTGCCACCAAAGTGGATAACCTCACATTTATCCACATTATAGTGCATTTGCCATGTTTCTGCCCAATCACCCAACCTGTCCAAATCATACTGGAGTTTCACGACATCCTCCTCACAGCTTACCCTCACACCCAGCTTTGTGTCGTCTGCAAATTTGGAGATATTACATCCAATTCCCTCGTCCAGATCATTAATATATATTATGAACAGCTGGGGTCCTAGGACCGATCCTTGCGGTACCCCACTAGTCACTGCCTGCCACTCGGAAAATGACCCGTTTATTCCAACTCTTTGCTTTCTGTCCGCCAACCAGTTCTCTATCCAAGTCAATACCTTGCCCCCAATCCCATGTGCCTTAATTTTGCACGCTAATCTCTTATGTGGGACCTTATCGAAAGCCTTCTGAAAGTCCAAATACACCACATCCACTGGTTCTCCCTTATCTATTTTACCAGTTACATCCTCAAAAAATTCCAGTAGATTAGTCAAGCATGATTTAACTTTTGTAAATCCATGTTGACTTTGTCCGATCCTGTCACTGCTTTCCAAGTGCTCTGCTATTACATCTTTTATAATAGACTCTAGCATTTTCCCCACTACCGATGTCAGGCTTACCGGTCTATAATTCCCCGCTTTTTCTCTACCACCTTTTTTGAATAGTGGGATAACATTAGCTGCTACCCTCCAATCCATGGCTACTGTTCCAGAGTCTATCGAGTTCTGGAAGATGACCAGCAATGCATCTACTATCTCTAGGGCCACTTCCTTAAGTACCCTGGGATGTAGACCATCAGGCCCTGGGGATTTATCGGCCTTCAGTCCCATCAATTTTCCTAACACCATTTCCCTGCAGATACTGATTTCTTTCAGTTCCTCCCTCTCATTAGACCCTATGTTCCCCGGCATCTCTGGGAGGTTATTTGTGTCCTCCTTTGTGAAGACAGAACCAAAGTATGTATTTAGTTGGTCTACCATTTCCTTGTTTCCCATTATAAATTCCCCTGATTCTGACTGTAAGGGACCTACGCTTGACTTCACCAATCTTTTTCTCTTCACATATCTATAAAAGCTTTTACAGTCAGTTTTTATGTTCCCTGATAGCTTACTCTCATATTCTATTTTCCCTTTGTTAATTAATCCCTTTGTCCTCCTTTGTTGACTCCTAAACTGCTCTCAATCCTCAGGATTACTGCCTTTTCTGGCCAATTTATATGTCCTCTCCTTGGATCTTATGCTATCCCTAATTTCCCTTGTTAGCCACGGTTGAGTCACCTTTTTTGTTTTATTTTTATGCCAAACTGGGATGAACAAATTCTGTAGCTCATCCATTCGGTCTTTGAATGTTTGCCATTGCCTATCCACCGTCAACCCTTTGAGTGCCATTCCCCAATCAATCCTACCCAACTCGCTCCTCAGACCATCATAGTTTCCTTTATTTAAATTCAGGACCCTAGTCTCTGAGTCAAATACTTCATTCTCCATCTTAATGAAAATTCGATCATGTAATGATCACTCCGATCCAAGGGGCCTCGTACAACAAGATTGCTAATTAATCCTTTCTCGTTACATAATACCCAGTCTAAGATGGCCTGATCTCTGGTTGGTTCCTCGACATATTGGTCCAGGAAGCCATCCCGTAAACACTCCAGGAATTCCTCCTCCACAGTATTGTTACTAATTTGGTTGGCCCAATCTATATGTAGATTAAAGTCACCCATGATGACTGCTGTGCCCTTATTGCACGCTTCTTTAATTTCCCTTTTAATGCCATCCCCAACCTCCGCCTTACTGTTTGGAGGTCTATATACCACTCCCACTAATGTTTTTTTCCCCTTGGTATTTCTCAATTCTACCCATACAGATTCCACATCATCAGAGCTAATATCCTTCATTACAATTGTATTAATCCCTTCTTTAACCAGTAATGCTACCCCACCTCCCTTTCCTTTTTGCCTATCGTTCCTGAATATCGAATACCCCTGGATGTTGAGTTCCCAGTCTTGGCCATCCTTGAGCCACGTTTCCGTAATCCCAACCAAATCATATTCGTTTACCTCTATTTGCACAGCCAATTCATCCACCTTATTACAAATGCTCCTCGCATTAAGACACAAAGCCTTCAGGCTTGTTTTTTTTAACACTCTTAGACCTATTAGGATTATTATTTATTGTGGCCATGTTTGATTTAAACCGTTGATTTCTCTGACTGCCACTTTTGTTTTTCTCCTTCCTATCTTTTGCTTTTATCCATGTTTTCCTTTCCTCTGTCTCCCTGCTCAGGTTCTCAACCCCCTGCCATTTTAGTTGAAACCCCCCCGAACAGTGCTAGCAAACCTCCCCGCAAGGATATTTGTCTCGCTCCGGTTCAGGTGCAACCCGTCCAACTTGTACAAGTCCCACCTTCCCCAGAAGCAGGCCCAGTGATCCAGGAAACTGAAGCCCTCCCTCCTGCACCAACTCTTTAGCCACGCATTCATCTGCTCTACCCTCCTATTCCTATACTCACTAGCACGTGGCACCGGGAGTAATCCAGAGATTACAACCTTTGAGGTCCTACTCTTTAATCTGCTACCTAGCTCCCTAAATTCTTGCTGCATGACCTCATCCCTCTTCCTACCCATGTCGTTGGTCCCAATGTGAACCACGACCTCTGCCTGTTCACCCTCCCCCTTCAGAATGCCCTGCAGCCGTTCAGTGACATCCTTGACCCTGGCACCAGGGAGGCAACAAACCATCCTGGAGTCACGTCTACGGCCACAGCTTGTTTGTGACCAGAAGCACAACATCATGCAAGTGAACACAGTTCCGGCAGTCTTTGACACAGAAGAAGTCTCTGTGTGGCTCTTTGGAGATAAAATCTACCCTCTACAGCCTTGACTGATGACACTGGTACATTTTCTCAGGACCCCAGCTGAGCAGCACTACAACAAAGTCCATTCATCCAGCAGAATAATTACTGAACACACTATTGAGGAGACAACCTCCACTCTGTCATCTGAGACCCCAATGGCTGCAGTCTGGGTATCCATGGTGGAAGCAAAGACTGCCTTTCGGGCCTCTGTTGCAGATGTTCCTGGAGCTGTTACATGCTCCATGGTGGACTCCAGTGCTGTCAAATGGTCCTTCCAATGTGTTGCTCATGCTGCTAGTGGGCTCCTCTACCCAAGCTGCCATCCACAGCACACTGTCAGGTACAGTCCCCAACGCTTGATACTCTGAGCATCTTTCTTTTAAGTGCAATGGCCATGAACTTCTGGTCCCCGAGAGCCTAGTAGGGCACTCCGCTCCCTCCCAAATAGCCCAATACCGTACCATTTTAGGTCTCAGTCTTGGCAGGGAAGATAGTTATTTTAGGAGATGTGGGCTGGAGACCTACCAAGAATGTAGTATGGAGTGAGGTGGCTGGGGCAGTGAGTTCCACCTCCTAGACCCCCAGGACTCCTTTGCAGTGCAGGAAGATCAGCAATCTCAACAGAGCAGTTGAGGTGTGCCATCTGCACCCTAACCTTTCCTTGCAGTTCCTTTATATGTGTGGTACTCCATAATTCATTACCCTCAGAATACCAGAGGAGTCAGAAGTGAAAGTGGGATTTGACAATGGGAAATGGAGCTCCACAGAAGTCAACCCATGGGCTCAGATCTCAGAGGCCCTGCTCGAAAAATAAGGATGGTGGTTGAGCATCACACTCATAAGGAGGCACTGAGGACTATTGTGGAGGACAGTCCGATGCTATCCACAGCGGCAATGTTCAAGAAAGTTTCAACATAATGCAGTGCTACCTGAAGCAAGTGGTGGCACCATGAACATCTCCCCTGACAGAGAGGTCAAGTAGGTAATGGAGTATGGTCAGGTACAGATTGATATTTCAAATAAGGTTAACGCAAAGAGTATTAAGCAGCTCTTATAGTGCAGACACAAAACACATCACGTAAAAACAAAAACAAATAAGTTCTTTCTTTACTTAAAAGAACAAACTCCACAATAACATACTGCTGAATTACTTCTTAACCTGGTTCTGTAATAGAAACCCATTTTGAATACATTTCAAAGGCCATTCTTTTGCAGGGATACCTTGATCAGAAATAGAGTTATCACTCTGAATTTTAGCTGTACTCACCATTCCTTCACTAGTATGAAAGACAATGTCCCTCTGAGAAGAGGCTTCAATGTTTCCTGCTCTTGCTTTGATCTGAACCCCTTTTGGTGCATCCATGCTCAAAGAACGAGTTGGAGATTCCAGTCTGAAGGCAAAACAAGGTAATTTTTTGAGAACTGATGTCTTAGATTCCCACTGAATGTGGCACAAACCCTTTTTCCAGTCTGTAAATAATGGCCCAGAAATTCGGGTCTCCACGGGTTAGTACGCATGGGGTACTCACCCGTAAGCCCAATCAATGGAAGTGCTGGTTTCCTGCATGCACTGCGCATGCGTGGGAAACCGGCACTTCCGTTCCCCTGAAAGAAGGGGTTCAGAGTTCGAACGCGTGCGCAGGAGAGGCTGCGCGTGCGCATCGAACTTAGGTTTTTATTTGCAGGTTTTCCCGGGAGGGTAAGTCTCCAGAAGTTACACATATAAAAAGCAGTCGCAAGGCCTGCTTTTTACAAGGTAAGTGGTGAATTAATTAAAATTAAAACATTTTTTCCACAGGTTTATTATTTTTAAATACTTTAAAGAAAGGTAAGTTTATTTTTAGCCCCGTTAGAAAATAAATTATTTTTTTCAAAAATTTAAATTATTGTTTAAAATAGTTATTTCATGTAATTTATAGTTTATTTAAAAAATGTGATGTTTTTAAAAAATTTATTTGAAGATTTAGTGATGTTTTGGGGCTTGTAGTATTTATAAGTTTGACAGCCCTTCCTGTCAAACTTATGAATGAAGCATTCCCCGCTCCGATTGGCTCCCCATGGCCCACGTGATCCCAGGGGACGCATCGAACTAACTGCGCCCCTGGGATACGCAAGCACTGCGCGCCGGCAGTTGGAGGAGGCCCAGGATCGGAATTCCATGGAGGCCCACAGCTCCACGGCTGGCGCGCAAGGTAAGTGCAGGTCGGGGGAAGCCCCCGACCCGAATTTCTGGGCCATTAATATTCTTAATGAAACCCAATCAGTGTATTGAAGAGAAATTTGCTCTTTGTTCCCTTTACAATTCATCTTAATCTATGTGAGCCCATAAAATACCAATGGAAGCCTGTCTTGTGTTTCAGATCATTACTGCAATAGCATTTCTATGCTGTGACACACAGATAACATTTATACGAGTTGAATATAATGCAATAAACAACACAGCAAAAAACAATTTTATTTGCTCAATAAAAGTGCTCTTGTGAAGTGCTGTTCTCACAGACTGGTTTCTAGAGGTTGTGTTGTCCAATTGTTCTGAGATTTGCACCAGGGGAACACGTACTTTCTGGGCACAAAGCACAAAAAATATAGAAGACATTATACCAGGACTTCACCCAAAGCAGTCAAGGACAGGCATGAAGAGTTGGGATGGGGCATTCCTAGCCCACCAACCTCCGTTTCCTCCAACTTCACTGATAGGGCAATGGTGCCTGAAGAAGTTGCTGTTAGGCTTTGTGCCTGGGCCCCCTCAGTTCAGAGGACCCGAAGAGTCCAGGGGGCTAGGCAATGGATGCCTTAGATGGCAAATACAATTTTATTTTAGAATCCTGCCAAAGATCTTGAGGCCTGGAGGCCGATGGCCAGTCCAACAGTTTTGACTCTGTTTCCACCCCCATTTTCATGCACAAGTTTCTGCAAGAATACAGGCCTGTGCCAGAAGTGTGACCAGGCCATGCAACTGGCTTACCAAATCCTGCTATACCAAGGCCAGGACAGGCGCTGAGTTTTGGGTGAGCTGTGCCTGGCCAATGCTCGGGCAAAGGAGGTGCATGAAAATCAGCCCCTGTAACATTAATATAAAGTGGCAATGCACTTACATATGGGATAACACATGACAGTCTGCAGTGTGTTATAAGTGGAAACACATAATGTGGTTGAGAGCACATTATAAACGATGAAAGAGAAAATTGAACAGTTCATCCAAAGTAAGTGAGTGGGCAAAACTATGGCAGATGGAGTTCAATGTGAGGAAGTGTGAGGATGTCCACTTTGAGAAACACAAATCTGAATATTTTCTTAATGGTGAGACACTAGAAGCTGTGGAGGAGCAAAGGGATTTGGGTGTCCATCTACACAAATCACTAAATCTAGTGCACAGGTACAAAAAGTAAAAGGCTAATAGAATGTTGGCCTTTGTCTCAAGAGATTGGAACTCAAAAGCTAGGAAATGATGCTTCAGTTGTACAGAGCCTTGGTCAGACCCCGTATGTTCAGTTTTGGGCATTGAATCTCAGCAAAGATATTAGCGCAGATTCACCAGCATGATACCAGGGCTTAAAGGTTTAAATTATGAGGACAGGATACATGATCTTGGTTTGTACTGCCTGAAATTTAGAAGGTTGAGGGGTGATCTAATCCATGTGTTTAATATGATAAAGGGATTCAATAGAGTAGATACAGAGAAACTATTTCCTCTGGTGGGGGAATCCAGAACAAGGGGACATAATCTTAAAATTAAAGCTAGGCCATTCAGGAGTAATATCAGGAAGCAATTTTTTCACACAAAGAACAGTGCAAATCTGGAACTCTCTCCCTAGAAACCAAGAATATAATAATGAATAGTCAGCATGGATTTCAAAAGTGAAAGTCTTGCTTGACCAACCTCATTGAATTTTTTGAAGAGGTAACAGAGAGAGTAGACAAGAGTACTGTCGCAGATGTAATTTATCTAGATTTTAAAAAGGCCTTCGATAAGTTACCACATAATAGACTAATGAAATAAGGTCAGAGAATGCGGAGTCAGAGGACAAGTAGCAGAATGGATAGCTAGTTGGCTTCAAGACAAAAAGCAGAGAGTAGGGGTAAAGGGTAGCTATTCAGAATGGCAGGAGGTGGGAAGTGGTATTCCAAAAGGATCAGTGCTGGGACCATTGTTGTTCACAATTTACATTAATGATTTAGACTTTGAAATCAAAAACATAATTTCTAAACTTGCAGATGACACCAAATTGGGGGGGATAGTCAATACTGAGGAAGACTGCAACAAATTACAAGAAGACATTAATAAACTTGCAGAATGGGCATATAATTGACAAATGAATTTCAACAGAGATAAATATGAGGTATTACATTTTGGTAGGAAGACGAGGGAGGTCATTTATTACTTAGAAGGTGCAAGTCTGGGTAGGGTAGAGGAGCAAAGGGATCTTGGAGTACAAATACACAAATCACTAAAAGCAGTGACAAGGCCATAAAAAAAGCAAACCAAGCACTAGGGTTTATTTCTAGAGGGATAGAATTGAAAAGTAGTGAAGTTATGCTAAACTTGTAGTGAACCTTGGTTAGACCACACTTAGACTACTGCGTACAGTTCTGGTCACCATATTATAAAAAGGATACAGAGGCACTGGAGAGGGTGCAGAGAAGATTTACAAGGATGATACCAGAAATGTGAGTGTATACATATCAGGAAAGGATGAACAGGCTGAGTCTCTTTGCTCTTGAAAAGAGAAGGCTGAGGGGTGACCTAATAGAGGTCTTAAAAATTATGAAAGATTTTGATAGAGTGGGTACAGAGAGAATTTTTCCACTTGTGGGGAAGAGCATAACTAGAGGCCATCAATATAAGATAGTCACCAAGAAATCCAATAGGGAATTCAGAAGAAACTTCTTTACCCAAAGAGTGGTGAGAATGTGGAACTTACTACCACAGGGAGTGGTTGAAGTGAATAGTATAGATGCATTTAAGGGGTGGTTAGATAAGCATATGAGGGAGAAGGGAGTAGAGGGTTATGCTGATAGAGTTAAATGAGGAAAAACGGGAAGAGGCTCGAGTGGAGCATAAACGCTGGCATGGGCTGGTTGGGCCGAATGGCCTGTTTCTGTGCTGTATATCCTATGTAATCCCTCAAAAGGCTGTGGATGCTGGGGCTAATGAAATTACCAAAACTGAGATTGATAAATTCTTGTTGAGCTGTATTTGTCATGGAGCTCTGCGAGTATTTTCCAAAGGGTGTTCTGGGCAGATCCCCTGGGGTATCTCAGGAACTTTTCCCAGCATGCCCCTTGATGTGGGGGTGGTTGGGGGGGGGGTGCAATGTGTGAGTGGGTGGAAGATTTTCTCATGCCTCCCCCCAACCCCCACCCAACCAGAATTTCTTGTAAGGACGCAAATAGGACAGAATTCCTGGTGGAACTGAATTCCTCCCCATATTCAGTGTCAGCCATGGCTCAGTTTGTAGCACTCCCGCCTCTGAGTCAGAAGGGTGTGGGATCAAATCCCGCTCCAGAGACTTGAGCACAAAAATCTAGGCTGACAGTGCAGTGCCGAGGGAGTGCTGCACTGAAGGTGCCGTCTGCTCTCTCAGGTCTACATAAAAGATCCCCTGGCACTATTTTGAAGAAGAGCAGGGGAGTTATCCCCGGTGTCCTGGCCAATATTTATCCCGCAATCAATATCACTAAAACAGATTATCTGGTCATTATCACATTGCTGTTTGTGGGAGCTTGCTATGTGCAAATTGGCTGCTGCGTTTCGTGCATTATAACAATGACACTTCAGAAAAGTACTTCATTGGCTGTAAAGCACTTTGGGACGTCCAGGCGCTATATAAATGTAAGTCTTTCTTTTCTATATTCCGATCTTGTGAAGACATCTGTCCTATTTACAACTGGATGCCGATTGAAATTTCAGGGCCATGTGATTAAGATTAGAAGTGCTATTGTACCATGATTAGGCCAGAAAAGATCATGGAAATCATTTTACTATCATAGGTTGGTTATTAATTTTCCTTTTGTCCCAATTGTCTCTCTCCTCTCCTGAAGGCTGACTCTTGCTGTGGTATTCTTTTACATGTACTGCATTCTCTGGGACCTCATCCAAGTAGCCATTCATCAAGGCTACTCAACCGTGGAGGGCACACGCTGAGTCTAATCCTGTTCTCACTCAATATCCAAACAAGCATAGTAAGTAGTAATCCAAAGTGGGATTTTTGGCTGTTTTTTCTTTCCTTATCCCAAGGGAATTGAAGTCTTTTGTAACACACCAACTGCTGTCCTGGCTGAGATCAGTTAACTCAGCACAGACTGGGAATTTGTGCTGGAATTCAAATGGAATATTAAAGCAAGTTGTAGTTGGGATCTCCAGGCAGTGTCTTTTTCCATTAGGCCATTGGGGAAGCTCAACTATAACAGCTTTTATATATTATGCTGTATAAGCATGATGATTCTGGAACGAGTAAAGAATATATGACAACTAGTGAAAGGCAGTGTCAAATAAGATAATTAGGAATAGCATGACAGAAGAGAATTTGTGGTGTATTATGGACTGTATGATACTATAATGTATGTTAATTTAGAAAATATGCTTGTTCAAATGAAGGTTGGCATTACTAACTTGCCCCTGGTAATCAGAAATGTGGGCACATGGATTGCTTGAGGCACAGTTCTTTCTGTTCCCACCTGCATAATGTGTCTGAGTTCCCATTCAGCAACAACAAGTTGTGTTTATATCATGCCCTTAAAATTGACAATGATAAACTTTGCAAGGGACAGGGGAAGGTGCTGCAGAATGATGGGCGGTTGAGACTAATGTGAGTGAGTGGCTGATAGTGGAGGGAGAGGTTGCATAGACAGCTGCATGGATGGAAAGGGGTTTGAAGAGGAGGTTTGTCATAGAGAAAAGGAGCCATGGGTTATTATCCTCCAGAATGATTCTCCCAGAGGATTGGAGGCAAATAGGAAAAAGAACAGCGAATTATTGGCATAGGAAAGGAAAATTAGAAACATACAGGAGGTTGTGGGAGGAGGGGATAATAATGGATTGATATTTTTATGTATTATTTTGCTCAAAACATTAAATCCCAAGGACAAGAAATTCATATACTTACCGCCACCTGTTAGCGCCAGCAATTCTCGAAAAAATGGCGGCCACCGCTTTTGCGCCAGCTGGAGGCGGTCCCTGCGGTGGCCGCCATTTTTGTGGGCCCCTTTGCGCTGCCGGTAACTGGCAGCGCCCTTTAAAAAAAAATGGCGGCGTGGTGACGTCAGTTGGCGTGCAATGCAGACTTAACGTCACCTATGTGAACTTCGACCCTAGCACTCAATTCAGTGAGGGTTCCTAAGCCCTGGCATGCAAGCAGGCTGACAGATGCTGATAGGGACGATACCTGCAGCTGTTAAAGGGACACACGCATCAATCAGGTAAGCTTGAATGGAAGGGTTTGGCCTGGGTTTTTTGGATTTTATTGAAGTGGTGGCTTGCTGCAATATAAGGAGTGAAGCTGGACCCTTGCAAGGGCTCGGATGGTAAGTGAACGCCTTTGAGAAGACAGAACATGCTGCGAATACTCAGCAGGTCATGCTACATCCATGGAGTTCACGTCTCAGGTCGACATGCTGCCTGACCAACTGAGTATTTGCAGCATCTTATGCTGTCATTTCACATTTACAGCTTCTATTTGCAGAGGGAAGAGGAAGACACAAGAGGAGGAAGCCTAAGAGGAGGAATCAGATGGAAGGGTGCATTCCAGAGAACCCCTTTGTGGCCGGGATATCCGGGATGGAAACATCCATCTGCAGTCCCACTGGCTGGGCAGGCTACCTCTTCTTGTTAACCCACTGGCTGGGCAGGCTGCATTTCTTGGGTGTAGTAAATGAGGAAGGCACAAGGGTGGAGTTGTGCTGACAGGAGGATGGGAAACCTAGAGGTGCATACCAGAAGGGAGATAACATACGAGGATACCTGCATCTTGTATACTTTCAGCCCCGCCACTGGCCAAGGGCTCAGCCATGCCCCTCAAAAGAATGGCCTGCACCATTTCCTCTAAGGGGGTGAGGTGAAGCTAGGAATGGTAGATATGCCTCGTCATTGGTGCAGATTGTTGGTAGGTGATACAAAGCTGGGTGGGAATGTAAATTGTGAGGAAGATGCAAAGAGGCTTCAAGGGGATATAAACAAGCTAAGTGAGTGGGCAACAACATGGCAAATAGAATATAATGGCCCTGAAATTAGGATCGGGAGCTTGCCGCGCGTGCAAGCCCCCGATCTGCACTCACCCTGCGCGCCGACATCTGAAGCCCGGGCCTGCTCGCATTTCCTGTCACTGGCCCGGTTCAGATGTCGGCGCGATGTGCTTACCTGATCCAGCGGCGTAGTTAGTGCAATGTGCCGGCTGGGATCAGGTGAGCACTGTGCAGCCAATCAGGGGAGGGGAAACTCATTCATGAGTTTGACAGTAAGAGCTGTCAAACTCATGAAAAGTATAGGCTGCCAAAACACTACTTTAACTTTAAATAAAATTTAAAAAAACATCCCACTGATTATATTAACTATAAATAAGTTTAAAAAAATGTTTTAAACAATTAATCAATTTTTTGTAAAAATTAAATTTTTTAAAAATAGGGTCTAAAACTAAACTTACCTTACTGTAAATTCTTTAAAAATAACAAACCTCTGGAAAAAAAAATTCTACATTGTACTAAAAGCCCACTTACCTGTAAAACTAAGTACTTACATCTGGTTTTTCCATGCGTAAAGACCGGAGGCCTTTACACTAGGGCAACTCTGAAAAAAAAAGGAATTTCACTGCGCACGCGCTGCCTGTGCAGTCGCGTGCGTACTGCCTCTTAACCCCTTGGGTCAGAGGACAGGAAATGCCGGTTTTCAGCGCATGCGCTGTGCATGCTGAAAACCGGCAATTCCTCCGGGCACACGCGCGAGTACCCCGTCCGTACTCACGCGTTGTGCCCGGAATTACTGGGCCATTGTGGAGAAATGTGAAGTTATCCACTTTGGTAGGAAAAATAGAAAAGTAGAGTAGTTTTTAAATGATGAGAGATTGGGAAATGTTGGTGTTCAGAGGGACCTGGGTGTCCTTGTACTTATCACTGAAAGTTAACATTAAAAATTTTTTTTTATTCATTTATAGGATGTGGGCGTCACTGGCAAGACCAGCATTTATTGCCCAACCCTAATTGCCCTCGAGAAGGTGGTGGTTGTAAAGTCCGCGCCTCAATCATACACGGACTTCGGGAGAACAGTTTAACAGGTACTTTACTGAACAAGAGGCAGCTTGAAACTGAAACTACAGAAGCCTGCTAGGGCCTTTCATACAGGGGTGGTCACTGCCGGTACTGCAGTCTAAGACCAGTTATTCCCTTAAAGGTACATACACAACAATTCCTCCCCTTTTAGATAAACAGTACATAACATTCATTTAACAACTAAATAATAACTAATTACAATTACAATTTTCTCAGTAATATATACATCAACTGAAATAATCATTTATAAGTTCAGTCTTTGAGGAGGCTTCCTGATCCGGACTGGATAGCGCCTTTCTCGAGTATCCTGTTCTGGCGGTGGAGTCAATTCTGGCTCATTGTCATTGGTTGGTTCGTCAGCTTCCAATACCCCTGCTTCTGAGGTAGACGCAATCTGTACTTCGGGCTCATTACCAGGTGCACATGCTTGTGGTACAGGTTTGGCTTGTTCCTGTGACTCTAGAATCTGGTCAGCATGGCGTCTCACGATGCTCTCTCCAACGTCCACTGTGTACATTAGTGGTCCCTGCTGTGTGCATATCGTGCCTGGCTGCCATTTTTCTGTTCGGTAGTCGTGGGCCAAGACTAGTTGCCCTATCTTGAAGCTCCTGGTTGGCTTCTCATTTATGTGCTGGAACTGCTTATCCTCAACATCTCGTCTTATGTTTGGTTTGAGCAAATCCAAGCGACATCTTAGTCTTCGGTTGAAAAACAGTACGGCTGGAGTTTGGTTGGTTACTGCATGTGTTGCATTCCGGTAAGCAAACAGGAAGTTATCCACCTTGTGTTGCAGTGGTATGTCGTCATTATACATTGCCTTTATGGCCTTTTTAAAGGTCTGAACAAACCTCTCAGCCAATCCATTTGTGGCTGGATGATATGGGGCAGATGTGTAATGCTTCACCCCATTATTCTTCAGGGACCTCCGGAAATCCTCAGACACAAACTGTGGGCCATTGTCGGAACAGATCTGTTCTGGCAACCCATTCCTGGTGAAGATGGTCCTTAGGACTGCAATAGTTTTCTCCGTGGTGGTGGAGGACATTTTAATGACCTCTGGCCATTTTGAATGGGCGTCCACAGCGATTAGAAACATTGAGTCCATAAATGGACCAGCGAAATCAATGTGTACCCGTTGCCATGGAGATGAGGGCCACTCCCATGGATGTAGCGGGGCCTGTGGTGGAGCGCTTTGGACCTTCTGGCATCCTGTGTATCTCTTGGTCATATCCTCGATTTCTTTATCGATTCCCGGCCACCACACAAACGCCCTGGCTAGGCTCTTCATTTTTACCCCTCCCAGATGACCCTCGTGAAGCTCATTGAGTACTCTATCTCTCAACTTGGGTGGAATTACCACTCGGGATCCACACATCAAGGTTCCCCGGCACACTGACAGCTGTTCCCTCCTTGGCGAGAATGCTGGCAACAGTGAGTCGCCATATGCTGGCCATCCCTTCACCGTCAAATCATAGACCCGAGAGAGTGTTGGGTCATTTCAGGTTTCCTTCTCAATACTTGCGTTTGTAACAGGCAAACATTCGACTATGGTCGCATGGAATATCTCCACAGGGTCCACTGCAGGTGCTTCTTCCGCCGTAGGCAACGGTAGGCGCGACAGCCCATCAGCGTTTCCATGTTGTTTCGTACCTTTGTACTCTATGTCATACTGATGTACCCCTAGAAACAGTGACCATCTTTGCAGCCGTTGCGCCGTCATCACCGGAACGCCCTTCTTTGGGTTAAAAATTGAGACCAGGGGCTGATGATCAGTCAGTAGGGTGAATTTCTGCCCGTGCAGATCGTGATTGAACTTCTTCACCTCCCACACCAGGCTGAGGGCCTCCCTGTCAATCTGGGCGTAGTTACGCTCGGCTGAGGTTAGCGAGCGCGATGCAAAGGCTATTGGCCTCTCTGAACCGTCACGGAATTTGTGTGACAGCACCGCTCCAATGCCGTAAGGTGACGCATCACATGCCAACCGAATCGGTAGTGTTGGGTTGTAGTGGGCCAATACTTCTTTTGAAGTGATTTGGCATTTACATTCCTGAAAGGCACGCTCACACTCATCACTCCATTTCCATGTTACACCAGTTTCAAGGAGGGCGTTCAGTGGGTGCAGAATTGTAGATAAATTCGGCAAGAACTTATGGTAGTAGTTCACCAACCCGAGGAACGACCTCAGGTGCGACACATTTTCTGGTGCTGGAGCCTTGACTACAGCCTCAATCTTGTCCGGCGACTTATGCAACCCTTCCTCATCAATCATGTGGCCACAATACGAGATTTGCCTCCTGAAGAACTCGCATTTGGGGCGGTTGGCTCGTAGCCCATATTCCTGCAATCTCGTGAGCACCTGTTCCAGGTTGGCAAGGTGTTCATTGTCATTTTCGCCCGTAACCAGGATGTCGTCCAAATAACACTGGGTCCCCGGGATCCCTTGCAGGACTTGTTCCATTGTCCTCTGCCACATAGCCGGGGCCGATGCTACCCCAAATACCAGTCGATTGTACTGGTAAAGGCCTTTGTGAGTGTTTATCGTGAGGTATTTCCTAGATGCTTCTTCCACCTCCATTTGTAGATACGCTTGAGCCAGGTCAATCTTTGTAAAATGTTTCCCTCCAGATAGTGAGGCGAAAATATCTTCTATCCGCGGAAGCGGATACTGTACTGTGTGCAGGACTGGGTTCACAGTCACCTTGAAGTCCCCACAGATGCGAACCTTCCTTGGCTCCCCAGGCGTGCTGCTCAATGCTTTCTTCATTACAGGAACGATGGGTGTGGCCCACTCGCTCCAGTCCACCTTAGACAGCACCCCCGAACGCTCCAGACTCTCCAGTTCAGCTTCCACAGCTGGGCGTATCACGTATGGCACCGGTCTGGCCTTGAAAAATTTTGGGGTTGCGTTATCCTCAATCTTTATGGTTGCCTTTACTCCTTTTAGAGTCCCAAGTCCTTGTTGGAACACCTCTTCTGCGTCACATAGAATTTGTGACAGACGTCCAGGTGCGACGTCATCATCTTTTTTGTCAGTCACAGTTAGTGCCAGAATGGAATGCCAATCCAATTGCAGTCTTCGGATCCATTCACGTTCCAATAATGGTGGTCCTCCATCTCGTAGTATATACATGTATAGTTTCTGTGTTTCCTTTCCGTTATATTCAACTGGCACCCTTATTTTTCCTCTGGGGTAGACCTTTTGCTCCATGTATGTCTTCAATACAATGGACGTGTCCTTTAAGGGTATGTGTGAGAATAGCCGCTCATAGTCTCGTCAATTCATGACAGTTAGGGCTGATCCTGTGTCCAATTCCATCTTCACTGGGGACCCTGCTATCATGAGGGTGACCCAAATGGTTCGGTGATCTTCCTTTGCGATCACGTTGTGTAACTTTAAACAACTTAGTCGCCTGCTCCCGGAGTCCTTATCACTCTCCTGATCTTCTGAACTACTATCTGTCAGTTTCTTTACTTTCCTATACTGTTCCTTAGTAGTTCTTGTCGTGTTGGTCTTCTTTCCCGACCTGCAGACTCTTGCTATATGTCCCATTTTCCCGCATTGCCTGCATATTTTGTCTTTAAACCAGCAGTCCTTCTGCTCATGGGTTGTTCTGCCGCAGCGATAGCACTTTTCGGCTCCATACGCCATTTCGTTAGTGCTGTATTCTTGTGGTTTCTGTTGTATTTCCGCAGCTCCCGGTGCTGCTGCTTCGTAGGATACTGCCACGCTGAAAGCCTGTTCTAGCGTCAGGTCCTTTTTTGAAAGTAGTCGTTTCTGGGTTCCTTCACTCTGGAGCCCGCAGACAAACTTATCCCGTAAGGCGTCTGCCAGTCCTGCTCCGAACTGGCAGTGCTTCGATAACTTGCGTAGTTCCGTAAGATAGTCAGAATTGCTCTCATCTTTGTGCTGGTTTCTTTTATGGAACTTGAATCTTTCTGCTATCAGCAGTGGTGTAGGGCTTAGGTGTTCCTGTAAGATAGGAACAATCTCCTCAAAACTTTTCTCCATTGGTTTAGCTGGGGTAATTAAATTCCGCAATAGGCCATACGTACTCGCACCCATCAGATTTAATAATACCGACGCCCTCTTTCCATCAGCCACCTCACTTGCCTTGCAGTACACTTCAATTCTTTCCACATACGTGGTCCAGTCTTCTACCTCGTTGTCGAAAGCAGTGATACTGCCACTTTTCGGCATCTTGGGCGATTTAAAATGGCGCCTCCCGTGCTTTTGCTTCTTCCCCAATGGAATAAAATGGCGCCTCCCGCGCTTTTGCTTCTTCCCCTTACTGCCACGCTGCTCCTAGCGTCCTACGGGGTAATGGCGGTGACCCGCAGCTTCGGCGCGTCTCGCTTTCCTTCCCCCCCGTTTAGTTTCTCTCCGCTGTCCTGTTCTCGAGCACCGACCACGCCCTGTGCGCTCCACCCTCTCTCTCTTGTTTTCTTTTCCCGGCGATGCTGCGCGGCCCGATTTGTAGAGCCGCTTGATCGAGCTTGAGCCCGCCGCAGTCCGGAAGGGTCAGCGCGCTACCTGCTACCAGCACGATTCGCTGGAACCACAGTCTCTCCCGCAATTCTCCAAGCACCGATGGATTCTTTGGGCGGTTGCCCTCGGTCGACGCCCATTGCTCAGACTACGACCTTCCAGGACCTTCCTTTCAGGCGAGATCCCCGTGAGATGATGCCACACTGCAGGTGAGTTCGAACTTACTCATCACCACTGTAAAGTCCGCGCCTCAATCATACACGGACTTCGGGAGAACAGTTTAACAGGTACTTTACTGAACAAGAGGCAGCTTGAAACTGAAACTACAGAAGCCTGCTAGGGCCTTTTATACAGGGGTGGTCACTGCCGGTACTGCAGTCTAAGACCAGTTATTCCCTTAAAGGTACATACACAACAGTGGTGAGCTGCCTTCTTGAACCGCTGCAGTCCGTATGGTGAAGGTACTCCCACAGTGCTGTTAGGTAAGGAGTTCCAGGATTTTGACCCAGTGATGATGAAGGAGCGGCAATATATTTCCAAGTCAGGATGCTGTGTGACTTGGAGGGGAACTTGGAGGTGGTGGTGTTCCCATGTGCCTGCTGCCCTTGTCCTTCTAGGTGGAAGAGGTCGCGGGTTTTGGAGGTGCTGCCGAAGAAGCCTTGGCGAGTTGCTGCAGTGCATCTTGTAAATGGTACACACTGCAGCCACGGTACGCCGGTGGTGGAGGGAGTGAATGTTTAAGGTGGTGAATGGGGTGCCAATCAAGCAGGCTGCTTTGTCCTGGATGGTGTCGAGCTTCTTGAGTGTTGTTGGAGCTGCACTCATCCAAGTAAGAGGAGAGTATTCCACCACACTCCTTACTTGTGCCTTGTAGATGGTGGAAAGGCTTTGGGGAGTCAGGAGGTGAGACACTCACCAAAGAATACCTAGCCTCTGACCTGCTCTTGTTGCCACAATATTTATGTGGCTGGTCCAGTCAATGGTGACCCCCCAGGATGTTGATGGTGGGGGATTTGGCGATGGTAATCCCGTTGAATGTCAAGGGGAGATGGTTAGACTCTCGCTTGTTGGAGATAGTCATTGCCTGGCACTTCTGTGGCGCTAATGTTACCTGCCACTTATCAGCCCAAGGCTGAACATAGTCCAGTCTTGTTGCATGCGGGCATGGACTGCTTCATTATCTGAGGAGTTGCGAATGGCGCTGAACACTGTGCAGTCATCAGCGAACATCCCCATTTCTGACCTTATGTTGGACGGAAGGTCATTGATGAAGCAGCTGAAGATGGTTGGGCCTAGGACACTGCCCTGAGGAACTCCTGCAGTGATGTCCTGGGGCTGTGATGATTGACCTTCAACCACCACAATCATCTTCCTTTGTGCTAGATATGACTCCGCGAGTGGAGAGTTTTCCCCTCTGATTCCCATTGAGTCAGTTTTAATAAGGCTCCTTGATGCCACACTCGGTCGAATGCTGCCTTGATGTCAAGGGCACTCACTCTCACCTTACCTCTGGAATTCAGCTCCTTTGTCCATGTTTGGACCAAGGCTGTAATGAGGCCGGGAGCCGAGTGGTCTTGGCGGAACCCAAACTGGGCATCAGTGAGCATGTTATTGGTGAGTAAGTGCTGCTTGATAGCACTGTCGATGTCACCTTCCATCATTTTGCTGATGATTGAGAGTAGACTGATGGGACGGTAATTGGCCGGATTGGATTTGTCCTGCTTTTTGTGGACAGGAGATACCTGGGCATTTTACACATTGTCGGATAGATGCCAGTGTTGTAGCTGTACTAGAACAGCTTGGCTAGAGGTGCGGCTAGATCTGGAGCACAAGTCTTCAGCACAATAGCCGGGATGTTGTCGGGGCCCATAGCCTTTGCTGTATCCAGTGCGCACAGCCTTTTCTTGATATCACGTGGAGTGGATCAAATTGGTTGGAGACTGGCTTCTGTGATGGTGGGGACCTCAGGAGTAGGCTGATATGGATCATCCAGTCGGCACTTCTGGCTGAAGATGGTTGCACTCACGTGCTGGGCTCCAGCATCATTGAGGATGGGGATACTCATGGAGCCTCCCCCTCCCATTAGTTGTTTAATGGTCCACCACCATTCACAACTGCAGGTACAGCAAGCAATTAGGAAAGCAAATGGTATGTTGGCCTTCATTACAAGAGGATTTGAGTATAAGAGCAAAGACGTCTTACTGCAATTATATAGGGCCCAGGTGAGACCACACCTGGAGTATTGTGTACAGTTTTGGTCTCCTTACGTAAAGAAGGATATAATTGCCATAGAGGGAGTGCAATGAAGGTTCATCAGACTGGTCCCTGGGATAGGGGGATTGTCCTATGAGGAGAGATTGAGTAGACTAGGCCTATATTCTCTAGAGTTTAGAAGAATGAGAGGTGATCTCATTGAAACCTACAAAATTCTTACAGGGCTTGACAGGGTAGATGCAGGGAGGATGTTTCCCCTGGCTAGGGAGTGTAGAACCAGGGGTCACAGTTGCAGAATAAGGGGTCGGTCATTTAGGACTGAGATGAGGAGAAATTTCTTCACTTAGAGGGTGATGAATCTTTGGAATTCTCTACCGTAGAGGGCTGTGGAGGCTCAGTCGTTGAGTATATTCAAGACAGAGATCGATAGATTTTCAGATATTAAGGGAATCAAGGGATATGGGGATAGTGCAGGAAAGTGGAGATGGCCCAGATATTCCGATCCCTACGGGTGTGTACGCGCTGTGTACCCACCCGTAGGGACATCAGAAATGCCGGTTTCAGGCATGCACAGCGCATGCGCTGAAAACCGGCATTTCTGATCTGTCAAGAATGGTCTTGACAGATCCTCCGGCTGTGCTGGAGAAGGGCCTCTGCAGGCATAAGGCTTGCTTTTATCAGGATAAGAGTTCAAAAAAGTAAAAAAGAATTTTTCACTGATTTATCATTTAAAAATACTTTTAGAAAAGGTACGTTTATTTTTAGCCCCGTAGAAAACTTTATCTTTTTCAAAAAATTAAATTTTTGTTTAAAATGCTTAATTTATTTTAATTTTAAGTCATTTTAAAAATGTGATAAAAAAAAATATTTTAACTTTTACTATGTTTTTGGGGTGATCTCCATTCATATATTTGACAGGCCTTCCTGTCAAGTGTATGAAGGGAGATTCCCTTCTGTGATTGGCTCCCCATGGCCCACGTGATCCCAGGGATGCTGCGAACTACATGCGCCCCTGGGATACGTGGGCCCTGCGCACTTCAAGTTTGGAGAGGCCCAGGAGCGGAAGCGTGTGCATCCCGGGAGCCCTCAGGTAAGGGAGTAAATTTTTCCAGATCGCAGGTACCGCACGCGGGAGGCCTGCGATCGGAAAATACGGGCCAATTAAATATAGGAACTGTTTTTGTGAAAAGTTCACTTTGTTTGCCTATGTAACAACAATCACTGCACTGCCAAAGAAAATTAATCCATTGGGTGAAGGACTTTCAGATATTTTAATGTGAAAAATGCTACAGAAGAAAATGGAAGTATAAGTATTATAATACAACCTAATACATTACTTAATGGTATGAATAACATTCCTTGGGTGTAACATATTTCACACAGGTCAGAACTGATCATTCATTGCTGGAAGCAAAAATTCAAGGCCTGATTTTAACTCTGGGTGAGTTTTGGCCAGGTGTGAGTTAGAAACTCAGCCGCTGCTCCAGAAATGAGGTCCGGAGTATTTTATATTCTGGGTGGAAAGTCAGCGGGAAGTGGCAGAAAATCCAGGAGGCCTGTCCAACGGTGATCTCGTGATCAGGAAGGAGGAGGCGAGTCGGTGTCAGGGCCGGAATAAGCTTTCCTGGTGGGGCCCACAGGAAAGTAAAAAAAAAAATTAGCTGTTTCTAACTTCGATCCTGTTCCCTATCTTCACCTGGCGGGAAAGCCGGGTTAAGGCTCAAGCTGTTAAGTTAAAATTGCAGTCGGGTCCCGATTACATCATCGGGACGTGACATGCCTATGTAAAGAACATAAGAAGATAAGAAATAGGAGCAGGAATAGGCCACTTGGCTCCTCGAGCCTGCTCCACCATTCAATAAGATCATGGCTGATCTTGGGCTCAAAGCCACTTCTGTGCCCGCTCCCCATAACCCTTCACTCCCTTATCTTGCTACAATCTGTCTATCTCCACTTTAAATGTATTTAATGACCCAGCCTCCACAGCTGTCTGTGGCAGAGAATTCCACAGATTTACGACCCTCTGAGAGAAGAAATTCCTCCTCATCTCAGTTCTAAAAGGGCGACCCTTTATTCTGAAACTATGCCCCCAAGTTCTAGATTTCCCCACGAGGGGAAACATCCTCCCTGCATCTACCTTGTCGAGCCCCCTCAGTATCTTACATATTTCAATAAGATCACCTCTCATTCTTCTAAATTCCAATGAGTGTAGGCCCAACCTGCTCAACCTTCCTTCATAAGTCAACCCCCTCATCTCTGGAATTAACCTAGTGAATCGTCTCTGAACTGCCACCAATGCAAGTCTATCCTTCCTTAAATAAGGAGACCAAAACTGTACGCAGTACTCAAGGTGTGGTATCACCAATACCCTGTACAGTTGTAGCAGGACTTCCCTGCTTTTATACTCCAACCCCCTTGAAATAAAAGCCAACATTCCATTTGCCTTTTTGATTACTTGCTGTACCTGCATGCTAACTTTTTGTGTTTCATGCACAAGGACCCCCAGGTCCCTCTGAACTGTAGCATTTTGTAATCTCTCTCCATTTAAATAATAATTTGCTTTTTTATTTTTCCTGCCAAAGTGGATAACCTCGCACTTTCCCACATTATACTCCATCTGCCAAATGTTTGCCCACTCACTTAGCCTGTCTATATCCCTTTGCAGATTCTTTGAGTCCTCTGCACAACTTGCTTTCCCACCCATCTTTGTATTATCCGCAAACTTGGCTACATTACACTCGGTCCCTTCATCCAAGTCATTAATGTACATTGTAAATAGTTGAGGCCCCAGCACCCCACTAGTTACCGTTTGCCAACCGGAAAATGACCCATTTATCCCGACTCTCTGCTTTCTGTTAGTTAGCCAATTCTCTATCCATCCATGCTAATATATTACCCACAACTCCATGAGTTCTTATCTTATGCAGTAAACTTTTATGTGGCACCTTATCGAATGCCTTCTGGAAATCCAAATACACCACATCCATTGGCTCACCTTTGTCCACCTGCTCGTTACATCCTCAAAGAACTCCAGCAAATTTGTTAAACATGATTTCCCCTTCATAAAACCATGCTGACTCTGCTTGACTGCATTATGATTTTCCAAATGCCCTGCTACTGCTTCCTTAATGAAGGACTCCAGCATTTTCCCAACGACAGATGTTAGGCTAATTGGTCTATAGTTTCCTGCTTTCTGTCTCCCTCCTTTCTTAAAGGGGTGTTACATTTACGGTTTTCCAATCCGCTGGGACCTCTCCAGAGTCCAGGGAATTTTGGTATATTGCAACCAATGCATCCACTATCTCTGCAGCCACTTCTTTTAAGACCTTGGGATGCAGGCCATCTGGTCCAGGGGACTTGTCGTCTTTTAGTCCCATTATTTTACCAAGTACTATTTCCTTAATAATAGTGATTGCCTTTAGTTCCCCCCTCCCTTTGACCCCTTGATTATCCATTATTGGGATGTTGTTAGTATCTTCTACCATGAAGACAGATACAAAATATTTGTTCAGAGTCTCTGTCATTTCCCCGTTCCCCATTATTAATTCCCCAGCCTCATCCTCTAAGGGACCAATGTTTACTTTAGCTACTCTCTTCCTTTTTATATACCTGTAGAAGCTCTAACTATCTGTTTTAATATTTCTTGCCAGTTTACTCTCATAATTCATCTTCTCTCTCTTTATTATGTTTTTTAGTCATCTTTGCTGGTTTTTAAAAATTTCCCAATCCTCTGGTCTCCCACTAATCTTGGCAACATTGTATGCCTTCGTTTTCAATTTGATACCATCCTTTACTGCCTTAGTTAGCCACGGATGGTGCTCCCTTCTCTTTAAATCTTTCTTTCTCACTGGAATATATTTTTGCTGAGAGTTATGAAGTATCTCTTTAAATGTCCGCCACTGTATTTCCACTGTCTTACCCTTTAACTTATTTTTCCAGCCCACTTTAGCCAGTTCTGCCCTCATGCCACTGTAATTGCCTTTGTTTAAGATCAGGACACTGGTTTGAGATACAACTTTCTCACCCTCCAACTGAATTTGAAATTCAACCATGCTATGATCACTCTTTCCTAGAGGATCCTTTACTATGAGATCATTTATTAATTCTGTCTCATTACACAGTACCAGATCCAAGATAGCCTGCTCCTTGGTTGGTTCCATTACATACTGTTCTAGGAAACCATCCTGGATGCACTCTATGAACTCCTCCTCAAGGCTATCATGGCCAATTTGATTTGTCCAATCAATATGGAGATTAAAATCACCCATGATTATTACCGTACCTTTTTTACAGGCCTCCATTATTTGTTGATTTATACTCTGTCCAACAGTATTGCTACTGTTGCTACCAGAGACTTTTTCCCCTTATTATTTTTTATCACCCTGCCTGCTTTGGGCAGGTGCCCTCGCCGCCTGTTCAGTAGCGCAGGTTAAAATTGGGAATAATCGGCTCCTGACAGCTCCAGGTGGGAAAGTAACCCGGACAATTTTACTTCCCCACCCACCCAGTTTCTGTTGGGATGGTAGGGTTAAAAATCACCCCTCAATGTCCTGAATCATTTGTCTTTAAATTCTAGCTAAAGCTGCAAATGATGGAATACAAGAAGATGTAACTAAGACAAGATTAAAGCAGTCTATCATTAATGTCGGGGGTGGGGGAGGAGAAGACTGTTACTGAAAGATTCTCTTACAGTACATTATATCATTATTTATTCTTGTGCACATATTCTAAACAGAAAATCTTACCCGCAATTGCATGCCCTGCGGATATGATTCTTTATTTTGCTTATATGAAAGCTCATTATAACAACTTAGGCCCAATGACAACAGTGAGTAATGGGCTCTTATAGGTGTCAAAGGATGTTGGAAACTCATTCTTACTGTTAGATATGCTCTATATAATGTGAGAATCACTTTTCCCATTTTATGTTTCTAGATTCTGCTGATTAAAGCTAGCTGAAGAAAACATGTGACCTAGGGGTGCAGATATATCAATCTTTAAAGGCGGGAGTGCAGATAGAAAAGGCCATAAAAAGACAAATGAGATTCTGGATTTTATATAGAGGGTCATTGAGTATATATGTAAGAAAGTGATGTTGAATTTGTAGAAGACATCAGTTAGACAATAATGTTGTCTTTAGTTCTAGACACCTCATGGTAAATTTTCTTCTTCACCACATGGGTGGTAATCTGGCGGAGTGGATCACCCACCCGTTATAGAACCTGTCTAATTTTTATTACATAAAATTAATGGAATGAATGTCAGGCTTCAAACAGAAGGCTGTGAGGGCAAGTTTTGGACAGGCTCAAAGGAGAATTCAGAAGCGTAGTCAGCTGCTATTGGCCTAGAATTTCGGGAGCGACCCTGTGCAAGATACTTACTAATGGTGAGGTCCGAGGAGCCATGGATATTGGGCTTCAGTTCTCATTTAGATAGGAATGGTGCTGCAGGAGGAGGCCAAGAAGGTACGTGGTGGAAGATCAGGCCACTGCTAGTGCCGCAGCAGCCCACAGATGAGTGATGGCCTCAGGGTGGCGGCGGGGAAGGGGCACGACACAGCCCAATTTCTAGGCCATTTTGGTTAATAGCAAGATGACCCGCTGATTTGGGAAAGCACTGTATATTCCTAATTGTTGTATTAGTACATGAAGACAGTTATTGTGATTGAATTAAGTCAGTCTGATAATAACTGCTATTCTGTATGCTCACTTGTACGATAAAGCAGCTTAACAATTTGAACCTGGCCTCATCTTACCAGGTGTTTTCTTGTTCTGCTTTCTGGAGAAGCATAGGCTTGTGCAAAAAACACAAATATTCGGTTCATGTCACAAAGGGGTAGACCTCTAGGTAATGCTACCATATATTTAGATATTGGGCAGTAGGGCACACCTCTAAACATAGGATGTTCAGGTTGCTTATGGGAGTGACTAGCACAGCTGTATCCTAGAGAATACCTAAGTCGAGCCAAATTTATAACAATCCTTTAAAAAGGAATTGGATAAGTATTTCAAAAGAATATAAAAGACAAAGGAAAACAATAGCAAAACCAGATTAAAGAAAAACAAACCTGGAATTATATAGCACCTTTTATGTTCTTAAGATGTCCCAGAATGCTTCACAGCAATTGAATAACAAGAGTAAATAGCCCGAAAACAAGAGCTAACACTGGCACAGGCAGAATAGACTGAGTGGCCTGATTTTGTGCTGTAACTTCAATTGAATCTATGGTGGGACGGTGGGCACAACTCATTCTTATTTATATATCATTTATGGCCCATGGATTTTCAAACAGCTTGATATATACAGTGATGACTTTGGAATCTTGTCATCCAGAAGCAGATTTGATATGAGAAGTATTGAAATAACTTGCTGCCAAGCAATTCAATTTTAGAGCTTTTTTTATGTAATAACTAGCAATTTGTGCAGGGAGTATAATCTTTTAATTATGTATTATAAGAATATTAAAAAGCTAAAAGTCAGCGTGAATGTGTATTATATAAACTCTAGCTACGTACGATTCTATTTTAGGTCAGTTCCCAGATACCACGTTATGAAAAATATTTTTCAGACTTTACAGTAGAATACAGACTCTGTAAAATGGAAAGACTAGCTACTGGGAAAATAACTCACAGGTAGACTACCCTTTATCCGGACTTCCGAAAACCGAAACCCTCTAAAAACCGAAGGTTTTTTCGGTCAGCGTAAGTCGTGCGCACGACATGACCAGAGTGGCGCACGACTTACAGGCCTAGCCGGATAAGGGATAGTGTAGCATTTTTCCGCACTTCTGAAAACCGAAATCTTTATCCGCACATCCGAAACCAGAAAACCTCTGAAAGCCGAAAGTGGAGCAAAGCATGACTTCTGAAAACCGAAATGCGCACGACCACGACCCCCGCCGACCCCCAGCCCGACCCCCCGGCCGAACCCGACCCCCACCGACCCCCGACCCCCACCGACCCCCGACCCCCCCGCCGTACCCCACCCCCGCCGAACCCCACCCAATTTCGGATAAGAGATAGTGTACCATTCTTTATCCACACATCCGAAACCAGAAAACCTCTGAAAGCCGAAAGTGGCGCAAAGCATGACCCGATGCTTGACCCACGCAGGTGTTATGCTGCTCTGTGTGATATTTGCTGCTCTCTTAGATATTTGCTGCTATTTGCTGCTCTCTTAGATATTTGCTGCTCTCTTAGATATTTGCTGCTCTCTTAGATATTTGCAGCTCTCTTAGATACTTGCAGCTCTCTTAGATATTTGCTGCTCTCTTAGATATTTGCTGGCTTTTAACAATTTGTGAAAATGCTAAAAAGAGCTGCAGATACCCCAATGGGTAACAGTGAGA
The DNA here is from genome assembly GCF_052327205.1 of Somniosus microcephalus. NCBI lineage: Eukaryota > Metazoa > Chordata > Chondrichthyes > Squaliformes > Somniosidae > Somniosus > Somniosus microcephalus. The sequence continues at coordinate 175,341,791 of NC_140996.1, read as the reverse complement.
AGCAGAGAAGGAAGCGTCGCTCATTATCGATATCGCAGAAAGTGGAGTTATTGCAGAAGCTTGATCGTGGTGTGTCTGTGCGACATCTTACTGAAGAATATGGTGTGGGAAGTACCACCATATATGACTTAAAGAAACAGAAAGACAAGTTGTTGAAATTTTACACTGACAGTGATGACCATAAACTAATGAAAATTAGGAAAACATTGCATAGGGCAAAAAATGAAGATCTTGACCGTGTGCTGATTGAGTGGATTCGACAACGCAGAGGTGAACGTGTGCCACTGACTGGTTTGATGGTCATGAAACAAGCTAGAATATACCATGAAGAACTGAACATTGAAGTTGAGTGTGAATATTCAGAAGGTTGGCTGCATAAATTTAAGAAGCGTCATGGTATAAGATATCTGAAAATCTGTGGTGAAAAAGCTTCTGCTGATCATGAAGCAGCTGAAAATTACATAGATGAGTTTGCAAAAATAATATCGGATGAAAACCTCGGTCCTGAACAAATTTACAATGCTGATGAAACAGCTCTGTTCTGGCGCTACGTTCCTAGAAAAACATTAGCAACGGCTGATGAGAGTGCACCAGCAGGTTTTAAGGATGCTAAGGACAGGTTGACTGTTCTTGGGTGTGCCAATGCTGCAGGCACACACAAGTTAAAGTTGGTAGTGATTGGAAAAAGCCAACATCCGAGATGTTTGAAAGGTGTATGCAATTTACCTGTGCATTATTATGCGAGCATGGGTAACCAGAGGAATATTTTCTCACTGGTTCAATAACCACTTCGTACCAGCGACACGAGCTCATTGCAGGCAAGTTGGACTGGAAGAAAACTGCAAAATTTTATTGTTCCTGGACAACTGCTCCGCACATCCCCCTTCTGAACTTCTTGTGAAAAGTTATGTTTTCGGCATTAACTTTCCCCCTAATGTGATATCTTTAATACAGCCTTGTGACCAAGGAATTTTACGCTCCATGAAGAGCAAGTATAAAGACGTTTTTTTGAACACTATGCTTGATGCAATCAACAGAGACGAAGGAATCCAAAGCTTCCTGAAAGAATTCAATGTTAAGGATGCCATTTATGCAGTTGCTAATGCTTGGAACGATGTTGACAAACCAACATTAAAAAATGCTTGGCACAGACTTTGGCCTTCAACGATGTTTCATGAAGATGGACCTGCAGATGACGAGTTTGAAGGATTTCCTGTCAGTCAGGAGAAGATGATGATATCAAACCTCCTCACTTACGCCAAAGGTTTATCATCCGAAAGTGTAAATACGTTAGAGGAAGCTGACATCGAAGAAGTGCTGAACATTGACAATGATGCACCTGTTGTGAATTCGTTGAGTGATGGGGAAATTGCTGAAATGGTGTTAAATAAAGACAAGCATGAGGACAATAGTGATGATGATGATGACATTGTGAACACAGGTGAAAAAATCCCCATAGACGATGTGGTGACAATGTGTGATCAGTTAATTGCTGGCCTTGAAAAACGTGCATTTATCAGTGAGCAAGAGATTATGCAAGTTTACTCAATTAAAGAGAGACTGCTTAGACAGAAACCAATGTTAATGAGACAGATGACACTGGAAGAAGTCTTTAAAAAGGCCGTCTGTCGTAGTCATGCTTCATCACTTGAGAATCCTGTTCCTGGCCCATCTTCAGATGTCCAACTCCAACCTGATGACAATGATGACAACACTGATGTACCCTCTTCTCCAAGATCCTCAAGCCAGATGTAATGCTGCTTCATCACTTGAGAATCCTGTTCCTGGCCCATCTTCAGATGTCCAACTCCAACCTGATGACAATGATGACAACACTGATGTACCATCTTCTCCAAGATCCTCAAGCCAGATGTAATGTACCTTTATTGCATGTTTATGTACAGGTATTTAGCTTAGTTTGTACCTGTACATGTTTGAAGTTTTACTGAATGTTTTCCTTACAAATAAACTGTACTACAGTATTTATCCCTGTAACTACAGTATTTATAGTCGTTATTTTCGGATAAGGGATAGTGTATCCTTTATCCGCACTCCCGAAAACCGAATTACCTCTGAAAACCGAAGTGTTTTCGCGTACCTTCCGAAAACCGAAATTTTCCTAAAACCGAAACACGGCTGGTCCCGAGGTTTTCGGATAAAGGATAGTCTACCTGTATATGTTATGTCAGCTGCTCAGCTCCCCAAATCAATGAAGGTTAATATATGTAACTCAGTTGTTTATAACTAAAAAATATTAAAATCTGCGCAGAGTCACAGCAAATGAGATTTAACAATAATGGAATTTCAACGATATGTCCTATATAAGGGCTACTGAGGGACCCATATAAAACTTGAACACAGGTTTTACAATGGCACTTCATCACAAAGCACTGAACACAGGAAATCTATGATGATCACTGAGGCAATATTGAACAGGAAGCTGTGTAAAATTCAGTGTATTAAAATTCAGATAAATGATCTTCTGAGTTCATTAGGACCATTAGATTACAAACATTCCACTTACTGGTTAACTTCAGAGTAAGCCAGGCTAGTAGGGAGGACATCGATTTAAATTTGGGAAACATAAATTTAAAACAAATGAATAAAATATTTTTTACTCAAAAAGGTGATAAATGTTTGGAATAATCTACCAGGCAATGGTGGAGGTAAGGGAATTAGAGCGTTCAGAATGCAGTTGGAAGCTGAGCTGAGGGAGCTAGAGTACCTGAGGGAAGGCCTTGATGGTCAAAGTGGCCTTTGTTCTAAAGTCTTTCATTAAGATTTTAAAATATTCTTTATACCACACATATGGATATAAACCATTCAGGGAACGGCATAAAAATGTTATTCCATGTGAGAGGTTGGCCTTTTAACCTTCACAATCAACCATTCCACTGTGACTGAGCATCCTCTATTTCCATTGTACTTTGTGATTCTCATGGATTTATATTATATTATCAGGAGTAAATTTGAGGTTTATCTATATAATAACCACTAAATATTGAGCTCTAACAACTTAGAAAATCTCTGGAAGCCATTACAGTTCCCACCGCTTATAGCGGGTGTGTTTGTATGAACGTGATTTGCCCGCTATACACGATGGCTGATATAACGGGGTAGTGTGGCGGTACCACCAGTTGTCCTTTACTATGTATATACATAATTCCCTTTAACTTACCTAACTGTATGTATAACTTACCTGTTTGGGCCGTTGCCCAGTTAACTTACCTGTTGGGGCCGTTGCCCCTTTAAGACGCGCCCTAGCGCGCTGACGTCACGCATGACGGCCGCCGACACAGCCCGGCCTACCGCGACTTCGGCCGCATCGGCCAGCCGACGTGAGTGACACGATCTCCCGCTCCCGTGGCAAGCGTCGGCCCAGCTCGGCCTCCAGCTCCCGCTCCTGCGCTCGCGACTTCGGCCTCAACGGCCGGCCTCCGTGCCGGGGAAACGCGCCGACGCAACGGCGCAGGTCACGTGACACCTGAAGCGCGGGAAATCGCGACTGAGTGTGATGATGTCATCACGCTCTCCACAGGACTGCGGACTCAGTCCTCGTGGCGTCCCCATTGGGGAAAGACCTACATCGCGGTGCTCCTGCATCCAGCCATCTTACCTGCTGTATTTCGTCTGTTCCTGTAAATAAACAACTTATTTATTGTTCGTCTGAAGTTGAACTCAATTATTTAGTAGGCATTCGTCCTCAGAGGTCAACACGACTACCTACAGTAGCGCTATGACAGATAGGAGCGCTGTGCGTGTTTAAGATTGGCTCTTTAGATGCAAGTTCTTGTTGAATCGAACAAGTGTTCAGTCCGGCCATTCTTCACGGGAGTCTGTTGTCACTTTAAATTGGTTCCTATGTGGCTTACAAAAGAATGCTATAGACAAAGTGGTCTACAATGAACAAGGGATGAATCAATTGAGGGATTGTTTGATCTGAGATGAACGGGGCTGGTCAGTTTCACCTCTGGTCTTTCATCTTTGTCAGCAGCAATGGTAGGCCACAGGGGACAGGGGTTAACTGATGGCGGTGGGGCTGCCCGATAGGACATAATGGCAGGTAATCGCACTTTAAAAAGAGATGTGAACAGCTGCTTGAACTGCCCATAACAGTCAGCGCACTTAATACGGTTTAAGCGACATCCTTGTAATTGATGCCTATGGTGATGGCAAATGGTCAGTGCCATTTACTAGATATAGGCGGCTGTCTGGGATAAGCGGGGACGATGTAAGTGGTGAGGACTGTATCTAAAGTTCGTACACAGCAGAGACCTAAAATTTTGCTTAAATTCAAAGAGAAGAGCAGAACAATCATGTCACTGTATATCAGGCTCAAGGTACTGAGCCTGCGCCAGACTGAGTCTGCCTGATGCCACACACGTGTAGTCTGCATGCATCTGATTCAATGAAAGCCTGGTATTGGGTGGTTTTAATTGGGTTGTTTTAATTCAAGAGTGATGCTGTGCTGGTACAGAAATCAGGAAGTATTTACACAGAAAGTGTGGATAGTTTGGAAAAAGATTTGGAAAAACTTGCCAAGAAATGTGGGTTGAGGCCAGGACAATGAAACCTTTTAAGAGGTGGGGGGGGGGGGGGGGGCGGGGGGTGGCGGCAGTGGGAGTGGAAATCCACCGGGAAACCTGGAAGTCAACTCAATTTACAATTGCAACTGATTGTAACAATTTATTTTGGCTTCCGGGCTCCGTGTCTCCAAGCTATGCAGCGGGTGTGATGCGCACCTAGAGGCGCGTTGAAGGGTTGGGATTTGAGCCAGTTGAATGTTGCAGTCAAACGACACAGCATGACAACCTAGTTTTGGTTGAAACTAGTTGAAACCACAAATGGAACAGATGGTCAGAAACTGAACTACAAAAGTGATTAAGCATGTGGAGATATGAGAAGCTGCAATAACAAGGTTAACATTTGCAGAACAATCGGATTACGAAGTAACAACTGTCACGCGGATGTATGTAAGGTATATTTGATTAACCTTTAAGCCATGTCCAATCACGAGTCACTGACTCAGATCGGCCGACGCTACGATGAAGCAAGAATGGACCCTGCGATCCAGATAACTGGACAAACTTAGATAAAAGGCAGAACTGAAAGAAGGGGCTTAGCTAATGATGTAAAGTTATAATTAGGTTGTTTTTGAAGGAATATAATTGGGCCGGATTGGCCAAGGAATAAGTAATGTAATAACAGCTATCGGTGTGTTCCAGTCTTGTACTGTATATAAGCTTGTGAATTTTGTTGATTGGAGAGAAGGTGCTCGCACAGACCGCGGGGTCTGAGACGCTTCTCCCAGAGCTCTGTTTTCAATAAACTGCACCTTTTACTTTACCACAGATTAGATGTGAATTTATTTTCACCCAACACGCGTGACACAATCTCTGCTGTATTTAAAGGGACAGTGCACAAATGGAAATTGGAGGTGTCCAGGATGGATGGTGGTCATAGAGCAAGGGCAGCTCCCAGAGTTAATGATGCCTCGCTGGAATTAATGCTGAGTGCAGTCAAGAAGAGGGGGACACACTTTTCCGCAGCAATGGGAGGGCCAAACTTACTGCTCTCACCAAGAAGGCGTGGTTGTAGGCAGTCGAGGAGGTGAGCAGCAGGAGCGTTGTTCCCAGGTCATGGATGCAATGTAAGAAGTGGTTTAATGACCTAACCAGGTCAGGAAACATGAGTACATTTGCTGAGTCAACCACCTCCCCTGCTTTAAGCCCCCTGCATACCCTCTTCACTCTGTCTTACTAAGCGCTCTCCATCACATCACTCCTCACACCCAGTCAACATTCAGCAGCACCTAGCCTTCACTTTCTAGGCACTTCATCACCTCCCCCTTTTACCCCTCCACTGTTGACATTCACCCCAATCCTTATGTAGTGTGATGCACCTCTCATAGTCACCCTCACCGACTGCACTGCATCCATCGGGTGAATGCCTCACCTTCACTCATAGGTCTGTTTTTCACAACTTGTAGGAGAAGAGAGCGCAAAATGCAAGGGAGAGGGAGACTACTGGAGGTGGACCACCACAAAAGTCCAGCTCACTGATGCAGAGGACGAGGTCCTGGAGATAAGCGGCACACCTGGGTCCCTCTCAGTTGAGAGATGGAGAGACAGGGAGCTCGCAGATAGCTGGTGCAGAATTACAAATATCTCTGACACACATGCTGACATCATGTCATCAATGACTGAACTATGAAAAGACTGTTTATGGTGATTGTCAAGATAGTGACTTTGCCATGACTAAATCATACCCCTTTTGTCTTCCAGGGCCTTCATGTGTTGCAGGACATCGATGAAGTCGATTCCTCAAGAGGACCTCATTCCTTTTGAGGGTGCTCTGTCACAGGACGTACAGCCATGTATCAGCGCAAATACTCACACTTCGGTGAGTCTACTTAGACAGTTAGTTTGGTTTCACCTGATGATTCACACCTCACAAGTGAGCATGAGCAGACACTGGTGGCAGGGACAGCTGTGGAGAGTCTGAGTTGGGGGGCGCAATCCTCTTCAAGTTCTGCTCAGCTGGACAAAGATGCTGAACCCCAGTAACTATCGTTGAGAAGGAGAATTCTAGAGCTGCATCAGCAACTTAGCCAGGTACTGACAGATGTGCCACACACACTCTCCACAATAGTGGAGAGGATGGATGAGTCCAACTCGACCACTAGTGGATTGGTGGCGCAGGAATTGCGAGAATGTCTGCCACTGGATAGGGAGGCCGCCTCTATGGAGCTTCAAGCAAGACTCTCAAATGGGTCCATGTAGGCCATGACCACAGCCTTTGGGTGAATGCAGACTTTGGAGGCCAATTTTCCTGCTGCCTTAAATAGGAGGACAGATACCTTATCTGTGGCCTCACAATGCGTCACTGATCTTCACCAATTTGGTCTGCAACAGAGTGGTAGGAGTGATGTGGTGCTGGCCAATGGGAGGGATGATGGCAAAAGGGGACATGGAAGTGGGAACGCCACTCAAAGTGCTTCTACTTCTCACCCATTGCCCCACCTCCCCCAACTCCTCAGCCAGTACCTGACATGCTGCCTTGTCTCCTGATGGCCGAGTCTTCCCCTCCATAGGTGCAGATGAAGCAATCTTTGGGGCTCTAAAACCCAGGGGGCATAGGCCAAAAGCAGCTCAGCAGTCAGGACAGGTATCTGAGCAGCCTGCCTCTACCTCTGCTGAAGCCACATGGGACGTACCAGGTAGAAGCGGTAGGAAGCATAAGTTAAAGAAATTGTAATTCACCAAGGGTATGGACATGGTTGTCAGATAAAATGTTATGTTGTTAAGTTACCTTTTTTTAATAATGCCACGTAAAATTTATTGATTTGTACTGCTTCCACGTCTTGCCCATTATTGCATCCGAGTGTCAACTTGCCCTTTCACTTGTTTCATGATGAATGTCAATACATGACGGGATCCGTTGGTTGGATGTGCAATGAGTGGATGAGTGTTTGAAAGACTGTTTAGTTCAAAAGGTGTGGCGGGGAGGGGGCGGGGGGCTGGTCCTGGGTGGTGGTGGTCCTGGTGATGGGGGTGGACCTCAGGATTTAATTAGTTAATGTTTCACACTAGGTGAACCTTCGCGATATTAGGGCATCCCTGGCAGCAATGCAAGCGGCTGGTATGGTGATGACTGCCCCATGTACACCTTCCTCTTCCTCTATGTTCTCCTCATCCGAAGATGAGTGATGAGCCCCTTCGTCCTCCTCCACCTGCAGTTGTCACTGCTGCACAAACTTGGGCAGGACGCAGCATGCCACTATCATTCTGGTCACCCTCACTGGCAAGTACTGAAGGGCACCTCCAGACCTATCTAGGCACCTGAAGTGCATCTTCAATTTTCCAACAGCTTGCTCAATGAGACACCTGGTGGTCATGTGGCTCTTGTTGTAGAGCACCTGCACCTTATTGGTGGGGTTCCTCACAGGTACCATGAGACAGGTTTGAAGTGGGTATCGCTTGTCTCCTACGAACCTGCTCTTAAGTTTGCTTCCTAGAACGAAAAGGACTGGGATGTTGGAATGCCTCAGTATGAATGCATTATGACAGCTCCCTTGCGCAGACCTGCATGAACCTCTTCTTGTGATTGCACACCAGATGCGCATTGATAAACAAAGATCTCTTGCGGTTTATAAAAACTCTTGGTTGCTCTGGAGGTGCTCAGATTGCCACGTGTGTGCATTTGATGGCATCCTGTACCTGTGGGAGTCCAGCCAGAGTAGCGAATCTTAGTGCCTGCTCATTCTGGCTATTGTCATCACAGGGGAAATTTACATAATTTAACAAGCCATCAGTGACCTGGCCTATGCATTTATGTGCAGCCAATAGGGATTCCTGGATATGTCGCTGGTAGTGCCCTGGAAGGATCTGGAGGTGAAAAAGTTGAGGGCAGTGGTCCCTTTCATAGCCACTGGTAATGCGTTGCCACCAGGTCCAGCAGGCAGCAGGTCTTCCTGTTAGAGGCTGCAGATGTCTGCCACCACCTGTCGTCACAACCTCAACCTGCAGAAGCACTGCTCTTCTGAGAGGTTAGGGAAGCTGAGACTCTGGGCTAAAAATTTGTTATAGCCAAGGAATGGGCAATGTTTAGATTAAAAATGGTAAATTAGCACCAGGTGAAAATGGTCCAGACTGCACGCAAAATTCATCCTCGCTCCTCATTAAAATGATTGGAGCCATAAATCTAGTCTAAAAACCCAAGCTCATTGGCATTACACTGAAAAGATGGACCAATATCGGGTGTAGTCTAAACGAAAGTAATGATTGCCACAGGCTTTTTTCACTGCTTAAAGGGGGAGGTCCGTTGATGCTGCAGCATCTCATTCTCAGCATTGTTGGGTGTACAGCTGCCTCAACAACCATAAGAAGAAGGATAAAGAGAAGGAGTACTTATTTACAAATGCTGATGGCAGATCGCCGCCCCAGGAAGAGAGCCTGGGGGGTTTCCAAGGAAGCTTTGGAGGCATTGGTTTTAACGGTGGAGAGAAGGCGGACAGTCCTGCACCAACTGGCAGGAGGCCTGACGTAAGAAAACTACTAGGCACTTGGTCTAAGCGTTAAACAAAGCTTTAATCAACTGTTTTACAACATGGAGGTCTAGTTGTGTCCTTCACTAGTTCCTGTTAAAGAATGTCCTGAGCAAGCTGGGCCCATGCCCGAGTATTTATACTCTCCCTGGACAGCACCACCAGCAGGCCGCCCAGTATTATTTCATGTCATTTCCACATGAATGACAAGATTGATGTCAAGGCCCTTGCCACAAGTCTGCTGGACTATGTGGCGGAAGGTGGCACACCATGTCATGGGCAGCACTGCGCTCCCCAGGATCCACACACAGTGCAGGAAGAAGTTTAATGAGCTCATACGGGTGGTCAGGGTGAGTGAAGGCTTCAACAAATGCTACATACCACTAACTGTACCACAAGCTTCACACACTGCTCAATGTACCAGACCCACAGCACTCACCCACCAACAATCTCTACCTAGCAACACTCACACCCACATCTCACCTTGCACGCAATGACAGCTATTCAACTATGGCAGGCACAAGGGTCATTAGTTATTAGAATTCATGTGATATGTGTGATATATTTATAGATAAATTTATTAATGGTGTTTGGAATGTTTTGTGGTCTCTGTCATTTCACCTTTGTGCCCAGGAGGACACTGTGATATGCCATGAGACAGGGATTGTATGATGGGGATGTGGTGAGCTACGGGGATCTGGGATTTCATTCATGTGAATCAGAGTCTGATGAGCCGGTCACGGACAGCCCGTCCAGAAGGCCAATTGTTTTGCTGCCTCCTCCCTCCCTCCTATTCCTCGTCCTCGTCCTCCTCCCCCGGTGCATATATTCCCATCTTTCTCACTGCCTATGCTCCCTCCACCGTAGATCCTGGAGGGTGAGGTGGCATGCCAGTACAGCCCCCAATAATCTTACCAAGTGTTGCAGTTTGAATCGTTGAAGAATAAATGTAACTACTTTGTACTTACCACAAGACTCCTGATATAAAAGAACCTTGAAATTACTCAATGAAACTGTTGTAGTAGCTGAAACTAACAAAAAGCCACTGAAACTGCACTAACCTGACAGGTACAAGTGATTACTGATGATCCCTTTAAATAATGTACGTGCAGCCGACTTCCTGGTGCTGCACGCCAGCTCTCCCTGTCTGTGTTTACTCCAGGCGGTGCGGTAAGTGGCTCAAAGCAATTTGGGAAATCGGGCGTTCAGTGAGCATTGCACCCTCACTGATGTCACGATCTCCCTGACGTTGATGTCCCCAGCGATAGCTGTTACCAGCAGCGCCATGGAGTGTCCCAATTTGGCATGTGGTGCTGGATTCGCCTTGCCCTGTTGGTACTAGTCTCAACACCAAATTAGCGCCATCTACTGGCGCTAATGCGCGGCACTAAGGGGACACATTTTTCCCCTCTGTCTTTAAGGTGGGTAGTGCCTCCTGCGACTTCGGCCCCTCACCTTTGCAACTCCCTCCTAAGAGGACTGATATTAAAAAGTTCTTCACACAGAGAGTGATCAACATGTGGAGTCGACTTCTGGATAGAATAGAGGAGTTGGAAACCCTGGAAATACTTAAGTAGCAATTGGATACTGTGATGATCTTGCAAAATGGGTCAAAGGGCCTTCTTTATCCGTTCTACCTTGTGATCTTCTGCCCTTGGCCGTCATTGCAACACAAACTGAAAATTTGCTATTACAAGTTTTACAACTTTCACCTTTCAGGATTGTTGTCATCTGGTAGATAAACAGTAGGCCTGAAGGTTCAACATTCAACATGCCCATGACAAATTATATTTTTGAAGCTGAAAATCAAGGAAATAAGAACATAAGAATGTAAGAAATAGGAGCAGGAGTAGGCCATTCGGCTCCTCAAGCCTGCGCCGCCATTCAATAACATCATGGCTGATCATTCACCTCAACTCCACTTTCCTGCACTATCCCCATATCCCTTGATTCCCTTAATAAACAAAAATCTATCGATCTCTGTCTTGAATATACTCAACAACTGAGCCTCCACAGCCCTCTGGGGTAGAGAATTCCAAAGAGTCACTGCCCTCTGAGTGAAGAAATTTCTCCTCATCTCAGTCCTAAATGGCCGACCCCTTATTCTGAGACTGTGACCCCTGGTTCTAGACTCCTCAGCCAGGGAAAACATCCTCCCTACATTTACTCTGTCAAGCCCCTTAAGAATTTTGTATGTTTCAATGAGATCACCTCTCATTCTTCTAAGCTCTAGAGAATATAGGCCTAGTCTACTCAATCTCTCCTCATAGGACAATCCCCCCAGCCCAGAAACCAGTCTGGTGAACCTGCGTTGCAATCCCTCTATGGCAAGTATATCCTTCCTTAGATAAGGAGACCAAAACTGTACACAATACTCCAGTGGGGAAAAATTCGGTGTCACCCCTTTTGGGACGCTAACGTCACCAGGATGTTAATTTTAGCGCCCCGAAAATGTTAGCGCCCATGCTCCGTAAATTCAGTAGTAACGCCCCAAGCAGGAGGCGCGGAGCTACTGGAAACGATCCCCCTCTTTCTTGGGGCACTTTTTACCAGTGAATTTCACGGCGCTATGTGCAACAGCACCTCGCGCCTCGGCCTGTAGCGCTGCATCATTGCAGGCCTTTTCCTCTGATTAAAGGGGAGGGGCCTAGCACTGCGTGCATCGGGGCCCTGCTGGACCACTGAGGAATGGGGTGCCGGGAAAACAGCCCTGCACTCAAGAGGAGTGCTGGGCTGAGTGATCGTGGCCGGCACCCCGAAGAAAAAAGGGGAAGGGGGAAGGTGCTGGCAGTCGGCCCAAAAACAATGGCTGCCTGACACCTGCCCTTTAAGTAGCACTGCCACAGCTGCAAAAACGCCACCCTGACCCTGTCGGACATATCGTCTGGCGATAGGTCGGGGGCGCAAGTGAAGTTTGCGGCTGGGGCGTGAGCGGGGCGCTGTGGACGGCGATTACATCATCGCTGGTGGTGCAGTGCTGCGGGGCGCTACCGGTTACCGCCACCGCTAACCTCCCGCTGAATTTTGTGGGAAGTGTTAGCGGCACTGCGCCCGGGTGCTAGGGGATTTGCACCCCTCGTTAGTGCCCCCTGGGGGCGCTAACGAGAGGCACAAATCAACCCAATTTGTCCCCCCAGGTGTGGTCTCACCAGGGCCCTATATAATTGCAGTAAGACGTCTTTACTCTTATACTCAAATCCTCTTGTAATAAAGGCCAACATACCATTTGCTTTCCGAATTGCTTGCTGTACCTACATGTTAACTTTCAGTGATTTGTGTACAAGGACACCCAGGTCCCTCTGAACACCAACATTTCCCAATCTCTCACCATTTAAAAAATACTCTGCTTTTCTATTTTTCCTACCAAAGTGGATAACATCACATTTCTCCACTTTATATTCCATTTGCCATGTTCGTGCCCACTCATTTAGCCTGTCTGTATCCCCTTGAAGCCTCCTTGCACTCTCCTCACAACTTACATTCCCACCCAGCTTTGTATCATCAGGAAACTTGGATATATTACATTTGGTACCCTCATCCAAATCATTGATGTAGATTGTGAATAGCTTTGGCCTAAGCACTGATCCCTGCGGTACCCCACTAGCTGCCGCCTGCCAACCCGAAAATGACCCGTTTATTCCTACTCTCTGTTTTCTGTCCGTTAACCAATCTTCCATCCATGCTGGTATATTACCTCCAATCCCATGAGCCCTAATTTTGTTTAATAATCTCTTGTGTGGCACCTTATCAAATGCAATTGGCCAGTTTATAGGAAAAATTGGTTTATTTCTCTTGTTTCTTTCTCAATGTAATCTTTTGGATTGAGCTGTGTTGCTGCTCTTTCCTATAGCCTTGTGCTTTGTCTAAATCACACATGACTTTATTCATTTTCAGGTCCTGTTTCCTTTGCTAAAGCCTCAGTTAAAAGTTTATGGTGAGTGAAAAGTTAAGCTAGACGAGTTTAAAAATGTCCCATTCTCAATTTAGGGATTCGCTGGTCAAACATTCTTCTGGCACTGATTTGAGGGATTTATTGAGAGCTATTGGAGTCAGCAGGAGAGATTAGGGGGTAATTTTAACCCCAAAAAACAGGTGGGTTGGGGTTGGGTGGGAAGCTATGATGTTAAAAAAATGAATCCTGACCCCAACCCGCCTCCAATCCACTGCCAGGAGGTGGGTCACCTATTTAAATATTATAATGAGGCTGACGTGCCTCAGATTTAACCACCATTTCAAATTTAACTCTGGCTGGTCGGGTTTCTCAGGCCTAAGGGAAATGGCAGTTAAAGTTAAGTGAGGACTGCTGGATCCAGGAGGTAAGTCACTTTACACTTACCTACTGGATTCAGCATCCCTGCTTCACCCACCCCGTGATCGGAAAACCCCCTCCGATTCCGCCCCTCCCCCCCAACAAGGCCTCCGATCCCACGTCCACGAAGCTTCCAATACAATACAATACAATACAAATCGCTTTATTGGCATGATAAGGTACATCTTATGTTGCCAAAGCATCAAAATACATTTATGGTTGAACACATAAACGCGGTTCCATTCATACAGTGTATAAACAGGTATATCCCTGAGTTTATAAATATATTTTCGCCTTGTTTATATATACTCTTGTCTTAGTTTACTGGTTGTCCCTCTGTTCATGGCAAGCTGTAACATAGTGTGCCGCCAGTGTTACACAGCTTCTCTCCTCCCCCAGTAGGAATGGGAGTTTTTGGTTGTCAGTCAGATTTCTGAATTCAGGGCATATTTGTGAGAATTTTTGATAGAAATTCTCTCTGATGCCCTGATATTTTCCACAGGCTGTGAGGAAGTGCATCTCTGTCTCAACTACTCCCTGACTGCAGTGAGAGCATATCCTGTCTTCTCTTGGCAGCCTGGTCTGCCTGTGTCTGCCTTTTTCGATCGCTAGGCTATGTTCGCTAAGTCTGTACCTTGTCAAGGTTCTTCTCAGTTTGTTATCCCCATGAGGCCACCAATCACCTTCTCAGACTCCCCTCTCCAGCCATGACGCTCCTCCAGCCCCTATCCCCCCCTCCCACCCCCCCAATGTTCCGGCCCTGATGCTTCCCCCCCGCCCCATGTGCTGGCCCCAATCCTCTCCTCCCGCACGATGCTCCAACCCCAGTTATCCTCAGATCGGCCCCAATGCTTCCACTCCCCACCGATGATCATCTGGCCCCAATCCTCCAGCCCCCGGCCACCTCCCACCCACCCGATTCCTCCCTCCCTTCTCTCTGCAACTTAGTGCTGCAGGCCTACCTGCCCGCAGCCAGACAGCCAGCTTCTCCATCTGGCTGGCTGCGGGTGGGAAACAGACCTTTGAAGTGTTAATCAGACCCTGCCATTAAAGTTGGCAGAGCCTGTGGGAAATCCCTTTTTCCCGGGTTTCTTGGCCATTTCCTAGCCCCCCCCCCCTCCACTCCCAACCTGCCTCCAAATTAAAATTCCGGCCTTAGAATAACCAAAAGAAAAATCAAGCGGCGTTGTCAGATTCTGAGGTAAATTATGTGAAAAAAAATAAGAGATCACTTGGGAAAAAGTTGAGGAATTAAAATTCACTCTGGTACTTTCAGTGTTGACTTTCCCTTTCCAATCAATTCATTTGATGATACTTTTAATAGAAATATTATAACGATTTTTTAAAATTAAGGTGATTAAAGTAAAAGGTAGAATATATTAATTTGATGAAGGACTGTGCTGTTTGCTTAGCGGGATAATCAGGCTACCTAAAGTCTCTAATACAAAAGCAAAATATTGCGGATGCTGGAAATCTGAAATAAAAACAGAAAATGCTGGAAATACTCAGCAGGTCAGGCAGCATCTGTGGAGAGAGAAACAGAGTTAACAATGTTGGTGCTCACGATGCGGTCTCCTCTACATTGGGGAGACCAAAAGCAGATTGGGTGACTGCTTTGTGGAACACCTCCGTTCAGTCCGTAAGTGTGTCCCCGAGCCTGTCACTTTAATTCTCTGCTCCACTCCCTCTCAGACCTCACCGTCCTCGGCCTCTTACACTGTTCCAATGAAGCTCAATGTAAGCTCGAGGAGCAGCACCTCATCTTTCGATTAGGCACTTTACAGCCTTCTGGACTCAACATCGAGTTCAACAATTTCAGACCATAACCTCTGCCCCTACCATTCTTTTTCTCTCTCTCACATGGCAGCTGTCGATTATTCTGCCATTGCCATTTACACTTCATCTAGTGTCATCTTTTGTTTCTTAACTTGTCCCATTACCATCTCCTTTTGCCTTGCACTATCATCCCTTTTGTCTCTTAATCTCTCCTGCCTTCCACCCTATCACAGACCTTCCCTTTTGTTCTTTCCTCCCCTCCCCCTCTCCCCGCCCCTACACTTGCTTAAAAACCTGTTACATCTCCAACTTTTTCCAGTTCTAACGAAGGGTCATTGACCTGAAACGTTAACTCTAGAATGGATTTTGCCAATGGGGAGCTTTTGGAGGCGGGACTCCCACTTGTCGGGTATTAGTCCCGCCTCCATCGACTTGTGGCCAACCCACGCTATTTTCCCTTGATTGACCTTGTTAAGCCTGCCCAGCAGGCTTAGCAGGCCAATTAAGGGGAAGCTGGTTACAGAAAACGTCAGCTTAAGACGTTTCATCTGTCTAAAAGTTTTGACAGATGAATTGTCATCGTTTGACAGCTCTGTGAAGCTGTCACACACTGACATTCTCTGTTGTTTGATGAGTCCTTGTATTCAAGACTCATCAAACCTCTTTTGTGAGCAGAAATTAGATGGTTGTTGCATCGGAGAATGCAGCAGCCATCTGTCATCTCTGCCGGTGAGATGCGAGAGTCTCCGCACCCCCAACGGTTGAAGCCTACAGGAAGAAACAAAGGTAAGTAAACATTTTCTATCACTTTCCACTCACCTCACTTCTCCACACTTGCACCCATCACTTACCTCCACAGTACACTTTTGCACCCCTCTGACCCCTGCAGACCCACTGCTCGCCTCAGTGACCCTGGCGGGGTTTCCCGACGTTGGGAAGCCCGCACCTCTCCTGGAAAAATGGGGATAATCCTCTTAACTGCCTGTTAATTACCTGTTAACAGGCAGTTAAGTGGCTGTAATCCCCTTATCGCCTCCAGGAGACGGGATCCGGCGCGGGTCGGCTACCCGCCTCCTGGGAAGATGGCACGGAGGCAGGTTGGGGGCAGGATGGGCACCCGCCCTCAGATTCTGCCATTTTCCCGGCAGTCTTGCCTCCAAACTCACTTCCCCAGGGCTGGCAAAATCGCCCCCTCTGTTTCTCTCTCTCCAGATGCTGCCTGACCTGCTGAGTATTTTCAGCATTTTCTGTTTTTATTACTTAAAGTCTCTAGCATGCAAATAATACCTTTAAGGGATAGTTTGGTGCCATTACATTCTGCTCTTCTTTACCTGTTTCATTAATCTAATGTTCATTTTGTTACCTACTTAATTGCATTAGAAACAAAAAAAAGAGTTTGGAGAGAGCTGTATGAAATATCGAATAGTAGATATGATATAATGGATTAATGTTTGCAAGGCCATGATAGTTTATGGTCACAATTATTAGCTAGCACTAAAATCAATTCATTATTGACTTACCACTTTGTAAGTACACCAAATTCCTCTTACTAGCAAGTTGAATAAAACATAGAATAAATTGCTGTCAGCTGAAATGACTTGCACCAGAAATTTCCCTTTCCACTCTTACTAAATGATTTAAAGCTTAGTGATACAATCCACTTAATTTTTAAATAGAATAACCTGGTATAAAAAAATATCAAATTGGGGAGTAATCAGATTATTCCATCACACGTGTAAGGCCCCCAATTTTACCAAATATTACTACGCGTGTCAGGAAGGGGCAGAAGGTATGGAGTAAAAGGTAAAGTAATAAAAAGGGCAAAAGCAGGAACTAAGTGTCACAAAACATCTTTGAAAGTTCTCTATCTGAATGCACGTAGCATTCGTAACAAAATAGACGAGTTAATGGCACAAATAACTACATATGGGTATGATCTTGTGGCCATTACAGAAACATGGCTGCAGGGTGACAATGCCTGGGAATTAAACATACCAGGTTATTTAACAATCAGGAAGGACAGGCAGGAAGGAAGGGGAGGTGGGGTGGCTATGTTAATAAAGGAAGGAATCACTGTAATACAGAGAAATGATATTGGGTCAAAAGATCAGGATAATGAAACAGTTTGGGTGGAGGTAAGGAATAATAAGGGGAAAAAAACACTAGTGGGCGTAGTCTATAGGCCTCCGAACAGTGGCAACTCTGTTGGACGGAATATCAATCAGGAAATAGTTGAGGCTTGTAATAAGGGAACATCTATAATTATGGGGGATTTTAACTATCATATTAATTGGACAAATCAAATTGGGCAGGGCTGCCTTGAGGATGAGTTCATTGAGTGTATTAGGGATGGGTTTCTTGAGCAGTATGTAACTGAACCGACCAGGGGGCAAGCAACCTTAGATCTGGTCCTGTGTAACGAGACAGGATTAATTAAAAATGTCCTAGTAAAGGATCCCCTTGGAATGAGTGACCATAACATGGTTGAATTCCATATTCAATTAGAGGGTGAGAAGGTTGGATCTCAAACAAGCGTGCTAAGCTTGAATAAAGGAGACTATGAAGGTATGAGAGCGGAATTGAGTAGAGTGGATTGGGAAAATAGATTAAAGGGTAAGACGATACATGATCAGTGGTGTATATTTAAGGAGTTATTTTACAACTTCCAAAAAATATATATTCCACTGAGAAGAAAAGGGTGTAAAAGAAAAGACAGCCATCCGTGGCTAAGTAAAGAAATTAAGGATAGTATTCGACTAAAAACAAGGGCATATAAGGTAGCCAAATCTAGTGGGAGGATAGAGGATTGGGAAAACTTTAAAAGACAGCAAAAAATAACAAAAAGATTGATTAAGAAAGGGAAGATAGATTATGAAAGTAAATTAGCAAAAAATATAAAAATAGATTGTGGTAAACCACTGTTATACCTGTCTGTATGTTTATGTGTATTCCACTAGGTACAGGTCTGGACATGCCTCGGCTGACTCCTCCCACTATTCCAGGTATATAAGTGACTACCTCCCAGTCCCTTAGTATTCTGGACGAGTCGACCACTCGAGACTAGACCTTCATTCTTTAGTTAATAAAAGCCTGGTTGTTACTCGCTTAACCTCAGTCTTTTGAGTAATTGATGGCGCATCATAGATAGTAAGAGTTTTTATAGTTATATAAAAAGAAAAAGGGTGGCTAAAGTAAATGTTGGTCCCTTAGAGGATGAGACCGGGAAATTAATGGTGGGAAATATGGAGATGGCAAAAACACTGAATGAATATTTTACGTCAGTCTTTACAGTAGAAGACACTAAGAATATCCCAACACTGGACAAACAGGGGGCTAAAGGGGGGGAGGAGCTAAACACGATCAAAATCACTAAGGAAGTGGTACTCGGTAAAATAATGGGACTCAAGGCGGATAAATCACCTGGACCTGATGGCTTACATCCTAGGGTCTTGAGGGAAGTGGCGGTAGGGATTGTGGATGCATTGGTAATAATTTTCCAAAACTCCCTGGACTCGGCAAAGGTCCCGGCAGACTGGAAAACTGCTAATGTAACACCCTTATTTAAAAAGGGCAGTAGACAGAAGGCTGGAAACTATAGACCGGTTAGCCTAACATCTGTGGTAGGTAACATTTTGGAGTCCATTATTAAGGAGACAGTAACAGGACATTTGGATAATCATAATTTAATAGGACAAAGTCAGCATGGTTTTATGAAGGGGAAGTCATGTTTGACAAATTTGCTGGAGTTCTTTGAGGAAGTAACGTATAGGGTGGATAAAGGGGAACCAGTGGATGTAGTGTATTTAGACTTCCAAAAGGCATTTGACAAGGTGCCACACAAAAGATTATTGCTTAAGATAAAAAATCACGGGATTGGGGGTAATATTCTGGCATGGATAGAGGATTGGCTATCTAACAGAAGGCAGAGAGTTGGGATAAATGGTTCATTCTCAGACTGGCAATCAGTAACTAGTGGTGTTCCGCAGGGGTCAGTGCTGGGTCCCCAACTCTTTACAGTCTATGTTAACGATTTGGAGGAGGGGACCGAGTGTAACATATCAAAGTTTGCAGATGATACTAAGATGGGAGCGAAAGTAGTGAGTGAGGAGGACATAAAAAACCTGCAAGGGGACATCGACAGGCTAAGTAAGTGGGCAGAGATTTGGCAGATGGAATACAATACTGGAAAGTGTGAGGTTATGCACTTTGGCAGGAAAAATCGTAGAGCAAGTTATTATCTTAATGGCAAGAAACTGGAAAGTACTGAAGTACAAAGGGATCTGGGGGTCCTGGTGCACAAAACTCAAAAGGTTAGTATGCAGGTGCAGCAAGTGATTAAGAAGGCCAATGGAATGTTGGCTTTCATTGCTAGGGGGATAGAATATAAAAATAGGGAAGTATTGCTTCAGTTGTACAAGGTATTGGTGAGACCGCACCTGGAATACTGCGTACAGTTTTGGTGTCCATACTTAAGAAAGGGCATACTTGCTCTCGAGTCAGTACAAAGAAGGTTCACTCGGTTAATCCCGGGGATGAGGGGATGGACGTATGAGAAGAGGCTGAGTAGATTGGGACTCTACTCATTGGAGTTCAGAAGAATGAGAGGCGATCTTATTGAAACATATAAGATTGTGAAGGGGTTGGATCGGGTGGATGCGGGGACGATGTTCCCGATGATGGGTGAAACTAGAACTAGTGGGCAGAGTCTTAGAATAAGGGGCTGCTCTTTCAAAACTGAGATGAGGAGGAACTACTTCACTCAGAGGGTGGTAGGTCCATGGAATATGATGCCCCAAAAAGCTGTAGAAGCTACATCATTACATAAATTTAAAACAGAAATAGACAGTTTCCTAGAAGTAAAGGGAATTAAGGGTTACGGGGAGCGGGCAGGAATTTGGACATGAGTCTAGGTTCGGATCGGTCATGGCCCTGTGGGTAGCGGAGCGGGCCCAGGGGCCGTGTAGCCTGATCCTGCTCCTATTTCATGTGTCTAATTCTGTTAGATTCAGGAGATGGTTCTGTGATAGTGGATTGGCGGTTAGGATCAGATCAGCCATGATCTTATTGAATGGCGGAGCAGGCTCAAGGGGCCGACTGGCCTACTCCTGCTCCTATTTCTTATGTTCTTATGTAGTCCTTGTTTAATCTTCTAATGCTTAGTGGCATTTCAATTGTATTGAGCATCTTTAAGTATTGCCTTACTTTAAATATTTATTGAATTTAAATAAGCATATCTTTCACTAACTTGGCTAAAAATTGTTGCTACCTCCCTCCTTCAGCCTACTTCATTCTACCTCCTTTTTAATATTCTTATTAAAATGTATTCACTTACCTTTTTGGTGGAGGCCGCTGGCTAGGCTGCATCCATGTCCCGAAAGCCCAAAGCCTGCAGTCAAATTTCTGGTAAGGGTCCTTAATCAGGCGTTAGGCCCCATGGCATGTTTTAGGTGGCCGCCTGAAAAATCGCCCGGCCCAGTTTCAGGTTGGACATTTTTCAGATGTCTTTGGGACGCAGGACGTTATGTCCCCAATTAGTCCTTTTTGCACCCGTTTTATGCCTATTAAACGGGTATAACATGGACCAATTTCTACCCGTCGTGTCCGTGTGTAGATAAAGACACTGAAGACAGGAGTTGGTTCATAGGTATTTACTAAGCAAGTCTGTGGGGGGGGGGGGGGGGGGGGGGTTAAAGGATATACACAATACACAGGCTTATATAGCCCAAGTGGCAATTACTGGCATTACGCACACCTGGGGCTCTTAAAGGCACATACACCACCATTGCTCTTAAAGGCACATACACCACAATTCCTCCCCTTCTAGCTAACTAGTATATCATATTTTAAGTAATTGTTAATTAAATGTTATATGCAAAATAAGATACATTGCTGTATTAATTAATTATAAGTTAGTCTCTCAGGAGGCTTCCTGACTCGGTCCGGATAACGCCTCGGGGGTGTAGTAGTTTCTGGTGGTGTAGTAGGTTCTTCTGGCAAGGCTGATTCGGCTTGAATGCCAGTGTCGGGTTCATCGGGTTCCAGTCTCACCGGATCGGAGGTAGATATGGGTATATCTACTTCATCGTTAGATGTATAGAGTGGTGGTGTAGGTTGTCCCTTTTCGGATGACTTGATGATTTGGTCAGCATGGCGTCTTATTATGCTTTCTCCGATGTCCACGGTATACATCAGTGGTCCTAGTCGTGTGCAGATAGTTCCAGGCTGCCATTTCTCGGTACGGTAGTCCCGGGCCAAAACCGGTTGGCCTATCTGGAAGGTCCTAGTTGGCTTTTCATTCATGCCCTGAAACTGCCGGTTCTCCACGTCCCTTCGGATGTTGGGCTTGACCAAATCCAGCCGGCATCTTAGGTTTCTATTGTAGAACATCATGGCGGGAGTTTGGTTAGTAACCATATGTGTTGCATTCCTATATGCAAATAAGAAGTTATCCACCTTGTGCTGAAGTTTTATGTCTTCATTACTCATGGCCTTTATGGCCTTCTTGAAGGTCTGGACAAACCTTTCAGCCAATCCATTGGTGGCGGGATGGTATGGGGCGGACGTGTAGTGCTTTACCCCATTGTTCTTTAAGAACTTTCTGAATTCTTCGGACACAAATTGCGGTCCATTATCAGAACATATCTGTTCCGGCAGCCCATTCCTGGCAAATATGGTCCTTAATACTGTGATGGTTTTTTCCGTGGTGGTGGAGGACATCTTTATTACCTCCGGCCACTTGGAGTGTGCATCAACTGCGATTAGAAACATTGAGTCCATAAATGGACCAGCAAAGTCGATGTGCACCCTTTGCCAGGGAGATGAGGGCCACTCCCATGGATGAAGAGGGGCTTGTGGTGGAGCGTTTTGGACCTTCTGGCATCCTAGGCAGCTCTTGGTCATTTCTTCGATGTCTCCATCGATACCTGGCCACCATACAAACGCCCTAGCTAGGTTCTTCATTTTCACTCCACCCAGATGCCCCTCGTGAAGCTCCTTTAGCACTTTATCCTGGAGTTTGGGTGGAATCACCACTCTGGATCCACACATCAAGGTTCCTCGGCACACTGACAGCTGTTCTCTTCTTTGCGAGAATGCTGGCAACAGTGGCTCGCCATGTGCTGGCCATCCCTTCACTGTTAAATCGTAGACCTGTGAGAGAGTAGGGTCATTTCTTGTCTCCCTTTCAATGGCAGAATTTGTCACCGGTAGACATTCCACTATGGTAGAGTGGAATATCTCTACTGGGTCTACTGTAGGTGCCTCTTCTATCGTTGGCAACGGTAGGCGCGATAAACCGTCAGCATTCCCATGCTGTTTTGACCCTTTGTATTCAATGTTGTATTGGTGTGCCCCTAGAAAAAGGGACCACCTCTGTAGTCTTTGTGCCGTCATAATGGGGACACCTTTTTTAGGGTTGAATATGGAGATGAGGGGTTGATGGTCAGTCAGCAAGGTAAATTTTTGTCCGTGTAGGTAATGGTTGAATTTCTTCACTCCCCATACCAGGCTGAGTGCTTCCCTGTCTATTTGGGCATAGTTACGCTCAGCTGAGTTTAATGAGCGTGACGCAAAAGCTACCGGCCGTTCTGAGCCATCAGGGAATCTATGGGATAATACCACTCCTATGCCGTAAGGGGATGCATCGCACGCCAGTCTGATTGGTAGTGATGGGTTGTAATGAGCCAAAACTTTCTCGGATGTGATTAAGTCTTTACATTTATGGAAGGCACGTTTACAGTCTTCGTTCCATTTCCAAATCACTCCTGTTTGTAGAAGATCATTAAGAGGGTGTAGAATAGTTGATAAGTTCGGTAAAAATTTATGATAGTAATTTATTAATCCCAGGAATGACCTTAATTGTGAAACATTTTCAGGTGCTGGGGCTTTTATAACTGCTTCAATTTTTTCAGGTGACTTATGCAACCTTTCCTTATTAATTATGTGGCCACAATATGATATCTGATTTTGGAAAAATTCGCACTTGGGGCGATTTGCTCGTAGGCCCCGTTCTTTCAGCCTAGTGAGCACCTGCTCCAAATTGGCAAGGTGCTCGTTGTCGTTTTCTCCTGTTATAAGGATGTCGTCTAGGTAGCATTGAGTCCCCGGAATCCCTTGCAGGACTTGCTCCATAGCTCTTTGCCAGATAGCTGGAGCTGATGCTACTCCAAAAACCAGTCGATTGTACTGGTACAGGCCTTTGTGTGTGTTTATTGTGAGATACTTTTTAGAGGTCTCCTCAACCTCCATCTGTAGATATGCCTGTGCCAAGTCAATTTTTGTGAAACGTTTCCCTCCGGATAGTGAGGCGAAAATATCTTCTATCCTCGGAAGAGGATACTGTACCATGTGAAGGACCGGGTTTACAGTCACCTTAAAGTCCCCACAGATGCGAATTTTTCTCTGTTCCTCAGAGTTATTTTTCAGTGCTTTTTTCATGACTGGAACGATGGGTGTTGCCCATTCGCTCCAATCTACTTTGGATAATACGCCTGCCTTTTCCAAATTCTCCAGCTCTGCCTCAACTGCCGGACGTATTGCGTATGGCACCGGTCTTGCCTTAAAAAATTTGGGAATTGCTGCATCTTCCACTTTTATTGAGGCGGTGATGCCTTTCAAGGTTCCTAGTTTCTCTTGAAACACTTCTTTGGCGTTGGCCAAGATGTCTTTTAATCGTTCAGGTATGATGTCATCATTGTTTTTTTCCTTACTGGTCACCGTCAGTGCCTGAATGGAGTGCCAGTCTAAACGTATCTTCCTTATCCATTCACGTCCCAACAACGGTGGACCACCATCTTGTAGAATGTATAAATACAACTTTTGTATTTCTTTGCCGTTGTATACCACAGGCACCCTTATTTTTCCTTTGGGGTAGACTTTCTGCCCCGTATATGTTTTTAAGATAATGGATGTGTCTTTTAGAGGTATATGCGAAAATAGCCTCTCGTAATCTCGCCGATTTATCACGGTTAGAGCTGATCCTGTATCTAGCTCCATTTTAACTGGGGACCCTGCTATTGTGAGGGTAACCCAAATGGTTTGGTAATCTTCATTGGCAATTACATTGTGTAATTTGAGAGAGCTTAGTCTCTTGTTCCCAGAGTCGCTATCGCTCTTCTGGTCTTTGGAGCTACTGTCCGTCATCATTTGTACCTTTCTGTGCTTTTCCTTATTGATTCTTTTCCCGTTAGTGGATTTTTTATTTTCAGATCGGCATACACGTGGAATGTGTCCTATCTTTCCGCATCGCTTGCATGCTTTTTCTTTGAACCAGCAATCCCTCTGGTCATGGTTGGATCTGCCGCATCGATAACATTTCTTGAAACCCCGTGTCATTTCATGGGTGCCGAAGTCCTGTGGCCTTTGCTTTATCTTTGCCACTCCTATTGCACTGAAAGCCTTGTCCAGTGTTAAATCTTTTCTAGAAGATACCTTCTTTTGTGTTTCTACACTTAGGGGATCGCAGATGAATTTGTCTTGCAGAGAATCTGCCAGTCCTGCCTCGAATTGGCAATGTAGGGTATCAACAATCTCTTCAAAATTCTTGTCCATCGGTTCGGCTGGAGTGGTTAAGTTGCGTAACAGCTTGTATGTTTCTGCGCCCATTAGATCCAGAAGAACTGAAGCTTTTTTTTCATCTTCTATTCCATTTGCGGTGCAAAACACCTCCACTCTTTCTACATATGTGGTCCAATCCTCTATCTTGTTATCAAAAACATCAATATTGCCAAAGTTAGGCTCTGTTTCGTTATCAAAAGCATCAATATTGCCAGACTTAGGCATTTCAAAAAAAAGATATGGCGCTTCCCGCGCTTTTTTTTCTCTGTAGCAACGATATGGCGCTTCCCGCGCTTCCCCGCCGCTGCTACCAATAACAACGCTGTTTTACTGTGGTTTCCGTTTATTCACTGTTGGAGACTCGTTCCCGACGGAGGTCTAAATGCTGACCTGCTTGCCGCGCCGGCCGTCTCCCGAGTGCACCCTCCCAGTCCGTTATTGCTTGCCTCCGATTTCGCTGCTTGTCTCAGCTGTAGAGCCCGCCGCTGGAGCCCCAGCCTGACGCCCAGGAAGGATTAGCGCAGTACCTGCCACTAGCTTGGCCAGCTGGTGAAACCACAGTTTCTATTACTTCCTTGAGTCTTCTGGACGCTGGAGGAATCGATGTCCTTGAGTGCTGCCGAATTGCAGGTAAGTCCGTTTCCACTTCGTCGCCACTGTCGTGTCCGTGTGTAGATAAAGACACTGAAGACAGGAGTTGGTTCATAGGTATTTACTAAGCAAGTCTGGGGGGGGGTCTAAAGGATATACACAATACACAGGCTTATATAGCCCAAGTGGCAATTACTGGCATTACGCACACCTGGGGCTCTTAAAGGCACATACACCACCATTGCTCTTAAAGGCACATACACCACAACCCCGGGCCCTGCTGAGCCACTGTGCCACAATCTGTGTGCTGGATGTTAGTCTCCGTTATGTTCATTGCCAGCATGAAAACATGCTGAGCCCCTTGGGCATGTTGTAGATCTTAGGCTGTTGGTTCACATTTACTGCTCACCCATGTCTAAGCCTCATACAAACTTCCTGCTCTCTCATTGCTCCCCATTGCATAGCCATACCTCAGCAATGCATACCTTCAAGTTGCAGCTTATAAGTGAGAGCCTTGCCACACTCACATCTTCTTAAAGCTTCACACCTCAAATAATTGAAGCTGCACAATGTGTACTCACTTGCAGACACCCTGTTTGACACATGTCTGTCACTGTGCATGTGATGCTTCAAATTCCAACTTGTCAAAGATTACTTTTCTGCTTGAACAAGATGCCACATCAAGGCCTCCTTGGTGAAGCATAGATGGCAAAGACACATCTCCTCTGACAGGCCCAAGTGGCTTTGCTGAATCTGTGGTTCCGCATACTTGTGTTAGTACAACTCACCTCAGGAGCATGCACACCTTCTTCCGCTTGTTCCCCTCCAACTCCTCCTTGTCCTTAAGCTCTCTGAGGGGAAGAAGAATTCCTAAAGGAATGCCCGTTCTAGCAGCGTAGGGTATTTGAACTGAGAGTAGAACTTCTTTCAACGGCAGGAGGTGAAAAAAGAAATTCAAACAATGGGAAAAATGAATGCAAATGACCAAATTAAATGCAACAAAAGCAAACCAAACCAAAATACCAAAAAAAGTAAAATCTCGCACTCGTTTCCAATGCAGTTAAACATACCTTCAAGGAAAATAGGAAGTGAGTTACCAATTACGTCCATGTAAAATGGGACTTCAGTGATGCTGTTCCATTTAGGCAGCAGGGCATACAAAGTACGGAGTAAAGAAGCTTTATTTTCCAGCCAGTGTTTGGCAACAACACAAACCACCTGAGAACTCCACATGCCACAGGCAGAAAATACAGGACGTAGAGTTCGCGGTTCGCGAATCTCGCCTGTGGCTCGCGCTCACCAGTGGCTTTCTTTGCCCACTTTTGGGGCAATACATTTCTGACACCTGTGCACAGCAGTGAAACATTTCCCCTTTAATACTAAATAATGACCTGCTTATACTTTGCTCTTAAAGGCAAAGTATATGGGGGGAGGGGGG
This sequence comes from Somniosus microcephalus, assembly GCF_052327205.1. Lineage (NCBI taxonomy): Eukaryota > Metazoa > Chordata > Chondrichthyes > Squaliformes > Somniosidae > Somniosus > Somniosus microcephalus. Next base: position 175,315,076 of record NC_140996.1, on the reverse strand, counting down.
ATATTTTGTGGAGCTCTCCTGATCGTCCATCATAACCGGTGAAGGAGCCGGTGTTATAGTGGGTAAGCAGGTCATCCCCCCACCGAAATTCATGCCCATTGAACTCTATTGTCCAATAATTCTGAACAATATCAAACGTGCTATCTGTACAGATATGAGGGTTAATAATGTGATCTACATGCCATGCCACCAACACTGGTACTACATGCACAAATGACCTAATCTTACTGGATAAAGCGAGCAGGGGAGAATTAACGCCTGGGTCTACGGGACTCATGCCCAGGGGCTCCGTGCAAATATAGAGCCCCCAGTAAAACTCACAATAACTTGGGTTGTCAACCGCTCCAGGAATGAAAGATTAATTTGTGAGCAAACTGGGAGAAAATAGGGAAGTAGAGTTGGCGGTTCACGAATCTCGCCTGTGGCTCGCGCTCACCAGCGACTTTCTTTGTCCACTTGCAGCGGCCTCCTGGTTCTTAGAACTTCTCGCATGAGGCGCGAGAGCTCCTGAGTCAAACCCTTCCTGCCTGCAGCCTCATGAAACTCACCAAAGGTTGAGCTGCGGAGCGATCAATGTCGGGGAAATAGCCAGAACGTCAGTGTAAGTTCTAGGGTTAGGACGACCCAGACTTGATTTTTATATAGATCCAAAAGATGTTACTTAAAACTGCAGCAGCAATATTTTAGTATATATATTAACCTCAAATAATTACAGGGCTTTCTGTCTCCCAATGGATTCCAGTCTAACATTGAATAAATACTCCACATTTATTTCCTGTTGTTCCGACCTGCAAAGAATGTTTCCCTGTTAAATTAAGGAGTTGAAATAAAGCAGGCAAATTCAATTATTTTGAAAAGATAGTGCATATAGCAGATATATCTTAGATTATTCTTACTGAGAAAATATTGCAATTGAAATATTCATTGGTTTGGCGTTTTGTATCCTTAAATTATAATTAGATGCTGACAGTAGATAATTGCTGCAATATAATAGAACCTGGGTAATTACAGAATTTACAGTTAGCTGTTATTTTATTTTTTATTTTTGTGTATGTGATAAATTAAGTAGTTTCATTTAATTGTAGTGTATTGTGATATGATTTGCTTTATTATTAATGCATTGTGTAAACATTCTATGGGCCTATTTCCTCATGCACTTTACTACACATTTGTGTTTTAATAGATGGGCGAGGTCATTTTTGTGCTCACAGCCCACTTTGGGCGTGCAAAGTGCCTCAGGAACATTGTAGTCCTCATACGTCTATGCCTGATTTTCCTAGGGGTGGGTGTGCTGACCTGGGGCAGATTATGCGATCAAGCACCCACTATCTCATTATCCACCCCACTGTATCTCTTAGTTATTCTTTGTTACATTGTTTTATACCTTAAAAGTGTTGGTTAATGGTAGCCTGGAAGCAGATATTTTGTTCAGAACTTTAGTGATTTCATAAATAGGGACAGTTGTTGGCAGCGCTTCTTATTCATGTCACCTAAGGAAGAATTCTAATCGAATGCTTGCTCCTAGACTGCCTCTGAAAAGCTGATGAATCAGAGCTGGCAAGCTATGCTGGCAGTATCTCACAGTTATGGCCCAGTATTCAGTGACAGTTGATGTTGCCTTATAAGTTCCCTTATGGTATCTTATGGGCAATGTGCCTAGGAATCTCTGAGCTCATTGAGATTGGCCAGTTGGCTAGCCAGTGAGCTAATCTGCTGAGCCACTTTCGTACAGCCAATGTGCATATGTACACTCACTTTTTGCAAAGTGTTACCTGTTTTGGTGAAGTTAGTGTGGATGTCAGCTTGTACTTTTATGGCCTCATTGAGCTGGGAGTGAAAACTTAAAAACAAATATATAGCTGTCCCACGATCACTGTCAAAGAGATCAAAACCACCAACTTTAATAGCCTTGCACAGTGTCATTGCAGTGTATCCACTTCAATCACAATTCTAAGCTCGTTGGTACCTAGGGGAAAATATGAGATGTTACTCAAACTAATCACCCAAATGGATAACAGCCTACAAAACCTGAGTACAGCTAAGCAAACTGGCACAGCAGGTTGGCTTCACTGGTCATCTTGCTGACTAATCTCACCCAGACACACTCTTCCATGTACTGAGGGATAGAAACATAGAAGATAGGAGCAGGAGTAGGCCATTCGGCCCCTTGAGCCTGCTCCGCCATTTAATGAGATCGTGGCTGATCATCCAAATTCAGTACCCTGTCCCTGCTTTCTCCCCATATCCCTTTATTATGTCCGTGTATAATTGAGACACGGACTGCAGGAGTTGGTTATAACAGGTCTTTACTGAATGGAGGCAACCTGGAACTACTATGCAAATGTTACTACACAGGCTTATATACAGGGGTGGTCACTACTGGTACTGCAGTATACAGGGGCTGCAGAATATAGTTCCTTCTGCAAAGTACATACACTACAATTCCTCCCCTTTTAGCTAAACAGTACATAACATTCGATTAACAATGAAATAACATTTTTACAATTACAGTTGCTAGATACATTAGTTGAAGTTAAGCAATTATAAGTTCAGTCTTTGAGGAGGCTTCCTGATTCTGTCTGGATAACGCCTTTCTGGGGTATCAGGTTCTTCTGGCAACGTTGAGTCGGGATCAATGTCGTTGTTTGGTTTGTCTGCTTCCAATATCACCGATTCTGAGGTAGATGCAATTGGTACTTCGGTTTCATCGCCAGGTGTATCAGATCGTGGTGTGGAGTTGACGTTTCCCAGTGACTCTAGAATCTGGTCAGCATGGTGTCTTACAATACTCTCTCCAACGTCCACGGTATACATTAGAGGTCCTTGCCGTGTACAGATCGTTCCTGGCTGCCATTTCTCTGTGCGGTAGTCCCGGGCAAAACTGGTTGACCTATCTTAAAACTCCTGGTCGGCCTTTCATTCATATTCTGAAACTGCCTGTTCTCCACATCTCTTCTGATGTTTGGCTTAACCAAATCCAAGCGGCATCGTAGTCTTCGATTGAAGAACATCATGGCTGGAGTTTGGTTGGTAATCGCATGTGTCGCATTCTGGTAGGCAAACAAGAAGTTATCCACCTTGTGCTGTAGGGGTATATCTTCATTACACATTGCCTTGATAGCCTTCTTGAATGTTTGAACGAACCTCTCGGCCAATCCATTAGTGGCCGGATGATATGGGGCGGATGTGTAATGCTTAACACCATTGTTCTTTAAGAACCTCCGGAAATCTTCAGACACAAACTGTGGTCCATTGTCAGAGCAAATCTGTTCAGGCAGCCCATTTCTGGCGAATATGGTTCATAAGGCTGTGATAGTTTTTTCTGTGGTGGTTGATGACATTTTTATTACCTCTGGCCACTTTGAATGTGCATCCACCGCAATTAAAAACATCGAGTCCATAAATGGACCAGCAAAATCAATGTGCACCCTTTGCCATGGAGATGAGGGCCACTCCCATGGATGTAGAGGGGCTTGTGGTGGGGCGTTTTGGACCTTCTGGCATCCTGTACAGCTCTTGGTCATCTCTTCGATTTCTCTATCGATTCCCGGCCACCACACAAACGCTCTGGCTAAGTTCTTCATTTTTACCCCTCCCAAATGACCCTCATGAAGCTCATTGAGCACTCTATCCTTCAATTTGGGTGGAATTACTACTCTGGATCAACACATCAAGGTTCCTCTGCACACTGACAGCTGTTCTCTTCTCGGCGAGAATGCTGGCAGCAGTGGTTCGCCATGTGCTGGCCATCCCTTCGCCGTTAAATCATAGACCCAGGAGAGTGTCGGGTCATTTCGTGTTTCCTTTTCTATGTTTGCATTCGTCACAGGGAGACATTCAACTATGGTCGAGTGGAATATCTCCACTGGATCCACTGCACGTTCTTCTTCCACCGTCGGCAACGGTAGGCACGACAATCCATCAGCATTCCCATGCTGTTTAGTTCCTTTGTACTCGATGTCATATTGGTGTGCCCCTAGGAAAAGGGACCACCTCTGTAGCCGTTGTGCTGTCATTATCGGTACGCCCTTCTGAGGGTTGAAAATGGAGACAAGAGGTTGATGATCAGTAAGTAGAGTAAATTTCTGACCGTGCAGGTAGTGATTGAACTCCTTCACCCCCCACACCAGGCTGAGGGCCTCTCTGTCAATCTGGGCATAGTTACGCTCGGCTGAAGTTAACGAGCGTGATGCAAAAGCTATCGGCCTCTCTGAACCATCAAGGAATTTATGTGACAGTACCGCCCCAATGCCGTAGGGGGACGCAGCACACGCCAGTCTTATCGATAGTGATGTGTTGTAGTGAGCCAATACTTCTCTTGAAGTGATTAGGTCCTTACTCTTCTGAAAGGCCCGCTTACATTCATCGCTCCATTTCCATGCTACTCCCGTTTGTAGTAGGGCGTTCAGTGGGTGCAGAATTGTGGACAAATTCGGCAAAAACTTATGGTAGTAATTCACCAATCCGAGGTATGACCTCAGTTGCGACACATTTTCAGGGGCTGGAGCCTTAATTACTGCTTCAATTTTGTCAGGGGACTTATGTAACCCCTCTTCATCAATCACGTGGCCACAATACGATATCTGTTTCTTTAAAAACTCGCACTTGGGGCGATTGGCTCGTAGCCCATGTTCACGTAGTCTAGTGAGCACCTGGTCTAGGTTGGCAAGGTGTTCACTGTCATCTTCACCTGTCACTAGGATGTCGTCCAAGTAACACTGAGTCCCCGGAATTCCTTGCAGGACTTGTTCCATCGCTCTTTGCCATATCACCGGAGCTGATGCTACTCCGAATACCAGTCGATTATACTGGTAAAGACCTTTGTGAGTGTTTATCGTGAGATACTTCCTAGAGGATTCTTCAACCTCCATCTGCAAATATGCTTGTGCTAGGTCAATTTTTGTAAAACGCTTCCCTCCAGATAGTGAGGCAAAGATATCTTCTATCCTTGGAAGAGGATATTGTACTGTGTGAAGGACTGGGTTCACCGTCACCTTGAAGTCCCCACAGATGTGAACCTTCCTTGGCTCCTCAGACTTATTGTTTAACGTTTTCTTCATGACAGGAACGATAGGTGTCGCCCACTTGCTCCAGTCTACCTTAGATAACACGCCTGCATTCTCCAGATTCTCCAGCTCTGCCTCGACGGCTGGGCGAATTGCATATGGTACCGGTCTTGCTTTGAAAAACTTGGGAATTGCATTCTCTTCTATTTTTATCGAGGCGGTTACGCCTTTAAGAGTTCCCAGTTCTTGTTGAAATACCTCTTTGGCGTCAGCTAAGATTGTTGACAATCGTCCAGGAGTGACGTCGTCATCCTTTTTACCAGCCACCGTCAGTGCCTGAATGGAGTGCCAGTCTAAACTTATCTTTCTGATCCACTCACATCCCAATAACGGTGGTCCACCATCTTGCAGTATGTACAGATACAATTTCTGTCTCTCCTTGCCGTTGTATTCGACAGGCACCCTTATTTTTCCTCTGGGGTATACTTTTTGCCCCGTATACATCTTCAAGACAATGGCTGTCTCTTTCAAGGGTATGTGTGAGAATAGCCGCTCGTAGTCTCGTCGATTCATGACGGTTAGAGCTGATCCTGTATCCAATTCCATTTTGACTTGGGACCCTGCTATCGTGAGGGTGACCCAAATGGTTTGGTGATCCTCTTTTGCGATTATGTTGTGAAGTTTGAGACAGCTTAGTCTCTTGTTCCCGGATTCACTATCGCTCATCTGGTCTTCGGAACTACTGTCTGTCATCTTTTGTACTTTCCTGTACGGTTCCTTAGTAGCCTTTTTGTTGTCGTCGGTCTTCTTCCCAGACCTGCAAACTCGTGCAATGTGTCCCATCTTTCCGCATTGCCTGCATATTTTGTCCTTGGACCAGCAGTCCTTCTGGTCATGGGTTGTTCTGCCGCAGCGATAACATTTTGCAAATCCCCATGTCATTTCGTGGGTGCCGTATTCCTGTGGCTTTTGCTGTATTTCCGCAGCTCCCCTTGCTGCTGCTTCATACGATACTGCCACGCTGAAAGCCTTATCTAGCGTCAGCTCTTTCTCTGAGAGTAACCTCTTCTGGGTTCCTTCACTCAGGAGTCCACAGACAAATTTGTCCCGTAAGGTATCTGCCAGCCCTGCTCCGAACTGGCAGTGCTTTGATAGCTTGCGTAGTTCCGTAAGGTAATCAGCATTACTCTCATCTTTATGCTGATTTCTCCTGTGGAATTTAAATCTTTCTGCTATCAGCAGCGGTGTAGGATTTAGGTGTTCCTGTAGGATAGCAACAATTTCGTTAAAACTCTTTGCCTTCGGTTTGGCTGGAGTAATCAGGTTTAGCAGTACCGATGCCTTTTTCTCATCGGCTACTTCGTTTGCCTCTCAATATACCTCGACTCTTTCCACATACGTGGTCCAGTCTTCTATTGCATTATCGAAGGCAGTGATATTGCCAGTCTTCGGCATCTTGGAAATCTAAAATGGCGCCTCCCGTGCTTTGCCTTCTTCCCCGATTTAACAAAATGGCACCTCCCGCGCTTTGCCTTCTTCCCCGCTGGATTAAGATGGCGCCTCCCGCGCTTTCTGTCTCCGCCGCTGTTGCTAGCGCTGTTGCTGGCGTTTTATGCCTTGATGGTGACACCCTATGGTCTTCGCGCACTTCCCCCCGCGCTGCTGCTAACGCCGCTCTCCGCGGTTCCCGTGTCAAACTGCAGCTCCTCGCGGCTTTCTGCGCGTTTAATTTTTATTATTTCCCCGTCGTCGGAACAACCCTGCGGGACTCTTGCCTCCCTCTTCTCGGGTCTGTAAGCTGCCCGGCTTCGTAGCACCGGCCGCGCCCTGTGTGCTCCACCCTCTCTCTCTCTCCTCTTCCCGACAACGCTGCTCGGCCCCGTTGCAAAGCCACCCACTCGAGCTCTAGACCATCGCAGCCCAGGAAGGATCAGTGTACTACCTGCCACCAGCCCGATTAGCTGAAGCACCATCGACAGGATAACCAAGCCCCGCTCTCGACAGCCTCTCCTGCAAATCTTCAACTCCGCTGACTCAGAGGCGGATGTCCACGGTCGACGCCCGTTTCTCCTGTTTCTTTCTTCCTTCTGGCCTCGACCTCTGATAACTTCGCTTCAGGGATGGATCCCCATGAGGTGGTGCAGACTGTAGGTAAGTTCGTATCTGCTCGTCGCCAGTATTATGTCCATGTATAATTGAGACACGGACTGCAGGAGTTGGTTATAACAGGTCTTTACTGAATGGAGGCAACCTGGAACTACTATGCAAATGTTACTACACAGGCTTATATACAGGGGTGGTCACTACTGGTACTGCAGTATACAGGGGCTGCAGAATATAGTTCCTTCTACAAAGTACATACACTACACCCTTGATCCCCTTAGCCTTAAGAAATATGATGTGGCAAGCCAGATTGTACAGGCGATGCCAGATGGCATAGCTGCACAGAATGTTTGAGAACTCTGAGATACGACCTGTTTAGTTCCCCAGTCCTGATTCGTTCACTTGCAGCTTACCGCCATGAAACAAGCAACTGATAGGCTCTGCAAAAGACTAGGCAAGACCAACAAACTATTCATGAGATATGTTGAAAAAAATAATACGTCGTTACCTTTGTTGTTATTATATACAAAATAAATTCTTGCCTTTTTGTAACTCCACTTTCCATTTGTCTTCTTCATAGATAACTTAATGGCCTGGATTTTCCGGGGCCTATGACTGCCTACATGTACGTACACTACCGTAAGTGCCCCACAAGTTCCGGGTTTCTGCGTGCGATGCGTGTGCGCTAAAACCCGGAACTTGTGATCTGTCAAGCTTCAGCTTCACAGATCATCCGTTTCCCCTTGAAATGGACATTCGCTGGTGGAGAGTTGGGCTACAGCTACTGTCCAGCGAATGCCCACCAAACTCTTACGCTTGGCAAAGTTTAAATAAATATTAAAATAATTAAAAAAAAATTATTTAAACATAAAAAAACCTTTAAATTTAGTTCAGGTTATTTATCCGTGTTTATTTATTTATTTATTAATCCGTGTCTTTCTAAATGGAGATTTATCCTGTCCCTCAGAACTTTATCCAATAATTTTCCCACCACCGAGGTTAGGTTGACTAGCCTGTAATTACTTGATCTATCCCTTTCTCCCCTTTTAAACAAGTTACAACGCTAGCAGTCCTCCAGCACTACACCTGTAGCCAGAGAGGATTGGAAAATGATGGTCAGAGCCTCTGCTATTTCCTTTTTTGCTTCTCTTAACAGCCTGGGATGCATTTAATCTGGGCCTGGGGATTTATCCACTTTCAAAGCTGCTTAGCCCCTTAATACTTCCTCTCTCACTATGTTTATTTCATTTAATATTTCACACTCCTCTTCCCTGATTGCAATGTTTGCATCGCCCCTCTCTTTTGTGAAAACAGATGCAAAGTATTCATTAAGAACCATACCCACGTCTTCCACTTCCATACACAGATTACCTTTATGGTCTCTAATAGGCCCTACTCTTTCTTTAGTTATCCTCTTGTTCTTAATGTATTTATAAAACATCTTTGGATTTTCCTTGATTTTACTTGCCAAAATTTTTTCATGCTCTCTCTCTTTGCTTTCCTAATTTCCTTTTTAATTGCACCCCTGCACTTTCTATACTCCTCTAGAGTTTCTGCAGTATTGAGTCCTTGCTATCTGTCAAAAGCCTCCCTTTTTTTCTTTATCCTACCCTGTATGTCGCTTGACATCCAGGGGCTCTAGATTTGTTAGCCCCTCCCTTTTTCTTTAAGGGAACATACTTGCTCTGAACCCTCGGGATCTCCTCCTTGAATGCCTCCCACTGCTCTGACACTGATTTACCTTCAAGTAGCTGTTTCCAGTCCACTTTGGCTAAATCCCATCTCAGCTTAGCAAAATTAGCTTTTCCCCAATTGAGAACTTTTATTCCTGGTCTATCTTTGTCCTTTTTCATAACTACCCTAAATCTAACTGAATTATGATCACTAGCACCAAAATGCTCTCCCACTGATACCGCTTTCACCTGCCCAGCTTAATTCCTTAAAACTAAGTCCAGAACCGCCCCCTCCCTTGTTGGGCTTGTTACATACTGGCTAAAAAAGTTCTCCTGAATGCATTTTAGGAATTTTGCGTCCTCTATACCTTTCACACTAATTTTATCCCAGTTTATATTAGTGTAGTTGAAATCCCCAACTATTACTGCCCTATAGATTTTGCACTTCTCAGAAATTTGCCTACATGTTTGCTCTTCTATTTCCCTCTGGCTGTTTGGGGGTCTATAGAACACACCCAGCAGTGTGATTGCCCCTTTTTTGTTCTTCAATTCAACCCATATGGCCTCATTTGATGATCCTGCTCACATATCATCCCTCTTCAGCACGGATTTGTTAAGGGAAGGTCGTGTCTGACTAACTTGATTGAATTTTTTGTGGAGGTAACAAGGAGGGTCAATGAGGGTAGTGCATTTGATGTAGTGTATATGGATTTTAGCAAGGCTTTTGATAAGGTCCCACATGGCAGACTGGTCACAAAAGTAAAAGCCCATGGGATCCAGGGCAACGTGGCAAGTTGGATCCAAAATTGGCTCAGAGGCAGGAAGAAAAAGGTAATGGTTGATGGATGTTTTTGCGACTGGGAGGTTGTTTCCAGTGGGGTTCCACAGGGCTCAGTACTAGGTCCCTTGCTTTTTGTGGTATATCAATGATTTAGACTTGAATGTAGGGGGTATGATTAAGAAGTTTGCAGATGATATTAAAATCGGCTGTGTGGTTGATAATGAAGAAGAAAGCTGTAGATTGCAGGAAGATATCAATGAAATGGTCAGGTGGCCAGCACAGTGGCAAATGGAATTCAATCCAGAGAAGTGTGAGGTAATGCATTTGGAGAGGGCTAACAAGGCAAGGGAATACAAGAGCAGGGAGGTTATGCTTGAACTGTATAAAACACTAGTTAGGCCACAGCTAGAGTACTGCGTGCAGTTCTGGTCACCACATTACAGGAAAGATGTGATTGCACTATGGAGGGTGCAGAGGAGATTTACGAGGATGTGGCCTGGACTGGAGAAATTTAGCTACGAGGAAAGATTGGATAGACTGGTGTTGTTTTCTTTGGAACAGAGGAGGCTGAGGGGAGAACTTATTGAGGTGTATAAAATTCTGAGGGGCCTAAATAGAGTGGACAGGAAGGACCTATTTCCCTTAGAAGAGGAGTCAACAACCAGGGGGCATAGATTTAAAGTAATTGGTAGGAGATTTAGAGGGGATTTGAGGGGAAATTTCTTCACCCAGAGGGCGGTGGGGGTCTGGAACTCACTGCCTGAAAGGGTGGTAGAGGCAGAGACCCTCATAACATTTAAAAAGTACTTGGATATGCACTTGAAGTGCTGTAACCTACAGGGCTACAGACCAAGAGCTGGAAAGTGGGATTAGGCTGGAATGGCCTCCTTCCGTGCTGTAAATTTCTATGATTCTATTCTATTTTTGCCCCTTTAAAATGTTTAAATTTATTTTTCAAAAATTAAATTTTTGTTTTAAATGTTTAATTAGATTGTATTTTAATTAATTTTGAACATGTAATGATTTATTTTTGCTTAATTGGTGTGTAATTGTGTTTTTTAGGAGATTCCTATTCATGCTTATGGGGATTCTGTATGTAAATGGATTACCCATAAGCATAATGGGGATCCCCCTTTCTAATTGGTTGGCCTGGCCCACGTGATCCCAGGGACGCCTACGAACCGCATGTGCCCCTGGAATACGTGGGCCTTTACGCATGCGTACGTGTAGAGGCCCAGGAGCGCAAGTGTTTGAACCTCCGTGACCATCAGGTAGGTTTGTATTTTTCTTGCGGTTCGGAGGCACCCGCCCGCGGGAAGCCTCCCACCACAAATTCATGCCCAATAATATTCTTTTAAATAAAAATGATATCTCATTCCTGAGAGGGTTTTAAGGTTGTGAGATGCTGTCTAGTGCAAGAGTTTCTCAACCTTTTTGCTTCTGTGGCCCCTCTCCTGTGTTATAAACATTTCGTGGATCCCCTGTAACACAACACAAGTGTTTCTTCTGTATAAAAATTAGTTATTAGTTATTAATATTACACCTTACATAAAGAAGAATTTATTAAGCCCTAAATTTACATAACAAAATACTGCAGATGCTGGAAATCTGAAATAAAAACAGAAAATGCTGGAAATACTTAGCAGGTCAGGCAGCATCTGTGGAGAGAGAAACAGAGTTAACGTTTCCAGTTTGACGAAAGGTCATTGACCTGAAATGTTAACTCTGTTTCTTTTTTCACAGACGTTGCCTGACCTGCTGAGTATTTCCAGCATTTTCTGTTTTTATCCTAAATTTACATGATGTGCCCATTTGCTGCCCAAGGTCTCCTCCACCCCATCAACCATTTGCTTAACAGGAAATGAACCAGGGACAACAAGCACAGGGCTCACTCCAGGCTCGTTCTGTGCACACTCGCTTGGACTGGACTAAAATTCCAGGTCCTCCATTTCAGGAACAGAACTTCCCTCTTATTTCAATACCAAACCCTAACAAGGCGGTGAAAGCCAGCTATTTAAATTAACAGCACCAGTTATGGCTAAGGAGGATGGCACATGAAAGAAATGGAGAAATAAACAGGGCCCTGAGCAACTTTACCCACCTGACCTCGTCACGATAAATCCTTTAGTGACAAAGGCAGCCCCCTCCTTCCTTCTCCCCAACCCTTTCACAAATAGTCAGCGGTATCTGAAAAGACACGAGCACCCAGATTAGGCCTCACTGTCCACCAGAGAAGCACATGGCCATGAATATAAAGCTCCAAGTCTGAGGTACGAGGAAAATCGTGATAACGCCTTCAACTTATTTTATTAACTCAGACTGACGGCATTGAAGGAGAGAGTCACACCGGATCCACAGGCTCAGAGACTGGAAAGTCTCCTTCTTTCCTTTCCCCCCACCCCCCTCCCACCCCCTCCCACAAGGCCGCGTGGCATGCGTATTCTCTCCATTGACCGCGCTCTTTCCAAATTGACACAGGGTGGCTCCGCACGAGGGGAAAGAAAAGGTTTGAAAGGAAGGCTCACGCTACCTCGGCCGTGCAACACCGGACTAATTCGTGGATGGCCCCACCCCCAACTCAGGTTTTAATCCCCTGGAAGGGAAGTTATAACTTCCACTATTTTATTTAATAGTTAAAAGCAGAGAGTGGTTTATGAACGTGGAAGCGATTAGGGCTGGAACAAAAAAATACATCCTGTGGTAAACCACTGTTATACCTGCCTGTGTGGGTGTTTGTATTCCACTGTGTACATGTCTGTACATGCCTCGGCTGACTCCTCCCACGAGTCCAGGTATAAAGGTGACTGCTCCACAGTCCCTCTGTATTCTGGACTGGTCGACCACTCGAGGCACACCTTCATTCTCTTGTTAATAAAAGCCTGTTAGTTACTCGCTTAACCTCAGTCTTTTGAGTAATTGATAGCGCCTCAATTTTATTAACAAGATTTTTTTATAATGGAGAAGATCCTCACACCAGCATGCCTGGACTTAGACCATCGGGAGGCGGACGCATCCACCAAGTTTGCTCACTGGCTTAGGTGCTTTGAAAGATTCCTGATCGCCTCCGCTGCAACGGTCAAATCGGATGAGGACAAATTGGATGTCCTGACCTCCAAAGTGAACCACCGAGCGTACTCGGTCATCCAGGACGCGACCTCGTACACGGCTGCTCTCAAGCTCCTCAAGGACCAGTACACACGCTCAGTGAACGAGGTGTACGCCAGGCACCTCCTGGGGAGTCGTAAACAACAACCTGGGGAATCGACCGAGGAATACCTTCAGGCACTGTCTGTGCTTGGCCGGGCCTGTGGTTGTAAGGATGTAAAGGCCGCCGTGTACACAGAGGAACTTATCCGGGACGCTTTCGTAGCGGGCCACAGGTCCAATTACACCCGACAGCAACTGTTGGAGCAGAGTGACCTCGACCTCAACAAGGCCTCTGAACTCGCACTATCATTGGACGCAGCCTACCGGGGCATGGATGCCTACTCCTCTGCACCGTGGACGCCGCGGGGAACGACAGCCTGGGACACAGTAGGACCGTCTCATAGCGCCGTGCCACCCCAGCCACATCCCAGCAACGGCCCAACTACCGCAGCAGTGTCCCAAGGCCAGAAATGCTACTTCTGTGGCCAGGCCAAACACCCCAGAGTGCGCTGCCCGGCGAAAAATGCGATCTGCTCGGGCTGCGGGAAGAAGGGCACTACGCCAGCGTCTGCAGGGCCAAAGCCACCCCGAACCCCAGCAGCGCCGCGTGTGGGCTGTGCGGGCCGCCATCTTGGGCCTCCCCAGCCATGTGCGAACCACCGGAACAGCAGCCATTTTGGACGCCTCCAGCCACATGGGGATCATGGACGCCGCCATCTTGGACGCCAGCCGGGATGCAGCAGGCCCCCAACACCGCCTCATCTGATACCCGCAGCGACACACCGACCCCTACGCTGGCCTCCGTTACGCTGGACCAAGCGAGACCGCACCAACTGGCCCGGTGGACATTAAGGTAAATGGTCACGAAACAACCTGCCTTTTTGACTCTGGGAGCACGGAAAGCTTCATCCACCCCGACACGGTGCGGCGTTGCTCTCTCCCAGTCCTGCCTGCGCACCAGCGGATTTCTATGGCCTCCGAGTCCCAGTCGGCGGACATTGGTGGCTACTGCGTGGTGACACTCTTAGTAGACAGGACTGTGTATGATAATTTTAAACTTCTGGTCCTGCCCCACCTCTGCGCTGCCGTTCTACTGGGGTTAGATTTTCAGTGCCACCTTAAAAGTGTTACGATGGCGTACGGTGGACCCCTCCCCCCACTCACAGTCCGCAGCCAGCAGCTTCCAAACTGCCCGCCGCGCACCAGGTGCAACCTCTCCACACTCAGAGTCACCCCCCGCCCACTGTTTGCTAACCTCACCCCCGACTGTAAGCCCATCGCCACAAAGAGCAGGCGATACAGTGCCGGGGACAGGGTTTTCATTAAAACCGAAGTGGAGCGGCTCCTGAAGGAGGGGATTATTGAGGGCAGCACCAGCCCCTGGCGAGCCCAGGTTGTGGTCGTTAAGACCGGCGAGAAGCAGCGCCTGGTCATCGACTACAGCCAGACAATAAATCACTACACCCTGCTGGACGCTTACCAACTCCCCCGCATAGCTGATATGGTCAACCAGATCGCGCAGTACCGCGTCTTCTCGACCATTGACCTGAAATCAGCGTACCACCAGCTCCCTATCCGCCCTGAGGACCGCCAGTATACTGCCTTTGAGGCAAACGGCCGCCTCTATCACTTCCTTAGGGTTCCCTTTGGCGTCACCAACGGGGTCTCCGTCTTCCAAAGGGAGATGGACCGGATGGTCGATCAAAATGCGTTGCAGGCCACTTTCCCATATCTGGACAATGTGACCATCTGCGGCCATGACTTGCAGGACCATGACGCAAACCTCAAAAAATTCCTCTGCACCGCCCAACTCCTGAACCTGACGTATAACAAGGAGAAGTGCATATTCCGCACAACCCGCCTCGCCATCCTTGGCTGTGTTGTGGAACACGGAGTCATCGGTCCCGACCCCGACCGGATGCGTCCCCTTATGGAACTCCCACTGCCCCACTGCCTCAAGGCCCTGAAGAGGTGCCTAGGGTTTTTCTCCTATTACACCCAGTGGGTCCCCTACTATGCGGACAAGGCCCGTCCGCTGATCAAGTCCACCTCTTTTCCCTTGACGGCAGAGGCCCGCTTAGCCTTCCACCGTATCAAGGAAGACATTGCCAAAGCCACCATGCACGCAGTGGACGAATCCATCCCCTTCCAGGTGGAAAGCGACGCGTCCGACTTTGCCCTGGCCGCTACCCTTAATCAGGCGGGGAGACCCGTGGCCTTCTTTTCACGAACCCTCCAGGGCCCGGAGACCAGACACTCCGCTGTTGAGAAGGAGGCCCAGGCTATTGTGGAGGCTGTGCGTCATTGGAGGCACTACCTGGCCGGAAAACGATTTACCCTGCTCACTGACCAGCGTTCAGTTGCTTTTATGTTTAACAACAAGCAGAGGGGCAAAATCAAAAACGACAAGATCTTGAGGTGGAGAATCGAACTTTCCACCTACAATTACGAGATCTTGTACCGGCCCGGGAAGCTCAATGAACCCCCGGATGCTCTGTCGCGTGGCACCTGCGCCAGCGCACAGATCGATAGACTGCGGGCCCTCCACAATGACCTCTGCCACCCGGGGGTCACCAGATTCTTCCACTTCATCAAGGCCCGCAACCTGCCTTACTCCATTGAGGAGGTCAGGACCATGACCAGGAACTGCTAAGTCTGCGCTGAGTGCAAACCGCACTTTTATAGACCAGACAGGGCTCACCTGATAAAAGCCACTCGCCCCTTCGAGCGCCTGAGCGTTGATTTTAAAGGGCCTCTCCCCTCCTCCGACCGCAATGTGTACTTCGTCAACATTATTGATGAGTACTCCCGTTTCCCGTTCGCCATCCCCTGCCCGGACATGACCAGTGCCACGGCCATTAAATGTCTGAACGACCTCTTCACCCTGTTCGGTTTCCCCAGCTATATCCATAGCGACCGGGGCTCATCGTTTATGAGCGACGAACTCCGCCAGTACCTGCTCGCTAGGGGTATTGCCACAAGCAGGACCACCAGTTACAACCCCCGGGGGAACGGACAGGTGGAAAGAGAGAATGCGACAGTTTGGAAGGCCGCCCTGCTAGCCTTAAAGTCTAGGGGCCTTCCGACCTCCCGCTGGCAGGATGTGCTTCCCGATGCGCTCCACTCTATTCGGTCACTGCTCTGCACTGCCACTAACGCCACCCCTCAGGAGAAAATGTTTGTCTTCCCAAGGAAGTCCACATCGGGGACATCGCTACCGCCATGGCTGACGTCCCCAGGGCCGGTCCTACTGAGAAGACACGTGAGGACCCATAAAACGGACCCCCTGGTCGAGAGGGTCGACCTCCTCCACGCCAACCCCCAGTATGCTTACATTGCGTACCCGGACGGGCGGGAGGACACAGTCTCCATACGAGACCTCGCACCCTCGGGGGCCCCAGTAACCCACTACCCACTACCACCCCCCCCCACGATCCAATATCCTACCCCAGCAGACGGCACGCCTGGGCCCCGCGACCCGCCCGACACCCACGAGGACTACACACCAGTGCCCCAGCTTACACGGGACTCGATGCCGGAAGCTTCACTACCCCTGCCATCGCCACATCGATCACAGCGGCAGACAAGACCTCCGGAGAGACTCCAATACACAAACTTTTAATACACTTCACCCCGCCGGACTCATTTTTAAACAAGGGGTGAATGTGGTAAACCACTGTTATACCTGCCTGTGTGTGTGTTTGTATTCCACTGTGTACATGTCTGTACATGCCTCGGCTGACTCCTCCCACGAGTCCAGGTATAAAGGTGACTGCTCCACAGTCCCTCTGTATTCTGGACTGGTCAACCACTCGAGGCACACCTTCATTCTCTTGTTAATAAAAGCCTGTTAGTTACTCGCTTAACCTCAGTCTTTTGAGTAATTGATAGCGCCTCACATACCGAGATAAATACTGCTGTAAAGGTCAGTGACTTGTTTAAGCGTTCAAATAGTGTCCCAACAGTAAGAACCTAAATTGACTGCGCTTGTACAGTCGTTGTATAGCTGAGACTTGTCTCAGTATATAGGGGAGACTAATGATTTTATGCCATAGACATCAGTAGTCTCTACCCTATATATTGATGGGACAAACCAACTGGCAGAACCCCTGAAATCATCTCGCGGACCCCTAGGGTGCCACGGACCCCAGATTGAGAACTCCTGACCTCGTGTGCAGTCCTTTTACTTTCAATTTAGAGGCCTCACAAATGTGTGATGTGTGTTTTTATTAATTAGGGAATTAGTTTTATTGTTTGCAGGTAGACTTGGTTGACTGGACAACATCAACTACTCCAATGCAAGATGTCAGGGAGGGATAAACAGCTAAATAGTTGAATTCTATTTAGATAACCTGTGCTTCAGTACAAATGACAGTGAAATGTCGATTCACTTTGCAGATCATTCTGTGTTTCATTCAGGGTTGTCTGCTGAGCTGAGCGAGTTTTACATTGCCTTTCAGTGAAGGGCAGTTACTTCATGGAGGCCTTGCAAACTGATGCTATTTTCTTCTCTTCCTGGGTTCTTCATCATCATTATCATTGTCATTATAGCTATCACTGCCTTGGTCTTCATGTACTTGCTGGTGTGCAGTTCCTGCTGCCTGAATTATTTGAATGGAATATGCTTCTGTGAAGATGGTAGGCAGGCAAATTGCTTTCAGGCCTCTGGATGACTACACTGCAGGCATTCAGAACTGTGCAAAAGCAGCTCTTGGAGACTTGCCCCCCTGACATTACATCTATTCCTGTGGCAAAGTGCTTAACCTGTACTTAATGGGGGTGATTTTCATTCAGAAGTCGGGAAGGAGGTGGGACTACAACTTTCGGGGTTGTAGTCCCGCCTCCATCGAGATGCGGCCAATCCATGCGATTTTAATTTGATTGACCTTGTTGAGCCCGCCCAGCGGTCAATGAAAATCAACCCCAATGTCTCCTCTGAAGGTCTGACTGAGATGTATCACATTGACATTTGTTTCCAGAATTGTGATACTGGTGCTGGAAAATGTATAATTTTTGCCACTGTCCACTGATATGTTTGGATAGTGCAGTGAGCATCACAAAATACCTTGGGGGGGGTGGTGGGGGGCGGGGGGGGGGAAATTGGGTTGGTTTGCGCCTCTCGTTAGCATCCCTGGGGGGCACTAATGGGGCACAAATCCCCGAGCACCCGGGCGCAGCGCGGCGCTGCTAACGACTCCCGCGAAATTCAGCGGGAAGTTAGCGGCGGCGGTAGCAGGTAGTGCCCCGCGCCACCGATGAAGACGTCATCGCCATGCGCAGCATGCCGCTTGCACGCCGGCCACAATCTTTCCTTGCACCCCCTGACCTACCACCGCACGATATGTCCGACAGGATCGGGGGATGGTTTGGCAGCAGCGGCGGTGGCGCTACTTAAAGGGCAGGTGTCGGGCCCCTTTTACTTTTTTATGCAGGGTGCCGACCGTGATCGCTCAGCCCGGCACTCAAGAGGACTGTTTTCCTGGCACCCCGCTCCCTGGTGGTCTAGCAGGGCTTCGGTGCGTGCAGCACTAGGCCCTTCCACTTTAATCAGGGAAGGAGGCCTGCAATGATGTGACGCTACGTGCTGCTGCACGTGGCGCGGCGGCACGTAGCCTTGTGAAATTCAGTTGTAGCGCCCCAAGCAGGAGGTGGAGTGCTTTCCAGTAGCGCCCCATCTCCTGCTTGGGGCACTACTACTGAATTTACGGCGGAGGGGCGCTAACTTTTTTGGGATGCTAAAATTAGCTCCCCGGCAACGTTAGGGCCCCAAAACTGGCGCCACCCAATTCTTCCCCCTTAAGTTTGTCCTGACTGAGATCTGTTATTTTCTAAGTATAGTGGTCATCATTTAAAACCTAGGCGGCAATTGGTTGATGACACTTGGAAACACAATAGAAAAAATGCTCCCAATTATTCACAAAAAACCCAAACAATCAGAACGCGGGTGAGCAACATCTGCAGGCCTATGTGTGCCTGTCACTGTATCAGGCCTCAAGCTGAAAAATTAATTATACAGACAAGTAGTTTTTATTCCATAGCCTTTTAAACCATGAAGAAGGCTGTGTAAAACCCAAAATTAGTTTAGCTGACATAAAATATGGCACAGATTTGATATGGATATTAACTACTAAGGACTCTTTTATTCTTTCTTTATTAGAGTTCTATTATAGAAACATAGAAGATAGGAGCAGGAGTAGGCCATTCGGCCCTTCGAGCCTGCTCCGTCTTTCAATGTGATCATGGCTGATCTTCCAAATTCAGTACCCTGTCCCTGCCTTTTCCCCATATCCCTTGATCCCTTCAGCCTCAAGAAACATATCCAACTCTTTCTTGAATATATTTAATGAACTGGCCTCCACCGCCCTCTGTGGCAGAGAATTCCACAGGTTCACCACTCTCTGGGTGAAGAAATTCTTCCTCATTTCAGTCCTAAATGGCTTACCCCTTATCCTTAGACTATGACCCCTGGTTCTGGACTCCCCGGCCATCAGAAACATCCTTCCTGCATCCAGTCTGTCCAGACCTGACAGAATTTTATAGGTTTCGATGAGATCCCCTCTCAATCTTCTAAACTCCAGTGAGTATAAGCCCAATCGACACAACCTCTCCTCATACGTCATTCCTGCCATCCCAGGTATCAGCCTGGTGAATCTTCGCTGCACTCCCTCCATGGCAAGAACGTCCTTCCTCAGGTATGGTGACCAAAACTGCACACAATACTCAAGGTGCGGTCTCACCAAGGCCCTGTACAACTGCAGCAAGACATCCTTGTTCCTGTACTCGAACCCTCTTGCTACGAAGGCCAACATACCATTTGCCTTCTTAACCGCCTGCTGCACCTGCATGCTTACCTTCAGCGACTGGTGCACAAGGACACCCAGGTCTCTTTGCACTTCCCCTTCTCCCAATCTATTGCCATTCAAATAATAATCTGCCTTCCTGTTTTTGCCACCAAAGTGGATAACCTCACATTTATCCACATTATAGTGCATTTGCCATGTTTCTGCCCAATCACCCAACCTGTCCAAATCGTACTGGAGTTTCCCGACATCCTCCTCGCAGCTTACCCTCCCACCCAGCTTTGTGTCATCTGCAAATTTGGAGATATTACATCCTATTCCCTCGTCCAGATCATTAATATATATTGTGAACAGCTGGGGTCCTAGGACCGATCCTTGCGGTACCCCACTAGTCACTGCCTGCCACTCGGAAAATGACCCGTTTATTCCAACTCTTTGCTTTCTGTCCGCCAACCAGTTCTCTATCCAAGTTAATACCTTGCCCCCAATCCCATGTGCCTTAATTTTGCACGCTAATCTCTTGTGTGGGACCTTATCGAAAGCCTTCTGAAAGTCCAAATACACCACATCCACTGGTTCTCCCTTATCTATTTTACCTATTATATTTCTACTTTACAAACCTACCTCATCAGATACATCTATAAACCCTAATTTTGTAGGGCTCTGCACAGCTAGCAGAGACTCACTGGGGTTGTGAAATCAGATGCGCGCAATTTGCATCTCGCTGCATTTTGTGAACCGAGAAAAATGGCAAACAACAGGAAGCTGTGCTAGTCAATGGTCAATGCCAGCCTCATTGTAAATATGGTAATTATATTAATTGAACTTACACTGAATCTCACATTCGTCTAACACATTCCACCCCTGCCACTCACCTCATCCATATCAAAAGGGCATGTGACCAATACACTGGCCTAGCTTTCTGACGTTAGTATTTTAAAACTAGTGCAGTAATAAGGGAGTGCTGCATTGTCAGAGGTGCTATCTTTCAGATGGCATATTAAGCCTAGACCCCAACTGCCTGGAGTGTGTGCCTAGTTCTTGTTACCACTAATGTCTCCCATTGGTGCTAGTGTGTGAATACATGTGTTTGTAACCCTGACCTGGCACATCTCTTTAGTTCTACCTCAGTAAGTGGCACGTGAGGTGGCTGGCTGTGTTGTTGCTGTTGAAACCTTCTGGACTGAGGTAGTCCTCATCTCACAGTAGTTAAGTCCTGAGTTGGACCTGCCGCAGGCTGCACTCCTTGTGATGCTGCATACACTCCATGGTGGACCGCAGTGCTGTCAAATGGCCCTTCATGCTGCTGATGGGCTCCTCTACCCAAGCTGTCATCTAGAGTGCACTGACCAATACAGCCCCCAATGCTTGATACCCTGTGAGCATCTTTTTCTTGAATGCAGTGCCAGTGAGCTGTAAATCCCCAAGCTCTTCAGCTGAGAAGGACTACCTCCTGATCCTCCAGTTGCCAACATCTTCTTCCTCATGTGCCACCACCATGGTTTTTTCTGTCCAATCACCATGCCTTTCTAAGCTGCAAGAGGCGGCCTTCTCAAATTTGAACAGTCATCAGAGCATCCAAGCAGGAAGCAAACTTCTCTTATCACCTCTACTGCAAAAGTCTCTGAAGCTGCCATAGGCTCCTGGATGAACTTCAGTCCTGCAAAGCCAGCCAACATAGTACTGCAAATGCAGGCAGTGAACTCTTTTTTGCCACAGCCTCGCAAAAATTTGATACGCTGCCAGCATCTTTCTTTTAAAATAGGACCTGTGAGATCTGAATCCCCAGGCTCTTCAGCTGAGGGGTGATGCACATTGACCCTCACCTTCCACCCCAGCTACTTCTGCACACCCGTGCTCTGTTTGTCACCCAGTGTACTATCTTCTGGCTCATTGTCTAATTCTTCAGGATGGATGATTCTAAACTGGTGCTTGTTAGTGATGTCATGTGTTCTGAAGTGTTTGCAGGGTCGAACGCACTTGGGCCTGGCTCATCTTCTTCAGACACATCTAGAGGAAGAAAAGAATTTGGAAGGGATTACTGAAGAGAAGAGTTCATGGCCCAGATCTTCTGCTTTTTATCCATCTATTTCAAGGCGGACAGGAGCAGCTAATGTTCCACTGGCTCCTGACTTCCAGCACCACTTCTGGGATATTCCACCAAAGTAGCGGTGAATGTTCAATGCACCCACTTATATTTGGCGTGGGACATAGATATAAGGGAGAAGGAGAAAGAACTTGCATTTGAGAATCGGCCACCTGTTATGCAAACCGCCCGATCTTCCTCTTCATTGAACAATCAGGCTGGCCAATCCGCAATACCAGTTTTACACCCAGGTGGTAAGTTGAAAATCCACCCCATGTTGTTCAGTGGATACATGCAGCAAAAGCCATTGAGGCCTATTTTGACTTTTGGTGAGTGTGCTGGTCGGCTGCCCGTTCAGGCGGAGAAGAGGTCCTGGTGATTTGGAGGTCCCGGCCTCATTTAAATCTGGCAGGTGAGCTGCGGGGGGGGGCCAATCACTACTGCTCCTCCAGGGTCCACAGAAATAATTCGACACTTACCTTTGGCAGGCCTCTTTGGTTCCATTGCCTGTGGCGCTTGCTCTGCGCAGGCTCTGACCAGTTCCGACCTAAAGCGGTAATAAGAGTCCTATTTACATCGTAGGGCCTCGATTTCCATATTAAAAGTGGCCTATCGCCTGAAACAAGCAGGTGCTTTGGACACCCGGCAGTAGGCCCCTCTCAAAATGGAGCTGGCTGCATCGCGTTTTGAGGTCGTTACCGCCCTGTTAGCACCAGGCCAAGGCAGTCAAATTCGATCTAATCATGTGCACCTTAGAAATGGCTTTCCACCATGTCCTTTTGTAAGCGCATAGATTTATTCTATTAAGTTTTGATGCTCTTTATTTATCCATACCGTACTGCTATACCTTGATATTCCTCATATGACAGCCTCCTCTCCTAATGCTGCTGGAAGTTCAAGAGCTTATCCAGCATCAGAAGATCACTGCATGTTTCGATGCAAAAGATGATTAAGAGGAAAATCACAATGTAATTGTTTTCATGTTTTGTTGTTTTATTTAATCCTATCAAGTGGCAGTTCATATAATTTCTATTGTCTTGCCACTAATTGTAGAAGACATACACAGTACACAAAATCAGATACAGAATTAAAATGCAAGGAACATCGTAACAATGATTGAGCTGTAAATAATACACCTGTCTACTATTTTCCCAAATCAAAAATAAGCTGGACAGCTGACAGATGAAACCAATGTAATCATCAACCTCTCAGCCTACAATGTGACATTTTTAAGATTTGATTCAAGTTTTTTATGAGAATTTCCCCCAGCTGTGCTCAATCAACAGCCAAGAGCACCTTGCAGCCAATCAGCTTCATTATTCAAATGAGATTTGATTGATAAATAATTCATAAGTGTTATCATCCACAGAGAACACTTACACTATTGACAGCTCTATTACAGAAAGACTTTAATTTGAATAAAATAAAAGCTAACTACTAAAGTTAATGAATACTCCCTGGGATATCTTTAGCTCCAGGATATTTAGAGATAATTGCGCAACAATGTCTAACTATCAGCATAATCATATTTACATTTTAAAGATGTTGTTGCAATATATTTCTAAAATTACACTTTCAATTTGTTTATGCCACTGTTACAAACCAGAGTATGCCTTTTCCTGCCAAATACACGCAGTGAACCAAAATTAAACATTTAGTGGCCTAAAGATTAATTTTTATCAACTTAAAATTTCTCTTCTTAGATATGCAGATCCAAACTGGCTTAAAAAAGCATGCTATAAAGAGTTGGTGACAGATTCAAAGAACCAAAAAATGTTTCAAATATGAATCTAAATCTAAGATTCCACTTCATTTGACTTGCTCAAATCTACCGAGTAGCCCACCTGAATGCTGTGTGCGCACTCACTTTAAGTCATAACAAAACCTCTAGATATCACAAGAGCGTAATACCCAAGGCAAATTTATGAATTTTGGTGTCCCCATCAAGGTCCTTCATTCACTTTGAACCTGTGCAATTCTGAGGCTTTCTGCTTCTTATAGCAATGTTTCTCTCCGAGAACTTACTGTCAGTATTGGCATTGATCTAGGTTTAATACATAGAAATACACAGGAGTTACAACACATAAACAAGCCATTCAGCCCAACCAGTCTGTGTTGAAGTTGATGTGAGCAAATAGTTCTAATCACATTTATCCTCCCTGTTCCCATATCCCTTTATTCCCTTTTCCATCATCCACCTATCCAACCTAATCTAGAATGTTGATGTGGTGTATGTAACCGTTCCACCTTTAAGAGAACTATTTTAAGAGATGCACTACTTTATCTTGGCTGCTGTATACTGTAATACCGGTGGTGACCACACCGGTATATAAGTGCTGTGTAATGATTTATTGGGCAGTTCAGCCTGACCTTCGACTAAGTAAAGACCTGTTGAATTTATTCTTGTGGTCTGTGTGCAGTGATTCTTATTAACAATAATTAGAACACACAGACTTAACAGTGGCGATGATGACGATCTTACCCTGCGGCAGAGATATATCCAAGGCAGTTTAACGGGCGTCGAGAAGAGGCATCTGCCCTCATCATCCTGCTGAGAAAAGACTCGGGTCTGAAGAGCAAGGAAGAATCCTGACATGAAGCCTTCCGTCAGCAACAGGCAGTGATCATCCCTTCTACCACGGTGGTGGGTAAGCCGATCAGCGACGAGCAGCAAGTCGGCCACGTTGGCTGTGAAGTAGGGGAGGGAAAAACGGAGGATATAAGGGTGGAGAACTCGACCACGGCCGGGGAAAAGAGTCGGACAGAAGTCGGGGCCAGAGGCGCTGAGACTGGGGCAGCGTAAGGCACGGGAGCTACGGTGAATGCAAACGCAGCCGGTGTAAAAGACCGGGCTGCAAGCGGGCTGGGAGACGCAACAGCGTCGAGAGAGAGCTCGACCGTGACCGTGGAAAAAGGCCGGGCAGCTACCGAGGCCGCGAGGCGCGGGAGAAAATAAAAATAATTTTAAAAGACCGCGGAGAACTCAGCCGCAGCCGGGGGAAAGGACCGGACTGCAAGAGGGGCTGGGAGGCACGATTTGAGAACCGCTGGGGAGGGCGAACGCAGCAATACAGCAATCGCCATTACAGCCAGTGGGGGAGAAAGGCAAACGCGGGAAGCTGCCATTTTCATAGGCGGGGGAAGAAGACAAGCGCGGGAAACCGCCATTTTGAAAAAAAAAAAAAAAGAAAAATTTCTTTTTGTTTCTCAAGAAGATTGCGAGGATGCCTAAGCGTGGTAACATCAACGATTTCGATGCTGATGTTGAAGATTGGGCCACGTATGTAGAACGCATAGAGATTTATTGTAAGGCAAATAAAATATCAGATGAAGATAAAGCACTAACCTTACTAAACTCAATGGGTGCGAAGACATACGGGCTATTGAAGCATCTTCTATCACCAGCTAAACCGGCGGATCAGGCTTTCGCTAATATTGTTGCTGTCCTGAGAAATCATTTGAACCCCACACCGCTGATGTTAGCGGAACGATTTAAATTTTATGCGAGAACGCAACTGAAAGAGGAAAGCAACGCGGAGTATTTAATTGAACTGCGTAAGCTAGCGAAATACTGTCAGTTTGGGGAAAGACTGACAGAGGCACTGAGAGACAAATTCGTGTGTGGATTGTCGAAAGAAGGAACACAAAAGCGGCTGCTTGAAGAGAATGATCTTACACTTGATAAGGCTGTCACTATTGCAGCATCGCACGAAGCCGCAGCGAGAGGCACTGCGGAAATGCAGCTGAAGGCAGCGGTACTCAGCGTAGATCAAGTGGCTTTGGGTACAGCGAAATGTTATCGTTGTGGAAAGACAACACACGATCAGAACCAATGCTGGTTTAAAAATCAGGAATGTAGAAAATGTGGCAAGCTTGGTCACATAGCTAAAGTATGCCGGTCAGGAAAGAAGACCAGCAACAAAAAGTCACCGCAGGAAAAGTGCAGAAAGGTACATAAGGTGGCTGAGAAGAGTTCGGATGAACAGAATTCGGATTCAGACTCCAACAGCAAGGAACTGGGTAGTCTGAGAATTCACAATGTGAGTAAGGAAGCTGACCTACAAACTATCTGGGTCACACTTCAGATAGCAGGAGTCCAAGTGAAGATGGAATTGGACACCGGATCGGCGTTGACGGTCATGAATAAGCAAGATTACAAAAGGTTATTCACACATATTCCCTTACGGGATACGGAGATAGTATTGCAGACATACACGGGGCAAAGAGTATACCCCATCGGAAAGATAAAAGTCAAGGTGGTACACAAGGGCAAAGAACACCAAGGAATGGACTTATATGTACTACCTGAGGGAGGTCCACCACTTCTGGGACGGGAGTGGATCAGGAAAATAAATATGGACTGGCACTCCCTAAAAGCAATAACGGTAGATTCTGGAAAAAAAAGATGTCAAACCTGAACGATTGTCCAGAATATTGGATGAGGCTAAAGAGGTGTTCCAACAGGGACTGGGAACACTGAGAGGAATTAAGGCAAAAATCAAGATTGCAGAACATGCAAACCCAAAATTTTTCAAAGCCAGACCGGTACCTTATGCGATACGACCTGCTGTGGAAGCTGAGCTGGAAGGGCTAGAACGTTCAGGAGTACTGTCTAAGGTGGACTGGAGTGAGTGGGCCACGCCCATTGTTCCCGTCATGAAGCGTTCATCGAGTAACAAGCCAGGGGAACCGGGGAAGGTCCGCATCTGTGGAGACTTCAAGATCACGGTTAATCCGGTGCTTCACACGGTGCAATATCCGCTTCCGCAGATTGAGGATATCTTTGCTTCATTGTCTGGCGGGAAACACTTCACCAAGATAGACCTGGCGCAAGCGTACTTACAGATGGAAGTTGAGGAAGAGTCGCGCCAGTATCTCACGATCAACACGCACAGAGGCTTGTATCGATATAATAGACTGGTTTTTGGAGTGGCTTCGGCTCCAGCAATTTGGCAGAGGGCCATGGAGCAGGTATTACAGGGAATTCCAAGCACTCAATGTTACTTGGACGATATCCTGATTACAGGAGATGACGATGAGGAACACCTTGCAAATTTGAAACTGGTGCTCACCAGATTGAAGGAATATGGACTTCGAGTTAATCGCCAGAAATGTGAATTCTTTCAGAAACGGATCTCGCACTGTGGTCATGTCATTGACCAGGAGGGGCTGCACAAGTCACCTGACAAGATCGAAGCTGTTGTGAAGGCTCCCGCTCCGGAAAATGTATCCCAGTTGAGGTCGTTCCTAGGGTTGATTAACTATTACCATAAGTTTCTGCCAAATCTATCCACGGTGCTGCACCCGCTGAACGCTCTTTTGCAGAAAGAAGTACCATGGAAGTGGAGCGAGGAGTGTAAGAAGGCCTTTCGCAAAAGCAAGGCATTGATCACCTCAGAGGAAGTGTTGGCTCACTTCAACCCAACGCTACCTATTCGTTTAGCTTGTGATGCTTCTCCTTATGGTATTGGAGCAGTACTCTCACACAAGTTGCCAAATGGCTTGGAAAGGCCAGTCGCATTTGCATCCAGATCATTGACCTCCGCTGAGCGCAACTATGCTCAGATAGATAGGGAGGCTCTCAGCCTTGTGTGGGGAGTAAAGAAGTTTAATCATTACCTGCAGGGCCAGAAGTTTACACTGCTGACAGACCACCAGCCGTTGGTATCCATTTTTAACACTAAGAAGGGTGTTTCGTTGATGACAGCACAGAGGCTCCAGAGATGGTCCCTTTTCCTAGGGGCACATCAATATCAGATAGAATTCAAAGGTACAAAGCAGCATGGTAATGCTGATGGGCTGTCGCGCTTGCCACTACCTACTGAGGAGGAGGCACCAACGATTGACCCGGTGGAGTTATTTCACTCGACCATCATCGAATGTTTACCTGTCACCAATGCAAATATTGAAAGGGAGACTAGGAATGACCCGACACTGTCCCGGGTCTACGAATTGACAGTAAAGGGATGGCCAGCCCATGGTGATCCACTGTTACCGGCATTCTCAGCAAGACGAGAACAGCTGTCCATCTGTCAGGGAACATTGATGTATGGAACAAGGGTGATTATCCCTCCTAAGTTAAGAGAGAGAGTTCTAAAAGAACTACATGAAGGTCATCTGGGGGGAGTCAAGATGAAAAGCCTTGCTAGGGCTTATGTGTGGTGGCCGGGTATCGACCAACAGATAGAGGATCTGACGAAAAGCTGCTCAGGATGCCAAAAAGTCCAAAATGCACCTCCAATTGCACCGCTGCATCCATGGGAATGGCCTTCAACCCCATGGCAACGTGTACATATTGACTTTGCTGGTCCATTCATGGACTCCATGTTTTTAATTGCGGTGGACGCACATTCTAAATGGCCAGAAGTGATTAAAATGACTACCACTACCTCGGAGAAGACGATCGCGGCGCTAAGAACGATATTTGCAAGAAATGGATTGCCAGAGCAAATATGTTCAGACAACGGACCACAGTTCGTGTCAGAGGAATTCCAGAAATTCCTGAAGAAGAATGGGGTGAAACATTATACCTCTGCCCCATATCATCCAGCTACGAATGGGCTGGCCGAGAGGTTTGTACAGACGTTCAAAAAGGCAATAAAGGCCATGAGCGAAGATCAGATTCCACTGCAACACAAGGTGGACAATTTCCTACTGGCATATCGAAACGCCACCCATGCAACAACAAACCAAAGTCCTGCCATGATGTTCTATAACAGGAGGTTGCGGTCCAGGTTGGACTTGTTAAAACCAAATGTGCGGAGGGAAGTCGAAAACAAACAGTTCCAGCATATCAATAACAAGCCCACTCGGAGTTTTGAAATAGGACAACCGGTGTTAGCCAGGGACTATAAAAACGAGAAATGGCAATCTGGAACAATTCGGGCCAGACAAGGACCCCTGATGTACACAGTAGATGTTGGTGAAAACGTAATGCGACGTCATGCTGACCAACTGGTGGGATCGAGAACAAGGGTCGAGCCCATGGTTACGACAGAGACAACCGTGGAGGAAGTTAGTGAACCTGAAGCATCTACCTCAGAAGTGAATATACCTGATGATGATGTCCTATCCATAGGGGATCAACTAGATGAGTCACCCCAGCAACGAGAACCAGAGACCCCTGAAAGGCGTTATCCGTCTCGGATCAGGAGGCCTCCTCAGAGACTGAATCTGTGAACTGTTTTTACATGAAGTTGTGTATATATGTTATTATGTTATGTTAAATGGGGAATATATATTGTTAAGCTAAAAAGGGAGGATTGTGGTGTATGTAACCGTTCCACCTTTAAGAGAACTATTTTAAGAGATGCACTACTTTATCTTGGCTGCTGTATACTGTAATACCGGTGGTGACCACACCGGTATATAAGTGCTGTGTAATGATTTATTGGGCAGTTCAGCCTGACCTTCGACTAAGTAAAGACCTGTTGAATTTATTCTTGTGGTCTGTGTGCAGTGATTCTTATTAACAATAATTAGAACACACAGACTTAACAGTTGATATAATCTCTGCCTCAACCACGAACCCTGGAAATTCATTCCCTAGCCTCACAGCTGAATGTGTAAAGAAGCTTCTCCTTCCCTCTGTTCCAAAATTCTTGCATTTAAGTTGTATATATGGCCCCTCGTTCTTGACCCATCAACTACTGGAAACAGTCTGATTCGATCCACCCTATCCCATCCTTTCATAATTTTAAACAATTCTACCATATTCTACTGAACTGTTCTATTCATTGTTGTCTGACATAGTCATACGCACAGCATCATACCTTTCAGACAATGTCCCAGACTCCTCCATCACCATCCCTGGGTATATCCTGTCCCACTGGCAGGACGGACACACCAGAGGTGGCGCCACAGTGGTGTACAGTTGGGAGGGAGTGGCCCTGGAAGTTCTCAACATTGACTCAGGATTCTATGACGTCTCATGGCTTCAGGTTAAGCATGAGCAAGGAAACATCTTGCTGATTATCACCTACCACCCTCCCTCAGCTGATGAATCAGTACTCCTCCATGTTGAACACCACTTGGAAGAAGTACTGAGAGCAGCAAGGGCACAGAACATACTCTGGGTGGGGGACTTCAATGTGCATCACCAAGAGTGGCTCAAAAGCACAACTACTGACCAAACTGGTTGAGTCCTGAAGGACATAACTGCCAGACTGGCGTGCGGCAGATGGTGAGAGAACCAACAAGAGGGAAAAACCTACTTGACCTCATCATCACCAATCTACCTGTCGCAGATGCATCTGTCCATGACAGTATTGGTAGCAGTGACCGCTGCACAGTCCTTGTGGAGCCAAAGTCCCGTCTTCACACTGAGGACACCCTCCATCGTGTTGTGTGGCACTACCATTGTGCTAAATGGGATAGATTAAGAACAGAACTAGCAGCTCAAAATTGGGCATCCATGAGGCATTGTGGGCCATCAGCAGCAGCAGAATTGTATTCCACCACAATCTGTTACCTCATGGCCCGGCATATCCCTCACTCTACCATTACCATCAAGCCAGGCGACGAACGCTGGTTCAATGAGGAGTGCAAAAGAACATGCCAGGAGCAGCACCAGGCGTACCTAAAAATGCGGTGCCAACCTGGGGAAACTGCAACACAGGACTATATGCATGCTAAACAACAGAAGCAGAATGCTATAGACAGAGCTAAGCAATCCCACAATCAACGGATCAGATCAAAGCTCTCAAGTCCTGCCACATCCAGTCGTAAATGGTGGTGGACCATTAAACAACTAACGGGAGGAGGAGGCACCATGAACATCCTCATCCTCACTAACGGCGGAGCCCAGCACATGAGTGCAAAAGACAAGGCTGAAGCGCTTACAACCATCTTCAGCCAGATGTGCCAAGTGGATGATCCGTCTTGGCCTCCTCCTGAGGGCCTCACCATCACAGAAGCCAGTCTGCAGCTACTTCGGTCCACACCATGTGATATCAAGAAACGGCTGAGTGCACTGGATACAGCAAAGGCTATGGGCTCCAACAACATCCCGGCTGTTGTGCTGAAGACTTACGCTCCAGAACTAACCGCGCCTCTAGCCAAGCTGTTCCAGTACAGCTACAACATTGGCATCTACCCGACAATGTGGAAAACTGCTCAGGTATGTCCTGTCCACAAAAAGAAGGACAAATCCAATCCTGCCAATTACCGCTCCATCAGTCTATTCTCAGTCATCAGCAAAGAGATTGAAGATGTCGTTTACAGTGCGATCAAGCGGCACTTACACACCAATAACCTGCTCACTGATGCTCGGTTTGGGTTCTGCCAGGATTAATTGGCTCCAGACCTCATTACAGCCTTGGTCCAAACATGGACAAAAGAGCTGAATTCTAGAGGTGAGGTGAGAGTGACTGCCCTTGACATCAAGGCAGCATTTGACTGAGTGTGGCATCAAAGAGCCCTAGTAAAACTGAAGTCAATGGAAATCGGGGGGAAAACTCTCCACTGGCTGGAGTCATACCTAGCACAGAGGAAGATAGTTGTGGTTGTTGAAGGCCAATCCTCTCAGCCCCAGGACATCACGGTAGGAGTTCCTCAGGGCAGTGTCCTAGGCCTAACCATCTTCAGCTGCTTCATCAATGACCTTCCCTCTATCGTAAGATGAAAAGTGGGGATGTTCGCTGATGATTGCACAGTGTTCAGTGCCATTCACAACTCCTCAGATAATGAAGCAGTCCATGCCCGCATGCAGCTACACCTGGATGACATTCAGCCTTGGGCTGGTAAGTGGCAAACATTCGCGCCATAGAAGTGCCAGACAATGACTATATACAACAAGCGAGAGTCTAACCACCGCCCCTTGACATTTAATGGCACTGCCATCACTGAATCCCCCACCATCAACATCCTGGGGGTCACCACTGGCCAGAAACTTAACTGGACCAGCCACATAAATACTGTGGCTACAAGAACAGGTCAGAGGCTTGGTATTCTGCGCCGATTGTCTCACCTCCAGACTCCCCAAAGCCTTTCCATCATCTACAAGGCACAAGTCAGGAGTGTGATGGAATACTCTCTACTTGTCTGGATGAGTGCAGCTCCAACAACACTCAAGAAGCTCAACACCATCCAGGACAAAGCAACCTGCTTGATCGGCACCCCATCCACCACCTTAAACATTCACTCCCTCCACCACCGGTGCACTGTAGCTGCAGTGTGTACCATCTACCAGATGCACTGCAACAACTCGCCAAGGCTTCTTCGGTAGCACCTCCCAAACCCGCAACCTCTACCATCTAGAAGGACAAGGTCAGCAGGCGCATGGAAGCACCACCACCTCCAAGTTTCCCTCCAAGTCACTCACCATCCTGAATTGGAAATATATCGCCGCTCCTTCATCGTCGCTGGGTCAAAATCCTACAACTCCCTCCCTAACAGCACTGTGGGAGTACCTTCACCACACGGACTGCAGTGGTTCAAGAAGGCGGCTCATCACCACCTTCTCAAGGGCAATTAGGGATGGGCAATAAATGCTGGCCTTGCCAGCGACGCCCACATCCCAAGAACGAATAAAAAAAATATTGGAAGTCACCCATTGCTGTTGCAATAAAATTTGAAACCATATATCTTCCACCAGCTCAGATATTTCACTTGGCATTAATGACAAACAGAAATGCTTCATGGTAGAAGGGGCCAATTAAACTAATAATTAATGGGTAGAATCGTGTAAAAAAACAGATTTACAGTTTTTCAATAGTATGACTTTTATCTTCCCAATGTTATCCTCCATTATCCTGATGGTGCTGACTTTTGCTGGGTATAGTTTCATGGATCCCAATGCCCACCAGAACCTCACACAGATGCTCATTCTTCACACGTGAACTTAGGCATTCAGTGTTAATAGATATGTGACTGTGAAAGACATCACAACCAAGCCCGATCATGTTCCCACCTACCATCCAGACAAATGGGGCTGAATTTTGCCAGCGATCAGAGGGCGGGTTCGGAGGCAGGTCCGCTGTCAAATAGAAAAGCTGGACAGCAGGTAGGGAGCCTGCTGTCTACCCACCTCCACGCGAGTCTCCCAGGTGTCGGGTCTGTCAGCGCTGAGCAGACCTGACACCAAGTGGTGGGCGAGGCAATTGACATCATTAAATGGATTGTTAACATCCAATTAAGTGTTATTTTATGCCTACATTTCAATTCTACGTGCTCCCCCACATGTTACTCACTGCTCGGGGAACACGTCAGCTCAGCATGTCGTAAGTGGATTCAGCATTGAATTATCTCATGACCTGATAGCTGCCAAAGTTGTATAACAGATCCCATGTTACAGCTGTTCACTTTCAAAGCTCAGAAACTGTTGGTTACTGCATTTGGAAGACAGATTGAGCTTTCTGCGGCTTGCAAGAGTTTGGAGCCAACTCTCTATCCAGTGCCACCTCATTGGAACAACCTCTCTTACCATTGACAGATCGCTTCTGTCATCTCAAACTCAGCTGCCATCTATTCCATCAGCATCGTTGCCCTTGAAAATATCTCACCTTGGTCCTCAGAATCCCACCAAGATCAGCACCAACACCAGCATCACTGGGCACACCAACAGCAACAGCAACAACAACAGTCTTCTCCGCAATCAACTGATGCTGCACAGGACACAGGGCATCAGCACCCGACCACATTGTTACCCGGGACGCCAGGGATAGCCTCACCATGGCCAGATTTACTTCGCTTGACGCTGTACACCCTGGATGCCACATGATGCGCCAGGTTGGCACCACCCCACACCAACATTGTAAAGCATTTCTACAATACCCAAGCCATTCCTTTTGCATTCATCACCATTGCGGGGGATACTGTTATGTTCCAACATTCACTGCAACTCACTAAGCCACTTCCAAAGGTGCACACAAATCTGTCCAAGAAAGCAAAGTGCTGAAAATAAAGGTTTCAATGTTTGACAGCACATTACCAGAAACTTCACATGAACATTGGCTAAACCACCCAAGTGCCTGCCCTTGTGTGTTGTTAGTTGGTATGATTGGACTAGGATGAGGGTGAGTGTAAGGATGGGGAAGTGATAATGTAGATAGAGAGGGATGGGTGGAGGTGCAAGGTAAGTTGGTGTGAGTAAGGATAGGCAGGAGTAAGGTAGGGAAGGCAGAGTGATGTGGATGTGATGAGTGGTACAGCAGGATGAGGCTGAGTGTGGCTTGGCAGTAACGTTTCATGATCTACTGAGATCATCAAAAGGTTTGCGCCACTGCAGCCTGGTCCTCCTGACGACATCCCTGCTTGTGCCCTCCTGTGCAATGTGCAACCAGGCTGCATTGATCTCTTGGGGAGGTCTCTTCCACCCATTGGAAGGGAAGAGAACCTCCCTGCATGCTGTGACTCCCTCCATAAGCATATGGAAGGAGTTATGGGAGAGCCTGGGTGCAGCCGTGCACCTTTGTGCAGTGCTTGTCAGTGTTTGCAGCACCTCAATGCTGTAGAACACTGACAGCAGAACTGTCAAAATCAATTTGGACATGGCCCCTTTAAGGAAACCAGCTAATGACGCATCATCAAATGATGTCATCAGACCCGCTTCCTATTAATTGGCCGGGAACCTCGCAAGGTGGGCTTAACAAGCCCTATTAATGTAAAATCACTTGGGGAGTGCGGGCTGCAGAAGGCAGTGGGCTGGGGTCGTGACAACGACCCCGGTCCCGCTTCGGTCGGCGAAATCGCGGCCATGTTTTCAGTACGGATCATTGGACAGTAATTAGGAGCTGCAAACCTGGCTGATTGCTTCTTCGAGCCCAGGAGTACTGAGGCTAACTGTAGTATTCTAACTGCTCAGGCGCTATAAAAATGCAAAGCTTTCTTTTTAGTTGAGTTCAACTTTCACGACCTCAGGACGTCCCAAAGTGCTTTACAGCCAATGAAGTCCTTTTGAAGTATCGTCACTGTTTTAATGTGGGAAACGTGGCAGCCAATTTGCGCACAGCAATCTCCCACAAATAGCAATGAGATAATGACCAGAGAATCTATTTTAGTGATGTTGGTCGAGGGATAAACATTGGCCAGGATACCAAGGAGAATCCCCCTGCTCTTCTTCGCATAGTGTCATGGTATCTTTTACGTCCACCTGTGAGGGCAGGTGGGGCCTCGGTTTAACATCTCATCCAAAAGACGGCACCTCTGGCAGTGCAGCACTCCCTCAGCACTGCACTGGAATGTCAGACGAGATTTTTATGCTCAAGCCTCTGGATTAAGAAATAGGAGCAGGAATAGGCCACTTGTCCCTCGAGCCTGCTGCGCCATTCAATAAGATCATGGCTGATCTTGGGCTCAAAGCCACTTCCCCACCCGCTCCCCATAACCCTTCACTCCCTTATCTTGCAAAAATTTGTCTATCTCCACCTTAAATGTATTTAATAACCCAGCCTTCCTGGCTCTCTGGGGTAGAGAATTCCACAGATTTACGACCCTCTGAGAGAAGAAATTCCTCCTCATCTCAGTTCCAAAAGGACGATCCTTTATTCTAAAACTGTGCCCCCGCGTTCTAGATTTCCCCACAAGGTGAGACATCCTCTCTGCATCTACCTTGTCATGCCCCCTCAGTATCTTCGATGTTTCAATAAGATTACCTCTCATTCTTCTAAATTCCAATGAGTATAGGCCCAGCCTGGGGCTTCAATCCACAACTTTCTGACTCCGAGGTGCGTGTGCTACTAACTGAACCACGGCTGACACCGCGCAGCTGAGAACTAACTCAACACAGACTGGAGGTGAAACCTAGTGCCTTCTGATTTTACAGTACCAAACCACAGTCTGTATATCCCCACTGGGAGCTGCAGTTTTCAATGATAAATAAATTCTAACATTATACACTGTCAGTATTTAATCCTGGTTGAATTTGGATTTAATACTTGGCCCAGGAATGGACCGAACACAGGGGAAGAAAGAACTACAACGGAGGATAAAAATCACACCCAGGCATCACACAAAGTTAAAGGTACTACATAGGAATTGAGTTGAGTGTTATGTGCGATAAACTCTCAGGTTGGTGTGGTAATGTAATGGCTGCTTTTATTTCAGACTCCTTGGAACATTGCTCTAAAAATTCGAGAGCGACACAAAAGCTGCTGGTGCCACCACGCCTACGGGTTAATGGCTGCCGAAAATGATGGCGACAAAAGGGAGTGAAAAATTGCGTTGGGAACAAATGATTATTAACCCAGTGCTAAACTGACCATGTAACACCCTCCTGGTGGCGTTCATCCCAGCATCAGGCTCCAATGTAGCATCCACAAGCAGCGATGCAGCTTTTTACAGCCTCTGAAAGCGAGGCTGTGATTTTGCAAAGCATTGTGGGATGTTAAAAGGGCAATGCATTGTTGTCTTAAAAGGGCAATGCCTTCTGAAATGATAAAAATAAAAATGATGTAAAAATATTCCGTTTTCAGCCCTTACAGCTCAACTGCCTTCTGAAAAAAAATTAAATTTGAAAAGAATTCCCAGATGGGAGTCTTCACCGCTTAAAGCTGAATTCCCTTCCGCACCTACAAAAATGGGGAAAGTGCTTCAGCACTAATACAAATGGCTCAGCAAGCCAGGGAAGGGGCACCCAGGGACTCACAAGCAGCACTCCAGCTTTGTGCAGTGGGGTCAATACTGCAAGGGAAGTCCTCTACCCACAGGGGCCAGGAGGCCCTCCAGAAAGCATGATGTGGGGGGACCAGATCACCGAGGCCGTCACTGCCAGCAGTGTCGTCCCCAGGACCTGGCTCCAGTGCCCAAAGAAGCTTCATGACCTCAGGCCAATGGCTGAGCCCTTGGCCAGCGGTGGGTCTGAAAGGATACAAGATGCTGGTATCTTCATATGTTATCCTCCTTCTCGCATGCAGCTCTTGCTTTCCCACCCTCCCCTCACCATAACTCCACCCTTGTGCCTTCCTCATTTCACATGCCTAGGAAATGCAGCCTGCACAGCCAGTGATTGACCAAGAAGAGGGAGAGGAGAGTGAAGAAAAAAAAGAAACACTGTCACTCGATTTCACACTTCCAGCCACCAGTTCCTCAAGGTTGACCAGCAAGGCCATTTGCAACGTTCCCCCTACTGAAAGTCAGCAGCCTTCCACCAGCCATGCTGCAGCCACTGGAGTAGTACTGCATGACATCAGTAGGATAGGCAAAGGCACACACAAGACAGTCACTAAGAGAATGCATAAGGGTGATGAGTTGATTTCTTGATGTCATATTGGATGGATAGATGTATAAAGTTGGATTGGAAAGTTTGCTTTGTGGTGGCTTTTATTTTAGCATCACGGCCAAGAGGATGCTGTGATGTTCAGTAACAGAGGGAAGGTGAGGTGTGGGACAAATGTTGAAAGGGGAATTGGGGTTATGGTCACTGGTACCGCAGGCGGATGATTCCATCCCGGATATCCCGGCCAGAAAGGGGCTGTCTGGATTGCATCCTTTCTTCGGCTTCTTCCTCTTTGGCTTCCTCCTCTTCTGCTTCCTCCTCTTCTACTTCCCCCTCTTCAGATTCCTCCTCTTCCGCTTTTTTCTCTTCTGCGACTTCCCCTTCTGCGTCTTCCTCTTCCCTCTGCGAGCAGATGCTGTAAATCTTAAACAAAAGCAGAAAATGCTGGAAATACTCAGCAGGTCAAGCAGCATCTCGAGCTGAGACGTGAACTCTGTTTCTCTCTCCACAGATGCTGCCTGACCTGCTGAGTATTTATAGTATCTTCTGTCTTGTCAGAGGCCTTCCTTTACCATCTGAGGTCTTGCAAGCATCCAGTAGCACTCCTTGCACACTTAAAAAACTTTTTAAATGTATTGCAGCAAGCCAATACTTCAATAACATTTTAAAAAATCCAGTCGAGAAGCTTAAATGCAAACTTACCTGAAAGATGTGTGTGTCCATTTAAGAGGTGCTGACAGTGGCTCTGTCAGTCTACTGAACGCTGGGTTTTCATGGCGAGCTTAGGTCCCAGCGCTGAACTCAGCACTAAGGTCCAAGTTCGCTAAGGTGACGTTAAGTCAGCGTGTGATGTCACCCTCTTCCTAATTTACATTTGCACGGCCATCGCTTTTACCGGCAGCGCTACCGGCCCATGGAAAATGGCAGACGCTCTAGGACCTGTCACCAGCTGGTGAAAGAGCGGGGCCTGCCGTGTTTTCACAAAATTATGCCAGTAACGTGTGGGACAAATACCCAAATTTGTCTTTAGATATAACAAAACAATATAAGAGGAGACCCTGGTGTATCATTGCTACAATATGCTTACTCCCATCACGGGGCTCTCGAGTGTTCAATTACCAATATGCATATATAATATCTTTTACTTTTGCCCCTCAGAATTTCAAGGTGACAATAACCAGCTCCAAGTCTGAGCCAGGTAAACAGTTAAAACCCATAAATAAAGAAATTCATACAATAAAGTGATTTAAAAAAAAACATAGCACTCTCCTGGTAATACACAGGAAGAGAGATTCAGTTTTCGTAATCGATCTTTATAACCCTTCCACGGCAAACCATTCACCAAAACTAAAAATATAACAGCCCCAATCCGCTGTTCAATAACACCTACACTCCATTTTCCCACATTCCCACGGAAATCTTTCTCCCACGCAATATTGCTTCGAAGTTGGCAATCCAGTATTACCAAGTTTTCTTCTCAACACTGATGTTTCCAAGTCAGGTTTAAAAATATCGAAAGGAGTACGTAACTTTCTTCCAGTGAATAACTCAGAAGTTGTCATGCCGGTAATGGTATGAAGTGTCATACGTTAACTCAAAAGAAATACAGCTAATTTCTGATGCATGGTGCCAAGATCTTTTTTTTTTTAGAGAAGCTTTGAATGCACGAACAACCCATTCATTTTTCTCTATTTGACTGCGGGTGTCTGGGTGGAGCAGTAATATGAGATGGAGCTGAAATAACGGAAAAGTTGAGGTAACCAGCACTTCTAATCAGTATTATATTTAACAGCACTTTGTAATAATACTAAGCGACTTCCAAAAATAGGATGAGTACATTATTTGTTTTCAATAATGTTGCTTCAATCAAAATGTGAAAAAAGTGAATGAGATTCCCTTTTATTCACTAAATACTCCTGGTTATTTGTTATTAAACTTGAGTAGCATACATTGCATTTTAATCAGCGCATGAGTGAGCTTTTTAAAATAACAACTCTACACAATTTTATTATAACTTTTTCGGTACTCCTCATGACACTGTAAGTCTGGTAGATACCAAACGTGTTCACAATCATTGTATGCTTTTGTCCCTTTTAATTACATTCAGCATCAGTGCAGCATGAAAATTGAGGTCAGTGACACTACCTCTTGTAAATACCACTGCTCATCACTCTTTTCAAAGCTGTCAGTTTGGGAAGAAGTGCTGCTTCCCTTTTTAATTATACCAGTGTTATAGTGCATTGTTGCCTTTGCCCCTTATCCTTTGTACCCAAAGTAAAGTAAAATTATTGAAAGAAAGAAGAAAGACTTGCATTTATATAGCGCCTTTCACGACCTCAGGACACCCCAAAGCGCTTTACAGCCAATTAAGTACTTTTTGAAGTGTAGCCATTGTTGTAATGTAGAAAACGTGGCAGCCAATTTGCACACAGCAAGCTTCCACAAACAGCAATGTGATAATGTGATAATCTGTTTTGTAGTGATGTTGATTGAGGGTTAAATATTGGCCAGGAAACCAGGGATAACTCCCCTGCTCTTCTTCGAAATAGTGCCACGGGATCTTTTATGTCCACCTGAGAGAGCAGTCGGGGCCTCGGTTTAACATCTCCTCTGAAAGACGGCACCTCCCACAGTGCAGCACCCCCTCAGCACTGCATTGGAATGTCAGCCTAGACTTTTGTGCTCAACTGATTGCAAAGAAGAATGTCAAATTGTACACAAGCACATCCACAGGCACCTGATAGTATGTATTGTCCTTGCATATTTTTTATTGATCACTAAAGGACCCCTGAAATAAAAACAGAAAATGCTGGAAATACTCAGTAGGTCAGGCAGCATGTGTGGAGAGAGAAACAGAGTTAACGTTTCAGGTCGATGACCTTGCGTCAGAACTGGAAAAGGTTAGAGATGTAACAGGTTTTAAGCAAGTGCAGGGGCAGAGAAAAGGGGGAGGGGAGGAAAGAACAAAAGGAAAGGTCTGTGATAGGGTGGAGTGATTAAATGACAAAAAGTATGATAGTACTGTACAAAGCAAAAGGAAATGGTAATAGAACAAGTAAAGAAACAAAAGATGAGTCTAGAAGAGGTGTAAATGGGAATGGCAGAATCATCATAGTGAAAAAATAGGGGCAGAGGTTATGGTCTGAAATTGTTGAACTCGATGTTGAGCCCAGAAGGCTGTAAAATACCTCCTTTTGATTAGGCCCCTCGCCAAGCCCCCTCGCACGGACTAATCCCACCCGATTTAAAATCGGAGCCATTGAGTCGTTTATGAAGGTTATTTCTGATCCACTGCACAATATTATTTTCAGGCTATTCTGAAATTGTAAAGAGATGTCAGTTTTTATAATAACCAAAGAGCTAATGAAACCTATAAAGACCACTTTTATAAAGACATCAGATAGGGAGGTGAAAATTGAGATTAGAAGGGCTAAAAGAAGATAGTAAAGAAACCCCAGATAATTATAAAAGAAAATATTAAGCAATTTATAAGTATATAAAATTTAAAGGAACAGTTAAAGAGATTGAGAACCATCGGGGATGTTGGAGAGATTCCAATTATGGAGGATGAAGGCATAGCAGAGATATAAAATAAATATTTTGCATCAGTTTTTACAAACAATAATGGAAGTGAGAATACAGATATATAAGAGAAGGATATGGAACAATTGATAGAGCTAACTGTAGAAAACAAACTGGCTCTGAAAAAATGAGCAGAGCTTTAGGTGGATAAGTCACCAGGCCTGATGGCATTCACCCTAGCCTGTTGCAAGACGTCAGAGAAGGAGATTGCAGAGGCTCTGACCACAATTCTTCAATCCATCTTAAATACGCAAACTGTTCCATAGGAGTGGAGAGCAGCCAATGTAACAACTTTGTTCAAGAAGGGAGAGAAGGAAAATCTGGATACCAATGTATTAGTTAGTCCAACATCAGTTGTGGGCAGACTCTCAGAATCTATAATTCGAGATAAAATTAATAAGCATTGCATGGATTGATCAAGGACTGTCAGCATGGATTTGTTAAAGGCAGGTCATCTATATATATATAAAGCGATGCTTCTGTCCTTCTGTCTGTCCTCCTGTCTGTCTGTCATTCTGTCTGTCATCGCGTGTGCGTCTATCAGGCTATGCGCTCGAAAGTTACAGGGCGTACCTACGCGTGCGTTACGTCGAAAGAAAGCTTACCTTTCCAAAATGGTCTTAAGCGTATTTACATTTCGGCCGGGCTAAAATTGCGCCCGCGGTATCCGAAAAACCTTCAACATTCCGCTCATTAGCATCTCATTATCCGCTCATTAGCGACAGAGTGACCTCAAGGTCGACCAATCGTACGGCGGCTTGCTGCCGCGTGCGGCCGGGCCCTCCTACGGTCGAGTGACGGGGCGATTGACCAATCCTACGCTTTGGTCACCTGACGGTCGACCAATCGGTGCATGTGTGGGCGGGCCTTATCGTTCTGAACCGAGGTGAGTAGCCGCCATCTTGCTTCCATTCTTTTTCCTGCTTTCTGCGTCTTTCTTTTCAAATATACATTTCCAGCAAAATAAAATTGAATTTATTAAATTGTTTTTAAAAAAATCACTCATTTGTAAATATTTTCTCTAACCTGAAGATTCTTTTTCCTACCTTTCCCCGTTTTTTTCTTAGGCCTGAAAGCCTGGGCCTTTCTTGCCCAGCCAGGCCCGAGCTAGGTAATTGGGCTTCTGCTAAGCTCCTCACCCCCCCGCCCCATGTCACGTTACCCGGGGCAACGGCGTCAGCCACGAGGGTCAGGGTGCGCGCGCAGCAGGAGCAGGTGAGACGCGGCGTCTCTCTCTGTTGCTCGGCTCGGCTCGACTCGGGTGGGGGGCGGGGCTCTCGAGAGTGCGGATCTCGGCCTTGGTGAGCGGGGCTCTCGGGAGTGCGGGGGCTTGGAGAGCGGGGCTCTCGGGAGTGCGGGGCGGGGCGGCTGGGGCTTCGAGAGCGGGGCTCGGAGAGCGGGGCTCTCGGGAGTGCGGGGCGGGGCGGCGCGGCGCGGCAGGGTTACCCCGGCAACCGGTCGTGGCCGTGGCCGTCTCTCAGCCTCAAGCCCTCCCTTCCTCCCTCCCCCCCGCCCTCCCTCCCCCCCTTCCCCTCCCCGCCCTCCCCCTCCCCCTCCTTCCCCCCTCCCCGCCCCCTCCCCTTCCCCCCCTTCCCCTCCCCGCCCCCCCGCCTCCCTTCCCCCCCTCCCCCCCGCCCTCTCCCCCCCGCCCCCCGCCCTCCCTCTCCCCCGCCCTCCCTTCCCCCCTGCCCTCCCTTCCCCCCGCCCTCCCTTCCCCCCTGCCCTCCCTTCCCCCCCACCCGCCCTCTCTTCCCCCCAGTCGCTCTCTCTCTACCCCCCAGTCGCTCTCTCTCTTCCCCCCCAGTCGCGCTCTCTCTCTCTCTCTCTCTCTCTTCCAACAACAACATGCCCTCGAAAAAGCCTCGGCACCGCCGGGCACTTCAGCTAGTATTTGATAAGTTTAATGAAGATTTTTGACAAAGTGACCTTTTTGGATAAAGAGAATGCAATAAATGTAATGTATATGGATTTTCAGACAAAATTCAATAAGGGGTGGGCGGGATTGGTCTATGCAAGAGGCCTAATCAAAAGGAGGTATTTTACATCCTGAGCTCAACATCGAGTTCAACAATTTCAGACCATAACCTCTGCCCCTATATTTTCACTATGATGATTCTGCCATTCCCATTTACACCTCTTCTAGACTCATCTTTTGTTTCTTTACTTGTTCTATTACCATCTCCTTTTGCTTTGTACTATCATACTTTTTGTCATTTAATCACTCCTGTCTTCCACCCTATCACAGACATAGAAACAGAAGATAGGAGCAGGAGTAGGCCATTCGGTCTCTCGAACCTGTTCCGCCATTTAATGAGATCATGGCTGATCATCCAAATTCAGTACCCTGTCCCTGCTTTCTCCCCATATCCCTTGACCCCTTTAGCCTTAAGAAATATATCTAACTCCTTCTTGAATATATTTAATGAATTGGCCTTAACTGCCTTGTGTGGGAGAGAATTCCACAGGTTCACCACTCTCTGGGTGAAGAAATTCCTCCTCATCTCAGTCCTAAATGGCTTACCCCTTATCTTTAGACTGTGACCCCTGGTCTGGACTCCCCCACCATCGGGAACATCCTTCCTGCATCTAGTCTGTCTAGTCCTGTCAGAATTTTATAAGTTTCAATGAGATCCCCTCTCAATCTTCTAAACTCTAGCGAATATAAGCCTAATCGACCCAATCTCTCCTCATACGTCATTCCTGCCATCCCAAGTATCAGTCTGGTGAATCTTCGCTGCACTCGCTCCATGGCAAGAACATCCTTCCTCAGATAAGGTGACCAAAACTGCACACAATACTCAAGGTGTGGTCTCACCAAGGCCCTGTACAACTGCAGCAAGACATCCTTGCTTCTGTACTCGAATCCTCTCGCTATGAAGGCCAACATACCATTTGCCTTCTTAACCGCCTGCTGCACCTGTATGCTTACCTTCAGCGACTGGTGCACAAGGACACCCAGGTCTCGTTGCACTGCCCCTTTTCCCAATCTATTGCCATTCAGATAATAATCTGTCTTCCTG
Organism: Somniosus microcephalus; assembly: GCF_052327205.1. Taxonomy (NCBI): domain Eukaryota; kingdom Metazoa; phylum Chordata; class Chondrichthyes; order Squaliformes; family Somniosidae; genus Somniosus; species Somniosus microcephalus. The sequence continues at coordinate 175,271,724 of NC_140996.1, read as the reverse complement.
TTTTTGCCACCGAAGTGGATAATCTCGCAATTATCCACATTATACTGCATTTGCCATGCATCTGCCCAATCACCCAACCTGTCCAAATCATACTGGAGTTTCTCTGCATCCTCCTCACAGCACACACGCCCACCCAGCTTTGTGTCGTCTGCAAAATTGGAGATATTACATCTAGCTCCCTCGTCTAGATCATTTATACATATTGGCCCAGAAATTCGGGTCTCCACGGGTGAGTACGCATGGGGTACTCACCCGTAGGCCCAATGGAAGTGCCGGTTTCCTGCATGCACTGCGCATGCGCGGGAAACCGGCACTTCCGTTCCTCTGAAAGCAGGGGTTCAGAGGTCGAACACGTGCGCGGGGGAGTCTGCGCGTGCGCATTGAACTTATGTTTTTTTCACAGGTTTTTCCGTGAGGGTAAGTCTGCAGAAGTTAGAAATTTAAAAAGCAGTCGTAAGGCCTGCTTTTTACAAGGTAAGTGGTGAATTAATTAAAATTAAAACATTTTTTCCACAGGTTTATTATTTTTAAATACTTTAAAGCAAGGTAAGTTTATTTTTAGCCCTGTTGAATATAAAATTATTTTTTCAAAAATTTAAATTATTGTTTAAAATAGTTATTTCATGTAATTTATAGTTTATTTAAAAAATGTGATGTTTTTAAAAAATGTATTTGAAGGTTTAGTACTATTTTGGGGCCGTAGTATTTATAAGTCTTGACAGCACTTCCTGTCAAGGCTTATGAATGGAGCACTCCCTGCTCCGATTGGCTCCCCATGGCCCACGTGATCCCAGGGGACGCATCGAACTAACTGCGCCCCTGGGATACGCAAGCACTGCGCGCCGGCAGCTGGACCAGGCCCTGGATCGGAATTCCACGGGGCCCTACAGCTCAACTGCCGGCGCGCTAGGTAAGTGCAGGTCAGGGGCTTGCACCCGCAGGAAACCCCCAACCCGAATTTCTGGGCCATTGTGAATAGCTGGGGTCCTAGCACCGATCCCTGCGGTACCCCACTAGTCACTGCCTGCCACTCGGAAAAAGACCCATTTATTCCAACTCTTTGCTTCCTGTCTGCCAACCAGTTATCTATCCAAGAGAGCACCTTACCACCAATCCCATGTGCTTTAAATTTGCACGCTAATCTCTTATGCAGGACCTTATCGAAAGCCTTCTGAAAGTCCAAATACACCGCATCCACTGGTTCTCCCTTATCTATTGTACCAGTTACATCCTCAAAAAAATTCCAGTAGATTAGTCAAGCATGATTTACCTTTTGTAAATCCATGTTGACTTTGTCCGATCCTGTCACTGTTTTCCAAGTGCTCTGCTATTACATCTTTTATAATGGACTCTAGCATTTTCCCCACTACTGGTGTCAGACTTACCGGTCTATAATTCCCCATTTTCTCTCCACTACCTTTTTTAAATAATGGGGTTACATTAGCTACCCTCCAATCCATGGGAACTGTTCCAGAGTCTATCGAATTTTGGAAGATGACCAGCAATGCATCTACTATTTCTAGGGCCACTTCCTTAAGTATCCTAGGATGTAGATTATCAGGCCCTGGGGATTTATCGGCCTGCAATCCCGTCAATTTCCCTAACACCATTTCCCTACAAATACTGATTTCTTTCAATTCCTCCCTCTCATTTGACCCTATGTTCCCCGACATCTCCGGGAGTTTATTTGTGTCCTCCTTTGTGAAGACAGAACCAAAGTATGTATTTAATTGGTCAGCCATTTCTTTGTTCCCCATTATAAATTCCCCTGATTCTGACTGCAAGGGACCTACGCTTGACTTCACCAATCTTTTTCTCTTCACATATCTATAGAAACTTTTACAGTCAGTTTTTATGTTCCCTGCAAGCTTACACTCATGCTCTATTTCCCCCCTCTTAATTAATCCCTTTGTCCTCCTTTGCTGAATCCTAAACTGCTCCCAATCCTCAGGTTTGCTGTTTTTTCTGGCCAAATTATATGTCCTCTCCTTGGATCTTATGCTATCCCTAATTTCCCTTGTTATCCACAGTTGAGTCACCTTTTTTGTTTTATTTTTATGCCAAACAGGGATGAACAAATTCTGTAGTTCATCCATGTGATCTTTAAATGTTTGCCATTGCCTATCCACCGTTAACCCTTTATGTAATGTTCCCCAATCCATCCTAGCCAACTCGTGCCTCATGCCATCGTAGTTTCCTTTATTTAAATTCAGGACCCTAGTCTCTGAGTCAACTATTTCACTCTCCATTTTAATGAAGAATTCTATCATATTATGATCGCTCCTCCCCAAGGGGCCTCGCACAAGAAGATTGCTAATGAATCCTTTCTCATTACATAATACCCAGTCTAAGATGGTCTGATCTCTAGTTGGTTCCTTGACATATTGGTCCAGGAAACCATCCCGTAAACACTCTAGGAATTCCTCCTCCACAGTATTGTTACTAATTTGGCTAGACCAATCTATATGTAGATTAAAGTCACCCATGATAACTGCTGTGCCCTTATTGCACGCGTCTCTAATTTCCTGTTTAATGCCATCCCCAACCTCAGCATTACTGTTTGGGAGTCTGTATACAACTCCCACTAACGTTTTCTGCCCCATGGTATTTCTCAGCTCTACCCATACAGATTCCACATCATCAGAGCTAATATCCTTCCTTTCTATTTTGTTAATCTCCTCTTTAACCAGCAATGCTACCCCACCTCCTTTTCCTTTTTTCCTGTCCTTCCTGAATATTGAATACCCCTGGATGTTGAATTCCCAGACTTGGTCATCGTGGAGCCATGTCTCCATAATCCCAATTATATCATATCCGTTTAAATCCATTTGCGCAGCCAATTCATCCACTTTATTACGAATGCTCCTCGCATTAAGACACAAAGCCTTCAGGCTTGATTTTTTTAACACTCTTAGTCCTTTTCGAATTATTATTTACTGTGGCCCTGTTTTATTTACACCCTTGGTTTCTCTGCCTTCCACTTTTGCTTTTCTCCTTCCTGTCTTTTGTTTCTATCCTTGCTTCCCTTTCCTCTGTCTCCCTGCACAGGTTCACAACCTCCTCCCATTTTAGTTTAAACCCTCCCCAACAGCACTAGCAAACACTCCCCCTATGACTTCGGTTCTGGTCCCTCCCAGGTACAAACCATCCAGTTTGTACTGGCCCCACCTCCCCCAGAATTGGTTCCAATGTCCCAGGAATTTGAATCCCTCCCCCTTGCACCATTCCTCTAGCCACATATTCATCTGAAATATCCTTCTATTTCTGCTCTGACTAACACGTGGCACTGGTAGCAATCCTGAGATTACTACCTTTGAGATCCTATTTTTTAATTTATCTCTTAACTCCCTATATTCAGCTTTTAGGACCTCATCCCGCTTTTTACCTATATCGTTGGTACCTATATGCACCACGACAACTGGCTGTTAACCCTCCCCATCCAGAATGCCCTGCAGCTACTCCGAGACATCCTTGACCCTTGTACTAGGGAGGCAACATACCATCCTGGAGTCTCATTTGCGGCCGCAGAAATGCCTATCTATTCCCCTTACAATAGAATCCCCTATCACTACAGCTCTCCCACTTTTTTTCCTGCCATCCTGTGCTGCATGACCACCCATGGTGCCAGGAAGTTGGCTGCTGCTGCCTTCCCCCGATAAGCCATCCCCATAACAATATCCAAAGTGATATATCTGTTTGAAAGGGGGATAGCCACAGGGGACCCCTGCACTACCTGCCTGTGCCTACTACTCTGTCTGGTGGTCACCCATTCCCTTCCTGCCTGTGCAGCCTTTACCTGCGGTGTGACCAACTCCCTAAACGTGTTATCCACGATGTGCTCGGCATCGCGAATGCTCCAGTATTTATCCATTCGCAGCTCCAGTGCTGCAATGTGGTCTGTTAGTAGCTGCAGCTGGATAGACTTCCCACACACATGGTCATTGATGCGCTATCAATTACTCATAAAAGACTGAGAGTTAAGAGAGTAACTAAAGGCTTTTATTAACAAAAGAATGAAGGTCTGCCTCGAGTCGTCAACCGGTCCAGAATACAAAGGGGCTGGGGAGCAGTCACCTTTATACTAGGACTTGTGGGAGGAGTCAGCCGAGGCATGTCCAGTCATGTACACAGTGGAATACAAACAGTGGTTTACCACAGTCATCAGGGACACAGGAAATGTCCCTGATTTCCCACATAGCGCAGGAGGAGCATGCCACGGGGCTGAGCTGTGCTGCTATAACTTACCCTTTAATTAATTCAAATTAAATTAAATCAAATCAAAACCACTAATTAAAATAAATTAAATGATATACTCAAGGGCCCTTGTTTATCAGCACTCCCCGCTACACAACAGATACCCTAGAAACTATAAACCACCAAACTTAAGTTTGGAAAAAAGCGAGAAAGAGAGAAATACTCACCTACCAATCACTTACCTGCTTTCTGGTGACGTCACACTTCGATTACTTTTTACGTCTCTCTCCCCTCTCGCTGACGCTGTGCCTCTCGCAGGTTCGCCGCTCAGCTCCGGTCCCAGGTCTCCTCTCCGCGCTCTTTTTATCCTCCTCTCGCTGACTCTGTTCCTCTCGCAGGTCCGCCACTCAGCTCCGGTCCCAGGCCTCCTCTCCGCGCTCTTTTTATCCTCCTCTCGCTGATTCTGTGTCTCTCGCAGGTCCGCCACTCAGCTCCGGTCCCAGGCCTCCTCTCCGCGCTCTTTTTATCCTCCTCTCGCTGATTCTGTGTCTCTCGCAGGTCCGCCGCTCAGCTCCGGTCCCAGGCCTCCTCTCCGCGCTCTTTTTATCCTTCTCTTGCTGACTCTTTCTTTCTTTCCTCCCTTCCTCCTTTTCTCTGCCCCTGCACTTGCTTAAAACCTGTTACATCTCTAACCTTTTCCAGTTCTGACAAAAGGTCATCGACCTGAAACGTTAACTCTGTTTCTCTCTCTGCACATGCTGCCTGACCTACTGAGTATTTCCAGCATTTTCTGTTTTTATTTCAGGGGTCCTTTAGTGATCAATTAAAAATATGCAAGGACAATGCATACTATTGGGTGCCTATGGATGTGCTTGTGCACATTTTGACAGTGCAGAACTTTTGTTCTAGGTATATAAAGATGATTTGTACTCGGGTATACAGAATACAATTTTGAAATTTGCTGACAACATAAAAGTAGGAGGTTTGGAAACTAGTGACCATCCTCCCCAATGTAGAGGAGACCGCATCATGAGCAGTGAATACAGTAAACTAAATTGCAAGAAGTACAATAAATCACTGTTTCATCTAGAAGAAGTGTTTGGGGCCCTGGACAGTGGGAAGGGAGGAGGTAAAAGGGCAGGTGTTGTATCTCCTGTACTTGCATGGGAAGGTGCTGTGGGAAGGGGAAGGGGTGTTGGGGGGTGATTGAGGAGTGGACCAGGTGTCATGGAGGAGGATACCAGCAACTTGTATCCTTTAAGACCTGCCACTGGCCAAGGGCTCGGCAATGCCCCTGCCAAGAATGGCCAGCACTGTCTCCTCCAAGGGGATTAGGTGAAGGTAGGAATGGGAGGTGTGCTTTGTAATTGGTACAGATTGTTGGTAGGTGAGTGATCGGGGGTGGGGGGAAATCATGCATAGAGAAGTGTGTGAGGCTAGTGAATCAGTTGGTAGGAGACGGCTTTTGAAGCTGCATCCACTGACCTTAACCAGTGGTCTGAGGTCCTGAAGCTTCTTTGGGCACTGGAGCCAGGTCCTGGGGGTGACACAGCTGACAGTAACGGCCTCAGTGATCTGGTCCCACCTCATTCTTCTGGAGGGCCTCCTAGGTACAGGACCTCTCTTTCAGTGTTGGCCCCTGCACAAAGCTGGAGTGCTGCATGCGAGGCCCTGGGTGCCCCTTCCCTGGCTTGCTGAGCCATTTATGTTAATGTTAAAGCACTTTTCCCAATTTTTAGGTGCAGAAGGGAATTCAGCTTTAAGAGCTGAAGACTCCCATTTGGAAATTCTTTTTAATGCTAATTTCTTTTGCAGAGGCAGTTGAACTGTAAGGGCTGAAAACTGCATATTTTTACATCATTTTTATTTTTATAATTTCAGAAGGCATTGCCCTTTTAAGAAAACAATAGCTCATTGCCCTTTTAAGATCCCACAATGCTTTGCAAAATCACCTCGCTTTCAGAGGCTGTGCGAAGCAGTAATGCTACTTCTGGATGCCACGACGAACGCCACCAGGAGGGCGTTACACGGTGAGTTTAGCAATGGGATAATAATCATTAGTCCCCAGCGCCAATTTTTCAGTCCTACCAGCGCCACCATTTGTGGTGCCTGTTAACTCGTGACCACCGTGGCAGCGGCAGCTTTCGTGTTGCACGTGAATTTTTAGCCCACAATTCCCGAAAAGTACAAGTGCAGGTAGATAAACCCATAAAGAAGCCAATAGAATTTTGGGTTTTATATATAGGGTCATAGAGTATGAGTAAAGAAGTAATGATGAATTAATACAAAGCATTGGTTAGGCCATAGTTAAGTATTGTCTGCAATTTTGGGCACCCCATTATAACAAGTGCATGAGAGTGTGCAGTGTTGATTCACAAGGATGATGCCAAAAATGGGAAACTATTGTTATGAGGTGAGATTTGAGACACTGGGACTATTTCCACTGTAGCAGAGAAGGCTAAGAGGGATTTAGTAAAGGTTTTTAAAATTATGAAGAGTCTTGATAATGCATAGAGAAAGACTATTTCCGCTGGTTGGGGAGTCAGTGGCGAAAGGCCGTCAATTCAAAAATGTTTATTTCTTTTTATTCATTCACGGGATGTGCCCATCCCTAATTGCCCTTGAGAAGGTGGTGGTGAGCTGCATTCTTGAACTGCTGCAGTCCTTGTGGTGAAGGTACTCCCACAGTGCTGTTAGGGAGGGAGTTCCAGGATTTTGTCCCAGTGACGATGAAGGATCAGCGATATACTTCCAAGTCAGAATGGTGTGTGACTTGGAGGGGAACTTGGAGGTGATGGTGTTCCCATGTGCCTGCTGCCCTTGTCCTTCTAGGTGGTAGAGGGCGCAGGTTTCGAAGGTGCTGTCGTAGAAGCCTTGGCGAGTTGCTGCAGTGCATCTTGTAGATGGTACACACTGCAGCCACGGTACGCTGGTGGTGGAGGGAGTGAAAGTTTAAGGTGGTAGAAGGGGTGCCAATCAAGTGGGCTGCTTTGCCCTTGATGGTGTTAAGCTTCTTGAGTGTTGTTGGAGCTGCACTCATCCAGGCAAGTGGAGAGTATTCCATCACACTGCTGACTTGTGCCTTGTACATGGTGGAATGGCTTTGGGGAGTCAGGAGGTGAGACACTCACCACAGAATACCCAGCCTCTGACCTGCTCTTGTTGCCACAGTATTTATGTGGCTGGTTCAGTTAAGTTTCTGACCAATGGTGGCCCCCAGGATGTTGATGGTGGGGGATTCGGCAATGTTAATCCCGTTGAATGTCACTAAATGCCATTTAATTCAAAATTCATACTAAGACAGTGAGGAGAAATGTTAGGAGATATTTCTTTATGCAGAGAATTGTTGGAGCATGGAATGCTTTGGCCTTTTTAGAGAAATTTGGCTAATATTTGAGGCAGAGGAAGAAAAATGGCTAAGGGGAAGAGCAGGGCAATTGAATTAGTTTTGGATTGTTCCAGCAAAGAGATGGCACAGACATGATGGGCCAATTGGCCTTCTTGCTTTCAGGGTATATGTTAACATGTTTTAATGTCCATTGACTGCATTTATTCTGTCTGTAGGCATTGTGATGTACCTGAGGATCCGCACTGTATCAGATCATAACAATTCCTACATTATATTTTTGTCATAGGAATGGTAGCTTTATCTAGTATTGTCACAATTTAAAAATGGCTTCTGTGACTGCTTACAGCAAGGGATTTCTGTTTTTGTGAAGGACAGAGTACACAATCTGTTAGGGTCAGACACCAAAATACCTAGGGGTCAGTCTGCCTTGTGTTTATGGGGCGGACTTTGCAATAAGAATAATGGTGACACTAACGGGGTAAATTGGACAGCACCTTCTGGCGTCCGCACACGCACAGTTAAACGTGGAAATCCGGAAGTTGCTGTCAGAGATATCCTGCTCCTCCACAGGATGCCCTGTTACAATCCTTGCCGATAAACTCAGCATTGAACTGACTACAACAGCGTGAACTTGCGCCACTTACCCACTAGATCTGCACTAAAAACGGCTGAGTTAGAGCTGGTGCATTCAGGAGTAAATGAGTTTTTAACAGCGTGATAAGTGATCATTACTGCTGACCAACCTCTCTGGCCCTGAAAATTTAATTTTACAAGTGTGGAGTCACATTCCCTCAGAAGAAAATTAGTGTTGGCGATGTTTTAAAAAATAAAAAAACTTCTACTTTTTCTGTCTGTTTCTTTTATCTCTCGCTCCCTGTATTTCCCAATCTTTATTTGGCTTTCTGTATATCATTTAAATCTAATTTATATTTCCTGCTTTATACTTCCTGGTTTGGACTCTGCATGTCTCAGTGAGGATTCATCAATTTGATTGGTTGAAGAGCCTTGCTGCGTATTGACCTGCTCACAGATGCCACAGGTCCCCTGTAGAGGGCACCACACAGGATCAGACACCCGAAGACAGTAAGGCCTAGAAATTGGGTTGGGGCGCCAAAGTGGCGCAAAAGTCGCCTGAGCGCAGGATTTAGCGCAGTGATTGGAGTAATTCCGATCGCCAGAAATTCAGTTTCAGTGCCGCTCGAGGGACACGGGGCGAGGCTCAAGGCGCTCCACGTCCCTCTTAGGGCGCTGAAACTGATTATCGCAGCGCAACGTGCCGCAGCGCCACACGCTGTGGCACGGCACGTTGCGGTACTGCAGGCCTTCCTCCCACTGTTAAGGGGAAGGTGCCTGCAACAGCGCGATCCCCGATCGCGAGTGCCGGCAAATGAGCCCGGCACCAAGGAGAAGTGCCGGCCTCTCGGGAAACAGCCGGCAATGCCGCGGGGGGGTGGTTTGGAGGCCGGGGACGGAGGTGCTGGCAGGCGGCCGCCGAAAAAGCGGCCGCCCCGCACCTCCACCTTAACTTGCGCTGCTGCCGGCACAGTAAGGCCCCGTGAACCGGGCGCAGGTAGCGAGCGGCGCAACTGCGGCGTTCGCTACCAAATATCGCGAACAGGGCACGAATGGGGCGCTGCGCACACCGATGACGTCATCGGTGGCGGCGCAGCGCAAAAGCCTAACGCCACCATTAGCGCCCCTACTGAATATCGCGGGAGACGCAGCCAGTGGCGCTACAGCCACTGACTGCCTCTTTAGGCGCTAACAGGTGGTGCTACTCACCCAATTTCTCCCCCCAAGTCTCCACTCAAAAGTCCATGAAAGTTCGGTGGGCCGCTGTTAGTGAGGTGAACGCCATTTCTTCGCTGCTGAGTGCAAAATCCAGGCCTATATCCTCGTATGTAAGCGGCCCTCAGTCTGGGCAGGACAGGTTGGCCAGACATCTTAGACTTCTGATATGTAAAGTGGTTACTGTGTGAGGAGATGCTGCAATTATCCCTATGATTGAACAATTAAAAACAAGCTTTGCTTTTCAAAAGTACCAAGGTACCATTGTGTCAGATATAGCATCTCCTGGTTAAAGCAGTCACTATAGTCAGTGGCAGTGATAGAATCAATACCTTCAATCACTTTGCTATATTTTCCTTAAATGCTTTATGATCCCTTGGCTCAAAGGCTATATTAAGCTTGTGTTTATGAGTAGAAACACCACTTTAATGTTCTGACCTGCAAAATTGCCCATAACAAATCAATCACTCTGCGCAGGCTAATAAGCTCCATGTTCCACTTTTGTAGTCAGTCTGAAAACTACTAAAGTCATCAAGGTATTCCTATTGCTTCTATATTCTAATGGAATGGGTGGAACTGCACTCGCCTGGTTCCATTCTTATCTATCTAATCGTAGCCAGAGAATCACCTGCAATGGCTTCTCTTCCTGCTCCTGCATCGTTACCTCTGGTATCCCCCAAGGATCTATCCTTGACTCCCTCCTATTTATCATCTACACGCTGCCCCTTGGCGACATCATCCGAAATCATCAGTTTCCACATGTAAGCTGACGACACCCAGCTCTACCTCACCAGCACTTCTCTCGACCCTTCCACGGTCTCTAAATTGTCAGACTGCTAGTCCGACATCCAGTACTAGATGAGCAGAAATTTTCTCCAACTAACTATTGGGAAGACCGAAGCCGCTGCTTTCGGTCCCTGCCACAAACTCCATTCCCTAGCCATTGGCTCCATCCCTCTCCCTAACATCTGTCTGAGGCTGAACCACACTGTTCGCAAACTTAGCTTCCGACCACATATCTGTGGCTTAACTAAGCGCCTATTTCCACCTCTGTAACATCGCCCGTCTCCGCCCTTGCCTCAGCTCATCTGCTGCTGAACCCCTCATCCATGCCTTTGTTACCTCTAGACTTGACTATTCCAAAGCACTCCTGGCTGGCCTCCCACATTCTACCCTACATAAACTTGATGTCATCCAAAACTCGGCTGCCCGTGTCCTAAATCGCACCAAGTCCCGTTCACCCATCACCCCTGTGCTCGCTGACCTACATTGGCTCCCGGTTAAGCAACGCCTCGATTTCAAAATTCTCATCCTTGTTTTCAAATCCCTCCATGGCCTCGCCCCTCCCTATCTCTGTAATCTCCTCCAGCCCCACAACCCCCGGAGGTATCTGCGCCCCTCTAATTTTGCCCTCTTGAGCATCCCTGATTATAATCGCTCAACCATTGGTGCCATGCATTCTGTTTTCTAGTCCCTAAGCTCTTGAAATCCCTGCCTAAACCTCTCCACCTCTCTACTTCTCTTTCCTCCTTTAAGACGCTCCTTAAAACCTACCTCTTTGACCAAGCCTTTAGTCATCTACCCTAATTTCTCCCTATGTGGCTCGGTGTCAAATTCTTTTGTCTTATAATACTCCTGTGAATGCCTTGGGACGTTTTACAACGTTAAAGGCGTTATATAAATACAAGATGTTGTTGTTGTTGTTGGTAGGTTGCAAAAACACTAAAACAGCACAGGTTTGCAAATTTGCCAATGACTGCAGCACAATACTTAGCACTCCCAGAAATGTCAGCACTGTGACTCTCTATCATATTTATTCCATCTGTAATAGGAATGTCTTTGAATGTTTGTGCACCATTTCCAATAGTTCGGCGCAAAATTCCAGTTTCATCGCAATTATAAATATTGTCCTTTTCAGACTCAGATAAGAAGACAGTTAGAACCTCCAAACATTGGATGATTCTGCCTTGGCAACACCCTTCTCACCACAAATCCTATTGAATCAATATTTATTCTGCACATTCCAGTGACTGTCAAGCTTCTGTTGATGTAAATGCCTGCTTTTCCATTACTGTTGCTCGAGTCTGTGCTTCTGTAGAAGCAGAGGGCGACTGAGAAGCACATCATAAGAACATAAGAAATAGGAGCAGGAATAGGCCACTTGGCCCCTCGAGCCTGCTCTGCCATTCAATAAGATCATGGCTGATCTTGGGCTCAAAGCCACTTCCCTGCCTGCTCCCCATAATCATGTGTTAGGGCATGCAGTGTCCAGTGCAGCAATGTGTTCTCAACATCTGAGATTTTGCCATTATATCTGCGTTTGTGATCTGGGTTATGGTTGATCAGCCAATCATTTATGATTTGAACTTGTTTGTGATCAGGTTAAACAACATGGAATGCAGGATTTTAAAGTGCTTGGCCAAATCTCTTTGGCTAGATTCGGACATTGTTTCAATACGTTGCAGAATCTCCTCCTTGCATCACAAGAGTAGCACAGAGTGAGTTCTCCAGGCATTTCAAAACAGCAAAGGTTTGTGCTCAGAGAATAGAAAAATAGAGCTGGAGCTGCTTTTTCTATCCAAGGCAGTTCAATTCAGTTTTAATTGTCTTGAACACGCATTCCCACAAGCTCTGAAATTCTTTCTTGACTGTAAATCACTTCAAAATTAATCCTCACAACTGAAATACCAATCTTCACAACTGAAATACCATTGATCATTACAATCAAGTACAATTGAGAAATGGTTTTGGAAAGTAAGATTTGATCCAGACAAATTGACACAATATTAAAAGCAAATCCCACTGTAGTGCTTTCTCTGCCCTCGCCCTGGATTTTTGCAACCTCTGTGCCAGTGGGGTAGGGAGAAAATAGAGCCCTGTTACGGAAAGAATGTGAAGCTTTTTTGTGGACGTCCTCATCATTTATATGAAGGCAGCGTCTTCCTCACTCCTCCCTCTTTAGATGGTCCATCTGCCTCCAGCATAAAAGTTCTTTAATTTTAATTTTTAGTCATTGTTTTTAAAAAAAAAGTCACTGCACAAAAGCACTAAATGATAGATTGATACAGTCGGGATTCCTGGTGCTTCCAAGGAACGTATTTTGAAGAGAACAGCTTAATATTTCTAATAGTCTAAAAATGCAAGGTATGATACTTTTTCAGAAGTACTTCATATAGTGTTAACAGTTTATGTAAGCTTGAAAGCATTTTGAAAACTTAAAACCTTTGACAACTTAAAAAAATTAAACACAATTACGCAGAGATATTACTGTGATTATCATCACTTCACTTTCCAAACACGGAAAAAGAAATTTAAAAAGCACCTTTTGCTAAATCGCAAAACTTATTTAATTTACCAAACTGATAGCCAGCTTACAACATGAGATTGCCTAAGTGAAAAAAAGTAACAAAAATAACACGGTTGTGTAACTCGCAATTGGCAAGTACAGTAAAGTAGCCTAAATTCAAATCTGAAATGTGTCCAAACCATATCTACTCTTCTTGCTCATTCAAGTGACAGACATAAACATCGTCATGTTTGAGTCTCTAAATGCAAGCGACTGAGAAATTTATAGAGAGAAGTGACACGATAACGTTTCAGGCATTACCCTTTGCCATCCTGGGTTTGCAGTTTTTTTACTAGTTTTATTAAAATTTAATTTCTTACCTTTTCTGTCACATTTTCACTCACTTGTAAACAAAGTTAATTATTAGTGAATCAAAGGCCGCGATTTTCCCTACCTTGGCGGGTCCGTGGCGGGCAACGTCCGTGGCGGGTCCCAGCCCCCACGCCTGTCTTCATCCTAGTCTCTGACAGGACTTGCCCCTGATTGGGCTTGTTAAGCCTGCCCAGCGAGTTTTCCGGTCCAATTGAAGGAAGCGGGTCTGATGACATCATTTGATGCCGGTTTCCTTAAACTGGAATGGTCAACTTTCTTTTGACATTTGTGCTGTCAGTGTTCTACAGAATTGAGGTGCTGCAAACACTGACAAGCACTGCACAAAGGCGCACGGCTGCACCCAGGCTGTCCCATGACTCCCTCCATATGCTTATGGAGGTAGTCACAGCACGCAGGGAGGTTCTCTTCCCTTCCAATGGTTGGAAGAGACCGCCCCAGGAGATCTATGCAGCCTGGTTGCACATTGCACAGGAGGGCAAAAGCAGAGATGTGGTAAGGAGGACCAGGCTGCAGTGGCGCAAGCCTTTCAATGATCTCAGTAGATCATGAAACGTTACTGCAAAGCCACACTCAACCTCATCCTGCTGTGCTGCTCATCACATCCCCATCACTCTGCCTTCCCTACCCTACTCCTGCACATCCTTAATCACACAAACTTACCTTACACCTCCACCCATCCCTCTCTATCTACATTATCACATCCCCATCTCACTAGCCACGCCTTACACTCACCCTCATCCTAGTCCAATCATGCCAACTAACAACACACAAGGGTAGGCATTTGGGTGCTTTAGTCAATGTTCATGTGAAGTTTCTGTTAATGTGCTGTCAAACATTGAAATCTTTATTTTCAACACTTTGGCCTAGAAATTCACTTGGGCGCGGGCAGCTCGCTCGTGCCCAAAATTTAGCGCTGGGCGGGGAGGCATTAGCGCACGCCGTATATTCGTCTTCTGCGCCCCAATTCGGAAGCGGGTGCTATACCAGGGTGTGCCCGCCTCCGTTTTGGGTGCTGCAACTGAATATCGGCACGCTAGTTGCCGCAGCGCCACCCGATGCGGTGCGGCAGGCTGCGGTACTGCAGGCCTCCTCCTTCTCTTAAGGGGGAGGTGCCTGCAACGGCCGGAGCCCCGATCGCGAGTGCCGGCAAAAGAGCCCGGCACAACGGAGAAGTGCCGGGCTCCACGGAAACCAGCCGGCAATGCCGCGGGGGGGTGGAGGAGGCCGGGGAAGGAGGTGCGGGCAGGCGGCCACCGAGAAAGCGGCCGGCCGCACCTTCCGCTTTAAAGCGCCCCACTATGGCAGCAGGACGGCCCCGTTTTCTGGTCGCTGTTTGCGCCCGCTTCGGAGGAGGCGGCCGCAAATAAATATGGGGATCGGCGCGGTTTCGGGGCGTTACGGGCCACCGCGCACACCGATGACGTCATCGGTCCCGGCGCAGCACTAACGGCTACCGCCGCCAATACCGCTGCACTCAATTTCCGCGCTACCACCCCGCCGGCGCAAAAGACCTCTTTAGGCGCTAAGTGGGCGCAAGGCCCACTGAATTTCTAGGCCTTTGTGTCTTGGATAGATTTGTGTGCACCTTTGGAAGTGGCTTAGCGAGTTGCAGTGAATGGTGAGACATAATGGTACCCTGTCCCAATCCGCGTCCCACCACCGATCGCGCTCGCTGACCCCCCAGAAGATTCCCCCCAAAGTTAACAAAAATCACAATTGTGATCAGATTGTTAACACTGCAGATAGAAAAGGAGGGGCTAGGAACTTCAGAGGTGGTTTTGCCAATGGGGACGTGATGGAGGAGGGACTGCTGCTTGTCGGGTTTTAGTCCCGCCTCCATCGATGTCCAGCTAACCCACGCTAATTTCCCTTGATTGACCTTGTTAAGCCCGCCCAGCGGGCTTAGCAGGCCAATTAAGGGAAAGCCTGTGACAGAGAACGTTAAACACTGACATTCTCTGTTGCTTGGTGAGTTCTTGTACTCAAGACTCACCAAACCTATTTTCTGAACAGAAAGCAGATGGCTGTTGCATCGGAGAATGCAGCAGTCATTCTGTCATCTCTGCAGTGGAGATGAGGCACCTCCGGATCCCCAGCGCTTGAAGCCTGCAGGAAGAAACAAAGGCAAGTAAACTTTTTTCTAACACTTTTCACTCACCTCACATACTTACCTCTCCACACATGCACCCATCACTTACCTCCACAGCACACTTTTCAACCACTCTCACCCCCGCAGACCCACTGCTCACCTCGCTGACCCTGGCGGGATTTCCCGATGTCGCATTTCTGTTGGAAAAATGGGGATAATCCTCTTAACTGCCTGTTAACTACCTGTTAACAGACAGTTAAATGGCTGCAATCCCCTTCCCGCCTCCAGGAGACGGGACCTGGCGCGGGTTGGGGACCCGCCTCCTGGGAAGATGGCACAGAGGCGGGTTGGGGGCAGGATGGGCACCCGTCCCCAGTTTCTGCCATTTTCCCGGCAGTCCCACCTCCAAAACCACCTCCCCAGGGCTGGCAAAATATTTCAGTTATGGAAACATACAAAACAACAGAAAATATCTTAATTTACAACATTCACTGAAGAAATGGCAACAGGTTTGATTTGGATTTTTCTGTAAAAGTACTGCTGTCGCTTTTGAAGGACTTACATGTGTTTGTTTGAAAGTAATGAACTTTCCCTGCCATAGTATGCGATACAATAGTGAACAGGACATAATGGTGAAAAGAGCAAAATCGTGAAAAATGCTCAGCAAACCTTTTCTTATTTTGGGGCGAAAGAGGAGGCAGGGGAACATTACACCACTTGCAGCAGAATGATACCAAGTGTAAGTGACAAGATGATGCATTTTGATGATAATTTATGTTGTTTTTGTGCCTGAAAACAATTGAAAGCCTCCAAAATATTTTATAAGAACAGGATGCTTTTTAATTTGGTAAACAGAAGTCACTTTACAAATCTGTCTGTAAAATCCAGTTATGAACCAAACTGAAAAATTAAGCTCAATCATTTGAAAACATTTTGATTTAAAAATAGTGCATTGAGAAAGCTATCTTCCACAAATTTCAAATGACCTGTTGAGATGTAATATTTGAATGTTATTGCCGTGACAACTGTGTCAGCAAGCTGCATCACAGATCTGCTGAAACCACTTTAGCGCTGACTGTTGTTGCTCTGAACTTGCAACCGAACATAATCTTACTATGTTTAACTTGAACAAAATTGAGACCCACGGCCAAAATAAGTTTGTCTTTGCTATTTATATGTTTGTTTCCTACCTAAGCTGCTTGAAAGGTTCAGCCCTGACAACTGGTGTCTCCACAGAATGTTCGAAGAGAGCACCTTCCGGCCCTGGAAAAGAAGGGAGATAAAAAAGGGCTGTTCAGTCAAACAAACGACACAACAGAAGCTCAAGGTAAAATGAAGGACACCATTTCCACCTCAAATATAAGGGTTGCAAATGGAAATTGTCTGTCAAGTACATTTAAAAATGCTCCATAAGTGTGGACCAAAGGCCTTTTTAAATCAAAGTAATAATTGAAATGTTTATGCTTAACCATAATATCAGCAAGTCTGTAAGCTACTGTTTGAAGTGTTGGTTATTCTAAGGCTGTACCAAATGCAAGATGGGGTCGCCTAGCTTCTTGAAATCCTGATTCAAAATAACAAGATCACAAGATACTTATGTGTGAAGAAGGCCATTCAACTTATTTCGTCCATCCTGCACAACCCTGCACTCCCCCTTTCTGCACCTAATTGTTTCTTAAATGATTCCAGGGTTTTCACTTCCACCACACTGCCCAGAAGTACATTCCAAGTGTTGGTCACTCTCTACGTGAAGAAGAACCTCCAACTATCAGTCCTAAAGTTCCTTTTTATTAGTTTGACCTTATGTTCCCTTCTACTCCCACAGTTTAATTTAAAGTAGTATTCCAGATTAAACTTTCCATACCATTTACTATCTTATAGACGGGATACCTCTATAAGACCATATCTGAGCTACCTTCTTTACAGGCTGAAAAGCTCAAGTCTCTCCAGTGTTTCCTCATAATGCAGGCCCCTGTCACTAAGGATCAGCCTTGTGGCTCCTCTCTGTACTGCCTCCACCACTTGAATGTCTCTCTTGTTTCTCGACAACCAGAATTGGACACAGTACTCAAGGTCTGGTATGTCCAGGACTGTACAGTTTGATTATGACTTCCTCTAACTTGTATTCTACTGCTTTGGCTGTGTAGTCCAACATTTTATTGGCTTCTTTCATTGTTGCTCTGCATTGACTGGACATGTTGAGCATTGAGATACTGAGGCTCCTAGGTCTCTTTCAACTTCATCCCCAGCTATTTAAACACATTCATGGAGTATGTACATTGCTCATTTTTCCTTCCGATGTGCGGTATTGTACATTTATCTGCATTAAAGTTCATCTGCCACTGTTCAGCCAACTCACATATTTTGTTTAGCTGTAATTTTTGGGCTGCCTCCTTCGATCCCATTGTCCCTCATAATTTGGTATCATCTGAAATTTGACTATTTTGGACTGAATTACGGAATCCAAGGGCTCAAATTTCCCAGGGCCATGGAGGCGGGAATGGAGGCGTGTGGGGTGTTAAAATTGCAGAATCGGGGGGCACGAACCCTTCCCGCCCCCAACCCACCTCCATGCCCGTTTCCCAGGAGGCGGGTACCCGACCTGTGCTGGGAGCCGCCTCCCCGAGGCGGGAAGGGGATTATTGCCAATTAACTGCCTGTTAACAGGTAGTTAACAGGCAGTTTTTGGCCTAATCCCTATTTTTAGCCCTGAAGTGTGGGCTTCCCGACGGCTCCAAACCACGCCAAGTTAGCGAGGCGGACCATCGGGCTGAAGGGCTTGGAGGGGTCGAAATGTCCGGTGTTCAGGTGAGTGATGGGTGCATGAGTGCAGAGGTAAGTGTGTTTGGTGTGTGTAAAGTTTTTAAATAAGTTTTACTTACCTTTACTTACTAATGCGGGCTTCCTTCCTTCAGGTCTCGGGAGTCCCTCATCTCACCGGCACAGAAAGCTGAATGGCTGCGAGCTGTCAAAATTTGCAGCCTCTGCTTTCTGTTCTGGAGAGATTTCTAACTGAGTCTGTGGAGAAGGACTCAAGTTAGAAGTCAGATTGTCAGTGTTTGACAGCTTCACAGAGCTGCCAAACGCTGATATTTCATCTGTCAAAAGCTCTTGACAGATGAAATGTCAATCCCTGATGTCACCTGTAACCGGGTGTCCCCTAATTGGCCTGCTGAGCCCGCTGGGTGGGCTCAACAAGGTTAATCAAGGGAAAATCGCGTGGGTTGGTCACAAATCGATGGGGGCGGGACTACAACCCAAAAAGTGGGAGTCCCGCCTCCATCACGTCCCCATTGACACAATCCAACCCCAAGTCACTGCTGTAAATTAGAAACAGAAGTGGTCCCAACCATGAGTTGTGGGACACCCCATTCAGTACGTCGTCCTACCCAGACATTACTCCACTAATCAATACAAACTATTTTCTACCCTTCATCCAATCCATTCCCACATTTTACTCCAATTCCCCATGGCGTAACCTTTTGCGTGGAATGCTATTAATACTTAGGGTTTAGTTGCTGTAATATAAGGGCTGTCTAAGTCCCAAGAGGCTCATATTGACACACAGCAGCCAATCACCTCATGTACTTCTACAACTCTAGTCACACCTAGGACAAGCACTATACTAGGGTCAAGAGTTCATTCTTCACACACTGGCAGCAAAGAGAAGCACAGTGGTAATAAGTGTGTACACATAAACAACTGCAGCACAAATAGATGGATCTGAGAGGAAACTAGATTGCCAGATATATGGCTGTGATGAATACATATGATAAGGACTTGTTTAGAAGTGCATGGCATCAAACAGAATTCCAGAGCTGCAAAATACATTTTGTTGATCATGGATTAGGTTCAAACTTTCAGATAAAGGACAATGTTGGAGTTAACATTAGCTCCCACAAGGTTAGAAAGTATTGATATATGGTTTAAAAGGTTGTAGTTTGACATAAGAGGAATCACCATTCTTGGAGATAGGGTGAACACAAGTACATTTCCAAGTAGAAGAAGAGGTGCACTGAGAGTGAGAGAGGTGAAGAGGTGGCATAGGACAGGGTAAGTTTGGAGGCACACAACCAGAAACTATAGCATCAGGCTGGAAGAGAACTGGAAAAGAAGAGTCACAGAAGTATTGAGGGACACCTATGGCCAAGAAACTAGAAGCAGCAGCTACTGCAGGCCTAAGAATGTTAATATATGGTAATGATATGCAAATCAACACAGGCACAATTGCTGATTTTCTTGCTGAAATTATGCTCTTCAATCAGTTCGCCAACATTAAATGGGCAATGAGACAATTCCATTCTGACCTGATAGCAAATCAGCGTTTAAAGTGGTACTCGCTGTAATATATTGGGGGCGATTTTCCCAGCCCTGAGGAGACGGATTTGGAGCCGGGACAGTTGGCAAAATGGCAAAAACTGAGGGCGGGTTCGGAACCCGCCTCCAACCCGCCTCTGCACAATTTTGCCGGAGGTGGGTTTGATGGGTGCGATTCGGTCCCGCCTCCATCAGTTGGGAGAGGTAGTTAAGACCCTTAAATAGTAGTTAAGGGCCTCTATAATGCTATTTTGACAGGCCTTATTTTACCACATTTTCAGCGTGTTGCATGACCCTCCTAAACCACTGGCGGGTTGACAAGTGGGTGGCCTCCTCACAGCTGCAGCTCCACCATTAAAATGGAGCTTTCATCAGGAAGCAGTTGCAGGTGGCAGAACTTTTGTTCTAAAGCTCTTTCAGCACTTTTAGCAGGCCTACCGAAGTTGGAGGTGCTGCAGCTTCTATCTCTCAACTGTGGGACCTCCTTGGAAGACCCTCTTCCCACTTGGACTGAGCGCTTCCCCAACGGAGGTATCTGCCAGCAACATGGGAACCATTTACTTCCTTTCACCATGGACCTCAGATTCGGATGAGGAGCAGCCATGGCAGCAGCACAACCAGCCAGCTCAGCAGCAACAGCATCAGGAGCCCCAACCTCCTGCTCACCCACCTGATGCTGCACAGGGCAGAAGGCGCCAGCGCATGGAAGCACGTCGCGCAAGGAATGCACTCATCCTGGCCAGATTTGCATAGGTTGCCCATTGTGGCACATGTGCTTGGCTCCTTCTTAACACATGATAGACAATGGACATGACTCTCTGGCCTTCTTTCACTCTGACCACCAACCTGACCATGCAAGTGTCGCAGAGCCCGCAATGTGGAACTGCCTAAGTCGAAATAACAGATGCCATCACGCCAACAGTTTGCCATCACCTAATTTAATACATTTCCACAGGGATGGCATTTCATCAATAAACAGAAACAATCACCCAATCTACACACAGATCTGGAGGTTATATCCCTTGCCAGCTGGACCCACACAGCCTTGGTTTCTTTGGGAGGCCTCTTCCTCCCAGATGAGGGGAAGAGCACCTCCCTGCTAGCTCTTGCCCCCCCAACCAGCATACCCAGCACCTCATCCGAGAACCTCGGGGAGGCCCTTGCCTTGGAGCTGGCCACTCTTCAAGGAGATAACAGTTTGGAGGTGGTGCAGCATCGAACAAAAACCAGTGGAATGAGCCAAGGTAGCAAGCAGCTGGATAAGTGACGTCGGCAGAGGCGAGTTTCAGTCCCAAAACACTAATTGGCCCAGAGGAACCCACACCTCTGAAATCAACTGGCCAATTAGGGGAAAATCGCCAATTTTTCCCACCTCTCAGTGGAGGCGGGTTTGGAACCCACCTAAACCGAAACCCACCTCCAACCCGCCTCCATTGGGAAAATCGCGCCCATTGTTTTGAGCAAATATGAAAGTGGACTTTAAGTTTGGGTTAATGAGAGCTGAATGTTTAAGCATCTTTTTTGCACCTTGTTTAATTTTAGGATTTTGTCTCCTATTTTTGGTGGTAATATTTTTCATTGCTGCAATTAAAAATATGGATATGGGAATTCCAAAAGGTATTCCTCTCTTTTTGTGTCTTTAGAGGAGAAAGAAAGATGAGGTACATTTGCTTACATCAGCTGCAGCCTGCTAATGTTGGGGGTGAAATTGGGTGCCTTTGCGTCTCCTGTTAGCACCCCTTGGAGCACAATCGGCAGCAGGCGGGGCGGAGACTTCAGCAGCGCTACACACTGGGCCATGCAGTGCTCAAATGGCTTTGTGACCGGGCGCGGCGCTGACATCGACTCCTGCCATATTTGGCGGGAGTATTGCGGGGGTGCTACAGCGTTGCGCCCCGATCTCCTTCGCCCGGAGATTGTGACTTCATCACCCCGGTAGCGCCCCGGACCTGCAATTGACATCCGCCCCCTGCAGCAGCGGCGGTCGAAAATACCGACAACTGCAGGAGGCGTGCATCGGGCGGCCGGCCGCTACGGGGGTGATGATTAAAGGCGAGGTGGCCGAGGTAAGTTTAAAAAAATGCTAACCTTTCTTGCTCTAGTTTTTTTTTGCAGGTTCCTGCCCGCGATCGATCAGTCTGGCACTCTGCTGGATCGCAGCTGCCTTGGTGGTTTAGATAGGTACTTTTTCCATTGCAGTGCCTACAGCGATGGCCCTTCCCTTTAAGGGAGGGAAGGAGCCTTTGAACGCGGTAGCGCTGCACGGCCCAGTGTGCAGCGCTGCTGAAGTCTCCGTCCCGCCTGCTGCCGATTGCGCTCCAAGAAGGAAGTGGAGTGCTTGATTTAGCACTCCACTCCTTCCTGGAGCGGAAATGATGAATTCTTCAAGGGGGAAAAATTCAGTATCGCCCCGTTTGGGGCGCGATTATCGGCCGTGCGCAAAGTTAAGCGCCTGGCGCTAATTATCGCCTCCAACTGCAAACTTGACTTTTATCGCCCCCAGAGTTGATTGGAGCGCTATATCAGGCGCTACACACCTCTCTTAAGGCGCAAAGGCCGAGGAGCGAGGCGTTACCTCAGAGCGCTGGCGAAGCTCATGTGATGTCAGTCAGCAATGGAACACAGACACACTGGCGCCAGCCAGTTCTTAAAGGGGAGGGTCGATCTTGCTCTCCATCCACATCCTGCTCATTGCAGCCTTAAATCTCGGCCTGGAGAGACCTGTACATCAAATCTGCTGGAAAGAACAATGGAGAGACCCAGGGAAAGAGCTCAAAGTGCAGCCCCCACAGTCTCTTCTAAATCGATACAAGGAAGGGCAAATCAAAATGAACCTGCAAAGTGCTGCTCAGTACCCAAAACTCCTTCACACAGCGTTGAATCTCTCCAGAAGTCTCTCTCTCTCTCTCAGAATGCGTGGTGCAAAAATGTCACCAACAAAAAAAGGCAGGAAGCGGTCACCTTTAAATAGCACGCCCCCAGTCCCTTCCTGACTGCAAAACGCTCCCCTCAACCTGTCGTTGCTAGCGGCAGGCGGTAAGGCAGGGGGTGCCACTCAATATCCAGTCCGGGGCGCTACCGGGGCGTTGCACACTCGACTGACGTCACAATCTGCCGGCACAGGAGATCGTGGTGGTAGTGTTTAGCGTCGGCGCAAAATGTCTAGTTCATATCCTGAGCAGCGCAAACATCACCTTGCACGGGCGCTAGTTGCTTTGTGTCCCATTAGCGCCTTTAAGGCGCTAACAGGAGGTGCAAACCAACTGAATTTTTGCCCCCAAAAGTTTAGAAATTATTAGCGCCTGCCGCTAACTGTTCAAACTTTTAAAAATGAATTCCCCAAATGGGGCGACAGTGAATTTTTCATTGTCTTTACCCACACAGCTGTCAACAGACCCAGGCACACACATCCAAGAATGTCCAAGGAAAACCATCTTGACAGATTTTGTCTCAAGAGGGAGGCTGTGACAGAATTGTGCTGTCTGCTTGAATCTAATCTGCAGATAACCTCTGCCACAGGGACACTACTGCCAGTGGCAGTCAAGGTCACCACAAACCTGAATTTGTATGCCACAGGCTCATTACAAGCTATCACAGAGGACATCAGCAACATCAGTCAATTCAGTGCACAGATACGTCAAGCTGGCCACAGATATGTTGTTTGCCAGGACAAACTATTTCATCTTTTTGGCACTGGAAACCTGTCAGTGAATGTATCTATCATTAATCCTGATCACCACCTCCTGCCAGGCATGGTACACTACTGTCATCTAGGGAGGATACCCTGTAGCGCCAAAACTTTTCTAACTCCCAGCAGCGGCGTGCCCACCTTGTAGGCCATCAAACAGGGATGGAGTATTGCATCATTCTGTCATGTGCCCACAAACTCCATTTCATGTCCCTGTATTGAGTTTGCCTATCCTTGGTGCTCCGCCTCCTCCTCCCCACCCCCATACAGCCTTTGCAAAGGCTGTTCACTATTTAAAATCAATTTTGATTATTTATAAAGAGCACAACAATATTTGCGCCCTATACTTGCCTTTAAGAGTTATCTTGGCTCAGTGGTAACACTGTCATCTCTGAGTCAGAAAGTGATGGATTCAAGCTTGCAGGACTTTAGCACATAGTCTAGGTTAACACTTCAATGCAGCAATGAGGGAATGAGATGTTAAACTGAGGTTCTCTCTGTAACGATCAATAACATGTCATTCTATAGTGGACACTAGGTGGAGCCGTAGAGTTGTGTAGAGCTGTATATAAGACTACACTACCCAGCTGTATATATATTAAGACTACATTACCCATGAGGCACTCGGCTACCCACAAGGCAGCAGTCAAGATGGAAGCCTCTACAGATACTGTACCAGTCCACATGTGCTCAATAAAGTAACTAGCAAAAGCTAGCTGTGTTCATAATAAGAATGTCTATTTATTAATGAACATAAGATGGTACCAGGGTGGGGAAGATCTGCTGAAAATTGTGAAAAGCGACATGGAGAATTTGAAGCCACCAGAGCGTTTGAATCTCGAGGAAAAAATCGACTACAATTGGCAGATTTCTAAACAACAATTCGAACTCGACATTGCAGCCATCGGATTCGGTACGAAGCCAGACGCAAGGAAGATAGTGTTGCTGCTTACGGTTGCAGGCCCACAGGCGATAGAGGTATTTAATACATTTGTATTTAATCCAGAGGAGAACAGAGAAAAATTAGAAGATGTGTTAAAAAAATTTGATGCACATTGCTCTCCCAAAAAGAATGAGACCTATGAAAGATACATCTTCTGTTCTCGGACACAGCAGCAAAATGAGACTTTTGATAGCTTTATAACTGATCTGAAACTGAAAGCACAGACATGTAATTTCTCTGAGCTCAAAGCATCCATGATTCGTGACCAGATTGTGTTTGGTATTCATGATAAAAAAGTCAGGGAACGTCTGTTGAGAGAAACCAAATTAAATTTGGAAAATGCGGTGAAAATATGCCAAGCCAGCGAGCTAGCTCGAAAGCACGCGAAGACTTTCAGTGAAATCAATAATGATGCGATTGTAACGAGTGATAATGCTGCTGTCGGTGCTGTGTCCTATAAGGGGAAGAAACATGGGCAGAACAGAAATGAAAAGCAATCGGAGGATGACATTTTTAATTGTAAACGCTGTGGTTACAAACACCAGTTAAGACAATGCCCAGCGTTTGGAAAAATGTGCACAAAGTGTAATGGAAAGAATCACTTTGCCAAACAATGCTTTTCAAAAGTACAAACTAAGAAAGGGCAACGAGTTAATGTAATTGAGGACACTGATTTAAGTGAGACATTTTTTGTAGGAATGGTGTCATGTGACGATATCAAAAAAGATACAGAAAATGTGCAGCCCTCAGAAATGGACAATGCTGAACATAAAGTCAATGCAGTAAAAGTGGACAAATGGATGATCCCACTGCAGATAAATGGAGCATTAGTTACATTGAAACTGGACACTGGGGCAAAAGCAAACTTAATCAGTATGAGTGACATAAAAAATATGAAAGAAAAGCCCAAAATACAGAAAAAGTCAGTACTACTGAAGAGCTATAATGGACAGAAAATAGATAGCTTAGGTGTATGCAGACTTAAAGTGACAGTCAAAGACAAAGTGCATCATCTCATGTTTTCTGTTGTGGCTGAAAGACTTGATTCACTATTAGGTGGCAAAGCTTGTGAAGACTTAGAACTGGTCAAGAGAGTCTACGTATAAACTGTGCCATAAGCAGACCAGATTACTCAGGTGATGAAGCAGAGAGCCCATCAAGGATGAAAAGGCCAAAGGGTATCCATGTCTTCAAAAAGCCTAGTTTCTCCAAGAAGAAAAAGACTTTAAGGTCAAAGAGAAGCCAAAGGAAGAAAAGCACAAAGAGGAAAAACACAAGGAGAAAAAGTCCAAAGATATAACCGCAGCAGATGTTGTTAAGCAGTGGAAAGAGAAAAAGAAAAAGAAGAAGCCTGCACCAGAGCAGAAAGCAGTTCCGGTGGATACTCCTTCTTCCCTCAGGCCAATCATTGGTGTTCCATTAGCTGAGGCTGCTGAGAGGACTATGCTGTATGATGGGATCCAGCTGCCAGCAGTTTTTCGAGAGTGCATTGACTACATTGAGAGTTATGGCATGAAGAGTGAAGGAAACACTGAAACCCTCTCCAAGCAAAGATCGCAAGGAGACCCCGATCCATACAAGAGCAGATTGATGACAATGCCGCAACTACATCTTGTCATTCACCGCTAGAACAATCTCATGAAGACACATCAGACTTACCCGTGTTGAGAAGATCCACACATGAAGTAAAAAAGCCTGATAGACTTAATCTTTGAGTACAATGTAAAGCTTTGAAAATGTGTTGACTGTTTTGAAAATGTTTATGTTTATAGAGCACTAACAAAAGTGTTACTGATATTATCTTTATTGTTTTCTTGAAAGTTGATTGATATTGATTTTGTTAAACCTCAAAGAAAGGGGGATGTAATGATCAATAACATGTCATTCTATAGTGGACACTAGGTGGAGCCGTAGAGTTGTGTAGAGCTGTATATAAGACTACACTACCCAGCTGTATATATATTAAGACTACATTACCCATGAGGCACTAGGCTACCCACAAGGCAGCAGTCAAGATGGAAGCCTCTACAGACACTGTACCAGTCCACATGTGCTCAATAAAGTAACTAGCAAAAGCTAGCTGTGTTCATAATAAGAATGTCTATTTATTAATAAACATAAGACTCTCTGCCTGTTCAGATGAATGTAAACATCTCATGGCACGGTTTTGAAGAATAGGAAGCGGTTCTTTCCGTGTCCTGGCCAAAATTCAACCAACACCAGATTAATTGGTCCTTTATTTCATTTGCTTTTTGTGGAACCTTGTTGTGTGAAAATTGGCTGCCTCCAAAACAACAGTGACTACACTTTAAAAACAATTCATTGGCTGTGAAGCACTTTGGAATGTCCTCACTTGTGATGTGAAAAGCACTATATAAAGGCAAATTCTTTTTAAAAAGGGACTATGTCCCTTTATATTTGAGCTGTCCCATCAAAATTGAGTCTTGCAAAATGTTGTCCTCCCATACTGCGAGCTCATGACTGCAGACATAAGTTAGGCTGGAAACTCACGTAAATAATTTAAATTGTCTGACCTAGGAAGGAAGTGCACGGTCAAACTTACGTTTTCTTGCACTGTAACCTTCCTCATGTGATATGCTGCATCTTCAAAGGTGATGATAATTTTTACAACAAATACTCAAAAAGCTTATCTAGAGTAAGAACAGCAAGGATGAAATACTCCCCACCACCCAAGTTTCTCACCTCCTCTTCTCATGGCGGTGATACATGCTGGGTTGACACGGCTGCAGGAAGCCCTCTGGTAACTCACCCACATGGTCATTCTTTCTGCCTGAGTGTAAGCTGTAAGTGTCGGCAAACTATTCCTCTGTGGAGGGCATCATAAGCAATTCTGTCCTCACACATTTTTCACTCTAATACACACTTCTCACAGAGATCACCAGACAGTGATTAGGCGCAGGATTTCTGGCTGTTTCCTCCCCCTCCCTAGCCTAGGAACATTGAGGTCATCTGCAGTGTCACCAGCCCACTTCCAATTGACATTAGCTAACCGAGAATCATCAACAGTAGGCAGGAGCATCGTTAGCCCCTTCCTATCTCTGTAACCTCTTCCAACCAACAACCCTTCGAGTACTCTACGTTCCTCCAATTCTGGCCTCTTGTGCATCCCTGATCTCCTTCGCCCCACCATTGGTGGCCGTGCCTTCAGCTGACTAGGCCTCAAGCTCTGGATTCCCTCCCTAAACCTCTCCACCTCTCTACCTCTCTCTCCTCCTCTAAGGTGCTCCTTAAAACCTACCACTTTGACCAAAGCTTTTGTTCACCTGTCCTAATATCTCATGTGGCTTGGTATCAAATGTTGTCTGATAACGCTCCTGTGAAGTGCCTGGGGATATTTTACTACATTAAAGGCGCTATATAACTACAAGTTGTTGTTGAGTTCAGATTTTCAGAATGCATGATTTGATAAATCACTAATTTACCACTGACTAACATCCATTGGGAGGGCTATTGAGTTCCATCTCTGTGACTAACATGAAAGCAAATGTTTTCCTACTTTGTTATTGTGATATCTGAGTGGTAAGGTCAGAAACTGAGTGAAGCGAGATATTAGGAACAAAACCTAACTGTTTATTTACCCGGTGTAGCAGAGAACCATACCTCTTACAAGCTGGAAGCAAAGTACATTTCTTACTGCACGAGGACCAAGATGGAGGATCAACCTCTGAGTCATACCCCTAATGCAATGCCACATTGCCATATAAACTGGTGTAGCAGGACATTGAATACATTACCCATTACGTTAAACACTGGTGAATGTGATCCCTTAATATTTGGCTCCATCTGGTGGATAACTTAAACATTACATCCCAGATAACTATATCCCTCCCCTCTTATGTTGAACATTAACTTCTTAACAACATTCTTAAAAAGTCCCATAAGGAAACTCCTTTAACGATAGTCCATACTGAACGAATCTAGCAGGTCGTTATCAATCTCTCTGGTGGCTTGTGAGGCCTTGGTGAATGTCTTACAGTCAAGTCCCTGCTTGGTTGTGGTAGAGCCACCTGCTGTGCCTGAGCAGCACTCAGAGTATCTGACTCTGCTACAATGGTTTCCTCTTGACGAAGGGGTCCAGGTGGAACTGGCTCTGTTCGTGGAGGTGGTACCACCGATGCATTTGGATAACTGGGGGCCAACTTGTCCTCCGACATCTCCTCTGGAACCTCCATTTCGATTTCCCCTTGTCTGGTCAGTATCTGATCTACATGTCTGCGTACTACCTGACCAGTTCCCACCATGACCGTATATGATACTGGACCGGTCACTAAGTCTATGATGCCAGGAATCCATTTTGGACCATAACTGAAATTCCTGGTAAGGACCGCATCTCCTTCTCCAAAACTGTGGCTCTTTGTCCTTCTGTCATGGCTCTCCTTTTGTTTGATTTGTCGGTTTTCCACCTTCCTTTTTAGATCTGGGTGAACCAGGTCAAGAGTGGAGCATAGTCGACGTCCTAACAACAGCTCAGCAGGAGAGAGTCCTGTGGTAGATTGAGGTGTTATTCTGTAGCTGAACAGAACTCATGACACCTTGGCTGCCAAACTCCCTTCCGCACTTTTTTTCATCATCTCCTTAAATGTTTGTACGGCTCTCTCCGCAAGTCCATTTGAAGACGGATGATATGGAGCTGAGGTCACATGCACTATGCCATTGTTTCTCATGAACTCTTTTGTTTCTGTACTCACAAAACACGTGGCATTGTCACTTACTACGATCTCCGGTAGCCCTTGATGACTAAAACTCCTACGCAGGCAGTCTATAGTAACAGTAGATGAAGCAGAATTTACAGGATAAACATCCATCCATTTGGAATGGGCATCAATGATTATGAGGAACATCTTTCCCATGAATGGACCCGCATAATCTACATGTAATCTTCTCCGTGGTTTATCCGGCCACTCCCAGGGGTGGAGAGGAGCTGCTGCTGGTGCCTTCCTGTGTACTTGACAAGTGCTGCATGTCTTGACTAGATTTTCTATCTCCTCATCTAGCTTTGGCCACCACAAGTAACTCCTTGCCAAGGCTTTCATACGCGAAACTCCAGGATGACACTAATGTAGTTGCCCTAGGATAGACTGTCGTGCTGGCTGTGGAATAATCACTCGTACTCCCCACAACACGCAACCATCCTGCACACCCAGCTCTGTCTTCCTGACACTGTAAGGTGTGAAATCAGTCCCTTCCGGATGCTGTGGCCAACCCCTCATCACATATTCTCGGACACTAGACAGTACTGGATCTTTACCGGTCCATGTCCTTACTTGTTCTGCGGTCACAATTCCGGGTCCGTGTCCTCCAATATCAAAACTCTGTCCTCTGGAGCTGCACGGATAGGTGTACCTGGCAGTGGAAGACGGCTCAAGGCATCTGCGTTCCCATGGTACTTGCCCGCCTTGTAAACGATGACATACTCATATGCCCTCAACGTCACCGCCCACCTCTGGATCCGGGGTGACACCATCTGTGGTACTGCTTTCATTTCATTAAAAAGAGATAGAAGAGGTTTATGATCGGTGCATATGGTGAATTTCCTGCCATATATGTACTTGTGAAACCTCAGTAACCCAAACATTACTGCTAACCCCTCTTTATCTAACTGGGAATAGTTTTTTTCCGCCGGTGTCAGAGTTCGAGACATAAATCCTATTGGTCTTTCTATTCCATCTTCCAAGCTGTGTGAAAGAACCACCCCCACCCCGTAAGGTGAAGCATCACAAGAGAGAATGATGTCTTTCTCTGCATTGTGGTGAACCAGCACATCCGAGGACAGCATCAGTTTCTTGGACTGTTCAAATGAAACTCTCTGTTCCTCTTCCCACTGCCACTGTGTCTCCTTACGCAGAAGTTTGTGAAGAGGTGCTAACACTGTTGCCAAGTTTGGTAAAAATCTGTTATAATAGTTTAGCAGTCCCAGGTAAGCTTTTAACTCAGTCACATTGGTAGGAGCTGGGGCCTCCTGCAGTGCTTGTACCTTCTCCTTGATTGGATGGAGCCCGGTGGCATCCACTCTGTGTCCCAGGAACACGGCCTCATTCCCCAGGAAAGTGCACTTACTCCTCTTGAGCCGTAACCCAGCCTTATCCAATCTTTGTAGTACCTCTCTCCCTGTTCATTATGGTCACACCGCATGCTGTATCCACTTCAAAGTTGACCTTAGAGTCATTTACTGTCAGTTGCAAAGTGATAGGATCCACTTTTGGAATGTTCTCTAGCATACTATGCATTATGAACATGTCGTCTTCTTTCTCAGCTTCTCCGCTGATGTGATGTGCTCCCTGTTTTTTCACTTCTCTTCCTAGGTTTTGCTTTCCTCCCCCTTTTGGTTTGTATTCCTCCACGACTGCTTTTGCCTTGCATGCACATTTTATATGTCCTTTTTTTCCACACTTGTGGCACTTTTCCTCCAGAAACCTGCATTCCCTCGCCAGGTGATCGCCATTACATCTATAACATGCCTTTACATGCTCCCTTTGTGGCTTCTGATGAACAGCTTCTTTCCCAGGGCTGTCATCCTACTGAACTCCACAAATAAACTCTAAAGCCTGCACATCTGCCAATGCACTTTATTATGTTTATGTTAATGTATTACAAGCCAAATGAATGTTGAATGTTTAAATGTCTTAATCTAAATGTACACTCTCGGGAGCCGCAAGCCTACATTTCGTTGTACTGCACTTGTGCACTAACAATGACAATAAAGTTGATTATTATTATTATTATTATAATATTTAACTTGTGCACAACAACCTGACCTGCAACTTGCTTTGTAGTAGCCCAGTCGGAACCTTGTATTTCATTTACATCTCGGTTCGCTGTCTCTATGGCTTGAGCAAGTTCCAACGCTTTTTCATACGTAAGCCCAGTCACGGACAATAATCTCCACTGCATTCGATCATCCATTATCCCGCAAACCAGCCTATCTCTCAGCATGTCTTTCAGGTTGTTGCCGTAATTGCAATCGTGCGCCAATTTCCTCAACACTGCTACATAATCCAATACAGTCTCTCCCGGTTTTCTGTTCCGTGAATTAAATTTGAAATGCTGTACAATCTCACTCAGTCTGGGATTGAAATGGTCCTTCAGCAAGGCCACTAAGTTAGCAAATGATCTGTCTCCAGGCTTTTCAGGACTGCATAAGTTTCTCATTAAACTATACGTCTGACTTCCCACGGAAGTGAGCAAAATAGCTCTCCTTTTTCCGACATCATCTATATCATTTGCCTCAAAGAAATGCATCAACACCTCGCAGTATTCATCCCAGGTCTGCGTCTGAACATCAAAAGCAGAGATCTTTCCTACCGTAGCAGCCATGATCCATTATTCAGTGCTCTTTTATTTATTTTTCTCCGTCATGATGTGATCTGTTGATCCTCATCGCCAATATGTGATATCCGAGTGGTAAGGTCAGAAACTGAGTGAAACGAGATATTAGGAACAAAACCTAACTGTTTATTTACCCGGTGTAGCAGAGAACCATACCTCTTACTAGCTGGAAGCAAAGCACATTTCTTACTGCATGAGCACCAAGATGGAGGATCAACCTCTGAGTCATACCCCTAATGCAATGCCACATTACCGTATAAACTGGTGTACCAGGACATTGACTACATGACCCATTACCTTAAATACTGGTGAATGTGATCCCTTAATATTTGGCTCCATCCGGTGGATAACTTAAATATTACATCCCAGATTACTATAGTTATGGTATAGCTGAAAACAGGGGCAAGATTTCCTCTGGTTGTTGTGTGTCAGTGAAACTGTAAACACAGTAGGAAGATTTTTTCTGCTCATGATTTCTAGTGAAATTTAGAGCCCATTTATGATTTTGCCAGGAATAGCAAAGATAGGAGATCTTCTCACTATGTTTCTCATGTTCTTAGCATTTAGTGACCAGTCTTCACGGACAGGTAAGAAACTAAAATAAAACAAGATGGCAGAAGCTGTGAAAAATCAGAGTTTTCCTGTTTGAACAGGAACTGTTGGGAATGTAGTTACAACAGTGCAATTATTTTATGTCATAAAAGACCTTCATTACTCAGGTACAGCTGTAATTTTTTTAAAGAGTTAAGGATCTTTCACATTCATGAAAGAAAATGGGGATTCTTCTTCTCTTCTTAGGCAGTCCCTCGGAACCGAGGATGACTTGCTTCCGCATTAAAAATGAGTTCTCAGGTGACTGATGAGTCCAATGCGGGACCTACAGTCTCTGTCGCAGGTGGGGCAGACGATGGTTGAAGGGGTGGGTGGGTGGGGTGCTTGGGTTGATGTGCGCTCCTTGCGCTGCCTGCGCTTGGCTTCCGCTTGCTCCCGGTGAAGAGGCTTGAGGTGTTCGGCGCCTTCCTGGATGCTTCTCCTCCACTTTGTGCAGTCTTGGGCTAGGAATTCCCAGGTGTCATTGGGGATGTTGCACTTTTTCAAGGAAGCTTTGAGGGTGTCCTTGAAGCATTTCCTCTGCCCACCTGGGCTCTCTTGCTGTGTCTGAGCTCCGAGTAGAGCACTTGTTTTGGGAGTCTCGTATCGGGCATGCGGACGATGTGACCCATCCATCGGAGCTGATCGAGTGTGGTCAAAGCTTCGCTGCTGGGGATGTTGGCCTGAGCGAGAACACTGACGTTGGTGCGCCTATCCTGCCAATGGATTTGCAGGATCTTGCGGAGGCAGCGTCGGTGGTACCGCTCCAGTGCTTTGAGGTGCCTGCTGTACATGCTCCATGTCTCTGAGGCATACAGCAGGGCGGGTATCACTGCTGCTCTGTAGGCCATGAGCTTAGTGCCGGGTTTGAGGTCCTGGTCTTCAAACACTCTCTTCCTCAGGTGACTGAAGGCTGCACTGGCACACTGAAGGCGGTGTTGGACTTCATCATCAATGTCTGCCCTTGTTGACAGTAGGCTCCCGAGGTATGGAAAGTGGTCCACGTTGTCCAAGGCCTTGTCATGGATTTTGATAATCTGGGAGCAGTACTGTGTGGTGGGGGCAGATTGGTAGAGGACCTTTGTCTTCCGGATGTTTAGTATAAGGCCCATGCTCTTGTACGCTTCAGTGAAGGTGTTGACGATGGTTTGGAGTTCGATCTCAGAGTGAGCGCAGACGCAAGCATCGTCTGCATGCTGTAAATTGACGACAGAAGATGGGACGACCTTGGATCTGGACTGGAGGCGACGGAGGTTGAACAGTTTCCCGTTTGTTCTGTAAATTAGCTCCACTCCAGCGGGGAGCTTACTGAGGGTGAGCTGGAGCATTGCAGCCAGGAAGATCGAGAAGAGCATTGGTGCGATGACCCAGCCTTGCTTGACCCCGGTCCGTACGTGAATTGGGTCTGTGGTGGAACCATTGGTCAAGATCACGGCTTGCATGTCGTCGTGAAGCAGGCGGAGGATGGTGACAAACTTCTGTGGGCAGCCGAATTTGAGCAGGACACTCCATAATTCCTCACGGTTGACAGTGTTGAAGGCCTTTGTGAGATCAAAGAAGGCCATGTACAGCGGTTGGTGCTGTTCCCTGCATTTCTCTTGTAATTGACGCGCGGTGAAGATCATGTCTATTGTGCCCCTTAGTGGGCGGAATCCACATTGCGACTCTGGGAGGAGCTCTTCGGCCACTGGGAGAAGGCGATTGAGGAGGGTTCTTGCGATGACTTTCCCTGTGGCAGACAGCAGGGAAACTCCTCTGTAATTACCGCAATCGGACTTGTCACCTTTCTTGAAGATGGTCACAATTACGGCGTCGCTGAGATCCCCTGGCATGCTCTCCTCCTTCCAGATAAGAGAAATGAGCAGGACTAATTCAACAGCTCTTTCAAAGAGCTGGCATAGACACGATGCACTGAATGGCCTCCTTCTGTGCTGTATGATTCTAAGAGAATATGAGCCATTATTATTGCAATATCTAGTATATTTTACTGATATCTACTTTACGTGCTTGTTAGTAAAGTCTTCATCATTATTTCAAAGCATCACTTGAAAACATTAACTTTTGGTACCATACAAAATCTGGTGGCATGCACTCAGACTTTGTACTAAGCTATATCATTCTAAAACTTAATAAATATGAATGGAATCACAAACAATATTTAACAGTGCTTAAATAACATTTCAGTTAAGTAAATTCACAAAAAATGATTTCTAAAAATATAAATTTTAAACGGAACTTTCAAGGCATCATTGCATGAACGAACTACTGCGCTAACTCATTTTAGTGATCAGTGCTGTGCAATCCTTACCCTTCCTAATGGCTGAAATCTGCATCAGTACAGAGTCTTAAATCTCTGGAATCACTTCTGCTGGTTTCAAGCGCTTAATGGACTATGAAACCAATGGTAGCTCAGACCTAATGACTATAAAGGATGAAAAATGACAGAACAATACTTGAGCATTTACATTCGTCTTTGCCTATATTGCCTGTTGTGAATTTGTATTTCTTGTGTATCTGTCTGCTTAATTTTGCATTTCATTCTTCATCAGTTCACTGTGGACTTTGTTTTACATCTGAGGAGAGCAAACATGTCATCCATCACCAAATAAATCTTTTGGCACACTTGTGAATGGTCCTTCATAATAATAAGATCTTTATTTTCTTCAGGCATTGAGCATCGTCACTAAAGCAGGTTGCAAGACCCATTAGTCTGAGAAGAGATTTACCACATTTTCAGATATTCTGTTGTTTAAGGTTGAAAAATAGGTTGTAATACTAAGACTCCTTTCTTGGCTTAAGGGACCAAATACAATCAGTAGCCTAATTTGTATTGTTGAGCAGCATAACACAGCTCACTGCAATTTGCTGGAGAAATAATCAATTTGTATTATGTAACTATCCTCCACTCATTGCTTTGTGGTAGAGAAATAATCCTGCTGTACTCGGGAGACTCTGTTTACTATAGCTTTGGTCATGAGCCACTAGTCCCACCCCAACTCCAACTCATGTTTTTTTCTTTCATATTGCATTTATTTAATATATAGCCCTATAATGTACATGACATCAACTATAGGGTGACATAGTGGTGTCAATATCACTCTGATTATGTAAATAGCAAACAGAGCTTGTATAAGAGCTGTTTGCCATTTAAACAATAGGGAACGCCCAGCTAGCATGGGAAACCCTTTAGGGAATCCTGCCTTTGCATAAAGTGCTTAACAATTTAAAGTCAGTTCCCAGTCACCACTGGGAATGTGCCAATCTTTATGCTGCCGCATAAAGTGCTTAACAATTTAAAGTCAGTTCCCAGTCACCACTGGGAATGTGCCACTCTTTATGTGGAGGCAGGATTCCCTTAAAGGGAGTCCTTACATTCATTGGGGAGCCCCCTATTATATCTTGGGACCAAGACAGAGGGGTGGGATCAGAGACAGACTCAGAGACAGTGGTTCAGATGAGAAGTACAGGGCTATAACGCCATCCACCTTGGGGGACAGGAGCTGGGAAGACTCGATCAAAGTAGATATATGGTAAGTATAGATAAGTATTGACATGTACATAAGTGCATAGATATGGGAAACTAATATATTGTACATATATATATAGATATAAGTTAGGTTTTGTTTCAGTTCCACTACGATTGTGAGTTAAAAAAACTTTAAAAAATGGCTAGCTCAGGGACCCTAAATATCCCAAGTCTTGGCAAAAAATTATTTACCAAAACTGACATTCAGATACAATTTTTTGCAAGTAGTTATTTAACAATTCCTCTCATTGTGCTCTATGTAAGTGAGGTGCTACAGTTGTTAATACACATCCACACACACTCCATCAATAACGACACATTTATTTATATATATATATATATATATATATATACACAGAATATATACACACACACACACACACACACAGAAAACAATTTGCATTTGGTAAGTGCTAATTGTTTTAAAACCTTAATTAAAACACAGATTTATTTTATAATTGTCACTACGATCTGATTTTCTGGTGGCATATGCTTGCCATCTATAATAATGTGAGGAGTTGCAGCTGTTGTAAAGCATTCGGCCACTGGGAGAGGCCAAATACTGATCCAACGGATGTGCAGTATTTTTTCTCCCTTATATTTTTACAGACACCAAAGAATATTTTCGAAAGACACAGCGATACTATTGAAGAGAATGAGAAAATGTCAAAGCTTCTAATCTTTATATGTTTTGATAATTTAAATTTTAAAATTCACACATTTCTCTTGTAAATACCAGGTCTAATGTGCCATATTAAGATCTGGATTTGTGTCAATATTAAACAAATCATGCAATACCTTTTGAAGCTTAAAACTGCAACTTTTCTAGAATTAGGTTCCGGAATTTCCTTGTAACTTTGGTGGAAGATGGTCGCTAACCCCAGATTAATCCCATAAATGTGGTTTATGACGATCTTCTGCTGAAGTTATGGTGGTTGATAGCGCAGTGGTTATGTTACTGGACTAGTAATCTAGAGATAACAACAGAAAATGCTGGAAGCACTCAGCATCCATGGAGAGAGAATCTGCGTTTGGTCTCCGCAATGTAGTGAGACCTCCATTCAGTCCGCAGATTGGATCACTGCTTTGCGGAACACCTCCATTCCATAAGGGTGACCCCGAGCTTCTGGTCGCCTGTCACTTTAATTCTCCGCTCCACTCCCACTCAGACCTCTCTATCTCCGGCCTCTTACACTGTTCCAATGAAGCTCAACGTAAGCTCAAGGAACAGCACCTCATCTTTCGATTAGGCACTTTACAGCCTTCTGGACTCAACATTGAGTTCAACAATTTCAGACTATATCCCCTGCCCCCATTTTTCAGGTGGCTGTTGATGATTCTGCCATCCCCATTTGCAACATTTAACCACTCCTGCCTCCTACCCTAACACAAACTTTTCCTTCAATTCCTTCCTCCGCTCTCCTCCCCCTTCCACCTTTCCCTGTCTCTGTACCTGCTTAAAATCTGTTACATCTCTAACCTTTTCCAGTTCCGATGAAGGGTCACAGACCTGAAATGTTAACTCTGTTTCTCTCTCCACGGATGCTGCCTGGCCTGCTGAGTGCTTCCAGCATTTTCTGTTGTTATTTCAGATTTCCAGCATCCGCAGTATTTTGCTATTATATAGTAACCTAGAGACGTGAGTTCAAATCCCACCACAGCAGCTGGAGAATTTAAATTCAGTTAATTAAATAAATCTGGAATAAAAAGCTGGTATCAGTAATGGTGACCATGAAACTATCGGATTGTTGTAAAACCCCGTCTGGTTCACTAATGTCCTTTAGGGAAGGGAAATCTGCCATCCTTATCCTGGTCTGGCCTATATGTGACTCCAGACCCACAGCAATGTGTTTGACTCTTAACTGTCCTATGCAGTTCTAGAAGACAGCTCACCACAACCTTCTTAAGGGCAATTAGGGATGGGCAATAAATGCTGGCCTCGCCAGTGACGCCCACATCCCATGAACAAATGAAAAAAAAACACCCGAGGAAATTACTGGCGAAAAAACTTTTCATCAGCCTAACAACTATATTTTAAGAAACTAACTCCCCAATAAAAT
Source organism: Somniosus microcephalus (assembly GCF_052327205.1). Taxonomy (NCBI): domain Eukaryota; kingdom Metazoa; phylum Chordata; class Chondrichthyes; order Squaliformes; family Somniosidae; genus Somniosus; species Somniosus microcephalus. The sequence goes on along the minus strand of NC_140996.1, from coordinate 175,234,153 downwards.
AAAGCCCCAGTCAAATAAACTTCAGCTTTAAAAAAGTCTTTCACCTACACACTTGCTTTCCCTTATTCAGTTGGTTACTACATAAAAAATGTATGCTTATTTTTTCAAAATGTCTCCCTTTTTCTCTTCTTTCGTTAAGGACTGGCTCATGCATCAGTAATGACAGCAACTGTCTGGGACCTTCACCGTGAGACCATTGGAAGGCCAAGTGTGAGCAAACTATTCAACCATAGAACTGGGCCTGGTGCTGAGGCCAAATAGAATACCCTATTCTTGGTGCCTTCATAGTCTGTATGACTCAGTACTACCCAGGCACTGTGTTTATAGACTAAACTATGGAGGGAAGTGATTTTTTTTAGAAAAAGGCAAAACAATGTGGTTTTGTATGTTTTCCCGCCTCTCTTTTGTGGACTCTTGCAAACACTTGCTAGATTTGACCTCTGATGTGTTGTTGAACAAGGTGCATGAGAAATGTCAAACTACTGAGAATGAAAGTGAGCTTTCTTCAGTGGAAGGAGTAACTGGGTGATTCCGCCACATTAATATGAACAGAAGAATATGTAAGTTGCATTTTGAAAGCAAACAAAACCTCTTTGAGGAAAATTGGAGGGTAGGAAGGGAATGGAGGGTTGAGGGCGAGTGGGCCTCTCACTTCCTGCCCTTGGTGGAGTGAGTGGGAGCGGGTAGGGAGTAGTGGATGATGGGTTAAGTGTGAGGTGAGTGAGAGCTGCCAGCGTCCGATCAAAGTTACAGCAGGAGACCAGGAGAATCTCCATGGAATTTAGGGCCACTGATTCTGGACCAGTTTGTTATCATTGAATGGCAGTTACCTTCCTGTATTACCAGTTCTGTCTTTACTGTTGCTATTTTTACATTAACCCTGAACTTTGGGGATGAAGAATTAAATAATTAAAAAGAAAAATCTAAAAACATTTAACCAGGATCATGGGTTAAAAATCACACTGTGCAATATTGGTAACAAATGCACGGAAGTGTGTGCATGAAGCTCCTTAGCTATGTTACTGAATGTGTCAGCCTATTTATTTTAATTGGGTTTTAATTTAATTTATTTAAGTGGGTTCATACAGCAGAGAGATGGCATACAAGTGTACATTTGTTAGCAATATTGACCGTGCAGGTTTATAGCGTAGGCATGATATCTATTTTAAATTGAGTTGGGTGTTGGAGGAGCTGTTTGAATAGTAAAATCTTATAGGCCAGTTAAAGGGCACATTTTGCATTGATTCAATGCAAAAATTATGTTGAGCGAATGCAAAATCCACAGTGTGACATCTAAGATTCAACTTGGGAGATGCAGTGTGAGACCACCTGGAGCAGATACTCTCACACCACTTTGGCTGCAGTATAATTGCGCATGATGTGAAGGAAACTTTGAAACGTTTCCAGGCAATCTAGTGGACTTCCTGGAAGCTGTTAAAATGTTTTAATGTCAGCAAAGAACTGTCAGTCCTTCCAGCTGTTCACTTACGTTCAAAATCTAATCAGCAGTTGGAGGCTAGTGAGCAGAACTCTGCACAGCTTTTGCTTTGCCTTACAAGAGAATGGCGAAGAGCTGGTGATATGATTCCAGGCAGCCAGTCCGCACTGCTCAAAAGCAGGTACTGGTGTGAAACCTGCACGTCCATAAAGCGTCCAGTACGTGTCAGGATTTTTAGGCTAAGAGATTCCGTAGCCCCCAAAAATGGGCACGGGGATCTCGATGCGATAGCAACTCGCACCCATTCGGAGGACTGCAGGCAACACGTAAAATTTGTGCTGCCTGCTGCTTTACATGATTGTAGCCTTCAGCCGAGTGCTGAACGTGCTGCTGAATGGCTCAACCCTCAGCAGGGGGCCTAAGTTTGTGCGAGGCTAGCTCCAATTAAAGCTAGCCTACACTACTTAAAGGCAGTTCTGACGAACGGTCATCGACCTGAAACGTTAACTCTGTTTCTCTCTCCACGGATGCTGCCCTGGCCTGCTGAGTTTTTCCAGCGTTTTCTGTTGTTATTTCGGATTTCCAGCATCCGCAGTATTTTGCTATCCTACTTAAAGGCAGTCTGCTCCTCTTAAAGGGGAGGTCCCTTCTGCATGCAACAGGTACTGGAACTGCTTGTGAAGGCAAGTGTTATAAATAAGAAGACTGATTAATGCCTCAACAGGATAGAGAAAGGGCTCGAAGTTCACAGATGCAGCACTGGAGGCCTTGGTCCAGGAGGTCAACTCCAGGAGAGAGGTCCTCTTTCCACAGGGAGCCAGGAGGTCCTCCAGGCAACAGATAAGACTGTAGTGGGAGCAGATAGCCAATGTGGTCAATGCCAGCAGTGTAGCCGCGAGAACCTGGACTCAGTGCAGGATGAAGTTTAATTACCTCACATGAGTGGTCAAGGTCAGTGAATTCATCTTCAAGTGCCATATCCCAACATGTGCACCACAAGCCTCACACACTGCTCAATACACCACACCTCCATCACTCACCTACCAACAATCTCTACCAAACACGACTCAGACCTCACATTCATAGCTTCACCTCACCCGCGCACATTTAGCACTGCTGCAAGCCTCACATCCACATCTAACAGCTTGAACCCACTGCCAGCTATTCAACCATGACAGGCACATCACCCAAATATGTTACACCATACTCACTGAACAGTTCCCTTTCTCTTGCAGGATAAGATGGAGCATAACAGGTGCCAGCAGACCTTAACCGACAGGGGACAGGCTCACCAGCATGATCTCACCCCCCTTCGAAGAGACGGTGCTGGCCATTCTTGGCAGGGGCATGGCTGAGCCTGTGGCCAGCGGCAGGGCTGAAAGAATAGATGACGGTACCCTCAGATGTTATCCTCCTTCTCACATTCCACTTCCCCCTCATCCCACAATCTCTTCTGATTTACAATCTGCACATGGTGTAAGCATGCACCTCTTGCTTCCCCCCGCCAACCTCACCAGAACCTTAACCTTGTGCCTTTCTCATTTAAGACACCCAAGAGATCCACCTGCCCAGCCAATGGTTGAACAAGAGGAGGGAGAGGAAAGTGAAGAAGAAGAAACACCATTACTCAATTTCACACTCTCAGCTCAGATACTGACGTTCCTTGTACTTTAGAGGATCGGTTACATGTGGGATCTGCATGTGGTGAGTCACCGGGCACAAGTGGGCTGCAGCCAGGGCAGGGGGAAAGGGTAGCTTAGGTGCCAGCTCCCTGGAGGGCAGGGTTGCATATGAGTTCTGCTGCACAGGACTCAGATGAAGACCTCGATGGGGCAGCCTACAGCAGAACGCTGATGGGTATGCACAATGAAATGCTTGGTGCATTGGCAGGCCTGCCAGAAAGCCTGAATGCAATGTCAAGGAGCATAGAGGAGTCAAGCTTCAGTCTTGCACAGGGCTTTGGGCAGAGCTTGGAGCCCATCCTTTCCAGCATGTAAGGGCTGGGCAGATCCATTAACGCACTTGTGGACCCAACCATCATGCCACATCTGAGGGCCAAAGTCTCAGCTTCCATTGCAGCACAAGCAGAAGCCACCCAACCCTGAGTGCTGCAATGGAAGCTCAGATTGAAGTCATGTAAGCACAGACTGCTGCCATCATGGCTGGGTTTACCAGTGTTGAAAGGGGCCTGCAGGGTGTCACAGAAATCCAGCAGTCTGTACTCCATCAGATTATGTGATTGCTGAGGCACAGCCCCGGGGGGAGTGGCAATAGGTCTGTGGAGGATGACCCTGCTCTCTCAGGATGACAGCATTCGTCCTCCCACCACTACCACTCCACCAGTGCCCTTGCTGTTGCCTGTCAGCCAGCCAGCCCAGACTGCTGCCGCCCATGCTGAGGTGGTGCAGTCCGAAGCCTGGCCTATAAGGCTCAGAGCTCCTCGAGATCGTCCTGCAAGGCCATCTGCAGTCTCCCCGACTGAAAGTCTGCAACCTTCCACCAGCCATGCTGGTAGCACTGCGTAAGAGCACTAGGATAGACAAAGGCACATGCAAGACAGTCACTAAGGGAATGCACAAGGGTGATTTGTTGATTTTTGATGTAATATTGGATGGATAGATGGATAAAGTTGGATTGCAAAGTTTGCTTTGTGGTGGCTTTTATTTCAGCATTGTGGCCAAGAGGATGCTGTGATGGTCAGTAACAGAGGGAAGGGAAGGTATGGGACTAATGTTGAAAGGGGAATTGGGGTTGCGCTCACTTGTACTGCAAGCGGATGATTCGATCCCGGATATCCCAGCCAGAAAGGGGCTGTCTGGGTTGCCTCCTTCCTTCTGCTTCCTCCTCCTCATCTTCTGCTTCCTCCTCTTCCGCCTCCTCCTGCTCCTGAACTGGTGGCCGTATTCTTGGTAGCAAGTGCTGCGCCCTCATGATGGACAGGCTGTGGAGGATACAGCAGACCATGATGAATCAGAATACACTCTGGTGAGTACTGTAGGGCTCCTCCGAGCAGTCCAGGCAGTGGAAGCGTTGTTTAAGGCCGTCAATGATCTGCTCTATGATGTTTTGTGTGGCAGCATAGCTCTCATTGCCCGCATGCTGGCCATGTATGGTTGGGTTGCGGAGTGGAATGATGAGCCAGGTGGTCAGTAACCACCCTCTGGTTTGTCTTGGTGGCTCAAAGACTGAGGGAACAGTGAACTGGCACAGAATAAAAGGATCATGACTGTTGTCAGGACACCGGGCATTCACCATCATGATGTGCTGAGCATGGTCGCACACCAACTGCACATTCTATGAGTAGTAACCTTTGTGGTTGTGGTACATCTCAGCATTTATATACGGTGCCCGCAAAGCCACGTGCATGCAGTTGATGGCGCCCATGGGGAAGCCCGCTATCCTTGCACGCTCCGTCTGCTTCTCTCTGGTCAGAGTGAAGATAATGAGGTCCCCTCTCCTGGCATAAAGAGCGTCTGTCACCTCTCTTATGCAGCAGTGGACGGTGAACTCTGAGATGTTACAGATGTCACCTGCTCCAGCCTGGAAGGATCCCAATGCGAAGAAATTAAGGGCCCGACGATCACCTTCCCAGCCACTGGCAGCACTGTCCTTGCCCTGGAGTGAGGCTGCAGGACTGGTTGCAAGAGGTGGTAGAGTTCTGTGAGCACCTCCTTCTTAAAGCGCAGACACCTCACACACTGCTCCTGGCTCAAGTTGAGTTAAGAGAATTGCTCTCTGAAGACCCTAGGTGGGTAAGGCCTCCTGCTGAGAGCCCTTCTCCCCCTCCTCCTCCTTCCTCTGTGAGCAGCTTGTTCTATTCTTCGCTGTCTCTGCTCTATCTCCCCATCATGCTGCAGGCCAAGGGGGATGACAACTCGAGCACCCATGACTGGGAGCAAGTGCTCTGACCGGAACTCTTGAAGTCAGAAGCAAGGCCTTCTCCACTTGCAACACCACCTCCTCTCACCTCACCAACTTTAAACAACACTAGAAAGCTCCAACAGTTCCACAAACTTACACAGAGCCAGTAGAAACCAAAAACCAAGTTACCTGAAAGTTGGTGATGATCAACGCTCCCTTTAAGCTGCATGGCCACGCAGCACTCTGCAGCTCCTGCACAGCCGGCTAAATAGAAAAAAACGTGCACCCAAATTTTTTTTTAAAGGAACATTCCCTTGAAATAGCGCTGACGGCGGAACCTTCCTGTTGCTGAATGCATGTTCAGCTGTGCGAGGTTAAGAGAGGGCGTTAGCTCCAGCGATGAGGATGAAATTGGCAGCGCTGGTGTGATTGACATCATGATCTGCCTACTCAACATACTTATAGTGCACGCTCCTAAAGGCCACCCTACCACGCTCACCAAGATGGCGTCCGGCGTGGCCTGCACCAGAAGTTTGCACACACGGCTCTCACGCCAGTTTGGTCCCAATTCGACACCTGTAGCATCCAAAAAACGGCGCTACACAACCGAATTTCTAGGCCTAAAAGTTTCCCATTGATTCACGTTAGGGGAATTACTTCCGAGAGTTTCAATTCCTGCTCTCAAAGGATTAAGATAAGCTGAGTGACAAGTATATGCAGATAATAGCAAAAATATTGGAATTCATTACTTCAGTGATCACTTTTTAATGAGGATCATGGAACATTACTTTTTTTAAAAAGCAAAACCCTTCTTTAATATTTTGCAGTGCCATGGATTCAATACGTAAATTGAATTTGAATGATTTTAATCTGCATTTATTGTAAATCATTGTTGTGTTCAGTTCTCACTACCGTGACTTTGAAACAGCAAGAAACCTGTATTAAATCTATTAAAATAAATCAAGGGACTTGGAGTGAATCGACTAGTAATGAAAGCAACTGTACTCCCCCTGCCCTTATTGTAGTTGCCAAAAATTAATTATTTTAAGAAGTCTCATGAGTCATGCATCCATGTAATTATGTTACATTTGACTTAGGTGTGCATGTTAAATATTGCAGAATTTAAGCATTAGCAGGATGAGTGAGAAAAGTCATCCAGACATGCAAACTTTCAGCTAAATGATTTAACTAATTTCCACAGCATCACTGCACTGAATCTTATGGTGCATCTGACAAAAACTGAACGCTCTACTATGAATTGGATTTTCTCAAGATATTGCATAGACATAGCTTGATGAAAGGCTATTCTGAAAATCCAGATACACCACATCTACCGGTTCCCCTTTGTCTACTCCACTAGTTACATCCTCAAAGAACTCCAGTAGGTTTGTCAAACAGGATTTCCCTTTCATAAATCCATGTTGACTCTGCCCAATCTTACTATTAGTTTCTAAGTGCCCAGTTATTGCATCCTTTATAATAGATTCCAGCATTTTCCCAACTACTGATGTGAGGCTAACAGGTCTGTAGTTCCCCGTTTTCTCTCTCCCTCCTTTCTTAAATAGTGGGGTTACATTTGCTATCCTCCAATCTGCAGGAACCATTTCAGAATCTATAGAATTTTGGAAGATGACAACCAATGCGTCCACTATCCCAATGGCCACCTCTTTCAAAACCCTAGGATGTAATTCATCCGGTCCTTGGGATTTATCAACTTTTAGTCCCATTAATTTTGCTAGTACTGTTTTTTTACTAATAATAATTTCTTTAAGTTCCTCATTCTCGCCACACCCTTGGTTTTCTCGTAATTCTGGGAGGTTTTTTGTGTCTTCCTCCGTGAAGACAGAAACAAAATATTTATTTAATTTCTCTGCCATTTCCTCATTCCCCATTATAAATTTTCCCGTCTCTGACTGTAAAGGACCTACATTTACCTTTGCCAGTCTTTTCCTTTTCACATACCTATAGAAGCTTTTACAATCCGTTTTTATATTTTTCGCTAGTTTGTGCTCTTATTCCATATTCCATTTTCCCTTTCTTTATCAATTTCTTGGTCCCCCTTTGCTGATTTCTAAAAAGATCCCAATCCTCAGGCTGACTGCTTTTTCTGGCAACTTTATAAGCTTCCTCCTTTGACTTAATACTAGTTTTAATTTCTTTTGTTAGCCATGTTGGATCACTTTTCCTTTTGGGTTTTTATGCCCTAGAGGAATATATGTTTGTTGCAAATTATGCATTATTTCCTTGAATGTTAGCCATTGTATGTCCACCTTCATACCTTTTACTGCAGTCTCCCAATCTACCATGGCCAACTTGTCCCTCATACCCTTGTAGTTTCCTCTGTTTAGATTGAAGACCTTAGTTTCAGATTGGACTACATCACTCTCAAACTTAATATAAAATTCAATCATATTATGGTCACTTGCCCCTAAAGGCCCCTTTACCACAAGATTATTGATTAGCCCTTTCTCATTACACAGTACCAGATCCAGAATAGCTTGTTCCGTGGTTGGTTCCTCCACATACTGATCCAGGAAACCATCTCGCATGCATTCCAAGAATTCATTCTCCACACCATTAGTGATAATTTGATTTGCCCAGTCAATATGTAGATTAAAGTCTCCCATGATTACTGTATTGCCCTTGTTACATGCACTTCTAATCTCTTGATTGATACTGTGCCCTACATTACCACTACTGTTTGGTGGCCTATACACAACTTCCACCAATGTTTTCTGCCCTTTGCTGTTTCTTAGCTCCACCCAAACTGGCTCCAGTTCTACATCACGATCTGCCGAGCCAAGATCTTTTATCTCTACCGTACGGATCTCACCCCGTATTAACAGCGCTACGCCACCTCCTTTTCCTTTTTGTCTGTCCTTCCTAAATGTTGAGTACCCTGGAACATTCAGTTCCAACTTTGGTTACCCTGCAACCATGTCTCTGTAATGGCAATTACATCATACCCATTTACTTCTATTTGTGCCATTAATTCATCCAACTTGTTGTGAATGCTATGTGCATTTAGATAAAGTGCCTTCAACTTTGCCTGTTTAATATTTTTCTGCACTTTGACCCTCTTTACTGTTGGCCTTTGTTTCTGTTCCCTACTAGTTTTGCTGACTGCTTTTCTAACTTGCACTTCCAGCTTTGTTTCTCTGCGTTCTGGGCCCACACTTAGGTTCCCAGCCCCCTGACAGGGACACCACTTCAAAAGTACTTCATTGGCTATAAAGCACTTTGAGGCGTCCAGTGGTCGTGAAAGGCGCCATATAAATCCAAGTCTTTCATCTTTTTTCGTGCACTTTACACGATACCAGAGTATGTATATACTCAATATTGTGCCTGTAGACGAGATGCTCACTTGTTAAAGGGACCTGTTCCCCTGCACCTTAAGGACCACAAGAATATTAGTAATCTGTTGTAAAATAACAATGATAGTTTTCTTAATTTGCTAATGTTAACAAAAACTATTCCACTTTATTAAAGGTTTCCCAATCTATACTCAAGCCAGCCTTTTCACTAGTATTGATAAACAGAGGAAAACATACACCACTGACACGAAAGCTTGTCAGAAGGCAGCAATCGTTAAAGCAAGTACAGGAAACTCTCGATTTACCGGCACCCAAACAACCGGAAACCTCGGTTAACCAGCAAAATTTAGGAGTAGATTCAGTTAAGTTTTTCTTCATATTAGTGGCCGTTTCTTGATTCTTGGCTGTGTAATCGGGGGTTCCTGCACTTGTTGCTAAGCAACAGGGATGCTTGGTCTGTGGCCAGGCTTCTTGCACCTGTTGCTAAGCAACAGGGAAGCTTGGACAAACCTACTGGAGTTCTTTGAGGATGTAACTAGTGGAGTAGACAAAGGGGAACTGGTAGATGTGGTGTATCTGGATTTTCAGAAGGCCTTCGATAAGGTCCCACACAAGAGGTTGGTGAACAAAATTAGGGCACATGGAATTGGGGGTAATATACTAGCATGGATTGAGAATTGGTTAACAGACAGAAAAGAAAGAGTAGGGATAAATGGGTATTTTTCAGGATGGCAGGCTGTGACTAGTGGGATACCGCAAGGATCGGTGCTTGGGCCCCAGCTATTCACAATCTATATCAATGATTTAGAGGAGGGGACTAAATGTAACATTTCCAAATTTGCTGATGATACAAAGCTAGGTGGCAGCGTCAGTTGTGAAGAGGATGTGAAGAGGCTTCAAGGGGATCTCGACAGGCTCAGTGAGTGGGCGAGAACATGGCAGATGGAATATAACGTGGATAAATGTATAGTTATCCACTTTGGTAGAAAAAACAGAAAGGCAGATTATTTCCTAAATGGTGAAAGATTGGGGAATGCAGATGCTCAAAGGGACCTGAGTGTCCTTGTACATGAGTCACTGAAAGTGAATGTGCATCCACCACCTTAAACATTCACTCCCTCCACCACCGGCGTACAGTGGCTGTAGTGTGTACCATCTACAAGATGCACTGCAGCAACTCACCAAGGCTTCTTCGACAGCTCCTCCCAAACCCGCGACCTCTTCCACCTAAAAGGACAAGGGCAGCAGGCGCATGGGAACACCACCACCTCCAAGTTCCCCTCCAAGTCACACACCATCCTGACTTAGAAGTATATCGCCAATCCTTCATCGTCACTGGGTCAAAATCCTGGAACTCCCTACCTAACAGCACTGTGGGAGTACCATCACCACACGGACTGCAGCGGTTCAAGAAGGCGGCTCACCAGCACCTTCTCAAGAACAACTAGGGATGGGTAATAAATGCTGGCATTGCCAGCGACGCCCTGATCTCATAAACGAATAAAAAAATAGGTACAGCAAGCCATTAGGAAGGCAAATGTTATGCTGGCCTTCATTACAAGAGGATTTGAGTATAGGAGTAAAGAAGTCTTACTCCAATTATATAGGGCCTTGGTGAGACCACACCTGGAGTACTGTGTACAATTTTGGTCTCCTTACCTAAGGAAGGATATACTTGCCATAGAGGGAGTGCAACGAAGGTTAACAAGATTGATTCTTGGGATGGGGGGACAGTCGTATGAGAAGAGATTGAGTAAACTAGGCCTGTATTCTCTTGAATTCAGAAGAATGAGAGGGGATCTCATTGAAGCATACAAAATTATTACAGGGCTTGATACGGTGGATGCAGGGAGAATGTTTCCCTTGGCTGGGGAGTCTAGAACCAGGGGCCACAGCCTCAGGATAAAGGGTAGGCCATTCAGGACTGCGATGAGAAGAAATTTCTTCACACAGAGGGTGGTGAATCTTTAGAATTCTCTACCCCAGAGGGCTGTGGAGGTTCAGTCATTGGGTATATTCAAAACAGAAGTCGACAGAGTTCTGACTAGTAAAGGCATCAAGGGATATGGCAATAGGGCCGGTGAATGGAGTTGAGGCAGAAGATCAGCCATGATCTTATTGATTGGTGTAGCAGGCTCTAAGGGCCGAATGGCCTGCTGCTGCTCCTATTTCTTATGTTCTTATGTAATGTGGAAAACGCGGCAGCCAATTTGTGCACAGCAAGCTCCCACAAACAGCAATGTGATAATGACCAGATAATCTGTTTTTGTTATGCTGGTTGAGGGCTGAGTATTGGCCAGGACACTGGGATAACTCCCCACAGCAAAATATATTGGCAAATCCACATAAAAATAAAAATAAATTCACCGAACATAAACACCAAAATGCCACACCAAGCCCAGAGAAGTGTGGCAGATTTCAAGCAGTAAATTTTAATCTACTATTATATAATCTGCACCCTTGCTATTAATTTGCTGAAATCAATGAAATCACTCCTGATATGTTCTGAAAATTTTAATTGATACTGCCTGGCCTCCTTTACTCGGTTGAGGGCTCAGTACTGAAAATAAGGGGGGCTGAAATTCCACGGGTGCTCCACTGGTCTCCGACGGTAACTCCGGCAAGAGACTGGCAGAACCCCCAGGGGGCTGAGGGGAAATGGCCATTTGAACTGTTTCCCTGGAGGTTCCGGCAGTCCCTCACCAGAGTTACAGTGGGAGATGATGGAAACCCTACGAAATTTCAGCCACAGTGTCTTTAACACAGTTGAAGTATATAAAATCGCAACATTCCCAGTAAAAGCATATTGCGTGTTTGAAACATTTCTAACTATGTTTTCTGTTTGAGGCCTGGGAAACTTGAGTTTATTGGACTTTCCAGAGCAATCACTCTCAGTTCTTCTTAAGTGCCTTCACCCAATAAGCCATTGGAGGAGAGTTCCATGCTATGTTATATTCTTATAACAATCATGGTATCTTCTTGATTTACAGCTGTTATAACTAACATGTCACATTGATGTGAACCTGTGCATTGCTACAGCTAGACCCTCTAGATCTCACATGTGGCCGTAATATAGAGATGATTTATTTACATTATTTTAGATTCAGTGTTTTGTACACTCTTATCATTTTAAACTGCCCTCCCACTGGCCAACTGCAGCACTGTACGCCACTTAAGTAAAACTCATACGCTGAAACCACTTCGTCTCACACTCTCAATTCTATTCTTTTCCATGCATGTTAATGCACAGAGCAAAGGCCATGCTTTCATTAATGTTTCTCTCTATCCTGTAGCTGTTACTCTCAAATGATGATGAAAACTTTTACCATATTTTGTACCACGATGTCCTCCCAAACCAATTCACCTCACAGCGGAATCATCCACTTCAACATGTACAGCAATGTAGATCACAGGGTATGCAGCTGCCTTCTGTCACAAAAGCTTAGTTCTTACATGTGGAAGCCATTATGTTGTCTCAATTTAAACAGAAATTTGAATAAATGACTGAGGATATTTAAAGATTTTTTTTTTTAAGTTTGAGAGTGCATTAAAAGAAACTTCTGATTTTGGGGGATGGCTCAAGACTGTCCTCTTAAAACGATTGCTTTATAACCTCCATTGAAAACAATTGCTGCAGCTCAAATTTTACCTGCCTGCAAGTTGAGGACAAGCAGCTACTGCAAAGTATATTAGAAAAAGCTGGCAATATGACATACAATTTCTACTTAGAAACGATGAAGTCACATAGTCATCCACATATACCCAACAAATGATGGCATATAATTACAGAGCTCCTTAAATTCTCCTTGGCAACAATCTAGTTCTTTCTTCATAAAACTAATTAATGGCTCAGCATGTGTGTCCAGAGTTTCTCATGATTGTTAATGCCCTGTTAAAGACCAACCATTTTCTTTGTTTACTTTAGCTAATTTGTTAAGATATGATTAGCATGGGAGCAAGACTCTGAGTAGCGAGAAAAAATAGAAGAAAAGTATGTTATTTTTTCCTATCGCCTTTGCTTCCCTGTTTACTGAAATCTTTCTCAATAATCTTAACACTCAGAGGAAGATACAGCCCTTAATCACTAGAATACCTCCCAAATTATGATTGAAATCTGCAGCATATTATATCAGTAGCTTTGTTATCATCAAAATGTTCTATTTTAGATTGAACAGCGGTATTTAATTAAAGGTGATCCACAGTACGTGAATGAGTGGGCGGTTTGTACTCCTCACCTCTCGTATTTTTCACATTTTGTTTTCTTTTTGACTGAGGGGTGAGTGGATTGTTGAGTATTTCAGTCAATGAGATAGAGGATGCTGACTGCGTTACACCTAATCCATATGGCAAGTGAAATCAGCTATAGTGACAGCAGCCATATCTCCTGTTCATATCATAGACTCATAGACATTACGGGGGTGATTTTGCCAATGGGGAGCTTTTGGAGGCGGGACTCCCACTTGTCGGGTTTCAATCCCGCCTCCATCAACTTCTGGCCAACCCACGCTATTTTTCCTTGATTGACCTTGTTAAGCCTGCCCAGCGGGCTTAGTAGGCCAATTAAGGGAAAGCCGGTGACAGAGAATGTCAACGTATGACGTTTCATCTGTCAAAAATGTTTGACAGATGAATTGCCATCGTTTGACAGCTCTGTGAAGCTGTCAAACACTGACATTCTCTGTGGTTGATGAGGTATTGAATTCAAGACCTCATTAAACCTCTTTCTTGGAGAATGCAACAGCCATCTGTCATCTCTACCGCAGAGGTGCGAGACTCTCTGCATACCCAACGACTGAAGCCTGCAGGAAGAAACAAAGGTAAGTACACTTTTTCTAAAACTTTCCACTTACCTCACATACTCACCTCTCCATACTTGCATCCATCACTTAGCTTCACAGCACACTTTTGCATCCCCCTGACCCCCGCAGACCCACTACTTGCCTCGGTGACCCTGGCGGGGGTTTGGAGCCTTCGGGAAGCCCGCATTTGTGTGGGCAAAATGGTGATAAGCCTATTTTCTGCCTGTTAACTACCTGTTAGCAGCAGTTAATTAGCTTTAATCCCTTCCCGCCGCCAAGGAGACGGGACCCGGCGCGGGACGGTTACCCGCCTCCTGGCAAGATGGCATGGAGGCGGGATGGGCACCCGCCCCCAGATTCTGCCATTTTCCCGGTAGTCCCGCCTCCATACCCGCCTCCCCAGGGCTGGCAAGATCGCGCCCCAAGGTGCAGAAGTAGACCAGTTAGCCATTGTACCAGTTGCAGCTATCGATTCTAATCCTATTGCTCTGCTCTTTTCCTGTATCCTTTTATATTCGGAACTGAAAACAGATAATTCTGGAAATACATAGCAGGTCTGTCAGCATCTGGAAAAATAGAGGTTAACATTTCAGGTATTGGCCTTTCGCCCTACTGATACTGACCTGATTCCAGCATTTTCTGTTTTATTTCAGCTTTCCTGCAGTTGCATTTTTTTTATTTGCATCCTTTTATATTTCAAATATAATTTTTCTTTTATGACTCTGCTAGTCAAAAGATTCATCCCTGATGCAAGACTTTTAACATGTAGCTCCACACATCAAGATCACTTACAAACTGTTAACCCTTAAACCGCTTTGAGGGTTACTGTAGAAGAGGAGAAATATCTTTATTTAAATAGTCCATTTAAAAAATTTAAATTAGGCTGTATACATGTTCTGGTTATGAAAGTTGCAGATTTGGTCAGGTTATTATTTATTAATAATCAACTAAGATCACAGTTCTCTTAAAATCCCATCGGAAACATTCAGCAGATCACAGATTATTCACAGCAATTTCTTCATTTAATTTTACGCTTCACCTGCAGATGGTGCTATGATGCTATAAAGAGGAGATGCTAGAAAGGCTGGCTGTACTTAAAAGTAGATTAGTAGATAAGTCACCAGAATCGGACGGGATGTCTCCTAAGATACTGAGGGAAGTTAAGGAGGTACTGGCCATAATCTTCCAATCCTTTTTAGGTACAGCAGTGGTGCCAGAGGACTGGAGAATTGCAAATGTCACACCCTTGTTTAAAAATGGGTGTAAGGATAAACCCAGCAACTCAGTTTAACCTCAGTAGTGGGGAAGCTTTTCGAAATGATAATCAGGGATAAAATTAACAGTCACTTGGACACCTGTGGATTAATTAAGGAAAGCCAGCACAGATTTGTTAAAGGCAAATTGTGTTTAACTAACTTGATTGAGTTTTTTGATGAGGTAACAGAGAGGATTGATGAGGGCAATGCGGTTGACGTGGTGTACACAGACTTCCAAAAGGAGTGCCACATAATAGGCTTACCAGCATAGTTGAAGCCCATGGAATAAAAGGGACAGTGGCAGCATGGATACGAAATTGGCTAAGTGACAGGAAACAGAAAGTAGTGGTGAACGGTTGTTTTTCGGACTGGAGGAAGGTATACAGTGGTGTTCCCCAGGGGTCAGTTCTAGGACCACTGCTTTTCTTGATATATATTAATGACTTGGATGTGGGTGTACAGGGCACAATTTCAAAATTTGCAGATGAAACAAAACTTGGAAGTATAGTGAACAGTGAGGAGGATAGTGATAGACTTCAAGAGGACATAGACAGGCTGGTGGAATGGGCGGACACGTGGCAGATAAAATTTAACACAGAAAATTGCAAAATGATACATTTTGGTAGAAAGAATGAGGAGAGGCAATATAAATGAAAGGGTACAATTCTAAAGGGGGTGCATGAACAGAGACACCTGGGGATATATGTGTATAAATCGTTGAAGGTGGCAGGGCAGGTTGAGAAAGCAGTTAAAAAAGCTTACAGGATACTGGACTTCATAAATAGAGGCACAGGCCTCGCTATTCATTGGGCCGTGAGGCAGGCTTTGAGGCGTGCGGGGGGTTAAAATCGCAAAAAATGCCCACCCCCCCCGCCTGGTTCCCGACTCCGAGCAATTTTAACTCAGGCGTGTCTGATGGTCCCGACTCCGTCTCGCATCCAACAGGCGGGACTGGTCTTTAAGGCCCTTAATTACCACTAAATGGCCTCTATAATCCTATTTTAACAGGCCCTTGCAACGTTAACCCTTTTCCCACTTAAAACACGCCTGGTGGGAATCACGAATGTGAAACCTGGTGGGAGCAGTATTGCATTGGTGACTTTCAACTGCAGGTCAACCATTAAAGTTGAGATATGATCAGCCATTATTTGCAGGTGGCAGGACTTTGTGGTCTCAGGCCTGGGGCAACTTTTACAAGGCTTAACCACACCTGTGGAAAGTTGGTGCCTCACACCCATCTTCATTGTGACCTCCTGGAAAACCCCTCTCGCCACCTTCACTCAGCGCTTCCTCAATGGAGGCATACACCAGAAGCATGGAAGCCATTTATTTCCTTCCCATCTGGGCATTAGAGGAGCTCGAGCACCAGCCGCGGCACCAGCAGAACCAGGAACAACAGCAGCACCAGCAACATCAGCAGCAGCAGGAGCGCCAGGCTGCTGCTCACCCACCTGAAGCTGCACAGGCCAGAAGGGGCCAGCGCCTGGAAGCCCGTCGGCGCAGGAGATACCCCCCAAACAGGGTCTATAGACACAGGGTCAGCTATCTCAACATGTCTGAGCAGCAGTGCCAAGGGCGGCTCCGACTTTCGCGAGAGGTAGTGACTGACATCTGCGCAATGCTACAGCAAGACCTGCTGCCCAGAGGACCAGGTGGACAACCATTACCAGTGGCCATCAAAGTCACCACCGCACTCAGCTTTTTTGCCTCAGGCTCATTCCAGGGATCATCAGCAGACATCAGCAGCATCTCCCAGGCGGCCGCACACACTTGCATCACACAGGTAACCGATGCCCTCTTTGCCCTCGTGCACAATCACATCCATTTCACCAAAGATCGAGCAAGTGTCACGGCGCGAGCGGTTGGATTAGCTCATCTGGCAGGCTTTCCAAGGGTGCAGGGCCTCGTTGACTGCACGCATGTGGCCCTGAGGGCACCCCATCGCAATCCAGGTGTTTTTGTCAACCGCAAGGGCTTCTGCTCCCTCAACGTTCAGCTGGTGTGTGACCACAAGAAGGAAATTTTGCATGTTTGTGCCATGTACCCTGGCAGTTGCCATGACTCCTTCATACTGCACCAGTCTAGTGTGCCTCCGCTATTCAGTCCGCCAGACCAACTTAACGGATGGCTACTTGGAGACAAGGGCCATCTCCTGAGGACGTGGCTAATGACGCCGTTGAGGAGGCCAGCCAACGAAGCTGAGGAGCGCTACAACTCCAGCCACATTTCCACCAGATCCATTATCGAGCAAACCATCGGTTTGCTGAAGATGCGCTTCAGATGCCTGGATAGATCAGGTGGAGCCCTAAAGTACTCAGCAGCCAAGGTCTCCAGAATCGTCGTGGTTTGCTGTGTACTTCACAACATGGCACAGCGTCGTGGCTTGCAGATTTCTGAGGACCAAGTGGCTCCTCACATAGCCTCCTCCTTCTCCTCCTCCTCCTCTGAGGAGGAGGAGGAAGAGGAGGAGGAGGGCAAAAACAAAGATCCTGCAGAGGCCCATCAACCAGCGGCAGCATTACGCGAGAACATTGCTGCCCAGGATGCAAGGAACGCACTCATCCTGGCCAGATTTGCTTAGCCTAGTCAATCAAACACTTTTGCTTCGCAGCTACTTACCTGAGCATCGACAATGGCCAAGACCCTGCGGATTCCTAGCTATTTGACCAGCATACTGACAACTGCAAGTAATCCTAAGCCCTCAATGTGGAAAGTCCCATTCGCGAAATGACATACGCCACAACTGCAACAGTTGCCATCAGAATTTTTACGTACAAGAACCAACTGATGGCATTTTTACAATAAACACAACATTTCACCCAAGTGACTACACTTGTGACTACTTGTGCAGAATTTTCCTCTTACGCATGCTCCTACGTAGTGCTTTCCCTGTGGCTTCAGCAGATGTGGAGGCCCCTTGCTCACTTTCCTGCTGCTCCTGTCTCGACATCTTTGGTGGGCATCCTCTGGGGTTGCGAGCCTGTGAGGGCTCGTCTACAGTCTGCTGCTCCTGCGGCTGTGCAGGGGTTCAGACGTCTATCTCACTTGGGTGTGGACTCTGGTGGGGCTCTGACCGAGGGCTCTGCAGTGGCATGGAAATGTGAGCGCTTGGAGAGGAGCCCCCACTTCCTTGAGGTCTGCCACCAACCTCCCTCTCATGGGTCAGGTCCCCCTCAGCGCCTGCAAGCGGCTGGAGAGCACCTTGCTGCACATCAGGGGGGCCAGGGGGACCCGTATCTGCAATGGCAGTCCTACTCAGAAGGACTTCCATGAAGGTCTGGTTTCTCTGTTCAATAGATGCCCATCGCTCCTCAAGAGATGTCATTCTATTCTGAACAATGACCATGTTTTCCATACCCTGGCGACTAAGCTCCTCCATGGCCGTAGCCCTCCTCTCCTCTACCGCAGCCATTCTCTCTTGCATGGTAGCCAGCCTTAACACGGAGGTAGCCATCCTTTCCGTGTTGATGCGTTCATGCGCCAATGACTCCACAAAGGCTCTGCTCATGTTCGCTATGGACTCCTCCATTCGCCCCACACTCGCAGCGACCCTAGAGACAAAACCTGCCAGAGACTCCTGCATCTGTGCCTGGAGTTCCATCACCGCTGATCTCATGGATGGACCCAGAGGCAGAGGGTCGACATGCTGCTGAGCCGAGCTGACAGAGTCCTGCGCCCTCCGACTGGGACTCTCCACTGCTGTCCCTGTCTCCACAATCTGCTGATGCTCACTTGTGAGCTGTGACACACCAGGTGACAACACTACTCTATGTCCTGAAGGTCCCACCGAGGTGTGAGTGTCTGCGCTGGTGCTGGGTGCGCAGAATTCTGCTGACGCTGCGCCCTCAGAGGTTGCAGCTTCCTCTGAGGAGTCTGGCTGCACAGCCTCTTCTTCCTGGCTAGGGGGGACGGATGCTTGTGATGGTCCTCTGGGGGAGTAAAGGAAAGAGTTACAGATGTGATGCCAAGGCTACATGCACATAGCTTTTTGCAGATGTTCATAAGTCCATCTGTCACAGCTTGACAATCATTATCAGCGACTCATGCAATGTCAAAGAGAGAGATGGGAAACTTTTCTGTCACCAGCTTGCTGTGTTGCACCCGTCTGTCCATCCCCCATGCGCGAATCATCCTCAATGCCAATGATTTCCAGGACGGCCTCCTCCCAGGGTGTCAGGTGGGCTATTGAGGGTGGCCCTCCTCCTGTCCTGGCTCGCTCTCTTTTGTTGTGAGCTCTCTTTTCCTGCAATGAGGGAGACAAGTGGAGGTTGAGTGAGAATGAAGGAGTGAGTGTAGATATTGCATAGCATAGATACTTAGAAGGAGACAAAGATGGAGTGAGGTTGCAAGACCAAGGGCCCTCCCTGTGTGTTGGCAGTTGTGTTCAAAGCATCAGAGTGAGAGGGAGTGTGAGGGCTGCATGGTTGAATAGTTATGTGAATGTGAGCATAGAGAGAGAGGGAATGGGTAAGGGTGCATGGATGTCAGTGTCAAGTGGGATGTGGAGGAAGAGATTGCTAAAGCTGAGTGCTGGTGAGGAAAGGCAATGGGGATCAGATTGAGGGTGATGGGAAATTCATACTCACTTTTCCAGTGTGCTGAAGGTCATGAAATCTTTTCCTGCACTGTGTCCAGGTTCTGCGGGTGACTCCCAAGGAATTGACCTCCTCAGCCACCTGCAGCCACACAGCCTTGGTCTGAGTGGAAGGCCTCTTCCTCCCTGATGAAGGGAACAGGACCTCCCTGTTGGCCCTAGCCTGAAGTGCTGCCTCGTCAAAGCGAGGAGCTGCTCTTGCCCTCCCGCTTGTCATCCCTCCTGCAGGTCCCTCTGACACCAAATGGAGGAAGCTTGGAAGCCTGCAGAAGAAGCAAGGCTTGCTGTGGACCTTAAATGCAGCAGCAATGATGACGTCATCGGAGGGGACTTTCAGTCATGAAAAACCCCCTTGCAAAGGCTTCCCACACGTTGGAAATCAATTGGCCAATTGAGTTAAAATTGCTTCAATCTCCCACATCCATTTAGATTCATGTGGGAAATACGAAATTCGGATAACACGACAACAGCCCACACCTGAGTTAAAATCACCCCCATAGAGTACAAAAGGAAGGAAGTTATGATGAAACTTTATAAAACACTGATTCGGCCTCACCTGGCGTATTGTTTCCAATTCTGGGCACCGCACTTTAAGAAGGATGTGAATGTCTTTAGAGTGGGTGCAGAAAAGATTTACAAAAATGGTTCCAGGGATGAGGGACTTCAGTTATGTGGATAGACTGGAGAAGCTGGGGTTGTTCTCCTTGGATCAGAGAAGATTGAGAGGAGATTTGATAGAGGTGTTATAAATCTCATCATTCATCAAGAAACTACTCGTGAAATAACGCTGGATGGCCAGCTGGTGGTGCCGTCCAAGGAGTATAAATACTTGGGCGTCGGCCCCAGCTTGCCAGGGACATTTTGTAAGACAAGGAACTAGTGAAGTACAACTAGACCTCCATGTTCTAAAACAAGTTGATTAAAGCCTTGATTTATGCTCAAACCAAGTGCGTAGTGAATGTTTTTACGTCAATTTAATCAACTTGATATCGACTCCACGATTTTGGTGATTTCGGGAACCGTAGAAGGGAACTTAGACAAGTAATTGATCCATCATGGAGAAACTACACAGACCCGCCCGTCTTGACCTGGACCCGAATTCACTTACAGCTGCTAAGGTATGGAAACACTGGTATCGTACTTTCAGCAACTTCCTCAGGGTGTGTGGTGAAAATGTCCCTGATAAATTAGAGATACTTGCTAATTATGTATCCCCTCATGTGTTTGATTATATCGAAGACTGTGTAGACTATGATGCCGCTATCCAAATACTACAGCAGCTATATGTCAAGTCCCCAAATGAAATTTTTGCTCGGCATCTACTGGCCACAACTCGACAACAACCCGGGGAATCACTTGACGAATTCCTTCAGAAACTTCGCAGGCTCAGCAAGGATTGTAATCTTAAAGCTGTTACAGCTGAGCAGTACCAGGAGGAGTTAATTCGTGATTCCTTTATTAATGGGATTGCGTCTCCCTTCATACGTCAGTGTCTGTTGGAGAATAAAACCCTCAAGTTACAGGCTGCCTATGACCAGGCATGTTCTCTGGACTTAGCAAAGAGGAATGCAGACACCTATCTTTCACCACGTGCATGGGCTGCTGCTATCACTTTTAGTGACTCTTTTGATAGGCCTCGGGCGGAAGCCCTCGCGGATGACGACTCCAACCCGGCTGATGACAACCCTACCCTAGAAACCTGCACTGATGATGACCCCGCCCTAGCAGCATCTTGGCAATCTGGAAGGAAGTGTTTCTTCTGTGGAGGTGCGTTCCATTATAGGAAATTTTCTCCTGCTCATAACGCAACCTGCAATCATTGCAGCAAGAAAGGCCACTTTTCTAAGGTATACCGGTCGAGAGCTCCTGTTAGTTTTGCAGCTACTATCTATAAAACTGCTTCTCCCACAAGAGCCACTACTAAGGTTACAGCTGCAATCTATAAAACTGCTCCTCCCCCAAGAACCACTACTAAAGTTACAGCTGTCAAGGATAAAACTGCCCCTCCTCCCATCACAGCTGTTTTTCCCCAAAGTCTGTCCCATGCAGCCATGAAGGTTTCGGTAAATGGACACATTTTGAGTGCACTAATCGACTCATGCAGCTCTGACAGCTTCATTAGTGAGCGGGCTGTCAGTAAGTTAAAACTGCGTATTTACCCCTCGGACAGGGAAATTGCAATGGCTCTGATGACACTGACCACCAATTCTTCTGGCTTTTGTCTTGTCGACCTTATTCTCAATGGCCGCACTTATTTCTCCACCTGGCTCGGGGTGCTCAAGAAACTATGCAGTGATGTGCTCCTGGGACAGGATTTCCAGAAACAACACAAAAGACTCTCTTTCAAATTTGGAGGGTCAAAGCCGGAGCTTACTATTGCCAAAGTACTGTTTTGTGCGCTTTCGGCGGCTTCGCTCAACGAGCCCTCCTTGTTTGCCAATCTTTCCCCTCGATGTAAGCCCATAGTCACTAAATCACGACGTTTCAGCCAAGATGATCGATCCTTTATCGAGACAGAAATCTCTCGCCTTCTAGCTGATGGTATCATTGAGCTATGTTCATCTTCCTGGCGGGCTCAAGTCGTCGTTGTTAAAAATCCTCTGAAGCAACACAAGAAACGTCTTTGCATCGATTACTCGCAAACTATTAACCAGTATACCGACCTGGATGCCTACCCACTACCACGCATCGATGACATGGTCAATAACCTTGCCAACTACAAGGTATTTTCAACTTTTGATTTAAAGAGCGCATATCATCAAGTGCTGTTAAAGTACTCTGACAAGAAGTATACGGTCTTTGAGGCCAATGGTCGGCTTTACCAGTTTTGTCGCCTTCCATTTGGGGTCACCAATGGGGTGGCCATCTTTCAACGGGCAATCGATAGCCTAGTCATACAGGAGAACTTAACGGACACTTTTCCATATCTGGATAATATCACCATTGCTGGTCATGACCAGAAGGAGCATGATGCCAACCTCCAGAAATGTTTTGACGTTCTCCGTCGTCGCCACTTAACCTTAAATGAGTCCAAATCTGTGAAATCAGTACCATCAGTCAACATCCTTGGCTACTGGGTGGGCAATGGTGTCATCAAACCGGATCCGGAGCAACTTCGTCCGCTTCAGCAGCTCCTTCCCCCTACGAATCTCAGCTCTCTTCATCGGGCCCTCGGCATGTTCGCCTATTATGCGAAGTGGATACCCCACTTCTCCGACAAGATCCAGCCCCTGCTTCACACAAAGTCATTTCCATTGGAGGCAACGGCTATTTCAGCTTTCAACCTCCTCAAACGACAACTGGAAAAAGCCACGCTTCGTTCCATTGATGAAAATCTTCCTTTCATGGTTGAGTGTGATGCATCGGATGTGGCGATCTCTGCTACCTTGAATCAAGGTGTTCGACCCGTTGCATTTCTGTCCAGAACTTTGCAGGGTAGCGAGCTCCATTATCCTCCTGTCGAGAAGGAGGCTACGGCCATCATTGAAGCGGTACGTAAATGGAGTCATTTTCTCGCTCGTCGCCATTTCACACTTATAACCAATCAGCGCTCCGTGGCCTTTATGCTGGATAACTGGAAACGTACTAAGATCAAGAATAACAAAATACAACTCTGGAGGATGGAATTGGCCGCCTTTGGATACACCATACATTATCGACCCGGCAAAGAGAATGTGGCCCCGGATACCCTCACGCGGGCATTCTGCTCTTCTGTGTCAACTTCGACTCTGGCGGATCTTCATACTGACTTATGCCATCCTGGTGTTACCCGTATGTTGCACTTTGTGTGATCTAAAATTCTCCCATTTTCTACGGAAGATGTGAAAAGAATGTGCTCCTCCTGTAGAATTTGTGCGGAATTAAAACCGCAATTCTTCCGTCCATCGACTGGCTTGCTCATACACGCTATGCAGCCTATGCAGCGACTCAGCATTGACTTTAAAGGGCCATTGCCCTCCTCAATGCGAAACACCTACTTACTGACTATGGTGGACGAATAGTCATTCTTTCCCCTGTCCCAATATGCTTACTTCCACAGTGATCAAATGCCTTGATCAAGTCTTTTCCCTTTGCGGTACGGCCAATTTCATCCACTCCGATCGGGGTCCCTCCTTCATGTCAAGCGAACTCAAAAGTTATCTCTCCCAACGGGGAATCGCCACAAGTAAAACAACACCGTACCATCCCATCAGTAACGGACAGGTTGAGAGATACAACGCTATCATTTGGAATGCTGTTCGTCTTGCGCTGAGGTCACGCAACCTACCAGACCAGCAGTGGGAAACTATGCTCCCTGACGTGTTGCATTCCATCAGGTCTCTCCTTTCTACATCTACCAATGTCACACCTCACGAGCAATTCTTCAGCTTCCCGCGTCGCTCCACCAATGGGACATCTCTACCATCATGGTTGGCAGTTCACGGCCCCATGCTGCTCCGAAGATTCGTCCGATCATCTAAAACCGATCCTCTCGTCGATGGGGTAGAACTCACTGACGTCAACCCCATGTACGCGCACGTGCAGTACCCGGATGGCCGGGAGTCCACCGTTTCGCTCTGTGGCCTGGCTCCCTGTCCGTCCGGTTCCACGGACCCAACCGATAGAGGGACCCATGGGGATAATGCCAACACTCTGCGCTCCCCCGAAGATGACGCCCTACCTAGGGCATCGAGAGATCGGCCAGCTGCCCCACCGGATCCACTCGGGGAGCCAAGCGCTCCCCGTGGGATGGCCACCCGAGGCCAGGATGCCGGTCAATCCCCAGCTATCCAACAGGATGAAGCCAGTGCTGCGCCTGTGGGGACCCGCACCTGGAGTCACGATCTCCCCAGCCTCCCTCGGGTTGATCAGAGCAACACGGGCCCTGTCGATCCACCGGTACGGATCAAGTGGCCCAGGGACCAAGACACGGTCCGGGGAGACGTGCCTTCTAGCCATAAACAAAAATCTAAAAGACTGCGGCTATTCGTGGTCCGCCTGATCCGCTAAGAGGAAGTCGTCAGACTTCCAAATCTTTTAGGCAGGAAGAATGTTATAAATCTCATCATTCATCAAGAAACTACTCGTGAAATAATGCTGGACGGCCAGCTGGTGGCGCTGTCCAAGGAGTATAAATACTCGGGCGTCGGCCCCAGCTGCCAGGGACATTTTGTAAAACAAGGAACTAGTGAAGTACAACTAGACCTCCATGTTCTGAAACAAGTTGATTAAAGCCTTGCTTTATGCTCAAACCAAGTGCGTAGTGAGTTTTATTCCGTCAAGAGGTATTCAAAATCATGAGGGGTCTGGACAGAGTAGATAGAGAGAAACTGTTCCCATTGGCGAAGAGTCGAGAACCAGAGGACACAGATTTAAGGTGATTGGCAAAAGAACCAAAGGCGACATGAGGAAAAACTTTTTTACGCAGCGAGTGGTTAGGATCTGGAGTGCACTGCCTGAAAGGGTGGTAGAGGCAGACTCAATCGTGGCTTTCAAAAGGGAATTGGATAAGTACCTGAAGGAAAAAATTTGCAGGCCTGCAGGGAAAGGGTGGGTGAGTGGGACTAGCTGAAGTGCTCTTGCAGAGAGCTGGCACGGGCTCGACGGGCTGAATGGCCTCCTTCTGTGCTGTAACCATTCTATGCATTCTTTGTTTTACTGATAGTTCTTGTGAATGCATTTAGACTTGATTTATTGGAAAGTATCTATAATGGTATGATCTTGTTCTTGGTATGTGAATCAGATAGGCGAATAGCATGCTCACCATTACACAGCAACCAAGCTCTTAATCGATAAGCAATTGCTTTTTACTGTTCATTTAATGATTACTGTTTTGCTACAAAGATACTGGGCCAAGTCAGAATGCTGAACTATATAGTTAGCACAGGAGAAGTCAGAGGAGGTCATTTCAGCACATGACATAACACTATTGGGAAGAAGTTTGTTGTTTTAGTTTTTTGGATGTTTTACCTGTTTTAAATTACTTTCCCTAGAATTTTGTCAACTGGGCTAGTTGGAGGTCATGCTACGTTGACAGGTACAGGCTCAAAGGACCACATGCATTATTACCATTTCATAGTTTCTTATGTTCTTATGCATAAAACATATAGGCCTAGAAATTCAGTGGGCTGCGCCACCAGTTAGCGCCCAAAGAGGGCACTTAGTGGGTTTAGCGCAACTGGCCATGCCTCCCGCGAAATTTAGCAGGGCGCTAATGGCGGCGTTAGCCGGTAGCGCTGCGCCGCCACCGATGAAGTCATCGGTGTGCTCAGCGCTCTGCTACCGCCCCAATCGCCAAATTTGGTAGCGCCTCCTGCTGTAACGCCAGTCGCAATTTACGACCGGTTCAGGGGGGCCTACCTGCGGCGGTAGAGGCACTGAGGTGCGGGGTGGCCATTTTTTTTGCTGGCCGCCTGCCAGCACCTCTTCCCGCAGCCGTCCCCGGCCTCCTGAGCACCCCCCCCGCGTTGTGCCGGCTGCCTCCCAAGAGCCCGGCACTTTTGCCGGCACTCGCGATCTCAGATCGCGCTGCAGCATGCCCCTCCCCTTTAAGAAGGGGAGGAAGGCCTGCAGTACCGCAGCGCGCCGTGCCGCAGCGTGTGGCGCTGCAGCACGTTGCGCTGCGATTTTCAGTTGCAGCGCCCCAAGACGGATGCGGGGCACCTCGAGTAGCGCTGCGCTTCCGTTTAGGGTGCTCAAACTGAATTTCCGGCGGGCGCTCGCAACTCCTTCTGGGGCAGTACTTCCGGCGCCCTGGTGAGACTGGCACCCCAAACGGGGCGTCACCAAATTTCTCAGCCCTAGTATTCTAGTTAAACCACACTCTGACTGCTATGGAGAGTCCTGATTAAGAAGACACAAGGGAGACATCAAAACACTGGAGATAGTGCATAAAAATTACCACAAGACTGATCGTAGTTTCAGAGAACTTGTGATATTCAGCATTGAAAGGAGGCAACTAGGAAGGGGTTGGTGAGAGCAATCACCATACTCACCCAGGGCTCACTTGATTGCTTTTGGGAGTCAGAGAGGCATTCCATTTCCCAGAGTTTTTCCTAAATTGGTCTTTATTTCCCTCTTTTTTTACACCTGTCAGTAGATTGTGAGGCTGGGGGTGGATTGATGGGGGGTGGATTGATGGGGGTAGCTTGATGGGGGTAGACTGATGGGGCGGATTGATGGGGGTGGATTGATGGGGTAGATTGATGGGGGTAGATTGATGGGGGTAGATTGATGGGGTAGATTGATGGGGGTAGACTGATGGGGGTAGGTTGATGGGGTAGATTGATGGGGTAGATTGATGGGGTAGATTGATGGGGTAGATTGATGGGGTAGATTGATGGTGGTAAACTGATGGGGTAGATTGATGGGGGTAGATTGATGGGGGTAGATTGATGGGGTAGATTGATCGGGTAGACTGATGGGGTTAGATTGATGGGGGTAGATTGATGGGGTAGATTGATGGGGTGGATTGATGGGGGTAGATTGATGGGGGTAGATTGATGGGGTAGATTGATGGGGTGGATTGATGGGGGTAGATTGATGTGGTAGATTGATGGGGTGGATTGATGGGGGTAGATTGATGGGGTGTATTGATGGGGTAGATTGATGGGGGTAGATTGATGGGGGTAGATTGATGGGGTGTATTGATGGGGTGGATTGATGGGGTGGATTGATGGGGTGGATTGATGGGGTAGATTGATGGGGTGGATTGATGGGGTAGATTGATGGGGTAGATTGATAGGGGTAGATTGATGGGGTAGATTGATGGGGGTAGATTGATGGGGTGTATTGATGGGGTGGATTGATGGGGGGGATTGATGGGGTGGATTGATGGGGTAGATTGATGGGGTGGATTGATGGGGTAGATTGATGGGGGTAGATTGATGGGGTAGATTGATGGGGGTAGATTGATGGGACGGATTGATGGGTGGATTGATGGGGTAGATTGATGGGGGTAGATTGATGGGGGTAGATTGATGGGGTGGATTGATGGGGTGGATTGATGGGGTAGATTGATGGGGTAGATTGATGGGGGTAGATTGATGGGGTGGATTGATGGGGTGGATTGATGGGGTAGATTGATGGGGTGGATTGATGGGGTGGATTGATGGGGTGGATTGATGGGGTAGATTGATGGGGGTAGATTGATGTGGTGGATTGATGGGGTGGATTGATGGAGTGGATTGATGGGGGTAGATTGATGGGGTGGATTGATGGGGGTAGATTGATGGGGTGGATTGATGGGGTAGATTGATGGGGTAGATTGATGGGGTGGATTGATGGGGTAGATTGATGGGGTGGATTGATGGGGTGGATTGATGAGGTAGATTGATGGGGTGGATTGATGGGGTAGATTGATGGGGCAGTTTGATGGGGTGAATTGATGGGGGTAGATTGATGGGGTGGATTGATGAGGTAGATTGATGGGGTGGATTGATGGGGTAGATTGATGGGGTGGATTGATGGGGGTAGATTGATGGGGTAGATTGATGGGGTAGATTGATGGGGTGGATTGATGGGTGGATTGATGAGGTAGATTGATGGGGTGGATTGATGGGGTGGATTGATGAAGTGGATTGTTGGGGGTAGATTGATGGGGTGGATTGATGGGGTGGATTAATGGGGTTGGATTGATGGGGTAGATTGATGGGGTGGATTTAGGGGTGGATTGATGGGGTAGATTGATGGAGGTGGATTGATGGGGGTAGATTGATGGGGTGGATTGATGGGAGTGGATTGATGGGGGTAGATTGATGGGGTGGATTGATGGGGTAGATTGATGGGGGTAGATTGATGGGGTGGATTGATGGGGTAGATTGATGGGGGTAGACTGATGGTGTGGATTGATGGGGTGGATTGATGGGCTGGATTGATGGGGTAGATTGCTGGGGTGGATTGATGGGGTAGATTGATGGGGTGGATTGATGGGGGTAGTTTGATGGGGTGAATTGATGGGGGTAGATTGATGGGGTGGATTGATGAGGTAGATTGATGGGGTGGATTGATGGGGTAGATTGATGGGGTGGATTGATGGGGGTAGATTGATGGGGTGAATTGATGGGGTAGATTGATGGGGTAGATTGATGGGGTGGATTGATGGGTGGATTGATGAGGTAGATTGATGGGGTGGATTGATGGGGAGGATTGATGAGGTGGATTGTTGGGGGTAGATTGATGGGGTGGATTGATGGGGTGGATTAATGGGGTTGGATTGATGGGGTGGATTGATGGGGTGGATTAAGGGGTGGATTGATGGGGTAGATTGATGGAGGTGGATTGATGGGGGTAGATTGATGGGGTGGATTGATGGGAGTGGATTGATGGGGTAGATTGATGGGGTGGATTGATGGGGTAGATTGATGGGGGTAGACTGATGGTGTGGATTGATGGGGTGGATTGATGGGCTGGATTGATGGGGTAGATTGCTGGAGTGGATTGATGGAGGTAGATTGATGGGGTAGATTGATGGGGTGGATTGATGGGGTGGATTGATGGGGGTGGATTAATGCGGTGGATTGATGGCAGTAGATTGATGGGGGTACATTGATGGGGTGGATTGATTGGGTGGATTGATGGGGTAGACTGATGGGGTAGATTGATGGGGTAGATTGATGAGGTAGATTGATGGGGTGGATTGATGGGGGTAGATTGATGGGGTGGATTGATGGGGTAGATTGATGGGGTAGATTGATGGGGTGGATTGATGGGGTGGATTGATGGGGGTAGAATGATGGGGTAGATTGATGGGGGCAGTTTGATGGGGTGAATTGATGGGGGTAGATTGATGGGGTGGATTGATGAGGTAGATTGATGGGGTGGATTGATGGGGTAGATTGATGGGGTGGATTGATGGGGGTAGATTGATGGGGTAGATTGATGGGGTAGATTGATGGGGTGGATTGATGGGTGGATTGATGAGGTAGATTGATGGGGTGGATTGATGAAGTGGATTGTTGGGGGTAGATTGATGGGGTGGATTGATGGGGTTGGATTGATGGGGTGGATTGATGGGGTGGATTTAGGGGTGGATTGATGGGGTAGATTGATGGAGGTGGATTGATGGGGGTAGATTGATGGAGTGGATTGATGGGCGTGGATTGATGGGGGTAGATTGATGGGGTAGATTGATGGGGGTAGACTGATGGTGTGGATTGATGGGGTGGATTGATGGGCTGGATTGATGGGGTAGATTGCTGGGGTGGATTGATGGGGTAGATTGATGGGGTGGATTGATGGGGGTAGTTTGATGGGGTGAATTGATGGGGGTAGATTGATGGGGTGGATTGATGAGGTAGATTGATGGGGTGGATTGATGGGGTAGATTGATGGGGCGGATTGATGGGGGTAGATTGATGGGGTGAATTGATGGGGTAGATTGATGGGGTAGATTGATGGGGTGGATTGATGGGTGGATTGATGAGGTAGATTGATGGGGTGGATTGATGGGGTGGATTGATGAAGTGGATTGTTGGGGGTAGATTGATGGGGTGGATTGATGGGGTGGATTAATGGGGTTGGATTGATGGGGTGGATTGATGGGGTAGATTGATGGGGTGGATTGATGGGGTAGATTGATGGGGGTAGACTGATGGTGTGGATTGATGGGGTGGATTGATGGGCTGGATTGATGGGGTAGATTGCTGGAGTGGATTGATGGAGGTAGATTGATGGGGTAGATTGATGGGGTGGATTGATGGGGTGGATTGATGGGGGTGGATTAATGCGGTGGATTGATGGCAGTAGATTGATGGGGGTACATTGATGGGGTGGATTGATTGGGTGGATTGATGGGGTAGACTGATGGGGTAGATTGATGGGGTAGATTGATGGGGTAGATTGATGGGGTGGATTGATGGGGGTAGATTGATGGGGTGGATTGATGGGGTAGATTGATGGGGTAGATTGATGGGGTGGATTGATGGGGTGGATTGATGGGGGTAGATTGATGGGGTGGATTGATGGGGTGGATTGATGGGGTAGATTGATGGAGTAGATTGATGGGGTGGATTGATGGAGTGGATTGATGAGGGTAGATTGATGGGGTAGATTGATGGGGTGGATTGATGGGGTAGATTGATGGGGTGGATTGATGGGGGTGGATTGATGGGGGTGGATTGATGGGGTAGAATGATGGGGTGGATTGATGGGGTGGATTGATGGGGGTAGATTGATGGGGTAGATTGATGGGGTGGATTGATGGTTATAGATTGATGGGCTGGATTGATGGGGTGGATTGTTGGGGTGGATTGATGGGGTGGATTGATGGGGTGGATTGATGGGGGTAGATTGATGGGGTAGATTGATGGGGTGGATTGATGGGATAGATTGATGGGGTAGATTGATGGGGTGGATTGATGGGGTGGATTGATGAGGTAGATTGATGGGGTGGATTGATGAGGTAGATTGATGGGGTGGATTGATGGGGTAGATTGATGGGGTGGATTGATGGGGTAGATTGATGTGGTGGATTGATGGGGGTAGATTGATGGGGTAGATTGATGGGGTGGATTGATGGGGTGGATTGATGGGGTGGATTGATGGGGTGGATTGATGGGGTGGATTGATGGGGCGGATTGATGGGGCGGATTGATGGGGTGAATTGATGGGGGTAGATTGATGGGGGTGGATTGCTGGGGTAGATTGATGGGGGTAGATTGATGGGGTGGATTGATGGGGTGGATTAATGGGGTGGATTGATGGGGTGGATTGATGGGGTGGTTTGAGGGGTGGATTGATGGGGTAGATTGATGGAGGTGGATTGAACTCAATTGCTACTTGGCCCTAAACAGACAATACAACATGGCTGATTACCTGACCATGGTAAAGGATAGCAAACTGAGAAAAACTTTGACAATGTACAGACTTGGTGAACATAACCTGGCGATCGAAAAAGGTAGACACAGACAGACCAGTCTACCAAGAGTGGACAGGATATGCTATCACTGCAGTCAGGGAGTGGTGGAGACAGAGATGCACTTCCTCACAGCTTGTAGAAAATATCAGGGCATAAGGGAGAATTTCTACCCAAAATTCACAAAAATATGCCCGGAATTCAGAAATTTGAATGACGACCAAAAACTGCCATACCTACTAGGGGAAGAGAGAAATTGCGTAACACTAGCGGCACACTATGTTACAGCTTGCCATAAACAGAGGGACAACCACTAAATATAAGAAAAGAGTATATATAAATTATATGAAAGTATATTTATACACTCAGGGATATATCTGTTTATACACTGTATGGATAGATCTGTATTTTTGTGAACAAACATGAATGTTTTCCGATGCTTTGGCAACATAAGATGTAACTTGTCATGCCAATAAAGCGATTTGAATTGAATTGAATTGAATTGAATTGAATTGAATTGAATTGATGGGGCAGATTGATGGGGGTGGATTGATGGGGGTAGATTGGTGGGGTGGATTGATGTGGTGGATTGATGGGAGCGGATTGATGGGGGTGGATTGATGGGGTGGATTGATGGGGTGGATTGATGAGGTGGATTGATGGGGTAGATTGATGGGGTGGATTGATGGGGGTAGATTGCTGGGGTGGATTGATGGGGGTAGATTGATGGGGTAGATTGATGGGGTGGATTGATGGGGTGGATTGATGGGGGTAGATTGATGGGGTGGATTGATGGGGGTAGATTGATGGGGTAGACTGATGGGGTGGATTGATGGGGTTGGTTGATGGGGTGGATTGATGGGTTAGATTGATGGGGTAGACTGATGGGGTGGATTGATGGGGTTGGTTGATGGGGTGGATTGATGGGGATAGATTGCTGGGGTGGATTGATGGGGGTAGATTGATGGGGTAGATTGATGGGGTGGATTGATGTGGTGGATTGATGGGGTGGATTGATGGGGATAGATTGATGGGGTGGATTGATGGGGTAGATTGATGGGGTGGATTGATGTGGTGGATTGATGGGGTGGATTGATGGGGGTAGATTGATGGGGTAGACTGATGGGGTGGATTGATGGGGTGGATTGATGGGGTGGATTGATGGGTTAGATTGATGGGGTAGACTGATGGGGTGGATTGATGGGGTTGGTTGATGGGGTGGATTGATGGGGATAGATTGCTGGGGTGGATTGATGGGGGTAGATTGATGGGGTAGATTGATGGGGTGGATTGATGGGGTGGATTGATGGGGGTAGACTGATGGGGTGGATTGATGGGGTAGATTGATGGGGGTAGATTGATGGGGTAGATTGATGGGGTGCATTGATGGGGTAGACTGATGGGGTGGATTGATGGGGTGAATTGATGGGGGTAGATTGATGGGGGTAGATTGCTGGGGTTGATTGATGGGGGTAGATTATTGGGGGTAGATTGATGGGGTGGATTGATGGGGTGGATTGATGGGGTGGATTGATGGGGTAGATTGATGGGGGTCGATTGATGGGGGTAGATTGATGGGGGTAGATTGATGGGGTTGGATTGATGGGGGTGGATTGATGGGGTGGATTGATGGGGGTAGATTGATGGGGTGGATTGATGGGGTGGATTGATGGGGTGGATTGATGGGGTGGATTGATGGGGTGGATTGATGGGGTAGATTGAGGGGGTGGATTTATGGGGGTAGATTGATGGGGTGGATTGATGGGGTGGATTGATGGGAGTAGATTGATGGAGTAGATTGATGGGGGTAGACTGATGGGGTGGATTGATGGGGTGGATTGGTGGAGTAGATTGGTGGGGTGGATTGATGGGGTAGATTGATGGGGTGGTTTGATGCGGTGGTTTCATGGGGTAGATTGATGGGGTGGTTGATGGGGTGGATTGATGGGGTGGATTGATGAGGTGGATTGATGGGGGTGGATTGATGGGGTAGATTGATGGGGTGGATTGATGGGGTAGATTGATAGGGGGTAGATTGATGGGGTGGATTGATGGAGGTGGATTGATGGGGTAGATTGATGGGGTGGATTGATGGGGTGGATTGATGGGGTGGATTGATGGGGTAGATTGATGGGGGTAGATTGATGTGGTGGATTGATGGGGTGGATTGATGGAGTGGATTGATGGGGGTAGATTGATGGGGTGGATTGATGGGGGTAGATTGATGGGGTGGATTGATGGGGTAGATTGATGGGGTAGATTGATGGGGTGGATTGATGGGGTAGATTGATGGGGTGGATTGATGGGGTGGATTGATGAGGTAGATTGATGGGGTGGATTGATGGGGTAGATTGATGGGGTAGATTGATGGGGGCAGTTTGATGGGGTGAATTGATGGGGGTAGATTGATGGGGTGGATTGATGAGGTAGATTGATGGGGTGGATTGATGGGGTAGATTGATGGGGTGGATTGATGGGGGTAGATTGATGGGGTAGATTGATGGGGTAGATTGATGGGGTGGATTGATGGGTGGATTGATGAGGTAGATTGATGGGGTGGATTGATGGGGTGGATTGATGAAGTGGATTGTTGGGGGTAGATTGATGGGGTGGATTGATGGGGTGGATTAATGGGGTTGGATTGATGGGGTGGATTGATGGGGTGGATTTAGGGGTGGATTGATGGGGTAGATTGATGGAGGTGGATTGATGGGGGTAGATTGATGGAGTGGATTGATGGGCGTGGATTGATGGGGGTAGATTGATGGGGTAGATTGATGGGGGTAGACTGATGGTGTGGATTGATGGGGTGGATTGATGGGCTGGATTGATGGGGTAGATTGCTGGGGTGGATTGATGGGGTAGATTGATGGGGTGGATTGATGGGGGTAGTTTGATGGGGTGAATTGATGGGGGTAGATTGATGGGGTGGATTGATGAGGTAGATTGATGGGGTGGATTGATGGGGTAGATTGATGGGGCGGATTGATGGGGGTAGATTGATGGGGTGAATTGATGGGGTAGATTGATGGGGTAGATTGATGGGGTGGATTGATGGGTGGATTGATGAGGTAGATTGATGGGGTGGATTGATGGGGTGGATTGATGAGGTGGATTGTTGGGGGTAGATTGATGGGGTGGATTGATGGGGTGGATTAATGGGGTTGGATTGATGGGGTGGATTGATGGGGTAGATTGATGGGGTGGATTGATGGGGTAGATTGATGGGGGTAGACTGATGGTGTGGATTGATGGGGTGGATTGATGGGCTGGATTGATGGGGTAGATTGCTGGAGTGGATTGATGGAGGTAGATTGATGGGGTAGATTGATGGGGTGGATTGATGGGGTAGATTGATGGGGGTACATTGATGGGGTGGATTGATTGGGTGGATTGATGGGGTAGACTGATGGGGTAGATTGATGGGGTAGATTGATGGGGTAGATTGATGGGGTGGATTGATGGGGTGGATTGATGGGGTAGATTGATGGAGTAGATTGATGGGGTGGATTGATGGAGTGGATTGATGAGGTAGATTGATGGGGTAGATTGATGGGGTGGATTGATGGGGTAGATTGATGGGGTGGATTGATGGGGGTGGATTGATGGGGGTGGATTGATGGGGTAGAATGATGGGGTGGATTGATGGGGTGGATTGATGGGGGTAGATTGATGGCGTAGATTGATGGGGTGGATTGATGGGATAGATTGATGGGGTAGATTGATGGGGTGGATTGATGGGGTGGATTGATGGGGTGGATTGATGGGGTGGATTGATGGGGGTGGATTGATGGGGGTGGATTGATGGGGGTAGATTGATGGGGTGGATTGATGGGGTGGATTGATGGTTATAGATTGATGGGCTGGATTGATGGGGTGGATTGTTGGGGTGGATTGATGGGGTGGATTGATGGGGTGGATTGATGGGGGTAGATTGATGGGGTAGATTGATGGGGTGGATTGATGGGATAGATTGATGGGGTAGATTGATGGGGTGGATTGATGGGGTGGATTGATGAGGTAGATTGATGGGGTGGATTGATGAGGTAGATTGATGGGGTGGATTGATGGGGTAGATTGATGGGGTGGATTGATGGGGTAGATTGATGTGGTGGATTGATGGGGGTAGATTGATGGGGTAGATTGATGGGGTGGATTGATGGGGTGGATTGATGGGGTGGATTGATGGGGTGGATTGATGGGGTGGATTGATGGGGTAGATTGATGGGGTGGATTGATGGGAGTGGATTGATGGGGTGGATTGATGGGGTGGATTCATGGGAGTGGATTCATGGGGTGGATTGATGGGGTAGATTGATGGGGTGGATTGATGGGGCGGATTGATGGGGTGAATTGATGGGGGTAGATTGATGGGGGTAGATTGCTGGGGTAGATTGATGGGGGTAGATTGATGGGGTGGATTGATGGGGTGGATTAATGGGGTGGATTGATGGGGTGGATTGATGGGGTGGTTTGAGGGGTGGATTGATGGGGTAGATTGATGGAGGTGGATTGAACTCAATTGCTACTTGGCCCTAAACAGACAATACAACATGGCTGATTACCTGACCATGGTAAAGGATAGCAAACTGAGAAAAACTTTGACAATGTACAGACTTGGTGAACATAACCTGGCGATCGAAAAAGGTAGACACAGACAGACCAGTCTACCAAGAGTGGACAGGATATGCTATCACTGCAGTCAGGGAGTGGTGGAGACAGAGATGCACTTCCTCACAGCTTGTAGAAAATATCAGGGCATAAGGGAGAATTTCTACCCAAAATTCACAAAAATATGCCCGGAATTCAGAAATTTGAATGACGACCAAAAACTGCCATACCTACTAGGGGAAGAGAGAAATTGCGTAACACTAGCGGCACACTATGTTACAGCTTGCCATAAACAGAGGGACAACCACTAAATATAAGAAAAGAGTATATATAAATTATATGAAAGTATATTTATACACTCAGGGATATATCTGTTTATACACTGTATGGATAGATCTGTATTTTTGTGAACAAACATGAATGTTTTCCGATGCTTTGGCAACATAAGATGTAACTTGTCATGCCAATAAAGCGATTTGAATTGAATTGAATTGAATTGAATTGAATTGAATTGAATTGAATTGATGGGGCAGATTGATGGGGGTGGATTGATGGGGGTAGATTGGTGGGGTGGATTGATGTGGTGGATTGATGGGGGTAGATTGCTGGGGTTGATTGATGGGGGTAGATTATTGGGGGTAGATTGATGGGGTGGATTGATGGGGTGGATTGATGGGGTACATTGATAGGGGTAGACTGATGGGTTGGATTGATGGGGTGGTTTGATGGGGTGGATTGATGGGGTAGATTGATGGGCGTCGATTGATGGGGGTAGATTGATGGGGGTAGATTGATGGGGTTGGATTGATGGGGGTGGATTGATGGGGTGGATTGATGGGGGTAGATTGATGGGGTGGATTGATGGGGTGGATTGATGGGGTGGATTGATGGGGTAGATTGAGGGGGTGGATTTATGGGGGTAGATTGATGGGGTGGATTGATGGGGTGGATTGATGGGAGTAGATTGATGGAGTAGATTGATGGGGGTAGACTGATGGGGTGGATTGATGGGGTGGATTGGTGGAGTAGATTGGTGGGGTGGATTGATGGGGTAGATTGATGGGGTGGTTTGATGCGGTGGTTTCATGGGGTAGATTGATGGGGTGGTTGATGGGGTGGATTGATGGGGTGGATTGATGAGGTGGATTGATGGGGGTGGATTGATGGGGTAGATTGATGGGGTGGATTGATGGGGTAGATTGATGGGGGGTAGATTGATGGGGTGGATTGATGGAGGTGGATTGATGGGGTAGATTGATGGGGTGGATTGATGGGGTGGATTGATGGTGTGGATTGATGGGGTGGATTGATGGGGGTGTATTGATGGGGTGGATTGATGGGGTGGATTGATGGGCTGGATTGATGGGGTGGATTGATGGGGTAGACTGATGGGGTGGATTGATGGTTGTGGATTGATGGGGGTAGATTGATGGGGTAGATTGATGGGCTGGATTGATGGGGTAGATTGATGGGGGTAGACTGATGGGGTGCATTGATGGGGTGGGTTGATGGGGGTAGATTGATGGGGTAAATTGATGGGGTGGATTGATAGGGTGGATTGATGGGGTGGATTGAAGGGATGCATTGATGGGATGGATTGATGGGGTGGATTGAAGGGGTGGATTTATCGGGGGTGGATTGATGGGGGGATTGATGGGGTTGGATTGATGGGCTGGATTGATGGGGTAGATTGATGGGATGGATTGATGGGGTGGATTTATCAGGGGTGGATTAATGGGGGTGGATTGATGGGGTTGGATTGATGGGGTGGATTGATGGGATAGATTGATGGGATGGATTGATGGGGTGGATTTATTGGGGGTGGATTGATGGGGTGGATTGATGGTGTGGATTAATGGGGGTGGATTGATGGGGTTGGATTGATGGGGTGGATTGATGGGGTAGATTGATGGGTTGGATTGATGGGGTGAATTGATGGAGTGGATTTATCGGGGGTGGATTGATGGGGTGGATTGATGGTGTGGATTAATGGGGGTGGATTGATGGGGTTGGCTTGATGGGGTGGATTGATGGGGTAGATTGATGGGGTGGATTGAAGGGATGGATTGATGGGGTGGATTGATGGTGTGGATTGATGGGGTGGATTGATGGGGTGGATTGATGGGGTAGATTGATGGGGTGGATTGATGGGGTGGATTGATGGGGTAGATTGATGGGATGGATTGATGGGGTGGATTGATGGTGTGGATTGATGGGGTGGATTGATGGGGTGGATTGATGGGGTAGATTGATGGGATGGATTGATGGGGTGGATTGATGGGGTGGATTGATGGGGTAGATTGATGGGGTGGATTGAAGGGATGGATTGATGGGGGTAGATTGATGGGGTGGATTGATGGGGTGGATTGAAGGGATGGATTGATGGGGTGGATTGATGGGGTGGATTGATGGTGTGGATTGATGGTGTGGATTGATGGGGTGGATTGATGGGGTAGATTGATGGGATGGATTGATGGGGTGAATTGATGGGGTGGATTTATCGGGGCTGGATTGAAGGGGGCTGGATTGATGGTGTGTGTCGTTTGTACCTGTTGAGATGGGCTTCATGGACCAGTTGTTTGTTTTTTTGTTTTTTCATATACAGAAAATAGTGAAGATAGATCTGAAACATTACTTCAAATTATATGATGACAGAGTACATGGGAACACAGGTTGAAACGAGTAGAGGACAAATTTAAAGAAGGAACATGCACTTACACAGCATCTGTTACAAATTCCAAAGAGCTTCACAGCCAATGAAGTACTTTTGAAGTAGAGTCACAGTTGTAATATAGGGAAACACGGCAGGCAAAATGCACACAGCAAGATCCCACAAACAGCAATGAGATAACTGACCTCTATCAATGTATACTCAGACAGAGCTCTGTGTGTGTCTACTCAGACATGTATGCTCTGCTCATCATACATGAACCGCTGTTGAAAGTTTTCAATAATAGAAAAATACTGACTAACCCATCAGCTCTTTCTAATTTTCAGTCCAATTCAGGTGGTCCATAAGAGTAACCATTAACATTAAAGCTTCAAATGTCAGCGTCAGCCTGGTTGTGGTTGTGAAGTGCAGAGACCTCCTCCAGCTGGCCTCACATTGCTGGAGAAACATCAAATCTGTTTGGCTAAACTAATTGCACTTTATTGCTTGTTTTATTTCAGTGCAACACAAGAACCACTTCACACCAATGATTCAATATCCATTGTAAGGAAATATCAATATGGGCCATTACCTGTAAAATGTCCAGGACCTAACTAAAGAGGCTAAATGGTATTGCAATTTAAATTCTCATTTGTCTGTTGATTTATTTATGCTACTTTTGTCACTTATGTTTAGTAAAAATTATTAAACAGACATATTTATAATTTAGGCAAAAAGTACAAAAATGCTTTATGTGAGGTCTCTGTACAGTTTTGTTACAGGGTACTTACAGGATAGTACACCGAAGCATTGAGGTTACTGGTATAATTAAGCACTCGCCGAGAACTATACCCTTTGGCTATCAAACGGACTTGATAATGTCTCTCAGCTTCAGTTGAGTCTGGGAGATTGCCAGGCTCTTGCCTTCACTGGAGGCATCTCACAGAGTTTGGTCATTAGCTTCATGGCCTAGTCAAAAGGAGAGAATCCTTGATAGCATACGACCAGGTTCCAAGTTGATGCATTCTTACCTTATTGTGGAACAGTTATATATATGTGTATTGGTGGGGTTGCCTGAGTAGAGTAGCTTTCCAAGAAAGGGCTCCAGACTGCCTGCTTCACCTCCCCAGACAGGACGAGTATCACTTCCTCCAAATGAAACACTTTCTTAAGGACCCAGGATATGCTTCAAAAGTTCCGACACAAACTGAACCCCATGATACTGTACCGCCACTCACCAACAGAGTCCCACAAACACATCTCTATGCTTTGCTCCATGTTTGTCTCCTGTTCCAAAGACAACACAGAAAATCTGAGGGAGCTTTGAAAATGAGACATAGTCTGCCAAATAGCAGAGGAGGAATAGAGACAGTAAGCCCCCAGAACTACCACCTGCTGCACAATGCAAGAGGTTCATCTTAAGATAATACAAATCGATGGAACTGTACTTCACAGATGATTCACAAATTTCACCTCCCCAGGGGATGCATACTGGAGGTCTGTGGTCATGCGACACATATTCTGGTCGTCTCCTGCATTCAGCCATTCTGCACAACACTCTGGATGGCCACAGAATGTATGACTGGACTCACAATTCCTGCAGACCCAGGCTTGTGCCTATTGGGCCCATCCATTGAAGAACGAGCCTCTGGGGCAACTGATCAGCTAATGCAGCTGCCATTACTGGCTGCAAGAAGATGCAGTCCTCACATGCTGAAAAGCAACTATCCCCACAACAAGCATCTGTGTGAAACAACCTAGGGGGTTATTTTGGGGAAAGGGTGAAAACAGGTGCTAACTGGGGGCTGTGCTAATAAGACATGTCTGTTTAAAAGTCAGGTTTTAGCCCACAATTTGGGGACTAATGCTGATTACCATGATTTAAACATGCCTGGAGGCGCTAAACTGGAGACCTGCACATTTAGCACTCAATCGTAATTTTCGTGGTGCGGTATATGTAACTTCCACTGAAGGTGTGGGGCGCGCTGGCTGACAGATAACATCACATATCAGGATGGTTCAGGGACCGAGGGAGAGGACTCACAGGTTCTCAGAGGCGGCACTGGATGTCCTGGTGGAGGAGGTGCAGTAGAGGAGGGATGTCCTGTACCCGCAGGGGGGAAGGAGGCCACAGAGGCAACTAATGCAGTGGATGTGGGAGGAGATTGCCGATGAGGTGATGGCCAGGAGCCCTGTCCCCTGGACATGGCTCCAGTGCCACAAAAAATGTAACGATTTGACATGAGTGGTCAAGGTAAGATCCCATCTCACAAACACTCTTCTCAACTGTCTTCTCAACTGCACCACCACCAGCATCACAACCTCAACGCACTGCATTCACCATCTAACTATACACTGGCATTCACACACCCACACTACTGCATCCTTCACAGGCACTACTCATACCTCAGCCACATCGCACAGCTCTTCACACACAAAACACACCTGCCAATACACAATCACCACTCTTTCTCTTCCATAATAAGCACCAGCAGGACCTGACGAGGGGAGGGGAAGCACAACTCCATGAGATCACTCCTCTTGAAGAGGCAGTGCTGGCGGTAATCGGGAGGGGACTGCCAGGTGTCGTGGCAACAGGCAAAGCGACGCCGTGGCCACAGGCAGAGCAGGGGACATATCGCCTAGAGGTATGTGGCCAATCCAGCTTCCTTACAGATCCACAACTATTCCTGATCTCTAATCCCCAAACCTTCTAGCTTTATTGTTGCAGGCGCCTCGGAGCAAGATCCACCCTGGCCCCCCCCCCCGGAGGAACTGGGAGAGGAGGAAGAGCCACCTCGCCACACCCGCCCCCCCCGGAGGAAGAGATCGAGGAAGAAGGCACTGCATCAATCACTACCACTGTTGCAGGCACCAGCTCACAGATTGGCACCACGTGTAAATTAGAGGCTAGGGTACAACACAGATCCTCACAGTGGGATGCACTAGTGGGCAGCAGCCACGCCAGGTGGAAGGAACATCACAGGTGCCACCTTGCTGCGGGGTAAGGTCACATACTAATTCTGTTGTAGTGGAGTCAGATGAAGCCTCACAGGGCCAAGCTTCAGAAGAAGGCTGATGGGTTTGACAAACCAGATGCTTGGTGCAGTGGACAGCCTGCCTGAAAGCTTACGGGTTGTAGTTAGAGGGATGGAGGGGTTTGCCTCCATGTTGGTCCATGGCTGGACGCAGAGTCTGGAACCCATCCTCTCCAGCGTGAAGAGGCTGGTCAATTCCATCCAGCGGCCTGTGGAGCCCAACACCATGCAGTGTCTGATGACTGTGGTTGCAGCTTCCACTGCAGTCATCGCAGCTTGGATGGAACGCCAAACAGCTTGGATGGAACGACAAAGTGCTACAATGGAAGCGCAGGCAGCTGTCATGGTAGCTCTGGGCTCCTCGGTTGAAAGTGGCTTGCAGAATGCCTCAGCTGTACAGAGACCTGTCCTCCAGCAGATCACTGGGTTGGCTGAACAGACACCTCGAGGTAGTGGTGTGGGGATGATGAAGCAGGAACATACCGGCTTCTCTCCAGATGGCAGCATTTCTGCTCCCTCACCCACTACTCCACCATGGCCCTTGGAGTTGCCTGGCAACCAGGTGGCCCAGACTGCTCAAGCCCGTGCTGAGATGGTGCAGTCTGAGGCGGGGCCATCATGGCCCACAGCCTCTTGAGTGCATCGTGCGAGGACATCTGAACTGCCCTCTTCAGATTCTCAGCAACCATACACCTCACGTGCTACTGCCACTCGGGTTACACCAGAGCAGGCAAGAGCACTTATAGGATAGCCACTAAGGGTAAGCACCAGGGTGAATAGTTTAATATTTGTAAGTGGTGTTGGTTGTGTCATGTTTTCATAGTTTGTTTTTGGTATAGATAGATTATGGCAATTGGGTAGTGGTGGAATTGGTGGTCTTTTTTATTGTGTTGTCCATGAGGAAGGGGTTGAAAGGATTGAGTGCAGATGGTGGACTTCTTGATGGATCCTCAGTCATGGAAGGTAAGGCATGTGGCAACAGTGCTCTGAAGTCT
Source organism: Somniosus microcephalus (assembly GCF_052327205.1). Taxonomy (NCBI): domain Eukaryota; kingdom Metazoa; phylum Chordata; class Chondrichthyes; order Squaliformes; family Somniosidae; genus Somniosus; species Somniosus microcephalus. The sequence continues at coordinate 175,191,764 of NC_140996.1, read as the reverse complement.
GATGGTGGAGGACATCTCTCAAAATCGGTCTTCAATTAGATGACGGCGAGCGTCCCTCCCAGGTACGGGCCATCTCCCTGTAACCCTCTGGTGCTCCCGTTCCCTATTCTTCCTCCACCTCCTCAACCTCTCCCTCCTCTTCATCGTAGCTCCTGAGTTTGACCCTCTGGCCCAATTGGTGGTGGTAACAGCTGGTTTCTCAGGATCGCCAGATTGTGGAGCATGCAGCAAGTCACCACGAATCTGGAGCCCTCCTCGCCCTCCTGTCCTTCCTCTCCCTCTCTTTGCCAGCAGCTGGTGCTGTTCTGCCTGGCCTCATCTCCTCTTCCCATTCCTCCTTCAGACCAACGGGGACCCCTAGCAAGATCCCCATGACCAACCACTCTCTTTCTCCTGGTGACTCCTGTAAGGTCTCCAATAAGGTCGAGTAGCACAGCACTCACTCTCTTTAGGTGAAGTCCTCAGAGGATTTCCAGAATAAATGCTGATAGATTGTTGGTGAAGTCTTGACAAAGTGTCCAAGAAAGTCTCCCGATTTGTATCGAAAGTCCTCTTCAAACGCAGTGTAGTCAGTTGATCTCCAGCAGCAAGTAAACAGTGAAAGCTGAGCATGGCTAGTGCTCGCAATCCTCAATGACTTCTTTACTCCTGTTCAGCTGGTCACTGTTAGGAGAGGTCGTCAATTGCAGGGCTAGCCAGCAAAATGGTGTGCAGCCTCTTTACTGAGCATTAGAAGCCAAGTTAATTGGTCATCAGAGCCTTAATTTTCCTCGGGGTGGCCCTTCCTACCAAGATGGCGTTTTGCGCTAAAAGCGGGCTTACCAGGCGTTGCAGCTAAGACCTCATCTTGGCATCTCAGAGACTCTTTAGCGCTTACAGTATCCAGGGAAAATAGCCCCATAAGCTGTTCAAGAGTGGTTATGTGCTGACTGTGCCTGGAGCACTGGAAGAATCAGGCAGTCTGGAACACATTCTTGGAAACCTATTCTACACAGATGAATATATTTGTAAGATCAAAGGGGTAAAAAACAATAGTTTCATGTCAAAACTTATATCTTCAGTCTATAGCATTAAAAAAACTGTATGCACAATTTCATACTTAGATTGGAAGTATCCGCTGTGGCGAAGTACTTGCAAGTTTAATCTGAATTCAAACTGGAGTCGATCTGGATTAAACACATGAATTGGAATGAATTTACAATCTGAATTTACTTTACTTTTTCTGCACCTCCTCCCTATGTACACACCATCAGGCAAAAATTGGGGCGCTACATTCGCCGGGGCGCTACCTTTAGCATCCCGAAAAAGTTAGCTCTCCCGCACCCAAAATTCGATGATAGCGCCCCAAGCAGGAGGCAGGGTGCTACTGGAAGTGCTACCCCTCCCTCTTGGGGTGCTCCAGCCCAATATCGCGGCACTATGTGCCGCAGCGCCACGCGCGCTGGCAAGTTGCACCACGATACTGCAGGCCTTCCTCCCCTTATTAAAGGGGAGGGGACTTGCGCAGCGTGACCTGGGGCCCAGCTGGGCCACCAGGGATCGGGGTGCCGGCAAAAGAGGCCGGCACACAAGAGGACGACAGAGGGGGCAGGTGCTGGCAGGCGGCCAGCAAAAAAATTGGCTGCCCAGCAGCTCACCTTTACATATTGCCGCCCCGACTGCATGTACGCCCCCCTGACCCTGTCGGACATAGTATCCGGCGGTACTTCAGGGGGCATGACCGAAGTTTGCGGCCGGGGCACGAGTGGGGCACTGCGCACGGCAATGACGTCATCACCAGAGGCACAGTGCCGCGGGGCGCTACCGGCTACCACCGCCGCTAATCTCACACTGAATTTCGCGGGAGGCGTTAGCGGCACCGCGCCCGGGCGCTAGTTGCTTTGCGCCCTGTCGCTAATGGGAGGCGCAAAGTAACCAAATTTTGCCCCCCATGCTTATCTGATTTTGGATCCAATCCAAATGAACAGCCTCTTGTTAATATTTGCACAATCTTCCAAACCCTCTGAGATTACTTCATCACCTGAAGACACCTCTGATTTAGACAACACAAAATATTAGTCTAACAAATGGATCAGTCCGTTTTGTTCTGTTCATTCTTTAATTCAATTGATGAGTCACACTACCAGAGATAATTTAAACACTTCTTGGATAAAATTCAGCATCTGTAGTGAAGCGAATGCAAGTAATCCCTCTACACCTCCATCCCCCACCAGAACAGCCTGAGGGCTCTCAGCTCTTCCTTGAACGGAGGTCCAACCAATCCCCATCCACCACCACCCTCCTCCGCCTGGCTGAACTTGTTCTCACTTTGAACAACTTCTCCTTTGACTCCACTCACTTCCTCCAAATGAAAGGTGTTGCTATGGGAACCCGTATGGATCCTAGCTATGCCTGCCTTTTTGTGGGATATGTGGAACATTTTTTGTTCCAGTCCTACTCAGGTCCCCTCCCTCACCTCTCTTTCTGGTACATTGATGACTTTATCGGTGCTGTTTCCTGCTCTCACTCCGAACTGGAAAATGTCATCAACTTTGCTTCCAATTTCCACTCTTCCCTCACCTTCACATGGTCCATCTCGGACTATTCCCTTCCCTTCCTCGACTTCTCTGTCTTCATGTCTGGGGATAGGCTATCAACCAAGATCCACAATAAGCCCACTGACTCCCACAGCTACCTGGACTACACTTCCACCCACCCCGTTCCCTGTAAGGATTCTATTCCATTCTCCCAGTTTCTCCGTCTCTGTTGTATCTGCTCTGACGATGTCACCTTCCACACCAGTGCTTCTGATATATCTTCCTTTTTCCTCAACCGAGGATTCCCCTCCACCATGGTTGACAGGGTCCGTTTCATTTCCCACAATTCTGCTCTCACCCCTTCCCCTCCCTCCCTGAACCACAATAGGGTTCCCCTTATCCTCATCTTCCACATTCCACACTAGCGTTCACATTCAACGGGTCATTCTTTGCCATTTCCGCCACCTCCAACGTGATCCCACCACCAAACACATCTTCCCCTCCCATCCCCTTTCAGAATTCCGAAGGGTCTGCTCCCTCCATGACACCCTAGTCCACTCCTCCATCACCCACAACACCCACTCCCCCTCCCACGGTACCTTCCTGTGTAAGTACAGGAGATGCAACACCTGCCTTTTTACCTCCTCCTTTCCCACCGTCCTGGGCCTCAAACACTGCTTCCAGGTGAAACAGCGATTTAGTTGTACTTCTTTAGTGCACTGTATTCACTGCTCACGATGCAGCCTCCCTGAAGCAGTTTTAAGATCACTTACTGATGCCATTGTTTTGTACAGAAATATTTTCATCCCAGCAATTAAAAAGTGCATAAAGGATTTTTTTGAAGAAAAACCATGCACATTAGCTGGCGCACATACAATTATTTTTAGGAAGCCTTTTTTGACACTTGTGATTCCCAAGCGTAAACAGGAGTCATGGTAATCCTGGTAATTGGTCCTAAAATTACTTCAGTTGTGGTAGGTGAGGAGCAGAAGGACTTGAAGCAGGCAGGAAATGGAAGTAGTTTCCTAGTCCAGGAATAGAGGATGTTCCTCTGACGTTGGATTTAATATATAATTTTGGACAAGTATAGAGGTGTATTTCTCCCTGCATCTTTTAAAAAATTTGTTCCTGGGATGTGGGCGTCACTGGCAAAGACAGCATTTATTGCCCATCCATAATTGCCCTTGAGAAGGTGATGGTGAGCCTCCTTCTTGAACTGACCACCATGAGAGTGTTTACCAAGTTATAGGTCACCTTAGAGTAGCTCCTTGGGTAGCCTAGTATCATGCCTTCGGACTAGTTGACCAGCCCACTTTAGCTGTGCCTTTACTATCTAAGCCTCTATGACTGGCGCATTTGCTCTTCTGAGGAGCTCCTTGTCCAGAATCTTGTTTCACTTTTCTCGAATTTTCATGATTTTTCTGAGGAAACCTAGGTGGAGATGATTGAGTTTTCTGCTGTGGCGATTGTAAGTGGTCCAGCTACAGCACAGTAAGGATGTTATAACAATTGCCTTTATTAAGAATGGGTGTATGTAGTGTGAGGACAGAGAGCAATCAGACTGAGAAGAAATTTACTTCATCACTGGGTTAGATTTGAACTCCAAATGCAAGAGTACAGTGTTTCACCTACTGCATCATTCACTCTAATATGAACACCATTTCATAACTCGTTCATTACAAAGGCTGATGATTATAATTTGCTCCAATAATAAACAATTTCTTTATGAACAATTTTATTTTTCCATTATCCAAATGTGTTGCCTTTGGCCTTTGGTAAATGATTGACATAAATGAAAAACTAGATACCAATGATTAAACATATGCATCCTCCCGTACCCGTCTCCTTGGATATGCTATTGTGTAATAACTGTATTTTATTAATATTGCCATTAATTGCATTAACTTATTAAAATTCATAATTTGACCTCCTGCTGTTCATCTCTGGTGTGGAGTGTTGCTATGGATGGCACAGTGTTGCATTTAGAAATTTAAAAACCTCAAACTCTTGTGCAATTGATTATATAGGCTTATATGGGTGGTAGTCCCACAAGGCCAATTCTGCAAAAGTGGAATATTTCGATCTTAAGTAAAATTATAAAAATGTTCAGGATAAAGTAAATGTCATTATACCTATAACATAAGATAAGAACATAAGAATTAGGAGCAGGAGTAGGCCATACGGCCCCTTGAGCTTGCTCCGCCATTCAATAAGATCATGGCTGATCTTTGACCTCAACTCCACTTTCTTACCCTATCCCCATATCCCTTAATTTCTCTGAAGTCCAAAAATCTATCTATCTCAGCCTTGAATATACTCAACGACTGAGCATCCACAGCACTTTGGGGCAGAGAATTTCAAAGATTCACAACCCTCTGAGTGAAAAAATTCCTCCTCATCTCAGTCTCAAAAGGCCAGCCCCTTATCTTGAGACTATGCCCCCTAGTTCTAGTGGCAGAAATTCGGTTGTTAGCGCCATCGATTAGCGCCTAAAGAGGCCGAGAAGTGGGGCGCTAGCCAATTTCCGGGCGGGCGCAAGGCGCCTAGCGCCTCGCCCCATATTGAGCATGCATTTAGCGCCGGCGCTAAATCTTAGCGCCCGCTCATGGGCGCAGGCTGATTATGACATCATTTGAGTGTGCAACACCTTTTGGGCGCCCCGGACCGGAAATTCAGTGGGGCCCCCCTCCGTAGCGCCTGGCGCTAATAGTGCCAGCTTACCTGGACCTTACCAAGTCGCTCTTGGGCTGGAGGAGCGTTATTAAAAGGGGACTGGTGTGGTTTAAAAGCGGCAGCCATTTTTGGAGCACAACTTCCTCGAGAGCTACAAAGAGTTGTTGAGCTGCACACTGAGAGCCATTTGACCACTGAGCCAGCGCAGGCAGACGATCTTCAGCCTTCTGACCATCACCTTGCTGTTAGTGAGCCCTGACAACGGGGAACATTCCTGTGGGCACTTATTATGGGGGCTGCATTGGAGGGGAACGTCCTGCTGCTGAATCATCTGGAAAGGGCACTGAGACACTGGGAGAGGGGGGCATGCATGGCCAGACGGAGGAGGGCCAACAGACGTCGCCACAGCAGACCTTACGCTGGCAGGGTTTTCCGACAGCAGTTTTCCTACATGAACATGCCGGAGGAGCAGTGTGTCAGAAGGCTGCGATTTAGAAAGGAGGTGGTGACTGAGCTGTGCCAGCTGCTTCAGCCAGATCTGCAGCCTCAGATAAGGCGCAGGACATCTCTGTCGGTGGCTGAGAAGATGCCTGCTGGCCTGAACTTCTACGCGAACGGCTCTTCTCAGGCTGCGCGTCAGAGGCTGATCAGAAGTAGCTTCTAGGCCCCTCTCGGAATGCTTGCTGCCATTCCAAGAACAGGAATGGAACCGGTCTGATACCCCCAAGCCTGTGAAGAGCAAGATGCATGCAAATAGAAGGCATGGCCATTGTAAATGAAGAAAGTGTTTCATTACACAAAATGTGGTTCCTTCAAACATGAGAAAGCTACGGCAACAGAAAGCAAAACAAATACACTGACACATAACTGCCTCTCACACCCGGGAGACTGTCCAAAACATAAATCACATTCCGACCATCTTCCTTGGCCTTGATTCCACTGCGCCAACCAAAGCATCCAATGCCCCATCAGTGAGGCGTTCCGCCCTCTGCCTCACCCTTTCCATGTCTTGCTAGGCTGGTGTGCCACAGGTAGGCTCCCACCGCTTTGAAGGCCTACAAGGCAGTGAGTGTGTCTGGTGATGCCAATTGACCTGCCCCTTTAAGAGCTGGCCGGCGCCAGTGTGTCTCAGGGAAAGTGATTATTGACAGCACCCTCGCTGTGCCCCGCCGCCGCGAAATTGGGTTGCGCCGCCGGGTTAGCGCCTTAAGAGTAGCGTACAGCGCCTAATTTAGCGCCGCAATCACCTTTAGGGGCGCTGCAACCCAATATCACGCTAGCTGGTGCTAAATTGCGCCTGGCGCTAAACTTTGCGCATTGCCAGGACTAGCGCCCCAAACGCGGCTATACCGAATTTCTAGGCCCTAGACTCTCCAGCCAGGGGAAACAATCTCTCAGCATCTACCCTGTTAGTACCCCTCAGAATCTTATGTGTTTCAATGAGATCACCTCTCAATCTAGTCAACCTTTCTTGCACCGCCTCTAAGGCAAATATATCCTTCCTCAGATAAGGAGACCAAAACTGTGCACAGTACTCTGGGTGTGGTCTCACCAGAGCCCTGTACAATTGTAGCAAGTCTTCCTTACTCTTGTACTCCAACCCTCTAGCAATAAAGGCCAACATGTCATTTGCCTTCCTAATTGCTTGCTGTACCTGCATGCTAACTCTCTGTTTGTTGTACTAGGACACCCAAATCTCTTTGGACACCAACATTTAATAGTTTCTCACCATTTAAAAAATATTCTGTTTTTCTATTCTTCGTATCAAAGTGAATAATCTCACCTTTCCCCACATTATACTTCATCAGCCACCTTATTGCCCACTCACTTAACCTGTCTGTATCCCTTTGCAGGCTCTTTGCGTCCTCCTCACATCTTACTTTTCCACCTAGCTTTGTATCGTCAGTGAACTTGGATACATTATACTCGGTCCCTTCATCTAAGTCATGAATATAGATTGTAACTAGCTGAGGCCCAAGCACTGATCCTCGTGGCATCTCACTAGTTGCAGCCTGCCAATCTGAAAATGACCCGTTTATACCTACTCTCTGTTTTTTGTCAGTTAACCAATTCTTTATCCATGCTAATACCTTACCCCCAACCCCATGTGCCCTTATCTTGCTTAACAACCTTTTATGTGGCACCTTATTGAATGCCTTTTGGAAATCTAAATATACTACATCTACTGGCTTCCCTTTATCTATTCTGCTAGTTGCATCTTCAAAAAACTCTAATAAATTTGTCAAACACGATTTACCTTTCATAAAACCATGTTGACTCTGCCTAATCATATTATGATTTTCTAAATACCCTGTTATCACTTCCTTAATAATGGATTCCAGCATTTTCCTGATTTTCTCTCTCCTTCTTTTCTTGAATAGCAGGGCTACATTTACTATCTTCTAATCTGCTAGCACCTTTCCTGAATCTAGAGAATTTTGGAAGATCACAACCAATGCGTCCACTATCCCTGCAGCCATCGTTAGTCCAGATCTCTGGATTACTAGCCCAGTGACATTACCACTACGCTACCGTTCCCACATATTAATTACTTTAAGTTCCTCACTCTCATTATCCACTTGGTTCTCCACTATTTTTGGTATACTTTTTGTGTCTTCTGCTGTGAAGACAGATACTAAATATTTGTTTAAAGCCTCGGCCATTTCCTTGTGCCCCAATATAATTTCTCCTGTCTTAGCCTCTAAGGGACCAACGCTTACTTTTGCTACTCTCTTCCTTTTTATATACTTGTAGAAGCTCTTACAATCTGTTTTTATATTTCTTGCTAATTTACTCTCATATTCTATTTTCTCCCTTTTAATCAATTTTTTGGTCATTCTTTGCTGGCTTCTAAAGCTCTCCCAATCCTCAGGCTTACTACTATTTTTTGCAACATTATAAGCCTCTCCTTTTAATCTAATACTATCCTTAACTTCTTTAGTTCGCCATAGATAGCTCACTTTTCCCATGGAGCCCTTCCCTTGTTGATTGATCTCAACCTGCCTTCTCACCATGTTGCTCAATCCCATCATTCTTCAGAAATGCTTTTAAAGATTGATTCCACAATCCAGGAGGAAGCAACACTCACAGGGAGTGCATCTTAGGAAATTGCAGGCGTCCAGCCTATCTATTAATTTTAATGAATGCAATAATCATGGGCTTCAAGCATGTGATTCCCCAAAGTGCAATCTCTGTGAGCACCATGCACTACCAATAGCATCAGATTGCACAATCGCCCCTTAATTCCTTCTTGCAGGCGTTTACGCTGCTTGTTTCAATGGGCTTCTCATGTAACTTATTACCCCAGTCTTACACTGTTGCAAAAATGTTGCACTTGATTTCGCTTCACAATACTTGTATTTGAACAAATTCAAATACAGGTAATTACTTTTCTCATCCTTTGCAATGAAGTAGTCATTTGCTGGAGCACCGATGTGTACTGCCAATGGAAGTGCAACATGGGTTTTTTCCTACAATCCTCCACTTAGGTGCAGTGCTGTGAGTAAACACTGATTACAGGCCATTATGCTGCTACATAGGGAGGGCTAGGATTAGGGGCAGGATCATGTTCCTGAATCACTCCTGTTTATCTCTTAGCCACCGGCTCAGAGCAGTTGTGTGAGATTAGGTCTCTCACCCATGGAAAAATAAAGGGAGTCTTACCTTCAAATGTCAGAAACAAAAAAAAGGTAAGCTACAGACTGATCTTTAATAATGTCAGTAGTGCACATGATCGCTAATTCATATACTTCTGCAGATAGGGTATCCTCATAAGCACACTGTTCAAGCTTGAGGAACTGGCCTCGATAAACAGATTCCAAGCAAATAAACCAAACAGAAATAATGGACATGTAGATCTTTTTGCTAATGACCTGTTACATTGTTTTAAAGATGAGCCATGACTGAAAATTATTAAATGAATTAACTTGCTGAAGTAATTAACATTAATTGTCGGGGAAAATGATAGTTCATAGTCCCACTTGAATAGACCTCTAAGAACTTATAGGTCAGCTATATTACGTAGTTCCGAAAATCTGTATCCGTTCTGATGTATGCTCAGGATGTCCTTGGCGGGGAGACCCTGAGCCCCAGACCATCAGTGGGACCCAGCAAATGGTTGGCAGAGGTCTGCAAAGATATACCACCCCAACACGGGACCCCCGAAGAGGAGCAATTTTTTTTGTTACAAAAATTACAAGTGTTTCCCTTGCAAAAGTTCAGGCAGCAGCTCGATTATCTTTTCAGGAGGGCTCTGACCCACCCCCACCGCAGCCAAACCACCTACATCATGACTTTCTAACATTTCTAACAATGGCGAGTGCCCTGGATGTGCCAATAATGATGTGGGTGTCTGCCAATGCCAGGAAAGTTGAAACTTTGACAGGGTTAACAATGGATGTCCAAGGTGGGTGTATCTTGGCACTTTTGCCAAGATGTGTCGCCCTCCCCCCACCCCCCATGAATTATCAGGGCCACTATTTGTTGCAAAGTAGTTTTGCCTTTGCAGTGGTATAAACGTGTAGCGTCATAGAGGGAAAAATTTGGTTGCTTTGGGCGCTAACGGGGCACAAAGCAACTAGCGCCCGGGTGTGGCACCACCAACGCCTCCCGTGAAATTCAGAGGGAGGTTAGCAGTAGTGGTAACCGGTAGTGCCCCGTGGCGCTGCGCTGCCGGCGATGACGTCATCACCATGCGCAGCGCCCCACTCGCACCCTGGCCGCGATCTTTGGGAGCGCCCCCTGACTTACTGCCAGACGCTATGTCTGACGGGGTCAGGGGGGCCTACCTGCGGCTGGGGAGGTGCTATTTAAGGCGAGGTGCGGGGCAGCCATTTTTGTTGCTGGCCGCCTGCCAGCGCCTGCCTCCACTCCCGTCCCCGGCCTCCTTACCTGCCACCCCGCGGAGTGCCAGCTGCGCTCCATGAGCCCGGCACTTCTCTTGAGTGCGGGGTTCTGTTGCCGGCACTCCCAATCCCCAGGGGCCCAGCTGTGCCCCGGGTCGCGCTACGCAAGGCCCCTCCCCTTTAAGAAGGGGAGGAAGGCCTGCAATACCGTGGTGCGATGTGCAGCAGCGCCGCATCCCAAGAGGGAGGCGGGACGCTTATAGTAGTGCCCCGCTTCCCTCTTGAGGCGCTACCACTCAATTTCTGTCGCAGGGGCGCTAATTTTTCCGGGGTGCTAAAAGTAGTGTCCTGGCGAAATTAGTGCCCCAAAGGGGGCGCTACTCAACTTTTAGCCCAAAGAGTCATAACGGCACAGAAGGAGGCCATTCGGCCCATCGAGTCCGTGCCAGCTCTCTGTAGAGCAATCCAGTCAGTCCCATTCCCCAGCTCTATCCCCGTAGCCCTGCAAGTTTATTTCCTTTAAGTGCCTATCCAGTCTCCCCTTGAAAACATTGAGCGTCTCCGCTTCCACCACTTTCGTCGGCAGCAAATTCCAAGTCATCACCACTCGTTGCGTAAAAATGTTTTTCCTCACATCCCCCCTGTATCTCTTGCCCAAAACCTTAAATCTGTGTCCCCTAGTCCTTGTACCATCAACTAGTGGGAACAGCCTTTCCCCGTCTAGCCTATCCAAATCCGTCATAATCTTGTACACCTCTATCAAATCACCTCTCAACCTCCTTTACCCTAATGAAAACAAATCCAGCTTCTCCAACCTGTCCTTGTAGCTAAGATCCCCCATCCCCGGAACCATTCTGGTAAATCTCCTCTGCACCCTCTCAAGTGCCTTCACATCCTTCCTAAAGTGTGGTGACCAGAACTGGATGCAATACTCCAGTTGAGGCCTAACCAGTGCTTTATAAATGTTCAACATAACTTATCTACTTTTGTACTCAATACCTCTATTTATGAAGCCCAAGATCCCATATGCTTTGTTAACCACTCTCTCAATATGTCCTGCCACCTTCAGGGACCAATGCACATTAACTTCCAGGTCCTTCTGTCCCTGCACACTCTTTAAAACTGTGCCATTATGTGTATATTACCTTTCCCTGTTCCTTCTGCCAAAATGCATCACCTCACACTTCTCTGTATTAAATTCCACCTGCCACTTGTCTGCCCATTCTGCTAGCCTTTCTATGGCCTGTTGATATCATTATCACTGTTTATCACACATCCAAGTTTGGTGTCATTAAGGCTAAAGGGATCAAGGGATATGGAGAGAAGGCAGGAACAGGGTACTGAATTTGGATGATCAGCCATGATCTCATTGAATGGCAGAGCAGGCTCGAGGGGCTGAATGGCCTACTCCTGCTCCTATCTTCTATGTTTCTATGTTTCTATGTCATCAGCAAATTTAGAAATTCTACTCAGTATTCCAATATCCAGGTCATTTATATATATCAAAAAAAGCAGTGGCCCCAGCACTGACCCTTGGGGAACACCACTGTTTACCATCCTCCAGTCTGAAAAACAGCCATTTACCACAACTCGCTGTTTTCTGTCCTTAAGCCAATTCCTTATCCAAGCTGCCACTGACACACCTATTCCACGAGCCTCAATTTTGTTAACTTTATCAACATCCATTGCATTCCCTTCATCAATCCACTCTGTTACTTCATCAAAAAATTCAATTAGATTAGTCAAACACGATCTGCCTTTTACAAAATGTGTTGGCTCTCCTTAATTAGCTTAAACCTCTCCAAGTGCCTGTTAATGTTTTCCTTGATTATTGTTTCTAAAACTTTACCCACCACTGATGTTAAACTGACTGGCCTGCAGTTACTAGGATTGTCCTTACACCCTTTCTTGAACAAAAGTGTCACATTTGCCACTTTCCAATCCTCAGGCACCTCCCCCGCATCTAGGGAAGACTGGAAAATTATGGCAAGCCCTTCCGCTATCTTTTCCCCCAATTCCCTTAGCAACCTGAGATGCAAGCCATCTGGATCAGGCAACTTATCCACTCTAAGCATACCCATCCTGTCTATCAATTTTCGCCCCTTCCATTGCTTCTACCTTTTCTACTTTTACCAATATTTTCTGCATCCACCTCCTTAGTAAACACCGATACAAAGTACTCATTGAGTATTCTAGCCTTGCTCTGTGCCTCTAAGCATATTGACGTAATAAAGACTCACTACGCACTTGGTTGTACATAAAGCAAGGCTTTAATCGACTTGTAATAAAACATGGAGGTCTAGTTAGTAGTCACTAGCTTCCTGTTTCCAGACTGTCTCTGGCCAAGTTGGGCCCAAGCCCGAGTATTTATACTCCCTGGGCGGCGCCCTCAGCTGGCCGTTCAGTAGTACTTCCTGAGTTACTTCTTGTAGAAGTTGCGATTTATGACATTCTGCCTCCCTAAAAGTTCTGGAAGTCCAGCCTTCCTTTAACGGACTAAGCAGACCAAAAATAGCCGTAGTCGTTTAGCTTTCTGCTTGTGACTGGAAGGCATGTCTCCCCGGACTGTGTCCTGGTACCTGGGTCGCTTGGCCCGTACCGGTAAGTCGATAGAGTCCGCGTCGTCTTGATCGTCCTGTGGAAGCCTGGGAATATCATGACTCCGGGTGCGGGACCCCACAGGCGCAGAGCTGGCCTCATCCTGGGTCATAGCCAGAGATTGTCCGGCGTCCTGATTTCGGGTGGCCATCCTACGGGGAGCGTTTGGCTCCCTGTGTTGATCCGGTAGCACTGCCGGCAGATCCCTCGATGTCCCAGGTAGGTCATCATCTTCATAGGGGTGCGGAGTGTTGACACCATCGTCATGGGATCCTACATCATTCGGGCCCGTGTGACCGGTTGGGCAGGGAGCCAGATCTCTGAGCGAGACGGTGGACTCCTGACCATCGGGGTACCGCACGTGCACATACGTGGGGTTTACCTCCGTTAACTCCACCTCGTCAACGAGAGGGTCATTCTTGGCCGACCGGACGAACCTCCGGAGTAGCATAGGGCCTGGAGCCACTAACCATGACGGTACAGATGTCCCATGTGTAGAGCGACGCCGGAACTTGAAGAATCGCTCATGTGGTGTGACATTAGTGGATGTGGAGAGAAGAGACCTGATAGAGTGTAACACATCAGGGAGCACAGTTTCCCACTGCTGGTTTGGTAGGTTGCGTGACCTCAGTGCCAGACGGACAGAGTTCCAGATGATGGCATTGTATCGTTCAACCTGTCCATTGCCGATTGGGTGATATGGTGTCGTCTTAGTCGAGGCGATTCCCCGTTGGGAGAGATAACTTTTAAGTTCACTCGACATATAGCAGCGTCGTAGTCTATACAGTCCTCAATATAATCATACACATGAGGGGATACGTAGTTAATAAGCATTCGTAACTTATTAGGGGCATCCACCCCACATTCTTCAAGAAAGTTGCTAAAGGTACAAAACCAATGCTTCCATACCTTCGCTGCTGCAGGTGCATTCGGGTCCAGGTCGAGACGAGCGGGTCTAAGGAGTTTTTCCATGATGGATCAGTTTCTTGCCCAGGTCCCTTTCTGCGGTTCGAGTTGCAGCTGGTTGTTCCGAATCACCCAAGGCGTGGCGACGATAACAAATCGATTAAATTGATGTAATAAAGACTCACTATGCACTTGGTTGTACATAAAGCAAGGCTTTAATCGACTTGTAATAAAACATGGAGGTCTAGTTAGTAGTCACTAGCTTCCTGTTTCCAGACTGTCTCTGGCCAAGTTGGGCCCACGCCCTCCCCGGGCGGTGCCCTCAGTTGGCCGTTCAGTAGTACTTCCTGAGTTACTTCTTGTAGAAGTTGCGATTTATGACACATAATAGGCCCCACCCCGTCTCTTACTACTAGCTTACTGTTTACATGCCGGTAGAAGATTTTTGGGTTCCCTTTTATGTTAACCACCATTCTACTCTCATATTCTCTCTTTGCCAATCTTATTTTCATCTTCACATCCCCTCTCAACTTATTGTATTGGTCTGGTTTTCCCTTGACGAATTCACCTGATATGCATCATACACCCCCTTTTTTTGTTTCATCATCTTCTCTATCTCCCTCGTCATCCAAGGAACCCTTGCTTTGGTTCCCTTACCCTTCCCTTGTAAAGGAAATAGCCATATTCCAAGAAATACACCATCCTATGAACGGAATTTTTACTTTATTAAAACCTGAAAACTGGGTTTAAAAATCTAAAAGCCTCAACAACACAAGCTGTAAACAGAATACAGGCTTTTGAGATAAGATCAGTTGTTAACACAAAGCTGTAAACACCATACAAGCTTTTGAAATGGGAATTGGTTGTTAAAACTAAAACAATGGCCCTATTGAAGCAGCAAGTTACAGCTTCCAAGAAGTCTGCAGTTTGGGAGAAACACAATACCATTACCCAGTTTAAAGTGTTAAAAACTAACATTTCGAACAGAAACTCAGAACATTAAAGAACCATATGCCTTCATAAATATCACATCAAATGAACGACAGGAGACATAATTTTTAATATAACCATTGAAGTAGCTAAGAAATGCATAGAACACCCTAGTTGAAGTATTTTTAATTTACATGTTGTAAAAGATACGAACAGAAGACTTTGTAATTATTACATCAATAGATGCACCAAACAATCACATTGGGGGAGAAATTGGGTGAGTAGCGCCACCTGTTAGTGCCTAAAGAGGCAGTCAGTGGCTGTAGCGCCACTGGCTGTGTCTCCGGCGATATTCAGTAGGGGCGCTAATGGTGGCGTTAGGCATTTGCGCTGCGCCGCCACCGATGACATCATCGGTGTGCGCAGCGCCCCATTCATGCCCCATTCACGATATTTGGTAGCGAACGCCGCAGTTGCGCCGCTTGCTACCCGCGCCCGGTTCACGGGGCCTTACTGTGCCGGCAGCGGCGCAAGTTAAGGTGGAGGTGCGGGGCGGCTGCTTTTTCAGCGGCCGCCTGCCAGCACCTCCGTCCCCGGCCTCCTAACCCCCCCCCTGCGGCATTGCCGGCTGTATCCTGAGAGCCCGGCACTTCTCCTTGGTGCCGGGCTCATTTGCCGGCACTCGCGATCAGGGATCGCGCTGTTGCAGGCACCTCCCCCTTAACAGTGGGAGGAAGGCCTGCAGTACCGCAGTGTGCCGTGCCGCAGCGTGTGGCGCTGCAGCACGTTGCGCTGTGATAATCAGTCTCAGCACCCTAAGAGGGACGCGGAGCGCCTCGAGCCTCGCCCCGTCTCCCTCGAGGGGCACTAAAACTGAATTTCTGGCGATCGGTATCACTCCGATCGCTGCGCTAAATCCTGCGCTCAGGCGACTTTTGCGCCACTTTGGCGCCCCAACCCAATTTCTAGGCCATTGTGTTTATGTTGAAAATGGAACAGTTAGGAGTCATGAAGTCTACTTACAACCAGCTAGGTGATTTAAGAATTGAATGGAAGAACTTCATAAGAATGGCATCAAATAAATACATCTGTTATAATCATTTTTTATGATAAGTTTTGAAACACATATACAGCAGACAGAAGTCTGCAAGTTAACAGCTGAATTGACAGTAAGAGTAGAAAAAAAGTCAACAGAGAAATGACTAGAGATAATTAGCTTACATCAGCAGAAAACTTCAAAGGCTGTACCATTGCAAAAAGGGTATAAAATATGGAACGTTCAGATAGGAAGTCAGAAGTCGCTGAAAGGGGAAAGCGATTCTCTCACTCTTCAGAGGCAGGCTCTGTAAGTTTTTAACCCTTTGAGTCTCAGGGATCAAAAAGGTACTTTTATTTGATTTTGGTTGATATCCTGGATTAGAAATAAGTACGAAATGTAAAAATGTACGAAGTTAAGATTTGAGAATAAGAATTGTAAGCTATTTGTATTTTGAACTGTTAATGTTGCGACTGAAATCACCAGCTGTTAACTACATGTCGGTTCTTTAATAAATCTATAATTTTTTAGAATAATTTAATTGCAAAATACTGCGGATGCTGGAAATCTGAAATAACAACAGAAAATTTCCAGCATTTTCTGTTGTTATTTATAATTTTTTAGAATTGTCTCACAGAGTACTTCTGTATCAAACTCGCAAACTCAATCTCTATACACTCTTTGGTGAGGAGTTACAGAATTCTGGGGGAGTATTCTGGACCCTCATAATATCCAGAAGGTTACAGTCTAATTAAACTTATTAAAAGTGCTATCTGGAGGACGGTAACATCTTCAAGTCGTTCATTTCCTTTAGGGAGAGATAGTCTGAACCTTTAGACCCAATTAAGCATCTTATAGGATTTGGCTATCTCTAACTTTAGTTGAATGTCTGGGGAATACGCCTGATCTGGGGTAGCCCGAAAAGGGCTAGGACTAGGACTAGCTTCACCCTCTTGTTAGAATGAACCTAGCCTGTACTTGGAACATCTCCTCCTTAAAGATCACCCATTGTTCCATTACAGTTTTTCCTGTCAGTCTTTGGTTCCATTTTAGCATGGTTAGATCCTTTTGCATCCCATTGAAGTTAGCCCTATTCTAGTTTAGAAGTTCCACTCTAGATTGTTCCTTGCTCCTCTCCATTACTAATCTAAATCTTATGATACTGTGGCGTTGCCACATTGGGGAAACACTGTGTGTATGTAGATAAACCTGTATAATCCCCTTTTAACTGCTGTATTCCCCTCCCCCCGCAAGACAGTTGCAAGCTGAGAGGAATAAGGCACGTTCAGACTTGCCTGCTGCTGTTAGAAGGAAAACCAATCAGGTTCCAGCAGGTGACCAATCCGTGAGTCATCACAGGTTCGCGGGCTTCACGAATTCAGTACTGTATTGTGAGAGTTGGAGTAAAGACCTATTTCTTGTAGGTCGCTGTGTTGCCTATTTCTTTACGCGGGAGACCGTAGTCCCCCACAATACGATGATCACTCGTACCCAAGTGTTCTCCCACAGACACTTGCTCAACCTGGCCCACCTCATTCCCCAGCACCAGATCCAATAATTCCTCCTTCCTAGTTGGGCCAAGAACATACTGGTCAAGGAAATTCTCCTGAACACATTTCAGAAATTCCTCCCGCTCCTTTCCCTTTACCCTAGCATTATCCCAATCGATATTTGGGTAATTAAAGTCCCTCAATATCACACCTCCCTAGCTCTTGCATATCTCTGCAATTTCCCTGCAGATTTGCTCCTCTACCTCCCTCTCACTATTTGGAGGCCTATAGAGTACCCCCAATAGTGTGATCATACCCTTTTTGCTCCTCAACTCTAACCAAATGGATTCTGTCCTTATCCCCTCAAGAACATCCTCCCTTTCCAACACTACAATGTCTTCTTTAATCAGCACTGCCACCCCACCTCCCTTTTTTCCTTCCCTATCTTTTCTGAACACCTTATACCCTTGAATATTAAGTGCCCAGTCCGCACCATTTTTAAGCCACGTTTCCGTTATTGCCACAACATCATATTGCCACATGGCTAATTGTGCTTGTAGCTCACCAACCTTATTCACCACACTTTGTGCATTTACATACATGCATTCTCAACCCATTTTTGAATTTTTCGTAGTCTTTCTTAGTCTGCTCCTATCTAATATGGTACTACTACCACCTCTAGTACTATCTTCTCTAGTACTATCCAACACACTCACTCTTTTATGCACCTATTCCTCTTTTCTACTCCTATATGCTGGTGCCCTTCCCCTGCCAAGTTAGTTTAAACCCTCCCCAACGGCACTAACAAACCTCTCCACGAGGACATATGAGGGGAGGTTGAGTAGATTGGGACTCTACTCATTGGAGTTCAGAAGAATGAGAGGCGATCTTATTGAAACATATAAGATTGTGAAGGGGTTGGATCGGGTGGATGCGGGGAGGATGTTCCCGATGATGGGTGAAACTAGAACTAGGGGGCATAGTCTTAGAATAAGGGGCTGCTCTTTCAAAACTGAGATGAGGAGGAACTACTTCACTCAGAGGGTGGTAGGTCCATGGAATATGCTGCCCCAAAAAGCTGTAGAAGCTATATCATTACATAAATTTAAAACAGAAATAGACAGTTTCCTAGAAGTAAAGGGAATTAAGGGTTACGGGGAGCGGGCAGGAATTTGGACATGAGTCTAGGTTCGGATCGGTCATGGCCCTGTGGGTAGCGGAGCGGGCCCAGGGGCCATGTAGCCTGATCCTGCTCCTATTTCATGTGTCTAATTCTGTTAGATTCAGGAGATGGTTCTGTGATCGTGGATTGGCAGTTAGGATCAGATCAGCCATGATCTTATTGAATGGCGGAGCAGGCTCGAGGGGCCGATTGGCCTACTCCTGCTCCTATTTCTTATGTTCTTATGTTCTTATGTTCTAATATTGGTCCCAGCTGTGTTGAGGTGTAACCCGTCCGGCTTGTTCAGGTCCCACCTTCCTGTATAAGTCCTGTACAAATTCAGCCAAATTGAATTTATATAAGGTCATACAACAGCACCTCGTAGAGATAATTTCTCACAGGTCTGGTTGCACACCCACTGCAGTGATGAATGTCCATTGGCCCTTAATTAACTGGAATATTTGGATGTCAGTGGTTGCACTTCACACTAAGTAGGCACTGGTGTCAAACCAGGTATTTAACTGTATCCTCATAAGCAGCATCACACATACTTGATATTGAGAAGTGGTTATAGTATAGACGGTGTTAGTTTATAATTGGCTATCTTTTGCTGACTTCTGACACTCTTAATTGATGTCTTCAGTATTTGATTGACAGTCTCAGTAATTTGAGGACCTCCCTGAGTGACTGGTCATTTACAGAGCCATCTCTGAGCCAGCAATGTGAAATTAAACTTTATTAATGCTGACAATAACTCAGCTGTTAAGATTTTACTTCACAAGCTTCTATATTAAAAGAAATCTTTACCATCAGAGTTCCAGCAAGCAGTAAATAAAATTGCTATTTTACACTTCTGCCTTTGACACTGTTGAAGTGCCACACACTGGAGCCCTCAGACATCAAAGAAAAAAAACTTTAAAAACTGCAAAATACTCAAGTATTAAGTGCAATAAAGTAAAATCAAACAGCAATAATTCGCTTGACTGAAGGACTTGGCCACCAATCTCATCCGGGAATTAAACTGCCTGTCTTCAATTACAGCCTAATCTAATCTTGAGCATCATTAGTGTCTGAGCAAAGCGCATCACATCTATGTAATATTTATCATTGTATATTAGGAGTGCCATGAATATTGACAGCTCAAATTCAGATAGTTGAATGACCTTCTATGTTGTTTCTAAAGGGGGCAGTTGATGCAAAGTCATTTCAGGTGTGCATCAATGTAAATATGCCAGTATAACTCAGGAGTTAGGTTCGCGGCCTGGCTCCCAAGTACATTAAAGTAAGAAACATGAGTCCAGTTGCAGCAGGTAATCTCATATCACCTTGTGTTTTCATCCAGTACACTATGGGGCTAAATTTCTTCTGTGCTGCTCCTAGATAGTTCCCAAAAGATGTCCAATTAAACGGTTTTGGTAGTGATGGTTGTGAGATAAATGTACAAAGGTGCGAGTGCTGCAACTGAGCCACAGCCGACACACAAAGAGCAGGAATCCTAATCCTCCAGACCAGCTCCATGCTATGTGGAATAAAATGAGAATCCTTACAGTCAAACCAGTTGCTTCCTCCAATTTTCACAGAATCTTTCTTCATACTCACACTTGTTTCCGCCATCTATTTCTTGGCTACTGCTTCTTACCAGCCCCCTCCAAGGCAGACTGCAGTGGTGTCCAGACTGCCGCTTGGGGCTCTGCTGCCATCCCAGCCATGGCTCAACAGCACAAACTTATTCACAGGGAACAGAACCTTTAAGTTAACGTGAAGGTCACTGGCAGGCACACGTTCAATTAAAAACTTACAGTTAATCAGAAGCTGACTCAACAAAAAGCTTGTCTCATTATATTTAAACTTGGAAGATATTTTGGGTCTCTCATGGGGCTTCCATTTGGTCTGTCCCTTAAACATTGTTGCTCCCTTTAAGGCCCAGGTGCTGCCAACATTTCCCCTCCTTTTCTTCACTGCGGCCAACAGAGAGCCTCCAGCAGTGCCCGAGTTTGCCCTCTCTTCATGGTAATGAGGGCCTGCTGGAAAATTGCACCCCCCCCCCCACCCCCAGCCACACTGTTCACAGACAGTATCTGGAAATGAAAATTGGTCCTATAACTCCAACCTAGCTTAAAAATGCACAGCCAGTAAGTACATCCGATGTCCTAGGAAATTTATACAGTTACTTTACAATGTTTTTATTGTTAGGAAAAACAGACAGTCCCACTCACACACTCCTAACATTTAATATTAGCTGCTGAAGAAGGGGAGGTCTGTTCCAATAGTGCAAACATACAAGCGCTGTGCTTCATTGTCACCGAGTTTAGTGCAACTTGTAGTGAGGTTCAGTAGGCAGTATAACTTGGGTCCGTGAGCTGTACATTAGCGTTTACAGATGCCAGATTGAGACCAACATTTGGTGTAGAAAAGAAGCAAACAACAGCCAATCAGTTGGTTCGGTGGCAGGCTACTCTATCCTTTTGTATCACAATTTGCTTATTATAAATATAGATTTTAAAGAGACAAAACAAACTTTAATTTTCAGCTTGGAAATGAAAAATTCGTCTGTACAGGGTAGCTGGTAGGCAGCATCAGTAGGGTCATGGAACTATCTATTGCTATTTTAATTAGTTACGTTTTTGAACCATTTTAAAGCGTTAAACATAAAAGCCTTGAATTTCCTCCATATTTGCGCCCCAGATACATATGTAACCGGGGTACAAATCAACTATGCAGCCTAAAAGATCGGGATTGGGTGTAAGTGAGTTATGTGCGTGTGGTAAACCATTGCTAACTCTGTACATGTCTGTGTGGTAAACCACTGTTAACTCTGTACAGGTCCGGGCATGTCTCCGCCCCTGGCTCCACCCCTAAGCCTGGGTATAAAGGTGACTCACCACCCTTCCCCCGGGAGCTCTTAGGATGGATCCACTAGCAGAGGCATGCTCCAGTTCTTAGTCAATAAAAGCCTACTTCGTATAAGTTCAACTCGTAGTCTTTGGGGTTGTTGATAGTGCATCAGTGCGTAAGTACAATACGCCCAATTCTCCTCAATCTTTTACAGCTGTCTATCGATCCCTCCACCTGAACACATCTCCACTCATAAAACTGACCCCACCCCAAAGTTACAGAGCCTTATATACGAGTTTTCTGCATTTGAAACATGCTCAGAGGCTCTCTTAAAATTATGATCAGATTTTCAGGCGCAACAGGAAACAAAAGTCATTTTTCTGCTGTTTTGTTGCAATTTTTTGAGCGTTTTAAAAATTTTACTGAAACCGCACTTTATTTTCTGTTTCTTTTAATGCATTTTATGGCATAAATATAAGTTACATTGAAAATTGCAGCTTCTTAAACAGGTGTGCCTAATAAGAACATAAGAACATAAGAAGTAAGAGCAGGAGTAGGCCATACGGCCCCTCGAGCCTGCTCCGCCATTCAATAAGATCATGGCTGATCTTCTACCTCATCTCCACTTTCCCACCCGATCTCCATATCCCTTGATTCTCCTGGAGTCCAAAATTTAGCGCCCGGCACAACTTAGCGCCACCTTCGCCGATATTCAGTTGCATCGCCCCAAGAGGTTGCTGCTGCACTAAAGCAGGCGATGCACGACTATCATAAGGCACTAAGCCGGGGCGTTACCACCGAGGGTGGGTGCAGCGCAGGTGCGGCGAGTTGCTGATTGAAGGCAGACACGCTGGCACCGGTCAGCTCTTAAAGGGGGAGGGTCGATTTGGCTTGCATCCACGCCCTGCACACTGCAGCCCTGAATCAAGGCCTGAACATAGCTGCTTCAACAGTTCAAAGCCCACGACTATGGAGAAGGCTAGGGAGCGAGCGCAGCGCTTCAGCGAGGGTGCCCTGAAGGTACTGGTTGGCGCAGTGGAGCGCAGGCGACTTGTCCTCTTCCCTGATAGTGGCAGGAGGCCGCTGCCCAGCGAGTATAGAAAAGCCTGGAGGGAGGTGGCAAACAGGGTGACCTCCAACAGCATGCTTGGCAGGACTCCTGTGCATTGCAGAAAAAAGTTCAACGACCTCACTCGGGTTGTCAGGGTGAGTACCCTTTCCAGTATCCTCCTCATCCCTGCACGTGCACCTCACTTTATGGCCAAAGGGACCTGAAAGCCACAATGCCCAGCCCTCATCCAGCAGCTATGGGACTGTCATGAAAATCACTTGCACATTCAGCACTTTACACACTGTCAGGGCTATTCCACCATGGGAGGCAGTGCAAGCAAGATGAGGGCTTGACACTGTCAGGGCTATTCCACCATGGGAGGCAGTGCAAGCAAGATGAGGGCTTCACACTGTCAGGGCTATTCCACCATGGGAGGCAGTGCAGGCAAGATGAGGGCTTGACACTGTCAGGGCTATTCCACCATGGGAGGAAGTGCAGGCAAGATCAGGGCTTGACACTGTACTTAGCGGCCGTCCTTTCTCTTGCAGGGCAAGCTGGCCCACAACCGCAGGCAGCAGCGACAGACCGGGGGAGGCCATCCTGACCTCAAACAGCTCAGCGACCTGGAGCAGCGTGTGGAGCGCATTATGGCAGGCCGGCTGATTGGCCCCGTCGCCAGTGGAGATGCCGACCCTGTTCTGGGCAGCAATGGTAAGGTCATCACCTTTTTGACCTCTCTCTTTCCACTTGCGCCTCACACCAGCATCCTTTGCCACTATCAAACCAATGCAGTGCATAGCAGCACTCATGCCTCCCTCGCTGCTGCCCTGTCCTCACTCTAAAGCAACTCTTGTGCCTCCCTGCTTTCAGATGCTGAATTGTCAGGTGAGGAGGCGGGTCCTCAAGCTGGCACTGTGTCTGATTCTGCAATCGAGGAGGAGGAAGAGGAAGCTGGCCCATCAGTGACAAACTTAGCCGAGGCAGCCCATGGCCATGATGGGGCACGTCTTCCCTGGAGGGGAGCAGGGGGGAAGGGTCTGAGGAGAGTGAAGCTCCAGGGCCCAGCGGGCTGCAGCAACGCGGGAGGGGTGGGGAAGCTCGGCGGCCTTCTCCCCGGAGGGAGAGTCCAGCCTCGAGTCCTGCTACGGTGAGCGCAGAGGAGGTGCGGCTCCTTGCTGAAATGGGTGCCCAGGCTGAGCGCAGGCACACTGAGCTCATGGCTGCAGTGGCAAGGATGCTTGACTCCATAGAGTTACTGGCAAGGAGTGCTCAGGAATTCGGGGCAGCACAGGCCAGGAGTCTGCAAGAATTCAGTGCAGCACAGGCTAGGAGTCTGCAGGACTTCGCGGCAGCACAGGCTAGGAGTCAGCAGGACTTCGCTGCATCACAGGCGGCTTCCAGCCAAGTGCTCAGTCGTGCCGTGCATTCACTGGCTGGTGTGATGCAGACACAGACCAGGGCCACACGGGCACTAACCGCTGCCACCCTCGCTGGATCGGCCAGGCATCGACGGGGCCCTCGCCGCTCCGCAGCAGCCCAGCAGTCTGTGCTTCAGCAGACTGCTGGGCATGCTGCAGTGCTGGCCCGTGCGAGTGCCAGTGTATCAGCCGACCAGGGAGTGCCTGTGCTCTGTCAGGTTGGCAGCATTCCTGCAGCCAACACTGTCACTCCTCCACTGCAGCTGTCACCACCCGTAGGACAGACTGCTGCCGCCCAAGCAGAGTTGGAGCAGTCAGCAGCCGGGCCCTCCAGGCCCAGAGCTGGTCCAGGCCGTCCCCCAAGGGCATCTGCCGTCTCACCATATGACCCTCAGCAGCCTTCCCC
This sequence comes from Somniosus microcephalus, assembly GCF_052327205.1. Lineage (NCBI taxonomy): Eukaryota > Metazoa > Chordata > Chondrichthyes > Squaliformes > Somniosidae > Somniosus > Somniosus microcephalus. The sequence goes on along the minus strand of NC_140996.1, from coordinate 175,167,899 downwards.
CAGCCTTGCTGCAGCCACTGGGGTCCCATTGAGGAGGAGCTGTAGGGCGGGAAGGGGCCACTCGCGGAAGCGAGGCGGATCACCCTCGCAGGGGAAAAGTAGAAGGTGTGGCCAAATCTTTTTTTATATATGAGGCCGAGAAGGTTTTTTTATATATGAAGGCCGAGACTGTTGTGTTTTTTGATATATGAAGGCCGAGACTGTTGTGTTTTTTGATATATGAAGGGCGAGACTGTTGTGTTTTTTGATATATGAAGGCCGAGACTGCTGTGTTTGTTTTTTATGAAGGCCGAGACTGTTGTGTTTGTTTTTTATAAAGGCCGAGGATCATGGTCATTTTTGTTTAACTGTTTTTTTCATTTTCTGAAGGTTGTGAGAGCCAGTTATGTCTCTGACTGTTTTTTGGGGGGGTTTATCTGAATTAGTTTGTCATGCGGGGAAGGGCCCAGAGTTTGCACAGTAAAAAATGTTCTTTAATCACATTGTCCATGTTTGCATTTTGAACTGTTCGTTGCCTTGACTGGCTGAGGGCTTGCGGAGCGGCTCCATTCATCTTCTTTCATTGGCACAAGCCATTCCCTGAGAGGGGGCCTAGAACCGAGTTGCAATAAGCTGCCGACGGACGGCCCTTGCACTTTGTGCCTCCCTCCCATCTTGGTGCTCCTCCTCCTCCTCAGGTGGTCCTCCAATGTCTGCTGGCAGTGGCTGAGTCCTGAGGATAGCCAGGTTGTGCAGCATGCAGCACACTACAACAAAATGGGAGACTCGCTCAGGCGAGTAATGTAGGGCTCCCCCGGAACGATCCAGACAGCGGAACCGTTGCTTGAGCACGCAGATTGTGTGCTCAATGATGTTCCTGGTTGCTTGATGGCTGTCATTGTATCGCTCTTCAGCAGGGGTGCTGGGCGCATGGAGCGGGGTCATCAGCCAGGTGCACAAAGGATAGCCTTTGTCCCCGAGAAGCCATCCTCGTGGGTGAGCCTGAGCTTCGAAAATGTCTGCCACAGAAGTCTGGCACAGGATGAAGGCATCGTGGCTGCTGCCTGGAAAGCGGGCATTGACAGCTAGTATGAGCTGCCTGTGGTCACACACCAACTGGACGTTGAGCGAATGGTAGCCCTTTCGGTTGTGGTAATCCTTGGCATTGTGTAGAGGTGCCCGCAAAGCCACATGTGTGCAGTCAATGGCGCACTGGACCATGGGGAAGGCCGCTATTCCTGCAAATCCCATTGCACGCTCTTGCTGCTTGTCCAGGGTCATGGGGAAGGAGATGAACTGACGTCTCCTTCTGAAAAGGGCGGATGCAGCAATGTACCGCGAACTGGGAGATGTTGGCAATGTCCCCAGTAGCGGATTGGAAGGAGCCGGTGGCATAGAAGTTGAGAGCCACCGTCACCTTCACTGCCACCAGAGACGTCCTGCTCCTCAGCTGTGGCTGCAGATCTCTGCGAAGCAGGTGGCAGATCTCAATGACCACCTCCCTTCTGAATCGCAGCCTCCGAACACACTGCTCCTCAGACATGTTCAGATATGAGAACTGCTGGCGGTATACCCTGGGTGGGTAAGGCCTCCTGTGCCGATGCCTGTTGGCCCTTCTCTGTCTGGCCATGACTGGCACTCTCTCACGGCGTCTCTGAGCCCTTTGACTGCAATGCAGTAAGCCAACGTTTCCACCCATTGCAGCCCCCATTATATGTGGTGACTCAAGGCTATGGCACTGAAAGTTAAATCCAAGTGCAAAGCTCTGGCCTGAAACCAGGAGTACCTGTGCAAGTGCTGAGTCAAACCAGAAAGCTCTCTCCCTTTGTCTCTCTCCAAATATCCGTCTCTCACACAGGAGTGGAACAAAATGGCTGCCACTTATAATGCAGGAGGAGTCCCCTTTAATTAGCGCCCCCCGTGCTCCGCAGCGACTGGGAACTGGCGGCGCCGCTGAAGTTCTGGTTCGGGGCCCACCAAGGGCATTGCACCATGAAATGACATCAAGATCTGCGCGCGCAGCTGAGTGGGTGCTGCGGATTTGCGCCGCCGCTAAATCTTGAGTGAAGTTCGCGAGAGGCGCAGATTGCGCAGCGCCCGGGCGCTAGCTGCTTAGTGCCCCACTTCTCCTCCTCCTAAGGCACTAGCAGCTGGCGCTAACAACTGAATTTCTAGGCCATTCTGTTTTTCTATTCTTCCTACCAAAGTGAATAACCTCACATTTCCCTACATTATACTCCATCTGCCACCTTATTGCCCACTCACTTAGTCTATCTATATCCCTTTGCAGCCTCTTTGTGTTCTCCTCACAGCTTACTGTCCCACCTAGCTTTGTATCATCAGCAAACTTGGATACATTACACTCGGTCCCTTCATCCAGATCATTAATATAGATTGTAAATAGCTGAGGCCCCAACACTGCTCCATTTATCCCATAATGTGTATGAATGATTGCTGAATGGGTTGAAACAGTGGGCTAAAAATTCGTGGCTGCCACAAGAGTTGCCGGTGTCACCGCAGCCTCGGGTTAATGGCCGCTGAAAATGGATGAATCGCCACAAGAGAAAAATTTGCACTGAGAGCTAAAGATTTTTAGCCCAGCACTAGCTGTTAGCGTTAGTGTAGGCCTGGGAGTCGAAGTTGCTGTCCAGAAATGGCGTTCCAGCATCTTATAGCCTCTGGAAGCGAGGCAAAAGCGTTCGCTAGGCATTGTGCGAAATTAACAGGGCAATGCCTTCTGAACTAAAAAATATAAAAATGAAGTGAACAAATGCAGTTTTCAGCTCTTACTACCTCAAAAAAAATTAACATTAAAAAGAAGTCCCAAATGTGACTATTCAGCTCTTAAAGTTGAATTCCCTTTCGAACTTCAAAAAATGGGAAAAGTGCTTCAGCACTAACACAAATGGCTCAGCAAGCCAGGGAAGGGGCACCCAGGGTCTCACATGCAGCACTCCAGCTTTGTGGAGGTCAGCACTGCAAGACAGGTCCTCTACACACAGGGGCCAGGAGGCCCTCCAGAAAGAATGGTGTGGGACCACATCACCGAGGCCGTCACTGCCAGCAGTGTTGCCCCCACCAGCAGTGTTGCCCCCACCACCTGGCTCCAGTGTCCAAAGAAGCTTCATGACCTCAGACCACTGGTCAGGGTCAGTGAATGCATCTTCATAAACCGTCTCACACCCTGCTCAATGCACGCCTCCCTCCACCCCAATCACTCACCTACCAACAATCTGTATCGATCACGAGGCACTTCTCCCATTCCTAGCCTCACCTCACCACCTTGGAGGAGATGCTGCAGGTCATTCTTGGCAGGGGCATGGCTGAGCCCTTTGCCAGTGGCGGGGCTGAAAGGATACAAGATGCTTGTACCCTCATACGTTATCCTCATTCTCGCATGCACCGCTTGCTTTCCCACCCAATCCTCACCACAACTCCACCCTTGTGTCTTCCTCATTTCACACACCCAAGAAATGCAGCCTGCCCGGCCAGTGGTTGACCAAGAAGAGGGAGAGGAAAGTGAAGAAGAAGAAGAAGAAGAAGAAGAAACACCATCACTTGATTTCACACTCCCAGCCACCAGCTCCTCAAGGTTGAGCAGAAAGGCCATTTGCCGTCTCCCCCACTGAAAGTCAGCAGCCTTCCACCAGCCATGCCGCAGCCACTGAAGTAGCACTGCTTGACATCAGTAGGATAGGCAAAGGCACTAAGAGAATGCGTCAGGGTGATGAATTCATTTCTTGATGTCATATTGGATGGATAGATGTATAAAGTCGGAGTGGAAAGTTTGCTTTGTGGTGGCTTTTATTTCAACACCGTGGCCAAGAGGACGCTGTGATGGTCAGTAACAGAGGGAAGGAAAGGCGTGGGACAAATGTTGAAAGGGGAATTGGGGTTGTGGTCACTGGTACCGCAGGCGGATGATTCCATCCCGGATATCCTGGCCAGAAAGGGGCTGTCTGGATTGCATCCTTCCTTCTGCTTCCTCCTCTTCTGTTTCCTCCTCTTCGGCATCTCCCTCTTCTGTTTCTTCCTCTTCTTCAGCATCTTCCTCTTCTGCGTCTTCCTCTTCCTTCTGTGAGCGGATGCTGTAAATTTGAAATTACAACATAAAATGCTGTAAATACTCAGCAGGTCAGGCAGCATCTTGACCTGAGATGTGAACTCTGTTTTTCTCTCCACGGATGTTGCCTGACCTGCTGAGTATTTACAGCATTTTCTGTCTTCTCAGAGGCCTTCCTTTACCATGCGAGGCCTTGCAAGCATCCAGCAGCACTCCCTGCACACTTAGAAAACTTTTGACATGTATTGCAGCAAGCCACTACTTCAATAAAATGTTTTAAAAAGTCCAAAAGCTTAAATGCAAACTTACCTGAAAGATATGTGTGTCCCTTTAAGAGGTGCTGACAGCGGCTGTCAGTCTGCTGCATGCTAGGTTTTCATGGCATACGGAATGGATTCCTTATAGAGGACCCCACAGTACAACCTGAAGGATGAAACCTTCCTTGCAAACACTGGACAACCATCAACTGCTTCAGAACTGGTCATGGTAGATGCTGCCACCTTCTCCATAGATGGAAGATTAAAGCATCCCCATCATATAACTGTGGAGCTCCTGATCAGACCCTGGAGCACATCATTGAGCACTGCCCTCAGAGGAAATTCGCAGGCAGCCTACAAGATATCCACACTGTTACACCAGAAGCTTCGGCTTGGATATCCAACTTAGATATTGACATTTGATTTGCTTTGCTATGACCATACGAAAGAAGAAGAAGATGGCGAGATTAGGACCCAGTGATGAACTCAATGTAAAGGTCCAAGTTCACCGCGGTGACATTAATTCAGCGTGCACCTCTCCCTCATTTCAATTTTCAGAGTGATGAATTTTACTGGCATTGCTCCTGGGCCTGGGAAAATGGAGGACGCCGCAGGACCCGCCACCAGCTGGTGAAAGAGTGGCGGCCGCCCTCCTAACACAACCATTTGGCGGTAACAGGTTGCGTTAACCCCCCGAATTTTCAGCCCTTTAATTTTAATATTTACAGAGAAATATACGGTGTAAATTTGGTACTTTCTTTGGGCCATGTTTACGCTAATTTACGCCCATTTTACGTTTTGGGCATGTTCTAATGAGATTTGAAGGAAATTTGAGTGTAAATTGACATCAGCAGAACGGGCGTATTTTCGGGTCTAACTTCCGGGTTACATCCACAGAGGAAATTCTAGGTGTGTTTTAACTTAAAACTGTACATTCTGTGCCAATTATAGATTTATTTTACTATATTTGAAATGGCTGAGATAGATTGGAAGCCAATTACTTGTTATGATGGATATTCAAGTGCTGAGCTGCTTTTTTTAACTTTCAATACTGTTATTTCCATTATTAATAATTAATTTGGCGTTGGCTGTGTTTAGTGAAATGTTTTTACTCAACATGGGTTCTGGTAGTCGATATTTCAATTAACAAAAGGAAAGGAGCGCTGCAGAGGAGTGCTGCAAGTTGGGAAAGAGTCCGAGAGCGGGAGCAGTCAAACAACAACAATTGCAAAACTGCTAAAGTGACGTCACAACCAGGGAAGGAGCTGATTGGTAAGTAGGACATGGTGAGTATTTCTACAGTCCGGTCGTTGAAGTAAAAGTAAGGTCTCCGGTTTAGAGTAAGTAGTGTTTAAAGTGAAGTAAGGTCCCTAGTGTATTTAATATTCCTTAATTTAAAGGAAGTAAAGGGAGTAAGTTAAGGTTAGGACATGGCAGGGCAGCTCGGCAGCGTGGAGTGCTCATCCTGTGCTATGCGGGAAGTCAAGGACACTTCGGTGTCCAGGGTGAACACATGTGCAGGAAGTGTCTCCAGCTGCAGCTACTCGAAATCCACGTTATCGGAGCTGGAGCTGCGGCTGGAGTCACCGTGGAGCATCTGTGAAGCTGAGATCTTCGTGGATAGTACATTTAACGAGGTGGTCACACCGCAGGTAAAGAGTGCACAAGCAGACAGGGAATGGGTGCCTGCCAGACAGAGTAAAAGAACTAGGAAGGTAGTGCAGGACTCCCCTGGGTCCATCTCCCTCTCCAACAGATTTTTCATTTTGGATACTGCTGGGGGTGATGGTTTCTCAGGGGAATGCAGCAAGAGCCAAGTCCATGGCACTACGAGTGGCTCAGCTGCACAGGAGGGGAGGAAAAAGAGTGGGAGAGCAATAGTGATAGGGGATTCTATCATAAGGGGAACAGATAGACGTTTCTGTGGCCGCAGACTTGACTCCAGGATGGTATGTTGCCTCCCTGGTGCCAGGGTCAAGGATGTCACTGAACGGCTGCAGGGCATTCTAAAGGGGGAGGGCGAACAGTCAGAGTTCGTGGTTCACATTGGTACAAACGACATAGGTAGAAAGAGGGATGAGGTCCTGCAACAAGAATTTAGGGAACTAGGTAGCAGATTAAAAAGCAGGACCTCAAAGGTTGTAATCTCTGGATTACTCCCGGTGCCACGTGCTACTGAATATAGGAATAGGAGGATAGAGCAGATGAATGCGTGGCTAAAGAGTTGGCGCAGGAGGGGGGGCTTTAGTTTCGGGGATCACTGGGTCTGCTTCTGGGGAAGGTGGGACCTGTACAAGTCGGACAGGTTGCACCTGAACCGGAACAGGACCAACATCCTTGTGGGGAGGTTTGCTAGTACTTTTGGGGGGGGGGGTTTAAACTAACTTGGTAGGGGGATGGGATATGGAGTGGAGCTATAGTAGGGGTGATGCACAGCCAAATATAGAGGAAAAAACAAGTCAGCCTGGAAGGCAGAGAAAATATGTAACGGCACAAGAGAGTATGGCAAGGCTGGATGGCATTTATTTTAATGCAAGGAGTCTTGCGAGTAAGGCAGATGAACTGAAGGTGTTGATGAACACATGGGAGTATGATATTGTTGCTATTACAGAGGCATGGTTGAGGGAGGGGCAGGACTGGCAGCTCAATATTCCGGGGTATAGAATCTCCGCAATATTAATCAAGGAGCCAATTACTGCTGTAAGGAGGGATGATATCTTAGCAGGTTCCTCTAATGAGGCCATATGGGTAGAACTTGAAAACAAAAAGGGGGCAAGCACTTTGCTGGGAGTGTACTATAGGCCCCCAGTCAGGGGGAGATAGAGGAACAGGCAAATCTCAGAGAAGTGTAGAAATAATAGGGTAATAATAGTTGGGGATTTCAACTTCCCCAATATTAACTGGGATAGTCAGAGTGTGAAAGGCTTAGAGGGTGCGGAATTCTTAAAGTGCATCCAGGACAGCTTTTTGAGCCAGCATGTAGAAAGTCCTACAAGAGAGGGGGCGGTACTGGACCTAATTCTAGGGAATGTAGCCGGGCAAGTGGTAGAAGTGTCAAGGAGAGCATTTTGGTGACAGTGACCATAATTCGGTGAGATTTAAGGTAGTCATGGAAAAGGACAAAGATGGACCTGAAATAAAGGTTCTAAATTGGGGGAAGGCCGGTTTTAATATGATAAGGCAGGATCTGGCCAAAATGGATTGGGATAAGCTACTTGTAGGAAAACCCACATCAGAGCAGTGGGAGTCTTTCAGAAAAGAAATAGAGAGTACAACACCAACATGTTCCCATAAAGGTCAAGGGTGGGACCAACAAGCTCAGGGAACCCTGGATGTCAAGGGATATACAAGAATGGATTAGGAAAAAAAGGGAGGCTTTTGGCAGTTACAAAGGACTAAAAACAGTGGAAGCCCTAGAGGAGTATAGAAAGTGCAGTGGAGTACTTAAAAAAGAAATTAGGAGAGCGAAGAGGGGGCATGAAAAAACACTGGCGGGCAAAATAAAGGAAAATCCCAAGGTGTTTTACAAGTACATTAAGGGTAAGAGGATAACCAGGGAAAGAGTAGGGCCCATTAGGGACCAAAGTGGCAATCTGTGTGTCGAGCCGGAAGATGTGGGTGAGGTTTTAAATGAATATTTTGCATCTGTGTTCATTATGGAGAAGGACGATGTAGGCATAGAAATCAGGCAGGGGGATTGTAATATACTTGAACAAATTAGTATTGAGAGGGAGGAGGTACTAGCGGTTTTAGCAGGCTTAAAAGTGGATAAATCCCCAGGCCCAGACGAGATGTATCCCAGGCTGCTGTGTGAGGCAAGGGAGGAAATTGCAGGGGCTACAAATTTTCAGATCCTCTCTGGCCACAGGGGAGGTGCCAGAGGACTGGAGGACAGCTAACATAGCACCATTATTCAAGAAGGGTAGTAGGGATAAACCAGGGAATTACAGGCCAGTGAGCCCAACAACAGTGGTAGGGAAATTATTGGAAAAAATTCTGAGGGACAGAATTAGTCTCCACTTGGAGAGGCAAGGATTAATCAAGGATAGTCAGCATGGCTTTGTCAGGGGGAGATCATGTCTAACCAATTTGATTGAATTTTTCGAGGGGCTGACTGGGTGTGTGGATGAGGGTAGTGCAGTTGATGTAGTCTACATGGACTTCAGTAAGGCTTTTGACAAAGTCCCACATGGGAGACTGGTCAAGAAGGTAAGAGCCCATGGGGTCCAGGGCAATTTGGCACATTGGATCCAAAATGGGCTTAGTGGCAGGAGGCAGAGGGTGATGGTCGAAGGTTGTTTTTGTGACTGGAAGCCTGTGTCCAGTGGTCTACCACAGGGATCGGTGCTGGGTCCTTTGCTGTTTGTAGTGTACATTAATGATTTAGATATGAATGTAGGAGGTATGATCAGTAAGTTTGCAGATGACACGGAAATTGGTGGAGTGCTAAATAGCGAGGAGGGAAGCCTCAGGCTACAGGACGATATAGATGGGTTGGTCAGATGGGCAGAACAGTGGCAAATGGAATTTAACCCTGAAAAGTGTGAGGTGATGCATTTTGGGAGGACTAACAAGGCAAGGGAATACACAATGAATGGTAGGACCCTAGGAAGGACAAAGGATCAGAGGGACCTTGGTGTGCATGTACATAGATCCCTGAAGGCAGCAGGACAGTTAGATAAGGTGGTTAAAAAGGCATATGGGATACTTGCCTTCATTAGCCGAGGCATAGAATATAAGAGCAGGGAGGTAATGATGGAGCTGTACAAAGCACTAGTTAGACCACAGCTGGAATACTGTGTGCAGTTCTGGTCGCCACACTTGGATGTGACTGCATTGGAGAGGTGCAGAGGAGATTCACCAGGATGTTACCTGGGCTGGAGCGCTTCAGCTATGAAGAGAGACTGGACAGGCTGGGGTTGTTTTCCTTAGAGCAGAGAAGGCTGAGGGGGGACCTGATTGAGGTGTACAAAATTATGAGGGGCATAGATAGGGTAGATAGAAAGGAACTTTTCCCCTTAGTAGAGGTGTCAATAACCAGGAGGCATAGTTTCAAGGTAAGGGGCAGGAGGTTTAGAGGGGATTTGAGGAAAAACTTTTTCACCCAGAGGGTGGTTGGGATCTGGAACTCACTGCCTGAAAGGGTGGTAGAGGCAGGAACCCTCACAACATTCAAGAAGCATTTAGATGAGAACTTGAAACACCATAGCATACAAGGCTACGGACCAAGTGCTGGAAAATGGGATTAGAATAGATAGGGCTTGATAGCTGGCGTGGACACGATGGGCCGAAGGGTCTCTTTCTGTGCTGTATAACTCTATGACTATGACTCTAAACTGTTCACTAAGAATGGGGAAAGAGTTGTAATTGAATGAACTGCCCTGAGAAGAGTGGGTTATGAGGAGGATTCAAGTTTGCAGATTGCTTTGGATTTTAGTAATGGTCAGCATAAAGTTTGCAGACAATAAAGTTTCCTGTTTCTGTAATATATTTAGGACATTTTTAATAGATTTTTAAATTCTGCTTTCAGTTAATTGGAAAATAAGTATGAGTTGTAACATATGTACAGCTGGGAGTAACTCACTCCCAGCAGCACACTCACAGGCTATGTCTCCACTCATTGTTAATTCTATACTTAACACTATTAGGCTTACTAACTCCATCAAGTTGATCCTCCTGGTGAAAGCGTCAACACTGTTTAACTGAAGATATTTTAAAATACAGAAATTGACAGTAGAATACAAAGAATCATCATTAATGTTAATAGCATTTTAACTGTCTTATCTACAGAGGTACAAATTGTGACATTTTAACACTTAACAGAATAAAGCTGTCGGTTAAAACAATTACCAAATTGTAACAGGTATGAATTACATCATTAATAAAATTTGATCACAACTGGTCTTTGCTGCAGCAAATCTTCAATAAAAATTAATAATAAATTGAGACTATTAAAGACGTTCTAGACTTCATTCTGAAGTCTTTTATTGTGACAGGGAGCCCAATGACCCTGAAAGTGCAGCAGTACTTCATTTAAAGAGAAACCTGTTTCCTGATTAGTGGCAAACTGTCTGCCAGCAGAGTTCTCATTAAACTTCACTGCCATATTTTCAGAATACAAAGACCTAAGATAATTCTTGACGTGCGCGATCAAGCAATTGCGTTCCAGCTTTATGTTTGTTTAATTCTATAATTTTCTACCCCTTTTGTTCTTCATCTTTCTCCTGGTTGCTCATTTAATTTCTGCTTTGTCCCCTTTCCATAAGCATTGCCCACTCTCATTTCTCCCTCCTCTCTCTCTTGCACATACAAACGTTGCTGAATTTAGACCCCTCTATGAGACCGACATAACATAGCCCCATTTTCCTGTTTCCTCCTAAAGCAAAACCTGTTTTACTGCGTCCTCTCCTGGCCCTTTTATATGCTTCTTCTTTAAGTAATTATCCAGTATCTTTTTGAATATTGTCATTGATTTAGCATCTTGTAGCAACACATTCCACATTCTGATAACTCTGCATATCTAATGCTTATATCGACTTAGCTACCAACAGAAATAACCTATCAATGTTTATCTTCTGTATTTCCTTACTGTTTTGAACACCACTATCAGATTCCTCCTCAAACTTCTCAGTTCGAGAGAATGGGGTAAATTCTCAACTTGCCGCCTGTAATGATATCAGCAAATAGAGATGGTATTTGCCTGTTTGATTATGATGCCTTACCAGCATGTTTGCATGTATTGATTGCTTGTGCCTGACCAGCAGAGGGCATGTGACAGAGACAAGCAAGGCAGTTTAGTTTGGTTTCAGTTTTGTTCTAGGTGCATCACTAGCATGATGTCTCCTGTAAATGCTGTATAAAGAGTTGAACAGACTTTAGATTAAAAGACATTCTCTTTCATAAATGTCTTGTCATTGAACCCACAAAGAAATCAATACATGGTGTCAGAAGTGATTGAAAGAGATGAAGAGAAAAAATCTGAAGTTAAATCAGCTCTCCACAGATTAGCAAGCCAAAAGAGAACATCGTTACTTACCATTAGAGAATAGCTAACGAAGTGAAAAATGGAAGGTTTACACCCACCGGCGACGCTTCAGTTGACAGGTAATGTGCCTGAAAATTGGAGGAGATTCAAACAACATTTAGAGTTGTATTTATCAGCAATCGGAGCTGACGAGAAAGGTGATAAAATAAAAGCGTCACTGTTCTTACATGTCGTGGGTGATGAAGCGCTGGAGGTGTATAATAACTTCACATTCGCTGCTGATGGAGACAAAATGAAGCTAGATAAAATAATGGAACAGTTTGAGGCCTACTGCATACCTAAACGTAACGTGACGTTTGAGAGGCACAGATTTTTCACATGTGTACAGAAAATGGGAGAGACTATTGATCAGTATGTGACTGAACTGAGAAACCGAAGCAAAACATGTGAATTTGGGGGACTGACAGACTCGCTGATAAAAGACAGACTGGTGTGTGGTATTCCAGATAATGGTCTAAGGGAAAGACTGCTAAGAGAGCAAGATCTAGACCTGGGAAAAGCCATAGCACTGTGTAGGGCTACAGAGACTGTGAAGTCGCAGGCAAAGGAGCTGTTCAGTGACAATAGCTGCAACGTGGATGCAGTGAGAAAGAACGGATACAAACCGTTTAACAAAACGAGCGCCAATGTGAAAAAAGAGGCGTGGCCAGCGAACGAAAATGAAAGGGACAATTGAAGGTCATGTAGTCGATGCGGTACACAGCATCCACCAAGAAAGTGTCCAGCATATGGTAAAAAATGCAATAGTTGCAACAAAAACAACCATTATGCCCGTTGCTGTAAGAACCAAGCGCAACAAAGCAAGGTCCATGCAGTAGATGAAAGCGGGATAGAGGAGTTCAATGTGGATGTTGTGTCTGAAAACAAAAAAGAAGAAAGAGACTGGATGTTGACACTAAAAGTGAATGACATACACATTCCATTTAAATTGGATACTGGAGCACAAGTTAATGTGATATCAGAGACTGATTTTAAGAAAATTAGACCCAGACCAAAGATACATGGAATAAAAGTGAAAGTGACAGGATACTCAGGTACTGATATACCAGTGAAAGGAAGATGCATTGTCAAAGTAACACACAAGGACAGAGAGCACACGCTAGCATTAATCGTGGTGCCAAAGGATGTGCAAGCCATACTAGGTTTAAAAGCCTGTGAGAGACTGAACCTGGTAAAGAGAGTCCTCGTTGTGGAAAGCGAAGGAGAGACAGTCTATGATGAACTCATGAAAGAGTACAACGACCTATTTAAGGGTCTAGGCTGCCTGCCAGGAGAACACACGATCAGAGTAGATAAAAGTATGCCAACGGTCATATATCCATGCAGAAAAGTTCCGTTTGCTCTTCAAAAGCAACTGAAGGCAGAGTTGGACAGGATGGAAAGCCTGAACGTGATTCGGAAGATAGATGAGCCAACTGAGTGGGTGAGTTCCCTCGTCGTTGTGGACAAAAAGAATGGAAAGCTCAGAATTTGCCTGGATCCAAGAGATCTAAACAGAGCAATAAAGAGAGAGCACTTCAAGCTTCTACATGTGAGGAAATCATGGCACAGTTTGCAAATGCAAAGTATTTCAGCAAGTTAGATGCATCATCAGGATTTTGGCAGATGAAATTGGACGAAGCAAGTTCAAGACTGTGCACGTTCAACAGTCCATTTGGCAGATACAGATTCCTAAGGTTACCATTTGGCATTGCCTCAGCTCCTGAAGTGTATCACAAAACTATCCATATGATCTATGAGCATCTGGAGGGTGTTGATACATCAATGGATGACATCATAGTATGGGGAACCACGAGAACTGAGCATGACGAGAGACTGAAAAAAGTGCTGGAAGCAACAAGGAAAACAAACCTGAAGCTGAATAGAGAGAAATGCCAGCTCGGGGTGACAGAACTGACATTCATGGGAGATATCCTTAGCAGTGAGGGCATCAGACCAGATCCCAGAAAGGTGTCCGCCATTGAGAATATGCCAAAGCCACAATGCAAAAAGGATGTGCAGAGGTTTAATGGAATGATCAACTACATGGGTAAATTCATATCCAACTTCTCAGAAAAGATGGCGCCACTGAGAAGACTAACTGAAAAGAACATAGAATGGGAATGGAATCATGAGCATGAGAAGTCATGGAGCAATCTAAAGAAACTGCTCACAGAGGAACCAGTTCTGAGGTTTTATGACCCAGCGAGACCCATCAAGATATCATCAGATGCATCACAGAGTGGGCTCGGTGCCGTTCTTCTGCAAAAATATGACTACTGGCAACCTATTGCATATGCATCGCGCTCAATGACAGACGCGGAGACGCGATATGCTCAAATAGAAAAGGAGCTGCTCAGCATCACATACGCCTGTGAAAGATTTCACCAGTTTGTGTCAGGACAAGCAATCAGTGTAGAGACTGACCATAAGCCCTTGATTGCATTGTTCCAAAAGCCACTAAATAGCTGTCCGCTTAGAATACAAAGAATGATGATCAGGCTGCAATGCTATACACTGAATGTTGCGTACACACCGGGTAAGCTGATGTATACAGCAGACACGTTGTCCAGAGCTGCTGACCCAAGTGAGCCCGCAAACACCACAATGGATGAAAAAGTGAACGCCTACGTGGACATGATCACAAGTGCACTGCCCATAGCAGATGCAAAAATGGAGCTCATAAAGACTGAGACAAACAAAGATGAAACAATGAGACGACTGAGGAAAACCATCTTGGATGGATGGCCCAACATGAAGCAAGACTGCTCACCTGACATAGCAGAGTACTGGAACTGCAGGGCGGAATTATCACTGGTCGAAGACATCATCTACAAAGGAAGTAAAATAGTTATCCCAAAGAGTCTGAGAAAAGAGATGCTAAAAAGGATCCATGGAGGACATCTGGGAATCGAAAAGTGTAAGAAAAGAGCACGAGAGGTGATGTACTGGCCACGAATCAACCAAGATGTGACAAATGAAGTGTCAAACTGCACAATATGCCTGAAATATCGAGCAAGCAATCCGGTAGAACCATTAAAGCCACACCCAGCGCCAGACAGACCTTACCAGAAGGTAGGCGCTGACCTATTCGTATGTCAAGGGAAGGACTATCTTGTAGTCACAGACTATTACTCCCTGTATCCAGAGGTTTGTAGACTGTGCACCATCACTGCAGATGCTGTGATAACATGTATGAAAGCCATATTCTCCAGACATGGCGTGGCAAGCGAGGTCTTCACAGACAACGGACCCCAGTTTTACAATGCAAGTTTCCGACACTTTGCCAAAGAGTGGGACTTTGTCCACACAACGTCAAGTCCTCACTATCCACAGTCCAATGGACTAGTGGAAAAATCGGTCCAGACAGTGAAAAGACTGATGTGCAAGGCAAAAGACAGTGGAACTGACTTCTACCAGAGCATGCTTGTATACCGCACAACGCCGCTCGAGTGTGGTAAGTCACCAGCCCAACTCCTGATGGGACGTCGGCTAAGGTCAAACCTACCCATCCCGCTAAGGTCAAACCTACCTCCTGAAAACAAAAGAGGGGGAGAAAGTGAGGAAGTTCAAAGAACAACAGAAAGAAAAGCAGAAGTACTACTATGACAGAGGAACACAAAACCTACCTGAACTCCACACTGGTGACCAAGTAAGGTTCAAAGACAAAACAAACATATGGACTCAGAAGGGAACCGTCCTGAATGAAGTTCAACCAAGATCATACACCATTCAGACAGATGAGGGTGCGGTTCTGCGAAGAAATCGTCGAGATCTTCTCATGGGACCAGCCACAGCAAGTCAAAAGACTGATACTGTTGAACAACCTGATCACATAGCAGGTCAAGAGACTGATACTGTTGAACAACCTGATCACACAGCTGAGAACACATCATCTGAGGCAACAACTCAGATTCAAGGACAATCAATCAGAAAATCCTCAAGCCACGTGAAGCCTCCTGAGAGACTCATTGAGCAAATTTAAGGACTATTGTTATAGAAGGAAGTAATGTTATCTTATTCTTTCTTCAAGTTCTAGTGTATTGACATATTTCATGTGAACACACAAAGCAAGGTTAAAAAACCTTGATCATGATAATGATAATGTAAGTTCATTAAGTGTTACAGTTAAAATGCAGATTAATACAAAGAAAACATGTTGTTAGTTAAAAGTAAAATACTTTTGTTTTAAGAAAAGGAGATGTAATGATATCAGCAAATAGAGATGGTATTTGCCTGTTTGATTATGATGCCTTACCAGCATGTTTGCATGTATTGATTGCTTGTGCCTGACCAGCAGAGGGCATGTGACAGAGACAAGCAAGGCAGTTTAGTTTGGTTTCAGTTTCGTTCTAGATGCATCACTAGCATGATGTCTCCTGTAAATGCTGTATAAAGAGTTGAACAGACTTTAGATTAAAAGACATTCTCTTTCATAAATGTCTCGTCATTGAACCCACAAAGAAATCAATACACCGCCCGGGTGTAAAATGAAATGAAAATTGGCCGGTTTCTATAACGGACGGCCGATCCACAACACCAGCTTTATGCCCGGGCAGCAAGATGAAAATCTGGCTCAATACATATATAAAACTTGTATCTAGAATATTATCTTCATTCCCTTTGAGATCACTGTGGTCAGACAATGTGCATTTGTGGCAACAATGCAAATTTAAATAAATCTTATGCTTCACAGGCATCATGCACCCTTTGATAGCTCACCAAAGTGGCCCTTGTTCATGTGTGCGCTTTGACAGTGAGTATCAGAAAGCTATTTGACATTGGGGCATATCACAATCACGCCAATCCTGTCCTGGCCCAATGTCCACGCACGTGCCTTGCAGCAGAGGACACTGAGGCAGCAATCGAGAGTGGTAACTCTGGCTAATTTTCCCCTCCCCCAACCCAGGAGTGCTGAGGCCAATTACAGTGCACCTACCGCTGTCCTGGCTGACATCTAATGATGCAGCAGAGACCAGAGAGCAAACCCAAGACCTTCCTGGTCTGAATATCTTAGTTGTGTATACCTGTGGAATCATCAAGGGCGCCCCTTCCTTTAATGCCTCCCTCCTCCCAAAAGAAAACACTAGGGGGGAAAAATTTGTTTGCTTTGCACCTCCCGTTAGCGCCCTGTGGGCACTAACGGGGCGCAAAGCAACTAACACCCGGGCGCTGTGCCGCCAGTGCCTCCCGCGAAATTCAGCCCCGGTGCGATCTTCGGTAGCGCCCCCTGACTTACCGCTGGTCGCTATATCCGATGGCGTCAGGGGTGCCTACCTGCGGCCGGGGCAGTGCTAATTAAAGGCGAGGTGCCTTTCTTGAGTGCCAGGCTCTTTTGCCGGCACGCCAATGGCCGGTGGCCCAGCTGGGCCCTGGGTCGCGCTGTGCAAGGCCCTTCCCCTTTAAGAAGGGGAGGAAGGCTTGCAGTACCGCGGCGCGATGTTGACTTGCAGCACCCCAAGAGGGACGTGGGGCGATCCAGTAGCGCCCCTCCTCCCTCTCAGGGCGCTACCTGGGAAAATTGGCCGTGGGGGCGCTAATTTCTTTGGGGCGCTAAACCCAGCGAAGTTAGCACCCCAAAGGGGGTGCGACTCAATTTTTCCCCCATGGAATATTAGATGCTGTACTCTGGTTTCCTCTTGGATGCACGTATTCAGGAAAATTGCAAATCTTTCACAAGGCAGTTGAGAGTTGTGCAGCAAATATAGAAAAGTGGATACATATTGATGTAAAAAGACTACTGAGCACTTGGTTTGAGTATAAAACAAGGCTTTAATCAACTGTTTCACAACCATGAGATTCTAGTTACATCACTAGCTCCTGGTTACAAAAACGTCCTGAGCAAGCTGGGCCCACGCCCGAGTATTTATACTCCTTGGACGGCGCCACCAGCTGGCCGCCCAGTGTTACTTCATGAGTCATTTCTTCATGAATGATAAGATTTATGACATATATATTTTTTTTTTTCCCTGATAGTGAAAGTTATTGGAGAGGCTCCAGGGTTTTGCCTTTATCGTTTAGTAATTCATAATGACAGCTACGCAAACACGCATAAAGTCAGGGGATGTAAGGAGCTGTAGCATTTCAAGACTGTGAGAATTTCACTTTTTTTTGAGAAACTCGATTGGTATGAATATGCACCCAATTCCATATGGCCTGGATTTTGCGGTCAGTGGTGAACGGACGGTGCTCACCGTTCATTATACTTATACTTGCCTACAGACTTTCTATAGGCTTTTGCACTGGACAGTCCGGCAACCAGAAATCAAAAATAGCGCAGCGCCCTCTACAGGGGATTTGGGACCTGTGTGTACAGGGCAAGCAACAGCGTGTCTCCATAACCAATCAGATTGAAGAATCCTTACTGAGGCACGTGGCGTCTGAACCAGGAAGTGCAAGTTAGAATATTTAAATCAATGTAAAATCATGTTCAGAAAACAAAATAAAGAGAGGGAAAGAACGATGGGATTAAGAGAGAGAGAGAGACATAACAGAGACAGTAAGAAAATGTTTAAAAAGTTATTAAAATGTTTTAATTGTTTAAAAATCTCCAACAATAATTAAAATCTGAAAGAATGAGACCCCACACTTGTAAAGGTTAATTTTCAGTACCAGAGAGGTTGTTTGGCAGTAATTAAGGCTTATTATTGTAGTGTCTGTGTGTTGATAGAGACACTGAAGGCAGGAGTTGGTTCATAGGTGTTTACTAAGCAAAGTCTGGAGGGGTACTAATGGATATAACACAATATACAGGCTTATATAGCCCGAGTGGCCATTACTGGCATTACAGCACATATGGGGCTCTTAAAGGCACATACACTACAATTCCTCCCCTTTTAGCTAACCAGTACATCATATTTTAAGTAATTATTAATTACATGTTATAAGAAAAATAATATACATATTGCTGCAGTTAATTAATTATAAGTCAGTCTCTCTGGAGGCTTCCTGACTCGGTCCGGATAACGCCTCGGTGGTATAGTAGTCTCTGGTGGTGTAGTAGGTTCTTTTGGCAAGGCTGATTCGGCTTGAATGCCAGTGTCGGGTTCATCGGGTTCCAGTATCACCGGATCGGAGGTAGATATGGGTATCTCTACTTCATCGTTCGGCGTATAGAGTTGTGGTGTAGGTTGTCCCTTTTCGGATGACTCTATGATTTGGTCAGCATGGCGCCTTATTATGCTTTCTCTGATGTCCACGGTATACATCAGTGGTCCTAGTCGTGTGCAGATAGTTCCAGGCTGCCATTTCTCGGTACGGTAGTCCCGGGCCAAAACTTGTTGACCTATCTGGAAGGTTCGAGTTGGCCTTTCATTCATGCCTTGAAACTACCGGTTCTCCACGTCCCTTCTGATGTTGGGCTTGACCAAATCCAGCCGGCATCTTAGGTTTCTATTGAAGAACATCATGGCGGGAGTTTGGTTGGTAACCATATGTGTTGCATTCCTGTATGCGAACAAGAAGTTATCCACCTTGTGCTGAAGTTTTATGTCTTCATTACCCATGGCCTTTATGGCCTTCTTGAAGATCTGGACAAACCTTTCAGCCAATCCATTGGTGGCGGGATGGTATGGGGCGGACGTGTAGTGCTTAACCCCATTGTTTTTTAAGAACTTCCTGAATTCTTCGGACACAAATTGCGGTCCATTATCAGAAGAGATCTGTTCCGGCAGCCCATTCCTGGCAAATATGGTCCTTAATACTGTGATGGTTTTTTCCGTGGTGGTGGAGGACATCTTTATTACCTCCGGCCACTTGGAGTGTGCATCAACCGCGATTAAGAAGATTGAGTCCATGAATGGACCAGCAAAGTCGATGTGTACCCTTTGCCAGGGAGATGAGGGCCACTCCCATGGATGTAGAGGGGCTTGTGGTGGAGTGTTTTGGACCTTCTGGCATCCTAGGCAGCTTTTGGTCATTTCTTCGATGTCTCCATCGATACCTGGCCACCATACAAACGCCCTGGCTAGGTTCTTCATTTTCACTCCACCCAGATGCCCCTCATGAAGCTCCTTTAGCATTTTATCCTGGAGTTTGGGTGGAATCACCACTCTGGATCCACACATCAAGGTTCCTCGGCACACTGACAGCTGTTCTCTTCTTTGCGAGAATGCTGGCAACAGTGGTTCGCCATGTGCTGGCCATCCCTTCACTGTTAAATCGTAGACCCGTGAGAGAGTCGGGTCATTTCTCGTTTCCCTTTCAATGGCAGAATTTGTTACTGGTAGACATTCCACTTTGGTAGAGTGGAACATCTCCACTGGGTCTACTGTAGGTGCCTCTTCTACCGTTGGCAATGGTAGGCGCGATAAACCGTCAGCATTCCCATGCTGTTTTGATCCTTTGTATTCTATGTTGTATTGGTGCGCCCCTAGAAAAAGGGACCACTTCTGTAGCCTTTGCGCTGTCATAATGGGAACACCCTTTTTAGGGTTGAATATGGAAATGAGGGGTTGATGGTCAGTCAACAAGGTAAATTTTTGTCCGTGTAGGTAATGGTTGAATTTCTTCACTCCCCATACCAGGCTGAGTGCTTCCCTGTCGATTTGGGCATAGTTACGCTCAGCTGAGTTCAATGAGCGTGACGCAAAAGCTATCGGCCGTTCCGAGCCATCAGGGAATTTATGCGATAATACTGCTCCTATGCCGTAAGGGGATGCATCGCACGCCAGTCTGATTGGCAGTGATGGGTTGTAATGAGCCAAAACTTCTTTGGATGTGATTAAGTCCTTGCATTTATGGAAGGCACATTTGCAGTCTTCGTTCCATTTCCAAATTACTCCTGTTTGTAGCAGTTCATTAAGAGGGTGTAGAAGAGTTGATAAGTTCGGTAAAAATTTATGATAGTAATTTATTAATCCCAGGAACGACCTTAATTGTGAAACATTTTCAGGTGCTGGGGCTTTTATGACCGCTTCAATTTTTTCAGGTGACTTATGCAACCCTTCCTTATTTATTATGTGGCCACAATATATTTGATTTTGGAAAAATTCGCACTTGGTGCGATTTGCTCGTAGGCCCCGTTCTCTCAGCCTAGTGAGCACCTGCTCTAAATTGGCAAGGTGCTCGTTGTCATTTTCTCCTGTTACAAGGATGTCGTCTAGGTAGCATTGAGTCCCCGGAATCCCTTGGAGGACTTGCTCCATAGCTCTTTGCCAGATAGCTGGAGCAGATGCTACGCCGAAAACCAGTCGATTGTACTGGTACAGACCTTTGTGTGTATTTATCGTGAGATATTTTTTAGAGGCCTCTTCAACCTCCATCTGTAGATATGCCTGTGCCAAGTCAATTTTGGTGAAACGTTTCCCTCCGGATAGTGAGGCGAAAATATCTTCTATCCTCGGAAGAGGATACTGTACCGTGTGAAGGACCGGGTTTACAGTCACCTTGAAGTCTCCACAGATGCGAATTTTTCTCTGTTCTTCAGATTTATGATTCTTCAATGCTTTCTTCATGACTGGGACGATGGGTGTTGCCCACTCGCTCCAATCTATTTTAGATAATACGCCTGTCTTTTCCAAATTCTCCAGCTCTGCCTCGACTGCTGGACAAATTGCGTATGGCACCGGTCTTGCCTTAAAAAACTTGGGAATTGCTGCATCTTCCACTTTTATTGAGGCGGCGATGCCTTTCAAGGTTCCTAGTTTCTCTTGAAACACTTCCTTGGCGTTGGCCAAGATGTCTTTTAATCGTTCAGGTATGACGTCATCATCATTTTTTTCCTTACTGGTCACCGTCAGTGCCTGAATGGAGTGCCAGTCTAAACGTATTTTCCTGATCCATTCACGTCCCAACAGCGGTGGAACACCATCTTGTAGAACGTATAAATACAACTTCTGTAGTTCCTTGCCGTTGTATCCAACAGGCACCCTTATTTTTCCTTTGGGGTATACTTTCTGCCCCGTATATGTTTTCAAGATAATGGATGTGTCTTTCAAAGGTATATGCGGAAATAGCCGCTCGTAATCCCATCGATTTATGACGGTCAGAGCTGATCCTGTATCTAGCTCCATTTTAACTGGGGACCCTGCTATTGTGAGGGTAACCCAAATGGTCTGGTAATCTTCTTTGGCAATTACATTATGTAATTTGAGAGAGCTTAGTCTCTTGTTCCCGGAGTCGCTATCCCTCTTCTGGTCTTCGGAGCTACTGTCCGTCATCATTTGTACCTTTCTGTGCTTTTCCTTATTGATTCTTTTCCTGTTAGTGGATTTTTATGTTTCCAGATCGGCACACACGTGGAATGTGTCCCATCTCTCCGCATTGCCTGCATGCTTTGTCCTTGAACCAGCAGTCCCTCTGGTCATGGGTGGATCTGCCGCAGCGATAACATCTCTCGAAACCCCGTGTCATTTCATGGGTGCCGAAGTCCTGTGGCCTTTGCTGTATCTCTGCAGCTCCTCTTGCACTGAAAGCCTTGTCCAGTGTTAAATCTTTCTCAGAAAATAGCCTTTTTTGTGTTCCTACACTCAGGAGACCGCAGACGAATTTGTCTCGCAGAGAATCTGCCAGTCCTGCCTCGAATTGGCAGTGTAGGGTATCAACAATCTCCTTAAAATTCTTGTCCATCAGTTCGGCTGGAGTGATTAAGTTTCGTAACAGCTTGTATGTCTTTGCGCCCATTAGATCCAGAAGTACTGAAGCTTTTTTCTCATCTTCTATTCCATTTGCGGTGCAATATACCTCCACTCTTTCCACATAGAAACATAGATAGAAACATAGAAGATAGGAGCAGGAGTGGGCCATTCGGCCCTTCGAGCCTGCTCCGCCATTCAACGAGATCATAGCTGATCATCCAAACCCTGGCACCCGGTCCCTACACCGACAGCCATCCCACCCAAGCCCTATCCCCGTAACCCTGTAACCCCACGTATTTAATCCCCCCTAACACTAAGGGTCAATTTTTTTATCATGGCCAATCAACCTAACCCGCACATCTTTGGACTGTGGGAGGAAACCGGAGCACCCGGAGGAAACCCATGCAAACACGGGGAGAATGTGCAAACTCCACACAGACAGTCACCTGAGGCCAGATTTGAACCCGGGTCCCTGGCGCTGTGAGGCAACAGTGCTAACCACTATGCCACTATGTGGTCCAATCCTCTATCTCATTATCAAAAGCATCAATATTGCCAGAATTAGGCATCTTAGAAAAGATATGGCGCTTCCCGCGCTTTTCTTTCTTTTCTGCAGAAAAGATATGGCGCTTCCCGCGCTTTCCCGCCGCTGCTGCCGATGACAACGCTGTTTCCCGCGGTTTCCGTTCTTTTTTTATTTATTTATTTATTTACAGTTGGAGATTCGTTCCCGCCGGACTCTCTCTGTAGGTCTGAACGCCGACCTGCTTGCAGCCGCGGCCATCTCCCGGGTGCTCCCTCCCCGTCTGTTACTGCTTGCCTCCGCTTTCGCTGCTTGGCCCAGCTGTAGAGCCAGCCGCTGGAGCCCCAGCCTGACACCCAGGAAGGATTACCGCAGTACCTGCCACCAGCTTGGCCAGCTGGTGAAACAACAGCTTCTTTCACTTCTTGATTCTTCTGGATGCCAGAGGAATCGATGTCCTTGAGGTGCTGCTGAATTGTAGGTAAGTCCGTTTCCACTTCATCGCCACTGTAGTGTCCATGTGTTGATAGAGACACTGAAGACAGGAGTTGGTTCATAGGTGTTTACTAAGCAAAGTCTGGAGGGGTACTAACGGATATAACACAATATACAGGCTTATATAGCCCGAGTGGCCATAACCGGCATTACAGCACATATGGGGCTCTTAAAGGCATATACACTACAATTATGCCATTAAAATTCACTTAGACTGGAATGGACACGTCCTAACTGACAAGTTTAGTTGGTATCTATCATGTAAGTACCCCAACTTCATGCCGTTGCATGTGTTTCGATACAGAGTCTTTCAGCAAGATACTGGTATAGCGCAGCTTCTGGAGGAGCAGGCAACTCAGACAGCAACTTCCTGATTTCCGCATTTAACTGCCCATGTGCGGTCAGCGAAAATTGCTGTCCAATTTACTCTTTAATAATGGCGTGCGCTGTTAGCCTCATTGCTATTTCTACTACAAAATCTGGACCATAATTTCTTTGCAGTACCATCATCAGGCCGATGGTCTGCTCGATGATGTTCCTGGTGGCAGCATGGCTGTCATCATATGAGTGCTGGGCAGGAGTGTTGGGGTTGCGGAGGGGAGTCATGAGCCAGGTGGAGAGTGGGTAGCCCTTGTCTCTGAGCAGCCAGTCGTGAGCTTGACGTGGTGGCTGGAAGAGTGCTGGCACACCAGTCTGGCGCAGGATGAAGGCATCGTGGCTGCTGCCAGGATAGCGGGCATTGACAGTAAGGATTCGCTGTGCGTGGTCACACACCAACTCCACATTAAGTGAATGGTAGCCTTTGAAGTTATGGAAGATTTCAGGATTGTTATGCGGTGCCTGCAAAGCCACATGGGTGCAATCAATGGTGCCCTGCACCATGGGGAATCCCGCTATCCGGCAACTAGAAATCAAAAATAGCGCAGCGCCCTCTACAGGGGATTTGGGACCTGTGTGAACAGGGCAAGCAACAGTGTGTCTCCTTAACCAATCAGATTGAAGAATCCTTACTGAGGCACGTGGCGTCTGAACCAGGAAGTGCAAGTTAGAATATTTAAATCTTTTATATTTTACACCTCGAGATAAAACCTAGAATTCCATTTATTGTAGGGGGTTTGCACAGGCGTGTTTAGTCAGTCAGCTTTGCCTCTGACTACCTTCTTTGAGCGGTTCGAATCGCTCGCCCCCTGGGTTCTGGACACTGGACTTAGATACAGGCAGCGATACAGAAAATCGAGTAGACAAGTGGTTTGGTGTAAAAGAACCAAGGGCTAGATTTTCAGTATAGGCAGTTTTGGGGCGCTAGCTTTAGCGCCCGCCCGAAGTTAGCGCCCGCCCCAAAGTAGCGCCCCGTTGCCGGGAATTCAGTGGCTTCGCCCTAAGAGGTTGGTGGAGCGCTAAAAGAGGCGTTCCACTACTCTCTTTAAGCGCTAAGCCGGCGGTCCAGAGGGATAGCGCCCAGGCGGGGCGCAGCACGGGTGCGGTCATTTTTGCACTGACAGCAGACCCCGTGGTGCCGACCAGCTCTTAAAGGGGGAAGGGACGAATTGGTCTGCTGCCACGCCCTGCACACTGCAGCCTTGCAAAGAGGCCTCAACACTGCTGCTCAGCCCCAGGGAGTCATGGCAACGCCAGAGAAGGCCCGTCAGCGTGCCCTGCGCTTCTCAGAGGGTGATCTGGACATAATGGTCACAGCTCTGGAGGTGAGGCGCAAGATCTTGTTCCCAGAGAGTGGGAGGAATCCAACCCACCACGACTACACCAAAGCCTGGAAGCAGATCGCCCAGAGGGTGACGTTCACCGGCGAGGCCCCCAGGACCCACAAACAATGCCGTAAGAAATACAACGATCTGACCAGGATTGTGAGGGTGAGTAGCCTTTCCAGTCTCCTCCTCATTCTTGCATGTACACCTGACATGATGGGCAAAGGGACCTGAAAGTCCTTTTGGCCAGCCCTCAGCCAGCAGCATTGGGACAGTCATGAGCATCAAATGGCCATTCGGCACTCTACACTTTGGCCAAGCTATTCCACCATGGGAGGCAGTGCACACTACATCAGGGCTTCACTCTGTCCAAGCTATTCCACCATGGGAGGCAGTGCACACTACATCAGGGCTTCACTCTGTCCAAGCTATTCCACCATGGGAGGCAGTGCACACTACATCAGGGCTTCACTCTGTCCAAGCTATTCCACCATGGGAGGCAGTGCACACTACATCAGGGCTTCACTCTGTCCAAGCTATTCCACCATGGGAGGCAGTGCACACTACATCAGGGCTTCACTCTGTCCAAGCTATTCCACCATGGGAGGCAGTGCACACTACATCAGGGCTTCACTGCGCACTTACAGCCCGTCCTTTCTCTTGCAGGCTAAAGTAGCGTTTAATCGCCAGGCCCGTGCCAGGGGTGGCCGCGCCAAGCTGCAGAAGCTCACTCGGCTGGAGGAGCGCGTGTGTGTGCTCATGGGAGCCCGTGTGATTGTCCCCACAGCGTGCGGTGTATCCGACCCTCCACTGCCCGGCAATGGTAAGGACCTCGCCTTTTGGCCCTCTCGCGTCGCACTGGCCCATCCGAGCTACCTCCTTTGCCACTGTCCCACCAATGCGCTGAATCCCACCAGTCCTAACTCCCTCGCTGACGCCGTCTCCTCACTCTGAAGCTACTCTTGTGCATTCCTGCTTTCAGCTGGTGACGACCAGGACCCTGAGGCTGCCAGTGACAGCACCTCCAACCAGGAGGAGGAGGAGGAGCAAGCCGGACCTTCGGGGGAACAGTCACGTCCCGCAGGAGAGGAGGAAATGCTTGACACCTCCTCACTGGACGAGTGCCTGGAGGAACTGTCGCAGGGCAATGCAGCTTCTGGGACCAGTGGCGTCCAGCCACCCAGCAGCCGTGCGCGTGGCCCGCGGCCTTCCCCCCAAAGGGGGGAAGGATCAGAGGGGAGTGCTGCTGCTCGGCACACTCGCCGTCACCAACGCGGCAAGGGTCCCCTAGTTCGGCCCCCTCCTCCCCAGCGGGAGAGTCGCGACTCCAGTCCGGACACCTTCACTTCGGAGGAGGTGCGGAAGCTCGATCAGATGGCCGACGACTCGGACCGGCGCCACACGGAGCTCATGAGCGTGGTGGGGCGCATGCCTGAGGCCATCGAGTCGCTGGCGACCAGTGTGCGCGAGTTCGGGGCAGCAACTGCCGCGACTGGCCGCATGCTAACTGATGCCGTCAAGACCCTGGCGGATGTGATGCGCGCGCACACCAGGACCACAGGGCCACTCACTGCTGCCACACGCGCTGTCTCAGGCAGGCATCGCCAGGGCAGGCGCCGCGCTGGACCATCACAGCAAGCCGGCCGTCGGCTGATTGCTGCGGATCCTGCAGTGCGGGCCCGGCCGAGTGCCACCGCGCCACAGCACCAGCCAGCGCATCCCAGACGCCAGCTGGCCCACATTGCGCCATCCGTCGCCGCCATTCCCCCTCTGGGGCGTCAAGGGCAAGCGGCTGCAGCTGATGGTGGCCAGGCTCAGGTGCGCCACTCAGGAGACGGCCCCTCGAGGCCCAAACGCCGTGTAGGCCGCCCCCCAGCGGCATCTGGCGGAAGGGCATCTGAGCCTCAGGCGCCTTCCCCCAGCCTCGCAGCAGCCACTGGGCAGAGCTTGCGAAGGAGCAGCAGGCAGGGCAGGGGAGGCAAAATGCTGGCCAAGGTCTCGCCCTCGCGGGCCACTCAGTAGAGGGTGTGGCCAGCTTTCCTTTAATATGGCGGTGGCCATCTTTATTTTGCCCATGGTTGTGCTTTTGGAGGGCTTTTTTTTTGCGTTAGGCCGACGTTGAGGCCCGGTTTCAATAAAGGTGGAGTGGCTCCTCCCCAGTTTGTGGGAGTGAGTCGTTTGTTGGGCTTTTTGTGGGGCCCGTTTATTGTTTTTGGGGATTCATGTGGGAAGGGCTTTTCATTTTTGTGTAATAAAAAATTATCTTTATTCATGCAGTCTCCATGGTTGTTCTTCTTAGTGTTTGTTGGCTTCGCCGGCTGAGGGCTTGCGGAGCGGCTGCATTCATCTTCCCTCATGGCCCCTGGCCATTCCCTGACAGGGGGCTTAGAAGTACCGTGTAATAAGGTGGCGTCGTGCGGCCCTTGGCCCTGGTCGCTCCCTCCTGGGAACGTACTCCTGCTCCTCCTCCTCCTCCTCCTCCTCCTCCTCATGCTCCTCCTGCTCCTCCTCCTGAGGTGCTGGTCCAACGTCAGGTGGCAGTGCCTGAGTCCTGCGGATAGCCAGGTTGTGTAGCATGCAGCAAACCACCACAAATTGGGAGACCCGGTCCGGCGAATACTGGAGAGCTCCTCCGGAGCGATCAAGGCAGCGGAACCGCTGCTTGAGGACCCCAATAGTTAGCTCGATGATGTTGCGGGTGGTTTGATGGCTCTCGTTGTAGGCCTCTTCAGCAGCGGTCCTGGGCGCGCGGAGCGGGGTCATGAGCCAGGTGCACAAAGGATAGCCTTTGTCCCCGAGTAGCCATCCTCTTGGGGGAGGCTGTGCCTGGAACATGTCATGCACAGTACTCTGCCGCAGGATAAAGGCATCGTGGCTGCTGCCTGGGAAGCTGGCATTGACTGCCATGATGCGCTGCTTGTGGTCACAGACCAGCTGCACATTCAGAGAATGGTAGCCCTTCCTGTTGCGATACTGCTCGCCATGCTCCAGAGGGGCCCGCAAAGCCACATGCGTACAGTCAATGGCGCCCTGCACCAAGGGGAATTCCCCGAGTCTGGAAAATCCCAATGCGCGCTGATGCTGGCTCTCCAGGGCCATGGGGAAGGAGATGAATTGGCTTCTCCTTCTGAACAGTGCTTCGGTCACCTGGCGGATGCAGCGATGCGCGCCGTACTGGGAGATGTTTGCTATGTCCCCAGCAGCGTATTGGAAGGAGCCGGTGGCATAGAAGTTCAATGCCACTGTCACCTTCACTTCCACCGACAGAGACGTCCTGCACCTGAGCTTTGGCCGCAGATCTCGGCGAAGCAGGTGGCAGATCTCTGCAATCACCCCCTTTCGGAATCGGAGCCTTTTAACACATCGCGCGGCACTCATGTTTAGGTAGGAGCGCTGCTGGCGGTATAGCCTGACTGGGTAAGGCCTACGTGGCCGACGCCTGTAGCCCCCTCTGCCTCTAGCCAGGGCTGCCCCTCTCACAATGCGTCTGCGAGCCCTACGGACATGGAGCTGCAGCTCCGCGTTGGCACCCCATGCAACCCCCATCAAATCCTGGCAAACACTCTAATTTCCAAATGGCCACTTGCAGCGCTGTTGCCTGAGTCCAAAAATACCTGGCTCTTGCTGCTTGAAACCAGTTAGCTATCCTCCTTGTTGTGTCTCCAGAAATGCGTTGCACAAGACTGTTTTCTGAAAAAAGGATGGCCTTTATACTGGAGAGGACGTTCCCTTTAATTAGCGCCCCCCGGGGCCCGCGCTGGTTGTGTTGCGTTCCTTTTTCCAAACGCTCCGGCCGCCCGCCGCACAATGGGGCGGTCCGGCTGAAGTTTGCAATCGGGGCGGCCAAAGGGCGTTGCACGAGGATGTGACGTCATTTTCTGCGCGCGCATCCGGGCGGGCGCTAAACTTTGCGCCGGCGCTAACGGGCAACTTAATTTGGGGCGGGGCGCAAACTGCGCTGCGCCCGGGTGCTACACGCATAGCGCCCGGAAATCACTTCTCTTAAGGCGCTAACTGCTGGCGCAAGCAACTGAAAATCTAGCCCCAAGATTTTATTGAACTGAAAAATTATAACGATCCTACACGAGAAAATTACTGGTACAGCACACTACAGACATAAAATGCTTATACTTAAAGGGAATGGGGAACACACGGCACAATCGAGGGAAAACAACTATATTAGCAATCCCCTTAATTCCCACCCCTATACCTAACTAGATTAGGCTATGAGGGGCCAGAACTTCATGCTCACCAATCCAAGAACTTGTTACGTTTAAAAAAACAGTTGAAGGTTTTGGGTTCACTCCTTGTGCACTCTGTGGCCTGCCGACGTCCCGTGGTTCCAGCGCGCTGCAAGGGTGCCGTCCAGGTAAAATACCCCAATATTAAAGTCCCTGCCTGGGTATTTTACCTCGCAGGACGGGCTCTTCTTCAGTTGATGTTCTTCCTTGGTTGATCCTGTTGGGTTGAATGAGCTGGACTGAGGGCCCGTTTATTCGAAGCCCCACGCAGTCTTCTTCATACAACCCATCCTGGTTGTAATCTGGCAGCGAGTTGAGAGGCAGGAGAGAAGAGGCAAGAGAGAGAGTGGCTTCCCGATGAGCCCATAGTTATACCCCCATCGGGAGCCCTTATCTGCGCGGCAAATCAGTTCAGTCCTTTGTCCGATTTGGGTGAGCTCGTTTAAATGTTTAAAAACGTTTATAAAAATGACCCGTAGAGTGATAGTCGTTATGCCTAAAGTAGCCTCGAAACCCTAGCCGTTGTTAAAGACAAGTTGTGAATTGCTCCCATTCAGGCTTAATGTCTCTGGTGAGCGGTTCCCGATTTAAAATGCAGAAAGCCTAATGGCTTGATGGAGCCCATTCCAACTTAATGACTAGAATGTAGTCTTTTGTTCATTTTATCAGTCCTTACAAAGTCTTTGATTAGTTTAAAACTTAAACTCCTTGACCTGCTTGTTTTGCAGAACCTTTGTTTTAAAATCCCACTTGGCCTGGTCACGAGGTTTACCGCAGCCATTTTGGGTACCCTGGTTTTAAAATCAAGTCCATCCAGGGTCCCTTTTGATTAATAACTTCGAGGAATGTTGGAATTTTGAGAACCTTACATTATGTTCTTATCAACCTGAGGTGCTTCCTTTAATGTCCTGTTAGCCTGTACACCTTAAATCCCTCTGCCCTTCCACAGCGCCGAGCCTAATTCCAATCAAAGTATAATTGCTGCTGTTTGTTTTAATCAAAATGCATCATCTCACATTTCCAACATTGAATTCCATCTGCCACTTTTTAGCCCATTCCCCCATCTTATCAATAACCCTTCAGTCTTCTAAAGAATTAGCCACACCTCCTATTTTGGTATTATCTGTTTTGACATCAATCGCTCTAGGCCTACATCTAAATCATTGATAAGTGCAGTGAATATCATTCATCTTGCTGTCAACCACTTCAGAATTCACCTCCGATATTCTTCTCCTTCGTAAAGACTTTAGTATTAACAAAGTGCTTGTTAAAGTGATCATCATCTACAAATTAACAATCCTCTCCTCTCGTGGTCCCATCTTGTTATTAACAATTCACCTTTTACTGATACGCTTGTAAAATACTTAGGCCTAAAAATTCGGTTGCTTTGCTCCTCCTGTTAGCGCCTAAAAGGATGCTAACGGGGCGCAAAGCAATGAGCGCCTGGGCACGGCGCCGCCAACACCTCCCGCGAAATTCAGTGGGAGGTTAGTGGCGGTGGTGGCCATTAGCGCACCGCGGCGCTGCGGCGCTGATGTCATCGCCGTGCGCAGTGCCCCGCTCACGCCCCGGCCGCGATCTTCGGTAGCACCCCCTGACTTACTGCCGGACGCTAGGTCTGACGGAGTCAGGGGGGCCTACCTGTGGCCGGGGCGGCGCTAATTAAAGGGGAGGTGCCAGGTGCCCATTTTTGTTGCTGGCCACCTGCCAGCACCTGCCCCCTCTGCCGTCCCCGGCCTCCTCTGAAGCCCCCCTCCGTGAGCCCGGCACTTCTCTTGAGGCCGGGCTCTTTTGCTGGCACTCCGATCCCTGGTGGCCCAGCTGGGCCCCGGGTCACATTGTGGTAGGCCTCTCCCCTTTAAGAAGGCGAGGAAGGCCTGCAGTACCGCCGCACGTAGCGCCGTGATATTCACTCGCAGCGCCCCAAGAGGGAGGCGGGGTGCTTCCAGTAGCACCCCGTTTCCCTCTTGGGGCGCTACCAGTGAATTTCGGCCACAGGGCGCTAACAGGTAGTTAACAGGCAGAAAATAGGATTATCCCTATTTTGCCCATAGAAGTGCAGGCTTCCCAAAGGCTCCGAAACTCGCCAGGATCACCGAGCTGAGTAGTGGGTCGGAGGGGGTCGGAGGGGTCCAAAAGTGTGCTGTGGAGGTGAGTGATGGGTGCAAGTGTGGAGAGGTAAGTGGAAAGTGTTAGAAAAAGTGTACTTACCTTTGTTTCTTCCTGCAGGCTTCAATCGGTGGGTATGCGGAGAGTCTCGCACCTCCGCGGCAGAGATGACAGATGGCCGTTGCATTCTCCAATGCAGCAACCATATAATTTCTACAAAACAAAGAGGTTTGATGAGGTCTTGAATTCAAGAACTCATCAAACTACAGAGAATGTCAGTGTTTGACAGCTTCACAGAGCTGTCAAACGATGACAATTCATCTGTCAAAAATTTTTGACAGGTAAAATGTTATATGTTGTCGTTCTCTGTAACCGGCTTTCCCTTAATTGGCCTGCTAAGCCCGCTGGGCAGGCTTAACAAGGTCAATCAAGGGAAAATAGCATGGGTTGGCCAGAAGTTGATGGAGGCGGGACTGAAACCCGACAAGTGGGAGTCCCGCCTCCAAAAGCTCCCCATTAGCAAAATCAAGCCCTAAGTCTTGTTCGCCGTCTACTGGCTCCCTGACCTCAACTAAGTTCAGAATAATCATTTTTCTTTACGAATCGCTACAAGGCCTTGTACCACCCTACTTCCCCAGTCCCACTCCCTCTGACTTTGGCTTTCTGTGCGCTGTCCTCTCCTTCTGCTTCACCGTCAGTGGCAGAGCCTTTAGCTGTAATGAGCATATTCCTTAATTTCCCCTCTAAACCATGCTTCAAGCATCCATCTTAGCTCTTCCAGCATCACTTGAAGTCTGATTTCTCCTCTGGAAAGTACATTAGGACATTTATTACGTTAAGGCACTACAATAATGCAAGTTCTTGTTGTTACTGTGCACTGAATTTTAAGGTGGGTTGGGAGCAGGGTGCAGGGGGTGCGGGTGGCTCCAGAGCAGTCGGGAAACCCAGGAGGACCCGAATTTAACAGCAGGGTCTGGTTTGCATGGGAAGCCTCTCTTTCCTACCCGCAGCCAGCCACTTTGAGAGGCTGGCTGGCTGCAGGCGGGTAGGCGTGCAGCACTAGACCGCAGAGAGGAGGGAGCGAGGGATCACATGGGGGATGGGTGGGGGGGATGGCCAGAGGAGTGGGGGGGGGCTCAGAAGCGATCGGGGGCCGGGATTAGCACGGTGGAGAGGGGTCTGAAGAGATCAGGTGCCGGGACCAGAATGAGAGGGGGTGGTGGTCTGTAGAGATCGGGGGGCAGCTAGAGGAGCATGGGGTGGGCCCAGGACGAGCACATAGAAACATAGAGATAGGAACAGGAGTAGGCCATTCGGCCCTTCGAGCCTGCTCCGCCATTCAATGAGATCATGGCTGATCTTCGTCTGAGATCATAGCTGATCTTACCAGTTCAGTACCCCGTCCCCGCCTTTTCTCCGTAACCCTTAATCCCCTTAGCCTTCAGAAATATATCCAATTCTCTCTTGAAAATATTTATTGAATTAGCCTTCACAGCCCTCTGTGGCAGGGAATTCCACAGGCTCACCACTCTTTGAGTGAAGAAATTCTTCCTCATCTCTGTTTTAAATGATTTGCCCGCTATTTTTAGACTGTGGCCCCTGGTTCTGTGCTCCCCTGCCATTGGAAACATTCTCTCTGAATTCAGCCTGTCCAGGCCTGCCATAATTTTATATGTTTCGATGAGATCCCCTCTCAATCTTCTAAACTCCAGTGAGTACAAGCCCAAACTATTTAATCTCTCTTCGTAGGTCATTCCCGCCATTCCAGGTATCAGCCTGGTGAATCGCCGTTGCACTCTTTCCATGGCAAGAACATCCTTCCGCAGATGGGGCGACCAAAACTGTACACAATACTCCAGATGCGGTCTCACCAGCACCTTGTACAGCTGTAGTAAGGTATCCCTATTCCTATACTCGAACCCCCTTGATATGAAGGCCAACATACCATTTGCCTTCTTGATCGCCTGTTGCACCTGCATGCTCTCCTTCAGAGTGGGGGAGGAGGTCTGAGAAGGATTGGGGCCAGGATCAGCACGGGTAGATCTGAGAAGAAACCGGGGGCCGGGTGGGGGGGTTGGGTTGGCGGCTGGAGGAGCAGGGCGTGGTTGGGTGAGGATTGGTGGCCGAGGGAGTGGGGGGTCAGAGGAGCGTGTACGGAGGGGGGGTGGCGGGAGGCCTTGTGGGGGGGATCAGAGGCATGGGGGGGAGGCAGACCTCGTGGGGGGGAGATCGGAGGCCTAGGGTGAGGGATTGGAGGCCGGGGGTGAGGTGGGGGGGGTGTCTCCGATCATGGTGTGTGGGTTAGACAAGGACCCTGGATCGAGGAGGTAAATATAAAGGCTCTTACCTCCTGAATCCAGCAGTCCTCGTCTTGCATTAGCTGACGGGTTTCACGAGGCCTGCAAAACCCAACCAGCTAAAGTTAAAATCAAAACGGAGGTTCAAGCAGAGGCTTCCAGCCTCATTATAATATTTAAATAGATGACCCGCCTCCTGGCAGCGGGTTGGCTGCCCGCCCCCGTTCCATCTCCGTTAAAACCGGAAGTGGGCGGGTTGGAGGCAGGTCCTGGTTGGGATTCAGATTTTTAACACTTTAACTACCCACACATCCTCAACCCACCCGTTATTTTTAGGTTAAAATTCCCCCCGTGTCTTCCTACACCGAAGGTTCAGCATTTCAACTTGCACGTAACTAGACTTTAAGGCAGGAGAAGCAGTGACCTATGATGTTGGAGATCCCAAGTCCACTGAAGTCTCTCATGAAGATATCAAGCCCTCCATGGCAATGGTTTGAAATGCTTCCTTATCTGATGCATCATCAGGTATTTGGTGCACACTTTTTGGATTGATGCTGACTGCAGTTGTGCAGCTTCAGCTGCCCAGCATGGCCAGCATAAACACGGAGTTGTCACTCATATAAACAATGGTACAGCCAGCCAAATCAAACCAATCAAACAGACTTTCATTGATTATATTTCTGTCAAGTGAATCTATGTCGTAGTATATATTTAAGTACCAGAAGTGGGATTGATTTGATTCAGCCATTTATCCTTTTAATGTTTCACAAAATAAAGTTTATTCCTAGCAGAAATAATCATTTACACAGTAACAAGCAGCGACCACCTTTAAGGGTACAGTTTGACCCCTGTAAGAACATCATTTTTATTGGAACATCAGGCTTGCTTTCAGCAGGCTCAATCTCTCTGAGCTTCTGAATTTTAAGTAGGTTTGATGTCAAATCGGAAAAATATAGTTTATTTCTAAGCTGATTTGATTCTCTTTTTTTCCAGACATTTAGCACAGCTTGGATGCTATCCAATGATCTCCTTGAGCCAATGAGCTCCCTTTCAGTCACAATTTGCTAGGTCTCCCTTTGTGATGCTGGGTAGGTTCTCCTTCAAGAATGTTAGACCTTTTGCTGATAGGTTGAAGATTTATATGTTATTTCCTAAGGCAACCTTTGTGGAGCTGGCAGCAACAAGATGTATTGTAACCCAACACTTAATAGTTGCAGTACAATGTGAAAGTGTGGCCACTTAAGCTGATATACTAAGGTACAGAAAATAGGAGAACAAAAAATTTAGCCTCCTACCTTTGTGAGCAACTACAGGAAACTTTGGTTTATCCGGAGGTTAACTGTCCGGAATGCTCGATCCACCGGCAAAAATCAGGAGCCGTTTCGTTAGGTTTTTTTTTCTTTTCGTTGCTTTTTTTTCACCAGTCAGGCTCTGCAAGGTCTCGCTGAAGCTGTTGCTAAGCTACAGAGATGCTTGCAAGGTACGGCCAACTGTTTAGAAGCTGTTGCTAAGCAACAGGATTTGTTGCCAGATACAGAGCTCTCCGTATGTTTCAACATTAGCGCTGGTTTGTCTGGCAGTTTTGATGGGACGGCAATAGTTCGGTCCCGTCGGTGCCGGATATCACAAAGTTTCCTATAATTTGCTTTGAATTTCCACTGGCAATTTGGGTGCAACAAATATTTTTAGGGATTGAGGCCACAGTGGCGTAATGCTAATAATTGTTGTATTTTCCTAATAATTGTTGTATTTTGCTAGTAACTCTTGTATATTTTGCTAGTAACTCTTGTATATTTTGCTAGTAACTCTTGTATATTTTGCTAGTAATTCTTGTATATTTTGCTAATAATTGTTGTATTTTGCCAATAATTGTTGTATTTTGCTAATAATTGTTTTATTTTGCTAGTAACCCTTGTATATTTTGCTAATAATTGTATTTTGTTAGTAACTCTTGTATATTTTGTAATAATTGTTGTATTTTGCTAGTAACTCTTGTATATTTTGCTAGCAATTCTTGTATATTTTGCTAATAATTGTTTTATTTTGCCAATAATTGTTGTATTTTGCTAATAATTGTTGTATTTTGCTAGTAACTCTTGTATATTTTGCTAGTCATCGTCGTACGTGTCTTCACACTGTTCCCTTTGGGGAACTGTATGAAGTGGTGGAAGGATTTCTGGCCGCGTTAACGCTCCTTCCATGACCGTAACCATCTACATACCAGCCATTAGGGTGGTTAGTCCTATGGCGGGAGGGCTTTACGGGCTCCCACAACCCATACGAGGGGGGGGGGCCACCCACACCCACGGAAGCAAGTATCCCGCTGGATGTCAACCCAGAATTTAGAGCCGGAGCTCCGACTCCACTTGCCGGGACTGTCTGGAGCGGGGTTCGAAACCCTACACCTTCTGGCCCAGCGGCGGGGATGCTACCGCTACGCCAAAGGCCCACTCCCATTTTGCTAGTAACTCTTGTATATTTTGCTAGCAATTCTTGTATATTTTGCTAATAATTGTTTTATTTTGCTAGTAACCCTTGTATATTTTGCTAATAATTGTATTTTGCTAGTAACTGTTGTATATTTTGTAATAATTGTTGTATTTTGCTAGTAACTCTTGTATATTTTACTGGTAACTCTTGTATATTTTGCTAATAATTATTGTATTTTGTCAATAATTGTTGTATTTTGCTAATACTTGTTGTATTTTGCTAGTAACTCTTGCATATTTTACTGGTAACTCTTGTATATTTTGCTAGTAACTCTTGTATATTTTGCTAATAATTGTTGTATTTTGTCAATAATTGTTGTATTTTGTCAATAATTGTTGTATTTTGCTAATACTTGTTGTATTTTGCTAGTAACTCTTGTATATTTTGCTAATAATTGTTGTATTTTGCTAGTAACGCTTCTATATTTTGCTAATAATTGTATTTTGCTAATAACTTGTATATTTTGCTAATAATTGTATTTTGCTAGTAACTCTTGTATATTTTGCCAATAATTGTTGTATTTTGCTAGTAATTGTATTTTGCTAGTAATTGTTAT
Organism: Somniosus microcephalus; assembly: GCF_052327205.1. NCBI lineage: Eukaryota > Metazoa > Chordata > Chondrichthyes > Squaliformes > Somniosidae > Somniosus > Somniosus microcephalus. The sequence continues at coordinate 175,131,585 of NC_140996.1, read as the reverse complement.
ATTTTGCTAGTAACTTGTATATTTTGCTAATAATTGTTGTATTTTGCTAGTAATTGTTGTATTTTGCTAGTAATTGTTGTATTTTGCTAATAATTGTTGTATTTTGCTAATAATTGTTGTATTTTGCTAGTAATTGTTGTATTTTGCTAGTAACTCTTGTATATTTTGCTAATAATTGTTGTATTTTGCTAGTAATTGTATTTTGCTAGTAATTGTTATATTTTGCTAGTAACTTGTATATTTTGCTAATAATTGTTGTATTTTGCTAGTAATTGTTGTATTTTGCTAGTAATTGTTGTATTTTGCTAATAATTGTTGTATTTTGCTAATAATTGTTGTATTTTGCTAGTAATTGTTGTATTTTGCTAGTAACTCTTGTATATTTTGCTAATAATTGTTGTACTTTGCTAGTAATTGTGTTTTGCTAATAATTGTTGTATTTTGCTGGTAACTCTTGTATTTTCTGCTAATAATTGTATTTTGCTAGTAATTGTTGTATTTTGCTAGTAATTCTTGTGTATATTTTGCTAATAATTGTTGTATTTTTCTGGTAATTGTTGTATTTTGCAAGTAATTGTTGTATTTTGCTAGTAATTGTTGTATTTTGCTAGTAACTCTTGTATATTTTGCTAATAATTGTAGTATTTTGCTAGTAAGTGTTGTATTTTGAAGGTAATTGTATTTTGCAAGTAATTGTTGTATTTCGCTAGTAAGTGTTGTATTCTGCTAATAATTGTTGTATTTTGCTATGATTGTTGTATTTTGCTGGTAATTGTTGTATTTTGCTAGTAACTCTTGCATATTTTACTGGTAACTCTTGTATATTTTGCTAGTAACTCTTGTATATTTTGCTAGTAACTCTTGTATATTTTGCTAATAATTGTTGTATTTTGTCAATAATTGTTGTATTTTGTCAATAATTGTTGTATTTTGCTAATAATTGTTGTATTTTGCTAATACTTGTTGTATTTTGCTAGTAACTCTTGTATATTTTGCTAATAATTGTTGTATTTTGCTAGTAACGCTTCTATATTTTGCTAATAATTGTATTTTGCTAATAACTTGTATATTTTGCTAATAATTGTATTTTGCTAGTAACTCTTGTATATTTTGCCAATAATTGTTGTATTTTGCTAGTAATTGTATTTTGCTAGTAATTGTTATATTTTGCTAGTAACTTGTATATTTTGCTAATAATTGTTGTATTTTGCTAGTAATTGTTGTATTTTGCTAGTAATTGTTGTATTTTGCTAATAATTGTTGTATTTTGCTAGTAATTGTTGTATTTTGCTAGTAACTCTTGTATATTTTGCTAATAATTGTTGTATTTTGCTAGTAATTGTATTTTGCTAGTAATTGTTATATTTTGCTAGTAACTTGTATATTTTGCTAATAATTGTTGTATTTTGCTAGTAATTGTTGTATTTTGCTAATAATTGTTGTATTTTGCTAATAATTGTTGTATTTTGCTAGTAATTGTTGTATTTTGCTAGTAACTCTTGTATATTTTGCTAATAATTGTTGTACTTTGCTAGTAATTGTGTTTTGCTAATAATTGTTGTATTTTGCTGGTAACTCTTGTATTTTCTGCTAATAATTGTATTTTGCTAGTAATTGTTGTATTTTGCTAGTAATTCTTGTGTATATTTTGCTAATAATTGTTGTATTTTTCTGGTAATTGTTGTATTTTGCAAGTAATTGTTGTATTTTGCTAGTAATTGTTGTATTTTGCTAGTAACTCTTGTATATTTTGCTAATAATTGTAGTATTTTGCTAGTAAGTGTTGTATTTTGAAGGTAATTGTATTTTGCAAGTAATTGTTGTATTTTGCTAGTAAGTGTTGTATTCTGCTAATAATTGTTGTATTTTGCTATGATTGTTGTATTTTGCTGGTAATTGTTGTATTTTGCTAGTAACTCTTGCATATTTTACTGGTAACTCTTGTATATTTTGCTAGTAACTCTTGTATATTTTGCTAGTAACTCTTGTATATTTTGCTAATAATTGTTGTATTTTGTCAATAATTGTTGTATTTTGTCAATAATTGTTGTATTTTGCTAATAATTGTTGTATTTTGCTAATACTTGTTGTATTTTGCTAGTAACTCTTGTATATTTTGCTAATAATTGTTGTATTTTGCTAGTAACGCTTCTATATTTTGCTAATAATTGTATTTTGCTAATAACTTGTATATTTTGCTAATAATTGTATTTTGCTAGTAACTCTTGTATATTTTGCCAATAATTGTTGTATTTTGCTAGTAATTGTATTTTGCTAGTAATTGTTATATTTTGCTAGTAACTTGTATATTTTGCTAATAATTGTTGTATTTTGCTAGTAATTGTTGTATTTTGCTAGTAATTGTTGTATTTTGCTAATAATTGTTGTATTTTGCTAGTAATTGTTGTATTTTGCTAGTAACTCTTGTATATTTTGCTAATAATTGTTGTATTTTGCTAGTAATTGTATTTTGCTAGTAATTGTTATATTTTGCTAGTAACTTGTATATTTTGCTAATAATTGTTGTATTTTGCTAGTAATTGTTGTATTTTGCTAATAATTGTTGTATTTTGCTAATAATTGTTGTATTTTGCTAGTAATTGTTGTATTTTGCTAGTAACTCTTGTATATTTTGCTAATAATTGTTGTACTTTGCTAGTAATTGTGTTTTGCTAATAATTGTTGTATTTTGCTGGTAACTCTTGTATTTTCTGCTAATAATTGTATTTTGCTAGTAATTGTTGTATTTTGCTAGTAATTCTTGTGTATATTTTGCTAATAATTGTTGTATTTTTCTGGTAATTGTTGTATTTTGCAAGTAATTGTTGTATTTTGCTAGTAATTGTTGTATTTTGCTAGTAACTCTTGTATATTTTGCTAATAATTGTAGTATTTTGCTAGTAAGTGTTGTATTTTGAAGGTAATTGTATTTTGCAAGTAATTGTTGTATTTTGCTAGTAAGTGTTGTATTCTGCTAATAATTGTTGTATTTTGCTATGATTGTTGTATTTTGCTGGTAATTGTTGTATTTTGCTAGTAACTCTTGTATATTCTGCTAATAATGGTTGTATTTTGCTAATTATTGTTGTATTTTGCTAGTAATTGTTGTATTTTGCTGGTAATTGTTGTATTTTGCTAGTAACTCTTGTATATTCTGCTAATAATTGTTGTATTTTGCTGGTAATTGTTGTATTTTGCTGGTAACTCTTGTATATTCTGGTAATAATTGTTGTATTTTGCTAATAATTGTTGTATTTTGCTAGTAATTGTTGTATTTTGCTAATTATTGTTGTATTTTGCTAGTAACTCTTGTATATTCTGCTAATAATTGTTGTATTTTGCTAGTAACTTGTATATTCTGCTAATAATTTTTGTATTTTGTTAGTAATTGTTGTATTTTGCTAATAATTGTTGTATTTTGCTAGTAATTGTTGTATTTTGCTAGTAACTTGTATATTTTGCTAATAATTATTGTATTTTGCTGGTAACTCTTGAATTTACATCTAATAATTGTTGTATTTTGCTGGTAATTGTTGTATTTTGCTAGTTATTGTTGTATTTTGCTAGTAAGTATTGTATTTTGCTGGCAATTGTTGTATTTTGCTAGTTATTGTTGTATTTTGCTGGAAATTTTTGTATTTTGCTAGTAACTCTTGTATATTTTGCTAATGATTGTTGTATTTTGCTAGTAAGTTTTGTATTTTGCTGGTAATTGTATTTTGCTAGTAAGTGTTGTATTTTGCTGGTAAGTGTATCTTTTTGAGTTTCAATTTCCTCATCCAGCCTGAGTTGTGAATCACTTCTGCAAATAAAAACAAAAGCTTTAGATCAATGCTATTCCTTTCTTTCTATAATGCGCATCGATATGAGGTACTAAAATAATAAACTAGTGAGCATTAATATGTCTAGGTTACAGAAAATATATGTTATGTTCAAGAAAACCACTGGCATCAATTTTTATTACTTTTTATGGTGCTGTTAATTTAATAATTTTAAGGATATTTGATGGTAACTATTTATTTTGTCTGCTGCTGGCAATGTACCATATCCTTTTTCTTCCCTGTACCAAATCCAGTGAAGATGTCTGGTTGGTGACTAATTGCTGCAACTTACTTGATACAGGTGAATCTTGAAAAATACATGATTTGGCAACAGACTCTAGATTTGATTTATTTTCCCTGGGGTGGCTATTAATGGATATGAGCAGAAGTACCATCGGATGCCCCAAATGGGTAGGGTTCCCTGGATGTGGCAATGCTTGAATTTAAAATATGTAAACATCCACTGAGTAGAATGTTCTTCCATGTTTAAACTAGTCCTGTCACTCTTTGGACAATTAAGTGAATTTGACAGAGTGAGGGAGCTGAGCTCAATTAACACCGGTGGACATACAGTCATTAACTTTGGATGCTTCAGCAATCTTGTCACTTTGACTGTGTACGTGAATTCAGCTCCATCATACTGTCAGATTCAGTAACTCCTCCAAGCTACTAGCCTCGATGATGTTATAACCGCTTAGAATTTAAACAGAAGTATTGACTAAAATGAAAATAAAATTCATTCATTTTCATCCTTTGTAAGGGTTGAGCTACAAATACAGTTTGAGCATGAATTCTGATAAATTTTATCTGTGCTGTATGAAGATTTTGTTACAAGTTTCTAGTCTTCTAAGTCAGAAAGTGTTAAAATTGAATCAATTCATGGAGGATTTGTAATAATCATGAAAACAAAATGAATCATAAAGACAAATGAAATTCTCTAGTCTTCCAAAAATATAGGGGTTAAAACTTATATAGACAAGAAACTCCTACATTTTCATTTACCACTTGAAATATCTCCGGTTTCTGCCTCCTTGAATCTTTTTACTCGCAACTTAGGTTTTCACATGCAAAGGGCTCGATTTTCCAAGCCCCGAGGAGGCGGGTATGGAGGCGGGATAGCACGTAAAATCTGAGAAAGTGGGGGCAGATGGCAAACCCACCCCCATCCCGCCTCCGTGCCCTTTTGCCAAGAGGCAGGAGGATGTGCAGCTTCGGGTCCCGTCTCCTGGAGGCGGGAAAGGCTTCTAATCCTTTTAACTGCCTGTTAACATTGTTAACAGGCAGAAAAAGGGATTAGTGCCATTTTACCTTCACAGCTGAAGGCTTGCCGACCCTGCCGGGTTGGAGGAGACGTGGAGGAGTTCTGCGGCAGTCGGAGGCACCTGGAAGTAAGGTGTAGAGGTGAGTGATGGGTGCAAGTGTGGAGTGGTAAGTATGCAAGGTGAGCGATAAGTTTAAAAAAGTGTTCACTTACCTTTCTTTACTTCTATAGCCTTTAGCTGTGCTGGATCGGGAGAGCGGACAGCCACCTTGTCAATTTCAGGTAATGGCTGATGGACCCTCCGATCCATCAAACATCTGAAATTTACTTTTTTACAATGTTTTTTCAGTCCTCACCACAAAAACGAATCAAACTCAAGAGAATGTCAGTGTTTGACAGCTTCACAGAGCTGTCAAACGCTGTCATTTCTTCTTTCAAGGAGTCTTGACAGATAGCACGTCTGACGTTGACATGATTTGTCAGTGACTTCTTCCCTAATTGGCTTGCTGAGCCCGCAGGGCGGGCTTAACAAGTTCAATCAGGGGAAAATCCCTCTGGTCAGGCAAGGATGGAGGCGGGACATTTACATGACAAGCAGCAGTCCCGCCTCCAAGTCGCCTCCATTGACAAAATCCAGCCCAAAGCCTCACAACTCATAAATATGAGTTAAGGGGGTAGATTCTGACTAGGCATGATGTATTATAAATATTCCATTTGTCAGGACTTGTAACTCATCATTCATGAGTTATCTGGTCAATGAAATGTATCATATACCATGGCTGGCTGTGACATATCATCTATGTAATATTTTGTGGGGCAGTGGCACTTTGTCTGATATATTATATTCATAACACTTGCAGTACATGTTCCATTGAAAACAGAACATTTAAGACATATAGGCCTAGAAATTCAGTATAGCCACGTTCGGGGCGCTACAGTCGGGCGGCCGCTAAAGTTTGCGCCCGGCGCAAGTTCGCGCCACCTTCGCCGATATTCAGTCGCATCGCCCCAAGAGGTTGCTGCTGCGCTAAAACAGGCGATGCACGACTATCATTAGGCGTTAAGCCGGCGGTCCAGGGCGATACCCCCGAGGGCGGGCGCAGCACAGGTGCGGCGAGTTGCTGATTGATGGCAGACACTCTGGCGCCGGTCAGCTCTTAAAGGGGGAGGGTGGATTTGTTTGCCTGCCACGCCCTGCACACTGCAGCCCTGAAGCAAGGCCTGACCACTTCTGCTTCATCTGTGCAACGCCCAGGGCTATGGAGAAGGCCAGGGAGAGAGCGCAGCGCTTCAGCGAGGGCGACCTGAGGGTGCTGGTTGGCGGAGTGGAGTGCAGGCGCCATGTTCTGTTCCCTGAAGGTGGCAGGAGGCCGCTGCCCAGCGCCTACCGGAAAGCCTGGAGGGAGGTGTCAAACAGGGTGACCTCCAACAGCGTGGTTGCCAGGACTCCTGTGCAATGCCGGAAAAAGTTCAACGACCTCACTCGGGTTGTCAGGGTGAGTACCCTTTCCAGTGTCCTCCTCATCCCTGCATGTGCACCTCAGTTTATGGGCAAAGGGACCTGAAAGCCCTAATGGCCAGCCCTCATCCAGCAGCTATGGGACTGTCATGAAAAGCACTTGCACATTCAGCACTTTACACACTGTACAAGCTATTCGACCATGGGAGGCAGTACAGCCAAGATCAGGGCTTCACACTGTCAGGGCCAGCCCACCATGGGAGGCAGTGCAGACAAGATCAGGGCTTCACACTGTCAGGGCCAGTCCACCATGGGAGGCAGTGCAGACAAGATCAGGGCTTCACACTGTCAGGGCCAGTCCACCATGGGAGGCAGTGCAGACAAGATCAGGGCTTCACACTGTCAGGGCCAGTCCACCATGGGAGGCAGTGCAGACAAGATCAGGGCTTCACACTGTACTTAGAGGCCGTCCTTTCTCTTGCAGGCCAAGGTGGCGCACAACAGGAGGAACCAGCGTGAGACCGGGGGAGGCCATCCTGACCTCAAAGAGCTCTCCGACCTCGACCAGCGTGTGGAGCGCATTATGGCAGGCCGGCTGATTGGCCCCGTCACCAGTGGAGATGCCGACCCTGTTCTGGGCCCCAATGGTAAGGGCATCACCTTTTTGACCTCTCTCTTTCCACTTGCGCCTCAGATCAGCATCCTTTGCCACTGTCCGACCAATGCAGTGCATGGCAGCACTCATGCCTCCCTCGCTGCCACCCTGTCCTCACTCTAAAGCAACTCTTGTGCCTCCCTGCTTTCAGATGGTGAATCGCCAGGTGAGGAGGCGGGCCCTCAAGCTGCCACTGTCAGCGATTCAGAATTCGAGGAGGAGGAAGAGGAAGCCGGCCCATCAGTGCCACCCTCAGCCGAGGCAGCCCATGGTGATGATGGGGACACGTCTTCCCTGGAGGGGAGCCGGGGGGAAACATAGAAACATAGAAGATAGGAGCAGGAGTAGGCCATTCGGCCCTTCGAGCCTGCTCCGCCATTCAACGAGATCATGGCTGATCATCCAAACCCTAGCACCCGGTCCCTACACTGACAGCCATCCCACCCAAGCCCTATCCCTGTAACCCCACGTATTTAATCCCCCCTAACATTAAGGGCCAATTTTTATCATGGCCAATCAACCTAACCCGCACATCTTTGGACTGTGGGAGGAAACCGGAGCACCCGGAGGAAACCCACGCAAACACGGGGAGAATGTGCAAACTCCACACAGACAGTCACCTGAGGGTCGGAGGAGAGTGAAGCTCCGGGGCCCAGTGGCCTGCAGCAACGCGGGAGGGGTGGGGAAGCTCGGCGGACTTCTCCCCAGAGGGTGAGTGCGGCCTCCAGTCCTGCGACGGTGAGCGCAGAGGAGGTGCGCCTCCTAGAGGAAATGGCCGTCCAGGCTGAGCGCAGGCACACTGAGCTCATGGCTGCAGTGGCAAGGATGCCTGGCTCCATAGAGTCTCTGTCAAGGAGTGTGCAGGAATTTGGAGCAGCACAGGCCAGGAGTCTGCAACAATTCAGTGCAGCACAGGCCAGGAGTCTGGAACAATTCAGTGCAGCACAGGCCAGGAGTCTGCAGGACTTCGCAGCAGCACAGGCGGCTTCTAGCCAAGTGCTCAGTCGTGCCGTCCATTCACTGGCTGGTGTCATGCGGACACAGACCAGGGCCACACGGGCACTAACTGCTGCCACCCTCGCTGGATCGGCCAGGCATTGCCAGGGCACTCGCCGCGCAGCAGCAGCCCAGCAGGATGTTCTTCAGCGGTTTGCTGCGCATGCTGCAGTGCTGGCCCGTGTGAGTGCCAATGTCTCAGGCGACCAGGGAATACCTGCAATCTGTCAGGTTGGCACCATTCCTGCAGCCGACACTGCCACTCCGCCATTGCAGCTGCCACCAGCCGCTGGACAGACTGCTGCCGCCCAAGCAGAGTTGGAGCAGTCAGCAGCCGGCCCCTCCAGGGCCAGAGCTGGTGCAGGCCGACCCCCAAGGGCATCTGCCATCTCACCATCTGACCCTCAGCAGCCTTCCCCCAGCCTTGCTGCAGCCACTGGGGTCCCATTGAGGAGGAGCAGCAGGGCGGGCAGGGGCCAGTCACGGATGCAAAAGGCATCACCCTCGCAGGGAAAAAAGTAGAAGGTTTGGCCAAATGCTTTGTGTTTGTTGAAAGGCCGAGACTGGTGCAGTTGTGTTTTTGTAAGGCCGAGACTGGTGCAGTTGTGTTTTTGTAAGGCCGAGACTGGTGTCTTTCTTTTTTTTGTAAGGCCGAGACTGTTCGGTTTGTGTTTTTGGAGGGGGCTTCTCTCCATTAGTTTGTAATGTGGGAAGGGCAGAGGTTTCCAAGTAATAAATGTTCTTAAATCGCACTGCCCATGCTTTATTTTGCAAGTCCTGGTTGCCCTGCTCGGCTGAGGGCTTGTGGAGCGGCTACATTCACCTGGTGACATTGGCACAAGCCATTCCCTGAGAGGAGGCCTAGAACCGACGTTCAATAAGCCGCCGACGGGCGGCCCTTGCACTTTCTGCCTCCCTCCTGTGCTGGTCCTCCTCCTCCTCCTCCTCCTCCTCCTCCTCAGGTGGTCCTCCAATCTCTGGTGGCAGTGGCTGAGTCCTGCGGATAGCCAGGTTGTGCAGCATGCAGCACACGACAACGAAATGGGAGACTCGCTCCGGCGAATATTGTAGGGCTCCACCGGAACGATCCAGACAGCGGAACCGTTGCTTCAGGGCGCCGATTGTTTGCTCAATGATGTTCCTGGTTGCTTGATGGCTGTCACTGTATCCCTCTTCAGCAGGGGTGCTGGGTGCACGGAGCGGGGTCATCAGCCAGGTACACAAAGGATAGCCTTTGTCCCCGAGAAGCCATCCTCGTGGGTGAGGCTGGGCCTGGAACATGTCTGCCACAGAGGTCTGGCGCAGGATGAAGGCATCGTGGCTGCTGCCTGGGAAGTGGGCATTGACAGCTAGGATGAGCTGCCTGTGGTCACACACCAGCTGGACGTTGAGCGAATGGTAGCCCTTCCGGTTGCGGTAATCCTCGGCATTCTCCAGAGGTGCCCGCAAAGCCACATGCGTGCAGTCAATGGCGCCCTGCACCGTGGGGAAGCCCGCTAATGCTGCAAAGCCCATTGCACGCTGTTGCTGCTTGACAAGGGCCATGGAGAAGAAGATGAACTGACGTCTCCTTCTGAAAAGGGCATTGGTCACCTGGCGGATGCAGCAATGCGCGGCGAACTGGGAGATGTTGGAAATGTCCCCAGTAGCGGATTGGAAGGTGCCGGTGGCATAGAAGTTGAGAGCCACCGTCACCTTCACTGCCACCGACAGAGACGTCCTGCTCCTCAGACGTGGCTGCAGATCACCGCCAAGCAGATGGCAGATCTCAGTGACCACCGCCCTTCGGAATCGCAGCCTCCGAACACACTGCTCGTCAGACATGTTCAGATAGGAGAACTGCTGGCGGTATACCCTGGGTGGGTAAGGCCTCCTTTGCCGACGCCTGTTGCCCCCTCTCCGTCTGGCCATGACTGCCACTCTCTCACGGCGTCTGTGAGCCCTTTGAATGCAATGGAGAAGGCCAGCGTTTGCACCCATTGCAGCCCCCATTATATGTTTGCAAACAATGATATGACACTGAAGGTAAAGACAATTGGAAAGCTGTGGCCTGAAGCCACAAGTACCTGTCCGAGTGTTGAGCCAAAGCAGAAAGCTCTCTACCTTTGTCTCTCTGCAAAGATCCGTCTCTCAAAAAGGAGTGCTGCAAAATGGCTGCCTTTTCTACTGCAGGAGGAGTGCCCTTTAATTTGCGCCCCCCGCATCGACTGAGAACCGTTCCCCTCTACCAGTCGCTAGGGGCGCCAGGCGCACAATAGGGCGTCGCCACTGAATTTCCGGTTTGGGGCGCACAAAGGGTGTTGCACGATGAAATGACGTCAGGATCTGCGCGCGCAGCTGAGCGCGCGCAAAGACTTTGCGCCGCCGCTAAATCTTTAGTGAAGTTGGGGAGAGGCGCAGATCGCGCTGCGCCCGGCCGCTAGCCGCCTAGTGCCCAACATCTCCTCCTCCTAAGGCGCTACCGGCTGGCACAAACAACTGAATTTCTAGGCCATAATTTTTATAACCCAAGAATATTAGCTGAAGCTGATCTGTGATATTTATTTTTATTGAGAAACTAGGCGAAGAGACAGGCCCATAACGAAGGCGCCACTGAGTTAAAAAAGAGAAGTGATAAATCAAGAATTGATGGTCGGGCGATAGCAAGTCTAGGTTTGAAAAGTATGGAGATCAATTCTAATTGTGATGTCAAATCAACAGAAGTATGATTTTCTGCACTAAAGATGTATTCAAAATTTAAATTCAAGGAATATTTTAAAATAAAACTCACTCTTTCAGGTTATTTGTTAATTTTCCATGAAAATAACTGCAATCAAGTTTTCAGTACGTGACGAGGAGCGTTTGTAATTTGGGGCTGGGAGAGTGGGGACACCATTAAGTATGTGAGGAGGAGCATTTGTAATTTGGGGCTGGGAGAGTGGGGACACCATTCATGTTTGAGAACAATTCCATAGATTTTTGAGTACTTTTCTAGCATATTGTCTGATTGACAGGTAACCCTCTGATTGCAAATGCAGTTTGCAATGTGCCATTTCACCAAACCACCTTTCAGTGAAAATAGAAAACAAATACCTTCACTTAAACTTTGAAATACATTTATTTTTACTGGTAGGCTATGCAGGATAAAATAATGTTCTGACTTAGTGATCCAACTGTTATAAGGCTCTGGATGTGTGAAGCTTGTAAAATTGGACACCCATCTGATTTGCAACAAGCAAACGTATAACATTCTGACAGGGCTAGACAGACTGGATGCAGGGAGGATGTTTCCCCTGGTTGGGGGGGTCTAGAATGAGGGGTCACAGTCTCAGGATACGGGTAGGACATTTAGGACTGAGATGAAGAGAAATGTCTTCACTCAGAGGGTGGTGAACCTATGGAATTCTCTACCACAGAAGGCTGTGGAGGCCAAGTCACTGAATATATTTAAGAAGGAGATAGATTTCTAGACACAAAAGGCATCAAGGGGTATGGGAACGGGAATATGGTGTTGAGATAGAGGTTCCGCCATGATCGTGTTTAATGGTGGAGCAGGCTCGAAGGGCCAAATGACCTACTCCTGTTCCTATTTTTCTATGTTTTTCTAAGCTGGACTTTGCCTATTAGGCAAGAGGAGGCTGCACTACTGATGAGCACAAGCGTGCGATAAGAGCACAGCTGTCATCATGGGTGACTTTAATTTACATATTGATTGGACTACCCAAATTAGTAAAAATTCTGAGGAGGAGGAATTCCTGGAATGTTTTCGGGACGGTTATCTGGACCAATATGTCGAGGAGCCGACTCGAGATCAGGCCATTTTAGACTGGGTATTGTGCAATGAGAAGGGACTTATCAACAATCTTCTTGTACGAGGCCCCTTGGGTCAGAGCGATCATAATATGATCGAGCTCTCAGTCGAGATGGAGAGTGAGGAAATTGAATCAGAGACTAAGGTCCAGAACTTAAATAAAGGGAATTACGAGGGTATGAGACGGGAATTGGGTAAGATTGATTGGGTGGTGTTTCTGGGGGGATTGACAGTGGATAGACAATGGCAAGCATTCAAAGATAGAATGGAAGAATTCCAGAACATGTTTATACCGGTTTGGCATAAAAATAAACCTAAAAAGGTGGCTCAACCGTGGATAACGAGGGAAATTAGGGACAGCATAAAATCAAAAAAAAGGGCATATCAACTGGCAAAAAAAAGCACCAGACCGGAAGATTGGGGGCAGTACAGGATACAGCAAAAGAGGACAAAGGGATTAATCAGGAAGGGGAAAATAGAATACGAAAGTAAACTTGCAGCAAACATAAAGACAGACTGCAAAAGCTTTTATCGGTATATCAGGAGGAAAAGACTGGTAAAATCCCAAGTCGGTCCCTTGCAGTCCGATTCGGGAGAATATATAATGGAGAATAAGGAAATGGCAGACCAATTAAACTCATACTTTGGTTCTGTATTCACAAAGGAGGACACAAATAACCTCCCAGGAATATCGGCAAACATAGGGACTAATGAGAGGGAGGAGCTGACAGAAATTAGTATCTCTAGGGATATGGTGTTGGGTAAGTTGAGGGGACTGAAGGCCGACAAATCCCCGGGGCCTGATAAACTACATCCTAGGGTACTTAAGGAGGTGGCCCTGGAGATAGCAGATGCTCTAAGGATCATCTTCCGGAACTCCATTGACTCGGGAACAGTACCCGTGGATTGGAGGGTAGCTAATGTTACCCCAATATTTAAAAAGGGGGGTAGAGAGAAAGCAGGGAATTATAGACCAGTAAGCCTTACATCGGTTGTGGGCAAAATGCTAGAGTCCATTATTAAGGATAAAATAGCGGAGCACTTGACAAATGGGGAAAGGATCGGACAGAGTCAACATGGATTTACAAAGGGTAAATCGTGTTTGACTAATCTGCTGGAATTTTTTGAGGAAGTAACTGGTAAAATAGATGGGGGAGAGCCAGTGGATGTGGTGTACCTTGACTTCCAGAAAGCCTTCGATAAGGTTCCACACAAAAGATTATCATGCAAAATTAAGGCTCATGGGATTGGGGGCAAAGTATTAACGTGGATAGAGAACTGGCTGGCGGATAGAAAACAGAGAGTTGGAATAAACGGCTCGTTTTCGGAGTGGCAGGCAGTGACCAGCGGGGTGCCGCAAGGATCTGTCCTGGGACCCCAGCTGTTCACAATATATATAAATGATCTGGATCAGGGAATTGGATGCAATATTTCCAAATTCGCTGACGACACTAAACTAGGAGGAGGGGTGGGCTCTGATGAGGATGTCAGGAGGCTACAGTGCGATTTGGACAGGTTGGGGGAATGGGCGGATACGTGGCAGATGCACTATAATGTGGATAAATGCGAGGTTATCCACTTTGGGGGTAAAAACAGGAGGGTAGATTATTATCTAAATGGCAATAGATTGGGAGATGGGGAAGTGCAGAGGGACCTGGGTGTTCTTGTGCACCAGTCACTGAAGGAGAGCATGCAGGTGCAACAGGCGATTAAGAAGGCAAATGGTATGTTGGCCTTCATATCAAGGGGGTTCGAGTATAGGAATAGGGATACCTTACTACAGCTGTACAAGGTGCTGGTGAGACCGCATCTGGAGTATTGTGTACAGTTTTGGTCGCCCCATCTGCGGAAGGATGTTCTTGCCATGGAAAGAGTGCAGTGGCGATTCACCAGGCTGATACCTGGAATGGCGGGAATGACCTACGAGGAGAGATTGAATAGTTTGGGCTTGTACTCACTGGAGTTTAGAAGATTGAGAGGGGATCTCATCGAAACATATAAAATTATGGCAGGCCTGGACAGGCTGAATTCAGAGAGAATGTTTCCAATGGCAGGGGAGCACAGAACCAGGGGCCACAGTCTAAAAATAGCGGGCAAATCATTTAAAACAGAGATGAGGAAGAATTTCTTCACTCAAAGAGTGGTGAGCCTGTGGAATTCCCTGCCACAGAGGGCTGTGAAGGCTAATTCAATAAATATTTTCAAGAGAGAATTGGATATATTTCTGAAGGCTAAGGGGATTAAGGGTTACGGAGAAAAGGCGGGGACGGGGTACTGAACTGGTAAGATCAGCTAAGATCTCAGATGAAGATCAGCCATGATCTCATTGAATGGCGGAGCAGGCTCGAAGGGCCGAATGGCCTACTCCTGTTCCTATCTCTATTACTATTACTATTACTAATTTCCATGTAACAATTATTCAAATAAGGTCCCATGCCGAAAATCACAATATTTGCCTGACCTCTGACCTCAGCATTTACCCAAAGAAAATGGTTGCATGCTTGGCCCACAGGCTTCACCCGCTTGAAAGTTACTTCTTTTTCTGTTGTAGCATTTGAGCACTGGTACACTTGAGTATTTGGTACTTAGCATTTTTTTTTTACTTGTGCCTTTTGCAAAAAAACTTTTATTTTATATCTAAGACTTTTCTGCAGTCTTTTTCATTTCTGCTTCTTCATAACTCACCAAAGTGATGAGAATGGAAATCCCTTTGAGCCTTCCCATTGTGCTGCCTTATTTAGATGGAGGACAATTTCATGAGTGCCACCACATGTAGGTGCAAAGACATCTCATTACAATGAAAAGGTGGAACTGGCAAAAATGGACTTGAAACAGCTACTTGAAGGTAAAGCAGTGTCAGAGCAGTGGGAGGCATCCAAGGAGGAGATAATGAGGGTTCAGAGCAAATATATTCCCACAAAGAAAAAGGGCCCCCCAAATCTAGAGTCCCCCAGATGTCAAGGGGGATACAGGGTAGGATAAGGCAAAAAAGGGAAGCTTATATCAGATACCGAGAGCTCAATACTGCAGAAAGAGAGGGCATGAAAAAATATTGGCAAGTAAAATCAAGGAAAACCCAAAGATGTTTTTATAAATACATAAAGAGCAAGAGGATAACTAAAGAAAGAGTAGGGCCTATTAGAGACCAAAAAGGAAGCTTGTGTGTGGAGGCGGAAGACGTGGGTATGGTTCTTAATGAATACTTTGGCCAGGATTTTCATTGGGCCGTGGAGGCGTGATTGGAGGCGTGTGGGGGGTTAAAATTGCAAAAACTGGTGGTCGGGACCCCCCGCCTGGTTCCCGACTCCGAGCAACTTTAACTCAGTCATGTTTAATAGTCCCGACTCCGTCCCGCCTCCAGCAGGCGGGATAGGTCGTTAAGGCCCTTAAAAAGCACTAAATAGCCTCTATAATCCTATTTTGAAAGGCCCTTGCGAATTTAACCCTTTTCCCACGTGAAACACATCTGCAGGTCAACCAATAAAGAGGAGATTTGATCAGCCATCATTTGCAGGTGGCTGGACTTTGTAGTCTCAGGTCTGGGGGAACTCTTAGAAGGCATAAGCATAGCTGTGGAAGTTTGGAGCCTGACACCCATCTCCAGTGTGACCTCCTGGGAAACCCCTCTCGCCACCCTCACTGAGCGCTTCCTCAACTGAGGCGTATACCAGAAGCACGGGAGCCATTTATTTCCTTCCCTTCTGGGCATTAGATGAGCTCGAGCACCAGCCGCGGCACCAGCAGAACCAGGAACAACAGCAGCACCAACAGCAACAGCAGCGCCAGGCTGCTGCTCACCCACCTGAAGCTGCACAGGCCAGAAGGGGCCAGTGCTTGGAAGCCCGTTGGCACAGGAGATACCCCCCAAACAGGGTCTACAGTCACAGGGTCAGCTACCTCAACATTTAGCAGTACCAAAGGCGGCTCCGACTTTCGCGAGAGGTAGTGAGTGACATCTGCGCAATGCTGCAACAAAGTGAGAATGAAGGAGTGAGTGTAGAGATTCCATAACATCGATACTTAGAAGGAGACAAAGATGGAGTGAGGAGGCAAGACCAAGGGCCCTCCCTGTGTGTTGTCAGTTGTTTGCATAGCATCAGAGTGATAGGGAGTGTGAGGGCTGCATAGTCGAATAGTTATGTGAATGTGACCATAGAGGGAAAAGGTGCATGGATGTCAGTGTCAAGTGGGATGTGGAGGAAGAGATTGCTGAAGCTGAGTGCTGGTGAGGAAAGGCAATGGGGATCAGATTGAGGGTGATGGGAAAATCATACTCACTTTTCCAGTGTGGAGAAGGTCATGAAATCTCTTGCGGCACTGAATCCAAGTTCTGCGGGTGACTCCCAAGGAGTTGACCTCCTCAGCCACCTGCATCCACACTGCCTTGGTCTGCTTGGGAGGCCTCTTCCTCCTTGTAGAAGGGAAGAGCACCTCCCTGTTGGTTGCAGCCCCATCTACTAAAGCCTGCAAGGCCACCTCGTCAAAACGAGGAGCTGATCTGGGTCTCCCGCTGCTCATGGAGCCTCCAGGTCCCTCTCACTCCACAGTCAGAAAGCTTGGCAGTCTGCAGAAAAAGCAACGCTTGCTGTAGACCTTAAATGCAGCAGCAATTATGACGTAATCGGAGGCAACTTTCAATCAGGAGAAACTCATTTGCCAAGGGTTCCCACACGTTGGAAATCAATTGAACAATTAAGTTAAAATTGCATCCATTTAGATTCATGTGGATAACACGAAACGCGGATTACACGACACCAACCTGCACCTGAATGAAAATCCAGCCCTTTGTGTCTGTCTTCACAAAAGAGAGGGATGATGCAGACATTGTAGTTGAGGAGGGGGAGTGTGAAATATTAGATGAGATAAACATAGTGAGAGAGGAAGTATTAAGGGGTTTAGCATCTTTGAAAGTAGATAAATTGCCAGGCCCGGATGAAATGTATCCCAGGCTGTTAAGAGAAGCAAGGGAGGAAATAATGGAGGTCCTAACCATCATTTTTCAATCCTCTCTGGCTACAGGTGTGGTGCCAGAGGACAGGAGGACTGCTAACATTGTACCGTTGTTTAAAAAGGGAGAAAGGGATAGACCGAGTAATTATAGGCCAGTCAGCCTAACCTCGGTGGTGGGCAAATTGTTGGAAAAAAATTTGAGGGACAGTATTAATCGTCATTTAGAAAGGCACAGATTAATCAAGGATGGTCAGCCTGGATTTGTTAAGGGAAGGTTGTGTCTGACTAACTTGATTTTTGAGAAGGTTGATGAGGGTAGTGCGTTTGATGTAGTCTCCATGGACTTTAGCAAGGCTTTTGATGAGGTTCCACATGGCAGACTGGTCAGAAAATTAAAAGCCCATGGGATCCAAGAGAAAGTGGCAAGTTGGATCCAAAATTGGCTCAGTGGCAGGAAGCAAAGGGTCGACAGATGTTTTTGTGACTGGAAAGCTGTTTCCAGTGGGGTTCCACAGGGCTCAGTACTAGGTCCCTTGCTTTTTGTGGTTTACATCAATGATTTAGACTTCAATGTAAGAGGCATGATTAAGAAGTTTGCAAATGATACAAAAATTGGCCATCTGGATGATAGTGAGTAAAAAAGCTGTAGACTGCAGGAAGATATCAATGGACTGGTCAGGCGGACAGAAAAGTGGTAAATGGAATTCAAACCGGAGAAGTGTGAGATAGTGCATTTGGGGAGGGCTAACAAGTCACTTCAAGTGCATATCCAAGTACTTTTTAAATGAGATGAGGGTTTCTGCCTCTACCACCCTTTCAGACAGTGAGTTACAGACCCCCACCACCCTCTGGGTGATAAAAAATTCTCCTCCCTTCTAATCCTTTGATCAATTACTTTCAATCTATGCCCCCTGATTATTGACCTCTCTGCTAAGGGAAATAGGTCCTTCCTATCGACTCTATCTAGGCCCCTCATAATTTTATACACCTCAATTAAGTCTCTCCTCAGCCTCCTCTGTTCCAAAGAAAACAACCCCAGCCTGTCCAATGGACTTCTTCTGTGCTGTACATATCTATGGGCTTGAAATTATGGGAATCGTGCTTCACTGGCACAAATCCGCCCATAGTGATCATTGTTGATCTCATCCCAAATGCCAGAGTTGGGGTCATTGATATGCTTAAGGCAGGTGGCCTACGCCTGTAAAGGCACATGAAAGGCGCTCATCCCAATACAACAGTGGAAGGTGGAGCAGCCCATGGCTGCTGCAACAGGAGGTCCTTCAGAGCAAAGAAGAAACAAGGTAAGTAGTTCTTTAGCTCCTAAGGCAGCCACACAACATTTATAAAGTCTGGGCAAGTCATGGGGCCTTTCCAAAGGCTTCAATTGAATGTATGCCAGCTCTCAGCTAACAAGAGTTTTGTTGAGGCCTTATAAGGGTGTAATGGACAATATTCCAGGGAAGCCTAGGAAGTCCCCCAAATGTACTCCTTTGATGTGTGTGTATGGGGTGGGGGGGCAGGAAGAATATTCACCCTCTGCCCAGAACTTAAGGCACATGGAAGGGGCAGAATCCTGATAGAATCTGGTTCCGCCCCAAATTCCCTGGGCAGAAACTTATCTTCCATCCTCCCCAAACCCAGGATTTTGATTCCTGTGGTTCTATGGTTTTCTGTACATATGTTAACAGGCCTGCTGTGTATATCAAAATTCCATCTGCTACTTTTTTAAAACTATCTTTGGACCTCTGGAATGCGAATACTCTCCCCTTCACTGGTCACCTAGGCACATAGCTTGGCATCAACAGCAGATATGATAGTGCTCAGAGTTATGGACACTTGAATGTAATGACTACCATTTTGTGTCACAAGGATCATATTCCTCATAAGCCGGGTGTTTCCAAACATTTCTGGGTGAGAAGACATCCTGCAAATATTGACACATTCCAGGGGCCCTTGTCCTAGTATGAAAGTAAATTAGCAAAAAATATAAAAACAGATAGTAAGAGTTTTTATAGTTATATAAAAAGAAAAAGGGTGGCTAAAGTAAATGTTGGTCCCTTAGAGGATGAGACCGGGAAATTAATGGTGGGAAATATGGAGATGGCAAAAACACTGAATGAATATTTTACATCAGTCTTTACAGTAGAAGACACTAAGAATATCCCAACACTGGACAAACAGGGGGCTAAAGGGGGGGAGGAGCTAAACACGATCAAAATCACTAAGGAAGTGGTACTCGGTAAAATAATGGGACTCAAGGCGGATAAATCACCTGGACCTGATGGCTTACATCCTAGGGTCTTGAGGGAAGTGGCGGTAGGGATTGTGGATGCATTGGTAATAATTTTCCAAAACTCCCTGGACTCGGCAATGGTCCCGGCAGACTGGAAAACTGCTAATGTAACACCCTTATTTAAAAAGGGCAGTAGACAGAAGGCTGGAAACTATAGACCGGTTAGCCTAACATCTGTGGTAGGTAAAATTTTGGAGTCCATTATTAAGGAGACAGTAACAGGACATTTGGATAATCATAATTTAATAGGACAAAGTCAGCATGGTTTTATGAAGGGGAAGTCACGTTTGACAAATTTGCTGGAGTTCTTTGAGGAAGTAACATATAGGGTGGATAAAGGGGAACCAGTGGACGTAGTGTATTTAGACTTCCAAAAGGCATTTGACAAGGTGTCACACAAAAGATTATTGCTAAAGATAAAAAATCACGGGATTGGGGGTAATATTCTGGCATGGATAGAGGATTGGCTATCTAACAGAAGGCAGAGAGTTGGGATAAATGGTTCATTCTCAGACTGGCAATCAGTAACTAGTGGTGTTCCGCAGGGGTCAGTGCTGGGTCCCCAACTCTTTACAATCTATATTAACGATTTGGAGGAGGGGACCGAGTGTAACATATCAAAGTTTGCAGATGATACTAAGATGGGGGGGAAAGTAGTGAGTGAGGAGGACATAAAAAACCTTCAAGGGGACATAGACAGGCTAAGTAAGTGGGCAGAGATTTGGCAGATGGAATACAATACTGGAAAGTGTGAGGTTATGCACTTTGGCAGGAAAAATCGTAGAGCAAGTTATTATCTTAATGGCAAGAAACTGGAAAGTACTGAAGTACAAAGGGATCTGGGGGTCCTGGTGCACGAAACTCAAAAGGTTAGTATGCAGGTGCAGCAAGTGATTAAGAAGGCCAATGGAATGTTGGCTTTCATTGCTAGGGGGATAGAATATAAAAATAGGGAGGTATTGCTTCAGTTGTACAAGACCGCACCTGGAATACTGCATACAGTTTTGGTGTCCATACTTAAGAAAGGACATACTTGCTCTCGAGTCAGTACAAAGAAGGTTCACTCGGTTAATCCCGGGGATGAGGGGATGGACATATGAGGAGAGGTTGAGTAGATTGGGACTCTACTCATTGGAGTTCAGAAGAATGAGAGGTGATCTTATTGAAACATATAAGATTGTGAAGGGGTTGGATCGGGTGGATGCAGGGAAGATGTTCCCGATGATGGGTGAAACTAGAACTAGGGGACATAGTCTTAGAATAAGGGGCTGCTCTTTCAAAACTGAGATGAGGAGGAACTACTTCACTCAGAGGGTGGTAGGTCCATGGAATATGCTGCCCCAAAAAACTGTAGAAGCTACATCATTACATAAATTTAAAACAGAAATAGACAGTTTCCTAGAAGTAAAGGGAATTAAGGGTTACGGGGAGCGGGCAGGAATTTGGACATGAGTCTAGGTTCGGATCGGTCATGGCCCTGTGGGTAGCGGAGCGGGCCCAGGGGCCGTGTAGCCTGATCCTGCTCCTATTTCGTGTGTCTAATTCTGTTAGATGCAGGAGATGGTTCTGTGATAGTGGATTGGCAGTTAGGATCAGATCAGCCATGATCTTATTGAATGGCGGAGCAGGCTCGAGGGGCCGATTGGCCTACTCCTGCTCCTATTTCTTATGATCTTATGTTCTTATGTAACTTCTGAAAGGCAATCTCAGCTATCCAATGGAATGCAGTGCTATAACTGCAGAAACCATTTTTAATAATATACAGCAACAGCAATATATTAGTAGATCAACAATTGCAGAAAAATTCAAAATCTGATGACAGATGGGCAGAAATGCGATGGCCTCTCAGATGCTCTGGGGTCCCCTCATGGAACACTAGGGCCCAGCGACACCATTTTTAAAGCCTATGTCACAAGTCAGACATTATTATAGTGCTTGTTACAATGTACTGAATATTATTTATTTGACAAGTATATACAGTTACTGTTTCTGAAACATACTTTACAGACTAACATTGCTTTTCACCATGTCAGTGTTGGATGCACAGACAATTCAGATTTATGACCACTTCAGCATCTGAACAACCTTCACTTCCAAGGTGTCTGCACCTCTGAGGTTCAACTCTAGCTGTACCCTTCTACATATAATTTCTGAATGGTATAAATAGCAAGGAAAACAGAACAGGTCCCTATAGTATTCCACTCGTCGTTGAAACCCTCCAAATAGATTACTGTCCATTTATTATTACTTTCTGTTACCAAGTCAATTTTCTAATTGGCCAATTCTCTATTGATACCCCCAAGGCTTAATTTTTTTTAATACTTTCAAATTTATTCTAAAAACTTGAGCTGCAAGAGGCTAGTAAAGTGTGAAAATCCAGAAGAGTGTGGAGCTTAGCCCCAGGAAGCGTGATTAGGATATATATACTGACATTACAATTTATATATTTTGTTGTATTTTGAGTTTACATTTATTTTAATTTACTTAATTTTAGCTGTTCAATATTAGGAGCTTTTTAAAATTTGTTCCGGGGTGTGGGCATCGCTGGCAAGGCCAGCATTTATTGCCCATCCCTAATTGCCCTTGAGAAGGTGGTGGTGAGCCACCTTCTTGAACCGCTGCAGTCCGTGTGGTGAAGATGTTTATTTGATGCCTTAGCTATTCATTGGTTTGAGGCAGTAATAGATGATTAATTGGTTATAAAATAGGTGGGTTTTGGTGTTTTCTGATTTCCCCCCCCTATGGTAGGTAGGTTATTATGTTAATTAAAATGCTATAAATTTGAGCTGAGTAGCAGGAGCTCAGTCTGGAGATGGTGTTAATCCAGGTAAATTACAACTGTATTTTCCACTAACTAAATAACTTTCAAAGGATTCCAGTAGTTTTAGGGGGTGAAATTGGACTTGAGAGGGGACACAAAACAGGCCGAAGTGCATTTTACGACCATTATACGAGATGCCTGATATTTAGGTCTATTGAAGTCAATGGAACTGAGTATTGGGTGGGGCGTGTAATGAGCAACCATTGTGATTCTGCCTGTTTTGTGTTCCCACCCAAGTCCATTTTCACCCCCTTGATATGCTGTTTCTAAAGCTACACTGTCCACCCCTTCTGCCTTGAATGCTTTTTAGATAAGCACTGATTCTCGTGAGCATTTTCCTTACTGCTGCTAAACTAATTGGTCTGTAATTCTTGTTTTGTTTTTAATGCCAAGGTTACATTTGTTCCTACATTACAACAGCGACTACACTTCAAAAGTAGTTAATTGGTTGCAAAGCATTTTGGGTTGTCCTGAGGCTGTTTAAAAGTGTAAGGGCCCGATTTTGTGGCTTGTGTGGGAAATGGTCAGATTCCCCCGAATGTGGGGTTCTGACACACAAAAAAGCCAGCTGTCAGCCAGCTCCACGCAATTTTCCCTCAAGTGGCCAATTAATTTCCAGCATGTGGGCAGCCTTGCTAATTGTCCATTTCTAGTCAGAAAGCCCCACAGTATGATGTCATCATTCGTGGTGCTTTCAAGGTCCATAGCAAGCACTGCATCCTCTGAAGGCTTCCAAACGAACCATACAGGATGGCAGAGGAGCCTGCAGCAGCTGTGGCCAGTGCCAGACCCCGAGCTGCCTCCAAATTCGATGAAGCTTCACTGCAGGCATTATTGGATGGGGTTAGGGCCCACAGGGAGGTCCTTTTCCCTAGGTCAGGCAGGAAGAGGCCTCCCACTGAGACCAAGGCTGCATGGATGCAGGTGTCAGCAGATGTCAACTCGAGTGTGCATGTAACCTTGGCATCACATCTCTAACTCCTTCCTCTACTCCCCCACAGGACCATCCAGAGCCCCCGTCCCCACTGTGGAGGAGGAAGAGGCTGTGCAGCCAGACTCCTCAGAGGAAGCTCCAACCTCTGAGGGCGCAGCATCAGCAGAAGTAAGCGCACCCAGCACCAGCGCAGACACTCACACCTTGGGGGGACCTTCGGGACATAGACTAGTGTTGTCACCTGGTGCTTCACAGCTCACAAGTGAGCCTCAACAGATTCTGGAGACAGGGACAGCAGTGGAGACTCCTCGTCGGAGGGCACAGGACTCTGCCAGCTCAGCTCAGCTGCGCTGCATGTCGACCCTCTGCCTCTGGGTCCATCCGCAAGAGAAGAGGTGATGGATCTCCATGCACAGATGCAGGAGTCTCTGGCAGGTTTTGTCTCCAGGGTTGCTGCGAGTGTGGAGTGAATGGAGGAGGCCATAGCGACCATGAGCAGAGCCTTTGTGGAGTCATTGGCGCATGAACGCATCACCATGGAAAGGTTGGCAACCTCCATGGAGGAGATAACTCGCCAGGGTACGGAAAACATGGTGAGTGCTCATAAGAGAATGACATCTCTTGAGCAGCGTTGGCCATCTATTGAACAGAGAAACCAGACCTTCATGGAAGTCCTTCTGAGTAGGACTGCCAATGCAGAAACGGGTCCCCATGGCCCCCTAAAGCGCAGCAAGGTGCTCTCAAGCCACTTCCAAGCGCTGGCCCCTTCTAGCCTGTGCAGCTTCAGGTGAGTGAGCAGCAGCCTGGTGCTCGTGGTGCTCATCCTGCTGTTCCTGGTTCTGCTGCTGCCGCCTCTGCTGCTGGAGATCCTCTAATGGCAAGAAGGGAAGGAAAAAAAGGCGTCCCATGCTTCTCGTAGATGCCTCCGCTGAGGAAGCGCTGAGTGAGGGTGGCGAGAGGGGCTTCCCAGGAGATCGCATTGGAGAAGTGTGTGAGGCTCCAACCTTCCACAGCTGTGCCTAAGCCTTGAAGAAGTAGCCCCAAGCCTGCAGGAACAAGGTCCTTCACCAAACAAATGCTGTCCCTTTAAATCGCAGCTTTCCCGAATGACCTGCAGCTGACAGCAAGCAAGCCGGCAAGCTTTACGCCAGGTTTCATCAGCGGGGTTCCCCGCAGGCGTGTTTAGCATGGGGAACCCCACAAAATCGCAACGGCCCCTGAAAATCGGTTTAAACATGGAAATAAGTGGTAATTAGTGTTCCTGTGGCGGAGCCACCAAAGGACTCAGAGCGGTTGTACATAATTCCTTTAACAGCAATATAGTTACTGTCTGTGCCTGTACCTTTAATTACACTGTTTGACTGTACAATGTCTAGTTACCTTTACAGCACGGTTTCATCGTGATGACATCATGCCGTTAGTCACGTGATGCCCCAATGGCGGGAAGAACGTGATGACGTCATGACGTCAGTCTTCTGACCAGAGGATGAATCCTCATGGAGCCCTCAAGGAGAGTAGACCTGTTATTGATGTGTTCTAGCAATTTCCAGTTTAAACTCGTTTGGTTTCATTAAAGTTCATTATTTTAATTGCCTGAGTCAAACTCAGTCTTTTTGATAGGAACCTCCGTTCCTACATTCCGACGGCCAGTCCCAACAGCGGCGGGCGGAACTGAATCGGGTCACGGAGAAACGGCAGTCCGAAAGTCGAACGGGGCAGGGAATCAGGCGGGGGGGGGGTCGCGACCCGCTTTTTCGGCGATTTTCGGCCCCCGGCCGCATGAAAAGCCGCCCGATGGCTGCCAGAAAATCGGGGCGTAAGTTCTTTCTTAATTCTTTGATCTTCAGGTAAACCCCTATATTTATGCAGCTCCTATAAATATTAACCAAGTCTTTAAGATAATTGGTAAAAGAACCAGAGGGAGAATGAGGAGAATTTTTTTTACGTAGCGGGTTGTGTTCTTGAATGCACTGCCTGAAAGGGTGGTGGAAACAGATTCAATAGCAACTTTCAAAAGGGAATTGGATAAATACTTGAAAAGGAAAAATTTACAGGACTATGGGGAAAGAGCGGGACTAATTAGATAGCTCTTTCAAAGAGCTATCACAGGTACAATGGGCTGAATGGCCTGATTCTATGATTAACCTATTTTCTTGCTCATTTCCTTGAAGCTTATATGGGGGTAAGTTTACAATTTAATGCTCCTGGCCAGCAGTTTATGAGGCTTAGCTCCAATTAATTTTTTTTTGGGAGGCCTTAATGAACCTAGTGTCCAACATATGCATAGTCTTGGAGTGCTTCATCAAGCACAGTGCTCATCAGGCACTCTTAAGGCCTCTATCTTTAGTGCTGCATAATTAGTTTCCCTCCCCTGAGTAGCACATTATTGGCCCATAGACTCCTGAGTGAAAGTGGGCCTGCGTTTGTTCAGAATCTTTTCTGAAAACCTAAGTGAAGAATCCATTTAAACATCTGCCATTTCCTGATGTTCCCCCTTTAATAGTTCTACCTTCAAAGACTAACCTAAACTTTAATATTAGTGTTTTATGGTATTGCTAAATTTTCTTTGGATCCTTTACTGCTGTTCCTTCATAAAAACATGAGACATAAGACGTAGGAGCAGAAGTAGGTCATTTGGCCCCTTGAGCCTGCTCCGCCATTCAATGAGATCATGGCTGATCTGATCTTGGCCTCAACTCCACTTCTCTGCCCGCTCCCCATAACCCTTGATTCCCTTACCTTTCAAAAATCTGTCTATCTCCACCTTAAATATATTCAATGACTCCGCCTTCACAGCTCTTATGGGAAGAGAATTCCAAAGATTCACAACCCTCTGAGAGAAGAAATTCCTCCTCATTTCCGATTTAAATGGGTGCCCACTTATTCTGAAATTATGCCCCCTAGTTCTAGATTACCCTGTCAAGCCCCTTCAGAATCTTACATGTTTCAATAAGATCCCCTCTCATTCTTCTAAACTCCAATGAGTATAGGCCCAATCTGCTCAACCTTTCTTCATAAGACAACCCCTTCATCTCCGGAATCAACCTCGTGAACCTTCTCTGAACTGCCTCCAATGCAAATATATCCTTCCTTAAATAAGGAGACCAAAACTGTACGCAGTACTCCAGGTGTGGTCTCACCAACGTCCTGTACAGTTGTAATAGGACTTTCCTACTTTTATACACCATTCCCTTTGCAATAAAGGCCAGCACTCCATTTGCCTTCCTAATTACTTGCTGTAACTGCATGCTAACTTTTTGTGATTCATGTACAAGGACCCCCAGATCCCTCTGTACCTCAGCATTTTGTAATTTCTCCCCATTTAAATAATAATTTGCTTTTTTATTTTTCCTACCAAAGTGGATAACCTTGCATTTTCCCACATTAAACTCTACCTGCCAGATTTTTGCCCACTCACTTAGCCTATCTATTTCCCTTTGGAGATTCTTTGCGTCCGCCACACAGTTTGCTTTCCCACCTATCTTTGTATCAGCAGCAAATTTGACTACATTACATTCGGTGCCTTCATCCAAGTCATTAATATAGATTGTAAATGGTTGAGGCCCCAGCACTGATCCCTGCGGCACCCCACGAGTTACAGTTCCTTTTTCTCCCCTGCTGTTAACATGTTAATAGAGTTGCCTACTGACAAAGCCTGTGTCTCTAGAGTGTTACCCTGGCAGTCACCCAACTAGAAACTGCTGGATGTACATAGAGATTAAAACAACAATCTCTAACAATGAAGGTTTAAAAAAAATCCTTTGTGATGGACTTAAAGGGGAGATGAGAGAACTTTCTATTGAAGATGCTCCCCATAGACCAGGCCAACATATTGGTGCCGAAATTGCTTACTTTGTTATGGTGTTTCTGGGGTGGGATCTGTTTCTGCTCGGTTTCTGCCCTGTAATAGTAGGAGCATCCTTTCCGATCAGGCCTCTCTACGATCCACCTCCTGATTTTGCAGGTAACGATTTTAAATAAATTAAAGGGTTTGTCTTTGGTGTGTCAAAATCCTGGAAATTATACTCTCTGTACCGGATGTAAGTTGGAATGGTATGAATGAAGTGTACCTAATCAACTGAGAATTGCTTTACTTAGGAGCCTGTAGCTGACAAAACTTTCAAGAGAGATTGTTAAACCTACAGATTTTGCAAAGTGCTTTTTCTTGCCATGCACTTGGATAGGGCTGGACTTGTCTCTGCCAACCTGAGGGCCTGTAAGACCACCCACAGCAAGAGGTTCTTGGTACCAGGTATGGGATTCTCAATGAATATTCCTTTGTTTGGAATTTGAATGCAGGAGGAGGAGGAGCAGGTTAGGATGAAGGAAAGGAGAATGAGGCAGCATATGAGGAGGAAGCAACCGACAAGATATTGCCCCTCCTCCAAAGAATTTACAGGCTACACTGATCATATGAAGATCTCAGTGAGGAGCTCTGCATGAGAAGAATGCACTCCACCAAAGAAGCAATAAGGGAGCTATGCCAGCTACTACATGAAGACCTGCAGCCAAGATCATTTGCCTGGACAGCTGAGTGTCGCTGTGAAAGTGGCACCTGCTCTCCATTTTAATGCCACAGGCCAATTTCCAGCAGCCAGGAGCAATCAGTGTAATATCACCTTGGGTGCAGTCCAAACATGTATTCAGGTAACTAACACACAGTAACAGGAGAGAAGGGGAGTTCATCTAGTTTGGCATGGCAGCAGGGTGATGAAGCCATCCAGTTTTATCAAATTCCTGGGTTCTCCAACATGCAAGATGCATCAGATAGCACTCACGTAGCATTGCAAGCACCTTCAATTTTTAATCGAATGAGGAACACTCATTGAATGTCCAGCGTGTGTATGACCACATACAAAGAATCCTCCATATAAATGCCAGATTTGGTTGAAGTTACCATGATTCTTTCATCCTCAGGAATTCTGCCCTCACTGAGCTCTTCAAGGAGATCTAGTCAAATGAGTGGATGGCTTCTGGGTGATGGGTGTAAGTAACCCTTGCTGCCATGGATACTGGCCCCTCTAAGAGTTGTAAGAACAGCAGCTGAAGAGAGTTAAAATGAGGCACATGCCTCTGCCAGAGTTGTCATTAAAGGAAACATAGAGGACTTAAAGGGTCTTTTTGGTGCCTTGATAGCTCAAGAGGGGCTCTGCAATATGTTCCAGAGCATGTATCCCACACAGTTGTAGCTTACTGTGCCTGCCACAACTTTGCCATCTAAAAAGGTGTGGACATGGAAATTTGTAGGAGGTGGCCCTGGATAATTTGAAGGCAGAAGAGCATGGCGTGGAGCATCAAGGGGACTGTCATTCGGCGAACTCCTCAGTGACTGCTCCAAGGGCCATCAGAACTCAACTTTTGCCGACATGATAACTGACTGCACTTCAGAGGTAATTCATTGGCTGTGGTACTTTGTGATGTTCTGAGTACATGAAAGGGGCTATATGAATGCAAATTGTTTTATAAACAAAAAAGAGAACACATCTTTGATAAACAGTCATCTTTGTCACCACTGTCATTACTCCTCTCACTGACCTTCATATAAATTACAAATCCTTCAAATCAGAAGTCATCCTAGAACATCACATCATTTCAAACCCTTCGGCCCTACTTGAACATACCAGCTTTATAACCGCTAAAAATAACTGAGCATGAGGTAAGTACACCCTGGCCTAGAAACTCATTGACGCCACTTTTGGGGCGCTAAAGTGGGGCGTCCGCTAAAGTTTGCGGCCGCTGCCAAATCTATGCCACTTCTCCGATATTCATTAGCTTCGCCCTACTAGTTCGGGCGAGTGCTAAAACTGCTGCTGGACGCCTCTCTTTGGGCGCTAAGCCGGAGGTGGTGATCGAAAGCGCCGAGGCCGGGCGCAGCGCAGGTGCGGCCATCTCGTGATTGACAGCAGACACCCTGGCGCCGGCCAGCTCTTAAGGGGGAAGGGTCGACTGTGTCTGCTGCCACGCCCTGGATAGTGGAGCCCTCCAGCTAGGCCTGAACACTGCTGCTGGACCCAAATAGCGCCTGAAGACATGGAGAAGGCCCGTGAACGTGCGCAGCGCTTCTCAGAGTGTGATCTGAGTGTGCTGCTTGCTGCTGTGGAGAAGAGGCACCATGTTTTGTACCCGGACAATGGCAAGAAGGCGACGGTCCGCGTCTACAGGAGAGCCTGGAGGCATGTCGCCAGCAAGCTGTCAGCCAACAGCGACGTCCCCAGGACCGGTGCCCAATGCCGCAAAAAGTTAAATGACCTCACACGCATTGTCAGGGTGAGTACCCTTTCCAATGACCTCCTCATCCTTGCATGTGCACCTCACATTATGGGCAAAGGGACCTGAAAGCTCTAATGGCCAGCCTTCACCCAGCAGCTATGGGACAGGCATGAGCATCAATTGCACATTCTGCACTTAACACACTGGCCAGGCTATTCCACCATGGGAGGCATTGCACACCAGATCGTGGCGACACACTGGCCAGGCTATTCCACCATGGGAGGCATTGCACACCAGATCATGGCGACACACTGGCCAGGCTATTCCACCATGGGAGGCATTGCACACCAGATCATGGCGACACACTGGCCAGGCTATTCCACCATGGGAGGCATTGCACACCAGATCATGGCGACACACTGGCCAGGCTATTCCACCATGGGACGCAGTGCACACCAGATCATGGCGACACACTGGCCAGGCCATTCCACCATGGGACGCAGTGCACACCAGATCATGGCGACACACTGGCCAGGCTATTCCACCATGGGAGGCAGTGCACACAAGATCACGGCGACACACTGTACTTAGAGGCCGTCCTTTCTCTTGCAGGCCAAGCTGGCGAATAATCGCAAGAGCCGGACTGCGACCGGGGGAGGCCGACCCCATATCCAGCCACTCACCGACCTGCAACATCGCGTGGAGTGCCTCATGGGTGGCCGGGTGATGGGGCCCGTTGCATGTGGAGGTGCCGACCCTGTTCTGGGCAGCAATGGTAAGGACATTACCTTTTGCACCTCTCTCGTCCCACTTGCGCATCAGATCTACATCCTTTGCCACTGTCCGACCAATGCGCTGAATGCCACCACTCATGCATCCCGCACTGACGCCCTCTCCTCACTCTAAAGCTACTCTTGTGCCTTCCTGCTTTCAGATGGTCAAGAGGAGGTCCCTCAACTTGCCAGTGACAGACCCTCCGAGGAGGAGCAGGAGGAGAAGAGGAAGGCGGCCCATCAGGGGAACCCTCAGCCGCGGCCACCCAAGCCAATGTAGGGGACACGTCTTCCCTGGAGGGCAGCGTGGCGGAAGTGTCGAAGGGGAGGGGAGCTCCTGGGACCTGCGTGCTGCAGAAAGGCGGGAGGGGGGTGGAAGCTCGGCGGCCTTCTCCCCAGAGGGGCGATGCGTCGGAGGGGAGTCCAATTGCTGGGCCCAGCGGCCTCCAGCAACGCAGGAAGGGTCGGCCAGCTCGGCGGCCTTCTCCCCAGAGGGAGAGTCTGGCCTCCAGTCAGGAGATGCTCTTCGCTGAGGAGATGGAATGCCTCGAAGACTTGTCCGCGGACTCGGAGCACCGGCACACGGAGCTCATGGCGGCAGTGGCACGGTTGCCTGAGTCCATCGATTCCCTCTCTTGGAGTGTGGCCGAGTTCGGGCCCTTAGAGGCCACCAGTCGGGCGGAATACCGGGCAGATCTGTCAGCGACTGGCCAGGTGATCAGTGGTGCCGTCCAGTCACTGGCTGCTCTGCTGCGGTCAGTGAGCAGGTCAACATGGGCACTCACTGTTGCCACACCCGCTGTGTCAGCCAGGCATCGCCAGGGCACCCGGCGCGCTGCAGCAGCACAGCGGTCTGTCCCTCGGCAGATTGGTGCGCATGCTGCAGTGCTGGCCCGGGCGAGTGCCAGTGTCTCAGGCGACCAGCGAGCACCTGCCATCCGCCAGCTTGCCGCCATTCCTCCAGCCGCCACTGCCACTCCCCCAGTGGAGCTGCCAGGAGCTGCTGCAGCGACTGATGCTGGCCAGCCACAGCTGCAGCAATCAACAGCCGCCCGCTCGACGGCCAGACCTCGACTAGGCCGACCCCCAAGGGCATCTGCCGTCACGACATGTGCCCCTCAGGAGCCTGCCCCCAGCCTTGCAGCAGCCAATGGCCTTACTTTGAGGCGGAGCAGCAGGGCGGGCAGGGGCCACCCAAAGATGGCCAAGGCATCGCCCTAGCGGGCCAAAAAGTCGAATGTGTGGCCATTTGTGTTTGTTTCTTGAGGCCGAGAATTGGATGTTTGTTTTTTGAAGGCCGATGATGTGATGTTTGTTTTTGACGAAGGCCGAGAATGACGGCCATTTTAGTTGCCCTCTTTTGTTAATCCTCTCCAGGTTGTGGGAGCGAGTAATGTGTTTGAGTGTTTTTTGGGGGTTTCGTCTGTTTTTGGTTTTCATGTGGGAAGGGCCCAGAGTTTGTACAATAAAGCATTTTATTTATTCACATTGTCCATGTTTGATCTTTGAAGTGTTTGTTGCCTTAACCGGCTGAGGGCTTGCGGAGCGGCTGCAATCATGTTCTATCATTGGCACAAGCCATTCCCTGACAGGGGGCCTAGAAGTGACGTTCAATAAGCCACCGACGGGCGGCCCTTGGACCTTGTGCGTCCCTCCTGGGCTGGTACTCCTCGTCCTCGTCGTCCTCATGCTCCTCCTCCTGAGGTGGTGGTCCAATGTGAGGTGGCAGTGCCTGAGTCCTGCGGATAGCCAGGTTGTGCAGCATGCAGCAAACGACGACGAATTGGGAGACTCGATCCTGCGAATACCGGAGGGCTCCCCCGGAGCGATCGAGACAGCGGAACCGTTGCTTGAGCACGCCGATTGTTTGTTCTATGAGGTTCCTCATCGCTTGATGGCTCTCGTTGTATGCCTCTTCAGCAGGGGTCGTGGGCGCGCGGAGCGGGGTCATGAGCCAGGTACACAAAGGATAGCCTTTGTCCCCGATAAGCCATCCTCTTGGGGGAGGCTGTGCCTGGAACATGTCAGCCACAGTTGTCTGTCGCAGGATAAAGGCATCGTGGCTGCTGCCTGGAAAGCGGGCATTGACAGCTAGGATGCGCTGCCTGTGGTCACACACCAGCTGTACATTGAGGGAATGGTAGCCCTTCCGGTTGCGGTACTCCTCGGCATGCTCAAGAGGTGCCCTCAAAGCCACATGCGTGCAGTCAATGGCGCCCTGCACCATGGGGAAGCCCGCTATTCTTGCAAACCCCACTGCACGCTGCTGCTGCTTGTCCAGGGTCATGGGGAAGGAGATGAATTGATGTCTCCTTCTGAAAAGGGCTTCGGTCACCTGGCGGATGCAGCAATGCGCGGCGAACTGGGAGATGTTAGCGATGTCCCCAGTAGCGGATTGGAAGGAGCCGGAGGCATAGAAGTTGAGAGCCACCGTCACCTTCACTGCCACCGGCAGAGACGTCCTGCGCATCAGCTGTGGCTGCAGATCTCTCTGAAGCAGCCGGCAGATGTCTGCAACCACCTCCCTTCGGAATCGCAGCCTCCTAACACACATCGCGGCAGACATGGTCAGATAGGAGGTCTGCTGGCGGTATACCCTGCGTGGGTAAGGCCTCAGTTGGCGACGCCTGTTGCCCCCTCTGCGTCTAGCCAGGGCTGCCACTCTCTCACGGCGTCTGTAAGCCCTTCTGGCATAAGGCTGAAATTCAGCGTTGCCACCCAATGCAGCCCCCATTATATGCTGGCAAACACTGAGCTCTGAATGAAGGCAAAGATAATTGGTAAGCTCTGGCCTGAGCCAAAAATACCTGTCCAAGTGTTGGTCCAAACCAGTAAACTCTCCTCCTTGGTCTCTGTCCAAAAAACCGTTGCACAAGAGTGAATGCTGCAAAATGGCTGGCCTTTATACTGCTGGGTAAGTGCCCTTTAATTAGCGCTCCCCGCGGCCCGGCTGGCCTGTGTACCGTTCCACTTCACAGTCGCTCGGGCCGCCCGGCGCACAATGGGCCGGCGCGAGTGAAGTTCCGGTTTGGGGCGCACAAAGGGCGTTGCACTATTAAATGACGTCATGATCTGCGCGCGCAGCAGGGCGCGCGCTAAGACTTGTCCTGAAGTTGGGGAGAGGCGCAGATCGCGCTGCGCCCGGGCGATAAGCGCCTAGCGCTCGAGATCTACTCCTCCTGAGGCGCTAACGGCTGGCGCGCCCAACTGAATTTCTAGGCCCCTCTGTCTTATTACAAGCAGTTCAAAAGTGAACATAAGCCATCCTCCGACCTGCGACCGTGCTTCCTCTGGGTGTTTAAACGTGCCTTTCTTTCTCCTTTTCTCAGAGGTGCAACTTGAAGGACTGTATCGTGAGAGGTGATTATCTGCTCCTGTGGTACCAAGGCGCATGGCACTGAAGTGACTCTCATCTCAAGCCAGCTTGCCCCTGGGTGGAAGCAGCTGCTGGCAGTATCTCTGGACCTTGTACCTGGGCAGTCTGCTGTCACATGCATGTTGCTCCCTGGAGATGGTCGGATGCGTGGCATGTATTGCTGTCCTGAGAAACGGCCGCTTCCTGCAGGTTTACTCCTGCTATCTCTATTTTTACTGGGCTCTGGATCTCTTGTGTCTATTGATCATCAGGCTAGCTAATACAATGGCAGCTTTGAGATCCTGAAAACCCTGAGAAGATCCACACATACCAGCAAATGTAAAAAAAATGCTGAACCATATAGTTAGCTGAACAATTCCCCATTGATGTCTAGAAAGGATGGATGTTTATTTGTCCAGTAGTATCATTTTATTACCACTTGCGATGGTGATGCCTCCAAAGATGTTGGCAACACTCACCTATTTATGTGGACTTGATCACCTCATTTTCCTTGACTTGTCACTACCTCATTAATCTTGAGGCGCAACCCTCATAAACCTTAGTCTCACTGCAATGGAAATTAAGCATATTTGTGTAAGGTTTAGTTTGGTAGTGGCCCTTTTTAAATTAAATCATAATACTAAAGGAGTTTTAAAAAAACCCCAGCTACATTCAACCTCCATCAGACGCACCACTCTCCCAATAAATTTTGTAGCTTCATGTTTCCTTTGCCATCTGCAACAGAAAGAATGGCCAGACAACTTTGGCCCTGAGAACAACGTAACTGAGCAATATTAAGCATTGTAAGTGTTGTGGATTACTACCAACATATAAAGCTTTATTTGTTTAAAAAGTGTCTCCCTCTACTAATTTCAGACAGAACCACTTGTGAAGTTTCATCTATTACTCTCTGGATTCTCTGCCTTTTTTCAGGCCTCACAGATGTTCTTAGAATAGAAAACAATAGATCTGCCCCAAACCACTGTAGGGCTTTACACTGTGCAACAGCACAGAGCTTCCTGCCAGCGAAATAGGAGGCTTCAAATCAGAGGTGTTCCTAATGTCAGGTGCTCCATGAATATTATATTTTAGGCACCGACCGCTTTCCAATGGGTGGGGGGGTGTATCGTGCTCTGCCGTCTTTCTGCTCAGGACTTCACTTGCGTGGAAAATGCATCACCCAGTATGATAGATTTTCGTTTAAAAGAAAGCTGATTAGTTAATCACATGACATGGCTCAAAAAGGTGTTAATATCTGTAATAAAACATCAGACCTAGATTCTGTGAATATTTGCTATCCTACTGAGAAAATGGTCCAGAATTCTTATTGGAATGGGGAGTGAAAAACTCCCGAGGTAAAATGATCACAATTGTTTGGGACTGGTTGAAGTCATTCCTTTGGGGGTCCGAAGGTGTTCTTGGATTTGGACAAAAAAGAGCAGTTCTTCAAACATGTGCAGATAGACCTTGTAGTGTATGTATCCGTCTACCTTTAAGAAAACCATTGTATGTAACCGCTCACCTTTAAGAGAACTATTTTAGGTGTGGCACTACTTTGTTGGCTTCTGTATACTGTACTACCGACGGTGACCACACCGGTATATAAGTGCTGTGTCAGGAGTTATTGGGCAGATTCGCCCTGACCTTCGAATAGTAAAGTCCTGTTTTAAGTTACTCTTGGAGTCTGTGTATTAATTAACTAAACAACCCACAGACTTTACAGTGGCGATGAGTCCGATCGTACCCTACGGCAACAATACTTCCGAAGCAGTTAACGAGCGTCGAGAAGAGGCAACCGCCCTCGTCATTCTGCTGGGAGAAAACTCGAGTCTGCAGAGCTGGAAAGGAGGAAGAATTCAGAGACAAAGACTTCCATCAGCAACAGGCACTGACTGTCCCTTCTGCCACGGTGAGGAGTGAGCCGATCAGCACGAGAAGCAAGCCGGCCACGGTGACTGTGAGTAAGGGAAAAGTAAAAAGAATAACCGGAGGATAAGGGCGGTGCACTCGACCATGGTCGAGGGGGAAAGGAGCCGGACAGAAGTCAGGCCCAGAGGCGCTGAGACTGGGGCAGCGTGGAGCAAGGAAGCCGCGGTACAGACAGGCTGGGGACGCAACGGCGTCGTGAGACAGCTAGACCGCGACCGGCGAAAAAGGCCGGGCAGCGACCGAAGCCACGAAGCGCTGCGACTGGGAGCGTAGGCGCGGGAAGATATAAAAACTCAGCCGCAGCCGGGGAGGGAAGCACCGGACTGTGAGAGGGCTGGGAGGCGCGATTGGGAGCCGAGCGAGCGGAAGAGGCAGAGCCGACCAAGGGAGACTGAGCGAGAGCCAGTCCAGCGGCTGAAACTGTTCGCCGTCAACGGGGTGTACCCAGCGCCGGTTGCCCTGCCGAGAAAAGGGAAAGCACTGAAGCCGACGCGCAGGCTGTGAACCTGAAAGCCAGCGGCCGTCGCCCATGGGGAAAGTGTACCCCTCCCGCCAGGGGAAGAAACGCGGGAAGCCGCCATTAGGCGGAGAAGAAGACAGAAGCGGGGAACCGCCATTGAAGTGGGCGGGGAGAGAAGATAAGCGCGGGAAACCGCCATTTTCGCGGGAACCGCCATCTTGAAGAAAAAAAAAGAAAATTTAAAGAAATAATCCGTGGTGTTATCAGGAAGAGAGGAAGATGCCTAAGCGTGGTAACATCAACGATTTTAATTCCGAGGTAGAAGACTGGGCCACGTATGTGGAACGCATTGAGATCTATGGTGAGGCCAATAAAATAGAAGAAGATGACAAAGCTATAACCTTGCTAAACTCGATGGGCGCGAAGACATACGGGCTCTTGAAGCATCTACTAGCACCAGCTAAACCGACGGATCAGACTTTCGATGATATTGTGGCTGTTCTGAAGGATCACTTGAACCCCACACCGTTGATGTTGGCGGAACGATTCAAATTCTATGCGAGAACGCAACGGAAAGACGAAAGCAACGCAGAATACTTGGTCGAACTGCGTAGACTAGCGAAATACTGCCAGTTTGGAGGGAATCTGACAGAGGCATTGCGAGACAAGTTCGTGTGCGGATTGGCAAAGGAAGGAACGCAAAAGCGACTACTCGAAGAGAACGACCTTACACTTGACAGGGCTGTCTTTTTGCAGCATCGCACGAAGCCGCAGCAAAGGGAACTACGGAAATGCAGCTAAAGACAGCGGCACTCAGTGTGGATCAAATTACCTCGACAACAACAAAATGCTATCGTTGTGGGAAGACAACACACGACCAGAACCAATGCTGGTTTAAGAACCAGGAATGTAGGAAATGTGGCAAACTGGGTCACATAGCTAAGGTATGCCGGTCAGGGAAGAAGACCAACAACCAAAGGACCAACAGCCAAAGGAAGCCATCACAGGAAAAGTACAACAAGGTACACAAGGTGGCTGAGAAGAGTTCAGACGAACAGAATTCGGACTCAGACCCAAACGGCCAGGAGCTGGGTAGTCTGAGAATTCACAATGTGAGTAAGGAAGCTGACCTACAAACTATCTGGGTCATGCTAAAAATAGCTGGAGTCCAAGTGAAAATGGAGTTGGACACTGGATCAGCTCTATCAGTCATAAATCGAAGGGATTACCACCAGCTATTCTCACATATACCCTTAAGAGATACCAAGTTCGTATTGCAGACATACACGGGGCATAAAGTATACCCCATGGGAAAGATAAGAGTCAAGGTGAGAGATAGGGGTAAAGAACACCCACGAATGAACTTATACGTACTACATGAGGGAGGACCACCACTCCTAGGACGGGAGTGGATCAAGAAAATAGACATGGAATGGCACTATCTAAAAGCCATAACGAGTGAGGACTCGGTGCAGACAATCAGCTCAGATTCTGAATCGGATGACGATAAGACCAACCCAAATGTGAAAGACAAGGCTAAAATGGACTTGCCGACTAAGGTTGGAAAAACGAAGGCATGCAGAAAGGCTTATGCTTCAGAGAAGAACAAAGTTTCAGAACAGATCTCCACCGAACAACGACAACATAGTTTGACAGAGAATTCTGAGTCTGTTCAGTTTAAGGACATATCCATGACGGAAGAACACCGAGCTCGGACTCAACTTTATTTCAAATCACGACAACAAGTAGAACAATTGAGTTACCGTCTCGTACAAGAGATGAAAACAATGAAAAAGTTCTATGACACCGAATGGGAGAATCTGGAAAGACAACAGAAGCAGCTAGCTCAAGCAGAGAGCGACCATAGAGCCATCGTGACCAATCACCGATCACATCTCCCTTATGATGTTCAGGAGTTAGAATATTTGCAGAAAGAAGCAAATGAAGAGGAATCTTCAGGAAGCCAGGATTTTATTCCAGTTCTTCTCTATGACTCCTTACAAGCAGAGTTTGAGAAGTTGAAGGAACAGTATGAACAGGCCCAGGCTACAATCCTGGAGGGGGTTAACTCGGCAACCTCCGAAAAGCTAGTTTCAGTGGAAGCATATGAGCAACTAAAGGTTGAACATGAACAAGAAGTCCAAGGGCTGCAGGAAATTCTTAATGAGCTCAAGGCCAAGACAGACTCATCGGTAGAAGTTCCATCCATAGATGAGAAATTAGAGGTGAAAGACATGGCAGAACATGAAAGACAAGATGTCCAAGAACTCATAAAAATATTGAAGGAAACCCAAGACAAATATGAGGCGGCAATGACCGAGGTTCAACAACTTGAAGAACAGATTCAACTGGGAATCCTTTCAGTGGAAGAAAAGGAAACTGTAAGAAACACAGAGACTGTAAGAATGGCCCCTGAACATGAGCTAGAGAGCATCAAGGCGCAACTTCTCCGAGCGCTGAAAGCCAAAGTACAAGAGGAAAAGAAGGTGAAAGCATTGGAGGGAAAGGTGGATGAAATGGAGAAGACTCTGATCCACAGTGATCCCGTGGAAGAGTTAACGGTCAGCCAACTCCTTCATATGCTGAGGGACAAGACTCTGCAATGGGAACAATCTGAACACGAGCTTCAATCTTCAAAGGGAAGGAGTTCGGAGCTCTCAAAAGTTATGGAAATAGCTGAGGTTGCAACACAGATTTTACGGGGCTGCCGAAAGTACGCTGAATCATGTCAATGTGAACTACAGAATGTGGAAACAGCTGCTCCAGTAGAAGGATTGAATAGCCCGATCAATCAATCCCCGATGGAAGGGGAAGTATTGGAATCACAAATGAGGTCATTAGTGAAGGATTGGCAGGAAACCCAGGAAGAGCGGGATGAATATGAACGCATGAAGAAGTCTCTTCAGGAAAGATGTCTAGGGAGGGAA
The DNA here is from genome assembly GCF_052327205.1 of Somniosus microcephalus. NCBI lineage: Eukaryota > Metazoa > Chordata > Chondrichthyes > Squaliformes > Somniosidae > Somniosus > Somniosus microcephalus. The sequence goes on along the minus strand of NC_140996.1, from coordinate 175,092,951 downwards.
CAACAGTCGGCTAACGTCCAGTTGGGTAAGGAAGAAGTAGCAGGCCCTCTCGTTAGACTAGTTCAGGACGACACCGAATATTACCATGACCTGTTGAGTGACACGGAATATTACGAGGACTTGGTCTGCCCAGCTTGTGATGAAAACTCCCAAAGTGCAGAAATCAGGATGAAGCACTTAAAGTCTAAGGAACATAGGGAGATGGTGGCGCTACAGCTGGCAGCTGATAAGGGAGCCCCGAGAGTCTCCAAGAAGCAGAAAAGAAAAAGACGAAGCAGAAAGTGATAACCATCTAAATCATTATCACTTCTACCAGATCATGTACGTGGGCCCTACGAAGGGAGCCAAATCAGTTGGCAAGTAGGAAAAATTACCAAGGCAGTCCAGCTGTTTGTAAAAGTCAGCACTGCTGGTTCAGCAGGACGGAAGTTCAAGCTGTTAAGTCAAGGGAAAGACTATTGGATGAGTCACGCTAGCAATGTGAACCGGCTACACCACAGAGATGTTGTTCGGACCGAGTCAAGACCAGAGACTGAAGCTGTGAACTGTTCCCTCAGAGACTGAATCTGTAAACTGTTCCCGCATAGATTATACCTGTGAATTGTTTTACATGAAGTTGAATATATGTTATGTTTAATGGGGGACTAAGTATGTTGTAAGCTAAAAAGGGAGGATTGTAGTGTATGTATCCGTCTACCTTTAAGAAAACCATTGTATGTAACCGCTCACCTTTAAGAGAACTATTTTAGGTGTGGCACTACTTTGTTGGCTTCTGTATACTGTAATACCGACGGTGACCACACCGGTATATAAGTGCTGTGTCAGGAGTTATTGGGCAGATTCGCCCTGACCTTCGAATAGTAAAGTCCTGTTTTAAGTTACTCTTGGAGTCTGTGTATTAATTAACTAAACAACCCACAGACTTTACAGACCTCACCCGTTTTATATGCATCTGTCCTTGCCTCAACATCCACACAGACGATCAGTGGAAAAAAAACCTTGCAAACTAGATGGCGAAGCATCTTGCCCAGAATAAAATGGATGCATCCACTGGAAGTAGCGATATCAGAGCTCCTGAATCTTCTGTTTACATTACAGTGCTAGAAGTGGTTCTGTAATGTGGCGAGGCTCCTGGTGCTCTGAATTCACCCCATTTACACAGAAGCAACTGCAGTTTGCCAAAAATGACAATTGCGACCTTGAGTTTCCCATCAAAGTTGTTAACGGAGCAGGTCGATACAGACCAGGAATCTGGAAACTATGGAGGGAATTTTTACTTCCTGACGTGGTGGGGGCAGTAGCCGGGGGTGGGGGGGGGGGGGAGATTTAACTCCACAGCGTACGTCTTCTGTCAGTGACAGGTTCCCCGCCCAGAAGTCAGCCTGATTGACAGGCTTGGCTCTGGTCTGCCGGGGAGCACTCCGGAGGAGACCACAGAACCTGGTAGGTCCGATCCCTGACCCCGAGGGGGAGGGGGGGCTCGATCCCTGACCCCGAGGGGGAGGGGGGGCTCGATCCCCGACCCCGAGGGGGAGGGAGGGCTCGATCCCCGACCCCGAGGGGGAGGGGGGGCTCGATCCTCGACACCGAGGAGGGGGGCTCGATCCCTGACCCCGAGAGGGAGGGGGGGCTCGATCCCCGACCCGAGGGGGAGGGGGGGCTCGATCCCCGACCCCAGGGGGGGGGCTCGATCCCCGACCCTGAGGGGGGGCTCGATCCCCGACCCTGAGGGGGAGGGGGGGCTCGATCCTCAACCCCGAGGGGGAGGGGGGCTCGATCCCCGAACCCAAGGGGGAGGGGGGGCTCGATCCCCGACCCCGAGGGGGGGGGGCTCGATCCTCGACCCCGAGGAGGGGGGCTCGATCCCTGACCCTGAGGGGGAGGGGGGTCTTGATCCCTGACCCGAGGGGGAGGGGGGGCTCGATCCCCGACCCCGAGGGGGGGGGCTCGATCCCCGACCCTGAGTGGGGGCTCGATCCCCGACCCTGAGGGGGGGCTCGATCCCTGACCCTGAGGGGGAGGGTGGCTCAATCCCTGACACCAGAGGAGGTCTGATCCCAAGAGGGGTCCGATCCCTGACCCCGGGGGGGGTCTGATCCTGGGGGGGGGGGGAGCGGTTTGTATGGAGAGGGTCTTCTGGTGAGGGAGCTTGGAGTGCCAGGAGGAAGCACTCCTGCTCCTCGTGGCCCACAAGGAGTGCACCCCAAGGCTGTTCCCGCCTTGTTGCAGCTGCCGGGTTTCCCGAGGCTCCTCCTGGGAGCGGATTGGTTGCCCGGCCTTCGTTCCGCCTCAGTAAAACCCGGAAGTCAGTGGGTTGGAGCCGGCTTCCCGACATACTTTGTTTTTTTTTGCCCATTTAACCACTGCCCCCCACCTGTACCCACTCCCACCCACTCACCCATGTTAAAATTTCCCCTCCTTCCCATATTGCTGGCCCAGAAGGCCAGACCAAATGTATAAATGTGCCCCCAAAGCACATTGGCCCAGAAATTCGTGTCGGGGGCTTCCCGCGGGTGCAAGCCCCTGACCTACACTTACCTAGTGCGCCGGCATTGAAGCCTGGGCCTGCGTGGATTTCCTGTCTGTGGCCCGGTTCAGCTCCCGGCGCGCTGTGCTTGCGTGACCCAACGGCGTAGTTAGTGCGATGAGCCGGCTGGGATCACGTGAGCACTGGGCAACCAATCAGAGGATGCAAAAGTTCATTCATGAGTTTGACAGTAAAACTGTCAAACTCATGAAAACTCCGGGCGCCCAAAACAGTACTTAAACTTGAAATAAAATTTTAAAAAACATCACACTATTTAAATGAACTATAAATAACTTTAAATAACTATTTTAAACAATAATTTAAATTTTTGAAAAAAATAATTTTATAAAAAATCGGGGCTAAAAATACACTTACCTTACTGTAAAGTCTTTAAAAATATTAAACCTGTGGAAAAAAAATTCTAATTTGAATTAATAGACCACTTACCTTTTAAAATTAAGTCCTTACGTCTGCTTTTTTAAAGTGTAAAAAGTGGAGGCCTTCACGCATGGGCAAACCTGGAAAAAAAAAGGAAGTTCAACGTGCACGCGCAGACTCCTGCGCGCACGCGTTCGACCTCTGAACCCCTTGGTTCAGAGGAGCGGAAAGGTGGGTTTCCCGCGCATGCGCTGTGCATGCAGAAAACCGGCAATTCCATCGGTCCCACGCGTGAGTACACGGTGCTTACTCGCGCATTGGGACACTCATTTCTGGGCCATTATTTCTTTACTAACAGGATGTAGTATGGAAACTACAGCAGAGCGTCATCTGTCAAGCACCTCTCCAACCTGACCACTGCATTAATTGGACCACTTTTTGAAAGTCACATTCGAAAAACGAGTTAATGTTATTGGAAATTTTGTCCCATTAATTTGACCACCCTGCTATTCAGGAAGTCAACTGCTTATTTTCACCTCGCACTCCATTTTTGTCCACCAAGTTGATTGCCTGTCGCATTTGCCACCTTGATTGATGTGCAGGCTCCTATTGTTTCACAGCTGCACTGACATCAACTCATGGATTGCTTGTTTATTTTAAACAATCCATCAGTTAAACAATCCATCTATTAAATAATCAATCACTGTCCTTATGACCTCTGCTATAAACAATGCCAAGAATTTGATACAATGCATTTTAACATTTGAACATTTCATTTAAATCCACAAAACAGTAGAATTGTTTGAACTTAATGGAGTTAAAATGCTAAAGAGTGGAGATGATAAAAGTCGAAGACAATTAGTCAAAGGATTTAACATCACTGTTCAGGCTACAATGAAATGCAAAGCCAAGTACATGTCACCTCATGAGAAGTGAATATAACTTGGAGGTTCAATGTCTGTGTGTGTCCTCAAACTTCAATGACAATGACAAGCTGTGCTGTCAATGGTTTTAATGATCATGTGGGATCAGTTTGCCAGTCAATGGGTGCGCAGTTCAGATGAAGGCTAGGATGTTCAGAGTTGATTGGGGGGGAGACCTTAATGTCTCCAATGGCTGGCTATCGGACTCAAAAGAGATGACATAATATTGTGTTTTATAGTGTGTGTGTGGTGATAATGTGATGCTACTGTTATCAAAACTTAAAATGAGAAAACTTCCTGATATCCTCATTGAATACTCACTGAAGAATTGTTGTCATATGAACAAATCCATCTCTTAATCCACATGTTGCCAGATAAGACTATATATGGCAGTGAAGTGATGTGATTATAAGAAAAATCTGAAGATCACATTATCATTTCTCTAACCTGTTTGGGGATTTTGATACCACAATCTGAATGCAATGTATGATTCCTAAGGGTAAATTATCAGTGGTGTATAAGGAGGCATGAATTTAGAATCTGGCCTTCATTGCACAGTACTGTGTACAATAACACTGAATGTGCAAAACACCCAATGAAAACCCAGGAAAGCTGTCCTGTTTCTTGACAAGTGGCAAGCACATTCTGGTCTCCCATGTGAGGCTGGTCTTCTTTCCTGCTGTGCTTCGATGATCCACGCTATCAATGTGAACTAGTGGAAATGCCTGCTACATCAAGCACACAGTAAGATGGATGAAAAGATCTGTGTTAATGAAGTGGCAAAGTACACTGGTATTTTGGATGCCAACCACAGGCTTTCTGATTCTCTAAGAGTGGTAAAGCCCAGCACAGTGCAGATGAACTGTGCCAGGGTTGGCTTTGGTATTGTGGCCCTGCAGAGAAACATTATGATGTTATTCTGGCTGAATTGCAGCATGTTTTGATATAGGCTGAAGATTCCACAATGATTACACAGGCATTTGTATCTAAGTTTGCTGATGATACAAAGCTAGGTGGGAAAGTAAGCTGTGAAGAGGACACAAAGATCATGCAAAGGGATATAGACAGGGTAAGTGAGTGGGCAATAAGGTGGCAGATGGAATATAATGTGGGGAAATGTGAGGTTATTTACTTTGGTAGGAAGAATAGAAAAACAGACTATTTTTAAAATGGTGAGAAATGATTAAATGTTGGTGATCAGAGAGATTTAGGTGTCCTCAAACAGGAAACACAGAGAGATAGCAAAATAACAACAGAAAATGCTGGAAAAACTCAGCAGGCCAGGCAACATCCATGGAGAGAAATTAGAGTCGACGTTTCGGGTCTAACCCTTTTTCAAAACTGGAAAGGAAATGAAATAGATCGAAAGGCAGGGCTGCGAGAGAATAAAAGAAGTGAAGAGACATTAATAGGTATTCAAAACGAGACGAGATGGTGATAGGACTAGTGGAGACAAAAGACGGCTCTAGATTAGGTGTGAAATGCGCTGGCAGAATGAGAGACAGCTGCCATGTGGGAGAGAGAAAAAAAAAGTGGGGGGGAGGGAAATACCAAAACAAAGGGGTGGATAAAAAATATAAGTAAAAATGTAATAGGGGCCGAGGTTATGATCTGAAATTGTTGAACTCGATATTGAATCCGGAAGGCTGTAAAGTGCCTAATCGGAAGATGAGGTGCTGTTCCTCAAGTTTACGTTGAGCTTCCGTGGAACAATGCACGAGGCCAAGGACAGTGAGGTCCGAGTGGGAATGGGGCGGTGAATTAAAATGACAGGCGACCGGAAGTTCGGGGTCACCCTTACAGACTGAACGGAGGTGTTCCGCAAAGCGGTCACCCAATCTGCGTTTGGTCTCCCCAATGTAGAGGAGACCGCATCGTGAGCAGCGAATACAGTATACTAGATTGCAAGAAGAACAAGTAAATCGCTGTTTCACCTGGAAGGGGTGTTTGGGGCCCTGGACAGTGGGAAGGGGGGAGGTATAGGGGCAGGTGTTACATCTCCTGCGCTTGCACGGGAAGGTGCCAGGCGAAAGAGAAGGGGTGCTGGGGGTGATAGAGGAGTGGACACATCTTCCCCTCCCCTTTCAGCATTCCGTAGGTGTAATGTATATACCTTTAAGGAGGGAACTATTTTTTACAGCTCATGTATACTGCAGTACCAGCAGTGACCACACCTGTATATAACACTGAGTAGTAATCTGTACAGTTCAGTTGCAGCTTGAGCCACGTTGCGTAAACACCTGTTGTACCATTTCTGCTGCAGTCTGTATCTTATTATACCCAGACGTAACAGTAGGGACCGTTCCCTCCGAGACACCCTAGTCCACTCCTCTATCACCCCCAGCACCCCTTCCCCTTCGCCTGGCACCTTCCCGTGCAAGCGCAGGAGATGTAACACCTGCCCCTATACCTCCCCCCTTCCCACTGTCCAGGACCCCAAACACCCCTTCCAGGTGAAACAGCGATTTACTTGTACTTCTTGCAATCTAGTATACTGTATTCGCTGCTCACGATGCGGTCTCCTCTACATTGGGGAGACCAAACGCAGATTGGGTGACCGCTTTGCGGAACACCTCCGTTCAGTCCGTAAGGGTGACCCCGAACTTCCGGTCGCCTGTCATTTCAATTCACTGCCCCATTCCCACTCAGACCTCACCGTCCTTGGCCTCGTGCATTGTTCCACGGAAGCTCAACGTAAACTCGAGGAACAGCACGTCATCTTCCGAATAGGCACTTTACAGCCTTCCGGACTCAATATCGAGTTCAACAATTTCAGATCATAACCTCGGCCCCCATTACATTTTTACTTATATTTTTTATCCACCCCTTTGTTTTGGTTTTTCCCTCCCCCCCTTTCCTTTTTTATTTCTCTCTCCCACATGGCAGCTGTCTCTCATTCTGCCAGAACATTTCACACCTAATCTGAACCGTCTTTTGTCACCACTAGTCCTATCACCATCTCGTCTCGTTTTGAATACCTCTTAATGTCTCTTCACTTCTTTTGTTCTCTCCCAGCCCTGCCTTTCGATCTATTTCATTTCCTTTCCAGTTTTGAAAAAGGGTTAGACCCGAAACGTCGACTCTAATTTCTCTCCACGGATGTTGCCTGGCCTGCTGAGTTTTTCCAGCATTTTCTGTTGTTATTTCGGATCTCCAGCATCTGCAGTATTTTGCTATCGTACAGAGAGATAGCATGCAGTTACAGCAAGTAATTAGGAAGGCAAATGGCATGTTGGCCTTTATTGCAAGGGGTCTGGAGTATAAGAGTAAGGAAGTCTTACTACAATTGTACAGGGTCTTGGTGAGACCACACCGGGAGTACTGTGCACAGTTTTGGTCTCCTTATCTGAGGAAGGATATACTTGCCTTTGAGGTGGTGCAATGAAGGTTCACTGGATTGATTCCTGGGATGAGAGGGCTGTCCTATGATGAGAGATTGTGTAGAATGGGCCTATACTCTCTGGAGTTTAGTAGAATGAGAGGTGATCTCATTGAAACATACAAGATTCTGAGGGGGATTGACAGGGTAGATACTGTGAGGTTGTTTCCCCTGGCTGGAGAGTCTAGAACTAGGGGGCATAGTCTCAGGATAAGGGGTCGGCCATTTAAGACTGAGATGAGGAGGAATTTCTTCACTCAGAGGGTTGTGAATCTTTGGAATTCTCTACCACAAAGGGCTGTGGATGCTGAATCGTTGCGTATATTCAAGGCTGAGACAGATAGATTTTTGGACACTAGGGGAATCAAGGGATGTGGAGATCTGGCAGGAAAGTGGAGTTGAGGTTGAAGATCAGTCATGATCTTATTGAATGGCGGAGCAGGCGCAAGGAGCTGTATGGCCTACTCCTGCTCCTAATTCTTATGCTCTTATGTTCTTATTTACCAACATGGATGTGAATGTGCCAGCCAGTAAGTTGGTTGATGATGGCTGGCAGTAACAAGTGACAGAAATGCATTGGGGTGGTGAAACTGGTGATACCTCAGCTCCAGGTCCCGAACTTAATTTTAAAGGGTGCAAGATGCCTGTGCGTGAATTATTTTAACGTGGGGTGGCTGTTGCACACCAGCTACCACATGGGCTTGACAGAGCAAGGTCTTGGCGCAATGGCAAGGGGATCCAAGACGATTGGAGACCAGGCTCTGCTTCAACAGCCTAGCACACACACACAAACATACTCCTACTGTCCTCCTCCCTCCTTCCCGCAGGTCCTCTCTGCCTGGGTTTCGTAGGATGCACCCCTTCCACCCGCCCCTTCAACCACCGTCTGCTCCACCTGTGACAGAGACTGTAGGTCCCGCATTGGACTCATCAGTCACCTGAGAACTCATTTTTAATGTGGAAGCAAGTCATCCTCGGTTCCGAGGGGCTGCCTAAGAAGAAGAAGAAGACCTCAGCTCCTCCAGCTACTGATATTAAAGAAGATGAAGAGGATGAGAAATGATAAGAAGAAGCCAACTCCAGCACTTCTGCTCAGACTTATGCTGATGGTCTGATGAACTTTGGCCACTATCTAGAGTAGTTAGTACTTGTGAATATAATTGGCTCAAATACATAAAAATATTCTTCATAAAAGAAACCAAGGTAACAAACAATTAACTCTTAATTATCTTTTATGACATGACATTTAATATAAATTGTGAAATGTGTATGATTTTATTTTATGCAAGCTTGCTTCATTTTTTAAATAGATATGCTGTATTGTTACAGTAATCATAAATTTTACATATATTGAGGGCATTCTGGAGATCAATTGCTATCTTTTCATTTTGAGCCTGCTAAGTTCACTACAATTGACCAGTTCAATTGGTGGCAGGTTTAGAAGAGTTCCACTCCGAAGTAATTGAACTAGATTACAGTTTTCACTGCAATCTAGAAATGCTGTTGTAGTTCTCAAAAGGTGAGGCTTATGTAGTTATAAGTAAATGGCCCCACAATCCCAATGGTTATGCTGGGATCAAGTTCGATGGTGGCCTCCAACGTGGACCCCACTGGTGTTTGTGGTGTCAGTGGGAGGCACATTATTAGCATGGAACAGACACATGCAAGCGACATGCATCTCTGGCACCTGCCTGTCCCGTACCCATGAAAAGGGGATCCCATGATGAAGGGGTTACTTCCACCCCTTACAAGGCAGCAAGGAAACTCCCAGAAACAGTGGTGACATGATCCAACTGGGTCTCTTGACGTTTTCCTGGGAGTTTCGCCGGTCTCCCACCAGAGTTATGGCGGGAGAGTGGCAGAAGCCAGCAGAATTTCAGGGCCAATGTCTCCAGTGTAGCAGAACCAGATAGAATATCCCAAAGAATTCTCAAGGAAATAAATGAGGAAAGAGGCAAATATCTGGCTAATGTTTTCAGAAGCATCCTCAACATGAGGGTTGCAAAGACTGAAGAAAAGCTCACATAATCCTGACATTTAAAAAGGAATGGGAATGAGAGACAAGTTTGTCTAGTGACGGATCTAGAGAATATCATTTTACTGGGCGTTTCAATTTTCATCTGAAGAATGACATAATGGATACATTTTAGGAGTGATGTGTCAAAGCTCATGAATAAGCTTAAATCATTTGAGCTAGTAACTAAATTGGTGGATAAGTGATATCAAGTTTATATAATACACTAGGGAGGAGAAATTCAGCACCTTAGCGCCTCCAGTTAGCCCCTGGCGGAGGGCGCTAACGGGGCGCTGAAGCAGTAGCGCCGCGTTGAGGTGAATCCAGCAATGCACGGCAAATCAGGCACCCCCATAGTGCCGCCGCTACGAGTTAGCGCCGGGGACTTCAGCGCCAGGCAGATCGTGACATCAGTGAGCGTGCAACACTCACTGGGCGTCCGATCTGTGAAATTGATTATGGTCCCATGCCTTAATGCCTCGCCCTGACAGCGACAGGGAGAGGAGGCGTGAAGCAGTTGGTAGCCGGCTCCAGGGGCGCTACTTAAAGGGATCATGAGTAATGAGTCGCAGCTCTCAGGTTAGTGCTGTTTCACTGTTTCCTTGTCAGTTTGCGATTGTGCAACAGTTTAAATCAGTCATTTAAAGGTTGCTTAGTCTCCGGAGTGTTGTGCCTACTAACAATTAGTTACATTTATTGTCACAACATATCAAAGTGCTACACTTGGTTACATTAATGGGGGCTGTACTGACAGTTGACCTGGCCCTCCAGGATCTACAGCGGAGGGAGCAGAGGCAGCGAGAAAGAGTGGAACATGTGGCTAGAGGGAGGAGGAGGGCCATCAGGGCTCTCAACAGGAGGCCTTACCCGCCAAGGGTATTCCGAGAACACTTCTCCCTTCAATTAAGCGAGGAGCAGTGTGTTAGAAGGCTCCGCTTCACCAAGGAGGTGGTCACAGAACTCTGCCAACTCCTGTAACCAGGCCTCGAGCCTCAGATCAGGATGACCATGGCTCTCTCAGGAACAGGAGCGAGGGAGGAGGCAGTCACTCAATCGGCCTTCCGGAAGGCCTCGTCAGACTGTGCTTCCAATAAATTAAACCGCACATCCCCGTTGTTCACCACATCCCCATCATTCCATCCCTATCACAGGCCATTTCACAGCGCAAAGCTGAAATGAGACACACCACAAGATAATGCAAACTGAATTAATAAATTTATCAATAACACATATTTACAACAACAATATTAACTATTCACCTTTGTGCAATCCTAGTGCTTGTTGTTACTGTGCCTTTGCCTACTCGAGTGCTCCTATGAAGTGTTGGCCCAGTGGCTGCAGCACGGCTGGTGGAACGCTGCTGAGTGTCCGTGCCGGAGACTTCAGATGGCCTTGCAGGACGCCCTCGACCAGCTTTGAGCCTGTAAGGCCCGGCTATAGATTGCACCACCTCAGCATGGGCAGCAGCAGTCTGGGCTGGCTGGATGACAGGCAGCGACAAAGGCAATGGCGGAGTGGCAGTGATGGGAGCAGGAATGCTGTCATCCTGAGAGAGGACAGCGGGCTCCTGCTCGACTGACACACTGCCACGCCCCCGGAGCAGCACCTCAGCATTCCTGCCAATCTGTTGGAGCACAGATTGCTGGCCTGCTGTGACACCGTGAAAGCCCTGGTCGACTGTGGTAGACCCAGCCACAATGGCAGCAGTCAGAGCTTGAGTAGCATCAAGCTGAGACTGCATGAGAGCAGTCTGAGATTGAATGGCACCAACCATAGACTGCTTTACAGCACTAAGACGTTGCGTCGTATCCGTGTGTGCTATAATGGAAGCTGCCAGATCACCCATCACGCGCGGCATCAGGTCTGGGTCACCACGGTCTCTCTGGGAGTCTACCATCCTTTGCAGACTGGAAATGATGGGCTTCATGATGTGCGCAGAGCTCTGTGCTATGTTGGAGGTGGACTCCTCTACGATCCTTACCATTGCCGACAGGCTCTCGGGCACCCTTGCCATTGCACCTATCATCATCTCCGTGTGCATGCCCATCACCTTTCTTCTAAAGGCCTCCCCATCGAGGTCTTCATCTGAGTCCTGTGCAGCAGAACGCGCATGAGCTCACTCTCCGGGGAGCTGGCCCCCGAGCTACCCTTTTCCCCTGGCCTTGCTGCAGTCCGCTCATTCTCGGTGCATCACCCTGTGTGGATGCCGCTACTATACTAGCCTCTAAAGAATGCGTAGTGCCAGTATCTGAGCTGGTGCCTGCGGGTGAGACATGCAGTGACGCGGTGTGTTCTTCCTCCTCCTCTTCTCCCGCCTCGCTCTCAACGGTGCCCTCAGGGACAGGCTGCTCAGGTGCTTGCTCATTATCTGAAAGCAAAAAGTCACAATAGTCGGGTTAAGGTGAGGGGAGGGGGACAGGAAGGGAGAAAGGCATGCATACAGCATGATTAGCTGGAAAGTGCAAAAGGTTTGTGGGGTGAGGGGGAAGTGGGATGTGAGAAGAAGGAGTAGGAATGAACACACCATTGTTGTCCCCGGGACAACATCGCCGGTGGCTACGGAGCCCACCACCTGGCACCCAATAATCTCCAGCACTTTATTTTCCAGTGCAGACAGTGGTCGGGTGTTGGGTTGTCTCCCGCCTGTGCGCTCCTGCTCCCTCCTGTTGTGAGCCACCTTGGCCTGCAAGAGAAAGGAAAGTGTGTGACTGAGTGTGTGACTGAGTGTGGAGCAATGTGTTTGGGTGATGTGCCTGCCATAGTTGAATAGCTGCCATTGTGTGCAAGGTTTGAGATGTGGGTGTGAGTGTTGGTAGATTGAGATTGTTGGTGGGTGAGCACTGAGGGTGTGGTGCTTTGGCCAGTGTGAGCAAATTGTGGTTCAGACGGTTGTATGCAGCATTTGTTGAGACATTGGCTCACTCTGACCACTTGAGTGAGGTTACTAAATTTCTAACCGGCACTGTGTGTGGGTCCTGGGGACCACAGTACTGCCCAAGACCTGCTGGGCAACCTCCGTCCACATGACATAGAAGACTTGCAGTGAGGGCCTCCTGCCACTTGCTGGGTAGAGCACGGCCCTCCGTCTCTCCACAGCGGACACCAACTCCTCCAATGCGTGGTCTAAAAATCTGCATGCTCTCTCCCTGGGGCGTGGATCTGCCATTATGACACCTGCTTGAGTTGTTCGGCTCCCTGGGCTTGGCCTGCTCCTGCTTGCTGACACAGGTTCAAAGCCAGCAATGCTGAGAATGAGGTCCTGCAGTATCAATGAACCTCCCCTTTAAGAACTGGAAAGAGCCTGTGGCAATGATGACTTGCGATTAGACTGCACCTGATATTGATTAGCGCTTTGAGTGTAATACCACTGAGCTAGGCCATTAGCGCTTGATTTAGCGCTCCCATCCTTTCTTTGAGTGATGATACTTAATTTTGAGTGCAGCGAGATTCATTAGCGCCTGGCACTAAATCTCAAACTTTTCTGAAATTACCGCCCATTCTTGGGCTATAATGAATTTCTCCCCCTTGGACTTTTACAGGGCATCTGACAGGGAGCAATATCTAAGGCTTCAAAGGAAGACAAAGCAAAACATAAAGATTTAAATGGAAAATTAGTCACCTTTGTAGAAAATTGGCTTAACAATAGAAAAAATAATTTGTGATCAATGGGCAAAGCTTTATCTTCAGAGGGATCTGTGAGTACAAATACACAATTCCTAGAGTGTATACGGGATGGTTTCCTGGACCAATATGTCGAGGAACCAACTAGGGATCAGGCCATCTTAGATTGGGTATTATGTAATGAGAAAGGATTAATTAGCAATCTTGTTGTGGAGGCCCCTTGGGGAGGAGCGATCATAATATGATAGAATTTTTCATTAAGATGGAGAGTGAAGTATTTGACTCAGAGACTAGGGTCCTAAATTTAAATAAAGGAAACTACGATGGTATGAGACGCGAGTTGGCTAGGATGGATTGGGGAATGTTACTTAAAGGGTTGACGGTGGATAGGCAATGGCAAACATTTAAAGATCGCATGGATGAACTACAGAATTTGTTCATCCCTGTTTGGCATAAAAATAAAATAAATAAACAGCTCTTTTTCCGAGTGGCAGGCAGTGACTAGTTGGGTACCGCAGGGATCGGTGCTAGGACCCCAGCTATTCACAATATATATTAATGATCTACACGAGGGAACTAGCTGTAATATCTCCAAGTTTGCAGATGACACAAAGCTGGATGAGCATGTGCACTGTGAGGAGGATGCAGAGAAACTCCAGATTGGGTGATTGGGCAGATGCATGGCAGTTGCAGTATAATGTGGATAAATGCGAGGTTATCCACTTTGGTGGCAAAAACAGGAAGACAGATTATTATCTGAACAGCAATAGATTGGGAAAAGGGGAAGTGCAACGAGACCTGGGTGTCCTTGTGCACCAGTCGCTGAAGGTGAGCATGCAAGTGCAGCAGCTGGTTAAGAAGGCAAATGGTATGTTGGCCTTCATAGTGAGAGGATTCGAGTACAGGAGCAAGGATGTCTTGTTGCAGTTGTACAGGGCCTTGGTGAGACCACACCTTGAGTATTGTGTGCAGTTTTGGTCGCCTTATCTGAGGAAGGATGTTCTTGCCATGGAGGGAGTGCAGCGAAGATTCACCAGACTGATACCTGGGATGGCAGGAATGACGTATGAAGAGAGATTGTGTCGATTGGGCTTGTATTCGCTAGAGTTTAAAAGAATGAGAGGGGATCTCATTGAAACTTATAAAATTCTAACAGCACTAGACAGACTAGATGCAGGAAGGATGTTCCTGATGGCGGGGGAGTCCAGAACCAGGGGTCACAGTCTAAGGATAAGGGGTAAGCCATTTAGGACTGAGATGAGGAGGAATTTCTTCACCCAGAGAGTGGTGAACCTGTGGAATTCTCTACCACAGAAGGCAGTTGAGGCCAATTCATTAAATATATTCAAGAAGGAGTTAGATATCTTTCTTAAGGCTAAAGGGGTCAAGGGATTTGGGGAGAAAGCAGGGACAGGGTACTGAATTTGAATGATCAGCCATGATCTCATTGAATGGCGGAACAGGCTCGAGGGGCCGAATGGCCTACTCCTGCTCCTATCTTCTATGTTTCTATGTAAATCACTAACAGTAGCGATGCAGGATAATAAGGCTATTAAAAAATAAGCAAACCAAGCACTAGGGTTTATTTCTAGAGGGGTAGAATTGAAAAGTGAAGAAGTTATGCTAAACTTGTATCGAACCTTGGTTAGACCACACTTGGAGTACTGGTCGCCACATTATAAAAAGGATATGGAGGCACTGGAGAGGGTGCATAAAAGATTTACAAGGATGATACCAGAACTGTGAGGTTATACTTATCAGGAAAGGATGAACAGGCTGGGTCTCTTTCCTCTTGGAAAGAGAAGGCTGAGAGGTGACCTAATAGAGGTCTTTAAAATTATGAAAGGTTTTGATAGAGTGGATACAGAGAAAATGTTTCCACTTGTGGGGAAGAGCAAAACGAGAGACCATCAATATAAGATCGTCACCAAGAAATCAAATAGGGAATTCAGAAGAAACTTCTTTACCCAGAGAGTGGTGAGAATGTGGAACTCGCTACCACAGGGAGTGGTAGAGGTGAATAGTATAGATGAGTCTATAATAAAAGATAGAGGGGAAGAAATTGGGTATTGCCCCGTTTGGGGCGCAATTATCGGCCGTGTGCAAAGTTTAGCGCCTGGCGCAAATTATCGCCTCCGACTGCAAACTTGGCTTCTATCGCCCCTGAAGGTGATTGGTGCGCTAAATCAGGTGCTACACACCTGTCTTAAGGTGCAAAGGCCGAGGAGTGAGGTGCTAACTCAGAGTGTGGGCGAAGCTCGGGTGATGTCAGTTAGCGATGGAACACAGACACACTGGCGCCAGCCAGTTCTTAAAGGGGGGGGTCGATCTTGCTCTCCAGCCACATCTTGCTCATTGCAGCCTTGAATCTCGGCCTGGAGAGACCTGTGCATCAATTCTGCTGCAAAGGACTATGGAGAGGGCCAGGGAACAAGCTCAGCGCTTCAGCGACCGGGCCTTGGTGGCTCTGGTTAGCGCAGTGGAGTGCCAAATATCAATGCTGTACCCAGAGAGTGGCAGGAGGCCTTTGCCGCGCGATTACAGAAGAGTGTGGAGGGAGGATGGCGCCCAGGACCCATACACAATGTCGGAAAAAGTTCAATTACCTCACTCGGGTCATCAGGGTGAGTGGCTGCTTTTCAATACCTCTCCATCCCTCCATCTCAACCTCACTCTATGGCCAGAGGGTGTAAAAACCCCAATGTCCAACACTCATCCAAGACCTATGGCCATCTCATAAAACACACACGCACATTCCACACCTTGCATACATTAAAGGCTGTTCAGCTCTGGGAGGCACATCAGGCAAGCACATGGCTACATACATTAAGGGCTATTCAACCATGGAAGGCACATCAGGCAAGCACATGGCTGCATAGTTACTCAGACGCGTCCTTTTTCTTGTAGGCCAAGCTATCTCACAACAGGTGACAGCAGCAATGGACGGGTGGAGGGCGGCCTCAGCTGCAAACCCACTGCGATCTTGAGGCGCGCATCCACAGGATCGTTTCAAGCCAGGTGATTGGTCTCGTCACTGCTGGAGAGGTCGACCCCGTTCAGGACAGCAATGGTAAGGTCATCAGCTTTCTCTCCTCTCTCATTCCACTTGTTCCTCACAACACCAGCCTTTGACAATTTCAATCCAACTTACTAAATCGCTCCACTCCTTCCTCCCTTACTGCCCCCATCCTGACGCTAAAGCCACTCTGTACCTCCCTGCTTTCAGATGGTGATTCACCAGCTGAGGAGATGGGCCCTCAAGCTTGTTGTGTATGTACCTTTAAGAGAAGAACTGATTCTATACTGCAGTACCGGCAGTGACCACCCCTGTATATAAAGCCATAGCAGGCTTCTGTACTTCAGTCTTAAGTTACACTCTGTTCAGTAAATACCTGTTATTATCATTCTCCTGCAGTCCGTGTATTATTTATACTCGGACACTACATTGGCGACGAACAGGTTCGAACTCACCTGCAGTACTGCATCACCTCACGGGGATCTTTCCCTGAGAAGAAGCTTCGTGGAGGTCGAAGTCAGAACAACAGGCGTTGGCCGCGGGCAACCGCCCAAGGATCCATCGGAGTTCGGAGAGTTGCAGGAGAGGCTGTGGAGAGCTGGGCTTGGCTCCCCAGTCAAGGTGTTCCAGCAAATTGTGCTGGTAGCAGGTAGTGCACTGACCCTTCCGGACTGCGGCGGGCTCGAGCTCGATCGAGCGGCTCTGCAAAGGGGCCGTGCAGCGTCGTCGGGAGGAAAAGAGAGAAAGAGATGGTGGAGCGCACAGGGTGCGGTCAGTGCTCAAGAACCGGGCTGCGTAGCGAAAATAAAACAAGGGGAAGGAAAAGTGAGACGCACCGAAGCCACGGGTCGCCGCCATTACCCTGCAGAACGCTAGGAGCAGCGTGGCAGCAAGGGGAAGAAGGAAAAGCGCGGGAGGCGCCATTTTATTCCATTGGGGAAGAAGGAAAAGCGCGGGAGGCGCCATTTTAATCCATTGGTGAAGAAGAAAAAGCGCGGGAGGCGCCATTTTAAATCACCCAAGATGCCGAAAAGTGGCAGTATCACTGCTTTCGACAACGAGGTAGAAGACTGGACCACGTATGTAGAAAGAATCGAAGTGTACTGCAAGGCAAATGAGGTGGCCGATGGAAAGAGGGCGTCGGTATTATTAAATTTGATGGGCGCGAGAATGTATGGCCGATTGCGGAATTTAATTACCCCAGCTAAACCAATGGAGAAAAGTTTTGAAGAGATTGTTAATATCTTACAGGAACACCTAAACCCTACACCGCTGCTGATAGCAGAAAGATTCAAGTTCCATAAAAGAAACCAGCACAAAGATGAGAGCAATGCTGACTATTTTACGGAACTACGCAAGTTATCGAAGCACTGCCAGTTCGGAGCAGGGCTGGCAGACACCTTACGGGATAAGTTTGTCTGCGGGCTCCAGAGTGAAGGAACCCAGAAACGACTACTTTCGGAAAAGGACCTGACGCTAGCACAAGCTTTCAGCGTAGCAGTATCCTACGAAGCAGCAGCACGGAGAGCTGCAGAAATACAACAGAAACCACAAGAATACAGTGCTAACGAAATGGCGTATGGAGCAGAAAAGTGCTATCGCTGCGGCAGAACAACCCATGATCAGAAGGCCTGCTGGTTTAAGGACAAAGTATGCAGGCAATGTGGGAAAATGGGACACATAGCAAAAGCCTGCAGGTCGGGAAAGAAAACCAACACTACAAGAACTACTAAGGAAAAGTACAAGAAAGTAAAGAAATTGACAGACAGTAGTTCGGAAGATCAGGAGAGTGATAAGGACTCCGGGAGCAGGAGACTAAGTTGTCTAAAGTTACACAACGTGATCGCAAAGGAGGATCACTGAACCATTTGGGTCACCATCATGATAGCAGGGTCCCCAGTAAAGATGGAATTGGACACAGGATCAGCCCTAACTGTCATGAATCGACGAGACTATGAGCGGCTATTCTCACACATACCCTTGAAGGACACGTCCATTGTATTGAAGACATACACGGGGCAAAAAGTCTACCCCAGAGGAAAAATAAGGGTGCCAGTTGAATACAACGGCAAGGAAACACAGAAACTGTACCTATATATTCTACCAGATGGAGGACCACCATTATTGGGACGTGAATGGATCCAAAAAATACAATTGGATTGGCATTCCATTCAGGCGCTAACTGTGACTGATAAAAAGGATGATGACGTCACACATGGACGACTGTCAAAAATTCTAACTGACGCGAAAGAGGTGTTCCAACAAGGACTTGGGACTCTAAAAGGAGTAACGGCAATGATAAAAATCGAAGATAACGCAAACCCAAAATTTTTTAAGGCCAGACCGGTACCTTACGCGATCCGCCCAGCCATTGAAGCAGAGCTGGAGAGTCTGGAGCGTTCGGGTGTGCTGTCCAAGGTGGACTGGAGCGAGTGGGCCACACCCATCATTCCTGTAATGAAGAAATCATTGAGCAGCACGCCTGGGGAACCAATGAAGGTTCGCATCTGTGGGGACTTCAAGGTAACTGTGAACCCAGTCCTGCACACAGTACAATATCCACTTCCACGGATAGAAGATATTTTCGCCTCACTATCTGGAGGGAAACGCTTTACAAAGATTGATCTGGCCCAAGCGTACCTACAAATGGAGGTGGAAGAAGCATCTAGGAAATACCTCACGATAAACACTCACAAAGGCCTTTACCAATACAATCGACTGGTATTCGGGGTAGCATCAGCCCCGGCTATTTGGCAGAGGGTGATGGAACAAGTCCTGCAAGGGATCCCAGGGACCCAGTGTTATTTGGACGACATCCTGGTTACGGGCGAAAATGACAGTAAACACCTTGCCAACCTGGAGCAGGTGCTCACGAGATTACAGGAATATGGGCTACGAGCCAACTGCCCCAAATGCGAGTTCTTCAGGAGACAAATCTCGTATTGTGGCCACATGATTGATGAGGAAGGGTTGCATAAGTCGCCGGACAAGATTGAGGCTGCAGTCAAGGCTCCAGCACCGGAAAATGTGTCGCAACTGAGGTCGTTCCTCGGGTTGGTGAACTACTACCGTAAGTTCTTGCCAAATTTATCTACAATTCTGCACCCACTGAAAACCCTACTGCAAACTGGAGTAACATGGAAATGGAGTGATGAGTGTAAGCGTGCCTTTCAGAAATGTAAATGCCTAATCACTTCAAAAGAAGTATTGGCCCACTACAATCCAACAATACCGATTCGGTTAGCATGTGATGCGTCTCCCTACGGCATCGGAGCGGTGCTGTCACACAAATTCCTTGACGGTTCAGAGAGGCCAATAGCCTTTGCGTCGCGCTCGTTAACCTCAGCCGAACGTAACTATGCCCAGATTGACAGGGAGGCCCTCAGCCTGGTGTGGGGGGTGAAGAAGTTCAATCACTATCTGCACGGGCAGAAATTCACCCTACTGACTGATCATCAGCCCCTGGTCTCCATTTTTAACCCAAAGAAGGGCGTTCCGGTGATGACGGCGCAACGGCTGCAAAGATGGTCACTTTTTCTAGGGGCACATCAGTGCGTCATAGAGTACAAGGGTATGAAACAGCATGGAAACGCTGATGGGCTGTCGCGCCTGCCATTGCCTACGGTAGAGGAAGCACCTGCAGTGGACCCTGTTGAGATATTCCATGCGATTATAGTCGAATGTCTACCTGTTACAAACTCAAGTATAGAGAAGGAAACCCGAAATGACCCGACACTCTCTCGGGTGAAGGGATGGCCAGCACATGACGACTCACTGTTGCCAGCATTCTCGACAAGGAGAGAACAGCTGTCAGTGTGCCGGGGGACCTTGATGTGTGGATCCCGAGTGGTAATTCCACCCAAGTTGAGAGATAGTGTGCTCAATGAGCTTCATGAGGGTCATCTGGGAGGGATAAAAATGAAGAGCCTAGCCAGGGTGTTTGTGTGGTGGCCGGGAATCGATAAAGAAATCGAGGATATGACCAAGAGATGCACAGGATGCCAGAAGGTCCAAAACGCTCCACCACAGGCCCCGCTACATCCATGGGAGTGGCCCTCATCTCCATGGCAATGGGTACACATTGATTTTGCTGGTCCATTTATGGACTCAATGTTCCTAATCGCTGTGGACGCCCATTCGAAATGGCCAGAGGTCATCAAAATGTCCTCCACCACCACGGAGAAAACTATTGCAGTCCTACGGACCATCTTCGCCAGGAATGGCTTGCCAGAACAGATTTGCTCCGACAATGGGCCACAGTTTGTATTCGAGGATTTCCGGAGGTTTCTGAGGAATAATGGGGTGAAACATTACACATCTGCCCCATATCATCCAGCCACAAATGGATTGGCTGAGAGGTTTGTTCAGACCTTTAAAAAGGAAATAAAGGCAATGCATAATGACGACATACCACTACAACAAAAGGTGGATAATTTCTTGTTTGCTTACTGGAATGCGACACATGCAGTCACCAACCAAGCTCCAGCCATAATGTTCTTCAACCGAAGGCTAAGATGTCGCCTGGATTTGCTCAAACCAAACATAAGACGAGATGTTGAGGATAAGCAATTCCAGCACATAAATGAGAAGCCAACCAGGAGCTTCAAGATAGGGCAACCAGTCTTGGCCCGCGACTACCGAACAGAAAAATGGCAGCCAGGAACGATATGCACACAGCAGGGACCACTAATGTACACAGTGGACGTTGGAGAGAGCATCATGAGATGCCATGCTGACCAGATTCTAGAGTCACAGGAACAAGCCAAACCCATACCACGAGCAGGTGCACCTGGTAATCAACCCAAAGTACAGATTGCGTCTACCTCAGAAGCAGTGGTATTGGAAGCTGACGAACCAACCAATGACAATGAGCCAGAATCAACTCCGCCGCAAGAACAGGATACTCAAGAAAGGTGCTATCCAGTCAGGATCAGGAAGCCTCCTCAAAGACTGAACTTATAAATGATTATTTCAGTTGATGTATATAGTACAGAGAAAATTGTAATTGTAATTAGTTATTATTTATTTGTTAAATGAGTATTATGTACTGTTTATCTAAAAGGGGAGGAATTGTTGTGTATGTACCTTTAAGAGAAGAACTGATTCTATACTGCAGTACCGGCAGTGACCACCCCTGTATATAAAGCCATAGCAGGCTTCTGTACTTCAGTCTTAAGTTACCCTCTGTTCAGTAAATACCTGTTATTATCGTTCTCCTGCAGTCCGTGTATTATTTATACTCGGACACTACAAAGCTGCCAGTGGGAGCGATGCCACAGGTGAGGAGGAAGAGGAAGCCAGAGCCTCAGCGCCACCCTCTCCCGAGGAAGCCCATGCCCACACTGGTACCACATCTTCCCTGGAGGGGAGCAGGGGGGGAGGGTCTGATGAGGGTGAAGGTCCAGGACCCAGCGGGCTGCAGCAACGCGATGAGGGTAGGGAAGCTCGGGGGCCATCTCCCCGGAGGGAGAATAGGCCAGCGAGTCCTGACACTGGACGCAGAGGAGGAGCGGCTCATCACTGAAATGAACACCCAGGTGGTGGATATGCAGACTCAGCTCATGGGTGCAGTGGGAAGGGTGCCCGAATGCACTGATGCACTGGCAAGGAGTGTGGAGCACTCTGCTGTAGCACAGGCGGATGCCACGCAAATGCTTAGTGCTGCAATTCAGTCACTGGCTGTCGTGATCCAATCTCAGACTGGCCTCATGCAGACTCAGATTGAGGCAACGCATGCACTGACTGCTGCCAGTGTCGCTGGTTCGGACACATTTCCCCAGGGCTCTCACGGTGCCACAGCAGGCCAGCAATCTGTGCTCCAGCAGATTGCTCTGGATGCTGAGGTGCTGCCCTGTGGGAGTGCCAGTGTGTCAGTCGAGCAGGGAGGTGCTGTCCTCTCTCAAGATGACAGCATTCCTGCTCCCACCATTTTCACTTCCCCATTGCACTTGCCACCACCTGTAGCCCAGAATGCTGCCACTCATGCAGAGTTGGTGCAGTCTGCAGCCGGGCCCTCCAGGCCCAGAGCTGGTCGAGGGCGTCCTTCAACGGCATCTGTCGTCTCAGGATCTGACATTCAGCAGCCTTCCACCAGCCTTGCTGCAGCCATTGGGGCCCCATTATGGAGGAGCAGTACGGTGGGAAGGGGGGAAGTGCGCAGGGGATGGAGATCACCCTCGAAGAGCAAAAAGTAGGAGGCCTCAAGAAATGTTGGGAATGTTTTTATTAAAGGCCGAGGTTCGTCTGATAACTTTTGTTTAGTGCTTTGGCCATTATCTCCAGGTTGTGAGAACCAGTTATGTTAATTAATGATTTGTTGTGTTCGTTTCTATTAGTTTGTCATGAATAAATGACACAGTTTGTAAAATAAAAAAGTTGTATTCAAAATGTACATGTTTGGCCTTTGGAATCATTGCTGCCTTGGCTGGCTATAGGGGTTGCGGGTTGCTTTCATTCATGTTGTTCTCCATGCCAGAAGCCATCTTCTGAGTAGGGGCCTAGAAGCAGCTTGTTATCAGCCATTGACGGACGGCCCTTGCAGTTTCAACATTGTGGGCCTCCCTCCCGCCTTGGTGCTGCTGCTGATCATCCTCCTCCTCTATCTCCTCCGGTGGTGCTCCAAGGCCTGGTGGCATTGGCTGGGTCCTGAGGATTGCAAGGTTATGAAGAATGCAGCACACAACTATGAAGAGGGAGACTCGCTCAGGAGAGTACTGCAGGGCTCCTCCAGAGTGGTCCAGACAGCGGAACTGTTGCTTGAGCACGCCGATCATCTGCACAATTATGTTCCTGGTGGCGATGTGGCTCTCATTGTACCGCAGCTAGCAGGGGTGTTGGGGTTACGGAGCGGTGTCATCAGCCAGGTGCAGAGTGGATAACCCTTGCCCCCGAGGAGCCAACCACTTGGCTGATGCGGTGCCTAGAAAAGGTCTGGCACACCAGTCTGGTGCAGGATGAAAGCATCGTGGCTGCTGCCAGGATAGCAGGCATTGACAATGAGTATCAGCTGTCTGTGGTCACAGACCAACTGCACATTTAAGGAGTGGAACCCCTTGCGGTTTTGGAAAACCTCTGCATTCTCATGCGGTGGCCGCAATGCCACATGCGTGCAGTCAATGGCGCCCTGCACCATGGGGAAGCCCGCTATCCTCACAAAACACAATGCGCGTTCATGCTGTTTGACCTGGGTCATCGGGAAAGAGATGTACTGGCGTCTCCTTTTATAGAGGGCATTTGTCACCTCCCGGATACATAGAAACATAGAAGATAGGAGCAGGAGTAGGCCATTCGGCCCCTCGAGCCTGTTCCGCCATTTAATGAGATCATGGCTGATCATCCAAAATCATACTGGAGTTTCTCTGCATCCTCCTCACAGCACACACACCCACCCAGCTTTGTGTCGTCTGCAAACTTGGAGATATTACATCTAGTTCCCTTGTCTAGATCATTAATATATATTGTGAATAGCTGGGGTCCTAGCACCGATCCCTGCGTTACCCCACTAGTCACTGCCTGCCACTCGGAAAAAGAGCTGTTTATTCCAACTCTTTGCTTCCTGTCTGCCAACCAGTTCTCTATCCAAGTCAGTACCTTACCCCCAATCCCATGTGCTTGAACTTTGCACGCCAATCTCTTATGCGGGACCTTATCGAAAGCCTTCTGAAAGTCCAAATACACCACATCCACTGGTTCTCCCTTATCTATTCTACCAGTTACATCCTCAAAAAATTCCAGTAGATTAGTCAAGCATGATTTACCTTTTATAAATCCATGTTGACTTTGTCCGACCCTGCCACTGTTTTCCAAGTGCTCTGCTATTACATCTTTTATAATGGACTCTAGCATTTTCCCCACTACCGATGTCAGGCTTACCGGTCTATAATTCCCCGTATTCTCTCTACCACCTTTTTTAAATAGTGGGGTTACATTAGCTACCCTCCAATCCATGGGAACTATTCCAGAGTCTATAGAATTTTGGAAGATGACCAGCAATGCATCTACTATTTCTAGGGCCACTTCCTTAAGTACCCTAGGATGTAGATTATCAGGCCCTGGGGATTTATTGGCCTTCAATCCCGTCAATTTCCCTAACACCATTTCCCTACAAATACTGATTTCATTCAATTGCTCCCTCTCATTAGAACCTATGTTCCCCGACATCTCTGGGAGGTTATTTGTGTCCTCCTTTGTGAAGACGGAACCAAAGCATGTATTTAATTTGTCAGCCATTTCTTTGTTCCCCATTATAAATTCCCCTGATTCTAACAGCAAGGGACCTACACTTGACTTCACCAGTCTTTTTCTCTTCACATATCTATAGAAGCTTTTACAGTCAGTTTTTATATTCCCTGCAAGCTTACTCTCATTTTCTATTTTCCCCCTCTTAATTAATCCTTTTGTCCTCCTTTGCTGAATCCTAAACTGCTCCCAATCCTCAGTTTTGCTGCTTTTTCTGGCCAATTTATATGTCCTCTCCTTGGACCTTATGCTATCCCTAATTTCCCTTGTTAGCCACAGTTGAGTCCATACAGCAATGGATCACGAACTGGGAGATATTGGCGATGTCCCCAGTAGCTGCTTGAAAGGAGCCGGTGGCAGAAAAGGTCAGAGCCGCTGTGACCTTCACTGCCACCGACAGAGACGTCCTGGTCCTCAGTTGAGGCTGCAGGTCTGGTTGCAGCAGACGGCAGAGCTCAGTGACCACCTTCTTGCTGAAGCGCAGACTGCGCAAACACTGTTCCTCAGACAAATTAATGTAGGAGAATTGTTCCCGAAATAACCTGGGAGGGTAAGGTCTCCTGTACAGTGGTCTGTTGGCCCTCCTCCCTCTGGCCATGATTGCCACTCTCTCTCTCTGTGTCTCTGATGCCTCTGATTCTGCAGGCGCAGGACAATGCCCCGAATCAGTGCTGCCCCCCTAGTCTCTTGACAATCAAAGCAATGAAGGTCAAATCCAAAAGAACCTGCAAAGTGATGCTCAGTAGCCAAAACTACTTCACACAGCATTGACTCTGTGCAGAAGTCTCTCTCTCTCTCTCTCTCTCTCTCTCTCTCAGAATGAGTGGTGCAAAAATGTCTCCCACAAAAAAAGGCAGGAAGTGGGTGACTAAATAGTGCTCCCCCAGCCCTTTCCCGACTGCAAAACGTTCCACTCTCCCTGTTGTTGCTTGTGGCAGGCGGAAAGGAAGGGGGCACCACTCAATATCCGGTCCGGTGTGTTGCACACTCGACTGACGTCACGATCTGCGGGTGCAGGAGATCGTGGCGGTAGAGTTTAGTGCTGCCGCAAAAACAAGGTCAATTTCACGAGCGGCGCAAATATCGCCGTGCCCGGGCGCTAGTTGCTTCGCACTTCATTAGCGCCCACTTAGGGCGCTCTTAAGGTGCTAATGGGATGCGCAAAGCAACTGAATTTTTCCCCCAGAGTGACTGAACACCTTAAAATTTTTCACCTGATCAGAGAGAGCCAGCATGGATTTGTAAAGTGTAGGTTATGCCTGACAAACCTGATTGAATTTTTTGAAGGCGTGCCGAAAGGAGTCGACCGGGGAATCACAGAAATCACAGAAACCCCACAATGCAGATAGAGGC
Organism: Somniosus microcephalus; assembly: GCF_052327205.1. Taxonomy (NCBI): domain Eukaryota; kingdom Metazoa; phylum Chordata; class Chondrichthyes; order Squaliformes; family Somniosidae; genus Somniosus; species Somniosus microcephalus. The sequence continues at coordinate 175,067,502 of NC_140996.1, read as the reverse complement.
CATTTCGGCCCATCAAGCCTGCACCGACACATATACCACCCGATCCCCGTAACCCCTACACCAACACATATCCCACCCTATCCCTGTAACCCCACGTATTTAATCCCCCTAACATTAAGGCTCAATTTATCATAGCCAATCAACCTAACCCGCACATCTTTGGACTGTGGGAGGAAACCGGAGCACCCGGAGGAAACCCACGCAAACACGGGGAGAATGTGCAAACTCCACACAGACAGTCACCCGAGGCCGGATTCGAACCCGGGTCCCTGTGAGGCAACAGTGCTAACCACTATGCCACCGTTATTTGTTATTTATATAGACTTCCAGAAGGCATTTGATAAAGTCCCTCATAAGAGACTGTTAACATAGAAACATAGAAGATAGGAGCAGGAATAGGCCATTCGGCCCCTTGAGCCTGCTCCGCCATTCAATGAGATCATGGCTGATCATCCAAATTCAGTGCCCTGTCCCTGCCTTCTCTCCATATCCCTTGATCCCTTTAGCCTTAAGAAATATATCTAACTCCTTCTTGAATATATTTAATGAATTGGCCTCTACTGCCTTCTGTGGTAGAGAATTCCACAGGTTCACCACTCTCTGGGTGAAGAAATTCCTCCTCATCTCAGTCCTAAATGGCTTACCCCTTATCCTTAGACTGTGACCCCTGGTTCTGGACTCCCCGGCCATCGGGAACATTCTTCTTGCATCTAGTTTATCTAGTCCTGTTAGAATTTTATAAGTTTCAATGAGATCCCCTCTCATTCTTCTAAACTCTAGCGAGTAAAAGCCCAATCGACCCAATCTCTCCTCATATGTCATTCCTGCCATCCCAGGTATCAGCCTGGTGAATCTTCGCTGCACTCCCTCCATGGCAAAAACATCCTTCCTAACAAAAGTTGAAGCTCGTGGAATTGAAGGCAAATTATTGACATGGTTAGGAAATTGGCTGCACGGCAGGAGACAGAGAGTAGGGATAAAGGGCAGGTACTCTAATTGGCACGATGTGACTAGTGGTGTATCGCAAGGATCTGTGTTGGGGCCTCAACTGTTCACCATATTTATTAATGTAAGAAGTCACACGACACCAGGTTATAGTCCAACAGCTTTATTTGAAATCACAAGCTTTCGGAGCGCTGCTCCTTCTTCAGGTGAAGTGGAGAAATGCATAAAGACACAGCTTTCAGATTTCAAATAAAGCTGTTGGACTATAACCTGGTGTCGTGTGACTTCTTACATTTGTCCACCCCAGTCCAACTCCGGCATCTCCACACCATATTTATTAATGACTTAGATGATGGGATGGAAAGCCACATATCCAAGTTTGCTGATGACACAAAGATAGGCAGCATTGTAAGCAATGTAGATGGAAGCATAAAATTACAAAGAGATGTTGGGCCAGAAATTCCTCCCCAAACGCGTGAGTACGGAAGGGGTACTCACGCGTCTGGCCGGAGGAAATGCCGGTTTTCAGCATGCACAGCGCATGCGCTGAAAACCGGCATTTCCTCTCCTCTAACCCAAGAGTTGAAGAGGCTAGCGCGTGCGCTGTAGGGGGCAGCGCGTGCGTCTTGGATTTCCTCTGTTTTGGGGGATTTGCGCATGTCTAAAGGCCTCCGGTCTTTACGCTTGTAAAAAGCACACGTAATATTCATTTTTACAGGTAAGTGGTGTTTTAGTGTAATTTAGATTTTTTTTTCCACAGGTTTATTATTTTAAAGAATCTACAATAAGGTAAGTTTAGTTTTGGACCCTTTTTATTAAAAATTTATTTTTTTCAAAAAAAAAAATTATTGTTTAAATTATTTTTTAAAACTTATTTATACTTACTTTAATGATTGGGATGTTTTTTAAATTTCTATTTAAAGTTTAAATAGTGTTTTGGGCCCCCGTAGTTTTCATGAGTTTGACAGTTCTTACTTTCAAACTCATGAATGAACCTTCCCCTCCCCTGATTGCTTGTACAGTGCTCACCTGATCCCAGCCAGCACATCGCACTAACTACGCCGCTGGATCAGGAGCACTGCGCGCTGACATCTGAACCGGGCCTGTGACAGGAAATGCAAGCAGGCCCGGGCTTCAGATGTCAGCGCGCAGGGTGAGTGCAGATCGGGGGCTTGCACGCGGCAAGCCCCCGACACCAAGTTCTGGGCCATTAATAGATTAAGTGAATGGGCAAAACTGTGGCAAATGGATTTGAATGTAAGCAAATGTGAGGTCATCCACTTTGGACCTAAAAGGATAGAACAGGATACTTTCTAAATGGTAAAAAGCTAAAAACAGTGGAGGTCCAAAGAGACTTGGGGGGTCCATATACATAGATCATTAAAATGTCATGAATAGGTACAGAAAATAATCAAAAAACCTAATGGAATGTTGGCTTTTATATCCAGAGGACTAGAATACAATGGGGTAGAAGTTATGCTACAGCTATACAAAGCCCTGGTTAGACCACACCTGGAGTACTGTGAGCAGTTCTGGGCACCACACCTTAGGAAGGATATATTGGCCTTGGAGGGAATGCAGCGTAGGTTTACCAGAATGATACCTGGACTCCAAGGGTTAAATTACAAGGAGAGCTTACACAAATGTTGTATTCCCTAAAATTTAGAAGGTTAAGGGTGATTTGATCGAAGTTTTCAAGATATTAAGGGGAACTGTTAGGGTAGATAGAGAGAAACTATTTCCGCTGGTTGGGGAGTCTAGGACTAGGGGGCATAGTCTAAAAAATAGAACCAGACCTTTCAGGAGTGAAGTTTGGAAACACTTCTACACACAAAGGGTGGTAGAAGTTTGAAACTCTCTTGCACAAACTGCAATTAATGCTAGGTCAATTGTTAATTTTAAATCTGAGATTGATAGATTTTGTTAACTAAAGGTATTAAGGGATATGGGACAAAGGCGGGTATATGCAGTTAGGTCACAGATCAGCCATGATCTCATTGAATGGCGGAACAGGTTTGCGGGGCTAATTGGCCTACTGCTGTTCCTATGCAGTTAAGGGGAAGCTAGATAAGCATGAGGGAGAAGGGAATAGAAGGTTATGCTGACAGTTAGATGAGGAAGGATGGGAGGTGGCTCGGGTGGAGCATAAACGCCTGCATGGACTGGTTGGGCCGAATGGCCTTTTTCTGTGCTGTATATTACAAGCAATAACTTTTGATACATGTGGAGCCATTTTAATGGAAAGCCACAGAGAAGAAAGTGTCTGTTTACTTTTTTATACATGTTTTTCACATCAATGGAAAATAGTGAAAACATAACTTTTGATACATGTGGAGTGAGCTAATTTAATCAGGTAACAATAATGAATTTAATTTTTACTCCATTCTCGGATCACTGAAGCTGAAATAAATGCTGATCTGGTGCATTTTTCCTCATTACCATTTTAATTTCCCCATCACAAAAACACTGAGTTAAATTAAGTGATTGATATTTTGTATTTAACCTTTTAATAGGGACTGCATCTACTGAAATAAGCAATTTCCAATTATGCATATTATAAGTCGATTTGAGGCCAAAGCTGCAATGGAAAATTCATTACACCAATGTGTAATACATAATCTGAAAACCTGAGATTGTCAGGAGATTGTCAGGAGACAAGTAGTGCCGCTGATCCATTGTAATGACATGTGATGTTTTGGTTACCCAAAGTGGATTAAGTATAGTAATTCCATGAAAAGCAGCTTGTACTGGTTACTTCCAATAAACATTGCCCTTTCTTGATGTAGTCACGGAGCATATTTTTCACCCAACAGGGTCCATCTTGAACAGACTGGTGACACCCAGCGTGGTAACCTCTCATTATAATGTTTCCTTAGGAAAGCTATAAAAAGCAGTGAACCAAGCGCCCCGCTGAAGAGCTTCTCTGCACTCTGTAATACTTCTTCAAGAAACTTACTGTGAGATTTTTAGGCTTACTACAGACTTCCTGACAGAGTCATAAACAACAGGCTCTCTTTTATGGCCCCCTTAATTTACGGCCCTGCTTCAGCAACAGCGCTGAAAAGTAAACGCAGTGGCGCTGCTGCCTCCAGAAGTACCAACATGAAGAGGTGGATTTTGCCTGCACCTCCGGAGACAGCAGTGCCGTAGCAGCAAATATAAATGCTGCTTCCAGAGGGTGAAGCCACCGCCTTTACTGGCCGTGGCTGGATTGAGTGTTCAACATGCGATAGAGGCCAGCAATGAGGCTTTCATGCATGGGCCTCTACGGGACTTTCAAGCTCAGGTATCACATCTTTGCAAATTTGTGAATGTGTAGTTATTGATCTGTTGCTGCAGTGCTGTGGAATGTAAAAGTAAATTTTTATTATAAAGAAGACCTAATCACCAGGTCTAAAGCGTCATGTTCAGTTAAAGGCTGCAGTGAATGATTTTTCTTGATGGAAGTTATTGGTCCGTGATTTAAACTGGAGGAAGGATTATTATAGGACAGCACCACTTTTGAGACCTGTAAAATACTTCCCCATAACAAAGGACTCAGTGTCCTATGTAAATATTTTTTAAATTTCAGCAAGTTCATTCTTATCCAAAATTATCTTAGGATGGCCCTAAAAATGTGTTTATTTGGCCATTGTTAGCGATAGTACATTTAACCGAACTGTTATTAACCAGAACATCAAAAGTAGAATAATAAATAATATATTGCTGTAATACAATTACATCATGTTAGCATTTTCTTAGTGTCAGCAGTTACAAAATAAGATCCAATAATGACATTGAAATGTGTTTTATTTTGTGTGTCTTAAGGTGGAGATGTCAGCACTGGGAATGGAGCGTTTTAACTTATTTCACCCACTGTCAACATAAAGCACTTCTAGATTGAATATAGTGTAGAGAAAAGCACCTCAGAGTGCTCCCTGGTATCCCAATATAAATTTTCAATACCACCCACTCTTGATCCCTCTGTAACAATTGGTACCAAACTGTGGCCTGTGCCCATGAGACTGTCAGCTAAACAGAGGAAACTTTCATACTATTAATCTTGGCTAGATTTGAACCCGGTCTCAGAGGTCAAGTGTCAACATTCTAAATCAGTTTGTGTTACATTTGAGGTAACAGTACATCTGAGACACCAGCCAGAATTTTCCCTACCGAGTCGGGTCGGGTGCGTACAGGCCGCATAACGGGTCGGTCCCGCAATGTATTGATCAGCCTGCTCTTCAGAGCGATTTTAGCGTAATGGTCCCTATGAAGACAGAGATGCGCATTTCCCGGCCCTATTAAATGGTGCGGGTCTGATGACTTCATCGATGACTCATTTCCAGTGGGGATATTTAAAGCAGCCTTCGTGTATGTGGAGGGGGGATTGGAGAGGAGTGTCTTGTTGCTGAGAATTCTAAAAATGAGTTCACAAAGACAGAGGGCTGCACCCTGCTTTTCCGATGATTCCCTACACAATCTTGTGGAGGGGGGAAGAGGACCTCCCTGCGTGCTCCGACTCCCCACTCAGAGCACGCAGGGAGGTCCTCTTCCCTGCTGATGGGCGGAACAGACCTCCCCAAGAGACCAAAAGAGCCTGGCACCAAATTGCAGAAGAGGTCAACAGCAGAGATGTCATCAGGAGGACATGGGTACAGTGCAGAAAGCACTTCAATGATCTGATGAGATCAGGAAAGGTGAATGCAAGGCCACACTCACCTTCATCCTGATGTGCCTGTCACCACATCCCCATCACTCTGCCTTCCCAAGCCTACTCCTGCACATCATTCCTCACACCAACATACCTTGCACACCCACCCATCCCTCTCTCTCTCTCTCTATGTACATACTCACATCCCCATCTGACTAACCACCTTTCACACTCACCCTCATCCTAATCCTAATGTAATCATGCAAGTAACACCACAGAAAGAGGCCATTTGGCATTGGCACGGCACTCCCTCATAGTCACCCTCTACAGATGTAACACGCACATTTCTTACACTCATTCCATCACTCTCACTGAAACTTGCAGGAGAAAAGAGCCCACAACAACAGGGAAAGGGAGAGAACCGGAGGTGGCCCTCCATCCTTCAGTACCTTAACTGCAGCAGAGGAGGTGGTCCTGGAGGGCTCAAGAGTTTCAGGGCTGCTGGGCAGTGGGAGACAGAGAGAGGGGGCCCTCTCAGCAACCTGGTGACAGAATTACATCTCATACAGCCACATGGCATACAGCAGTCACTCATATGGTGACTGATGTCAACAGCCAGTAAATGTTAATCATGTGCATAATATCGTTACCCATTCTTAATATAACATTTCTAAATCATCTCTCTACTCTCCTACAAGTCCATCAAGAGGTCACCCCACTGTCCAGCTGGAGGAGGAAGACAACTCCTCAGAGGAGCCGCCAGCCTCTGAGGGTGCACCGTCAGCAGATCCAAGCGCACCCAGCACCAGTGCAGCTACGCACACCTCAGTGGGTCCTGTGCGAGATAGAGTAGTGTTGCCACCTGGTGTCTCAAACTTCACAAGTGAGCAAGAGCAGATGGTATTGACAGGGACAGCAGTGGAGACTCCTTGCCAGAGGGCGCAGGACACTCCCAGCTCCGCTCAGCTGCATGCAGACATTGAGCCGCGGGGGCCATCGAGAAAGAGGATGATCCTGGAGGGGCAGCAAGAAATGCAGAAAGCTCTTGCAGGTTTTGCAGCCACGATTTCTGCAAATGTGCAGAGAATGGAGGAGTCCATCTCGAACATGCGCACCACCGTGTTGCAGGCGATGGTGACTATATGCTCTTCATGGAAAGGATGGCCACCTGCATGGAGCAGCTAATGCGCCAGTCACATGAGCACATGGTCGCTATGGAGAATAGATGGCAGAGGCTCATAGACCTCCTGTCTAGGAGGGATCTAAACGTAGACTTGGGTCCTCATGGCCCCACTGCTGTGCAGCAAGGTGCTCTCCAGCTCCTTGCTAGCAGGGAAGTGCGGGTGGCCCATGAGCGGGATGATGGTGAGAGGGGATATGAAAGTGGGGGCTCCTCTCAAAGAGTTCACACTTCTCCCCCATTGCCACCCTCTCAGTCAGAGCCCCAGGTGCCTCCTCGGATTGCGATGGCCGAGTCTGCCCCTGCACAGTCGCAGGAAGAGCAGACTTTGGCGGGGCCATCACAGGCTCCAAAACCGAGAGGACGTCCACCAAAAGTGTCTAACCATTCACAGCAGGGAAGTGAGCAGGCTGCCTCTACCTCTGCTGAAGCCACAGGGGCTGCACCTCGTAGAAGCACGCGGCAAAGAAAACTGACACAGAAGTAGATGCACAAGGGTAAGCACATGGGTGTATAAAGAAGTGTTATTGGTGAGGTTCCGTTACTGTTATCACACATATAAATCTATTTATTTTCACCACTTTTCGGTCATGCCCATTTTCGTCTGCTACTTTGGAAGTGGCTTTGTGAGTTGGAGTGAATGGTGAGGCATAACGTTACCTTCAGCAATGGGGGTCAGTGTGAAAGGAATGGCTTGTTCATTGTAGGGATGCTTTATGGTGTTGTTGGGGAGGGGGGTGGGAATGTAGCACAGCATGTGGCAGCCATATGGGTGCAATATAGGAAGTGAAGTGAATCTGGCCATGATGAGGCTATCCCTGGCCTCCCGGGCTGCAATGTGCTCTGGTGCTGGACCTCAGGTTCCTCCTGCTCCTCCTCCTCATCTTTCAGGTGATGCTCCTCCTCCTCCTCTGATGAGGCTGTAGGTTCTGCACCTTGCTTCTCATGCAGCTCTAATCCTCATTACTGTGCTATGTTGTGCCGTGCGCAGCAGATGATGACGATTCTGGAGACCCTGGCTGGTGCGTACTGAAGGGCTCCTCCAGATCTGTCAAGGCATCTGAAGCGCATCTTCAGCATGGCTATTGTTTGCTCTATGACACAGCTGGTGGACATGTGGCTTTCATTATAAGACTCCTGAGCATCATTGCTTGGCCTCCTCAAGGGTGTCACGAGCCACGTCTTCAGTGGATAGCCCTTGTCTCCAAGCAGCCAGCCGGTAAGTGTGTTTGGCGGTGCGAAGAGCGGAGGGAGGGTGGACTGGCGCAGGAAGAAAGAGTCATGACAGCTGCCCGGGAATTTGATGCACACATGCATGATGATCTTTCTATAGTTGCAGATGAGCTGCACATTGAGGGAGTGGAAGCTGTTGTAGTTCACAAACATTCTTGGGTGATGTGGGGGTGCCCTCATGGCCACATGTGTGCAGTCGATGATGCCCTGCACCCGTGGGAAGCCTGCCAGGGCAGAAAAGCCTGCCAGGGCAGAAAAGCCGAGCGCCCACTCAGTAACACTGGCTTCATCAGTGGCAAAGTTCACATAATTGGCTGACTTGATAAACATGGCATCCATCACCTGGGTGATGCATCTGTGAATGGCCGAGTGCGAGATGCCGCAAATGTCTGCAGCAAATCCCTGGAAGGAGCCTGGGCGCTGGTGACTTTGACAGCCACTGGTAAGGTGTGTCCACTAGTCCTCTGGGCTGCAGGTCTTGTTCCAGTAAGCTGCAAATGTCTACGAAGACCTGATGCCTCCTTTGGCACTGCTGCTCAGTCATGTTGAGGAAGTTCATCAGCTGCCTGTATACCCTGTGTTGGGGGTAATGCCTCCGGCGCGCTGCAGCCCTGTGCTGATGCCCTCTGTCCTGTGGCACACCAGACTGTTGAGGAGAAGGTTCGTGACGTTGTTGCTGCTACTGCTGGTGTGCCTGATGCTGCTGGTGGTGGGGCTCATCCTGGTCCAATTCTGCGGACTAAGGTGAGGCAGTATAAGCGGCACCCATGCTGATGTAATAGATGGCAGGTCAAGTAGAGATCAGACGACCAATTTGTCAATGTTGTGACAGTTACTAGCAATGTGGTGAGAGTGGCTTCCGAGGTTGCAGAAAAACTTGCAAACTCTAGACACCTAAATCTGTGCTCAAAATGGAGTCAGCAAGAGTCGTTTCCTTAGGCAAGTAATGAGGTGTCATGTGGGAGTATTTATTTAGATTTCCACACTCTGCAGTAATTACCTCGCTCAATGGCCACTGAGCTTCCATCTCAGGCTGACAGACATGGTTCCCGAGTTGTGTGATTCCCGTGGTCATCAAATGAAAATCAAAAGGTCTGGTTAAAATCCCTGTTAAGAGTTTCACAACAAGGATTTAATGAGCTTAATTAGTTCGCCCATTTGGGTCCATGGCATGCTGGCAAACGCGCCAGAGTTAAAAGCGCAAGGAGGCAGGATGACGGCGCGTTCCTGACACGCTCACATTTTCTACAACCTTTACTGCTGATGTGCCTCGAAACCCGCACGCACAGCAGCACAGTGATAGAGTTATACAGCACAGAAAGAGGCCCTCTGGCCCATCGTGTCCGCGCCAGCCATCAAGCCCTGTCTAGTCCAATCCCATTTTCCACCACTTGGTCCGTAGCCTTGTATGCTATGGTGTTTCAAGTGCTCATCTAAATGCTTCTTGAATTTCGTGAGGGTTCCTGCCTCTACCACCCTTTCAGGCAGTGAGTTCCAGATTCCAACCACCCTCTGGGTGAAAAAGTTTTTCCTCAAATCCCCTCTGAACCTCCTGCCCCTTACCTTGAAACTATACCCCTTGGTTATTGACCCTTCTACTAAGGGGAAAAGTTCCTTTCTATCTACCCTATCTATGCCCCTCATAATTTTGTACACCTCAATCAGGTCCCCCCTCAGCCTTCTCTGCTCTAAGGAAAACAACCCCAGCCTGTCCAGTCTCTCTTCATAGCTGAAGCACTCCAGCACAGGTAACATCCTGGTGAATCTTCTCTGCACCCTCTCCAATGCAATCACATCCCTCTTATAATGTGGCGACCAGAACTGCACACAGTATTCCAGCTGTGGCCTAACTAGCGTTTTGTACAGCTCCATCATAACCTCCCTGCTCTTATATTCTATGCCTCGGCTAATGAAGGCAAATATGCCTTCTTAACCACCTTATCTACCTGTCCTGCTGCCTTCAGGGATCTATGTACATGCACACCAAGGTCCCTCTGATCTTCTGTCCTTCCTAGGGTCTCACCATTCATTGTGTATTCCCTTGCCTTGTTAGTCCTCCCAAAATGCATCACCGCACACTTTTCAGGGTTAAATTCCATTTGCCACTGTTCTGCCCATCTGACCAACCCATCTATATCTTCCTGTAGCCTGAGGCTTCCCTCCTCGCTATTTACCACGCCCTCAATTTTCGTGCCATCTGCGAACTTACTGATCATACCTCCTACATTCATATCTAAATCATTAATGTACACTACAAACAGCAAGGGACCCAGCACCTATCCCTGCGGTACACCACTGGACACAGGCTTCCAGTCACAAAAACAACCTTCGACCATCATCCTCTGCCTCCTGCCACTAAGCCAATTTTGGATCCAATGTGCCAAATTGCCCTGGATCCCATGGGCTCTTACCTTCTTGACCAGTCTCCCTTGCGGGACTTTGTCAAAAGTCTTACTGAAATCCATGTAGACTACATCAACAGCTCTACCCTCATCCACACACCTAGTCACCCCCTCGAAAAATTTAATCAAATTGGTTAGGCAGGAAAATTCCAGCCACCAATCCCGCCACCTTTTACTGGTGGGCCAGAATCTTGGTGGGACTTCCATGATGTTTAGTTAACCGGGGTCCTAACTGCATCATAAGCCCCTTATTCTAACGTATTCATGAGGCCACCCGCCTACCTGTAGTGTGACCTGTCCCAAGTTAAAAAAGCAATGTGGTTAAAATGCACTAAGTGCAGAACCTCTATTTTAACCTGGCCCAACCTGTTCCGGTAGGTCAGGCAAGGTTAAAATCGGGCCTTTGTGGACCAGATATTCTCAAAACTGTTAAATGTAAATGCACAACTACTTGCGCAGCTTCTGTTCATCATGTGACAAGGGCAGCTTGGCATTGGAAGAAGGTCTTTTGGCTGATATACAGTACAGTATTTGGAAAAGTTCTACGCATACTCAGCTTTCTAGGCCAAACACTGACCGCACTAATATTTTTACAAACCAGTAGGGCTGATAACCTGATAGAAAAATAATTAGCTAAAGCTACCGAATTTGGATGTGTGTCTTTTATCATAAAGTTTTCTTGTAGCATGTATTTTTGACTTGAGCAGTATGCATCAGCCACTTCACTTGGTATTCAGTCATGAATAACTGTATAGAATTATGCCCAAGGAAATGTTGCACACTGATGCGCTATCAATTACTCATAAAAGACTGAGAGTTAGAAGAGTAACTAAAGGCTTTTATTAACAACAGAATGGAGGTCTGCCTCGAGTGGTCGACCGGTCCAGGATACAAGGGCTGGGGAGCAGTCACCTTTATACTAGGACCTGTGGGAGGAGTCAGCCGAGGCATGTCCAGGCATGTACACAGTGGAATACAAACAGGACAAACAGGAATACAAACAGTGGTTTACCACATTCACCCCTTGTTTAAAATTGAGTCCGGCGGGGTGAAGTGTATTAAAAGTTTGTGTATTGGAGTCTCTCCGGAGGTCTTGTCTGTCGCTGTGATCGGCGTGGCGACGGCAGGGGTAGTGAAGCTTCCGGCGTCGAGTCCAGCGTAGGCTGTGGCACAGGCGTGTCGTCCTCGTAGATGTCGAGCGGGTCGCGGGGCCCAGGCCTGCCGTCTGCTGGGGCTGGATATCGGATCGTGGGGGGGGGTGGTAGTGGGTAGTGGGTTACTGTGGTCCCCGAGGGTGCAAGGTCTCTTATGGAGACTGTGTCCTCCCGCCCGTCCGGGTATGCGATGTAAGCATACTGGGGGTTGGCGTGGAGGAGGTCGACCCTCTCGACCAGGGGGTCCGTTTTATGGGTCCTCACGTGTCTTCTCAGTAGGACCGGCCCTGGGGACGTCAGCCATGGCGGTAGCGATGTCCCTGATGTGGACTTCCTTGGGAAGACAAACATTTTCTCATGAGGGGTGGCGTTAGTGGCAGTGCAGAGCAGTGACCGAATAGAGTGGAGCGCATCGGGGAGCACATCCTGCCAGCAGGAGGTTGGAAGGCCCCTAGACTTTAAGGCTAGCAGGACGGCCTTCCAAACTGTCACATTTTCTCTTTCCACCTGTCCGTTCCCCCGGGGGTTGTAACTGGTGGTCCTGCTTGTGGCAATACCCCTAGTTAGCAGGTACTGACGGAGTTCGTCGCTCATAAACGATGAGCCCCGGTCGCTATGGATATCGCTGGGGAAGCCGAACAGGGTGAAGAGGTTGTTCAGACATTTAATGACCGTGGCACTGGTCATGTCCGGGCAGGGGAAGGCGAACGGGAAACGGGAGTACTCATCAATAATATTGAGGAAGTACACATTGCGGTCGGAGGAGGGGAGAGGCCCTTTAAAATCAACGCTCAGGCGCTCGAAGGGGCGAGTGGCTTTTATCAGGTGGGCCCTGTCTGGTCTATAAAAGTGTGGTTTGCACTCAGCGCAGACTTGGCAGTTCCTGGTCATGGTCCTGACCTCCTCAATAGAGTAAGGCAGGTTGCGGGCCTTGATGAGGTGGAAGAACCTGGTGACCCCCGGGTGGCAGAGGTCATTGTGGAGGACCCGTAGTCTATCGATCTGCGCGCTGGCGCAGGTGCCACGCGATAGCGCATCCGGGGGTTCATTTAGCTTCCCTGGCCGGTACAAGATCTCGTAGTTGTAGGTGGAAAGTTCGATTCTCCACCTCAAGATCTTGTCATTTTTGATTTTGCCCCTCTGCTTGTTGTTAAACATAAAAGCAACTGAACGCTGGTCAGTGAGCAGGGTAAATCGTTTTCCGGCCAGGTAGTGCCTCCAATGACGCACAGCCTCCACAATCGCCTGGGCCTCCTTCTCAACAGCGGAGTGTCTGGTCTCCGGGCCTTGGAGGGTTCGTGAAAAGAAGGCCACGGGTCTCCCCGCCTGATTGAGGGTAGCGGCCAGGGCAAAGTCGGACGCGTCGCTTTCCACCTGGAAGGGGATGGATTCGTCCACTGCGTGCATGGTGGCTTTGGCAATGTCCTCCTTGATACGGTGGAAGGCTAAGCGGGCCTCTGCCGTCAAGGGAAAAGAGGTGGACTTGATCAGCGGACGGGCCTTGTCCGCATAGTAGGGGACCCACTGGGCGTAATAGGAGAAAAACCCTAGGCACCTCTTCAGGGCCTTGAGGCAGTGGGGCAGTGGAAGTTCCATAAGGGGACGCATCCGGTCGGGGTCGGGGCCGATGACTCCGTGTTCCACAACACAGCCAAGGATGGCGAGGCGGTTTGTGCGGAATATGCACTTCTCCTTGTTATATGTCAGGTTTAGGAGTTGGGCGGTGCGGAGGAATTTTTCGAGGTTTGCGTCATGGTCCTGCAAGTCACGGCCGCAGATGGTCACATTGTCCAGGTATGGGAAAGTGGCCTGCAACGCATTTTGATCTACCATCCGGTCCATCTCCCTTTGGAAGATGGAGACCCCGTTGGTGACGCCAAAGGGAACCCTAAGGAAGTGATAGAGGCGGCCGTTTGCCTCAAAGGCAGTGTACTGGCGGTCCTCAGGGCGGATGGGGAGCTGGTGGTACGCTGATTTCAGGTCAATGGTCGAGAAGACGCGGTACTGCGCGATCTGGTTGACCATATCAGCTATACGGGGGAGTGGGTAGGCGTCCAGCAGGGTGTAGCGATTTATTGTCTGGCTGTAGTCGATGAGCAGGCGCTGCTTCTCGCTGGTCTTAACGACCACAACCTGGGCTCGCCAGGGGCTGGTGCTGCCCTCAATAATCCCTTCTTTCAGGAGCCGCTCCACTTCGGTTTTAATGAAAACCCTGTCCCCGGCACTGTATCGCCTGCTCTTTGTGGCGATGGGCTTACAGTCGGGGGTGAGGTTAGCAAACCGTGGTGGGGGGGTGACTCTGAGTGTGGAGAGGTTGCACCTGGTGCGCGGCGGGCAATTTGGAAGCTGCTGGCTGCGGACTGTGAGTGGGGGTAGGGGTCCACCGTACGCCATCGTAACACTTTTAAGGTGGCACTGAAAATCTAACCCCAGCAGGACGGCAGCGCAGAGGTCAGGCAGGACCAGAAGTTTAAAATGATCGTACACGGTCCCGTCTACTACGAGTGTCACCACGCAGTAGCCGCCGATGTCCGCCGACTGGGACTCGGAGGCCATAGAAATCCGCTGTTGCGCAGGCAGGACTGGGAGAGAGCAACGCTGCACCGTGTCGGGGTGGATGAAGCTCTCCGTGCTCCCAGAGTCAAAAAGGCAGATTGTATCGTGACCATTTACCTTAATGTCCATTGTGGAACTGGCCAGTTGGTGCGGTCTCGCTTGGTCCAGTGTAACGGATGCCAGCGTAGGGGTCGGTGTGTCGCTGCGGGTATCAGATGAGGCGGTGTCGGGGGCCTGCTGCATCCCGGCTGTCGTCCAAGATGGCGGCGTCCATGATCCCCATGTGACTGGAGGCGTCCAAAATGGCTGCTGTACCGGTGATTCGCACATGGCCGGGGAGGTCCAAGATGGCGGCCCGCATGGCCCACACGCGGCGCTGCTGGGGTTCGGGGTGGCTTTGGCCCTGCAGACGCTAGCGTAGTGTCCCTTCTTCCCGCAGCCCGAGCAGATCGCGTTTTTCGCCGGGCAGCGCGCTCTGGGGTGTTTTGCCTGGCCACAGAAGTAGCATTTCTGGCCTTGGGGCACTGCTGTCTGGCCTTGGGACACTGCTGCGGTAGTTGGGCCGTTGTTGGGGTGTGGCTGGGGTGGCACGGCGCTATGAGGCGGTCCTACCGTGTCCCAGGCTGTCATTCCCCGCGGCGTCCACGGTGCAGAGGAGTAGGCATCCATGCCCTGGTAGGCTGCATCCAACGATAGTGCGAGTTCAGAGGCCTTGTTGAGGTCGAGGTTACTCTGCTCCAACAGTCGCTGTCGGGTGTAATTGGATCTGTGGCCCGCTACAAAAGCGTCCCGGATAAGTTCCTCTGTGTACACGGCGGCCTTTACATCCTTACAACCACAGGCCCGGCCAAGCACAGACAGTGCCTGAAGGTATTCCACGGTCGATTCCCCAGGTTGTTGTTTACGACTCCCCAGGAGGTGCCTGGCGTACACTTCGTTCACTGGGCGCGTGTACTGGTCCTTGAGGAGCTTGATAGCGTCCGCGTACGAGGTCGCGTCTTGGATGACCGAGTACACTCGGTGGTTCACTTTGGAGGTCAGGACATCCAGTTTGTCCTCGTCCGATTTGATTGCTTCGGAGGCGGTCAGGAATTTTTCGAAACACTTAAGCCAGTGAGTAAACTTGGTGGATGAGTCCGCCTCCCGATGATCTAAGTCCAGGCATGCTGGTGTGAGGATCTTCTCCATTATAAAAATGTTGTTAATAAAATTGATGCGCTATCAATTACTCATAAAAGACTGAGAGTTAGAAGAGTAACTAAAGGCTTTTATTAACAACAGAATGGAGGTCTGCCTCGAGTGGTCGACCGGTCCAGGATACAAGGGCTGGGGAGCAGTCACCTTTATACTAGGACCTGTGGGAGGAGTCAGCCGAGGCATGTCCAGGCATGTACACAGTGGAATACAAACAGGACAAACAGGAATACAAACAGTGGTTTACCACACACACATACTATTTTACTAATCATTTTGAGAAATGCTCCTTATGATTAATATAGCCTGGGGCCATGTGTTGCTGACTTTAACTTGCAATTTTGAAATTTAGCAATTATGTTTATTTTCTTGTTGCCTGATTATTTTTGTACATGTTTCAACAAAATTGGCAATTTTTCTGCAATTTTACTGATCTCTTTGTTGACCTAAGTTCTGCTGTTAATATTATTAAGCATCTGGCTCATTCTGCTTAATCTATTGAAGGTCCAATTAAAAAAAATAGAATGCAGAGCAAGTAACCAAAATATGTGGCGCTCACTTATGCTCAAATTCATTGTTACAATTCTGCTTTGTCTCTTAACTTTCAAAGTGCCTGCGGGTTCAGGAAACATTCTATTTCCCTGGGCTTGCCAGATTTGTTTTCACCTCGCTCATCATGTTGCTGAAATAAAAATTTCATATTACAGAAACTTAACCTCATCTTCACCAATCTACCTGTCACAGATGCATCTGTCCATGACAGCATTGGCAGCAGTGACCACCGCACAGTCAATGTGGAGATGAAGTCCCAACTTCACACTGAGAACACCCTCCATCGTGTTGTGTGGCACTACCACCGTGCTAAATGGGATAGATTGAGAACAGATCTAGCAGCTCAAAACTGGACATCCATGAGGCGCTGCGGGCCATCAGCAGCAGCAGAATTGTATTCCACCACAATCTGTAACCTCATGGCCCGGCATATCCCTCACTCTACCATTACCACCAAGCCAGGAGACCAACCCTGGTTCCACAACGAGTGCAGAAGAGCATGCCAGGAGCAGCACCAGGCATACTTAAAAATGAGGTGCTAATCTGGGGAAGCTGCAACACAGGACTACATGCATGCTAAAAAGCAGAAGCAGCATGCTATAGACAGGGCTAAGCGATCCAACAATCAATGGATCAGATCAAAGCTCTGCAGTCCTGCCACATCCAGTCGTGAATGGTGGTGGATCATTAAACAACTAACGGGAGGAGGAGGCTCCAAGAATATCCCCATCCTCAATGATGGTGGAGCCCAGCACGTGAGTGCAAAAGACAAGGCTGAAGCATTTGCAACCAACTTCAGCCAGAAGTGCCGAGTGGATGATGCATATCGGCCTATTCCCGAGGTCCCCACCATCACAGAAGCCAGTCTTCAACCAATTCGATTCACTCCGCGTGATATCAAGAAATGGCTGAGCGCACTGGATACATCAAAGGCTATGGGCTCCGACAACATCCCAGCTATCGTGCTGAAGACTTGTGCTCCAGAACTAGCCGTGCCTCTAGCCAAGCTGTTCCAGTACAGCTACAACACTGGCATCTATCCAACAATGTGGAAAACTGCCCAGGTATGTCCTATCCACAAAAAGCAAGACAAATCCAACCCGGCCAATTACTGCCCCATCAGTCTACTCTCAATCATAAGCAAAGTGATGGAAGGTGTCATCGACAGTGCTATCAAGCGGCACTTACTAACCAACAACCTGCTCACTGATGCCCAGTTTCGGTTCCGCCAAGACCACTCTGCTCCCGACCTCATTACAGCCTTGGTGCAAACATGGACAAAGGAGCTGAATTCCAAAGGTGAGGTGAGAGTGACTGCCCTTGACATCAAGGAAGCATTTGACCGAGTCTAGCATCAAGGAGCCCTAGTAAAACTGAAGTCAATAGGAATCAGGGGGAAAACGCTCCACTGGCTGGAGTCATACCTAGCACAAAGGAAAATAGTTGTGGTGGTTGAAGGTCAATCATCACAGCCCCAGGACATCACTGCAGGAGTTCCTCAGGGCAGTGTCCTAGGCCCAACCATCTTCAGCTGCTTCATCAATGACCTTCCCTCCAACATAAGATCAGAAATGGGGATGTTCACTGATGACTGCATAGCTTTCAGCGCCATTCGCAACTCCACAGATAATGAAGCAGTCCATGCCCACATGCAACAAGACCTGGACGACGTTCAGGCTTGGACTGATAAGTGGCAGGTAACATTCGCGCTACAGAAGTACCAGGCAATGACTATCTCCAACAAGCGTGAGTCTAACCACCTCCCCTTGACATTCAATGGCATTACCATCGCCGAATCCCCCACTATCAACATCCTAGGGATCACCATTAACCAGAAACTTAACTGGACCAGCCACATAAATACTGTGGCAACAAGAGCAGGTCAGAGGCTAGGTATTCTGCAGCGAGTGTCTCACCTCCTGACTCCCCAAAGTCTTTCCACCATCTACAAGGCACAAGTAAGGAGTGTGATGGAATACTCTCCACTTGCCTGGATGAGTGCAGCTCCAACAACACTCAAGAAGCTCAACACCATCCAGGACAAAGCAGCCCGCTTGATTGGCACCCCATCCTTCACCTTAAACATTCACTCCCTCCACCACCGGTGTACCATGGCTGCAGTGTGTACCATCTACAAGATGCACTGCAACAACTCGCCAAGGCTTCTTCGGCAGCACCTCCCAAACCCGCGACCTCTTCCACCTAGAAGGACAAGGGCAGAAGGCGCATGGGAACACCAGCACCTCCAAGTTCCCCTCCAAGTCACACACCATCCTGATTTGGAAGTATATCGCCGATCCTTCATCGTCGCTGGGTCAAAATCCTGGAACTCCCTACCTAACAGCACTGTGGGAGTACCTTCACCACACGACTGCAGCGGTTCAAGAAGGCGGCTCACCACCACCTTCTCAAGGTCAACTAGGGATGGGCAATAAATGCTGGCATTGCCAGCGACGCCCTGATCCCATAAACGAATAAAAAAAATTGAAACTATTAAAATAACAGAAATAGCTTCATTACTCTAATAATCTTAAATTACATTAAACATTCAATTTTAGAAATTGAAAAAACCTTTACATTATCAGCAATTTTTTCCCTCCTGTTTGTAGTGTCTGTCAGTCCACCTGTATCTAGGGCACTTGGCACCCCTGGAGGCTGCAGGTTGTGGCCTATTGTGCTGGGTCTGGAGTGGGCTATATTAGAGCCCCTCAAGAAAGATAAAAAAGGAAAAGGAAGACTTGCATTTGTATAGCACCTTTCACAACCACCGGACGTCCCAAAGCACTTTACAGCCATTGAAGTACTTTTTGAAGTGTAGTCACTGTTGTAATGTAGGAAACACGGCAGCCAATTTGTATAACATGACTGGAGCATATCCACATTATGTGAAATTCATTATAGCCCCATTTGGGATGCTAACTTTTAAAAGTTGAGAAAATTAGCGCCAGGGGCTAATCTTTCTCAACTTTCAAAAAATTCAGTTTTGCACTCCAGGAAGGAAGTGGAGTGCTAAATCAAGCGCGTCTCTTCATTCCTGGAGGGCAACAGGCAGCAGGTGGGGTGGTAGGTGTGCAGTGCTGCACAATTTTTTTTTTTAACCTACCTTGGCCACCTCGCCTTTAAGTACCGCCCCTGAAGCGCCTGGCCTCCTGAACAATGCCTCCTGCAGCTGTCGGTGTCTGCAGGGGGCGGAAATGAATTTCGGGTCGGGGGCGCTACCAGGGCGATGTGCAGCCGGATGACGTCACGATATCTGGGCGCAGGATATTGTGGCGCTAGGGATTGTCGCCACCGCAACTGCCAGGTGAATTTCGCGGGCGGTGGTAACATTGCCACGCCCGGGCGATAAGTCCTTAGCACCCAGTTATCGCCCCCCGGAGGCGCTAACGGGAGGCGCTAAGGCACCGAATTTCTAGCCCATTTAATCTCCATTGTCACTTGTATAAGTACAAAGATAAGTGAGTTTTTGAAGCTGACATACATTTGACTTCCGTGAAGCAATATGGGAAGGCCCTCGCTTTCTTTTTTTAAATATAATGTTGGACAATGTTGTTTACATGTGTAAACCGGGTTTCCGCTGCACTTTCAGTGAAGTCACAGTGCCGGGAGTACCAACAGCTCCAAGGGAATTCTGGGCCATATTTCTGCCTCAACCACTCGCCCTGAAAGTGAATTCCACAGCCTCACTACTCTCTGTGTGTAAAAGAAGTTTCTCTTGCTCTCCATTCTAAATCTCTTTCAGTTAATCTTGTATCTATGAATTTAACCCTGAAATTATTGTCCAAAACCAACCTTAAATTGTGTCATTGAAACTGTTCAATTCGAGCATCACTCTGGTTGGGAGGAGGGGGGATACGGATGCCCTGATTTTAGTGGGGGACGGGAAGTGGGCAACGAGTCCCTAATTATACACACATACACACACACACGTTCTTTCTCGGGATTGGATTGGCCTAACCATCCTGCAGACATTTCCAGTGGATTTTCATGGTGCCTACTGTCCTTACTTCATGGCGTAAGGAGTTCAGAGTTTTAAGTAGCTGATATAAGTTGCATGCCTACTACCTTGCCTTTTTGATGTGTGCAGTTTGTATACCTGTGACTCGAAGTCTATCGGCGCCGACCACCACCTCGCTCTCATCCGCAGAAAACAGCATTTTGCCCGTGTTTGAGGTGACTTCAAAATGTTTTCCGCTGGCTTGCACTGTGCTGGGTCCTTGAGTCAAAAGATAAACAATATCAAAATAAAAGGTCATGACACATGAAGCATTCCTAAAGGGAGAAAAAGAATCAATATCAAATCACCTTGCGAGAGTACTTCAAGAATGTTATTGATGTATTTTTTTTAATGTAAGGCCAAGTTTTAACAACAGCGGCAGCAGATATGTTTGAAAAATTTCTATTCTCTTCTTGTTTCTAGGGTGTTCCAGATAAATGCACAAAAAGTTACAATTTTCAATGGTGAACACAAAAGAATTCCTGGGGACAGAGTAGATGAAAAATGGCCTTGAAATGATCTGTAACACAATTTTACAGTCACCTAAAATCTGCTGTTACTGTATCCTACATTGAGAAGAGTAGACAGGTTGGATGGAACTTCAGAAATTGGAGACTTGTTAATCTTCAGCAAATATAGACAAAAGAAAAGTACAAAAGCTTACCAAAACATTACAATTCTCTAAAATGCTAACTATTCTGTGCAATTTACAATCTATTTTCCAGCTCCACTTTATTGTAAATTTGGAACTTTACTTTGCCTGTTATTCTTTGTAAACCACTCCAGCTGTTTGTTAAGATACATCTCTGCCTGGACTGCCATGCTGCCTTCATTTTGTGGTAGCTAATGGTGCCTGCTGGTAGGAGGTATCGGGAGTTCATATGGTACACTATGGATAGTGGGACGTGGACTTGAGTTCCTGAATCTCCACATTGTGAGTTCATGATCTCAGCCATCCCAGAAAAATCAATGGGAGACCCCCTCAGGCTGGTTTAGTCACAACAGAATTAGTAGAACCACCCAACCCCCGCCAACCCCCCCAAGGGAAAGGTTGCCAGCTCACCTGCTGTGTCAAGTACACGGCATGTCAAATAAAAAGGGAGAAAAGAAAACCCCCACTGTACTCTCTTCTCCCTCCCCATTAACGACTTATATCTGTGGCATTTGAATGGTCCGACTCAAAGCAAGGTGCAGCTGCTCAGCCTGCAGTTAGTGTCGACTCTAAACAATCAGTTCTGGACCTGAATTCCCGAGGAACAGCAAAATGAAAATGGAACAAGTAACTGCAGGCTGGTCAGAGTGAACTGCCACGCTTGGATGGATTTGACTTTGAATAGGAAATAACACTCTCATTCATCCCATCCAGTGTACCTTCTACCTCTACTTTCCTTTTGAATCCCTTTCTAAATGTACTTTCACACAGAAGCACGTTTCTTAGTTGAGCTCTTCTAATCAGAATGTGACTGCTCTTCTCAATGCATTCCAGCACAGTCAGCTGTCTATAACTTTTCACATGGTGAAGAATTGTAGCTTGGTATAAAGATATATAAACCATAAAGTAGGCCTTCAAATATGCGATGTGTTTATATTTGCAGAGATGGAATTTTAAATTAAGTAGATATGAACTATGTGCTGTGTTTGATTGAATTCACTTACACAAAAGTTCAATTATGGGTGATGAAAAACTTGGAATATCTTATGCAACTGGGATGCTGTACACAGATGGAATTCTAGAGTACGAAATTCGCAGGGGGCAGAGGTCCGGGGTAAGGGAGGCCCAAAGGAGCACAGCTGCACTTCCTAGCCCACAAGGGAACCTACATTTAAAAAAAATCTTAACTGCCTGAGCCTGGTCTGGCCCATGATCCCCCTCCTAACAGGTCTGGCCTGACGGGGAAGCCATCACTACTTCCCCACTCAGGCCTCCAACTTAAATTGCAGTCATGTCTCGATGACATGATTGGGACCTGATATGCATATTTAAAGACTGCCTCCCTGCGGGTGTCTGTTCAAATGAGTAAGTTAATAGCAGGGCATAGTGGGAAGGCAGAGGAATCACAGTGGGTAATCCCTGGCTGATTCCTGCCAGACGGGAGTTAAATTCGGGGCCAATGTTTCAGTGAGTGAGTGTTCAATCTATGGAACAGGCTCCCTAGGGAGACAGTGGAAGCAATTAGTATTGATTCATTCAAATGCAAATTAGATAGATTTCTTTCAGAAAATAACCTTTTGGGATACAGTACAAGTAATTTGAGACATGACATGTGATAAGTGTAACATGCTTGGGAGGAACAGGTGACGTTGGACCTATGGTTTCCAAAGTGCCATTTCTGGGTTTGTTGTAGACTAATTGATAGAGATTGATTGCTAATAATTAGTCAACAACTCCATTATTGTTGTACCATGTGACTACCAGGATGGTAGAAGGCGAACTAGATGGACTTTGTTTTTTTTGTCTAGCAGTTCCTATGTCACAGCCGATTGTACTGTTTGCATGACTTACTGACAGCATTCTATCCAGCCTACCAGCTTTTCTCTCAGACATGACAACATTGAACTTCGGTAACCAGTACACTTGATTTGTCCATCCTGCCAAGCCATAGGTTTACAAACTAGAGTCCACAGGGAGCGATTATTGATCACTGACTGAAAGATTATAATGATAGCACTGTGAAAGTACAGTGTGGATGAGGAAAAGCATCATAATCCCAGCACAAGGGTCGACCAGAGGACGGGCCTGAGCCGAAAGTGTGCCTGGGCCAGACAAATCGCCTGGGGCAGGAATATTAAGTGCACTCCTCCTTCTTCAAAGGACAGTGCACCTCCAGTATGCTATACCTGTGGGGCAGGCAGTGAGGGACCCAGAGAGGGAAAATGTGTCCCTATTTCCTCCGCTTGCAGGACAAGGTGGCTCATAACAGGAGAGAGTGGAAGCAGAAAGGAGGAGGCCCCAGATATTTGAGCCCACTGACATCATTCAAGGAAGCCACATTCACAATTCTAAGAATGGAGAGTGTCGAAGAAGTGAGAGGGTGAAACTGGAGGTCTGCCCCAAGAGGAGTGCTAGTACCAACCTATTTCAGCTACCCTTACTCACTCGTGCATTTACTCACTCTGACACAGGCATACACTCAAGCACATCAATACGGCACGTAGCATAACGTCAGGTAAATCAGTATTTTAAGGGGTGTCCTGCAGCTAGCAGTCTAACATATGTTAAGAAAGGATCAGTATCGGTGAAGAGGAGCGAGTGGTGTTAGCAGCGGAGGAGAGGAACCTGTTGCCTGGAAGGCCGACTTGCCTCTGCTTGATCTGCATTAAATATCACAAATCTGCGCTCAACGAATAAATGAAACATTTGGAATTGTAGTAGCAAAGGAACTTATTTAACAAAATGTGTCAAATTTTGCATGATAACGCTCCTGTGAATCGCCTTGGGATGTTCTACTACGTTAAAGGCACTACATAAATACAAGTTGTTGTTCCTAGAATGTCATTTTATATTTCTTTGGTGTGTTCTGGTCATTACACGCACTGAAATCACTGAACGCATTTTATGGGCCATAGAATAATTTACTCACCTTTGCAATTCGTCCTCCCGCTAATTGTTATGATTAGTTTTACAACCCAGCTGGACACTGATTAAAGCTGCACAAATAATTAGCTCCCTCAGCATTACGAACTACCAGGAATAAATGCACACTTTCATCCTTATCAAAGAAAGAGCTATTTTTCTAAGTGAATTTTTTAATGGATGTGTTCTCAGACAACTGAAAAGAAGATACTAATGATTTTTATGACGTTATTAATTAACTCAACTTCATGAAATTTGCTTCGGGGTTTCCCAGCACTGCCACTGTTAAACCTTCGCACATTTCTGCAGCATGCTTCATTAGCATTACACTCTGCCAATTACATTTTTAATGAACAGCCTTACTTCAGAAGTGTATATCAGCATGGTAATGACAAAAGCTTTTAAAAATACAGATCCAGTACAACAGAGAGGACACTGAGCAGAAATGTATTATTTTCAGTAGGGAGAAAGATGATTAAAGATATTTGATTTCATGTTGTGACATATTTTTAAATAACCTGGGCAAGCCAGCAGAAAGCAGCTTCTAAAAGTCGAAGTTAGGACATGTAACACTGGCTAATATTACCACATCCTTGTCATTTAAGCAAATTCATTTGGTTTTGTGATAGCAGAAATCGCTCCTAACGTCCACCACATTTCACTTTTCAATGATAACGGGGCTGATTTTAACTAGTTAACTGGTGCTAACGGGGTGGTAATGGCATCAAAATGGGGTCGCTGGACTTACTGCTCTGCTGATGCCGAATCTCCAGGACGGCCATTCGTTTCAGGCGGTCGGCTTCTTTACAATGCAAACTGATTCAGGTGGACACCTGGGCCGCCCAGCGGAAATATTGCAGCGTTTGGAATCTGAGCAGGAAAGAGGCGGTAAGTGCAGCACAGCTGTTTTGGGGCCACTATTGCCCATTTCTGCAGGGCAGGCTGAGTTTAAAATTGGCCCTATACTATTTAAATGACTATTTCTGTTTAATATTAAAAAGTTACGTCATTAAAATCAAAATTACTTCAATGTTTTAGTTTAGCAAAACAATGATGGGCCAAATCTTGCTGGAGCGGGGCATCTCACGCTGCTCACCGTTACTTAGACGTTTTCCTGCACCCTTCAGCTCAAAAACTTTATAACTTGTCCTTTCTCTTTGCAGGTGCTGACTGACCTGTTGTGTACTTCCAGCATTCTACATTTTTTCTGCAGATAACTTCTTATCAATGGTCACGATATTTGATGCTTTGCACTTTGGTGAGACAATGGGCTGAATTTTAATCTGGAGGAGCACATGGGTTTGGGTGTGGCTGGGGGCTTAAAACCGCCGAAATTGACAGCGCGCCGGGAAGCTGGCTCCAACCTGCCAACTGCCACATTTCACTCGGGAGAGGCAGGTTGTCAGTTACACCAGTCAGAAACCCCAACACTGAAGTCCACCAGCGCTACAATGAATGCCATATCACCACCAGATATGTGATTGAACAGGCAATCGGCATGCTGAAGATGTGCTTCAGGTGCCTGGTCGGTTCTGGAGGCGCCTGTGATGAAATATTCCAGTCATCACTGCCTGTGACTGAGATCGGTTTCAGTGTCATTTCCCTTCCCCCAGACCTCATTGTATTGTGTAGTGGAATGTGCTGTATTGTATACTGGAATGTGCTGGAATGTGCTGTGTGTAGGGCTCCGCCCATACCTGGCCCCGTTTGTAAGCTAGCTTCAGTCTGGCCTCAGTCTCCAGAAGGAAGACATCTCTCTCTCTTACGTGTTACTTTCTAAGTTAATAAAAGCCTTGTTTTTGTTCTGCTAACTTCGAGTCTCGGAATTATTGAGGCACATCAATTTTATTAACTTATTTTTCAACACTATGGATCAACTCCTGAAACCCGAACGTTTGGATTTGGATCAACATGCTCCGGACGCATCAGCACGCTTCGGACACTGGTTTGAGTGTATGGAATTCTTCCTGGACAATTCTGCAGCCGTCAAAGACGCTACGGACGCTGCGAGGATGAGACTCGGAATTCTGCGGAATTGGGTAAGCCACCGGGTTTACCCCCTCATCCAAGACGCCGAGACGTACCTGGCCACCTGCGACATCTTAAAGGCGCATTACCAGCAGCCTACGAATGAGGTGTATGCTAGGCACCTGCTCGCTACCCGCGCACAGCGACCTGGGGAATCGGTGGAGGAGTTCCTAAGCACCCTGAAAATGCTTGGCAAAGACTGCAAGTGCCGAGATGTAAAAGCCGCAGTGTACACTGACGAGCTTGTTCGCGATGCCTTCATCACAGGCCTCAGCTCCACTTACATCCGGCAAAGACTGCTGGAAAAAACGGGGTTGGACCTGAAACAGGCTGCGGACACCGCGCGATCCTTGGATGTGGCCCAGAGAAACTCGGACGCCTACTCTTCAGCCCGCGCCGTCCACGCCGCCACGTGTGCACCGAGGGCGCCGCCATCTTGGAAGGCATCTTCCCCGCCCGACAGCCCGACACCGGCTGGGCCCCGCTCTCCCCCCAGAAGCCCTACGACAGCCGCGACGCGTCAGGGACCCAACTGCTACTTCTGCGGGCAGCCAAAGCACACCAGAAACCTGTGCCCGGCGAAAGGCACCACCTGCTTTAAGTGTGGTAAGAAGGGGCACTTCGGGAAGGTGTGCAGAGGGAACCCCACCAGAAAACCAACCGCCGGAAAACCCGCCACCGCCGCGTGTGCGCCGTGGGAGCGGCCATCTTGGACGCCATCTTGCCCGACCTCGTGGGGTCCGCCATCTTGTGAGCAGACAGCGTGGACGCCATCTTGTATCGATCAGGGCCCTACAGTGGCATCGGTCACAGTGGACCAGACCAGGCCGCACCCGCTATCCAGATCAATGGTGGACATCGAGGTAAACGGGTGCCGGGTTAAATGCTTAATTGACAGTGGAAGCACGGAGAGCTTTATCCACCCAGAACTGGCACAACAACTCTCCCTAAAGGTGGTCCCTACTCAGGGTACCATCTCTATGGCTGACAAAACCCAGACATCGACCATTCTGGGTTACTGCACGGTACAATTGTGCGTTAACGGAACTGTATATGATAATTTTAAAGTATTAATCATGAAGAACCTATGTGCGAGCGTGATCTTGGGCCTGGATTTCCAGTGCAACCACCAAAGCATCACGCTCAAGTACGGTGGGTCCCAGCCGCCCCTCACAGTGTGCGGTCTGGCTACCCTGAAGGTAAAGCCGCCTTCGCTATTCGCGAACCTTACCCCTAACTGCCGGCCAATAGCGACCAAAAGCAGGAGGTACAGCTGGGAGGACAGGCGGTTTATCGCGACCGAGGTAGACAGGCTCCTGAAAGAGCGCATTATTGAATGCAGCAACAGCCCGTGGCGTGCCCAAGTGGTAGTGGTAAGGGGTAGCGAGAAGAAACGGATGGTGATCGACTATAGTCAAACGATCAACAGGTACACCCTACTAGACGCCTACCCGCTACCCCGCATATCAGAAATGGTGAACCAAATCGCCCAATACCGGGTGTTCTCCACCATCGACCTCAAGTCAGCGTACCACCAGCTCCCTATCAGACCAGAGGACCGCCCGTACACTGCCTTCGAGGCGAACGGACGCCTCTACCAATTCCTCAGAGTCCCCTTTGGGGTGACGAATGGGGTCTCGGTCTTCCAGAGGGAGATGGACCGCATGGTCGATGACCACCACTTGCAGGCAACCTTCCCCTACCTCGACAACGTCACCATCTGCGGTCACAACCAGCAGGATCACGACTCGAACCTCGAGAGGTTCCTGAAAACCGCACAAAAACTCAACCTCACCTACAACGAGGACAAGTGCGTTTACAACACCACGCGCCTCTGCATACTAGGCAGCGTGGTGGAGAATGGGGAAATCGGACCAGACCCCGACCGATTGCGCCCCCTACGGGAGCTGCCCCTGCCCAACACTCCCAAAGCCCTGAAAAGGTGCCTGGGGTTATTTTCTTATTATTCCCAATGGGTCCCCAACTACTCCGACAAAGCCCGCCCCCTCTTGAAAGCCCTGCCAGTACACTTTACACCTAATCCCAGCCTATTACCATCTCGTCTAGCTTCTAATCTCTTTTACTTCTTTTGTTTCTTTTATTCTTTTGTCCGATCGCAGCCCTGCCTCCGATCTAGTTTCTTTTCTTTCCAGTTTTGAAGAAGGGTCCAACCCGAAACGTCAACTCAAATTTCTCTCCACGGATGTTGCCTGACCTGCTGAGTTTTTCCAGCATTTTCTGTTGTTATTTCGGATTTCCAACATCTGCAGTATTTTGCTATCCCCCTCTTGAAAGCATCCTCTTTCCCGCTCTCTGCTGAGGCCCACGCCGCCTTCAAAAGCATTAAGCAGGATATTGAACGGGCCACGCTACAGGCAGTGGACGAGAACACTCCATTTCAAGTGGAAAGTGATGCGTCTGACTTCGCCTTGGCGGCCACCCTCAACCAGGCGGGGCGGCCCGTAGCTTTCTTCTCGAGGACCCTCCAAGGGCCTGAGATCAGACACTCCTCCGTGGAAAAGGAGGCCCAAGCCATCGTGGAGGCAGTGCACCACTGGCGCCACTACCTAGCCGGCAAACGCTTCACCCTACTTACCGACCAGCGGCCGGTAGCGTTTATGTTCAATAATAAACAGAGGGGGAAGATTAAAAATGATAAGATTCTTAGGTGGCGGATCGAGCTCTCCACCTTCGAGTACGACATCATTTACCGGCCAGGGGCCCTTAACGAATCCCCTGACGCCCTCTCACGAGGGATGTGTGCCAGCGCCACCGGGGATCGGCTACAGACCCTCCACAACGACCTCTGCCACCCAGGGGTCACGCGGCTGTTCCACTTCATAAAGTCCCGTAACTTACCCTACTCAATTGAGGAAGTTCGGTCCCTGACCAGGAACTGCTGCACTTGCGCTGAGTGCAAGCCTCGGTTCTACCGCCCAGATAGAGCCCACTTAATCAAAGCTACACGGCCCTTTGAGCGGCTCAGCTTAGATTTCAAGGGCCCCCTCCCGTCCGTCGATCGCAATGTTTACTTCCTGAACATTGTGGACGAATACTCCCGGTTCCCATTCGCCTTCCCCTGCCCAGACATGACCAGCGCCACGGTCATTAAATGCCTCAACAGCCTGTTCTGCCTGTTCGGTATGCCGAGCTACATCCATACGGATAGGGGGGCGTCCTTCATGAGTGAAGAGCTACGCCAGTACATGCTGTCCAGGGGGATCGCCACGAGCCGTACCACCAGCTACAACCCCCGGGGTAACGGCCAAGTGGAGCGAGAGAACGGGACAGTATGGAAAGCAGTCACTCTAGCTCTCAGGACCAAGGGCCTCCCTATCTCCCGCTGGCAGGAAGTCCTCTCGGGTGTGCTCCATTCAATACGGTCGCTGTTGTGTACGGCCACTAATACCACGCCTCATGAACGAATGTTTGTCTTTCCCCGGAAATCCACCTCAGGCGTATCCATGCCGTCATGGCTCTCCACCCTAGGTCCAGTACTCGTGCGAAGGCATGTGAGGGGCCACAAGACGGACCCTCTCGTGGAGCCAGTACACCTACTCCACGCCAACCCCCAATACGCATATGTCCGGCACGCCGACGGAAGGGAGGACACCGTGTCCATAAAAGACGTCGCCCCAGCCGGCATCGACAACAACCATGGCAATAGCGGCAACGACGATCACAACAACTCTTACCCACCCACTACTCTTTCATCACCCCCGGAAGATCACCGACCAACGGCACCCCCACCAACTACCCCTTCAACAACCCTGGTGGCACCCCCGGCAGAGACCCAGGAGGCTACCGGGGACACCCAGCCGACACCCGCGGCACCGCAACAGCCACGTCGGTCGCAGAGGACTATCAAACCCCCGAACAGACTAAATCTATAGAAGGGGTGAATGTGATGAAATATTCCAGTCATCACTGCCTGTGACTGAGATCGGTTTCAGTGTCATTTCCCTTCCCCCAGACCTCATTGTATTGTGTACTGGAATGTGCTGTATTGTATACTGGAATGTGCTGGAATGTGCTGTGTGTAGGGCTCCGCCCATACCTGGCCCCGTTTGTAAGCTAGCTCAGTCTGGCCTCAGTCTCCAGAAGGAAGACATCTCTCTCTCTTACGTGTTACGTTCTAAGTTAATAAAAGCCTTGTTTTTATTCTGCTAACTTCGAGTCTCGGAATTATTGAGGCACATCAGCGCCCTTCAGTACACAGCAGCCAGGGCCTCCAGAATGGTCATGGTTACAACATTGTGCAACAGCAAGGCTTGGACCTGCAGGAGGAACAAGGTGAAGAGCTCAGATCCTCGTCGGACGATTTGGAGGGGGAGGAAGGTAATGAGGGCAATGCAACCCCAGCTGCTCACATTGCTGCCCAGGATACCAGGGATGCCCTGATTAATGCAAGGTTCACTTAGGTTCCAGTAGTTGACCCATGTCACCAGAAAATGCAACTGCCACTCTTCCCGCTCCCCTCCTCCTCCCCCAACCCTCAATGACACTGACACAAAGCAGTCCTGCAACCCAAGGTTTCCCAAGGCCAGGGAAACCCGGACGACAGCAGTAAAAAATACAAATCTTGTTAAAATGGAGGCACGCAGCCTCCTTAAAAGGTTTCATCGACCGATCCGCTTTCCGAGAGAGAATTGGTGCCCGGCCTGTCGTTAAAACTGGAAGTGGCCGAATTCGAGGCAGGTTGGGTTCCTGTTTGAAATTTTTTAAACTTTTACTTCCCTCCCGACCCAAATGCACCTGTTTTGGCGGGGGGGGGGTGTGGTTAAAATGACCCCCAGTTACATAGAGACCAACAGGAGTACTGTAATAGTTAATCATTTTGACCTCATAAAATTCTGACAATAATCTGCTTCTCAACTCGACTATGTGCGTGGGAATATGAAGGGATGACTGGGAATAAGACTGAGTGGCAAATAATCAGGCAAAACTCACTTACTTTGGGAGAGAAAAAAAACATGGTTATGCTGAGTGAAAATATAAGTGCACTTAACTCAAATCGAAATGCTGGCATTTTATTATTATTGTTATAATAACCCACTTATTGCTGTCTATTTATTGTCATTGATAGTTGCAGCTCATTTCACTGAAGCATACATATCTGATCTAATAATTCCATATTTTCATTCTGTCTTCCTACCTATTGCCACATTTGCACAAATATTTCATGAATGTAGGCACTTTATTGTCATTTCATGTCCCTGAATGTGCAGTTAAAGTGAAGTGATATGAAATGGCACTTGAAAGGGAGTTTGTTTTTCCAACCCATTAATTTTGACTATTACTTAAAAATTACTACAATTTGTTGACCTGCAAGGCTTGTGAGAAACCCAATTTAGAAAGATAAATTACACAAATAAAATAACACTGCTAATCAGGAGCAAGCAATTTTTGCCTTATTTCGCGTCATTGTGTCATGAATTCCTACGCAACTCTGCATGAGTTGTGTTGCTTCGCTCCACTGCAGCCGGGGAGTCAGAACTAAGTATTCACAGTTTCTTCCATATGGTCAAATCTCCATGGAACTGCAATAGCAGTCACTGGATTTACTTACTTTGTGGTGACTTTCCTGCAAAGTGGTTCAATTTTTTTTCTCTGTGGTTAAGTTATAGCTAAATGCAGTGAAAACCTCCATGACTCTCACTTAAAGGCTATTTACAAGACATTGTCGAATATCAATGGGAAAAATGAATGATCCTATCTATATGAAGATGCCTGAGATTGAGCACCCTAATTCATCCGTACTGGCACTGAAAAAACTCAATTTTTTCAATAGTATAACAAGGTAATTTGGAACTGGTAGGATCTGAAACTAATGCAACACTGTAAAGCTAGGCACCTGTATTGGTTGCTACATAATGATTATTGCAGTATACATGAAATTGCCTAATAAGAAACAATTGTCTAAATAGGGTATTACAAACTATAACCGTGTAGTTGACTTCAAACAACGGTACCGTTACTTGTTGGAAATGCTCGACACCGAAGAAACACAACCTTTGAGTAATTGAAACTAAAACAGAAAAATGCTGGAAACACTCAGTAAATTAGGCAGTGTCTCTCGAGAGGGAAGACATTAATGGTTCAAGTATGAACCTTTCCTCTGATCCTCACCGGTATTCCTGAACTCGAGGTAGACCAAAACACTCTGGAAGAGCAGTGGAATCTCTTATACATCAAATTATTTAATTATAAAATTGTTATTTGATTTTGGACTGATTTAGACACTTGAGATTTCTGGATTCATACCAGTCACTAGAATGTAACCTTCCAAGATTCATTAATATTTTGGAATAAATACACAGATGACTTGAGCCTAAAAATTACTGTTTGCAATATTAGCATATGAACACTTAACTTATTCCTAATGCACTTCCCCTGTCCCCTATTTTAATAAAGGAGCTAACCTGTTTAGTTTAAAATGCATTAAAGTCTCTGTTAAAATAGTGAACAGAGGAATGTTACAGAAATGTGCTGTGTTTGTGTGCTAATATTGAAAAAAGTAATTTTCTAGGCTTAAAAATAGCTAATAAACTAGGCAAAACATGTCTAGAGGCTACATTAATGAATAATGTAATAGTTAACTGGATCCAATTTAAGCAATATTGCTGCCTTTGTGTGAATAGTGTCAGCATATTTATCTACCCCTTTTTCTTGTTTAAAAGGTTTTTAATTGAAGTATGTCAGCATGTGTCAATTTTTCCCCAGATTTTCTTCATTGAATGTGAAATGCTTTGAGATGTTTCAGAGAGATATGATTAGATGCTGTATTATTACAAGTTCTGTCTATCTTTCTTTCTCCTCCCTCAGTTCCCACTGGCACTTTTTCCAACCAGTTGATGCTCGTACTCTTCATTATCTATTCCACCCAGTTCAGGCTGGCTCTCTCTCTCTCTCTCTCTCTCTCTAGTTCACACAAACATTCTTATTCCTTTTGCATTCTCCCCTCAATTCAAGGTGGCACTCATCCCATTCCCCAGTTCATGCTGCCACCCTCCTTTCTACTCCACCCTTAATTTATTGTGGCACTCTTCATCCCTCCTCAGTTTATATTGGTCTTCCCACTCCTCTCTTAGTTTCTGAAGGTACTCTCTTTCCCTCTCCCTCAGTTTAGGCTGAAACTCTTATATCCCACTCCCCCACGCTAGTTCACACTAGCACCCTCCTCCCCTCGCCCTCCGCGCCGCTACTCCAGAGGACGGAATGGCCCTGCATTTAGTGGGCAGCAATTCCCAAGAATTCCCCCCACGCTCAGCGATGTTCAGTCTCTTGGGGCAGAAACAGGAGGTTGGACCCAGGAGTAATGCTGACTTTAAGCAATAAATGCAGATAAGCACGCACTGATGGTTAGCTGTGTGATGCTGTCCTTTGTATTAGATATGAAGGGGTAAAAAATTGGGTTGAATTGGGCCTCTTGTTAGCGCCCCTGGGGTGGTGGTAGCTGGTAGAGCTGCGCCGCCGGCAATGATGTCATCGCCGTGCGCAGCACCCCGGCCGAAAACTTCAGTTGCGCCCCCTGACCTATCGCCGGACAATATGTCTGATAAGGGTAAAGGGGGTGTTTTTGCAGCCGCGGCAGCAGTAATAAAAGGGGCAGGAGTTGGGCGGCCATTTTCTTTGCGCCGACTGCCAGCACCTGCCCCTTTCCCCTTTTTTCTTTGTGGTGCCAGCTGCGATCGCACAGCCCGGCACTCCTCTTGAGTGCCGAGCTGTTTTCACGGCACCCCGCTCCCCGGTGGTCCAGCAGGGCCCCGGTGCGTACAGCACTAGGCCCCTCCCCTTTAATCAGGGGAGGAGGCTTGCAATGATGCGGTGCTATGTGCTGACATGCGTGGCGCTGTTCCACGTAGCACCGCGATATTCAGTTGTAGCACCCAAAGAAGGAGGTGGAGTAGGATCTCAAACGTGGTAATCTCTGGATTACTCCCAGTGCCACGCGCTGGTGAGTTTAGGAAAAGTAGGATAAAACAGGTTAATGTGTGGCTGGAGAAATGGTGCAGAAGGGAGGGCTTCAGATTCCTGGGGCATTGAGGCCAGTTCTGGGGTAGGAGGGACCTGTTCAAGGTGGACGGGGTGCACTTCAACAGAGCTCAGACCAATGTCCTCATGGGAAGGTTAACTAATGCTGTGGGAGAGGGTTTAAACTAATTTGGCAGGAGGATGGGCACCACGATGAAACATTAGAGAGGAGAAACAAGGTGCACTGAGGACTGGGAGAGGCAAGTAGCACCAGAGTAAAAAATAGTTCAGAAATAGGAGGGGTCAGACAGGGGGCAAATACAGAGTGGTCTAAGATGGGTTTGGAGTGCATGTACATAAATGCACGGAGCATGGTAAATAAGGTTGGTGAGCTGCAGGCACAAGTCACCATGTGGGACTATGATATAGTGGCAATAACACAGATCTGGCTCAGAGAAGGGGAGGATTGGGAACTTAATATCCCTAACTATAAGGTATTCAGGAATTATAGGGAAGGATAAAAAGGAGAGGGGGTGGCAGTATTGATCAAAGAAACTATTATAGCATGGGAGCGGGATGATGTAGTTGAGGGACCAAGGACAGAGTCTATTTGGTTAAAATTAAGAAACAATAGAGGAGCTATTACACTACTAGATGTAGACTATAGGCCACCAAATAGTGGGAAAGAGATAGAGGAGAAAATTTGCAGGCAAATCACAGAAAGGTGCAAGAACTACAGAGTAAAAGAAAAACTTACATTTATATAGCGCCTTTCGTGACCACCGGACGTCTCAAAGCACTTTACAGCCAATTATGTACTTTTTGAAATGTAGTCACTGTTGTAATGTGGGAAATGGGAGGGTGATAATGGGGGACTTTAATTATCCTAATAGAGACTGGGATAACAGTGTACAGGAAAAAGAGGGTAAGTAATTCCTGAAATGTGTACAAGAGAACTTTCTTGATCAGAGTGTTTCCAGCCCAATGAGGAAGGAAGCAGTGCTGGATCTCGTTCTGGGGAATGAAGTGGAGCATGTTTCAGTGGGAGAGCATTTGGGGGAACAGTGATCATAATATCATCAGGTTAAGAATAGTTATGGAAAAGGACAAGGTACAATCAAGCATAAAATTATTTAAATGGAGGAGGGCTAACTTCAGGAAATTGAAAAGGGATCTGCCCTAGGTGGATTGGAATCAAAAAAATTGTAGGCAAAACAGTAATTCAACAATGGCTTTCAAAGTGGAGATGGTTCAGGTACAGAGTAGACACATTCCCATAATGGGGAAAGCTAGAGCTCCCTGGATAATTAAAAATTTAGAGGCTAATATGAGACAGAAAAAGAAGGCTTATGACAATTGTACGGTTAATACAGTAGAGAACCAAGCTGAATATCAAAAGTACAGAGGAGATCTAAAAAAGGGAATAAGAGTATGAGAACAGATTAGCAGCTAACCCAAGGGAACCCAAAAGTCTTTATAAACACATATAGTAAAAGGGTGTGGTAAACCACTGTTTGTATTCCTGTTTGTCCTGTTTGTATTCCACTGTGTACATGCCTGGACATGCCTCGGCTGACTCCTCCCACAGGTCCTAGTATAAAGGTGACTGCTCCCCAGCCCTTGGTATCCTGGACCGGTCGACCACTCGAGGCAGACCTCCATTCTGTTGTTAATAAAAGCCTTTGGTTACTCTTCTAACTCTCAGTCTTTTATGAGTAATTGATAGCGCATCAAAGGGCAATCAAAGTAAGGGTGGGGCCGATTAGGGACCAATAAGGAAATCTTGTGGAGGAAAAGGGCATGGCTGAGGTACTAAATGAGTACTCTGCATCTGTTTTCACTAGAGAAGAGGATGCTGCCAGTAAAGGAGGTGGCAGTAGCGACATTGGATAAGATAAAAAATAGATAAAGAGGATGTACTTAAAAGGTTGTCAGTCCTCAAAGTAGAAAAGTTACCCAGTCCAGATAGGATGCATCCTAGGTTACTGAGTTAAGTAAGGTTGGAAATTGCAGAGGCTCTGCCAACAATCTTAAAATGCTCTTTGGATATGGGGGTGGTACAGAGGGCTGGAGGATTGCAAATGTTACACCCTTACTTACTCTTCCGCAGCCATGTTCACGCCCGGGTGGCCCTGGAGATGGAGCACACGGTGTCCGCCGGCACGCTTGAGTACTTCCGCGACCGGTGGGCGCCGCGGGGACTGGAGTGCATTATCACCACCGGGAACCAAATTCTGATTTGATTTGTTAAGTTTTATTTGAAGTTATGTTAATTTACAGGCAAATTGTTTAAGTACCCAATTAAAAGAGTACACCTTACTTAAAAAACGGGGACGGAATAACCCAGCAACTATAGGCCAGTCAGCCTAATGTTACATAAGAACATAAGAAATAGGAGCAGGAGTAGGCCAATCGGCCCCTCGAGCCTGCTCCGCCATTCAATAAGATCATGGCTGATCTGATCCTAACCGCCAATCTACTATCACAGTGGTGGGGAAACATTTAGAGACAATAATCCAGGACAAAATTAATTGGTATTTGGAAAATTATGGGCTAATAAATGAAAGTCAGCATGGACTTGTTAAAGGCAAATTGTGACTAATTTGATTGAGTTCTTTGATGAAGTACTGGAGAGGATTGATGAGGGTAACACAGTTGATGTTGTATATATGGACTTTCAAAAGTCGTTTGACAAAGTACCACATAATAGACTTGTTAGCAAAATTAAAGCCCATGGGATTAAAGGGACAGTGGCAGCATGGATACAAAAATGGCTCAGGAACAGAGAGCAGATAGTGGTGAACAGTTGTTTTCCAGACTGGAGGGAGTAGACAGTGGTGTTCCCCAGGGGTCGGTATTAGGACCACTGCTCTTTCTGATATATATTAATGACCTGGACTTGGGTATACAGGGCATAATTTCAAAGTTTTCAGATGATACGAAACTTGGAAATGTAGTAAACAATGAGGAGGATAGTAACAGAC
This sequence comes from Somniosus microcephalus, assembly GCF_052327205.1. Taxonomy (NCBI): domain Eukaryota; kingdom Metazoa; phylum Chordata; class Chondrichthyes; order Squaliformes; family Somniosidae; genus Somniosus; species Somniosus microcephalus. Next base: position 175,031,099 of record NC_140996.1, on the reverse strand, counting down.
TTCAGGAGGACATAGACAGTCTGGTAAAATGGGCAGATACATGACAGATGAAATTTAACGCAGGAAAGTGAGAAGTGATACATTTAGGTAGGAAGAATGAGGAGACGCAATATAAACGAAATAGTACAATTTTAAAGGGGACGCAGGAACAGAGAGGCCTGCGGGTGTACGTACACAAATCTTTGAACCAACGCCCACCTCGGTGCTGCAAAGCAAGCTGGCCAGACTGCTCTAGCAGACGTCGAGTTGTTGTCGTCAGCCCAGAGGTCGCTGAACATGAACATCTCACGAGCTCTTGACTGAGCCACAGCAGGCTCCCTCCTCTGATTTTGCAGTTACTGGAGGAGAACCTTACAGAAGCACCAGAGTAAGTAGAAATGCACTTCTGATATGCACTAGCAGCGTGACAAATAGTTTGTAGCCCTTTCTGTAAGCCAGTACACCACAGTGCTGTTTGAAATCTTTGTGTGTAGGGAGTATTCCTGTAGTGGCTGGTGATCTTGCAGTGTTGGGTGACATGGATATCAATTTTGGTATCTGGGCAAACGCTGTTCATTGTAGTGTGGAAGGATTGGGATAGATGTTGACCTAGCTGTTAATGCAGGGAGCACGGATTGTTTCACTGAAGTTCTCTTCAATGATCTGCTGCTGAACAGTGCCAGCCACGGCTCAGTTGGTAGCACCCTCGCCTCTGGGTTAGATGGTTGTAGGTTCAAATCCCACTCCAGAGACTTGAGCACAAAAATTCTAGGCTGACACTTCAGTCCAGTACCAAGGGAGTGCCGCCTTTCGGATGAGACATTAAACCGAGGCCCCGTCTGCCCTCTCAGGTGGACGTGGAAGATCCCATGGCACTGGGTTATTAAATACATTTAAGGTGGAGATAGACAGATTTTTGAACAATAAGGGAGTGATGGGTTATGGGGAGTGGGCAGGGAAGTGGAGCTGGGCCCAAGATCAGCCATGATCTTATTGAATGGCGGAGCAGGTTCAAGGGGCCAAATGTCCTATTCCTGTTCCTATTTCTTATGTTCTTATGTTCTTATGACTGACGCAATATAAAAGCATCATAGCAACTGCCAGGAAAATGGATACAGACCTGCATGATGCATTGCTGGTGATCACACACTAGTTGCACATTAATAGAGTGGAACTTTTTCCAATTTTTGAAGGCATTTGCAGGGTCAGGTAATGATGTCCTGGCCTTGGGGGACTCCTGTTATCTGTGCAAACATCAGAGCCCTATTCTGCTGCTTCCAGATGTCCATGGGGAAAGCGATGACTGTGTTTGTTCTAGCAAACAAGGCATCAGTCGTTGGTTTAATATAAGCATGGACTGCAAATTGACAGATTTTGCAGATATGCCCTGTGGCAGCCTGGAACCACCCCGAGGCAAAGAAATTCAGGGCTGCAGTGACCTTAACTGCAACAGGCGGTGTTGTGTCAGCTGCAACAATGGCTGAAGGTATTCTTGCATCTGTCACTGCATCTTTGGAGAATCAAAGCTTCCTAATGCTGTTTTTCTGTGAGAACTGCAGGTATGCTGTTCTCTGACTATAAACTCTGTTGGGAGGGTAAGAATTCTTCAAAACATACCTCTTTCAACCTCCAGTTGAAGCTCTGTTTACTCCCTTCTCTTGCTCCTCTTTCTTTCCTTGTCTCCTCCATTCCTGTTTTCAAAAGCCTTCCATTTATTGATATGCCTTTTGTCGCCTCTTTCTCCAAACTCCTTTACCTCGGTATCCAGCTTCCCACAACTCTCCCCCGCCCCCATCGCATTAAACCACTCTACGATCTTTTTTTAGATGATGGTTGCTTTGTAATTACAAATTGTTGTTACACTTTAATTTCTCCTGTTCATTTAATTACTTCAAATGCTTCTCACCTGTTTCTTATATCTTTAATTGGAGGACACCATGCTTACTTATTTAAGACACCTGGGTTGCCATGACATTTTCTTACTAAGAACTATGGGTAAAGCATATCACTGAGGATTCACAAAGCCTGCTAACCAGGACTTTGATTTATTAGTGAAATGAGAATGATATTTCACTGTCATATCACTTACTCAGAATGTTTGGTACACAGTGTCATGGCAATCTAAGTGGCCCAAATTAATGTGCACAAAGTGGTCTGATGAGTGAAGTATAAGAGTAGAGTAATTAAATGGAAAGAAAATTTACTGCAAGCTTAATGCCGATCAATTAGTAGCTGAGGGGTAATGTTTTTGCAGCATTTGTATCTTAATGAAACTGTGCTTCATGCAGATCTACAAAAAATGCTTTATGGTGCTTTAAATCATGTGTACCTGTTTCCCCAACATTTAGCAGACATATGTTTGAATATAAAAAGTTCACAAAGTACCAATAGTTTGTGGTGCAGTCAATAAATAATTATTGCAAACTTGTTTTCACGTTATAATCTATAAGATTGGATATTTCAAAGCCTCACAAAGAAACCAGATATTTTTTTATGCACAGGATGTGGGCATTGCTGGCAAAGCCAACATTTATTGCCCTTGAGAATGTGGTGGTGAGCCACCATTTCAGAGGACAATTAAGAGTCAACCACATTGTTGTGGGTATGGAGTCACATATAGGCCAGACCAGGTAAGGGCAGCAGATCACTAAAGGACATTAGTGAACCAGATGGGTTTTTACAACAATCCGATAGTTTCATGGTCACCATTACTGATAGTAGTTTTTTTTTTTTAAATTCCAGAATTGAATTTAAATTCCCCAACTACCATGGTGGGATTTGAACTCCTGTCTCCAGATCATTAGTCTAGGCCTCTGGATTATTAGTCCAGTAACATAACCACTATGCTACCGTACCCTATTCAGAGTGTGGTTGGAGATTTTTGCTTCTGTGCATGTCAGCCTGTGTATTTATGACCATTCTGGGCAGAACCAGAAAACTTCGGCCGACTTCTATCTACATAAACCCTGACATTTTAATGCATTTACTTTTAAACACACTAAATGAACTTAAAATATAATTCTAATGAAAATTAAAATACAATCCTTAAATCTGTATCAATAGCCATATAATTTTGCGTCCAATCTGCCAAATCATTCTTTTATTACTGCCTCTTGTGAGCTAGTATGGCTTTTAAATGTTATTGTAGGAATGGTCAAATTCCTGTCTAGAGATTGAGTTCGACGCAGGCAATCAATCAAAAAGGTTTTTAATGTCAAACTAATGAGTTTAAACAGATGGATGCAAGAGAACTATGAATACAGGTCTTAACAGGTCGGAGGCTCCGCGAGGACTGCCTGGGCGGTCCCATGGATGGCGTCATGACGTCATCACGTTTTTCCCGCGTTTGTGTGATCACGTGATTAGCAGCATGACATCATCGCGTTTGCCCACGCTCTTAAAGGGACCGCGCACTGTACATGCAAACAGTATATACAATGGTACAGATTTAGTCTGCAGCTAACACCTCGTTAAAGGGAATCATGTACAGTTGTTCAGGGTCCCTCAGTAGCTCTGCCACAATTATTTCTAGTTATAAAAACCATTAGACTGTATTAATCTACTTCATGTTTTGGGTCTGATGCTTGTTCCTCCTGATGTAGAGAACATCGGTCACCTCCCAGATACAGCGGTGCACTGAAAACTGGGAGATGTCGCTGATGTCACCTGCTACAGCCAGGAACGAGTCTGTGGCATAAAAGCTAAGGGCTATGGCGACCTCGACAGCACAGCCAGTGGTGTCTGTGCCCTGGTTTGCAGCTCCAGTTGTGGCTTTAGTAGGTGACTCAGCTCCTTGGTAGCCTGCTTGGTGTAGTTGAGGTAGGAAAAGTGCTCCCTGGAGTTCTGCTGTGGGTATGGCCCTCCATTGCAGGGCCCTCCTCCTCGCTCTTTACCCAGCTGCTCCTGCTCTCTCCGGCCTTTCTTCGTTGCTCTCCTTTATGTTCCAGCCCCAAAGGCAGATCCACCAGACCACCCATGACTGGAATAAAGTGCTTCCAAAGCAGACAAAAACAGTCCAGTCACCAGCATAAAGTTGTTAGCAGAAGTCAGAATTCACTCATGGAACACGGGAAATAGCCACACAAAAAAAGAGCCAGAGCTTAAGGAGCAGCCTAAGAGGGCAAACCTGCAGCTTAGCATTATGCAGGGGATGAGCCCTGACATGAATCTTGTCATTCATGTGGAAATGACTTATGAAGTAATACTGGGTGGCCTGCTGGTGGTGCTGTCCAGGGAGAGTATAAATACTCAGGCATGGGCCCAGCTTGCTCAGGACATTCTTTAACAGGAACTAGTGAGGGACACAACTAGATCTCCATGTTGAAAACCAGTTCATTAAAGCCTTGTTTAATACTCAGACCAAGTGCCTATGTCAATTTAATCAACTGGAACCCGCTCCACGCTCTGAGTGATTTGGGAACAGACAGCTACGATTCAAACTGTAAAAGGGAACTCGGACATAGTAATCAATCCATCATGGAGAAACTACTCAGTCCCACCCGTCTCGACCTGGACCCAAATTCTCTTACAGCTGCTAAGGTATGGAAACACTGGTATCGTACCTTCAGCAACTTCCTCGAGGAGTGTGGTGAGAATGTTCCTAATAAGTTACGAATGCTTGTCAATTATGTATCCCCTCATGTGTTTGACTTTATCGAAGACTGTGTAGACTATGACTCCGCTATCCAAACACTGCAGCAATTATATGTTAAGGCCCCAAATGAAATTTTTGCTCGGCACCTACTGGCCACAACTCAACAACAACCCGGGGAATCATTTGACAAATTCCTTCAAGAGCTTCGCAGGCTCAGCAAAGATTGTAACCTTAAAGCTGTCTCAGCTGAGCAGTACCGGGAGGAATTAATTTGTGACTCTTTTATTAACAGAATTGCTTCTCCCCTCATATGCCAGCGTCAGTTGGAGAATAAAACCCTCGGGTTACAAGCTGCCTATAACCAGGCATATTCTCTGGACTTAGTTCAAAAAAATTCAGATGCCTATTTTTTACCATATGCACGGACTGCTGGTACTACTTTTAGTGACTCCCTCGGTAAGCCTCAGGCAGAAGCCCTCACTGATGATGACCCTACCCTAGTGGCATCTTGGCAATCTAAAAAGAAGTGTTTCTTCTGTGAAGGTGCATTCCATTATAGGAAATTTTGTCCTGCTCGTAATGCAACCTGCAAACATTGCAGTAAGAAAGGTCATTTTTCTAAAGTATGCCAGTCAAGAGCCTCTACTAGTGTTGCAGCTGCTATCTATAAAACTGCTCCTCCCCCAAGAGCCACTACTAGTGTTACACATGCTATCTATAAAACTGCTCCTCCCCCAAGAGCCACTACTAGTGTTACAGCTGTTTTTCCTCAAAGCCTGTCCCATGCAGCCATGAGGGTTTCGGTAAATGGACACATTTTGAGTACATTAATGGACTCATGTAGCTCTGACAGCTTCATCAGTGAGTGGGCTGTCAGTAAGTTAAAACTGTGTATTTACCCCTCGGACAGGGAAATTGTAATGGCTCTGACGACACTGACCACCAACTCTTCCGGCTTTTGTCTTGTTGACCTTATTCTCAATGGCTGCACTTATATTTCCACCTGGCTCGGGGTGCTCAAAAACCTATGCAGTGATGTGCTCCTGGACAGGAGTTCCAGAAACAACACAAAAGACTCACTTTCGAGTTTGGAGGGCCAAAGCCAGAGCTTACTATTTCCAAAGTACTGTTTTGTGCGCTTTCGGCGGCTTCGCTCGACGAGCCCTCCTTTTTTACCAATCTTGCCCCCCAATGTAAGCCCATAGTCACTAAATCATGACGTTTCAGCCAAGATGATCTATCCTTTATCGAGGCAGAAATCTCTCGCCTTCTAGCTGACGGTATCATTGAGCCATGTTCATCTTCCTGGCGGGCTCAAGTCGTCGTTGCTAAAAATCCTCTGAAGCAACACAAGAAACATCTTTGCATTGATTACTCGCAAACTATTAACCAGTATCCCGACCTGGATGCCTACCCACTACCACGCATTGATGAAATGGTCAATAACCTTGCCAACTACAGGGTATTTTCAACTTTTGACTTAAAGAGCGCATACCATCAAGTACCGTTAAAGGACTCTGACAAAAAGTATACGGCCTTTGAGGCCAATGGTTGGCTTTACCAGTTTTGTCGCCTTCCATTTGGGGTCACCAATGGGGTGGCCGTCTTTCAACGGGCAATGGGCAGCCTAATCAAACAGGAGAACTTAACGGACACTTTTCCATATCTGGATAATATCACCATTGCTGGTCATGACCAGAAGGAGCACGATGCCAACCTCCAGAAATTTCTTGACGTTCTCCGTCGTTGCAACTTAACCTTAAATGAGTCCAAATCTGTGAAATCAGTACCATCAGTCAACATCCTTGGCTACTGGGCGGGCAATGGTGTCATCAAACCGGATCCGGAGCGACTTCGTCCGCTTCAGGAGCTCCCTTCTCCTATGAATCTTCGCTCTCTTCATCGGGCCCTCGGCATGTTTGCCTATTATGCGAAGTGGATACCCCACTTTTCCGACAGGATCCAGCCCCTGCTTCACGCGAAGTCATTTCCGTTGGATGTGATGGCTCTTTCAGCTTTCGACCTCCTCAAGCAACAACTGGAAAAAGCCACGCTTCATTCCATCGATGAAAATCTCCCTTTCGTGGTCGAGTGCGATGCATCGGATGTGGCGATCTCTGCTACCTTGAATCAAGGTGGTCGACCCATTGCATTTCTTTCCAGAACTTTGCAGGGTAGCGAGCTCCATTATCCTCCTGTCGAAGGAGGCTACGGCCATCATCGAAGCAGTACGTAAATGGAGTCATTTTTCTCGCTCGTCACCATTTCACGCTCATAACTGATCAGCGCGCTATGGCCTTTATGCTGGATAACCGGAAATGCACTAAGGTCAAGAATAACAAAATACAGCTCTGGAGGATGGAATTGGCCGCCTTTGGCTACACCATACATTATCGACCCAGCAAAGAGAATGTGGCCCCGTTACCCTCACGCGGGCATTCTGCTCTTCCATGTCAACTTCGACTCTTGTGGATCTTCATACTGACTTCTGCCATCCTGGCTTTACCTGTATGTTGCCCTTTGTGCAATCTAAAAATCTCCCATTTTCTACGGAAGACGTGAAAAGAACATGCTCCACTTGTAGAATTTGTGCAGAATTAAAACCGCAATTCTTCCGTCCATCGGATGGCTCGCTCATACACGCTACACAGCCTATGCAGCGACTCAGCATTGACTTTAAAGGGCCATTGCCTTCCTCAACGCGAAACACCTACTTGCTTACTATGGTGGACGAATATTCACGCTTTCCCTTTGCTTTCTCCTGTCCCAATATGCTTACTTCCACAGTGATCAAATGCCTCGATCAGGTCATTTCCCTTTGCGGTACGGCCAATTTCATCTACTCTGATCGGGGTCCCTCCTTCATGTCAAGCGAACTCAAAAGTTATCTTTCCCAACGGGGAATCGCCACAAGTAAAACGACACCATATCATCCTATTGGAAACGGACAGGTTGAGAGATACAACGCCATTGTTTGGAACGCTGTTCGTCTTGCACTGAGGTCACGCAACCTATCAGACCAGCAGTGGGAAACTATGCTCCCTGATGCGTTGCATTCCATCAGGTCTCTTCTTTCTACATCCACCAACGCTACTCCTCATGAACGATTCTTCGGGTTCCAGCATCGCTCCACTCATGGGACGTCCCTACCATCATGGTTGGCAGCTCCTGGCCCCATGCTGCTCCGAAGATTCGTCTGATCCTCTAAGAGTGATCCCCTCATCAACGAAGTGGAACTGACGGATGTCAATCCCACGTACACGCACGTGCGGTACCCCGATGGCCGGGAATCCACAGTGTCACTTCGGGATCTGGCTCCCTGCCCAACCGGTCCCACAGACCCCATCGATAGTGGGATCCGTATTAATGACGCCGATACCCTGCGCTCCTCTGAGGATGATGCCCTACCCGGGACATCAAGGGATCTGCCAGCTATTCCGCCAGATCAACCCGGAGAACAGAGCGCTCCCCACAGGATGGCCACCTGAAGCCAGGACGCCAGTCAGTCACTGACTACTGAGTAGGGTGAAGCCAGCTGTGCGCCGGTGGGGGCCTGCACCCGGAGCCACGATTTTCCCAGTCCCCAACAGGTCGATCAAGGCGACACGGACTCTGCCGGCCCGCCGGTACGAACCAAGTGACCCAGGGACCAAAACAGGAGACATGCCTTCCGGCCTCCAACAGAGATCCAAATGACTGCCTCTATTCTCAGTCCGATTAATTCGGTAGAAGGAAGCCGCTGGACATCCAATCTTTCAGGCGGGAAGAATGACATAAATCTTGTCATTCATGTGGAAATGACTTATGAAGTAATACTGGGCGGCCTGCTGGTGGCGCTGTCCAGGGAGAGTATAACTACTCGGGCATGGGCCCAGCTTGCTCAGAACGTTCTTTAACAGGAACTAGTGAAGGACATAACTAGATCTCCATGTTGAAAAACAGTTGATTAAAGCCTTGTTTAATACTCAGACCAAGTGCCTAGTAGTTTTCTTATGTCAGGCCCTTTAAATAACGCTCCTCCAGGGTCCTTGCTGATTGTTAGCGCCATGTTTTGCTGGCTGAGTTAATCACGTGGCGGGTCAGGTGCTGGGGCAGACCAATTTCACAAAAGGGTCCTACAACAAATGGAGGACCCTTATTTAAATATTATAATGAGCAATTTTAATACTTCAGGCGCACACCATGTCGCAGCCCAATCCAATACTGCAGGAGCCACCCTCCTGGTATGGGAAGGGTGGGTACATGATGCCCGCCATATTGGACCCTTAGGCGCCTGTTTTACACCTGAAAAATGGACTTGCGCGATCCAATTGTTAGGCCAGAAACTGCGCTTCAGGCACCAGACCACCTGTGAGCAACACAACAGGAGTTCTACCAATATAGTATTATTAAGTACACCGCTGGTAGGGATTGAGTTAAAGACTGTTGTTTAATCTTGGAGTTCAGATTGAATCTACAAGTGACCTGGACTTTATCCTCATAGTTAATAATGTTATCAGAATCCCTTGATTAAATCCCAGCCTCATTATTTCCTCCAAAATAGCTATAATTCCAGACATAAATAATGATTTACTTTATCGACCTGAATAAATCCCATGACAAATTATTTACACATCCGGTTTCCAATTTGAAACAACTCCTAATAAATTGTGAAGTATATTATTCTGTTAAGAGCAGCTACAAAAGTTATCTACGGTGGTAGTAAAGGTAAATGACAGGCCTGAAGTGCAGCTGAGAAAATGTGTATAAAAGCATATTTTAAAGAGGACACTGATAATCTTGCCAACTGACCTTTAGTTTACAGGAACCTAGTGAGCGGTCCAATCACTGATTTATCTTCTCCTAAATTCAGGTGACATTTAGAGATGCCATAATGCTTTTACCTCCAGAATTATGATTAACTGCACCTCATAAATGAGCATATCGCAATGTATTACATGGAAGTGAGTTGTGGTATAGGTTATATGACTGTTCAGGGTTTATGGCCAGGGTTGGTCACACGTGATACCAAGGATAAGCAAGGGCTTCCAGTAGTGTGACAAAACTTGCCCAAACGGTTGTATAATGTAGAAAGACAGGCATCTCCCAGCCCTGGCAACTGAGGTATCAGAAACTCCTATAAAATTATCTTTTGCATTCCAGAAAGTAAAGTATATTTTCACTGGCCTGAGGAAGTAGCTAGCAGTAACTCACATTTAAAGTGACTGCCAGCCTCCTATATCAAGATATTAAAATATATTGTAGTGTGTGTAACCGTCTACCTTTAAGAGACCATTGTATGTAACCGTTCACCTTTAAGAGAACTATTTTAGGTGTGGCACTACTTGTTTGGCTTCTGTATACGGTAATACCGACGGTGACCACACCGGTATATAAGTGCTGTGGCATGATTTATAGGGCAGATTCGCCCTGACCTTCGAATAGTAAAGTCCTGTTGTATGTTACTCCTGAAGTCTGTGTCGTAATTAACTGCACAACCCACAGACTTTACAGTGGCGACGAGTCCGATCGTACCCTGCGGCAACAATATTTTCAAGCAACGAAAGAGCGTCGAAAAGAGGCAACCGCCCTCGTCATTCGGCTGGGAGAAAACTCAAGGCTGCAGCAATAGAAAGGAGGAAGACTTTAGCGACAAAAACTTCCATCAGCAACAGGCACTGACTGTCCCTTCTGCCACGGTGACTGTGAGTAAGGGAAAGTGAAAAGAATAGCCGGAGGATAAGGGCTGGGCACTCGACCACGGTCGAGGGGAAAAAGGAGCCGGAAAAAAAAGTTGGGTCCAACGGCGTCGTGAGAGACCGCGACCGGCGGGAAAAGCCGGGCGGTGACCGAAGCCACGAAGCGCTGCGACCGGGAGCGTAGGCGCGGGAAGAGAGAAACTCAGCCGCAGCTGGGGAGAGAAGCACCGGACTGCGAGAGGGCTGGGAGGCGCGATTGGGGTCCGAGCGAGCGGGAGAGGCAGAGCCGACCAAGAGAGACTGCGCGAGAGCCAGTCCAGCGGCTGAACTGTCCTCCGTCAACGGGGTGTAACCAGCGCCGGTAGAGCTGAGCGAGCGGGAGAGAGGCAGAGCCGAGCAAGGGGAACTGTGCGAGAGCCAGTCCAGCGGCTGAACTGTCCTCCGTCAACGGGGTGTACCCAGCGCCGGTAGAGCCGAGCGAGCGGGAGAGAGACAGAGCCGAGCAAGGGGAACTGTGTGAGAGCCAGCCCAGCGGCTGAACCTGTTCGCCGTCAACGGGGTACCCAGAGCCGGTCGCCCTGCCATAAAATTAAAAAAAAGGGAAAGCCTTGAAGCCGACGCGCAGGCTGTGAACCTGAAAGCCAGCGGCCGTCGCCTGTGGGGGGAAGTGTACCCCTCCCGCCAGGGAAGAAACGCGGGAAGCCGCCATTAGGCGGGGAAGAAGACAGAAGCGGGAAACCGCCATTGAAGTGGGCGGGGAGAGAAGATAAGAGCGGGAAACCGCCATTTTCGCGGGAAAACCGCCATCTTAGGAAAAAAAAAGAAATAATAATTTAAAGAAATACTTGTGTTGTTCCCAAAGAGAGGAAGATGCCTAAGCGTGGTAACATCAACGATTTTAATTCGGAGATAGAAGACTGGGCCACGTACGTGGAACGCATTGAGATCTATTGTGAGGCCAACAAAATAGAAGAAGACGACAAAGCTATAACCTTGCTAAACTCGATGGGCGCAAAGACATACGGGCTCTTGAAGCATCTACTATCACCAGCTAAACCGGCGGATCAGACTTTCGATGAGATAGTGGCTGTTCTGAAGGATCACTTGAACCCCACACCGTTGATGTTGGCTGAACGATTCAAATTCTATGCGAGAACGCAATGGAAAGACGGAAGCAACGCGGAATACTTGGTCGAACTGCGTAGACTAGCGAAATACTGCCAGTTTGAAGGGAATCTGACAGAGGCATTGCGAGACAAGTTCGTATGCGGACTGTCCAAGGAAGGGACGCAAAAGCGACTACTCGAAGAGAACGACCTTACACTTGACAGGGCTGTCCTTATAGCAGCATCGCACGAAGCCACAGCGAAAGGAACTGCGGAAATGCAGCTAAAGGCAGCGGCACTCGGTGTGGACCAAATTACCTCGAGTATAACAAAATGCTATCGCTGTGGGAAGACAACACACGATCAGAACCAATGCTGGTTTAAGAACCAGGAATGTAGGAAATGTGGCAAACTGGGTCACATCGCTAAGGTATGCCGGTCAGGGAAGAAGACCAACAACCAAAGGAAGCCATCACAGGAAAAGTACAACAAGGTACACAAGGTGGCTGAGAAGAGTTCAGACGAACAGAATTCAGACTCAGACCCAAACGGCCAGGAGCTGGGTAGTCTGAGAATTCATAATGTGAGTAAGGAAGCTGACCTACAAACTATCTGGGTCATGCTAAAAATAGCTGGAGTCCAAGTGAAAATGGAGTTGGACACTGGATCAGCTGTATCAGTCATAAATCGAAGGGATTACCACAGGCTATTCTCACATATACCCTTAAGAGATACCAAGTTCGTATTGCAGACATACACGGGGCATAAAGTATACCCCATGGGAAAGATAAGAGTCAAGGTGAGAGATAGGGGTAATGAACACCCAAGAATGAACTTATACATACTACCTGAGGGAGGACCACCACTTCTAGGACGGGAGTGGATCAAGAAAATAGACATGGAATGGCACTACCGACAGTGAGGACTCGGTGCAGACAAGCAGCTCAGACTCTGAGCCGGAAGCCGATAAGTCCAGCCCAAGTATGAAAAACAAGGTTAACATGAACTCACTGACTAAGGTTGGAAAAATGATGGCGTGTATAAAGACAGAGAATTCTGAGTCTGTTCAAGTTACAGACATATGCATTACGGAGGAACACCGGGCTCGAACTCAACGTTATCTCAAAGTACGACAACAATTAGAACAATTGAGTTACCGTCTCGTACAAGAGATGAAAACAATGAAAAAGTTCTATGACACCGAATGGGAGAGTCTGGAAAGACAACAGAACCTGCTGGCTCAAGCAGAGAGCGACCATAGAGCCATCGTGACCAATTACCGATCACATCTCCCTTATGATGTTCAGGAGTTAGAATATTTGCATGATCTAGAGATACAGCATAAAGGCAAACCACGCTACACTGAGGATTTTGTCCTGCAATTGGAGACGGAGCTAGTGCAGGCAAGGTTAAGAGAAGCTGAATCGCAATGTGCACTTAAAGAGATGCAGAAAAAAATCTTGGACATAGAAAAGAGAAACGCTTCTTTACCTGATGAGAATAATGTGGCCATGTTGCAAGAGGAGCTTATAGGGGCAAAACTGAAAGAAGCTAAGCAAAGGATGTTGGAACTTGAAACACAGAACCAAATCAGCAGTAACCAGCTATGTCGAGCAGAGAAGGAGTGCAATGGTCTACAGGAGAAGGTGCAATATCTCTCAGCCCAGAATAAGGGACTACTCACTCAGTTAAATGAAAGTAAAGGGAAAATGGCTGAGATAGACTGCAAGAATAAAGAAGATTTGATGGCAGTGAGACTTCGAGAGGCAGATAGCATAGCAGCCTTGGCTGTACTCCAACAGAAAATTGCGAAAGAAGCAAATGAAGAGGAATCTTCAGGAAGCCAGGATTTTATTCCAGTTCTTTTCTACGACTCCTTACAAGCAGAGTGTGAGAAGTTGAAAGAACAGTATGAACAGGCCCAGGCTATAATTCTGGAGGGGGTTAACTCGGCAACCTCCGAAAAGCTAGTTTCAGTAGAAGCATATGAGCAACTAAAGGTTGAACATGAGCAAGAAGTCCAAAGGCTGCAGGAAATTCTTGATGAGCTCAAGGCCAAGACAGACTCATCGGTAGAAGTTCCATCCATAGATGAGAAATTAGAGGTGAAAGACATGGCAGAACATGAAAGACAAGATGTCCAAGAACTCATAAAAATATTGAAGGAAACCCAAGACAAATATGAGGTGGCAATGACCGAGGTTCAACAACTTGAAGAACAGATTCAACTGGGAATCCTTTCAGTGGAAGAAAAGGAAACTGTAAGAAACACAGAGACTGTAAGAATGGCCCCTGAACATGAGCTAGAGAGCATCAAGGCGCAACTTCTCCGAGCGCTGAAAGCCAAAGTACAAGAGGAAAAGAAGGTGAAAGCATTGGAGGAAAAGGTGGATGAAATGGAGAAGACTCTGATCCACAGTGTTCCCGTGGAAGAGTTAACGGTCAGCCAACTCCTTCATATGCTGAGGGACAAGACTCTGCAATGGGAACAATCTGAACACGAGCTTCAATCTTCAAAGGGAAGGAGTTCGGAGCTCTCAAAAGTTATGGAAATAGCTGAGGTTGCAACACAGATTTTACTGGGATGCCAAAAGTACGCTGAATCACGTCTATGTGAACAACAGAATGTTGAAACAGCTGCTCCAGTAGAAGGATTGAATAGCCCGATCAATCAATCCCCGATGGAAGGGGAAGTATTGAAATCACAAATGAGGTCCTTAGTGAAGGATTTGCAGGAAACCCAGGAAGAGCGGGATGACTATGAACGCATGAAGAAGTCCCTTCAGGAAAGATGTCTAGGGAGGGAACAACAGTCGGCTAACGTCCAGTTGGGTAAGGAAGAAGTAGCAGGCCCTCTCGCTAGACTAGCTCAGGATGACACCGAATATTACCATGACCTGTTGAGTGACACGGAATATTACGAGGACTTGGTCTGCCCAGCTTGTGATGAAAACTCCCAAAGTGCAAAAATCAGGATGAAGCACTTAAAGTCTAAGGAACATAGGGAGATGGTGGCGCTACAGCTGAGAGTCTCCAAGAAGCAAAAAAGGAAAAGACGAAGCCGAAGATGATAACCATCTAAATCATTATCACTTCTAATGGGAAAGTAGGGAAAAATTACTAAGGCAGTCCAGCTGTTTGTAAAAGTCAGCACTGCTGGTTCAGCAGGACGGAAGTTCAAGCTGTTACGTCAAGGGAAAGACTATTGGATGAGTCACGCTAGCAATGTGAACCGGCTACACCACAGAGATGTTGTTCGGACCGAGTCAAGACCAGAGACTGAATCTGTGAACTGTTCCCACAGAGACTGAACCTGTGAACTGTTTTCCGCAGAGACTATATCTGTAAATTGTTTTACATGAAGTTGAATATATGTTATGTTTAATGGGGAATACGTATGTTGTAAGCTAAAAATGGAGGATTGTAGTGTATGTAACCGTTCACCTTTAAGAGAACTATTTTAGGTGTGGCACTACTTGTTTGGCTTCTGTATACGGTAATACTGACGGTGACCACACCGGTATATAACTGCTGTGGTGTGGCGACACGCCACCACTGGACATAATCCGCTCACGGCGGCACAGACAGTCTAAGCAGAAGCCCCCAGCCGGGGGCCCTTTCCTCCAGCAACTTGTTTCCCGCAGGGACAGGCTGCCGGGAGCACTTCCTGTCTGGGAAGTATTTAAGTGGATGCGCGGGCTTTTTTAGTTCCTGTTTGTCATGTGGTTGGAATAAAGCAGTTGTGTTTTCAATAGCTCTGGTCTCGACTCCCACGTTTGCCGCGGTATCTCAACACTGGTGACCCCGACGCTCAGGACGAATCCTAAGCTAGCATGGCGGATACAAACGCAGTCACGGTTAAATTACCAGACTTTTGGGAGAACCTCGCCGAAGCCTGGTTCGTTCAAGCTGAGTCCAGATTCCGGCTGAAAGGCATTACAGTCGACGCCACGAAGTACGACTACCTCGTCGCCTCGCTCACCTACGCTACAGTCCCCAAGGTTTGGGCAGCGCTGCAGAACCCACCAACGGAGGGCAAGTACGAACATCTGAAGGCTGCGCTACTTAAAAAATTTCAAACGTCCTCTTACCAGCACCACTGCCAACTCCTGGACCTCCCCGGCCTTGGTGACGCTTCACCATCAGGCCTGCTTTCCCACATGCTGTCCCTCTCAGACGACAAAAATCCCGGTGCCCTTTTTCGCACGCTTTTCATTCGGCAGCTCCCCGCCAGCATCCGCCCGCTCATTGTGGAGTCTGACTCCACGGACCTGAATGATACAGCCGAAAAGGCTGACCAGCTGCTCTCTGCACAGGCCGCTCGCGACGTCGCGCCCGACCTCACGGCAACGACCACGCGGTCTTCCCGGGCTGCTAGGCCCGACCGCCCTACCACTCCGGGTCACTGCTACTACCACACCCGTTTTGGCGCTAGGGCTCAACGCTGCACGCCACCGCGTACCTTCAAACCCCCACCCGCACCGGCCCCCGCGATGGCCGCGGGGCAGAAGGAGCCCCTACTGTACGTCACTGACGACAGAACCAACCGCCGATTTCTGTGCGACACAGGGGCCCAGCACAGCATCACCCCCGCCTCCGCCCTCGAGATCCAACGCGGCACACGGGGTATCACACTGGCTGCAGCCAACGGCTCTGAAATCCGCACATATGGCACCCGCATGGTCACGCTCGACCTCGCGGGCCGCCGCTACCGCTGGGAGTTCCTCACAGCCAAGGTCCTCTGCCCACTCATCGGCGCCGACTTCCTACGCGCCCACGGCCTCCTTGTCGACATTCCGAGGCACCGCCTCGTCGACATCAACACTATGGCCCCCATCCCCGGCGCCTTTACCCCGGCCCGTTCGGCCGGCCTGACGGCCTACTGCCTCGCCAGAGCCACGGACGACTACTCGGCACTCCTAGCTGAGTTTCCCGCCCTCACTAACCCGACCTTTTCGGCCAAAGCCGCCAAGCACGGTGTGGAACACTATATCCCCACCACCGGCCCCCCAGTTTCTGCCCACGCCCGCAGACTCAACCCGGCCAAGCTGGAAATCGCGCGGGCCGAGTTCACCAACATGGAACAACTCGGCATCATCCGCCGCTCCAGCAGCCCTTGGGCCTCGCCCCTCCACATCGCCCCCAAGCCCGGCGGAGGCTGGCGCCCTTGCGGGGACTACCGCCGCCTCAATGACGCCACCACCCCCGATCGATACCCGGTGCCACACATCCAGGACTTCTCGGCCCGACTGGCCGGACGAACCGTCTTTTCCAAAGTCGACCTGGTGCGCGGTTACCACCAAGTCCCCGTACACCCCGCGGACATCCCCAAAACGGCCGTCATCACCCCATTCGGCCTGTTCGAGTTCCTGAGGATGCCCTTCGGCCTCAAGAATGCAGCACAGGCTTTCCAGCGCCTTATGGACTCAGTCCTCCGGGACCTGAACTTCCTATTCGTCTATCTAGACGACATTCTCGTGGCCAGCTCCTCCAAACAGGAACACCTCGAACACCTTCGCATCCTGTTCGGGCGCCTAGCCCAACACGGGCTCATCCTCAGCCCGGCGAAGTGCCAATTCGGCCTAACCGAGATCGATTTTCTCGGTCACCACATCACCCCTGCTGGGGCCGTCCCCCTGCCCAACAAGGTGCAGGCCGTCCAGCAATTCCCCCACCCCACAACCATCAAGGGCCTCCAGGAGTTCCTCGGGATGGTGAACTTCTACAACAGGTTCATCCCCAGAGCCGCAGCCCTCATGAAGCCCCTATACGACTCCCTCCGAGGAAAATCCGGCAAGATGGACGTAGCCTGGACCACTGACACGGCAGCCGCCTTCGACGCCACCAAAAACGCGCTCGCCGACGCCACTCTGCTCGCGCACCCGAGGGCCGATGCCCGGGTCGCGCTCACCACCGACGCCTCCGACCACGCGGTCGGGGCCGTGTTCGAGCAGTGGGTCGATGGCGCGTGGCAGCCACTTGCCTTCTACAGCCGCCAACTGCGCCCCCCGGAGGTCAAATACTCCACTTTCGACCGCGAGCTTCTCGCACTCCACCTGTCGGTCCGCCATTTCAGGTTCCTCCTGGAAGGCCGCCCCTTCACCGCGTATGTGGACCACAAGCCACTCACATACGCGATGGCCAAGCACACCGAACCCTGGTCCGCTAGGCAGCAACGCCAGCTCGCGGCCGTCTCCGAGTTTACTACGGACATTCAGCACGTCTCCGGTAGAGACAACGTGGTCGCCGACTGCCTTTCCCGTCCCGCCGTCTGTGCGAATCACCTCGCGGTCGACTACGCACAACTAGCAGCGGCCCAGCTCACGGACCCAGACCTCCTCTCGGCGGCTACCAGCCTGCCAGGGCTACGCCTAGCCAAGGTCGCGCACGGGCCCGAAGCCACGGCAGTCACGTGCGACGTCTCACTTGGCCAACCCAGGCCGGTCGTCCCTGAGACCTGGCGCCGCCGCGTCTTCGACGTGCTCCACGGGCTCTCTCACCCGGGTTCCCGTGCATCCGTCAAACTCCTCTCCAAGCGCTTCGTCTGGCGCGGCCTCAGCAGAGATGTTCGGACTTGGGCCACCTCCTGCCTCGCCTGCCAACGGGCTAAGGTACAGCTGCACACCAAAGCACCCCTGGGAGACTTCGAGGTACCCAGCCGCCGCTTCGACCACGTACACGTCGACATCGTCGGTCCCCTGCCGCCATCGCAAGGCCAAACTTATCTCCTCACGATGGTCGACCGCTACACACGCTGGCCTGAGGCAGTGCCGCTGACCTCCACCACCACAGCCGACATCGCCAGGGCGTTCGTTAACACCTGGGTTGCGAGGTTCGGCGTACCGGCCGACATAACCTCCGACAGAGGCGCCCAGTTCACCTCCGAACTCTGGACGGCCACAGCACGCAACCTCGGGGTGACGCTCCACCGAACCACGGCGTACCACCCGCAGGCCAACGGACTTTGTGAACGCTTCCACAGGTCACTCAAGGCCTCACTCCGCGCCGGCCTGCAGGACAGTACCTGGACTGACCGCCTACCGTGGGTGCTACTCGGCCTACGTACCGCGGTCAAGGAAGACCTCCAGTCCTCGGCAGCGGAGTTAGTCTACGGACAACCGCTGCGCGTCCCAGGCGAATTCCTTCCGGAGCCTACCAAGCCTTGGTCGGCCGAACAGCAGCGGCTCGACTCTTTCTCTTCCGCTCAGCAGTTCGCCCCACTTCCGGTCAACCGACACGGCGAACTCGCACCTCACGTCCCGCCAAATTTACAGCAGGCACGCTTCGTCTTCGTGCGACACGACGCGCACCGCGGGCCCCTGCGACCCCCGTACGACGGTCCGTACGAGGTACTACAAACCGGGGACAAGGTCTTCAAGCTGCGACTCGGCGACAGGGTCGAGACAGTCTCCATCGACCGGCTCAAACCAGCACACACAGAACCAGGGGAACAGGTCCCCGTGGCCCAGCCTCCAACTAGAGGCCGTCCCCCCGGCAAGCCAGCACAGCCGGCGGCGAACCGCCCGACCCAACCAACCAGACCGGCGACCACTCAGAGCCGCTGCGGCAGAACCATTAGACCACCGTCACGACTCGTCCACTCCTCCTAAGCGGATTCTGGGGGGAGCTCTGTGGCGACACGCCACCACTGAACATAATCCGCTCACGGCGGCACAGACAGTCTAAGCAGAAGCCCCCAGCCGGGGGCCCTTTCCTCCAGCAACTTGTTTCCCGCAGGGACAGGCTGCCGGGAGCACTTCCTGTCTGGGAAGTATTTAAGTGGATGCGCGGGCTTTTCTAGTTCCTGTTTGTCATGTGGTTGGAATAAAGCAGTTGTGTTTTCAATAGCTCTGGTCTCGACTCCCACGTTTGCCGTGGTATCTCAACAGTGGCATGATTTATAGGGCAGATTCGCCCTGACCTTCGAATAGTAAAGTCCTGTTGTATGTTACTCCTGAAGTCTGTGTCGTAATTAACTGCACAACCCACAGACTTCACATATATTGATTATCTTATTATTAGAAATGTGACCAAATCTCCCTATATCACACACATCCAATGGTCCCCTGAATCTATTTATAATGTTCATTATAAGAATGTAAACATTTTGAATACACTGTTAGTCACACATATGTGACACAACAGACAGTTCTACTTTAGAAACTAAAATAAGATGGCCCCAGGGTTTACTCATATCTGCCTTACTAATCTAAAATTTATCAATGAGATATTTTCAATGACAAAGAGGGTGGATTTAGCGTTTCTGTCATGTCGTGACATGACGTACAGTTTTACACATATGCCATTTCCCTGGATACTAATACTGCACCAGATTTATTCAGACACTCAAGTAGAATGTTCAGAAGGCTTGAAACGGGGTCGATTTTCCCGAAGCTGTCGGGAAGAAGGCGGGACTACAGCTTTCGGGTTTTAGTCCCGCCTACATCGACGTCCGGCCAATCCGTGTGATTTTCCCTTGTTTGACCTTGTTGAGCCCGCCCAGCGGGTTCAGCGGGCCAATTAAGGGCCACCCGGCAACAGGTGACGTCACAGACTGCAATTTCATCGGTCAAGAGTTCTTGACCGATGAAATATCAGTGTTTCACAGCTGTTTCAAGCTGTGAAACACTGACAGTCTGTGTTCTGACATGAGTCCTTCTGCACAGACTCAGTTAGAACTCACATCGGCACCCAAAGCTGAAGGCTGTCACTTTTCACAGATCGCAGCCGTTCAGCTTTAAGTGCCAGCTGAGTGATGGGCTCCCGACGGCTACAGGAAGAAAGGCTGTGAAGGTAAGTACAGGTAAGTAAAAGTTCTTTCCACACTTTAGACACACCAAACACACTTACCTTTGCACTCATGCACCCATCACTCACCTGAGTGCCGACATCGCGACCCCTCCAACTCCTTCAACCCGATGGCCCGCCTGCTCTAATCTGGCGTGGTTTGGAGCCGTCGGGAAACCCACACGAAACCCCTCAAAATAGGGATTAGGCTAAAAACTGCCTGTTAACTACCTGTTAACAGGCAGTTAATTGGCACTAATCCCTTCCCGCCTGGGGTCGGCGGGTCCCAGTGTGGGGCGGGTACCCGCTGCCTCTGAAAGTTGCGTGGAGTGGGGTTTTGGGCGGGATGGTGTCGGGACCCCCGAAATCAGGGTTTTCCTCCCGCACACGCCTGAAACCCCGCCTGACGGCTCCACAAAAATCAACCCCATTTCAGCATAAATCTCTGTAGTGTGCAAAGCAATAGACAAGCCTGGCAACTTAATCAAAGTCTGGTAATGATTTCTGCCGCATGTTCATGCAATTGGTAGCAGTTATCGTTGGTGTGAGCCTTTCTTTTTGGAAAAAAAACCAAATTATGCTGAATTTTAGAATCCATACTGAGCCACCTGAATTTTACAGCAAAAAGGAAGGTAATTTAGCCCATCATGTCTGTGCCAGCTCTTAGCTAGAGCAATCAAAATCTAATCCCTCTGTCCCACCCTCTCCCCATAGGCCTGTAAGTTCTTGCTTCAGTTATTTATGCATGCTTCCCTTAACAGATGCAATGGTCTCTCCCACAACTGCTCCTTGTGGCAGAGCAATACTGTTGTGTATGTACCTTTAAGGGAATAACTGGTCTCAGACTGCAGTACCGGCAGTGACCACCCCTGTATAAAAGGCCCTAGCAGGCTTCTGTAGTTTCAGTTTCCAGGTTGTCTCCATTCAGTAAAGACTTGTTATAATCAACTCCTGCAGTCCGTGTCTCAATTATACACGGACATAATACTGGCGACGAGTAAGAAACGAACTTACCTGCAACCCGGCAGCACCTCAGACGATGTTATTGAAGGTCGAAGCCAGAAGAAAGAAAAAAAGAAATAATCCAAAGAAACTCGAGAAACGGGCGTCGACCATGGGCAACTGCCCTCCAAATCATCGAAATGAAAAGTGCAGGAGAGACTGTTGAGAGCCAGGCTTGGTCTCCAGTCTGTGGTTTCCCAGCTAATCGGGCTGGTGGCAGGTAGTGCACTGATCCTTCCTGGGCTGCGGCGGGCTAGAGCTCGATTGGGTGGCTCTGCAACGGGGCCGGACAGCGAGTCGGGAAGCAAAGAGAGAGAGAGAGGGTGGAGCACACAGGGCGCGGCCGGTGCTTCAAAGCCGGGCAGCGTTCGGACCTAAGAAGAGGGAGGGAAGTGTCCCAGAGGGTCCGCTCCACGACAGGAACGGTTCTTCAATTAACGGAGCAAAAATTGAAGCGCGATAGAAAAATAAAAATACCACGGAGAGTGGCGTTGGCAGCAGTGGCAGCGGCGGGAAAGCGCGGGAGGCGCCATCTTAACTCGGCGGGAAGAAGGAAAAGCACGGGAGGCGCCATTTTGATCCATCGGGGACGAAGGCAAAGCGCGGGAGGCGCCATCTTAGATTTTCAAGATGCCAAAGACTGGCGATATCACTGCCTTCGATAATGCAATAGAAGACTGGACCACGTATGTGGAAAGAGTCGAGGTATATTGCGAGGCAAACGAAATAGCCGATGAGAAAAAGGCATCGGTATTGCTAAATTTAATGGGCGCAAGAACGTACGGCCTATTGCGGGACCTGATTACTCCAGCCAAACCGAAGGCGAAGAGTTTTAATGAAATTATTGCTATCCTACAGGAACACCTAAATCCTTCACCGCTGCTGATAGCAGAAAGATTTAAATTCCACAGGAGAAATCAGCATAAAAATGAGAGCAATGCTGATTACCTTACGGAACTACGCAAGCTATCAAAGCACTGCCAGTTCGGAGCAGGACTGGCAGATACCTTACGGGACAAATTTGTCTGTGGACTCCTGAGTGAAGGAACCCAGAAGAGGTTACTCTCAGAGAAAGAACTGATGCTAGCTAAGGCTTTCAGCGTGGCAGTATCGTACGAAGCAGCAGCAAGGGGAGCTGCGGAAATACAACAAAAGCCACAGGAATACGGCACCCACGAAATGACACGGGGATTTGCAAAATGTTATCGCTGCGGCAGAACAAACCATGACCAGAAGGACTGCTGGTCCAAGGACAAAATATGCAGGCAATGCGGAAAGATGGGACACATTGCACGAGATTGCAGGTCTGGGAAGAAGACCAGCGACAACAAAAAGGTTACTAAGGAACCGTACAGGAAAGTACAAAAGATGACGGACAGTAGTTCCGAAGACCAGATGAGCGATAGTGAATCCGGGAACAAGAGACTAAGCTGTCTCAAACTTCACAACGTAATCGCAAAAGAGGATCTCCGAACCATTTGGGTCACCCTCACAATAGCAGGGTCCCAAGTCAAAATGGAATTGGATACAGGATCAGCTCTAACCGTCATGAATCGACGAGACTACGAGCGGCTATTCTCACACATACCCTTGAGAGAGACATCCATTGTCTTGAGGACGTATACGGGGCAAAAAGTATACCCCAGAGGAAAAATAAGGGTGCCTGTCGAATACAACGGCAAGAAAATACGGAAATTGTATCTCTACATTCTGCAAGATGGTGGACCACCGTTATTGGGACGTGAATGGATCAGAAAGATAAGTTTAGACTGGCACTCCATTCAGGCACTGACGGTGGCTGGTAAAAAGGATGATGACGTCACTCCTGGTCGATTGTCAACAATCTTAACTGACGCCAAAGAGGTATTTCAACAAGAACTGGGCACTCTTAAAGGCGTAACCGCCTCGATAAAAATAGAGGAGAATGCAATTCCCAAGTTTTTCAAAGCAAGACCGGTACCATATGCAATTCGCCCAGCCGTCAAGGCAGAGCTGGAGAATCTGGAGAATGCAGGCGTGTTATCTAAGGTAGACTGGAGCGAGTGGGCGACACCCATCGTTCCTGTCATGAAGAAAACGTTAAACAATAAGTCTGAGGAGCCAAGGAAGGTTCGCATCTGTGGGGACTTCAAGGTGACGGTGAACCCAGTCCTTCACACAGTACAATATCCTCTTCCAAGGATAGAAGATATCTTCGCCTCACTATCTGGAGGGAAGCGTTTTACAAAAATTGACCTAGCACAAGCATATTTGCAGATGGAGGTTGAAGAATCCTCTAGGAAGTATCTCACGATAAACACTCACAAAGGTCTTTACCAGTATAATCGACTGGTATTCGGAGTAGCATCAGCTCCGGCGATATGGCAAAGAGCGATGGAACAAGTCCTGCAAGGGATTCCGGGGACTCAGTGTTACTTAGGCGACATCCTAGTGACAGGTGAAGATGATAGTGAACACCTTGCCAACCTAGAGCAGGTGCTCACTAGACTACGTGAACATGGGCTACGAGCCAATCGCCCCAAGTGCGAGTTTTTTAAGAAACAGATATCGTATTGTGGCCACGTGATTGATGAAGAGGGGTTGCATAAGTCCCCTGACAAAATTGAAGCAGTAGTTAAGGCTCCAGCGCCTGAAAATGTGTCGCAACTGAGGTCATTCCTCGGATTGGTGAATTACTACCATAAGTTTTTGCCGAATTTGTCCACAATTCTGCATCCACTGAATGCCCTACTACGAACGGGAGTAGCATGGAAATGGAGCGATGAATGTAAGCGGGCCTTTCAGAAGAGTAAGGACCTAATCACTTCAAGAGAAGTATTGGCTCACTACTACCCATCACTACCGATAAGACTGGCGTGTGATGCGTCTCCCTACGGCATTGGGGCGGTACTGTCACATAAATTCCTTGATGGTTCAGAGAGGCCGATAGCTTTTGCATCACGCTCGTTAACTTCAGCCGAGCGTAACTACGCCCAGATTGACAGAGAGGCCCTCAGCCTGGTGTGGGGGGTGAAGAAGTTCAATCACTACCTGCACGGTCAGAAATTTACTCTACTAACTGATCATCAACCTCTCATCTCCATTTTCAACCCTCAGAAGGGCGTACCGATAATGACGGCACAACGGCTACAGAGGTGGTCCCTTTTCCTAGGGGCACACCAATATGACATCGAGTACAAAGGAACTAAACAGCATGGGAATGCTGATGGATTGTCGTGCCTACCGTTGCCGACGGTGGAAGAAGAACTGGCAGTGGATCCAGTGGAGTTATTCCACTCGACTATAGTCGAATGTCTCCCTGTGACGAATGCAAACATAGAAAAGGAAACACGAAATGACCCGACACTCTCCTGGGTCTATGATTTAACGGTGAAGGGATGGCCAGCACATGGCGAACCACTGCTGCCAGCATTCTCGCCGAGAAGAGAACAGCTTGTGCAGAGGAACCTTGATGTGTGGATCCAGAGTAGTAATTCCACCCAAATTGAAGGATAGAGTGCTCAATGAGCTTCATGAGGGTCATCTGGGAGGGGTAAAAATGAAGAACTTAGCCAGAGCGTTTGTGTGGTGGCTGGGAATCGATAGAGAAATCGAAGAGATGACCAAGAGCTGTACAGGATGCCAGAAGGTCCAAAATGCCCCACCACAAGCCCCTCTACATCCATGGGAGTGGCCCTCATCTCCATGGCAAAGGGTGCACATTGATTTTGCTGGTCCCTTTATGGACTCAATGTTTTTAATTGTGGTGGATGCACATTCAAAGTGGCCAGAGGTAATAAAAATGTCCTCAACCACCACAGAAAAAACTATCACAGTCTTACGAACCATATTCGCCAGGAATGGGCTGCCTGAACAGATTTGCTCTGACAATGGACCACAGTTTGTGTCTGAAGAGTTCCGGAGGTTCTTAAAGAACAATGGTGTTAAGCATTACACATCCGCCCCATATCATCTAGCCACTAATGGATTGGCTGAGAGGTTTGTTCAAACATTCAAGAAGGCTATCAAGGCAATGTGTAATGAAGATATACCCCTACAACACAAGGTGGATAACTTCTTGTTTGCCTACCAGAATGCGACACATGCGGTTACCAACCAAACTCCAGCCATCATGTTCTTCAATCGAAGACTACGATGCCGCTTGGATTTGGTTAAGCCAAACATCAGAAGAGATGTGGAGAACAGGCAGTTTCAGAATATGAATGAAAGGCCGACCAGGAGTTTTAAGATAGGTCAACCAGTATTGGCCCGGGACTACCGCACAGAGAAATGGCAGCCAGGAACAATCTGTACACGGCAAGGACCTCTAATGTATACCGTGGACGTTGGAGAGAGCATTGTAAGACGCCATGCTGACCAGATTCTAGAGTCACTGGAAAACGTCAACTCCACACCACGATCTGATACACCTGGCGATGAAACCAAAGTACCAATTGCATCTACCGCAGAATCGGTGATATTGGAAGCAGACGAACCAAACAACGACATTGATCCCGACGCAACCTTGCCAGAAGAACCTGATATCCCAAAGAGGCATTATATCCAGACAGAATCAGGAAGCCTCCTCAAAGACTGAACTTATAATTGCTTAACTTCAACCAATGTATCTAGCAACCGTAATTGTAATTGTAATTAGTTATTATTTAGTTGTTAAATGAATGTTATGTACTGTTTATCTAAAAGGGGAGGAATTGTTGTGTATGTACCTTTAAGGGAATAACTGGTCTCAGACTGCAGTACCGGCAGTGACCATCCCTGTATAAAAGGCCCTAGCAGGCTTCTGTAGTTTCAGTTTCCAGGTTGTCTCCATTCAGTAAAGACTTGTTATAATCAACTCCTGCAGTCCGTGTCTCAATTATACTCGGACATAATAAGTACCTGCTGCAACAACTCTCCTCGCTCTCTTCCCGATGACCACTCATCATGTGGCAAATAGGATACAATGTGGGGAAGTGTGAAGTTATCCACTTTGGTAGGAAAAACAAAGAAGCAGAATAATTTTTGAATGGTGAGAGACTGGGAAATATTTGCACACAGAGGGACCTGAGTGTCCTTGTACATGAATCTCAGAAAGCAAGCAAATAGGAAAGCAAATGGTGTGTTAGCTTTTGTTACAAAGGGATTAGAGTATAAGAGTAAAAGGAGTAAAAATTCGGTCGCGCCTTCTTTGGGGCACTAACTTCATCGGGGCACTAAAAGTAGCATCCCCGCACCCGGAATTCAATGGTAACACCCCAAGAAGGAGGCGGGGCGCTACTGGAAGTGCTCCGCTTCCCTCTTGAGGCGCTCCCAGGGAATATTGCGGTGCTTCATGCCGCAGT
This sequence comes from Somniosus microcephalus, assembly GCF_052327205.1. NCBI lineage: Eukaryota > Metazoa > Chordata > Chondrichthyes > Squaliformes > Somniosidae > Somniosus > Somniosus microcephalus. The sequence goes on along the minus strand of NC_140996.1, from coordinate 175,004,632 downwards.
ACTGCAGGCCTTCCTTCCCTTATTAAAGGGGAGGAGCCTAGCGCAGCACGCATCGGGGCCCAGTTGGGCAACCAGGGGGACAGCAGAAGGGGCAGGTGCTGGCAGGCGGCCAGCAAAATAAATGGCCCTGCACCTCCCCTTTAAAAATCGCCTCTCTGGCCGCACGTATGCTGCCCTGACCCTGTCGGACGTAGCATCCGGCGGTAAGTCAGGGAGCATGACCGGAGTTTGCGGCCGGGGCGTGAGTGGGGCTCTGTGCATGGTGATGACATCATTGCCGGAGGCGCAGTGCCGCGGGGCGCTACTGGCTACCGCCACCGCTAACCTCCTGCTGAATTTTGCGGGAGGCATTAGCAGTGCTGCGTCCGGGCGCTAGTTTTGCCCCCAAGAAGTCTTACTGCAATTATACAGGGCATTGGTGAGGCTACACCTGGAGTACTGTGTACAGTTCTGGTCTCCTTACCTAAGGAAAGACATACTTGCCTTAGAGGGAGTGCAGCAAAGGATGAGGAGATTGTCCTATGAGGAGAGATTGAGTAGACTAGGTCTATATTCCTTAGAGTTTAGAAGAATGAGAGGTGATCTAATTGAAACATAGAAACATAGAAACAAAGGAGATAGGAGCAGGAGTAGGCCATTCGGCCCCTCGAGTCTGCTCCGCCATTCAATGAGATCATGGCTAATCATCCAAATTCAGTACCGTGTCCCTGCATTCTCTCCATATCCCTTGATCCCTTTAGCCTTAAGAAATATATCCAACTCCTTCTTGAATATATTTAATGAATTGGCCTCTACTGCCTTCTTTGGTAGAGAATTTCACAGGTTCACCACTCTCTGGGTGAAGAAATTCCTCCTCATCTCTGTCCTAAATGGCTTACCCCTTATCCTTAGTCTGTGACCCCTGGTTCTGGACTCCCCAACCATCGGGAACATCCTTCCAGCATCTAGTCTGTCTAGTCCTGTTAGAATGTTATAAGTTTCGATGAGATCCCCTCTCAATCTTCTAAACTCCAGCGAGTACAAGCCCAATCGACCCAATCTCTCCTCATACGTCATTCCTGCCATCCCAGGTATCAGCCTGGTGAATCTTCGCTGCACTCCTTCCATGGCAAGAACATCCTTCCTCAGATAAGGCAACCAAAACTGCACACAATACTCAGGATGTGGTCTCACCAAGGCCCTGTACAACTGCAGCATGACATCCTTGTTCCTGTACTCAAACCCTCTCGCTACGAAGGCCAACATACCATTTGCCTTCTTAACCGCCTGCTGCACCTGCATGCTTACTTTCAACAACTGGTGCACAAGGACGCCCAGGTCTTGTTGCACTTCCCCTTCTCCCAATCTATTGCCATTCAGATAATAATCTGCCTTCCTGTATTTGACAACAAAGTGGATAACCTCGCATTTATCCACGTTATATTGCATCTGCCATGCTTCTGCCCAATTACCCAACCTGTCCAAATCATACTGGAGTTTCTCGGCATCCTCCTCACAGCACACACGCCCACCCAGCTTTGTGTCGTCTGCAAACTTGGAGATATTACATCTAGTTCCCTCGTCCGGATCATTAATATATATTGTGAATAGCTGGGGTCCAAGGACCGATCCCTGCGGTACCCCACTAGTCACTGCCTGCCACTTGGAAAAAGAGCCGTTTATTCCAACTCTTTGCTTTCTGTCTGCCAACCAGTTCTCTATCCAAGTCAATACCTTGCCCCCAATCCCATGTGCCTTAATTTTACACGCTAATCTCTTATGCGGGACCTTATCGAAAGCCTTTTGAAAATCTAAATACACCACATCCACTGGTTCTCCCTTATCTATTTTGCCGGTTACATCCTCAAAAAATTCCAGTAGATTAGTCAAGCAAGGTTTACCTTTTGTAAATCCATGTTGACTTTGTCCGATCCGGTCACTTTTTCCAAGTGCATATAAAATTCTTAAGGGGCTTGACAGGGTTAATGCTGGGAAAATGTTTCCCCTGGCTGGGGAATCTAGAACATGGGGTCACAGTACAGAATAAGGAGTAGGCCATCTAGGACTGAGACGAGAAGAAATTTCTTCACTCAAAGGGTTATGAATCTTTGGAATTCTCTACCCCAGAGAGCTGTGGATGCTCTGTCATTGAGTATATTCAAGACAGAGGTCGATAAATTTTTGGGAACGAAGCGAATTAAATTGATATGAGGATAGTGCGGGAAGATGGAGTTGAGGTAGAAGATCAGCCATGATCTTATTGAATGGCGGAGCAGGTTTGAAGTGCCAAATGGCCTACTCCAGCTCCCATTTCATATGTTCATATCATTGATTCCCCAACCTGAGGAAATAGTCTTCTCCTATTCAGCCTGTCAAAATCCTCTCTAAGGTTTTCTGATAGTATTTTCACAGCAGCAGAGAAGGCTATCAGTATCTCAGGTCTCTCCTCGTCCTGGTGAATCTACGCTATACACTCTCTATGACTTAATGTCCTTTCTTTAATTAGGTGCCCAAAATAGCACCACCAACAAAGCAATAATTTGGATTTATATAATGCTTTTAACATAGAAAAATATCCCAAAGCTCTTCACAGAGACGTTGTAAAAAATGGATGTCAAGCCAAAGAGGAAAATATTACAAGCAGTGAGTGACCAAAGGCTTGGCAAAGAGGTGGGCTGTAAAGAAGGACTTAAAGTAAGGAGTGAGGTGGAGGGCTTTGGGGAGGGAGTTCCAGAGAGTGGGGCCTAAGCAACTGAAAGCATGGCTGCCAACAGTGGGTTGAAGAAAGGGGAGGATGAACAAGAGGCCTGAGTGTGGAGAAGTTCACGGCAGTAATGAGGGGAAGGACATAGAGGGACTGAACGACAAACACAAGAATTTTAAATTTGAGACATTGGTGGATTGGGAGCCAATACAAGTCAGCAATGATGGAAGTAATGGGGCAGTGGGATTTGGCATTGAATAGGATATGAGCAGCAGAGTTTTGGATTAGTTGAAGTTTATGGAGGGTGGGAGGAAACCCAGGAGAGGACTGAAATAGTCAAGTATGCAGGTGACAAAGATATGAATGAGGGTTTCAGCAGCAGGTGGGGTGAGGTAGGGGCAGAGGTGGGCAATGTTACAGAGATGGAGGTCGGCTATCTATAGTAATGTGGGATGTTATGATTAAGGTTATCCACCAGGTGGTGCTGTAGCCAATGCTGCTGCTAAGGTCAGAGGTTTGCTTCCTGTTAAGGTCAGAGGTTTGCTTCCTGTCAAGGTCAGCACAAGGTGGAATGCCAGGATGCTGATGCAGGCTGTCTGTAAATGTGTTTCCCAGTTGTTAATAAAGTACTCGTCTTAATTCTAACATCGAGTCTCTTTGAGTTCCTTGTTCCACTTTCTGGATTTATCACATTTGGCGACGAGGCAACTAAAGGACCCTGCATAAAGAAGAAAAGTCTGCCGGGACGTTTAAAAAACAAAATCACGAGCTAAATTTAGCTACAAGCTGGAAGAGAGCATGGCTGCCACAGTAGGAACGGTTTCCGCTTTTGATATTCAAGCACAAACCTGGGAAGAATACTGTGAAGTGTTGGGTTATTTTTTCGAAGCAAATGAAATAAATGATGCCGGAAAAAGGAAAGCCATTCTGCTTAGTTCAGTGGGAAGCCAAACCTACAGTTTGATGAAAAATCTGCTCAGTCCTGAAAAGCCTGGAGACAAATCATTTGTTGAATTAGTGACCTCGCTAAAAGAACATTTCAACCCTAAGCCTAGTGAGATTGTACAGCGGTTCAAGTTTAATTCAAGGAACAGAAAAGAGGAAGAAAGCGTAATGGACTATGTAGCGGTGTTGCATAAATTAGCACAAGATTGCAATTATGGGAACAACCTGAAGGAAATGCTACGAGATAGGCTAGTTTGCGGAATTATGGACAACCGAATGCAGCATAGATTATTATCCGAGACTGGGCTTACTTATGAAAAAGCATTGGAACTTGCTCAAGCCATAGAGTGGAGATGCCGGAGTTGGACTGGGGTGGACAAATGTAAGAAGTCACACAACACCAGGTTATAGTCCAACAGCTTTATTTGAAGTCACAAGCTTTTGGAGCGCTGCTCCTTCATCAGGTGAAGTGGAGAGATGCATAAAGACACAGCTTATATAGTCAGAGAATAATGTCAGATGTTTACAGGTAATCTTTCTAACTGCCATTTATCACACCTCGGCAGAGAGATAATCACAGCAATCAACGGTGTGAATGGTGTCCAAACAGGTCAGTCAGGAAAACATTACATCAAAGAACAATGAGGTGGGGTCACAAGGGGTCAAATGTTGCAGATGCTGGGGTCTGTGCATCTCTCAACTTCACCTGACGAAGGAGCAGTGCTCCGAAAGCTTGTGACTTCAAATAAAGCTGTTGGACTATAACCTGGTGTTGTGTGGCTTCTTACATCAAGCCATAGAGACAGTGAACCGAGATGTAAAAGAAATACAGGGTTCAGATAGGGCTAATGCTACGCAAGTTGCAGGTCAGGTTGTTGTGCACAAGTTGAACATGCATCAGAAACCACAACGTGAGCATGTGAAGGCATGTTATAGATGCAAGGGCGATCACCTGGCGAGTGAATGCCGGTTTCTGGGGGAAAAGTGCTATAAGTGTGGGAAACAAGGACACATAAAACGAGCTTGCAGGGTGAAATCACCTGTGGAGGAATCCAAACCAAAAGGGGGAGGACAGCAAAACCAAGGGAGAGAAGTGAAAAAACATGGAGCACACCACATCAGTGGGGAAGCTGAGGAAGAAGAGGACATGTTCATAATGTATAGCATGTTAGAGAACATTCCAAAAGTGGCTCCTATCACATTGCAACTGACAGTAAATTACTCTAAGGTGAACTTTGAAGTGGATACAGGGTGCGGCGTGACCATAATGAACAAGGCAGAGTACTCAAAATTGTGGAACCGTGCAAAAGTTCCAGAGTTAAATCCTTGCTCCCTGCATCTTAAAACATATACAGGTGAACGAGTAGCGACATTAGGTACAGCTAAGGTAACTGTGCAACACAGGGACACAGTGGAACAGCTACCTGTAGTTATAGTATCGGGTACCGGACCAAACCTGTTAGGTCGGGGCTGGATAAAAGAACTTAAATTAGACTGGGGCGCAGTACATCAAATAGATGCGGGCAAACAGTCGACTTTGCAAGAAGTGTTGAGTGAACATGAGAGTGTGTTCAAGGAGGAACTTGGCACATTTAATGGCCCCCCAGCTAAGATTTATGTAGACAAGGAGGCACCGCCAAGGTTTTTAAACAACGACCTGTGCCTTATGCCATGAAGCCAAAGGTAGAGGCTGAGCTTGACCGTCTATTGAGAGAGAGCATACTGGAGCCGGTGAAATGTTTGGAATGGGCAGCTCCCATAGTACCTGTTTTAAAACCGGACAATTCGGTAAGACTCTGTGGAGACTATAAATTGACTGTCAATCGGGTGTCCAAACTAGAGCAGTATCCTATTCCCAAAACAGAGGATCTCTTTGCAAACCTGGCTGGAGGAAAGAAATTCACAAAGTTGGATATGAGTCATGCCTACTTGCAGATTACACTGGATGACGAATCAAAGAAGTATGTCACCATAAATACACACAAGGGCTTGTTTACATATAACCGCTTACCGTTTGATGTCTCATCTAGTCCAGCTATCTTCCAGAGGACAATCGAAGGTGTACTGCAAGGGATTCCACATGTTTCCATCTATCTGGATGACATTCTGGTGACGGGAAGAACCGACCAGGAGCATCTGCGCACTCTGAGAGAGGTACAACAGAGATTGGAGAGGGCAGGGTTCCTGCTCAAGAGGAGTAAGTGCACTTTCCTGGGGAATGAGGCAGTGTTCCTGGGACACAGAGTGGACGCCACCGGGCTCCATCCACTCAAGGAGAAGGTACAAGCACTGCAGGATGCCCTTGCTCCTACAAATGTGGCTGAGTTAATAGCTTACCTGGGACTGCTGAACTATTATAACAGGTTTTTACCAAACTTGTCAACAGTGTTAGCACCTCTTCACAAACTACTGCGCAAGGAGACACAGTGGCAGTGGGGAGAGGAGCAGGGGGTTTAATTTAAACAGTCCAAGAAACTGATGCTGTCGTCGGATGTGCTGGTTCACTACAATGCAGAGAAAGACATCATTCTCTCTTGTGACGCTTCACCTTACGGGGTGGGAGCAGTTCTTTCACACCGCATGGAAGATGGAAGCGAAAGACCAATAGGGTTTATGTCCCGAACTCTAACACCAGCGGAAAAAAACTATTCCCAGTTAGACAAAGAGGGGTTAGCAGTAATGTTTGGGTTACAGAGGTTCCACAAGTACATATATGGCAGGAAGTTCACCATATGCACCGATCATAAACCTCTTCTCTCTCTTTTCAATGAAATGAAAGCAGTTCCACAGATGGCGTCACCCCGGATCCAGAGGTGGGCCGTGATGTTGAGGGCATATGAGTATGTCATCATCTACAAGGTGGGCAAGTACCATGGGAACGCAGATGCCTTGAGCCGTCTTCCACTGCCAGGCACACCTATCCGTGCAGCTCCAGAGGACAGAGTGTTGATGTTGGAGGACACTGACACGGCACTTGTGACTGCAGAGCAAGTAAGAACATGGACAGGTAAAGATCCAGTACTGTCTAGAGTTCAAGAATATGTGGTGAGGGGATGGCCACAGCATCCGGAAGGGGCTGACTTCACACCCTACAGTGTCAGGAAAACAGAGCTGAGTGTGCAGGATGGTTGCGTGTTGTGGGGAGCACGAGTGATTATTCCACAGCCAGCACGACAGTCTATCCTAGAGCAACTACATCAGTGTCATCCTGGGGTCTCGCGTATGAAAGCCTTGGCTAGGAGTTACTTGTGGTGGCCAAAGCTAGATGAGGAGATAGAAAATCTAGTCAAGACATGCAGCACTTGTCAGGAACACCGGAAGGCACCAGCAGCGGCTCCTCTCCACCCCTGGGAGTGGCCGGATAAACCATGGAGAAGATTGCACATAGATTATGCGGGTCCATTCATGGGGAAGATGTTCCTCATAATCATTGATGCACATTCCAAATGGATGGATGTTTATCCTGTAAATTCTGCTTCCGCCACTACTACTATAGACTGCCTGCGTCGGAGCTTCAGTAATCAAGGGCTACTGGATATCGTGATAAGTGACAATGCCACTTGTTTTGTGAGTACAGAGACAAAAGAGTTCTTGAGGAAAAATGGCATAGTGCAGGTGACCTCGGCTCCATACCATCCGTCCTCAAATGGACTTGCGGAGAGAGCCGTACAAACATTTAAAGAGATGATGAAAAAAAGTGCAGAAGGGAGTTTAGCAGCCAAAGTGTCACGGGTTCTGTTCAGCTACAGAATAACACCTCAATCCACCATAGGACTCTCTCCTGCTGAGATGTTATTAGGTCGTAGACTATGCTCCACTCTTGACCTTGTCCACCCAGACCTAAAAAGGAAAATGGAAAACAGACAAAACAAACAAACAGAGAACCATAACAAAAGAACAAAGAGCCGAAGTTTTGGAGAAGGAGATGCGGTCCTTACCAGGAATTTCAGTTATGGACCTAAGTGGATTGCTGGTTTCATAGACTCAATGACCGGTCCAGTATCATACAAGGTCATGTTGGGAGATGGTAGGGTAGTACGCAGACATGTAGATCAGATACTTCCCAGACAAGGGGAAATCGAAATGAAGGTTCCAGATGCAATGACTGAAGACAGGGTTGCCCCCAGTTATCCAAGTGCATCAGTGGTGCCACCACCAGGGACAGAGACAATTCCACAGGAACCTATTCGTCAAGAAGAAACCATCGTTGCAGAGTCAGATACTCTGAGCACTGCTCAGGAGCAGCTGGTGGCTTCACTACAAACAATCAGGGACTTTACTGTTAGATGTTCACAAAGGACTCGCAAGCCACCAGGCAGATTGATACTGAACTGTTAGATTCGTCAAGTATGGAACATGATGAATGGAGACTCCTTATGTGACCCTCAGGAATGGTTGTTTGTTAAGAAATTCATACTGAAATCTTAAGGGGGGAGGGATATAGTAATCTGGGATGTTATGATTAAGGTTATCCACCAGGTGGTGCTGTAGCCAATGCTGCTGCTAAGGTCAGAGGTTTGCTTCCTGTTAAGCTCAGAGGTTTGCTTCCTGTCAAGATCAGCACAAGGTGGAATGCCAGGATGCTGATGCAGGCTGTCTGTAAATGTGTTTCCCAGTTGTTAATAAAGTACTAGTGTTAATTCTAACATCTAGCCTCTTTGAGTTCCTTGTTCCACTTTCTAGATTTATCACACTATCTTTTATATAGGGAGTGTATGGGGCTGAAACTCAGCTCAGTGTTGAACAGAGCTTTGAGGTTGTGAACATTTGATTAAGGCTGTGAAAGTGGCTGGGTTGTAGACAGAGTTAGTGACGAATGAGTGGTACATGTGGCAAGGTCCAAAGAAAATTACTTCAGCTTTCCTAATATTCAGCTAACGTAGGTTAAGGCTCATCCAGGACTGGATGTCAGACAAGCAATCTAACAGAACGGGGACAATGGAAGAATCAAGCGAGGTGGTGGAGAGGTAGAGCTGTAACACCTTATCTTGTTGAAATTCCATGTATATGCATCTACTGCATTTACTTTTATTTATACAGTCACTTCTTCAAAAAAAACTATTAATTTTTCAAATATTACTTGCCTTAAACAAATCAATCTCCTGGATTATCCGATACATCTCTAAATGCTCATAATAAGTTCATAGCAGCTATTGATGTTGGATTCCTCTTTGATTAACTAAGGCAGGGTGAATGAACATATTACTGTTTTCATGTATGGACCTAAACAGTGAGTGTTGGACAGTGGGGAGGCCTTCATAATGGAGCCTGATCCTGAAGTCACCTGTTGTGCACACAGTTGAGGCCACTAGATAACCATCAGCTGGGAGTTCCTTTCACCTCCTTAGCCTGTGAACACTGAGGCCATTTGCAGTTCCTCATCACCATTTCAGCTGAATTCAATTAACTCTGCTCATACCATGGATAAAATCTAAGAGCTCCTTAGTCTTTATGTGTAGTGTTTGACATGACATTGTGCAATTGCACATATATCCAGCAAGGGGAGTTAATCATGGAGGTAATGTTGTCATTCGTTGGGTAACCTCCTGTTGACAACTAAAGAAGAAAATAAAGAAGTAAAAACAGGGAAAGGGATCTTATAAAATAGTGGTTTCTCTTCAGTTTTGTTCAGAACCCATTCCATATACAACAGTATGCCTCAGTACCACATGGTGCATTTACACTCTGAACCATCAGGAAGGCAAGTCAATAGAATTTCTTGAAAAAATATTTGAGATACAGCTAAACTATATATATTGATGTTACAGTATGAAGCTTACAAGGTCACACTAAGGGACTATTGCAAAAACTAGAACAATCCCATATAGATGATTTACAAACTATTAAATATTATATAAAGGCAAGAGATACAACTTGACCAGCTTTCTTAACTCTACAAAGTTGAGGTCTACCTATGTAACCATGAGACTTTCTCTTCTAAATAAGTTTAAAAATATTACAAAGTTGAAGGACTGCAGACGAGTCAGAGGTCCTTAAAGATCGCCCAAAGGTCATAGACGTTCACACAACACAAAAATAACCTTAGAACACATCTTTAAGGTCTTATACAACCGTAGCCCTCATTCTTGCATCAACCTCAAGAGGATTTCAGAGGTATCAATGCTAAAAATTCTATTTTTACCTTTTTGTATCCACTATCAACATCAAGCACTCACATTATCACGTACAACTCATATAAAACTCAAGCAAAAGCTACTTTTACATTGCACATGACCTGGGAGTCTGCAGCATTAGCTTGGCCCATAACCCAATGTAAAAACAGGTAAAAGCTTCCTTTACACGGCCCTAATAATGCACTTTAATCCCAGACTTGGATGAGCAAACCCCTATTACAACAGAGTGATACTTTCACTTCTCATCCCAGCCAACCATTTGGCCTTTCTGTGTGACACTGGCAACTTCGTGACACTTACTGCTGAACTGATTTTGTTCTTTAAAATTGCAATGCCCATTTAATAGAGCAGATTAGAAAGCAGTTTATAAAACAGTACTCACCCACTGTTAATCTGCCTGTCACCTGCCCTTCAGAATTACGAGCATTAACAGTCACGTTTTGGGAAGAATCCACGAGCAAGGGGGAATCCTGCAAGGGGTTAAAAAAAAGGAATTTTCGTTGAATATTTAAGTATTTGGAAAAAAACTGACCAAAGCAGCTTCAACTAAAATATTAGGCGTAGACGTTACTAAAGGATTATTAAGTAAAATATATTCAAATGAATGGTGCATATTACGGGTATTGTTCTGGCAAATGGAAGTAAATTGGCCAAAGTGATAATAGGAGGTCATTTTCATCTTCACCGCTTGGGCAGTAAGCTGGCGGGCTGGATCACCGATTTGTTATACAACCTGCTCAATTTACAATACCACTGAAACCAATGGAAATGGATATTGGGCAGGCAATCCGCTCAGCCAGTTTACCACAAAGCAGTGAACGTGAAAATTACCCCCAAATAGTTTTATTGGCCCAGATATTCCAATCCCTACAGGTGTGTACGCGTTGTGTACCCACCTGTAGGGACATCGGAAATGACGGTTTCAGGCATGCACAGCCCATGCGCTGGAAACCGGCATTTCCGATCTGTCAAGAATGGTCTTGACAGATCCTCCGGCTGCCCTGGAGAAGGGCCTCTGTGGGCGGATAGTTCCGCTTTTTGGAGACCCTCCGCCTGCAGAAAACCGTTACAATTCTTATGCCTGGTAAAAGCAGGCATAAGGCCTGCTTTTACCAGGATAAGAGTTGAAAAAAGTTGAATTTTTTTTCCACTGATTTATCATTTAAAAATACTTTTAAGAAAGGTAAGTTTATTTTTAGCCCCGTAAATTTTTTTATTTTTTTCAAAAAATTTAATTTTTGTTTAAATTACTTAATTTATTGTAATTTCAAGTCATTTTAAAAATGTGATTTTTAAAAAATTTATTTAAAGTTTTACGATGTTTTTTCATTGATCTCCATTCATATTTGACAGGTCTTCCTGTCAAATGTATGAAGGGAGATTCCCTTCTCTGATTTGCTCCCCATGGCCCACGTGATCCCAGGGACGCTGCGAACTACCTGCGCCTCTGGGATACGTGGGCCCTGCGCACTTTAAGTTTGGAGAGGCTCAGCATTGGAACTGTGCGCCTCCCCGGAGCCCTCATGTAAGGGAGGCCTGCGATCGGAAAATACAGACCATTATTTCTAGCTTTTATTTTAAATTGAAAGATGTAGATGCAGGACATCACCAAGGTTAAAAAGAATAGGAAAAATAAATCAAAAAGTCCTGACTAGGTAGTGCCCCTTGTCAAAACTAAATTATTAAAAAATTTAAAGTCCTATATCTTCAGTGTCAAATTTTACTGAGCTGTATTACTCACAACGGATTGTTGCATTGGTGACATTATATAATGGAATAATTTGAAGAGAAGGGAAAAAATAATGTTGGTAATTACAAGGTGTGGGTTCAGGCTATCAATTTTGAACATTGAGTTTTAATAAGCGACTTATTAGCTGTCAACATTTTAAAAGTATTTTCAGGTAATTAGAGATATTAAAAAATTAGAATAGACTTGTAAAATAAGAACAGAACATTTTGGAATTGCAGCAGTCAGTGTCTGTAAAGAGAAAAGTCAGGTTAGGACATTTTGGGTGTGCACCCATCACCGGAACGGACTAGACATGTTAAAAACAGTCCATCTGAGAGAGTAGACGGGGCCTCGGTTTAACGTCTCATCCAAAAGGCAGCACCTCTTCCAGTGCAGTACTCCCTCAGTACTATAAAAGCAAAATACTGCGGATGCTGGAAATCTGAAATAACAACAGAAAGTGCTGGAAGTACTCAGCAGGTCAGGCAGCATCGTGGAGAGAGAAACAGAGTCAATGTTTCGGATCGTACCCTTCGTCAGAACTGGAAAAGGTTAGGGAAGAGAGATTTTTAAGCAGGGGCAGGGAGGAGGGGAGGAAAGAACAAAGGGAAGGTCTGTGATAGGATGGAAGGCAGGAGAGATTGACTGACAAAAGGGATGACAGTGAAAGGCAAAAGGACAGGTAATGGGACAAGTTAATAAACAAAAGATGGTTCTCGATGAGGTGTGAATGATAATGGCAGCAACATTAACAGCTACCATGTGAGGAAACAAGAGAGAAAAAAAATATAAAGGAATACAGAGGCCAATTTATAGTCTGAAATTGTTGAACTCGATCTTAAGTCCACAAGGCTGTAAAGTGCCTAATAGAAAGATGAGGTGCTGTTCCTCCCTCAGTACTGCACTGTTGCATCAGCCTAGATTATGTGCTGAAGTCACTGGAGTAAGGCTTGAACCAATGACCTTCTGATTCAGAAAGAAGAGTGCTACCAATGAGTCAAGGCTGACACATGTTCTGGGAAAGCATTGGAGCCTGGGATATCCCCTCCTCCAAAGACTCATGACAAAAATTTACATGGATTTCAAAAGGGAGATGAAGCAGTCATTTAACGTAGGTGCTGGTTGCTAATGATTTCACTTGTCCTTTTCTCCCAGGGCTGTGTAACATTTGCATATTGAATTATCATTGGCCCGCAGGCATCTGTAAGGAATACCTATTATACATAGAAACATAGAAACATAGAAACTAGGAGCAGGAGTAGGCCATTCGGCCTTTTGAGCCTGCTCCATCATTCAACGAGATCATGGCTGATCATCCAAACCCTAGCACCCGGTCCCTACACTGACAGCCATCCCACCCAAGCCCTATCCCCGTAACCCCACATATTTAATCCCCCCTAACACTAAGGGCCAATTTTTATCATGGCCAATCAACCTAACCCACACATCTTTGGACGTGATATTCACGTGATCACATGCTGAGTTGTCATTGGCCTGCAGGCATCTGTAAGGACTACTATTGTTTTGAAGACCCAGGCTAGGGGTCCTAATGCCAGGCTTTTCCCCACTGGTTCTGCTAGAGTAAGATCACAGACCTAATGCTTAATAAAAGAGTTAAACTGTAATACTCCGTTGTCCTGCAATTTATTATTTTTGTACAAAGTGTGCAAAACAAGACATGGTGTCAGAACAGGGATTTGAAATGGGCATCGTTGGAGCTCCCTTGGCTCGAATGAATTGGGAATCTTTGAACTTAGCCAGAGAATGGTGTAAGTTCAAGCAACACGTGGAGTTGATGTTCTTGGGTCTGCTGAAAAGCAAAGGGGAGGAAGAAAGATGCAGCTACCTACTCCTGTGGATCGGAGAAAAAGGGAGAGACATTTTTAACACATGGTGTCTCACCGCAGATGAAGCAAAGGTACTGAAAAGTTATTTTGACCGTTTTGAATCATATGTGATGCCCAAGACAAATACGATATTCGCTAGGTACAAGTTTCAGGAGAAAGTACAAGGAGCTAGTGAGTCGTTTGAACAGTTGATGACTGAGTTAAAATTGCTGGTAAAAGACTGTGAATATGCAGATGAAGATGAGATGGTCAGAGACCGTATCGTGTTTGGAATACATTCAGCTAAAGTGAGAGAGAAACTTTTGAATGTTGGGTCCGGGCTAACGCTGGACAAAGCTATGGACATAGCTAGATCGCATGAGATAGCCCAAACACAGTTGAAGACCATAACCGGCACCACGAGCAGCTTGCGTGAACAGACAGTGCACGCAGTTAATAGACACACACCAAAGAACACCGCACAGAGAGCGTGTTTCAGAACAGAAAGAACAGAGAGAGTTCTAAAAATGAGCGACACAGACATAAAATGCTTCAAAAATTGTGGATATTGTGGAAACAAGGTGCATGAGGAAAAGGAGCAATGCCCTGCCAAAGGAAGGCAATGTGCTAAATGTGGTAAACGGAACAACTTTGCTAAAGTTTGCAGGACTGTTTCTGGAATAGCAGTACACACAGTGAGTGACAGCCAAATGCCAGATAGAGAGCCAAATGCAGAGGAACTGTTTATTGATTCTGTGTCACAGAAAAAAACAGATTTCAGAGACTGAGCAAGCCTTTGCAGATATTGAGATAGGAAAACAGGGCACAGAGCTTAAGTTTAAACTAGACACTAGAGCTCAGGTTAACGTAATTCCACTGAGTGAGTATCACAGCTTGAAGGATGAGTGTGAGCTGCAGCCCACCTCATGCAGACTGACCAGCTATAGGGGTGAGCAGCTCATTGTAAAAGGCACATGCGTGATGAAATGCAAGTACAAAGAAAGCAAAATGATGTTGGACCTTTACATTGTTGACACTCGAGCACCTCCAGTGCTAGGTCTAAAGGCATGTTTAGACATGGACCTCATCAAGCTAGTGCTATCATTGACAGCAGCAGTTGAGAAGCAGACAGTCATGGAGGAGTTTGCTGACGTTTTCAAAGGAATTGGACTATTCCCAGGTGAATGCACTATTCGCCTTGACCCATCAGCAACCCCTGTGGTTTGCCCACCGAGAAGGATACCCCTTGCTCTACGTAGTCTCCTGAAGGAGGAGCTGCAGAGCATGGAGAATACAGAAATCATCATCCAGGAAACAGAACCGACAGAGTGGGTCAACGCATTGAGTGGTTGAGAAACCACGTACAGGCAAGCTCAGAGTCTGTCTCGACCCCAGAGATTTGAACAAGGCGATCAAACGCCCTCACTACCCTCTACCAACGCCAGATGACATCACACCCAAGCTAGTGGGAGCACGTTACTTCAGTGTAATGGACGCACGATCAGGATACTGGACTATCAAGCTCATGGAAGAGTCATCTAAGCTAACAATGTTCAACACACCATTTGGACGCTACTGATTTCTGCATTTACCATTTGGTCTTATCTTAGCTCAGGATGAATTCCAGCGGAAGATCGACGAAACCTATGAAGGCCTCGACGAAGTAGTCGCAATCGTAGATGACATCCTCATCTATGGCAGGAATAGAGAGGAACATGACAGGAACGTCCGTGCGATGCTACAAAGATCACGGGAGAAAGGTATCCGGCTCAACCCCAAGAAAAGCATAATCGGATCCACCGAGATCAGTTATTTCGGGCATCGCCTCTCAACTGATGGCATTAAGCTGGATCCAGAGAAAATCTCCGCCATCAAGAAGATGGAGCCGCCGAAGAACCGCGCAGAGCTAGAGACAGTACTAGGCATGGTTAACTACTTAGCCAAGTTTGCCCCGAGCCTCTCCGAAATCAACGCACCCATGCGTCAGTTGCTCAAACAATCCAATGAGTTCCTGTGGGACAAACAACTTGACACAGCATTTCAGAAAATGAAAGACCTAATCACCAGAGAACCAGGACCAGTTCTTGCCTACTTTGACCCCAACAAAGAGCTGAGACTACAAGTGGACGCATCAAAGTATGGACTAGGCGCAGTATTACTGCAAGAAGGAAAGCCCATCGGCTACGCTTCCAGATCTCTCACAGACAGTGAAATCAACTATGCTCAAATCGAGAAAGAGCTATACGCAATTCTGTTTGGATGCAAGCATTTCCACCAGTATGCCTATGGCCGACAAGTCATTGTGGAATCCGACCACAAGCCCCTCGAATCAATCATGAGGAAACCACTAGCTGCAGCCCCACCAAGGCTTCAGAGAATGATCCTTCAGCTACAGAAGTACGACTTCACAATCATTCACCGTCCAGGCAATGACATTCCTGTCGTAGACACACTCTCCAGAAAGTCTCTTAGCTACCAGGACAGCAGCCTCAGTGAAGGCATGGATGTGCAGGTGCACATGGTGTACAACAGCTTACCTGTGAGTGACTCAAAACTGAAGGAGATCCAAGCAGGAACAGAGAAAGATGCACAACTCACACTGCTGAGCAAAGTCATACATGAAGGATGGCCTGAGGAAAGGAGGAAATGCCCTCAGAGCATATCTGAATTCTGGAACCACAGAGATGAACTGTCACAAATCAACAGAATCGTCTTCAAAGGGGAGAAAATCATCACTCCTACCAGTCTCAGAGAAGAGATGTTGACAAAAATTCATGCTGGACATATGGGCATGGAAAAATGCAAACAAAGAGCACGTGACATTATGTTTTGACCCGGAATGTGCAAACACATTGAGGACATTGTTGGAAAATGTTCCATTTGTCTAGAACGCCGCCCATCAAATGTCAAAGAGCCCATGATACCTCACCGTATCCCAGACAGGCCCTGGTAGGTCGTGGCAACGGATCTGTTCACATGGAACAACGAGGACTACATAGTGACTGTTGATTGCTACAGCAGATGTTTTGAACTGGACAAGCTTCACAGCACCACATCTGCAGCTGTGATCCACAAGCTAAAGGCAGCCTTTGCCAGGCATGGCATTGTAGAGACTTTACTCTCAGACAATGGCCCCCAATACAAATCAAAAAAGTTTGAGTCGTTTGCCAAGGCATGGGATTTCACACATGTCACATCAAGCCCACATTACCCTCAAAGTAATGGCCTTGCTGAAAAAACTGTCCAGATTGCAAAAACACTCATGGACAAAGCCAAAGCAGACAAAAGAGACCCCTACATCAGTCTCCTTGAGTATCGCAACACTCCGGTTGACATCTTCAAGTCACCAGCACAGCTGTTGATGAGCTGCAGACTTCGCTCAATCCTTCCAAGCACCAACCAGCAGCTGCAGCCAGAGGTCGTCAGCTGCAAGCAAGTGCATGCAAAACGTGTGCAGAGACAGCAACACCAAAAGAGATACTATGACAGGTCAGCTAGACTACTGCCGCCGCTGCACAATGGAGAATCCATCAGAATCCAGGAGCATGATTACTGGAAGCCAGCAGTCGTCATCCAGCCAGCTGATACTGAGTGATCATATCACATCTGCACCCCAGAAGGACAGGTGTACCGCCGCAATCGCAGGCACCTCCTGAACACCAAGGAACAACACCGTCATTCCAACGAGAGGATCAGTTCAACAGAGTGTGATGAACAGAGCAATACACAAAACACATCATACTTACCTGAACCTAAACCGGAACCTGAATTGTTGATCAATTCAGGAGTATGCTCAGTTTCATACCACACAAGGTCGGGACGAGAGGTCAAGCCTAGAGTTATCCTTGACTTGTGAACTGTCAAAGGGTGTAGGCGGATCGCTGCCCTAAAAAAAAACTGTACATCGTTATTGAAACGTTGAGATGTTTTCAGTGCTAGTTAAATGCTGAGTTTACTTATATGTTTACGCTACCGAGAACATTATGTAGAAGAAAGGTTTAAAAGTAATGCATAACATTTTTCTTTTAAAAGAAAGGGGATGTAACATTTGCATATTGAATTATCATTGGCCCGCAGGCATCTGTAAGGAATACCTATTATATTCACGTGATCACATGCTGAGTTGTCATTGGCCTGTAGGCATCTGTAAGGACTACTATTGTTTTGAAGACCCAGGCTAGGGGTCCGAATGCCAGGCTTTTCCCCACTGGTTCTGCTAGAGTAAGATCACGGACCTAATCTATATCTATATATATAAATCGGTCCTTCTGCCTGTCCTTCTGTCCTTCTGTCTGTCTGTCCTTCTGTCTGTCTGCACGTGTGCGTCTGGGCGGCTATGCGCTCGAAAGTTACAGGGCGTACCTATGCGTGCGTTACGTCGAAAGAAAGCTTACCTTTCCAAAATGGTTTTAAGCGTATTTACGTTTCGGCCGGGCTAAAATCGCGCCCGCGTTATCCGAAAAACCTTAACGTTCCGCTCATTAGCATCTCATTATCCGCTCATTAGCGACAGAGTGACCTCGAGGTCGACCAATCGTACGCCGGCTTGCTGCCGCATGCGGCTGGGCCCTCCTACGGTCGAGTGATGGGACGATTGACCAATCCTACGCTTTGGTCACCTGACGGTCGACCAATCGGTGCGTGTGTGGGCGGGCCTTATCGTTCTGAACCGAGGTGAGTAGCCGCCATCTTGCTTCCACTCTTTTTCCTGCTTTCTGCGTCTTTCTTTTCAAATATACATTTCCAGCAAAATAAAATTCAATTTATTAAATTCTTTTAAAATAAATCACTCATTTGTAAATATTTTATCTAACCTGAACATTCTTTTTCCTACCTTTGCCCGTTTTTTTCTTAGGCCTGAAAGCCTGGGCCTTTCTTGCCCAGCCAGGCCCGAGCTAGGTAACTGGGCTGCTGCTAAGATCCTCACGCACCCCCCCGCCCACTCCGCCCCCCCCCGGTGTCACGTTACCCGGGGCAACGGCGTCAGCCATGAGGGTCAGGGTGAGCGCGCAGCAGGAGCAGGTGAGA
Organism: Somniosus microcephalus; assembly: GCF_052327205.1. Classification (NCBI taxonomy): domain Eukaryota; kingdom Metazoa; phylum Chordata; class Chondrichthyes; order Squaliformes; family Somniosidae; genus Somniosus; species Somniosus microcephalus. The sequence continues at coordinate 174,986,287 of NC_140996.1, read as the reverse complement.
CTCTGTTCCGCGCTCGGCTCGGGCGGGGGGGGGCGGGGCTCTCGAGAGTGCGGATCTCAGCCTTGGTGAGCGGGAAGGGTTACCCCGGCAACGGGAGTGCGGGCCGGCTGGGGCTTGGAGAGTGGGGCGGGCTCGAAGAGCGGGGCTCTCGGGAGTGCGGGGCGGGGCGGCTGCGGCTTCGAGAGCGCGGCTCTTGGGAGTGCGGGGCGGGGCGGCGCGGCAGGGTTACCCCGGCAACCGGGCGTGGCCGTGGCCGTCTCTCAGCCTCAAGCCCTCCCTTCCTCCCTCCCCCCTTCCCCTCCCTCCCTCCCTCCCCCCCTTCCCCCCTCCCTTCCCCCCCCTTCCCCCCTCCCTTCTCCCCCTCCCCCTCCCTTCCCCCCTCCCCCTCCCTTCCCCCCTCCCCCTCCCCCTTCCCCTTCCTCCCCCGCCACCCTCCCTTCCGCCCTCCCTTCCCCCCCACCGCCCTCCCTTCCCCTCCCGCCCTCCCTTCCTGCCCTCCCTTCCCCCCTCCCCCCCGCCCTCCCTTCCCCCCCACCCGCCCTCCCTCCCCCCCTCCCTTCCCTCCCTCTCCCCCGCCCGCCCTCCCCGCCCGCCCTCCCTCCCCCCTCCCTTCCCCCCCGCCCGCCCTTCCCATCCCCCCGCCCGCGCTTCCCCCCCCGCCCGCCCTGCCCGCCCTTCCCCTCCCCCCCACCCGCCCTTCACCCCCATTGCCTGCCCTTCCCCCCTTCCCCCCCTCCCCCCCGCCCTCCCTTCCCCCCTCCCTTCCCCCCTCCCCGCCCTCCCTTCCCCCCCTCCCTTCCCCCCTCCCCCTTCCCCCCGCCCTCTCTTTCCCCCCCGCCCTCTCTTCCCCCCACCCGCCCTCTCTTCCCCCCACCCGCCCTCTCTTCCCCCCAGACTCTCTCTCTCTTCCCCCCAGTCGCTCTCTCTCTACCCCCCAGTCGCTCTCTCTCTCCCCCCCCCCCAGTCGCTCTCTCTCTCTCTCTTCCAACAACAACATGCCCTCGAAAAAGCCTCGGCACCGCCGGGCACTTCAGCTAGTGCTTAATAAAAGAGTTAAACTGTAATACTCCGTTGTCCTGCAATTTATTATTTTTGTACAAAGTGTGCAAAACAAGACAGGCTGTTCACCATGAGAATACATAAGAAAAGATTTTAAATATCCCATTAAAAATATATAAAGCTCTCCCATTAGAATGTTGAACATCTTTGAAGCTGTGACCTCAATTCCATCTTTGAAAATGTGCAAAAGTATAATTATAAAAATTACAATGGAGTCAAACACAGCCATGATGTTCGATATTCCAAATGTCGTTTTATGCAATTTTAAGTCTTGCATGACACTTCTGGAAAATTATGTATCTCCTTGAAGAAACAGGAAAAACAATATTTTTATAGAAAGGGAAACCATGCAGATAGTGTCAAGAACTGGCAATAATCACAGTGCTAATGTTCAGCAATTCAACTATCACTGAAAAACACAACTTAAAGCCAGCCTGCGCCCCTTAAAGGGGAGGTGCAGTTTGACAACACCAGGTGCTGGAAGTAATTGCAGAAGGGAGTTTCACCTGGGAAACATACAGTAATGGCACAACATGCCTAAAAAGAAGAATGTTCAGCAATTCAGCTATCACCGAAAAACACAATTTACCATTAGATTTTAAACCATATGGCTCTGTGGGGTTATTGTTTAGACAAGACATCAAAGGCAAGGTACACACTTACATAATTACTTTTAAAAAGGAGAATAAAAAATCAAAAGATACAAAATAATAAAAAGGATAAAACTTGACATTTCATCATCCCGGCACATGCATCTTGAAAAGTGACAAAAATACTGCGGTAAACTGTTGCTGTTCAGCAGCCCTGTGTTTCACCATTATTTAACAGAATACCGCAGTTCTTGTGACTTCTGAAGATGTTGCTTGCAAAAACAGTGCGGTTAATGGCAAGGGAAACAGTCAATGGTAAGGCAGTATCCACTGGTGCATCTGAGATTGTGCCTTTCCTAATGTTTCATCATTTTCATTTAATTTGCTCTGTTGTTTTTAGTTTTTTTGTCAGGGACTTTAGAAACACAACACCAATGCTGCTACACCAATTTATTCACCAACTGTTTCCTCAATATCAGAAACTTTTCAATTTTTTCAATGCTATTGACTCCCAAATGCTTTAAAATGGCCCTGTTAATACATTCATTTGGCCTTCGCCTGATCAGCTTTGTGTTGGTAAACAGTTCCTCTTTAGTATTCTGATCCTAAGTCACTATCAAGCTTAGAAGTAGCTGCATTTAAAGATTTATTAGGGGAGAAATTCAGTATAGCCCCGTCTGGGGCGCTAACCCGGAAAAATTAGCGCCCCCGTGCCGGAAATTGGTCGGTTGCGCCCCAAAGGGAAGCGGGGCGCTACTGGAGGCGCCCCTCCTCCCTCTTGGGGCGCTGCGAGTGAATATCATGGCGCTACGTGCCGCAGCGCCACACACTGTGTTATTGCGGGCCTTCCTCCCCTTCTTAAAGGGGAGGGGCCTTGTGCAGCGCAATCTGGGGCCCAGCTGGGCCCCCGGGGATCGGAAGTGCAGGCAAAAGAGCCCGGCACCCAAGAGAAGTGCCGGGCTCTTGGAGCGCAGCTGGCACTCCGCGGTGGGGGGGTTCCAGAGGCCGGGGACGGGAGTGCAGGCAATTGTTGGCAGGCGACCAACAACAAAAATGGCCGCCCCACACCTCGGGCTAGATTTTCAGTATAGACAGTTTTGGGGCGCTAAGCTTAGCGCCCGCCCGAAGTTATCGCCCGCCCCAAAGTAGCGCCCCGTTGCTGGAAATTCAGTGGCTTCGCCCTAAGAGGTTGGTGGAGCGCTAAAAGAGGCGTTCCACTAGTATCTTTAGGCGCTAAGCCGGCGGTGGAGAGCGCAACACCCGAGCTCGGGCGCAGCGCACGGCAGACACTCTGGTGCCAGTGAGCTCTTAAAGGGGAAGGGTGCATGTATTTTTTTCAAATGCAAAGTCTGGGGTGAAACGAGGAGGAGGAGGAGGAGGAGGAGGAGGAGGAGGAGGAGGAGGAGGAGGAGGAGGAGGAGGAGGAGGAGGAGGAGGAGGAGGAGGAATGATTGGTGCCCGGAAACATAAATAGACCGTTCAGAACAACACACAGCTTACTTCCACACAAGAGTGCCTTTTGTACGAGTGCCCTTTAATTTGCGCTCCCCAGGGTGTGTTGCGTTCCATTTTACAAACGCTCTGGACGCCAGGCGCACAATGGGGCGGTCCGACTGAAGTTTGGATTCGGGGCGGCCAAAGGGCGTTGCACGAGGATGTGACGTCATTTTCTGCGCGCGCATCCGGGCGGCCGCTAAACTTTGCGCCGGCGCTAACGGGCAACTTAATTTGGGGCGGGGCGCAAACTGCGCTGCGCCCAGGCGCTACACGCATAGCGCCCGAAAATCACTTCTCTTAAGGCGCTAACTGCTGGCGCAAGCAACTGAAAATCTAGCCCCTCGCCTTTAATTTGCGCCTCCCCGGCCGCAGGTACGCCACCCTGACCCTGTCGGACATAGCGTCCGGCAGTAAATCAGGGGGCGCTCCCGAAGCTCGCGGCCGGGGCGTGAGCGGGGCGCTGCGCGCACCGATGATGTCATCGCCAGCGGCGCAGCGCTAACGATTAGCGCCACCACTAACCTCCCGCTGAATTTCGCGGGAGGCGTGGGCAGTGCCGCACCCGGGCGCTAGTTGGTTTGCGCCCCACGGAGGTCAATGTCAACAGTGTTGCCCCGAGGACCTGGATCCAGTGCTGGAAGAAGTTTAATGACCTCACATGAGTGGTCAAGGTCAGTGAATGCATCTTCAAATGCCATATCCCAAAAACTGCACCACTAGTCTCACACACTGCTCAATTCACCATGCCCCATTACTCACCTACCAACAATCACTATCAATCGTGACTCATACCTCACATTTGTATGCTCCATCTCACCCTCACACACTTACCACTGCTGCAAGCCTCACACCCACATCTCACAGCTTGCACAAACTTCCAGCTATTTAAGCATGACAGCAACATCAGCCAAACACATTGAACTGCACACACTGGCATAGAAATTAGCTATAGCCCCACCAGCTCGCTGGCGGCCAGAATTTAACGCTGGGCGCGGAGCCACTCGCGCCCAGCCGATATTCAGTTTCAGCGCCCAAAGTCGAGGACGGCCGCTGTTCAAGGGTGTGGCCGCCCCCGCTTGGGGCGCTGAAACTGAATATCGGCGCGCTAGTGGCCGCAGCGCCACCCGCAGCGGAGCGGCAGGCTGCGGTACTGCAGGCCTTCCTCCCTCTCTTAAGGGGGAGGTGCCTGCAGCAGCCGGAGCCCCGATCGCGAGTGCCGGCAAAAGAGCCCGGCACAACGGAGAAGTGCCGGGCTCCCGGAAGCCAGCCGGCAATGCCGCGGGGGGGGGGGGGTGGAGGAGGCCGGGGAAGGAGGTGCGGGCAGGCGGCCGCCGAAAAAGCGGCCGGCCGCACCTCCACCTTAAAGCGCCCCACTAAGGCTGCTGTACGGACCCGGTCTCCGAATGTTATTAGCGGCCGCCACGGAAGAGGCGGCCACTACTGAAGATGGGGGTCGGGCCAGTGTCGGGGCGGTACCGGGGCGCTGCGCACACCGATTACGTCATCGGTGGCGGCGCAGCGCTAACGGCTACCGCCGCAATTAGCGCGTCAATGAAGTTCGCCCGAAGTTTGCAGACTGGCGCAGAAGCCCTCTTTGGGCGGTAACTGGGCGCAAAGCTCACTGAATTTCTAGGCCTCTGACTCTTCCTCCTCTCTTGCAGGATAGGTGGCACACAACTGTAGGCAGCTGCAACTAACTGGAGGGGGACAGGTGCACCTCCATATTCTGACCCTGCTCGAAGAAACAGTGCTTGCCATAATTGGAGTGGCTGTGACTGAGGCCATGGCAAGTGGTGGCGATGAAACCATTGAACATGACAGTATGTAGGCATAGAAATCAGGCAGGGGGATTGTGAAATACTTGAAAAAATTAGTATTGAGAGGGAGGAGGTACTAGCGGTTTTAGCGGGCTTAAAAGTGGATAAATCCCCAGGCCCAGACAAAATGTATCCCAGGCTGCTGTGTGAGGCAAGGGAGGAGATTGCAGGGGCACTGACACAAATTTTCAGAACCTCTCTGGCCACAGGGGAGATGCCAGAGGACTGGAGGACAGCTAACATAGTACCATTATTCAAGAAGGGTAGTAGGGATAAACCAGGGAATTACAGGCCAGTGAGCCTAACATCAGTGGTAGGGAAATTATTGGAAAAAATTCTGAGGGACAGAATTAGTCTCCACTTGGAGAGGCAAGGATTAATCAAGGATAGTCAGCATGGCTTTGTCAGGGGGAGATCATGTCTAACCAATTTGATTGAATTTTTTGAGGGGGTGACTAGGTGCGGGGATGAGGGTAGTGCAGTTGATGTAGTCTACATGGACTTCAGTAAGGCTTTTGACAAAGTCCCACATGGGAGACTGGTCAAGAAGGTAAGAGCCCATGGGATCCAGGGCAATTTGGCACATTGGATCCAAAATTGGCTTAGTGGCAGGAGGCAGAGGGTGATGGTCAAAGGTTGTTTTTGTGACTGGAAGCCTGTGTCCAGTGTTGTACCGCAGGGATCGGTGCTGGGTCCTTTGCTGTTTGTAGTGTACATTAATGATTTAGCTATGAGTGTAGGAGGTATTATCTATAAGTTCGCAGATGACACGAAAATTGGTGGAGTGGTAAATAACGAGGAGGGAAGCCTCAGGCTACAGTACGATATAGATGGGTTGGTCAGATGGGCAGAACAGTGGCAAATGGAATTTAACCCTGAAAAGTGTGAGGTGATGCATAACAAGGCAAGGGAATACACAATGAATGGTAGGACCCTAGGAAGGACAGAGGATCAGAGGGACCTTGGTGTGCATGCACATAGATCCCTGAAGGCAGCAGGACAGGTAGATAAGGTGGTTAAAAAGGCATATGCCTTCCTTAGCTGAGGCATAGAATATAAGAGCAGGGAGGTTATGATGGAGCAGTACAAAACGCTAGTTAGGCCACAGCTGGAATACTGTGTGCCGTTCTGGTCGCCACACTATAGGAAGGATGTAATTGCATTGGAGAGGGTGCAGAGGAGATTCACCAGGATGTTACCTGGGCTGGAGCGCTTCAGCTATGAAGAGAGACTGGACAGGCTGGGGTTGTTTTCCTTAGAACAGAGAAGGCTGAGGGGGACCTGATTGAGGTGTACAAAATTATGAGGGGCATAGATAGGGTAGATAGAAAGGAACTTTTCCCCATAGTAGAGTGGTCAATAACCAGGGGGCATAGTTTCAAGATAAGGGGCAGGAGGTTGGAGGGGATTGGAGGAAAAACTTTTTCACCCAGAGGGTGGTTGGAATCTGGAACTCACTGGCTGAAAGGGTGGTAGAGGCAGGAACCCTCACAACATTCAAGAAGCATTTAGATGAGCACTTGAAACGCTATAGCATACAAGGCTACGGACCAAGTGGTGGAAAATGGGATTAGAATAGACAGGACTTGATGGCTGGCGCGGACACGATGGGCCGAAAGGCCTCTTTCTATGCTGTATAACTCTATGGGGGAAAAATTCAGTATCGCCCCGTTTGGGGCACGATTATCGGCCTTGCGCAAAGTTTAGCGCCTGGCACTAATTATCGCCTCCGACTGCAAACTTGGCTTTTATCGCCCCTGGAGATGATTGGAGCACTAAATCAGGTGCTTCACACCTGTCTTAAGGCGCTAAGGCCGAGGAGCGAGGCACTACCTCAGAGCGCTGGTGAAGCTCATGTGATGTCAGTCAGCAATGGAACACAGATACAATGGCGCCGGCCAGTTCTTAAAGGGGAGGATTGATCTTGCTCTCCATCCACACCCTGCTCATTGCAGCCTTGAATCTCGGCCTGGAGAGACCTGTACATCAAATCTGCTGGAAAGAATAATGGAGAGAACTAGGGAAAGAGCTCAGAGTGCAGCCCCCACAGTCTCTTCTAAATCGATACAAGGAAGGGCAAATCAAAATGAATCTGCAAAGTGCTGCTCAGTACCCAAAACTCCTTCACACAGTGTTGAATCTCTCCAGAAGTCTCTCTCTCTCTCTCTCTCTCAGAATGCATGGTGCAAAAATGTCACCAACAAAAAAAGGCAGGAAGCGTTCGCCTTTAAATAGCGCTCCCCAGTCGCTTCCTGACTGCAAAATGCTCCCCTCAACCTGTCGTTGCTAGCGGCAGGCGGTAAGGCAGGGGGCGCCACTCAATATCTGGTCCGGGGCGCTACCGGGGCATTGCTCACTCGATTGATGTCACGATCTGCCGGCGCAGGAGATCGTGGCGGTAGTGTTTAGCACCACTGCAAAATGTCTAGTTAATTTCGTGAGTGGCGCAAACATCGCCGCGCACGGGCGCTAGTTGCTTTGTGCCTCATTAGCGCCCTCTTAAGTCGCTAACGGGAGGCGCAAACCAACTGAATTTTTCCCCCTATGACTCTATGCTCACACCTAATCCTCCTTCTCACATCCCACTTCCCCCTCATCCTACAATCTCTTCTGACTTACAAGCTGCAGATGGTGTAAGCATGCACCTCTTGCTTTCCACCCACCCCTCACCACAACCCTAGTGCCTTTCTCATTTCAGTAACCCAAGAAATCCAACCTGCCCAGCCAGTGGTGGAAGAGGAAGAAGAGAGTGATGATGAAGAAGAAACACCGTCACTCGATCTGACAGTCACAGCCACCAGCTCAGATACTGGCACTGCATGGACTTTAGAGGGTAACTTAGAGGCGGGATCTGATTATGGTGAGTCACCTGCCATGAGTGGGCTGAAGCCAGGGCAGGGGGAAAGGATAACACCAGCTCCCCAGAGGGTGAGGTTGCACACGAGCTCTGCTGCACAGGACTCAGATGAGGACTTCGATGGGGTGGCCTACAGAACAAAGCTGGTGGTTATGCACAACAAAATGCTTGGTGCGTTGGCAGGCCTGCCAGAAAGCCTGAATGCAGTGTCAAGGAGCATGGAGGAGTCCAGCTCCAACCTTGCATAGGGCTTTGGGCAGAGCTTGGAGCCCATCCTTTCCAGCGTGGAAGGGGTGGGCAGGTCCATTAGCGCACTTGTAGACCCAACCATCATGTAACGTCTGATGTCCAATGTCTCAGCTTCCATTGCAGCACAAGCAGAAGCCACCCAAAGTCTGAGTGTTGCAATGGAAGCTCAGACTGAAGTTGTGCAAGCTCAGCTTGCTACCACGCAAGCTCATACTGCTGCCAGCATGGCTGGGTTTACCAGTGTCGAACAGGGCTTGCAGGGTGTCACAGCAGCCCATAAGAACATAAGAACATAAGAAATAGGAGCAGGAGTAGGCCAATTGGCCCCTCGAGCCTGCTCCGCCATTCAATAAGATCATGGCTGATCTGATCCTAACCGCCAATCCACTATGACAGGACTATCTCCTGAATCTAACAGCATTAGACACACGAAAACAGGAGCAGGATCAGGCTACACGGCCCCTGGGCCCGCTCCGCTACCCACAGGGCCATGACCTATCCGAACCTAGACTCATGTCCAAATTCCTGCCCGCTCCCCGTAACCCTTAATTCCCTTTTCTACTAGGAAACTGTCTATTTCTGTTTTAAATTTATGTAATGATGTAGCTTCGACAGCTTTTTGGGGCAGCATATTCCATGGACCTACCACCCTCTGAGTGAAGTAGTTCCTCCCCATCTCAGTTTTGAAAGAGCAGCCCCTTATTCTAAGACTATGCCCCCTAGTTCTAGTTTCACCCATCATCTGGAACATCCTCCCTGCATCCACCCGATCCAACCCCTTCATAATCTTATATGTTTCAATAAGATCGCCTCTCATTCTTCTGAACTCCAATGAGTAGAGTCCCAATCTACTCAACCTCTCCTCATATGTCAATCCCCTCATCCCCGGGATTAATCGAGTGAACCTTCTTTGTACTGACTCGAGAGCAAGTATGTCCTTTCTTAAGTATGGACACCAAAACTGTATGCAGTATTCCAGGTGCGGTCTCACCAATACCTTGTACAACTGAAGCAATACCTCCCTATTTTTATATTCTATCCCCCTATCAATGAAAGCCAACATTCCATTGGCCTTCCTAATCACCTGCTGCACCTGCATACCAACCCTTTGAGTTTCGTGCACCAGGACCCCCAGATCCCTTTGTACTTCAGTACTTTCAAGTTTCTTGCCATTAAGATAATAACTTGCTCTACGATTTTTCCTGCCAAAGTGCATAACCTCACACTTTCCAGTATTGTATTCCATCTGCCAAATCTCTGCCCACTTACTTAGCCTGTCTATGTCCCCTTGCAGGTTTTTTATGTCCTCCTCACTCACTACTTTCCCTCCCATCTTAGTATCATCTGCAAACTTTGATGTGTTACACTCGGTCCCCTCCTCCAAATCGTTAATATAGATTGTAAAGAGTTGGGGACCCAGCACTGACCCCTGCGGAACACCACTGGTTACTGATTGCCAGTCTGAATATGAACCATTTATCCCAACTCTCTGCCTTCTGTTAGATAGCCAATCCTCTATCCATGCCAGAATATTACCCCCAATCCCGTGATTTTTTATCTTAAGCAATAATCTTTTGTGTGGCACCTTGTCAAATGCCTTTTGGAAGTCTAAATACACTACGTCCACTGGTTCACCTTTATCCACCCTATATGTTACTTCCTCAAAGAACTCCAGCAAATTTGTCAAACATGACTTCCCCTTCATAAAACCATGCTGACTTTGTCTTATTAAATTATGATTATCCAATTATCCTTAATAATGGACTCCAAAATTTTACCTACCACAGATGTTAGGCTAACCGGTCTATAGTTTCCAGCCTTCTGTCTACTGCCCTTTTTAAATAAGGGTGTTACATTAGCAGTTTTCCAGTCTGCCGGGACCTTTGCTGAGTCCAGGGAGTTTTGGAAGATTATTACCAATGCATCCACAATCCCTACCGCCACTTCCCTCAAAACCCTGGGATGTAAGCCATCAGGTCCAGGTGATTTATCCGCCTTGAGTCCCATTATTTTACCAAGTACTACTTCCTTAGTGATTTTAATCGTATTTAGCTCCTCCCCCCCTATAGCCCCCTGCTTGTCAAGTGTTGGGATATTCTTGGTGTCCTCTACTGTAAAGACTGATACAAAATATTCATTCAGTGTTTTTGCCATCTCCATATTTCCCACCATTAATTTCCCGGTCTCATCCTCTAAGGGACCAACATTTACTTTAGCCACCCTTTTTCTTTTTATATAACTATAAAAACTCTTACTATCTGTCTTTATATTTTTTGCTAATTTACTTTCATAATCTATCTTCCCTTTCTTAATCAATCTTTTTGTTATTTTTTGCTGTCTTTTAAAGTTTTCCCAATCCTCTATCCTCCCACTAGATTTGGCTACCTTATATGCCCTTGTTTTTAGTCGAATACTATCCTTAATTTCTTTACTTAGCCACGGATGGCTGTCTTTTCTTTTACACCCTTTTTTTCTCAGTGGAATATACTTTTTTTGGAATTTGTAAAATAACTCCTTAAATGTACACCACTGATCATGTATCGTCTTATCCTTTAACCTATTTTCCCAATCCACTTTACTCAATTCCGCTCTCATACCTTCATAGTCTCCTTTATTCAAGCTTAGCACGCTTGTTTGAGATACAGCCTCCTCACCCTCTAACTGAATATGGAATTCAACCATGTTATGGTCACTCATTCCAAGGGGATCCTTTACTCGGACATTTTTAATTAATCCTGTCTCGTTACACAGGACCAGATCTAAGGTTGCTTGCCCCCTGGTTGGTTCAGTTACATACTGCTCAAGAAACCCATCCCTAATACACTCAATGAACTCATCCTCAAGGCAGCCCTGCCCAATTTGATTCGTCCAATTTATATGATAGTTAAAATCCCCCATAATTATAGATGTTCCCTTATTACAAGCCTCAACTATTTCCTGATTGATACCCCGTCCAACCGAGTTGCGACTGTTCGGAGGCCTATACACTACACCCACTAGTGTTTTTTTCGCCTTATTATTCCTTATCTCCACCCAAACTGTTTCATTATCCTGATCCTTTGACCCAATATCATTTCTCTGTATTACAGTGATTCCTTCCTTTATTAACATAGCCACCCCACCTCCCCTTCCTTCCTGCCTGTCCTTCCTGATTGTTAAATAACCTGGTATGTTTAATTCCCAGGCATTGTCACCCTGCAGCCATGTTTCTGTAATGGCCACAAGATCATACCCATATGTAGCTATTTGTGCCTTTAACTCGTCTATTTTGTTACGAATGCTACGTGCATTCAGATAGAGAACTTTCAAATATGTTTTGTGACACTTAGTTCCTGCTATTGCCCTTTTTATTACTTTACCTTTTACTCCACACCTTCTACCCCTTCCTGACACGCTCTGGTTTTTAATTTCCCCACTGCTACCTAAGTCTATGACCTTCTCTGTTGTCATTTGTATTATTTGCTCTCTGGGAACCTCCCCCCCACTAGTTAGTTTAAAGCCCTCTCTACAGCCCTAGTTATATGATCCGCCAGGACTCTAGTCCCAGCACTGGCCAAGTGAAGCCCGTCCCAACGGAACAGCTCCCTCCTGTCCCAGTACTGGTGCCAGTGTCCCAGGAAGCAAAACCCATTTCTCCCACACCAGTCTTTGAGCCACACATTTAACTCTCTTATTTTATTTGTCCTAGCCAAATTCGCTCGTGGCTCAGGTAATAATCCAGAGATTATTACCCTTGTGGTTCTGCTTTTTAATTTGGCCCCTAGCTGCTCAAACTCCCTCAGCAGAACCTCCTTCCTTGTCCTATCTATGTCGTTGGTACCAACATGGACCACGACAACTGGATCCTCCCCCTCCCACTCCAAGTTTCTGTCCAGCCCAGAGGAGATGTCCTTAACCCTGGCACCGGGTAGGCAACACAGCCTACGGGACTCTCGCTCTTGGCTGCAGAGAACTCTATCTATCCCCCTAATAATACTATCCCCTACCACTACAACATTTCTATTTACTCCCCCCTCTTGAATGGCCCCCCTCTCCACGGTGCTGTGGCCAGGTTGCTCATCCTCCCCAGCAGGATTGTTGAGGCGCTGCCCCAAGGGAGTGGAAGTGGCTCCATGGAACACGAACCTTCTGTCCTCTCTCAGGATGACAGCATTCGTCCTCCCACCACTGCCACTCCGCCAATGCCCTCGCTGTTGCCCGTCAGCCAGCCAGCCCAGACTGCTGCCGCCCATGCCAAGGTGGTGCAGCCTGAAGCCGGGCTTGTTATGCCCAGAACTGCTTGTGGTGATCCTGCAAGGCCATCTGCAGTCTTCCCCAGCCATGCTGCAGCCACTGGGGTAGTACTGCATAGGAGCACTAAGCCAAGCAAAGACACACGGAAGACAGGCACTAAGGGAATGCACAAGTAGGTGATGATTCCTTTAAATAGGGGGGTCCTTCCTGCTGCTGAATGCATGTTCAGCTGTGCGAGGTTAAGAGAGGGCGTTAGCTCCAGTGTGAGTTGAAAATGGCAGCGCTGGAGTCAAATCAGCGTTACACACTGATTGACGTCACGCTCTATGTACTCTGCATACTTCTGGCACATGCTCCCAGCGCGGCCACTAACGCCCTCACCAAAATAGCATCCAGCACAGCCCGCGTTAGAAGTGGGCCTGCGCTGCTCGGACGCCAAATCGGCACCCGTAGCACCCAAACAACAGGCGCTACACAATCAAATTTGTAGCCCAACGTGTTTTAAATTTTATTATGAGGCAGGTGGGGAAACAACAGGGCCATGTAAAGGACTTTGACAGTTTTTTTCAGATATGTGACTGGTTCCATTTTCTATGAATGGTATTGTTCTTGCGAGGCAGTAAAGTGAAGTGTGAGTGTATGTCTTTAATTGTTTTTCAATTGGTTGCTTTTTAGAGGATTTGAAATTCAAGCTAATCTGCATGCATGCTGCCCGATAAACACCAAATCTGTCGGACACTTTACCCCATAGAAACATCATATATTTTCTCATGCCCTACAGCTATAATTTGATACATGCCAGATGCAAAACTTTTAATTCTGTGGACTATACTAGATATATTATGCCTGAAAAAGTACTTCTGAAAATCAGTACTGCATGGTAGACAATTTACATGCCATTTTATATAACATGTGCGTGAGAAGCCTGAGGTGGATAGGGCCTGTCAACTGTAGTGTATGTACCTTTAAGAGAGAACTACTTTTACAGCTCCTGTATACTGTAGTATCGGCAGTGACCACACCTGTATATAAGCCTTGAGCAGGCATCTGTACTGTTAGTCTTTAGACTACCCTCCTCCAGTAAACACCTGTTGATTGTTAATCTACAGCCTCCGTCTAGTTATTGAAGAACACCATACCTTAAGACTTACGGATTCAACAGTGGCGACGAGGTCGATTCGAATCTACCTGCAACTCTGCATTTCCTTCCAAGGATTCGCTCCGGGAGGACGGTGGAAGAAAGTCGAGGCCAGAAGCACGGGCGTCGACCATGAGCAACCGCCCAGTCATCCGGCAGAGAGAGTGAACATCGCAGGGGAGGCTGTTGAGAGCTGGGCTTGGTTCTCCAGCCACGACGATCCAGCAACAGACTGGCAACAGGTACAGCGCAGACCCTTCCCGGACAGCGGCGGCTCGAGCCAACCGACGGCACAGAAAAGGCCGAGCAGCGTCCGCGGGGAAAGAAAGGGAGCGCGGGAGACGCCATTTGAGCCGCGGAGAAGAAGGGAGAGTGCGCCATTTGAGCCGCGGAGAAGAAGGGAGAGCGCGGGAAGAAAGGAAAGCGCGGGAGACAATATTTTGAGCCAGCGGAGAAGAAGGGAGAGCGCGGGAGTCGCCATTTTAGAAAGTCTAACCACACCCAGGGATGCCGAAGAGTGGCAGTGTCACTGCGTTCGACAATGAAGTCGAAGATTGGGCGACATATGTGGAACGCATTGAGGTGTACTGCAAGGCGAATGAAGTGCCAGATGCCAGGAAAGCACTGGTTTTATTGAATTCCATGGGTGCAAAAACGTATGGCTTACTGCGAAACGTAATAACCCCAGAGAAGCTAGTGGATAAGGATTTCGAAAGCATAGTGGAAATCCTACAGGACCACTTAAACCCCACACCGCTGCTGATAGCAGAAAGATTTAAGTTCCACAAAAGGAACCAGCAGAAAGACGAAAGTAATGCTGAGTATTTAACGGAACTGCGCAAGCTATCGAAACACTGCCAGTTTGGAATGGGACTAGCAGATACGTTAAGGGACAAGTTTGTGTGTGGGCTTCAAAGTGAAGGAACCCAGAAACGGCTTCTATCAGAAAAGGATCTTACGCTGGACAAGGCTTTCAGCATGGCAGTATCACACGAAGCAGCCGCATGGGGCGCTGCAGAGATACAACGGAGACCGCAAGAATATGGCACCAATGAAATGTCATATGGAGCAGGGAAGTGTTATCGCTGCGGCAGAACAACACACGACCAGAAGGATTGTTGGTTCAAAGACCAAGTGTGCAGACAATGTGGAAAAGCAGGACACATAGCAAGAGTCTGCAGGTCAGGGAAGAAAACCAGCAGCAAGAAATCTCCACAGGAGAAGTACAAAAAGGTACATAAGGTGATGGACAGTAGTTCAGATGAACAGAAAAGTGATACAGACTCCGGAAGCAAGGAGCTGGGTTGTCTGAAACTACATAATGTAATCAAAATGGAGGATCACCAGACTATCTGGGTCACGCTCAAGATAGACGGAGTCCAAGTGAAAATGGAATTGGACACAGGATCAGCCCTAACAGTCATAAACCGAAGGGACTACAAGCGGCTATTCTCACATATACCCTTGAAAGCTACAGAGATTGTCTTGAAGACATACATGGGGCAAAAAGTCTACCCCAAAGGAAAAATAAGGGTGAACGTGATATACAAAGGCCAGGAAATACCAAAAATGGATCTATACGTATTGCCAGATGGAGGACCACCACTACTAGGACGTGAATGGATCCGGAAGATACAATTAGATTGGCATTCCATACAGGCACTGAAGGTTGAGGCCAAAAAGGATGACGACGTCACACCTGGACGACTGTCAAAAATGCTAACTGACGCACAAGAAGTGTTCCAGGAGGGACTCGGAACACTAAAAGGCATAACAGCGACAATCAAAATAGAGGAAAATGCAAGCCCAAAGTTTTTTATGTGATCCGACCAGCCGTCGAAGCAGAGCTGGAAGGTTTGGAACGTTCAGGAGTACTGTCCAAAGTGGGCTGGAGCGAGTGGGCTACACCCATCGTTCCTGTAATGAAGAGGTCATTGAGTAATACGCCTGGGGAACCAAAGAAGCTCTGCATCTGTGGGGATTTTAAGGTGACAGTGAACCCAGTCCTTCACACGGTACAATATTCGCTTCCACGGATTGAAGATATTTTCGCCTCGCTATCTGGAGGTAAACGCTTCACTAAGATAGATCTGGCCCAGGCGTACCTGCAAATGGAGGTAGAAGAAGCCTCGAAACAATACCTCATGATCAACACTCATAAAGGTCTCTACCAATACAACCGGCTGGTGTTCGGGGTAGCATCGGCTCTGGCTATTTGGCAAAGGGCAATGGATCAAGTCCTGCAAGGGATTTCAGGGACCCAGTGTTATTTGGATGACATCCTGGTCACGGGCGAAAATGACAGTGATCACCTCGCCAACCTGGAGAAGGTGCTCACTAGATTAAAGGAATATGGGCTACGAGCTAATCGCCACAAGTGCGAGTTTTTTCAGAAGCAGATCTCGTATTGTGGCCATGTTATTGATGAAGAGGGGTTACATAAGTCCCCTGAAAAAATTGAGGCAGTAGTCAAGGCTCCAGCACCGGAAAATGTGTCACAACTGAGGTCGTTCCTCGGGCTGGTGAACTACTACCATAAGTTCTTACCAAATTTGTCTACAGTATTACACCCACTGAACACCCTACTGCAAACGGGGGTACCATGGAAGTGGAATGACGAATGTAAACGAGCTTTCCAGAAGTGCAAAGAATTGATCACATCAAAAGAGGTGTTGGCCCATTTCAACCCAGCACTACCAATTCAGTTGGCGTGTGATGCATCACCCTATGGTATTGGAGCGGTGCTGTCGCACAAATTCCCAGACGGGTTGGAGAGGCCAGTAGCCTTTGCGTCTCAGTCACTAACCTCAGCCGAGCGCAACTACGCCCAGATTGACAGGGAGGCCCTCAGCCTAGTATGGGGAGTAAAAATTCAACCACTATCTGCATGGGCAGAAGTTCACCTTGCTGACTGACCACCAACCACTTGTCTCCATCTTTAATCCAAAGAAGGGCGTTCCAGTGATGACTGCACAACGGCTACAAAGATGGTCCCTTTTTCTAGGGGCGAACCAATATGAAATCGAGTATAAGGGCACAAAACAGCATGGAAACGCTGATGGGCTATCACGCCTGCCACTGCCTACTGTGGAGGAAGCACCAGCAGTGGACCCTATCGAAATATTTTATTCGTCAATAATTGAACGCTTGCCAGTAACTAACGCGCATATAGAGAAGGAGACCCGAAATGATCCGACACTGTCTCAGGTATATGATTTGACGGTGAAGGGATGGCCAACACATGGCGACTCACTGTTGCCAGCATTCTCATCCAGAAGAGAACAGCTGTCAGTATGCCAGGGGACAGTGATGTGTGGATCCCGAGTGGTAATTCCACCCAAGTTAAGGGAGAGAGTGCTCAATGAGCTTCACGAAGGCCATCTGGGAGGGGTGAAAATGAAAAGCCTTGCTAGGGCTTATGTGTGGTGGCCGGGGATCGATCAACAAATCGAGGACCTGACAAAGAGCTGCTCAGGATGCCAGAAGGTCCAAAATGCACCACAACATGCCCCTCTACACCCATGGGAGTGGCCCTCCTCTCAATGGCAACGGGTGCATATTGATTTTGCTGGTCCATTCATGGACTCAATGTTCTTAATAGCAGTGGATGCGCACTTGAAATGGCCTGAGGTGATCAAAATGTCCTCCACCACTACAGAGAAAACGATTGCAGTCCTACGGACCATATTTGCCAGGAACGGCTTGCCAGAGCAGATTTGCTCTGATAACGGACCACAGTTTGTGTCCGAAGAGTTTCGGAAATTTATGAGAAGGAATGGGGTAAGGCATTACACAGCCGCCCCGTATCATCCAGCCACAAATGGGTTGGCTGAGAGGTTCGTACAAACCTTTAAAAAGGCGATAAGGGCCATGTGCGATGATGACATTCCACTGCAGCATAAGGTGGACAATTTCCTGTTAGCCTACAGAAATGCGACACATGCAGTTACCAACCAGACCCCGGCCATGATGTTCTTTAACCGAAGGTTGAGATCTCGTCTGGATTTGCTCAGACCAAATGTGTGAAGAAATGTTGAGGATAAGCAATTCCAGCACATCAATGAGAAGCCGACAGGGAGCTTCAATGTAGGACAACCAGTCTTGGCCCGCGACTACCGAACAGAGAAATGGCAACCCGGAACGATATGCACACGGCAGGGGCCACTAATGTACACAGTGGATGTCGGGGAGAACATTGTGAGACGCCACGTCGACCAGATCCTAGCGTCACAGGAACGAGTCAACCCCATATCTCGCGTACCTGGGGATGAACCCGACATACCGGTAGCATCTACCCCAGAAACAGTAGCAGCGGAAACTGATGAAAGGGGGCCAGAATCGCCTCCGCACCAACAACAAGACACTCAGGAAAGGCGCTATCCAGAAAGGATCAGGAAGCCGCCCCAAAGACTGAATCTATAAATGGACTATTTAAGTTAAATGTGCATGTTAAAGTGTTAACTGTTATTTGAATGTTATGGGTACCGTTAATCTAAAAGGGGAGGAATTGTAGTGCATGTACCTTTAAGAGAGAACTACTTTTACAGCTCCTGTATACTGTAGTACCAGCAGTGACCACACCTGTATATAAGCCTTAAGCAGGCATCTGTACAGTTAGACCTAGAAATTCAGTTGGGCGCGGCAGCCGTTAGCGCCTTAGGAGGAGTAGATTTCGAGCGCTAGGCGCTTAGCGGCCGGGCGCAGCGCGATCTGCGCCTCGCCCCAACTTCAGTACACATTTAGCACCGGCGCAAAGTCTTAGCGCGCGCCCTGCTGCGCGCGCACATCATGACGTCATTTGCTAGTGCAACGCCTTTTGTGCGCCCCGAACCGGAACTTCACTCGCGCCGGCCCATTGTGCGCCGGGCGGCCTGAGTGACTGTGAAGTGGAACGGTACACAGCCCAGCCGGGCCGCGGGGAGCGCAAATTAAAGGGCACTTACCCAGCAGTATAAAGGCCAGCCATTTTGCAGCATTCACTCTTGTGCAACGGTTTTTTGGACAGAGACCAAGGAGGAGAGTTTACTGGTTTGGACCAACACTTGGACAGGTATTTTTGGCTCAGGCCAGAGCTTACCAATTATCTTTGCCTTCATTCAGAGCTCAGTGTTTGCCAGCATATAATGGGGGCTGCATTGGGTGGCAACGCTGAATTTCAGCCTTATGCCAGAAGGGCTTACAGACGCCGTGAGAGAGTGGCAGCCCTGGCTAGATGCAGAGGGGGCAACAGGTGTCGCCAACTGAGGCCTTACCCACGCAGAGTATACCGCCAGCAGACCTCCTATCTGACCATGTCTGCCGCGATGTGTGTTAGGAGGCTGCGATTCCGAAGGGAGGTGGTTGCAGACATCTGCCGGCTGCTTCAGAGAGATCTGCAGCCACAGCTGATGCGCAGGACGTCTCTGTCGGTGGCAGTGAAGGTGACGGTGGCTCTCAACTTCTATGCCTCCGGCTCCTTCCAATCCGCTACTGGGGACATCGCTAACATCTCCCAGTTCGCCGTGCATTGCTGCATCCGCCAGGTGACCGAAGCCCTTTTCAGAAGGAGACATCAATTCATCTCCTTCCCCATGACCCTGGACAAGCAGCAGCAGCGTGCAGTGGGGTTTACAAGAATAGCGGGCTTCCCCATGGTGCAGGGCGCTATTGACTACACGCATGTGGCTTTGCGGGCACCTCTTGAGCATGCCGAGGATTACCGCAACCGGAAGGGCTACCATTCCCTCAATGTACAGCTGGTGTGTGACCACAGGCAGCGCATCCTAGCTGTCAATGCCCGCTTTCCAGGCAGCAGCCACGATGCCTTTATCCTGCGACAGACAACTGTGGCTGACATGTTCCAGGCACAGCCTCCCCCAAGAGGATGGCTTATCGGGGACAAAGGCTATCCTTTGTGTACCTGGCTCATGACCCCGCTCCACGCGCCCATGACCCCTGCTGAAGAGGCATACAACGAGAGCCATCAAGCGACGAGGAACCTCATAGAACAAACAATCGGCATGCTCAAGCAACGGTTCCGCTGTCTCGATCGCTCCGGGGGAGCCCTCCAGTATTCGCAGGATCGAGTCTCCCAATTCGTCGTCGTTTGCTACATGCTGCACAACCTGGCTATCCGCAGGGCTCAGGCACTGCCACCTCACATTGGACCACCACCTCAGGAGGAGGAGCAGGAGGAGCATGAGGACGACGAGGACGAGGAGTACCAGCCCAGGAGGGATGCACAAGCTCCAAGGGCCGCCCGTCGGCGCCTTATTGAACGTCACTTCTAGGCCCCCTGTCAGGGAATGGCTTGTGCCAATGATAGAACATGATTGCAGCCGCTCCGCAAGCCCTCAGCCGGTTAAGGCAACAAACACTTCAAAGATCAAACATGGACAATGTGAATAAATAAAATGCTTTATTGTACAAACTCTGGGCCCTTCCCACATGAAAACCAAAAACAGACGAAACCCCCAAAAAACACTCAAACACATTACTCGCTCCCACAACCTGGAGAGGATTAACAAAATAGGGCAACTAAAATGGCCGTCATTCTCGGCCTTGGTCCAAAACAAACATCACATCATCGGCCTTCAAAAAACAAACATCCAATTCTCGGCCTCAAGAAACAAACACAAATGGCCACACATTCGACTTTTTGGCCCGCTAGGGTGATGCCTTGGCCATCTTTGGGTGGCCCCTGCCCGCCCTGCTGCTCCGCCTCAAAGTAAGGCCATTGGCTGCTGTAAGGCTGGGGGCAGGCTCCTGAGGGGCACATGTCGTGACGGCAGATGCACTTGGGGGTCGGCCTAGTCGAGGTCTGGCCATCGAGCGGGCGGCTGTTGATTGCTGCAGCTGTGGCTGGCCAGCATCAGTCGCTGCAGCAGCTCCTGGCAGCTCCACTGGGGGACTGGCAGTGGCGGCTGGAGGAATGGCGGCAAGCTGGCGGATGGCAGGCGCTCGCTGGTCGCCTGAGACACTGGCACTCGCCCGGGCCAGCACTGCAGCATGCGCACCAATCTGCCGAGGGACAGACCGCTGTGCTGTTGCAGCGCGCCGGGTACCCTGGCGATGCCTGGCTGACACAGCGAGTGTGGCAGCAGTGAGTGCCCGTGTTGACCTGTTCACTGATCGCATCAGAGCAGCCAGTGACTGGACGGCACCACTGATCACCTGGCCAGTCGCTGACAGAGCTGCCCCGAATTCCGCCCGACTCGCTGCCTGATCTGCCCGGTATTCCGCCCGACTGGTGGCCTCTGAGGGCCCGAACTCGGCCACACTCCGAGAGAGGGAATCGATGGACTCAGGCAACCGTGCCACTGCCGCCATGAGCTCCGTGTGCCGGCGCTCCGAGTCCGCGGACAAGTCTTCGAGGCGTTCCATCTCCTCGGCGAAGAGCATCTCCTGACTGGAGGCCGGACTCTCCCTCTGGGGAGAAAGCCGCCGAGCTGGCCGACCCTTCCTGCGTTGCTGGAGGCCGCTGGGCCCAGCAATTGGACTCCCCTCCGACGCATCCCCCATCTGGGGAGAAGGCCGCCGAGCTTCCACCCCCCTCCCGCCTTTCTGCAGCCCGCAGGTCCCAGGAGCTCCCCTCCCCTTCGACACTTCCGCCACGCTGCCCTCCAGGGAAGACGTGTCCCCTACATTGGCCTGGGTGGCCGCGGCTGAGGGTTCCCCTGATGGGCCGCCTTCCTCTTGCTCCTCCTCCTGCTCCTCTTCGGAGGGTCTGTCACTGGCAAGTTCAGGGACCTCCTCTTGACCATCTGAAAGCAGGAAGGCACAAGAGTAGCTTTAGAGTGAGGAGAGGGCGTCAGTGCGGGATGCATGAGTGGTGGCATTCAGCGCATTTGTCGGACAGTGGCAAAGGATGTAGATCTGATGCGCAAGTGGGACGAGAGAGGTGCAAAAGGTGATGTCCTTACCATTGCTGCCCAGAACAGGGTCGGCATCTCCACATGCAATGGGCCCAATCACCCAGCCACCCATGAGGCGCTCCACGCGATGTTGCAGGTCGGTGAGTGGCTGGATATGGGTTCGGCCTCCCCCGGTCACAGTCCGGCTCTTGCGATTATTCGCCAGCTTGGCCTGCAAGAGAAAGGACAGCCTCTAAGTACAGTGTGTCGCCGTGATCTTGTGTGCACTGCCTCCCATGGTGGAATAGCTCGGCCAGTGTGTCGCCATGATCTGGTGTGCACTGCCTCCCATGGTGGAATAGCCTGGCCAGTGTGTCGCCATGATCTGGTGTGCACTGCCTCCCATGGTGGAATAGCCTGGCCAGTGTGTCGCCATGATCTGGTGTGCAATGCCTCCCATGGTGGAATAGCTTGGCCAGTGTGTTAAGTGCAGAATGTGCAATTGATGCTCATGCCTGTCCCATAGCTGCTGGATGAAGGCTGGCCATTAGAGCTTTCAGGTCCCTTTGCCCATAATGTGAGGTGCACATGCAAGGATGAGGAGGTCACTGGAAAGGGTACTCACCCTGACAATGCGTGTGAGGTCATTTAACTTTTTGTGGCATTGGGCACCGGTCCTGGGGACGTCGCTGTTGGCTGACAGCTTGCTGGCGACATGCCTCCAGGCTCTCCTGTAGACGCGGACTGTCGCCTTCTTGCCATTGTCCGGGTACAAAACATGGCACCTCTTCTCCACAGCAGCAATCAGCACACTCAGATCACGCTCTGAGAAGCGCTGCGCACGTTCACGGGCCTTCTCTATGTCTTCAGGCACTATTTGGGTCCAGCAGCAGTGTTCAGGCCTAGCTGGAGGGCTCCACTATCCAGGGCGTGGCAGCAGACACAGTCGACCCTTCCCCCTTAAGAGCTGGCCGGCGCCAGGGTGTCTGCTGTCAATCACGAGATGGCCGCACCTGCGCTGCGCCTGGCCTCGGCGCTATCGATCACCACCTCCGGCTTAGTGCCCAAAGAGAGGCGTCCAGCAGCAGTTTTAGCGCTCGCCCGAACTCCTAGGGCGAAGCTAATGAATATCGGAGAACTGGCATCGATTTGGCGGCGGCCGCAAACTTTAGCGGACGCCCCACTTTAGCGCCCCAAAAGTGGCGTCAATGAATTTCTAGGCCCTAGTCTTTAGACTACCCTCCTCCAGTAAATACCTGTTGATTGTTAATCTACAGCCTCCGTCTAGTTATTGAAGAACACCATACCTTAAGACTTACGGATTCAACATCAACTATAGAATATCAGTACTGTGATGCATAAGGCAATTCAAGCAGGTTTTGTTCTCAGACTGGCTGTAGGATTATATTTAAAATTTGGTTTCATTTTTATTCATAATGTTTTCACAATTTTTCTTATTTTTTAATTTTAAATTGGTCCCTCCTTCGTTTCTTCTTTCACTTCTGTGGCTCTTCGAGTCAATCTGTTGATCTGAGATAGCAGGCTCAATAGTCCCATGGGGTCGCCACAATTGTGCCCATGCTTTTTATACATAAATTTTTCCAGGCGGGGTTATTCGAGGTGCTGAGATTCATCTCCTATGGATGAAGAAGGGAACAGAGGAACTTACACAGTCTGTAGATGCTGACTTTATCCCCTAAAGAATGTGTAGTGTCACCAAACTGCTGCTATCGTATAGAACTAACTATTGATGTTGTCAGTCCCATTGCATCTTTCCCTGGGTTTTAATGGTGTTTTTATTGGTTATAAGTTTGAATTTTTTAAAAGTTTATTGAAAGATAAATGACCACTTGTCTCTAAGTTTCCTCTTTCAGGCCAGGCACCAGGACAGCCGAGAGCTTACTATTTACTGTGAACTTATGACAGACACCACTTCATAATAGAGTGAGGCAGTAAATGTCAGTTGTCACTTTCCCTGAAGTAGAAATGCACATTCTCAGTGAGCAGCTCAACTGAGGCATGACAAATTGAGACTGGCAGATCTGAATATCAAGAAACTGGACACAATCATCCATGACCATTGGATTGTAAAGCAACCATTCTGATCGCCAGAAGAACAGGCCACCTTTCTACATAAAACATTTGAGCCTAAGGATGCAGTTGTATGCAAGTAGCCTCCTGACTGGAATCCACCGATGTGGGGTTGGGGTAGGGTGCATGGGGTGAAGAAAATTGTGACTGAGAGGCAGAGGCCTGGTGCAGCAGCAAGGGATAAAGCCTATTGCTGCTTAAAGGGCCAATGGTAAAACTGGAGGAAGAAACAAGCCTGGGGTCAGCAGTCATGTCACAGAGGCTAAAAAGGAGAGTCTTCGATTTCAGAAAGTCTGACATGGCAGAGAAACTAACCAGAAGGGCTGGTAGTTTGGGGTTGGAATGGGAGACATCTGGAGCAGGAATAAAAACAATGTAGATGGAAATAGTAGTGAAAGTCAGTGCCGCATCTTTTAACCCCCCACGACTCCTCTATAGTCTCATAAAAAATTGAGTGATTGCAACAAGGCAGGTAAGATGCCTGTGACCTATATAACTCTCCCTGCGCTCAATGTGTTAATCATAGAATCATAGAAGAAATTTACAGCACAGAAGGAGGCCATTTGGCCCATCTTGTCCGTGCCGGCTGACAAAAAGCTATCCACCCTAATTCCACTTTCCAGCACTTGGTCTGTAGCCCTGTAGGTTATGGTACTTCAAGTGCATATCCAAGTACTTTTTAAATGTGATGAGGGTCTCTGCCTCTACCACCCTTTCAGACAGTGAGTTCCAGACCCCCTCCACCCTCTGGGGGAAAACATTTCTCCTCAAATCCCCATTAAACTTCCAACCAATTACTTTATATCTATGCCCCCTGGTTATTGACCCTTCTGCTAAGGGAAATAGTTCCTTCCTATCCACTCTGTCTAGGCCCCTCATAATTTTATACACCACAATTAGGTCTTCCAAAGAAAACAAACCCTAGCCTCTCCAATCTTTCCTCATAGCTAAAATTCTCCAGTCCAGGCAACATCCTTGTAAATCTCCTCTGTACCCGCTCCAGCACAATCACATCTTTCCTGTAATGTGGTGACCAGAACTGCACGCAGTACTCTAGCTGAGGCCTAACTAGTGTTTTATGCAGTTCAAGCATAACTTCCCTGCTCTTATATTCTATGCCTTGGCTAATAAAGGCAAGTATCCCGTATTCCTTCTTAACCACCTTATCTACCTGTTCTGCTACCTTCAGGGATCTGTGGACATGCACTCCAAGGTCCCTCTGTTCCTCTACACTTCTCAGTGTCCTACCATTTATTGTGTATTCCTTGCCTTGTTAGCCCTCCCCAAATGTATTACCTCACACTTCTCCAGATTGAATTTCATTTGCCACTTTTCTGCCCACCTGACCAGTCCATTGATATCTTCCTGCAGTCTACAGCTTTCTTCCTCACAATCAACCACACAGCCAATTTTTGTATCATCTGCAAATTTCTTAATCATGCCCTCTACATCGAAGTTTAAATCATTGAGATATACTAAAAAAAGCAAGGGATCTAGTACTGAGCCCTCTGGAATCCCGCTGGAAACAGCCTTCCAGTCACAAAAACATCTGTCAACCATTACCCTTTGCTTCCTGCCACTGAGCCAATTTTGGATCCAGCTTGCCACTTTCCCTTGGATCCCATGGGCTTTTACATTTCTGACCAGTCTGCCATGTGGGACCTTGTCAAAAGCCTTGCTAAAATCCATGTAGACTACATCAAAGATGTTCCCCTAATCGACCTTCCTTCTTACCTCCTCAAAAACTTCAATCAAGTTAGTGAGACACGACCTTCCCTTAACAAATCCATGCTGACTGTCATTTATTAATCCGTGCCTTTCTAAATGACAATTAATACTGTCCCTCAGAATTTTTTCCAATAATTTGCCCACCACTGAGGTTAGGCTGACTGGCCTGTAATTACTCGGTCTATCCCTTTCTCCCTTTTTAAACAACATCCTCCAGTCCTCCGGCACCACACCTGTAGCCAGAGAGAATTGGAAAATGATGGTCAGAGCCTCTGCTATTTCCTCCTTTGCTTCTCTTAACAACCTGGGATACATTTCCATATACATAAATACCAGAACTTGAGCTGTTTGAGCCTCAGCCCATCAGAAACTGATAGGTGAGGCTTTCAGAAGAAACACTGTGCTATTGTCAATGAACAACTAATATCCTTTTCTCTTTTACCCTTCATCACAAGAAGCAGCTCACCCACAACAACAGAGAGCCATAGGCTACTGGAGGAGGACCCCCAGGTATTAGAACATTAACTCCACAGGAGGACAAAGCCTTGCAGAGTCTGGGGAGGCACACAGCAGCCTCAGTGAGAGATGGAGAGGTTGGAGGGCGGTGGCAGCTGCCGCTTTGTCAGACTCTTCAGGAGCTTGTCAATATCATGGCTTGTGGACACGGGCATCCTTAAAAGAAAGCTGATTGGCCTCCTTCAAATGCAATTGCTGAGATAGCCAGTAACCAGCTTACACTTATCAAATAAAATATTGCAGATGCTGGAAATCTGAAATAAAAACAGAAAATGCTGAAAATACTCAGCAGGTCAGGCAGCATATGTAGAGAGAGAAACAGAGTTAATGTTTCAGGTGGATGACCCTTCGTCATCAGAAGGGTCATCGACCTGAAACGTTAACTTTGTTAACTTTGTTTCTCTTTCTACACTTATCAAATCTTTTCCTTTGTTTATATTCTGGATGATTCCCAGCAAGATGCTATAGAGAAGGGGGGGAAAAGGAGGGAGTCTAAAGAGGACGGTGCCGTTTCACTTTTGCCCTTTCAATCCCATCACCCAAGCAGTCATTCACCCTTTCTCTCTCACAGACCAGCCCAGTGAAACCCATCCAAGGGGACCTATATCGTTCATTTGAGGGTTTGTCACTGGGTGAAATACTGGCAACTGGTACTGGTAGATTTCCTACTGCTTGTTCGGGAGCACCCTAGCCATTAGGTTATCTGGAGCTGTGTGGGAAGAATCATGGCCCTCAGTGACAGGTCTGGCCTCCAGGTTTCATTGGTGACCAGGCTGGCTGATGAACTACCACAACTGCCCTGGAGTACAGTGGACCTGCCTCAGTCAGGTATCGGATGACCAAGTTTCACATGGAGAGTTGTTCTGGTTCCAAATGTCCATTACCAGGTGTGCCATTTTGGAGCAACCTCAGCACCAGAGAGACAATGCCTATCCCCATCGCGCACCCCCTGCCCCCTCCCCCAGGCATCGCACCCCCCCCCCACCACCCCGACCGCTGCTATGGAGGAATGGTGGTAGAAATTAAGTGTTAAATAAATTGTTAAGATCAATGTTTTCCAGGGAATTATGGCTCGAGAACACCCATTAAAATAAACCTGATTCATGACATAAAGTATACCCCTACAACAACAACTCTGGTGCATGATATAGTAAACTCAGCGCTAAAATTGATACAATGGCACTGCTTTCCACAAAGCTGTGCGTATGGATGGACAATGTATAATTCATTACATGGATTTCTCCCCACACGTGGAATGGTACTTCAAGTTTTGACGGAAACTGCCTCATTTTATACACCTACACAATGATACCTACTTATCAATGGGAATCTGCAAGGCTGGGAGTGGAGATTGAATTCACTCTTCTAAATAAATAGTGAGATATTGTGATACTGTGATTTCATGATTCCCAATGGATTCTGTGTCTCTACACCCCAAGCTATTTGGATGGGTTTCAGTGTAAGTGGGACAGTTGAATTGGACTGAGATATTCCTGCTCTAGACGATGATTTTCATGCTGAACGTATAGCACAACAGATGTAAATTTGGTGTGAAAGTGTAGCATTAACACAAGCATTAGAGCAGTCACTCCAGTGTTAACTATGACATTGCAATACATGTATAGTGCAGATTGTTTCTGTACAAACTAATTCCATACAGCATGTGGAGGAATTGATTTTTTGTAGAAACTATAGCAAAAAGCAATATAATTCTCACTGTGAAATACAGCACGGTGGCATAGTGGTTAGCACTGTTGCCTCACAGCGCCAGGGACCCGGGTTCGAATCCGGCCTCGGGTGACTGTCTGTGTGGAGTTTGCACATTCTCCCCGTGTTTGCGTGGGTTTCCTCCGGGTGCTCCGGTTTCCTCCCACAGTCCAAAGATGTGCGGGTTAGGTTGATTGGCTATGATAAATTGACCCTTAGTGTTAGGGGGATTAAATACGTGGGGTTACGGGGATAGGGTGGGATATGTGTTGGTGTAGGGGTTACGGGGATCGGGTGGGATATGTGTCGGTGCAGGCTCGATGGGCCGAAATGGCCTCTATCTGCACTGTGGGGTTTCTGTGATTTCTGTGATTTCTGTGAAAGCATTAGCAGAGCAATTGGCAAGGGACAACATTCCGTCAGAGAAACCATGGCAACAAAGGCTGATGGCAGAGAGTGATACAGCTGATAAAATGGGGCAGATAATGTGGTCTTGGCACAGAGCTGCTCAGAGCGCCGCCCCGCAGGCGCTACGTGCACATGCGCCCCAGTAAGATGACCTTGCTTAATAATGCATGGTCAGGTCATGTGAATATTTTTGCATCCCTTTCAATGCTCAGCACATGATACGTTGGGATCACCATGGAGGTCAGGGGCTGGATTGTAAGTGATGGAAGGCAGTGAAGGATTGCTGCCTGCCAATAAAGCACTGCCTCTTAAAAAAAACCAAATATAGTGGGACCTTCATCATTTTTCACTAATTGGGCATTGGAGCCAAGTAAACAAGGAGTAAAATTTAATATTTTTATGCAGGCCTCTTTTTAATGGGCACTCACCATCTGGAGTGCTACTCAGGTCTTGTTATGGAGAGGCTCCCTAACTTCCAGCAGATTTGGAGCCTCGATGAGCCTTGGCTTGCAGGCTGTTAACAACCTAGGCACTTCCCACCTGCATTTCGCATGCTCATCACATTGGGCGCAGAGTAGATTTCAGGCCTCTGCACCCAATAATATGGAGCCCCAGTGCCTGAAGCACTTCGACCACCATGTGCCAGATTGTCAGACCCAGAGAGTGGTGAACCTGTGGAATTCTCGACCACAGAAGGCAGTAGAGGCCAATTCATTAAATATATTCAAGAAGGAGTTAGATATATTTCTTAAGGCTAAAGGGATCAAGGGATATGGGGAGAAAGCAGGGACAGGGTACTGAATTTGGATGATCAGCCATGATCGCATTGAATGGCGGAGCAGGCTTGAGGGGCCGAATGGCCTACTCCTGCTCCTATCTTCTATATTTCTATGTTTCTATGCTGCTGTATGCACAGGAACTAATAATTTAAAGGGCCAGAACTTCAGGTTCCCACGGGTGAGTGCGTGCTGGGTACTCACGCGTAGGCCCAATGAAAGTGCCGGTTTCATGCATGTACTGCGCATGTGCGGGACACCAGAACTTCCGTTCCCTTAAAGGAAGGGGTTCACAGGTCGAACGCATGCGCCGGAGAGGCAGCGCGTACACCTGGAACTTCTGTTTTTTTCCCAGGTTTTTCCGGGAGGGTAAGTCTCCAGGAGCTACGCTTATAAAAAGCAATTGCAAGGCCTGCTTTTAACAAGGTAAGTGGTGAATTAAGTAAAATTAAAACATTTTTTCCATCGGTTTATTATTTTTAAATACTTTAAAGAAAGGTACGTTTATTTTTAGTCCCGTTAGAAACTGTAATTAATTTTTTCAAAAATTTAAATTATTGTTTAAAATATTTATTTTATGTAATTTATACTTATTTTTAAAATGTGATGTTTTTAAAAAAAATTATTTGAAGTTTTAGTTATGTTTTGGGGCCAATCTCTATTCATAGATTTGACAGGTCTTCCTGTCAAATCTATGAATACAGATTCCCTGCTACCATTGGCTCTCCATGGCCCATGTGATCCCAGGGGACGCTTCGAACTAACTGCTCCCCTGGGATATGCAAGCATTGCGCGCCGGCAGCTGGAGCAGGCCCAGGATCAGAATCCCACGCGGGCCCACAGCACAACGGCCGGCGCGCTAGGTAAGTGCAGGTCGGAGGCTTGTACCCGCGGGAAGCCTCCGACCCGAATTTCTGGGCCATGAACGTCAATTCATTTCCCCTGTGTTGTTCAATATAAAATAAAGAAATTTCTAAAATCAAGAGCCTGCTGCTTCAAAAAGAGAACACAAAGTTTATATAGGATTACATAGGATATACGGCACAGAAACAGGCCATTCGGCCCAACCAGTCCATTTCGAGCCTCCTCCCGTTTTTCCTCATCTAACTCTATCAGCATATCCCTCTATTCCCTTCTCCTTATATGCTTGTCTAGCCTCTCCTTAAATGCATCTATACTATTCGTTTCAAGCACTCCCTGTGGTAGCAAGTTCCACATACTCACCACCACCACCACAACAACAACAACTTGTATTTATATAGCGCCTTTCTATAACGTCCCAAGGCGCTGCACAGGAGTACTTAAAGACAAAAAATTTGACACCGAGCCACATAAGAAGAAATTAGGACAGGTGACCAAAAGCTTGGTCAAAGAGGTAAGTTTTAAGGAGCGTCTTAAAGGAGGAAAGAGAGGTAGCGAGGCAGACAGGTTTAGGCAAGGAATTCCAGAGATTAGGGCCTAGGTAATAGAAGGCACGGCCACCAAAGGTTGAGCGATTATAATCAGGGATGCTCAAGAGGGCAGAATTAGAGGAGTGCAGATATCTTCGGGGGGGGGGGGTTGTGGGGGTGAAGGAAATTAAAGAGATAGGAAGGGGCTCTCCAGGTAAATTCTGAATTCCTTATTTGATTTTTTGGTGACTATCTTATATTGATGGCCTCTAGTTTTGCTCTTCCCCACAAGTGGAAACACTCTCTCTGCATCAACTCTATCAAAACCTTTCATAATTTAAAAAACCTCTATTAGGTCACCCCTCAGCCTTCTCTTTTCAAGAGAAAAGAGACGCAGCCTGTTCATCCTTTCCTGATATGTATAACCTCGCATTTCTGGTATCATCCTTGTAAATGATTTTTGCACCCTCTCCAGTGCCTCTACATCATCTTTATAATATGGCGACCAGAATTGTACGCAGTACTCCAAGTGTGGTCTAACCACAGTTCGATACAGGTTTCGCATAACTTCTCTACTTTTCAAATCAATTCCTCTAGAAAATAAACCCATTTTATTGCCTTGTTAAACTGTGTCGCTACTTTCAGTGATTTGTGTATGTGTACTCGAAGATCGCTTTGCTCTTCTACTCCACTTATATTTGTATTTTCAAAGTAATATATGACCTCCCTATTTTTCTTACCAAAATGTAATACTTCACAGAGTGATGCCCTTGACATCAAGGCAGCATTTGACCGAGTGTGGCATCAAGGAGCCCAAGTAAAACTGAAGTCAATGGGAATCGTGGGGGGGGGGGAAACTCTCCACTGGCTGGAGTCATACCTAGCACAAAGGAAGATGGTTGTGGTGGTTGGAGGACAATCATCACAGCCCCAGGGCATCGCTACAGGAGTTCCTCGGGACAGTGTCCTAGGCCCAACCATCTTCATCAATGACTTTCCCTCCAGTATAAGGTCAAAAGTGGGATGTTCGCTGATGACTGCACAGTGTTCAGTGCCATTCGCAACTCCTCAGATAGTCCATGCCTGTAAGCAGCAAGACCTGGATGACATTCAGGCTTGGGGTGATAAGTGGCAGGTAACATTCATGCCACACAAGTGCCAGGCAATGACTATCTCCAACAAGCAAGTGTCTAACCACCTCTCCTTGACATTCAACGGCATTACCATCGCCGAATCCCCCACCATCAACATCCTGGCGGTTACCATTGAACAGAAACTTAACTGGACCAGCCACGTAAATACAGTGGCAACAAGAGCAGGTCAGAGGCTGGGTATTCTGTGGCAAGTATCTCACCTCCCCAAAGCCTTTCCACCATCTACAAGGCACAAGTCAGGAGTTTGATGGAATACTCTCCACTTGCCTGTATGAATGCAGCTCCAACAACACTCACGAAGCTCGACACCATTCAAGACAAAGCAGCCCGCTTGATTGGCACCCCATCCACCACCTTAAACATTCACTCCCTCCACCACCGGCGTACCATGGCTGCAGTGTGTACCATCTACAAGATGCACTGCAGCAACTCGCCAAGGCTTCTTCGGCAGCACCTCCCAAACCCGCGATCTGTTCTACCTAGAAGGACAAGGGCATCAGGCGCATGGGAACACCACCACTTCCAAGTTCCCCTCCAAGTCACACACCATCCTGATTTAG
Organism: Somniosus microcephalus; assembly: GCF_052327205.1. Taxonomy (NCBI): domain Eukaryota; kingdom Metazoa; phylum Chordata; class Chondrichthyes; order Squaliformes; family Somniosidae; genus Somniosus; species Somniosus microcephalus. The sequence continues at coordinate 174,954,684 of NC_140996.1, read as the reverse complement.
AAGTATATCATTGATCTTTCATCATCGCTGGGTCAAAGTCCTGGAACTCCCTCCCTAACAGCACTGTGGGAGTACCTTTACCACACAGACTGCAGCAGTTCAAGAAGGTGGCTTACCACCACTTTCTCAAGGGCAATTAGGGATGGGCAATAAATGCTGGCCTTGCTAGTGATGCACACATCCCATGAATGAATAATTTTTTTTTTATCTGTGTTGAATTTCATTTGCGCATTCTTCAAGTTCATGAATGTCTTCTTGTAATTTGTTGCAGTGCTCTTCAGTATTGACTATTCCCCTCAATTTGGTGTCATCTGCAAATTTAGAAATTGTGTTTTTGATTCCAAAATCTAAATCGTCAATATAAATTGTGAACAACAGTGATCCCAGCACTGATCCTTGTGGGACACCGCTTCCCACCTTCTGCCACTCTGAATAGCCACCCTTTACCCCTACTCTCTGCTTTCTGTCTTGAAGCCATTCTGCTACTTGTCCCCTGACTCCACATGCTGTGACCTTATGCATTTGTCTATTATGTGGTACCTTATCAAAGGCCTTTTGAAAATCTAAATAAATTACATCTACTACATTACCCTTGTCTACTCTCTCTGTTACCTCTTCAAAAAATTCAATGAGGTTGGTCAAGCAAGACTTTCCCTTTTAAAGTCCATGCTGACTTTTTGGTTTCTAGATGTTCTTCTACTATCTCCTTTAGTAAGGATTCCATTATTTTTCCTACCACCGATGTTAAGCTGACTGGTCTATTGTTCCCTAGATATGTTCTATCTCCCTTCTTAAATATAGGTATTACATTAGCTATCCACCAGTCCTCTGGCACTACACCTTGTTCTAATGAATTATTAAATATGTGTAGTAATGCCTCTGCTATCTCTTTCCTAGATCATGGATGTAATTCGTCTGGACCAGGGATTTTATCCTCTTTGAGTTTGATTAGTTTATTTAACATTTCTCCTCTTTTTGTTTTAAATGCAGTTATCTCATTTCTAATCTCATCATCTGATGTCATGTCGACCTGGTAAATAATGAAGCAAAGTAATTGTTTAATATTTCTGCCATCTCTCTATCGCTGCCTGTGTTATTATCCTGTCCATCTCTTAGTGGCCCTATTCCCATCCTGACTTTCCTTTTTTTATTCATGTGCCTGTAAAATATTTTACTATTTTGTTTTATGTTCCTTGATAATTGAATTTCATAGTTCCTTTTTGCATTTCTAATTTTTTTTACTTCTTTCCTGATCTCTTCGTATTCTCTCTTGTCATGCTCTCCCCTGCTGTCCATGTACTTAGTGTATGCCTCTTTCCTTACCCACAATTTTTCCCTTATGTCTTTATTCATCCATGGTGTCTCATTGGTGTTTAGCTTGTTTTTGTTTTTTTAGCAGAATATATTTTTTCCCAGACTCTGTTGAATACCGTTTTAAATGTTTCCCACTGCTATTCTACATCATTGTTTACCAATATTGATGTCCATTTTATTTCCCCAAGTTCTATTTTCAGCCCCCCAAAATCGGCTTTTCTCCAATCTATTACCCTGGTCTTCGTCATACTTATGTCCTTCTCAATTATTACCTTAAAGCGTATTATATGATGGTTACTATTACCCAGATGTTCCACTACTTTCACTTCTTTTATCCGGTCTGGCTCATTCTTCATTACTAAATCCAATTGCAAATGCTCCATTGTTGGGCGATGGGAAAATAGAATATGAGAGTAAGCTTGTAGGGAACATAAAAACTGACTGTAAAAGCTTCTATAGATATGTGAAGAGAAAAAGATTGGTGAAGTCAAGCGTAGGTCCCTTGCAGTCAGAATCAGGGGAATTTATAATGGGGAACAAAGAAATGGCTGAACAATTAAATACATACTTTGGTTCTGTCTTCACAAAGGAGGACACAAATAACCTTCCAGAGATGTCGGGGAACATAGGTTCTAATGAGAGGGAGGAATTGAATGAAATCAGTATTTGTAGGGAATTGGTGTTAGGGAAATTGATGGCATTGAAGGCTGATTAATCCCCAGGGCCTGATAATTTACATCCTAAGGTACTTAAGGAAGTGGCCCCAGAAATAGTAGATGCATTGCTGGTAACCTTCCAAAATTCTATAGATTCTGGAATAGTTCCCATGGATTGGAGGGTAGCTAATGTAACCCCACTATTTAAAAAAGGTGGTAGAGAGAAAATGGGGAATTATAGACCGGTAAGCCTGACATCGGTAGTGGGGAAAATGCTAGAGTCCATTATAAAAGATGTAATAGCAGAGCACTTGGAAAACAGTGGCAGGATCGTACAAAGTCAACATGGATTTACAAAAGGTAAATCATGCTTGACTAATCTACTGGAATTTTTTGAGGCTGTAACTGGTAGAATAGATAAGGGAGAACCAGTGGATGTGGTGTATTTGGACTTTCAGAAGGCTTTCGATAAGGTCCCGCATAAGAGATTGGTATGCAAAGTTCAAGCACATGGGATTGGGGGTAAGGTACTGACTTGGATAGAGAACTGGTTGGCAGACAGGAAGCAAAGAGTTGGAATAAACGGGTCTTTTTCCGTGTGGCAGGCAGTGACTAGTGGGGTACCGCAGGGATCGGTGCTAGGACCCCAGCTATTCACAATATATATTAATGATCTAGACGAGGGAACTAGATGTAATATCTCAAAGTTTGCAGATGACACAAAGCTGGGTGGGCGTGTGTGCTGTGAGGAGGATGCCGAGAAACTCCAGTATGATTTGGACAGGTTGGGTGATTGGGCAGATGCATGGCAGATGCAGTATAATGTGGATAAATGTGAGGTTATCCACTTTGGTGGCAAAAACAGGAAGACAGATTATTATCTGAACGGCAATAGATTGGGAAAAGGGGAAGTGCAACGAGACCTGGGTGTCCTTGTGCACCAGTTGCTGAAGGTAAGCATGCAGGTGCAGCAGGCGGTTAAGAAGGCAAATGGTATGTCGGCCTTCATAGCGAGAGGATTCGAGTACAGGAGCAAGGATGTCTTGCTGCAGTTGTACAGGGCCTTGGTGAGACCACACCTTGAGTATTGTGTGCAGTTTTGGTCACCTTATCTGAGGAAGGATGTTCTTGCCATGGAGGGAGTGCAGCAAAGATTCACCAGACTGATACCTGGGATGGCAGGAATGACGTATGAAGTGAGATTGGGTCGATTAGGCTTATATTCACTAGAGTTTAGAAGAATGAGAGGGGATCTCATTGAAACTTATAAAATCCTAACAGGACTAGACAGACCAGATGCAGGAAGGGTGTTCACGATGGCGGGGGAGTCCAGAACCAGGGGTCACAGTCTAAGGATAAGGGGTAAGCCATTTAGGACTGAGTTGAGGAGGAATTTCTTCACCCAGAGAGTGGTGAACCTGTGGAATTCTCTACCACAGAAGGCAGTTGAGGCCAAGCTATTAAATATATTCAAGAAGGAGTTAGATATATTTCTTAAGGCTAAAGGGATCAAGGGATATGGGGAGAAAGCAGGGACAGGGTACTGAATTTGGATGATCAGCCATGATCTCATGAAATGGCGGAACAGGCTCGAGGGGCCGAATGGCCGACTCCTGCTCCTATCTTCTATGTTTCTATGTTTCTTACATATTGGTTTAGAAAGGAGTCATGTACCCATTGTTGGAACTCCATTCCCTTATCCCCTTAACCTACCTCTTCTGGCCAATTAATATCGGGGTAGTTGAAATCCTCCATGATTATTATTCTATGTTTTTTACCCATTTCACTAATTTGTTGACATATTTCTTCCTCCACCTCCCTTGTACTATTAGGTTGTCTGTAGACTACCCCTACTAGTGTGATTGATCCTTTATTATCATTTATCTCTATCCACATGGATTCTATTTTTGTCTTGCTGATAGCTGTGTCACATTTTTTTACTGCCATTAAGTTATCCCTATTAAGTATAGCTACTCCACCTTCCCTTTTTCCCTCTATCTTTTCCAAATATGTTATACCCTGTGTCCCGAAGGCTGTGTTGCCTGCCCGGTGCCAGGGTAAAGGACATCTCCTCTGGGCTGGAGAGGAACTTGGAGTGGGAGGGGATAAATCCAGTTGTCATGGTCCATGTAGGTACCAACAACATAGGTAGGACAAAGAAAGAGGTTCTGCTGAGGGATTGAGCAGCTACGGGCTAAAATAAAAAGCAGAACCACAAAGGTAATAATCTCTGGATTACTACCTGAGCCACGTGCTAATTGGCATAGGGTAAATAAGATCAGAGAGATGAACAAGCGGCTCAAAGATTGGTGTGGGAGAAATGCGTTTCAATTCCTGGGGCACTGGCACCAGTACTGGGATAAGAGGGAGCTGTTTCATCGGGACGGAGTTCATTTGAACCAGGTTGGGACCAGTGCCCTGGCGAATCGAATAACTAGGGCTGTAGGTAGGATTCGAAACTAAATAGTGGGGGGAGGGATACGCTGAGTGGAAATTTAAAAAGTCAAAGAAAAATGAGAAGGCAAAAGTGCAGGGTAGCGATAGGGGTAATGATAACCAGAGTGTGACAGGAAGGGACAGAGCATATACACACAAGAGTGAATCAGAAAGAGGGGTCAGAGTAGGGAAAAATGGTAAAAAGACAACATTAAAAGCTCTATATCTGAACACACGCAGCATTTGTAACAAGATAGATGAGTTAACAGCACAAATAAAAATAAATGGGTATGACCTGATAGCCATTACAGAGACGTGGTTGCAAGGTGACCAAGGCTGGGAACTGAATATTCAGGGGTGTTTGCCATTTTGTAAGGTTAGGCAAAAAGGAAAAGGAGGTGGTGTAGTTCTGTTAATAAGTGATGAGATCAGTGCAGTAATGAAAAATTATATTGGCCTAGAAGATCAAGCCGTAGAATCAGTTTGGGTGGAGATAAGAAATAATAAGGGTAAGAAGTCACTGGTGGGAGTGGTCTACAGGCCCCCAAACAGTAGCTGCACTATAGGACGGAGTATAAATCAAGAAATAATAGAGGTTTGTAAGAAAGGTACGACTATAATCATGGGAGATTTTAATCTTCATATTGATTGGACAAAGCAAATTGGCAAAGGTAGACTTGAGTAAGAGTTCTTAGAGTGTTCTTAGATGGTTTCTTGGAACAATATGTTGTGGAACTAACCAGGGAAAAGACTTTTAGATTTGGTAATGTGTAATGAGGCTGGATTAATTAATGATCTCAAAGTGAAGGATCCTATTGGGAAGAGTGACCATAGCACGGTAGAATTTCAAATTCAGTTTGAGGGTAAGAAAGCTAGGTCTCAAACTAATGTCCTGAACATAAACAAGGTAATTACAAAGGTATGAAGGCAGACTTGGTTAAAGCAGACTGGGAAAATATATTACAGGGTAAGACTGTAGAAAAGCAGTGGCAAACATTTAAGGAGATATTTCATAACTCTTAGCAAAGATATATTCTAGTGAGAAAGAAAGACTAAGAGAAGGATGAACCATCTGTGGCTAACTAAGGAAGTAAAGGATGGTATCAAATTGAAAACAAAAGCATACAATGTTGCGAAGAATAGTGAAAGGCCAGAGGATTGGGAAATTTTTTTAAACCAGCAAAGGACGACTAAAAAAATGATAAAGAGAGGGAAGATAGCTTATGAAAGTAAGCTAGCAAGAAATATAAAAGCAAACAGTAAGAGCTTCTACAGGTATATAAAGAAAGGAAGAGAGTAGCTAAAGTAAACGTTGGCCCCCTAGAGGATGAGTCTGGGGAATTACTAATGGGAATCAGGGAAATGGCAGAGACTTTGAACAAATATTTTGTATCGGTCTTCATGGTAGAAGACACTAAAAGCATCCCAATAATGGATAATCAAGGGGCTATTGGGGTGGGGTGCGGGGCTTAAAACAATCACTCTCACTGGAGAGAAAGCACTAGGCAAACTAGTGGGACTAAATGTGGACAAGTCCTAGAGTCTTAAAAGAGGTGGCTGCAGAGATAGTGGATGCATTGGTTGTAATCTACCAAAATTCCTTAGATTCTGGAGAGGTCCCAGTGGACTGGAAAACAGCAAATGTAATGCCCCTATTTAAGAAAGGAGTGAGACAGAAAGTAGGCAACTATCGGCCAGTTAGCCTAACATCTGTCATTGGGAAAATGCTGGAGTCCATCATTAAGGAAGTGGTAGCAGGACATTTGGAAAATCATAATATAGTCAAGCTGAGTCAGCATGGTTTTATGAAAGGGAAATCATGTTTGACAAATTTGCTGGAGTTCTTTGAGGATGTAATGAGCAGGGTGGATAAAGGGGAACCAGTAGATGTCGTGTATTTGGATATCCAGAAGGCATTCAAAAAGGTGCCACATAAAGATAAGAGCTCACAGGGTTGGGGGTAATATATTAGCATGGATAGAGGATTAGCTAACTGACAGAAAAGAGAGTCGGGATAAATGTGTCATTTTCAGGTTGGCAAACTGTAACTAGTGGGGTGCTGCAGGGATCAGTGCTGGGGCCTCAACTATTTACAATCTATATTAATGACTTGGATGAAGGGACTGAGTGTAATGTAGCCAAATTTGCTGATGATACAAAGATAGGTGGGAAAGCAAATTGTTTGGAGGGTGCAAAGAATCTCGAAAGGGATATAGATAGCCTAAGTGAGTGGGCAAAAATCTGGCAGATAGAGTTTAATGTGGGAAAATGCAAGGTTATCCATTTTGGAAAAATAAAAAAGCGAATTATTATTTAAATGGAGAGAGATTACAAAATGCTGAGGTACAGCGGGATCTGGGGTCCTTGTACATGAATCACAAAAAGTTAGCATGCAGGTACAGCAGGTAATTAGGAAGGCAAATGGTATGTTGGCCTTTAATGCAAAGGGAATGGAATATAAAAGTAGGGAAGTCCTGTTACAATTGTACAGGGTGCTGGTGAGACCACGCCTGGAGTACTGTGTACAGTTTTGGTCTCTTTATTTAAGGAAGGATATACAGGTAGACTACCCTTTATCCGGACTTCCGAAAACCGAAACCCTCTAAAAACCGAAGGTTTTTTCGTTCAGCGTAAGTCGTGCGTACGAACGAAAAAACCTTCGGTTTTTAGAGGGTTCCGGTTTCGGAAGTTCGGATAAAGGGTAAGTCGTGCGCACGACCCCCCGCCGACCCCCCCGCGGACCCCGCCGGCCCAGACAACCGCCGACCCCGCCAGCCCCGACAACCGCCGACCCCCCCGCGGACCCCGCCGGCCCCGACAACCGCCGACCCCCCCGCGGACCCCGCCGGCCCCGACAACCGCCGACCCCGCCAGCCCCGACAACCGCCGACCCCCCCCGCGGACCCCGCCGGCCCCAACAACCGCCGACCCCGCCAGCCCCGACAACCGCCGACCACCCCGCCGGCCCCGACAACCGCCGACCCCCCTGCGGACCCCGCCGGCCCCGACAACCGCCGACCCCGCCAGCCCCGACAACCGCCGACCCCCCCGCGGACCCCGCCGGCCCCGACAACCGCCGACCCCCCCGCCGGCCCCGACAACCGCCGACCCCGCCAGCCCCGACAATCGCCGACCCCCCCGCGGACCCCGCCGGCCCCGACAACCGCCAACCCCCCCGCCGGCCCCGACAACCGCCGACCCCGCCAGCCCCGACAACCGCCGACCCCCCCGCGGACCCCGCCGGCCCCGACAACCGCCGATCCCCCCCGCCGACCCCCCCGCGGACCCCGCCAGCCCCGACAACCGCCGACCCCGCCAGCCCCGACAACCGCCGACCCCCCCGCGGACCCCGCCGGCCCCGACAACCGCCGACCCCCCCGCGGACCCCGCCGGCCCCGACCCCCGCCGACCCCGACTGACTTACGCTGAGCGTCAGCGTAAGTCGTGCGCACGACCCCCCGCCGACCCCCCCGCGGACCCCCGCCGACCCCCCCGCGGACCCCCGCCGACCCACCTTCCGAAATCCGAAATTCTCCTTTATCCGAAACTCGGCTGGTCCCGAGGTTTTCGGATAAAGGATAGTCTACCTGTACTTGCATTTGGAGGCAGTTCAGAGAAGGTTCACGAGGTTGTGTCCGGAGATGAAGGGGCTGTCTTATGAAGAAAAGTTGAGCAGGTTGGGCCTATACTCATTGGAGTTTAGAAGAATGAGAGGGGATCTTATTGAAACATATAAGATTCTGAAGGGGCTTGACAGGGTAGATGCAGGGAGGATGTTTCCCCTCGTGGGGGAATCTAGAACTAGGGGGCATAATTTCAGAATAAGGGGGCACCCATTTAAATCGGAAATGAGGAGGAATTTCTTCTCTCAGAGGGTCGTGAATCTTTGGAATTCTCTTCCCCAGAGAGCTGTGGAGGCTGGGTCATTGAATATATTTAAGGTGGAGATAGACAGATTTTTGAAAGGTAAGGGAGTCAAGGGTTATGGGGAGTGGGCAGGGAAGTGGAGTTGAGGCCAAGATCAGATCAGCCATGATCTTATTGAATGGCGGAGCAGGCTCGAGGGGCCAAATGACCTACTTCTGCTCCTACGTCTTATGTTCTTATGCAATATTCAATTCCCAGTCCTGATTTTTCTGTAGCCATGTCTTATGCCAATTCCCCTGTTTTATTACGGACACTGTGTGCATTGCTGTACAGACAGTTTAACTCATTTTTAATAGCAGTTCCTCTCACTTTATTATTAACCATCTTTTTACAATCCTGTTCTAAAGCTCTATTCATTCCCTGGCCATCAGTGTCCTCCCTTACTTTATTCTTTCCTATGCTCTGCTTTCCTGTGTTGTTTAAATTTAGGCTGGTTTCATTTCTTGTAAATCCCTCCTCCCATCTTACTATTTTAAAGCCTTTGCCACCTCCCTATTTACCATTTCCGCTAGGACACGGGTCCCATTACGGTTCAGGTGGAGCCCGTCCCATCGGTACAGCTCCTTCCTGTCTGTGATAAATCCATGTAGTGAAACAAGAACTTGAAGAGGCAAGATATTAGAATTAGTCTGTATACCTTATTAACAACTGCGTAGCAAACATACAAGCCTGCATCCTGGCATTCCACCTTTGCTGACCTTGACAGGAAGCAACCCCCTGACCTTAACTAGTGGCAGCACTAGCTACAGCACCACCTGGTGGATAACCTTAATCATAACATCCCAGATTACTATATTCCTCCCCCCTTAAGATTTCAGTATGAATTTCTTAACAACCAACCATTCCTAAGGGTCACATAAGAAGTCTCCATTCACTATGTTCCATACTTGCCAAATCTAACAGGTCAGTATCAATCTCTCTGGTGGCTTGCGAGCCCTTTGTGAATGTCTAACAGTAAAGTGCCTGCTTGTTTGTGGTGAAGCCACCAGCTAGCTGGTCCTGAGCAGTGCTCAGAGTATCTGACTCTGCAACAATGGTTTCCTCTTGATGAATAGGTTCCTGTGGAATTGTCTCCATCCATGGTGGTGGCACCACAGATGCACTTGGATAACTGGGGGCAACCCTGTCCTCAGCAATTGCATCTGGAACCTCAATTTCAATTTCCCCTTGTCTGGTAAGTATCTGATCTAAATGTCTGCGTACTACCCTACCATCTCCCAACATGACCTTGTATGATACTGGACCTGTCATTGAGTCTATGAAGCCAGGAATCCACTTTGGTCCATAACTGAAATTCCTGGTAAGGACCGCATCTCCTTCTCCAAAACTTCGGCTCCTTGTTCTTTTGTCATGGTTCTCTTTTTGTTTGTTTAGTCTGTTTGCCATTTTCCTTTTTAGGTCTGGGTGGTCAAGGTCAAGAGTGGAGCGTAGTCTACGACCTAATAACATCTCAGCAGGAGAGAGTCCTGTGGTGGATTGAGGTGTTATTCTATAGCTGAACAGAACCCATGACACTTTGGCTGCTAAACTCCCTTCTGCACTTTTTTTCATCATCTCCTTAAATGTTTGTACGGCTCTCTCCGCAAGTCCATTTGAGGACGGATGATATGGAGCCGAGCTCACCTGCACTATGCCATTTTTTCTCATGAACTCTTTTGTCTCTGTACTCACAAAACAAGTGGCATTGTCACTTACCATGATCTCCGGTAGCCCTTGATTACAGAAGCTCTGACGCAGGCAGTCTATAGTAGTAGTGGAGGAAGCAGAATTAACAGGATAAACATCCATCTATTTGGAATGTGCATCAATGATTATGAGGAACATCTTCCCCATGAATGGACCCGCATAATCTAAGTGCAATCTTCTCCATGGTTTATCCGGCCACTCCCTGGGGTGGAGAGGAGCCGCTGCTGGTGCCTTCCTGTGTACCTGACAAGTGCTGCATGTCTTGACTAGAATTTCTATCTCCTCATCTAGCTTTGATTTACTGCTCCCCAGTCTAATTTAAGTTCTTTTATCCAGCCCCAACCTAACAGGTTTGGTCCGGTACCCGATACTATAACTACAGGTAGCTGTTCCACTGTGTCCCTGTGTTGCAGTTACATTAGCTGTACCTAATGTCGCTACTCGTTCACCTGTATATGTTTTAAGATGCAGGGAGCAAGACTTTAACTCTGGCACTTTTGCACGGTTCCACAATTTTGAGTACTCTGCCCGGTTCATTATGGTTACACCGCACCCTGTATCAACTTCAAAGTTCACCTTAGAGTCATTTACTGTCAGTTGCAATGTGATAGGAGCCACTTTTGGAATGTTCGCTAACATGCTATACATTATGAACATGTCCTCTTCTTCCTCAGCTTCCCCACTGATGTGGTGTGCTCCATGTTTTTTCACTTCTCTTCCTTGGTTTTGCTTTCCTCCCCCTTTTGGTTTGGATTCCTCCACAGGTGATTTTGCCCTGCATGCTCATTTAATGTGTCCTTGTTTCCCACACTTGTAGCACTTTTCCTCCAGAAACCGGCATTCACTCGCCAGGTGATCGCCCTTGCATCTATAACATGCCTTCACATGCTCACGTTGTGGTTTCTGACGCACGTTTAACTTGTGCACAATAACCTGACCTTCAACTTTCTTAGCATTAGCCCTGTCTGAACCCTGTATTTCTTTTACATCTCGGTTCGCTGTCTCTATGTCTTGAGCAAGTTCCAAAGCTTTTTCATACGTAAGCTCAGTCTCGGATAATAATCTACGCTGCATTCGGTCATCCATTATTCCGCAAACTAGCCTATCTCTCAGCATTTCCTTCAGGTTGTTCCCATAATTGCAATCTTGTGCCAATTTACGCAACACCGCTACATAGTCCATTACACTCTCTTCCTCTTTTCTGTTCCTTGAATTAAACTTGAACCGCTGTACAACCTCACTAGGCTTGGGGTTGAAATGTTCTTTGAGCAAGGCCACTAATTCAACAATTGATTTGTCTCCAGGCTTTTCAGGACTGAGCAGATTCTTCATCAAACTGTAGGTTTGGCTTCCCACCAAACTAAGCAGAATGGCTTTCCTTTTTCCGGCATCATTTATTTCATTTGCTTCGAAGAAATAACCCAACACTTCACAGTATTCCTCCCAGGTTTGTGCTCGAATATCAAAAGCGGAGACCGTTCCTGCCGTGGCAGCCATGCTTCCGTCCAATTTGCAGCTAACTTTAGCTCGTGAGTTTGTTCTTTAAAAGTCCCGGCAGGCTTCACTTTTTCATGCAGTGTCCTTTTACTTCGTCACCAAATGTGATAAATCCATGTAGTGAAACAAGAACTCGAAGAGGCGAGATATTAGAATTAGTCTGTATACCTTATTATCAACTGCGTAGCAAACATACAGGCCTGCATCCTGCATTCTGGCATTCCACCTTTGCTGACCTTGACAGGAAGCAACCCCCTGACCTTAACTGGTGGCAGCACTAGCTACAGCACCACCTGGTGGATAACCTTAATCATAACATCCCAGATTACTGTACTGTCCCAGTACTGGTGCCAGTGTCCCATGGAAAGGAACCCCTCTTTCCCACACCAGCCCTTTAGTATCACTCTGGAATGTCTGATATATAATAAACGACATAAGTGCAGGTGAGTCTGATGAATAGGGAGTTTCTGTCACAATTCTAATAGTAAGAAGCCTTTTTTTCTTATTCATTCATGGGATGTGGGCAAGGCCGGTACTTATTGCCCATCTCTACTTGCCCTTGAGAAGGTGGCATTGAGCCGCCTTCCTGAACCGCTGCAGTCTGCGTGGTGAAGGTGCTCCCACAGTGCTGTTACTAGGGAGTTCCAGGATTTTGACCCAACGACGATGAAGGAACGGCGATATATTTCTAAGTCAGGATGGTGTGTAACTTGGAGGGGAACTTGCAGGTGGTGGTGATCCCATGCGTCAGCTGCCCTTGTCCTTCTAGGTGGAAGAGGTCGCGGGTTTTGGAGGTTCTGCCGAAGAAGCCTTGGCGAGTTGCTACAGTGCATCTTGTAGCAGGTACACACTGCAGCCACGGTGCACCGGTGATGGAGGGACTGAATGTTTAAGGTGGTGGATGGGGTGCCAATCAAGCAGGCTGCTTTGTCCTGGATTGTGTCGAGCTTCTTGGAGCTGCACTCATCCAGGCAAGTGGAGAGTATTCCATCACACTCCTTACTTGTGCCTTGTAGATGGTGGCAAGGCTTTGGGAATCAAGAGGTGAGTGATCGCTATAGAATACCTAGCCTCTGACCTGCTCTTGTAGCCACAGTATTTATGTGGCTGGTCCAGTTAAGTTTCTGGTCAATGGTGACAACCATGATGTTGATGGTAGGGGATTCGGCGATGGTAATGCTGTTGAATGTCAGGGGTAGGTGGTTAGACCCTGTCTTGTTGGAGATAGTCATTGCCTGGCATGTGTGGTGCGAATGTTACCTGCCACTTATCAGCCCTAAGAACCTGTACTTCCCCAGGGGTGTGTACCACTCACCCACTGTATCTCTAGTAGTAAACACATGTAATCCCTACGAAACACAGTGAATAGACATTATGGTCCAGTATGCAACACACCATTTCAAAAGCACTGATATATGGCTGTTTACCAGCTTTCTGTATTTTTTAGAAAGAAAGAAAGCAAGAAAGAAAAACTTGCATTTATGGGTCAACTAGAGCCCTCATTGAGCAGACTATTCATGTCCTCACGTGTCGATTCAGATGTCTAGACAGGCCTTTTGGCTTCCTAGAATACAGCTCGGAAAGAGTTTCCCATCTAATTGCGGCTTGCTATATGCTGCGTAACTTTGCTCTGCAACAGGGACAAAGACTGAGCCACCATTGGAGGAAAGCCATCAGCAAGATGAGAAGACACTGATGACATAGAGGATGGTGACAGAATGGGAGGTCCAACCATCGCCTGCAGCCAGCAATGTTAAAGAAAGACTTGTATTTATATAGCGTCTTTCAAAACCACCAGATGTCCCAAAGCTCTTTATAGCCGATGAAGTACTTTTTTAAAAATTCGTTTACGGGATGTGGCCGTCGCTGGCAAGGCCAGCATTTATTGCCCATCCCTAATTGCTCTTGAGAAGGTGGTGGTGAGCCGCCTTCTTGAATCACTGTAGTCCGTGTGGTGAAGGTACTCCCACAGTGCTGTTAGGGAGGGAGTTCCAAGATTTTGACCCAGCGACGATGAAGGATCGGCGATATACTTCTAAGTTAGGATGGTGTGTAACTTGGAGGGGAACTTGGAGGTGGTGGTGGTGTTCCTATGTGCCTGCTGCCCTTGTCCTTCTAGGTGGAAGAGATCGCGGGTTTGGGAAGTGCTGCCGAAGAAGCCTTGGCGAGTTGCTGCAGTGCATCTTGTAGATGGTACACACTGCAGCCACGGTACGCTGGTGGTGGAGGGAGTGAATGTTTAAGGTGGGGGATGGGGTGCCAATCAAGCGGGCTGCTTTGTCCTGGATGGTGTCGAGCTTCTTGAGTGTGGTTGGAGCTGCACTCATCCAGGCAAGTGGAGAGTATTCCATCACACTCCTTACTTGTGCCTTGTAGATGGTGAAAAGGCTTTGGGGAGTCAGGAGGTGAGACACTCACCGCAGAATACCCAGCCTCTGACCTGCTCTTGTTGCCACAGTATTTATATGGCTGGTCCAGTTAACTTTCTGGTCAATGGTGAACCCCCCAGGATGTTGAAGGTGGGGGATTCGATGATGGTAATGCCGTTGAATATCAAGGGGAGGTGGTTAGACCCTTGCTTGTTGGAGGTTGTCATTGCCTGGCACTTCTGTGGCGCGAATGTTACCTTCTACTTATCAGCCCAAGCCTGAACGTCGTTCAGGCCTTGTTGCATGCGGGCATGGACTGCTTCATTATCTGAGGAGCTGTGAATGGCGCTGAACACTATGCAGTCATCAGCGAACATCCTCATTTCTGACCTTATGTTGGAGGGAAGGTCATTGATGAAGCAGTCACTCTCACCTCACTTCTGGAATTCAGCTCCTTTGTCCATGTTTGGACCAAGGGTGTAATGAGGTCGGGAGTCGAGTGGTCTTGGCGGAACCCAGACTTGGCATCAGTGAGCAGGTTATTGGTGAGTAAGTGCCGCTTGATAGCACTGTCGATGACACCTTCCATCACTTGCCTTATGATTGAGAGTAGACTGATGTCACGTTAATTGACCGGGTTGGATTTGTCCTGCTTTTTGTGCATAGGACACTGCCCTGAGGAACTCCTGCAGCGATGTCCTGGGGCTGTGATGATTGACCTTCAACCACCACATCCATCTTCCTTTGTGCTAGGTATGACTCCAGCCAGTGGAGCATTTGAAGTGGTGTCACTGTTGTAATGTTGGAAACGCGGCAGTCAATTTGTGCACAGTAAGCTCCCACAAACAGCAACGTGATAATGATCAGATAATCTGCTTTATTGATGTTGATTGAGGGATAAGTATTGGCCAGGACACTGGGGATAACTCCCCTGCTCTTCTTCAAAATAGTGCCATGGGATCTTTTACGTCCACCCGAGAGAGCCTCGGTTTAATGTCTCATCTGAAAGATGACACCTCTGACAGTGCAACACTCCCTCAGCACTGCACTAGAGTGTCAGCCTCGATTTTTGTGCTCAGGTCTCTGGAGTGGGACTTGAACCCACAACCTTCTGACTCAGAGGCGAGGGTGCTACTAACTGAGCCACAGCTGACACATCTTTTATTAAAAAGTACTTTATTGATGGGCATCTATAGGTTGATTTCATGGAACTAAATGTAGTTTAAAATGCTAATGTCTAATCCTTAGCATTACATAGCAGCGTCTCTGCTAGCTGTCTGGACAGATTGGAATGTCGTGCAATTATAGGTCTTTAACTTCAAACGATGCTAGAGATTTCCCTCATCAGCAAACGGTCTTTGTTTTGACATCCTGTGGATTGCTTTGAAGTCTAAGTTTGATTGGCAGCTCTATCTGAGTTGGGTAAATATATGTTTTAATTCCTTTTGTTCTGGGATATCATCAAAGGAATTTGAAACTGTATCCAGGGCTGTATTGCACCAAATTACCAGTCATTCTGAAGCTGACAATGATAGAGTAGAAGGTGCACTAGGATAGGTAACCATGCACCCACAACACCGCCATAATAAGTGGTGATAAGGAGTAAACAGCCACACAAGGACCATATTTTAATAAATCACTCATCCATGCCTTTGTTACCTCTAGCGTCGACTATTCCAACGCACTCCTGGCTGGCCTCCCACATTCTAACCTCCATAAACTTGAGGTGATCCAAAACTCGGCTGCCCGTGTCCTAACTCACACCCATCACCCCTGTGCTCGCTGACCTACATTGGCTCCCAGTTAAGCAACGCCTCGATTTTAAAATTCTCATCCTTATTTTCAAATCCCTCCATGGCCTTGCCCCTTCCTATCTCTGTAATCTTTTCCAGCTCTACACCCCTCCGAGATCTCTGCACTCCTCCAATTCTGGCCTCTTGAACATCCCCGATTTTAATCTCTCCACCATTGGCGGCCATACCTTGATATGCCAAGGCCCTAAGCTCTGGATTCCCCCCCCCCACTAAACCTCACCGCCTCGCTACCTCGCTCCTCCTTTAAGATGCTCCTTAAAACCTAACTCTTTGGCCAAGCTTTTAGTCATCTGCCCTGATACCTCCTTATGTGGCTTGGTGTCAAATTTTGTTTTATAACGCTCCTGTGAAGTGCCATGGGACATTTTACTACATTAAAGGCGCTATATAAATACAAGTTGTTGTTGTTGGTACTTGAACTATTTGTGCCTTTTTATTGTCAATCAACAGGGAAAAATGAGAGTGGATCTGTACACTGAAGATTTGGGAATAGCAGGACCCTCTAGATTTGACTGGAAGGATTCTCTTTGTATTGACTGTGGGATGGAACTATTGTATAGAAATGTGGAACAAGGATTCCGTCCCTTTGCTAGAGAAGCAGTTCATGGTGACTCTGGAGAGGGTCAGGTGAATGTTTTCAGCAGTTATCAAGGGTGCTTGACGCTGTTGCTCCTGTTCTGCCTCCAAATAAGTCTCCTCTTGAAAAGCGGGTGGCGGGGGGGGGCGGTGCGGAAACAGTGGGGGTTGTTGGAGACTAATGTGCGATACAGCGAGTAAAAAAGAGTTACAGCATTCTGTAACAATTTCTGAACCTGGAAAACCACTCCTTATTCAAAATGACAATAATAAAGGCCTTTTGTGACAAGAGTAGCCTGTCCCTTTAAGACAGAGCACACCTAAATAAAAACAGAAAATGCTGGAAATACTCAGCAGGTCAGGCAGCATCTGTGGAGAGAGAAACAGAGTTAATGTTTCAGGTCGATGACCTTTCGTCGGAACTGAAAAAAATTAGAGATATAACAGGTTTTAAGCAAGTGCAGAGGCAGGGAAAGTGGAGGAGGGGAGGAAAGAACAAAAGGGAAGGTCTGTGATCGGGTGGAAGGCAGGAGAGATTAAATGACAAAAGCGATGATGGTGCGAACCTAAATGGTAGCTTTGGAGCTGTAGCTTTCATTTGCATTCTATTTACATTGCTGTGCTCTCTTCAGGTACAAGCAGGGGCAGCTACCTGAAAAACCACACAGGAGGTTCAGCTTCAGTGCTATCGAGGCGCAGAATGGCAGGGGGAAGGATTACCACTCATTTTTCCTCTGCATAGCACCCATTTTTCCAGAGCTATTTGGGTGTTAAACCAAGAAAAATTGCCCCTTGTGTCTCAAATGTTACTGCAGGAGAAGTGCTGAGAAGACTAATAAATAATTATTGTAAATATATTGTTTTATTTAATTCGATGAATTTATCCTTTTAATGTTCAATAAATCTGTCTAGTAATTTATGGCCTAAGGCATGGTCTGATAGAATGTTTAATCTTCCACTTTCCAAAGCTCATAAAGGGCTGCAGTTCACTGTTAAAGACTACATTGTGGTGGAGGCAGAAAAGTGAACTAATTGCTCACAATAGCAGATATGTGAGTAACACTGCTCTCTTTCATGCTTAAAATCTAGAGCCACACCAAAGGAGAGCGTCTCTATTTGGGGCTGAAGGCCACATACTAGTAAAAGTACAGACACAAGGTGCATGGAGGGACGCTGTCGACTGAATTAATGCTGTTGTCCAGGACCCTCACACATGGACGCAAGAAAGGAAAAAACTTGTTGGATGCAATGGAAACCTTTGCAATTCATGAAGGTGGCAGCATTCTGGGGAGATGCCCGCAGGGCAATGCGTGCACAGTCTATAAACATCTGGACTGGAGTGCGGGGGGCGGGGGGGGGGGAGGGATATTGCAATCTCTGCAAATTTCAAATCACTATCCTGCTGTTTCTAGATAGCTATGGGATAAGTGGTGAAAGGTGTTTGCTTTTAGAAACAAGGGCCCCTGATATTTACAGAAAGGTAGCGGGGCAGGCCAAAAATGGTCAAAGAGCACGGCAAGGCCGGGGACATGGAGGTCCTGCTAAACTTAACGGCTGGACATCATTAACATTTTTTCCTTCCGTTTCCCGCCCAGCAGCCGGCAAATTGACAGCCTGGCGACTGCCGGGCGGGAAAACCAGGGCCAGGAGGCCACAGCCGGGGAGTCTTGGATACCATGCATTCGGGAGTAGGGATGGTCAGGGTTCGTGAGTTGTGGGGGCGGAGGGGGGAGTCGGCCGTGATTGGGGCTTGTTGAGGGAGGCCCTCGCGACAGGAGGGAGAGAGAGGCTGCGATTGCACTGTGGGACACTCGGACACCTGGTAACCCACGCCGTAAAAACGGCAACCGGTGTGTGCGCGACCGTCGTGGGGGACGGGTTAATATCGAAGCCAAGGTATCAATCACCTGCTTGATACTTGCATGGACTGCTGACTGGTTGATATTACTGGTGATCCTGTGGCAGCCTGGAAGGATTGACCTCACCCTATGTCTACTTACCAGCAATTAGACTTTGTGGCATTAGCAGGGAATAGCGCCTTATTGCAGCAAAGCAATAGATTATGCACTACATGGTATAATAAGAACATAAGAACATAAGAAATAGGAACAGGAGTAGGCCATTTGGCCCTTTGAGCCTGCTCCGCCATTCAATAAGATCATGGCTGATCTTCTACCTCATCTCCACTTTCCTGCACTATCCCCATATCCCTTGATTCCCTTAATATTCAAAAATCTTTCAATCTCTGTCTTGAATATACTCAACGACTGAGCCTCCACAGCCCTCTGGGGTAGAGAATTCCAAAGATTCACCACCCTCTGTGTGAAGAAATTTCTCCTCATCTCAGTCCTAAATGGCCGACCCCTTATTCTGAGATTGTGACCCCTGGTTCTAGACTCCCCAGCCAGGGGAAACATCCTCCTTGCATCTACCCTGTCAAGCCCTGTAAGAATTTTGTATGTTTCAATGAGATCGCCTCTCATTCTTCTAAACTCTAGAGAATATAGGCCTATTCGGCTCAATCTCTCCTCAAAGGACAATCCCCCCATCCCAGGAACCAGTCTGGTGAACCTTCATTGCACTCCCTCTATGGCAAGTATATCCTTCCTTAGGTAAGGAGACCAAAACTGTACACAATACTCCAGGTGTGGTCTCACCAGGGCCCTATATAATTGCAGTAAGACGTCTTTAATCTTGTACTCAAATCCTCTTGTAATAAAGGCCAACATAGCATTTGCTTTCCTAATTGCTTGCTGTACCTGCATGTTAACTTTCAGTGATTCGTGTACAAGGACAACCAGGTCCCTCTGAACACCAACATTTCCCAATCTCTCACCATTTAAAAAATACTCTGCTTTTCTATTTTTCCTACCAAAATGGATAACTTCACATTTCTCCACATTTGCCATGTTCTTGCCCACTCACTTAGGCTGTTTGTATCCCCTTGAAGCCTCCTTGCATCCTCCTCACAACTTACATTCCCACCCAGCTTTGTATCATCAGCAAACTTGGATATATTACATTTGGTCCCCTCATCCAAATCATTGATGTAGATTGTGAATAGCTGAGGCCCAAGCACTGATCCTTGCAGTACCCCACTAGTTACAGCTGGCCAACCCAAAAATGACCCGTTTATTCCTACACTGTTTTCTGCCCGTTAACTAATCCTCAATCCATGATAGTATATTACCTCCAATCCCATGAGCCCTCATTTTGTTCAACAACCTCTTGTGTGGCACCTTATCGAATGCCTTCTGAAAA
Source organism: Somniosus microcephalus (assembly GCF_052327205.1). NCBI lineage: Eukaryota > Metazoa > Chordata > Chondrichthyes > Squaliformes > Somniosidae > Somniosus > Somniosus microcephalus. The sequence goes on along the minus strand of NC_140996.1, from coordinate 174,935,148 downwards.
TTCAAATACACCACATCCACTGGTTCCCCCTTATCTATTCTGCTAGTTACAACCTCAAAAAACTCTAACAGATTTGTCAAACACAATTTCCCTTTCATAAATCTGTGTTGACTCTGCCCAATCCTATTATTATTTTTAAGTGCCCTGTAACCACATCCTTAATAACAGATTCTAGCATTTTCCCTACTATTGATGTCAGGCTAACTGGTCTGTAGTTCCTTGTTTTCTCTCTCCCTACTTTCTTAAATAGTGGGGTTACATTTGCTACCTTCCAATCCGCAGGAACCGTTCCAGAATCTATGGAATTTTGGAAAATGACAACCAATGCATCCACTATCTCTATAGCCTATCTCTTTCAAAACCCTAGGATGTAGGCCATCAGGTCCAGGGAAATTATCAGCTTTCAGTCCCATTAATTTCTCCAGTATTTTTTTTTACTAACACTGTGTGTACGCAATCATAGGGGCCTCGCAAGGGTCGGTTTCAGGCATGCGAAGCGCATGCACTAAAACCCAGCACTTCTGATCTGTCAAGAATTCTCTTGACAGATCCTTTGCCTACCCTGGGGAAGGGCCTCCATGGGCTTTCTGCACAACCACCGCCCGGTGAAAACCTTTAAAAATCTTATGCCTGGTAAAAGCGTAAGGCCTGCTTTTACCAGCATAAGAGTTAAAAAAAATAAAAAATATAAAAAAATTTCACTCATTTATAATTTAAAAATACTCTTAAAAAAGCTAAGTTTATTTTTAGCCCCTTAAAAATCGAACTATTTTTTTCAAAAAATTATTTAAAATTTTTTTTTAATTTAATGTAATTTTAACTAATTTTAAATACATGATTTTTAAAAAATTATTTAATGTTTAACTGTTTTTTAAGTGATCCCCATTCATACTTTTGACAGATCTATGTGTAGAGACCTGTCAAAAGTGTGAAGGGGGATTGCCTTCTTTGTTTGGTTCCCCATGGCCCACGTGATCCCAGGGACGCTTGGTAACCGCCTGCACCCCTGGGATACCGGGGCCTCTGCGCGCGCACCAGGAGAGGCCCAGGAGGTAAGTTCGTAGATTTTTCCAGATCGGAGACACCCGCACGCAGGAAGCCTCCAATCGGAAATTCAGGGCCAATAATTTCTTTCAGTTCCTCATTCTCGCTAGACCCTTGGTTCTCCACTATTTCCAGGAAGTTTTTTGCGTCTTCTTCCGTGAAGACAGACACAAAGGGCAGGATTTTCATTGGGCTGTGGAGGCGGGATTAGAGTCATGTGGGGGTTAAAATCCTGAAGTCGGGGGGCACGAACCCATCCTGCCCCCAACCCGCCTCCATGCCAGTTTCAAAGGAGGCGGGTACCCGACCAACACTGGGACCCGCCTCCCCAAGGCGGGAAGGGGATTAGTGCCAATTAACAGGTAGTTAACAGGCAGTTTTTAGCCTAATCCCTATTTTCATTGGTGAAATGTGGGATTCCCAACGGCTCCAAACCACGCCAAGTTAGCGAGACGGGCCGTCAGGATGAAGGGCTTGGAGGGTTCGAGATGTCCGGTGTTCAGGTGAGTGACGGGTGAATGAGTGAAGAGGTAAGTGTGTTTGGTTTGTTTAAAGTGTTTAAAGAAGTTTTACTTACCTTTACAGCCTTCCTTCCTTCAGGTCTCAGGAGTCCCTCATCTCACCGGCACAGAAAGCAGAATGGCCGCAATGTCAAAAATTGCAGCATTCAGCTTTCTGTTCCGGGGAGATCGCTAAATCATCCTGAGAGGAAGGAATTAACAGCTTCAAACAGCTGTGAAACGCTGATATTTCATCTGTCAAAAGGTCTTGACAGATGAAATATCAATCTGCGACGTCACCTGTTGCCGGGTGGCCCTTAATTGGAGCGGGCTCAACAAGGTCAATCAAGTCAAAATCGCGTGGGTTGGCTAGAACTCGATGGAGGCGGGACTACAACCCCGAAAGTTGTAGTCCCGCCTCCTCAATGAAAATCCAACCCATAGGCCACGATTTTGCCGGCGCTCAGAGGGCAGGTTTGGAGGCGGGTCAGAGGTTAAAGTCATTTTGATTGATGGCAGGTTCCGAACTCGCCATCAACCCGCCTCCAAACAGCCTTCCAAAGTGTCGGGTCCCCGATTTGCGAATGGACCTGACACCTAGCAGCGGGAAATGGATTAAAGGCAATTAACTGCCTATTAACAGGTACTTGTCAGTAGTTTTCAGGCTGTTTTTCAATTTTCCAGCTTCTGGGTTGGGTTTCACGATGTCCGGGCAACATGCCAGGTAAGTGTGGCGTGTTGTGAGTCTGGTCTAATATTTGTGAAAAGATGACAGCTGCAGAAGTGGTGTGAAGGATCCAATGTTGCACATGGTGAGTTTCAGAGCAAAGAAAATGTTGGTTACTGCATTTTTAATACATATACAGATTTCTTTAGCTTACAAGTTTTTAAATCCAACTGTATGTCCAGTGCCATCTCATTGGGACAACCTCTCTCACCAGTGACAGATCGCTTCTGTCGCCTCACCTGCAGCTGCCATTTATTCCAGCATATGGAGGGAGTCACTGCAGAGTCTGGGTGCAAGAGTTCACCTCTGTGCAGTGATTGTCAGTGTTTTCAGCACCTCAATGCTGTCAAACACTGAAAAATCAACTGTCAAAATAAAATTGTGCATGGTCCCTTTAAGGAAACCTGTAGATGACGCGTCATCAAATGATGTCATCAGACCCGCTTCCTGTTAATTGGCCGGTAACAAGGCCAATCAAGGGAAAATCACGTCCGTGGAGCGGAGGCAGCTGGGGGCGGGACTGGAACCCAGAAACCAGCTGACCCGCACCCATCCCGACACCGAGCAGAAAATCGCTGCCAAAGTATTTGTTTTATTTCTCCGCCATTTCCTTATTCCCCATTATAACTTCTCCTGTCTCAGCCTGTAAGGGACCCACATTTACTTTTGCAAATCTTTTCCTTTTTACATACCTATAGAAGCTTTTACAGTCTGTTTTTATGTCTGTCGCTAGTTTACGCTCATTCTATTTTCCCTTTCTTTATCAATTTCTTGGTCCTCCTTTGCTGAATTCTAAAATCCTCCCAATCCTCAGGCTTTCTACTCTTTTTGGCAAGATTATAAATCTCTTCCTTTGATCTAATACTATCTTTAACTTCTCTTGTTAGCCACAGTTGGACCACTTTTCCTGTGGGATTTTTGTGCCTTAAAGGAATGTATATTTGTTGTAAATTATGTATTAATTCTTTAAATGCTAGCCATTGCTTGTCTACCATCATATCTTTTAATGTAGTTTCCCAATCTACCGTAGCCAACTCGCCCCTCATACCAACGTAGTTAGTTTTGTTTGGATTTAAGACCCTAGTTTCGAATTTAACTAAATCACATTCAAACTGAATATTAAATTCTATCATATTATCTCACTCTTCCCTAAAGGCCCCTTTACTACAAGGTTGTTAATTAACCCTTTCTCATTGCACAATACTAGAACTAAAATAGCCTGTTCCCTAGTTGGTTCCTCAACATACTGATCTAGAAAGCTATCTTGCATACATTCCATGAATTCGTCCTCCACACTATTACTGCAAATTTGGTTTGCCCAGTCTATATGTAGATTAAAATCCCCCATGATCGCTGTATTACCCTTGTTACACGCACCTCTAATTTCCTGATTTATACTCTGCCCTACATTACAACTATTGTTTGGGGGCCTACAAACAACTCCCACCAATGTTTTCTGCCCCTTGCTGTTTCTTAGCTCCACCCAAACTGATTCTACTTCTTGATTTTTGGAGCTAAGATCCTTTCTGTCTACTGTCTTTATCCCATCCTTTATTATCAGGGCTACCCCTCCTCCTTTTCCATTTTGCCTATCTCTTCTAAAAGTTAAGTATCCTGGAATATTTAGTTCCCAACCTTGGCCACTTTGCAACCATGTCTCCGTTATGGCTATTAGATCAAACCTGTTAATTTCTATCTACGCTATTAATTAATCTATTTTGTTGTGAATGCTTCATGCATTCAGATATAGGGCCTTTAGTTTTGACTTATTTCAATTTTTCCCTGATGTCACCTTAGTCACTGATGCCTTATTACCTTTGTTACTCTCTCTTTCCCTTCCTGACCCATTCTGCTTATTGTACCCAAAACTCTAATCTGCTCTAGAGCCTTGACATTTCTCTCGCTGCTTTTAAATTTACTTTTTCCTGAATCCTCCCCCCGCCACCCCCCCCACCCCCCATCCCTGTCCTTATACAACACTGTATCATGTGGCTTACTGTGAGCACTGGCATGTGAGAGCTACTCGTATTAAAGTATGTTTGGAATGAGTGACTACAGTGCTGTGTGCATTAATGGATTAAATGCCATGTTTGAAAAGCCAGAGTTTAAATTGAGGCTGATTTACTTGGGAAGTGCTGTACGATTAACGCAGCAACCTTTCCAAGCTGACATTTAATCTATCAATATAAATCACCCCAGAGGTCTATTAACTCTAATTATAATTGCAAAACTCTAAATACAAAATGGATTTTAATTGTTTCATGAATACATTAAATGCGTCCACCTCTCTTCGATCTGAAGACTACACACATTGGTTTGTCATTGTTCAATCTCTTTTTCTAGTATTAGTGTTCAGATACTAGTATACATGAAACAATGTACCTTGCAGTTAACTATATGCAGTGACAAGATAAATAAAAAGCTAAAAGATTCATGAATACCCAGTCAATGATTATTTCATTAAACAACTAGACGAAAAAAACCTTTATTTATTTATCAACTACAAATCATGTTTATTCACGACCGCAACTATTGAATTGTATGTTGTGGAAGAACATATTTCAAATATGTTATTTAATACTGTGCCGCATACCATACCATCTCTAGGAAATCCCTACATATAAAAATTGCTAAAATATGAAAGTATCTCACTGAATAACTGTGAAGTTAAAATGCTATGGCCTGGAAAATTATGCCATGCGCTGGTGGCATCACCAATGACCCAGTGATTAAACGTAATGTTGTATTGAACCATACAGAATGCGAAATCACAGATTTTTCCCCTGGCCTGTGCTGAATGAAGCCAAGACATCCGCAGAACAGAGGGAGCTACAACTGCACTTTGCATTCCTGGGCTAGGAATGGGGAAAGATTAGGCAGGGCTTCTAGGTGTTGAAATTCTGCATTTTGCTCAGTGGATTTTGCATTTGTCCAGAACTTCCCTGGACTTTCCACTGTTCCCTGATTTACATACTGATAGTTTGCTCCCAGTGCAATTTAGGTAAATGGTGCAGAAGCATCAATGTGCAAACACAGCTCCTTAAAATTGCACCTCTGCTTCCTGTTGCTTGCAAAATGCTGATTCTGTTTTCTTCATCTGTATTGTGCTGAGAGGAGCCAGGTGTCTGCCAGTTCACTGGGGAAAGGGAAGACATTTTTGTTTTCTGAGAGCATCCTGCAGGTTATGCTGAGGGAAATGATGGCAAGCATATGTGTCATTTGTGGGTGTGAGGGCCACTCTCCTCAGCAAGCGGAAGAGGCGCCTAAACAGAATAATAGTGTCTGCAGTAAAGAGGCCACCTTCCCAGATGAGGAATAAATTCTTGATGTATTTCGCCAAGATATATGTGTCTCTGCACTTACCTCTGTACTCTGTAATGCAATGCCTGCAGCACACACACAAATGTGCAAATATTAACGGGGAACCGAGGAGGGTGTGGGGGAGCTCATAATCAACCAAAGAACCCGGCAATACCGGGAACGTGGAGGCCCTGCCGATCATAATGGCAAGGCCTCATTAGAATATTTTTGGACCGCCTCCCACCTGGGAACTGGCCAAATGGACAGCCTGGGCAGTGGGTGGGAGGGAAAACTAGTGGCAGGAGGCCGAGGGGTCAGTCCCCGGTACTCAGAAGGAAGCATCAGCTCCAAGCTCGCGATTGGAAGGGGAAGGGGAGCTCGCTATCGGGAGAGAAGGGAGGCTGGAGTTTGGGTCGGGGAGAGGTTGGAGATCGGGGCTTTGGGCAGAGATTGGGGTCGGTCGCAGGGGGAGGGGCTCCAGGCAGTGATCACCTCTGGGAGAGGCCGAAGGCTTCTTGTGAGGCCTGGAGGGAGCACACCTGCTCCTCCTGGCCCTTTATCTCTTACCTTCGGGAGTTGGCAACTCCCTCCTCGGATCAGCTGCTGGGCAGCTGACAGCTCGGGCCTCCCTGTCACGTGCAATTTAATTTAATTTGCGACACCAATGATGTCATCAAGCCGCAACTTTGGAATTGTTAAATTAGGACCCCGCCTGCCTTTTGCTGGAGCCTCGTCAATGGCCTGATTTCTGTGTGTTAAAATTTAAAAGGGCGCAAATGGGGTCGGGTTACTCGACCCTGATATTTTAACCCCCCCATCTCCCGCCACAGGCAGGATACAGTCGGGGGTGGGAGTCGGGGTTAAAATCGAGGCCTTAAAGACTTCCCCCTCAAAGCAGCTGCATACTCACGTGGGATGCTTTCTTATCATGTTAACATAAGGAAACCCATATTCATGCATGACACAACTTTCCTCTTCCTTTCACAGATGGTGGGTTGAGCTATTAAACACTTCTCCAATACCCATCTGCATCCTGCATGTGCTTTCACTTTGAATTTGAACTAATATTAAAGCATGTTTTACAATTCCATCTACCTTTCCCTCCATCTTGAATACTAAGCGCTATTTTTCTGAAATATTCACAAAAGACATGAAAACCCTTCCTTTTCCTGCAACTGTTCCCTCACTCAGCCGAATGTGAAAGTAAACATAGGCTTGTACGTGCTTGTTTCCTGCATCGCTTCTCACCTGTATTAAACAATACCTTCTCGTATATAGGTTGTATTCCACTAGATGGCAAGTGGAGTGCCATCACAATCTCTACTTTATTCTTAAAGAGGAAAATAGCTCACAACCTGCTGGAAAACAGCAGCCAGATATCTCAGAGTCTCAATGGTAGGTCATTGTGTTTTGTGCTTTACTGTATAAAAAATAAAAAATCACAATGCCAACAGTAATGCTGGAGCTTTTAGTGAGGTGGACAAAGAAAAAGCACCAAAAATTCAAACTAAAAATGATTCTTCTGCATCAAAGTTTCAGCAAGTTAAAAATCCACAAGAAGTCCTTTAATAGTCCTTCCCCTACCTGACACTGCCTAGAAACCAGCAACGCTTCTTATATGTAGATATATACAGCTTTTTATAGAGGCTGGTCATAGGCCTCAGGGGAAGGAATTTGAAGGAGGTTCCTTTTCAACGCATTACAATGCAATTAGCATGCGGCAGGCAAGATGGTGACCAGCAATGCAGAACGACCATATGGTGATGGAAGCGAAGTTACAGCAGCCTTGTTTTCCAGTGGGGATTGGACAGTAGGGCTCCTCATTCTGGGAGCACCTAACAATGAGCAGTAAAAGCAAGGAAAATCCAGCCCATCCTCTTGAAACTGGATGAAAACTGTGGGCACATCAGCTCGCAGTTTCATTATTTTCATTTGAAAGTCCTGTCTTCACTATTTTAATTGATGTATTTTAAAGAAGTTAATCCATCTGCTGAAATGCTGGCGAGAGAATCATCTGGCTGATATATTAAGCATTTGAATGCTAGTACTTCACAGTATAATTTCAGGGTGGCTGGGTTTAAGAACTGGCACGCCACCCATTCAAACTGCTTTCAAGTGTAGATGACCCGAGGATTAAGCAGCTCCACCCACCTATCTACAGAGAATGCAGATTTATTTGGATTTTGGGCTTCTAGCTTATCGTAAAGTTCTGGCAGTTTTAAGCAATACTTTGCAATAATGGATAGGTGGAAAGCTGCCATGTAGCTGTTCAGCGTGAGTTTAAGGAAGCTTTCATCAAAGCATTCCTTTCACAGGCTTACAGCTGAACTGATGTGAAAAAAACATCACCCTAAAGAGGAAAAATATGAGAGCATAAAACAAGTTTTTGGCACTTGAACAATACATAGCCAGTGAAACAACTGCCATGACTGAGGTTGCGACCCTAAAAAGGATCCTGAAAAATGAAAGTCATGACCTGACTAGATTACTAAGAAGACAAAGTCATACCACAGATACACTGGTACACTTCAGTGTGGAAAACACAAAAAAGCCACAACCATGGAGTCATTTTGCAATTGAATGCAGGCATTTGACCAGCACGGGGGTGGGGGGGAGGGGGGTTCAGACAATCTGCGCTGGGATTGCACAGGCTGGATTTTTACTGCCGGTCTGTACTGGGGTTGTTCAAGGCTCTCACTCACTGATGCATGAGAAGCTCATAAAGCACTGAAAGATTTCAATTAACTGACCCACAATTTCCCCAGGTTTGCCTGGGAAATGCACAAACAGTGCTCTAGATCAACAATTGGTCGCAATCAAAGGCCTTTCCTGTCATTCGAGGTATTTTTTTTCTTAAAGCTGGTGCTGATTTAGGGCTGTTTCGCAGATAATTGCAGTTTTTGATTTTTTGGAGGTCTTTTCCCATTTTGTTGGGAGCATTTTTTTGTGTGCCTGTTTTGTTTTCACATTGTAAGATTTAATTGAGCTTACAATTCATTTTCAGCACCATTAAGTGTCACGATGGCCATTCCTCTTGTCCTCAGGAAAGAAGGTTTACCTGCACCTGAGGCGGGTGCCACAGCCCTGTGGTAAACAAGTGTGCTCCACAAACCTTGCAGGGTGGCTTGGGCATATCAGAGATGTGCCTTCACCATCTATCCTTCACCAGGGATGCCTCTCTACAGGTCAGGACTGTGCCTTCAATGTGTCATCTTGTTGTAGAAGTAGAAAAGTAGCTGTGGTATCTTGAGGTGGCCATAGATGGAGATGGACACAGGTTAACTCCGTAACATGGTTTAATCAACACTTGCACATAAAAGCTTCTGCCATGAGGCAGCAAAAACAAAGAGTACAACCAGTACAGACCAGACTTAACTCAGGAGACCAATTGCCACAGCACCACCTGGTGGATCAGGTTACTCATAACCTCCCAGGTTACTACACTCCTCCCCCCTTAAGATTGCCGTATGCAATTCTTAAACAATAACCCTTACTAGGTACTACGTTTTAATTAACCAGTATGCTCTAACCATGGTTAACCCCTGACTAATTTAACAGGTTTGTATAAGTCTTTCTGGTTGCTTGCGAATCCTTTGTGAACGTCTTAATTCCACTTGTGGTGGATTCTCAGATTCACTCACACTTGAGATTGGAGTCGTCTCTGATGTTGGTTTTACTCTGTCCCGCTGTGGCCTGGCAGTACCAGTGTCCACTGGCACCTTATAAGCCGTGCTGGGTCCTGGAACAGCCTCCTCTACTGCCCTTTGTTCCATCTGAGGCAGTTCCCCCTGCTGCCGGCTGAAAAGCTGATCCACATGCCGACAAACCCCTCGACCATCCCCTAATAACACGGAGTACGACACAGGTCCTGTAATGTCCTGGATTAGTCCTGGTATCCATTTAGGTCCATAGCTGAAGTTCCGGGTGTACACAGAGTCCCCTATGGCGAAATGGCGAGCTTTAGTATGTTTGTCATGGTACGCTTTTTGGTTTGTTTGTTTTGTCTCAACCTTGCTTTTGAGATCTGGGTGTATCAGGTCTAACGTGCACCGCAACTTTCTCCCCATCATCAACTCAGCCGGAGAAAGCCCCATGGTAGCTTGGGGTGTTATACGATAACTAAACAAGACTCTATTGAGCTTGGTCTCCAGGGTGTCACCTGAGCTCTTCCTCATGAGCTCCTTAAAAGACTGCATGGCTCGCTCAGCTAACCCATTTGAGGCTGGGTGATATGGAGCCGAGGTGACATGTGTGATTCCATTCCTTACCATGAATTCTTTGCTCCCTTCACTAACAAAACACTCTGCATTGTCGGATACAATCATTTCTGGAATACCATGCGTGCTGAAGCTGTTCCTGAGACAATCCAGTGTGGCATCAGTCGTTGCAGAGCTCACTGGATAAACGTCGATCCACTTTGAGTGAGCGTCTACCAGCACCAAAAACATTTTGCCCATAAAAGGTCTCGCATAGTCCATGTGAATTCTCCTCCAGGGTTTGCTGGGCCACTCCCAGGGATGGAGTGGTGCCCCGGCAGGTGCTTTCCTCTGTTCCTGACATATAGTGCATGACTTTACCTTTGACTCAATTTCAGCATCCAAGTTAGGCCACCACAGGTAGCTCCTAGCCAGTCCTTTCATTGTAGTCATTCCTGGGTGCGATTGATGCAACTGTTCCATCAAAGTAGAGCATCCCCGCTCTGGGACTATGATGTGTGCTCCCCATAGCACACATCCATCTTGGACACTGAGCTCGTGCTGTCTCTGTCTGTACGGCGCAAACTCTGGTCCCTCACGGTGATCTGGCCAGCCTTTCAACACATACTCACGGACCCTTGACAGAACGGGGTCCTTGGCTGTCCAGCCCTGGATTTGCGCTGAAGTCATCAGGGGACTGATCTCCTGATCCAGCATCAGGACGTGCTCCTCAGGGGAAGTACTGCGAGGAGATTTTGAGAGGGGCAGGCGGCTGAGAGCATCAGCGTTCCCGTTTTCCTTGCCGGCTCTGTACGTGATCACATATTCATAGGCTCTTAGTATTACTGCCCATCTCATTATTCTCTGTGATGCCATTTGAGGCACCGCTTTCATCTCATTCAGTAAGCTAATAAGAGGCTTGTGGTCAGTACTGATTACAAACTTCCTCCCATATATGTACTTATGGAATTTCTTTACTCCAAATATAATGGCTAACCCCTCTTTATCAAGCTGTGAATAGTTCTTTTCCGCAGCTGTGAGCGTGCGTGAAACAAACCCGATGGGCCTTTCCGCTTCATCTGGCATGCGGTGGGCCAACACTGCCCCCACTCCATAGGGTGATGCATCGCAGGACATTATCAGCTCCTTCTTCTCGTCGTAATGCACTAACACCCTGCTGGACTGAAGTAGCTCCTTTGACTGCTGAAGCGCTTTCGCTTGCTCTGGCCCCTAACACCATGGCTCCTCCTTTCTCAGCAGTTTGTGCAGGGGTGCCAGCAGCATCGATAAGTTTGGGAGAAACCGGTTATAATAATTCAGGAGCCCTAGATAGGCTTTCAGTTCAGTCACTGAGGTGGGTGCAGGTGCATCCTGCACTGCCCGCACTTTCCCTGGTAATGGATGGAGGCCTGTGGCATCCACCCGATGTCCCAGGAATGTAACTTCCTTCTCCATGAAACTACACTTACTCCGTTTCAGGCATAGCCCCGCCTCTTCCAGCCGCTGTAGCACTTTGTCCAGTGTTTTTACGTGATCCTGATCGTCACTTCCTGTTAGCAGAATATCATCTAAGTACACGGCCACCTTTGGAATGCCCTGCAGAATGCCCTCCATAGTCCGTTGGAATATTGCTGGGCTAGAACTGACACCAAATGCTAAACTGGCATACGTGAACAGCCCCTTGTGCGTGTTCACTGTGACAAACTTTTTTGATTCTTCATCTAGCAATATCTGCTGATACGCATGACTCATGTCCAATTTGCTGAATCTTTCTCCCCCAGCGAGCGATGTTAACATGTCCTCCATTCTCGGAATGGGGTACTGTTCCAGTGATGATACTCTGTTCACTGTTAACTTATAGTCACCACACACCCTTACGTTACCGTCGGGCTTCAATACCGGGACTATTGGTGCCGCCCAGTCTGAAAATTTCACTGGTTCTATTACTTTGTCCCTTAGCAGGCAATCTAGTTCCGCCTCAACCTTGGTTTTCATTGCAAAAGGTACCGACCTTGGTTTAAAGAAACAAGGCGTGGCATCACTGGCTACATGAATCTTGGCTGTGGCTCCCCTTAAGGTGCCCAGTTCGCCCTTGAACACTAACTCATGCTTCATCAGCACTTCTTGCAGTGCCTCTGTACTGTCCTCCATTTTATTCATTGCCTGCCAGTCCACACTCAACTCACTGATCCACCCTCGCCCTAACAGGTTTGGCCCTGACCCTGCTACCACTACCACCGTAAGCTCTTTGGTGACTCCTTTGTGTTCCACTTGTACTTCGGCCGCCCCCAAAATGTCCACCTTCTGTCCTGTGTAGGTTTTGAGACTAATGGGGCATGTACCTAGCTCTGGTACTTTTGCTTCCCCCCATAGCTTGGCGTACTCAGTCTGCGACATTATGGTTACACTACATCCGGTGTCAATCTCAAACTTTACTTGACCTCCGTTCACTATCAAATACTGAGTGAGGGGGTACGTTGGGCCTTGAAGCGTCTATACTGTATATAGTGAAAACCTCCTCACTAGACTCTTCCTCCTCTTGTATGTAATTTGCCCGCTTTGTGTACTTCTCCCTCCCCCCTTTAGCATGCTTTGCCCCTTTAGCACTGCTTCTCTCACTCACTGCCCTTTTACAGACTTCCTTCAAGTGCCTTTTTTCCACAATTGTGGCACTTTGCCTTTGCAAACCTATAGTCCTTTGCATAATGGCTCGTCCCGCCACATCGGTAGCAATCCCCAACCCCGACTGGTGGACTTTTCACACCAGTTTCCATCTTGAAAACAGCTCCTCCCACTGGTTTACTCCATTTCTCCTTGCTCATACTGTTTAAGTCCTTAATATCCTTGTTAGCTGTCTCCATGGCTTGTGCTTCTTTAAGTGCCGTCTCAAACGTTAATCCTTCTTCTGACAGCAACCTTTGCTGTATACTGTCGTCGTTAACTTCACATACTAGTCTGTCCCTTAACATGACTGTGAGCGTATTTCCAAAATTACAGTCCTGTGCGAGCTTCCGAAGCTCCTCCACATACTCAGTAGTGCTTTCTTCCGGCCTCCTAATCCTCGAATTGAATTTCCATCTCTGTACTATTTCACTAGGTTTCGGATTGAAATGATTCTTTAGTAGACTCACCAACTCGTCAAAAGATTTTTCTCCTGGCCGCTCCGGGCTCAGCAGATTCCTCATCCGTGTATAGGTTTGCGCTCCCACACAACTCAGTAAAATGGCCCTTTTCTTTTCAGCACTGTCCACCTCGTTTGCCATGAAGAAATGGCTCAGTATTTCACAGTACTCCTCCCAAGACTGCGACTTGCTGTCAAAAGGTGCCACGGAGCCTACCATTCCTGCCATCCTTGGAGTCCGGTCACTTCAGCCAAAAAATCAAACTCCGTTTCGACTCCCGTGGCCTAGCCTCATGCTTTTCCGACTAGTTTGCTAACCAACCCGAGCACCTCTTCCAAATACTCCATAACTATGACTGATCCACCAAAACTTTTCCGTCCTTTATTCTCGTCGCCATATGTGGTATCTTGAGGTGGCCATAGATGGAGACGGACACAGGTTAACTCTGTAACATGGTTTAATCAACACTTGCACATAAAAGCTTCTGCCATGAGGCAGCAAAAACAAAGAGTACAACCAGTACAGACCAGACTTAACTCAGGAGACCAATTGCCACAGCACCACCTGGTGGATCAGGTTACTCATAACCTCCCAGGTTACTACAGTAGCCTTGGAAGTTAAAGGGGCATGTGCACATTTACAGACGTATTTGTAACCTGCAGGCCAACCTGGGCTTTAGTCAGTGATTTAGTCAGTGATTATGCATTGCATAATGTTAAAATGACTTGAGGTGATCTAATTGAAAAATGTGAGTGTGGCAAGCTTTCAATTGTACATTGCATCTGGTCATACCCTACTGAGGTATAGGTATGCACGGGATGCAATGAAAAAGCTGTAAGTTTTGCATGAGGGCTTGGCATGGGTGAACAGTAAATATGTAAAAATGGTCAGAAAATCATGAGCAGTGCGCACCAAAAATTTTGAGATGCGCTTTGGCGGGAGCTTGAGGTTGGAAAATTGCCCTTTAACTGTCTGCGTCATCTGGATCTATGGGGTCGATTTTAACTGTGAGCAAGTTTCAGGCAGGCAGGGGGTGGGGTGAGCGCAAAATGCATTTGCCGGCCCAGATTTCAGGCCTAGGGTATTTTGAACTCCCAGGCCCCCTCTGCATGCTGGGGGCCAGTGGGAACGGGCCGGTAAGCCCCCATGCTCCATTTTAAATCTATTGTGCCTTAGAGTAAATGAGGAATAAGGCTTCAGGTATCCATAAAAGTGCCAAGGTAAGTGTAGCCTCCCTTTTGTGCATGTTGCTCTTTGTTCATGGAAGGTGTAGCCCCAATGGGAATGTTTCTGATCTGTGTCTCAGGGAGAGAGCATGCTGTAAACATTTATCCCTTTTTGTTGGACTCCTGCATACAATAGAGGGTGGAGGACAGTGGGCACATTAATATCTTGCACACTGCCGTTCCAAATTCTGCTTGTGTAGAGTACTTGCCTGCAGAAGCACCATGCTAGCTCATTTGCAAAGTCTTCCACCTGTGGCAAAATCTAGCCCTTAGCCAGGCAGGTCTGCAGTACTCGATGGCACTGGTGATGATTGAACTGCCAGCCTAGCTCCCTTACTGAACCTGGAAGGGTAGGGCCCGTCAATGGGGCTGTGCTTCTTGCCACTCAGCTCCATAAAACTCTGCAAGCCAATGGTTAATTTAAAGGTATGGTAATGTAGTGGTAATGGTAGTAGATTAGCAGGCTAGAGGTCATGAGTTCAAATCCCGCCATGGCAAGTTGTGGAATTGAATTCAATAAACCTGGTCATTTATAGGTTGGAACCAAGAAATGAAAATGATGGATTGTTGTAAAAGCTCAACTCTCAATAATATTCTTCAGGGAAAAGAACAATATGTGATGCCCACTGAAGTGGCCTAACCACCATTAGCTGTGATTTAGGATGTGTGGAGTCTGCCAGATACTGCTCTGGGTATAAATCCACTGCAGTATTCCATGTATGTACGTGATTTAATAACTTGTCTGAATATGATTTTGGCTATTGTGTTGTGTGTTTGTACACAAATTAACACAAAAGACTTGTTCATAAATATGGCACCCCATTGAAACTTTTTGGGGGGCTTGGGTATGACTCTCTCCTTTAATCCCCATGAACTTTGCAACTACAATGTTACTGTCTGAATACTTAACTTGCATACCTGGAATTCTTTCCCTTAAAAACCTGTTGAGGTTAGGTCAATTGAAAATTTGAAAACTGAGATTGATAGGCTTTTGTTAGGCAAGAGTATTAAGGGTTACGGAACCAAGGTGGGTAGATGGAGTTAAGATACAGATCAGCCATAATCTAATTGAATGGTGGAACAGGCTCAAGGGTCTGAATGACCTACTTCCTATATGTATGTTCCTATAGCAATTCCTCCCTCTATTATTTTAATGTAGGCGGTAACCCACTTAATGCCCCCAGTGAAATAGCAGAGAGAGGGATTTGATTTTGGCCTGTTCAGCTTTTGTACGCTAAGATCATCAACTGTAATTTCCAGGCTTATAAACCCATTATTACATTTCATGGAGCATTACAAAGGTCACCTTCAACCTCGCCGTCCTCTCCAATTACCACCCCATTAATAGACAGAAAATCAGGTATGCTGCCTGCGTGCCAGAGTTCCCAATGTGCACTCCCAGTCTAGGAATCTCTGCAAGGGAAGCATTAAATCATTAAATTTACTCTTATATAAAGACAAGTTGTTATTGTTGAGCTCTGACAGTAAACAGCAATAATTATTCGCAAGTTGTTGAAAGGCTTGACATTTCACAAGTTCACATCCCTTAATAATTCATAATATGAAAAATTCTTGCTTCACTGGAATTCGACACAAGTTTCTTCGTACTCACTACATACCATTCTGGAGCGAATTTCTTTGGCATACAATGGGAAAAGAAACTCTGACTCTCCTTCCAGCCGAATCCCATTTTCTGTGACTCTCAGGTGTCCCATTCCATCCTGCAGGAAAATAAAATGAAACACAAATCAAATAGCTGGACCATGCTCCAGTAACTGATCAGCAATTTCCAAAGTGCATCTGAGAGGCGAGGCAGCAGAAGCATATTGTTACATATTCTGAATGTAGTTAAAGGCCCTGTGGTGTCATGGCTGTTTAAATCACTGAACACTGCAGTCACATTTCTGTACCAGTACATATCAGAATAGTGAAAATCCTGCGTGGAACCCCAACAGAAGAAGCAATCAACAAGAAAAGATTTACCAAACACTTTAGTTACACATATCAATCCCTTCTTACTCTAACACTTAGCAACTATCATTTTAGAAGCAGTAGGGCCGATTTTAACTCGGGGGGGGGGGGGCGGGCACGGGGGCCAAAGCGAGCGGCAAAGTGTCCAGTTCCCAGAGTGTGAGGCCTGAGAGATTTTAACGCCGGGCCTCATTTGTATACCCCACCCCTCCTCGCCCGAAGCTGGCCCAAAGTCAATGGAAAGTAATATTGGGCAAGGTCAAAAATTGGCATTCCACATGATCCCATGGGTTTCCTGCCTAGCAAATTAATGTTGGTGAAATTCCTCTGTAAGTCTTATTAGGTGGTTTGACCTACCTTGAAGAGAATGGGCAAGCGTGTGTCTTTAAATTCTTTTAATAATGCTTTCCCGCAGCGGATTCTGTTTACACAATGAGGTTGCTAAAAATTTGTTTGCGAGCAAGTTATCTATTTTGTTTTGTCTGGTAGGTTTAGAACATGGATGACCTGAGCCTTTGGCAGTCACCACACACTTCAGTAGATTTACTTCTGTTATATTAGAACTCTTGGGGGAATCCACTCCAAATCACAGATATCTCTTACAGAAATAGACATTACCTAAATTGAGTTTATCTCACGGGTCAGGAAGACAGTTACAAAGTCGCAAGTGAACTATGAAGCTCTTACTCATGAATGGGATAAAATCAGCATCCCACTGTTCCCCTCTGTGGGTTCCAATTACTCCACATATCAAACATTTAAACACAAACTAATTTGGGATTTATTAAAAAGTTAATTTCAAGTCCATTCAAACAATTGAACATTGTTACAGGAATCTCATCAGATTAATAAGTAACATGCAAATTATGTTGTCATGTACCATCTGTGTCTTAGCCATGGCCCACATCAGAAGTACATTAATAACTCCCGCCATGATTTCTTTCAATTCTTGGCAATTCTTCAGCTCAGAGAGCAAATTGCAAACACCAGTCTAGTATTTTCTTCCAATTTTCTCCCCTCCTTTCATGTCGGCACTAACTCATGCAGGGGTATAGTTCCACATGCTCTTGTCTGTTACCTCACTGGAGTGAATATTGGGCCGTATTTTGGGATGCCTACGGGTGCGTACAAGGTGTGTACATGCCCGTAGGGACCGCGCAAGTTCCAGGTTTAGGTATGCGAAGCGCATGCGCTAAAACCTGGAACTTGCGATCTGTCAAGAATCCTCTTGACCAATCCTCCACATCCCCGGGAGAAGGGCCTCTGCGGGTGGAGAGTTGCGCTATTTGCCCAACTTCCACCCGCTGAATACCCGTGAAATACTTACGCCTGCTTTTATCAGCATAAGAGTTTTAAAAAATAGAAAAATAAAATTTTATCACTCATTTATACATTAAAAACCCTGTCTAATTAGTAAGTTTATTTTTAGCCCTGTTAAAACATATAGGCCTAGAAATTCAGTTGTTAGCGCCAGCCGCTAGCGCCTTAGGAGGAGGAGAAGTGGGGCGCTAAGCGGCTAGCGCCCGGGCTCGGCGCGATCTGCACCTCTCGCGAACTTCACTCAAGATTTAGCGGTGGTGCAAAACCGCAGCGCCCGCTCAGCTGCGCACGCAGATCGTGACGTCATTTCATGGTGCAACGCCCTTGGTGCGCCCCGAACCGGAACTTCAGTGGCGCCGCCCTTCTTTGCGCCTGGCGCCCCCAGCGACTGGTAGAGGGGAGCGGTTCCCAGTCGCTGCGGGGCGCGGGGGGCGCTATTTAAAGGGGACTCCTCCTGCATTATAAGTGACAGCCATTTTGTGGCAATCCTTCTGTGTGAGAGACGGATATTTGGAGAGAGACAAAGGCAGAGAGCTTTCTGCTTTGACTCAGCGCTCGCACAGGTACTTTTGGCTTCAGGCCAGAGCTTTGCACTTGGATTTAACTTTCAGTGCCATAGCCTTGAGTCGCCACATATAATGGGGGCTGCAATGGGTGGAAACGTTGGCTTTCTGCATTGCATTCAAAGGGCTCAGAGATGCCGTGAGAGAGTGCCAGTCATGGCCAGATGGAGAAGGGCCAACAGGCGTCGGCACAGGAGGCCTTACCCACCCAGGGTATACCGCCAGCAGTTCTCATATCTGAACATATCTGAGGAGCAGTGTGTTCGGAGGCTGCAATTCAGAAGGGAGGTGGTCACTGAGATCTGCCACCTGCTTCGCAGAGATCTGCAGCCACAGCTGAGGAGCAGGACGTCTCTGTCGGTGGCAGTGAAGGTGACGGTGGCTTTCAACTTCTATGCCACCGGCTCCTTCCAATCCGCTACTGGGGACATTGCCAACATCTCCCACTTCGCGATACATTGCTGCATCCGCCAGGTGACCAATGCCCTTTTCAGAAGGAGACGTCAGTACATCTCCTTCCCCATGACCCTGGACAAGCAGCAAGAGCGTGCAATGGGATTTGCAAGAATAGCGGGCTTCCCCATGGTCCAGGACGTAGAACTGATGAACCAGCAATGGTCAGGCCTTGCTTCAGGGCTGCAGTGTGCAGGGCATGGCAGCCAAACAAGTCGACCCTTCCCCTTTAAGAGCTGACCGGCGCCAGCGTGTCTGCCTTCATTCAGAAACTCGCCGCACCTGCGCTGCGCCTGCCCTCGGTGTTAGCACCTCGGCTCGCCGGCTTACCGCCTTATGATAGTTGTGCATCACCTGCTTTAGCGCAGCAGCAACCTCTTGGGGCGATGCAACTCAATTTCAGCGAAGGTGGCGCTAAGTTGCGCCGGGTGCTAAATTTAGCGAACGCCCGGCTGTAGCGCCCCAAATGTGGTGATACTGAATTTCTAGGCCATATTTTTTTTCCAAAAAATTAAATTTTCATTTAAAATATTTAATTAAATGGCATTTTCATTCATTTTAAATATGTAATTTAATTTTTTTTAATTTCATGTGTTTGTGTACTTTTTAAGTGATCCCCATTCATACTTATGGGAGTTCCGTACGGATGCAACTCCCATAAGTATGAATGGGGATTCCCTTCTTTTATTGGTTGGGCCGGCCCACGTGATCCCAGGGGG
Source organism: Somniosus microcephalus (assembly GCF_052327205.1). NCBI lineage: Eukaryota > Metazoa > Chordata > Chondrichthyes > Squaliformes > Somniosidae > Somniosus > Somniosus microcephalus. The sequence continues at coordinate 174,916,007 of NC_140996.1, read as the reverse complement.
CGCTTGCGAACCGCCTGCGTCCCTGGGATACGTGGGCCTCTGCCCGCGCGTACCCGGAGAGGCCCAGGATCGCGGGCCTCTGTACCTCCCGAGCCACCAGGTAAATACGTCGGAGGCATCCAATCGCAAATTTTGGGCCATTTGGGCCGTATTTTGTGGCCCCTACGGGTGCATACGAGGTGCGCACGCGCCCATAAGGGCCGCGCAAGTACCGGGTTTATGCATGATGACAGATCCTCCGCATCCCCGGAAAAAGGCATCCGTGGGCGGAGAGTTCTGCCCAGCAAAGGCCCGTGAAATTCTTACGCCTGGTAAAAGCAGACAGCTCACAACAGGAGGCAGATAGCCACAAATGGAGGAGTGGGTGGAGGTGGGGGGAGGTCAGCATTCCTGCCAGGCTCCCTGCCTACTTGGCAGGAAGCAGTGGAGGGTTTGCACAACACTTATCTTTCCTTTCTCACTCAATCCTATTAACATATAAGCACCGACAAACAAGCTTGCATATATCAGCTGCTCCATGCCAACTGCCTGGCAAAGGTTGCTGTCCAAGAAGTTGCACTGAAGACATGCTCCTAACACTTTTCCTTTTTTCATCTCTGCGAGTATTGCTTCAGGACTGGCTCGGCACCTTATTCAGCACCCTAACATTTCATCTCACTCTGGTAAGCAGCACCACATCTCCATTCACTCTGCTCTATGAACATAAGTTGTTGTTGTCGCTAGTAATTGCTCGCAGGGGTAGGAACTCGCCCTGTAGGGAGTCACTATGATAGCCCATGCCCTACTGGGCAGGTACAGCTCATTTGCCCTACAACATGTCGTAGTACCATACCTCTATATAGTCTTGAATATAATTGGGTTCATCAACATGTTAGAAAAACTTTGCAATGAAAAATATCTTTACATTATGTTGCAGACACTATCCGTGTGGTGCATGACTTGGTTAATAATCACTTCTTTGAACGCTGTCGACAAGACAACAAAAACACTTGTCAGAAACCACTGGTCCAACTGAGAATTCTTGAAAGGTTAAATGGTAATTGTTATATTCACACCCCAGCAGAGTTATTAAATTGAAATTAAGTGTGCTGCAGATCTTAGTATTCACTATGATCATGGATTGTTTTGCTGCAAATTATTTTGACACAGTCTTTCGCAGTGTTGTCCAATACATTAGCCACTAGTCACGTGTGGCTAATTATGAATCCAGATGTGGTTAATTGCATTTCTGATTAATTAATACAAATGAGTAATAGACACCGTCACTGAGCATTTGATTCAATACTCATAATCACACGGTGTATGCATGTGTACTTTAACCTTTTTGTGTGTTTGTTGGTAAAATTGTAAGGCGAAAAGCAGAGTGTGCGAGTGTTTTTTGGATTATTGAATGTTGGTAGGTGTTTGTTAAGTAAATATACACATGTGAAGTACATTTACCTGCATTGTGTGAATGTATGCAGGGCAGCTTCAACTAAAATTAGTGCATGTGGTTAAAACAGTGTCCAGGTAACCACAGCTGTGAATAGTCAATGATTTCTCTTGGACAACACTGTCCCATCGGATCAAAAGCAGGGCTTCACAATGTAAAGAGATTTTACAGAAATCTTCTGTTGACTTTCAGCTGGTCTTTAATACCCTGCTGACTAGTTATTTATCACAGCTGACAATATATTGGCCTTGTGCAGTGTTTTCTGCTCCTTGTTTAGAACTGCAAAATCAGAGTCTTATTTATTTGGAGTGAAGAATCGAAGATGTCTCTCCCTCTCTAGACACATTCAGTGTCAGTAATGTATTTTCAAAATGAGGACGTCGTCTTATAATTAATTTCAAGGCAAAATAAACTCTGATACAGCAGGCACCCAGTTAATAGCTCAACAAAAGTAAAAGGTTAATTGCATTTTAGGCATGTAGTGATAAGCTCTCTTAATACTACTTTTTGCTTGAGCGTGATCGGGAATGAACTGTGATAACTTAACAGTCAAGTAATTAATCCTTGTACAGTAATCCTGAAATGTTTAAATTTTCCATCAGTAGGCAGTTGTTTCTGGGTCAAAGTCAGATCGACCTCTATTAATATTGTTTGTTGCTCAATTAAAAGGCAAGACATATCTGTTCTTGCTGGATATTTCATGGTATATATTAAAAAAGACTTATAACACTTGTGTGGAACAAAAATTATTCAATTTATACAAGACATAATTAATTTTTAACATTGTAGTTGTACATTGCACATTGGATTTTTTGGACATGGTTAGAAATGTTTTGGCTGCGAGTTTTATCAACATATCAGGTTTAAAGAGTAACAAATGGGAAAAGGTACCTTTGTCCAAGGGGCAGGGAAGAGGAAGGTTGCCAGATAAGTGATCATTTGGCATCAAGTGTAGCTGGGTGCTAAAACAAACACTGGCAGTGCGACATGCCAGAAATAGGCAAGCCTTCAAGTTCACTACTGCCACCAAGTCCCATAGATCACATCCTAAACATTAACCTGTCTTCCTTTCTAATGCTGACTGACCTGCGGTGCATTTCAATATTATTTGCTATTATTTGGATTTTATACTCTGCTCATTCATCTGGAAGCAAAAATCAATTTGCCTTCACATTTTTAAAAACTATCCAAACCTCTAAACATAGAGCTAAACGGTTTTGAAATGGAGTAGTTCGTGGCTCTGTGAACCTCACATAAAGGTACACAGAGGATACAATTAAAATTGTGTATGTCAGACATTTTACAACACTCCGATAGCCAATCATAGCACAGATATTGATTCCACACTGAGCTAATGTTTATTTGACCACATGCTTTTCAACTGAACATTGATTGAATAGTTTATTAATGTTATATCCAGACAGGTATTATAACTTATAACGCCAAATGCTGATCCAAAAATAACTATCACTTATATTGCAATTTACATCAATCACCTAGTACTTGGGAGTGCCAGTATATTGGCATTTCCATTGATGTTTCTGGCAAAGGCAATTGAGAACGCAATCCCATATATTATCAGTCCATCAATATGGAATCATTCATGCAAATGCTAATGATTCATCCTTTGTTGTTTTTCCAGTAAATTGCACTGCAGAGGAGATGGTCTGCCTGCGACTCAATGACGGCATGGCTGTAAGGTGATTGAGTTCCTCTGTCTTTCACCAGGCAAACCTAGCTAAAGTTTTTAAAAAAGTATCACGAAAATGTATCCGATGAGAATGAGGGTGTCGCTGTGGTGCCTTCAGTTTCCTTTTAAGTTATTGATATGAAGTAATTATACATCAATGTTTCCTCTGCCAAAGTATATAGGAAAATATTAACAAGTATATTTTTAAAATGTATGGCGTGGGGATGGATAATCAACATAATTACCACCAGACCAAAGTTTCCAATCTGTGGTACAATACATTAACACATTGGCCTGGAATTTCCTTGTAGCTGTAGTCGCTCTTCTGCTGTAACTTCCCCGAAGGTGTGATGGAAACTAACGGGCTTTTTGCTACATTTCCGGTGAAGTTACGGTTGCAGAGTGGGAGCAGCTCTAAGGAAATTCCAGGCCATTATGTTACTAGTCTTCCATTCAAACCAAGGTTTCCAGCACAGGGCAGCACATGCAGCATTATTGGTCTCCTGTTCGAACCTTGCCTTTTTTACCTCTAGACTTGACTATTCCAATGCTCTCCTGTCCAGCCTCCCATCTTCCACCTTACATAAATTTGAGGTCATCCAAAGCTCAGCTGCCCGTGTCCTAACTCGCACCAAGTCCCGTTCACCCATCACCCCAGTGCTCGGTGACCTACATTGGCTCCTGGTCCGGCAATGCCTCAATTTTAAAATTCTCATCCTTATTTTCAAATCCTTCATGGCCTCGCCCTTTCCTATCTCTGTAGCCTCCTCCAGCCCTACAACCCTCCGAGATATCCTCCAATTCTAGCCTCTTACGTATCCCCTATTTTAATCGCTGCACTATTAGGGCCGTGCCATCAGCTGCCTAGGCCCTAAGCTCTGGAATTCCCTCACTAAATCTTTCTGCCTCTCTACCTCACTCTCCTCCATTAAGATGCTCCTTAAAACCTACCTCTTTGACCATGCATTTGGTCATCTGTCCTTCTATCTGCTTGTGTGGCTCGATGTCAAATTTTGTTTGATAAAGCTCCTGTAAAGTGCTTTGGGATGTTTTACTGCGTTAAAGTTGCGATAAAAATGCATGTTGTTGTTGTTGTTGGTGTCCAGTATTGGATAAAGTGCATTAATACATTTTTGCCACGGGGCTGCCGGATTTTCAGCATGGGCAATGTGCCAAAAGAATGTCACGCTCTATCATTCAAACCAAGGCCTCCAGTCTGTTTCACAGCATATTAAAGTAATACACTGATGGACCATCATTTAGTGGAGGATACACAATGAGGAACAATTAATTAAACTGCCTGGTTCACTGTTCCTTGCTGAACACTCTGTGGGTAATTTTGACTTTGGGCGATAGTGTAAAGTGGGTGATATCGAATCAGCCACCATGTTATACATCATTCTGATTTTAATTGCCACTGACTTCAATGGCGTATTTCACAACCTGCACGTGTGGGGTTCTAATGTACAGGATTGAAATTCTGCAGTTCACAGTGGAGCATGTGTCCACGCCCACCTGCAGAAATTCGGGTCGGGGGCTTCCCGCGGGTGCAAGCCCCCGACCTGCACTTACCTTGCGCGCCAGCAGTTGAGCTGTAGGGCCCCGTGGAATTCCGCTCCGGGGCCTGGCCCAGCTGCCGGCGCGCTGTGCTTGCGTGTCCCAGGGGCGTAGTTAGTGCGATGCATCCCCTGGGATCACGTGAGCCTTGGGCAGCCAATCGGAGGAGGGAAAAGCTCATTCATAAGATTGACAGGTAGACCTGTCAAAACTTATAAATACTACGGGCCCAAAATAGCAGTAAACCTTCAAATAATTTTTTTTTAAATCACACTTTTTAAATAAACTATAAATTACATTAAATAACTATTTTAACCAATAATTTAAATTTTTGAAAAAAATAATTTTATATTATAACAGGGCTAAAAATAAACTTACCTTGCTTTAAAGTATTTAAAAATAATAAACCTGTGGAAAAAATGTTTTAATTTTAATTAATTGACCACTTACCTTGCAAAAAGCAAGCCTTACACCTGCTTTTTAAATGTGTAAATCCTGCAGGCTTAACCTCGCGTGAAAACCTGTAAAAAAAAAACTAAGTTCAAAGCGCACGCGCAGCCTCCCCTGCGCGTGCGTTCGACCTCTGAACCTCTTCGTTCAGAGGATCGGAAGTGCCGGTTTCCCGCGCATGCGCAGTGCATGCAGGAAACCGGCAATTCCATTCGGCCTACGGGTGAGTACCCCGTGCGTACTCACCAGGGGAGAGCCGAATTTCTGGGCCAATAAGATTTCTCAGGAATGGTCATACTGTTTCCATGCAGACCCTCGGCTTTACTATCTCCTCTTTCTTGGACAGACTAGGAGATTGCATGGTAAAGCACTTCAGACAGCTCAATGCTCTGCTGAAGTCTGCTATCCCAGATTAGTGGGTGTGTTGATACAGAGCCCACTAACAGGAACAGGCATCGAATGGGCATGAATGTTACCATCTGCCCGGCTGTCAACACCTCCGTACACTTGTGCCCCCTTAACCAATGCCTGCCAGGAGGGTGCTGGGCCAGGCTGCCCTGGGAGCACCAAAGTGATATAACTTGCAGCTATCTTAGGCCTGTGCTTACAGAGGTCAATGATTATCACTATCACAACCAAGCTGTAATGGAGGAAGTGAGGTAATATCATGTAAGGAAGGTAGGGGAGGCCCCTGTCTCCCTTAAGTGTTTGGTTTACCAGCCATTGCAGGAGATAGCCAAGAGAATGAACAGTAGATCATGAATGTGCCAGAGGTTGGGGGAGGGGGTGCTCACAAGAAGATTTCATACCTGATGAAATCCACAAAGGTAAGTATTTATCATTAATGTGGAAGACATGTACTTGTGATAAATGTACATGAAGTCAGCCCTAACAAACATGTCATCTTGAACTGCTAGTCCATGAGAAACACGATTTGGAAGTTAACAAGTGCAGTGCAGCCATGAAAGTTAATCATTGATGCTCACTGTTCTATGCTTGGACAGACCAGTGGTCACATACCTCCAGCGGCAGTATGTGTGCATCAGTCAAGGATTAAGCGGTTGACTCATGATGATGCCAAATATGGATCATCAAATACCTCTGCACAAGTGGCAGCAGATATGCCAGACAGCATGAAAGATGCGGCAGCTGGAATATCACTGCATGTAACTGCAGGCCCTTAAGATCCACAGTACATGGAGGTCCCATGCCAAGAAGCTCACAGGGAAACTGCAGCTGGCCAGTATGTCTAGTAGGGAACCAGCCGTCAACCCACCTCCATGCTAGTCTCCCAGATGTCGGGTCTGCCATCGCTGAACAGACCCGACACCAAGCGGCGAGGGAGGCAACTTACATCATCAGAGAGATTGTTAAGAGGCAATTAACTAGTATTTTAAGCTCACTTTAGATTTTTAGAGCTCGCCAATGGCTTCCCCGCTGCTTGGGGATCACGCCAGGTAAGGAGGTCGGGTGTTGTGTCAGCATATGATGATTTCTTTACTTGACAGCTGCAAATAGTCTATTCACAGCTGTTCACTTTCCAAGCTCAGAAGCTGTTGCTTACTGCATCTGGAAGACAGACTGAGCATTGTGCAGCTTGCAAGTGTTTGGAGCTAACTCTCTATCCAGTGTCACCTCATTGGAACAACCTCTCTCACCATTGACAGATCGCTTCCGTCATCTCAAGTTCACCTGCCATCTACTCCATCAGCATTGTTGCCCTTGAAGAAATCTCACCTTGGTCCCCAGAATCCCACCACGATCAGCCCCAACACCAGCAGCACCAGGCACACCAGCAGCACCAACAACAACACCAAACTTCTCCGCAATCAGCTGATGCTACACAGGGCACAGGGCAGCAGCACCCGACCACATTGCTGCCCGGGACGCCATGGATGGCCTCACCATAGCCAGATTTACTTCACTTGATGCTGTACACCCTGGCTGCCACATGATGCGCCAGGTTGGCACCACCCCACACCAACACCATAAAGTATCCCTACAATACCTAAGCCATTCCTATCACACTCATTGCCATTGCGGGGGTACCATTATGTCTCACCATTCACTGCAACTCACTAAAACACTTCCAAAGGTGCACACAGATCTGTCCAGGAACGCAAAGTGCTGAAAATAAAGATTTCAATATTTGACAGCACATTAACAGAAACTTCACATGAACACCCTTGTGTGCTGTTAGTTGGTATGATTTCACTAGTATGAGGGTGAGTGTGAGGGGTGACTAGTGAGATGGGGAAGTGATAATGTAGATAGAGAGGGATGGGTGGAGGTGCAAGGTAAGTTGGTGTGAGTAAGGATATGCAGGAGTAGGGTAGGGAAGGCATAATAATGGGGATGTGATGAGTGGCACAGCAGGATGAGGTTGAGTGTGGCTTTGCAGTAACGTTTCATGATCTACTGAGATCATTGAAAGGTTTGCGCCACTGCAGCCTGGTCCTCCTGACCACATCCCTGCTTGTGCTCTCCTGTGCAATGTGCAACCAGGCTGAGTTGATCTCCTGGGGAGGTCTCTTCCACCCACGAGAAGGGAAGAGGACCTCCCTGTGTGCTGATACTCCCTCCATAAGCATATGGAGGGAGTCATGGGAGAGCCTGGGTGCAGCCGTGCACCTTTGTGCAGTGCTTGTCAGTGTTTGCAGCACCTCAATGCTGTAGAATACTGACAGCACAACTGTCAAAATAAATTTGCGCATTTAAGAAAATGGCTGATGACATGTCATCAAGTGATGTCATTAGGCTCACTTCCTTCCTTCAATTGGCTGGCAAATATGCTGGGCGGGCTTAACAAGCCCAATCAGCGTAAAATTATTTTCACAGAGCGGGATGGAGCCAGCATCGGGGTTGCTCCCCACCACCGACCCCGGCCGCCCCGGACCCGCCTCGTTAGGGGAAATCGCAGCCTTTGCTTGCATGGAGGATAAATGCCAACAAAGACTGATTGGGCAGAATGGCCTGTTTCCGTGTTGTAACTTCTGTATATTTCTATGTATCTTAACGGCAGAAAGCAAAGGTAAAGGGAAGTTTCTTGGACTGGAAAGATGTGATAAGTGATGTCGTACAGTAGTCTGTGTTGGGGCTGCTGTTCTTCATGAAATACATAAATGATTTGGAGTTAGGAATTGAGAGAACAACATTGAACTTTGCTGATGACAGCAAATTGGGGGAAATTATGATGAAGATTATGATGAAGATTATGATGAAGATTATGAAATACTTCAAGAGGACATATTTAGGTCAGCAGAATGGACAAATATTTGGCAGATGTAATTCAACGTAATACATTTGGAAGTAAGAGTACAGGAAGTACATCTTAAATTATATGATTTTTCATGGAGTCAAGGAGCAAAGGGACCTTGGATGAAGATACACGGGCCATTAATTGTGGCAGCGCAAGTAGTTAAGGCAATAAAGAAGACAAACTGAATCCTTGGTTTTGTATCGAGTGACATAGAATACAAAAGTAAGGATATAGTAGCCCAGATTTTGCGGTCAGCGGCGAAGAAGTGGTGCTCGCAGTTCATTACGCTTACAGCTACCCACAGACTTTTTGTGGGTTTTTCCACTGCAACTTAAGGTCACCGGGAGTCTGATACAGCGTGGCGCCCTCTACAGGGGATCTGGGACCTGTGTGAACAGGACAAGCAACAGAGTGTCTCCTCAACCAATTTACTGAGGCATGCAGAGTTTAAACCAGGAAGTGTAAGTTTGAATATTTAATTCAGTGTAACATCATGTACAGAAAGTGACATAAAGAGAGAAAAAGAAAGATGGTATTAAGAGAGAGAGATAAAAGAGACAGAAAGAAAAAGTAAAAAAAAATTGTTTTACTTTAACTTTTAATTTTTTTTAAATTTCCAACAATAATTAAAATCTGAAGGAATGAGACTCCAGACCTGTAAAAGTTAATTTTCAGGGCCAGAGAGGTTGATTGCCAATAATTAAGACTAATCGCGCCATTAAAAATCCAGTTAGACTGGAATGGACAAGCCTTAACTTCTGGCGTATCTAGTGTGTAAGTACCACAACTTCATGCCCTTCATGCGTTTTTATGTTAGAGTGAAGCTTGTGGAGGAGCAGTGCAAATCGGAGAGCAACTTCCTGATTTCTGCATTTAACTGCACATGTGCGGATGCCGGAAGATGCTGTCCAATTTACTCCATAATAACGGTGAGCACCGTCAGCCTCACCGTTATTCTTAACACAAAATCCAGGCCATTGTTGAACTTGTGCAAGACCTTAGTTAGACTGTAGTTGAAGTATTCTTCTTCTTAGGCAGTCCCTCGGAACCGAGGATGACTTGCTTCCACATTAAAAATGAGTTCTCAGGTGACTGATGAGTCCAATGCGGGGTCTCTGTCACAGGTGGGGCAGACGGTGGTTGAAGGGGCAGGTGGGTGGGGTGCTTGGGTTGACATGCGCTCCTTGCACTGCTTGCGCTGAGTTGAAGTATTATGCAGTCTTGGGCACCCCATTGTAGAACCGAGGGCAGGAGTGATTCCTTTACACAGAGTGTTATGAAGTGGTGGAACTCACTATCCAGGGTTAGTGATTGAGGTAGAAGGTTCGTAGAAAGCAGCATGCTATAGACAGGGCTAAGCGATCCCACAATCAACGGATCAGATCAAAGCTCTGCAGTCCTGCCACATCCAGTCATGAATGGTGGTGGACCATTAAACAACTAACGGGAGGAGGAGGCTCCATGAATATCCCCATCCTCAATGATGGTGAAGCCCAGCACTTGAGTGCAAAAGACAAGGCTGAAGCGTTTGCAACCAACTTCAGCCAGAAGTGCCGAGTGGATGATCGATATCGGCCTACTCCTGAGGTCCCCACCGTCACAGAAGCCATTCTTCAACCAATTCGATTCACTCCACGTGATATCAAGAAACGGCTGAGCGCACTGGATACAGCAAAGGCTATGGGCCCGGACAACATCCCAGCTATTGTGCTGAAGACTTGTGCTCCAGAACTAGCCGCGCCTCTAGCCAAGCTGTTCCAATACAGCTACAACACTGGCATCTATCCGACAATATGGAAAACTGCCAGGTATTTCCTGTCCACAAAAAGCAGGACAAATCCAACCCGGCCAATTACCGCCCCATCAATCTACTCTCAGGTAACCAAAACCTGCTCACTGATGCCGAGTTTGGGTCCCGCCAAGACCACTCGGCTCCTGACCTCATTACAGCCTTGGTACAAACATGGACAAAGGAGCTGAATTCTAGAGGTGAGGTGAGAGTGACTGCCCTTGACATCAAGGCAGCATTTGAATGAGTCTGGCATCAAGGAGCCCTAGTAAAGCTGAAATCAATGGGAATCGGGGAAAAAGCTCCACTGGCTGGAGTCATACCTAGCGCAAAGGAAGATGGTTGTGGTGGTTGAAGGTCAATCATCACAGCCCCAGGACATCGCTGCAGGAGTCCCTCAGGGCAGTGTCCTAGGCTCAACCATCTTCAGCTGCTTCATCAATGACCTTCCCTCCAACATAAGGTCAGAAATAGGGATGTTCACTGATGACTGCACAGTGTTCAGTGCCATTTGCAACTCCACAGATAATGAAGCAGTCCATGCCCGCATGCAACAAGACCTGGACGATGTTCAGGCTTGGGCTGATAAGTGGCAGGTATCATTCGCGCCACAGAAGTGCCAGGCAATGACTATCTCCAACAAGCGAGAGTCTAACCACCTCCCCTTGACATTCAATGGCATTACCATCGCCGAATCCCCCACTACCAACATCCTGGGGAGTTACCATTAACCAGAAACTGGACCAGCCACATAAATACAGTGGCAACAAGAGCCGGTCAGAGGCTCGGTATTCTGCGGCGAGTGTCTCAGCTCCTGACTCCCCAAAGTCTTTCCACTATCTACAAGGCACAAGTAAGGAGTGTGATGGAATACTCTCCACTTGCCTGGATGAGTGCAGCTCCAACAACACTCAAGAAGCTTGACACCATTCAGGACAAAGCAGCCCGCTTGATTGGCACCCCATCCACCACCTTAAACATTCACTCCCTCGACCACAGGCGTACCGTGGCTGCAGTGTGTACCATCTACAAGATGCACTGCAACAACTCGCCAAGGCTTCTTCGGCAGCACCTCCCAAACCCACGACCTCTTCCACCTAGAAGGACAAGGGCAGCAGGCGCATGGGAATACCACCACCTCCAAGTTCCCCTCCAAATCACACACCATCCTGACTTAGAAGTATATCGCCAATCCTTCATCGTCGCTGGGTCAAAATCCTAGAACTCCCTACTTAACAGCACTGTGAGAGTACCATCACCACACGGACTGCAGCGGTTCAAGAAGGCGGCTCTTAACCACCTTCTCAAGGGCAACTAGGGATGGGCAATAAATGCTGGCCTTGCCAGCGACGCCCTGATCCCATAAACACATTTAAAAAAATATTCAAGTTTAGGTGGGGTCGCTGGTCATGCCCAATCAGAAAATTTAGGCTTTAATAACTTAACTGCCCTCCTCAACATATGACTGCATCCACTGCAAGTGAGTAAATTTACAAAAAAATAATTACAAGTACTATATTGAGAGCTGCTTTTGGGGTCTTATCACTGCGTCAATTTTTAAACTGGAAAATCAGAAGCCAGCATGCATTACCATCAATCCTGCAGAAATATCCCTACCTTGGTATTAAATCATTGCTGTTGTTCTCAGTACTCAGCAGAAAATGAAATACTGAGCATATCCTGTGTAACATCACTGAAAAATCAGGTGGACTAATAATGCCCGCCTGAAACTCCCCGCAATGAGATTTGGCAAGTCTGACTATTTGAAGAACAGGATCATATGGAGAGTGATTTGAATGTCAAAACTACTGTCACAAAATTTACAATCACAAACATTTCAAAGACATGTTTTAAGAATGTGCCCTTCTAAATGCAATGATTTTTGTTTGTGGTGAAATACCCTTTCAGTCATTTTATAGTAATATAAGAGAGAATAATATCACAGAGCTTTGCCTAAGTCGCAATTGTGTAGGAAAGCCCCCTATGTCATTGTGTAGATCAGGGCCACCATTATTTATTCATAAAGAAAGGACTTTTTATAATTAACTCAAGGCTCATGTACATAATATTTAGCATAATCTTCCCTGTTTCTTAAAGATAATTCTCATTTTTTTAAATATCATGGGGAAAGTCATTTTGTAATTAATCTAGTTTTTACAACAGGAATCAGGTCCAATTTACATAGATTATTTAATATTATTCTTATTTATATATCAAATGCAGCACTGAAGTTTTGGATTGACAGAAATCAAACTTTTTGAGTCAGGAATGGAAACAGGGAACAGTCTATGTCAACATTACCCCTTGAAGTACAATCTTGTTGTTCTGTTCCACGGACAAAGCCATAGTTTAAAAAAAACTCTCACAGCAAATGTATTGCTGGAAATTTGGTGAAGGACTCTTATGTTTGTTGTGACTGAGATGAACGAATGGAAAACTGGACGTTTTAAAATTTCAAAGTTTATGAAATGCAAAATAGGTTTCTGCCAGTGAAGACAATTGCTGTAAGATGATCTATAAGATTAAAAGTGTACAATTTAGCAGTTAGATTTTAAGGCTTGAATTTGCAAGTCCACGATCTATCTCCAGAACCGTGGTGAATTGGGACTTCCACCCTCCCAATGTCACCAACGCTGACCCCACCAGTCATTGTGGAATCAACAGGTTTAAACGTTATCAGGTGGGACAAAGGCACAAGAAACTCCATGGTAGGGGTGATAGAGATTCTCCAATAGTAGACCATAGTCAGAAGACTAGAAGACACAAGATGGGACTTAGGACTGGAGGAGATAGCAGGGGCAGAGTGGAGCAAGGCCATGGAGAGATCTGCAAATGGGGATAAGGATTTTGAAAACAATGAGCTGAGTGACAGAGAGCCGGTGGAGGTTGGTAAGTTCGGGAGTGCTCGGTGAGGGGAGTAGAATGTGAGCTGCAGAGTTATGAATGAATTAAACATACCTTTTATAGTAAGACACTGCCCGCAGAAAGAGAGACAACAGCTGCCGCCTTTGTGTACTTAGATTACATTTTTTTCAAGTAGGAACGAGCATTAAACTTTATCCAAAGGCTGAGCATAACGAAGTGTCAGCATCGTTCTCCGTCATTTTACATGCTCTGTTCTTTTCCATTTACATTCATTCTCCCTTCACACTTCAGTACATGGTAAAGTCATTAGTTAAAGCAGCTCAGTGAGTTAAAGCTGTAATATACTTTTGGCATTTCCCTTCACTCTGTATCTGCAATAGAATTTTATCATCATTTCATGCAGAAAACAAATGTAAAGCAAGCCAGTCCATTAGTGACTTTCCCAAGTGACACATCCTCTTATTGCCTATCTGAGATTTCAGAATCCTTCATTATTTCTTTATTTATATTCAGCAGAGCCACAAAAGCTATTAAATATCCCTGAAAGCTTACAGATTTTTGTCAAGCTATATCTCTTACCATCACATTTACTCTAATTCAAAATGTGTCAAAGTTAAGCATGCATTCAAGCTAAGATCTGACTCCTTTTTTGCTGTTTCCCTCCCCGCTCTCAGTTCTAGTTCTAGTGTACATCCTAAGAAGATAAGTAAGCATGGAATAAGGAAATGGTTATTCATCCCATCAGACCCATTATTCCATCATCCATGTAGAAGCTGCTCTTTCAAATCTTCTGAATAAAGGCTTTGCAAAGTTTCTCCCTGCCTTAACCATGGCGAATCAAGCAAAACTCCAGAAGACCTATCTAATCTCTAATTTTACGCCCTACATCATGCCTTCCTTGACATGACATATCCAAGGTCCCAGCAGCCCAGGAACTATCGTGTTCAACAGAGCCTTTGATTATTTCTATCTGTAGTAGGGCTGCCATGCGATGTAAAAAAAATAACAACGATTAATCTCGCGACTAAACATTTTAATCTCAGTTAATCTTGGCTTTATTGGCATATTTCATTGATACAATTACTGCATCCATCTCCTTCAAGTTTATTTTATACACATTTTTAAAAGTTGGAACAGAACTTCTTTAAATGCATGCAGTATTACTACAAACTGTTAGTAAATGAAGAAACGACTGGGAAAAAGAACACATTTTAATAATGAAAACTAAAAGCCAAGTCCAACTAAACTGTAGCACCGCCTCAGCCCAAAGCATTGAATTGAGCCACTATGTGAAAAGGGCATCTAAACCCCTGCTGCTTGCTATTAGTAACATCACAAATCAGCAAGATATTAAAAAGAAATGATTTAATTTAAACCTAAATCTTTACATTCAGAAACTGTGTAGCCCCGCACATGGGCTTGAGCCAGCCCTGGAATATGTTCACCGTATAAGCAAAGTACTGCAAACAATACCTTGGGAGGGGTGGGGGGGGGGGGATTCAAGAGTCAGTTGTATCACAGGATGAACACCCATTTTTACCGCGCACACTTCCTACGCATTGGGCCATTCTAATTGTAAGATGCGTTGGATGCTTGTTAATTTTATGTTCACATCCTTTATTTCTGCACTCAGACTCTAAAGCCCCGATTATAATTGCTGGCGGGAGTCACTCTGGCGGGGGCCAAGACGGAATGGAAACCATCTGGCCCTCCGCACCGTGAGGCCCTGGAGATGTGAGCTCCTGGGCCTCAACTGCAAGGGCCCCGTCAGTCTCCCGCCTCAAACCAGGCACTCTCACTTTGCCAACTTTCTCCAGGTACATTTTTGCTGGCCCTCAGCCAGGCCTTGAAGCTGAGCCATTGTGACTGCTGGCTTGTCTCATTGCATTAAGGCTCTGCCGTCGCTGATATTTCAGCCCTCCATTCCTAAGTAAAATGTCAAAGTTACTGAGGAACATCCATGAATCACATATTTTGTGAGGCTTCATTTCTGTTAGCTCTCTCTAGCACACCCTTCCAGCAAATGTTCATTGAGCTGACAGGAAAAGTACTAATTTGTTTTCTTAAAGTATGTCCATTCTGTGATAAAAAAAAACTGATATAGATCATAGAATCATAGATACTTACAGCACAGGAGGCGGCCATTCGGCCCATCGTGCCTGTGCTGGCTCTTTGAAAGTGCAGTCGTGCTTAGTCCCACACCCCTGCTTTTTGTCCGTAACCCTGTAAGTTCCTCACCCTCAAGTATCTGTCCAACTCCCTCTTATAATGATTTATGGAATCAGCTTCCACCACCTTTTCAGGTAGAGCTTTCCAGATCCCAACAACTCTCTGAGTGAAAAAATCTCTCCTTATCTCTGCTCTAGATCTTTTGCCAATGATTTTGAATCTATGACCTCCAGTTATTGACCCACTCACCAGAGGGAATGCTTTTTCCCTTTTTACTCTATAAAAAACTCTCATCATCTTGAAAACTTCTACAGTATTAGGTCACCTCTTAACCTTCTCTGGTCCAAGGAGAACAGCTCTAACATTTCCAACCTCTCCTCATAACTCAACTCCCTCATCCCTGGTAACATCCTGGTAAACCTCCTCTGTACCCTTTCTAAGGCCTTTACATCTTTCCTGAAATGTGGTGCCCAGGATTGTCCACAGTACTCCAACTGAGCCCTAACCAGTGATTTATAAAGTTCTAGTATGATCTCATTGCTTTTATATTCTATTCTTATATTTATAAACCCAAGTAACCCATATGCTTTTTTAACCACCATATCAACTTGTTCTGCCACCTTTAAGGATTTGTGTATATGGACACCAAGGTCTCCCTGCTCATCTACACTTTTCAAAGTTGTGCCATTTACAGTATACTGTCTTTCCATATTAGTCCTCCCAAAGTGCATCACTTCGCACATCTCTGCATTGAACTCCATCTGCCATGCTTCTGCCCATTTCATTATCCTATGTCGTCCACTGAAGCCTATAACTATCCTCATCACGATCTACTACTTCGTCAAGTTTTGCATCATCTGCAAACTTTATAATGCTGCTCCCTACACCCAAGTTTAGGTCGGTTATAAAAATTCATAAATGATCCAGCTGTGGGGTTGTTACTAAAGTTCCAGAGCACTAAGGTGAAAGGCCCAGGGAGAAATGGGGTAATCATATGAAATTGTGCTCCTCATATCAGGAATTCAGATGTCCACGCCTCATGATTTTCATCCATTTTGTTAAATTACCCCTTGTGACTTGATTTTACAACTTGGAAGCGCTACAGGCAATGAAGAAAATTGCTGATAAGTGGAAGGATTTGTTCTTAACAGGAACTCAGTGTCATTGAGATGAATGACGTGGGAGATCTACACTTGGAGCAAACTTCAACCTGCCATTTGTTTTAGCCCTTCTTGGCCCTTCTCTCCTCTGCTTCCCATCACCTGGCCATGTTGCCTTTCATTTCTCCCCTTTCAGGTACTTTTCTCCCCCAATTTCTACCCCAACAATCACTACCCCTCCAGTTTCCTTCTCTTCTGCTGCTGCCCCAGGCTTAAATCTCCTTTGAATAAGCCCACAGTAACTTTCTGTGCCTTTCTTAGCATTCTCTTGCATGCTTATCATGGCAGCCATTGCAGCCACCTACCAAACGGTAACTCCAGCACCCCATCCTTCTCTCAGATTAACATTCTCAGCCAGTGCACCCACTGGAAGTTAACCCGATGATTCTGCTTCCCATCCCGCTCAACCCTCCCACCTGGATGCTGTGGACAGATCAACAATCGCAGCCCATCTCCATGATTTCCTGCAGCATGCCCATTCACTCATGAACAAGGTCCTGACCATTCACAATCTCATTGTAGATGGTTGTATTGACATCCTGGCTTTGACTGTTATTTTGCTGTTGGCCTAAAAATTCGAGTGTGCCACGAAAGTTGCCGATGCCACCGTGGCCGGGGTTTAACAGTCGCTGTAAAATGGTGGAGCTGTAGGACTGAAAAATTTGCGCTGGGGACTACTGATGAGTAGCCCAGCACTAAACACATGGTGCAATGCCCTCCTGGTGGTGTTAGTCCCGGCATCAGTCCCGAATGTGGCATCCAGAAGCGGTGCTGCATCTTCCAACAGCCTCTGGAAGCGAGGCTATGATTTTGCTAGGCATTGTGGGTTATTAAAAGGGCAATGCATTGTCGTTTGTTTAAAAGGGCAATGCCTTCTGAACTGATAAAAGTAAAAAAGTACAGTTTATAGCCCTTACAGCTGTATTGCCTTTTAAAACCAAATTAGCATTTGAAAAAAAATTCTCAAATGGGAGTCTTCAGCTCTTAAAGCTGAATTCCCTTCCACACCTCAAAAAATGGGAAAGGTGCTTCAGCACTAACACAAATGGCTCAGCAAGCCAGGGAAGGGGCACCCAGGGTCTCGCATGCAGCACTTCAGTTTTGTGCAGGGGGTCAACACTGCAAGAGTTGCCCTCTACCCACAGGGACCAGGCGACCCTCCAGGAAGAATGATGCAGGGGCTCCAGTGCTCAAAGAAACTTCACGGACCTCAGACCCTATTGGTCAGTGAATGCAGCTTCAAAAGCCATCTCCTACCAACTGCTTCACTAGCCTCACACATGTCTCAATGCATGACTCACCACCCCCCCCACCTCCCCCCAATCACTCACCTACCAACAATCTGTACCAATTACAAGGCACACCTCCCATTCCTAGCCTTACCTCACCCCCTGGAGGAGATGTTGCTGACCATTCTTGGCAGGGGCATGGCTGAGCCCTTGGCCAGCGTTGGGGCTGAAAGGATACAAGATGCTGGTATCCTCATACATTATCCTCCTTCTCACATGCACCTCTTGATTTCCCACCCTCCCCTCACCACAACTCCACCCTTGTGCCTTCCTCATTTCACACACCCAAGAAATGCAGCCTGCCCAGTCAGTGGTTGGCCAAGAAGAGGGAGAGCAGACTGAAGAAGAAGAAGAAGAAGAAACACCATCACTTGATTTGACACGCCCAGCTACCAGCTCCTCAAGGTCGACCAGCAAGGCCATTTGCAGTGTCCCCCCACTGAAAGTCAGCAGCCTTCCACCAGCCATGCCGCAGCCACTGGAGTAGCACCATGTGACATCAGTAGGATAGGAAAAGGCACACGCAAGACAGTCACTAAGGGAATGCATCAGGGTGATGAGTTGATTTCGATAAGGTCCCGCATAAGCGATTAGCTTGTAAAATTAAGGCACATGGGATTGGGGGCAAGGTATTGACTTGGATAGAGAACTGGTTGGCAGATAGAAAGAAAAGAGTTGGAATAAACGGGTTGTTTTCCGAGTGGCAGGCAGTGACTAGTGGGGTACCGCAAGGATCGGTCCTAGGACCCCAGCTGTTCACAATATATATTAATGATCTGGACGAGGGAATTGGATGTAGTATCTCCAAATTTGCAGATGACACAAAGCTGGGTGGGAGGGTATGCTGTGAGGAGGATGTCGTGAAACTCCAGTACGATTTGGACAGGTTGGGTGATTGGGCAGAAACATGGCAAATGCACTATAATGTGGATAAATGTGAGGTTATGCACTTTGGTGGCAAAAACAGGAAGGCAGATTATTATTTGAATGGCAATAGATTGGGAGAAGGGGAAGTGCAAAGAGACCTGGGTGTTCTTGTGCACCAGTCGCTGAAGGTAAGCATGCAGGTGCAGCAGGCGGTTAAGAAGGCAAATGGTATGTTGGCCTTCGTAGCAAAAGGGTTCGAGTACAGGAACAAGGATGTCTTGCTGCAGTTGTACAGGGCCTTGGTGAGACCGCACCTTGAGTATTGTGTGCAGTTTTGGTCGCCTTATCTGAGGAAGGATGTTCTTGCCATGGAAGGAGTGCAGCGAAGATTCACCAGGCTGGTACCTGGGATGGCAGGAATGACGTACGAGGAGAGATTGGGTCGATTGGGCTTATACTCGCTGGAGTTTAGAAGGTTGAGAGGGGATCTCATCGAAACCTATAAAATTCTATTAGGCCTGGACAGACTAGATGCAGGAAGGATGTTCCCGATGGCTGGGGAGTCCAGAACTAGGGATCATAGTCTAAGGATAAGGGGTAAGCCATTTAGGATTGAGATGAGGAGGAATTTCTTCACCCAGAGAGTGGTGAACCTGTGGAATTCTCTGCCACGGAAGGCAGTGGAGGCCAATTCATTAAATATATTCAAGAAGGAGTTGGATATATTTCTTAAGGCTAAAGGGATCAAGGGATATGGGGAGAAGGTAGGGACAGGGTACTGAATTTGGATGATCAGCCATGATCTCATTGAATGGTGGAGCAGGCTCGAGGGGCCGAATGGCCTACTCCTGCTCCTATCTTCTATGTTTCTATGTTTCTATGTCATATTGGATGGATAGATGTATAAAGTTGAATTGGAAAGTTTGCTTTGTGGCGGTTTTTATTTCAGCATTGCAGCCAAGAGGGCGCTGTGATGGTCAGTAACAGAGGGAAGGTAAGGTGTGGGACAAATGTTGAGAGGGGAATTGGGGTTGTGGTCACTGGTACCACGGGTGGATGATTCCATCCCGGATATCCCAGCCAGAAAGGGGCTGTCTGGGTTGCAACCTTCCTTTTGCTTCCTCCTCTTCGGCTTCTTCCTCTTCTGTTTGTTCCTCTTCTGCGTCTTCCTCTTCCCTCTGCGAGCGGATGCTGTAAATCTGAAATGAAGGCAGAAAATGCTGGAAATACTCAGCAATTCAGGCAGCACCTTGACCTGGGACGTGAACTCTGTTTCTCTCTCCATGGATGTTGTCTGACCTGCTGAGTATTTTCAGCATTTTCTGTTTTCTCAGAGGCCTTCCTTTATCATCTGAGGCCTTGCAAGCATCCAGCAGCACTCTCTGCTCACTTAAAAAACATTTTAACATGTATTGCAGCAAACCACTACTTCAATAATTTTTTTAAAATCCAGTCAAAAAGCTTAAATGCAAACTTACCTGAAAGATATGCGTATCCCTTTAAGAGGTGCTGTCAGTCTACTGAACGCTGGGTTTTCATGGCGAGCTTAGGACCTAGTGCTAAAGGTCCAAGTTCGACGAGGTGACGTTAAGTTGGCGTTGCTCGCCGACTGATGCCATCTCACCCTAATTTAAATTTCCACGGCCATCGCTTTTCCAACAGTGCTGCTGGATCTCGGAAAATGGCGGATGCCACGGCACCTGCCACCAACTAGTGAAATAGCGGTGGCTGCCATTTCTTCTCAAAATTTTGCCGGTAATAGATGGTGTAAAACACCTGAATTTTTAGCCCCTTATCTCTTACCAAAGCCTCCCTGCCTGGCTATACTTTCCATTCAGAGTCCTCCCAAACTGGTGCAGTGGCAGCGTTTACTTATCACCAAGTCACATCTTCCCTCTACTCCTCTGGTACCTTCTCTTCACTTTCCTATCCCACACTAAGTCCCATTCACCCATCTCCCCTGTTTCTCTGATCTTCAGGGGCTTCTGGTCCCCCGTCCAACACCTCAAATTTAAAATTCTTATCCTTGTGTTTAATTTCCTCCATGGCCTCGACGCACCCAGCTTTGTAACCTCCTTCAACCTTACAACTTCCCCCACCCAAGCTCTCTGTTCCTCTAATGCTGGGCTCTTGTGCAGTCCCTTCCCTTTATTACTCCCTAATGCATTCCATCTCTCCACTGTCCTCTCATCCTTTAAGGCCCTTCTTAAAACCCTCTCGTTGATCAAGGTCCCCTCCTACTATCTCCTTCTTTGACTCAATGCCCATTTTTTTTCTTTATGCCTCTGTGTATCGCCTTCGGACATTTTTGTAAATTAAATGTGCTACATAATTGCAAGTTGTTTTTTTCTTCCCTATATGAAAAATGCTCTTATCAGACTTCAATGAAGAAGGCTATTCCTAAATATGTTAGTTAAGGAATCCCACATTCTCCTGTGTTTAACATTGTCTAGTTTTCTTTGCTGAAATGATTCCCTTGATCAACTGAACAGTATGACAGCAGATGAAAGATGAAGAGTTTCCCCAATATGAATTTGAAAATGAAAAATGCGCATAAAAATAGAATCCATACATTTACAAAATGCAGTCTGAATTCTAAACTGCATCTCCACAACCTGCTTTTAAATCTGAATGTCCTTAATATTGCAATAGATTTCTGAGGACAGGGAGATGGAATTACAGTATAATAGTTCATTCTGAAGTAATGCAGCCAAATGGAACAATACTAATTTAGTGCAGAAGCTAGAAATGGAAACAGAAATCTAATCATCCCACAATTACTGGGCACTGCAGAGGCTGGTCTGCACTATCAGGTAAACAGAAACCTGGGTAAACTGAAGCTGAAATAATATTATTTCTGCACAATGAGGGAAAAAGTAATTCCAGAGAAAGGTTAAAATTGTGAAAGGAAGGACAAGACAGAATGAATAATTTGGGAAAAGCAATATAATATCAGGCAGAGCAGAGGTAATCTAAAAAAGGAATTTGTTTATCTCAGCAGGATGAAAAAAATTGAGTCTTTGTAATAACAATAAAGAAGCGAAATGAAGCCATTTTACTGTTTACTTTGAAGATATGACTCAAAGACAAGATTAATGAAGTTCTCGCAGTATATGCAATAGTCCTCTCAGTCCCCGAACTTCTTGTTTAATGCTCAAGTTTTGCCTTATTAATATTTTTGGGGTATATTTCTGTACTGAATTAGGATTTAGATTCTGGAAATTAAGTATTTCCCATTTTTTAAACCAAATGTAACAATTAAGTACTCCCAGTTCAAGTAGTTAGACTACAAGGGAAAGCTCCTTGGGGGGCGGGGGGCGGGGAGGATAAAAATGTAAAAATCTGGAACCCGATCCCAACCCGCCTCCAATGTGCCCACTTCCAGTTTTAACGGAGGTGGGTTAGAGGGTCGGCGACTAACCTGCTCTCAGGAGGTGGGTCCATCAATAAAATATGTTACTGAGGCTGCGTGCCTTCAATTTAACGTGTATGACTTTTATTGCCTGTGGGCCTGGTTTCCCAGGCCTCGGGAAACCCAACAGTTGAAGGGAGGCGAGAAGGGCCGAATCAATCAGGTCAGTGCCTTTCCAGCACTGCTTGTGGGCCAGGAGGAGCAGGAGTGCTTCCCCCCGGCCCACCAAGCTTCTTTTTCCGCGGTCGGACTCCCGCAATTGGACTCTTCCTACGATCGGGCCCACCTCCGATGTCCGCCTCACCTTCCTCCAATGTCTGATCTGCAACTCCCTTTCCAATCTCCTTCCCTGACCTCCCCTGATGTCCGACACCCCCACCCCGATTTTCAACCGCACACCCCCGATGTCCGATTCCCCCCCCGAATGGCTGAAGCATCCCCCAATGTCTGACCCCCCACACCCCGCCCCCCCATGTCCGACTTACCTCACCTCCACTGCCTTCCCACCCAACAGCAAACCAGCCTCTCAATCTGCCGGGCTACGGCCGGGCAACCCATGCAAAGGATTCGGCAAGAAACCCATACGTCCGTGTTTTCTGGCCGCAAAATCTCCCCTCCCCCTGCTCCCTTCCTACCTCACAGAGGCCCTTAAGTCACCAGGCTGGCAGAGGTTACATTGGCAGAGAGGTGCAGGCTGTGCAATGCCTTAGGTACTCTGGGGTGGGAGGGCAGAAAATACTACAGCGAAGGAGTTACGTTCCAAATAGGCCATGAAGAGGGGATCTGGAAGAGAGGTAGGGGGTAGGGAGGAGTGAATGAAGAATGGGGTGTGGGGTCAGGGGAAATTGGTGGCAACATGAACATTTACATCCATCCCCTGGCAGACAGCCATCCAGACCAGTCAGTGCATTCAAAGTAAATACTTTGACTACTGATCTTCAAGCTTTGGTGGACCATTTGGAGAGAACAATGAAAACCAGGGTGACGTCTCCCAGGGTCCACAGGATTTGGTAAAGTCAGGTTTGACCTCCCACTGATCAGTGCGCACTCAGATCCAGGATCTAGCACAAGTGACATGGCTAGAGTCGGTCTTCAAGAAGCCATACTTATGGGGGTTCCTATATATGTCCTTAAAATGGAGGCACAACAGGAGAGGGATGACGAGGAAGAGGAAATGATAAAGGCACACAATATCAAGCTACACCAAAGGAAATTAAGACCAACTAGGAGGTACCCTCCCACCAGTCTACAGACCACACCAAATCCTCGATTATGTCTCATAAGAGGTCTGCTTAAGGACGCAATGGTTCAGTAAGGAGGCATAGAAGGAACTGTCCCCCATTGCAAACTGTCCTCCAGATATCCACTCAAACACAAAAAATAAAGGCCAGACTAACTTTAGAATGCTGGACTTCATATCACAAAGTGGCTTTACAGTACACATATATATTTACAGCAAGCATATCATATTGCTACCATGCCTACTCCTGGCACCTCTATGTGCTGTTGTTCAACCTATCCTGGTTCTGCATTGAGGCGATACATGAGACCAGGCACACCAGTGGTGCTTGTTATCCCTGTCTGAAGCTTTCTGCAAAGTCCTTAGTAGCACAAAAAGACTTTTTATAATAGCTTGTAAGCTCAACCACTTCCTGGTTTGGCATCATGCAGATAATGTACTCCTCTTTTCTACAAGTTTAACTTAAGTCAGGTACAATTCTGATGTAAATGGTGGGATTTGTGGGACAGCAGCTTTGGTCTCATTGCCCTACCTTTTACATAAATGCACCACTTTAGGGGGGCGCGGGTGCAACTTTTGCCAGCAGACAATTGTACTGGAATTCAGTGTGCATTTTAGAATGAGTGTTAACTCGTCCCAAATTCCACTCCTCTATGTCAGACCTACAGTTCTTCTGCACCAAATAAATTGGCCCCCAAGCCCCAAGATTTCTGGGACAACGTAAGTAAGATGCAGTGGGATGCCTGCAGAAATCTGAGGAGGCCGATCACGTCAGAATACCAAGGTCAGCTAATTTCCATAATGCTGGCAGGACAAGACGTGAGTCCCACCAGCAGGAGACCATCGATGGGAACGGTAACATAGTGGTTATGTTACTGGACTAGTAATCCAGAGGCCTGGAGTAATTATCCTACTGGATTAGTAATCCAGAGGCTTGAAGTAATAATCCTACTGGATTAGTAATCCAGAGACCTGAAGTAATAATCTTACTGGATTAGTAATCCAGAGGCCTGAAGTAATAATCCTACTGGATTAGTAATCCAGAGGCCTGAAGTAATAATCCTACTGGATTAGTAATCCAGAGGCCTGGAGTAATAATCCTACTGGATTAGTAATCCAGAGGCCTGAAGTAATAATCTGGAGATGTGAGTTCAAATCCCACCACGGCAGCTGGGGAATTTAAATTCAGTTAATTAAATAAATCTGGAATTAAAAAAAGCTAGTGTCAGTAATGGTGTCCTTGAAACTACTGGTTCATCATAAAAACCCATCTGATTCACTAACGTCCTTTTGGGAAGGAAATCTGCCGTCCTTACCCAGTCTGTGACTCCAGACCCACAGCAATGTGGTTGACTCTTAACTGCCCTCTGAAATGGCCTAGCAAGCCCCTCAGTTGTATCAAAACCGCTACATGGACTGCAGCGGTTCAAGAAGGCAGCTCACCACCACCTTCTCGAGGGAAATTAGGGATGGGCAATAAATGGCGGCCTTGCCAGTGACGCCCACATCCTGTGAATGAATGAAAAAAAATGTTGGGGCAAGGGCAGAAAATTCAAGGGGGTGGAGCAAGGGCATAGCATCATCATTTAAAAAGCTGAGTTGGCTGCCAGGAATTAGATGAGCAGTGCTTGGGTTGAATCACTTTTCAATCTTTCCATTTTCCCATCTAGGAAGTTCTTAACCACTTGAGTTCACTCCGGAATTATGTCCTATCACTATGACATACGACCCGGACACAATAAGACCAATACAACAAGGGCTTATTCTTTCTAGGATTACAAGGACCTGTTTCATTACTGTGAAGCTTCTGTAACTTTAATTATCAGCCTCATTTGTCACGAAAGACACTTTAAGGATCTTTAGATGATAAGGTGATTAGTTCATTGTCTCTGGCATCACACTTTTAACTGAATTGTTCTAGTAACCAGATAGAGGTTTGTAAATATTTTGGTAGTGACCATATAATAATACTAGCTGGAGTGCCCGGCGGTGCCGAGGGTTTTTTGAGGGCATGTTGTTATGAAAAGTAGAAATAATTTTTATCTATATATATAAAAGGATCCGTCCATCTGTTTGATCAATTGCATTCCCCTCTATTTGCACACTGGATTATTGGCTGTTATTCTCCCATGTCTAATTTTTTTTTTTTAACTTTGAAATAACTTTAATGGTAGCAAATTTGTACAGATTAATCTTTCTTTGCAGCTGCCCTTCTCATTGCTGCCAGCACATTGCTGAGTTCTTCTCTCTTCCTCTTGGCACGGATGTGGGTACCAACTCGCTTTTTGATGAATTTGAGTGCACGTTGTCCTTAGAGACCTTCCGCAATTCCATTGCACGCCTTTCATAGGGGGCAAAGCCACATACCTCACGGATCAGATCTCTGACAAACTTGGTGTGCTTGGTCAGGCACTCTCTTGTGCGGCACTGCCTTGGGCTGGTCTCATTCTTGGTGACAGGGTGTGTCGCCTGCTGCGCGCGCGCCCTGTGCCTGTCCCGTGTGTGTGTGACGTCCCTTCCAGCTGACCCCGTCACCCCGGGTGACGCCAGCTTCCGCTCGGCTCCGTCCCGCCCCTCCAGCCTTTACCAAGATGGCGGCGATGGGTCCACTGTGCTCCGCCCCGCCCCGCCAGCCTTTACCCAGATGGCAGCGATGGCTCCACTCGGCTCCATCCTGCCAGCCTTTACCAAGATGGTGGCGATGGCACCACTCGGCTCCATCCCGCCCCGCCAGCTTTCACCAAGATGGCGGTGATCGCAGGCCGCTGGTTTGGAATCGGGCCCAGCGGGACGGGCGGTGCCTAGCTCGGGCGTGGCTGGTGAGGAGAGACCGAGGCTTCAAGGCCTGAGGCCTGCAGGCAGCTCATCCACCGCCGAGGGGGGGAAAGCCCGAGTCCCCGGCGCGCGGCCGCAAATGGAGCCGAGCCCCGGGACCGGGCCGAGAGGGGGAAAGCCCGAGTCCCCGGCCCGCAGTCGCAAATGGAAAAAGAGCTTACCTACAGGGTTCAGCTGGGGATCCGTTATCTTAAAATGCCTCATAAAACATTAAACGCGAACTTAGTGTATCATGCACTCCTTTGCAAATGGATTTTTTCCCTTTTAAAACCAACTTTTTTTTTGTTGGAAATCTATATTTCATATCATTTAATCCCCATCTGCATCATTTCTGGCATTGCCTCCAGTGGTTAATGTGTCAATACTAATGAATCAACAATTTCCTCACCTCCATTACCATTTTTTTAGCTTGAGGCCCGGCAGGTGTTTAATGGCCGCCGCTCAGCTCCCGCTCCCGCACTAATGGCAGTTTGAAGGATTAGGCCCCGCCCACCCCGTAGGATTGGTCAACCATCACGTCACTCAACGCTAATGAGCGGTAGGATTGGTCAACCGCTAATGAGCGGATTTTTGAACTTTTCTGTATACTGTCCGAACAATTTTTGTCTGACCAAAAAGTAAATATGCCTATGAGACTCCCCTAATCATAAGCTTTCTTTTGATATAACATATGTGTAGGTACACTCTATAACTTTTGAGTGTATAGCGGACAGACAGACAAACAGACAGACATACAGACAGACAGACAAACAGACAGGCAGACATATAGACAGACAGACAAACAGACGGATGGATCCTTTTATATATATAGATAGATACCAGTAGACCACCGGTGGCGTTGCTCATGTTGAATCGGAGCTACAAGTTCTTTTGCATGTTGGAAGGTGAGATGGTTGGATCAATTAGTAAGTTTTGTGATTTGTTTTGAGAAATATTAAGTTTTTATGATCTTTGTTATGTTAAAAATTGTGGGCTGTATTTTCCAATCGCAGGCCTCCCGCGGGTGGAAGCCTCCAATCTGGGAAAAATCTACGCCCTTACCTGAGGGCTCCCGGGACACACACACTTCCACTCCTGGGCCTCTCGAACTCCAAGTGTGCAGGACCCATGTATCCCAGAGGCACATGCGGTTCGCAAGCATCCCTGGGATCACATGGGCCATGGGGAGCCAATCAAAGAAGGGAATCTCCCTTCATACACTTGACAGGAAGACCTGTCAAATATATGAATGGAGATCACCCCAAAAACATAGTAAAACTTTAAATAAATTTTTAAAAAACCACATTTTTAAAATGACTTGAAATTACAATAAATTAAATATTTTAAACAAAAATGTAATTAAAAAAATAATAATTAAAGTTTTTTACGGGGCTAAAAATAAACTTACCTATTTTTAAAGTATTTTTAAATGATACATCAGTGAAAATTTTAATTTTTTAAAAACTTTTTTTCAACTCTTATCCTGGTAAAAGCAAGCCTTATGCCTGCTTTTACCAGGCGTAAGAATTGTAAGGGTTTTCTGCGGGCGGAGGGTCTCCAAAAAGCGGAACTCTCCGCCCGCAGAGGCCCTTCTCCAGGGCAGCCGGAGGATCTGTCAGGAGGATTCTTGACAGATCGGAAATGCCGGTTTTCAGCGCATGCGCTGTGCATGGTTGGAATATCTGGGCCTGTATTTTTTGGAGGTATATAATGAGGCGAGTAATGACACAATAAAGTCACTGAAGGGATTTGAATAGGATTTTGTTTCAGAAACTATTAAGTTTTACTGTATTTTTTGATTGGTTTTGATCGTGATATTTCACAGCATAAGACTTTTCCCCATTTCTTAAGGGCATATCAGATGTAAGCCTGATTAGTTAGATAGATAGATAGATAGATAGATAGTTAGATAGATAGATCATAGATAGATAGAGACAGAAACATGAGTAGGCCATTCAGCCCATAGAGCCTGTTCCGCCATTCAATGAGATCATGACTGATCTGTATCCTAACTCCATCCACCCGCATAGTTAGATAGACAGACAGATAGATAGATAGGTTAGATTAGATACTTTGAAGCAGTTAAATACCATAGGACAATGAAAAACAAGGTAATGAATAAAAGTAACTTGCTAGCAAGATGTCATTTCCAACAAAACATTTTACTTAAAAGATTTAATTATATTTCTTTCAACCCCCAAGGCACAGCACATAACAATGTGTTATTCAACAATTGTCACCACAACCATTTACACTGTTAATAAACACAGTGTAATGGCTGTTCGGGGGAATTTGCACAGGTATATGCCTTTCAAATTAGAAGCTCAATAGCAATAAAGGATGCAACACACCTTAGGTTATTTACCTTCTGCCATCTGTTCTTATAATATATACAGCTTATTTATTTTAACTTGATTCTTTCCAGGAAAATTGTCTCTTGTTACATCAAAATTAGTTAATTTTCCACCAGAAGTAATGTCATGTCACAGAACAGCCCATTGACCTTCCATCGACAGTATTTTAATAAGGCAATAATGATTGCAATACATTTTCCACCAATGTGCCTTCATTTGCGTTAATGGTAGTTGACATTTGTATAAAACAGGCATCTACTGTTGCTATGGCACAATGGTAAAAGCAGAAGTCAATTCAGAGTCAAACAGTACTGAACTTGCAGCTCCTGGCAATCCTTATATTGTCATGGTTTTTTTTTGTTGCTATTGACTACTTCCACCATGTGTGCCTTGGAGTCTTCTGCTGCGTCGCCTCTAAATGTTTACATTTTATTCTTTCTACAGAGAGCAGTTCCTTTGGAAACACCCTTGCATTTGTCTTTTTTGGGTGAAGATGAAGAGGAACGGAGGGAATACAGGACAGCCAAGCACGACGGAAGATATCTGGCACCCACCGGTCTCTGCCGAGCCATCAGAATTTACAGACCTAACGCTCCTACCTGCATCTCCCCAGAAACAGTGCCTGAGACGATTCTGCTTCAACGACAAAAATAAAGTGCCTTTAATGTAGTAAAACGTCCCAAGGCGCATCACAGGAGCGATTATCAATCAAAATTTTACACCGAGCCACATGAAGAGATATTAGGACAGAGGTAGATTTTAGTTTAGGGAGGGAATTCCAGAGCTTAGGGCCTAGGCAGCTGAAGGCATGGCCACCAATGGTAGAGCAAAGAAAATCGGGGATGAACAAAAGGCCAGAATTGGAGGAGCGCAGACATCTTGGAGGGTTGCAGGGCTGGAGGAGGTTACAGAAATAGGGAGGGGCGAGGCCATGGAGGGATTTGTAAATAAGGATGAGACCAGGAGCCTATGTAGGTCAGTGAGCACAGGGATGATGTGTGAACGGGGCTTGGTTCGAGTTAGGATATGGGCAACAGAGTTTTGGATGAGCTCAGGTTTATGGAGGGTGGAAGGTGGGAGGCCGGCCACGAGAGCATTGGAATAGTCGAGCCTAGAGGTAACAAAGGCATGGATGAGGGTTTTAGCAGCAGATGAGCTGAGGCGGGGGGCGGGGGGAGATGGGCAATGCTAGAAAGGTGAAAGTAGGCGGTCTTGGTGTTGGAGAGGATATGGGATTGGAAGCTCAGCTCAGGGTCAATAAGGATGCCAAGGTTGCGAACAGTCTGGTTCAGCCTCACACTGGAAACCATCAATGGGTTGTGCCTCACCCGCGACTTGACCTGCAGACCATCTTCAGTACCTGCACTGCATTGCCAGTGACAGTAAAGCTCACCACTATGCTAATTTTTTGTGTCACTGCATCATTTGAGGCTGCTTTGGGGGTTATCAGTAACATTACTCAGTGGGCTGTACACATCAGGCAGGTCACTGATCCATTGCTTGCTCAAGCAAGTCACTTCATCATATTTTCTATAGATGATGCCCAGCAACAACATGAGAGGTCAATTCAATTTTAAGGCTACAAAAGGTGTCAAAGGATTTTCCAAAGTACAAGAGGTCATAGATTGCACCCATGTGGTCATAGGTGTTCACTTCATCAATCCAGCTGCTTACTTCAATAAGAAAAGCTACAGCTCCCTCAATGTCTCGTTAGTCTATAATCTGTATCATGCAAGTCAGTGTTCATTATCCTGACAGCTATCATCTTGCAATTATATTAAGACAGTATTCCAGCACTCTCAAGCAAAAAGGCAAGTGACTAGGTGGATCCTGAGAGATAAAGGTCATGTGCTATATTGTTGGCTGGTGACACCTGTGCACTCCCCCAGGGTACCAGCTGAGAACTGCTTCACTGAGATCTATTCCACCATCAGCATCATCACTGAGCTCATGTTTAGTATGCTACATGTAGCACAATTTTTCTTTGCAAAGAGAACTAGGGATGGAAACCACAGAGGAGGAAGGTGCCCTAGGACACCAATGTTATGGAGATGACCAGCAGAAGCAGCAGTAAGAAGAGAAACTGAGGACAACACACTGCTAGCCATCAAAGATATTTGCAACCATCTTGATTTAGGAGATGCTCTTTTGATTGTTTCACCTGCTCACTGCAAGAATAGTCCCATCAATATTCTCTCCCCTTCCCATCCCAAATAATTCACCATGCCCAGAATCATCTGCGTGCATAACAATGACACATCCCCCATTTATGCCACTTCATCCCAGCCACTTCCAAACCTTAGCAAAAATATTATCACATGAAATTCAGTGATAACCAATATTTATTTACAATCCTGACCATCATTGCAGCTGATTACTGTGTCTTAACACCATGTTGCCCCTTGGGAATAGTGTGTGATGTTTGATGTCTTAAGCCTATTCTTGTGCATGAGGTGAGTGGCTGCTGACTCTTTATTTGAGCCTCTTGAAACTGTGGTGGTGGTCATTGCACAGCAGCAATGCACTGAGATGGATCAGTTGCAGCCTGGCCCTGCCTACTTTCTCCCACATGTGCAGGAATCTGAGGGGGTTGGCTGGAAACTATGTATGCGTTGCTATTGTGAGAGGCAGAACCATCATGTGAATGTTTTCCTGTCATGCCACTGGTATTAGATCCTGCCTCTGTGTTGCCATTGATCAGTGGAGCATTTTACATATTCTAAATCCTGCCCTTCTTCCTCTTGCTCTGTTAAATCTAAGGAAGAAGAAAGAGAAGATAGGCAAGAATGGGTTGCACATTAGCTAAGTTATTTTGAGACTGTAGCATAAGATGTAACTGAGGGCTCCTAGAGTGTGTAGAATGCACATGATGGGGGGAATTTTTCGGGGGTGTCAGCCGGTGCGATCAGTGGCAGGTCGAGTGGGAATTTTTTTTTTTTGATAATGGGCCGGGACCCCGCTGTCAACCCGCCACCACGCGTCTTTCCCAAATGTTGGGTCTGTCAACGCTGAGCAGACCCAACACATAGTGGCGGGGGAGACAATTCAGGTCATTATAACTTTGTTAACAGACCATTACGAACTATTTTGAGCTCACCTTCAGAGTTTACCAGGTCGCCCACAGGGTCTATGCTGCTCAGGGATCACGTCAAGTAAGCAGGGCGGGAGATGAACGGCCATGGAATCATCTCATTACGTGGCAGCTGAAAATATGCTATAAAAGCTCCCATCTCACAGCTGTTCACTTTCCAAGCTCAGAAGCTGTTGCTTACTGCATTTGGAAGACAGATTGAGCTTTATGCAGGTTGCAAGTGTTTGGAGTAAACTCTCTATTCAGTGTCACCTCATTGGAACAACATCTCTGACCATTGACAGATCGCTTCTGTCATCTCAAGTTCACCTGCCATCTAGTACATCAGTGTCGGTGCCCTTGAAACTATCTCACCTTGGTTCTCAGAATCCCACCACGATCAGCCCCAACACCAGCAACATCAGGCACACCAGCAGCACCAACAATAACACCAACCTTCTCCGCAATCAACTGATGCTGCACAGGACACAGAGCATCAGCACCCGACCACATTACTGCCTGGTATGTCAGGGATGGCCTCACCATGGCCAGATTTACTTCACTTGATGCTGTACACCCTGGATGCCACATTATGCATCAGGTTGTCACCACCCTGCGCCAAGTTGGCACCACTCCACACCAACACCATAAAGCATCCCTACAATTCCCAAGCCATTCCTTTCACATTCATCACCATTGCGGGGGATACCATTATGTCTCACCATTCACTAAGCCACTTCCAAAGGTGCACACAGATCTGTCCAAGAGCGCAAAGTGTTCAAAATAAAGATTTCAATGTTTGACACCACATCAACAGAAACTTTACATGAACATTGCATAAAGCATCCAAGTGCCTACTCTCATGCATTGTTAGTTGGTATGATTGGACTAGGATGAGGGTGAGTGTGAGGGGTGGCTAGTGAGATGGGGAAGTGATAATGTAGATAGAGAGGGATGGGTGGAGGTGTAAGGTAAGTTGGTGTGAGTAAGAATGTGCAGGAGTAAGGTAGGGAAGGCAGAGTGATGGGGATGCGATGAGTGGCATAGCAGGATGAGGTTGAGTGTGGCTTTGCAGTAACATTTCGTGATCTACTGAGATCATTGAAAGGTTTGTGCTGCTGCAGCTTGGTCCTGCTGATGACATCCCTGCTTGTGTCCTGTGCAATGTGCAACCAGGCTGTGCTGGTCTCCTGGGGAGGTCTCATCCCCCCATTGGAAGGGAAGAGAACCTCCCTGTGTGCTGTGACTCTCTCCATCAGCATATGGAGAGAGTCATGGGAGAGCCTGGGTGCAGCCGTGCACCTTTTTGCAATGCTTGTCAATGTTTGCAGCACCTCAATGCTGTAGAACACTGACAGCACAACTGTCAAACTAAATTTGCGCATGGTCCCTTTAAGGAAACCGGCTGATGACGCGTCATCAAGTGACGTCATCAGACTCACTTCCTTCAATTGGCTGGCAAATGCGCTGGGCGGGCTTAACAATCCCAATTAGGGGAAAATCATTTTGGACAGCGGGCTGGAGCCAGCAGCGAGGCCGGGACCCGCCACCGACGTCGCCCACCACGAACCTGCCAAGGTTGGTAAAATCCAGCCCGATGAGGTGTCCTATAGCATGAGTTGGAGGGACAGATGGATGTCAAAATGAACCCATAACTGGCAGCTGTCCTCCCATTGCTCCTTCTCCAACACATTGTGGTGTCAGCCTCCCCAGCAGTTCCAAGGCTTCCTTTTCATAGAAGATAAAAGGCTGCCATGCAAATGGTGGTGGCAAACAGTTGTGGTGTTTCTGCGACTTCAAGGTCCTTCGCTGCCACTTATAGTGTAGCAGCAATGTCCCTGCCTCAGCATCATTGGGATTGTTCTCTTTGCACTGGCAGTGGGAATCCTGCCAGGGGCCCACCTTGCACCACAAATGCCCCCGATCCAGGGAAATGAATCAGGGCAGACTCTGCCCCAAAGAGACAAATCTCGGCAATGATGTCACCCTGGCATAAATCCATCATTTGCAAGGCTGCACCTTACATCTTAAACGCTTCCTCACTTCTAGCAGAATTCAGGGTGGAACTTACAAGTTCCAAATTCCAATTGCCCTCCATCCCCAGATAGATCACCAGGCTTACGTCCTACCAAACAACAGAATTTTAGGGCCAGATGATGTTAGCCCAAGATAACTGTTGAAGTTTTTATTGATTTCACTTGTTGTCCTGACACTGCACTGCAGCGCACTACCTAGATGACTTAAACAATACTGGACTAAGTTGCAGTTCAGTGATATTGCACTGTTAGCTTTAACATCACAGTCTATATTATTAAAAAACATTTTTGAGTTGAGATGTAATCACATATTCATCGTGCTATATTACCACTTATTTTACAAGAAAGGATGGTACAACATTCCTTTAAATAATGCCTTGTACATATAATCATGGTGGAATAGAAAATTGATCAAAGTAATGTAATGACGAGTGATGAGAGTCATTCTAGAGAATGTTAGTTTGAATACCTCTGGATTCAGTCAGGCCCACAAATTGTCTGCCATATGTAGAATATAGTGTGAATGTGTGACTTGATTTATCTACCAGACATCAACCTTCTAATAGGAGCTGAGAGATGAAGTAGATGCTTTGGAGCAAGTAGCAGAAAATCAACAGAGAGTCAACAAATCAAGCAAAGCACGTTAAGATCCCAATGTATAAAACGCAAAAAAAAATCAACTTCATAACTACTTCGGTCTTCAAAGCTAGCTTTTCATAATCTGACATTACTGAACTATCACAACAAAATCACTGTGGGCGCAATCTTGCCAGCCTTGGGGAGGCGGGTATGGAGGATGGACTGCCGGGAAAATGGCAGAATTTGGTGGCGGGTGCCCAACCCGCACCCAACCTGCCTCCATGCCATCTTACCAGGAGGCGGGTAGCCGTCCCGCGCCGGGTCCCGTCTCCTTGGAGGTGGGAAGGGATTAAAGCCTATTAACTGCCTGTTAACAGGGAGTTAACAGGCAGAAAATAGGATTATCCCCTTTTTGCCCTCACAAGTGTGGGCTTCCCGAAGGCTCCAAAACCCGCCAGCTCAGCGAGGCGAGTACTGGGTCTGCGGGGGTCGGTGGGGTGCAAAAGAGTGCTGTGAAGGTAAGTGATTGGTGCAAGAGTGGAGAGGTGAGTATCTGAGGTAAGTACAAAGTGTTAGTAAAAGTGTACTTACCTTTGTTTCTTTCTGCAGGCTTCGTCAGTGTGTATGCGAAGAGTCTCGCACCTCCGCGTTGGAGATGACAGATGGCCGTTGCATTCTACAATGCAACAACCATCTTATTTCTGCAAAAGAAAGCTGTTTGATGTGGTCTTAACAAGGTCAACCAAGGAAAAATAGCGTGGGTTGGCCAGAAGTTGATGGAGGCGGGACTGAAACCTGACAAGTGGGAGTCCCGCCTCCAAAAGCTCCCCATTGGCAAAATCACACCCTGTGGCCCAGAAGTTTGGGTGCTCATATCCCAAGAATGAATATATATTAAAAAAAGCATCAACCAGCATTGCGACGACTGAAAGTTTTGTATAATTACAGGTGTACATACTTGAGGATTAAAAGTAATACCCTGGGATAACACCCACATATCACGCCTAAGTGCGACAAAATTGTGACACAAGTAAGTGTGACAAACAGGAAGTGCGATCTAGACGCAAGAGTTTTAATAAAATATCTATATTCCTGGATTCTCTTCCCTTCTCACTGGAAGCCACTGAGGTTACAATTTCACAGGTGCCAGCTGCTTTCTGGTATCTCAGTCAAGTCCATTCTTCATTTTTGAGCTTAGCTGTTTGATTGTAGGCACATCATAGCTAAGCCTGACCCTGTCCTCACCTCAAATCTACACAGAAGTCAGTGCAGTGCTCAGCAGTGTAAATCCTGGCTGATATTCCCTTTGTGCAACTTGTAATGATATCAGCAAATAGTGATGGTATTTGCCTGTTTGATTATGATGCCTTACCAGCATAGTTGCCTGATTGATTACTTATGTCTGACCAGCAGAGGGCATGTGACAGAGACAAGCAGTTTAGTTTCAGTTTCGCTTTAGATGGATCACTAGCATGGTGTCTCCTGTAATGCTGTAATAAAGAGTTGAACAGACTTTAGATTAAAAGACATTGGGCTAGATTTTCAGTTTAGGCAGTTTTGGGGCGCTAGCTTTAGCGCCCGCCCGAAGTTAGCGCCCGCCCCAAAGTAGCGCCCCGTTGCCGGGAATTCAGTGGCTTCGCCCTAAGAGGTTGGTGGAGCGCTAAAAGAGGCGTTCCACTACTCTCTTTAGGCGCTAAGCCGGCGGTCCAGAGGGATAGCGCCCAGGCGGGGCGCAGCACGGGTGCGGTCATTTTTGCACTGACAGCAGACCCCGTGGTGCCGACCAGCTCTTAAAGGGGGAAGGGACGAATTAGTCTGCTGCCACGCCCTGCACACTGCAGCCTTGCAAAGAGGCCTCAACACTACTGCTCAGCCCCAGGGAGTCATGGCAACGCCAGAGAAGGCCCGTCAGCGTGCCCTGCGCTTCTCAGAGGGTGATCTGGACATCATGCTCACAGCTCTGGAGGTGAGGCGCAAGATCTTGTTTCCAGACAGTGGGAGGAATCCAACCCACCACGACTACACCAAAGCCTGGAAGCAGATCGCCCAGAGGGTGACATTCACCGGCGAGGCCCCCAGGACCCACACACAATGCCGTAAGAAGTACAACGATCTGACCAGGATTGTGAGGGTGAGTAGCCTTTCCAGTCTCCTCCTCATTCTTGCATGTACACCTGACATGATGGGCAAAGGGACCTGAAAGTCCTTTTGGCCAGCCCTCAGCCAGCAGCATTGGGACAGTCATGAGCATCAAATGGCCATTCGGCACTCTACACTTTGGCCAAGCTATTCCACCATGGGAGGCAGTGCACACTACATCAGGGCTTCACTCTGTCCAAGCTATTCCACCATGGGAGGCAGTGCACACTACATCAGGGCTTCACTCTGTCCAAGCTATTCCACCATGGGAGGCAGTGCACACTACATCAGGGCTTCACTCTGTCCAAGCTATTCCACCATGGGAGGCAGTGCACACTACATCAGGGCTTCACTCTGTCCAAGCTATTCCACCATGGGAGGCAGTGCACACTACATCAGGGCTTCACTGCGCCCTTACAGCCCGTCCTTTCTCTTGCAGGCTAAAGTAGCGTTTAATCGCCAGGCCCGTGCCAGGGGTGGCCGCGCCAAGCTGCAGGAGCTCACTCGGCTGGAGGAGCGCGTGTGTGTGCTCATGGGAGCACGTGTGATTGTCCCCACAGCGTGCGGTGTATCCGACCCTCCACTGCCCGGCAATGGTAAGGACCTCGCCTTTTGGCCCTCTCGCGTCGCACTGGCCCATCCGAGCTACCTCCTTTGCCACTGTCCCACCAATGCGCTGAATCCCACCAGTCCTAACTCCCTCGCTGACGCCGTCTCCTCACTCTGAAGCTACTCTTGTGCATTCCTGCTTTCAGCTGGTGACGACCAGGACCCTGAGGCTGCCAGTGACAGCACCTCCAACCAGGAGGAGGAGGAGGAGCAAGCCGGACCTTCGGGGGAACAGTCACGTCCCGCAGGAGAGGAGGAAATGCTCGACACCTCCTCACTGGACGAGTGCCTGGAGGAACTGTCGCAGGGCAATGCAGCTTCTGGGACCAGTGGCGTCCAGCCACCCAGCAGCCGTGCGCGTGGCCCGCGGCCTTCCCCCCAAAGGGGGGAAGGATCAGAGGGGAGTGCTGCTGCTCGGCAAACTCGCCGTCACCAACGCGGCAAGGGTCCCCTAGTTCGGCCCCCTCCTCCCCAGCGGGAGAGTCGCGACTCCAGTCCGGACACCTTCACTTCGGAGGAGGTGCGGAAGCTCGATCAGATGGCCGACGACTCGGACCGGCGCCACACGGAGCTCATGAGCGTGGTGGGGCGCATGCCTGAGGCCATCGAGTCGCTGGCGACCAGTGTGCGCGAGTTCGGGGCAGCAACTGCCGCGACTGGCCGCATGCTAACTGATGCCGTCAAGACCCTGGCGGATGTGATGCGCGCGCACACCAGGACCAGAGGGCCACTCACTGCTGCCACACGCGCTGTCTCAGGCAGGCATCGCCAGGGCAGGCGCCGCGCTGGACCATCCCAGCAAGCCGGCCGTCGGCTGATTGCTGCGGATCCTGCAGTGCGGGCCCGGCCGAGTGCCACCGCGCCACAGCACCAGCCAGCGCATCCCAGACGCCAGCTGGCCCACATTGCACCATCCGTCGCCGCCATTCCCCCTCTGGGGCGTCAAGGGCAAGCGGCTGCAGCTGATGGTGGCCAGGCTCAGGCGCGCCACTCAGGAGACGGCCCCTCGAGGCCCAAACGCCGTGTAGGCCGCCCCCCAGTGGCATCTGGCGGAAGGGCATCTGAGCCTCAGGCGCCTTCCCCCAGCCTCGCAGCAGCCACTGGGCAGAGCTTGCGAAGGAGCAGCAGGCAGGGCAGGGGAGGCAAAATGCTGGCCAAGGTCTCGCCCTCGCGGGCCACTCAGT
Organism: Somniosus microcephalus; assembly: GCF_052327205.1. NCBI lineage: Eukaryota > Metazoa > Chordata > Chondrichthyes > Squaliformes > Somniosidae > Somniosus > Somniosus microcephalus. The sequence continues at coordinate 174,878,043 of NC_140996.1, read as the reverse complement.
AGAGGGTGTGGCCAGCTTTCCTTTAATATGGCGGTGGCCATCTTTATTTTGCCCATGGTTGTGCTTTTGGAGGGCTTTTTTTTTGCGTTAGGCCGACGTTGAGGCCCGGTTTCAATAAAGGTGGAGTGGCTCCTCCCCAGTTTGTGGGAGTGAGTCGTTTGTTGGGCTTTTTGTGGGGCCCGTTTATTGTTTTTGGGGATTCATGTGGGAAGGGCTTTTCATTTTTGTTTAATAAAAAATTATCTTTATTCATGCAGTCTCCATGGTTGTTCTTCTTAGTGTTTGTTGGCTTCGCCGGCTGAGGGCTTGCGGAGCGGCTGCATTCATCTTCCCTCATGGCCCCTGGCCATTCCCTGACAGGGGGCTTAGAAGTACCGTGTAATAAGGTGGCGTCGTGCGGCCCTTGGCCCTGGTCGCTCCCTCCTGGGAACGTACTCCTGCTCCTCCTCCTCCTCCTCCTCCTCCTCCTCATGCTCCTCCTGCTCCTCCTCCTGAGGTGCTGGTCCAACGTCAGGTGGCAGTGCCTGAGTCCTGCGGATAGCCAGGTTGTGTAGCATGCAGCAAACCACCACAAATTGGGAGACCCGGTCCGGCGAATACTGGAGAGCTCCTCCGGAGCGATCAAGGCAGCGGAACCGCTGCTTGAGGACCCCAATAGTTAGCTCGATGATGTTGCGGGTGGTTTGATGGCTCTCGTTGTAGGCCTCTTCAGCAGCGGTCCTGGGCGCGCGGAGCGGGGTCATGAGCCAGGTGCACAAAGGATAGCCTTTGTCCCCGAGTAGCCATCCTCTTGGGGGAGGCTGTGCCTGGAACATGTCATGCACAGTACTCTGCCGCAGGATAAAGGCATCGTGGCTGCTGCCTGGGAAGCTGGCATTGACTGCCATGATGCGCTGCTTGTGGTCACAGACCAGCTGCACATTCAGAGAATGGTAGCCCTTCCTGTTGCGATACTGCTCGCCATGCTCCAGAGGGGCCCGCAAAGCCACATGCGTACAGTCAATGGCGCCCTGCACCAAGGGGAATTCCCCGAGTCTGGAAAATCCCAATGCGCGCTGATGCTGGCTCTCCAGGGCCATGGGGAAGGAGATGAATTGGCTTCTCCTTCTGAACAGTGCTTCGGTCACCTGGCGGATGCAGCGATGCGCGCCGTACTGGGAGATGTTTGCTATGTCCCCAGCAGCGTATTGGAAGGAGCCGGTGGCATAGAAGTTCAATGCCACCGTCACCTTCACTTCCACCGACAGAGACGTCCTGCACCTGAGCTTTGGCCGCAGATCTCGGCGAAGCAGGTGGCAGATCTCTGCAATCACCCCCTTCCGGAATCGGAGCCTTTTAACACATCGCGCGGCACTCATGTTTAGGTAGGAGCGCTGCTGGCGGTATAGCCTGACTGGGTAAGGCCTACGTGGCCGACGCCTGTAGCCCCCTCTGCCTCTAGCCAGGGCTGCCCCTCTCACAATACGTCTGCGAGCCCTACGGACATGGAGCTGCAGCTCCGCGTTGGCACCCCATGCAACCCCCATCAAATCCTGGCAAACACTCTAATTTCCAAATGGCCACTTGCAGCGCTGTTGCCTGAGTCCAAAAATACCTGGCTCTTGCTGCTTGAAACCAGTTAGCTATCCTCCTTGTTGTGTCTCCAGAAATGCGTTGCACAAGACTGTTTTCTGAAATAATGGATGGCCTTTATACTGGAGAGGACGTTCCCTTTAATTAGCGCCCCCCGGGGCCCGCGCTGGTTGTGTTGCGTTCCTTTTTCCAAACGCTCCGGCCGCCCGCCGCACAATGGGGCGGTCCGACTGAAGTTTGCAATCGGGGCGGCCAAAGGGCGTTGCACGAGGATGTGACGTCATTTTCTGCGCGCGCATCCGGGCGGGCGCTAAACTTTGCGCCGGCGCTAACGGGCAACTTAATTTGGGGCGGGGCGCAAACTGCGCTGCGCCCGGGCGCTACACGCATAGCGCCCGGAAATCACTTCTCTTAAGGCGCTAACTGCTGGCGCAAGCAACTGAAAATCTAGCCCATTCTCTTTCATAAATGTCTCGTCATTGAACCCACATACAAATCGATACATGGTGTCAGAAGTGATTGAAAGAGATGAAGAGGAAAAATCTGAAGTGAAATCAGCTCTCCATATATTAGCAAGCCAAAAGAAAACATTGTTACTTACCATTAGAGAATAGCTAACGAGGTGAAAAATGGAAGGTTTACACCCACCCGCGAAGCTTCAGTTGACAGGTAATGTGGCTGAAAATTGGAGGATGCTCAAACAACGTATAGAGTTGTATTTAGCGGCAATCGGAGCTGACGAGAAAAGTGATAAAATGAAAGCGTCAGTGTTCTTACATGTCGTGGGTGATGAAGCGCTGGAGGTGTATAATAACTTCACATTCACTGCTGATGGAGACAAAATGAAGCTAGATAAAATAATGGAACAGTTTGAGGCCTACTGCATACCTAAATGTAACGCGACATTTGAGAGGCACAGATTTTTCACATGTGTACAGAAAACGGGTGAGACTATTGATCAGTATGTGACTGAACTGAGAAACCGAAGCAAAACATGTGAATTTGGGGGACTGACAGAGTCGCTGATAAAAGACAGACTGGTGTGTGGTATTCCAGATAATGGTCTAAGGGAAAGACTGCTAAGAGAGCAAGATCTAGACCTGGGAAAAGCCATAGCACTGTGTAGGGCTACAGAGGCTGTGAAGTCGCAGGCAAAGGAGCTGTTCAGTGACAGTAGCTGCAATGTGGATGCAGTGAGAAAGGACGGATACAAACCGTTTAACAAAAACAACGCCAATGTGAAAAAGGAGGCGTGGCCAGCGAACAAAAATGAAAGGGGCAATCGAAAGGCATGTAGTCGATGCGGTACACAGCATACACCAAAAAAGTGTCCAGCATATGGTAAAAAATGCAATAGTTGCAACAAAAACAACCATTATGCCCATTGCTGCAAGAACCAAGCACAACAAAGCAAGGTCCATGCAGTAGATGAAAGCGAGATAGAGGAGTTCAATGTGGATGTTGTGTCTGAAAACAAAGAAGAAAAAAGAGACTGGATGTTGACACTAAAAGTGAATGACATACATATTCCATTTAAATTGGATACTGGAGCACAAGTTAATGTGATATCAGAGACTGATTTTAAGAAAATTAGACCCAGACCAAAGATACATGGAATAAAAGTGAAAGTGACAGGATACTCAGGTACTGATATACCAGTGAAAGGAAGATGCATTGTCAAAGTAACACACAAGGACAGAGAGCACACGCTAGCATTAATTATGGTGCCAAAGGATGTGCAAGCCATACTAGGTTTAAAAGCCTGTGAGAGACTGAACCTGGTAAAGAGAGTCCTCGTTGTGGAAAGCGAAGGAGAGACAGTCTATGATGAACTCATGAAAGAGTACAATGACCTATTTCAGGGTCTAGGCTGCCTTCCAGGAGAACACACGATCAGAGTAGATAAAAGTATGCCAACGGTTATACATCCATGCAGAAAAGTTCCGTTTGCTCTTCAAAAGCAACTGAAGGCAGAGTTGGACAGGATGGAAAGCCTGAACGTGATTCAGAAGATAGATGAGCCAACTGAGTGGGTGAGTTCCCTCGTCATTGTGGACAAAAAGAATGGAAAGCTCAGAATTTGCCTGGATCCAAGAGATCTAAACAGAACAATAAAGAGAGAGCACTTCAAGCTTCCTACACGTGAGGAAATCATGTCACAGTTTGCAAATGCAAAGTATTTCAGCAAGTTAGATGCATCATCAGGATTTTGGCAGATGAAATTGGACGAGGCAAGTTCAAGACTGTGCACGTTCAACAGTCCATTTGGCAGATACAGATTCCTAAGGTTACCATTTGGCATTGCCTCAGCTCCTGAAGTGTATCACAAAACTATCCATATGATCTATGAGCACCTGGAGGGAGTTGATACATCAATGGATGACATCATAGTATGGGGAACCACGAGAACTGAGCATGACGAGAGACTGAAAAAAGTGCTGGAAGCAACAAGGAAAACAAACCTGAAGCTGAATAGAGAGAAATGCCAGCTCGGGGTGACAGAACTGACATTCATGGGAGATATCCTTAGCAGTGAGGGCATCAGACCAGATCCCAGAAAGGTGTCCGCCATTGAGAATATGCCAAAGCCACAATGCAAAAAGGACATGCAGAGGTTTAATGGAATGATCAACTGCATGGGTAAATTCATATCCAACCTCTCAGAAAAGATGGCCCCACTGAGAAGACTAACTGAAAAGAACATAGAATGGGAATGGAATCATCATGAGAAGTCATGGAGCGATCTAAAGAAACTGCTCACAGAGGAACCAGTTCTGAGGTTTTATGACCCAGCGAGACCCATCAAGATATCATCAGATGCATCACAGAGTGGGCTCGGTGCTGTTCTTCTGCAAAAATATGACTACTGGCAAACTATTGCATACGCATCGCGCTCAATGACAGACGCGGAGACGCGATATGCTCAAATATAAAAGGAGCTGCTCAGCATCACATACGCCTGTGAAAGATTTCACCAGTTTGTGGCAGGACAAGCAATCAGTGTAGAGACTGACCATAAGCCCTTGATTGCATTGTTCCAAAAGCCACTAAATAGCTGTCCGCTTAGAATACAAAGAATGATGATCAGGCTGCAACGCTATACACTGAATGTTGCGTACACACCGGGTAAGCTGATGTATACAGCAGACATGTTGTCCAGAGCTGTTGACCCAAGTGAGCCCGCAAACACCAAAATGGATGAAAAAGTGAACGCCTACGTGGACATGATCACAAGTGCACTGCCCATAGCAGATGCAAAAATGGAGCTCATAAAGAATGAGACAAACAAAGATGAAACAATGAGACGACTGAGGAAAAGCATCTTGGATGGATGGCCCAACATGAAGCAAGACTGCTCACCTGACATGGCAGAGTACTGGAACTGCAGGGAGGAACTATCAGTGGTTGAAAACATCATCTACAAAGGAAGTAAAATAGTTATCCCAAAGAGTCTGAGAAAAGAGATGCTAAAAAGGATCCATGGAGGTCATCTGGGAATCGAAAAGTGTAAGAAAAGAGCACGAGAGGTGATGTACTGGCCACGAATCAACCAAGATGTGACAAATGAGGTGTCAAACTGCACAATATGCCTGAAATATCGAGCAAGCAATCCGGTAGAACCACTAAAGCCACACCCAGCGCCAGACAGACCTTACCAGAAGGTAGGCGCTGACCTATTCGTATGTCAAGGGAAGGACTATCTTGTAGTCACAGACTATTACTCCCTGTATCCAGAGGTTTGTAGACTGTACACCACCACTGCAGATGCTGTGATAAGATGTATGAAAGCCATATTCTCCAGGCATGGCGTGGCAAGCGAGGTCTTCACAGACAACGGACCTCAGTTTTACAATGCAAGTTTCCGACACTTTGCCAAAGAGTGGGACTTTGTCCACACAACGTCAAGTCCTCACTTTCCACAGTTCAATGGTCTAGTGGAAAAATCGGTCCAGACAGTGAAAAGACTGATGTACAAGGCAAAAGACAGTGGAACTGACTTCTACCAGAGCATGCTTGTATACCGCACAACGCCGTTCGAGTGTGGTAAGTCACCAGCCCAACTCCTTATGGGACGTCTGCTAAGGTCAAACCTACCCATCCCGGAGAACCTCCTGAAAACAAAAGAGGGGGAGAAAGTGAGGAAGTTCAAAGAACAACAGAAAGAAAAGCAAAAGTACTACTATGACAGAGGAACACAAAACCTACCTGAACTCCACACTGGTGACCAAGTAAGGTTCAAAGACAAAACAAACATATGGACTCAGAAGGGAACTGTCCTGAGTGAAGTACAACCAAGATCATACACCATTCAGACAGATGAGGGTGCTGTTCTGAGAAGAAATCGTCGAGATCTTCTCATGGGACCAGCCACAGCAAGTCAAAAGACTGATACTGTTGAACAACCTGATCACACAGCTGAGAAATCATCATCTGAGGCAACAACTCAGATTCAAGGACAATCAATCAGAAAATCCTCAAGACACGTGAAGCCTCCTGAGAGACTCATTGAGCAAATTTAAGGACTATTGTTATAGAAGGAAGTAATGTTATCTTATTCTTTCTTCAAGTTCTAGTGTATTTACATATTTCATGTGAACACACAAAGCAAGGTTAAAAAACCTTGATAATGATAATGTTAATGTAAGTTCATTAAGTGTTACAGTTAAAATGCAGATTAATACAAAGAAAACATGTTGTTAGTTAAAAGTAAAATACTTTTGTTTTAAGAAAGGGAGATGTAATGATATCAGCAAATAGTGATGGTATTTGCCTGTTTGATTATGATGCCTTACCAGCATAGTTGCCTGATTGATTACTTATGCCTGACCAGCAAAGGGCATGTGACAGAGACAAGCAGTTTAGTTTTAGTTTTGCTTTAGAGGGATCTCGAGCATGGTGTCTCCTGTAATGCTGTTTAACTGAGTTGAAAATACTTTAGATTAAAAGACATTCTCTTTCATAAATGTCTCGTCATTGAACCCACATACAAATCGATACACAGCTCAGGGTGCTGAAATTGACAGTGGCACTCCTATTATTGCACTTGCTGAGGCTCAGTTGATTCAGCACAGAACCGGGATCTTCCTTCTCTGTATGGCTTAGGCAGTGTACATTTACAAGCTGTGCCTCCTTTTTAATAGAGCTAATTTATTCCAGTCAACATTTTGAAGATGTCTTTTCAGGTTAAGGTTTTTCCATTTTGTTATGTATCCGATTTCAGTTTGAACTTTATTAGTGTTGAATGTTATTTTTACAAGCTGCATTAAAGCAATGTGATGAGGAGCAGAGTTGGCACTGAACAGAACGTGATAACATTACCAAGTGACATTATCATGAAGTACACCAAAACTGATATTGCAGCTTAAAATGGTTTTAGATTGCAGAGGCTGATTATCCCTGGAAGCCTAGTATTAGCTGTGTTTGTCTGATTCAGATCTGTGTTTGTGGCATTTCATTTTCCTCGTAAGGTACTTCCAAAACTTAATAAACGGGAAAGTAGGTTACTCCACGGCATGTTCTGTTCAGCCTTTGGGACGCGGGTACCACATCAGGTTATCTATAGTTTGTACAATTGCAATGCTAAATGTTACAGAATCTAGCGATAACTCAAGTCATACATTGAGTGGAAGTTCATCCACAATACAAACTAAAAAAAAGGCAAATACCATCCTTGTAATATGGTTCAAAGATTTTATTGTAATCCTCAATTGGTTTGCTATTTAATTATAATAAAAGATGTAATAGAAATCAACTGCTGTAAGAATGTTGTATAATTCATACCCTGTCGAAGGGCTTGTCATATAAATCACTCTAGTGTAATATTACATGGGTCAATAAGTAACCCTCTACATAGAGAACTTAAAAACTAGCATCACTGAGATGTGCTGCTTTGTTGTAAAAGGGACATCTGTAGGCATAATCTTTGCTCAATTCCATGGTGAATATTGGCAGACTTCACAGACATACATGGTGGCAGGATTCCTGCAAGAATAACATACCATCCATAAGATAAAATCCTTATAGTATCCATAGATGATGGCATTGTTCTTCCCAATCTTTAACTGGAAGAAATTGCAGCTCATCCATGGCTGGATGGAAGCCCAGTGTTGTCCAGTACATCAGCCACTAGCCATGTGTAGCTAATTGGGAATCCAGATGTGGCTAATTGCATTTCAGATTAATAAATAAAAAGTGAGTAATAGACACCATCGTTGAGCATGTGATCTCAATACCCACATTTGCACACATATGCATGTGTACTTTAAACTTTTTTGTGCATTTGTTGGTAAACCGTTAAGATGGTCCTACTCAGGTCCCCTCCTCACCTCTTTTTCCGGTATATTGATGACTGTATCGGTGCCATTTCCTGCTCTCGCCCCGATCTGGAAAATTTCCACCACTTCCTCAATTTCACATGGTCAATCTCTGACTCTTCCCTTCCCGTCCTTGACTTCTCTGTCTCCATTTCTGGGGATAGGCTGTCGACCAATATTCACTATAAGCCCAGTGACTCCCACAGCTATCTTGATTACACTTCCTCCCACCCCGCTTCCTGTAAGGACTCTACTCCATTCTCCCAGTTTCTCCATCACCATCGCATGTTCTGACGATGTCACCTTCCATACCAGTGCTTCTGATATGTCTTCCTTTACCTCATCCAAGGATTCCCCTCCACCATGGTTGACAGGGCCCTCGACTGTGTCTGTCCCATTTCCCACATTTCTGTTCTCACCCCTTCTCCTCCCTCCCAGAACCACGATAGGGTACCCCTTGTCCTCACCTTCCACTCCATCAGCCTTCACATTCAACAGGATCATCCTCTGCCACCTCCAGCATGATGCCACCAGCAAACACAGCTTCTCTTCCCCTCCCCTTTCAGTGATCTGAAGGGACCGTTATCTCTGCGGCACCCTGTCCACTCTTCAATCACCCCCAATACCCCTCCCCATCCCAAGGTACCTTCCTGTGAAAGTGTAGGAGATGCAACACCTGCCCTTTTACCTCCTCCCTTCCCACTGTCCAGGGCCCCAAACACTCTGTCCAGGTGAAACAGTGATTTACTTGTACATCTTTCAATTTAGTATACTGTATTCACTGCTCACAATGCAGTCTCCTCTACATTGGGGAGACCACACGCATAGTGGGTGACCGCTTTGCAAGCATGACCCTGAGCTCTGACCTCGCGGTTTACAGCCTCCTACACTGTTCTAATGAAGCTTAATGTAAGCTCGAGGAACAGCACCTCATCTTTCGATTAGGAACATTACTACCTTCCAGACTCAAAACTGAGCTCAACAATTTCAGAGCATAACCATTTTTTTGGAGAGCAGCTGTTGGTAATGGTTCTGCTTTTATCATTTTCAGCTCCTCTAGGCCCATCTTTTGTTTCTTTTATTGTCCCATTACCACCCCCTTTTGCCTCGCACCATCATCCCTTTTGTCATTTCATCTCTCCTGCCTTCCACCCTATCACAGACCTTCCCTTTTGTTCTTTCCTTCCCCCCACCTTTCCCTGCCTCTGTACTTGCTTAAAGCCTGTTAAATCTCTAACTTTTCCTGGTTCTGGTGAAAGATCATCGACCTGAAATATTAACTCTGTGTGTCTCTCCACAGATGCTGCCTGACCTGCTGAGTATTTCCAGCAGTTTCTTTTTTTAATTTCAGATTTTCAGCATCCGCAGTATTTTGTTTTTGTAAGATAAAAAGCAGTGTGTGCGAGTGTTATTTGATTGTTATGTTGGCTTTACCTCTTGGTTACCTGCTACAAATGACTGCCAGATTTCAGCACCAGGGAAACACCAACAACATTTGATGTAGTTTACATGGATTTTAGAAAGGCTTTTGACAAGGTCCCACATGGCAGACTGGTAAGAAAAGTAAAGGCCCATGGGGTCCAATGGAAAGTAGTAAGTTGGATCCAAAATTGGTCAGTGGCAAGAAGCAAAGGGTAAAGGTCGACGGGTGTTTTTGTGACTGGAAGGCTGTTTCCAGTGGGGTTCCGCAGGGCTCAGTACCTGGTCCCTTGCTTTTTCTGGTATATATGAATGATTTAGACTTCAATGTAGGGGGCTTGATTAAGAAGTTTACAGATGATACAAAAATTGGCTGTGTGATTGATCGTGAGGAAGAAAGTTGTAGACTGCAGGAAGATATTAATGGACTGGTCAGGTGGGCAGAAAAGTGGCACATGGAAAGTATGAGGTAATACATTTGGGGATGGCTAACAAGGCAAGGGACTACACAATAAATGGTTGGATACTGAGAAGTGTAGAGGAACAGAGGGACCTTGGAGTGCATGTCCACAGATCCCTGAAGGTAGCAGGACAGGTAAATAAGGTGGTTAAGAAGGCATATGGGATATTTTCCTTTATTAGCCAAGGCATAGAATATAAGAGCAGGGAGGTTATGCTTGAACTGTATAAAACACTAGTTAGGCCACAGCTAGAGTACTGTGTACAGTTCTGGTCACCACATTACAGGAAAAATATGATTGCACTAGAGAGGGTACAGAGGAGATTTATGAGGATGCTGCCAGGACTGGAGAATTTTAGCTATGAGGAAAGATTGCATAGGCTGGGGTTGTTTTCTTTGGAGCAGAGGAGGCTGAGGGGAGACCTAATTGAGGTGTATAAAATTATGAGGGGCCTAGATAGAGTGGACAGGAAGGACCTATTTCTTTTAGCAGAGAGGTCAATAACCAGGGGACATAGATTTAAAGTAATTGGTAGATCGATTAAAGTGGAGCCGAGGAGAACTTCTTTCACCCAGAGCATAGTGGGGGTCTGGAACTCACTACCTGAAAGGGTGGTAGAGGCAAAAACCCTCATCACATTTTTAAAATACTTGTATATGCACTTGAAGTGCCGTAACCAACAAGGCTACGGACCAAGAGCTGGAAAGTGGGATTCGGCTGGATAGCTCTTTTTTGACTGGCACAGATACGATGAGCCGAATGGCCTCCTTCTGTGCTGTAAATTTCTATGATTCTATGATTGTATGGAGAAGGAAGCTTTCATTGGAATAACCGCCCGAGGCCAGCAGGAGAAAGTAAGTCCAACCAAGAACGAGCATCTCCAACTGGGCAAGTCAGGGCAAAGGACAAAGGGCAAGCAACATCCACTTTATTCATTTTTCTGCCATAGGAGAATTTAATTATTAATTGTTTGATTTTTTTGTCCCCCATTATAATGTTTGCCTTCTCCCTTTTAGATTCTATTGGCATTCTCCACAACCAAGAAGGTTTACCTACTTCCAGCTTTTCACTATTGCTATGCTGCGACAGGGATCCTCTGAACCTCAGCTTGCCACTATCCCTCAACAGCGTGTTCAAAATCGGAATTTGCAAATCTGCTCAGCTCAAGGCATGGTGCACTAAACCAGTACAATGTGCCAGTTAGATGCCTTGCCATAGAAATCTTTATAAAGGTTAGTTTGTGAAGAAGTTGGGGGAAATTTTACGAGGTTCGCCAATGGTAGCGCAGATTCATAAAGTTGACCTCATAGTCTACAAAATTTGGAGAACTCGTTTAGATATTAAGGCCTAGAAATTCAGTTGGCTGCGCCAGGCGTTAGCGCCTTAGGAGGAGCAGATCTCGAGCGCTAGGCGCTTAGCGCCCGGGCGCTGCGCGATCTGCGCCTCGCCCCAACTTCAGTAGACATTTAGCGCCGGCGCAAAGTCTTTGCGCGCGCTCAGCTGCGCGCGCAGATCATGACGTCATTTCATCGTGCAACGCCCTTTGTGTGCCCGGAACCGGAACTTCACTCGCGCCGCCCCATTGTGCACCGGGCGGCCCTAACGACTGTGAAGTGGAACGGTACACAGCCGAGGCGGGCCGCGGGGAGCGCAAATTAAAGGACACTTACCCTGCACTATAAATGGCAGCCATTTTGCAGCATTCACTCTTGTGCAACGGATTTTTGGAGAGAGACCAACACTAGGACAGGTCTTTTTGGCTTCAGGCCAGAGCTGTGCAATTCTCTTTGCTTTCATTGAGATCTCAGTGTTTGCCAGCATATTATGGGGGCTGCATTGGGTGCCAACGCTGAGTTTCAGCCTTATGTCGGAAGGGCTTACAGACGCCGTGAGAGAGTGGCAGCCCTGGCTAGACGCTGAGGGGGCAAAAGGCGTCGCCAAGTGAGGCCTTACCCACCCAGGGTATACCGCCAGCAGTTCTCCTATCTCAACATGTCTGCCGCGCAGTGTGTTAGGAGGCTGCGATTCAGAAGGGAGGTGGTTGCAGACATCTGCCAGCTGCTTCACAGAGATCTGCATCCACAGCTGATGCGCAGGACGTCTCTGTCGGTGGCAGTGAAGGTGACGGTGGCTCTCAACTTCTATGCCACCGGCTCCTTCCAATCCGCTACTGGGGACATCGCTAACATCTCCCAGTTCGCCGTGCATTGCTGCATCCGCCAGGTGACCAATGCCCTTTTCAGAAGGAGACGTCAATTCATCTCCTTTCCCATGACCCTGGACCACAAGCAGCAGCGTGCAGTGGGATTTGCAAGAATAGCGGGCTTCCCCATGGTGCAGGGCGCCATTGACTGCACGCATGTGGCTTTGCAGGCACCTCTGGAGCATGCCGAGGATTACCGCAACCGGAAGGGCTACCATTCCCTCAACGTACAGCTGGTGTGTGACCACAGGCAGCGCATCCTAGCTGTCAATGCCCGCTTTCCAGGCAGCAGCCACGATGCCTTTATCCTGCGACAGACAACTGTGGCTGACATGTTCCAGGCACAGCCTCACCCAAGAGGATGGCTTATCGGGGACAAAGGCTATCCTTTGTGTACCTGGCTCATGACCCCGCTCCGCGCGCCCACGACCCCTGCTGAAGAGGCATACAACGAGAGCCATCAAGCGACCAGGAACCTCATCGAACAAACAATTGGCGTCCTGAAGCAACAGTTCCGCTGTCTGGATTGCTCCGGGGGAGCCCTCCAGTATTCGCAGGAGCGAGACTCCCAATTCATCGTCGTTTGCTGCATGCTGCACAACCTGGCTATCCGCAGGACTCAGGCACTGCCACCTCACGTTGGACCACCACCTCAGGAGGAGGAGCAGGAGGAGTATGAGGAGGAGGAGGACGAGGAGTACCAGCCCAGGAGGGAGGCAGAAGGTCCAAGGACCGCCCGTCGGCGGCTTATTGAACGTCACTTCTAGGCCCCCTGTCAGGGAATGGCTTGTGCCAATGAAAGAACATGATTGCAGCCGCTGCGCAAGCCCTCAGCCGGTTAAGGCAACAAACACTTCAAAGATCAAACATGGACAATGTGAATAAATAAAATGGTTTATTGTACAAACTCAGGGCCCTTCCCACATGAAAACCAAGAACACACGAAACCCCCAAAAAACACTCACACACATGACTCACTCCCACAACCTGGGGAGGATTAACCAAAGATGTAAATAAAAATGGCCTTCATCCTCGGCCTTCAAAAAACAACCATTCCACAAAACACAACATTTGGACACACCCTCTACTTTGTGTCCCGCGAGGGCGATGCCCTCTGCAAACTTTGCCGGCCCCTGGACGCCCTGCTGCTCCTCCTCAAAGTGAGGCCAGTGGCTGCTGCAAGGCTGGGGGAAGGCTCCTGAGGGGCACATGTCGTGATGGCAGATGCCCTTGGGGGTCGGCCTAGATGAGGTCTGGCCCTCGAGGGGCCGGCTGGTGAATGCTGCAGCTGTGGCTGGCCAGCATCAGTCACTGCAGCAGCTCGTGGCAGCTCCACTGGGGGAGTGGCAGTGGCGGCTGGAGCAATGGGGGCAAGCTGGCGGATGGCAGGCGCTCGCTGGTCGCCTGAGACACTGGCACTCGGCCGGGCCAGCACTGCAGCATGCGCAGCAATCTGCCGAGGGACAGACTGCTGTGCTGCTGCAGCGCGCCGGGTGCCCTGGCAATGCTGGGCTGACACAGCGAGTGTGGCAGCAGTGAGTGCCCGTGTTGCCCTGTTCTGTGACCGCATCAGAGTAGCCAGTGACTGCACGGCACCACTGATCACCTGGCCAGTCGCTGCCACAGAGGCCCCGAATTCGGTGACACTCCGAGACAGGGACTGCATGGCCTCAGGCATCCGTCCCACTACCCCCATGAGCTCCGTGTGCTGGCGCTCCGAGTCCGCGGACATGTACTTGAGGCGGCACATCTCCTCGGCGTTGACCGTCCCCGGACTGGAGGCTGGACTCTCCCTCTGGGGAGAAGGCCGCCGAACTGGCCGACCCTTCCTGCGTTGCTGGACGCCGCTGGGCCCAGCAATTGGACTCCCCTCCAACCCTTCCCCCACGCTCCCCTCCAGGGAAGACGTCTCCCCTACAGTGGCATGGCTTGCCGCGGCTGAGGGTTCCCCTGATGGGCCGCCTTCCTCTTGCTCCTCCTCCTCCTCCTCTTCTGAGGGGCTGTCACTGGCAACTTCAGGGACCTCCTCCTCACCATCTGAAAGCAGGAAGGCACAAGAGTAGCTTTAGAGTGAGGAGAGGGCGTCAGCGAGGGATGCATGAGTGGTGGCATTCAGCGCATTGGTCGGACAGTGGCAAAGGATGTAGATCTGATGCGCAAGTGGGACGAGAGAGGTCCAAAAAATGATGTCCTTACCATTGGTGCCCAGAACAGGGTCAGCATCTCCAGATGCAACGGGGCCAATCACCCGGGCACCCATGATGTGCTCCACGCGCTGTTGCAGCTCGGTGAGCGGCTGGATCTGGGGTCCGCCTCCCCCGGTCACAGTCCGGCTCCTCTTATTATTGGCCAGCTTGGCCTGCAAGAGAAAGGACGGCCTCTAAGTACAGTGTGTAGCCCTGATCTTGTGTGCACTGCCTCCCATGGTCGAATAGCCTGGCTAGTGTGTAGCCCTGATCTTGTGTGCACTGCCTCCCATGGTCAAATAGCCTGGCCAGTGTGTAGCCCTGATCTTGTGTGCACTGCCTCCCATGGTCGAATAGCCTGGCCAGTGTGTTAAGTGTACAATGTGCAATTGATGTTCATGACTGACCCATAGCTGCTGCATGAGGGCTGGCCATTAGGGCTTTCAGGTCCCTTTGCCCATAATGTGAGGTGCACATGCAAGGATGAGGAGGACACTGGAAAGGGTACTCACCCTGACAATCCTGGCGAGGTCATTTAGTTTCTTGCGGCATTGTACCGCGCTCCTGGGGACCTCACTGTTCGATGTCACCCTGGTGGCGACATGCCTCCAGGCTCTCCGGTAGACGCGGGTCGGCGGCTTCCTCCCATTGTCTGGGAACAAAATATGGCGTCTCTTCTCCGCAGCGCTAACCAGCACCCTCAAATCAAGCTCTGAGAAGCGCTGCGCTCGTTCACGGGCCTTCTCCATACTTTGAGGCGCTATATGGGTCCAGCAGCAGTGTTCAGGCCTAGCTAGAGGGCTCCAGTGTGCAGGGCGTGGCAGCAGACCAAGTCGACCCTTCCCCCTTAAGAGCTGGCTGGCGCCAGGGTGTTTGCTGTCAATCAAGAAATGGCCGCACCTGCGCTGCGCCCGGCCTCGGCGGTATCGCTTAGCACCTCCGGCTTAGCGCCTAAAGAGAGCCGTGCATCGCCAGTTTTAGCGCTCGAGCAAACTCTTAAGGCGAAGCTAATGAATATCGGCGAAGTGGCCTCGAATTTGCACCGGGCGCAAACTTTAGCGGCCGCCCGACTTTACCGCCCCAAAAGTGGCTATAATGAATTTCTAGGCCTAAGGGTTGAATTTTTACCGTGCAGTCAGGATGGGTGCAGGGGGGCCGTGGGATGCGTTGGGAACCCGGAAGTGGTAGAGTTGTGTTTTGCCTTTTTAACAAAGCCACTGCAATTGAATCAGCCTTCCGCGTTTCCCGACCAATTAACTGGAGCGGGTCCGATGATGTCACGGATGACTCGACTTCAGCTGAGATATTTAAAGGAGCAATGGGTTGATGTCACTTAAAGGCTGCTGGAGGTGGAAGCCTAATTGTTACAGAGGAGATTTGTTGCCGGTAGAAGACTTTGATAATAGTACAGTCTGAATAATGTAGCGTCAAAGGCAGAAAGCGGCCCCCAGGTTGAGTCATGCCTCCTTGGTGATATTACTCCAAGGAGTGAGGGCCCGCAGGGACATTCTGTACCCTGTGGATGGGAGGGAGAGGTCAGTGGCACTGACCAAGACTGCATGGCTGGAGATAGCAGAGGAAGTGAGTAGCAGGAGTGTTGTGTCAAGGACATGGATCCAGTGCAGGAAGTGTTTTAACAACCTCATGAGGTCAGGGAAGGGGAGGACAATGCCACATTGCCCTACATCCTGATGTGCATGTCACCTCAACCCCCTCACTCTGCCTTCCCAATCCTACTCCTGCACATCACTCCTCACACCAACCTAGCTTGCAGGTGCACCCATCCCTCACTGTCTATGCACTTACTCATATCCCCGTCCAACCATTCACCATTGACACGCGCCCTCGTCTTAATGCAATGTTACGCCTCTCCTTCATAATCATGTTCTACAGATGTTGCCCATCCATCCCTTACACTCATTCCATCACTCTCACTCAAAGGTCTCTTGTTTCCCTCCTTGCAGGAGAAGAGAGCACAGAACACCTGGGAGAGGCAGCGAACCGGTGGTGGCCCTCAAGTACCCACGCCACTGACTACAGCAGAAGAGGGGGCCCTGGAACTCAGCTGCGTTGCAGAGCTGCTGGCGATGGGAGATGGAGAGAGGAGTGTTTTGATTTCTTTTTGGGTTCAATAAAGACTCATTTCTGAAAGAGAATGTTGTTTAATCTAAAGTCTTGTTCAAGACTTTCTACAGCTTTTTACAGAACACACTATGCTGTGATGCATCTAGAATGAAACTGAAAGTAAAACTCCTCTGGACTGCTTGTCTCTCACATGACCTCTGCTGGTCAGGCACAAGTAACCAAAAACACAGACAAATATGCTGTAAGGCATAAGTAATCAAACACAGACAAATATCATCACTATTTGCTGATATCATTACATCTCCCTTTCTTAAAACAAAAGTATTTTACTTTTAACTAACAACATTTAATGAACTTACATTATCATTATCATGATCAAGGTTTTTTACCCTTGCTTTGTGTGTTCACATGAAATATGTCAATACACTAGAACTTGAAGAAAGAATAAGATAACATTACTTCCTTCTTTAACAATAGTCCTTACATTTGCTCAATGAGTCTCTCAGGAGGCTTCACGTGTCTTGAGGATTTTCTGATTGATTGTCCTTGAATCTGAGTTGTTGCCTCAGATGATTGGTTCTCAGCTGTGTGATCAGGTTGTTCACCAGTATCAGTCTCTTGACCTGCTGTGGCTGGTCCCATGAGAAGATCTCGACGATTTCTTCTCAGAACAGCACCCTCATCTGTCTGAATGGTGTATGATCTTGGTTGAACTTCACTCAGGACAGTTCCCTTCTGAGTCCATGGGCTAGATTTTCAGTTGCTTGCGCCAGCAGTTAGCGCCTTAAGAGAAGTGATTTTCGGGCGCTATGCGTGTAGCGCCTGGGCGCAGCGCAGTTTGCGCCCCGCCCCAAATTAAGTTGCCCGTTAGCGCCGGCGCAAAGTTTAGCGGCCGCCCGGATGCGCGCGCAGAAAATGACGTCACATCCTCGTGCAACGCCCTTTGGCCGCCCCGAATCCAAACTTCAGTCGGACCGCCCCATTGTGCGCCTGGCGTCCAGACCGTTTGTAAAATGGAACGCAACACACCCTGGGGAGCGCAAATTAAAGGGCACTCGTACAAAAGGCACTCTGCATGTGTTGTGTGGAAGTAAGCTGTGTGTTGTTCTGAACGGTCTATTTATGTTTCCGCTCCTCCTCCTCCTCCTCCTCCTCCTCCTCCTCCTCCTCCTCCTCCCCTTTAAGAGCTCACTGGCGCCTAAAGATACTAGTGGAACGCCTCTTTTAGCGCACCACCAACCTCTTAGGGCGAAGCCACTGAATTTCCGGCAACGGGGCGCTACTTTGGGGCGGGCGATAACTTCGGGCGGGCGCTAAGCTTAGCGCCCCAAAACTGTCTATACTGAAAATCTAGCCCCATGTGTTTGTTTTGTCTTTCAACCTTACTTGGTCACCAGTGTGGAGTTCAGGTAGGTTTTGTGTTCCTCTGTCATAGTAGTACTTTTGCTTTTCTTTCTGTTGTTCTTTGAACTTCCTCACTTTCTCCCCCTCTTTTGTTTTCAGGAGGTTCTCCGGGATGGGTAGGTTTGACCTTAGCCGACGTCCCATCAGGAGTTGGGCTGGTGACATACCACACTTGAGCGGCGTTGTGCGGTATACAAGCATGCTTTGGTAGAAGTCAGTTCCACTGTCTTTTGCCTTGTACATCAGTCTTTTCACTGTCTGGACCGATTTTTCCACTAGTCCATTGGACTGTGGATAGTGAGGACTTGACATTGTGTGGACAAAGTCCCACTCTTTGGCAAAGTGTCGGAAATTTGCATTGTTAAACTGGGGTCCGTTGTCTGTGAAGACCTCGCTTGCCACGCCATGTCTGGAGAACATGGCTTTCATACTTCTTATCACAGCTTCTGCAGTGGTGGTGTACAGTCTACAAACCTCTGGATACAGGGAGTAATAGTCTGTGACGACAAGATAGTCCTTCCCTTGACATACGAATAGGTCAGCGCCTACCTTCTGGTAAGGTCTGTCTGGTGCTGGGTGTGGCTTTAGTGGTTCTACCGGATTGCTTGCTCGATATTTCAGGCATATTGTGCAGTTTGACACCTCATTTGTCACATCTTGGTTGATTCGTGGCCAGTACATCACCTCTCGTGCTCTTTTCTTACACTTTTCGATTCCCAGATGTCCTCCATGGATCTTTTTTAGCATCTCTCTTCTCAGACTCTTTGGGATAACTATTTTACTTCCTTTGTAGATGATGTCTTCGACCACTGATAGTTCCGCCCTGCAGTTCCAGTACTCTGCTATATCAGGTGAGCAGTCTTGCTTCATGTTGGGCCATCCATCCAAGATGCTTTTTCTCAGTCGTCTCATTGTTTCATCTTTGTTTGTCTCAGTCTTTATGAGCTCCATTTTTGCATCTGCTATGGGCAGTGCACTTGTGATCATGTCCACGTAGGCGTTCACTTTTTCATCCATTGTGGTGTTTGCGGGCTCACTTGGGTCAACAGCTCTGGACAACGTGTCTGCTGTATACATCAGCTTACCCGGTGTGTACGCAACATTCAGTTCATCATAGACTGTCTCACCTTCGCTTTCCACAACGAGGACTCTCTTTACCAGGTTCAGTCTCTCACAGGCTTTTAAACCTAGTATGGCTTGCACATCCTTTGGCACCACGATTAATGCTAGCGTGTGCTCTCTGTCCTTGTGTGTTACTTTGACAATGCATTTTCCTTTCACTGGTATATCAGTACCTGAGTATCCGGTCACTTTCACTTGTATTCCATGTAACTTTGGTCTGGGTCTAATTCTCTTAAAATCGGTCTCTGATATCACATTAACTTGTGCTCCAGTATCCAATTTAAATGGAATGTGTGTGTCATTCACTTTTAGTGTCAACATCCAGTCTCTTTCTTCTTTTTTATTTTCAGACACAACATCTACATTGAATTCCTCTATCTCGCTTTCATCTACTGTATGGACCTTGCGTTGTTGCGCTTGGTTCTTACAGCAACGGGCATAATGGTTGTTTTTGTTGCATCTATTGGATGTTTTACCATATGCTGGACACTTTCTTGGTGGATGCTGTGTACCGCATCGACTACATGACTTCCGATTGTCCCTTACATTTTCGTTTGCTAGCCACGTCTCTTTTTTCACATTGGCGCTCTCTTTGTTAAACGGTTTGTATCCGTTCTTTCTCACTGCATCCACGTTGCAGCTACTGTCACTGAACAGCTCCTTTGCCTGCAACTTCACAGTCTCTGTAACCCTACACAGTGCTATGGCTTTTCCCAGGTCTAGATCTTGCTCTCTTAGCAGTCTTTCCCTTAGACCATTATCTCGAATACCACACACCAGTCTGTCTTTTATCAGCGAGTCTGTGAGTCCCCCAAATTCACACGATTTGCTCCGGTTTCTCAGTTCAGTCACATACTGATCAATATTCTCGCCGATTTTCTGTACACATGTGAAAAATTTGTGCCTCTCAAAGGTCACGTTGCATTTAGGTATGCAGTAGGCCTCAAACTGTTCCATTATTTTATCTAGCTTCATTTTGTCTCCATCAACAGCAAATATGAAATTATTATATACCTCCAGCGCTGCATCACCCACGACATGTAAGAACAGTGACGATTTCTGTTTATTACTTTTCTCGTCAGCTCCGATTGCTGATAAATACAACCCTACACGTTGTTTGAATCTCCTCCAATTTTCAGCCACGTTACCTGTTAATTGAAGCGTCGCCGGTGGGTGTAAACCTTCCATTTTTCACTTCGTTAGCTATTCTCTAATGGTAAGCAACGATGTTCTCTTCTGGCTTGCTAATATGTGGAGAGCTGATTTCGCTTACTTGCCACAACTGCTTTCACTGTCCCATCAAGTTGCTAACTTCAGATTTTTTCTCTTTCAGCCACTTCTGACATCATGTTTTGATTTCTTTTTGGGTTCAATAAAGACTCATTACTGAAAGAGAATGTTGTTTAATCTAAAGTCTTGTTCAAGACTTTCTACAGCTTTTTACAGAACACACTATGCTGTGATGCATCTAGAATGAAACTGAAAGTAAAACTCCTCTGGACTGCTTGTCTCTCACATGACCTCTGCTGGTCAGGCACAAGTAATCAAAAACACAGACAAATATGCTGTAAGGCATAAGTAATCAAACACAGACAAATATCATCACTATTTGCTGATATCATTACAAGGAGAACCTCCCAGCGACCTGGTGACAGAATTAAATATCATACAGCCATATGGCATACAACAGTCACTCATGGTGACTTGATGTCAGCAGCCAGTGAAATATGATCATGTGCAGTCTTTGGCGGGGCCCTCACAGGCTCCAAAACCCAGAGGACGTCCGCCAAAATTGTCTAAGTTGTCAGAGCAGGGAAGTGAGCAGGCTGCCTCTACCTTTGCTGAAGCCACAGGGGTTGCACCTCGTAGAAGTAGCAGAAAGAGAAAAAAGACATAATTGTAGATGCACGAGGGGATGCACATGTGCATGTTATAAAATGTTAGAGGGTTAAGTTTCTATTGAAGTTATGAGCCACGTAAAATTATTTATTTGCACCACTTTCCCATCTTATCCATTTTTGCCTGCTACCTGGGAAGTGACCTTGTCAGTTGGAGTGAATGGTAAGACATTATTTAACTGCAAGCAATGGGTGTGTGTGACAGGAATGGTTTGGTCATTTTAGGATTGCTTTGTTGTTGGTGGGGGGGGGGAGGGGAAACTTGGTTCAGTATCTGGGTGCCATATGGGTGCACTGGTGCAATCTAACTAAATCCTGCCATTATGAGGCCATCCCAGGCCTCCCGGGCAGTAATGTGCGCTGCTGTTGCCGCTGGTGCCACGTCCACTTCAGGTTCCTCCTCCTCGTGTTCCTCCTCCTCCTCCTCCGAAGAGGCTGTGCACTCTGCGCCTTGCTCCTCCTGCAGCTCCAACCCTCGCTGCTGCGCTATGTACGGCGATGATTCTGGAGACCCTGGTTGGTGCATATTGAAGGGCTCCTCCACATTTGTCCAGGCATCTGAAGCGCATCTTTAGCATCCCGATTGCTTTTTCTATTACACATCTCATCGTCATTTGGCTTTGATTGTAGCGCTCTTTGGCCTCATTGCTTGGCCTCATCAAGGGTGTCATCAGCCATGTCTTCAGTGGATAGCCCTCGTCTCCAAGCAGCCAGCCAGTAAGTCTGGTTGGAGGTGCGATGAGCTGAGGGAGGGTGGACTTGCGCAGGATGAGTGAATCATGACAGCTCCCTGGGAATCCGGCACAAACATGCATGATGATCTTTTTGTGGTTGCAAATGAGCTGCACATTGAGGGAGTGGAAGCCCTTCCGGTTCACACATGTGTGCAGGTGATGGCGCTCTGCACCTGTGGGAAGCCAGCCAGAGCTGCAAAGCTGAGCGCCTGCTCAGTCTGACTGGCTTCATTGGTGGCAAAGTGTACATAAGTGCCTGACTTGTCAAACATGGCATCGGTCACCTGAGTGATGCATTTGTGGGTGGCTGACTGCGAGATCCTGCAAATGATTCCTGGAAGGAGCCTGAGGCGAAGAAGTTGAGGGTGGTGGTGGCTTTGACAGCCACTGGTAACGCATGTCCACCAGGTCCACTTGGCAGCAGGTCTTCTTCCAGCAGGCTACAAATGTCTGATAGCCTGAGCCTCCTGAGGTACTGGTGTTCAGTCATGTCCGCGAAGCTGATCCTCTGCCTATATATCCTGTGTTGGGGGTATCGCCTCCTGCGAGATGTACCCCTGTGCTCATCCCCTCTCTCCTGTAGAGCAGCAGGTCAGTGAGGAGAAGGCTGCTGCTGCTCCTGCTCGTGTTGTTGCTGCTGGGGCTCATCTTGGTCAAAATCTGAGGTCCAAGGTGAAACAACATAAGCAGTACCCATGCTGATCTGATATTTGACAGAAGTGAAGTGGAGATCAAATGCACAGGCCTCCAATGTAGTGAGAGTGACTTCCAAAGTTATAGAAATCACTTGCAAGCTCCTGAAAGCAAACTCGCAGCACAAATGGCATCAGCAAGAGCCTTTCCTTTAGGCAAGCAGGCAGGTGTGAGGTGTGAGTATTTATGTGATTTTTTTTAACTGTCAATTGCTCAATTCCCACAATGGCCGCTCTGCTCTCGCCTTGCTTTCATTGGCGAGGTTCAGCAAACCCGGGATTCCCATGAACAGCCAGTAAAAGCTGCAACATCAGGTTAAAAATGTGTTAATAGCCTGTTGACGAGCTCTAAAGTGCTTTAATTAGGTCACCCGCTTCTCCCGAGCAGGTCTCTGGTGTGCTGACTAACACGCCCGAGTTAAATGCAGAAGCCGGTGGGTTGAAGCCGGCTGTCCGACATGCTCTCAATTTCAACGCTTTTAACTGTCCACGCACTCACAAACCGCACACTCTGCAAAGTTAAAATTCAGCTCTAACTGTTTATTAAAATGTTTAGTATCTTACGTTAAGGTACTGATAAGTACATTATGTGCAATGTTTAATTTACCTTGTGGTTTGTACAAAAATCATTCATATTCTTTGTGCTTTCAACTCAAAACCATTAACAATGATAGAATCAAAACCTGAGTCCGAATTTAGCATCTTATCTGTTATAAGGTTTTACAAGGATTTTCGCTATTTGGTGAATCTGGCAACTATTTACTTCTCGTGAATCTACTTTCCTGGCTTTCCATTTATTGGCGCTTTCCCGCTTTGTAGATTACTAATCAATAAGTATCACAGTACAAATGCAGAAAAAAAAGCCAAGCAAAGACAGGGCTTTGAAACATTGGTGGTGCTTTGTTCCCATCAGTATTTCAGTACTGGGATTAATGCCTGTGGAAGATTTATCAGTTAAATTTTCTCACAAATTAAAAGTAACCTATTCTCCTTTAAGCATAGCAATGATGACTCCCTTAGGAAAATTGTCTGTTTAAGCGATATATATTACAGTTGCTAAATATATGAGGCAATAAACTACTCAAAATAAACAGTGAAGAAATAAGTGCTACATTTAAATGGGAAGTAAAGTCTAGGGAAAGTACTTTGTGTTCAAGGATTTCCCTTCCATTTTATAGAAAAAATAATAGTCCCATCAGCAGAAAATGTCAAGTTTCTTACTAGCATCCAGAGTTTTAAATAAACCATTCTTCTCTGCTAGCCCTTTACTATGCTTTAGACTGGAGTGTGGATCTTCCGGCCTATATGATACTTCTTGGGATTCGAAGTCGCCAAAGCAACCAAACCATGTGGCAGACCGAATTCAAGGGTTTCTGTAGTGTATGTACCTTTAAGAGCCCCTGTGTACTGTAATACCGGTAGTGACCACTCGGGTATATAAGCCTGTATAGCGTCTTGTATCTTTTAGTTCACCTCCAGACTTTGTTCAGTAAAAACCTGTTAAACCAACTCCTGCATTCCGTGTCTCCATTAACACACGGATACAACAGTGGCGACGAATTGGAAACGGACTTACCTGCAATTCGGCAGCACCTCAAGGAGATCGATTCCTCAGACGAAGGTCGAAGAAAAAAAAACTGTGGTTTCACCAGCTAGCCAGGCTGGTGGCAGGTACTGCACTAATCCTTCCTGGGCGGTGGGCTGGGGCTCGATCGGGTGGCTCTGCAGCGGGGCCAAGTAGCGAGTCAGAAGGCGGAGGCAAACAGAGATGGAGGGTGGAGCACTCGGGTGACGGCCGGCGCTGCAAAGCAGGTTGGCATTCGGACCAAGCAGAGGGAGGGAAAAGTCCCAGAGAGTCCGGCGGGAACGAGTCTCCAACTATTAAAAATATCTGTGTAAATAAAAACCGCGGAGAACAGCGTTGTCAGCAGCGGCAGCGGCGGGAAAGCACGGGAGGCGCCATTTTTTCTCGGCAGGGAAGAAAGGAAAGCGCGGGAGGCGCCATTTTTGATTTTCAGGATGCCTAAGACTGGCAATATTACTGCTTTCGATAGTGATATAGAGGATTGGACCACATATGTGGAAAGAGTGGAGGTATATTGCACAGCGAATGAAGTAGAGGATGATAAAAAGGCATCGGTACTTCTAAATCTGATGGGCGCAAGGACATACGGGCTGTTACGAAACTTAATCACTCCAGCCAAACCGATGGACAAGAATTTTAAGGAGATTGTTGATACCCTACAGGAGCACTTAAACCCAACACCGCTGCTGATAGCGGAACGATTCAAATTCTTCAGGAGGAATCAGCACAAGAATGAAAGTAACGCTGATTACCTCACTGAATTAAGAAAGCTGTCAAAGCACTGCCAATTCGGGGCAGGACTGGCAGATTCTCTACGAGACAAATTCGTCTGCGGTCTCCTAAGTGAAGGAACACAGAAAAGGCTACTTTCTGAGAAAGATTTGACACTGGACAAGGCTTTCAGTGTGGCTATATCATACGAAGCAGCAGCAAGAGAAGCTGCAGAGATACAGCAAAAGCCACAGGACTTCTGCACCCATGAAATGACACGGGGTTTCGAGAGATGTTATTGCTGCGGCAGATCCACCCATGACCAGAGGGACTGCTGGTTCAAGGACAAAGCATGCAGGCAATGCGGAAAAATGGGACACATTGCACGTGTATGCCGATCTGGAAACAAAAAATCCACTGACAGGAAAAAAATCAATAAGGAAAAGTACAGAAAGGTACAAATGATGACGGACAGTAGCTCCGAAGACCAGAAGAGCAATAGCGACTCCGGAAACAAGAGACTAAGCTGTCTCAAATTACATAATGTAATTGCCAAAGAAGATTACCAGACCATTTGGGTTACCCTCACGATAGCGGGGTCCCCAGTTAAAAAGGAGCTAGATACAGGATCAGCTCTGACCGTCATAAGTCGACGGGATTACGAGCGGCTATTTCCGCATATACCTTTGAAAGACACATCCATTATCTTGAAGACATATACGGGGCAGAAAGTATACCCCAGAGGGAAAATAAAGGTGCCTGTTATATACAACGGCAAGGAAATACAGAAGTTGTATTTATACATTCTGCAAGATGGTGGTCCACCGTTGTTGGGACGTGAATGGATCAGGAAGATACGTTTAGACTGGCACTCCATTCAGGCACTGACGGTGACCAGTAAGAAAAAAAATGATGATGACGTCATACCTGAACGATTAAAAGACATCTTGGCTAACGCCAAAGAAGTGTTTCAACAGGAACTAGGAACCTTGAAAGGCGTCACCGCCTCAATAAAAGTGGAAGATGCGGCAATTCCCAAGTTTTTTAAGGCAAGGCCGGTGCCATACGCAATTCGTCCAGCAGTCGAGGCAGAGCTGGAGAATTTGGAAAAAGCAGGCGTGTTATCTAACGTAGATTGGAGCGAGTGGGCAACACCCATCGTCCCGGTCATGAAGAAAACATTGAATAATGATAAATCTGAAGAACAAAGAAAAATTCGCACGTGTTCCTGGGACTAGGGACAGGGTCACTGACAAGGCTTGGAAGCTAAGCAAAGCCAGGCCTGGTTAGTACCTGGAGGGGTGACCATCAGGGAGGACCAGGTGCAGAAGGTCACGGAAGGAGCCCCGAGGAGGGGGTGGTTGGTGAGAAGGTCACAGAAGGAGCCCCGGGAGGGGCGGCTGATAAGCAGGCCCGGGCGTTGGGCTGAAGATTGTCAGACAGGAGGAATGGTGGAAATGGAATGGCGGCGCGCACAGACGCAGCGGCTTTGCTTCTCCCAGGACGGTGCTATTTACGTTTAATGTTAATGTAATTTGTACTGGACTCATGGGAGCTTGCAAGATCACATTTCGTTGTGCATTGTACAATGACAATAAAGTTGAATTATTATTATTATTATTCAAGGTGACTGTAAACCCGGTCCTTCACACGATACAGTATCCTCTTCCAGGGATAGAAGATATTTTCGCCTCACTATCCGGAGGGAAACGTTTCACCAAAATTGACTTGGCACAGGCATATCTACAGATGGAGGTTGAGGAGGCCTCTAAAAAGTATCTCACGATAAACACACACAAAGGCCTGTACCAGTACAATCGACTGGTTTTCGGAGTAGCATCAGCTCCAGCTATCTGGCAAAGAGCTATGGAGCAAGTCCTGCAAGGGATTCCGGGGACTCAATGCTACCTAGACGACATCCTTGTAACAGGAGAAAACGACAACAAGCACCTTGCCAATTTGGAGCAGGTGCTCACTAGGCTGAGAGAACGGGGCCTACGAGCAAATCGCCCCAAGTGCAAATTTTTCCAGAAACAAATATCATATTGTGGCCATATAATTAACGAAGAAGGGTTGCATAAGTCACCTGAAAAAATTGAAGCGGTCATAAAAGCCCCAGCACCTGAAAATGTCTCACAATTAAGGTCGTTCCTGGGATTGATAAATTACTATCATAAATTTTTACCAAACTTGTCAACTGTTCTGCACCCTCTTAACGCACTGCTATAAACGGGAGTAATTTGGAAATGGAGCGAAGACTGTAAACCTGCCTTCCATAAATGCAAAGGCTTGATCCCGTCCAAGGAAGTGTTGGCTCATTACAACCCATCACTGCCAATCAGACTGGCGTGCGATGCATCCCCTTATGACGTAGGAGCGGTATTATCGCATAGATTCCCTGATGGCTCGGAGCGGCCGACAGCTTTGGCGTCACGCTCATTGAACTCAGCTGAGCGTAACTATGCCCAGATCGACAGGGAAGCACTCAGCCTGGTGTGGGGAGTGAAGAAATTCAACCATTACCAACACGGACAAAAATTTACCTTGTTGACTGACCATCAACCCCTCGTCTCCATATTCAACCCTAAAAAGGGCGTTCCCATTATGACAGCGCAAAGGCTACAGAGGTGGTCCCTTTTCCTAGGGGTACACCAATATGACATAGAATACAAAGGATCAAAACAGCATGGGAATGCTGACGGTTTATCGCGCCTACCGTTGCCAACGGTAGAAGAGGCACCTACAGTGGACCCAGTGGAGATGTTCCACTCAACCATAGTAGAATGTTTACCAGTAACAAATTCTACCATTGAAAAGGAAACGAGAAATGACCCGACTCTCTCACGAGTCTACGATTTAACAGTGAAGGGATGGCCAGCACATGGCGAACCACTGTTGCCAGCATTCTCGCAGCTGTCAGTGTGCCGAGGAACCTTGATGTGTGGATCCAGAGTGGTGATTCCACCCAAACTCCAGGATAAAGTGCTAAAGGAGCTTCACGAGGGGCATCTGGGTGGAGTGAAAATGAAGAACCTAGCCAGAGCGTTTGTGTGGTGGCCAGGTATCGATGGAGACATCGAAGAAATGACCAAGAGCTGTCTAGGATGCCAGAAGGTCCAAAACGCCCCACCACAAGCCCCTGTACATCCATGGGAGTGGCTCTCATCTCCATGGCAAAGGGTACATATCGACTTTGCTGGTCCATTTATGGACTCAATGTTCTTAATCGCGGTTGATGCACACTCCAAGTGGCCGGAGGTAATAAAGATGTCCTCCACCACCACGGAAAAAACCATCACAGTATTAAGGACCATATTTGCCAGGAATGGGCTGCCTGAACAGATCTGTTCTGATAATGGACCACAATTTGTGTCCGAAGAATTCAGAAGTTCTTAAAAAACAATGGGGTTAAGCACTACACGTCCGCAATGGATTAGCTGAAAGGTTTGTCCAGACCTTCAAGAAGGCCATAAAGGCCATGGGTAATGAAGACATAAATCTACAACATAAGGTAGATAACTTCTTGTTTGCATACAGGAATGCAACACATGTGGTTACAAACCAAACTCCCGCCATGATGTTTTTCAATAGAAGACTAAGATGCCGGCTGGATTTGATTAAGCCAAACATCAGAAAGGACGTAGAGAACCGACAATTTCAAGGCATGAATGAAAGGCCAACTAGAACCTTCCAGATAGGTCAACAAGTTTTGGCTCGGGACTACCGTACCGAGAAATGGCAGCCTGGAACTATTTGCACACGACTAGGACCGCTGATGTATACCGTGGACATTGGTGAAAGCATAATAAGGCGCCATGCTGACCAGATCATAGAGTCATCCGAATAGGGACAACCTACACCACAACTCTATACGCCTAATGATGAAGCAGAGATACCCATAGTATCTACCTCCGATCCGGTGATACTGGAACCAGATGAACCCGACACTGGCATTCAAGCCGAATCGACCTTGCCAAAAGAACCTGCTACACCACCGAAAACTACTACACCACCGAGGCGTTATCCGGACCGAGTCAGGAAGCCTCCAGAGAGACTGACTTATAATTGATTAACTGCAGCAAATGTGTAGATTATTGTTCTTGTAAACATGTTAATTAATGATTACTTCAAATATTATGTACAGGTAGACTATCCTTTATCCGAAAACCTCGGGACCAGCCGTGTTTCGGTTTTCGGAAAATTTCGGATTTCGGAAGGTGGGTCGGCGGGGGTCCGCGGGGGGGTCGGGGTCGGCGGGGGTCCGTGGGGGGGTCCGCGTTGGCGGGGGTCCGCGGGGGGGTCGGCGAGGGTCGGGGTCAGTGGGGGTCCGCGGGGGGTTCCGCAGTCGTGGCTTGTCCGTCGCTGCTAGCCTGGAATGCAATGAAATTCCGCATTTCCACCAACAGGTCGTCGTGCTCGGTCGGAACAGGGGCCGGCACTGCCGCGGGCTCAGAGCTCTCGTTGCTTTTGAGCCTTTGGAAGAGAGTCAGGTGGTTCCGCGGGGGGGTCGGCGGGGGGTCGTGCGTACGACTTACGCTGACCCTCTGCTCAGCGTAAGTCGGCGGGGGTCGGCGGGGGTCGGCGGGGATCCGCGGGGGGGTCCGTGGGGGGGTCGGCGGGGGTCCGCGGGGGGGTCCGCGGGGGGTCGTGCGCCACTCTGGTCATGTCGTGCGCACGACTTACGCTGAACGAAAAAACCTTCGGTTTTTAGAGGGTTTCGGTTTTCGGAAGTTCGGATAAAGGGTGGTCTACCTGTACTAATTATCTAAAAGGGGAGGAATTGTAGTGTCTGTACCTTTAAGAGCCCCTGTGTACTGTAATACCGGTAGTGACCACTCGGGTATATAAGCCTGTATAGCGTCTTGTATCTTTTAGTTCACCTCCAGACTTTGTTCAGTAAACACCTGTTAAACCAACTCCTGCATTTCGTGTCTCCATTAACACACGGATACAACAGTTTCCATGCCAATCGGAAATTCAGGCACTGAAATCACGCCATGGAAATAAAGGATATGGACACTATCATGTTCAACTGAAATTCTTCACTCCACTATTTTAACCTGTTCAAAAGAAAACGTACAGGTCAAGTAATATACTGCTAGTAACATTTGAAGGACACTTTAAACACTCTGCTGTAACTGTCTGAGTTATACAGTTATAAATCTAGAACCTTATGTATAGTGTAACATTTTCTATTGGTAGTACTTCTACAAATGAGCAATATGATGCTACAGGGCAGAAGACATGTTAATGATGTTTTTGCTTTGGTAACCTCTGTATGGACAGTAGTATGTGTGGCCAGAGTAACTACATATCCCAGAGGACTAATGCTGATGAAAGCTTTTGGGGGAAAAATTCAGTATCGCTCCGTTTGGGGCGCCATTATCGGCCGTGCGCAAAGTTTAGCGCCTGGCGCTAATAATCGCCTCCAACAGCAAACTTGGCTTTTAACGCCCCTGGAAGTGATTGGAGCACTAAATCAGGCGCTAAGGCCGAGGAGCGAGGTGCTACCTCAGAGGGCGGGCGCAGCGCAGGTGCTGTCAGTTAGCGATTGAACACAGACACATTGGCGCCGGTCAGTTCTTTAAAGAGGGTCGATCTTGCTCTGCAGCCACACCCTGCTCATTGGAGCCTTGAATCTCGGCCTGGGCAGACCTGTGGCTAAATCTTGCAGCCAAGGACTATGGAGAGGGCCAGGGAGTGAGCACAATGCTTCTGCGAGCGGGCCTTGGAGGCTCTGGTTGGTGCGGTGGAGCACAGAAGATCTATTCTGTACCCAGAGAGTGGCAGGAGGCCTTTGCCACGCGAGTACAGAAGAGTGTGGAGGGAGGTGGCTCAGAGAGTCTCCTCAAGCAGCATGGTGCCTAGGACCCATCTCCAATGTAGGAAAAAGTTCAACGACCTCACTCGGGTCGTCAGGATGAGTGCCTTTTTTTCAAAACCTCTCCATCCCTCCATCTCAACCTCACTTTATTGCCAGAGGGTCTTAAAAGCCCCAATGCCCAACACTCAGCCAACACCAATGGCCCTTTCATCAAACACACATGCACATTCCACACTTTGCTTACAGTAAGGGCTATTCAACTATGGGAGGCATTTCAGGCAAGACCATAGCTGCATACAGTAAGGGCTATGCAACTATGGGAGGCATTTCAGGCAAGACCATGGCTGCATACTGTGGTGTATGTAACCTGTTCCACCTTAAGAGAACTTAAGCCTGGTCCACCTTAAGAAAGGTACTACTTTCGTTGGCTGCTGTATACGTAATACCAGTGGTGACCACACCTGTATATAAGCACAGTGTAATAATATTGTATTCAGTATAGTCCGACCTCCAACCAGTAAAGGCCTGTTGAATTTACTCTTGTGGTCTGTGTAGTAATTCTCACTATAACACACAGACTTAACAGTGGCGACGAGTCCGATTCTTACCCTGCTGCAGTAATTTCCACGGCAACTTCATCCACAGACAGGACGTCGAAGAGAGGTTTCCACCCTCATCACCTACGGGAAGACACATCGAGCGGCAGGCATCGAGCAACCGGAGTGCAGAAGACATCCTGACCTCGAAGCCTCCATCAGCGACTGTCAGCTTCTTCTGCTACCTCGTGGTGGGTAAGCCGGGCAGCGACGCGACAGAAAGTCAACCGCGTTGGCTGTACAGACGGGGCTGGGAAGACGGAGGAATAAGGGCGGTGAGGTCGATCGCGACCAGAGATAAGGGCCGGGCCGCTTTCGAGCGAGAGGCGCAGCGCGGGACATCAATCGCGACCGGAGATAAGGGCTGCATTCGGGCTAAAGGCGCAGCGTCTGGGGAAACTGAAGGCGTGAGAGCCGTGGTGAAGCGGAGACAGCGTCGGGGGACGGGTGAAGACTGCCAAGCGCAGGAAAACCGCCATTTTGTGGGCAGAGGACGACGGCAAGAGCGGGAAGCCGCCATCTTAGATAACATTAAAAATACGATAAATTGCTATGATGCCTAAACATGGGAACATTAATGCCTTCGACAGTGATATAGAAGACTGGGCTATGTATGTAGAACGCATACAAAACTATTGTAAGGCAAATAAAATTCCTGAGACAAATAAAGCACTAACATTACTAAACTTAATGGGTGCGAAGACATACGGGCAATTGAAACACCTGTTATCACCAGATGAACCGGCGGATAAGACGTTCGAACAGATTGTTACTGTCCTAAAAAATCATCTTAGCCCCACGCCACTGATGCTAGCGGAACGATTTAAATTTTACGATAGAAGACAGCTGCAAAATGAAAGCAATGCTGAATATTTGATGGAATTACGTAAGCTAGCAAAATATTGTCAGTTTGGAACGGGACTGACAGAGGCACTTCGAGATAGATTTGTGTGTGGTTTATTTAAACAGGATACACAAAGGCGACTGCTCGAGGAGAATGAGCTGTCTCTCGAGAAGGCGGTCACTATGGCAGCAGCACACGAGGCCGCAGCGAGAGGCACGGCAGTAATGCAGCTACGGCCACTGGAACTCGGTACAAACAAATTGGGTTTGAGTTCTGTCAAATGTTATCGTTGTGGAAAGACAACGCACGATCAGAACCAGTGTTGGTTTAAAAACCAAGAATGCAGAACGTGTGGCAGGTTTGGCCACATAGCTAAAGTATGCCGGTCAGGAAAGAAGACCAGCAATAAAAAGTCACCGCAAGGAAAATATGCAAAGGTACACAAGGTGACAAAGAACAGTTTGACTGAACAGAAGTCAGATTCAGACGCTAGCAGTAATGAACAGGATAGCTTAAGAATACACAACGTTGGTAAGGATACAGACCTCCAGACAATTTGGGTCACTCTTAAGATAGCAGGAGTCCAAATAAAAATGGAATTGGACACTGGATCGGCATTGACGGTCATGAATAAGAAAGATTACAGAAGGTTATTCCAACATATTCCCTTACAGGATACGGAGATTATATTGAAAACGTACACGGGGCAAAGAGTGTACCCCATCGGAAAAATAGAGGTAGAAGTGGTCCACAAGGGCGAAGGAAGCCAAGTAATGGACTTATATGTGCTACCTGAAGGAGGTCCACCACTACTAGGATGGGAGTGGATTAGGAAAATGAATGTGGACTGGCACTCCTTGAAAGCACTAACGGTAGATTCCGGGGAAACAGCTGTCAAACCTAAACGATTGTCCAGAATATTGGATGAGGCTAAAGAGGTGTTCCAGCCGGGACTGGGAACACTGAGAGGAATTACGGCAAACATCAAGATTGATGAACATGCACAACCAAAATTTTTTAAAGCCAGACCGGTACCCTATGCAATACGACCTGCGGTTGAAGCGGAGCTGGAAGCACTAGAACGTTCAGGGGTACTGTCTAAAGTAGATTGGAGTGAGTGGGCTACGCCCATTGTTCCCGTTATGAAACGTCCTGCGAACAATAAGCCAGGAGATCCAGGGAAGGTTCACATCTGTGGAGATTTCAAGATCACCGTTAATCCGGTGCTTCACACGGTGCAGTATCCGCTTCCACGGATTGAGGATATTTTCGCTTCACTGTCTGGCGGGAAACACTTCACCAAGATAGACCTGGCGCAGGCGTACTTGCAGATGGAGGTTGAAGAAGAGTCACGCCAATACCTCACGATCAACACGCATCGAGGGTTGTACCGGTACAATAGGCTGGTTTTTGGTGTGGCATCGGCTCCAGCAATTTGGCAGAGGGCCATGGAGCAGGTATTACAGGGAATTCCAGGCACACAATGTTACCTGGACGACATTCTGATCACAGGTGATGGTGATGAACAGCATCTCGCTAACTTGGAACTGGTGCTCAACAGACTGAAAGAGTATGGACTTAGGGTAAATCGGCAGAAATGTGAGTTCTTCCAGAAGCGGATCTCGTACTGTGGTCATGTCATTGACTGGGAGGGGCTTCATAAGTCTCCTGACAAGATAGCGGCAGTTGTAAAGGCTCCCGCTCCGGAGAATGTCTCTCAGTTGAGGTCGTTTCTAGGATTAATTAACTACTACCATAAATTTCTGCCAAATCTATCCACGGTGCTGCATCCATTGAACGCTCTTTTACAGAAAGGGGTACCGTGGGACTGGGGCGAAAACTGTAAGAAGGCATTTCGCAAAAGCAAAGAATTGATCACCTCAGAGGAAGTGTTGGCTCACTTCAACCCGACACTGCCTATTCGGTTGGCTTGTGATGCTTCTCCATATGGTATTGGGGCAGTACTCTCACATAAATTGCCAAATGGCACGGAAAGGCCAGTTGCGTTTGCATCCAGATCATTGACCTCCGCTGAGCGCAACTATGCGCAGATCGATAGGGAGGCCCTTAGCCTTGTATGGGGAGTGAAGAAGTTTAATCATTACCTACAGGGCCAAAAATTCACACTTCTGACGGACCATCAACCGTTGGTGTCCATTTTTAACCCTAAGAAGGGTGTTTCGGTGATGACAGCACAGCGTCTCCAGAGATGGTCTCTTTTCTTAGGGGCACATCAATATCAGATAGAATTCAAAGGTACGAAACAGCATGGCAATGCTGATGGCCTGTCGCGCCTGCCACTACCTGAAGATGAAGACACGACGGAAGTTGACCCTGTTGAGTTATTTCATTCGACCATTATCGAGTGTTTACCTGTCACCAACGCAAGTATTGAAAGAGAAACCAGGAACGACCCGACACTGTCCAGAGTCTACGAGGTGACAGTGAAAGGATGGCCAACACGGGGTGATCCTCTGTTACCGGCATTC
This sequence comes from Somniosus microcephalus, assembly GCF_052327205.1. Classification (NCBI taxonomy): domain Eukaryota; kingdom Metazoa; phylum Chordata; class Chondrichthyes; order Squaliformes; family Somniosidae; genus Somniosus; species Somniosus microcephalus. The sequence goes on along the minus strand of NC_140996.1, from coordinate 174,843,904 downwards.
TCGGCAAGGCGAGACCAGCTGTCCGTCTGCCATGGTACTTTGATGTACGGGACAAGAGTGATTATTCCGCCCAAGTTAAGGGAAAGAGTTTTAAAAGAACTACATGAAGGTCATCTGGGGGGAGTTAAAATGAAAGGTCTTGCTAGGGCTTATGTATGGTGGCCGGGTATTGACCAACAGATTGAGGAGTTAACGAAAAGCTGCGCTGGGTGTCAAAAAGAGCAAAATGCACCTCCGATAGCACCGCTACACCCATGGGAATGGCCTTCAGCCCCATGGCAACGCGTACACATTGACTTTGCTGGTCCATTCATGGACTCCATGTTCCTAATCGCGGTGGACGCACATTCCAAATGGCCAGAAGTCATCAAGATGAATACCACTACTTCAGAAAAGACAATTGCGGTGTTAAGAACAATATTCGCAAGGAACGGATTGCCAGAACAGATCTGTTCGGACAACGGACCACAGTTTGTATCGGAAGAATTCCAACAATTCTTAAAGAAGAATGGAGTTAAACATTATACCTCTGCCCCATATCATCCGGCGACAAACGGGTTGGCTGAAAGATTTGTCCAGACATTCAAAAAGGCTATTAAGGCCATGAATGATGATCAGATTCCGCTGCAACACAAGGTCGATAAGTTCCTGATGTAATATAGAAACGCCAATCATGCCGTGACTAACCAAAGTCCTGCCATGATGTTTTATAACAGGAGGTTGCGGTCCAAGTTGGACTTGTTAAAACCAAAGGAGGGAAGTGGAAAACAAACAGTTTCGGCATATTAACAGCAAGACCACTCGAACTTTCGACGTAGGACAACCAGTGATGGCAAGGGGCTATGGAAACGACAAATGGCAGTCCGGAACAATCCGGGCCAGACAAGGACCTCTGATGTACACCGTAGATATTGGTCATAATGTGATAAGGCGTCATGCGGATCAACTGGTAGAGTCGAGAGCAAGGGTCGAACCCATGGTTGTGACAGAGACAGCTGTGGAAGACGTTCATGAACCTGAAGCATCTACCTCGGCCGAGAATGTATTTGATGATGATGACACCCAATACATTGGCAACCAACTAGAGGAGGCACCTCAACAACAAGAATCAGAGACCACTGAAAGGCGTTATCCAAGCCGAATCAGAAAGCCTCCTGAGAGACTGAACCTTTGAACTGTTATACCTGAAGTTATATATGTATATATGTTATGTTTATTTGGGGATATGACTGTTAAGCTAAAAAGGGAGGATTGTGGTGTATGTAACCTGTTCCACCTTAAGAGAACTTAAGCCTGGTCCACCTTAAGAAAGGTACTACTTTCTTTGGCTGCTGTATACGTAATACCGGTGGTGACCACACCGGTATATAAGCACAGTGTAATAATATTGTATTCAGTATAGTCCGACCGCCAACCAGTAAAGACCTGTTGAATTTACTCTTGTGGTCTGTGTAGTAATTCTCACTATAACACACAGACTTAACACATACAGTAAGGGCTATTCAACTATGGGAGGCATTTCAGGCAAGACCATGGCTGTCTATTTACTCAGACGCTGTCCTTTTTCTTGCAGGCCAAGCTATCTCATAATAGGAGACAGCAGCAACGGACGGGTGGAGGGCGGCCTCAGCTGCAACACCTCAGCGATTTTGAGGTGCGCGTCCAGAGGATTGTGGCAAGCCGGGTGATTGGTCCCGTCGCCACTGGAGACACCGACCCCATTCTGGACAGCAATGGTAAGGTCATCACCTTTTTGTCCTCTCTCCTTCCACTTGTTCCTCACAACACCAGCCTTTGACACTTGCAATCCAAATTACTAAATTGCTGCACTCATTCCTCCCTTGCTGCCACCCTGTCCTCACGCTAAAGCCACTCTTGTACCTCCCTGCTTTCAGATGGTGATTCACCAGGTGAGGAGACAGGCCCTCAAGCTGCCAGTGGGAGTGAAGCTGAAGGCGAGGAGGAAGAGGAAGCCGGAGCATTAGCGCCACCCTCTACCGAGGCAGCCCATGCCCACACTGGGAACATGCCTTCCCTGGAGGGGAGCAGGGGGGAATGGTCTGATGAGGGTGAAGCTCCAGGACCCAGTGGGCTGCAGCAACGCGATGGGGGTAGGGAAGCTCGGGGGCGTGTATGTCATCGAGTCCTACTGCACTGGACGCAGAGGAGGAGTGGGTCCTCACTGAAATGAGCACCCAGGTGGAGCACAGGCACACTGAGCTCATGGCTGCAGTGGCAAGGGTGCCCGAATCCATTGAATCACTGGCAAGGAGTGTAGAGCACTTTGCTGTAGCACAGGCGGCTGCCACGCAAATGCTTAGTGCTGCATTGCAGTCACTGACTGGTCTCATGCAGATGCAGATTGAGGCCACGCGAGCACTGACTGCTGCCATCCTCGCTGGTTTGGACACACTTCCCCGGGGCTCTCACCGCGCCGCAGCAGGCCAGCAATCTGTGCTCCAGCAGTTTGCTCCGGATGCTGAAGTGCTGCCCCCGTGGGAGTGCCAGTGTGTCGGTCGAGCAGGGAGTTGCTGTCCTCTCTCAAGATGACAGCATTCCTGCTGCCACCACTGTCACTTCTCCACTGCACTTGCCACCGCCTGTAGGACAGACTGCTGCCACCCATGCAAAGTTGGTGCAGTCTGCAGCCGGGCCCTCCAGGCCCAGAGCTGGTCGAGGCCGTCCTTCAAGGGCATCTGCAGTCTCAGGTTGTGACAATCAGCAGCCTTCCACCAGCCTTGCTCCAGCCACTGGGGTCCCATTACGGAGCAGCTGCAGGGTGGGAAGGGGGGAATTTTACAAGGGAAGGCGATCACCCTCAAAGGGCAAAAAGTAGGAGGTGTGCCAAAATGTTGTTCATTGTTTTATTAAAGGCCGAGTTTTGTGGTCAAATTTTTTTAGCTGTTTTGGACATTGTCTCCAGGTTATGAGAGCCAGTTATGTCAATGACTTTTTTTTTTGTGTTTCTGTTACTTTGTCATGCGGAAATGAGACACACAGAGTTTGTAAAATAAATAAGTTTCTGTATTCAAAATGTACATGTTTGGTCTTTGCAATCATTGTTGCCTTGACCGGCTTAGGAGTTGCGGGATGTTTTCATTCAGGTTGTTTGAATGGCAGAAGCCATTTCCTCAGAAGGGGCCTAGAAGCAACTTGCTATGAGCCTTTGACGGACGGCCCTTCCACTTTGTACATTGTGTGCCTCCCTCCTGCCTTGGTGCTGCTGATGATCATCTTCCTCCTCCTCTTCCTCCCCCTCCTCTGCTGGTGCTCCAATGCCTGGTGGCATTGGCTGGGTCCTGAGGATTGCAAGGTTATGCAGCATGCAGCACACAACAACGAAGTGGAAGACTCGCTCAGGCGAGTACTGAAGGGCTTCTCCAGAATGGTCCAGACAGTGGACCCGTTGCTTGAGCACGCCGATTGTGTGCTCAGCGATGTTCCTGGTAGCTTGATGGCTCTCGTTGTATCGCAGTTCAGCAGGGGTGTTGGGCGTACGGAGCGGTGTCATCAGCCAGGTGCACAGAGGATATCCCTTGTTCCCGAGAAGCCAACCACCTGGGTGATGCGGTGCCTGGAAACGGCTTGCCACAGAAGTCTGGCGCAGAATGACGGCATTGTGGCTGCTGCCAGGAAAGTGGGCATTGACAGCGAGTATCAGCTGTCTGTGGTCACAGACCAACTGGACGTTTAAGGAATGGAAGCCCTTTCGGTTGCGGAAATCCTCGGCATTCTCATGCGGTGCACGCAAAGCCACATTCATGCAGTCAATGGCACCCTGCACCATGGGGAAGCCCGCTATCATCGCAAAGCCCATTGCGCGTTCTTGCTGCTTGTCTGGGGTCATGGGGAAAGAGATGTACTTTCGTCTCCTTTTAAAGAGGGCATTTGTGACCTGACGGATGCAGCAATGCACCGCAAACTGGGAGATATTGGCAATGTCCCCAGTAGCTAATTGAAATGAGCCAGTGGCATAGAAGTTGAGAGCCACTGTTATCTTCACTGCCACTGACAGAGACATCCTGCTCCTCAGTTGAGGCTGTTGATCTGGCTGAAGCAGGTAGCAGAGCTCAGTGACCACCTCCTTGCTGAATCGCAGCCTTCGCAAACACTGCTCCTCAGACATATTAATGTAGGAGAACTGTTGGCGAAAAACCCTGGGAGGGTAAGGTCTCCAGTACAGAGGCCTGTTGGCCCTCCTCCATCTGGCCATGATTGCCACTCTCTCTCTGCGTCTCTGTGCCCTCCGAATGTGATGGAGAAGGACGACGTCCCCATCCATTGCAGCCCCCATAGTATCTGGGCAATCAAAGTTATGAAGGTCAAAAACCAAAGTACCTGCAAAGTTATGGTCAGAAGCCAAAACTACCTCAAACAGCATTGACTCAATGCAGAAGTCTTTCTTTCTCTCTTTGTCTCTCTCAAAATCTCTCTCTCTCTCTCAGAACAAGTGGTGCAAAAATGGCTACCACACAAAAGACAGGAAGAGGCCCCCTTTAAATAGCGCTCCCCCCCAGCCCCACAGCGACTGGGAAGCATTCCAGTCTACCTGTCCTTGGTTGTGCCAGGCGGAAAGGAGGGGGGCGCCACTCAATTTCCATCCCGGGGTGTCACAAGGGCGTTGCACTCTTGAATGACGTCAAGATCTGTGTGCGCAGGAGATCGGGCGGTATTGCTTAGCGCCGCCGCAAAATGTCCGGTCAATTTCGCGAGAGGCGCAGATATCGCCGCGCCCGGGCGCTAGTTGCTTTGCGCCCCATTAGCGCCCTCTTAATGTGTTAACCAGAGGCGCAAACCAACTGAATTTTTCCCCCTTTGTGTTTCCACAAGTATCACCTTCTGTAAAATTGATATGCTGCACAAACTGGCTTATTTAACTTTTTAAGACTCTGGCCTAGAAATTCATTGACACCACTTTTGGGGCGCTAAAGTGGGGCGTCCGCCGCCAAATCGATGCCACTTCTCCGACATTCATTAGCTTCGCCCTACGAGTTCGGGCGAGCGCTAAAACTGCTGCTGGACGCCTCTCTTTGGGCGCTAAGCCGGAGGTGGTGATCGATAGCGCCGAGGCCGGTGCAGCGCAGGTGCGGCCATCTCGTGATTGACAGCAGACACCCTGGCGCCGGCCAGCTCTTAAGGGGGAAGGGTCGACTGTGTCTGCTGCCACGCCCTGGATAGTGGAGCCCTCCAGCTAGGCCTGAACACTGCTGCTGGACCCAAATAGCGCCTGAAGACATGGAGAAGGCCCGTGAACGTGCGCAGCGCTTCTCAGAGCGTGATCGGAGTGTGCTGCTTGCTGCTGTGGAGAAGAGGCGCCATGTTTTGTACCCGGACAATGGCAAAAAGGCGACGGTCCGCGTCTACAGGAGAGCCTGGAGGCATGTCGCCAGCAAGCTGTCAGCCAACAGCGACGTCCCCAGGACCGGTGCCCAATGCTGCAAAAAGTTAAATGACCTCACACGCATTGTCAGGGTGAGTACCCTTTCCAATGACCTCCTCATCCTTGCATGTGCACCTCACATTATGGGCAAAGGGACCTGAAAGCTCTAATGGCCAGCCTTCATCCAGCAGCTATGGGACAGGCATGAGCATCAATTGCACATTCTGCACTTAACACACTGGCCAAGCTATTCCACCATGGGAGGCATTGCACACCAGATCATGGCGACACACTGGCCAGGCTATTCCACCATGGGAGGCAGTGCACACCAGATCATGGTGACACACTGGCCAGGCTATTCCACCATGGGAGGCAGTGCACACCAGATCATGGCGACACACTGGCCAGGCTATTCCACCATGGGAGGCAGTGCACACCAGATCATGGCGACACACTGGCCAGGCTATTCCACCATGGGAGGCAGTGCACACCAGATCATGGCGACACACTGGCCAGGCTATTCCACCATGGGAGGCAGTGCACACAAGATCACGGCGACACACTGTACTTAGAGGCCGTCCTTTCTCTTGCAGGCCAAGCTGGCGAATAATCGCAAGAGCCGGACTGCGACCGGGGGAGGCCGACCCCATATCCAGCCACTCACCGACCTGCAACATCGCGTGGAGTGCCTCATGGGTGGCCGGGTGATTGGGCCTGTTGCATGTGGAGATGCCGACCCTGTTCTGGGCAGCAATGGTAAGGACATCACCTTTTGCACCTCTCTCGTCCCACTTGCGCATCAGATCTACATCCTTTGCCACTGTCCGACCAATGCGCTGAATGCCACCACTCATGCATCCCGCACTGACATCCTCTCCTCACTCTAAAGCTACTCTTGTGCCTTCCTGCTTTCAGATGGTCAAGAGGAGGCCCCTCAACTTGCCAGTGACAGACCCTCCGAGGAGGAGCAGGAGGAGGAGCAAGAGGAAGGCGGCCCATCAGGGGAACCCTCAGCCGCGGCCACCCAGGCCAATGTAGGGGACACGTCTTCCCTGGAGGGCAGCGTGGCGGAAGTGTCGAAGGGGAGGGGAGCTCCTGGGACCTGCGTGCTGCAGAAAGGCAGGAGGGGGGTGGAAGCTCGGCGGCCTTCTCCCCAGAGGGGGGATGCGTCGGAGGGGAGTCCAATTGCTGGGCCCAGCGGCCTCCAGCAACGCAGGAAGGGTCGGCCAGCTCGGCGGCCTTCTCCCCAGAGGGAGAGTCCGGCCTCCAGTCAGGAGATGCTCTTCGCCGAGGAGATGGAATGCCTCGAAGACTTGTCCGCGGACTCGGAGCGCCGGCACACGGAGCTCATGGCAGCAGTGGCACGGTTGCCTGAGTCCATCGATTCCCTCTCTCGGAGTGTGGCCGAGTTCGGGCCCTCAGAGGCCACCAGTCAGGCGGAATACCGGGCAGATCTGTCAGCGACTGGCCAGGTGATCAGTGGTGCCGTCCAGTCACTGGCTGCTCTGATGCGGTCAGTGAACAGGTCAACACGGGCACTCACTGCTGCCACACTCGCTGTGTCAGCCAGGCATCGCCAGGGCACCCGGCGCGCTGCAGCAGCACAGCGGTCTGTCCCTCGGCAGATTGGTGCGCATGCTGCAGTGCTGGCCCGGGCGAGTGCCAGTGTCTCAGGCGACCAGCGAGCGCCTGCCATCCGCCAGCTTGCCGCCATTCCTCCAGCCGCCACTGCCAGTCCCCCAGTGGAGCTGCCAGGAGCTGCTGCAGCGACTGATGCTGGCCAGCCACAGCTGCAGCAATCAACAGCCGCCCGCTCGACGGCCAGACCTCGACTAGGCCGACCCCCAAGGGCATCTGCCGTCACGACATGTGCCCCTCAGGAGCCTGCCCCCAGCCTTGCAGCAGCCAATGGCCTTACTTTGAGGCGGAGCAGCAGGGCGGGCAGGGGCCACCCAAAGATGGCCAAGGCATCGCCCTAGCGGGCCAAATAGTCGAATGTGTGGCCATTTGTGTTTGTTTCTTGAGGCCGAGAATTGGATGTTTGTTTTTTGAAGGCCGATGATGTGATGTTTGTTTTTGACGAAGGCCGAGAATGACGGCCATTTTAGTTGCCCTATTTTGTTAATCCTCTCCAGGTTGTGGGAGCGAGTAATGTGTTTGAGTGTTTTTTGGGGGTTTCGTCTGTTTTTGGTTTTCATGTGGGAAGGGCCCAGAGTTTGTACAATAAACCATTTTATTTATTCACATTGTCCATGTTTGATCTTTGAAGTGTTTGTTGCCTTAACCGGCTGAGGGCTTGCGGAGCGGCTGCAATCATGTTCTATCATTGGCACAAGCCATTCCCTGACAGGGGGCCTAGAAGTGACGTTCAATAAGCCACCGACAGGCAGCCCTTGGACCTTGTGCGTCCCTCCTGGGCTGGTACTCCTCGTCCTCGTCGTCCTCATGCTCCTCCTGCTCCTCCTCCTGAGGTGGTGGTCCAACGTGAGGTGGCAGTGCCTGAGTCCTGTGGATAGCCAGGTTGTGCAGCATGCAGCAAACGACGACGAATTGGGAGACTCGATCCTGCGAATACTGGAGGGCTCCCCCGGAGCGATCGAGACAGCGGAACCGTTGCTTGAGCACGCCGATTGTTTGTTCTATGAGGTTCCTCGTCGCTTGATGGCTCTCGTTGTATGCCTCTTCAGCAGGGGTCGTGGGCGCGCGGAGCGGGGTCATGAGCCAGGTACACAAAGGATAGCCTTTGTCCCCGATAAGCCATCCTCTTGGGGGAGGCTGTGCCTGGAACATGTCAGCCACAGTTGTCTGTCGCAGGATAAAGGCATCGTGGCTGCTGCCTGGAAAGCGGGCATTGACAGCTAGGATGCGCTGCCTGTGGTCACACACCAGCTGTACATTGAGGGAATGGTAGCCCTTCCGGTTGCGGTACTCCTCGGCATGCTCAAGAGGTGCCCGCAAAGCCACATGCGTGCAGTCAATGGCGCCCTGCACCATGGGGAAGCCCGCTATTCTTGCAAACCCCACTGCACGCTGCTGCTGCTTGTCCAGGGTCATGGGGAAGGAGATGAATTGATGTCTCCTTCTGAAAAGGGCTTCGGTCACCTGGCGGATGCAGCAATGCACGGCAAACTGGGAGATGTTAGCGATGTCCCCAGTAGCGGATTGGAAGGAGCCAGAGGCATAGAGGTTGAGAGCCACCGTCACCTTCACTGCCACCGACAGAGACGTCCTGCGCATCAGCTGTGGCTGCAGATCTCTCTGAAGCAGCCGGCAGATGTCTGCAACCACCTCCCTTCGGAATCGCAGCCTCCTAACACACATCGCGGCAGACATGGTCAGATAGGAGGTCTGCTGGTGGTATACCCTGCGTGGGTAAGGCCTCAGTTGGCGACGCCTGTTGCCCCCTCTGCGTCTAGCCAGGGCTGCCACTCTCTCACGGCGTCTGTAAGCCCTTCTGGCATAAGGCTGAAATTCAGCGTTGCCACCCAATGCAGCCCCCATTATATGCTGGCAAACACTGAGCTCTGAATGAAGGCAAAGATAATTGGTAAGCTCTGGCCTGAGCCAAAAATACCTGTCCAAGTGTTGGTCCAAACCAGTAAACTCTCCTCCTTGGTCTCTGTCCAAAAAACCGTTGCACAAGAGTGAATGCTGCAAAATGGCTGGCCTTTATACTGCTGGGTAAGTGCCCTTTAATTAGCGCTCCCCGCGGCCCGGCTGGCCTGTGTACCATTCCACTTCACAGTCGCTCGGGCCGCCCGGCGCACAATGGGCCGGCGCGAGTGAAGTTCCGGTTTGGGGCGCACAAAGGGCGTTGCACTATTAAATGACGTCATGATCTGCGCGCGCAGCAGGGCGCGCGCTAAGACTTTGCGCTGGCGCTAAATGTGTCCTGAAGTTGGGGAGAGGCGCAGATCGCGCTGCGCCCGGGCGATAAGCGCCTAGCGCTCGAGATCTACTCCTCCTAAGGCGCTAGCGGCTGGCGCGCCCAACTGAATTTCTAGGCCTCTATTCTCTGAAAGCTATGATGATACTTTGAATTCTTCCTGTTCATTAAGCTAACATCAGTTCTGAGATGCAAGGATTTACTTTTTGTTTTTCTCCTCACTGAATCATTTTCCATGAGCTTGCTCTAAATTGGTCTTTACCGGTGTCAACACTATCAGAACAAACCAACAAAGGATCTATTGCTGCTTTCTCGCTCTCAATTGCACACAGCTGCTTTTTCATCACAATTAACACGGAGAGGAAAATATGGGCTAGAAATTGGGCACCTTAGCGCCTCCTGTTATCGCCTCCGGGCGGCAATAATGGGGCGTTAAGCACTTACCAAGAAGATCGACTCCCGCTATATTCGGCGGGAGGTTTGCGGCGGCGGTATGGTGTTGCGTCCCGATCTCCTTCGTCCGGAGATCGTGACATCATCGCCGTGCGCATCGCCCCAGTTGCGCCCCGGACCCGAACTTCAGTTCCGCCCCCGCAGCATCGCCGGGCGAAAACACCGGCAGCTGCAGGAGGCGATCATCGGAAGGCTGGGTGCTTCGGGGGGGGGGGGGGGCGATACTTAAAGGTGAGGTGGTCAAGGTAAGTGGAAAAAATTGTGAAATGCTGTTTCTGTTTTTTTTAATTTTTCTTCGCCGGCGATCGATCAGCCCGGCACTCTGCTGCAGTGCTTCAGGCTGATCGGGCCGGATCGCAGCTGCCATCGGGGACCAGGTAAGGTTTCCACTTTCAGAGCCTGCAGCGATGGCCCTTCCCTTTAAGGGAGGGAATGAGCCTTCCAACGTGGCAGCGCTGTACGGCCCATTGTGCAGCGCTGCACACCTACCGTCCCGCCTGCTGCCCGTTGCACTCCAGGAATGAAGAGGAGCGCTTGATTTAGAGCTCCACTTCCTTCCTGGAGTGCAAACCGAATATTTTAAAAGTTGCAAAACATTAGCGCCTGCCGCTAATTTTTTCAACTTTTAAAAGTTAGTCCCCCAAATAGGGTGATACTGAATTTCTCCCTCTATGGCTTTATGTGACAAGACAACTGGGAGGGAATTTTAACCCCCAAAAATGGGTGGGTTGGGGTCAGGTGGGAGGTTAAAGAGTTAAAAAACTGAATCCCGCCCTCAACCTACCTCCACTTCCGGTTTTAACAGAAGCGGGACAGGGGGCACACAGCCAATCCGCTGCCAGGAGGCGGGTCGACCATTTAAATATTATAATAAGGCCTCATAGTAATCCACTATTACAAATTTAACTCTGGCTGGTCGGGTTTCCCAGGCCTCAGGGAACCCACCAGCTAAAGTAAGGCGAGGACTGCTGGATCCAGGAGGTAAGTGCCTTTCCACTAATCGGATCCAGCGTCCCTGCCTCACCCACCCCCCTGTGATCAGACACCACCCCCCGCCACCCGAGGCCTCCGATCCCCCCCACGAGGCCTCCGACCTCCACCCTCCGGCCCCCTGTCGCCTTCCCGGCCTCCGCCCTCCAGCCCTGATGCTCCTCCGGCCCCCAACCACCCCACCGATACTCCTCCAGCCAACCCCCTCCAGCCCCGATCTCCTCCGGCACCCGACCACCGTCCCCCCCATCCCCCAGATGCTACTCCGCCCCCCATCGTCTTCACGACCTCCCCCCTTCAGCACCGATGCTCCTCTGCCCCTCGATTGTCCTGCCCCAATCGTCAACCGGTCCCCGACCACCCCGTTCCCCCCCAATCCCTCCTTCCCTCCTCTCTGCGGCCGAGTGCCGCAGACCTACCCGCCCGCAGCCAGCCAGCCTCTCCATCTGGCTGACTGCGGGTGGGAAACAGAGCTTTGAAATGCTAATCGGGCTTTGCCATTAAATTCGGCAGGGCCTAATCTCTTTCTAGCTCCCACCCCCACTTCCGACCCACCTACAGATTAAAATTCCGGCCCTATTTTCTGAAATCAGAACATGTCACTTAGCTCTGTTGTTAAAAGTATTGACTCCAATATTAATAAATTGTGGGTTCAAGTTCCAATTTGCTTAACAGAACCGATATCTAGTATTGATATTACAAGCCAGCAATGCAAAGCAAATGTGAAACACAGTGGAAGGCTTCAGCAGTAATAAATGGAGGAGGGGGAGCAGAGGCAAACTACCGAAAATACTGTCCAATACCTTATTTTAAAAACATCTGCGGAACAAATTGGCTTGATCGGCTGAATGGTTTTCTCTAATTCCTGTTTTGTTATGTTCTTAACAAAGAAAAATGCCCAATTAAATTGGCAAATGAAATGATGAAATTGGCCTCGTCTGCTAAATGTTGATTTCTATAAACATAAATCTTCACTCCTGCACAGAATTTGATCTAGAGAGGTGTTAGTAAAATGAAGAAGGCCCTGCAGCATAACACTACTGCTGAGAAATTGTACTCTTCGCTTGTTATTGAAGTACTACATTAATGCCATAGGTGGGTGACTGTAACCTCATTACATCTGCATTTACACAAAACCACAAACAAAATCTTATTTGTATTCTTCACATAAAAGGAATATTCGGCATAATATTTGATGGCTAAATGTCATTGCAACTTCACTACATTTTACTTCTTTATTGTTGCTGCAGTGAGAAAAGTAAAATATATAACCTATCTCTGTATCGCTCCCATTAGAGGGTAAGCAGAAGAGGGTGTCTTGGATGGGTTTTTGCATGTACATGGCGCTTCTGTTGTATTTACTTTGTACTGTGAAGAGCCACGACCATGTCATAATCACCTCACAAATAAACAAGGCTCCAACTAAAGACATAAAAATTCCCAAGTCACTTACCTGTACAAAATATCCAACAGGGTATATTCTAAATACATCACTAACAGAAGACTTAGGAGGGTTCAGTGCTTTAGACATTGGGCTTTTGCTTCTGAGACCTGGGTTCAAGTCCATTCCAGACTAATGTGAAAAAAGCCTCTTTGTTTTGTTTGCTGTAAGCGTCCTATGGGAAATTAGCCTTGACAGACTGCATCCAGTTGCTACGGGGCATAGGCCCACTGTACAAACTGTCCTTGCTTTGGCACTGATCGACAATTTAATTAAGAAAGCCCAGAATATAGTTGCAGTGAGAAGTGGTAAAATGTCACACATATTAGAGGGTGCTCTTCTGAAATTTGGTCTGAGGTACATTGTTACAGCAGAGTCAAGAGAGCTTCAATCTACATCTAACTGTGCTCCAACTCATGGGAACACCACCACCTCCAAATTCCTCTCCAAGTCACACACTCTCATGACTTGGAAATAAATCACCGTTCCTTCATCGTCGCTGGGTCAAAATCCTGGGGCAAAATCCTGGAACTCCCTCCCTAACAGCACTGTGGGAGTACCTTCACCACACAGACTACAGCGGTTCAAGAAGGCGGTTCACCACCACCTTCTCAAGGGCAATTAGGGATGGGCAATAAATGCTGGCCTTGCCAGTGGTGCCCAGATCCCATGAACGAATAAAAAAAAACTGACCTGGAAGTGCTTGAAGCTAACATTGTGGGATAAGTTTCCATCTTTTCCGTCTGAGCATTACGCATCACCTGAGTGGCGTGCAGAGAGTAAAGTCTGGTGGGGAGGATCACACACTGTAAGCAGAGCTTGCCTGATTTCCCTTCTACTTCAAATAATGGGAAGAAAATTGGGCATGTTTGTAACCGTCCACAATCTTCCTCTCTGCACTGCACCCAGGTGGTGCTTAATACCCAGGTAGTAAAGACAAAAATCTACCTCTATGTCTGAAATGAAAAATGCTCAATTCCCTCATCTTAACATAAAGAAAAGTTCATTGAAAGCTGTGGGTTAGCTTTGGAACTTCAGATTCATTGATATAGGAAGTGCTTGGTCCCACAATTCACTCTTGGTACCTATGCAAAGCTCAGGCAATAATGTATTCCAAATGGTTGCACAATATTTTCATTAGCTACTGTCTGCTAGATCCCTAAAGGTTATATAATAATTAAGACCAAATTTTGTTTTTTTGTGTATATTAGAGAACCCATCTGTAAAAAATTAAATGTAATTTTAAGGGTTGAAATGTTAACTAATGCAGATGGCACAAAAAGACTATTGTTGAGAATCGTTGACTGTTTTGCACTGTCATCTGCACAACTTAAGATTCCAGAATACAAACTGAGCATCTGATAACAAGAAACAAAGAAAGAACGTGCATTTATACAGCGTCTTTCCCAACCACAGGACATCCCAAAGCGCTTTACAGCCAATTAAGTACTTTTGAAGTGATGTCACTGTAAGGAAATATGGCAGCCAATCTGCACAGAGCAAGGTCCCACGGCAATGGGATAAATCACAACACAATCTATTTTTTGGTAGTGTTGGTTAAGGTATAAGGGTTGCTCAGGACACTGGAAAAACTCTTCTGCTTCTTCCTCAAATAGTGCCATGGAATCCTTTCATCCACCTGACAGAGCAGACGGGCCTCAGTTTGACATGCACCTCTGACAGTGCAGCATGCCCTTAGTACTGCACTGAAATATCAGCCTAGAACATGAGCTCAAGTCTCTGGAGTGGGGCTTGAACCTACAATCTTATGAATCAAGAGACGAAGGTGCTACCACTGAGCCAAAATTGACAGATAAGTCTTCATGAAACATTCAGGTTAATATTATACACTGTGCACTTAAGAAAATGGCCTGGAAATTCATTTAGGCCAGTTTTCAAGCCCCAAATCAGCGCAGGGAATGATCATTGCGCCCAAAGAGGGAGGTCCCACATCTAAATAATCACGGCAAGTTGCCGTCGCCTAGTCCACTTCCACAGGCAGCTCGCCCGACTGAAGAATTGAATTTCGAGGCACCTGCTACACCGGCAGCAGCCCTCAGGTAAGTCGTGTGGGAGATGGGGGGCGGACAGCAGGGGGGGGCCGAAGGCAGTGGCAGAGGCCTTTTCGATGGTGGCTGCAGGCCAGCCTGCATTCATGTCTAGAAGACCTGAGAGGAGCAGGCCCGATGCCCAATATTCCAGAGAGGTCATAAAATGGACGATAGTCCCCCCATTAGCATATGCACAGGGCCTAACACCTGTTTTATATGGTTCTCTCGGATGTCTGAAGAATAGCCTGACCCAATTTTGAGCTGGATGTTTTTTCGGCGCCCTTGGGGCATAGGACATTGGTCCCCAAATTTGGGCCTGATTGTGCCCATTCTATCCCCATAAAATGGGTGCAACAGCTCCAATTTCTACCCCATACCTCTGCCTCTTAGTTCTACAGATTTCAATTTTATGGAGGAATTATTCCTTCTGGGACTAGGGCCAACCTCAGTAGCAGGTCACTGTCAGTTGTCTGATTCAAGTACAATCCTCCAGGGAGCAATGCTTACTTCAGTAGAGATCATTCAAGCAATTTTCCAAGAGGAGACAGCAGGGCACTGCCCTACAGTCTGTACCCAAACGCATTTCTAATCAAGAAAATCGGAAAGTTCCTCTGACATCTGCATGTCACTAGGTCATTGGCAAGGAATGTGGATTGGATTAGAACAATCACTGGGACACACTGAGAATGAATGATTTTTAGTATAGACCTCAGTTACAAGTGGACAGGATTTGTGTCAATCACAAAGATATGCTAAATTATCTACTCTGGCAAGCCATAAAGGCTTACTGTAACCTGGTAACATTTGGGCAGCAAAGTACAATTAATTATTGCCTGTGGTTCTCGCCAAAAATATCGCACGATCTTTATCAAATGCACTGCCAGATGGTATGCTATAAAATTGGGTTTAGTACGTAATGATGTAAATTTTCATTGGTCACACGAAAGTCTTGAATACTCATCTTATTTACTCATAAAATGAATGTCAACATACATTTTAATGGCCAGAATTTTCCCTTAAAAAATGGGTGGGTTTGGAGCATGGGGGCAGTTAAATTGTTAAAAATGGGATTCCCGACCTGATCCCGCCTCCAACCCGGCCACTTCCAGTTTTAACGGAGGCGGAACGGAGGCGGGCGACCAACCCGCTCCCAGGGGGTGGTTTGTCAATTTAAATATTGTAATAAGGCTGGAAGACTCTTTTTTCACCTCCATTTTGAATTTAACTGCCGCTGGCTGCGGGTGGGAATCCGAGGCCTCACATGCAAATCAGGCCCTGCCGTTAAAGTTGGCAGAGCCTGCGGGAAACCCAGCCTCCCAGGTTTCCCGCCCGCCTTCCTGGACAAAATGCCGACCAATGTTTTTCTAAAGTCAAATCTACTGAAGTCAAAAAGAAATAGGCTTTCTTTTCATTCTTCCCTGTTAGAAAGCAAAGCTGCAAACCTCAGTTTTTCCTTCCTTCATTCACTATCACTAAGCTATGATTTGACACTGAAAACTACTAAATTATGCAAAAGAATCACCCTGGAGATTATCATCAAGTTAGTTGACAAGACTGTATACAGAAGTGATTAAAATTGTCTTTCCAGGGCAGGCATGAGTCCTTTTTGTGGTGAGTATTTATAGGCTTCAGTAAAGGAAAAAAAAATCATATGATCTCAGAACATCCATTAGCGCTGTGCAAGCGGAACACATGAATTCCAACCAACTTATCACTTAACTTTCTCAAACATTATTTACAACGGCTGCCTGGAGTATCAAGAGAACTGAAAATGACAAGATTTCCAGCTGATGATGTGAGAGTTCATTTCTCCTGTAATCTGAAGAAGGACAGAAAGGCAGCCTTAAAACACGAGTGCCACTTAGTAATCTGAACATTGGAATATTACTTTTGTAAAGGTTTCCCGATCTTTACAAAATAGTCAATGCAGTATTTGAAAATACAGCCAATGTTTAAAGATACAAAATGCTTACAGCCTGACAGGTTATTTTGAAGGTTTGAATATTGGGAGGAAACATGGTTTAACATCAATTTAGTTTTCATCCCACAAGATAAATGGTGAATTACTGCCTTGCAAGACACTGGGCATAATAATATAAAGGCCTTAGAAGTTACATACACAAGGATTGCCTCAAAATTCAAAGATAGGTGTTTGGAAAGGAAAAGGTTGCATTTATGTATCTTTCACATTCTCAGAACATCCCCAAGTGCTTTTCAACCAACAAATTACTTTTGAAGTGCAGCCACTGTTGTTTTGTGGGCAAACACAGCAGCCAATTTGTGCACGGTAAAGTCCCACAAATAGCAATAAGATAAATAATCAATTAATACATTTTTTGGCAGAGTTGGCTGAGGAATTAGTATTGGACAGGAAAACAGGACAACTCCCCTTCTCTTCAAATAATGCTAGGCATCTTCTGCATCCACTTGAGCAAGCATACAAGGGTCGAGTTTCCATTTCTTTACGCCAGTAATATCAGCACAATCAGCCGAACCAGCGCAAAAGATCGGGGAATGTTAAACGTGAGTTACACCCAAAACCACTTGAGTTTGTGTTGTCCGCTATCTAATACGCTGGTTTAAGATTGAATTCATCGGGTCAGACCCCGCCCACAAAACTGGCCATGCCCTCAGGTCAAAACTGCAAGATTCCACCGATTTTGTTGGTTAGCGACGATTCTTCACATTGTACTCATTTTCTTATGCGGACAGACACCAGCAGCCACGTTTTAAACGTTCTCTCATACCAAAAAATATTCACCCGTAATTTCCGATAGGAGGCTTCTTGCGTGCGGATGCCTCCGATCCGAAAAAAATCTACGCTCTTACCCGAGGGCTCCCGAGGTGCGGACACTTCCATGCCTGGGCCTCTCCACAGTCGAAATGCGCAGGGCCCATGTATCCCAGGGGTGCAGGCGGTTCGCAAGCATCCCATGGATCATGTGGACCAGGCCAGCCAATGGGAGAAGGGAATCTCCCTTCAAACTTTTGACAGATAGACCTGTCAAAAATATGAATGGAGATCACCCCAAAAAGACACTAAATTATTAAATACATTTTTAAAAAACATCACATTTTTAAAATGAGTTAAAATTACATTAAATTAAATATTTTCAACAAAAATTTAATTTTTTGAAAGAAATATTTAAAGTTTTTTACAGGGCTAAAAATAAACTTACCTTTTTTAAAAGTATTTTTAAATGATAAATGAGTGAAAATTTTTTTTTTTAACTTTTTAAAACTCTTATGCTGGTAAAAGCAGGCCTTACCCCTGCTTTTACCAGGCGTAAGATTTCTAAGGGATTTCAGCGGGCGGAGGTTCTGCAGAAAGTGGAACTCTCCACCCGCAGAGGCCCTTCTCCAGGACAGGCGTCCGATCTGTCAAGAGCATTCTTGACAGATCGGAAATACCGGTTTTCAGCGCATGCGCTTCGCATGCCTGAAACCGGCATTTCCGATGTCAAACATAGAAACATAGAAGATAGGAGCATGAGTAGGCCATTCGGCCCCTCGAGCCTGCTCCACCATTTAATGAGATCATGGCTGATCATCCAAATTCATTACCCTGTGCCTGCTTTCTCCCCATATCCCTTGATCCCTTTAGCCTTAAGAAATATATCTAACTCCTTCTTGAATATATTTAGTGAATTGGCCTCAACTGCCTTCTGTGGTAGAGAATTCCACAGGTTCACCACTCTCTGGGTGAAGAAATTCCTCCTCATCTCAGTCCTAAATGGCTTACCCTTTATCCTTAGACTGTGACCCCTCGTTCTGGACTCCCCCGCCATCAGGAACATCTTTCCTGCACCTAGTCTGTCTAGTCCTGTTAGTATTTTATAAGTTTCAATGAGATCCCCTCTCATTCTTCTAAACTCCAGTGAATATAAGCCCAATCGACCCAATCTCTCCTCATACGTCATTCCTGCCATCCCAGGTATCAGTCTGGTGACTCTTCGCTACACTCTCTCCATGGCAAGAACATCCTTCCTCAGATAAGGCGACCAAAACTGCACACAATACTCAAGGTGTGGTCTCACCAAGACCCTGTACAACTGCAGCAAGACATCCTTGCTCCTGTACTCGAATCCTCTCGCTATGAAGGCCAACACACCATTTGCCTTCTTAACCGCCTGCTGCACCTGCATGCTTACCTTCAGCGACTGGTGCACAAGGACACCCAGGTCTCGTTGCACTTCCCCTTTTCCCAATCTACTGACGTTCAGATAATAATCTGTCTTCCTGTTTTTGCCACCAAAGTGGATAACCTCGCATTTATCCATATTATACAGCATCTGCCATGCATCTGCCCAATCACCCAACCTGTCCAAATCATACTGGAGTTTCTCTGCATCCTCCTCACAGCACACACGCCCATCCAGCTTTGTATCGTCTGCAAACTTGGAGATATTACATCTAGTTCCCTCGTCTAGATCATTAATGTATATTGTGAATAGCTGGGGTTCTAGCACCGATCCCTGCGATACCCCACTAGTCAGTGCCTGCCACTCGAAAAAAGACCCGTTTATTCCAACTCTTTGCTTACTGTCTGCCAACCAGTTCTCTATCCAAGTCAGTACCTTACCCCCAATCCCATGTGCTTTAATTTTGCACGCTAATCGCTTATGCGGGACCTTATCGAAAGCCTTCTGAAAGTCCAAATACACCACATCCACTGGTTCTCCCTTATCTATTCTACCAGTTACATCCTCAAAAAATTCCAGTAGATTAGTCAAGCATGATTTACCTTTTGTAAATCCATGTTGACTTTGTCCGATCCTGTCACTGTTTTCCAAGTGCTCTGCTATTACATCTTTTATAATGGACTCTAGCATTTTCCCCACTACCAATGTCAGGCTTACCAGTCTATAATTCCCCGTTTTCTCTCTACCACCTTTTTTAAATAGTGGGGTTACATTAGCTACCCTCCAATTCATGGGAACTGTTCCAGAGTCTATAGAATTTTGGAAGATGACCAGCAATGCATCTACTATTTCTAGGGACACTTCCTTAAGTACCCTAGGATATAGATTATCAGGCCCTGGGGATTTATCGGCCTTCAATCCCGTCAATTTCCCTAACACCATTTCCCTACAAATACTGATTTCATTCAGTTTCTCCCTCTCATTAGACCCTATATTCCCCGACATCTCTGGGAGGTTATTTGTGTCCTCCTTTATGAAGGCAGGTCAGACACAGCGAGTACACACCCGTAGGGATCGGAATATACGGGCCATTTAATTTACTAAGAAATCGACTAGTGTACACCAATGACAGTCGTAAATGGTTACAGAGATAGGGAGGGGTGAAGCCATGGAGCGATTTGAAAACAAGGATGAGAATTTTTAAATTGAGGTGTTGACAGACCGGGAGCCAATGTAGGTCAGCGAGCACAGGGCTGATGGGTGAATGTGACTTGGTGCGAGTTATGATACGGGCAGCAGAGTTTTGGATGAGCTCAAGGTTATGTAGGGTGGAAGATGGGAGGACAGCCAGATTTTGAGCACAATTTACCAATTGCGCCCAAAGCAGAAACTCTACTCCAAAGTGTTTAATGTCTCATCTGAAAGATTGGCCTCCAACAATGCAGTACTCCTTCAGTACCGCACAGAAGTGTCACCCTAGATGAGTGAGTTGTGGTAAGCCCTACAATATATTGGTCTGGAATTTTCTCGAAGTCAGTTACACCACAGTTGCCCCTTTTAAAAAATATTGCGCCCACCGGTGACCTCTAGACAGAGTTACATACAAGTTTCCTGGGTCTGATCATTTTTATTCCCAACTCACTACCTGCAGTATTTGCTTCCTCACTCCAGTTTAGATTCTTGCACTCAGTGAAATTAAATAGCGGTAGTGAGGATGTAGCACCAGGTGGTTCACAGCAAAAGGGACCTGGATGAGTGCAAATTGGGTGAGAACGTACCACTTTCCCGGCAGAGGCTGAGGAGAAGACTGCCTGTGGCTTTGGGGTTGTGGGACTCAAAATTCACAGGGAACATCTATGTGCAGACTCTGAGGACAATCCCTAAGCAAGTGGCAATATCATTGAAATATCCAGCAGATCCCCAGTTAGAAGCAGCTAGGGACCAGTTAGTGCCTCCACTGAGGCTCAGACTGTAGCTCTGGAGGCAATAGGGGACAGATTGGAACGTAGAATGACTCACAATTTCCAGATCTTGACCTTGTGTCTCAGGGCTTTCAGAATAGTTGCCAATAGACCTGTCATCATGCTGATCATTGGATCTGTGGATCTGGGGCCCAGTGAAATTGTGACAGCTGGTATCCACCTGCCTTATACTGCCATCTCTCAAGACAGCAGCACATGCCAGGCCTCCGTGCTCCAACGCCACAGCACCATGTCACTAGAACATGTGAGGTGAGACCCGGCTGCCCAGAAGCACCTTTGAGAATTGCAGCCAGCAGCAGCTTCCTGTCAAGAGCCTGCCGCCATGAGACGTGGGCCACCTCAGTCCCATAACCCTTCTGTACAGCATGAGCAGCCAACCACCTCCTGAGAGCCAGGCCCTCAGGTGGCATTTAGATGGAACACTAGCATAGGTAATAGAATGTCATGCGTAGGCCACCAAGGGAGGCACAGTGTTAGAAAAGAGTAGGGTGATTGTTTGCAATTAATGCATTAAAATAGACTGTGCACTTACATGGAGCTTTGTTATTCAGGGAGGTTGCAGCCATACAGGAATGGGTGCGCTCATTTGGTGTTGACTATTCACATAGGTGCCGGTGTAAAGGAATGAGCCATACCTATTCAGAAAAATACACCATCCTATGAACAGAATTCTGACTTTATTAAAACATGACAATCTGGGTTTAAAAATCTAAAAGCCTCAACGACACAAAGCTGTAAATACAGGCTTCTGAGCTAAGATGAGTTGTTAACACAAAGCTGTAAACACCATACAAGCTTTTGAAATGGAAATTGGTTGTTGACACTGAAACAATGGCCCTATTGAAGCAAAGGGTTAGAGCTTCCAAGAAGTCTGCAGTTTCGAAAGATCACAATAGCTACACCCAGTTTAAAGTGTTATAAACTAACACTTCGAACAGAAACACAGAACATTAAAGAACCATATGCCTTAATAAATATGACATAAATAGATGCACCAAGCAACAACATTGGCCCAGTAATTTGGGTCTCCACGGGTGAGTACGCACGGGGTACTCACCCATAGGCCCAACGGAAGTGCTGGTTTCGTGCATGCGTGGGAAACCGGAACTTCCGTTCCCTTAAAGGAAGGGGTTCAGAGGTCGAACGCGTACGCCGGAGAGGCAGCGCGTGCACCTGGAACTTGTTTTTTTTGCAGGTTTCTCTGGGAGGGTAAGTCTCCAGGAGTTACACATGTAAAAAGCAGGCGCAAGGCCTGCTTTTAACAAGGTAAGTGGTGAATTAATTAAAATTAAAACATTTTTTCTACAGGTTTATTGGCCCAGAAATTCCAGAACGGGGCTTGCAGCGCGTGCAAGCCCCGTATTTACACTTACCCCGCGCTACTGACGATCAGCTCCAGGGACGCCTGGACTTGGTGAATGAAAAAGAAGAATCCCGGGCAGCGTATGACGTCACGCCGCCCAGGAGTGCAGCCAGCGCGAAGCCAGGAGCGTGCAGTGTAAGTGAGACACGCCCCTTGAGGTCTCAGTTTCACTGGACATGCCCCCAATGTTTCTGTCAAGCTGCTAAGGATTTTTACATGCAAAGCAGCAGTTTAAATAGGTTTTTGGAAGTTTTTTGAAGATTTTGGTAACTTTTATAAACTTTTTAAAATGTTTACATTATTTTGAGTAATCTGAAGTAGTTTTAAAGAGAATTAAAGCAATTTAAAGACTTTTAAAAGCCCTAAAAGAATTTTTTTAATTCCATTTATTTATTTAGCAATGTCGTCGTCATACGTGTCTTCACACGGTTCCCTTTGGGGAACTGTATGAAGTGGTGGAAGGATTTATGGCCGTGATTAACGCTCATTCTGTGACCGTAACCATCTTTGAACCAGCCATTAGGGCGGTTAGTCCTATGGCGGGAGGGTTTTACGGGCTCCCACAAGCTATACAAGGAGGGGGGGCCACCCACACCCACGGACGCAAATATCCCACTGGATGTCAACCCAGAATTTAGAGCCGGAGCTCCGACTCCACTTGCCGGGGCTGTCTGGAGCGGGGTTCGAAACCCTACCCTGATCTGGCCCAGCGGCGGGGATCCTACCGCTATGACAAAGGCCCAATCCGATTAGCAACATGAAATGGCAGCATAGGGCTCCAGTCACGGGGAGGGAAAAGGCGCAGGAAACGTATGGGTGTCACCTTTTGTGCGGAGTGGGCCTTTTGCGTAGCAGTAAGCATCCCCGCCGCTGGGCCAGAAGGAGTAGGGTTTTGAACCCCACTCCAGACAGTGGAGTCGGAGCTCCAACTTTAAATTCTGGGTGGACATCCAGCGGGATACTTGCGTCCGTGGGTGTTGGTGGCCCCCCCCCCTCAGATGGGTTGTGGGAGCCCGTAAAACCCTCCCGCCATAGGACTAACCACCCTAATGGCTGGTTCAAAGATGGTTACGGTCACGGAATGAGCGTTAATCACGGCCATAAATCCTTCCACCACTTCATACAGTTCCCCAAAGGGAACAGTGTGAGGATACGTACGATGATGACCTCTTGCGCAATGCACCTCCTTGGACCCTCAGTCGCAGATGCGAGGGGGCAAGTCGTGCAATTGTTAAATTTTTCATTTTATTGACATGTAAAATGTTGGCCCAGTAATTCCCTTCCAACTGCGCGAGTACGGTCGGGGTACTTACGCATCTGGCCGGATGAAATGCCGGTTTTCAGCATGCACAGTGCTTTTGGGGAAAACCGGCATTTCCTGTCCTCTGAACGAAGGGGTTCAGAGGCAGAACGCGTGCGACTGCACAGGCAGCGCGTGCGCAGTATAATTCGCCGCTTTCATTACTGCTTTCAGTGAGGTCAAGTCCTTACAACTTACACATGAAAAAAGCATGGGTACAGTTGCTCCAGAGGCTGCGGAGGAAGATATTTCTTATCGTGGAGCTTCTGAAAGTATGTATGTCTGTATATATTCCTTTGCGTGTTATGTATATATTCCTTTACTTATGTGTATGAATGTATTATTTAATTATGACTTTCAGAGAAAGTAACTTATTTGAAAATCATAATTAAAAACATACATTCATACACATTATTAGTAAAGGAATATAAAACATACATACATATACGTAAAGGAATATATGTGGACATACATACATAACTCATTCTCACATTCCATTCACACAGCCACAATTGCTCCTTCTACCTACCGTTCTGAAAACCCTTTTAAAAAAAAAAAATTTTAACTTTAAAACTTACTTAAAATTTCTTAAAATAACTTCCCTCCCTTTCCCAAACAAAAATATTGCATTTCAGAAGCTCCACGATAAAATGTTTCTTCCTCCGCAGCCAATGAACCACTTTACACTTGCTTTTTTCAAGTGTAACTTCTGAGGACTTACCCTCACGGATTTCATGAATGAAATCTACGAAGTTCACTGCGCAAGCGCTGCCTGTGCAGTCGCACGCGCTCGAGGTCTGGAAATGCCGGCGTTCCCCGCATGCGCTGTTCATGCTGAACGCCGGCATTTCCAACGGCCAGATGCGTGAGTACCCCGAGCGCACTCACGCCTTTGGCCGCGAATTTCTGGCCCATTATGTTTAAATACTTTAAAGAAAGGTAAGTTTATTTTTAGCCCTGTTAGAAAAAGTAATTAATTTTTTCAAAAATTTAAATTATTGTTTAAATTAGTTATTTAATTTAATTTATAGTTGTTTTAAAAATGTGATTTAAAAAAAATTTATTTGAAGTTTTAGTGATGCTTTGGGGCTTATAGTGTTTATAATTTTGACTGCTCTTCCAGTCAATTTTATGAATGGGCAAGTCCCTGCTACCATTGGCTCTCCATGGCTCACGTGATCCCAGGGGATGCATCAAACTAACTGCGCCTCTGGGATACGCAAGCACTGCGTGCCGGCAGTTGGAGCAGGCCCAGGATCAGAATACCACGCGGGCCCACAGCTCAACGGCCGGCACGCTAGGTAAGTGCAGGTCGGAGACTTGCACCCGCGGGAAGCCTCTGACCGAATTTCTGGGTTGAAGTTGGAACAACTAGGAGACACAACGTCTGCTTACAACCAGCTAAGGTAATTTAAGAATTGAATAAGAGGCCTCCTGCTCAGCCATGTCAAGGCACAGCCCTTGCTGAATGGCAAAGTTCAAAGGACATAGCAGCTTGTTACTATTCTGGCACCCCGGTCTAGAGCAGACTACAGATCGCTTACAGCACCCTGATGGTTCTCTCTATTACCAGCCTGGTAGCTGTGTGTACCTCATTGTAGTGAGCCTCCACTGCTGTTTGGAGCCCTTGGTTTGGGGTCTTCAACCATGTGAGCAGGGGTAGGCTTTGTCAGCCAGATGTCATGCATGGATCTGATTTTCTTCCCTGAAGAGGTCGGGGGGGGCGGGGGACTGAATGCCAAAGGATGAAGGCATCATGTCAACTTCCTGCATATCAGCATTGACATGGGTGATCCTCTGATTACTGTCACACACTATCTGGACATTGAAGGAGTGGAATCCCCTCCTCTTCACATAGCTAAGTGGGTGTTCTGTGGGTGCCCTTGATGCAATGTGGATGCCATCGATTTCACCCTGGACCTTGGGTAAGCCAGCAGCCCCCATAAAGCTGCATGGCCCTTTCTCTCTGCTGTCTTGATGAATTTGGGTTGCTTTGCTGTAAAGGGCATCAGTGACCTGAAAAATGCACGTCTGTAGTGCTCGCTGTCTGATGATTCACTGAACATGGCTGCCTGAAAGGACCCTGTGCCATAGAAGTTGAGGGTTGTGGTGATCTTCATATCCACTAAGAGAGCAATGAAGGCAGATGAGCGTGGCTTCAGATTTTTCTGCATCAGGTCACAGACATGGGCTGACCTTATGAAACCTAGTCAGAATCAAGTGCAAGTCCTGGCAGAAAATAATGCAAAAAGCAAGAGTCCAAGAAGTGTTTTCAAGCTGCACAAATCACTATACAAAGTTTTCAGACTTTACGAGCAAGAAAAATCCTCACTTCTCCCTTGATCTGGCCGCTGCTGCATCTCATTTATCTCAGTCCAGGTTACCCAAAATACAATAGCAGTGCAACCGCAGGAAACTCAGAGCTGCAAGACTGCTGGCTCTCATTTTGACTTATACACACAAGGCCAGTGGGGACTAAGCGGCCGTACCACGGGAAGGTTCAAAAAGCACAAGGAAAATCAGAGGAAGGGTTTTAATGGGCCACAAGCAGTGGAAATGGCTTCCACCTGAATGTTCTTGCAAAAGCATTTTCCTGCACCGTTCCTGCATGGTAAGTGTGCCGAAAATGATGAGGAAAATCACCCCCATTGTACCTGGACATTCAGCAGGTATTGGCAAAGTTCTACATCAAAAGTTATAAGTTAGCTCAAAGCTGTGAGGATTGAAGGTAAAACTTAGCTATGGATAAGAAATTGACTGAAGGATAGAAGATAAACGGTACATTGGGAGAGCTGTCCCACAGACTAGTTAAGCAACAGTCTGACATAGTCATATGAACAGAATCATACCTTTCTGCCAATGCCCCAGACTCCTCCATCACCATCTCTGGGTATGTCCAGTCCCACCGGCAGGACAGACCCACCAGAGGTGGCGGCACAATGGCATACAGTCAGGAGGGAGTGGCCCTGGGAGTCCTCAACATTGACTCCTGACCCCATGAAGTCTCATGGCATCAGGTCAAACATGGGCAAGTAAACCTCCTGCTGATTATCACCTACCACCCTCCCTAGCTGATGAATCAGTACTCCTCCATGCTGAACACCACTTAGAGGAAGCACTGAGAATATCAAAGGCACAAAATTTACTCTGGGTGGGGAACTTCAATGTCCATCACCAAGAGTAGCTCGGTAGCACCACTACTGACCAAGTTGACCAAGTCCTAAAGGACCTAGCTGCCAGACTGGGCCTGCAGCAGGTGGTGAGAGAATCAACATGAGGGAAAAATCTACTTGACCTCATCCTCACCAATCTACCTGTCGCAGATGTATCTGCCCATGACAGTATTGGTAGCAGTGACCACCGCACAGTCCTTGTGGAGATGAAGTCTCATCTTCACACTGAGGACACCCTCCATCGTGTTGTGTGGCACTACCAGCGTGCTAAATGGGATAGATTCAGAACATATCTAGCAGCTCAAAACTGGGCATCCATGAGGCGCTGTGGGTCATCAGCAGCAGCAGAATTGTATTCCACCACAATCTGTAACCTCATGGCCCGGCATCTCTCTCACTCTACCATTAACGTCAAGCCAGGCGACCAACCCTGGTTCAATAAGGAGTGTAGAAGAGCATGCCAGGAGCAGCACCAGGCATACCTAAAAATGAGGTGCCAACCTGAGGAAGCTGCAACACAGGACTACATGAATGCTAAACAACAGAAGCAGCATGCTATAGGCAGAGCTAAGCGATCCCACAAACAATGGATCAGACCAAAGCTCTGCAGTCCTGCCACATCCAGTCGTGAATGGTGGTGGACCATTAAACTGACGGGAGGAGGAGGCTCCATGAACATCCTCAATCATGGCGGAGCCCAGCACGCAAGTGCTGAAGCATTTGCAAATATCTTCAGCCAGAAGTGGTGAGTAGATGATCCATCTCGGCCTCCTCCTGAGGTCCCCACCATTACAGAAGCCAGTCTTCAGCCAATTCAATTCACTTCACGTGATATCACAAAATGGCTGAGCGCACTAACTACAGCAAAGGCTATGGGCCCCGACAACATCCTGGCTGTCGTGCTGAAGACTTCTGCTCCAGAACTAGCCGCGCCTCTAGCCAAGCTGTTCCAGTACAGCTACAACACTGGCATCTACCTGACAATGTGGAAAACTGCCCAGGTATGTCCTGTCAACAAAAAGCAGGACAAATCCAATCTGGGCCATTATCACCCCATCAGTCTACTCTCAATCATCAGCAAAGTGATGGAAGGTGTTGTCGACAGTGTTATCAAGCGGCACTTACTCACCAATAACCTGCTCACCGATGCTCAAGTTGTGTTCCATCAGGACCACTCGGCTCCAGACCTCATTACAGCCTTGGTCTGAACATGGACAAAAGAGTTGAATTCCAGAGTTGAGGTGAGAGTGACTGCCCTTGACATCAAGGCAGCATTTGACTGAGTGTGGCATCAAGGAGCCCTAGTAAAATTGAAGTCAATGGGAATCAGGGCAATGAATCTCCACTGGCTGATGTCATACCTAGCACAAAGGAAGATGGTTGTGGTTGTTGGAGCCATCACAGTCCCAGGACGTCGCTGCAGAGGTTCCTCAGGGCACTGTCCTAGGCCCAACCATCTTCAGCTGCTTCATCAATGACCTTCCCTCCATCATAAGGTCAGATATGGGGGTGTTTGCTGATGATTGCACAGTGTTCAGTTCCATTCGCAACTCCTCAGATAATGAAGCAGTCTATGCCCGCATGCAGCAAGACCTGGATGACATTCAGGCTTGGGCTGATAAGCGGCAAGTAACATTCACGCCACACAATTGCCAGGCAATGACCATCTCCAACAAGAGAGCATCTAACCACTGTCCCTTGACATTCAACCCATTACCATTGGCAAATCCCTCACCATCAACATCCTGGGGGTCACCATTGACCAGAAACCTAACTGGACCAGCCACATAAATACTGTAGCTGCAAGAGCAGGTCAGAGGCTGGGTATTCTGCTGCGAGTATCTCACCTCCTGACTCCCCAAAGCCTTTCCAACATCTACAAGGCACAAGTAAGGAGTGTGCTGGAATACTCTCCACTTGCCTGGATGAGTGCAGCTCCAACAACACTCAAGAAGCTCGACACCATTCAGGACAATGCAGCCCGCTTGATTGGCACCCCATCCACCACCTTAAACATTCACTCCCTCCACCACCGGCGTACCGTGGCTGCAGTGTGTACCATCTACAAGATGCACTGCAGCAACTTGCCAAGGCTTCTTTGACAGCACCTCCCAAACCCATGATCTTTACCACCTAGAAGGACAGGGGCAGCAGACGCATGGGAACACCATCACCTCCAAGTTCCCCTCCAAGTCACACACTATCCTGACTTGGAAATATATTGCCGTTCCTTCATAGTTGCTGGGTCAAAATCCTTGAACTCTCTCCCTAGCAGCACTACGGTGTACCTTCACCACATGGACTGCAGCGATTCAAGAAGGCGGCTCACCACCACCTTCTCAAGGGCAATTAGGGATGGGCAATAAATGCTGGCCTTGCCAGCGACGCCCACATCCAAGGAACGAATAAAAAAACCCAGAGATAATGGTGAACTTATATAAAACCTTAATAAGACTCAGTTAGAGTACTGTGTGCAGTATTGGGCTCCACAATTTGGAAGAATATTGACGCTTTAGAGAGAGTACAATGCAGATTCACTTGGATGCTGCCTAGTATGATGAATCTCCAATCTACTAACCCAATACAGCATTCTGGCTAAACAAAGTAGATATTGTAGATTGACAAGGTACAAATTAATCATGTCATCTTCTTGGGTAGCATACAATCACATTTAAATTATGTGACTGGCATTACACACTAGCTGCATATAAACAGAAAATCCCTTCCTGTTGATAAAATCTAGGGCCTTCAATGCCACACGGGTACCATTAGTGGAACCCTCTACCTGGGGGCAGCCTGGTCACCTAAAAAGTTCACAGAGCACTCTCATTGCTTGGTGATGTCCATAAAAAGGTGATAATTTGAGTCACCTGCCTGAACAGAGCATTTGTGACCTTCTTGATACCTTTGTGCACAGTGGATTGACTGGCGTAACTCAGATCACCAGAGGCTGCCTAGAAGGGTCAGGTGGTCACTTTAATGGTCAGTGACAAGGCTGCACTCCTTGTTTAGGTGGACTGCAAGTATGCAACCAGTAACTGGCATAATCTGAAGTAGCCTCCATGTAGAAGGGCCGCCTTCTCATAAATTGCATCTGTAAGAGACTCAGGTATGACCTCCTCAGTCTGCACACGATTTGGTGTGGGTAACTATGGGTTGGATATAGAACACCATCTGTGATGTCTTGCCCTTCTTGCTTCCATCCTTTCCTCCTCCATATTCTCATCCTCCTCATAGCACAGGAACAATCGTATTCTGAAAGGGGAATCGTTACTTTCCCCCAAACGTTTAAATATCTTTAGTGCTCACCGTAAAGTTCTGAACTATTAAGTGCCTAAGACGTAAAATGACTTCACAAATCCGTAGTCCCTCTCAGTAGAAGACCTGCAGGGGTTTAACGCTATGGCTTCTGCTCTTTTCTGCTGCTTCTGGGACATTCTACTGGCCTTTCCAAGGCCACATTTGTAGCAGCATTGTTTCCTGGGTGGTTGTTGTTGTTGTTGTTGACCTCTCACCACCATATTTTCTTTCCATTACCACTGCTATTCTGCTGGTTTTGGGTGTGCTTCACAAGGAAAATACAGCCTTTGGGCTCTTTAGCCTTGAAAGGAGGCATTTGAGGGGTATGATAGTTAACACTATGGAAAAAGTAAATCCAAGAAAATGACTTTGAACTGAGAGTAGGATAAGGAGACCCAAGAACAAACTAGTAAAACGGAAATTGAGACCTGATATCAGGAAATTCTTCTACATAGCAAGAATGATCAGAAACAGAATGGACTTCCTGACAGTGGAGACACTGGAATGATTTAAGAAACAATTGGATGCTGCAATGGGAGGACTTTAGTGTCTTTCCAGATTTATAAACTAAATTGGACTAAATGGACCTCCTCCTCTTTAATTATCCTGTGATATTCCACCAGTGCTGCCAGTCACATTCAGATCTTCTTTTATACAGATGAGCTTTAGTGCCTGTTTTGTTAGGTGTGATATGGTAAGTGCCTTGGACTCCATCATCTGCAGTCATCCATAGGAGAGACATGAGGAATATAGTGGAAGTGTATCACGTATGACAACAAAGACAACTTATATTTTTATGACAGCATCAGCTGTATAGATAAGGTGAATTTATTGATACAAAATAGTTATTTTCTGGCATAATATGATGTTTACATCGAATACAGATCCAATTTTTTTTTCTTAACAATTTTCCCCCGTTTCCCTTCTCAGGATGTTGACTCCTTACTGAGCTGTGGTTCCACAGGTTACAGTCACCTCTGGCTCCAAACGTCCAATGAATGAGCCTCAACAGTGAGCACTGACAGGCAATTCAACTGGAAGAGGCATCATAGCTGAGCTCAATCCTTCCCCCACCCACTTCCAGCAGGGATCATTGGATAGTGATCAGGAGCATGAACCTTGGCTAAAATTCTCTTCCCTAATCGGGGAGCTAAGGGAAATTGTAGCAGCCCCTGGCTGAGATGGCTCAGCTAACCCAAGCACTTAAAAATATTTGTAAATATTGAATCAACTATTTTAACAGACTTGGCAAAGGAAAGACTGTGAAAATTAATGACTGCCTGTTGACAAACAACTTGTAAGAATTTTATTTAAACAGTGCATATGGTCTTGATTATGGTAAAATAAATGATTGCTCATGTATATTTA
Organism: Somniosus microcephalus; assembly: GCF_052327205.1. Classification (NCBI taxonomy): domain Eukaryota; kingdom Metazoa; phylum Chordata; class Chondrichthyes; order Squaliformes; family Somniosidae; genus Somniosus; species Somniosus microcephalus. The sequence goes on along the minus strand of NC_140996.1, from coordinate 174,813,075 downwards.
TACTGTATGTACTGCTAAGCTTCTTTTTATGTTTCTTTATACATTATTATGCCTGGAGCATTAATGTTAATTTAGTGTTAAATGCAAGACAATTATCAACACCCGAGTTGATATTGCTGCTGAATAATGGATTTAATGGTTAGATATTTGCTACTTATTTTCTTTGAGGGGACATCTCGGGCTCGATTTTCCAAGCCCCGAGGAGGCGGGTTTGGAGGCAGGAGTGGTGGGAAAATTGCAGAATCTGGGGGCGGGAACCCATCCCGCCCCCAACCCGCCTCCGTGCCAATGTCCCAGGAGGCGGCTACCCGACCTGTGCTGGGAGCTGCCTCCCCAAGGCAGGAAGGGGATTAGTGCCAATTAACTGCCTGTTAACAGGTAGTTAACAGGCAGTTTTTTGCCTAATCCCTATTTTTAGCCCTGAAGTGTGGGCTTCCCGACGGCTTCGAACTACGCCAAGTTAGCGAGGCGGACCGTGGGTCTGCAGGGGTTGGAGGGGTCGAGATGTCCATTGTGCAGGTGAGTGATGGGTGCATATGTGCAGAGGTAAGTGTGTGAGGTGAGGGTAAAGTGTTTTAATAAGTTTTACTTACCATTACTTTCTCCTGCAGGCTTCCTTCCTTCAGTTCTCGGGAGTCCCTCAGCTCACCGGCACAGAAAGCAGAATGGCCGCTGAACTGTCAAAAGCTGCAGCCTCTGCTTTCTGGTCTGGAGAGCTCTCTAACTGAGTCTGAGTAGAAGGACTCAAGTTAGAAGACAGATTGTCCGTGTTTGACAGCTTCACAGAGCTGTCAAATGCTGATTTTTCATCTGTCAAAAGCTCTTGACAGATGAAATGTCAATCGCTGACATCACCAGTAACCAGGTGTCCCTTAATTGGCCTGCTGAGCCCGCTGGGCGGGCTTAACAAGGTCAATCAAGGGAAAATAGTGTGGGTTGGCCACAAGTCGATGGAGGCGGGACTACAACCCAAAAAGTGTAAGTCCTGCCTCTAAAAGCTCCCCATTGACAAAATCCAACCCCTCATATCTAACTTGAGTGGGACAGTAGTATATTATCGACTAATAATGTTTTCATTCTTTTAATCATGGATAATACAAATAGGGTTACTTATGCGTATTGCACAAGGCAGAAATGTGTATGCTTATTTCGAGTATTAGTGCATGATGTCTCCACATATGATATGCAAACTCATAATATACCGAGGGTTATTTAAAGCTTAAACAACACCAGTAAATTAAAGTCAGATTGATGGAAGTTATTTATTAGTTGACAAAACATGTCAGATAAAATGAGTGTGCATACCATGTTGATGTATCTGGAAGTATTATGCAGTATTAGTGACACGGGTGCCTAGTGCGATATGTGTAATTCTATTCACTGTGCATTATTGAGTTGATTGGATATTTATGCAGAATTTTTTTCTTGCATATTCCACGTGAATATATTAATGACAAGAATGCCACATGCGACTGAACATTCCAGAAACAATTGCACACAGGAGGCTGAACAAGCAACACATGAAATAGGATTGAAAAATGGGAACAACACTTGAAGACAGAAATGAGAAGAAATGTCTTTTACTTCCACCACAAAAAACAAATTGTGACTATCCACTGGAAAATGAAAGCACATATCAGAATAGTTACCATCACTAGAACCTGAAGTAGTAATTGTAAATAAACAGGAAATACTCGTCAATCCACTTGTGGGCGAGTCTAAAACTAGTGGTCATAGATATAAGATAGTCACTAATAAATCCAGTAAGGAATTCAGGAGAAACGTCTTTACCTAGTAAATGGTTAGAATGTGGAACTCGCTACCACAAGGAATAGTTGCGGTGAATAGCACAGATGCATTTAAGGGAAAGCTAGATAAGTACAAGTGGGAGAAAGGAATAGAAGGATATACTGATAAGGTTAGATGAAATAAGGTCAGAGGAGACTTGTGTGAAGCTAAACTTTGGCACAGACCAATTGGGCCGAATGACCTGTTTCTGTGCTGTAAATTCTATGTAAATTCTGCGTAATCTTCCTTGGCATTGTACATGGAGAGTCAAGGCCAAATATAGTCTTTGGGTGATGTGCGATAGAAGGTAGGGAATAATTTGATCTGGTCCTACATATGCAATTCAGTCCCTACTTTTAAGTCAGACATTCTGTCCTTATTTTCATATTTCCATTATAAGTGCCTAGATCCACATTTATAATGGAAACTGCCTAAGTAAACTTGTCATGCTATAATTACACCCTCCTGCCAGTGGTCACAATGCAAAGCCTTCACTAGCAGGAGACTAATTATAGTGTAACAAATTTACATAGGCAGTTTCCATGATAAATGTGGAAATATAATGGATAAAGTGGACAGGAAGTGGGCGCAGATGTAAGATTTTTAAAACATTACTGGTTGATCTCCTGAAGAGATGGGTGCCATCAGTGAACTTATTAGTGGACATTACCAATAATGATTTCTATTGCCTCAAAATGCATTGAGCAACAAGAAAGTACCAATGAAAAATGGGTTTCCCTGGTTGCCAGACTGAAAAAATCTGGCAGGTTTACAATTATGTTGCCACTGACTGCAGAAGACCTAAAGGCTAAAGAATATAAGGGCAGCTACTGTGTACCTGAATTTACTAACAGCAGTAAGATGTTATGTATCAGAATTTGCAGTGTTCTTACCTGGGTGATAAATTAAAGCACGCACCACTATAAAAAGCCCTAAAGTGCCTTAATGCCCAACTGTTTGACTATAAACTGCAGTCCTGATGCCTGATGAGTATTTCCAGCATTTTCTTTCTTTATTTCAGATTTCCAGCATCTGCAGTATTTTGCTTTCTTATAAAAGCTTAAAAAGCTTATACAGGAAACTTTGGTTCATCCGGAGGTTGTATGTCTGGAAACCTCGATCTAACGGCAGAAATCAGCAGCCGTTTTGTTAGTTTTTTTTTCTTTTTTCTTCTTCTCCTAGCATTTTTTTAAACAGTCAGTCTCTGGAAAGCCTCTCTGAAGCTGTTGCTAAGCTACAGAGATGCTTCCAAGGTACGGGTCGACTGTTTACAAGCTGTTGCTAAGCAACAGTGTTTGTTGTCAGATACGGAGATGAAAACCTCCATATCCTTCAACATTAGCACGGTCTGTCTGGAAGTTTTCATAGATTGGCATCACGCTGGTCCCGTCGGTGCCGGATATCGCGAAGTTTCCTGTATTCAGAACAGCTGTTCTTTATAGACTCGCTAATCTTGGCAATGGAGTAGCTGCAGAGATTATGGATTAACTGTTAATGCATAACTTGTACTTTTTTTTCCATTTACTTTGCATACGCAGTCAGTTGTGTCAGCTGTGGCTCAGTGGGTAGCACTCTCGCCTCTGAGTCAGAAGGTTGTGGGTTCAAGTCCCACTCCAGGGACTTTGAGCACAAAAATTTAGGCTGACACTCCAGTGCAGTGCTGAGGGAGTGCTGCACTGTCGGAGGTGCTGTCTTTCGGATGAGACGTTAAACCGAGGCCCAGTCTACTCTCTCAGGTGGATGTGAAAGACTCTATTGCAAAGAAGAGCTGGGGAGTTATCACCGGTGTCCTGGCCAATATTCATTCCTCAATCAACATCACTAAAACAGATTATCTGGTCATTATCACATTGGTGTTTGTGGGACCTTGCTGTGTGCAAATTGGTTGCCGCGTTTCCTACATTACAACAGTGACTACACTTCAAAAAGTACTTCATTGGCTGTTAAGCACTTTGGGACATCCGGTGGTTGTGAAAAGCGCTATAGAAATCCAAGTCTTTCTATTTTTTTGATTGTAGTTAAAATAAACCTTTACTCATGCAGATTTATATTTGCATATGCACTGCTAAGCTTCTTTTTATGTTTCTTACACACTTTTACGCCTTGAGCATTACTGTTAATTTAGTGTGAAACACCAGACAATTATCAACACCTGACTTAATAATGAATGTTATAATTAAATCTTTCCCATGTATTTGAATACCTCACACCCATCTAGAGCAGAACATTATCTGCCAGTAGCATTTTAATTCTCTTCATTGCTGCCATTGTAGTGCCTATTAGTAAGACAACATTATTCTTATTCCTTTCCTCTTTCAGGACTCCCCCACCCTCCAACTCATCCACTCCACAGATCAATACTAGCCATAATAGCAGGCATGCAGCAGGCTTGGAGGTTTCTAGCAATGCTATCTCTAAATGGCCACTAGGAGGTGCCTAAACCCAATCTAGAGTGCTTTCTTCCAATTTGCCCTTGGCAATGGAATTTTGTTTTATATACATATTTTTTCTTGGAATTTGGATGACACTACAAGGGCTATATTTATTGCCCATCCTTAGCTGTCAGGAGAAGATGGTGTAATCCCAAATTGCCTTAGCTGTGTGCCATTTGTGAAGAGTTAAGAGCCCCATCTGTGATCCCTACAGAGACCTACGTATTGAAGCCGAAACGTTAGAGGAAAGAATGGTGCAAGATGCAATGTGCACTCCGCCAACGTTTCACCATCGCATAGCTCTGCAGGAAAAAAGGGAGCGGTTTCAGCAGGGTGAACATGCCTCACGCACAACTGGACCAATGACAACTAGAATAGATACAAAAGCAAAATACTGCGGATGCTGGAAATCTGAAATAAAAACAGAAAATGTTGGAAATACTCAGCAGGTCAGGCAGCATCTGTAGAGAGAGAAACAGAGTTACTGTTTCAGGTCGGTGACCCTTCGTCAGAAGTGGCATGCCTGCGCTTTGTAGACCCGGCACTAAGCGGCGACTCAACCAATTAAGATAGTTAAGAGGGTCTTTAAAGGTAGTTGAACAGTATTTTACCACCTTCTAGCCATTTTTGCAACTTTCCCATGAGGTTCCTGTCGCTCAGGGATCACGTGGTAAATGAATCGGGTTCTCTATGACTCTCCATTGCTGTGAATAGGTGACAGTTGCAAAAGTGGTATATACGCTACCATTTCACAGCTGTGCACTTTCCAACGTCGGAAGCTTGAGCCTTCAGGATTTGGAAGACACTTTTGAGCTTTATGCAGTTTGGAAGTGTTTGGAGTAAACTCTCTATTCACTGTCACCTCCTTGGAGCAAGCTCTCTCACCATTGACAGATCACTTCTGTCATCTCAACTTCAGCTGCCATCCATTCCGGCAACATCGGTGCCCTTGAAAAAATCTCACCTTGGTCCTCAGAATCCCAAAACGATCAGCCCCAACACCAGCAGCACTAACAACAACCTTCTCCGCCATCACCTGATGCTGCACAGGACACAGGGCATCAGCACCCGACAACATTGCTGCCCGGGAGGCCAGCGATGGCCTCACCATGGCCAGATTTACTTCACTTGTACACACTGGCTGCCACATGATGTGCCAGGTTGACACCACCCCACACCAGTACCATAAAGCATCCCTACAATGACCAAGCCATTCCTTTCACACTCATCACCATTGGCGGGGGGACGGGGACATTATGTCTCACCATTCACTGCAACTCACTAAGACACTTCCAAAGGTGCACACAAATCTGTCCAAGAACACAAAGTGTTGAAAATAAAGGTTTCAATGTTTGACACCACATTAACAGAAACTTTACATGAACATTGCATAAAACACCCAAGTGCCTACCCTTGTGTGTTGTTCGTTGGTATGATTGGACGAGGATGAGGGTGAGTGTGAGGGGTGTCTAGTGAGATGGGGAAGTGATAATGTAGATAGAGAGGGATGGGTGGAGGTGCAAGGTAAGTTGGTGTGAGTAAAGATGTGCAGGAGTCGGGTAGGGAAGGCAGAGTGATGGGGATGTGATAAGTGGCACAACAGGATGAGGTTTAGTGTGGCTTTGCAGTAACGTTTCGTGATTTACGGAGATCTTTGAAAGGTTTGTGCCACTGCAGCCTGGTCCTCCTGGCGACATCCCTGCTTGTGTCCTCCTGTGCAATGTGCAACCAGGCTGCATTGTTCTCCTGGGGAGGTCTCTTCCACCCATTGGAAGGGAAGAGAACCTCCCTGCATGCTGTGACTCTCTCCATAAGCTTATGGGGGGAGTCATGGGAGAGCCTGGGTGCAGCCGTGCACCTCAATGCTGCAGAACGCCGACAGCAGAACTGTCAAAATAAATGTGGACATGGCCCCTTAAAGGAAACCGGCTGATGACATGTCATCAAATGATGTCATCAGATCTGCTTCCTTTTAACTGGCCGGGAACCTCGCAGGATGGGCTTAACAAGCCCTCTTAACGTAAAATCATGTCGGAGGCAGGGATCCAGACAGCTGCGGGGTTGGTACCCGCAACGGACGTTGCCTGCCACGGATCCGCCGAGGTTGGTAAAATCCAGTCCCATGTGACTGACTCAATGATCTCAACGTGGCCTAGCAAACCACTCACGTGTAAAAACAACTGCTAGATGTAACCCCACCACCACCTTCCCAGGGTAACTTGGGTTGGGCAAGAACTGTGGCCTTGCCAGCAAGTACCCACATCCTGAGAACAAACAAAAGAAAAAGTTTATGCCCATGATGACATATAAACCAAGCAAAGGCAGAACTATGGGGAATATGAGATTCCAGTTAGTGGTGCCTTCATCTCTTAAGTCTGAAGTATTAAAAGGTATCCAAGATGAAGCAGCCTATTAGGGCCTGTAGAGAACCCTTCACTTGTACAGGCAGTGATACATTAGGATAAGCTTGGATAAAGATATCAAGGAATACATGAATATATTTAAAAGTTGCATTGTGAGTAAAGTTAGCGAGCCACAGGGCAGAGATTTATCAAAACAGTTCAAGTCCCTTATTCACTAGAAATTGACTATTTAGATTTTGGAACTGCAGAAACAACATTACATAGACTTGCAGTAACTTCACAAAGGTGGCCCAGGAATTTCTTTGGACCAACCAGGAGGACCATTTATTTTGTACATGAGTTTCTCAAACACATACACATAGAAAGAGGAACAATTTTGAGTCTTAACTGATTCGAGAGCTGTTGGCAAGTTCTGGTATGGAAATGGCACCTTACTGAATACACATCATGGCGGGGGTGGGAGACACTTGTGCCTATCGCTACAAAGCTGGGTGTCTGGCCTTCTGCACAGGTACTCCGCATTGCCTAACTCTCAATCTTTCAATTAGACATGAGTTTCAGCTGGGTGTGGCTAAAAAAAATACTTTCTTTCAGCCACACAGGTGGTTTTATCAAAGGCAGGTCAAGAACTGCCTGATGTCAAATGGCCAAACTGTCTCAAAAATCAGCATGTTCCCAGGAAACTAAAAATCACTGCTCTGTTATATCATATTAAAAATCCTGGCCTGGAATTTCCATTGTAACTGCAGTGGGAGACCAGCAGAACCCCCAGAGAAAAGGTGTAAATAGCTGTTTACGCCACTTCTTTGGAGGGTCTGTTGATTTCCTACCAAAGTTACGGCAGGAGATTGGAAGAGCCACTGCTGAATTTCACGGCCCTTCCATCTGCATGCACTTCCTGTGTACCAAACCTTACTTCCTGTTGGTATTCTTTTCGTCACACTATTGCGTCAACTTTTTTTTCCATTATAAATTCCTGGGATAGATTTTCAACTTTTTGCCTGTGTGTATACACTAGTATTGTGGATCGGCTGCCTGTTATAAAAAGCGCCTGATTTTTATTTCCATCAGTGGCTGGCTCTGGAATGGCAGCAAGGCTAATTCAAGTCACAGCCCAGCTGATTACTTATGGGTCCGTACTGGGATCTAGAAAACCACTCTTGTTGGTAACATCACTGGGACAGAGGGCTGACTCAGGGGTCTTCATGCTGCCAATAAATCTGATATTTTTACTAAAACGTCAAAGAAATTTCTGGTGTAGATATTGCTTCCTTCTATTAAAGGGGTAGTGCTTTGAACTTCCCTTTCCCCTTTAATAAGGCATACATAACACATAGGTAAAGGCTGAAGAATGCTGCATTGCTACTTTCACAGGGTCTCTCAACACTCAGTGCACAGTGTGATTGCACTGCATAGCAAACTCCCAGAGATCTGCCACTTAGTAATAGAGTCACATTCTTCCCTTGTCTATCTTACAATTCAATTTTACTGTCATTTGATGCAGACGATGTAACTGATTTTGAATTTATTTTCACATTTATAGTTCTAATCATTAGGGCCAATAATTATAAAAAATGGATTTGTTTCCTGGTTTGCTTTTAACAACAAGGCAAATCATTAGGGGACAAATTCAGTTGTTTGCGCCTCCCGTTAGCACCTTAAGAGGGTGCCAATTGGGGCGCAAAGCAACTAGCGCCCGGGCGCCGTGATGTTTGCGCCGCTCGCGAAATTAACTAGACATTTTGCGGCGGTGCTAAACACTACCACCACGATCTCCTGCACCGGCAGATCATGACATCAGTCGAGCGCACAATGCCCCGGTAGCGCCCCGGACTGGATATTGAGTGGCGCCCCCTACCTTACCGCCTGCCGCTAGCAACGACAGGTTGAGGGGAGCGTTATGCTGTCAGAAAGGGACTAGGGGAGCGCTATCTAAAGGCGACCGCTTCCTGCCTTTTTTTGTCGGTGACATTTTTGCACCACGCATTCTGAGAGAGAGAGAGACTTCTGGAGAGATTCAACGCTGTGTGAAAGGGTTTTGTGTACTGAGCTGCACTTTGCAGGTTTATTTTGATTTGCCCTTCCTTGCTTCGCCAGCGCTCTGAGGTAGTGCCTCGCTCCTCGGCCTTTGCGCCTTAAGACAGGTGTGAAGCGCCTGATTTAGCGCTCCAATCACCTCCAGGGGCGATAAAAGCCAAGTTTGCTGTCGGAGGTAATAATTAGCGCCAGGCGCTAAACTTTGCGCACGGCCAATAATGGCGCCCCAAACGGGGTGATACTGAATTTTTCCCCCTAACTATTGTCTGGGCCTGGTTGACTGACTGATGTAGGCCACAATGTCTAAGGTTAGCATAAAAACACCATCAAAGCTGGCTGTCAAATTTTTGGCTTATAACACTCCTGTTAAGCGCCTTGGGATGTTTTACTACGTTAAAGATGCTATATAAATATAAGTTGTGGTTGTTGTCATAGTACACTCTGGGTATGGTAGTTCCACAACAACAAGGTGAAAACTCCAAGTTCCGTGATCTCTCTCTCTCTCTCCCTTCTTTCTCCACTGCAGCGAGAAATCCCAGGTCCAAGTGAAACTGCCAACTCAGGCACCAGGAGGACAGGCCTATCTCAAAGAACCTTCTAATGTTAAGTAACTAATTTAGGGTAAGGTTGGCAAGTTTGCAGAATTATATAAATGTTTATATATTGTACTACTTACATCCCCCGCCCTCTCCCAATTTGTTGACCCTTACCAATCACCCTTGGAAAAACCTCTCCAGTAACTTCCTCCTGAATTCCCTAACTCCCAACTCCCTCTCTTTTAGCTCTTCACTCGCATGACACTTCTACTGCTGTCAATCTCTTAAAATGTTCTATCTTTAATGCCCTATTTCTGAACAAATCTATCAATGTCTCCCACTCAGGCACACCCCCTATCATTCCTCCCTTAAATCAGAAGGCCATAAACTCAAGTGTACTTGACGCATAATTGGCCTCGTCAACAAATGCCAGATCTGGCTCAGCTATATCAAGCTTTACTAACCTCTGATTTATTTCCATCTTCGTAACGTTGTCCACTTCCGCCTGTAGCTAAGCCACATCCGCCAATGAAGCTCTTATCCATTGTTTGGCCACCCGCAGACTCGTAGGGCTCGAATTTCCCAGGGCCATGGAGGCGGGAATGGAGGCGTGTGGGGTGTTAAAATTGCAGAATCGGGGGGCACAAACCCTTTCTGCCCCCAACCCGCCTCCATGCCCATTTCCCAGGAGGCGGGTACCCGACCTGTGCTGGGAGTCACCTCCCCGAGGCGGGAAGGGGATTAGTGCCAATTAACTGCCTGTTAACAGATAGTTAACAGGCAGTTTTTGGCCTAATCCCTATTTTTAGCCCTGAAGTGTGGGCTTCCCGACGGCTCCAAACCACGCCAAGTTAGCAAGGCGGACCGTCGGGCTGAAGGGCTTGGAGGGTTCGAGATGTCCGGTGTTCAGGTGAGTGATGGGTGCATGAGTGCAAAGGTAAGTGTGTTTGGTGTGTGTAAAGTGTTTAAATAAGTTTTACTTACCTTTAGTTACTAATGCAGGCTTCCTTCCTTCAGGTCTCGGGAGTCCCTCACCTCACCGGCACAGAAAGCAGAATGGCCGCGAGCTGTCAAAAGTTGCAGCATTCTGCTTTCTGTTCTGGAGAGATTTCTAACTGAGTCTGTGGCGAAGGACTCAAGTTAGAAGTCCGATTGTCAGTGTTTGACAGCTTCACAGAGCTGTCAAACGCTGATATTTCATCTGTTAAAAGCTCTTGACAGATGAAATGTCAATCCCTGATGTCACCTGTAACCGGGTGTCCCTTAATTGGCCTGCTGAGCCCGCTGGGCGGGTTCAACAAGGTCAATCAAGGGAAAATCGCGTGGGTTGGCCACAAATCGATGGAGGCGGGATTACAACCCTAAAAGTGGGCGTCCCGCCTCCATCGCGTCCCCATTGACAAAATCCAGCCCAATTATTCCAATGTTCTCCTTACTGGCTTTCTTTTGTCTACACTCTTTAAGAACATAAGAAATAGGAGCAGGAATAAGCCATACGGCCTCTTGACCCTGCTCCGCCATTCAATGAGATCATGGGTGGGCTCTGTTATTTAGTCAATAAAATTGATATACCTATCAATTCGTCCAATAAAAAGCGACGAGTTAGGAACATAACTAAAGGTTTTTATTGACTAAATAACAGAGCCTACCCTCGTGGGTGATCGGGTCCAACAAGGAGGAATACCAGCCAGTCGACTACCTTTATACCTGGGCAGGTAGGTGGAGCCATGGGCGGAGTCGGAGGTGGTCAGCCCAGGTATAACAGCGCGACAAGAGGCGACCTCGTATAGTGATACAACAGTGAGAACAGTGATAACAATACAACAGTGATAACTATAGTGTAACGATAGTGAACGATAAAAGTGGTTTACCACACCTTGTCAGTTTGCGATTGTGCAACAGTTTAATTCAGTCTTTTAAAGGTTCTTTAGTTTCAGGAGTGTTGTGGCTACTTAGTTAGTTATATTTATTCTGACAACATATCAAAGTGCTACACTTGGTTACATTACTGGGGGCTGTACTGGCAGTCGACCTCGCCCTCCAGGATCTACTGTGGAGGGAGCAGAGGCAGCGAGAAAGACTGGAACATGTGGCCAAAAGGAGTAGGAGGGCCATCAGGGCTCTCAACAGGAGGCCTTACCCACCGAGGGTATTCTGACAGCACTTCTCCTACCTTCAATAAAGTGAGGAGCAGTGTATTAGAGGGCTCCACATCACCAAGGTGGTGGTCACAGAACTCTGCCACCTCCTCCAAACAGACCTCCAGCCTCACACAAGGATGACTTAAACCCCAGATCCCTTTTGCTCACCACATGCCCATCATGCCATTCCTCTGTCATGCCATATCACAACGTTTTCCTGGGCGCAAAGTTGAAATGAGAGAGACCACAAAATATTGCAAACTCCATGAATAAATGTATGCATAAACATATCACACATATCACATTCATTCTAATAACTAATGATTCTTGCACCTGCCATATTTGAATAGCTGTCATTATGTGCAAGGTGTGAGATGTGGGTGTTAGTGTTGGTAGGTAGAAAATGTTGGTGGGTGAGTGCTGGGGGTCTGGTGCTTTGGGCAGTGTGTGAAGCTTGTGGTACAGATGGTGGTATGTAACATTTGTTGAAGCATTCACTCACCCTGCCCACCCGACTGAGGTGGATCTGTCATGAGCACATCTGCTTCAGTCCTCCGGCTCCTTCTCCTTGTTGTGCTTCTCCTTGCTGAGGCAGCTGCACAGTTAGCATTGCTGAGAATGAGGTGCTGCAGTATCAATGAATCTCCCCTTTAAGCCTGTGGCAATGATGACTTGAGATTAGCCTGCACCCGATATTGGTCAGTGCTTTGAGTTTAACGCCACTGAACTAGGCCATTAGCACTTGATTTAGTGTGCCAATCCTTTCTTTCATCAATGAGACTGAATTTTGCGTGCAGTCTGAATCATTAGCGCCTTGCGCTAAATCTCAAACTTTTCTACAGTTAGCGCCCATTCCTGAGCTATAATGATTTTCTCCCCCAAAGACTTTTAAGTATATATGTTTTCTTCCATTTCATCAGATTATTTTTGCCATCTCTTCAGATATATGGTATCACACTATTCTTCTAGTAAGCAGGCAGGCAGCCTATTTCCATAGCTGTGGCCTTACTACCCTTCAGCTGACATGAAGGAAGTGCAGAATAATAACATAGAATCCTAGAAATTTACGGCACAGAAGGAGGCCAGTCGACCCATCAGACTGGATTTTGTCAGCCCCGAGGAGACGGGACTGCCGGTAAAGTTGCAGAAAGTGGGGGCGGGTGGCAAACCCGCCCCTATCCTGCCTCCGTGCCCTTTTGCCAGGAGGCGGGAAGATGTGCTGCTTCGGGTCCCGTCTCCTGGAGGCGGGAAAGGGATTATATCCTTTTACCTGCCTCTTAACAGATAGTTAACAGGCAGAAAAAAGGATTAGTCCCATTTTACCTTTTCAGGTGATGGCTTCCCGGCCTCGGAGAACCCCGCCGGGGTGGAGGAGAGGTGAAGGTGGTATGCGGGGGTCGGAGGGGTCTGAAAGTGAGATGTAGAGGTGAGTGATGGGTGCAAGTGTGGAGTGGTAAGTATGTGAGGTAAGTGTTAAGTGTTAGAAAATGTTCACTTACCTTTGTTTCTGCCTACAGCCTTCAGCCGCTGTGGCTGCGGAGTCCCCGACATCTCCATTGTAGATTTCACAGACTGGCTGTTGGATCCTCTGAACCAACAGTCATCTGCTTTCTACAAAGTTGAAAGGTTTGATGAGTCCTAAACACAAGAACTCATCAAACTACACAGAATGTCAGTATTTGACAGCTTCACAGAGCAGTCAAACGCTGACATTTCTTCTTTCAAGAAGTCTTGACAGATGGCACGTCATACGTTGACGTGCTCTGTCAGTGACTTCCCCCTAATTGGCCTGCTGAGCCCGCAGGGCGGGCTTAATAAGGTCAATCAGGGGAAAATCCCGCTGGTTGGCCAGAACATGATGGAGGCAGGACTGAGACCTGACAAGCAGCAGTCCCACCTCCAACACGTCTCCATTCACAAAATCCAGCCCATCGTGTCTGTGCCGAACATAGGGATCATCTCAATGTCTTTGGTTCCTGCAGGAAGCACCTGACCTATACTCTGCTGCTCTCTGTTTGCCTGAATGAGATGAGGAATTCACCATATGGAGAACTTCAAGTGAACTCACTGACTACCATTCTGTATAGTGCTTCAATGAAGTGACATGCTGCGTCACCATAACACCTCTCTATTAAATCATTAACAATGTTCATATCACTAGTTATCATATTTACATGAGCCAACAGTCAGAGTTTTATATCAAAACAACTTAGTGATGACACCAATGGCTTGTGTTACTTTTCACAGCTTCTCTACTAAAAGAACATAAACTGTGATTAGTTTTCTTTTATTGTCTGAAAGTGACTCATGCTAGGATGTTGGTTGCACAGATGCTGACAGCCTCTAATATGATTATATATTGTTGTGAGTCTATTCATGTATGGTGGAGGGATATCAACACTGAGCCCAATCTTAACCTCACTTGATGTTTGCATGCGATATTGAAAACTTGACTGATCTCCCCTTCCTATCCTGAAGATACTGCGGTTAATTGGTATGTCTTTTGCTCATTTTTCGGGCGTAAAACGTGTGCAACATACACGTATTTCTGGGCACATGGTCCCGCGCCCAAACTGCACTAGCGTCATGGCCGTCGCCATATTGGTCCTCACTGTTTTTAGGTGCTCCTGGCAGCTGCCTGAAAACAGCGTTGGATCAATCTAAATATGCAAAGAAGGTTCCTGCTCTGAATAGTTTTTCAGTTCTACAGCAGCCTAACCAGCGATCGTTAAAGAGACAGTTGGAGACCAACAAAGAAATGGTAGGGAAAGATTTTTTTTAACTTCCTCTCCTGTGAAGCTGCCTCTGTTATTAAAATGAGGCCCGAGATCCAATTTGGGTGTGCCTCTGGCCTCCAGTTTCTGGTTTGGGCTTGCGGCGCATCACCTATTTTTGGCCCAGAAACAGGGCTAAACACATTTCCACACCAGTGACTACAGTATGAGAACACTCACATATTTGTGTGAAATTATTTTGGTTTTTTTTCCATTTATGAGCTTGAACATAATCTACTACTGATTTTGCCTTTGATGAGTTTCCCAATGAGACATTCTTAAAACATTAATTTTAAGACTTCCGCAGTGAATTGATCCAGTGAGTAGCTTAGCCATAAACAGCAGGAAGATCCCAGATAGGTGCTGAGCTAACTGATCTCTGCCAAGGCAACAGTCTATGACTACAATAACTTATTAAAATCTCAGCTTGCCTCAGTGGTAGCACTCTTGCCTCTGACACAGAAAGTCATGGTTCACTGCCCTACTCAAGGATTTAAATACGTAATCTAGGCTGATACTTCTGTGCAGTACTGAGGAAATGCTGCATTGTCAGAAGGGCCATCTTTTCAATGAGACCCTGTCTGCTTGCTAAGTGAAATAAAGAGTAGATTGCCTTTCAAAAGCTAGGCTTTATTAACCTTAAAAAACCAGCAGTACATGTTGAGCACCCAGTCTCAACCAAACTGTAGAAAACTGAATTTAAGATGGCCACCACAGGTCACATGGAGTCAACTAACCAATAAGTTTACAGCATATATCTCAAGGCAGGAAAACAAGCAACCAATTACAATGCTTCTTATAAAATAAGAATAATCACCACATTCACCCCTCCTTTTAAAATATGCTTCAACCTAGGTAGCCTTTACAGTTTACAATTAGTTATTTATGACTAGAGCAATACATGTATAATGCCTTCAACAATTTTAAAATTTTACTATTAAATTATTAATTATTTTAAAAGTCCATTTTTAATCGGTCGACCGGATATCTTGTTCGTGTCGACCTTCTTAGCCTTGGTGGAGTTCCTTGCCCTCCCACACCAGGAGACACAGAAATATCTTCTGCAGGGAGGCTATCAATATCCCGATTACCAACGGTTTCCGGATTGGAAGTCCCATTAGAAGGTAGACTGGGAGGGTCATGAACATCCATCGGGGGCAGACTAAGAGAATTGTAAGTGTCTGCAATAGGATTGGAAATGTTCGTAGTATCTGTGACGACATCAACATTATCTGAATTATGGCTATTGTTAATGTCCTCAGGAGAGGGCTGGCCACCACAAGGAGCTAAGTCTTTAACTGAAACCGTACTTTCTTTCCCATCTTGGAATCGAATGTGAGCATATTGGGAATTTGCCTCCAATAGCTCCACCTCCTCCACTAAAGGATCATACTTTGACAGTCTAACATGGCGTCGGAGCAGCACAGGTCCCTGCATAGTAAGCCATGAAGGTACCGAATATCCCGTAGTGGATCTCCGTGGATAGTTGAAGAGCCTTTCATGGGGGGTCACATTAGTAGCCGTTGAAAGCAATGATCTAATGGAATGCAGGGCATCAGGCAGTACCATTTCCCACTGTGTATTCTTAAGGTTCCGGGATGTCAAAGCCAACATAACTGCCTTCCAGATCACCCCATTGTATCGTTCGCACTGTCCATTACCCTGGGGATTATACAGGGTAGTTCTGCTAGTAGAAATTCCCCGACTCTGGAGGTATTCCTTCAACTGGGAAGACAGAAAAGAACTTCCCTGATCCGAATGGATATACGCAGGCATCCCAAAGATGACAAAAAGTTGAGTCAGACATTTAATAACTGTAGCAGCTGATACATCTGCACAAGGAAAAGCAAAAGGGAACCTCGAAAGCTCATCCACAACAGTAAATATATATCGATTCTGAGTCGTTGAGGGAAGAGGCCCCTTAAAATCAACGCTCAGGCATTCAAAGGGAGAAGTAGCCTTTATAAGATGAGCTCGTTGAGGCTTAAAGAAATTCGGTTTACACCGGGCGCAGACAGAGCATGATGAAGTCATCCGCTTGACGTCTTCAACTGAAAAGGGCAAATTCTTACTGCGTACGAAGTGTATCATCCTCGTAACACCAGGATGGCACAAAGCATTATGAAGATTAATAAGCGTATCTCCGTGAAGCACAGAACAATAAGCCCTCGACAGCGCATCAGCGGCAACATTATCCTTCCCCGGACGATAGACTATATCGAAATGGTAGCATGCCAACTCGATCCTCCACCTCATTATTTTATCATTCTTAATCTTTCCGAAATGTTTGACATCAAACATGAAGGACACAGATTTTTGGTCAGTTACTAACGTAAAATGTCGCCCCGACAAATAATGTCTCCATTTACGCAGTGCTTCTACTATTGCGTACGCCTCTTTCTCTATTGATGAATGTCTCTGCTCACTATTGCTCAGAGTACGTGAGAAAAAGGCCACAGGTCTTCCATTTTGGTTCAGGGTAGCCCCAATTGCAAAATCGGAAGCGTCCGTCTCAATCACAAAGGGAACCTGCTCATCAATAGAATGCACAACTGCTCCAAGGATATCCTTTTTAAGATTATCAAAACGCATCCTGGCCTCCCATGATAGAGGATATGTCGTAACCCGAATAAGGGGCCGGATCTTCTGCGAGAAGTTTGCAATCCAATTAGAATAATAAGAAAACAGTCCAACAACTCGTTGCAAGGCCTTAGAATTAGTAGGGCAAGGTAAATCAATCAGTGGTCGCAGCCGTTCTGGATCTGGTTTAATCTTGTTTCCCGAGATAATATACCCCAGTAAATTTACCTCGGTGGTCGAAAAGATACACTTCTCTTTATTGAAAGTTAAGCCAACTTTTTCCGCAACCTGGAGGAATCTTTCTAGATTAAAATCGTGCTCCACCCTTGATTTGCCACACACTGTGATGTCATCTAAATATGAAAAGGTGTCAGAGAGAGAATTATCACTTATAAAAGCATCCATTGCCGGTTGAAAACAGGCGACACCGTTAGTAACACCGAATGGTACTCGGCAAAACTGGTACAGCTTTCCGCCAGCTTCAAAGGCCGTATATGGTTTGTCCCTCTTAGCGATAGGAATCTGATGATAAGCACTCTTTAGATCAATAGTGCTAAAAACCTTATATTGAGATACTTTATTGATAAGCTCATCAATCTTAGGCAGGGGGTATGCATCTAATTGAGTATACCTGTTAATAGTTTGAGAGTAGTCTATCACCATTCGCTTCTTATGTCTCTCATTAGTGGTGACAACTACCTGTGCCCGCCAGGGCGAAAAACTAGGTTCAATGATTCCTTCCGATAAAAGACGTTGAACTTCAGAATTAATAAATTCTTTACCCTGACTGCTATACCTTCTTGACTTGGTAGCAATTGGCTTACAATCCGGCATCAAATTGGAAAAAAGTGATAATGGAGAAATGAATAAAGAAGTTAATCCACAAATAGACAAAGGTGGCTTGGTTCCTCCGAAAGAAAGACTGAGGGACTCATGTAATTGAAGCACATCATGACCAATCAAAATGTCCGCACAGAGATTAGGCAGAACGGATAGGCATATATCAGTATACGTATTACCTAGGAGAATTAATTTCACAAGGCAACAACCAGCTACTTGTGAGGTGAGAGTCGTCTGAGCCATACACACCTGATAGGAAACAGGTGAAATTTTCAAACGCTTCTCCCTCACAAACTGAAGACTTATAAAGCTCTCAGTACTGCCCGTATCTATAAGGGCCTTCACTTCTAACCCATTAACTTGGGCCATAACTATAGCTTTGTTTAGGCCATGGGAAAAGGCGGCAGAAACTGATGCAATAAACGCCCTATCTAAAGGCTGAATGGTCGCAGAGGAGGCAACCAATTTGCAAACACGTGCGTAATGACCTCCCTTGCCGCATTTACTACACACAGCCTCCCAGGCAGGGCACTTCAGACGGGGGTGCCGGGCGTTCCCGCAAAAATAACACTTCTGAATCCTAGAGGCAACAGCTGCCGAAGTAGAAACTGTTTCGGAATCTGGCAAACCACTCCTATTAAATCCACGTAATTCCCTTTCATCCGGAACTGCCGAAACCACGGTCGCAGGCCGATCAAAAAGAGCATAAGAATCCGAACTTCTCTGAGCCAAATCCAATGTAGAGGCTTGCTCAAAAGCACTCTTAAGATCCAAGATCTTATTTTCTAATAACCGCTGACGAATTGATCTAGACAGTAATCCATTAATAAATGCATCCCGTACCGACTCTTCCCTATGTTCTTCTGCAGACACGGCCTTATAATTACAGTTAGCACCAAGGCACCGGAGTGCTTGTAAATAAGCATCCAAGGATTCTCCCGCCTGCTGCCTACGGGCAGATAAAAGGTGACGTGCAAATACCTCATTTTTGGGTTTAACAAATTTTTTTTCCAACGTAGCAATAGCCAATTCATAAGTTTCGCAGTCCAAAATATACTTATACACATCCGGAGCAATGTAGTTGATTAGTATATCCAACTTATTTAGAGATTGCTGATCCAACACACCCAAAAAGTTTTTAAATGTACGATACCAATGTTTCCATTGATCATCCACTCCTGCTGAATTAGGGTCAGCATTAAATCATTCCGGTCGAAGATATCGTTCCATTATAGCAAAAGGTTAATAAATTGAAATAAAGAGTAGATTGCCTTTCAAAAGCTAGGCTTTATTAACCTTAAAAAACCAGCAGTACATGTTGAGCACCCAGTCTCAACCAAACTGTAGAAAACTGAATTTAAGATGGCCACCACAGGTCACATGGAATCAACTAACCAATAAGTTTACAGCATATATCTCAAGGCAGGAAAACAGGCAACCAATTACAATGCTTCTTATAAAACAAGAATAATCACCACACTAAGGTTGATGTAAAAGATTTCAGTTGTCAACCAGCATCACTAAAAACAGATTAACTAATCAGTTATGCCATTTGCTGACTGCAGGACCTTGTCTTGCATAAATTAGCTGCTGAGCTTATCTACAGATCAAAAGCGACTGCACTTTAAAAGTAATTAATAGGCTTTAGGGGGGAACTTTGTGACGTGCTGAGGGTGTGCAGGGTGCTATATAAAGGAAAGTTCTTTCATTCTTAATTCTATAGCATTCTGTTTGTTTCAAAGTATTTTTAAGGGAAGACTGGACACCAAGAATGAGGAAGAACAGGAATCAGAAAGATTGGGAGGTCAAAAGCCTTGTCAAAGAGAATGATATTTACGAAACTTTTGAAAGCAAGGATGAAGGTGACTAAGTGGTGGAGCTTTTGGAGGGATTCCAGAGAACAGGGACAATGGTTGAAAGAGTGGCCAATATTGGAGAGAACAGAAAATAAGAAGTAAACCAATGTCAGAAGAGCAAAGGGTCTATGTGAAATGTAGAGCCGGAAGAGATCATGGAGGACGAGAGGTGTGAGCCCATTGCAGGGCTTGAATGTGAGAGTGAGGATCTTGAAGTAAACTTGTTGGGACTTTGGGAACCAATGGAGTTTGGCAAAAATAGGATGCTACAGTTACCCTCAGTTTATGCTGATTGCTATTTAGTATGTAGACATTGGGTGGGTGAAGACAAGATCAGCCTCAGCTGTAAGTAACATGCTAACACTCAGGGGGTGAAATTGGGTACCTTTGTGCCTCCCAGGGCACAAATGGCTTTACGACCGGGCGCGGCGCTGACATCGACTCCCGCCATACTTGGTGGGAGTTTTGCGGTGGCACTACGTCACTGCGCCCCGATTTCCTTCGCCCGGAGATCGTGACATCATCACCGTGCGCATCGCCCTGGACCCAAAACTGACTTCCGCCCCCTGCAGCAGCGCCGGGCGAAAACACCGACAGCTGCAAGAGACGTGCATCAGGCGGCCGGCCACTTCGGGGGTGATAATTAGAGGCAAGGTGGCTGAGGTAAGTAAAAAAAAACTTGTGACACTCCCTATATTTTGACCATTGATTTTTAATGGCCGGAAAGTGGGGAATGCCGTCACTTGAGTGAGCTGACCTTCACATCCAAATCTCTGATTTATACTCCTGGCAAGAATCTCACAATTCTGGGGCTACACGGTCCTAGTAAATGGGATTGTGATGCACAAGGAGGGGGTGACTGGATGCAGGGACACATGCCTCCCACAGTGCAATATCATTTGGCACAGATGGTATAACAGGTCATGCAGTGTGGAGGTGGATTGTGCTCTGCCTAGCCTCACTAGATAAGAAAAATGACAGACTGGTTTACTTCAAGATGGGTAATGAGTTTTACTGGCCTCTCTTGAAGTAATCAGATCCCTTCTACTCTTTCTGAGGGTGGTGTATTACTCCACTGAGCGTAACTACAGTTGTGGCTCGAATTCCCATTTTCAGCAGAAGATCACCACTCAGTGACTCTCCCCTACTCCAGTTCCATCCCCAGCACTGATAATTATTGTTCTTGGCTACAGAACTGCTGCTTTCATTAGCTTTTGACGTGCCTTACCAGTTCTGACTGCCAAGTAGCATCTCTGCACCACATGGGAAAATGTCAGAAAGCCATGATAAAAAGACCATTAGCAGGTGCTGCTTCATAATCTTGCACACTCTAAGTCATACAATATTATGGGAGGTCATGCATTGGTTGCCACACTTTAGCATAACCAAAATAAATCAGAATAATAACGTCACAATTAAGCAAAAGTGGAAAGGAAAGGAGCCCAAGAATTAAATTAAATTAAAAGGTTCATCCTGGTACTGGGGGCATGAATAACAACTGAAATTAGAAGGTGAGACCACAAGACTGCACATGCCAGTGCAGGAGCACTTTAAGCGGCAATGCAGCCCATAGGTAGAGATAGGCTGTACCAAAAAAAGTTCTTCGCCACGTCAAAGTGCAAGGGATGAATAGGTAGGAGTGGTGTCAATTTAAAAGTTGATCTTTTCTCTGGTGCCAATAAATTCTCAGTAAGTAAAATTATTCAGTAGAGTACCAAAGGGCACCTAAAGCAGAGCTCCGCCGTAGCTTACTTTAGATAATTCCGAGTAGCGGATGAGGTGTCAATTCAATGAGCTAGTACAAATAAATAGTGATTGTTACTTCTACTTCTGCGATCTTGTTGTTTATTGACTACGATTGTTTTCCATAATTTACATCGTCTAGAGTGACTCTGTATTGCACTGCATACACATATTTCTTCACTGCTCTTCACCCTTCAAATATGTGTTCATATGACTTTTAACTAAGCAACAGTAATGTGAAGGACATTTACTGGGAAATATTATAATTATTAAGACTTTAACATCCATGATTGGTTTGGTGTTTTACCCATAGGACAACGGCAGCATTTAAATCTGCAGTGTATGACTAATGTTAGGAACACCATGTGAGCAGCTAGCATCTGCGTTTGCCAGCTGCAAACTGCACGACAACTGAAACAATTCTGGCCACTTCTGCACATTAGTGGATCTCTTGTGGCATTGCTCATGGTGAGTCAGAGAACATGATGTTTTTTTAACATGGACCAGCTAAGCCCCAACACCCACCACCAGCAGAAAGATATTCCTCCTTTCCATCGCAACACACTTTCTCTCCCTCCTTTTCCCCCCCAGCCATAGCATTGAACAGGGTCTCTCTCCACCCCCTCCCAACTTTATAGGGCTTTTCTCCTGAACATGTTCTATCTCCACGAAAATAATAATTTGGTCAAAATTCATCAAAACTATGTTCAAAAAGATACATTAACAAATAAACTTGGTATAAAGAATCCAATTGTTATTTGCTGGCCTTTTTTTGAAGCCCATAACCTGTGCAGGCGAGGAGGAAAACTGAATGGGGAGCTATTTCACGGCACTTTGTTAAACAACCCCACTCCTGTCAGAAGTGACGTCCACCCAAATATGGGTCACAGCCCTTAATGGGATGCAAATAATGGTAGAGTGTCATACAAAGTATTTCCCACCATTTGTGCCTCAGCAATGCTGGGGGCAAGGTACACCAGTGTGTTCCTGGCATCCAACATTGCCCTGGGCCTAACTTTGAACTTTAACCACCGTTCCCATTATCTCGGCTGGCAGGTGCTGGTACTGGTTCTGTTGCAACCATTTAAACCTTCTCGAGATCTTTTGTTTCTTTACTTGTCCTATTATCCCCCCGCCCCACCCCGCCCCGCCCCCGCCCCTTGCACCATCATTCCTTTTGTCCTGCCTGCCACCTTATCACAGACCTTCCCTTTTGTTCTTTCCTACTCCTGCCCATTTTCCCCTGGCTCTGCACTTGCTTAAAAGCTGTTCAATCTCTAACTTCTTCCAGTTCTGATAACAGCTCATTGGCCTGAAATGTTAACTATTCCTCTCTCCACAGATGCTGCCTGACCTGCTGAGTGCTTCCGGCATTTTCTCCTTTATTTGTAAATTTTTCAGGCATAAAAATTAATTCCTGCACACGGACCCTTCCCCTGGAGGAGCAGAGAGATTTAGGCATCCAAGCACACAAATCACTAAAAGCTAGTGGACAGGTACAAAAAATAATTAAAAAGGCTAATGGAAAGTTGGCCTTTATATCAAGAGGGCTGGAATACCAAGGTGGGGGGGAAGTTATATAAAGCTCTGGTTAGATCCCATCTGGAGTACTGTGTTCATTTTTGGGCACCGTACCTCAGGAAGGATATAGTCGTCTTGGCAGATTGCAGCACAGATTCGCCAGATGATACTGAGGCCAAAAGGGTTAAATTATGAGGAGAGGTTGCATAGACTAGGCGTATTCCCTTGAGTATAGAAGATTAAGAGATAATCTAATTGAGGTGTTTAAGATGATTCAAGAAGTTGATCGGGTAAGTAGAGAAAAACTATTTCCTCTGGTGGGGGGGTCCAGAACAAGGGGGCATAACCTTGAAATTAGTGCTAGGCCATTCAGGGGTGATGTCAGGAAGCAGTTCTTCACACAAAGGGTAGTGGAAATCTGGAACTCTCTCCATAAAAAGCTGTTGAGGCTGGGTCAATCGAAAATTTCAAAACTGAGATTGATAGGCTTTTGTTAGGCAAGGTTTACAGAACCAAGGCGGGTAGATGGAGTTAAGATACAGATCAGCCATGATTTAATTGAATGGCGGAACAGGCTCGAGGGGCTGAATGGCCTACTCCAGTTACTTTGGGGGCAATTTTAACATTTTAACACGCTGAAAGCAGGGGTGCCCAGTGGTGCGTGGGAAACCTGGAAGTCTGGGATTCCCCACATGCTGGGGAGTTTTAACTCCACATCGGCATCTTGCATCACTGACAGGTTCCCCGCCCGGAAATCAGCCTGATTGACAGGCTTGGCTTCCAGTCGGGCGCGGAACGCTGTACAAGAGGTCGCAGGGCCAGGCAAGTCTGATCTCCAACCCCGGGCAGGGGGTCCGATACCCGACCCTGGGAGTGGGGTCCGATCCCTGACCACGGGAGTGGGGTCCAGTCCCTGACCACGGGAGGGGGGTCCGATTCCTGACCATGGGAGTGGGGTCCGGTCCTTGACCACGGAGGGGGGTCCGATCCCTGACCACGAGAGAGGGGTCCGATCCCTGACCCCGGGAGGGGGGTCCGATCCCTGACCACGGGAGAGGGGTCCGATCCTTGACCACGGGAGGGGGGTCCGATCCCTGACCACGGGAGTGGGGTCCGATCCCTGACCCCGGGAGTGGGATCCGATCCCCGACCCCAGGAGTGGGATCCGATCCCTGATCACGGGGGAGTTCCGATGCGGGGGGTCCGATCCCGGGAGGGGGGTGTCCAATCCCTGATCCGAGGGGTGGGGGGTGGGGTCCGATCCCAGGCGTGGGGTTTGTATGGGGGGGTCTGATGGTGGGGGAGCTTGGGGGGTGCCAGGTGGAAGCACTCATGCTCCTCGAGGCTGGCCTCACCTCACTGCAGCTGTCAGGTTTCCTGAGGCCCGGGAAACCCGGCTGGCCACAGTTAGACCAGCAAACAGGTTAAATCCGAGGTGTCCAACATTATTAACATATTTAAAATGCCATCCCGCCTGCTGAGAGCGGGTTGGCTGCCCGCCCCTTGTCCCACCTGAGCAAATGTCGGATGTCGGCTGGTTGGAGCCAGCTTCCCGACACGCTTCCAATTTGTGCCCATTTAATCCCCCACCCTCACCCAATCCCACCCGCTCTCCCATGTTAAAATTCCCCCCTATGCTCCTATGTTCCCATATTTTGTTATGGGGTCTGCTTTAGATCCAGTATCGGGAGAAAAGCAGACCTTTCAGCTGCTTCAGAGGCCTTTGGACAACAGATGAAAAATAATCACATATTAAACTCTGTGCGTAGCCTTACTTTTGAAGCTCAATTACAAAGATTACTGCTGCAGCATTTGAGCTCAGGGGCGAATGAGAACACCAGCTGCAGCAGTATTTCACTAAGCTCAGAGGCTTGCGGTCAGCAGTAAGGCCTGACCCACTGCTGGACAGTGCACCTCTTCCCTGCTCAGTACTGGTGACTTCCTTCAGTTGTGGAGTTGTCTCTTGGAATGCTGCTCAAAGGGGGCTGAGTCAGCCAGAGGATGCAGCCCATCAATGGGATAAAACCATGCAAGATGAACAGCAGGGAGTTTCCAAGTAAAGGAGGAGTGGGAGCCTAGAGGCGGGTGTCTGTGAAAACATCAGACAGCTGCACTAAGAAAAACAATTAAATAAAGGTCAGGGCAGGAAATCCTGTGGCCTGACTCACACATGCACAAAGCAGAAAATTCTGGCCTCCTGCGCAGCCCAGAATTTTATTGTTGTAATGTAGGGAAATGCAGTAGCCAATTTGTGCACAGCAAACTCCCACATACAGCAATGAGATAATGGCCAGATAATCTGTTTTAGTGATGTTGATTGAGGGATAAATGTTGGCCAGAATACTCCCCTGCTCTTCTTTGAAATCGTGCCATGGGATCTTTTACATCCACCTGAGAGGGCAGACGGGGCCTCGGTTTCACATATCATCCGAAAGATGGCACCTGCAACAACGCTGCACTCCCTCAGTACTGCACTGGGGTGTCAGCCTCGATTATGTGCTCAAGTGTCTGGAGTGGGACTTTTGAAGTGCAGCTTCACAGCTCTTGTGTTCCAGGCATAAGCATGAAATTCTGGCTTAAGTTCTAGCAAATCCTACTGTAATATAGTCCAGTCATAATTGTGTACAAGATGGATAGCACAGTTACAATTATCTGGCAGAGACAATATCCTCCTCATGAAGTATACTGATCTACTTGGCTTTGGACTATAATGACTTCAGGAGCAATGATTTTCCTTGCACAATGCCAAATTAGGTTAACAAATTCCACCATTGGGAGGCTATATGCTTTGCACAAAATTGAAGTTGCTAACAGTTACAAGTAGCATCAAGCTTTCTCAAGGATTCACTTCTATATGTTTTCTAACCACCTTTGCCATTTGTGTCCCCCAATGTAGATAAAGTATGATTATGAAGTCAAGGAACTGAATATTGTAACTAAATATATTTGTTCTCTATAGACTAGAGATGGATTTTCTAATACCATAGTCAATCCCTCTTAACAAATTATAAAAATAATGCACGGAATGTAAAGTAACACATTTTGGAAGTAAAAATAGGGACAAGATATACACCATAAATGGAAAAATTTGAAATAGAGTAGAGAAGCTGAAGGACCTAAATGTGCGGATACATGGGGCATTAAAGATGGCGATATAAATTGGCCTTTTGCCACAAAAAAGGCAAATGGAATCATTCTTACATTTGTACTTAGAGGCATAGAATAGAAAAGCAAGGAGGTAATGTTGAATTCCTACAAAGAAGTAGTTAGTTCGCAGTTAGAGTATTGTATGCAGCTTCATGGCAGCTCATTATAGAAAGGATATAAAAGCAATGAAACAGGTGCGGTGCAGATTTACTGAGATGTTACCAGGGATAAGGGGGGGCGGTCAGAGTTATTTTTTTATTGGTGCTGGGGAGATTAAGGGGTGACCTGGCAGACGTTTACAACATTATGAAGGGTTACAATAACATAAATATTCCCTAATTTTAGTCTCTCTATCACCCCATATTTCAGTCATAAAGGGGGGGAAGCAAGACCAAGATTGCAAGAATTGACTTCCTGCCAGCTTCCTGCTTGAGGCCTACCTGCTGTGATTTTTGAGTGGACTTTAATTTGGGTCACAAGCGCTCCACCAGAGGCAAGGCAGAGAGGGAGCCTTATTATGCCATGCCATGTAAATGTCATCCTGGTATACAGAGTGGGAAATGGCCAGAACCAGAATCCCTTAAAGAATTTGCTGGAATCAGGTCTGGCAAGAAGAAAAATAGCTCTACATGGCACTTCCTAGGCTTCAGGATGAGCAGACTTGCTCTCCCTGCTCTTTGCTGACAATCCTTGCCCGCCATCAATAATTCTCTGTCACCCCCACTCCCCCCCACATATCATCTCAGCCTTCCCCTTTAATATGGTGCTGCAGGCCCATGCTGTATGGCTGACCTGCTTGATTTCCTGCCCTCCCAAACTGGTGAGCTGCCTATCAGCACTGATAGGCAGCTCACCAATTAAAATTAATAAGACCCGACCTGCAAAGCCACGGACCACTTGCTGACAGCATTGGGCAGATGTTGCGATGGCAAAAAGGGGAGGACAGAAAAAAAAATCACACTAGTTTGATTAAAATGTGGAATTCCCTATCACGACCTTCGTGAAGCAGAGTCGACAAATTCTTTAAAAGGTATTAAATAGTAGGCTTGAAAAAGAATATTAAAGGATGTGGGGAGTAAGCAGAAAGTAGGATTAGACCAGATAGCTCATGTGAAGAGAAACAATAAGGCTGTGAATCAATGCTAGCGTTCAGCTACTTGGCTGAGATCTGACTTTGCAACAATAAATATTATCAGCTTGCTAGATGGAATGGATTCTGAGATCTTCCTTTGCGATACTGTTAATACAGGCACACTTTGCAGCTGAGATTGCTTTCAAAATTACCAACAAAGGCTATTTGGATGCATACCAAGCAGTTGTCAAATACAGAAACTGGTGCTTTATTAAGTGCTTTCAGGGATCAAGGGCTCTAAGTATCACCTCTATATGAAGAGAAAGTAAGCTGAGCAAGGCCGTAACAGCTACTTGAAAAGAGCATCTGTTTTATATAATACTTGCTGAGCTAAATAACATACCACAATAAGATTAATTGTAATGTCAGGTCTAATAGTTCCTGTCCAGTCCTAAAACTTGTTTATTTCAATTCTGCTCAGTCAAAATTTTTTTTTTACTCAACTTGGTACTATTTCTTGGACACTGCTGTTCATCTAGAAATTTGAACCCATAACTTGCAAGAAAAAATTGGCATTAAGCTAGGTGTTTCCTCTGCTTATAGACTTTGGGGGCTGAATTTCCACCCATTCGGGGCGGAAGGTCATCAGGAAGTGGTGCAAATCCATGCTGCCAGGAGGCTGCCCACCAAGAGCAAGTAAGTCCACGGGAACGGCTGCTGCACCGTCTCGTGGGAGACTCCGTAATGGGGTGGGGCACGATCACGGCAAGGAAGGCCTGAGATTTCCTTGTGGGACCTGGAAGAGCACTGCAACTCTGTGTGGGCCCCAAGGAAATGAAACTTGCCTGTCGTGGCATCTTCTGACCCTGATCCAGTTCTTCACAAGGTAGACCTAGTGAGAAACTCGCTGCCGTTTACCGCTCAGGCCTATTAGTAATGATTACAATCATCAGGACCCGACATGCTTATGCTAAGAAGGGCCCCGGTAGCTTTGGGCGGGTATTCTTGCCGGCTGCGCTAAAAATAGCAACTGGTCAGCTCACGGCAGCTCCAGGGCGGGTAAGTGACCCGGGGCATTTTGACTGCCCACCCGCCCAGTTTATAGCCCCAGTATTTCAAAATGAAGAACACATTAGGTGCTTAGGAGGAGTCCAGCCCTTGTTATTGTCAATCTTTGATTGGGTCAAGGATTTGGCAAAGTGAAGTGCAGTACTGCTGGAATAACAATTCTGCTGATTCATTTATTATCTATTGTGTCATGTACATAAGCCATCTAGAAGAACTTCTGAACGACACTTAAGAACACTTTTACATTACACCACTTGTTATCTTACAGTTAGGAGAATAACCTTGAACAGCCAATAATATCCTTCTTAATCTTTAGCCATTTTAATCTATTATCACCTATGTTCTGCATATCATATTATAGTCACATATATTGCATATTTTTTCTTTGGTGCATAAATACGCTATTGATGTGTTTGAAGCTGCAGCAAATGCCAGTACTCAAAGGGATGCGCTTGTGATTTGAGCAGCTGATATTTGCAGTCATCCAGTACTCCAGTCGGGCAGTTTATTAATCAAAACAGTTGTAAAAATGAGAAGCCATCAAGTACAATCAAATCTCACAGAATGAAAAAGAATTAGAAAATACAGAGGCAAAGAGTGGAAGACAGAAGGAGATGGAGATGCAGATACAACTGTGAAGAATGAGAAGGGTGAGGGAAAAAGAATGTGAAGAGGGAAAGATTAAAAATCTCTGGAGAGCTGCATTACAAAGCATTTTCAATAAGCGTGTTAAAAAAATCAAATGAATGCTAGTGAACATAGATAGCACTTACTGTAGAAAACCACATCACTTTGAGAATCCAGATCGTTAACGCAAAATTCACAACCAGGATGATGAGAAGCAGCAGCACAAATAAATAAAGGCAGCGCTTCCTCCAGCCATAGATCCCAATCTTGTAGACATATTGGTTCTCTGGCCTCTGTAGGCTATTGCCTTGTGTTGTCAGGTATTGTTCCCGTACCATCTGCTGGGAAAGGGAGAGAAGGGAAATTAGTAACGTCCCATAACCAAACAAAAAGATTTGATTTTTGACAAACCCGTGGAAGTATTGTAAAATGGATACACCGAGGGTTAAAGTAAGATCCACAAGATGCAAAATGGTGTATGTCACCCAGGTCCTGTTCTATATGAAAGGTCATCACACAGACAGATCCATCAGTTTCAGGAGATTGGCAAACTAATTTCTTACTAAAGGAGAAATCAATTGCAGGTGACTCGCAAAAAGAAAAGAGCACCCATAATGCATAATGCATCAGGCATAGAATTCCCAGGGCACACCATTAATAAAAGCTGTGAGTTGAGCTGGGAGATTAAAATTTTGTTGACATGGTCTATTTATCAACACCAACAGCAGGCAACATCTGTTTCAATGCTTTCTGATGCAGAAGCAAATTAAGTGTCAGGAAGCTGGGCAATTCTGCAAGCCCTAGAATTACACACAAGCCAGGTGAGTCCCAGCAGACCTCCCATCCCCAAAAGCTGCACATTCTTTTTCCCTCTGCTATTTTCACAACAAGATACGCTGCCTGAGAACTTAATCGAATGAAGGCAGGTCTCTGAGTGAGGTCTCTTTATAGTTCTGAATCTCCACAAGGGAATAATGGTTTACTGTGCTCAGCACATATGATTTGACAAACATGATTAAATCTCTTCACTCCTGCAACTGAATTATTCCAACCTATTAAACAACTTCATTGTCGGACTTTGTGTCTCTAAGATGCATTAAACTCCAGATATGTTCACCTCCATTGTGGCTCCATGCTCCCTATGGTTTATTGCAGGAAAGCTGCCAACCTAACTAGAAAAGCAACTGATTCTAATCAGCCAAGACTAGTATTTTCTGACACACTTCCTCGATTACAATCCTGTTGCCGAGTGCCACTATTCTTTCTGATACTACCCTCTCATATAAATAAAATTGATGTTAAAAATCGTCATTAATGAGATTTAAGATAATTAAATACCCAGTACTTCATTTTTGGTCTCCTGGTGAATTTTTAAAATAATGCAGTTTATTTTAGGTTTCTTGCTAATCTTCTTCCCTCCCTTACAGTACACGAGCGAAACTTTCAACTTCGGCGGGAACGTCAATGGAACGGAAAATAGGGTGAGGCGTATAATGGGTGGCTGATCCGATATCGCCCTATCCTCCACCCATTTCCCTGAAGTTGAAAGTTCCAGCGATTGTTTCATTACTAGGGTACAAGGCCCTGGATACCTTTTCATTTCCAGGCGACCATTATTCAGTATGAACCTTAATAGCTTGGCCCAGATTTTCTCTCAACAACCAGGATTGGCGATGTACACTCTAAATTTCCCCATCTAGCGCACCGCTCATGCCGTTGATAATTTACTCTGTATTTTCCTGCATTTCTAATCAGAATACACTGCAGCGAGCGCAGCAGCAAATCAGAAGTAGCACAGCCACTGGCCACTGTACTTTCGATCACTCCATATCTGGTGTATGTAACCTGTTCCACCTTAAGAGAACTACTTTAAGAGATGTACTACTTTCTCTTGGCTGCTGTATACTGTAATACCGGTGGTGACCACACCGGTATATAAGTGTTGTGTAAGGATTTGCTGGGCAGTTCAGCCCTGACCTCCGAATAGTAAAGACCTGTTAAAAGTTATTCTTGTTGTCTGTGTCCAGTGATTGATCCTAAACATAACTGGGACACACAGACTCAACAGTGGCGACGAGTCCGATCTTACCCTGCGTCAATTTTACATCCAAGGCAGCTTCGTCCTCAAAACGGGCGTCGAGGAGAGGCATCCGCCCTCATCATCCTGCTGAGCACCATCGCACGGGAGGCATCGAGAACCCGGGTTAAAAAGAAAAAGAATTCTGACCACGAAGCCCTCCATCAGCGACAGGCAGTGATCATCCCTTCTACCACGGTGGTGGGTAAGCCGATCAGCGACACGAGCAGAAAGTTGGCCGTGTTGACTGTGGAGTAGGGGAGAGAAAATGGAGGAATAAGGGCGGAGAGCTTGACCACGGCCGGTAGAAAGGGCCGGGCTGCAATCGAGGCCGAGAGGCGCAGCGACTGGGGCAGCTTAAGGCTCGAGAGCCGCGGAGAACTCAAACGCAGCCGGTGTACAGGACCGGGCTGCAAGCGGGGCTGCGAGGCAAAGCAGCGTCGGGGAGTTGAGAAGCTTAAGGCACGAGAGCCGCGGAGAATTCAAACGCAGCCGGTGTAAAGGACCGGGCTGCAAGCGGGGCTGCGAGGCAAAGCAGCGTCGGGGAGTGAGAACCGCTGGGGAGGCGAGAACGGCAGCAGCAAGGCAATCGCCATTGCAGCCAGCGGGGGAAGAAGGCAAACGCGGGAATCCGCCATTGTAGTCGGCGGGGGAAGAAGACGAGCATGGGAAAGACCGCCAAGCGCGGGAAGCCGCCATTTTAGTAGGCGGGGAAAGAAGACAAGCGCGGGAAGCCGCCATTTTGAGAAAAAGAAAAATTTAAAAACTTGCAAGGATGCCTAAACATGGGAGCATTAATACCTTTGATAGTGATATCGAAGATTGGACCACGTATGTAGAACGCATGGAAGTTTATTGTAAAGCAAATAAGGTACCAGATGATGAGAAAGCACTAACCTTATTAAGCTCAATGGGTGCGAAGACATACGGGCTATTGAAGCACCTTCTATCACCAAATAAACCGGCGGATCAGACTTTCGCAAATATTGTTACTGTCCTGAAAAATCATTTAAACCCCACGCCGCTGATGATAGCGGAACGATTTAAATTTTACAGAAGAACGCAGTTGAAAGACGAAAGCAACGCTGAATTTTTAATTGAACTACGTAAGCTATCGAAGTACTGTCAGTTTGGAACAGGACTAGCAGATGCGCTGGAGATAAATTTGTGTGTGGATTGTTAAAAGAAGGAACACAAAAGCGACTGCTTGAGGAGAATGATCTTACGCTTGATAAAGCTGTCACTATTGCAGCATCGCAAGAAGCCGCAGCGAGAGGCACTGCGGAAATGCAGCTACGGTCACCGGAACTCTGCACCAATCAAATGGTCTTGAGTACAGTAAAATTTTATCGTTGTGGAAAGACAACGCACGATCAAAACCAGTGCTGGTTCAAAAATCTGGAATGCAGAAAATGTGGCAGGCTTGGTCACATAGCTAAAGTATGCCGGTCAGGAAAGAAGACCAGCAACAAAAAGTCACCGCAGGAAAAGTACAGAAAGGTACAAAAGGTGACAGAGAACAGTTCGAACGAACAGAAGTCAGATTCAGACTCCAGCAGTAATGAACTGGGTAGTCTAAGAGTACACAATGTTGGTAAGGAAGCAGACCTCCAAACAATTTGGGTCACACTTCAGATAACAGGAGTCCAAGTGAAGATGGAGTTGGACACTGGATCGGCATTGACGGTCATGAATAAGAAAGATTACAAAAGGTTATTCCCACATATTCCCCTACGGGATACGGAGATTGTATTGAAAACATACACGGGGCAAAGAGTATACCCCATCGGGAAGATAGAGGTAAAGGTGGTCCACAAGGGCAAAGAAAGCCGAGGAATGGACTTATATGTGCTACCTGAGGGAGGTCCACCACTACTGGGACGGGAGTGGATTAGGAAAATAAATATGGACTGGCATTCCTTAAAAGCACTAACGGTAGATTCCGGTACAAAAGATGTCAAACCTAAACGATTGTCCAGAATATTGGACGATGCTAAAGAGGTGTTCCAACAGGGACTGGGAACACTGAGAGGAATTACGGCAAACATCAAGGTTGAAGAACATGCAAACCCGAAATTTTTCAAAGCCAGACCGGTACCTTATGCAATACGACCTGCTGTGGAAGCTGAGCTGGAAGGGCTAGAACGTTCAGGAGTACTGTCTAAGGTAGACTGGAGTGAGTGGGCCACGCCGATTGTCCCCATCATGAAGCGTTCATCGAGCAACAAGCCGGGGGAACCGGGGAAGGTTCGCATCTGTGGAGATTTCAAGATCACTGTTAATCCAGTGCTTCACACGGTGCAGTATCCGCTTCCGCGGATTGAGGATATCTTCGCTTCGTTGTCTGGCGGGAAACACTTCACCAAGATAGACCTGGCACAGGCGTACTTACAGATGGAAGTTGAGGAAGAGTCATGCCAGTATCTCACGATCAACACGCATAGAGGCTTGTACCGGTATAATAGACTGGTTTTTGGAGTGGCATCGGCTCCAGCAATTTGGCAGAGGGCCATGGAGCAGGTATTACAGGGAATTCCAGGTACACAATGTTACCTGGACGATATTCTGATTACAGGAGATGATGACGAGGAACACCTTGCAAACTTGGAACTGGTGCTCACCAGATTGAAAGAATATGGTCTTCGAGTTAATCGCCAGAAATGTGAATTCTTTCAGAAGCGGATCTCGTACTGTGGTCATGTCATTGACCAGGAGGGGCTTCATAAGTCTCCTGATAAGATCGAAGCTGTTGTGAAGGCTCCCGCTCCGGATAATGTATCCCAATTGAGGTCGTTTCTAGGGTTGATTAACTATTACCATAAGTTTCTGCCAAATTTATCCACGGTGCTGCACCCGCTGAACGCTCTTTTGCAGAAGGGAGTACCATGGAAGTGGAGCGAGGACTGTAAGAGGGCCTTTCGCGAAAGCAAGGCATTGATCACCTCAGAGGAAGTGTTGGCTCACTTCAACCCAACGCTGCCTATTCGTTTGGCTTGTGATGCTTCTCCATATGGTATTGGGGCAGTACTCTCACACAAGTTGCCAAATGGCCAGGAGAGGCCAGTTGCGTTCGCATCCAGATCATTGACCTCCGCTGAGCGCAACTATGCTCAGATAGATAGGGAGGCTCTCAGCCTTGTGCGGGGAGTAAAGAAGTTTAATCATTACCTGCAGGGCCAAAAGTTTACGCTTCTGACAGACCACCAGCCGTTGGTATCCATTTTTAACCCTAAGAAGGGTGTTTCGGTGATGACAGCACAGAGACTCCAGAGATGGTCCCTTTTCCTAGGGGCACATCAATATCAGATAGAATTCAAAGGTACAAAGCAGCATGGTAATGCTGATGGGCTGTCGCGCCTGCCACTACCTACAGAGGAGGAGGCACCGACGGTTGACCCTGTTGAGTTATTTCACTCGACCATCATCGAATGTTTACCAGTCACCAATGCAAGTATTGAAAGAGAAACCAGGAATGACCCGACATTGACCAGGGTCTACGAAGTGACAGTGAAGGGATGGCCAGCACATGGTGATCCACTGTTACCGGCATTCTCAGCAAGACGAGAACAGCTGTCCGTCTGTCAAGGAACATTGATGTATGGAACAAGGGTGATTATTCCTCCTAAGTTAAGAGAGAGAGTTCTAAAGGAACTGCATGAAGGTCATCTGGGGGGAGTCAAGATGAAAAGCCTTGCTAGGGCTTATGTGTGGTGGCCGGGTATCGACCAACAGATAGAGGAGCTGACGAAAAGCTGCTCAGGGTGCCAAAAAGTGCAAAATGCACCTCCGATTGCACCGCTGCATCCATGGGAATGGCCTTCAACCCCATGGCAACGTGTACATATTGACTTTGCTGGTCCTTTCATGGACTCCATGTTTTTAATTGCGGTGGACGCACATTCTAAATGGCCAGAAGTGATTAAGATGACTACCACTACCTCGGAAAAGATGATCGCGGTGTTAAGAACGATATTTGCAAGAAATGGATTGCCAGAACAAATATGTTCAGACAACGGACCGCAGTTCGTGTCAGAAGAATTCCAGAGATTCATGAAGAAGAATGGGGTGAAACATTATACCTCTGCCCCATATCATCCGGCTACAAACGGGTTGGCTGAGAGATTTGTACAAACGTTCAAAAAAGCGATAAAGGCCATGAGCGAAGATCAGATTCCACTACAACACAAGGTGGACAAATTCCTACTGGCATATCGAAACGCCACCCATGCAGTGACAAACCAAAGTCCTGCCATGATGTTCTATAACAGGAGGTTGCGGTCCAGGTTGGACTTGTTAAAACCAAATGTGCGGAGGGAAGTTGAAAACAAACAGTTCCAGCATATAAATAACAAGACCACTCGGAGTTTCGAAATAGGACAACCAGTGTTAGCCCGGGATTATAAAAACGAGAAATGGCAATCTGGAACAATTCGGGCCAGACAAGGACCCCTGATGTACACGGTAGATGTTGGTGAAAATGTAATACGGCGTCATGCTGACCAACTGGTAGAATCGAAAACAAGGGTCGAACCCATGGTTACGGCAGAGACAACCGTGGAAGAAGTTAGTGAACCTGAAGCATCTACCTCAGAAGTGAATGTACCTGATGATGATGTCCAATCCATAAGAGACCAACTAGATGAGTCACCCCAACAACGAGAATCAGAGACCCCTGAAAGGCGTTATCCAACTCGAATCAGGAGGCCTCCTCAGAAACTGAATCTTTGAACTGTTTTGCATGAAGTTGTATATATGTTATTATGTATGTTAAATGGGGATATAACTGTTAAGCTAAAAAGGGAGGATTGTGGTGTATGTAACCTGTTCCACCTTAAGAGAACTACTTTAAGAGATGTACTACTTTCTCTTGGCTGCTGTATACTGTAATACCGGTGGTGACCACACCGGTATATAAGTGTTGTGTAAGGATTTGCTGGGCAGTTCAGCCCTGACCTCCGAATAGTAAAGACCTGTTAAAAGTTATTCTTGTTGTCTGTGTCCAGTGATTGATCCTAAACATAACTGGGACACAGACTCAACACCATAGATGATTCCTGATACCTTCATTTAAAACTGTCCTGCCAATACTTGGTTTTGCCTGCCATAGATTAAACATTTGTACACATATTGATAAGCTGTAGTTGAATTGCCTTTTTTAGGCATTTCTTTATTGTTGAGGGAACTTTTAGCTAAACAAACTTACGAAGTAGCAAATTAGCAACAATAAATGCTTAAAAAACATAACTAAAATATACTTAGAAGAATATTTTTTTGACATGACAATGCAATGGATTATTTTGTACCACTATGACTGAAGGTGCAATACTGAAAGAGGGATGGCTTCACATACGAGGAATGTTGGGGCTGTGTGCGGTGGCGGTGGCGCTGGGCGGCCGGCTCCCGGCCCGGGGACTGGGACTGAGGAGACGGTGAGAGAAAACAAACCCACTCCGCCCCCCCAGCCCGGGGGAACGGGGAGCGCGGAAGCCTGTCAGCAACCCGCCGGGCGGAGAGGCGCCGCTTTACCGGGGAAGTGTTCGGTGAGTCGGGCGGAGGCAGCGCAGCACGGCGAGCAGCAGCCACGATGACCCGCTGGAGCACGTCGGCCGGCAGCTCCTCGGCGGGAAGGCATTCTGACTGGGAGGAGGGGAGCCGAGCATGGCGGCCAGATGCCGGACTGTGAGCGGGAGAAGCAGGCCCCGGGCCATCGGACCGTGGAGCCAGCGACGGTGAGGAGGAGGCCGCGGTGACCGGAGCATTCACATCCCAACGATGTGTTCGGCGAGTCAGGCGGAGGCAGCGCAGTGCAACGAGCAGCAGCAGCAGCAGCCACGACGACCTGCTGCAGCACGTCGGCCGGCAGCTCCATGGCGGGAAGCTCGCAGTCTGACTGGGAGGAGGGGAGCCGGGCATGGCGGCCAGAGGTCGGATCGTGAGCGGGAGAAGCAGGCCATCACACGTGGAGCCAGCAACAGTGAGGATGAGGCCGCGGTGACGAGGAGGACAGAGCGGCTGAGTGACATCGTGCTCCCACTGCCACTGGAAGCCATTGAACTGACTTTCTGAACACGGCGCTGTAAGAATAGCTGACGTGTCCCTACGGGGAGTAAGCATTCCATTGTACTTGTACTGGTTACATATGGCAAATAAAATTGAATTGATTAAGAACTTGTCTTTCAACAATCAGAAAACACAATAGCAGGTCATTTAAATGCAATCAGAGAATCAGTTCAAGTAAATCACACCACAGCCAGGCCACCACCGCCATCATTTTTCAGTCTAAGTGGCAGCGGTGTGAAAACTGGCTTAATTGCAGGAAAATCCTGATCACTATTGATTTTAATGGAGGACGGAGCTATGATAATTACCATCTAACTGTTTTTGGCATCAGCAGAATGGAGCAAAAGTTCCAGGAAAATATGGAGTGGCATAAGAAATGGTATAAGTCATTTACTCCATCTTTTCCTCTTTCTTTTGCACCATTCAAGGGGCCCTAAGTGGTAGATGTGATGGCACATGTCCCCAGGGGCACAACTCTGTGGGCTAAAAATTCAGTTTGGGGCGCCCAGCTCGCCTGGGCGCCGGAATTACCGCTGCGCGCGGAGCCACTTGC
Organism: Somniosus microcephalus; assembly: GCF_052327205.1. NCBI lineage: Eukaryota > Metazoa > Chordata > Chondrichthyes > Squaliformes > Somniosidae > Somniosus > Somniosus microcephalus. Next base: position 174,775,860 of record NC_140996.1, on the reverse strand, counting down.
GCCATCGGGATATTCAGTTTCAGCGCCCCAAGTGGAAACCGGCCGCTAAACAAGGGTTTCGGCGCCCCGCTTGGGGCGCTGAAACTGAATATTGGCGCGCAAAGTGCCGCAGCGCCACCCGCTGCAGCACGGCAGCCTGCGGTACTGCAGGCCTTCCTCCCACTCTTAAGGGGGAGGTGCCTGCAACAGCGCGATCCCCGCTCGCGAGTGCCGGCAAATGAGCCCGGCACCAAGGAGAAGTGCTGGGCTCTCTGGAAACAGCCGGCAATGCCGCCGGGGGGGGGGTGTAGGAGGCCGGGGACGGAGGTGCGGGCAGGCGGCCGCCGAAAAAGCGGCCAGCCGCACCTCCACCTTAACTCGCCCCACTACCGCCACAGGTAGGCCCCTGTGTACCGGTCGCTGTTTGCGGCCGGCGCGGAGGAGGCGGCAGCGACCAAATATGGCCAGCGGGGCGATAGCGGGGCGCTGCGCACACCAATGACGTCATCGGTGGCGGCGCAGCGCTACAGGCTAACGCCGCCATTAGCGCCCCGCTAAATATCGCGGTAGGTGTGGCCAGTGGCGCAAAAGCCCTCTTTGGGCGCAAACTGGTGGCGCAGGCCACTGAACTTCTAGGCCTGTATTTTCTAAGGGAAGGAGGCACTGCCACCCCCACCCCACCACCCGAGGTGTAGTATGTTGCATTTTGCAGCCTCCAAAGGCAGGAGGACACCCAGGATGTGCCCCTAGTGGTGAGCACCTATCAGGGACATGCTAAATAGGGAACCTCCCCCAACCCTTGAAAGTCTTCCAGGATGAACGGCGGAGGTTCCTGCTGAGCGCAATCCCAATGTATTTGTTGGGATCAAAAGCCCATAGATTTTCAGGGTGACTGACTAGGTTTGAGCATTAGAAACATTTTTTCATTCAAATTTGTCTGAAGGGCAGAAGCCCAGCTAAGAATGACTAGATTTACTAGAATTCTTCATACAAAGGTCAATATTGTGAGGCTCCGCTCACAGCAGAGGTTGGAGAATTTGGCAGGGAAGTCAGGTCCTCCTGATTTTTTAGTAACTTAATTACCGAAAAATTGGGCATCGGGCACAATGACCTCCAGGCCCAATTTTCGAATCAATGCTCTCATCAAGTAAGGCTTTGTGCTGGGAGTGCAGTGTTGCAAAATGTAACCTTTAATGTCATTTGCAAGCCTGATGATAGAATTTCCAAAGCTGTCTTCTACGGCGAGCTGCAGTCCAGATATCGTAACAGAAGTGGCCAGATGAAACACTATAAAGGCACGCAAAAGGCCACCTTGAAATCTTGAAATATTAACCCCAACACCTGGCCACCAACAGACCACGATGGCAGCAAGTCTGCCGGGTCAGTTTGAATGAATCTGAGGCTGAGAGGGTGTGAGTTGTGGCTGCCAAGCGCCTGGAACACAAGGCAACTCATCTACTGGCCACATCTGGCTTTCAACGCGTTATGCGTGGCTATATACATGCATTCAGGATCAGCACTTCTTCTATCAGCGCACCCACAATAACTGAGGCTTAGCCGTCAATTTGACGGAAGACTCCATCATCCTTTAATATGCAACAAGTGTAAAACCTATATATGTATTGTAGTGTATGTACCTTTAAGAGCCCCTGTGTACTGTAATACCGGTAGTGACCACTCGGGTATATAAGCCTGTATAGCGTCTTGTATCTTTTAGTTCACCTCCAGACTTTGTTCAGTAAACACCTGTTAAACCAACTCCTGCATTCCGTGTCTCCATTAACACACGGATACAACATGTATGTTGTATCTTAAGTATATCATGGCTTTCAGAGTTAGGTTCAGAGTACAGCAAGTTATATCTATTTCGATTTTCTTATTGTTGAAGGTGAGTAACAAATTTTGAGCCGATACCTGAGTGTAACTAAATATAGAAAATAATTGCTTTGATGGGTTCAGACTCAGTTTTATTTTAAAAAGTCAAACAGAAACTTAGAGCGGAGCCAGATTTTCACCTTGTTACTGAGCTGGAGAAGGGATTTGGCTGTGATTCAATGCAGGCCCATTTGCTCATCCTAACTCACTGTGCAGAGGGAAATGTTCCAGCAAACCAACAGTCAATTGGTACCAGATTCTTCTGTGGATTGGGCTCTTTGTGATTTAATTACTGAATCTCTCATTAACACGTGCAGCTGTGAGCAGAACAATGAAGTCGATTGGATTGTTGCTTTGTTAGAACCTCACCATCTGCACAAGAAACAAAAAGTAAAAACTAGGCAACAGGAGTGAATAGAATCAGAGTGGCACTCTCTCGGGTGACTTTTACAAATCATTTAGCATATTGTACCATTTACACAAACTATATTCTGGTTGAGGTATTTTCTTCATTTTTCCCTCGCCTGACAGAATTTTCCAGCTGAGAGTGAGTGGAGGAGTTTACATCCCAGCCTCTGATCACGTTGTTCTGTGAACAATCTCTTATGCCCGGTGTATATTGCAGAATGATTTTCAGTGGAACATTATAGTGCTATATTGTCAATGAAGTGGTAGAGCTGGCAAGAGGAGGTGTGTGTGATTATTTTTAATTTATCCTTCCTCCTTATGGAGGATTGCCTGACACCTTCCCCAGATAGCACACTGAGACTGTGCATTTGGCGGGAGTGGTGGGGAGCAATTCTCCCCCGAAATAAGGTAGAATCGCGGTGAAAATATTGGTAAGTTCGGGTGGTGCCTCCTGCCCCAACCAAGATTCCCCTCCCCACCTCCACTGGGCCTGCCACTGCGTGCAAACAGCACTGGGAGGTCAGAGCCCAGGTCCCTGGAGGAATACCTTCTCCTCCGCCTCACTTACCACCACTTCTTGCAGTTGAGATATAAAAAGTGGCTGTAGTAGGGTTGCCAACTCCGGTTGGACATATTCCTGGATGTGTCATCACATGAACGACAACCGCCCCGCCCCCACTCTCCTGTCATTGGCCACCCAACATATCCATACGCGCGGTGCACCGTCTTCCCATACCAATTGGATAGCGAATAGACTCTTCATTACCTGATTGGATGATTATCAGTCAAACAGGCTTTTTTCCCATGTCCAATATTTTTGTAACTAGTAAAACAAAAAGTGCTCAAAAGAAAATTTAAAGAAAAACACAATTTTTTAATGCCCCTATGATTTTTCTCCTGGGTTGCTCGCAGTAGTGTCCTGAAAATTAATCTTTAACTCTTGGGGACTCCAGGGCAATCCTGGAGGGTTGGCAACCCTAGGCTGTAGGCCCCAGAAGCACAAGAACATAAGAAATAGGAGCAGGAGTAGGCCACTCGGCCCCTCAAGCCTGCTCCGCCATGCAATAAGATCATGGCTGATCTTTTACCTCACCTCTACCTTCCTGCACTATCCCCATATCTCTTGATTCCCTTATTGTTCAAAAATCTATCGCTCTCTGTCTTGAATATACTCAACGACTGAGCCTCCACAGCCCTCTTGGGTAGAGAATTCCAAAGATGCACCACCCTCTGAGTGAAGACATTTCTCCTCATCTCAGTCCTAAATGGCCGACCCCTTATTCTGAGACTGTGCCCCCTGGTTCTAGACTTCCCAGCCAGGGGAAAGATCCTCCCTGCTTCTACCCTGTCAAGCCCTGTAAGAATTGTGTATGTGGCAAGTGTCTTGCTGGTGCAACATTTTGGGGATTTTCCACCCTCTCACTGGCGAAGACTTCTTCTAGGTGGTAGGAATCAATCCAGAGCCCACCATGCCTGTGGCACAAACCCTGACCCAGGAAAATGAACAGAATCCCAGCATGTAGCTCACCCTGTGGAAAATCATAGGCACAAACTTACATTTTACTACTCCAAGTGACAGTGCACTGGAACTCCAGTGTGCTTCCCTGAACAACAAACAAAACATAAGGGGCGTGAAATTTGGCTTGGGTGTAACCGCAAAACGGGTGCTAGTGAATCAGCAGCCCATTTTACACCTCGCCCGATATTCTTGTCCATTGTAAAATAGGCTGCTGATTCGCTATCACCCGTTTTGTGCTACTGCGCAAGACAAATTTCACTGCCACGATACTTCTTCCTCTATCGGAAAAGTGAAGCCTTGCACGTGCTATACATTAGTACTGTCACAACATTAATTGGAAATCCTGCTTTAATTAGGGGTAGAACATTTCAATGACTTCCTTCTTCATGCTGGATGCATCTGTATCCTTGGCATATTGCACTTACTAGGGCATCCATCAAGGTGTAACTAAACCCAGATGTTCTCGAATGTGGGCTAATCCAAGAGAATAGCTCAGGCCCAATTTATTTTTGGAGTTTTGTACAATACGAACTGTGAAAGGCCCTTGTTCCTGACCCTCTTTGGAAAGATCACTTGCTTGTTAGATTGGGTCAAGGGAGCATTTTGTGGCTCAGAAGACTGATTTTTTAAACTCATGAGGAGTCCTTGGACTCTTGTTTCCGATTTTAGTGTTTGCACCCTTCTTGTGAGTGAATTAGATTAGGTTAGATCTTTCCTTTATTTGCCTTGTGCAGTCCTTCACTCCCAACTTGTTGAATATATAGAGGTAGAGTCTCTGCCAGGTTGTGCTGGAAAAACCAGCACAATTCGCCCAAAGTCAGCCAAACCAGCGCAAAAGATCGAGGAATTTCAAGCGCAAGTTACACCCATGCAAATCGAGTTTCCGTGACATTTTGCGCTAGTTTAAAAAACATTGCGCGGTAAGCCGGCCCCGCCCACAAAACTGGCCACTCCCCCAGATTGATTTCATCACCATGACGAGTTTCTGCTAATTGTGTCTGTTTGCGGATCTTCGAGGAGGCTCTTGAAATTAATTTTTTTTTAGGCGCAAGAATACTGATAGGCACCTTTTAAAAGCTTTTAGATATTAAAAAATATTTAATTTACTAAGAAACTGACTATTGTGCACCAATGAAACTAGTAAATGGTTCTGTATATTTTTTTAAAAGTCTTTTTCAGTTATTTAAAATCAGGTTACTCACAGGTGGTGGACTGGACTCTCATTAAAAATGCTTATTTTTTGTGATTTTCAGCTGCATTAATAGAACTGCACAAGGTTACCACTTTTAAATACATCAAGGAATATTTCTGAATACAAGAAAAAAAAATTGCGTTCTAAAACGCTGCCCGATTGTGCTGGTTCGTGGAAGATGATATTCTATGATTTGAGCGGAAACTTGAGGCAAAAATTCAATTCAGAAAAGTAGTGCAATTTTGAGTGCAATTTGCTCCCGATTGCCGATTGTACCCAAAGCGGAAACTCTACCCGTAATGTCAGACCCATTGATAGGCTGGTCATAATGATCTTTCCTAAGGCTATGTGCTCAGGCTCTTTCTGATGGTTGAAATCTGAGACAGCAATCAATAAGGGATTCTATCTGAAGTGATGGTTTCCAAAATAGCCAGTGCAATGAAAGAACTGATGCTTTGAAGTCATTTAAGTATTATGCTTTTTGTTTTCTTCCAAAAATATGTGCTTAAGGTATCATATTGGTTTTAAATGCGCCTGAGAAACACATTCCCATGTTATCAGGAGTCTCCACATCCTTGTTTCCCTGGATTCTCTTTCCAAAATAATGTAATCTTTTCACAATCGTAAAGGCTTTATTTTTGGAAGTTCTACGTCATGTAGTTTCACAATTTATTTATTCAGTGAGACCTTACAAATCTTCTTATCAGTATAGTGCAGCACGATTATTTGCAGTAAATCAGGCCAGATAAAAACATCAGATAGAACCAAACTCATAAATACGAAGACTGACTATACATTAGTGTAAAGGAATTTCAACAAAGGGAAATTTTGCAGAGCTTTGCATTCATGAACATTTCCTACAAATGAGGGTCACTGTATAAATGTGTAGTTATGCGATATAAAATACAGAAGGTTTGAAATTAATTTCTTAATCTTATCAAGTGTCTGAATCTCACACATTAATGACATAGTGTAATTGATCATTTAAAACAACAGTTGGAGAAAATAAAAATATTTGTGACTATTTTTGCTCAAGTATTTCTGCTGCTGTGTGGCAATGAGTCACCTTCATAGCTATTATAAAGACAGAAAATTAGTGTATGATTTATATGGGCCAACTGCAACTGTTTTCCTTTTATTGATACCATTTCAGACAGGATGGGGGAATTATGGCCCTGAATTTGCAGTCGGAGTCTTCCCACGGGGAAATGCCTCTGATCCGCAAATAAAATGGCCATGTACGTGGAGGTACGGAGATGCGCGGTCCTGGGCCTCTCCAGGTACCCACAGGTGGAGCCCATGTATCTCAGGGGCGCACATGGTTCACAGGCGCCCCTGGGATTGCATGGGCCGGCCCAACCAATAAAAGAAGGGAATCCTCATTCATGCTTACGGGGATTCTGTATGTGCAGAAACACCATAAGCATGAATGGGAATACCCCAAAAATACATCTACATATGAAATAAATAAAAAAAATTACATATTTAAAATTAATTAAAATGCCATTTAATTAAATATTTAAAACAAAAATTTACTTTTTTGAAAAATAAATGTAAATGTTTTAAAGGAGCTAAAAATAAACTTACCTTATTGTACAGGTTCTTTAATGTATAAACGATTGATAAAAATTTATTTTTAATGTTTTTTTAAACTCTTAGGGGGGAAAATTCAGTACCGCCCTGTTTGGGGCGCCATTAGCGGCCGTGCGCAAAGTTTAGCGCCTGGCGCTAATTATCGCCTCCGACTGCAAACTTGGCTTTTATCGCCCCTGGAGGTGATTGGGGCGCTAAATCTGATGCTTCACACCTGTCTTAAGGCGCAAAGGCCGAGGAGTGAAGCGCTACCTCAGAGCGCTGGCGAAGCTAATGTGATGTCAGTCAGCAATGGAACACAGACATACTGGCACCGGCCAGTTCTTAAAGGGGAGGTCTGACGAAAGGTCATCGACCTGAAACGTTAACTCTGTTTCTCTCTTCACAGATGCTGCTTGACCTGCTGAGTTTCTCCAGCATTTTTCTGCTTTTATCTTAAAGGGGAGGGTTGATTTTGCATTCCATCCACATCCTGCTCATTGCAGCCTTGAATCTCGGCCTGGAGAGATCTGTACATCAAATCTGCTGGAAAGAACAATGGAGAGACCCAGGGAAAGAGCTCAGAGTGCAGCCCCCACAGTCTCTTCTAAATAGATACAAGGAAGGGCAAATCAAAATGAACCTGCAAAGTGCTGCTCAGTATGCAAAACTCCTTCACACAGCGTTGAATCTCTCCAGAAGTCTCTCTCTCTCTCTCTCTCAGAATGTGTGATGCAAAAGTGTCACCAACAAAAAAAGGCAGGAAACGGTCGCCTTTAAATAGCGCTCCCCCAGTCACTTCCTGACTGCAAAACGCTCCCCTCAACCTGTTGTTGCTCGCGGCAGGTGGTAAGGCAGAGGGCGCCACTCAATATCCAGTCCGGGGCGCTACCGGGGCATTGTACACTCGACTGACGTCACGATCTGCCGGCGTAGGAGATCGTGGTGGTAGTGTTTAGCGCCGCCGCAAAATGTCTAGTTAATTTCGCGAGCAGCGCAAACATCGCCGCGCCCGGGCGCTAGTTGCTTTGCTACCCATTAGCGCCCTCTTAAGGTGCTAACGGGAGGTGCAAACAACTGAATTTTTCCCCCTTATGCTGGTAAAAGCAGGCCTTATGCCTACTTTTACCAGGCGTAAGAACTTCACGGGCAGAAGCTGGGCAAATAGCCCAACTCTCCGCCCGCAGAGGCCCTTTTCCTGGGGATAGCTACAATCTGTCAAGAAGATTCTTGACAGAATGCAAGTTCCTTGTTTTCACGCATGCATTTCGCATGCCTAAACCCAGAACTTACGCGGCCCTTACAGGCGCGTACACACCTCGTATGCGCCCGTAGGGGCCACAAATTATGACCCAATGAGTTGCAAAACAGTAATTAGTACAATAATGAGCTACCAGGTCAGGCATTGAAGCCGACAATATAAATGGATTCAAGAGGCAATTGGATGTGTTCCTGTAGAGGAGAGATTGACAGATCTGGTAAGAAAGTGAGTAGGTAATGTCAAGGTCCATCAAAAAGAGATAAGCTTGTCACACCTAATGGCCTTCTACTGTCCCTAAAAGTTCTTGTTACAACTTTTATATTATGCTTTCCACCTTTGAGTGGCTCTCAGAATTTAAGGACTTTTTGTTTTGCGATTCTATGCTTCATTTAGTTAGAAAAATTAAAAAAACAAAAATTATGATTTGATTTCTTTTAGGTAAGGATGAGCTAAAGAACAATTATTGCACTGACAACAACATTAATCAAAATACCTAGTGTTGGTGTCTTACACATCATGGTAGTTCATAGGTGCTCATGGGCAAAATGCATCCCTCAAAAATTCATTAAAGTCGTTAAGTTTTTCAACAGTTTTTTACAAGAACTTGACTGAAATATTCCCTTCGCCTTTTATTAAAGGATTCAATTTGAAAAGGTGCCTTTTATTATATTTTGGCCAGCTATTACATAGATTAATATAGAATAATTTGTGGACATTTCTGATTTAAATTTCAAAAATTAAACCCAGATTGGTAGGGAGACAGGACAGAAAGTTTATAGTTCAGTAATATTATTACCTTTATTATAATGAAGGGAAGTACAATAGAACGATGCATTTAGATTATATTATGGACTCTGTATTCTAATACTAGACAAAGAACTGATTAAGGGGGACATCAGGAATTCCTTCATGGAAATGCTTTGTCATACTGTGTCATATTTTATACCAATATAAACACTGGAACACATTCTGCAGAAGCACACTCCAATGTTAAATAAACCCTATTTGCGTTTTTTTGTCAAAACTGAAAATGTCCAGTTTATATATATTTATATTTTGTCAAAAGTTTGTCAAATGGTCATCAGTAAGGAGCAGACCTCAGTCCTCTGGTGCCTTATTGTGAAATGGTAACACTTTACGACCGATTTTAACATGCATCACAAAGAACGTGGAAGAGAGCAGAAACACCCTTGAACTGAGATGGAGCTGAGCAGCTTCCCAAGTTTCTCAAAGCTGTCGCTATTTCACTGCAAAACTTAAGCTATTTAAAATAATTATTTCCAGATAATCCAAATTACTGTCTCAGGTCCTCATTAGATGTTAGTGTCACATTCTGACGTGTTGGAAATCATGGCCTGCATCCAATTAAAAACAGCATTATTATTGTCACTTTGCATATTGATATTATGATATAAAAGTCTTTTGGGAGAAAAGAATTTTTAATAATGGATGTATAGCTTTTCATGCTGTAAGGGTTGTGCCAACTCAAGAATTGAGGTTGGTCAGATTTCGGTATTTAAATATAACAGTGGTATTCTCTTAAGTAGAACGCTGAAAGATGTAATAATTTTTATAAATCAATGGCCCTGAATTTGGGGTCGGAGGCGTACCTCTGGAATACGCCTCCGACCCACGAAATATTTCCGAACTTACCTCCTGGCTCTACAGCTACGGAGAGTTCAGGTCTCGGGCCTCCAGGCGCACACCAGCCTAAAGGCCCAGTGATCCCTCGGACGCAGGTGGTTCGGAAGCATCCCTGGGATCACATGGGCCCGGTCCTCCAATGAGAAAGGAGGATTCCATTGCAGTCATTTCCGAACGGAATCCCCTAATGACATACAATGGAATCCCGAAATAATTAAACAATTTAGACAACTCAAATATAAATGTTCTGATTTTAAAATTTAATTAAAAGTCCCTTAATTACAACAAAGACAAATAAAAAAAAAATTTCAAAAATAATTTTTTTTTTAATCCAGGCAAATATTTGCATAAACTAATTTCAAGGCCGCGATTTTGCCGGCGCTCAGAATACGGGTTTGGAGGCGGGTCCACTGTCAAAATTGAAGTGATTGACAACGGGTTGGGAGCCCTCTCCGAACCCGCCTCCATGTAAGTTTCCAAAGTGTAGGGTCTGCAATTTAGAAATATAGAAACATAGAAGATAGGAGCAGGAGTAGGCCATTTGGCCCCTCGAGCCTGCTCCGCCATTTAATGAGATCATGGCTGATCATCCAAATTCAGTACCCGGTCCCTGCTTTCTCCCCATATCCCTTGACCACTTTAGCCCTAAGAAATATATCCAACTCCTTCTTGAATATATTTAATGAATTGGCCTCTACTGCCTTCTGTGGTAGAGAATTCCACAGGTTCACCACTCTCTGGGTGAAGAAATTCCTCCTCATTTCTGTCCTAAATGGCTTACCCCCTTATCGTTAGACTGTGACCCCTGGTTCTGGACTCCCCGACCATCGGGAACAGCCTTCCTGCATCTAGTCTGTCCAGTCCTGTCAGAATGATATAAGTTTCAATGAGATCCCCTCTCATTCTTCTAAACTCCAGCGAGTATAAGCCCAATTGACCCAATCTCTCCTCATACGTCATTCCTGCCATCCCAGGTATCAACCTGGTGAATCTTCGCTGAACTCCCTCCATGGCAAGAACATCCTTCCTCAGATAAGGCGACCAAAACTGCCCACAATACTCAAGATGTGGTCTCACCAAGGCCCTGTACAACTGCAGCAAGACATCCTTGCTCCTGTACTCAAACCCTCTCGCTACGAAGGCCAACATACCATTTGCCTTCTTAACCGCCTGCTGCACCTGCATGCTTACCTTCAGCGACTGGTGCACAAGGACACCCAGGTCTCGTTGCACTTTCCCTTCTCCTAATCTATTGCCATTCAGATAATAATCTGCCTTCCTGTTTTTGACACCAAAGTTATATTGCATCTGCCATGCTTCTGCCCAATCACCCAACCTGTCCAAATCATCCTGGAGTTTCTCGGCATCCTCCTCACAGCACACACGCCCACCCAGCTTTGTGTCGTCTGCAAACTTGGAGATATTACATCTAGTTCCCTTGTCTAGATAATTAATATACATTGTGAACAGCTGGGGTCCAAGGACCGCTCCCTGCGGTACCCCACTAGTCACTGCCTGCCACTCGGAAAAAGACCCGTTTATTCCAACTCTTTGCTTTCTGTCTGCCAACCAGTTCTCTATCCAAGTCAATACCTTGCCCCCAATCCCATGTGCCTTAACTTTACAAGCTAATCTCTTATGCGGGACCTTATCGAAAGCCTTTTGAAAGTCCAAATACACCATATCTACTGGTTCTCCCTTATCTATTTTACCAGTTACATCCTCAAAAAATTCCAGTGGATTAGTCAAGCACGATTTACCTTTTGTAAATCCATGTTGACTTTGTCTGATCCTGTCACTGTTTTCCAAGTGCTCTGCTATTACATCTTTTATAATGGACTCTATTATTTTCCCCACTACCGATGTCAGGCTTACTGGTCTGTAAATCCCCGTTTTCTCTCTACCACCTTTTTTGAATAGTGGGGTAACGTTAGCTACCCTCCAATCCATGGGTACTGTTCCAGATTCTATCGAATGTTGGAAGATGATCAGCAATGCATCTACTATTTCTAGGGCCACTTCCTTAAGTACCCTAGGATGTAGATTATTAGGCCCTGGGGATTTATCGGCCTTCAATCCCGTCAGTTTCCCTAACACCATTTTCCTACAAGTACTGATTTCTTTCAGTTCCTCCCTTTCATCAGACCCTATGTTCCCCGACATCTCTGGGAGGTTATTTGTGTCCTCCTTTGTGAAGTGAAGACAGAACCAAAATATGTATTTAATTGGTCTGCCATTTCTTTGTTCCCCATTATAAATTCCCCTGATTCTGATTGCAAGGGACCTACGCTTGGCTTCACCAATCTTTTTCTCTTCACATATCTATAAAAGCTTTTACAGTCAGTTTTTATGTTACCTGCAAGCTTACTCTCATACTCTATTTTCCCCTTCTTAATTAATCCATTTGTCCTCCTTTGTGGAATCCTAAACTGCTCCCAATCCTCAGGTTTACTGCTTTTTCTGGCCAATTTATATATTTCAGAACAGACCCAACACCAAGCTGCGGAGAGGCATTTAAGATAGATAAATGCTTGTTAAACGCTTGTTAAATACTATTTTGCCAGACTATTTCTTAACGGGGTTCACGTCGTTCGGAGATCACGCCAGGTAAGTAAGTCGGGTTCTCTATGTCTTCCCATTGCTGTGAATAGGTGACAGCTGCAAAAGTGGTATGAAAGCTACCATTTCACAGCTGTTCACTTTCCAATGTCAGAAGCTTGAGCCTTCAGGACTTGGAAGGCACTTTTGAGCTTTATGCAGTTTGGAAGTGTTCGGAGTAAACTCTCTATCCACTGTTACCTCCTTGGAGCAAACTGTCTCACCACTGGCAGATCGCTTTTGTCATCTCAACTTCAGCTGCCATCTATTCCAGCAACATCGGTGCCCTTGAAAAAAATCTCACCTTGGTCCTCTGAATCCCTCCACGATCAGCCCCAGCACCAACATCGCCATGCACACAAGCAGCACCAACAACAACACCAACCTTTTCCGAAATCACTTGATGCTGCACAGGACACAGGGCATTAGCACCCGACAACATTGCTGCCTGGGAGGCCAGCGATGCCATCACTATGGCCAGATTTACTTCACTTGACGCTGTACACCCTGGCTGCCACATGATGCGCCAGTTTGACACCACCCCACACCAGCATCATAAAGCATTCCTACAATGTCCAAGCCATTCCTTTCAGACTCATCACAATTGGGGGGGGGGGAGGGGGGAGTTATGTCTCAACATTCACTGCAACTCACTAAGACACTTCCAAAGGTGAGCACAGATCTGTCGAATAAGGTAAAGTTTTGAAAATATAGATTTCAATTTTTGACAATACATTAACAGAAACTTCACATGAACATTGGCTAAATCACCCAGGTGCCTATCTTTGTGTGTTCTTAGTTGGTATGCTTGCAGTAGGATGAGGGTGAGTGTGAGAGGTAGCTAGTGAGATGAGGAAGTGATAATGTAGGTAGAGAGGGATGGGTGGAGGTGCAAGGTAAGTTGGTGTGAGTAAGGATATGCAGGAGTAGGGTAGGGAAGACTGAGTGATGTGGATGTGATGAGTGGCACAGCAGGATGAGGCTGAGTGAGGCTTGGCAGTAACGTTTCGTGATCTGCTTAGATCATTGAAAGGTTTGCGCCACTGCAGGCTGGTCCACCTGACAACATACCTGCTTGTGCCCTCCTGTGCAATGTGCAACCAGGCTATGTTGATCTCCTGGCGAGATCTCTTTCTGGGAAGGTAAGAGAACCTCCCTGCGTGCTGTGACTCCCTCCATAAGCGGAGGCTGTTTGTAACCTAAATGATTGCGCTGCTGTTAACTTTCTGATTTTGCTGCTGCATTGCACTGCAGACCTTAAAAGAATTAATAGTATCTATCACTTTCCCTTTACATTCATGCAAATCTAAGCATGAAGCCAGGAAATGCGATTGATATAATGCAACCTACCTGCACTATAGCCCACCCATTAATCTCTTGAGGGAAACTTCTGCATTCTTTCTGATCTCCAAAAGCAACACTTCAATATTAAATCATCATACCTAATCAACCCTGGTCTACTGTCACCACAAAAATTTCCACTCCAGCAACAGAGAAATGTTGGGGGGTCATTTTTGACCTGCCCAAAATAGACCATTTTTGGCATCAACCAGCCGTAGCTCTTAGGCAACTGGAGAAGCCAATGTTTCACAGCATCCTCCACCTGTTAAGCACCATCACAAGTATATCCTCTCCATGAGATATAATTAGTCAGTTTGCGAAGAGCACACTGGATGAACCACTGAGCGCGTTAGGAAGAGCAAGTTTAATGTTATCATATGTTCTGGTCCTGTCCCCTAAGTTCAATGCTGGTATGTTTCTCAGTGGAGCAAGTGGAGTTGGTAGTTGAAGATAAGGAGCCTGCTGGTCAGAGGGATAGCTCATGTTCTTCCTCAGCCACAGAGCCCAGGGATTCGAACATCGTAGGGAGAACGCCCAAGGAAATTCAACCCCAAAGCATGTGAGATGCATACAGGGGGAGTGGGGAAGATACAAAGGAGAGACAGAGGGGAGACGAAACTTGCAGAAAAAGTGAGAAAAGCAGTCTGAGACAGAGGTGACAATGAAGAAGATGTATATGTGGTAAACCACTTTTATCGTTCACTATCGTTACACTATGGTTATCACTGTTTATATCGTTACACTATGGTTATCACTGTTTACACTGTTGTATCACTACACAAGGTCACCTCTTGTCACGCTGTTATACCTGGGCTGACCACAGCTGACTCCGCCCATGACTCCGCCTGCTTGCCCAGGTATAAAGGTGGTCGATTTTATTGGCTAAAAATGAGTAGATCGGAGCAGCCAAACGACCAGCCAAATGGCCAGCTACAACAGCCACAGCAGCCGGCCTGGCTGCGAGCCCTCCGACCGCCGTACCTGGATCTAAACCCACAGGCAGCGAACTCAGCCCTCGACTTCAAACACTGGCTGAGCTGTTTCGAATCCTACCTGGGAGAATCCGGCGTGCCTCCGGGATCCAAACTAAGAGTTCTGACCGCCCAAGTGAGCCCTAAAGTATTCGCACTCATCCAGGACCTTACTACATACGAGGATGCCCTCACCCTGCTGAAAGAGCAGTACCGGAGCCCGGTAAACTCTATGTATGCCAGACATCTCCTAAGATCCCGCTCGCAACAGCCAGGAGAGTCTGTAGATGAATTTTTACGGGCGCTACAAACACTCGGCAGGGACTGTGACTTTAAAGCTGTAACGGCTGCAGAAAATACTGAAGGGAATATCCGCGATGCCTTCGTGAAAGGCCTTCGGTCCGACTACTCACGGCAAAGACTGCTAGAATCAAAGGACCTCGACCTGAATACAACTGCAGCCCTCGCTCGCTCTCTGGAAGTGGCCCATCGGGACCTCGAGGCGTATTCCAGGTACTGTGCTGCGCGGCCCTGGGACTCCGGCCCGACCCCGGCCGCAATACCCCTACCTCAGCGTCGGAGTCCCAGAACCGATCGGGACCGCCACCCCCGGTACCGGCTGCAACATCGGAGCCCCGCGATCGGGCCGCCGGCTGCTTCTTCTGTGGCCAGGTGTGATGAAATATTCCATTCACCACTGCCTGTGACTGAGATCGGTTTCAGTGTCATTTCCCTTCCCCCAGACCTCATTGTATTGTGTACTGGAATGTGCTGTATTGTATACTGGAATGTGCTGGAATGTGCTGTGTGTAGGGCTCCGCCCATACCTGGCCCCGTTTGTAAGCTAGCTTCAGTCTGGCCTCAGTCTCCAGAAGGAAGACATCTCTCTCTCTTACGTGTTACTTTCTAAGTTAATAAAAGCCTTGTTTTTGTTCTGCTAACTTCGAGTCTCGGAATTATTGAGGCACATCAATTTTATTAACTTATTTTTCAACACTATGGATCAACTCCTGAAACCCGAACGTTTGGATTTGGATCAACATGCTCCGGACGCATCAGCACGCTTCGGACACTGGTTTGAGTGTATGGAATTCTTCCTGGACAATTCCGCAGCCGTCAAAGACGCTACGGATGCTGCGAGGATGAGACTCGGAATTCTGCGGAATTGGGTAAGCCACCGGGTTTACCCCCTCATCCAAGACGCCGAGACGTACCTGGCCGCCTGCGACATCTTAAAGGCGCATTACCAGCAGCCTACGAATGAGGTGTATGCTAGGCACCTGCTCGCTACCCGCGCACAGCGACCTGGGGAATCGGTGGAGGAGTTCCTAAGCACCCTGAAAATGCTTGGCAAAGACTGCAAGTGCCGAGATGTAAAAGCCGCAGTGTACACTGATGAGCTTGTTCACGATGCCTTCATCACAGGCCTCAGCTCCACTTACATCCGGCAAAGACTGCTGGAAAAAACGGGGTTGGACCTGAAACAGGCTGCGGACACCGCGCAATCCCTGGATGTGGCCCAGAGAAACTCGGACGCCTACTCTTCAGCCCGCGCCGTCCACGCCGCCACGTGTGCACCGAGGGCGCCGCCATCTTGGAAGGCATCTTCCCCGCCCGACAGCCCGACACCGGCTGGGCCCCACTCTCCCCCCAGAAGCCCTACGACAGCCGCGACGCGTCAGGGACCCAACTGCTACTTCTGCGGGCAGCCAAAGCACACCAGAAACCTGTGCCCGGCGAAAGGCACCACCTGCTTTAAGTGTGGTAAGAAGGGGCACTTCGGGAAGGTGTGCAGAGGGAACCCCGCCGGAAAACCAACCGCCGGAAAACCCGCCACCGCCGCGTGTGCGCCGTGGGAGCGGCCATCTTGGACGCCATCTTGCCCGACCTCGTGGGGTCCGCCATCTTGTGAGCAGACAGCGTGGACGCCATCTTGTATCGATCAGGGCCCTACAGTGGCATCGGTCACAGTGGACCAGACCAGGCCGCACCCGCTATCCAGATCAATGGTGGACACCGAGGTAAACGGGTGCCGGGTTAAATGCTTAATTGACAGTGGAAGCACGGAGAGCTTTATCCACCCAGAACTGGCACAACAACTCTCCCTAAAGGTGGTCCCTACTCAGGGTACCATCTCTATGGCTGATAAAACCCAGACATCGACCATTCTAGGTTACTGCACGGTACAATTGTGCGTTAACGGAACTGTATATGATAATTTTAAAGTATTAATCATGAAGAACCTATGTGCGAGCGTGATCTTGGGCCTGGATTTCCAGTGCAACCACCAAAGCATCACGCTCAAGTACGGTGGGTCCCAGCCGCCCCTCACAGTGTGTGGTCTGGCTACCCTGAAGGTAAAGCCGCCTTCGCTATTCGCGAACCTTACCCCTAACTGCCGGCCAATAGCGACCAAAAGCAGGAGGTACAGCTGGGAGGACAGGCGGTTTATCGCGACCGAGGTAGACAGGCTCCTGAAAGAGTGCATTATTGAACGCAGCAACAGCCCGTGGCGTGCCCAAGTGGTAGTGGTAAGGGGTAGCGAGAAGAAACGGATGGTGATCGACTATAGTCAAACGATCAACAGGTACACCCTACTAGACGCCTACCCACTACCCCGCATATCAGAAATGGTGAACCAAATCGCCCAATACCGGGTGTTCTCCACCATCGACCTCAAGTCAGCGTACCACCAGCTCCCTATCAGACCAGAGGACCGCCCGTACACCGCCTTCGAGGCGAACGGACGCCTCTACCAATTCCTCAGAGTCCCCTTTGGGGTGACGAATGGGGTCTCGGTCTTCCAGAGGGAGATGGACCGCATGGTCGATGACCACCACTTGCAGGCAACCTTCCCCTACCTCGACAACGTCACCATCTGCGGTCACAACCAGCAGGATCACGACTCGAACCTCGAGAGGTTCCTGAAAACCGCACAAAAACTCAACCTCACCTACAACGAGGACAAGTGCGTTTACAACACCACGCGCCTCTGCATACTAGGCAGCGTGGTGGAGAATGGGGAAATCGGGCCAGACCCCGACCGATTGCGCCCCCTACGGGAGCTGCCCCTGCCCAACACTCCCAAAGCCCTGAAAAGGTGCCTGGGGTTATTTTCTTATTATTCCCAATGGGTCCCCAACTACTCCGACAAAGCCCGCCCCCTCTTGAAAGCATCCTCTTTCCCGCTCTCTGCTGAGGCCCACGCCGCCTTCAAAAGCATTAAGCAGGATATTGAGCGGGCCACGCTACAGGCAGTGGACGAGAACACTCCATTTCAAGTGGAAAGTGATGCGTCTGACTTCGCCTTGGCGGCCACCCTCAACCAGGCGGGGCGGCCCGTAGCTTTCTTCTCGAGGACCCTCCAAGGGCCCGAGATCAGACACTCCTCCGTGGAAAAGGAGGCCCAAGCCATCGTGGAGGCAGTGCGCCACTGGCGCCACTACCTAGCCGGCAAACGCTTCACCCTACTTACCGACCAGCGGTCGGTAGCGTTTATGTTCAATAATAAACAGAGGGGGAAGATTAAAAATGATAAGATTCTTAGGTGGCGGATCGAGCTCTCCACCTTCGAGTACGACATCATTTACCGGCCAGGGGCCCTTAACGAATCCCCTGACGCCCTCTCACGAGGGATGTGTGCCAGCGCCACCGGGGATCGGCTACAGACCCTCCACAACGACCTCTGCCACCCAGGGGTCACGCGGCTGTTCCACTTCATAAAGTCCCATAACTTACCCTACTCGATTGAGGAAGTTCGGTCTCTGACCAGGAACTGCCGCACTTGCGCTGAGTGCAAGCCTCGGTTCTACCGCCCAGATAGAGCCCACTTAATCAAAGCTACACAGCCCTTTCAGCGGCTCAGCTTAGATTTCAAGGGCCCCCTCCCGTCCGTCGACCGCAATGTTTACTTCCTGAACATTGTGGACGAATACTCCCGGTTCCCATTCGCCTTCCCCTGCCCAGACATGACCAGCGCCACGGTCATTAAATGCCTCAACAGCCTGTTCTGCCTGTTCGGTATGCCGAGCTACATCCATACGGATAGGGGGGCGTCCTTCATGAGTGAAGAGCTACGCCAGTACATGCTGTCCAAGGGGATCGCCATGAGCCGTACCACCAGCTACAACCCCCGGGGTAACGGCCAAGTGGAGCGAGAGAACGGGACAGTATGGAAAGCAGTCACTCTAGCTCTAAGGACCAAGGGCCTCCCTATCTCCCGCTGGCAGGAGGTCCTCTCGGATGTGCTCCATTCGATACGGTCGCTATTGTGTACGGCCACTAATACCACGCCTCACGAACGAATGTTTGTCTTTCCCCGGAAATCCACCTCAGGCGTATCCATGCCGTCATGGCTCTCCACCCCAGGTCCGGTACTCGTGCGAAGGCATGTGAGGGGCCACAAGACGGACCCTCTCGTGGAGCCAGTACACCTACTCCACGCCAACCCCCAATACGCATATATCCGGCACGCCGACGGAAGGGAGGACACCGTGTCCATAAAAGACGTCGCCCCAGCCGGCATCGACAACAACCACGGCAATAGCGGCAACGACGATCACAGCAACTCTTACCCACCCACTACTCTTTCATCACCCCCGGAAGAACACCGACCAACGGCACCCCCACCAACTACCCCTCCAACAACCCTGGCGGCACCCCCGGCAGAGATCCAGGAGGCTACCGGGGACACCCAGCCGACACCCGCGGCACCGCAACAGCCACATCGGTCGCAGAGGACTATCAAACCCCCGAACAGACTAAATCTATAGAAGGGGTGAATGTGATGAAATATTCCATTCACCACTGCCTGTGACTGAGATCGGTTTCAGTGTCATTTCCCTTCCCCCAGACCTCATTGTATTGTGTACTGGAATGTGCTGTATTGTATACTGGAATGTGCTGGAATGTGCTGTGTGTCGGGCTCCGCCCATACCTGGCCCCGTTTGTAAGCTAGCTTCAGTCTGGCCTCAGTCTCCAGAAGGAAGACATCTCTCTCTCTTACGTGTTACTTTCTAAGTTAATAAAAGCCTTGTTTTTGTTCTGCTAACTTCGAGTCTCGGAATTATTGAGGCACATCACCAGGCGAAACACCCGAGGACGCGCTGCCCTGCAAGAAACGCGACTTGCTCCGATTGCCACAAGAAAGGCCACTTCGCTATGGCCTGCAGGGGGGAGAGCCACAGATGCCAGCAGTGCCTCATGCGAGTTGTGGGGGCGGCCATCTTTCATCAAGGCCACAGATGCCAGTATCCCCTCGTGAGAGTCGTGGGGGCAGCCATCTTTGATCAAGGCCACCGACGCCAGCAGTGCCTCATGTGAGTTGTGGGGGCGGCCATCTCCTCCGCCATTTTATTCAACCTCGTGGGCGCCGCCATTTTGTCCACCACACTCGACCGCCACCTTGTCTCCAGACCCGACCACCGCCTCACCCGCAGACTACAGCAGCTCGCTCAGCCATACACTAGCCTCCGTCACACTGGACCAAGCTCGCCCGCATCACCTGTCCAAGTCCATGATGGACATCAAAGTAAACGGCCACGCCATGACCTGCCTGTTCGACAGCGGAAGAACGGAGAGTTTCATCCATCCAGACACGGTGAGCCACTACTCCCTCACTGTCCGGCCAACGCGCAACCGGATCTCGATGGCGTCGAGGTCCCATTCTACAGACATCAGCGGCTACTGTGTTGTGACCCTGTCGGTTAGGGGCACGGAGTATAAAAATTTTAAACTCCTCGTCCTGCCCCAGCTCTGCGCTGCCGTCCTACTAGGGCTGGACTTCCAATCCCACCTTCAAAGTGTCACTTTGGCATACGGTGGACCCCTCCCCCCACTCACAGTCGACAACCAGCAGCCTTTAAACCGCCCACCGCATACCACCTGCGGCCTATCCACCCTCAAGGTCCCGCCCCCCTCCCTATTCGCTAACCTCACCCGCGACTGTAAACCCGTCGCCACCAAGAGCAGGCGGTACAGCGCCGGGGACAGAGCTTTTATTAGCTCTGAGGTGCAGCGTCTCCTGAAGGAGGGCATCATCGAGAGGAGCAACAGCCCCTGGCGTGCCCAGGTCGTAGTCGTTAAGACCGGCAATAAAAACCGCCTGGTCATCGACTACAGCCAAACCATAAACCGGTACACCCAGCTGGACGCATACCCCCTTCCCCGCATATCTGATATGGTCAATCAGGTTGCACAGTACCGGGTATTCTCCACCATCGACCTTAAGTCGGCCTATCACCAACTCCCTATCCGCCCTGAGGACCGCCAGTATACCGCCTTCGAGGCGAATGGCCGCCTCTACCACTTCCTTAGGGTTCCCTTCGGCGTCACCAACGGGGTTTCGGTCTTCCAAAGGGAGATGGACCGGATGGTTGACCAGAACGGGCTGCAGGCCACGTTCCCTTATCTAGATAACGTCACCATCTGCGGCCGCGACCGGCAGGACCACGATGTTAATCTGGAGAAATTCCTCCGTACGGCCGAACGGCTGAACCTCACTTACAATAAGAAGAAATGTGTGTTTAACACCTCGCGTCTCGCCATCCTCGGCTGCGTAGTAGAGAACGGGGTCATCGGCCCCGACCCCGAAAGAATGCGCCCCCTCATGGAGCTACCCCTCCCCCACTGTCCAAAGGCGCTGAAGAGAACCCTGGGGCTCTTCGCCTACTATGCCCAATGGGTGCCGAATTATGCGGACAAAGCCAGACCCCTCATGAAGTCCACCTCCTTCCCCCTGATGGCAGAAGCGTGCGCAGCCTTCTCCCTCATAAAGGGAGACATTGCTAAGGCCACGATGCACGCGGTGGATGAGTCCTGCCCTGTTCCTGGGACTAGGGACAGGGTCACTGGCAAGGCTTGGAAGCTAAGCAGAGCCAGGCCTGGTTAGTACCTGGAAGGGTGACCATCAGGGAAGACCAGGTGCAAAAAGTCACGGAAGGAGCCCCGAGGAAGGGTGGTTGGTGAGAAGGTCACGGAAGGAGCCACGGGAGGAGCGGCTGGTGAGCAAGCCCGGGCGGTGGGCTGAAGATTGTCGGACAGGAGCGAATGGTGGAAATGGAATGGCGGCGCGCACCGACGCAGCGGCTTTGCTTCTCCCAGTCATGGGAACTTGCAAGATCACATTTCGTTGTTCATGTGCTTGTGCAATGACAATAAAGTTGAATTATTATTATTTCCAAGTGGAGAGCGATGCATCCGACTTCGCCCTAGCAGCAACCCTTAACCAGGCGGGGAGACCTGTGGCCTTCTTCTCAAGGACCCTCCAGGGCCCTGAGATCCGACACTCTTCGGTCGAGAAGGAGGCCCAGGCGATCGTGGAGGCAGTACGACGCTGGAGGCATTACCTGGCAGGCAAACGATTTACCCTCCTCACCGACCAGCGTTCGGTCGCTTTTATGTTTAATAACAAGCTGAGGGGCAAAATCAAGAACGACAAGATCTTGAGGTGGAGAATCGAGCTCTCCACCTATGATTATGATATCTTGTACCGGCCTGGTAAACTGAACGAACCCCCAGATGCTCTATCACGAAGTACATGCGCCAACGTGCAAATTGATAGACTGCAGACCCTCCACAACGACCTCTGCCACCCCGGGGTCACCAGACTTTACCACTTCATTAAGGCCCGCAACCTGCCCTACTCCATCGAGGAGGTCAGGACCATGACCAGGAACTGCCAAACCTGTGCCGAATGCAAACCGCATTTCTTTAGGCCGGACAGAGCAAGCCTGATCAAGGCCACCCGCCCCTTCGAGCGCTTGAGCATCGATTTTAAGGGGCCCCTCCCGTCCTCTGACCGTAATGTGTACTTCCTCAACATCATTGATGAGTACTCCCGTTTCCCCTTTGCCTTCCCCTGCCCAGACATGACCAGTACCACGGTCATCAAATGCCTGAACGACCTCTTCGCCTTGTTCGGGTTCCCGAACTATATACATAGCGACCGGGGCTCATCCTTCATGAGCGAGGAACTTCGCCAGTTCCTACTAGCGAGAGGCATTGCTGCAAGCAGGACCACCAGCTACAACCCCCGAGGGAACGGCCAGGTGGAAAGAGAGAACGCGACTGTCTGGAAGGCCGTTCTCTTAGCCTTAAAGTCTAAGGGCCTGCCAACCTCTCGCTGGCAGGAAGTCCTCCCGGCAGCGCTGCATTCCATCCGGTCACTGCTTTGCACGGCCATTAACGCCACCCCCCATGAACAAATGTTTGTTTTCCCCAGGAAGTCGACTACGGGAACCTCGCTACCAACATGGCTGACTTCTCCGGGGCCCGTCTTGCTGCGAAAGCACATGAGGGCCCATAAAATGGACCCCCTGGTCGAGAGGGTGGACCTCCTGCACGCCAACCCCCAGTACGCCTATGTGGCATACCCAGACGGGCGGGAGGACACAGTCTCCTTACGAGACCTTGCACCCTCAGGCACCCCTGAGACACCACCGTTACCCCCCACCACCCCCCCAAATCCACTCCAGGTAGACGGCATGCCGGAACCCCACGAGCCTTCGCCGACCACGCAGACACCAGCATTAACATCGGATACTGCATCACCGCCGCCGCTGCTGCGCCGATCAGAGAGACTTACGAGGCCTCTGGACAGACTGACATACCCAAACTGGTAGTACACTCCACCCCGCCGGACTCAAATCTAAACAAGGGGTGAATGTGGTAAACCACTTTTATCGTTCACTATCGTTACACTATGGTTATCACTGTTTATATCGTTACACTATGGTTATCACTGTTTACACTGTTGTATCACTACACAAGGTCACCTCTTGTCACGCTGTTATACCTGGGCTGACCACAGCTGACTCCGCCCATGACTCCGCCTGCTTGCCCAGGTATAAAGGTGGTCGACTGGCTGGTATTCCTCCTTGTTGGACCCGATCACCCACGAGGGTGGACTCTGTTATTTAGCCAGTAAAAACCTATAGTTACTATCTTAACTCGTCGCTTTTCATTGGATGAATTGATAGGTATATCAGTATAAAAACATACAAAGAGACAAAAAGTAAACAGAAGTCAAAGAAAGCAAGATAAAGACAATTAGAGAGTAGAAGATAGCCAGAGTTAGTTACAGTTACAGTAAGTGAACCACAAAATTTTTATTTTTGTCTGTGAGCAGCACTACTGGAGATCAACTAGTGACAATAAAAGTAGATGCTTCACTGATCTAATTGATACAATCATATCCCAATCCATTGTAAGTTAATTGGGCTCTATTATATCAATCCAGAAGCTGACAGTCTCTGTGGCTAAATCAAATGAAGTATACAGAGAGATTCAGTTATTTTGAGTTTATGAAACATTTGTGTTGAAGTGATACTGCAGCCTTCCAAAGTCAATGTTGAGTCTCGATGTATGTAAATGGTCACAATATTAATAACTGTAACATTCCGTTCATGGGGCCGATTTTAACACTGAGCGTGTTTTGGGCGGGCGGGGAAAGGGCGAGTTTCAGGCCCAGGGTACTTTAACACCCGCGCCTGATTTAAATGCTGCCGGTCCACTTCCCAGCTGGAACAGGCATGAAGAGGCTGTGGAGCAGCTGCCAGCAGGGAAAGAGCGGGCATCCCTTGGCCGCTCACCAGTTCGCAGGTAAGTGACAGGGAGGGGTTTTCGGGAGGGTCTCGCAGAAGGGGCAAGTAGAGTCGGGGCAGGGGAGGGTGCGATTTTCTTCATGGGGCCAGAAGAAGAATTCCTGCTCCTCCTGCTGCCAGAAAAGAAAGTGTTACATTTACCTCGGATGGCCTCCTCTATCTGCGGACCGGTTGCAGAACTGTTTCAGTCTGGTGGTAAAGCCACAGTAGCTTTCCTGCTCAGGCCCCAGTTAAAATACAATCGGGGTCCTAGTGATGTAATAGGACCCCAGTTTGCATAAATTCATGAGGCCTCCGTCTGCTTTAGGAGGGCTCCTGATCCATCTGCACAACCTGCAGGTTACAATAAGAAATGGCACAAAAGGGTATAGTTCCAAGCAGGCAATTTAACCTGCCCATTTTTAACTGCCCACCTGCCCCGTTTCCTCTGGGCAGATACAATTTATAGTGCATCTTGAGGTATAGATCAGAAAGGTCCAGGTCTGATCTTTAGTTTATGCAGAAGAGTTCTGTGTGTGCGGGAGGTGGGGAGGGTGGCGGGGTGAGTGGCGGGGGGGGGGGGGGGGTTGTGGGGAGGGGTGTAGTATTGAGATGCTACAATTGGCCACATTGTAGGGAAAAGTACACCAGGGTTTCTATTTCAGTTACACACCCAATGATCCTTGCTGGAAAGTAAGCAAATACAGAAATTGATAGAGAATAGGATCAGGCTGGGATGTGATGTTCTAAAGGCACACAGACTCTCAACAGTCACTGTCTAAGCACATATGAAGAATGGCCACATAAATGAGGTACCAGTACTATGAAAACATACTCAGCATGAGTCATTGCCTTCAGGGAAGATAATTGGTAAAAAAAAAAATTGTGCTGTGATAACAACAGGCAAAATATTGGCCTAGACATTCCGTTCCCTACGGGTGTGTACGCAATGTGTACTCACCCGTAGGGCCAACGGAAGTGCCGGTTTTACGCATGCACTGCGCATGCGCTGGAAACCGGAACTTCCGTTCTGTGACGAAAGGGCTTCACAGGACAAACGCCTGTGCCGGATAGGCAGCGCGTACGGCTGAAACTTCCGTTTTTTTCACAGTTGCTTCAGTCCAGGTAAGTCTGAAACAGCTGCGCCTGGAAAAGCAGGTGCAAGGCCTGCTTTTACCAGGCTAAGAGGTGAAGAAAGTTAAAAAAAAAATTTCCACTGATTTATCATTTTAAAATACTTTAAAGGTAAGTTTATTTTTAGCCCCGTTAAATACGTTAATTATTTTTTTCAAAAATTTAACATTTTGTTTAAAATAGTTAATTTATGTAATTTATTGTCATAATTTTAAAAATGTGATTAAAAATATGTATTTGAAGTTTTACTTATGTTTTGGGGCTGATCTCTATTCATAGATTTGACAGGTCTTCCTGTCAAATCTATGAATGGAGATTCCCAGCTCTGATTGGCTCCCCATGGCCCACGTGATCCCAGGGATGCTGCGAACTACCTGCGCCCCTGGGATACGCGTGCCCTGCACACCGGCAGTTTGAAGAGGCACAGTAATGGAATTCTGCGCCTCCTGGGAGCCCTCCGGTCCAGGCGCCGATTTTTCAGGATTGCAGCCCTCTGCCTGCGGGAGGGCTGTGAACGGAATTTATGGGCCATTATGTCACAGTCCTTAATCTTTCACGCTGAAGCTCATCACCTTACGAAATACACTGACTCTCAGAATCCTTGATCAGCCTCACTACAGGCAAAAAAAGACAGTAAGTGCACCTCCTCCCAAAAACTCCACGTTTTTTTATTTAGAACATAAAATCAATAGGTAATGAATACACAGGAGCAATTTCAAAAATGTAACCAATAATATTGAATGAACCTTGCTGCCACAATGAGAATTTTCATGCAGGAACTGATGCCACAACTATTCAATTCAAACACAGAGACACTCGGCACTGGGGAAAGATATAACAGCTGCTACAGTGCAAACAACTTCAATGTTCAGGTTTTTTTGGGGGTTTTAATTAACCTTCATCTAAATTTTAAAATGTTGGCATCATCAAGGCACTGATTGTTCTGGTGGACATCCCTTGGTTACAAGACTAGTCAAGTGCAAGACAGCCCCAGATGATAATGCCCCTTTAATACCAGATTTTTTTTTTGAATCTGCAAACCTTAGCACAAAAAGGATTTTGCTTTTCAATTCCAAAGGGTTTACCAGGCAAGAGCAGGCACTACACCTATGTACTTCAAAATGACATGGTATGGCTTTGAGCCCTTTCAGTGCCCCACATACTGGGGCCGATTTTCACCCGGCGAACGTGGCCTCAAAATGGGGTTGGTAGACTTAACACCCCATTAATGCGGATGTGCCGGCCACCACCATTTTAAAAGGGGCCGACCCTAGAGCGGCCGAATGCTTTACTGTTTCAGCTGGTAGGCCTCTTGATTATGCAAATCGGGGTTTTTTGATATCAACAATGCCATGGACTACTGTGAACCTACCTGGCTTAGGCACTGGGTTCCTGACTTTGCCACAGAAAATTGCAATCTTCATCTTGGAATCTTCTGACACCAAAGAGATCCCATTTACCACCCCAAAGGGGAATAGTTAAGAAAGAAGAAGGGGAAAAAATTGTCTTTATATAGCACCTTTCACATCCTCAGGACCTCTCAAAACGTTTCACAGCCAATTAATTCGTTTTGAAATTTAGTCACCGTTGTTGTGTAGACAAACACGGCGGCCAACTTGTGCTCAACGAGTTCCCATTACCAGCAGGGAGATGAATGACCAGTTAATCTGTTTGACGGTGTTTGTTCAGGGATAAATGTTGGCCATGACACTGCTTTTCTTTGAATATTGCCATGGGATCTGTTACATCCAGCTGACGTACATGACAGCCACTTTGTGTCAAAAAATAGATAATTTATTTGTGAGACACTCAGATGTTTTGACAACACAATAAGGCGCTATAGGTGGAATGACCAACCTCTCATAATATTGCTGAAGAGCTAGAAAAAAAGATTGTATCACATAAAGGTCGGGTTATTTCTGTTCTGGAGTTCCATTGTCAAAGATACAAAACTGCACAGCTGCAGTCATGTGCACTCCAAAGTAAAAGTGCCTTACAAGGACTGGATACTAGAATGCTCACTGATAGTCACTATAACTTCCAGATAAGATATTAAACCGAGGCCCCGTTTGTCCTCAGGTGGACGTAAAAGATCCTATGGTACTATTTTGAAGAAGAACGGGGGAGGTTTCCCCGGTGTCCTGGCCAATATTTATCCCTCAACCAACAGCACTAAAACAGGTTATCCAGTCATTATCACATTGCTGTGCGCAGATTGGCTGCCACCTTTCCTGCATTACAACAGTGACTACAGGCTGGATTTTGCCAAATGGGGGGTTTCAGTCCCGCCTCCATCAACTTCTGGCCAACCCACACTATTTTCCTTTGATTGACCTTGTTAAGCCCGCCCAGTGGGCTTAGCAGGCCAATTAAGGGAAAGCCGGTTACAGAGAACGTCAACGTATGATGTTTCATCTGTCAAAAAATTTTGACAGCTCAATTGTCATCGTTTGACAGCTCTATGAAGCTGTCAAACACTGACATTCTCTGTAGTTTGCTGAGTTCTTGCATTCAAGATCTCATCAAACCACTTTCTTTTGCAGAAATTAGATGGTTGTTGCATTGGAGAATGCAACGGCCATGCGGAGGTGCGAGACTCGCCACATACCCGCCGATTGAAGCCTGCAGGAAGAAACAAAGGTAAGTACACTTTTTCTAACACTTTCCACTTACCTCAGATACTCACCTCTCCACACTTGCACCCATCACTCACCTCCACAGCACACTTCTGCACCCCTCCGACCCCCGCAGATCCACTTCACGCCTCGGTGACCCTGGCGGGCTTTGGAGCCTTCGGGAAGCCCGCAGTTGTGTGGGCAAAATGGAGATAATCCTCTTATCTGCCTGTTAACTACCTGTTAACAGGTAGTCAAGTGGCTGTAATCCCTTCCCACCTCCAAGGAGAGGGGACCTGGCGCGGGACGGCTTCCCGCCTCCTGGCAAGATGGCACGGAGGCGGGTTGGGGGTGCGTTGGGCACCCGACCCCCAAATTCTACCATTTTCCCGGCAGTCCCGCCTCCAAACCCACCTCCCCAGGGCTGGCAAAATCCAGCCCTACATTTCTAAAGTAATTAATTGGTTGTAAAGTGCTTTGGGGTGCCCTGAGGTTGTGAAAGGTGCTATAGAAATCCAAGCTCTTTCTCTCTTTTCTTTTATATTACACACTTTTTTATTGAATTAATTTTATTTTTATTGCATGAATTGTGGCAATTGAAGGTTATTATCTTACACAAATTGAAATAGTTCCAGTAATTAAAAGGAAATGAAAATCTAGAGATGATTATTTTTTTATTCAATGTATGCTCCTTTTTTAAATAAAAGAAAATTATAAACTGATCTTAAACTTATCTGATGTATTTTTGAAAATGTCAATTTTCTTGCCAGTATGAAAATTGTCCAGTATGGTCTGCTTCCCTGCAAGGTCACTCAGGTGATGTCCATTCCAGGAAGTGTCTCAGACTGAATTCATTGCAAACAGTGGAGAGGTTAATTTTAAACTACTTTAAAAAACCTTAAAAATAGGGAGGATGAACTCTTTTAAATGTTACAATTACGACCAATGATTTGCAGATTCATGTCAGGTCTGAACCAGAGGGAATTCGAATACTTTGTCACAAATAATTTTACTGCTTACTCTGTCAATCAAGTGCACTGACATCCTGCTCTACCACTTCGCACTTATCCTTGTCAGACTATGACTGCCCATCACTGACACTGAATGTAACATCGCAAGCCTAGCAAGCCACATTTTTAAAACAAATTTAGTAATGATATTCCAAATGGCTTATTCCTGTCAATGGGTTTTGCCTGCTGTTCTGAAGGTGACAGTCTGCTCTGGCACTCCATGAGAGATACCTCCTATTGGTCAAACTGCTAACCCGTGGAGTTCTGCCAATAGATGATTGCACTGGGACATGATTAGACTGCTGGGACTCTTGAGATAACTCAGAACGCTGAGGCACTATAGCCACATGTTAAGAACCATTTAAATAACTACTTTCTGAACAAAATGCTTTCAGTGCCATGGTGAAAAAAGCTAATCATACGATTCAGTGGTAGGAAATCACTAAGATACAATGCAGATATCAACTTCACATTATATCATTACAAGGGTTAACTTCTGCTTAGGTTTATTTTATGCGAATCAACCATCTTGCTCAATAAATCAAAGCTGCCGCAGCAAATGCAATACACAAAACTTATTGCGGCTTATTATTAAATTTTTTAAATGTACAACAGCGACAGTGGTTGAATTGTGTTCACGTTGAGCGTTAGAATTAGAATCTGACGGTTCTCCTTGTTGAATGTTTGTAATCCCCAGACATAAGCTTAGAAGTTTCAAAATCAGCTTTTTGTCATTTTATGCCTGGCTGAACTAGGCTTGATACCAAGATCTTTGACAACATCTTTTTTCTGTTCCTCTCTCCTACTTAAGTTGTCTACAGTATTTGAATTTCCCGTACATGGAGATAGAATCTTTCAGCCTACTCTAAACCATTTAAAATAACCAGTACTTAATCTTCTCACTTTCTACTGTTAAAGAAAATGTTGGATTTCTAGCCATCATAGAAAATGTAAGAGATGCTTGTCGTTAGAGAACCTTGTACCAGATTAAGTAAGACCTGCTTTTATGTCATTTTTCTTATCCCTATAGTCTTTAGACCATAAAACATGTGGCCTTGAGCTATTTCAAATTGTGGAGTATTTTTGTTAACTATTGTGACAAACCAACACAGCACCACATGCGTGAAACATGCTACTACCAAGGATGTCTGTTTGTCCATTGTGTTCTGCCCCAGGGCAGGTTCCACCTCAAGTCTCACACATGAGATTCTTGAGCCACTTACTAGGAAAGAGTAGTTGTGGAATAACAACAGAAAACGCTGGAAAAACTCAGCAGGCCAGGCAACATCCGTAGAGAGAGGAACAGAGTTAACGTCTCAGG
This sequence comes from Somniosus microcephalus, assembly GCF_052327205.1. Lineage (NCBI taxonomy): Eukaryota > Metazoa > Chordata > Chondrichthyes > Squaliformes > Somniosidae > Somniosus > Somniosus microcephalus. The sequence continues at coordinate 174,745,839 of NC_140996.1, read as the reverse complement.
TTGAAGACCCTTTGTCAGAACGGAGAAAAAAGCAGGAAATGAAACAGATTAAAAAGCAAGTTTGGGGGCTGAGAAATGGGGGAGGGGATCAAAGAACAAAAGGGAATGTCTGGGAGAGGTGAAGAGACATTAAGAGATATTCAAGGCGACACGAGATGGTAATAGGACAGGTTAAGAAACAAAGGATGGCTCTAGATGAATTGTGAAATGCGCTGGCAGAATGAAAGACAGCTGCCATGTGGGAGAGAAAAAAGAAAAGGCACAAACCAAAAGTGTGGATTAAAAAAATACCATCAAAATATGATAGGGGACGAGGTTATGATCTGAAATTGTTGAACTCGATATTGAGTCCGGAAGGCTGTAAAGTGCCTAATCAAAAGATGAGGTGCTGTTCCTCGAGCTTACGCTGAGCTTCCGTGGAACAATGCAAGAGGCCGAGGACGGTGAGGTCCGAGTGGGAGTGAAGCGGAGAATTAAAGTGACAGGCGACCGGAAGCTCGGGGTCACCCTTACGGACTGAATGGAGGTGTTCCGCAAAGCGGTCACCCAATCTGCGTTTGGTCTCCCCAATGTAGAGGAGAGCACAGCGTGAGCAGCGAATACAGTATACTAGATTGCAAGAAGTACAAGTAAATCGCTGTTTCACCTGGAAGGGGTGTTTGGGGCCCTGGACAGTGGGAAGGGGGGAGGTATAGGGGCAGGTGTTGCATCTCCTGCGCTTGCACGGGAAGGTGCCGGGCAAAGGGGAAGGGGTGCTGGGGGTGATAGAGGAGTGGACTAGGGTGTCTTGGAGGGAGCAGTCCCTACGGAATGCTGAAAAGGGGAGGGGAGGGGAAGATGCGTTTGGTGGTGGGTTCACTTTGGAGGTGGCAGAAATGGCAGAGGATGATCCTTTGAATGTGGAGGCTGGTGGGGTGAAAGGTGAGGACAAAGGGAACCCTATCGTGGTTCCAGGAGGGAGGGGCAGGGGTGAGGGCAGAAGTGCAGGAGATAGAACGGACACGGTCGAGGGCCGTGTCAACCACGGTAGAGGGGAATACTTGGTTGAGGAAAAAGGAAGACATGTTGGAAGCACTGGTGTGGAAGGTGGCATCGTCGGAGCAGATGCGGTGGAGACGGAGAAACTGGGAGAATGGAATAGAGTCCTTACAGGAGGCGGGGTGGGAGGAAGTGTAGCCCAGGTAGCTGTGGGAGTCAATGGGCTTGTAGTGAATGTTGGTCAATAACCTATCCCCAGAGATAGAGATGGAGATGGAGAAGTCGAGGAAGGGAAGGGAAGAGTCAGAGATGGACCATGTGAAGGTGAGGGAAGGGTGGAAATTGGAGGCAAAGTGAATGAAATTGTCTAGTTCAGGCTGAGAGCAGGAAATGGCACCAATACAGTCATCAATGTACTGGAAAAAGAGGTGAGGGAGGGGACCCGAGTAGGACTGGAACAAAGAGTGTTCCACATATCCCACGAAAAGGCAGGCATAGCTCTAGGACCCATGTGCGTACCCATAGCAACACCTTTAATTTGGAGGAAATGAGTGGAGTCAAAGGAGAAGTTGTTCAATGTGAGAACAAGTTCAGCCAGGCGGAGGAGGGCGGTAGTGGATGGGGACTGGTTGGGCCTCTGTTCAAGGAAGAAGCGGAGCACCCTCAGGCCATCCTGGTGGGGGATGGAGGTGTAGAGGGATTGTACGTCCATGGTGAAAAGGAGGCGGTTGGAGCCAGGAAACTGGAAACTGTCCAGGGCCCCAAACACCCCTTCCAGGTGAAACAGCGATTTACTTGTACTTCTTGCAATCTAGTATACTGTATTCGCTGCTCACGATGTGGTCTCCTCTACATTGGGGAGACCAAACGCAGATTGGGTGACCGCTTTGCGGAACACCTCCGTTCAGTCCGTAAGGGGGACCCCGAGCTTCCGGTCGCCTGTCATTTCAATTCACCGCTCCATTCCCACTCGGACCTCACCGTCCTCGGCCTCTTGTATTGTTCCACGGAAGCTCAGCGTCAGCTCGAGGAACAGCACCTCATCTTCTGATTAGGCACTTTACAGCCTTCCGGACTCAATATCGAGTTCAACAATTTCAGATCATAACCTCGGCCCCTATCATATTTTTATATATTTTTTATCCACACTTTTGGTTTGTGCCTTTTCTTTTTTCTCTCCCACATGGCAGCTGTCTTTCACTCTGCCAGCGCATTTCACAATTCATCCAGAGCCATCCTTTGTTTCTTAACCTGTCCTATTACCATCTCGTCTCGCCTTGAATATCTCTTAATGTCTCTTCACCTCTCACAGACCTTCCCTTTTGTTCTTTCATCCCCTCCCCCATTTCTCAGCCCCCAAACTTGCTTTTTAATCTGTTTCATTTCCTGTTTTTTTCTCAGTTCTGACGAAGGGTCTTCAACCTGAAACGTCTTCAATTGTTTCTCTCTCCACGGATGTTGCCTGACCTGCTGAGTTTTTCCAGCGTTTTCTGTTGTTGTTTTGGATTTCCAGCATCCGCAGTATTTTGCTATCGGAAGAGTAGTTGTGGGTTTTCTGTTGCCTTCTCCTAGTTGGCTGCAACCAAGGCTAAAGAGCCCCACTTACCCTTGGGGTGGGGTTCACCCGTACCCACTCAACACAAGTACCCCCACTGGACATCAATCCAGTATTCAGAGCTGGTGCTCCAGTCTCACCTCACTGGGCCTGTCTGGAATAGAACCCGAAACCAACCCTACTGACTCACACACACAATGGGGTACAAGATGGGCAGTTGCATGTCACTGTATGTGGTCTTCAAACTTTGTATTCAAGTTTTAATAGGTTAAGGAGAAACACTTTTTGGCAAACATATCTTGTCCATCTGTAGGGAAATGCTGAGTAGCCTTAGCTTGGCAGATTTTCTTAGGTTGCAAACTTCTTTTTTATCAGCTCCTTGGTCCTCTGGCTGTCGGTCACACATTCACCCTTTCTGTCACCTGCCCCACCGCCCCCCACCCTCCCCCCACCCCCAACAGAGCCTGACTGCTCTCCTGTGGGGAGGGTACCTCGCAGCGAAGAACAGGACCACTCTCCTTTCTTCCCCTTTCTGAAGCAGCAGTTTCACAGCTGCATCTGTGGAACAGGGTGTTTTCACCTGCAGCTGCACCATGGGTTCAGCAGAGGTTTCCTGGCTCATAGATTTTTTTTCCCAGCCAAGAACACGTTCCTCTAAATGGCTATTGTGTGAGAGACTCAAGAGCTTGCCATGAATATGCAATTTGGGCCAAATCTAAAGATCCAACAGGGTTTACCAGTTGCAGCGCAGGTGTGAGTTAAGCCACATTGTGCACCATTCTTGCGGAGAGAAAACTAACATCGTTAAATCAGCTTGACTTTCCAGTCTCTTTCCCTCCAAGTCACTAATCAAATCCCACCACAGCAGTTTGAGAATTTGAATTCAGTTAAAATATCTGGAAATAAAAAGCTGATATTGTAAAAGCGATCATGAAGTTATCGGACTGTCTTAAAAACCCAACTGGCTCACTAATGTCCTTTAGGGATGGAATCCTGTCGTTCTTACCTGGACTGGCCTATATTTGCCTCCAGTCCCACGCCAACATGGTTGACTCTTAACTGCCCTCTAAAGTGGTCTAGCAAGACACTCAGTTGTATTAAACCGTGACAAAGAACGAAGGTCAGCAACATCTAATAACATCCACTGTTTCAAGCAGGCTTGCACCACCTTCTCAAGGCAACTAGAGATGGGCAATAAATGCCAGCCTTGCTGGAGATGCTCACATCCCAAGAATAAATAAAAAACTACACTGAAATGACTGATGAGGAAGAATGTTCTCGGGGAACATAGGATCTAATGAGAGGGAGGAACTGAATGAAATCAATATTTGTAGGGAAATGGTGTTAGGGAAATTGACGGAATTGAAGGCCGATAAATCCCCAGGGCCTGATAATCTACATCCTAGGGTACTTAAGGACGTGGTCCCAGAAATAGTAGATGCATTGCTGGTCATCTTCCAAAATTCTATAGACTCTGGCACAGATCCCATGGATTGGAGGGTAGCTAATGTAACCCCACTATTTAGAAAAGGTGGTACAGAGAAAACGGGGAATTATAGACCAGTAAGCCTGACATCGGTAATGGGGAAAATGCAAGAGTCCATTATAAAAGATGTAATAGCACAGCACTTGGAAAACAGTGACAGGATCGGACAAAGTCAACATGGATTTACAAAAGGTAAATCGTGCTTGACTAATCTACTGGAATTTTTTGAGGATGTAACTGGTAGAATAGATAAGGGAGAACCAGTGGATGTGGTGTATTTGGACTTTCAGAAGGCTTTCGATAAAGTCCCGTATAAGAGATTAGCGTGCAAAGTTAAAGCACATGGGATTGGGGGTAAGGTACTGAGTTGGACAGAGAACTGGTTGGCAGACAGGAAGCAAAGAGTTTGAATAAACGGGTCTTTGTCCGAGTGGCAGGCAGTGACTAGTGGGGTACCGCAGGGATCGGTGCTAGGGCCCCAGCTATTCACAATATATATTAATGATCTAGGCGATGGAACTAGATGTAATATCTCCAAATTTGCAGATGACACAAAGCTGGGTGGGCGTGTGTGCTGTGAGGAGGATGCCGAGAAACTCCAGTATGATTTGGACAGGTTGGGTGATTGGGCAGATGCATGGCAGATGCAGTATAATGTGGATAAATGCGAGGTTATCCACTTTGGTGGCAAAAACAGGAAGTCAGATTATTACCTGAACAGCAATAGATTGGGAGAAGGGGAAGTGCAACGAGACCTGGGTGTCCTTGTGGACCAGTCGCTGAAGGTAAGCATGCAGGTGCAGCAGGCGGTTAAGAAGGCAAATGGTATGTTGGCCTTCATAGCGAGAGGATTCGAGTACAGGAGCAAGAATGTCTTGCTGCAGTTGTACAGGGCCTTGGTGAGACCACACCTTGAGTATTGTGTGCAGTTTTGGTCGCCTTATCTGAGGAAGGATGTTCTTGCCATGGAGGGAGTGCAGCGAAGATTCACCAGACTGATACCTAGGATGGCAGGAATGACGTATGAGGAGAGATTGGGTCGATTGGGCTTATATTCGCTAGAGTTTAGAAGAATGAGAGGGGATCTCATTGAAACTTATAAAATTCTAACAGGACTAGACAGACCAGATGCAGGAAGGATGTTCCCGATGGCGGAGGAGTCCAGAACCAGGGGTCACAGTTTAAGGATAAGGGGTAAGCCATTTAGGACAGAGATGAGGAGGAATTTCTTCACCCAGAGAGTGGTGAACCTGTGGAATTCTCTACCACAGAAGGCAGTTGAGGCCAATTCATTAAATATATTCAAGGAGTTAGATTTATTTCTTAAGGCTAAAGGGATCAGGAGATATGGGGAGAAAGCAGGGACAGGGTACTGAGTTTGGATGATCAGCCATGATCTCATTAAATGGCGGAGCAGGCTCGAGGGGCCGAATGGCCTACTCCTGCTCCTATCTTCTATGTTTCTATGCTCCTGGGAGCAGATCCGCTAATTTTAATGTTGACGTGTAATTTCAGGCCAGACTGTGATTAAACCAAAGCTGCCCAACCTCAGGAAAACATTCTGCATACTTTGTCAGTACTCAGGTTTAATACGAATAATAATGTTTTCTCATTGACAATCGAGAGTGAGCAAAAAGAATATTTATTTCCCATTAACTAATGACTATCTGACTCAGGTAAACATAATTCTCATTGGTGACACATTCCGTTTATTTGGCAGCAGGAAATGATTCCTGAAATCTCAGTGAATTCAACATCAGGCTAAAAGTTGTCAAGTAATTATTAGCTTTCATTGGTGAATTATCAATCTGCAGGGCGAGATTAAATGGACTTCCTCATTTATAAAACAAAGATCTTTGTCAATTGTGCACCAGACAGACAGATAAAAAGGTATCTCTTTTCCACCAGATGATAACATTAGATGTTGCTGACCTTCATTTCTAAAAGGAATCTAAAGACAGTACTTGTAAGAGTGTGGCCTGCATTGCATAAGTCCCTGCAGCTTCCTGCTCTTGACCCTAAAGTTCCTCCATTGCAGTATCCAATTCTTTCCCAAATGATTCCCGGTTTTTATTTTAACTCCACTTAAGCTGTCCAAGAGTCAATTCCATATATGAATCAGTCTTTGCGTAAAGAACATCCTGATATCAGTCCTAAATTTGCCAGGTAATTCTTCTCACAATAGATATGCCACTAAAGAAAAGTCTACCTTGCCTGGAGAAATGGGTTATATAAATATTCAAGATTGTATCTAAAGTTGCAAAATCTACCCTGGAGCCTCAGATATCTGGAATATTTATATTCACTAAAGAGAAGTTTTGAAAACATTGATACCACAAGCCAAATGATTATCTATAGTAACAAGTCTGTTCATTTTATATGTTATTATTTTAGATAGGTAGGTGTGTTGTAAGAGTTCATTATTTTTCTTATTCGTTTATGGAATGTGGGCATCACTGGCAAGGCCAGCATTTATTACCCATCCCTAATTGCCCTTGAGAAGGTGGTGGTGAGCCGTCTTCTTGAACCGCTGCAGTCCGTGTGGTGAAGGTACTCCCACAGTGCTGTTAGGTAGGGAGTTCTAGGATTTTGACCCAGCGACGATGAAGGATCAGCGATATACTTTTAAGTCAGGATGGTGTGTGACTTGAAGGGGAACTTGGAGGTGGTGGTGTTCCCATGCGCCTGCTGCCCTTGTCCTTCTAGGTGGAAGAGGTCTCGTGTTTGGGAGTTGCTGCCGAAGAAGCCTTGGCGAGTTGCTACAGTGCATCTTGTAGATGGTACACACTGCAGCCACGGCACACCGGTGGTAGAGGGAGTGAATGTTTAAGGTGGTGGATGGTGTGCCAATCAAGCGGGCTGCTTTGTCCTGGATGGTGTCGAGCTTCTTGAGTGTTGTTGGAGCTGCACTCATCCAGGTAAGTGTAAGAATGAATAAAAGCAGCAATGTAATGACAGAGTTGTATTGCAATTGCTGGTGAAAAATGGTGAACATTAATTAACACTTACACACTTCACTGCCATGTTCCACATATCTGTGAGGTGTGACCCTGGAAATTGCTGGTCCTGCTCTGCACAGTAGCAGGACTAGAAGACATTGAATATTTGTGTGAACACATTACAATAGTACTATTTAGACATAGTCCACAAATTTAATGGAGGAGGCGCGTTGGAGTTGGGTTGCGTGGTGGGCGGGGTCTGGTCCCGTTGTCGGTTTCAGCCACTCCACGTTTCAATGGGGACTCCCTCCAAGCTCTTGTGGAGGGATTAAGAGGGCACAGGGAGATTATGTTCCCTCCCGATGGCTGGAGGAAGCCTCCTCGGCAGACAAAGGCAGCCTGGCTGCACATTGCTCAGGAGGTAAGTGCAAGGTCCATTTGTTCATGCCCCTGGATCCAGTGCAGGAAACGGTTTAATGATCTTCTGCGATCAGCAAAAGTGAGTATCACATCACACTTACCTTCAAACTGCTTCCCTTCTCTTCTCATCACCAGCACTCTGCTTTGTAAGCCTACTCCTCCACATCCCACCTCACCCTTACTTCCCTTGCACCCTTACCTTTCTATCTCTCTCTCTGTACTGAATCACTTCACCATCCTACTATGCAGCCCTCACACTCGCTCTCACTGTTATGCAATGAAAACAACTAACAACACACAGGGAGGCAGCTTCCTCTTGGCACCTCACTCCATCTTGCTCTCCCTCTAAGCTTCTATGTTATGGATTCTTCACAGTCACTCCATCACTCTCACTGAAACTCCAATTGTGTCCCTCCTTGCAGGAAAAGATAGCCCACAATAAGAGGGAGAGTGCGAAGACAAGAGGAGGACCTCCATCCTTGGTGACATTGACAAGTGCTGAGGAGGCTGTGAATGAGAATGTGGGAGGTGGCGAGGAGCTGGAAGTGGGGGACGGAGAGACCGGTGCCTAGACAAAGCTGGTGACAGAATAGATTTTCAACCCTTGCATTTAGATTTCATGATTAACTGCAATGGCATATGTTGTTCATAGAGTCATAGAGTCATAGAGTAATACAGCACAGATAGAGGCCCTTCGGCCCATCGTGTCCATGCCGGCCATCAAGCCCTGTCTAATCTAATCCCATATTCCAGCATTTGGCCCGTAGCCTTGTATGCTATGGCATTTCAAATGCTCATCCAAATGCTTCTTAAATGTTGTGAGGGTTTCTGCCTCCACAACCCTTTCAGGCAGTGAGTTCCAGACTCCAACCACCCTCTGGGTGAAAAAGTTCTTTCTCAAATCCCCTCTAAACCTCCCTCCCTTTACCTTGAATCTATGCCCCCTAGTTATTGACCCCTCTACTAAGGGGAAAAGCTCCTCAGCATCCATCCTATCTATGCCCCTCACAATTTTGTACACCTCAATCATGTCCCCCCTCAGCCTCCTCTGCTCCAAGGAAAACAAACCCAATCTGCCCAGTCTCTCTTCATAGCTGAAGCGCTCCAGCCCTGGTAACATCCTGGTGAACCTCCTCTGCACCCTCTCTAACGCGATCACATCTTTCCTGTAGTGTGGCGACCAGAACTGCACACAGTATTCCAGCTGTGGCCTAACCAGTGTTTTATACAGCTCCATCATAACCTCCTTGCTCTTATATTCTATGCCTCGGCTAATGAAGGCAAGTATCCCATATGCCTTTTTTACCACCTTATCCACCTGTTCCGCCGCCTTCAGGGATCTGTGTACCTGCACACCCAGATCCCTCTGACCCTCCGTCTTGCCTAGGGTCTTACCATTCATTGTGTATTCCCTTGCCTTGTTAGACCCCCCAAAGTGCATCACCTCGCACTTTTCCGGGTTAAATTCCATTTGCCACTGTTCCGCCCATCTGACCAACCCATCTATATCGTTCTGCAGACTGAGGCTACCCTCCTCGCTATTTACCACCCTACCAATTTTAGTATCATCCGCGAATTTACTGATCATACCCTTTACATTCATATCCAAGTCATTAATGTAGACCACAAACAGCAAGGGACCCAGCACCGATCCCTGTGGTACCCCACTGGCCACAGGTTTCCAGTCACAAAAACAACCTTCGACCATCACCCTCTGCCTTCTGCCACTAAGCCAGTTTTGTATCCAATGTGCCAAGGCACCCTGGATTCCATGGGCTCTTACCTTCTTGACCAGTCTCCTGTGCGGGACTTTATCGAAGGCCTTACTGAAATCCATGTATACCACATCCACTGCGTTACCCTCATCCACACACCTAGTCACCCCCTCAAAAAATTCAATCAAATTAGTCAGACATGATCTTCCCTTGACAAAGCCATGTTGACTATCCCTGATTAATCCTTGCCTCTCCAAGTGGAGACAAATTTTGTCCCTCAGGATTTTTTCCAGTAATTTTCCTACCACTGATGTTAGGCTCACTGGCCTGTAGTTCCCCGGTTTTTCCCTACTACCCTTCTTGAATAATGGTACTACATTAGCGGTTCTCCAGTCCTCTGGCACATCCCCTGTGGCCAGAGAGGTCCTGAATATATGTGTTAGAGCCCCCGCAATCTCCTCCTTTGCCTCACACAGCAGCCTGGGGTACATTTCATCGGGGCCTGGGGATTTATCCATTTTTAGGCCAGCTAAAACCGCCAATACCTCCTCCCTCTCGATGTTAATATGTTCGAGCATATCACAGTCCCCCCGCCCTATTTCTATGTCTACGTCGTCCTTCTCCATAGTGAAAACAGATGCAAAAAATTCATTTAGAACCCCTCCTACATCTTCCGGCTCCACACACAGATTGCCACTTTTGTCCCTAATGGGCCCTATTTTTTCCCTAGTTATCCTTTTACCCTTAATATACTTATAAAACATCTTCGGATTTTCCTTTATTTTGCTCGCCAGTGTTATTTCATGGCCCCTCCTTGATCTCCTAATTTCTTTTTTAAGTATCCCCCTGCACTTTTTGTACTCCTCTAGGGCTTCCTCCGTCTTTAGCCTTTTGTATCTACCAAAAGCCCTCCTTTTTTTCCTAATCCATTCCCGTATATCCCCTGACATCCACGGTTCCCTGTGGTTTTTGGAACCACTCTTGACCTTTATGGGAACATGTTGCCCTTGTATGATCTCAATCTCCCTTCTGAAAGCCTCCCATTGCTCCGATGCGGATTTTCCTACAAGTAGCTGATCCCAGTCCATTTTGGCCAGATCCTGCCTTATCCTATTAAAATCGGCCTTCCCCCAATTTAGAACCTTTATTTCCGGCCCATCCCTGTCCTTTTCCATGACCACCTTAAATCTTACCATATTATGGTCACTATCACCAAAGTGCTCACCTACTAGCACTTTTTCCACTTGGCCGGCCACATTCCCTAGAATTAGGTCCAGTACCGCCCCCTCTCTTGTAGGACTTTCTACATGCTGGCTCAAAAAGCTCTCCTGGATGCACTTTAAGAATTCTACACCCTCTGAGCCTTTCACACTTTGACTATCCCAGTTAATATTGGGGAAGTTGAAATCCCCCATTATTATTACCCTATTATTTGCACATTTCTCTGAGATTTGCCTACATATCTGTTCCTCTATCTCCCCCTGACTGTTTGGAGGCCTATAGTACACTCCCAGCAAAGTGCTTGCCCCCTTTTTGTTTTTAAGCTCCACCCATATGGCCTCATTAGAGGACCCAGCTAATATATCATCCCTCCTTACTGCAGTAATTGACTCCTTAATTAATATTGCGACACCCCCTCCTCTTATACCTCCCCCTCTGTCTCGCCTGAAGATTCTGTACCCCGGAATATTGAGCTGCCAGTCTTGCCCCTCCCTCAACCATGTCTCAGTGATAGCAACAATATCATACTCCCATGTGTTTATCAACACCTTCAGTTCATCCACCTTATTTGCAAGGCTCCTTGCATTAAAATAGATGCCATCCAGCCTTGCCCTTATATATTTGCCCTGCCTACCAAGCTGACTTGTTTTTTCCTCCATAATTGGCAGCACATCCCCCCCTACTTCAGCTCCCCCCTGTATCCCATCCCCCTGCCAAGTTAGTTTAAACCCCCCCCGACAGTGCTAGCAAACCTCCCCGCAAGGATATTTGTCCCGCTCTGGTTCAGGTGCAACCCGTCCGACTTGTACAAGTCCCACCTTTCCCAGAAGCAGGCCCAGTGATCCAGGAAAGTAAAACCCTCCCCCCTACACCAACTCTTTAGCCACGCATTCATCTGCTCTATCCTCCCATTCCTATACTTACTAGCACGTGGCACTGGGAGTAATCCAGAGATTACACCCTTTGAGGTCCTGCCCTTTAATCTGTTACCTAGCTCCCTAAATTCTTGATGCAGGACCTCATCCCTCTTTTTACCTATGTCGTTGGTACCAATGTGGACCACGACCACTGGCTGTTCACCCTCCCCCTCCAGAATGCCCTGCAGCCGCTCAGTGACATCCTTGACCCTGGCACCAGGGAGGCAACAAACCATCCTGGAGTCACGTTTGCGGCCACAGAACCGCCTATCTGTTCCCCTTACTATAGAATCCCCTACCACTATTGCTCTCCCACTCTTTTTCCCCCCCTCCTGGGCAGCAGGAGCACCCCCAGTGCCAGGAAGTTGGCTGCTGCTGCCTTCCCCTGGTGAGTCATCCCCCTCAACAGTATCCAAAGCGGTATACCTGTTTGAAAGGGGGATGTCCGCAGGGGTTCCCTGCACTACCTGCCTGCCTTTGTTGCTCCGCCTGATGGTCACTCCCTGTGCTGCCCTACCCTGAGGCGTGCACAACTCGCTAAACGTGGTATCCACGAGCCTCTCAGCATCGCGCATGCTCCACAACCCATCCACCCGCAGCTCGAGCGCCGCAATGCGGTCTACAAGTAGCTGCAGCTGGATGCATTTCCCGCACACATGGTCGTCAGGGACACTGGCAGCGTCCCTGATTTCCCACATGGAGCAAGAGGAGCAGAACACGGGTCTGAGCTCTCCTGCCATGACTTACTCCTTTAATTAATTTAAAAATTAATTCAATACCCCAGTTACAGGTATACTCTAGGGCGCTTTATTTACCAACTGTCCCCACTACACCTTAATCCCGAGAAATTTAACACCACAGAATTCAAGCTTGTACTGAAAAGAGAGAAATACTCACCAACCAATCACTTACGTGCTCCCTGGTGACGTCACACTCTGATTATTTTTTACCTCTCTCCTCTGATGTTGATTTGGTACGCTTCTGCCTTGGCGCTGGTTTTTAAGCCGGGCCTCTGCTCCTCCTCCGCTGCTGCTCTCCCCCGAACTGGTCGGGCTTCTGCCTTGGCGCCGGTTTTTAAGCCGGGCCTCTGCTCCTCCTCCGCTTCATAGAGATTGACTTTGGATCATCTGCACAATAGGATGTGTCTGCTACCTAAAAATCAGGTGTCTAACTCCTGTCTTTACTCTCCCACAGGACCATCGAGAGCCCCCCTCCCCAATGTCCAGGAGGAAGAGCAGACAACTCCTCAGAGGAACCTGCAGCCTTTGAGGGAGCAGCGTCACCAGGACTCAGCACACCCAGCACCAGCGCAGAGACGCACACCTCAGCGGGGCCTTTGCGACATAGAGTAGAGTTGTCACCTGGTGTATCACAGCTCACAAGTGAGCATCAGCAGGTGGTGGAGACAGGGACAGCAGTTGAGAGTCCTCGTCGGAGGCCGCAGGGCGCTCCTAGCTCTGCTCAGCTGCATGTGGACCCTGTGCCTCCGAGTCCATCCAGAAAGAGAGAGCTGCTGGAACTCCAGGAACAAGTGCAGGAGTCTCTGACAGGGTTTTCCCCCAGGGTAACTGCGAGTGTGCAGAGAATGGAGGAGTCCATCTCCAACATGAGCACTGACTTTGTGGAGGCAATGGCACATGAGCGTGCCGCCATGGAGAGGGTGGAATCCTCCTTGGAGGACATAAATCGCCAGACACACGAGAACATGGTGACTCTTCTAAATAGATGGTCTGCTATGGAGGATAGATGGGCATCAATTGAGGAGAGACACCAGAGGTACATGGACATCCCGTTATGAGGATTGTAAGTACTGAGATGGGTCCTCATGGCTCCACTGATGTGCAGCAAGATGCTCTCCAGCCACTTGCTAGCACTGAAGTGTGGGTGACCCATGAGAGGGATGTTGGTGGCAGACAACAAGGAAGTGTGGGCTCCTCTCCAAGCGCTCACACTACTATGCCACTGCGGAACCCTCGGTCAGAGCCCCAGAGTCCTCGCCCAACTGAGATGGCCATTTCACCCCCTGCACAGCCGCAGGAAGAGCAGACTGTTGCAGAGCCCTCCCAGGCTCCCAAATCCAGAGGATGCCCGCCAAAGGTGTCTAAGCAGGTGCAGCATCAAAGTCAGCAAGGTGCCTCTACATCTGCTGAAGCCACAGGGGACGCACCACGTAGAAGCACGCATAAGAGGAAGCTAACACACAAATAGTCACAAGGGTAGTCACTTGGGTGTTTTGTTCTATTGTAAATTTGCCATTGTCATCCTTTTGTGATTTTATTAAACAAAAGTGGTGGCAAACAGTTGAAGTTCTGGCCTATGTGTTCTGGGAAATGGAAGTTGCACATTGAGGGCTCAGGGCGAATTGCATTTGTAATGATGATGCTGAGAGTGATAGAAAAGCACTGTTTATTGGAGAGATGATGTATGGCGTTTTAAGAAGGTCGTCCACATATTCATAGCCATATGCGAGCCACCTGTGGTTGAAGCGTAAGCTTACACAAATCTGGCATGGATGAGTGCATCCCTTGCGTGACGGCCAGCAATGTGCTCGAGTGCTGCTGCATTGGCCATATCTTGCCATGCAAGGCGTGCCTCCTCCTCCTCATCCTTCTCCTCCTCCTCGTCCTCCTCCTCCTCATCCTCCCCCTCTTCTTCCGAGGATGCTCTGTGCTGAGCCATTTGCTCCTCAGGGAGTGCTAAGCCACGCTGCTGTGCGATGTCGTGCAGAGCACAGCAGACAACAATGATTCTGGACACCATGGCTGGTGCATACTGCAGGGCTCCACCGCATCTGTCGAGGCGTTGGAATTGCATTTTGAGAAAGATGGTTTGCTCTATGATGCTTCTGGTGGAAATGTGGCTCACATTGTACCGCTCCTCAGCCTCATTTGATGGCCTCCTCATTGGTGTCATGAGCCACTTTTTCAGGGGATAGCCCTTGTTGCCAAGTATCTATCCGGAAAGTTGGATTGGCAGATTGAAGAGCTGAGGCACAGTCGACTGCCGCAGGATGAAGGAATCATGGCAACTGCCAGGGTACTTGGCGCAAACATGCATAATGTTACACACCAGCTGGACGTTAAGGGAGTAGCAGCCCTTGCGGTTGACAAATACAGCTGGGTTGTGATGGGGTGCCCTAATGGCCACATGTGTGCAGTTTACGACGTCCTGCACTCGTGGGAAGCCTGCTATATTTGCAAAGCCAACCACACGCGCAGTTACACTTGCTTCATCCGTGGAGAAGTGGATGTAATTGTGCGCCTTTGCAAAGAGGGCATCGGTAGCCTACGTGATGCAGCCGTGTGCAGCTGACTGAGAGATGTCCGACCCGCCTCCAAAATCAGATCAGGCCTTTAAAATAGGATTATCCAGGCAGTTAATGGCCTGTTAACTGCCTTAACTGTCTCTCTCGCCGTTTGGTGTCGGTTTAGTTCGGGAGCGGCTGACCCGACACTTGCCAAAGTCGCGTGGAGGTGGGATGGAGGCGGGTTTGCAGCCCGCCCCCAATTTTTACAATTTTCGCAACAGACCTGCCTCCAAACCCGCCCTCTGAGGTCAATTAAATTTGCGGCCATAGTTTTCAACTGCTGATTGAAGCTGTTTATGTGAAGACATAGTTATATTACTTATTGGAGATATATATGGAGATTGGTGAGCGCTCATATAATCAGGGCATGCTATGAACTCATCTCAGAAATGCGAGCTAAGAGGTTTGCTGGCTCAGTGCAATGTGGTCGAACTCTAAAACTGCTTCTTAATGATTTATAAGCTTCTTCTTGCCACCTATTTTATGCCAGCTCAATTGCTTTATTTCCAAACATCTCTTTCAGTGGTTTCCCATTATTTTCAGTCCTTACAATAAATGACACTGGGGAGGGGGATAGTGACAGAAGAGTAGATAGTAACACATAAGATGCTCTGCACACACATACATTTACCACCCACCCACTTTGCCTAATAGTAAATAAATGTTCGAAATTGTTAGACTAGGATTACGTTTTTTTTTAAAGAGTAATCACATTGTACCATGTATTTGTTAAATATCCTTTTTTCAAAATTTTGTTTGACTCAATTACTTAAATGTTCCTTAGCCACAAAGGCCTTAAAACAGTCCTTTGTGAATAGTTATGGAGCTAAATAAAAAGTAATTCCGATAGTTAATTTGCAGCGAGTGACAGATCGCGATGCATTTAGGTTTTCTTTCATTCTTCCTTCTACTGTTATAAACACAGACTACATAAATATTAAGTGCTTTGGGATTCCCTTGCAGCATGTCCAGTTTATATCTTTGGCAGATCATTGTGCTTGCAGTCCATTCACAGAACCAGGGTGGATCATTAATTCTCAATCTCTGTTTGTTCAACCCCAGAAAAAATTACATAAAAATATAAAACAAAATCATCCATCCAGCATTCCTTCTTCGGAGCATGTACAATTTTATTACATAACAAAGCTACTCCCGCAGAGAGTTTTCAGTCCTAATAGGTGGAATGTGACCACACAGAGATTCAGGCTGGGATTTTCGGTACCTGGGTCAGGTGCGGGTGGTCAGCGTGGCGGGTCGCGACCCCATTCCTCATTTCATTTCGTTCCCGAGATCGACTTTTCTTTAATAGCACCTATTAAGCCCGCCCTGCGCGTTACCCAGCCCTATTAAATGGTGCAGGTCTGATATCATCCATGATGCGTTTTCAGCAGGGATATTTAAAGGAGCCATGGCCACATTGCATTTGAAGGTTCATCTCGGATTGTGCAGGGACTGTATTGGAGCTTTTGAGTGTTAATAAGCTTTGAAAACAGGACTGCACATAGGCAGAGGGCTGCACCCAGGTTCTCAGATGACTCCCTCCATATGCTTGTGGAGGTAGTGAGAGCATGTAGGGAGGTCCCCTTCCCTTCTGATGGGCGGAAGAGACCTCCCCAGCAGACCAAATGAGCCTGGCTTGATATCGCAGAGGAGTTCAACAACAGGGATGTGGTCAGGAGGACCTGGGTGCAGTGCTGGAAATGTTTCAATGATCTCATTCGATCAGGAAAGGTGAGTGCAAATCCACGCTCAACTTCATCCTGCTGTGCCTCTCATCACATCCCCATCACTGTGCCTTCCCAAGCCTATTGCTGCACATCCTTATTCACACCAACATACCTTGCACGTCCAACCATCCCTCTCTCTCTATCTACATTATCACATCCCCATCTGACTAACCACCCCTCACACTCACCCTCATCCTAATGCACTCATACCAACTAACAACACACAAGGAGGCCATTTGGCATTGCCACCCCACTCCATCATAGTCTCCGTCTAAAGATGTAACACATCCATTCCTTACACTCATTCTATCACTCTCACTCAACCTTCTCTTCTTTCATTCCTTGCAGGAGAAGACAGCCCACAATAAGAGGGAGAGGGAGAGAACCGGAGGTAGCCCTCCATCATCGGCCACCTTAACTGCAGCAGAGGAGGTTGCCCTGGAAGTATCAGGAGTTGCAGAGCAGCTGGAGGTGGGAGACGGAGAGAGGGGACATCTCAGCAAACTGGTGACAGAATTACATCTCATACAATGACAAGGCATACATCAGTCACTCAAATGGGGACTAATGTCAGCAGTCAGTGAATGTTCATCATGTGCAACATGGTATCTGTACCCATTCTTGATATAACATTTCTAACTCATATATTTACTGCCCCACAGGTACATCAAAAGCCCCACCCCCCAACTGTCCAGGAGGAAGAGGAAAACAACTCCTTAGAGGAGCCTCCAGCCTCTGAGGGTGCACTGTCAGCAGACACAAGCGCACCCAGCACCAGCGCAGATACGCACACCTCGGTGGTGAAAGGATTCACAAATTTCATGTCTTCCCCCCCCGAAGATTTACTTTTTGGTTTATTAAAGAAACCCTGGTTGGACTGAGTTTAAAATCCAGGGCTCAACAAGATGGCTGCGGTCAGCCTCATGGCCAAGGCCTGTAAGTTTCAGTTTGGACTGACAAACATGTATTCCAATGACTGTGGGAAGGAACTTTCCAGAATTTAGAATGCAGACAGACCTTCTGCATTTATGCATGAGAAGCAAACCCAGTGGCATTCGGGCCTCTGATTAAAACCCATCAAGGTTGTTTGCACAGACAATCAAGAGCAGGCAAGGCCTATTCAATATGTAATAGCTGCATTCAGACCTTCGTTAGAGAACATCAACACTGTTTACAAACGATCAACGGGGCATTCAGACTGGAATGGCCCCATCACGAAACCAGTTGGACAAAGGGGAACACTGATGAGACGTTTAAAAACCGATTAACCGGCCATTCAGGTCGATGGGCCCAGATCGGTACCCTTTGTATGAGCTTCAACACGTCCAGGTCAGAAAAAGAAATGAGCTGATCTGGCGGGAGATAAGGGCTACTGGGAAGGGTATAACTAGTCGCTCGGGAGGCCATCTCTCTCTCTCTCGCCTCGTCTCCAGTGCCCAGCGAGAGGATCGTCGACGAAGAGCCCGTCCAGGGAAGTAGGACACCCGCAGTTACCTTTGAATTACTGGGGTATCTCTGCTCTGGAGCGGTGAAAACCTAAAAACATCGACAGGCAACAGGACACGGAGCAGGCGTTTCAACATCCTAGACTGGTGAGCATCAATTTTACATAGAAACATAGACGATAGGAGCAGGAGTAGGCGATTCGGCCCTTCGAGCCTGCTCCGCCATTCAATGAGATCATGGCTGATCATCCAAATTCAGTACCCTGTCCCTGCCTTCTCCCCATATCCCTTGATCCCTTTAGCCTCAAGAAATATATCCAACTCTTTCTTGAATATGTTTAATGAACTGGCTTCCACCGCCCTCTGTGGCAGAGAATTCCACAGGTTCACCACTCTCTGGGTGAAGAAATTCCTCCTCATTTCAGTCCTAAATGGCTTACCCCTTATCCTTAGACTACGACCCCTGGTTCTGCACTCCCCAGCCATCAGAAACATCCTTCCTGCATCTAGTCTGTCCAGACCTGACAGAATTTTATAGGTTTCGATGAGATCCCCTCTCAACCTTCTAAACTCCAGTGAGTATAAGCCCAATCGACACAATCTCTCCTCATACGTCATTCCTGCCATCCCAGGTATCAGCCTGGTGAATCTTCGCTGCACTCCCTCCATGGCAAGAACATCCTTCCTCAGGTAAGGCGACCAAAACTGCACACAATACTCAAGGTGCGGTCTCACCAAGGCCCTGTACAACTGTAGCAAGACATCCTTGTTCCTGTACTCGACCCTCTTGCTACGAAGGCCAACATACCATTTGCCTTCTTAACCACCTGCTGCACCTGCATGCTTACCTTCAGCAGCCCATCACAAGACAACCTAGATAAGTGTAAAGGGTGGGAGTTAAGGGGGATTGCTAAAGTGTCATTTTAGACATTTTCCCTCGATGTGTTCATTTCTCCTCCCCCGTTAAGTGTAATTGTGTTGCATCCATAGTGATTTTTCACTGTATAGTAATTGTTTCGCTATTTTTAATAAACATTGGTTTTCTTTGCACCAAACCACTGGTCTCGTTTGTCTATATCGCTACTTGTAAATAAGTCCGGTGGTCAGAACCAAAGGGGAAGCGATTCGAACCGTACGGGGCTGGAGCAGCTCAGATACATCTGACTGGCCAGACACAAAACCCCAAACCAAAACCCCTACAGAAATGGCGACCGCAGCAGGACATTGGCGACAGTATGCGATATAACAGACAGTGGTGCGGAGGGAGAAACCGCAATGGAAGAGAGGTTGTCCACTTATGTGTGTAGAAAGGTCAATATCGCCAAGAAATGGGTGGGCACTATGTTAAAGGCCGAGTGTCCCATAGACGCCGCCGCCCAGTGGACGGCGAGTAAACAGCATAAGAGGGCAATTGAAAAGGCAGTCTGGTTAATGTGTTATAAGAAACAAGTCCTAGTGCTGGACAGTGTTGTAGCAGCGCAGGCTGCCAAGCTCAAGAAATTGGCCCTAGAAATGCAGGATAAGGTTTTAGCGGAAGAGAAGGTGCTAGTGGCGCTTCAGGCGTTAAGCCAAGAAAGAGCGCAGACGGCCAAGGAACACCAGGCAAAGGTAGAGCGCCTGGAGGCCCGTGCCGTCGAAGTGCAACGGGAACACCAGGCAAAGGTAGAGCGCCTGGAGGCCTGGGCAGTCGAGGTGCAACGGGAACATCAGGCAAGGGTAGAGTGCCTGGAATACCAGACCGCTGAAAGTGAAGCCAGCGCTAGGCGCAAGATGGAGCACTTGGAATACCAGGTCAGAGAAGCGAGGGGCAGCGAGATAAAGCTGCAGGACACGATTTGCGACCTCACCCAACAATTAAAAGAGCAGGAGGAGAAAGTAAGGGAGGTAAAGGCAGCATAAAAGCTAGCCTGCGACCGGGGGTTCGAGGAGGCAGATCACGGGCCCTGTAGGGAGGAGATAGAAAGTTTGGGCATGGCCTTATCGAGGGTGAAGGGCATGGTATGCCTCATCAGCCCGAAGGCGGGCCAGTCGGACTTTACCGGCAACCCAAACAGAACCGTCCCACAGGCAGCACCCAGAACAAAGTTGGCAAGGGAGTCAGAGGTCCCACGGCCGCCACCCATAGCTCCGAGCTTTCAGGAGTCCTGGCAGCAAGGGGAGGTGGAGGATGAGGTGGTAGGGGAAGCACAGCAGGCCCCGCTAGATAGGCCGGGACCAGGACCGGTGTACCCCCTCCAACAACGGAGGTACGGCCCGCCCGTTGATGACGAGGACCCAGGGGCCATCCAAAATCAGTTTGTGGTGCCGCATGGCACCCAACAGCTCAAGGCCATGGTCAGTCACATCCCCAAGCTCACCGAAAAGGGAGACCCCTTTCTGCACTTCAGGGAGATAGAACAGGCAGCGTGCGTCAATGACTGCAATGACGCAGAGCAAGCTAAGATGCTGCTGTTTTCTCTGGGGAGTGATCTCCTCCAGACTCTATCTGATAAATGTAAGAAGGGGCAGAAAGATTATGAGGATTTGAGGAGCGAGATATTGGAGGCCATGGGACTCAATGATGGTAGTCCGTTCGCCCGGGTGGAAAAAACATTACAGCTCCCAGGGGAGTCCCCGCAGGCGTTCACAGACAGGCTGTGGCCAGTCTACCGGAGCGCATGCCCGGGAATGCCAGCGCAGACATTACTGAACCAAGTCCAATTGACCCACTGGCTCCGTTGTCTAATGACAAACTGCCTGCACCAAATCCGAGCCCAGGCTGTGGCCTGGTTTGACCCCAGTAGCCCCCAGACCACCGAGGAAACGGTGATCCGCCAGCTCACGATAGCATTTAAAAATGAGGGGTATCGAGACGCCCCAACCCAAGGGAAAAGTCCATGATGTTAAACCTGGGAGCCAGAGTAAGAAAGAGTGGCACCAGGAGGGGACCCGTCCCTCCCAGACTAAGTTAAACTGTTACGGGTGCGGGAAGGACGGCCACTGGCGCAAGGATTGTAAGAATCCCTGGGAGGAGAATAAGGGAAAGAATTCATCAGCCCCAGCCCAAAAGGCAGAGCCAGGTATCCCTCCCACTGCGAACGAGCCACTCTTGGAGTCGATATGATCTCTCCTCCTGACCAGCCAGGGGAAAATAGCAGCCACCACCAGTGTGGTGGTTCCCTCGGCCCCCTTTGACGCCCCACAATGACTGGAGCCCGCGCAGCCTGTCTACCTGTGTGCTCTCCGGTATGACGGATGGAAGAGACCGCTCATGCAGATGGAGGTAGAGAAGGTTAAAGGAACTTATCTGCTGGATACGGGAGCATCATGCACCATGATCCACGCAGCTAACCCCATCACCTCACCTCTGTCTAGCGGGGTTCCATACGTTCTATCGGGGTTCACCGGTAAGGAACAGGTGGGAGCATTCTCCAAGCCGCTCTCAATCCGTCTGGGCACGCTCCGGACCAAGTGGACGTGCATCCTGGCGAAGTGGGAAGCGGAGGGAGGAAAAGGGATCCTAGGGGCCGACTTCATCATGGGCCACGGGATCCTCGTGGATCTCCGCAATCATTGCCTTTGGGGAGCCAATACGGGTAAAGAGGGTGGTGTAGTAGTCATCCCGAGCAAGGAAGGGAAGGGGACCCTGTGTACTGTGAAGCCGAAAGAAGGTTACAACCTCAGGCTCATGGTCGACGGTGTCCCGGGGGAATTTCAGGCATTCGTGCAGGCTAACCTAGCTGCATTTGCCACGCACCAACACAACTGTGGGAGGGTCACCGGGTTTGAGGTCAGAGTAGACGGGGACCCCATGGCCCGGCCCCAGAAGCAATATAACTTCCCCAGAGAAGCGGAGCCCGACATGGAGGCAGCCATGTCCTCTTTAGTGCAGCAGGGAGTGTTGAGGCCCATAGCCACCCATGTTCACTCTCCGCTTTGGCTGGTCAGAAAACCGGACAATTCATGGAGAGCCACGGTGGACTATCGGGTGCTCAACAGCAATATCCCCGCGTGCGCCCCCACAGTGGCAGCAGTGGCCGACCTCATCGGGAATATTCCAGCATCCGCGACCACGTTCACGGTGCTGGCTATTTCAAATGGGTTTTGGTCCACCCCCTTGAGGAGGGAGGACCAGTATAAGTTCGCTTTTACTTTTAAGGGGCAACAGTATACTTAGAACTGCTTGCCACAAGGCTTCCATAACAGCCCCAGCATCTTCCACCAGTGTATGGCGGATAGCTTAAAGGAATTTAGTCAGCCCACCCAGTTGCTGCAGTATGTGGATGACCTGCTCTTGTTTACCGACTCAGTCGGGGAGTATGGCCCACTACTGGCCGAAGTGCTGGAGCTGCTACAGAGTAAGGGGTTCAAAGTCAACCCGAAAAAGGCGCAGATCGGCCAGCGGGAAGTTAAATTCCTGGGCCTAACCGTCCGCGCAGGGGAGAGAGCCATAGACAAGGCTAGGAGGGAAGCGGTCCAAGAGTTGCCGGTCCCCAACACAGTGAGAGGTATGAGGTCGTTCCTAGGGTTAACGGGGTACTGCAGGGACTTCATTGAAGACTATGCAGCCACAGCAGCCCCTTTGCTCCGACTCCTACACAAAGGAGTGGAGTGGTCTTGGGATGAGGGTTGCCAGGCAGCATTTGTCAAGCTCAAGGGAGACTTGCAGACCGCACCAGCCATAGGAGCCATAGATGGGGGGAAAGAATTCTTCTTGGAGGTAGCGGCCAGCGGGGATAGTCTCAGTGCTGTGCTGCTCCAGGAGCAGCATGGCAGGCTAAGGCCCGTGGTCTACTCCTCCAGAGTACTCACTGATGTGGAGAGGAGGTACTCAATTTGCGAACGGCACCTTTTGGCCACGTATTGGGCTGTGAAAAGATCCTTGATCTTCACAGGCACCTCTCCCATCACCCTCCTCACACACCACACACCCACCCAGATGCTTCTGGACAGGAGGATTAAAGATGGGACAGTCAGCAGTGCACGCATTGTGTGCTGGACCCTCCTCCTCTCGCAGATGGATCTGAAGGTGAGGGGCTTTTGCGAGCCAAAGCTCGCGGCCAATATGGTATATCCTGGAACAGCCCATCGGTGTTCCATAGAAGGAGTATGGGAGGTGAACGTAGGTTTACGGGCTGGGATGCATCCCTCAGGCCGCGAAATCTATGTAGACGGTTCCAGCATGGTATCTGCTGGCGAACGACTCATGGGTTGTGGAGTTTATGACCCAAGGGCAAACATTGCCCTGGCAATCAAGCTCCCCAGCACCATGAGCGCCCAACAGGCTGAACTGTCCACGGTGGTGTACGTGGTTACCCACCCCGAAATCCTCCCCACCCCATACACGATTTGCTTGGACAGCATGTTTACTTGCAACTCGTGTACGGAATACCTGGCCATCTGGTCCCGTCGCGGGTATACCTCCGCCGACGGGAGGCCCTTAACAGTAAAGCCCCTGCTGGAGAAAATCCTAGCAGCTGTGGGGGAGGAAGGCGAGTTCTTCATCCACAAAGTGAAGGCCCATTCCTCCACAGAACCCCGCAGCCAGGGTAACCAACAAGCCGACATGCTGGCCTAGGAGGGTGCACACGCAAGCATTTTCTGGGACCCGTATGAGTCCGGGCCCGTGGCGGCAGTTAGAGGCAGGGATGGGACCCAAGGGAGCTTAGGAGTAGTGTTAGCCCCGTACCTTAAAACGGTCCAAGCCCAGGACCCTGTCCTGAAAGTCGTCATTAGCGCAGTAATGGAGGGCAGGAAGGTAGAAGGCCCTTACGGCGCAGCGGCCCTCTCCATAAGGGAAGGCATGCTGTTCAAAGAAGAACAGTGGGTAGTACCCCAGCAACACCGGAGGGAGTTCCTTCAACTGGCCCATGAGGGTCCGGGAGCAGGACATCCCAGGCCTGAGACCACCTGGCAATGGGTGGAACAAGCGGGATGGTGGCCAGGACTCCGGGAAGACGTCCGCGAGTTCTGTGCTTGCTGTCTTGTGTGCGCTGCAATTAACCCCGACCCCCACAGAAGGAAGGTGCCCATGGGACACGTTAAGAGGGTGGAGGGACCGTGGCAGTCGATCCAGATCGACTACATCGGGCCCCTGCCCACTGCCCAGGGAGGCTACAAATACTGCCTCGTCCTGGTAGACGTGTTTTCCAAGTGGGTGGAAGCCTCCCCCTGCAAAACGGCCATAGCATTGGGGACTGCAAGGATCTTGGTGCGAGAGGTGTTCTCGCGGTGGGGACTACCCCAATTTGTGGAGTCCGACCAGGGAAGCCACTTCACTGGCCAAGTCATGCAGAACACCCTTATGCTGCTCGGCATCAAGGGGAAGTGGCACGTAGCTCACCATCCACAGTCCTCAGGGATTGTGGAGTGCATGAACCGCACCGTTAAAGAAAAGTTGAGGAAGGAGACAGTGGGCTCACCCCAAAAATGGGCAGAGGTCCTGCCTCTAGTCCTCATGGGGATCCGGGCCAGCCAGTCCAAGGGTACAGGGTATTCCCCGCACGAACTCATGACCAGTAGGGTTATGAGGACCCCCACCCATGTCCTAGCCCCAGTTCTTACCGAAAGGCAGCTTCGGGAGATAAATCGGGATAAATTCGCCCGAACACTCCTCGAGCGCCTGAAACAGATTTATGAACAGGCAGCAAGTAGCATGGGGAAGCAGCATCAGAATAACCGGTTGCTGCTCGAGCCTAGCAAGAGTCACCAGTGGGAGATAGGGGACCAAGTGATGGTTAGGAACTACGTCCGAGTGGGGAGTTTAGAGCCCCTGTACATGGGACCCTATAGCATAGTCGATAAAGCCAGCCCCATGGTTTACGCAGTAAAAATGCCCCGGCGCACAAAATGGTTCCATGTGAATCAATGTAAGTTGTTTAAGCCGGAGGCAGGGAAACAGCCAGCTGGGATTCGACCCGAGGTTAGAAATCCTCAGCCCGCAGTGGGCGCGCACACACAGGCTGCACACGCAGGCGCAGTCGCGTGCGTCAAGGGAGAAGTTCCCCAGCACTTTGAGGAGGAGGAGCCCGAACCAGATTTTGAACCTGGAGAGGAAGACCCTCAGCCACTGGCAGCCGGTGGCGAGGGATTGCCTTTCCCCAGTTCAGGTTTGGGAGGGGAGGAACCTGAGGGAGAAGGCCCCCAGCCAGCGAGGACTGTGACCCGAGCCAAGGGTCCGCTCGCCAGGGTAGCCCCACCAGTAGCACTCCCTAGGAGGTCTCCTCGGCCACCCCAGCCCAGAAAAGTATGATCACCGACTCTTCAGTTCAAAAGGGCGGCCTCCCGAGTCAGGGAGAAGCCGAAAGACAGAGGTCCCCAGCCAGCAGCCATAAGCTGCGAGGGGCCAGAAGTGGAGATCAGTGCAGCCATGCCGCAGGGAGCAGCCTGCAACAGCCCAAACAGGGATTAGGCTGGCCGCCCGGAGACGGGCGGCGGATGTATATAGTTTACGCAGTGTAATTTTAAGTAATGTGTAGAAGGTTAATTTAGGGTGTTTTAATTTAATTCTATGTAAGGAACCGGTAGTCTATAAGTTTTAAGTATGGAACCGTTCCAGAGTGCTGTCTACGTGAGCCGAGGTCACGGGACCCGATCACACTTCCCCCGAGCCAGGGAGCCTCCAGGGAACCTGGCTAGATGCTTTTATGTCTTTTTCAGAATTTTGAAATGTACAGAGGCATAATCTTGCTTGCCCTGTTCGGGCTGAGCCTCGTGAGAAGGGGCGATGTCGAGAACCATGATATCTTCGGATGCTCGGGGAAGAGAGCGCCCCTAGCACACGACAGAAGTGGCCTACGGGAGGCGGATGAAATCACCTCGTATGTCCACGAGGGGAGCTGGCCAGGATGGTTGGGATCCAATTTGACCCAGTATTCTCGTGAGACTGGCTTCACGTATGGGGAGGCCTCCCTCAAGTGCCCGAGGATACGAATCGTCACCCCAAGGATTAGCGTCACCGTGGGCAAAAGAATATGTTTGACGTGTAAAGGGGACGTTCCCCTGGATAGGTGGTGGTGGCTCAGAAAGTTAAGCAAAGACATGGGGAACCCCAGGGTAGAGTGGGAAATGTTAGGGAATGACACTCACAGGACCATTACAGGGACCCAGGGAGGGTTAAGCGTGTGCTGGGATAAATGGTGGGAACCGGATCAGGGGAGCTACGTCTGTATGTGGGGATCAGAGAAAGTCTGCCCCACAGGCGTTTCCATCATTTTCCGCAGCCAGTGGCAAAATAACGGGAGGGGGATGGACTGGGAGTCTCGCCTGGACGAATGCACGATCCCGTACTCCCCAATCTCGGTTAATGCCACTGAACTAGTGACCCGCCCCCGACGTCACGGGCAGTAGCAGAGGGATGCCCCGCCGCCACCAAGGGACCAGGGAACGGCTTGGTGCTAGTACCCACAGACCAGGTGCTGTACCAAGGTGTGCATTACGCGGTGGCCTCGGTGATTTTAAACCTCACTGAGGTACACTTACCCGCATGGTGCCCCGCAGAGACTGCCAAATTGTATCAAGCCCTATTAACAGACATGTTTTGAAAATTCCGTGAATTTGACTTTTTGGAGGTCAATAAGACCGCATTGTATACTCACCACAAGGTTTGGGATGGTGTTGGGAGGCAAAGAAGGCGTGTTTTTAATGACGTTTTAACTGGTTTTAACACGGGGTCCTCGGTCATCAAGAGTCTAGATGACATTGAACTGCAGACCCAGATTAATGGTCTAAAAACACAATTAAAGGGTATTTTAACTGATGAGAATAAGGTGGTAGGTTCCGAGTTGCATGAAGACCAGGCCATGACTCTCCATTTGAAGGAGATCATCGCGGAGCTGGAAAAACATGCAAAGACGGTAAATGCTCTCATCAGGGAGGACAGAAACACTTCTGACCAGGCTGCGCAAAACGAGGTGTGCGTGCTGTATGGGGCATGGTTGCTGGGCGAGGGCCGCAGCAATCTGGAGGATTTAAAGCAAGGTTTAGTCCCCTCCTGGATCAGCAACAAACACCTCGCAGCCCTCCACCCTTTTGAGAACGCATTAAGCCCATGCCAGCTCCGGTTAGCTTCTGAGGCCTACCCAGTCCCAGTGGACTGTGGGCGGTCCAACCACACAGTCATGGGGATAGTTGTAAGAATGCCGGTCATGGGCGGGATGGCCCGACCCACACCGGTATACAGGGTGGAGAACATTGGAATCATTCAAGGGGGTGCACACATTCGTTTTGCAGCGGTCCCGCCCTATGTCATAAAGTGGGAGCATGCTATGATGGGTACTGACCTCTCGGGGTGCCGTAGCCAGGGAGCACACATCATCCTGTGTCCCCAGCACTTGAATGCCTATTCGAAACCACAATGCGGGTTCAGAGCTGCTGACGCGAAACCTATAAATTGTACCATGGAAGCCATGGCACAAGGCCATGTTCCCCCACAGGTAGCATATATAGGAGGTGGGGCATATTGCGTCACCACAGGAGCGTCTCACTACCAGCACGGACAGCACAGCTGATGCGTGGTGAGTGACAGCAGCTTCTGTTTCAAACCCGAGGCAGAAGTTCAAGTGGCACAGATACGAATTGTCCTCATTCTTGAACCATCCACTGTTCACCTCACTGTGGAGGAGAATTTTACCCACCTCCAGAAATATGTCGCCCACTTCGGTTACCCGATTGCCCCTCTCCCAGAGCACCTTACCAAATTATTAAAAGCCGTTCTAGTATCACAAAAGCACTTCTACACTTTGGAACAGAAGACTGTGCAGATAGTGGCCAATATTTTAGATATTACGACCCTGCCCTGGTGGGACATTTTTGAGAGTATAGAGGTCCCCTCCTGGATTCGAATGGCGTCCCACATCTTAGTAGTCTGTCAGCTAGGGATCATCCTCTACCTGGTTTGTGTCTAGTGTAGGAGAAAGGGTCCTGGGGTAGAATTTAAAGCAAAAGGGTTGTGGAAGGACCAGTATGCCCGGGTGGAAGAAGAAACACCCGTGTGAGCTTTGTGTCATATCACTGCCGAGTGATGGCAGATCCATTTGTTATTTTTAATAAAGCTCATTCCTTCCGTTCGTTATATTTAATAAATATGGTTTTGGCCTGGTGTTGATTTTTATTAAAGGTTGTGTGTTGTAATAAGGTTTTATGATGTCCCAAGTAGTGCAGGGGTGTTGGACCCCTTCCGTGCTTGGACTATTGTAACAGATAGTAATTGTTTCTATCGATAGATACCTGTCGTACACTGCGGTTTTCTCTAAGTAAGGGGAATGTATGTGTCGAGGTATCTTGGATAGCTAAATATAGAGGAAGTTTGTTTGTGGGGGATCAGAAATTTGCTCACCTTGATTGGACACTTCAAGCAAGTTTCAGTATCCTAGGGGGGACTGAAAGGATTCACAAATTTCATGTCTTCCCCCCGAAGATTTACTTTTTGGTTTATTAAAGAAACCCTGGTTGGACTGAGTTTAAAATCCAGGGCTCAACAAGATGGCTGCGGTCAGCCTCATGGCCAAGGCCTGTAAGTTTCAGTTTGGACTGACAAACATGTATTCCAATGACTGTGGGAAGGAACTTTCCAGAATTTAGAATGCAGACAGACCTTCTGTATTTATGCATGAGAAGCAAACCCAGTGGCATTCGGGCCTCTGATTAAAACCCATCAAGGTTGTTTGCACAGACAATCAAGAGCAGGCAAGGCCTATTCAATATGTAATAGCTGCATTCAGACCTTCGTTAGAGAACATCAACACTGTTTGCAAATGATCAACGGGGCATTCAAACTGGAATGGCCCCATCACGAAACCAGTTGGACAAAGGGGAACACTGATGAGACGTTTAAAAACCGATTAACTGGCCATTTAGGTCGATGGGCCCAGATCGGTACCCTTTGTATTGGCTTCAACACATCCAGGTCAGAAAAAAGAAATGAGCTGATCTGGCGGGAGATAAGGGCTACTGGAAAGGGTATAACTAGTCCCTCGGGAGGCCATCTCTCTCTCTCGCCTCGCCTCCAGTGCCCTGCCGTATCATCAACTCAGTGAGAGGATCGTCGATGAAGAGCCCGTCCAGGGAAGTAGGACACCCGCAGTTACCTTTGAATTACTGGGGTATCTCTGCTCTGGGGTGGTGAAAACCTAAAAACATCGACAGGCAACAGGGCATGGAGCAAGCATTTCAACATCCTAGACTGGTGAGCATCAATGTTCTGGCCCATCACAAGACAACCTAGATAGGTGTAAAGGGTGGGAGTTAAGGGGGATTGCTAAAGTATCATTTTAGTCATTTTCCCTCGATGTGTCCGTTTCTCCTCCCCCGTTAAGTGTAATTGTGTTGCATCCATAGTGATTTTTCACTGTATAGCAATTGTTTCGCTATTTTTAATAAACATTGGTTTTCTTTGCACCAAACCACTGGTCTCGTTTGTCTATATCGCTACTTGTAAATAAGTCCGGTGGTCAGAACCAAAGGGGAAGCGATTTGAACCACACGGGGCTGGAGCAGCTCAGATACGTCTGACTGGCCAGACACAAAACCCCAAACCAAAACCCCCTACAGTGTGTCCCACGCGAGATAGAGCAATGTTGTCACCTGGTGTGTCACAAGTCACAAGTGAGCAAGAGCAGATGGTGGAGACAGGGACAGCAGTGGACACTCCTTGCCAGAGGGCGCAGGATGCTCCCAGCTCTGCTCAGCTGCATGCAGACGCTGAGCCTCGGGGGCCATCCAGAAAGAGGGTGTTGTTGGAGGGGCAGCAAGAAGTGCAGGAGGCTTTGCGACCAATCATTTAACTATCTTAAATGCCTCCCCTGCCACTTGGTGTCGGTTCTGTTCTGAAATCGCAGACCCGACACTCTGGAAACTTACATGGAAATGTGTTCGGAGCGGGTTCCCAGCCCGCCGTCAATTATTTTGATTTTGACAGCGGACCCGCCTCCAAACCCGCACACTGAACGCTGGCAAAATTCACCTGTAGGGTTAAAAAGACGCTTAAGGGTCTGACAAGTACCTAATAATAATTTAAATTAGCTCGGCCGCCTCTGCCGTTTGGGTCGCAGCCGCACCGGGAAATGTGCCCGAGTGAATGATGCATGGAGCCTGGGTGACGGCGGGTTCCTGACCCGCTCTGAGTTATTTCAACTTTCGCTTCCGACCCACCTCTAATCCTGCCTGCAAGACGTCAGAAAATTCTGGCCTAAATCTCACTTAAAAAGTAAAAAAAATCAGTAAAATTACTTTGACCATTGCAATATGAAATGCAATGGTTCAAATCAATTGCATAGTATCAAATTGTTCAGCACCATTCACAACTCATCAGATAATGAAGTAGTCCAAGCATGCAACAAGACCTGGACAACGTTCAGCCTTGTGCTGATAAGTGGCAGGTAACATTTGCGCCACAGAAGTGCCAGACAATGACTATCTCCAACAAGCGAGAGTCTAATCACCACCCCTTGACATTCAACAGCATTACCATCGCCAAATCCCCCACCATAAACACCCTGGGGGTCACCATTGACCACAAACTTATCTGGGCCAGCCGCATAAATACTTTGGAACAAGAGCAGGTCAGAGGCTGGGTATTCTGCGGTGAGTGTCTCACCTCCTGACTCCCCAAAGCCGTTCCACCATCTACAAGGCACAAGTAAGGAGTGTGATGGAATACTCTCCACTTGCCTGGATAAGTGCAGCTCCAACAACACTCAAGAAGCTCGACACTAGTCCTAGCCCCTTTGGGGCTATCCTGGATCAGGCGTATTTCTCAGATGTTCACTTTCAACTAATGTTTGAGGTAGCCGAATCCTAAAGACACTTAATTGGGTCTAAAGGTCTGGGCTATCTCTCCCTAAAGGAAAGGAACAACCCAAGAATGTTACCAACCTCCAGATAGTGCTTTTAATAAGTTTAGCCAGACTGTAACGTCCCGGATATTATGAGGGTCCGGAGATCTCCTTCAGAAATGTAACTCTTCACCAAAGAGTGTACAGAGATTGAGTTTGTGAGTTATTGATACAGAAGACTTATGTGAGACAATTCTAAATATATAGAGATTAAAAGAATCGACATGCAATTTACAGTTGGTGAATCAGTCAGTCAATCAGTTCTAAAAATAGAAAAAAATACGATCTAATTTTTAACAGAGAATCTTACTTTTAAGTCTTAACTTCGCTACAGTTCGCTACAGTTCTTAAAATTTTCTATACAGGATATCCATCAATATCAAAATATCTTTGATCCCCGAGGTACAAAGAGTGGAAGACCACAGAGCCGCCTCTGTAGTCAAAAATCGCCTTGCCCGATTAAAGCGACTCTGCTATCTCATTTGAGACTTCAATATTTATACTCTTTTTCAGTTGTATTTCCTTTAAGGTTTCTGCTGATGCAAGTTAATTATCACTATTCATCTTTCTGCTGACCTCTGCAATTCTTTACTGCCACATCAGCTTGTAATATTCCAGAACCTGCCGCATCTCCAGGTGTTCTGGGTTAACCATATAAAAGGTGTGAAAGGCAAATGTCCCTTATTTTATGTGTCATCTTTACGAGGGCAGATGTTCCTTATCTTATGTGCCATCTTTACAAAGTTTAATTTATATCACTTATCCAGGGTTGACCATTGTTTTGTTCCCAAAAGGTCAGCCACTCGGAGCCATCCCATTCTTCTGTTTCAATAAGATTATTTATTCAGGGTCAACAACTTGTCCTGTTCCAATAGCCAGAATTCTTTCATAGCTATTTCATAGTTAGGTTTCTAAATTTCCAAACCCAGTTTGTCATGTTTTAAAGAATTTATAAGGTAGAGTTCCTTATAAGGTACTCTTCAGGGTCAACCACTGTCTTATCTCAACAAGGCCAGAATTCTTTCATAAGATAGTGTATTTTTCTAAAAAGGCCACATAATATTTTTTTTTTAAAGGTGATATCGTATATTCCTTCACACAAGTTGCCCTCCAAGTCACACACCATCCTGACTTAGAAGTATATCGCCATTCCTTCATCGTCACTGGGTCAAAATCCTGGAACTCCCTACCTAACAGCACTGTGGGAACACCTTCACCACACGGACTGCAGCGGTTCAAGAATGTGGCTCACCACCACCTTCTCGAGGGCAATTAGGAATGGGCAATATATGCTGGCCTTCCCAGCGATTCCCACATCCCATAAAAACGAATTTAAAAAAAATTCAATTTAAATTTAAAATAATTACTGTAAATTTGCAATCCTTGGCCATTTAAGATCAAGTTCTTTGCCTCTTTCCAACACCACAATAACAAGCTAATCAAATCTCTGTGCTTAGTAATCGTCACAGCTGCAAGCTAACTTTAGCACTACTAATCAAATAGAAACAGCACTAAATGCCAATGTTGAATATTGCCTTACAGCTCCTTAGGTGGAGGTGTAAAATAATTAGAGATGAGTGCTTTCAAAATCGGAATTTGTCCAACTTGTGTTGGCATCTGTTGATGAGACTGTCTCTGTGCCAGTTAGGAAGTTGGTTTGGGGAATCTGCTTGTATTGCATCCAATTCTCTTGTCATCTGAGATTGGAAAGTATGTTCCCAATATCTTGGCAGGCTGAGGGGAGGGGATATGTATTCCTGCCGTTAGAAGAAAAAAGTATGCCTATTTTGAAAGGCGACTAGACCTTTTCTTTTAGGGTACAGTAACTTAGTAGTTGTGGTACTGGACTAGCAGCACAGAGGTCATGAGTTCAAATGCCACCATGGTAAGTTGTGAAATTGAATTCAATAAATCTGGTACTTTATGGGCTGGTACCAGAAAAAATGACTATGAACGCTGCTGGATTGTCATAAAACACCAAGTGGTTCACTAATGGCCTTCAGGGAAGGGAACCTGCTCCCTCTACCCTTTCTGGCCTGCATGTGACTCCAGTTCCACACTATGTGGTTGACTTTTAATGCCTTCAGGGTAACTGAGGATCGGCAATAAATGCAGCCTTGCCAGTGTTTCCCACATCCAAGAACAAATATATTTTTGTTAAATTCCTTGTTGACCTGTGGAAGAGGGGGATGTTTATATGTTCAGTTCCCTGAAGGTTAGAGATAAATGATCTGCTGGCAGTCAACTGCATTCGCTGATACTCATGTTCAGTGTCCATCAGCATTGTCCGCTACCTGCTGCTATATGCATCTGATTCTACAGCAGTCTAGGAAGGAGATGGTTCTCCCTAATCATAATAGGTGATCTTGACCTAAATTTGTAATGTTGGAATCCAAATTTGGAGTTAGAATTCGGCCAATCATTCATCCCAATAGAGGATGGTTTGTGAGATCTTCTCCATCCAGTGGTACTACTGCCCTTCAAGTATTTATCCAATTCCCTTTTGAAAGTTATTATTGAATCTGCTTTCACCATCCTTTCAAGCAGTGCATTCCAGATCATAACAACTCATTTTGCAAACACGTTCTTTGTACTGGCATGAATGGAAGCCTGGCTGATCTGGCAGATGTCCCCTGTGGTGGCCTGGAAAGATCCTGATGCATAGAAACTTAACACAATTGTAACTATCACAGCTATAGGAAGAGTCTTCCCAGTCCTTGAGGTTGTTAGCAGGTCAGCCCACAACAGGTGACATTGGTTGATTACTGCCTCTGCGCCAGATCTGCTCTGGGTATAAGTGGTGTGGTCGATAAGGACTGGTCCTTGGATGTGAACACACTGCCTGAGGTATCACTAGACCTGAAGACACCACCCTGTCATGAATGGCCCTTCTCATCCATTTCATGCAGCACAATGGTGGCAGCCAAAAGGATTTGTATCTGCCCAACCTTGTTAGCTGAAACTTGTACTTAAGCAGTGATTGACATCAGGAAAGTGAGGCATAGAAAACTGAAGGCATCTGCGACAGTATGCAAGATGGTCAATGCTCCAGTAGAGAAGTGCTCAATGCCAAAAAATTAGACTTTAATGGTGACTGAAACAGTAACCTTGCTTTAAGAATCACTCCAAAGTAGACCGGGCATGCTTACCTGTCATGCGCCCAAGCCTGTCACCAGTGAGGCTCTGCGCTGCAGGCAAAGCCTCGTAAAATCTACCTTAAAAGTGTTGCATCTGGTGTCCATAACACGTGAAGTGTCTGTCACAAAATAACCTAATTGGCTCAAACTTCCTAAAAATTACTAATTTATTTTCTGAGCACATCTCTTACAAATTTCCTGTCAAGTCTTTTCATAGACCATATGCATGCCTGTAGCAGTCTAGCACTTCTCCCCTCTTCCTTTGCAAAAGTAAAACCACATGGAATCTAATAGTATAGAATTAAAGTCATAAATAATACAAGTTATATTATTCTTTGCATTACTTTTCAACCCCATTTACACAATATGGACTTAAAAATCAGAGCACAGTTTACAATGTATATAATACCAATTATACACTGTCCATACTTTAAATCAGAATACTATTTACAATATATATCACTAACATGACACGACTCTTGTAATTATAGTACACACTTGGTAATCTGATGCAAAGATCTAATGCAACATCAATGTCAAAACTGGGTGCACACAGACTGCCAAAGTTGTGCACAGCATGGAGACAGCTGAGGAATTGAGTAGACAGGTACGAATTAATGGGTCAGCTCGCTGTGGATATAAATTAAATCCCAAGGCACCTCATTACATATGTGCTATTTAAAGATTGCAGAACGTTATCCCGAAATATTAAAGACTCCATTTTCAAAAATTCAATAATACTCTTGCATTTTAGCGATACCTCCCATTATACTGTGTTCTGTTATCATTTTTTTTGCAAATTGTTTTGTTTTTCCTCTTTCCTCTTGCAGACCTGAGCCATGCACATGTGCTAACTGACTTGGTAGGCAGAAAAGCTGCCCCCGGCCTTTACCAAAGCTGCCCTTTGAGCTGGTGGTAATGTAGGGGAGTGGCTGCCCTGTGCTTGAGACCTCCCAATGGCAAATTCTTCCTTCTCCAACCTAGGTGTCCTGTAGTTAATTGTTGTGTTCCTGTCACTATCTCAGCTGAGGTCAGCTAATGCAGTGTGGATCAGGTAGGTCCTTTCTGGTCTGTACGTCTCAGGGATTGAAACTTTACCTCTGCGCTGTTGGAGAACGAAGTTCTGTATTTTCAACAGACATCTGACGCAAATCAGATTTCTGGAGCCTTGCAGAATTATGGCATTCACAACATATGCAACAAAATGAATGTCAGAAAAGCACAGCATCTGTGCTGGACATATATGCGCTAATTTTAGCGCCCCGAAAAAGTTAGTGCCCCCGCGGTAGATTTTCCCAGAGAGGGAGGAGGGACGCTGCTGGAAGCACCCCGCGTCTCTCTTGGGGCGTTGCAAGCCAATATCGCTGCGCGACGTATCGTACTGCAGGCCTTCCTCCCCTTATTAAAGGGGAGGGGCCTGGTGCAGTGCGTCCCAGCGCCCAGCTGGGCCACCAGGGATCGGGAGTGCCGGCAAACGAGCCCGGCACTTAAGATGAGTGCCAGGCTCACGGAGAGTGCCGGGCTCACAGGGGGCTTCACAGGGGCCGGGGACAGCAACGGGGGCAGGTGCTGGCAGGCAGCCAGCAACAAAAATGGCTGCCTGCCACCTCCCCTTTAACTAGCGCTGCCCCGGCCGCAGGTGGACCCCCCTGACCCCGGCAGACATAGCGTCCTGTGGTAAGTTGGGTGGGCACCATCCAATATTACAGCCGGGGCGCAGCACCGCGCAGCGCTAACGGTTTGCGCCCCCGCTAACCTCCCGCTGAATTTCGCAGGAGGCGTTAGCGCCCCCATGCCCAGGCGCTAGTTGATTTACACCCTGTTAGCGCCCTCTTAGGGAGCTAATAGGAGGCGCAAATCAACCAAATTTAGCCCCCTTTGTATCTTAAAGCAACAGGCTTTCCAAGATATAAACAGGATGACTTTGAAGTGTAGTAAAAGGAATGCATTGCTTGTTTTCTGAGATGTAAAGTACTTGTGTAAGTGAATAAGTGTTAGTAATGAGGTCACCCATGAGTGGTTTAGATTTAGGGTATTAAACATGGGTAGTGATCCATTAGCTACAGATAGCAGTTGACAAAGTTTTACTTCAAAGTTGCAAGCAAATGTTAAGTCATGAAGTCTCATGTAGGGGAGTAGTTCTGGGGTAAACAATTGCAAACAGTTTACATCAATATTCTGTTTTCAAAGGATTTGGGGAATAGATAATCTGTTTTCAAAGGGTTTGGGAAATAGATACGTCATACAGGCTTATCTATGACATTTTCATTTGATGTAGTCAAAATAGCTATATATATAAAAGGATACATCTGTCTGTCTGTCTGTCTGTCTGTCCTTCGGTGTGTCTGTCCGGCTATACACACTAAAGTTATAGAGTGTACCTACATGTGCGTTACATCAAAAGAAAGCTTACGATTCCGGAATGGTCATAAGTGTATTTACGTTTCGGCGAGACATAAATTGCGCCCGCGGTATCCAAAAAATGTTCAAAATTCTGCTCATTAGCATCTCCTTATCTGCTCATTAGCATAGAGTGACATTAAGGTCGACCAATTGTACGGTCGAGTGACCCGACGGTCGACCAATCGCTGCGTGGCGGGGGCGGGTTTCTGGTGCGTGCGGGCCCTCCTACAGTCGAGTGACGGGACGATTGACCAATCCTACACTTCGGTGACCTGACGGTCGACCAATCGGTGCGTGTGTGGGCGGGCCTTATCGTTCTGAACCGAGGTGAGTCGCCGCCATCTTGATTCCAAACTTTTCATTTCTTTTTCCCGCTTTCTGCGTCTTTAAAAAAAAAGTTGCTTTTAAAACACATATTGTTTTTAAAAAAAGTTAATTACTTTCTAAATCTTTTATCTAATCTCATTAATTTTCCTACCTTTCCCCGTTTTTGCAGGTAGGCCTCGAAGCCTGGGCGTCTGTTGCCAGCCATGCTGGACCCTAGGCAATTGTTTTGTGGCAAGCTCCTCCCACCCCTCACCCCCCGCCCCCCTGCTGGGCCCGATTCCGAACCAGCGGCCAGCCATCTTGGTAAAGGTCCTCGCGCTTCATTCAGGGGGGGGCGGGGCTGGGGAGGGGGAGCGGAGAGGGTTACCCTGGCAACCGGGCTCACCAGCC
This sequence comes from Somniosus microcephalus, assembly GCF_052327205.1. Lineage (NCBI taxonomy): Eukaryota > Metazoa > Chordata > Chondrichthyes > Squaliformes > Somniosidae > Somniosus > Somniosus microcephalus. The sequence continues at coordinate 174,709,060 of NC_140996.1, read as the reverse complement.
GCAATCGGCCGTCTCAAGCCGCTCAGACCCAGGCCCGGTCCCGGAGATCGGGAGGCAGAGAGGGGAGGAGGGTTACCAAGGCAGCCGGGCCCGGCCAGCTGCAATCGGCCGTCTCAAGCCGCCTCAGGACCGGCCTCGGGAGGGCGGGGCTCGGGCTGACCGGGGCGCTGCGCTCGGCATGTCAGTGCGTGGGGCGGCACAGAGCTCAGCGGAGCCATCGCCGGCAGAGGGGAGAGGGTCTGCTGGCTCCCCCCTCCCTTTCTCCCCCCTCCTTCCCCCACTCCTCCCCTCCCCTTTCCCCACCCCTCCCCTCCCCTTTCCCCCCTCCCCTTTCCCTTTCCCCCCTTCCCCCCTTCCCCCCAGTCGCACTCTCTCTTCCCCCCAGTCGCTCTCTCGCTTCCCCCCAGTCGCTCTCTCTCTTCCCCCCAGTCGCTCTCTCTCTTCCCCCCAGTCGCTCTCTCTCTTCCCCCCAGTCGCTCTCTCTTTCTCTTCCAACAACAACATGCCCTCAAAAAAGACTCTGCACCACCGGGCACGCCAGCTAGTATCTTATCTATATATATAAACGAGTCGATCTGTCTGTCTATCTGTCTGTCTGTCCTTCTGTCCTCGGGTGTGCGTCTGTCCGGCTATGCGCTCGAAAGTTATAGAGCGTACCTACGCGCGCGTTACCTCCAAAGAAAGCTTACGGTTCCGGGACGGTCGTAAGCGTATTTACTTTTCGGTCGGACAAAAATTGTTCGCGCCTTATGCAAAAAACCTTCAAAATTAAACTCATTATCTGCTACTTAGCATTGATTGACTGACGTCAAGGTTCGACCAATCCTGTGCCGTCACGATTGACCAATCCTACAGTACAGTCCCCTGATGGTTGGCCAATCGGTGTGTGTGTGTGGGCGGGACTAATTGTTTTCATCTCAGGGATGTGGCAGCCATTGTTTCACTGCTTCCAGCTCAAACTACTCTATCCAGCTTTGAAAAAGTTAGTATCTCTTTTAAAAATAACATAACATTTACCAAAAACGTTTTATAAGTACTTTCACTTTCATCTTTCAAGGTATTAAAAGGTAGAAATGTTGCCCGGCAGCAGATTGAGAGAGGGACACAGACAGGGCCCAAAAGCCTGGGACTCGATTTAAAATGTTGCCCGGCAGCAGATTCACAGAGGGACGCAGAGAGGCCCCAAAGCCTCGCACTCCATTTAAACCGCCCGGCCCAAAACAGCCCTGGCAAAGCCAGGCTCCCCCAGCTTATATATATAAAGCGGTATGTCTCTCTGTCTCTCTGTCTGTCTCTCTGTCTTTCTGTCTGTCCGGCTATACAATCAAAAGTTATAGAGCATACCTGCACATATGTTATATCAAAAGAAAGCTTATCATTAGGGGACTCTCGTAGGCATATTTACTTTTTCGTCAGACAAAAATTGTTAGGACAGTATACAAAAAAGGTTCAAAAATCCTCAAAAATCCACTCATTAGCGGTTCACCAATCCTACCTGTCATTAGCGTTGACTGACGTGCTGCTTGACCAATCCTACAGTTCACTCACCTGATGGTTGACCAATCAGTGCGTCACGGGCGGGCGGGTCCTAATCCTCCAGTCTCCCTAAACTTCGCCGCCATTTTTTTCATCCCCACAGGGACACCACCAACCAAACAGACCCCCACATTGCGACTCCGGGAGCTGCAGGTCAGTTTCCATGCAGCGGGCGGGTCATCGGCAGCGGCCGACCATCAACCGCGCGATCCGCGGGGGAGCTCAGCTCGGGTCCGTCTCACCCCAAGAGCCCGGCCGGACCTCAAGCGCTAGGCCCGAGACACGCAACAGGCGGGTGAGCTGCAGCTGCCGTCGTCAACCCGCCATCCCCTGGGGAGTTCAGCTCAGGGAGAGGGAGGGAGAGAGGGGACAGACACCGGCAGGCAGACCGCACGGCCCAAAATTGCCCTGGTAACGCCGGGCACCCCCTGCTAATATATGGTGTATAAAGGAGCATGTTTTTTGACAGTTTGTCAGAGGGCCTGAAAGATAGAACTTGTAACTGAAAAGCCACTCTCTGCATACAGTTAAAGGCCGATCACCTTTCTGTGTATCAATAAAGTCTGTTCCGTATACTACACTATGAAGTCTCGTGGTCACCCAAAACGTGTTGTTGTGAACCAGAGGAGAAAGGAGGTTGACTGCTAATGATCTACATCACCATTTTCGTCACATCATGTCTGAGTCTGTAGTAGACTAATTGATAGAGATTGATTGCTATGTTTAGTCAACAACTTCATTATCATTGTATCGTGCAACTGCCAGGATAATAAAAAGGCAAACTAGATGAATCTTTCTTCATCTAGCAATTCCTATGTTCCTATGACAATATGTTAAAATGCATCGAAAATCATGGACAAGATTTGGGAAGTTACAATTTGGTAACACCAGCATTAAACATTGTTAAACGAACCCCACACGCACCCTCACAAAATTACATGCACGTACACCAAGACAAGCTAGGAAAGCATGGAATCCTTCAGACTCAATACATTTTAAAAAGATACAAGCAAAACATTCAGAGTGAGAATAGCTAGGCAACAACTGAGCAAGCAAAGGAGGAAGAGAGGATTCATCTGGAAGAGGGAGGAGATTTGGAGAAATGGACAATTGTACGTGATAGTCTCTACTCTCACAACTGCTTCCGAACTTTGTTTTTTGCCATCTACCAGCCCACTGAGACGCCAAAGTTCCATCATTTCAGATCAGTCGAAAAATTGCAAATTGCAATTGGTCAAAATGTTCAGAAGGTTTGCCTTGAGCTCTTATTTTAATTAAGAAGTTATTACATCACTTCTAATCGATCATCAGCACTCTTCAAATCTGCACTATGAATTGCAGCAGTGAACAACCTTTTGTAAGAGAGGCAGCAATGACAGATTGAAGAATGAGACAAATGAAAGAGAGAGAGGCAGCATGGTGGCATAGTGGTTAGCACTGTTGCCTCACAGCGCCAGGGACCCGGGTACGAATCCGGCCTCGGGTGACTGTCTGTGTGGAGTTTGCACATTCTCCCCGTGTTTGCGTGGGTTTCCTCCGGGTGCTCCGGTTTCCTCCCACAGTCCAAAGATGTGTGGGTTAGGATGATTGGCTATGATAAATTGACCCTTAGTGTTAGGGGGATTAAATACGTGGGGTTACGGGGATCGGGTGGGATATGTGTCGGTGCAGGCTCGATGGGCCGAAATGGCCTCTATCTGCACTGTGGGGTTTCTGTGATTTCTGTGAGAGGGAGTGAAGGAAGCACGAGAGCCCAGGCCAAGACAGGCAAAGAGGGAGGTGTGAGAGGATTCATCTGGGAGAGGCAGGAAGATTTGGAGAAATGAACAATTATTAAAAATTATATATTTTAAACATTTTTCTTTCTCCTTTGCCAATTTTCTGCTCTCTCTTCCTCCCCTGAAGATGTTAACAACTTGTTGGGATCTGTTTCTACGGATACCAGAAGTCGTCCGATACCACGTTCAGGTGGTCATTCATGTGAGTCTCAATAGTGAATACAGTTGGGCTATTTTACCGTGCGGGTATTATAGCTGAGCCCAATCTGGTCTTCACCCAGAGTCTACACATTCCACTTATAGAAAGAGTCACTTGATAGCAATCAGAAGCAAGAATCTTGGGCTGACTTTCCCCTCCCAAGAAAGTTTGGGCCAATTATAACCCTCCCCCACACCACCACCACCACCACCATTCCCTCTGAGACTGCAGATCAAACTTAAGACATTCCTGTTCTGTACGGGTCAGCTAATCACTGTGCAATGGGCTAGTCTCGTTCTGGGAGAACTACTGTCCTGTTCATGCTCTCTCTCTCCTGCCAGGTACCTAAATAATCACTGTGTAAACTCGCTGAGTCATCAGGTGAGAAAAAAATGTTCTAATTACCTCCCCGGATGCCTCCGCAGTTTTATCCAGTGCAACCTGGGGCAATAGCAATACATCTTCACTAGTGTCAGAACATAACTGATGTTACACTTATTTCTGAGAACATAAAAGGAAACCCATAAATTTAAGTTACACATCAGGAAGGTATATTAAAAACACTCCAGCTAGCTAGTATATTGTTTGTTTTTACTGAAGCCATGTCTCCCTGACACCTTTCTATTTTCCTCCATTTATTCTGGGTAGCTTTCCCATCAACTTACATTTTCATACTTCATTCAGTGTTATCTGTCATTATATAATGCACTTATCAGTTGCTATTCTTGAAGGTTACTCGTGCCATTTACTTTATATTTAGACATAAGCACGGCAACTGTCTTCTGTAACATCCAAGGGTAATTGAAAAGTCATAATTATCTCAACAGCAGGCAATCTTGAAAGTTTGCCAAACTTGTCTAACTATCATAAACAACAACCTTTCTAATGAGGACGAGGAGCGAAATATAAAAACACCAGATTAAGAGTGATTATAAAGCTATTTTGAAATACTAAAAAAGCTGTTTTCCAAAAGTACAAGGTGACACTATTCTATTTTCTAACTTCGCACTCAGCCTAAATTACTATCAGCTACTGGGCTATTACTACCACTTCTGTATCATTATGAAGCAGTTTCAGTGTGCAACAGTGTGAAAGGGGCAGCATAACTCAGAAGTTAAGTCCTGATCTGATCCCTGAGCACACTAAGCAAAAGGTGTGAACCCACTTCTCAGCAGTAGTAGCAGGCTGGTTGCATTTCTCATTCTCAATATAACTCCAGCCTGACTTGGAGCTACAGGACCTCCTTCAATTTTTGTAATCTTATTTTTCAATGGTTTTAATGTTAGGAGGAAGCAGAAATCCCTGCCTACCCTGTCACAATGTTAAAAATTAGCTGCCTGGGGAGCGGAGTTCTGTGCCGGTGTACCTCCATGGATGTGCAGGATTCATTTTAGCTCAGTGCAAGATGCAGTCAACAGTATGACTTGGACGCTGCTGCCTGTAAAATGCACTGTATAATATCAGTTTCTGACTGGTATCTGTAGTATTGTGGAGGAGCCACAAGAGACTCAGTGTACTTTAGTATAATCCCCTTAATTGTATTATAGTGCAGCCGGGGACTGCACCTTTAAACTGATTGTTACCTTTACAGTATGTGTTTGCCTTTATCCTGTGTGGTGACATCATGACGCCGATCACGTGACCGCCAGTGGCGCGAAGAACGTGGGGATGTCATGACGTCAGCTTAGAGAACTTTCCAGCAGTCTTCGACTACCTGGCATCTTGAACGAACGTGTTTTGATTTCCTCCTTGTAACATCCAGCCAACTTCGTTGTTATTAAATTCCAGTCTTTTAATCCATCGAGTTGAGCTGAATTATTTAGTTAGGAACCTCCATTCCTACATTGGTGACCCCAATCTCGTCGAACAAACTTCGAAGAGAATTCAACATGAGCACAAATGCCGTCGCCCTCACATTGCCTCAGTTCTGGGAGCAGCAACCAGAAGCTTGGTTCCTACAGACAGAAGCACAGTTTCACCTGCGGGAGATCGTAGCGGATTCGACCCATTATTTTTACGTGGTCTCCGCTCTCGACAGCGCCACGGCCTCGAGGGTCGTCAGCCTTCTGAGCAGTCCACCAGACGAGGGCAAGTATGAGGCTCTCAAAGCTCGTTTACTGCAAATATTTGGCCTTAACAAATCAGAGTGCGCACGCAGGCTCATTGCCGTGCCAGGCATCGGGGACTCAAAGCCTTCGGAATTAATGAGCCAAATGCTCACCCTACTTGGTTCGGAAGACCAATGTTTTTTATTCCGAGAACTTTTCCTCTGCCAGCTACCTGATGCGGTGCAGACAGCCTTGGCCAGCTCTGAGATCACCGACTGTGTTAAGCTCGCGGCAGAGGCAGACAACATTTTTGCAGTCTCACAGCAGTGCTGTGCAGCCACGAGGTGCCCTTCTCCTGCGTGTACGAAGTCCAGCCCTCCTCCAGCAGGCTGGTGCACGTACCACGCCCGTTTTGGCGCCAAAGCTCGATGCTGCAAGCCTCCCTGCAGTTTCTCCCCCCAAAAAATCCTTCAGCAAGCCATCGCCCTTCGGAAAGGACGACAAGTCCTGAAAAGCGCGTTCAATGTACCATGGCTGTCGGTTCAACGGGGAAATTACTTTATGTTACGGATTCCACAACGGGGAGGCGATTCCTCTGTGACACTGGGTCCCAGTGCAGCATTTTGCCAGCTTCCAGGCTGGATCTACAATCCGGCGGCCGCGGCCCTGCACTCAAGGCAGCCATTGCGCCATTGCGCGGCGATTCGCACTTTTGGGAAACGGACAGTTACCGTTACTTTCGGCAGTCAGCAGTTCCTCTGGCAATTTATCACTGCCACAGTGTCACAGGCCATACTAGGAGCCGACTTCTTTTGTGCAAATGGTTTTCTAATCGACGTCAAAAACTGCCGCCTTATTCACGCGTCCACTTACCACGCGGTGCCCTGCCACCGCAGCACCGCCATGTCCTGGTCGGTCGCCTGTGCGGTACCAGTTCAAGACGGGTTTACACGCCTACTCAGCGAGTTTCCAGAGCTCATCCGGCCTACCTTCTCTGCAGCAGTCACGAAACATGGTGTGGCACACCATGTCACCACGAATGGATCACCGGTTTACGCCCGGGCGCGCAGGTTAGAACCCAGCAAACTCGCGGCGGCTAAAGCCGAATTCCAAACAATGGAGCGCCTCGGGATCGTCCGACGCTCCGACAGTCCTTGGTCCTCTCCACTGCATATCGTCCCCAAACCAGGTGGAGGGTGGCGGCCTTGCGGTGACTACAGATGACTAAACGATGCCACGACTCCTGACAGGTATCCCATACCTGATATCCAGGATTTCTCAGCACATTTGGCTGGAAACTCAATATTTTCAAAGGTGGATCTCATCCGCGGGTATCACCAGGTCCCGGTGCACCCCCAAGATGTTCCCAAGATGGCGGTCATCACACCTTTTGGCCTTTTCGAATTTCTCAGAATGCCTTTCGGGTTAAAAAATGCAGTGCAGGCTTTCCAGCGGCTCATGGACTCTGTTTTACGGGATTTGCCTTTCCTTTTCGTATATCTGGACGATATACTCGTCGCTAGCAAGAACCCCAAGGAACACTTGTTACATCTACGCCAGCTCTTCACTCGGTTAAGTCAGCATGGCTCCATTGTCAACCCGGCCAAATGCCAATTCGGTCTCACCAGCATCGATTTCCTGGGGCACAGGGTAACATCGGACGGCGCTGTTCCGCTAGCCACCAAGGTCGAGGCTGTTACAGCTTTTCCACATCCCCTCGCTGTTAAGTCCTTGCAGGAATTCCTGGGGATGGTTCATTTTTACCATTGTTTTGTCCCCCAAGGCAGCGCAGTTGATGCAACCGCTGTATGAAGCACTGAAAGGGAAATCTGGCAAAGACCTCATCAACTGGACTCCCCAGATGGACCAGGCCTTCCTGGATACCAAAGCAGCACTGGCAGATGCAACCATGCTGGCACACCCTATTCCAGGTGCAACCATCGCTCTCACGACGGATGCTTCAGACTACGTCATTGGAGCGGTGCAGGAGCAGTGGGTAGACGGGACTTGGCAGCCGCTGGCCTTTTTCAGCCGCCAACTACGCAAGAACGAACGCAAGTGCAGCACATTCGATAGGGAGTTGCTCGCCCTGTTTTTGGCTATTCGACATTTTTGCTTTCTGCTAGAAGGACGCCCGTTCACCGCATTTGTGGACCACAAACCACTCACATTTGCCATGGCCAAAACGTCTGAACCTTGGTCAGCACGGCAACAGCGCCACCTCACCTTCATTTCAGAATTCACCACCGATCTACGACACATCTTGGGCAAGGACAATCTCGTGGCCGATTGCCTCTCCCGCGCTCCTGTCCTGGCAGTTAGCCTGGGTGTCGATTTTGCCAGCTTAGCGGAAGAGCAGTTGGCTGACCCCGAAGTTCAAGCGTATCGGACCGCGCCTTCCAGTTGGCAAGTCGCTGACATTCAGTTCCACTCAGCAGGAACCACCCTTTTGTGCGACACGTCCATGGGAGTGCCTCATCCCATAGTGCCGGTCGAGTGGCGCAAGAAAGTCTTTCGGGCGATACACGGGTTGTCGCACCCAGGGATGCGAGCTTCGCAATGTCTCATGTCCCGCAAGTTCGTGTGGAAGGGCATGCACTTAGATGTCCGAGATTGGACAAACAATTGTATTGATTGTCAAAAAGCGAAAGTCAACCGACATGTTAAAGCCCCTTTGGCTGAGTTTCCAGTGCCAGAGCGACGGTTTGACCACGTGCACGTGGATCTAGTGGGTCCTCTCCCTGGTTCACGGGGTTTCACGCATCTCCTCACAATAGTGGACCGCACCACCAGGTGGCCAGAGGCGATTCCGTTGGTTGCTACCACTACAGCTGATATTGCCAGGGCAATTCCTGTCGTCGTGGGTGGCTCGCTTCGGCGTCCCATCTGACATATCATCGGACCGAGGTCCACAATTCACTTCCAAATTATGGAACGCTGTTGCACACGGCTTAGGTACCAAGCTACACCGTACCACCGCCTACCATCCGCAGGCGAATGGCCTGTGCGAAAGGTTCCATCGGTCGCTTAAGGCATCCCTTCGTGCCAGCCTGCACGGATCCAACTGGGTAGACAGATTGCCTTGGGTGATGCTAGGGCTAAGGACGGCTCCCAAGGAAGACCTTCAGTCTTCATCAGCTGAGTTAGTTTACAGGCAAACCTTGAGGGTCCCTGGTGACTTCCTGCCTCCGCATACAGAACCGTGGTCTGCAACTCAGCAGCTTATCCAGCATCGCGAGGCGGCCAAGAACTTCCTGCCCATTCCGACCTCGCATCATGGCTTACAGAGGCCTCACGTTCCTGCGGACCTCATGTCCGCCGATTATGTCTTCATCAGGCACGACGCGCACAGAGACCCACTTAAACCACCATACGCGGCCCATTTCGTGTCATATCTGCCGGTGAGAAATATTTCACCGTCGACGTAGGTGGCAGACCGTCTGAAAGCCGCTCACCTCGATCGCACTGAAACAATAGTGCCTGCCCAGCCACCTCGCCGAGGACGGCCGCCGTTGCACGCCGATTCATCATTACAACAGCCAGCTGTTGAACCGCCTACAGATGCCTCATCGTCTTTTTCGCAGTCAGACCTGACACGCCGCAACAACCACAGCCAAGCTCCATGCTTTCTCCCGACGTTCCACTTCCGCTGCCTGAGGGTCGTCGAAGCTCGGAGAGAACCATCAAGCCCCCTGTTCGTTTGACACTGGCCATTAACGGGGTTTCTGGGGGGGCGCCTGTGGAGGAGCCACAAGAGACTCAGTGTACTTTAGTATAATCCCCTTAATTGTATTATAGTGCAGCCGGGGACTGCACCTTTAAACTGATTGTTACCTTTACAGTATGTGTTTGCCTTTATCCTGCGTGGTGACGTCATGACGCCGATCACGTGACCGCCAGTGGCGCGAAGAACATGGGGACATCATGACGTTAGCTTAGAGAACTTTCCAGCAGTCTTCGACTACCTGGCATCTTGAACAAACGTGTTTTGATTTCCTCCTTGTAAAATCCAGCAAACTTCATTGTTATTAAATTCCAGTCTTTTAATCCATCGAGTTGAGCTGAATTATTTAGTTAGGAACCTCCGTTCCTACAGTATAGTTAAAGATTCCGAGCAGGCAAAATAGTACTGGAACTATGGCTCCTACACTGATGAAAAATTCATAACAAATGTATTTTACATTTTCTATCCTATATATCAGGGGTTCTCAACCGGGGTCCGCGAGAAGATTTCAAGGGGTCCACGGGATGATTTCAAGGGGTCCATGGGATGATTTCAAGGGGTCCACGGGATGATTTCAAGGGGTCCATGCCACGGGAGATCAACCAGTTTTAGCAGGTGGCTTTGGGTGGACCTGCCGGACTGCTGTCGCCTGCAGGTGGTGCCCTGGGGGAGGTTGGCGGCTGGGCCTGAGCTCCCGGGCCTTCGGTGGCGGTAGAGGCGCGCGCTGCCTGTGGGCGCTCTGCCAACCAATCAAGAGCGGCAGATGGAGGAGGAGGATAGGCCGGAGCGTCTGTGGGAAAGCAAACACTTCAGGCCTGTCACACTTTGCCAAGCCAGCCCGGGGCCTCGGTCTCCATTTTAAATCGGCACAGGTGGGCCTGAGGGAAAAAAAACATAAAATTACCCCACAGGAAACATGGCGAAAGTGCAGCTGACAATGTGGTCATGCTGGACAACCTATCATTGCTTTTCGATCCATTTCAGTTGGAGATCACCTTCAAGTGCATCAAAGATCTGTCAGAGGGTGAATGAGGCCTGGGGCCTAGACGTGAGGCCCTCCAGGCACCGTAAAGTGGGTGGAAAGTTAACTCTGCTTCTGTTGAGGGGCAGAGGCCTAATGAATTTCTTCCCCCCCCCACACACACCCTCCTCCCCTCCACACACACCCTCCTCACCCCCACACATACCCTCCTCCCCCCCACACATACCCTCCTCCCCCCTACAACCCCTCTCCCCCACCACACTCCCCCTCCCCCCCCTCACACACACCCCCTCCTCCCCTCACACCCCCACCCTCCTCCCCCCACACCCCCTCCTCCCCCCCACACACCCCCTCCTCCCCCCACACACCCCCTCTTCCCCCCCCCACACACCCTCTTCCCTCCCACACCCCCTTCTCTCCCCCCCACCCCCCTCTCCCCCCCACACCCCCTTCTCCCCCCCACACCCCCCTTCTCTCCCCCCACACCCCCTTCTCTCCCCCCCACCCCCCTCTCCACCCCACACCCCCTTCTCCCCCCCACACCCCCCTTCTCTCCCCCCACACCCCCTTCTCTCCCCCCACACCCCTCTTCTCTCCCCCCACACCCCCTTCTCTCCCCCCCACACCCCCTTCTCTCCCCCCCACACCCCTCTTCTCTCCCCCCAACACCCCCCTTCTCTCCCCCCACAACCCCTTCTCTCCCCCCCACAACCCCTTCTCTCCCCCGCACACCCCTGAAAGGATTCGCAAATTTCATGTCTCCCCTGAAGATTTACTTCTGTCTTATTGGAGAAACCCTGGCTGGACTGAGTTTAAAATCCAGGGCTCCAGGGCCCAACAAGATGGCTACGGTCAACCTCATGGCCAAGGCCTGCAAAGTTCAGGTTTGGACTGACAAAGAAGGAATGTTCCAGAAATTAGAAGGCAGACAGGCCTTCTGCATTTATGTATGAGAAGCAAACAGTGGCATTCGGGCCTCTGATTAAAACCCATCAAGGCCGTTTGCACAGATAATCAACGGGTAATAGCTGCATTCAGACCTTCGTTAGCTGACTTCAACACTGTTTGAAAATGATCAACGGGGCATTCAAACTGGAATGGCCCCATCACAAGACCAGTTACACAAAGGGAAACACTTATGGGACGTTTAAAAACCGATTAACCGGCCATCCAGGTCGACGGGCCCAGATCGGTTTCCTTTGTATCATCTTCAACACGTCCAGGTCAGACAAAGAAACAAGCTGATCTGGCGAGTGATAAGGGCTCCCAGAAAGGGGTATGAGTAGTTCCTCGGGAAGCCACATCTCTCTCTCTCTTGCCTGGACTCCGGTGCCCTGCCTTACCATCAAGAAGATCGACGACAAAGAGCCCGTCCAGGGAAGCAGGATACCGACAGTTACCTTTGAATCACTGGGGTATCTCTGCTCTGGGCGTTGAAAACCCTAAAGACATCGGCAGACAACGGGGCACAGAGCAGGCGTTCTAACATCCGAGACTGGTGAGCATGAACTTTCTGGCCCATCGCAAGACAAGTTAGATAGATGTAAAGGGTGGGAGTTAAGGGGATTGCTAAAATTGTCATTGGAGTCATTTTCCCTCGATGTGTCCGTTTCTCCTCCCCCGCTAAGTGTAATTGTGTTACATACATAGTGATTTTCTCTGTATAGTGTTTATTTTTTCTCTATTTTAATAAACATTGGTTTTCTTTGCACCAAACCACTGGTCTCGTTTTGTTTATATCGCTGCTCGCAATAAGTCTGGTGGTCAGAGCCAGAGGGGAAGTGATTCGAACCGCATGGGGCTGGAGCAGCTCAGATACGCCTGACTGGCCAGACACAAACCCCAAACCAAAACCCCCTACAGAAATGGCGACCGTGGCAAAGGACATCGGCGACAGTATGCGATATAACAGACAGTGGTGCGGAGGGAGAAACCGCAATGGAAGAGAGGTTGTCCACTAATGTGTGTAGAAAGGTCAATATCGCCAAGAAATGGGTGGGCGCTATGTTAAAGGCCGAGCATCCCATAGACGCCGCCACCCAGTGGACGGCGAGTAAACAGCATAAGAGGGCAATTGAAAAGGCAGTCTGGTTAATGTGCTATAAGAAACAGGTCCTAGTGCTGAACAGGGTTGTAGCAACACAGGCTGCCAAGCTCAAGAAATTGGCCCTAGAAATGCAGGATAAGGTTGCAGCGGAAGAGAAGGTGCTAGTGGCGCTTCAGGCTTTAAGCCAAGAAAGAGCGCAGACGGCCAAGGAACACCAGGCAAAAGTAGAGTGTCTGGAGGCCTGGGCCGTCGAGGTGCAATGGAACATCAGGCAAGGGTAGAGCGCCTGGAGTACCAGACCGCTGAAAGTAAAGCCAGCGCTAGGCGCAAGATGGAGCACTTAGAATACCAGGTTAGAGAGACGAGGGGCAGCGATGTAAGGCTGCAGGACACAATTTGCGACCTTACCCAAAAATTAAAAGAGCAGGAGGAGAAAGTAAGGGAGGTAAAGGCAGCATATAAGCTAGCCTGCGACCGAGGGTTTGAGGAGGCAAATCACGGGCCCTGTAGGGAGGAGATAGAAAGCTTGGGCATGGCCTTGTCGAGGGCAAAGGGGATGATATGCCTCATCAGCCGAAGGCGGGCCAGTCGGACATTACCGGCAACCCAAACCGAACCGTCCCACAGGCAGCACCCAGGACAAAGTTGGCTAGGGAATCAGAGGTCCCACGGCCGCCACCCATAGCTCCGAGTTTTCAGGAGGTCTGGCAGCAAGGGAGGGTGGAGGATGAAGTGGTAGGGGAAGCACAGCAGGCCTCGCTAGATAGGCCGGGACCAGGACCGGTGTACCCCCTCCGACAACGGAGGTATGGCCCGCCCGTTGATGACGAGGACCCAGGGGCCATCCAAAATCAGTTTGTGGTGCCGCATGGCACCCAACAGCTCAGGGCCATGGTTAGTCACATCCCCAAGCTCACCGAAAAGGGAGACCCCTCTCTGCACTTCAGGGAGATAGAACAGGCAGCGTGTGTCAATGACTGCGATGACGCAGAGCAAGCTAAGATGCTGCTGTTCTCTCTGGGGAGTGATCTCCTCCAGACCCTATCTGATGAATGTAAGAAGGGGCAGAAAGATTATGAGGATTTGAGGAACGAGATATTGGAGGCCATGGGACTCAATGATGGTAGTCCGTTTGCCCGGGTGGAAAAAATGGTACAGCTCCCAGGGGAGTCCCCGCAGGCATTCGCAGACAGGCTGTGGCCAGTCTACCGGGGCACATGCCCGGGAATGCCAGCACGGGCATTACTGAACCAAGTTCAATTGACCCACTGGCTCCGTTGTCTAATGACAAACTGCCTGCCCCAAATCCGAGCCCAGGCTGCGGCCTGATTTGACCCTAGTAGCCCCAGACCACCGAGGAAACGGTGTTCCGCCAGCTCACGATAGCATTTAAAAATATGAGGGCTATCGAGACACCCCAACCCAAGGTAAAAGTCCATGAGGTTAAACCTGGGAGCCAGAGTAAGAAAGAGTGGCACCAGGAGGGGAACCGTCCTCCAGACTAAGTTAAACTGTTACGGGTGCGGGAAGGACGGCCACTGGCGCAAGGATTGTAAGAATCACTGGAAGGAGAATAAGGGAAAAGAATTAATCAGCCCCAGCCCAAAAGGCAGAGCCAGGTATCCCTCCCGCTGCGATCGAGCCACTCTTGGAATCGATATGATCTTTCTTCATGACCAACCAGGGGAAAATAGCAGCCACCACCGGCGTGGTGGTTCCCTCGGCCCCCTTTGACGCCCCACAATGACTGGAGCCCGCGCAGCCTGTCCACCTGTGTGATCTCCGGTATGACGGGTGCAAGAGACCGCTCATGCAGATGGAGGTGGAAAAAGTTAAAGGGATTTATCTGCTGGATACGGGAGCATCGTGCACCGTGATCCACCCAGCTAACCCCACCACCTCACCTCTGTCTAGTGGGGTTCCATACGTCCTATCGGGATTCACAGGCAAGGAACAGGCAGGAGCATTCTCCAAGCCGCTCTCAATCCGGCTCGGCACGCTCCTGACCAAGTGGACGTGCGTCCTGGCGAAGTGGGAGGTGGAGGGAGGAAAGGGGATCCTCGGGGCCGACTTCATCGTGAGCCACGGGATCCTCGTGGATCTCCGCAATCATTGCCTTTGGGGAGCCAACATGGGTAAAGAGGGAGGTGTAGTAGTCAGCCGGAGTAAGGAAAGGAAGGGAAGGGGACCCTGTGTACTGTGAAGCCAAAAGAAGGTTATGACCTCGGGCTCATGGTTGACGGTGTCCCGGGGGAATTTCGAGCATTCGTGCAGGCTAACCTAGCTGCGTTTGCCATGCACCAACACGACTGTGGGAGGGTCACCGGGTTTGAGGTCAGAGTAGACGGGGACCCCATGGCCCGGCCCCAGAAGCAATATCATTTCCCCAGAGTGGCAGAGCCCGACATGGAGGCAGCCATGTCCTCTTTAGTGCAGCAGGGAGTGTTGAGGCCCATAGCCACCCATGTTAACTCTCCACTTTGGCCGGGTAGAAAACCGGACAATTCATGGAGAGCCACGGTGGACTATCGGGTGCTCAACAGCAATATCCCCGCGTGCGCCCCCACAGTGGCAGCAGTGGCCGACCTCATCGGGAATATTCCAGCATCCGCGACCACGTTCACGGTGCTGGATATTTCAAATGGGTTTTGGACCATCCCCTTGAGGAGGGAGGGCCAGTATAAGTTTGCTTTCACTTTTAAGGGGTAACAGTATACTTGGAACTGCTTGCCACAAGGCTTCCATAACAGCCCCAGCATCTTCCACCAGTGTATGGCGGATAGCTTAAAGGAATTTAGTCAGCCCACCCAGTTGCTGCAGCATGTGGATGACTTGCTCTTGTTTACCAACTCAGTCGGGGAGCATGGCCCGCTACTCGCCGAAGTGCTGGAGCTGCTGCAGAGTAAGGGGTTCAAAGTCTACCCGAAAAAGGCGCAGATCGGCCAGCGGGAAGTTAAATTCCTGGGCCTAACCGTCCGCGCAGGGGAGAGAGCCATAGACAAGGCTAGGAGGGAAACGGTCCAAGAGTTGCCGGTCCCTAACACAGTGAGAGGTGTGAGGTTGTTCCTAGGGTTAACAGGGTACTGCACGGACTTCATTGAAGACTATGCAGCCACAGCAGCCCCTTTGCTCCGACTCCTGCACAAAGGAGTGGAGTGGTCTTGGGATGAGGGTTGCCAGGCAGCATTTGTCAAGCTCAAGGGAGATTTGCAGACCGCACCAGCCCTAGGAGCCACAAATGGGGGGAAAGAGTTCTTCTTGGAGGTAGCAGCCAGCGGGGATAGTCTCAGTGCTGTGCTGCTCCAGGAGCGGCACGGCAGGCAAAGGCCCGTGGTCTACTCCTCCAGAGCACTCACTGATGTGGAGATGAGTCCGGGCCCGTGGCGGCAGTTAGAGGCAGGGATGGGACCCAAGGGAGCTTAGGAGTAGTGTTAGCCCCAGACCTTAAAACGGTCCAAGCCCAGGACCCTGTCCTGAAAGTCGT
Source organism: Somniosus microcephalus (assembly GCF_052327205.1). Classification (NCBI taxonomy): domain Eukaryota; kingdom Metazoa; phylum Chordata; class Chondrichthyes; order Squaliformes; family Somniosidae; genus Somniosus; species Somniosus microcephalus. Next base: position 174,693,262 of record NC_140996.1, on the reverse strand, counting down.
CATTAGCGCAGTAATGGAGGGCAGGAAGGTAGAAGGCCCTTACGGCGCAGCGGCCCTCTCCATAAGGGAAGGCATGCTGTTCAAAGAAGAACAGTGGGTAGTACCCCAGCAACACCGGAGGGAGTTCCTTCAACTGGCCCATGAGGGTCCGGGAGCGGGACACCCCGGGCCTGAGACCAACTGGCAACAGGTGGAACAGGCGGGATGGTGGCCAGGACTCCGGGAAGACGTCTGCGAGTTCTGTGCTAGCTGTCTTGTGTGCGCCGCAAATAACCCCGACCCCCACAGAAGGAAGGCGCCCATGGGATACGTTAGGAGGGTAGAGGGACCATGGCAGTCGATCCAGATCGACTACATCGGGCCCCTGCCCACCGCCCAGGGAGGCTACAAATATTGCCTTGTCCTGGTAGACGTGTTTTCTAAGTGGGTGGAAGCCTTCCCCTGCAAAACGGCCACAGCATTAGGGACTGCAAGGATCTTGGTGCGAGAAGTGTCCTCGCAGTGGGGACTACCCCAGTTTGTGGAGTCCGACCAGGGAAGCCACTTCACCGGCCAAGTCATGCAGAACACCCTTATGCTGCTCGGCATCAAGGGGAAGTGGCACGTAGCTGACAATCCACAGTCCTCAGGGATTGTGGAGCGTATGAACCGCACTGTTAAAGAAAAGTTGAGGAAGGAGACAGTGAGCTCGCCCCACAAATGGGCAGAGGTCCAGTCTCTAGTCCTCATGGGGATCCGGGCCAGCCAGGCCAAGGGTACAGGGTATTCCCCACACGAACTCATGACCGGTAGGGTTATGAGGACCCCCACCCATGTCCTAGCCCCAGTTCTTACTGATGGGCAGCTCCGGGAGATAAATCGGGATAAATTCGCCCGCACACTCCTCGAGCGCCTCAAACAGATTTATGAACAGGCAGCAAGTAGCATGGGGAAGCAGCATCGGAATAACCGGTTGCTGCTTGAGCCTAGCAAGAGCCAACAGTGGGAGATAGGGGACCAAGTCATGGTTAGGAACTATGCCCGAGTGGGGAGTTTAGAGCCACTGTACATGGGGCCCTATAGCATAGTCGATAAAGCCAGCCCCATGGTTTACGTAGTAAAAATGCCCCGGCGCACAAAATGGTTCCATGTGAATCAATTTAAGTTGTTTAAGCCGGAGGCAGGGAAGCAGCCGGTTGGGACAAGGTCTGAGGTTAGAAATCCTCAGCTCGCCGTGGGTACAAGCTCACAGGCTGCACAGGCAGGCGCTGTGGCTTGTGTTAGGGGAGAAGCCATTCTGTCCACTGTCCAGACCACTCCCCCTCTCCTATGGGATTCGGAGGAGGAGGAGCCCGAACCAGGTTTTGAGCCTGGAGTGGAAGACCCTCAGCCGCCAGCAGCCGGTGGCGAGGGATTGCCCGTCCCCAGTTCATGTTTGGGAGGGAAGGGAGCCAAGGGAGAAGGCCCCCAGCCAGCGAGGACTGTGACCCGAGCCAAGGGTCCGCTCGCCAGGGTAGCCCCACCAGTAGCACTCCCGAGAAGGTCCCCTCGGACACCCCAGCCCAGAAAGGTATGGTCACCGACTCCCCAGCTTAAAACGAGAACCTCCCGGTTAAAGAGAAGTCGGAAGACAAAGGTCCCCAGCTAACAGCTACAGACTGCAAGGGACCGGAAGTGCAGGTCAGTGCAGCCACGCCGCAGGGAGCAGTCTGCAGCGGCCCAAACAGGGATTAGGCTGGCTGCCCGGAGATGGGCGGCGGATGTATATAGGTTAGGTAGTTTAATTTTTAAGTTTTATATAGTGTTCAGTTTAGGGTGTATAATTTAATTCTAATTAAGGTGATGGTTAGTTTTAAGTAATCTGCTCAGAGTGTGTACATTTGAGTCGAGGTCGCAAGACCCGACCATGCTTCACCCAAGCCAGCGAATCTCCAGGGAACCTGGCTGTGTGCTTCTACATCTGTTACAGGAAAATTTACGGAATGAAGGGGGGCGTAATCCTACTCGCCCTGATAGGACTGAGCTTCGGAAGGAGAGGTGATGTGGAGGATCCCCACCTCTATTGGTGCTCTGGAGACACAGCACCGATAGCGATCGATGGGAGCAGCAAACAGGATGCAGAGGAGAATTTTACCAATTATGGGAATAGTAGTCAGAATGCCGGTTATGGGTAGGACAGCCCGACCCGCCCCAGTACACAGGGTGGAGAACATTGGAGTCATTCAAGGGGGTGCACACATTCATTTTGCAGCGGTCCCGCCCTATGTCATAAAGTGGGAGCACGCTATGATGGGTACTGACCTCTCGGGGTGCCGTAGCCGGGGAGCACACATCATCCTGTGTCCCCAGCACTTGAATGCCTATTCGAAACCACAATGCGGGTTCAGAGCTGCTGATGTGAAACCTATAAATTGTGCCATGGAAGCCATGGCACAAGGCCATGTTCCCCCACAGGTAGCATATATAGGAGTTGGGACATATTGCGTCACCACAGGAGCGTCTCACTACCAGCACGGACAGCACAGCTGGTGCGTGGTGAGTGACAGCAGTTTCTGCTTCAAACCCGAGGCAGAAGTTCAAGTGGCACAGGTACGAATTGTCCCCATTCCTGAACCATCCACTGTTCACCTCACTGTGGAGGAGAATTTCACTCACCTCCAGAAATATGTCGCCCATTTCGGTTACCCGATTCCTCCTCTCCCAGAGCACCTTACCAAATTATTAAAAGCCATCCTAGTATCGCAAAAGCACTTCTACACTTTGGAACAAAAGACTTTACAGATAGGGGCCGACATTTTAGATATCACGACCCCGCCCTGGTGGGGAGAGTATAGAGGTCCCCTCCTGGATTCGAATGGCGTCCCACATCTTAGTAGTCTGCCAGCTAGGGATTGTCCTCTACCTGGTCTGTGTCCAGTGTAGGAGAAAGGGTCCCGGGGTAGAATTTAAAGTAAAAGGGTTGTGGAAGGACCAGTATGCCCGGGTGGAAGAAGAAACACCCGTGTGAGCTTTGTGTAATATCACTGCCGAATGATGGTGGATCCGTTTGTTATTTTAATAAAGCTCGTTTTGCTTTTGCTTGTTATTTTTAATAAATATGTTTTTTTTTGGCCTGATGTTTATTTTTATTAAAGGTTGTGTGTTGAAATGAAGTTCTATGATGTCCCAAGTAGAGCAGGGGTGTTGGATCCCCTCCGTGCTTGGATTATTGTAACAGATAGTAATTTGTTTCTATCGATAGATGCCTGTCGTACACTGTAGTTTTCTCTAAGTAAGGGGAATGTATGTGTCGAGGGATTAATATCGGGGAAGGATGTTTGTGGGGGGTCAGAAATTTGCTCACTTTATTGAATACTTCAAGCAAGTTTCAGTATCCTAGGGGGGACTGAAAGGATTCGCAAATTTCATGTCTCCCCTGAAGATTTACTTCTGGCTTATTGGAGAAACCCTGGCTGGACTAAGTTTAAAATCCAGGGCTCCAGGGCCCAACAAGATGGCTATGGTCAACTTCATGGCCAAGGCCTGCAAAGTTCAGGTTTGGACTGACAAAGAAGGAATGTTCCAGAAATTAGAAGGCAGACAGGCCTTCTGCATTTATGTATGAGAAGCAAACAGTGGCATTCGGGCCTCTGATTAAAACCCATCAAAGCCGTTTGCACAGATAATCAACGAGTAATAGCTGCATTCAGACCTTCGTTAGCTGACTTCAACACTGTTTGGAAACGATCAACGGGGCATTAAAACTGGAATGGCCCCATCACAAGACCAGTTACACAAAGGAAAACACTTATGGGACGTTTAAAAACCGATTAATCGGCCATCCAGGTCAACGGGCCCAGATCGGTTTCCTTTGTATCATCTTCAACACGTCCAGGTCAGACAAAGAAACAGGCTGATCTGGCGAGTGATAAGGGCTCCCAGAAAGGGGTATAAGTAGTCCCTCAGGAAGCCACATCTCTCTCTCTCTTGCCTGGACTCTGGTGCCCTGCCTTACCATCAAGAAGATCAGCGACGAAGAGCCCGTCCAGGGAAGCAGGATACCGACAGTTACCTTTGAATCACTGGGGTATCTCTGCTCTGGGCGGCGAAAACCCTAAAGACATCGGCAGACAACAGGGCACAGAGCAGGCGTTCTAACATCCGAGACTGGTGAGCATAAACTTTCTGGCCCATCGCAAAACAACTTAGATAGGTGTAAAGGGTGGGAGTTAAAGGGATTGCTAAAATTGTCATTTTAGTCATTTTCCCTCAATGTGTCCATTTCTCCTCCCCCGCTAAGTGTAATTATGTTACATACATAGTGATTTTCTCTGTATAGTGTTTATTTTTTCTCTATTTTTAATAAACATTGGTTTTCTTTGCACCAAACCACTGGTCTCGTTTTGTTTATATCGCTGCTCGTATAAGTTCGGTGGTCAGAACCAGAGGGGAAGCGATTCAAACCACACGGGGCTGGAGCAGCTCAGATACACCTGACTGGTCAGACACAAACCCCAAACCAAAACCCCCTACACCCCCCTTCTCTCCCCCCCACCCTGCCTCTCCCCCCCACCCTGCCGCTCCCCCCCACACCCCCTCCTCCCCCCCCAACACACCCCCACACACACCCTCCTCCCTCCACACCCCCTTCTCTCACCCCCACACTGCCTCTCCCCCCCCACCCTCCTCCCCCCCACACACCCCCCCCACACACCCACTCCTCTCTCCACACCCCCTCCACCCCACACAACTCCTCCTCCCCCCACTCCCTCCTCCCCACACACACCCTTCTCCCCCCTCACCCCCCCCACACACACCCTTCGCCCCCCTCACCCCCCACACACACCCTTCTCCCCCCTCACCCCCCACACACACCCTTCGCCCCCCTCACCCCCCACACACACCCTTCTCCCCCCTCCCCCCACACCCACCCTTCTCCCCTCTCACACACACCCTTCTCCCCCCTCACCCCCCTCTCGCCCCACACCCCCTTCTCCCCCCTCACCCCCCACTCCCTTCTCCCCCCTCAACCCCCTCTCGCCCCACATCTCCTTCTCCCCCCTCACCCCCCACTCTCCCACCACACCCCCTTCTCCCCCTCCACCCCTTCTCTCCCTCACCCCCTTCTCGCCCCCTCCCCCTTCCCCCCTCACCCCCTTCGCGCCCCCTCCCCCTTCCCCCCTCACCCCCTTCTCACCCCCTCCCCCTTCACCCCCTCACCCCCCTCTCCCCTGTCACCCCCTACTCCCTCCCTCCCCCTTCCCCACCTTGCCCCCTTCTCCCCTCCCCCTTCCCCCCCCACACCCCCTTCTCCCCCCTCCCCCTTCCCCCCCACACCCCCTTTTCCCCCCTCACCCCCCACTCCCTTCTCCCCCCTCAACCCCCTCTCGCCCCACACCTCCTTCTCCCCCCTCACCCCCCACTCTCCCACCACACCCCCTTCTCCCCCTCCACCCCTTCTCTCCCTCACCCCTTCTCGCCCCCTCCCCCTTCCCCCCTCACCCCCTTCGCGCCCCCTCCCCCTTCCCCCCTCACCCCCTTCTCACCCCCTCCCCCTTCACCCCCTCACCCCCCTCTCCCCTGTCACCCCCTACTCCCTCCCTCCCCCTTCCCCACCTTGCCCCCTTCTCCCCTCCCCCTTCCCCCCCACACCCCCTTCTCCCCCCTCCCCCTTCCCCCCCACACCCCCTTTTCCCCCCTCCCCCCTTATCCCCCCTCCCCCCCACACCCCTTCTCCCCCACACCCCCTCTCTCCCCCCACACCCCCTTACCCCCCTCCCCCTTCTCCCCCTTCCCCCTCTCCCCCCCTTCTCCCCCCACCCCCGTCTCCCACCCTCCCCCTTCCCCCCACACCCACTTCCCCCCCACACCCCCTTACCCCCCTCCCCCTTCCCCCCACACCCACTTCCCCCCCACACCCCCTTACCCCCCTCCCCCTTCTCCCCCCTTCCCCCTCTCCCCCCCTTCTCCCCCCACCCCCGTCTCCCACCCTCCCCCTTCCCCCCACACCCCCTTCCCCCCACACCCACTTCCCCCCCACACCCCCTTCCCCCCCACACCCACTTCTCCCCCCTCCCCTTCACCCCTTCCCCCCCACACCCCCTTCTGCCCCCTCCCCCTTCACCCCCTTCCCCTCCCCCTTCACCCCCTTCTCCCCCCTCCCCCTTCCCCCCACACCCCCTTCTCCCCCTCCCTGTTCACCCCCTCCACCCCCTTCTCCCCCCTCCCCCCCTCACCCCCTTCTCCCCCCTCCCCCTTCCCCCCCACCCCCCACTCCCCCCTCTCCCCGCACACACACCCACACACCTTTCTCCCCCCCTCCCCCTTCCCCCCCTCAACCCCCTGCTCCCCCCCACCCCCCCTCACAGCCCCACACAGCCCCTCCTCCCCCCACATCCTCACCCCCTCTCCCCATCTCCCCCTCCCCTTCTCTACCCCCTCCCCCTTCTCCCCCACCCACTTCTCTCCCCCCACACCCCTTCTCCCCCCACACCCCCTTCCCCCCCCCACACCCCCTTCTCCCCCCCACACCCCCTTCTCCCCCCACACCTCCACACCCCCTTCTATACCCCCCACACCCCCTTCTCTCCCCCCACACCCCCTTCTCTCACCCCACACCCCCCCACACCCCCTTCTCCCCCCCACACCCAATACAATAATACAATACAATACAAATCGCTTTATTGGCATGATAAGGTACATCTTACGTTGCCAAAGCATCAAAATACATTTATGGTTGAACACATAAACGCGTTTCCATTCATACAGTGTATAAACAGGTATATCCCTGAGTTTATAAATATACATTCGCCTTGTTTATATATACTCTTGTCTTAGTTTACTGGTTGTCCCTCTGTTCATGGCAAGCTGTAACATAGTGTGCCGCCAGTGTTACACAGCTTCTCTCCTCCCCCAGTAGGAATGGGAGTTTTTGGTTGTCAGTCAGATTTCTGAATTCAGGGCATATTTGTGAGAATTTTTGGTAGAAATTCTCTCTGATGCCCTGATATTTTCCACAGGCTGTGAGGAAGTGCATCTCTGTCTCAACTACTCCCTGACTGCAGTGAGAGCATATCCTGTCTTCTCTTGGCAGCCTGGTCTGCCTGTGTCTGCCTTTTTCGATCGCTAGGCTATGTTCGCTAAGTCTGTACCTTGTCAAGGTTCTTCTCAGTTTGTTATCCTTTACCATGGTCAGGTAATCAGCTATGTTGTATTGTCTGTTTAGGGCCAAGTAGCAATTGAGTTTGCTTTGGGTTTTTGTTGTTTCTGCCCAATATGACAGATATTTTTCCTTTTGCTTAGCGACGATCGTGTTGGGTCGAATTCTTTGTGTTACCCTGTCACTGTCCTGGGACTGGTTATTGTTAGTATTGTTATGAGTTACTTTATTGAGTCCCAGGACTAGTTGACTGAGGGTATTCTTCTTTATGGTCAACTCTTGGCATTTCAGGGCGTCGTAGTGATAGCATTGGGGGTTGCTCATTTGTAGGTGATTCCAAAATTTGGTGGCTCTTTTTTGGATAGTGATTATTAATGGGTATTGGCCTAGTTCCGCCCTGCATGCGTTGTTTACTGTTTTCCTTTGAGTCCAGAGGATACTTTTACAGAATTCCGCATGTAGGATCTCAATTGGGTGTTTGTCCCATTTTGCAAAATCTTGTTGTGTTAGTGGTCCCCAGACCTCACTGCCACAGAGTGCAATAGGTTCAATTACTGATTTGAAAATTTTGAGCCAAATGCTAATTGGGATTTCTATTTGGATTGATTTTTTGATGGCATAGAAAGCCCTTCTTGCTTTCTCTTTCAGTTCATTCACAGCCAGTTTGAAGTTTCCCGTAGAACTGATTTTTAAGCCCAAGTATGTGTAGTGAGTGGTTTGTTCAATTTTGGTTGTTCCTACTATGAAATTTATTGTGGGTCCATGTTGTTTGGATCTTTGCTGGAACACAAGGACTTTGGTTTTTTGGGGATTTATTGTCAGGGCCCAAGTCTGGCAGTGCGACTCCAGCAGGTCCAGGTTCTGCTGTAGACCCTCCTTAGTTGGTGACAGCAGAACCAGGTCGTCGGCATAGAGGAGGAATTTAACCTTGGATTCATATAGGGTGAGGCCGGGTGCTGTAGATTGTTCAAGTAGTTTTGCCAATCCATTAATGTAAATATTAAAGAGTGTCGGTGAGATTGGCGAGCCCTGCGTCACCCCCCGCCCCTGTGGGAAGTATTTTGTTTGTTTGTCTCCAATTTTAACTGCACATTTATTGTTTGTATACATTGATTTAATTACATCATATGTTTTCCCTCCTACCCCGCTTTCGATAAGTTTCAGGAATAAACCGTCATGCCAGATGGAGTCGAAAGCCTTCTGGAAATCTACAAAGCATGCGTAGATTTTGCTTTTGTTATGGTGAACGTGTTTGTCAATTAGGGTCTGTAGGGTGAAGATATGATCGGATGTTCTATAGTTTGGCAGGAATCCAATTTGGCTTTTACTCAAGACATTGTGCTCTTCAAGGAAGTTTAGAAGTCTTTTGTTTATGATGCTACAGAATACCTTCCCCAGGTTACTGTTTACACAGATGCCTCGATAGTTGTTTGGGTCGATTTTGTCCCCACTTTTGTATATGGGTGTTATGAGTCCTTTGTTCCAGATGTCAGGGAAATAACCGACACTCAGAACCAAGTTGAAGAGTTTTAGGATAGCCAGTTTCAGTTTGTCGTCTGCGTGTTTAATCATCTCGTTTAGTATGCCGTCTGTCCCGCAAGCTTTTCCTGGTCGCAGGTCCTTGAGTTTTTCAAGAAGTTCTTTTTCTGTTATTATGGCGTCTAGCGGGTTTTGGTTATCTTTTATGGCCATTTCAAGCTTTTCCAGTTTTTTGCGTATTTGGTGTTGCTCTGGTCTTAGTGTGTTTTTCTGGTATAATTTTTCAAAGTGGTTTACCCATGTGTCCCCATTTTGAATGGACAAATCGTCGTGTTGTTTTTTGTGTAGTGTTTTCAAGTTGTCCCAGAAACAATTCGACTCAATGGATTCCTCCATGGAGCTGAGTGTATTCTTAATAAATTGCTCTTTTTTGGTCCTGAGTGTGTTTCTGTATTGTGTTAGCGTCTGACAATAAGTAAGGCGTAATTCCTCGTTTTCTGGATGTCTGTGTTTTTGGTTTGATAGTTTTCTAAGTTTTTTCCTCATGTTATGGCAATCATGGTCAAACCATTTTTCATAGTTTTTTGTTTTGGGTTTGTTCTTGCGAGCTTTCAAGTTTGCATTTGTTGCCAAATTATCAAAAATATTGTTTAGTTTACTAACTGCCCGGTTTACGCCTTCTTTATTGTGAGTGTATATGTTATCCAGAAAGGTGTCTAAGAGAGCTTGAGTTGATGCATTGCTAATTGTTTTCTGGTATTTTTCCGTGTCATTTTTGGCCCATCCGTACGATTTTTTGGTGTTGTACAGTTTACTGGGTTGTGTTTCTATGTTGTTTGTTTCTGTCTTTTTGAGAAACATAGTAATTTGGCTGTGATCTGACAGTGTTGTTTGTGGTTTGACTGTGAATGCTCTGAAAGAGGATGGGTCCAAGTCTGTAATCATATAGTCTACTGTGCTGCAGCCAAGAGGTGAGCAGTAGGTCGATCTTCCTAGGAGGTCTCCTATGAACCTACCATTGACAATGTACAGACCCAGGTTTCGACAGAGCTGTAGTAGCTGTTTACCGTTGGTATTTGACTGCTTGTCGCAGTTATGCCTGTATGGAAGGGAAGGGATGTCAAAGTGGTTATTCCCGAATACGTAATTGTTTCCCTGATTATTGGTGAAGTCTGGTTCTTCGCCCGTTCTTGAATTGAGGTCCCCACAGAACAACACGTTCCCCTGGGCCTGGTATTGGATAATTTCCCCCTCCATGTTGGAGAAGGTGTCCTCTTTGTAGTACGGGGAATCGATTGGAGGGATATAAAGTGCGCAAATGTAAACATCTTGGGTGTTTGAGATAATCTCCCTCTCAAGTTTGAGCCCCCTTCTCTCCCCCCACACCCCTTCTCCCCCCACACCCCCCTCCCTCCCCCCACACCTCCCACACCCCTTCTCCCCCCCACACCCCCCTCTCCCCCCACACCCCCCACACCCCCTTCTCCCCCCACAACCCCTTCTCCCCCACCACCCCTTCTCCCCCCCACACCCCCTTCTCCCCCCACACCCCCTTCTCCCCCCACACCACCCGCACCCCCTTCTCCCCCCACACCCCCTTCTCCCCCCACACCCCCTTCTCCCCCCACATCCTCTTCTCCCCCCACACCCCCTTCTCCCCCCACACCCCCTTCTCTCCCCCACACCCCCTTCTCTCCCCCCACACCCCCTTCTCTCTCCACACCTCCCCTTCTCTCCCCACACCTCCTTCTCTCCCCCCACCCCCTTCTCTCTCCACATCCACTTCTCTCCCCCCCACACCCCCTTCTCTCCCCCCATACCCCCTTCCTCCCCGCCACACCCCCTTCTCTCCCCCCATACCCCCTTCTCCCCCCCACACCCCCTTCGCTCCCCACACCCCCTTCTCTCCCCCCCACACCCCCTTCTCTCCCCCCATACCCCCTTCCTCCCCGCCACACCCCCTTCTCTCCCCCCATACCCCCTTCTCCCCCCCACACCCCCTTCGCTCCCCACACCCCCTTCTCTCCCCCCCACACCCCCTTCTCTCCCCCACACCCCCCTTCTCTCCCCCACACCCCCCTTCTCTCCCCCACACCCCCTTCTCTCCCCCACACCCCCTTCTCTCCCACACCCCCTTCTCTCCCACACCCCCTTCTCTCCCACACCCCCTTCTCTCTCCCCACACCCCCTTCTCTCTCCCCACACCCCCTTCTCTCCCCCCCACACCCCCTTCTCTCTCCCCACACCCCCTTCTCTCCCCCCACACCCCTTCTCTCCCCCCCCACACCCCCCTTCTCTCTCCCCACACCCCCTTCTCCCCCCCCACACCCCCTTCTCCCCCACACCCCCTTCTCTCTCCCCACACCCCCTTCGCTCCCCCCACACCCCCTTCTCTCCCCCCCACACCCCCTTCTCTCCCCCCCCACACCCACTTCTCTCCCACCCACACCCACTTCTCTCCCACACCCCCTTCTCTCTCCCCACACCCCCTTCTCTCCCCCCACACCCCCTTCTCTCCCCCCACACCCCCTTCTCCCCCCCACAGCCCCTTCTCCCCCCACATCCTCTTCTCTCCCCATACCCCCTTCTCTTCCCCACATCCACTTCTCTCCCCCCCACACCCCCTTCTCTCCCCCATACCCCCTTCTCTCCCCCCATACCCCCTTCTCTCTCCACATCCACTACTCTCCCCCCCCACACCCCCTTCTCTCCCCATACCCCCTTCTCCCCCCCACACCCCCTTCTCTCCCCCCATACCCCCCTTCTCCCCCCCACACCCCCTTCTCTCCCCCCATACCCCCTTCTCCCCCCCACACCCCCTTCTCTCCCCCCCATACCCCCTTCTCTCTCCCCCACGCCCCCTTCTCCCCCCCACACCCCCTTCTCTCCCCCCCACACCCCCTTCTCTCCCCCCCACACCCCCTTCTCTCCCCCCCACACCCCCTTCTCTCCCCCCACACCCCCTTCTCTCCCCCCCACACCCCCCTTCCCTCCCCCTACACTCCCTTCTCTCCCCCCCCACACTCCCTTACCCCCTTCTCTCCCCCTACACCCGCTTCTCTCCCCCCACACCCCCTTCTCCCCCCAACACTCCCCCCCACACTCCCCCCCCACACTCCCCCCACACTCCCCCCCCCCACACTCCCCCCCCCACACTTCCCCCCCCACACTTCCCCCCCCCCACACTTCCCCCCCCCACACTTCCCCCCCCCACACTTCCCCCCCCCCACACTTCCCCCCCCCACACTTCCCCCCCCCACACTTCCCCCCCTCACACTCCCCCCCCACACTCCCTTCTCCCCCCCCACACTCCCTTCTCCCCCCCACACTCCCTTCTCCCCCCCACACACTCCCTTCGCACCCCCCCCCCCCACACTCCGTTCTCTTCCGCATTCCCTTCTCCCCCTACAGGGGGTCCATGGAATTTTTATAACATGGGAGGGGGACCTCAGAAGCAAAAAGGTTGAGGACTCCTGCTATATATAACTTGCAGTATAAAGAAACAGAGCAAAGGAACTAAAATAAGTAGTGGAACCCCCTTATACTTACATAAAAATATAAAATGGTATGTTATAGGTAACAAAGTATTTAGAGATTTCACAGTAGGCATAAAAAAAATACGGAATCCTTAATTTCTATTGTAAAGAGATTACATTTTCTGAAAAGGACTTTGTAAATTTTCTTTCAATATTGGTGCACAGTTTCTTTTCAGATGCTGATGAACACCTTACGTAACTTAGAATAATGTTAGTGTGAAGTAATATGTTATACAACTATAATTCACGGGGTTGTGTCTGCTTCTGCTTCACCCACCTGTTATAACTTGTGCTCCAGAGTGTGTGATACAGGAAGGTCAAATTGGCAGAAGTATTACTCTATTTTTATTCAATAACTTATGCTCACACTGTTGAAGAATATTTTTATGTCATGTTATTTTAATTTTGAGTGGGTTGGCATGCCTTTAATTGGTTGAGCCCATCCAGCCTTCAAGATGTTCTTGGGGTCAGGTATAGTGCTGGATATGATAATGAGCCGATTGTGTCTGTCACAGATTGGGTTTAGGCTCAGGCTGCAGCAGGGTGGGAACATGCAGATGTGGTGTCTTCAGCAGTCACAAACTAGAAAGACAGCCCTGGGGGAATAGCAGGAGGGCTCGTCGGTGAATATAATTCTTTTTATAAAATGTAGAGCGTTGTGTCTAAAAGCTTTTACTAAAACATTCTATTCCCCCTTTTCTATGAGAATATCATTTTCTTATGTTGCCTCGGATTTGTCCCTTCACGCAGAGCATCAATTGCCAACTGACAGGACAGACAGGTCACCTCATCTAAGTCATTTGATTGTATTGTTTTATAACTCGTTGCTAAGAGATGAGTGGGAGCATCATGGGAGAAGATTTTCTCGGTTCATTCACTGTAGCAAAGTCAGAAACTTGTTCTTTCTGTTCACATTTATGATTTCACTGCAAATAGAGGAAATTTTCTCCCGAGTTCAACGTCCTCTGATTTTTACCCATTTATTTGGGGGGGGAAGGCCTCACCTCTGCTTCCCACCTCCCCCAGGGGACACCAGATGGGCTTAGAATTCCATTGTGTGGAGAACTGTGAATGTGAATTCACATCAGAGGTTTAGTAATAGCAAGACATGAATTTCACCATCAAGCTGCTAGGAGTTCTGATTTTAATTAACCTCTCACATTGCAGAATCGCATTATTTGGGTTCCAGATTTCAGCCAAGCCAACCATAGAGATGCTGTGTGCAGGAAGGGTGCTGTTACAATTCAGGCTTATTTCCAGTTCTCTACTCATGTTCCATATAAATGTTAGCTTCACAGGCAAGCCTGCCCCTCCTATGAACCAAAACTTATGCTGAAGTATACGGGGTAGTGAGACACATGGTACCCTTGTACAGTTGCGTTATAGACCGTAAATATTACAGGATGCAAATATTTACTTCTGATTTCTCTGAAAGATGAAATAACACCACACTGACAGATTGTGTAGCTCAGGCAAAAGCGACTAGTTTGAGTTTATTGTAAGACACTGGGGTTGATTTTTAGCCCTAGGTGGGAATGTGGCCTAGCAAGCAGCCGGCAGGGTGGAGGCCTAGCCGATTTTAAGAGCCGGGTCTGATGAGCATGGAGCTAGGCAACTTCTTGACCAAAATGGTTAGAAATTTGTCGGGAAGTTAAAATTGGGTGGCAGGAGGCCTCTGCTGGGGACCAGAATGAATGTTCCCCAGGCACTAAGGTAAGTCTTCAGAAGGGGGTCCAACAGGGTTTGGGGGAGGGGTGGAGGCCCAGGCAGGCGAGGCCCAAGTTTTCTTGTGGTGTTCAGAGGAGCACTCCTGCTCCTCCTGGCCCACAAGGAAGCTTTAAAAAATGTAAACAACTTACCTGTCTTTGCCTCTTCTGGCCGTTCAGGCCTCAGGTTATTATTGCATAATTGGAGCCCGATCTGCATAGTTAAAGGACCCCACTGTTCAGGTGGGTGTTCTTGTCGCCTGCAAGTTAAAATTGAAGTTGACCATATCGGGGCTGGAAGCGAGTAGCTAAGTTGGTATCTCCATTTTAAGAGCCCTCCACGCCCCTCCCTGCGGCCCCACCCCCCCCCACCCCCCCCCCCCCGCATCCCAGCCCAATTTCTGCTGGGCAGGGTTAAAATTTAACCCAATCATCCTTTACAGAAGCAAGAATTAATCCTCTGATAATTTTACGTGAAATACACTTCACTTACATGGACTTTCGTCTGGCCACAGTAAGAACAAGACCAGATTCTCTATTTCAATGACATGATGACACTGGGTTTCTCATCTGGCAGCTTCCAACTCTTAATTGGTCCCATCTTTCAGCACTCTGGTATTTTTTTTTAAACTGTTGTTTGTTTCTGGTAATTTACTTTGATTTAAAATTTGAATAGCCTGCTTTGTCTAAAGGTGATATTTATAACATCTTGCCTGTCACCAATAGTTAGAATTAAGGCTTTTTTCCCAATAATTGTACTCATGCCTAGTGTAAAAGTTAACTTCCATGAATATGCCAATGAATTAAATCTTGCTTAACATTCTTCTAAATAATTTTTAAAAATTGAAACAGGACAGATCCTAAATCAGTCACAGTGCTTCCCTCTGGTGAGGGAGAGACACCTGGAGGGTTGCTCAATCTGTGTGGTCTGCTCACACAGAGTTTCAGAACAGCTCAGGCAAGTAATACTAGGTAAGAAATTAACCACTGGCAATATTAACAGATGAATGCTTAAAATAAATGAGTTCATGAATTAATGTCTACATTAAGCACTGGAGAGAAAAATTATGTATGAACCCATTATGCAATCGTCCACTAATATTGCTAACAATAATTTCTAGGTTAATGTGTTATGTAAAGGGACTCAATAAAACAAGAGGAAAATATAGATTTGCTTTTCAAATGTAAGTTGAGTTTCTAAGTTGCTAGTGGTATAATCACAATGCCAACCATGATCGAATGCTGCCTCGGGCAGTCTGCTCATATAAAGATCTCCTGGGAATTTGTAAATATAGCCCTTTCAGTTTGTTTTCACAGAATCAGGATGTCTAATCTAAAAAAAACAGAACGTGTGTCTGAAAGTCCAGATTTCTAAAAGGTACAAACTTGCAACTGATTGACAAGACAGACAAAATGAGGAGATGCAATAAATACATGAAAACATCCTGAGGTGATTAATATTCTGGCATCTCACGATTTCATAATAATAATATCTTCTCATGCCTTGATCTGTGCTGGGTTGTGTGGGCTCTCATTACCTATAGTTTGTTTCCTCTGTGTCTTCTAACTTTTTCTACCTCAGTAGGTTTCGTCATGACTTAAACAGGTGAGAATGCCAGCTTTCCCCGTACAGGGTCGACAGTGATGGAGTTTTACAATAAATATGCACTTAGGTGCACTTATCTTGTAAGTCAGGCCAGTCTTTGATATCAGAAGAGCTGAAAATTCAGCTTCTCTTATAACCTTAGAGTAGCCCCTTTAACCTATGTACAGGAGTACAGGATTAGCAATGAAATGAATGCCTGCTGAGATTGGTATCAACCACATTCCCAGATCCACTAAGAAGCTACCACCAAAATAGAATTCTTCCAATTTGTAATCTGGATGCACAGAACCCAGTAATCTCAGAGCAGACGCTGAAAGACAGGAATTCCTGAGACAGAATGTATTAACAAGGCCAATCAGTCACTAGTTATTTGTGACAGTAGAATTAACATTAGTTTTGCTAATTCTCATTTTCCCTTTTGCACTTTTCAAATTAAGAGTATAATAGAGTATTGGGCCAAATCTTGCTGGAAAAGTAACGGTGAGTTCACAGCGCACACCATTATTAATACACAAATCAGCCAGCAAGTTCAGGCGAAGAAAAGATAAGCTGTGAGGTACAAATCGCTAGAACTCGATTTACGCTGCTCCACCATTTGCCTCACACAAACGGCAGCTCACCCTCAACCTCCCCATTATTTTTAAGAACTTGCTGCATTTGCACATTAATTGCCCATTAAACTCACCACAGAAGTTAGGGCTCGTACGTAAGAGCGCAAGTACCCTTTTAACGATGTGATTATTATTAATGCAACGTCAACCCACCTCTGTGTCCCAGAAAGGGAATTATTTGAACTGTTGAGACTCATTCCTGCATGTAGTAAATTCTTCTTAGAGATTTTTAACATTTCAAATTTAGGATTTTAAAATTATTTTCTTACTTTTCCTTTCTGGTCTTTTTATTCTCTCTCTCCTAACCCAATCTTTCTTTTCCTCTCTTTATTTCTCTTAGCTGTGCAAGCCTTTCCCATTTATGACATGTGTAAAGCGGATAAACCATTGTCCCTTTAAAGAGAGTGCTGGAGACTGCTGGAAAGACAGGTGCTGCGAGCTTTTTGGAGACTTTTTGGGACCAAGAGGAACATGAATGCTCTTCTTGTGCCACCATAAAAATCCTCCCACCTACTTCCATCGCCACCCCCAAATTGGCCTGGACCTCCTCCCCTTTAAAGACCAGCTACTGGTTTGGCTGCTGGATTTCCTGCCCACCCAGTCAGTGAGCTGCCTATCATTGCTCATTTAGTGCTGGCAGCTCACTGATTATATTCTAATGAGGCATGACCAGAAAAATAGTTTAGGCCTCCAGTGGTGGGCTTGCTCTGCACACTGCCTAGCTGAAGAACAGGAACACTTGAAAATCGACCGCTCTATGTTTAAATGCCTTTATAAAACCCATTTTTTATGACCATGCTTTGAGTCACATTCAATTCTCCCACCATGGTTCAGTGTCTGTTACTTTTTATTTTTCCCTTTGCAAAGCACTTTGGGGCATTTTTCCGTATTAAAGGCACTGCAGGAATGCACAGCATTGTTGTTGGGTTTAAGCCAGGCCTCAGACTTGAAAGGGTGGTATTCTAATTTACTGCTAGACCATGCCTTCTATTCGTCAGTATTCAAATTTAAGCTGCATTTTCAGGTATTCTCCTAATATAAAATGATCTAGCATTTTCATTTTTTTAAATGATTTATTCCTTGGTCTACTTACTAAAACATAACAGTATATAGATTCTAAAATACAGTGCTTCATAACTTTACATGAACACCATTAACTAAATATGCCCTTCACTTTCTGGCCAGAAAGAAGACCATTAATACAACACATCTAATGAGTACAATGTGACTTTTATTTAAAGGTTTTTGTCAAGTATGTACCATTAAAAAAATATCCACTGTGCCTCTTTGGCAGTAGCATGTCTAGGATGTAAGTGCCCAAGAAATAAAATTATTAACCTACCTCCCACAGTAGGTTTTGATTCAGTGATAAAAGCCCAACATTCTTCAAATAAGCTCCTTAGAACTGAGTGTTTCTGATGATAACGGTTGGGTCAGCCTAAGATTGTTATATAGCAATAGCAACAGGTTATGACAAACCTATTCAATCATCATGCTGTATATGTTGAAAAACATCATTATTAGAAGCAGTGACAGAGGGTCGCAGTGTATAATATGCAAATAAAACTCTGACTATCTTCTTCCATTTGAAGGGTCTAGATTTTCTAACCTGAAGTGCTGGCTGAGAATCATTTTAAAAAGGTCTAAGCAACAACCCTATTCTGGATTCTGTAAATCAACAGTTTTCTGCTTGATCGTATAAGCTTTGAAATTATGTTGGATGCTAACTTAATGCATCATTCAAAATTCCCTTCTCCATTATGTTAGAGTAGGCATTAACCATTTATTTTAAATCTTTGCTCAAACAGTGGGGAGAGGAATTTCAGATGGCCGCATTAAGCATTTGAATTTTAGTATCCCACAGTGCAACTTCAGGGTCAGGGGAAACGAATGGCTGTGTTTACTGATTTTGGGAACAAACTGCGTTTCTGAAAGTGTTATCTAGGAAAAATGACTTTACATTGATAGTTTGATGACAAACTATTATTTATAAAATGCCCGCATCCAGTAACATTCAATTGTAAAATCTATAGCTAAAACAATTACCTGTACAAGTTCTTAGGATTAGGAAGAAATGGAATAGTCCTCAGGCTCTTCAGTTCCAGCCCCCTTAATGTTGCCACTTCCTTTAAGGCCCCAGAAGTTTCCAGGCTTCCTCTGCACTGTGGGCCTGCACCCAATAGTGTATGCCCCGCATGCACGCTTGTATTATTTAAATTAGGGCCAAGAAGTAGTTCAGGCACTGAAATCTTAGTCCTGATGGAGCGCACTTATAAATTGCCCACAGACAGCACTTATATCAGGGCTTCTATACTACATCAGTAGGAGTATTGCTGATATAAACAACAAGCTTGTATTCTTAGCGTGCTTTTCACGTGGCAAAATATCTCAAGGCCCTTCACAAGTTGGGGCGCAGACGTTGACCTCCGAACAGCAGTATTACAATACAAAATAAGTCCTCGGTATTATTTGCACCATTAGGCTGTTGGCAACAGTCAACTGTAAAAAAAAAATTCTACCTTTCATATTCTCTGCTCTTTTCCTGAAGGTGCTGGCTGTCCTCTAAAGCCTCACTCACACTGCCATTCCTCGTACATCAACCTGCAGTCTCCACATCACCAGCTGGGGGCATCACAGCTGAGCCTGACCACGTCCTCGCCCAACATTCACAGGTAACCTTCCACACTTGCCCTGGCTGCGACCATAGTCCAAGAGTCAACTCTTGTTACAGTTTTGATTTTATGTGGTGCTCTGGTGGCTAAATTCATGTATAATATCAGAATGCAATTTGACACTGAGATTCCACAATAAGGAATAATGTCATGCAGGAGTGTATGATACTTTTCCCAGTAACATGAGGGTAATAGATGTTTGATCTGGGTATCAGTTCCTGATATAAATAGCATGGAATTTAGTTGAAATCCTTGACATAGGCAATCATCTATATGAAACACGTTTAATTGGAACAGATTTTACAATCTGACCTCAACCCCTGCAGTAATTTCACCCAGACATTGGCAAACAACAGAATGTTTATAGAAAGTGGACATTCCCTGTTTTATAGCGAGCCGTATCCTATTCTGCAGATCTACACAAAAGTTCAAATGGTGCTTATACAGTTCTAAAATGGGTTCATTTTAAATAGCATTCAACAAGCATTATAGAAGCAACAGGGTGGGGCTGCAAGATCAAGTTCCCATTTCTACAGATCTAAGGATCTGTTCTACACTAAGGGGTTTGATTGCATCTATTTCAGCTATTGGCCCATTTAAAATAAACAGATTAAAAACTGTGTTAAAATAAGATAGACAGGAATTTAACACAAAAAACATTAACAAGTGCACAAAAAATAACAGAGAAAACAAAACCGTCAAGTGTGAGATTTAAAAAAAAAAAAATTCTTGGGATGTGGGCGTTGCTGACAATGCTGGCATTTATTGTCATCCTTGGTTTCTCTAAGAAAGTAGTGGTGGGCCTTCTTCTAAAACCACTGCTAATGGTTTGGTACAACTGAGTGGCTTGCTATGCCCCTTCAGAGGTGAATTACGAGTCAACCACGTTGGTGTGGGACCAGATTCACGCATAGGTTTCCTTCCCTAAGTACATTTGTGAACCAGTTGGATTTTTACAAAAATTCAACACCAGCTAATACTAATACCAATTTCTTATCTCCAGGTTTTTTTAAAACTGAATTCAAATTCTCAAACAGCGATGGTGGGATTTGAACTCACGTTCATTGGATTATTAATCCAATTACATAATCACACTACTGTATGTAACACATTCCCATACTTGTACTACTACTGATACATTATACAACTGCTGCTGGCTACTGTTTTTTAATAAAATAGGAGCACAGTGGTGGCATGTGTGGAAATAAGCAAACACATCTCACATCAAGGGCATATGGAGCAGATCACGCAAGAGTTTGTGTGGTCTGCTTATTCAAACAATTATTCAGCTCTCCCAGCGCAGATAGATTCAGTATTTCAAACGTGTAGGCTACAGGAGCAAGATATCTGGTGCAGCAGTAGATTTGAAGAGCAGTTGAAATTTGCAGCAGGATAAATTATGTGAACTGCATTGAAAGAGATTGTTGCGGGTCATGCAAGGGCCCAGGGAGAAGGGAGGACTGCACCTTAACGTGGAGAGCCCTGGAGATAATGTCGAAGGGACATGCAGAAAAGGAGGGTCGCCATCTTTGAGTTCAAGGGACACCGCCTTCAGCAATCTGCTGCCTGGGAAGAAAGGACAGAGCAAGCCAACACTGCTTGACATGTTAGAAGGTTACTGGCAGAGATGAGGAAAAAGTTTAACACATTGAAGAAGTTTGCTAAAGTAAGTCTACCTTGAATGTGGCTACAGCGTGGCTGCAACACACATTGTCACTCCAACCAGCCACTCACATGCTGCATGTTTTGGGGAGGGCAGGGTGACAATTTGCATAACAATGCCAGGGGCTCCTCAAGTCATAGCGCTTCACCAATCTGTTGCAGGAAAAAGAAGCCCATGACAGAAGGAAGAGCAACTGGCAGGGGTTCTCCCAAACTGAAGCCCCAACCCAACTTGAAGAAATTACCCTACAAATAGTCAGTTCAACATTGGTGCAGCCAATTGGAGAGTATCATCCTACATCTCTAGGCTCCCTTCTCTTAAACTTTCACATACTGACACACTATCAATCACAAACCCAGCATACACCACAACATCATAATACAGCATATATTGGCAAGTCACCTTTGTTGCAAGGACTGTATTGCTCATATTGTAATACATGCTCCTCTTGCATTTCCATTGGTGTTTCCGAGGAGCTACAGTACCTCACAACAGCGCTCGCTCCACCCATCTCAAGCATCACTATAGGTACATCTATTCAGATTTAAAGCTTGATCATGTGCTCCTGGCTCTGAGGCAACGAGATTGCTGCTCTTTAGTTACTATATGTACCGGATAGATTACGAGCTGCTTTCATGCTATAGTCCAAGGTTAGCTCCTTTCCAGAATATTGCAGCAGTCCAGGCACACAATGAGGGTGAAATTTGTCTTGGTGAGATCACAAAACAGACGGTTTGGCATCTACCACCTGTTAAACGCTCTACCCAATATTCAGTTCTATTGAAATCGAAGCCCCCAAAGAATCCTACCGAAGAATCAGAATGAATAGTTACCTTTGCCTCTTCTGGCCACTCTGCTGCATCCGGCCAGGTTTCTCTGGCAGCTTTGCCACCAGACGAGCCACTACTCCTCCCGCCCGAGTCATCGTAAAAATCACATTGCGGCAACCGATAATGTCCTCGGACCGCGGGTTTTAAAATTAAAATAGGCCCCTGCCTGCCTGCAGTGGGGCCCTTGGCTGACTTCAAAGTCAGCAAAGATAAAATGTCGCTGGTTTCAGACAATTTTAACCCCTCACACACCGCTCCTGCCAGGCAGGGGAAGGGAGGGGGTGATGTGGTTAAAATCGACCCCCATGCAATGTCTAGTCTAGATTTACATTAAGTAATGGTGGAATTGTCAAGTGCTGTAAGGCAAATGTTTTGTGGCAACTTTGATCTACCTGCATGAAGTGATCCTGATGGTCACGTACAGCATATACGTTAATTAAATGGAAATCCTGGTTCTACTTTTGGGTTTTCATTCTATATATTTTTCTTGAGTTCAGCACCTCAGAGCACTCCTGTAGATGAGCCCTTGCTTCTTCTGGCCTGTATGGTGCCAAATATCTAGGTAATTTGTAGTCAGTCCAGCAATCAAACATAAACAATTCACTACAAGCCCACTGACTCCCATAGCTACCTGGACTACACTTCCTCCCACCCTGCTTCCTATAAAGGACTCTATTCCTTTCTCCCATCTCTGCCGCATCTGCTCTGACGATGCCACCTTCCATTCTAGGACTTACAACATATCTTCCTTTTTCCTCAACTGAGGTATCCCCTCTTCCGTGGTTGACAGCCCTTGACTGTGTCCGTTCTATTTCTCACACTTCTGCTCTCACCCCTTCCCCTCCCAACCGAAACCATGATAGGGTTCCCCTTGTTCTCACCTTTCACCCCACCAGCCTCCACATTCAACGGATCATCCTCCACCATTTCCGCCACCTCCAGCGTGATCCCACCACCAAACACATCTTCCCCTCACCTCCCCTTTCAGCATTCCGAAGGGACTGCTCCCTCCGTGACACCCTGGTTCACTCACCCACAACACCACTTCCCCTTCACCCGGCACCTTCCCGTGCAAGCGCAGGAGATGCAAAACCTACCCTTTTACCTCCCCCCTTCCCACTGCCCAGGGCCCCAAACACCCCTTCCAGGTGAAACAGCGATTTACTTGTACTTCTTGCAATTTAGTATACTGCATTCACTGCTCACGATGCGGTCTCCTCTACATTGGGGAGACCAAACGCAGATTGGGTGACCGCTTTGCGGAACACCTCCGTTCAGTCCATAAGGGTGACCCCGAGCTTCCGGTCGCCTGTCACTTGAATTCTCTGCTCCACTCCCACTCAGACCTCTCCGTCCTCGGCCTCTTGCACTGTTCCAATGAAGTTCAATGTAAGCTCGAGGAACAGCACCTCATCTTTCGATTAAGCACTTTACAGCCTTCTGGACTCAACATCGAGTTCAACAATTTCAGACCATAACCTCTGCCCCTATCATTTTTTCTCTCTCACATGGCAGCTGTTGATCATTCTGCCATTGCCATTTACACTTCATCTAGAGTTATCTTTTGTTTCTTAACTTGTCCCATTACCATCTCCTTTTGCCTTGCACCATCATCCCTTTTGTCTCTTAATCTCTCCTTCCTTCCATCCTATCACAGGCCTTCCCTTTTGTTCTTTCCTCCCCTCCCCCCTCTCCCTGCCCCTACACTTGCTTAAAAACATGTTATATCTCTAACTTTTTCCAGTTCTGATGAAGGGTCATCGACCTGAAATGTTAACTTTGTTTCTTCACAGATGTTGCCTGACCTGCTGAGTATTTCCAGCATTTTCTGTTTTTATTTCAGATTTCCAGCATCCGCAGCATTTTGCTTTTGTGCAGAAAATAAACAATTGTGCCTGCTGTAATAAATGGCAATGTAATCTGTAACAAGCACAAGGTCCCTGAATAGTAACCGTAATGTGCTGATCCACAGAGTCTTTCTAGCCCATCCATATAGTTCTGATAACTTCACCTGGATTATCCCATTGGTGCAGGACAGGTTGAGAAATACTTTTCAATATTGATTGGGACAGAAGAAGTTTAAATATACGGGGCCGATTGTAATCCTACCCGCTCGGCAGAAATCAGGCGGACGGGCAGTTAAAATCGCTCAGGTTACTTACTCGCCCTGTAGATGCTGGGAGTTAATGTTTCCCATTTTTAACTGGCTCAACTGAGCAGGTGCCAAGGACACCTACCCAAAGCCGGCAGGGCCTTTGTTTGCATATGCATGTCGGGTACCGATGATGTCATCGGGACCTGACTGCAGTTTTAACTTAGCAGCGGGCCAATGTAACAGGGAAGAGGATCGGGGCCAGAAGAGGCCCAAAATGGTAATTTTGTTTTAACTTTCCTTGTGGCACCAGGACCACCTTGGCGGATGGCCTCTGGGCCACATGATTTTTAACAGCTTCCTGCCTACCACCCAACCGGAATAACTGGGAAGTTGGCTAGCAAAATTTAAATGATGCACAAATTTTAAATACCCTCATTTAGAAGATAGGAGCAGGAGTAGGCCATTCAGCCCCTCGAGGCTATTCCGCCATTTAATGAGATCATGGCTGATCATCCAAATTCAGTACATTATCCCTGTTTTCTCCCCATATCCCTTGATCCCTTTAGCCTTAAGAAATATATCTACCTCCTACTTGAGTATATTTAATGAATTGGCCTCAACTGCCTTCTGTGATAGAGAATTCCACGGGTTCACCACTCTCTGGGTGAAGAAATTCCTCCTCATCTCAGTCCTAAATGGCTTACCCCTTATCCTTAGACTGTGACCCCTGGTTCTTGACTCCCCCGCCATCGGGAACATCCTTCCTGCATCTAGTCTGTCTAGTCCTGTTAGAATTTTATACGTTTCAATGAGATCCCCTCTCATTCTTCTGAACTCCAGCGTGTATAAGCCCAATTGACCCAATCTCTCCTCATACGTCATTCCTGTCATCCCAGGTATCAGTCTGGTGAATCTTCGCTGCACACTCTCCATGGCAAGAACATCCTTCCTCAGATAAGGCGACCAAAACTGCACACAATACTCAAGGTGTGGTCTTACCAAGGCCCTGTACAACTGCAGCAAGACATCCTTGCTCCTGTACTCGAATCCTCTCGCTATGAAGGCCAACATACCATTTGCCTTCTTAACCGCCTGCTGCACCTGTATGCTTACCTTCAGCAACTGCTGCACAAGGACACCCAGGTCTCGTTGCACTTCCCCTTTTCCCAATCTAATGCCGTTCAGATAATAATCTGTCTTCCTGTTTTTGCCACCGAAGTGGGTAACCTCGCATTTATCCACGCTACACTGCATTTGCCATGCATCTGCTCAATCACCCAACCTGCCCAAATCATACTGGAGTTTCTCTGCATCCTCCGCAAAGCACACCCGCCCACCCAGCTTTGTGTCGTCTGCAAACTTGGAGATATTACATCTAGTTCCCTCGTCTAGATCATTTATATATATTGTGAATAGCTGGGGTCCTAGCACCGATCCCTGTGGTACCCCACTAGTCATTGCCTGCCATTCAGAAAAAGACCTGCTTAATCCAACTCTTTGCTTCCTGCCTGCCAACCAGTTCTCTATCCAAGCCAGTACCTTACCCCCAATCCCATGTGCTTTAACTTTGCACGCTAATCTCTTATGTGGGACCTTATCGAAAGCCTTCTGAAAGTTCAAATACACCACATCCACTGGTTCTCCCTTATCTATTCTACCAGTTACATTCTCAAAAAATTCCAGTAGATTAGTCAAGCATGATTTACCTTTTGTAAATCCATGTTGACTTTGTCCGATCCTGTCACTGTTTTCCAAGTTCTCTGCTATTACATCTTTTATAATGGACTCTAGCATTTTCCCCACTACCGATGTCAGGCTTACCAGTCTATAATTCCCCATTTTCCCTCTACCATCTTTTTTAAATAGTGGGGTTACATTAGCTACCCTCCAATCCATGGGAACTGTTTCAGAGTCTATAGAATTTTGGAAGATGACCAGCAATGCATCTACTATTGGTAGGGCCACTTCCTTAAGTACCCTAGGATGTAGGTTATCAGGCCCTGGGGATTTATCGGCCTTCAATCCTGTCAATTTCCCTAACACCATTTCCCTACAAATACTGATTTAATTCAATTCCTCCCTGTCATTAGGCCCTATGGGGGGAAAATTCAGTTGGTAGCGCCACCCGTTAGCGCCTTAAGAGGGCGCTAAGTGGGGCGCAAAGCAACTAGCACCCGGGCGCGGCGATATCTGCGCCTCTCGCGAAATTGACCGGACATTTTGCGGTGGCGCTAAACAAAACCGCCGCGATCTCCTGCGCAGGCAGATCGTGACGTCAGTTGAGTGCACAAGGCCCCGTTAGCGCCCCGGACTGGAAATTGAGTGGCGCCTCCTGCCTTACCGCCTGCCGCTAGCAACAACAGGTTGAGGGGAGCGTTCTGCTGTCAGAAAGGGACTAGGGGAGTGCTATTTAAAGGTGACCACTTCCTGCCTTTTTTTGTCGGTGACATTTTTACACCACACATTCTGAGAGAGAGAGAGAGAGACTTCTGGAGAGATTCAACGCTGTGTGAAGGAGTTTTGGGTAATGAGCAGCACTTTGCAGGTTGGTTTTGATTTGCCCTTCCTTGTATCGATTTAGAAGAGACTATGGGGTCTGCACTCTGAGCTGTTCCCCTGGTTCTCTCCATTGTTCTTTCCAGCAGATTTGATGTACAGGTCTCTCCAGGCTGAGATTCAGGCCGAGATTCAAGGATGCAATGAGGCAATGAGCAGGATGTGGATGCAGAGCAAGATCATCCCTCCCCTTTAAGATAAAAACAGAAAATGCAGGAAAAACTCAGCAGATCAAGCAGCATCTGTGAAGAGAGAAACAGATTTAATGTTTCAGGTCGATAACCATTCGTCAGAACTCCCCTTTAAGAACTGCATGGTGCCAGTGTGTCTGTGTTACATTGCTGACTGAAATCACATGAGCTTCGCCAGCGCTGTGAGGTAGCACCTCGCTCCTCTGCCTTAGCGCCTTGAGAGGTGTGTAGCGCCTGATTTAGTGCTCCAATCACCTCCAGGGGCGGTAAAAGCCAAGTTTGCTGTCAGAGGCGATAATTAGCGCCAGGCGCTAAACCTTGCGCACCGCCAAACTGAATTTCTCCCCCTATGTTCCCCGACATCTCTGGGAGGTTATTTGTGTCCTCCTTTGTGAAGACAGAACCAAAGTATGTATTTAATTGGTCTGCCATTTCTTTGTTCCCCATTATAAA
This sequence comes from Somniosus microcephalus, assembly GCF_052327205.1. Taxonomy (NCBI): domain Eukaryota; kingdom Metazoa; phylum Chordata; class Chondrichthyes; order Squaliformes; family Somniosidae; genus Somniosus; species Somniosus microcephalus. Next base: position 174,666,747 of record NC_140996.1, on the reverse strand, counting down.
TTCCCCTGATTCTGACTGCAAGGGACCTACGCTTGACTTCACCAATCTTTTTCTCTTCACATATCTATAGAAGCTTTTACAGTCAGTTTTTATGTTCACTGCAAGCTTACTCTCATAATCTATTTTCCCCGTCTTAATTAATCCCTTTGTCCTCCTTTGCTGAATCCTAAACTGCTCTCAATCCTCAGGTTTGCTGCTTTTTCTGGCCAAATTATATGTCCCCTCCTTGGATCTTGTGCTATCCCTAATTTCCCTTGTTAGCCACGGTTGAGTCACCTTTTTTGTTTTATTTTTATGCCAAACAGGGATGAACAAATTCTGTAGTTCATCCATGTGATCTTTAAATGTTTGCCGTTGCTTATCCACCGTCAACCCTTTAAATAACATTCCCCAATCCATCCTAGCCAACTTGTGCCTCATACCATCGTAGTTTCCTTTATTTAAATTCAGGACCCTAGTCTCGAGTCAACGACTTCACTCTCCATTTTGCTAATTAATCCTTTCTCATTACAGAATACCCAGTCTAAGATGGCCTGATCTCTAGTTGGTTCCTCAACATATTGGTCCAGGAAATGATCCCGTATACGCTCCAGGAATTCCTCCTCCACAGTATTGTTACTAATTTGGTTAGCCCAATCTATATGTAGATCAAAGTCACCCATGATAACTGCTGTGCCCTTATTGCATGCGTCTCTAATTTCCCGTTTAATGCCATCCCTAACCTCAGCATTACTGTTTGGGGGTCTGTATACAACTCCCCTTGGTATTTCTCAGCTCTACCCATACAGATTCCACATCATCAGAGCTAATATCCTTCCTTACTATTGTGTTAATGTCCTCCTGGAGCAACAGGTGAGTTTCTAACTCGCACCGCTACTCACTTACCAAAATCTGGCCCGGGGTTAAAATTGGGCTGTGTGTCTGTTAAACTCAAACAGACCTGCCAATCAAAGATACATTCATAGGATTACATAGGATTACACAGAAACAGGCCATTTAGTCCAACCAGTCCATGCTGGCGTTTATGCACCACTCGGGCCTCCTCCCGTCTTTCCTCATCTAAATCTATCAGCGTAACCCTCTATTCCCTTCTCCCTCATATGTTTGTCCAGCCTCCCCTTAAATGCATCTATACTATTTGCTTCAACCACTCCCTGTGGTAGTAAGTTCCACATTCTCACCACTCTTTGGGTAAAGAGGTTTCTTCTGAATTCCCTATTGGATTTCTTGGTGACTATCTTATATTGATGGCCTCTAGTTATGCTCTTCCCCACAAGTGGAAACATTCTCTCTCTATCCACTCTATCAAAACGTTTCATAATTTTAAAGACCTCTATTAGGTCACCCCTCAGCCGTCTTTTTTCAAGAGAAAAGAGACCCAGCTTGTTCATCCTTTTATATGTATACCCTCCCATTTCTGGTATAATCCTTGTAAATCTTCTCTGCAGCCTCTCCAGTGCCTCTATATCCTTTTTATAATATGGTGACCAGAACTGTACGCAGTACTCCAAGTGTGGTCTAACCAAGGTTCGATACAAGTTTAGCATAACTTCCCTACTTTTGAATTCTATCCCTCTAGAAATAAACCCTAGTGCTTGGTTTCCTTTTTTCATGGCCTTGCTAACCTGTGTCTTTTAATGATTTGTGTATTTGTACTTCGAGATCCCTTTGTTCCTCTACCCCACCCAGACTTGCACCCTCCAAGTAATAAGTGACCTCCCTATTCTTCCTACCAAAAAATAATACCTCACATTTATCTATTCAAACAAAACACACAAGATGCTTGTATTTGAATTGAGTATTCTGAGGCTGCTGCGCATCAAAACAAGCTGAAGCATTTCCTGTGAATGAAATTGGCTTTTAACCCTCCATTAGTTCAAAACCGATAGTGGGTAGAACTATTGATATAATAGAATAATTAAGGGGGAAAAATTCAGTTGATTTGCGCCTCCCGTTAGCACCTTAAGAGGGCCCGGGGGCGGCGATGTTTGCGCTGCTCATGAAATTAACTAGACATTTTGCGGCGGCGCCAAACACTACTGCCACAATCTCCTGCGCCGGCAGATCGTGACGTCAGTTGAGTGTGCAACGCCCCGGTAGCGCCCCGGACCGGATATTGATTGGCGCCCCCTGCCTTAGCGCTTGCCGCTAGCAACGACAGGTTGAGGGGAGCGTTTTGCAGTCAGGAAGGGACTGGGGGAGCGCTATTTAAAGGCGACCGCTTCCTGCCTTTTTTTGTTGGTGACATTTTTGCACCACGCATTCTGAGAGAGAGAGAGAGAGACTTCTGGAGAGATTCAGTGCTGTGTGAAGGAGTTTTGGGTACTGAGCAGCACTTTGCAGGTTCACTTTGATTTGCCCTTCCTTGTATCGATTTAGAAGAGACTGTGGGGGCTGCACTCTGAGCTCTTTCCCTGGGTCTCTCCATTGTTCTTTCCAGCAGATTTGATGTACATGTCTCTCCAGGCCGAGATTCAAGGCTGCAATGAGCAGGATGTGGATGGAGAGCAAGATCAACCCTTCCCTTTAAGAACTGGCTGGCGCCATTGTGTCTGTGTTCCATTGCTGACTGACATCACATGAGCTTCGCCAGCGGTCTGAGGTAGCGCCTCGCTCCTCGGCCTTTGCGCCTTAAGACAGGTGTGAAGCGGCTGATTTTGCGCGCCAATCACCTCCAGGGGCGATAAAAGCCAAGTTTGCAGTCAGAGGCGATAATTAGCGCCAGGCGCTAATTTTTGCGCCCGGCCTATAATTGCGCCCCAAATGGGGCGATACTGAATTTCTCCCCCTAAACATTTTATTCAATCAACTTGTAAATTCTCCTTTACTATTTGTCATTCCCAGGTTACTGAGTAATTTTTGAGGGATATTATTGAATTAATAATTTGTCATAATCTGTGTGGATAATTATATTTTGATTCTGCACACCGCCTGAAACTACACTGAGAAGCTTCTAAACTACTTTTTTTGCTTTCTCTCATATTCTATCTTTAAATCTAAAAAACAAAACACCATTGCAAATAGCACAAGTCGTTTAATAATACAACAATTCTTACTGTACGAAAAAGAAAGATTTTGAAATGACAATTGCTGGAGCTTTTACACTGAATTACTTAGAATTTACAGTGTTTTTTAAAATTTATTCGTGATGTGGACCTTGCATTTATTGCCCATTCCTAATTGCCCCAGAGAAGGTGGTGGTGAGCCGCTTTATACAACTGAGTGGCTTGCTAGGCCATTTCAGAGGGCAGTTAAGAGTCAACCACATTGCTGCGGGTCTGGAGTCACATATAGGCCAGACCGGGTAAGGACGGCAGATTTCCCTCCCTAAAGGACATTAGTGAACCAGATGGCTTTTTTTGACAGTCCGGTAGTTTCATGGTCACCATTACTGGTAAAAACAGGCCATTAAGCCCAACTGATCTATGCTGGTGTTTATGCTCCACACGAGCCTCCTCCACCTTACTTCATCTTCCCCTACCAACATATCCTTCTATTCCTTTCTTTATCGTGTGCTTATCTGGCTTCCCCATACATGCATCGATTCACCTCAACCACTCCGTGTGGTAGCGAGTTCCACATTCTCACTTATGAGAAAAAGGAAACTCATGAATGCTGAAAATCCGAAGTCATGAAGTAGAAAATGCTGGAAATGCCCAGCGCATCAATTAAAATCTGAAAGATAAAAGTGCCAACATCATTTGTATAATTCTTCATCAGAACACTGAAATGCTGATCAACCTGCTGTGCATTTCCAGCATTTTGTGTTTGACAGATGATTATTTTTAAGTATATCAAGCAGAAAATTGGAAATTGCAGTTATTAATATTGTCTCCATTTACGTACATTCAGGTATAATATTCACTTTGATAAGCGGCAATATTCCTCTCAATACAACTGTTTCATAAATTCAGAACAACTGAATCTCTCTGAGCACTTAACCTGATCTAGCAGCAGACTGCCAGTAAATAAATTATGGTAATAAAATGCAGTTAATTTTAAAATATGGAATGGCATTTAATTGTATAAGTGAAGCAGGGGAGAATATATATTTATTCTATTAGAGATTTTTATCTAAGCTTATAAAAGGAATCAAAATGAACAGAAAGGTCAAACAGAAATGTTAATTTATATTTTCCATGCTGAGTAACCTGCTGCAGATTCAGTATTTTCTGTTTTATTTGAGTACCAGAGCTTTAATGAATGCAGACCTCGAATGCATCAAATTACATGGAGTCTATTGCAAAGAAACAGGCCATTTGGCCCAACTGGTCAATGCTGGCATTTATGCTGCACACGGGCCTCCTCCCACCCCTCTTCATCTAACCCTATCAGCATATCCTTCTATTCCTATCTCCCTCATGTGTCTCAGTTCAGTCTGCCTGTTCAGTCCGCAAGCATGACTCCGAGCTTCCGGTCACCTGTCACTTTAATTCTCCCCTCCACTCTCATTCTGATCTCTCCATCCTCGGCCTCTTACACTGTTCCAACGAAGCTCAATGTAAGCTCGAGGAACAGCACCTCATCTTTCTATTAGGCACTTTACAGCTTTCTGGGCTTAACATCGAATTCAACAATTTCAGACTATAATCTGTATTTCTTTATACAGGAAACTTTGTGTTATCCGGAGGCTAAGTGTCCGGCAAGCTCGAGCCACCGGCAAAAATCAGGAGCCGTTTTGTTCGGTTTTTTTCCTTCTCGTGGCTTTTTTTTCCAACAGTCAGGCTCTGGAAAGTCTCTCTGAAGCTGTTGCTAAGCTACAGAGACGCTTCCAAGGTACGGGCCGACTGTTTAGAAGCTGTTGCTGAGCAACAGTGTTTGTTGTCAGATACGGAGATGAAAAGCTCCGTATGCTTCAACATTAGCGCTGGAGTGTCCGGCAGTTTTGAGGGAACGGCAACAGCTCGGTCCCGTCGGTGCCGGATAGCACAAAGTTTCCTGTATATTTTTTTCTCTTGTTTTCTCACATGGTAGCTGTTAATGTTGCTGCCATCATCATTCACACCTCATCTAGAATCATCTTTTGTTTCTTAACTTGTCCCATTACCTCTCCTTTTGCCTTGCACCATCATCCCTTTTGTCAGTCAATCTCTCCTGCCTTCCATCCTATCACAGACCTTCACTTTGTTCTTTCCTCCCCTCCTCCCTGCCCCTGCTTAAAAATCTCTCTCCTCTAACCTTTTCCAGTTCTGACAAAGGGTCCCCAACTCGAAACGTTGACTCTGTTTCTCTCTCCTCGATGCTGCCTGACCTGCTGAGTTTTTCCAGCATTTGCTGTTGTTATTTCCCTCATGTGCTTATCTAGCTTCCCCTTAAAATGTATCTATGCTATTTGCCTCAATGTCAGATATACTCTTTAGAAAGGGTCTTGCTTCAGTTTCAATAGCCAGAAAAGCCTACCGTGCCTGCTTACCTCCATGCCTGAATTCCCGATATGCAGTCCTAGTGCCTGACCCTCTATGCCAGGAGTTGAAAATTTGTAAAATTCTCCTCACACATACAATGTTCCCGATACCAATCCCCAGTGTCTGTATTTGTTTCAATTAATTAGCTGCAAAGTGCATTTTAAAATGACACTGTTAATGAACATATTACATTTAATTAGGTAATAATAAATGATATGGAATAGTATAATATGAATCCCAAAGCCTTGATCCAAATTTGGCTCTTGACTAACAAGATCAAATTACCAATTTGATGAAATATTATTTATGAATAATATATGCCAACATTAATCTAAGTACAAGGCTGAAACTTTTCATAACATCTGTAAAACAGGAGTGTGTTGGATAATTTTACACATTTCCAGGGTAGTATTGCGTATTAATGCTTGATTGGAGAGTAATTGTTATTTTGAGAGCTATTTTTCTCTTTTCAATATTTGTACAAGTGAGCAATGGACTCATAATTAAATAAACCAAAAATGATGCACGCATTCAGCCATTTACATAATTCGCACTGTCACCAGGGAAATTAAAAATGAGCATTACGTGGCAGATGCTGCAAGTTCAAAGATCAAGGAAAGAAAATCAACTGTAATCAAGAACTTAGTGACCTTGTGCCAGTTTTTGAACAACCGAGGGGGGTGGATACAGCTGGTCAATGTTTGAAAAGAAAATGAAAACAAACATGGCAACAAGCAGATGCATTATTATATCCCACTTATAATGACAAACAGGAGCCTAATGTATTTAAAATTTGTCATGTAACTAAGAATATTGGAATTTTTGAAAGTCTAACTTTTAAAATTCCAACATTCATAGTTGTGTGATGTCCATTTTTTATTGAGGTTCTGAAAGTGTGAGGCACCTCTGTCACTGCCAAACTTTGCCTTCTTACCACTGTGAATGGTGACAGCCTGAAAAGTAAAGTCACTAGTGAGCAACATTTATGGCCAGCATCAGACTACCTAGGTGAAGCCCTTCTGCCTTTACTGCTCATAATTATAACGACACCTTTTCTCCAGTGATGAGAGCGGTCTGGGGTGAAAAAAACCTGAAATATGCACCTTTCTTTTCATTTATTTAATAAAAAATAACTTCTTTTCCCTCCAAACTTCGCACACGCCTAGAGAAGCATGTCATTGTTCTTCTTCTCTTAGGCAGCCCCTCGGAACCGAGGATGACTTGCTTCCACACTAAAAATGAGTTCTCAGGTGACTGATGAGTCCAATGCGGGACCTACAGTCTCTGTCGCAGGTGGGGCAGACAGTGGTTGAAGGGGCAGGTGGGTGGGGTGCTTGGGTTGACGTGCGCTCCTTGCGCTGGCTGCGCTTGGCTTCCGCTTGCTCCCAGCGAAGAGACTGGAGGTGTTCGGTGCCTCCCCGGATGCTTCTCCTCCACTTTATGCGGTCTTGGGCCAGGGATTCCCAGGTGTCAGTGGGGATGTTGCACTTTTTCAAGAAGGCTTTGAGGGTGTCCTTGAAGCGTTTCCTCTGCCCACCTGGGGCTCCCTTGCCATGCTGGAGCTCCGAGTCGAGCACTTGTTTTGGGAGTCTCGTATCAGGCATTCGGATGATGTGGCCCGTCCATCGGAGTTGATCGAGCGTGGTCAAAGCTTCGATGCTGGGGATGTTGGCCTGAGCGAGAACACTGACATTGGTGCGCCTATCCTGCCAGTGGATTTGCAGGATCTTGCGGAGGCAGCATTGGTGGTACCTCTCCAGTGCTTTGAGGTGCCTGCTGTACATGGTCCATGTCTCTGAGGCATACAGCAGGGCGGGTATCACTGTTGCTCTGTAGACCATGGCCTAGAAATTCAGTTAGGGGCGCCCAGCTCGCCTGGGCGCCGGAAATACCGCTGCGCGCGGAGCCACTTGCGCCAGTGGGATATTCAGTTTCAGCGCCCCAAGTGGAAGCCGGCCGCTAAACAAGGGTTTCGGCGCCCCGCTTGGGGCGCTGAAACTGAATATCGGCATGCAAAGTGCCGCAGCGCCATCCGCTGTGGCACGGCAGCCTGCGGTACTGCAGGCCTTCCTCTCACTCTTAAGGGGGAGGTGCCTGCAACAGCGCGATCCCCACTCGCGAGTGCCGGCAAATGAGCCCGGCACCAAGGAGAAGTGCCGGGCTCTCTGGAAACAGCCGGCAATGCCGCCGGGGGGGGCGGGGGTGTAGGAGGCCGGGGACGGAGGTGCGGGCAGGCGGCCGCCGAAAAAGCGGCCGGCCGCACCTCCACCTTAACTCGCCCCACTACCAGCACAGGTAGGCCCCGTGTACCGGTCGCTGTTTGCGGCCGGCGCGGGGGAGGCGGCAGCGACCAAATATGGCCAGCGGGGCGATAGCGGGGCGCTGCGCACACCGATGACATCATCGGTGGCGGCGCAACGCTACTGGCTAACGCCGCCATTAGCGCCCCGCTAAATATCGCAGTAGGTTTGCACAGTGGCGCAAAAGCCCTCTTTGGGCGCAAACTGGTGGCGCAGGCCACTGAATTTCTAGGCCCATGAGCTTAGTGCCGGATTTGAGGTCTTGATCTTCAAACACTCTATTCCTCAGGCGACTGAAGGCTGCACTGGCACACTGAAGGCGGTGTTGGACTTCGTCATCGACGTCTGCCCTTGTTGACAGTAGGCTCCCGAGGTATGGAAAGTGGTCCACATTGTCCAAGGCCTTGTCGTGGGTTTTGATAATCGGGGGCAGTAGTGTGTGGCGGGGGCAGGTTGCAGGTTTACATGGTAACATATAATAAATGGGTCTTTTTCCAATTGGCAGGCAGTGACTAGTGGGGTACCGCAGGGATCGGTCCTTGGACCCCAGCTATTCACAATATATATTAATGATCTAGATGAGGGAACTAGATGTAATATCTCCAAATTTGCAGACGACACAAAGCTGGGTGGGCGTGTGTGCTGTGAGGAGGATGCCAAGAAACTCCAGGATGATTTGGACAGGTTGGGTGATTGGGCAGAATCATGGCAGATGCAATATAACGTGGATAAATGTGAGGTTGTCCACTTTGGTGGCAAAAACAGGAAGGCAGATTATTATCTGAATGGCAATAGATTGGGCGAAGGGGAAGTGCAACGAGACCTGGGTGTCCTTGTGCACCAGTCGCTGAAGGTAAGCATGCAGGTGCAGCAGGCAGTTAAGAAGGCAAATGGTATGTTGGCCTTCGTAGCGAGAGGCTTTGAGTACAGGAACAAGGATGTCTTGCTGCAGTTGTACAGGGCCTTGGTGAGGCCACATCTTGAGTATTGTGTGCAGTTTTGGTCGCCTTATCTGAGGAAGGATGTTCTTGCCATGGAAGGAGTTCAGCGAAGATTCACCAGGCTGATACCTGGGATGGCAGGCATGACGTATGAGGAGAGATTGGGTCGATTGGGCTTGTACTCGCTGGAGTTTAGAAGAATGAGAGGGGATCTCATTGAAACTTATAAAATTCTAACAGGACTGGACAGACTAGATGCAGGAAGGATGTTCCCGATGGTCGGGGAGTCCAGAACCAGGGGTCACAGTCTAAGGATAAAGGGTATGTCATTTAGGACAGAAATGAGGAGGAATTTCTTCACCCAGAGAGTGGTGAACCTGTGGAATTCTCTACCACAGAAGGCAGTAGAGGCCAATTCATTAAATATATTCAAGAAGGAGTTGGATATATTTCTTAAGGCTAAAGGGATCAAGGGGTATGGGGAGAAAGCAGGGACCGGGTACTGAATTTGGATGATTAGCCATGATCGCATTGAATGCCGGAGCAGGCTCGAGGGGCCGAATGGCCTACTCCTGCTCCTATCTTCTATGTCTATGTTTCTATGTTACAAGTACAAAGAGAATTGTAGGGAGTCATCCAGCCCTGCTGATAGTAAGTGTGTTTTGTGGCTGATCCTCCTGCTGGCAAAACTGACCCATATAACAACACCTTGCATTTATATGGCACCTTTAACGTAGTAAAACCTCCCAAGGCACTTCACAGGAGTGATTATCAAACAGAATTTGACACTGAGCCACAGAAGGAGACATTAGGACAGGTGACCAAAAGCTTGGTCAAAGAGGAGAGGTAGAGAGGAGGAGAGAGATGTAGAAAGGTGGAGGCATTTAGGGAGGGAAGTCCAGAGCTTAGGGCCTAGGCAGCTGAAGGCACATCCGCCAATGGTGGAGTGAAGAAAATCTGGGATGCGCAAGAGGCCAGAATTGGACGAGGGCAGAGATCTCGGAGGGTTGTAGTGCTCAAGGAAGTTACAGAGTTAGGGAGGGGCGAGGCCATGGAGGGATTGGAAAACAAGGATGAGAGTTTTAAAATCGAGTCGTTGCCGGACCGGGAGCCAATGTAGGTCAGCAAGCACAAGGGTGATGGTAAACGGGACTTGGTGCGAGTTAGGATATGGGCAGCAGAGTTTTGGATGAGCTCAAGTTTATGGAGGGTGCGACATGGGAGACCGGTAAGGAGAGGATTGGAATAGTTGAGTCTAGGGGTAACAAAGGCATGGTGAGGGTTTCAGCAGCAGATGAACTAAGCCAGGAGTGCAGACTGATGCTGTTACAGAAGTGGAAGTAGGCAGTTTTGGTGATGGAGAGGATATGGGGTCGGAAGCTCATCCCAAGGTCAAATAGGATGCCACAGTTGTGAACAGTCTGGTTCAGACTCAGATAGTAGTCAATGAGAGGGATGGAGCCTGCTGGATGTCTATGACTAACAAACATTTCTTGTATCCAAATCACGGGAAATATGTTGGAGGACACATTTTCTTAGTTTGTATTCATTTTCATCAGAACATTGCATTTTATGGAGTAAAAATTCATCGAGGCCTGTTTGCGAGTGCAGGCTCGATGTTGCAGAGGCAGTCCACACCTGAAGCAAGAGGTCAAACGATCGATAGAAATTTTTCCTCGGGCCTCATCTGAATAATTTGGGCAAGCTGGCGACGGTGATCATGGCTCCACATGCAGCTCGCCCGACGGTAAACGTTAATTTTGGGCCACATGGTTCACTGGCCCCGGCCCACAGGTAAGTCCCAGGAGGGGTGTTGGAGTGGGCCACTGGGGCGGGCACAAAGCTGGGTGGGAGGGTATGCTGTGAGGAAGATGTCGTGAAACCCCAGCACGATTTGGACAGGTTGGGTGATTGGGCAGAAACATGGCAAATGCACTATAATGTGGATAAATGTGAGGTTATCCACTTTGGTGGCAAAAACAGGAAGGCAGATTATTATTTGAATGGCAATAGATTGGGAGAAGGGGAAGTGCAAAGAGACCTGGGTGTTCTTGTACACCAATCGCTGAAGGTAAGCATGCAGGTGCAGCAGGCGGTTAAGAAGGCAAATGGTATGTTGGCCTTCGTAGCGAGAGCGTTTGAGTACAGGAGCAAGGATGTCTTGCTGCAGTTGTACAGGGCCTTGGTGAGACCACATCTTGAGTATTGTGGGCAGTTTTGGTCACCTTATCTGAGGAAGGATGTTCTTGCCATGGAGGGAGTTCAACGAAGATTCACCAGGCTGATACCTGGGATGGCAGGAATGATGTATGAGGAGAGATTGTGTCGATTGGGCTTATACTCACTGGAGTTTCGAAGATTGAGAGGGGATCTCATCGAAACCTATAAAATTCTGTCAGGCCTGGACAGACTAGATGCAGGAAGGATGTTTCTGATGGCTGGGGAGTCCAGAACCAGGGGTCATAGTCTAAGGATAAGGGGTAAGCCATTTAGGACTGAAATGAGGAGGAATTTCTTCACCCAGAGAGTGGTGAACCTGTGGAATTCTCTGCCACAAAGGGCGGTGGAGGCCAGTTCATTAAGCATATTCAAGAAAGAGTTGGATATATTTCTTAAGGCTAAAGGGATCAAGGGATATGGGGAGAAAGCAGGGACAGGGTACTGAATTTGGATGATCAGCCATGATCGCATTGAATGGCAGAGCAGGCTCGAAGGGCCGAATGGCCTACTCCTGCTCCTATCTTCTATGTTTCTATTAGTATTAACGGGACTGGACAGACTAGATGCAGGAAGGATGTTCCCGATGGTGGGAGTCCAGAACCAGGGGTCACAGTCTAAGGATAAGGGGTAAGCCATTTAGGACAGAGATGAGAAGGAATTTCTTCACCCAGAGAGCGGTGGACCTGTGGAATTCTCTACCACAGAAGGCAGTAGAGGCCAATTCATTAAATATATTCAAGAAGGAGTTGGATATATTTCTTAAGGCTAAAGGGGTATGGGGAGAAAGCAGGGACAGGGTACTGAATTTGGATGATCAGCCATGATCGCATTGAATGGCGGAGCAGGCTCGAAGGGCCGAATGGCCTACTCCTATCTTCTATGTTTCTATGTTTCTATTTGTAACTCCTGCGGAGTCAGGGGAGCGTTCCTGCTCCTCTCAGCTCCAAGGGAAGCCATTTTTAAATAACAAAATTTTAAAAACTTACCTTTGCTTGGCAGCTGCTGAAGAATCCTAATTTCTCTGAAGGTTGGAGGCACCAACATGACGCCCCAACCTTGCCTTACTGCGGTGAATGATGACAGCATGTAAAGTGAAGCCAGGAGTGGCCAAAATTCGCAGCCAGCACATAGACTACATGGGTGTAGCCCACTCACTTCAGTGGTAAATAAATGTTGAAAGTACACTCGGCTATGCCTAATTGAAACAGAGAGAAAGGTAGAGAAAGAAAGGGAATAGCAGAAGAAAGATAACAAATGGAAAAAAACACAAAGCAAATTACCCATTATAATCTGATTTCAATGGAGAACAAAATTGGGCCGGGTATAAAACCGGCGTTGCAACTGATCACGTCAGTTTCCCAAAGTGTGGGTTAGGTTAAAATTGTCCTGTGCCTGTGATTCTTATCGAAGAGGCACTGTACTATAAATGAGATATTATAGCAATGCAGCATCCATTTCCCTTATCCAATGCACACATACAATTGCACTAGAAACTAATGAAAAAATCTATTTGACCAGCAAACAAAAAATGAGCAAATATAAGGAGTGTCTCCTCGATCCTCCTTTGCTGCACTCACACGCAGTGTGACTCGGAGATGGGCTACAACATTTTAGCTGCAATTCTCAGAACTCCAATCCCTGTGACTGCAGCTAGAAGTGAAACCACCCCTATAGTGCACAGAAGACAAGATAAAAAGTAACAAAAACATTCAAACCCAAGACATCCGTGAAAACTGGCCTCTAGGGTTTTTTTTGGCAGTAGCTCTGTTGAGATTTTTTTTTTGAAATATGGTTTAAAGATTATTCTCACCTTCAGTTACCACACATACTGACCTTTGCTTCCCCCCCATGCCTGACACACACTCAAAGGACTAATGCATGAATATCACAACTAGAATGTAGGCAAATATCTAGTCTGTGACCACTACTATAAGCACATCACTTTGCATGGTGGTTAGGGGTGTAAGAACGATGCTTTGAAACAGTCTAGTAGGGAGTATTTTAGGGACAAGTGTGCAACCAAGCCATCTATCTGAATGTTTCCAGTCTAACATTTTTCAATTGATATTATATCAGACCAAGCGTTGCTCAGTTCAAGTGTGCAGTTGGCTATTTTTTCATTGCTGTGATGAAATAGATGTCCAAGACTGAGCCAAGTTCCAGCCTTGCCACTGAGTGAGCTGGAAAAAGAATGCAATCATCTCAGTTAAGTCTGACTCAATGGACTGAGCTCAGCTGAACTGAATCCATTTACTGCGATAGCAAAATACTGCGGATGCTGGAAATCCGAAATAACAACAGAAAACGCTGGAAAAACTCAGCAGGCCAGGCAACATCCATGGAGAGAGAAATAGACTCTATCTTTGAATCCATTTACTCTCCAGTTGAATCTGTTACTATGCTCCATACATCACTAATAGTTTCACAGAACATTCACAATCTCAAAATATATGGGCCGATTTGCTACAGTGACACTACAATCTACTGCAAATAGGTGAGGATGATTAAATAAATATTTCCATTATGCAAAAAAACCTTCAGGGAAAAATTCGGTATTGACCATTTTGGGGCATTAATATCGCCTGAGAGCTAACTTTAGCACCCGGCGCTAATTAGCGCCGGTGACCGCAAAATTGAGTTTTAGCGCCCCAAGAGGGAAGTGGAACGCTAAAACAAGTGCTCCACTTCCTTCTTATGGCGCTAACATCGGTGAGCGTTCAAAGGCTCCTTCCCTCCCTTAAAGGGAAGGGCCATCGCTGCAATATAGAAAGTACCTACCTGGACTACCAAGGCAGCTGCGATCCCGCGCGGTCAGCCCAGCACTCAAGCAGAGTGCTGGGCTGATCAATTGCGGGCAGGAACCAGCGAAAAAAACTAGAACAGGAAAGGTAGGGTTTTTTTCGCTTTCCTCGACCACCTCGCCTTTAATCATCACCCCCGAAGCAGCTGGCCGCCCGATGCACGCCTCCTGCAGCTGTCGGCGTTTTTGGCCGGCGCTGCTGCAGGGGGCAGAAGTCAATTTTGGGTCCGAGGCGCTACCGGGGTGATGTGCACAGCAATGACATCATAATCTCTGGGCGAAGGAGATCGGGGCGCAATGCCATAATGTCGCCGCAAAACTCGCTCCGAATATGGTGGGAGTTGATGTCAGCGTCGCGCCCAGTCGCAAAGCCATTTGCACCCTATTAGCGCCCCCTAACGGGAGGCGCAAAGACACCCAATTTCACCCCCTTTGGGTCTAATGCATTTCCTGTGTTACCCTTGCTGAATTAATCCAGAACTTAGTTAGTTTTAATTGACATGATACTTCAAAATTTCCTGCTTTCATTCGATTCACACACACAGTTCCAGATAATCGTTTAATACAATACACACCTTTCATTAGTTTAATACTTGACAACATGCATCCAAAACTCTAAGGTACCATGGATCAATGGTTAGGCTGCACCACTGTTTATTAACTCTCTTGCATTCTGGACATTGTTTCCAATAGCCTCGATGCTCTGCAGTTTGTTTGGTCACCAGATTTAATGCATAATCATTCTTTCCCCAAGAACCTTCACACTTCCACATGTACATTCCCCAAACAGATTACATATCCCGGAATATCCTGGACTGGGGAAACTTAATGAGGCAGAAATTCCGGTCCCTACGGGTGTGTACGCGCTGTGTACTCACCCGTAGGGCCAACGGAAATGCTGGTTTTAGGCATGCACTGCGCATGCGCTGGAAACTGGCATTTCCGATCTGTCAAGAAAGCTCTTGACAGATCCTCCGCCTGCCCTGGAGAAGGGCCTCTGCGGGTGGAGAGTTCCGTTTTTTGGAGACCCTCTGCCCGCAGAAACCACTTACAATTCTTGTGCCTGGTAAAAGCAGGCCTGCTTTTACCAGGATAAGAGTTGAAAAAAGTAAAAAAAAACAATTTTTCCACTGATTTATCATTTTAAAATATTTTAAAGAAAGGTAAGTTTATTTTTAGCCCCCTTAAAAACTTTAATTTTTTTTCAAAAAATAAAATTTTTGTTTAAAATACTTAATTTATGCAATTTAAAGTCATTTTAAAAATGTGATTTAAAAAAAATGTATTTAAAGTTTTACTATGTTTTTGGGGGTGATCTCTATTCACATATTCGACAGGTCTTCCTGTCAAATCTATGAATGGAGATTCCCTTCTCTGATTGGCTCCCCATGGCCCACGTGATCCCAGGGACGCTGCGAACCGCCTGCGCCTCTGGGATACGTAGGCCCTGCGCACCGGCAGTTTGGAGAGGCCCAGGAACGGAACTCTGCGTCTCCCGGGAGCCCTCCGGTCAAAGCGCAGATTTTTCCAGATTGCAGCCCTCCGCCCGCGGGAGGCCTGCAAACGGAATTTCTGGGCCAATAAGAATTTGGAATAATATGAAAAGCTCTCTATAAAATGATGTTGACCTTTAAGAATGTGTTTGAGCGAGAAAGAAATAAAGGCTGTTGGGATTGAATTGAGAGAGAAGGTTCAACTTCATTTCAGAGCTGCCTATATCTCTGGACAAACCCTATCTTTATCTATAACTTTTCTAATGATTCAATGGATACATTCTGAATGGTATAATTGATGAATGACAGCTTCATGTCAATAGGAGTTTCTGTTCAGCACATGATCAGTAATTATCTGTCATCTTTTCTATAACTGCCACCTGAGTGCTTCTTGCAGAGCAAGATTATGAACATATGGGGGTCGATTTTCATTGACCCATGGAGTCGGGATTGGAGGCGTGTGGGGGGTTTAAGTCCCGAATTCGGCGGTCCCGACACCATTCCGCCCCCAACCCGCCTCCATGTAAGTTTCAAAGGAGGCGGGTACCTGCCCCGCACTGGGACCCACCTACCCGAGGCGGGAAGGGATTTGTGCCAATTAACTGCCTGTTAACAGGTAGTTAACCGGCAGTTTTTAGCCTAATCCCTATTTTAAAGCTTGAAGTGTGGGATTCCCGACGGCGCCAAACCACGCCAAGTTACAGGAGTCGGGCCGTCGGGTTGGAGGGGTCGAGATGTTGGTGTTCAGGTGAGTGATGTGTGCATGAGTGCAAAGGTGAGTGTGTTTGGTGTGTCTAAAGTGTGTAAAGAAGTTTAAATTACCTGTACTTACCTTTACAGCCTTCCTTCCTTTAGGTTTCGGGAGTCCATCATCTAACCGGCACAGAAAGCAGAATGGCTGCGATCTGTCAAAAGTGACAGCCTGCAGCTTTCTGTGCCGGTGAGATTTCTAACTGAGTCTGTGTAGAAGGACTCGGGTTAGAAGTAAGACTGTCAGTGTTTGACAGCTTCAAACAGCTGTGAAACACTGATATTTCATCTGTCAAAACGTCTTGACAGATGAAATTTCAGTCTGTGACGTCACCTGTTGCTGGGTGGCTCTTAATTGGCCTGCTGAGCCCACTGGGCGGGCTCAACAAGGTCAATCAAGTGAAAATCGCGTGGATTGGCCGCATCTCGATGGAGGTGGGTCTACAACCCCGAAAGTTGTAGTCCCGCCGCCTTCCCGACTTCTGAATGAAAATCACCCCCATGGAGTCAGGGTGAGAAAAGACCTTAAGGCCCATCAATGCTCACTCTGGCTGAAATTTTCCCGAGCGTGTGGGTTTTGGGGCAGGTCGGCAGAATAAATCACCGAAATTGCCAGTGCGCGGGAACCCGCCGTCATCCCGCCACCTCATGCATTTAACTTGGGTGGCTTTGACGGTGCGTCACGGACCCGATCGGCAGAGGTGGGTGACCTTATTCAACTACAGGAAACTCTCTTTTTACCGGCACCTAAATAACCGGAAATCTCTCTTAACTGGCAAAATTCAGGAGTAGGTTCAGGTAAGTTTTACTTCATATTAGTGGCCGTGTAGCCGGGGTTCCTGGATCTGTGGCCGTGTAACCGGGGTTCCTGCACCTGTTGCCATGCAACAGGGACGCCTGGATCTGTGGCCGTGTAACCGGGGTTCCTGCACCTGTTGTCATGCAACAGGGACGCCTGGATCTATGGCCGTGTACAGGGTTCTCGTACCTTAGTAAGTATACCTCTCTGTAATCCGGACTTTTTGATCAACCGGTCCCGTCGGTGCCGGATAAAAAAGAGTTTCCTGTAATTAACTGCTTGTTGAGAGACCCTTAAGGTTTTAATACCAGCTTTTGACTTTAACTGCAGGAGCACGGGGTTCACGCAGCTCGGGAACCTCGCTTGTGAATGGGAGGCAGAAGCTCAGTGGCCATTGTTCGAGTCCATTCATTGAGAGCTGCGAAAAGCACATAAATACTCCCACATTACACCTCATTACTTGCCTCATGCAAAGGCTCTTGCTGACTCCATTTTGCCCACAGAATTAGGTGTCAGCAGTTTGCAGTTCATTTCTGCAACCTTGGAAGCCACTCTCACCACATTGTTACTCACTATCACAACATTGAGGGATTGGCCTTCTGATCTCCACTTTACCTGCCATCTACTACATCAGCATGGGTGCCGCTTATACTGTCTCACCTTGTTCCTCAGAATTGGGTCAGAAACACAGCAGCAGAAACCACAACAGCAGCCTTCTCCGCAACCACCTGGTGCTCCGCAGGAGAGAGAGGGGCCACAGGGCTGCAGCGCACCGGAGGCAACACCCCCAACTCAGGGTATACAGGCAGAGGATGAGTTTCATCAAACATAACTAATGTGTCATAGACCAAGCAATAGGCATGCTGAAGATGCGTTTCAGATGCCTTGACAGATGAGGAGGAGCCCTTCAGTCTGCACCAGTCAGGGTCTCCAGAATCATCGTCATTTGCTGCACAACATAGCGCAACAGCGAGGATTGGAGTTGCAGGAGGAGCAAGGCGCAGAGCGCACAGCCTCTCAGCGGAGGAGGAGGAGAAGGAGGAGGAGGAGGAACCTGAGTTGGAGATGGCACCAGCAGCAGCACACATTGTTGCCCGGGCCACCCGGGATGGCCTCATCATGGCCAGATTTACTTCACTTGCTCCAATGCACCCATATGGCTGCCATATGCTGTACTAAGTTCCCCCCACTAACAACACCTTAAAGCATCCCTACAAGGACCAACTCATTCCTTCAAGCATCAAAGCAGGCAAAAATGGACAAGACCTAAAAGTGGTGCCAAGAAATACATTTATCAAAATAACTAAAACTTAACACTAATATTTTTTCACACACCCATGTGCATACCCTTGTGATCTACTTTTGTGTCTTTTTTCTTTTCCGAGTGCTTCTACAATGTGCAACTCCTGTGGCTTCAACAGAGGTAGAGGCAGACTGCTCACTTCCCTGCTGCGACTTTTGGCAGACATCCTCTGGGTTTTGGAGTCTGTGATGGCCCCACCAAAGACTGCTCCTCTTGCAACTGTGGAGGGGCAGACTCGGCCATTGGGATCCGAGGAAGCATGTGGGACTCTGACTGAGGGGGAGGCAACGGGGGAGAAGTGGCGGCACTCTAAGAAGAGCCCCCACTTCCATGTCCCCTCTCAACATCATCCCTCTCATGGGCCACCCGCACTTCCCTGCTAGCAAGGAGCTGGCGAGCACCTTGCTGCATAACAGTGGGGCGATGAAGGCCCAAGTCTACGTTTATATCCTTCCTAGAAATGAGGTCTATGAACATCTGCCATCTGTTGTCGACAGGATCTTTTACATTCACCTGAGAGGGCAGACTGGACCTCAGTTTAATGTCTCATCCAAAAGAGCACCTCTGAAAGTGCAACACTCCCTCAATACTGTACTGGAGTGTCGGGCTAGATTTTGTGCTCAAGTCCCTTCTGACTCGGAGGCGAGAGTGCTACCAACTGAGCCACAGCTCAAGGGATCATCATATAAAATGATCACTGAGGAGAGAGGTTAGGAGAAATGTCTTTACATGGTGGGGGGTACGGTTGCTGAAGCATAAAATGCTTTGCCACAGAAAATGCTTGAGGCAAAGACCATTGCAATTGTTAAGGGAAAAAATGGACAAATATTTGAAGAAGAGTATCATACAAGGTGTTGGAGGGACAGCAGGACAGTGGGATTAGTTTCTGCCAGCTCTGACAAAGAACCGGCACAGTCAAATGAGCTGAATGGCCTCTTTCGGTGCTGTAAGCTTCTATGGTTTTATGATTCAAGGTCAGTATTTGACTTCATAGACACTATGTACTGTCTTTGCTACATTTCTTTGTTAACTTTTCCTATTCACATGTTCAAACGGAAGTTAAAGTCTCCACTGCACTTCTTGAAGAAGAGCAAGAAATTCTTCTGGTGTCCCAGCCAGCAACCTTCCCTCAACCATTACCAAGAAAATTGGATGAACTCATCACATTGTTGTTTGTGGGATCTTGCTATGTGCAAAATGACTGTCACATTTCTCCAAATAACAACCGTCACTGCATTTCAAAGTAATTTATTGTGTGAGAGGCGCTTTGACTTGTTTCTCAAAGATGTGAGCAGTTGCTATCTGAATGCAATGTTTTTTTGTATTTTTCTCTGCAAAGTGGCACCATTATAACATTGCTAAATAGTAAAGAAATATAACAGTTATGCGTGGTTGGGACTGACATTTGTGATTAACTAATGAGTGCCTCTCCTGCAATGTGCCCTATCCATTGAGGATTGCTTGCCTGTTGATGCTTGGTAACATACCTTTGAATGATGCACATAAAATGCCTGTCCTGTATTAGTCCAGTTTTATCATTATGACAGCCTGTCAATGGCCTATCAATGGGATGCCAGGACCCATCTTGCATGTCTGTATCTCATATCCCTGTTGTGTACGAACTTTCCTTATTCTTCTCTAATATATAAGGGGGAATTTTAACTCGTGACGGTAGGCCAGCGGAATGCATGGGCACAGTGTCTGGGGAGTGCAGTGGGAGGCCTGCTTCACTGGGCCTCATTTAAATGCAGCTGGCAAGCTCCCTGCCTCAAACAAGGATCTAGGGGCAGCTCGCCAGGTTCGGGCTGGTACAATATCGGGCAGCAAGATAACTCATCGGGGAGGGTTTGTGGAATGCGGAAGTGGGGGAAAGCCTGGGGCAGCAGTGGCCCAAACTACTTTTGTGGGGTCCAAAGGAGAACTCCTGCTCCTCCTGACCCATAATCGTTTCTTTATACTTACCCTGGAGAGCCCCCATTTCTGGTCTGACAGCTTCTATTAGTGGAGTGACCACAGTGAACACTGTGACTAATGGGCCGTAAAAGTGGCTTTGGGATCCTATCTGCGTAATAGGACCATGATTAGTATAAATTCACGAGGCTCCCGGCAGAGTCAGGTGTGAGTCTCAGCTGACCAGCTTTAAGATAGTGGCAGGGCAGAGAAAGAGCAGGAAGTAGACCACTTTGTTTTTAACTTCCGTGCCGCACGGTTTCCACTGGACGGAAGGAGTTATAATCCCTCTGATAGAATCTTATAAATAAGAAAGCACTGAGCTTAATTTCTTCCTGAGGAGGGGAGCAATTACGACACTAGATTACAGACCTTACACTAAACATCCGTAAGTCAAAGGTCCTCTACCAACCTGCCCCCACCACACAGTGCTGCCCCCCGATTATCAAAATCCACGACAAGGCCTTGGACAACGTGGACCACTTTCCATACCTCGGAAGCCTACTGTCAACAAGGGCAGACGTCGATGACGAAGTCCAACACCACCTTCAGTGTGCCAGTGCAGCCTTCGGTCGCCTGAGGAAGAGAGTGTTTGAAGACCAGGACCTCAAACCCGGCACTAAGCTCATGGTCTACAGGGCAGCAGTGATACCCGCCCTGCTGTATGCCTCAGAGACATGGACCATGTACAGCAGGCACCTCAAAGCACTGGAGAGGTACCACCAACGCTGCCTCCGCAAGATCCTGCAAATCCATTGGCAGGATAGGCGCACCAATGTCAGCGTTCTTGCTCAGGCCAACATCCCCAGCATCGAAGCTTTGACCACGCTCAATCAGCTCCGATGGACGGGTCACATTGTCCGCATGCCCGATACGAGACTCCCAAAACGAGCGCTCTACTTGGAGCTCCGGCATGGCAAGAGAGCCCCAGGTGGGCAGAGGAAACGCTTCAAGGACACCCTCAAAGCCTCCTTGAAAAAGTGTAACATCCCCACCGACACCTGGGAATCCCTGGACCAAGACCGCACAAAGTGGAGGAGAAGCATCCGGGAAGGCGCCGAACACCTCGAGTCTCTTCGCCGGGAGCAAGCGGAAGCCAAGCGCAGGCAGCGCAAGGAGCGCACGTCAACCCAAGCACCCCACCCACCCGCCCCTTCAACCAGCGTCTGCCCCACCTGTGACAGAGATTGTAGGTCCCGCATTGGACTAATCAGTCACCTGCGAACTCATTTTTAATGTGGCAGCAAGTCATCCTCGGTTCCGAGGGACTGCCTAAGAGCCTAAGAGAGAGAGCTTAGAGAGTCTGTATCCAAGAGTGCAATAAACAACACATCTACCATATATAAACTACCCACTAATCCAATTCCGAACATTAGGGACAGTGAGAAATTCCACATAATGATTGCTCTGTATGCAGTCATATACCTTGTACAGGAAGGTATCGTTTAACCTGTATCCTGTACAGGAAAGACACCTCATTTGTTGTTAAAATATTAAGCCAAAGGGTAGCACTGAGCTCTCAATGCTCTTTAGGCCAGTTCAAATTGAAACAAAATGTGCCACGGATTTCAGCTCACTGAGTGGGTTCAAATCCCTTACTGCATGAGATGCCAATGCTCCTGAAGAGGCTTCTGCCTCATTAGAGTCTTAGATCTGGTTGAAAAGGTGGGCACTCTACTGCCAACAGTGATGCCAGAAGCTGTACTAACATGGCTCTTCTGTCTGATTTCCTCCCCGCCGCCACGCCTCCCACTAATGGGAGACTGGAGATTCTACTTGATGCTACCCATCCTGATCAGGAACCTTTTCCATCCCCACCATGTGTCGCTATGTATTAGTGCACTAATTTTTAGAGCCACTACAAGTCAGAGCAAGCTCCCCCTCAAATATTCTCAACCTCTGTATGTACATATGCACATCTGTGTTATTGACAATTTTAAACAAATCTGCATGAGTCTGTGTTATACATCAATAAATGAAGAGCTCAGTGCACACAAATAGTAAACATTTACAAGCTTTTTCACAAAACCTCTGTCAAAAAACACACCATTAAGAACAAAAAGGAGGCAAATTCTTGCATTTTCTCCATCCCATTTTCTCCATGATCAAACACATAATACACAAACAACACAGCAAAGAATAACAAAAATATTGAGTATAAACCAAATAACTTACATTCTAAGAAATGTCATCAAAAGGATTAATTACTTTTCAATCCAATATGTTTGTAGAGATATTAGGAGACATTTTCCTCTGTAGACACCCATTGTGAGGAAGCAGCTGCCAACACTTTTCCACTCTCACACCATTTGTATAGCCTAAGTGAACTCCAGGCTCGGGCCTACTACATGGCAGGGCCTCACACCATCAAGTCAGAGAAATGTGCAGGCCTACACCAGGAGCAGGCCCGGTTACATATGTAGATGAAGGCCCAGGAAATCCCAGAGCAATGCAATGGGGCCACAGACTTGGTATCAGGTCTCTGCCCCATTTTCTTATTCCCTATTCCCTGGGAACACTAACTGCCCAGGTGTAAGAAATAGGAAAATTGACCCTATTGTGTGGAATAGAATGAGAAACGGACCAATGGAAATAAATTTAAATTAATGCAAGGTAAATTTAACAGATATTATGAAGAATTTCTTTATTCTAAAGAAGATAAATGCTTGGAATAATTTATTAGACAGTGTAGGGAAGGCAAGTACATTAGGGATGTTCAAAATATGGGTGAATGACATAACGGGAGAGTTTGGCTGCTAGAGAGATAAGCTTTGATAAGTTAAATGGCTTTTTCTCATATTTGACTTGTTTTTATATTTCTATTTAATTATAATGGCCCGAATTTTTCAGTAGGAATAACGGTGAGCCTATCAGCACTCACCGTTATTAAGGAGTAAATTGGACAGCAACTTCTGGCAACCACACATGCGCAGTTAAACGCGGAAATCAGGCAGTTGCAATGCGAGCTATCCTGCTCCTCCAGAAGCTTTGCTACACCGGTACCTCACCGAGAGACTTGGGCCTAGAAATTCAGTAGCACCCCGTTTGGGGCGCCAGCCTCGCCAGGGCGCCAAAAGTAGTGCCCCGGAAATAGTCACGGCCGCCCGCCGGAAATTCACTTTGCGCGCCCCAGAGGGAAGTGCGGTGCTACTGGAGGCGCCCCGCATCCTTCTTGGGGCGCTGCAGCTGAATGTCGTTGCGCAATGTGCATGGCGCGCTGCGGTACTGCAGGCCTTCCTCCCCTTCTTAAAGGGGAGGGGCCTTGTGCAGCACGATCGAGGATCGCAAGTGCCGGCAAAAGAGCCCAGCACCGAGGAGAAGTGCTGGTCTCTTGGAATGCAGTCGGCACTCCGCAGGGGGGGTGGTGGGGCTCAGGAGGCCGGAGACGGCAGTGCGGAGAGGTGCTGGCAGGCGGCCAGCAAAAAAAATGGCCGCCTCGCACCTCTCCTTTAATTAGCACCTCTACTGCCGCAGGTAGGCCCCCTGAACTGTGCGCAAATAGCGTCCGGCATTAAAGCAGGGTCGCAACTAAATATCACGATCGGGGCGGTAGCGGGGCGCTGCGCACACCGATGACGTCATTGGTAACGGCGCAGCGCTAATGGCTAGCGCCGCCATTAGCGTCCCGTTAAATTTAGCGGGAGGCATGGCCAGTGGCTTCCGACCCACTTAGCGCCCTCTTAAGGTGCTAACGGGTGGCGCAGCCCACTGAATTTCTAGGCCTCGGCATTTCAATGCATGAAGGGCGTGAAGTTGCAATACTTACCTACTGGATACCCACTAAACACACCAGAAAACGTTTGGGCTTGTCCATTCAAGTGTAAGTGAATTTTTAATGCTGTGACATGTCTTAATTACTGGCAACCAACCTCTCTGGCACTGAAAATTAATTTTTACAAGTGTGGAGTCTCATTCCTTCAGGTTTTAATTATTGGCCCAGAAATTCGGGTCGGGGGCTTCCCGCGGGTGCAAGCCCCTGACCTGCACTTACCTACCACGCCGGCCATTGATCTGTGGGCCCCCGTGGAATTGCGATCCTGGGCCTCCTCCAACTGCCGGCACGCAGTTCTTGCGTATCCCAGGGGCGCAGTTAGTTCGATGCGTCCCCTGGGATCACGTGGGCCATGGGGAGCAGGGAATGCTTCATTCATAAGTTTGACAGAAGCCTGTCAAACCTATAAATACTATAAGCCCCAAAACATCACTAAATCTTCAAATAAATTTTAAAAAAACATCACATTTTTAAAATAAACTATAAATTACATGAAATAACTATGTTAAACAATAATTTAAATTTTTGAAAAAAATAATTTTATTTTCTAACGGGACTAAAAATAAACTTACCTTTCTTTAAAGTATTTAAAAATAATAAACCTGTGGAAAAAATGTTTTAATTTTAATTAATTCACCACTTGCCTTGTAAAAAGCAGGCCTTGCGACTGCTTTTTACATGTCTAACTTCTGGAGACTTACCTTCCCGGGAAAACCTGCCAAAAAAACGTAAGTTCGATGCACACGCGCAGCCTGCCCCGCGCACGCGTTCCACCTCTTAACCTCTTCTTTCAGGGGAACGGAAGTGCCGGTTTCCCGTGCATGCACAAAACCGGCTCTTCCATTGGGCTTACAGGTGAGTACCACATGCGTACTCACCCGCGGAGACCCGAATTTCTGGGCCATTGTTGGAGATTTCAAAAAATTTTATACTTTTTTTACATCTTCTTTGTGTCTCTTTTATCTCTTTCTGTTTATCCCATCTTTCTTTCCCTCTCTTTATTTTGCTGTCTGTACATGATTTGGCATTGAATTACACTTACACTTCCTGGTTTAGACACTGTGTGGATTCTTTAATCTGATTGGTTAAGGAGATACACAGTTGCTTGTCCTGTTCACACAGGTCCCAGATCCCCTGTAGAGGGCGCCGTGCTGTTTTTGATTTCCAGTTATTGCAACTTCCAGTGCAAAAGCCCATAGAAAGTCGATGGGCAAGTGTAAATGTAATGAATGACGAGCACTGTTCATTCACCACTGACCACAACATCTGAGTCAACATAATTTTGGATCAAAATTGCTTCCAACGTGTTTACTTCTGCTTGAAAGCTCTTTTAATGAAATTAGATCTGTTCTTCATTGGTGTTAAAAATAGCTCTGGAGATAAATCTTCTAGTCTGGCACAGACCAGGGGAGTGGGGGGTGGGGCGGTATAGAAGCACGCACAGCATGCTTGCAGGCGGGCTACTTTCAGACTTCCATGAACTGCCTCATTAACATTAAGTAAGTTAGCTTCCAGCATGTGTAACCAGCCAGATTGGGAGCTCTTGACATTTTGGGCACAAAGGCTGCGAAATTCAGAGGTGTAGTGCCGGCCGTTAAGGCCCTTTTTGCTGAAAAAATGGCGGCTGCCTCGCTTCCATCCGCTTTCAGTGCAGAACTCAACAGTTGCCATTTTGGGGAGGTGGTTAGTGCTGCCGTTGCCTGTGCTCGCCTCCCATGTGTAAATGTGCAGATCGTGACGTCAATCGGCATGCAAAGCCTGAATTGACACATGACTGCGATTTTGGACGTCGCCGCTCTGAATACCGCCCTCTCCAAACCACTCACAGATGAATGTTCAGGCAGCAGAATGACAGAGACACTGCCAGTGCTTCTTAAAGGGGCACACACATCTTTCAGGTAAGTTTAGATTTTAGCTTTTGGACTTTTTTTTTACATTTTGTTGGCATAGTGGCTTGGTGCAATACATTCAAAAGTTGTTAAAGTGTGCAGGGAGTGCTGCTGGATGATTGCAAGGTTTTGGATGTTAAAGGAAGGCCTCTGTGAAAACCACTTGCTCCCAGTCCTGGGGGCTCTAGTTGCAGTCCCCCGCGAGATGAAGCAGAGGCAGCAAAGGGGACAAGTTGTTCGCAGAGGGAAGAGGAAGAAGCAGAAGAGGAGGAAGCTGAAGAGGAGGAAGTGGAAGTAAGGAGGCAACCCAGACAGCCCCTTTTTGGCCAGGATATCTGGGATCGAATCATCCACCTGTGGTATCAGTGAACACAATCCCGCACCTTACCTTCCCTCTGTTACTGACCATCACAATGTTCTCTTGGCCACAATGCTGAAATAAAAGCCACCACAAAGCAAACTTTCCAGTCCAACTTTATCTATATATGCAACCAATATTACATCAAAAAATCAACTAATCATCCTTGTTCATTCCCTTAGTGACTGTCTTGCGTGCGCCTTTGCCCATCCTAGTGCACTTACACAATGCTACCCCAGTGGTTGCAGCATGGCTGGTGGAAGTCAACTGACTTTCAGTGGGGGAGACTGCGGATGGCCTTGCAGAATGAAGAGCTGGTCGCTGGGAGTGTGAAATCGAGTGACGGTATTTCTTCTTCTTCTTCTTCTTCTTCACTCTGCTCTCCCTCTTCTTGGTCAACCACTCGCTGGGCAGGCTGGTTTATTTGGGTGTCTGAAATGAGGAAGGCACAAGAATAGGGTTGTGGTGAGGGGAGGGTGGGAAAGCAAGAGCTGCATGTTTACACCATGTGCAGCTTATACAACAGAAGAGATTGTGGGATGAGGGGGAAGTGGGATGTGCGAAAGAGGATAGCATATGAAGATGCCAGCATCTTGTATTCTTTCAGCCCCGCTGCTGGCCAAGGGCTCAGCAATGCCCCTGCCAAGAATGGCCAGCACTGTCTCCTCCAAGGGGGTAAGGTGAAGCTAGGAATGTGAGGTGTGCCTCGTGATTGGTAGAGATTGTTGGTAGCTGAGTGATAGGGGGGTCATGCATTGAGCAGTGTGTGAAGCTAATTGGAAGGAGACAGCCTTTGAAGATGCATTCACTGATCTGAGGTCTTGAAACTTCTTTGGGCATGGGAGCCAAGTCCTGGGGGGCAACACTGCTGGCAGTGACGGCCTCAGCAATCTGTTCACACGTCCTTCTTTCTGGACGGCTTCCTGGCCACCTTTGGGTAAAGGACCTCTCTTCCAGTGTTGACCCCCTGCACAAAGCTCAAGTGCTGCATCTGAGATCTTGAGTGCCCTTCCCCTAGCCTGTTGAGCCATTTCTGTTAGTGTTGAAGAATTTTTACCTTTTTTATGTGCAGAAGACGATTCAGTTTTAAGAGCTGCAGACTGCCTAGTTTTGAATAATTTTTTTTTTAATTGCAGAGGGCAGATCAGCTTTACGGGCTAGAGACTGCCTAGTTTTGAATGATTTTTTTCAGAAGGCTGTTCACCTTTAAGGGCTACAGACTGCCTTGAAAAATAACAGCCTAGCTTTAAGGAAAGGCTGCGTCGCTCCAGCGATGCGAACTCGGGCCCCCTGCTGAGCGCACAGTCTGTCAGCAGCACGATAGCCACAAGGCTGTGCTTTAAAATCATTTAAATTAGCAGGCAGCACCAAATTGATGTGCTGCCTGCGCTTTTTGAACAGGCATATCTCACATCACGGTGCCCGCACCCGTTTTCTTACCTTATCGAATTTCCCGGTCACAATCTTTAAATGCCTGTACCTGGGTCTTAAAGGGGGAATTGTTTGTGGATGCATGAATTACGTAGCAATAATACAGAAGATGGAGCAGGCTGAAAGAGTAGCATCAAGAGCCCCAAAGATTCTGAGAAGCAAACACTGAGGTTCTGTCGAAGCAAATGCACCTCAGGAGATCAGCCATCTTTGGCACCTATGGTCCTATAACACAATGGTTCTCAAATGTTTTTGGTTGAAGGTCCCCTTTTCAAATGGATTAGTAATCACGGATCCCCGCATCTAAATTATAATACTATATATTATAGTATTTGCAACTTTCCCACTCTTGTAAATTCACTCATGGAATTACAAAATCATAATATACATATATAATATCTGCATTAATGATGTAGTTTATTACAATTCAGTTGCACAGCAATTGTAACAAGCCCTGTCTTGACCAGTGTTTTTCCACTCAAATGGCACATGCATACACTGACTCCAAAGATACATAAACACTTTTCCAAATCATGGACTTTCGTGCAATGGCTGTAACCCTCCAGCACAGGCCTAGCCATCACCAGTTGATGCTTTATGAACAACATTAAAATTAAAATTTCACAAACAAGAACAAGATTTGTTAAGTGCAGCTGCTTTATTGATCACGCACCACCAAGGGGATGGTTTGGGATTAAGAAATTCGTTCTTAATATATAATAGATACATATAAAATTAAATGACCAGGTTCCAGTCTATATTACTACACAGCTCTGTGCAGCATGGGGTTTAATCCCACAAACGCTAACAATATCCTGACTTACCCAGTTTTCCCTGAGATTCCTCCAGCTTCTGGATCTGGTTCTCCAGGAACAACATCGCGATCACAAATGCCACAACCGCAAGAAGCTGCAATTTGGGTGGCAGGATAATTCTTAGATGCCCCGTGAAATTATCAAGATATAACACAAGTGAAAAAAAATTAAGAAATGAGAAGCACGAACTAAACATGGACACACGGAACGTTTTGCCAACTGATTTGATGCACATAATCATGTCACTGGGGAAACAAGAGATGAAGCTTTAAGTCATGGCCTCTCTCTCTCTGGCACCGACTTTCAGTTCTGTTCGCCGGGCAAAGACTCAGCGTCTTATATCCTTGCCCTACCCCGCTCCCTCCCTCTGCGCGGTGCAGCCAAACACCAACCACCGCCACTGCCTCGCGCACAGACCGACTTGTCAACCAATACCTGTGCAAACACAGAGAGACCCTGGCTCTGATTCACTCTCATTTCTTGATTGACGAGGCATCTCGGCCACCACTTGTCCCGACTCCGATTCTGATTGGTCTATTATCACGTCAATCTTTTTTTTTTTTGCACATTTTTGGCTGACCCATTGAAACCTTCTCGCAGATGCCTGGGGGGTCGGGGATCCCAGTTTGAGAGCCACTGCTATAATAGAGTAGTCCAAAGTGCCTGGGAGGAAGTGGCAATGTATGCCAATGCATACAGGAACTCCTAAAGGACATGGCTTTAAATATACAAGATCACAGACTGTAGTCTGCTAAAGGTTGGTTCAAGCACCACAACATTCTCCTAAGTAGGACATCTTTCACTCATGCTTACCACGCATGACCATTTTGCCACAGGGCACCTTTAACATCCTCAGCAGCCTATGCTCACAACCTTCCTATATGCTCATACCCTTCCTAGGAAGCTGCTTTGTACTTTCTGTCATTACCAGTGTAGCTGCATGATACCTGTCCATGTAATCACATCTACTGTTGCCTGCTTATTGGTCTTGGTTTCTACCTGAGCCAAAATAGCGGGAGTCCCCGGTGTAGGGAGACCCCTCCCATGCATTCCACTCCCTTGCCATCATTAGCCTTGTAATGGTGATGTGGGGGGGGGGGCGCGGGTAGAGATTCCACCCCT
Source organism: Somniosus microcephalus (assembly GCF_052327205.1). Classification (NCBI taxonomy): domain Eukaryota; kingdom Metazoa; phylum Chordata; class Chondrichthyes; order Squaliformes; family Somniosidae; genus Somniosus; species Somniosus microcephalus. Next base: position 174,637,399 of record NC_140996.1, on the reverse strand, counting down.
TACAAAGCCAAGAGAAAACTCCTGGAAATGGCAGCAACCTGGCGCAATTGGGTGTCTGCTGTTTTCTGGAAGGCTCCGCTGCTCTCTTGCCAGAATAATGGCATGAGATTGGCAGAGTCGCCAAGGAGGTTTGGCCCCAGTGACATTAGCCCACCACTTCTGGCGGATTTCCCTGCAGAGCCTTCAGTGAACTTGAATAAGACTGAAGTTGACATCTTAACAGCACTCAGTGCCTTATCCCAATTTACAATGGGAAAGAACTATACCATGACAGGATTGAATCACATGATATTCTTACTGTGAGCTTCTGCTCTCATCAACTTCTGTGGTCAGTGTAAACCTCAAACAAGAAAGGCAGTCTATCAGTTACAAATTTTTGACTTGTAAGTCAGGAATTTTGCATGATGGCTGCATTATCCATGAAACTTTATTATGGTCATATTTATGCTAATATATATGTACAAATGTATGTTGAATGTTTAAGTGTCCTAATCCAAATTGTACACTCTCGGGAGCCGCAAGCCTACATTTCGTTGTACTGCACTTGTGCACTAACAATGACAATAAAAGTTGATTTGATTTGATTTGATTTGATTTGAAACCGTAATTTGATCCCTGTATTTCAGGATATTAAGGAACGTTGAGACAATGCCTTTGATGGAGCATAACATTTCAATGCTGAATATATATACACAGATAACAGATGTTCTGTAATGTCATAGGAACTGAACTTGTTTTCTGGGCCGCCTTCTATATTTCCATTATAAAATGTTTATATAATCTAAAACTTACATGGAAAAATACTAACAAAAACAAACTGATTTCTTGTGTGATGCATCCAGGGATCTGATGGGCCAAATTAACTTTCTTTTTCCATGTGTTCTTATGTTCTTACTTGTATATGGAGTTCAGCATGTTCAGAAGATAAAGGGTTGGATTTTCATGCTTGCAACTCCGCCTGACATTGGGATAGCAGTGAAAACAGGGTAAAATCAGGCATTGGGTCTTTCCCCTGCCTCCGAGCCCTGAGCTCCACCGGGACCTGCAAAAACTGTGGCCTTTATTATCTTTAGGGCTCTTATAAATGCTGCAGCCGAGGTCTTCTGGTGCTACAGTGGTGTCCCGGCTGCAGCACCTCTCGATTTCCCACCATTACCGTGGTGGGCTGCCACTTGGTCGTGGGAATCCACTGTGATTCCCACCTGGCACGTGTAATTAATCTGATCCGGGAAAATGGGTCAAGGTTATGGTGAGATGGAGGGGTGGGTGGTAGTCTTGCCTGCCACTACCGCAAGGGAAGAGGGAAATCCAGCCTATAATGCACTTTGGAGCAGGTAATATTGTCAGGTAATTTTGTAGTTTCCATAGAAGTATAGAAGAACCAGTTACATTGGGCCTTCGGTGAATTTACTTGAGGGTTCCAAGCACACAATCATGCGTTATTCAGCTCCATCTCTGACCTCTGCTTGCAAGGTGGAGTGGCATGCAAGAGGAACAGACATGGCTTCAAGGGCCCCAGAGAACATGAACATCGCATCGTGGTGGGGGGTAACAATGCACAGGAAGAAACACCACTCACTTGAACCTTGCTGAGTTGCTGGTGTCAGAAGGTGCGACGTGACAGGAGCCACATTTGGTTTATGGCGTGTGAGATCATCCCACAATAGTGGGCTTTCCTCGTTACTAATATTTACGTCGCTATAATTTTGTGCCACAGTGTCATTAAGAAAAGCATATTTAAAAACCAATGTTAAATAATAAATTTTACTTGTGGAGACTCTGGTTGTTCCCTCTCCATCAGCCTCGTGGGCAGAAATAGTAATTCTCAACAGACTTGTGCTCCAGTTCCATTTCATCATTCAGTAGGTCAGGAAGCAGAAAGCAATGGGTGAGTGTGTTTATTAGATTTTTTTAATTATTGAGAGACATATTGAGAAGCCACCATGATTTTGAGGCTCCAGCCTCATTTACATTCACCAGGCAAGCTAAAGTGCGCCAAACAGGCGTTGCGACGCAGCTCATCAGATATGGCAAAAGAAAACGGGGGTGGGGGGAGGGTGGTCATGATTGTGGAGGGTGGGGGTCGCGGGGCAGCAGTGCCCCGGCTTTTTTGTGGACTGTCAATGTGCAGTCCTGCTCCTCCAAAACCCACTAAAATAATTCAAGACTTACTTTTTCTGGGCCTTTTCTCCTCCATCGCCTGCACTGCTCAGACTCCGACCAGTTCCTATCTAAAATAGTAATTGCGGTTCCATATTAAAAGAGGCCTATCACCTGAAACAGGCGGGCGCTTTGGACACCCAGAAGTAGCTCCCCTTTAAAATGGTGCCGGCCACTTCGCCGTTATTAACAGGGCAATAAGGCAAATCACCCCATTTTGAGACCGCCCCTTAATGCCAGGAGAAGGGAGTCAAAATTGACCCCAGTGAATCATCAGTACAAAATTGTCACTTGAGAAGGAGGAGTGGTTAGGAGAAATTTCTTTATGCAGAGGGCTTTTGGAACATGGAATGCTTTGCCACATGGAGTGATTGAGGCAGAGACCATTGCCTCTTTGAAGGGAAAATTGGATAAATATTTGAAACAGTGAAAGATAAGACTACAGGGAGAAAGCAGGGCAGTGGATTGATCTAGAGCTGGCACAGACATGATGGGCCGAATGGTTGAATGGCCTCCTTGTGTGCAATAAACTTCCATGATTCTATGGAAGTATTTGGCCAAACCATGAACTTTATCCGGCTCCAAAATCTGTGAAAGGGTAGATCGGTGATTCACTAAACTTATATCTGTCAAAAGAGGAGTGATGCAGGATTGCCCACTGTCATGAATTCTATTCAATATCTTCTTCATCAATGGCATCAGAAAGAATGCTCTTAAAGCGCCAGTTCTGAACATTTCTGAAATGTGCTTCTTTTTGTTAATATGTTGTTGGCAGAGTCACCTGGGGATCTTAGGCATTCAGTTCCCAAACAATTTAGGCTTCCAAATCAGAATGTTGGAAAACACACCAGAAAAATGTCTAAAGTCAATATTTCCTGCAGTAGTATTTCCCCAGACCTTCCTGTGCTCACATCCAGATTAACAGGAAAATTGTAATTTTGTTTCTTTTTTTCCCCTGAAGGTATATTGGGTATACTTGCACCTTAAACCACGACAAGCTTATGTTCCACTGCACTTTCATTGTAACTACTCTTCATATGGCAGAGGTCAGAACATTTAGTTTCAGTTTATACAGAAAAACAAACTGAAGTGTAGCATGTGATTCCAAGCACTAATTTAAAAAATCCTGAAATCCAATGTAATAAAAAGGAATTTAATTCATTCTGTCACCTTCATTCAGGGCTGTTTTTCAGTTGTACAGGTACATTGTTTTTTGAGTTGTCAGGAATTTTTGGGGCCAAGTCAGCTTTTTGAAGCGATTTTTTTAACAATCTCAACCTCAATTATTCAGCTTCTCACCATATCCTTTAATCTCGCTCTCCAGAAATATATCTAATTGTCTCTTGAAACCATTTCGACTGTCCACTTCAGTGACCCTTTCTGCTAACTTATTCTACAAGTCTTTAGGTGACAAGGTCCTGGCTGACTTTTTCCTGTTATTTCTGATTTCCTATTTTTAATTGTGTCTCGGCATTTGAACCCTCACCACAGGTAAGGGCATCTTTCGTGTTTTCCACGTTATCAATGGGACTGGATTGCTGTTGCAAACTTTTCCTGTACTGAATTAATTACTCCATTTTCAGCAAAGAATACTATCTACACTCTCTTCAGTTTTTGAACAGTACACATTAAAATGTCATGTACAATAGCCAGAACTGTGGATTTTCCCTAAAATTCAGTAATGTTTTATTTTGAAAGGCATGAAAGAAACACCTTTTAACCAACAGTGAAACGAATGGAACTTGCAGCCAAGGAAAATGTTGAGAAACAGGTACCATTAAGGGAAGTGTTGACTTACAATTGAGCTTAAGTGAAGTCAATCAATACAATTTTTATTACCTGCTATGTCTCCATTAAACATTTGACACCCCTGCTTCAGTCATTCAAAACGGCTTCAATGACTTGTACCATAAAATTCATTTATAGCCTTATTCAATCGCAACTTCAGCATTAAATATTTAAAATCTTTTTTATTGTCTAATTACATTTATTGTTATGGAAGGAATGACTTCTCCAGCACTGCACTTCCATTCAAAAATAATTTATAGGTTGTTTTTTGCAATTAGGAATAAGTCCTTAGTAAGTATACAATAAAACAAATGCTGGCTCTGGAAAAGGACCAAGTCAGTTATTTATTATGTGTTCAAAATTCATTAAGGTTAGTTGTAGGCTAGAATCTATTTGATATATATCTGGGAATTACTTTTACCATACAAAAATAATGTAAACTAATTGGAGCTGTCTGAAAGTAATTGTAATATACTGTACTAAATACGGTACAACAGTAATCTTGCTAGTAAGGTTATACATCTCATGTACTGTACAGTCAAAGTCATTCATACACAAATTGAGCTTATGCAAATTTTAAACAAGTCCTAATTTTCCACATTATTTTAGCATGCAGGGGGGTGATTTTCATTCAGAAGTCGGGAAGGAGGTGGGACTACAACTTTCGGGGTTGTAGTCCCGCCTCCATCGAGATGCGGCCAATCCACGCGATTTTAACTTGATTGACCTTGTTGAGCCCGCCCAGCGGCCTCAGCAGGCCAATTAAGGGCCACCCAGCAACAGGTGACATCACAGGCTGAAATTTCATCTGTCAAGAGCTTCTGACAGATGAAATATCAGTGTTTCACAGCTGTTTGAAGCTGTCAAACACTGACAGTCTGACTTCTAACCTGAGTCCTTCTACACGGACTCAGTTAGAACTCTCACTGGCACAGAAAGCTGCAGGCTGTCACTTTTGACAGATCGCAACCATTCTGCTTTCTGTGCCAGTTAGATGATGGGCTCCCGAAACCTAAAGGAAGGAAGGCTGTAAAGGTAAGTACAGGTAATTTAAACTTCTTTACACACTTTAGACATACCAAACACACTTACCTTTGCACTCATGCACACATCACGCACCTGAACACTGACATCTCGACCCCTCCAAGTCCTTCAACCCGACGGCCCGGCTCCCCTAACTTGGCGTGGTTTGGAGCCATCGGGAATCCCACACGACAACCTTCAAAATAGTGATTAGGCTAAAAACTGGCTGTTAACTACCTGCTAACAGGCAGTTAATTAGCACTAATCCCTTCCCGCCTCGAGTAGGCGCGTCCCAGTGCGGGGTGGGTACCCGCCTCCTTTGAAACTTACATGGAGGCGGGTTGGGGGCAGGATGGTGTCGGGACCCCCGAATTCAGGACGTTAACCCTCCGCACGCCTCCAATCCCGACTCCACGGGTCAATGAAAATCGACCCCCTGGTATCTAGTTCAAGTGTACGTTGAAGTTTCCACTATATTCAGACAACTTAATGGCACGGTCTAGCCAGACATATAAAATGTAGAATTCTTACAAATGTTTATCAAGAGTAAATATTACTCAGAATTCAATGTAAATTGATAAGAGATATAGAATGTCTCAGCACACGTGATCTAACCACAAGTGGGTGAGTTTTATACAAGCGGGCAGGTTTACCAGGTGGGGGGCATTATATGGAAACCTGCCCCATTACTTCAATAAAACCGTAATTCTTCATTTTTGTTGCAATTTCTTTTATTCCCTTCAGTACTTCTGAGTTCAGCTATTGTGCACTGAAATGGCATTCTGCTTGACTTTTCCTCACAGGAAGTAAAAGAAAACCAGAGGTCATCTCTTAGCATGAATTATTAAATAGCTTCAGCAGAGCTCTGGCAGCAGTCATCTTCCCTCCCACTTGGCCAGAAAATAGTGTGCGACATGGGTGGTTGGATTTGAAGAAGGGGAGAGAAAAGACGAGTAAGTTATAAATTTCCTCGCAGTCCAAACAGTATAGCCCTAAGTTGGAGGAATGGGCTGTCCCAATAGTTACAGTAGCAGAGTACAGGACTTTCAAGCAGATTGCGGCATGTTGAACTGCACCCTATTTGGAACAGCCCTACCTTGGGTCAGTTGCACTCATCTTTGGCCAGGCATCTCGATGTAGTAAAAGAACATAAAGGAGGAAAAAAATAACAGTTCTCAATTCTAAAGTATCTGGCTTTTGTTTGACTCAACCTTCTCTCACTTCCCCAAGATGGTCAGCTTACAATCCACAGCCTCCCTTTTGGTGCAAAGCTGTGTCCCTCAATTTGTGCTCCAAGATGTTGCAGCTCCAACATTCAATACCATGGCACATCCTCATTTTATTTTTAATTGCTTATCAGAATCACTTGCCTACAGCTGCTAGCTACTGTACATTGATAGACTTAGAATGACTTTTGGGCCTGATTTTCCTGCGCTACATACCCAAAATCAGGTGGTATAGCGGTGATGGAGCAGGGAAAATGGGACAGAGAGGCCTACCGCCAGATTCATGATCCTAAAGATGGGATTAGCCAGTTTCCTACTCCACCCCCAACCCCCACCTTCCCAAGGGTCTCGGCTGTCCACCCTTTGACCATCCTATTCAGCTAAATGACAATGGGAAGGTGGGTGTTGCTAAGGAAACTAGATGGTTTTCCTATCCTCCGGGCACTGTACCACATACTCTAGATAATACCAGACGTGTGTGGCAATACTGCTTGTGGCAGCAGTGGAAAGGTCGCTGAAGGGCCTGAATGAGCGAGAGGACTTGGATGTGGTCACCGCCCACTCTCTTCTGGTCTCCTGAGGTCAGGAACTGAGATATAGGGGGAGAAATTCATTTTAGCCCCGTTTGGGGTGCTAAATTTTAAAAGTTGAGAAAATTAGCGCCAAGCGCTCATTTTTCAAAAATTCAGTTTTGCGCTCCAGGAAGGAAGCGCTAAATCAAGCGCTCCACTTCTTTCTTGGAGCGCAATCGGCAACAGGTGGGGTGGAGACTTCAGCAGCGCTGCACACTGGGCCATGCACACTGGGCCGTGCAGTGCTGCTGCGTTCAAAGGCTCCTTCCCTCCCATCGCTGTAGGCTCTGCAATATAGAAAGTACCTATCTAGACCACCAAGGCAGCTGTGATCCCGCGCGATCAGCCCGGCACTCAAGCAGAGTGCCGGGCTGATTGATCGCGGGCAGGAACCTGTGAAAAAAACTGGAACAAGAAAGGATTTTTTTTTTACTTACCTCGGCCACCTCGCCTTTAATCATCGCCCCTGAAGCGGCCGGCCACCCGATGCACGCCTCCTGCAGCTATCGGTGTTTGCGACCAGCACTGCTGCAGGGGGCGGAAGTCAATTACAGGTCCGGGGCGCTACCGAGGCGATGCGCACGACGATGACGTCATGATCTCCAGGCGAAGGAGATCAGGGTGCAACGCTGTAGCACCGCCACAAAACTCCTGCTGAATATGGCAGGAGTCGATGTCAGCGCTGCGCCTGGTCATAAAGACATTTGCGCCCCATTAGCACCCCCGGGGCACTAACAGAAGGCGCAAAGACACCCAATTTCACCCCCATAGCCCGTTTACACAAATTGCTGCGATTTTTTAGGGAGCTACTGCCCCTTTAACTTTTGTTCCTTCCCCCTGTGTTGCAGTGAGTGCCCTGCTGCAGCATCACCAGATTTCCCTCACTGGCAGTGAGTTGCTCCATCTGTACAGCAGTCACTTCTGCGAGCCAGGGCTCCATGTGTAATGACCTTCGATCCAGGAAAATGTGTTAGGGTCATGCTGGGGTCAGGGCAGCGGGTGGTAATCCCACCCTGATCCACCGAAACCACCCCAGAAGAAAATCGAGCCCTTGTTGTCAGTCTATGTTCACAGAAAGGAGCCACAGGCAGAACAATAGTCCTCTATAGATGGGTAGCAGCAATTTCAGAGGGACAAGGCAGTCAAATTCTGAAATCAGGCTGAATTGTAACAAAACGGAAATTCCATTCCTCCCCATCCACATGCACACAAATATCAGCAATTTGGCCCAATGTGGACTGGGTCAGGTTCCAAATTCAATTTCCTCAGTTCTGAGTTTTGAGCATATCCTGCCAGGTTCAAAAGGGGCTCGAGTCAATGTTGGCCACATCTGTCTTCATGCAGGGACGCAGAGCTAGTCCACAGCATGGCAGGGACACAGAGCTAGTCCACAGCATGGCAGGGACACAGAGCTAGTCCACAGCATGGCAGGGACACAGAGCTAGTCCACAGCATGGCAGGGACACAGAGCTAATCCACAGCATGGCAGGGACACAGAGCTAGTCCGCAACATGGCAGGGACACATAGCTAGTCCACAGCATGGCACAAGCATCAGAGGTATGGAAACATCTACCATTTCTCCCAGCTGTTCTTTCCATTGGAGCAGGAGCTCAACATAGATGATAGGTGCAGGAATAGGCCATTCGGCCCCTCAAGCCTGCTCCGCCATTCAATGCGATCATGGCTGATCATCCAAATTCAGTACCCGGTCCCTGCTTTCTCCCCATGCCCCTTGATCCCTTTAGACTTAAGAAATATATCCAACTCCTTCTTGAATATATTTAATGAATTGGCCTCAACTGCCTTCTGTGGTAGAGGATGCCACAGGTTCACCATTCTCTGGGTGAAGAAATTCCTCCTCATCTCAGTCCTAAATGGCTTACCTCTTATCCTTAGACTGTGACCCCTGGTTCTGGACTCCCCGACCATCGGGAACATCCTTCCTGCATCTAGTCTGTCCAGTCCTGTTAGAATTTTATAAGTTTCAATGAGATCCCCTCTCATTCTTCTAAACTCCAGCGAGTACAAGCCCAATCGACCCAATCTCTCCTCATACGTCATTCCTGCCATTCCAGGTATCAGCCTGGTGAATCTTCGTTGCACTCCTTCCATGGCAAGAACATCCTTCCTCAGATAAGGCGACCAAAACTGCACACAATACTCAAGATGTGGTCTCACCAAGGCCCTGTACAACTGCAGCAAGACATCTTTGTTCCTGTGCTCAAACCCTCTCGCTACGAAGGCCAACATACCATTTGCCTTCTTAACCGCCTGCTGCACCTGCATGCTTACCTTCAGTGACTGGTGCACAAGGACGCCCAGGTCTCATTGCACTTCCCCTTCTCCCAATCTATTGCCATTCAGATAATAATCTGCCTTCTTGTTTTTGACACCAAAGTGGATAACCTCGCATTTATCCACGTTATATTGCATCTGCCATGCTTCTGCCCAATCACCCAACCTGTCCAAATCATACTGGAGTTTCTCGGCATCCTCCTCACAGCACACATGCCCACCCAGCTTTGTGTCGTCTGCAAACTTGGAGATTATTACATCTAGTTCCCTCATCCAGATCATTAATATATATTGTGAATAGCTGGGGTCCAAGGACCGATCCCTGCGGTACCCCACTAGTCACTGCCTGCCACTTGGAAAAAGAGCCGTTTATTCCAACTCTTTGCTTTCTGTCTGCCAACCAGTTCTCTATCCAAGTCAATACCTTGCCCCCAATTCCATGTGACTTAACTTTACACACTAATCTCTTATACGGGACCTTATCGAAAGCCTTTTGAAGGTCCCTTATCTATTTTACCAGTTACATCCTCAAAAAATTCCAGTAGATTAGTCAGGCACGATTTACCTTTTGTAAATCCATGTTTTCCAAGTGCTCTGCTATTACATCTTTTACAATGGACTCTAGCATTTTCCCCACTATCGATGTCAGGCTTACCGGTCTGTAATTCCCCGTTTTCTCTCTACCACCTTTTTTGAACAGTGGGGTAACATTAGCTACCCACCAATCCATGGGTACTGGAAGCTAATGGAAGGGAAGGAGTAGGACAAATGTTAATTTGAATTATCCAAGCCTGCAGCAAAACTGTAATTTACACACTAGGTTACTTAAGAATGCCCTGCTTTAGTCACTGCTACATATTTCTTATCACTACACATTCCCCAAAGGCAACCCCTATAATGAGGTGGAGATTTTGCTTTGCCTAAACCTTGTCATAAAGAAGATAGGAGAAGCACTGTAAAAGGGACTTATTATCTTTTCCCCAGTTTTTAAAATACTTTAAAAAATTCAAATGACAATTTTCAAGTCATTACAATGGTTTAAAAAAATGCCAAGTCTGGAAGACTTTAAATGATCATATTTGTACCTACACAGGCACTCACTCTCTTGCTGAATGGTTGTTTTATATTTAATTACACAGTACTCTTAAAAATACAGTGAGGGGGCAGTTACATTGGAGTACACAACACCAACATATGTTTCTTTTTACAACTGTGTTCAAATCTAGGATAGAACAAAGGGATTACCTCCTGTAGCTATGTGTGTAAGTCGCATGAATTTGGCTGTGCTCTTGCGGCTCGCCGAGGGTCACTAACCTCCAATCGAGTCCAGAAGTCCAAACAAATCATTAGCGTTATCCAAGCAGTGCCACGCTTTTTTACCTTCTTACCCTACACATCCATCGGGGGTCATTTTGACTTCGTGCGACAGTGCAAAACGGGTGATAGAGAATCGGCAGCCCATTATACATCTCTCCCGATTTTTATTTCCATTGACTTTAAATCGGGAGCGATGTAAGACGGACTGCCGATTCACTATCACCCGTTTTAAACTATTGCACAAAGTCAAAATTGCCACCATCCATTCATTCCCTAAAAATGCATCGAACTGTATCATGAACAAATTTACACTGTCAGCTTAAATAGCCTTTCCCAGTGACATATTCCACATGCCTATTACCCTAGGTTAATAGCTTTAGCCCAATTACTCTTTTTACTGCTAATTTTCTAATTGTAACTTTGTCCCACTATATTTGAACCCTTCACCACAGTGAACAACGGAGGCAAAACTGAATCACATTACATCCATTTTCTGGGTGCCCAAGCAGTATCAGAAACATATCCATATTGCTGTATAGGCATCCCTGGCATCAACCTAAAACAGGTATTAAGCTCTTGAATGTGCTAATAAAGGGTCTAGGGCCTGTTTTAAGCCCCTTGAATAAATTGGTCAACAATTTGATGGAGTTTGCCCCGCGCACTCGCCGACTAGTTTTTGCAGTTCCACAGTGGCCTGGACAGTGGTTCTTAAAGGGACCTCTGGAGGCCGCCAAAAGACAGGTAAGTTTTTGGCTTTAAACCTTTTTTTTAAATAGCCGTAATGTGGAGTCAGGAGGGGCAGAAGTGTTCATCTGTCTCCACAGCAATGCTGCTGGCGGCCCACGTTCGGCCACCTCCCGATCTCCTTCTCCCCTCCCAAGACCTACCTGAGAGCTGCTGCAGGCTACTTTCATCTTTGCTTTGCCAGTGAGCTACCTGGGGACACGCAGTAAGCATCACATCTTACAACAGAAACTACACTTGAAAAGTTCTTCTTTCGCTGTAAAGTGCTTTGGGATGTCCTGAGGTCATGAAAGGTGCTATCACTGCAACCTCATCCAGGTCTACAACCCTCCGAGATCTCTGTGCTCCTCCAATTCTGGCCTCTTGCCCATCCCGAATTTTAATCGCTCCAACATTGGCAGCTGAGCCTTTAGCTGCCTGGGCCCTAAGCTCTGGAATTCCCTGCCTAAACCTCTCCACCTCTCTTTCCTCCTTTAAAGCACTCCTGAAAACCTACCTCTTTGACCAAGCTTTTGATCATCTGCCCTAATCTCTCCTTAGGTGGCTCAGTGTCAAATGTTGTTTGATAATGCTTCTGTGATGCACCTTGGGGTGTTTTACTACGATAAAGACAAGTCTTTATTTTTATTAAATTGGGGCCCAAAGTCCAATATCGATCAGGCCTGAACCTATTTGTTCCAGCACAGGGATCATCCCTGGCGCCTGGTTCACACCCGGCAATTTCCACGCGGGCGGGGATGCCATTTGCCTTTTATAAGCGGTAGTTGGTGTAAGCAGGAAATTAACAATCCATTTCCTGATAAAATGTTACTGTACACTAGTTGTTAGGGATGTATCTGTGTTCTCTGCAGTGCTGCTTTGATTTTGCTTTTTTTGACTTTCTATCCCCGTGGGCAGGAAGTATGGAAGTACAGTATTTCAAAGGGAGTAAATGTTGTTTGAAGGGAAAAAAATCCATTTAATTTGTGCTCACGGTACAGTATATAGCGCACGGATGAACGCTGTCTCCCACAGGAGGGACTCTTCATTCTCCGGCTCTCCACTGCTCTTGCGCCCGTTAAAAATGGGTTTGTGTCAAACAGTTGCAGTCTCTAAACAGGATTAAGTTTAGCTGTTAGACGAACCAGAGTGGTTCTGGCAGATTCTATAGTCAATGTTGAATTGAACCAGCGTTCAATTCAGCCATTCTTTATGGGAGTTTGTCGTCACTTTAAATTGGTTTCTGCGCGGCTTACAAAAGAATGCTGGAGACAAAGTGGTCTGCAATGAACAAGGGATTAACCAATTGAGGGATTGTTTGATCTGAGCTGAACAGGGCTGAAGCACGCAGCGGTCTGGTCAGTTCCACCTCTGGTCTTTCATCTTTGAGAGCAGAAATCGCAGGCCGCAGAACTGAAGGTAGCAGAGCTGCCTGAAAGGAATTAATGGCAGGTAACCGCACTTTAAAAAGGTGTGAACAGCTGCCTTGAACTGCCCAAAATAGTCATAGAGAAGAGGATCCCGTCGGCGCGTTTATTCCGGTTTAAGCGCCGCCTTTGTAATTGTTGACAAATGGTCAACGCTATTTTCCCGCTACAGGCAGCTCTCCGGAATAAGCAGGGACGGTGTAAGTGGTGGGCGCTGTATCTCCTCTTTCCAAAGAAATCAAAACTTTTCCTTATAAATTAGCATTCCTGGTAACTTGAATCATCACGAGCACATTCAAGCACAATAATATCCTTTTGATGACTGGGTGACCAGAATTACACATTTTTCTCCAGCTGGGCTCCGACGAGCGATTTATATAGCAGCGACAGTTTATACAGCAACGATACTTCCGTCTTGATATGGTTGGTAAAGTGACATCAAAAATCTTTCTGCAATTATGAAGCAGAGGCTGTATTTTCCAGTAGACATGTTAGAGTGTGTCACAGAGTCGAAAAGAGATGGCTTATATTGTAATAAAATCCAGGACTCGGGACTTAGGACCGCAATATCGTAATATAAACTAAAGGCAAAAATGGTGCTTTATGTAATATATACACTCCACACAATACTGCAACAATTCAATTTTTGATAAACTGGAAGTACATGAGTACAGAAATACTCAAGCATAACGATTTGTCTGAATTTTTCCATTGGAAGGTAAAATCTTTATTTCAAGTTGATCACATCTTTAGAGTGACTTGTGGACAAAGAGCATTTTAAAAGCAATGAAAGTGCACAGCAAACAATATTTTGATGCGCTAACATGCTTTCTTGAACCGCTGTTGGCCATATTACAACCGCTAGTATTATAGCTTAATAACAAAAAGGGTAGAAATTGGTATGCCTTGTACCCGTTTTACTGCGCAGTTGGTCCTACTGTTAAATTTGTGGGGACCATTTATTGGACATTAAATATGTTAATGAGGGTTCTAATGCCCCCGAAGGACCCTTGAGTAAAATTTGTTTCCCATGTCTGCCCCACTCGTGATTCTTCAACTGCCTCTGCGGCTGCCAATAAAAGGTCGTTAGTAGGTGTATATATTTTTTAAATTACATTTTCTGTGGAGCAAGAGTACTCCCGCCCCGTCTCCACAGTTCTGGCGATCGCAACCCCGCCTCCCTCCCCCTCGTCCTTGGGACTTACCTGGGATCCGTTGCCAGTGGCCTGAAATAAATGTGTCTGATGGGGCGAGCTGTTTGTGGAGGCAGGACAGGTGCCAGCAGCTTTCCCCGAGTGTGTAGATGAGGCTGGAAGCCTAATTTCAGACCGGTCTGGGCCCTCTCTGCTCAACGGGACCTAAATTAATTTCTACCCATTGTGTTCAGACCTACAAATAATTGAGATTTGATTTACCTTCATTGTGATATTGCAATACTACAGCACTAGCACATTGTGGTATTAATATCCTACCCTAAGGTGGTGTGATAATGATATTCATATTGCTGTTATACAGTGGATACCAGTTTGAGACCAGTAACTGCTTAGGCCAATGTGGAGCTGGCAGTGCTGAGTTATACTGCTGGCTGTGCATTATTCTCATGCTGAGTGTGCTCCACTTCCCTTACTATATCAAAATGCTAATGAATAATCGATTGGACAGTCGGCTCTTTTCTAACAGTAAGTAGTTTCAAAATCATAGTAGTTATACTGCAGCCAGTACAAAGCCGAAGCAGTTTGAGACTACTGTACGTTCTCGTGATACTCTCACACAACTTGTCAAAATGCAATGCACCAATAGTCCAACAAACCCATGCATTATTTATGTTGCTGTTTTTTGCATTACTAATTCAATATCATCACAGCATCAATTACTGCAGCATTAGTTTATTTTGGAGGAGTTCCTATCTCCCAAGAAAGGATCATTAATATCATGATGAAGTATCACAGGTCTGAAATAATCACCAGTATATTCCCCTAGCCAATGGAAGATTTATAATGGAGTCACTTAGGTTCTGTCAAATTCAGTTTAATCAAAAACCCAAACTTGTGACGATCGATAATTCTCAAAAATATTACAGTTATGGGCCAAGAATGTCTTCAATAAATTCTGAATAAAACATCAAGCATTTGTTTTCTGATTTAAGGCGAGATAAATATAACAACTCAACAGTAGGAGTATTGAATATTGTAGGATTTACAGTGCTTAAAACTGAATTAATAAAACACAGACAATAAAGCAATACATTAATGAACCAAATCTTGCTGGAGTGGGGCATATAAATGAAGTAACAGAGAGGGTGGATGAGGGCAGTGTGGTTGATGTGGTGTATATGGGCTTCCAAAAACCATTTGATAAGGTACCACACAATAAACCTTGTTAGCAAAATTGAAGCCCATGGCCGGAATGTTGTTTACCTGGACGGATAGGGTGCGGACAGTCGCTGTGGCGGGTCGCAACCCCGTTCTTGCTTCCATCCCGCTGCAGAAATTGAATTTGCACTAATGGTGCCTATTAAGCCCACCCTGCGCGTTACCCGGCCCTATTAAATGGTGCGGGTCTGATGACGTCATCGATGACGCATTTTCAGCTGGGATATTTAAAGGCACCATGGCCACATTGCATTTGAAGGTTCCTCTAGGAGTGTGCAGTCACTGCACTGGAGCTTTTGATTGTTCCAAACACCTAGAAACATGACTGCACAGAGGCAGAGGGTTGCACACAGTTTCTCCAATGACTCCCTCCATGTGCGGCGGGAGTCTCGGAGCGGCGGCGGGAATCTCAGCGGCGGTGGCGAGTATTTAAAGCGCAGCGGAGACCAGGTAGGCGTACTAATCTCCAATCTCAGAGAGAGGGAGAGAAGTAAAAAGTAATTGAAGTGTGACGTCACCAGAAAGTAGGGAAGTGATTGGTTGGTGAGTATTTCTCTCTTTTTAAACTTTAACTCTGAGGTTTATAGTTTCTAAAGTCTCTGTGGTGTAGCGGGGACTGTTTGTAAACCAGGGCCCTTAAATATACCATTTAACTGTAGTGTAATTGGTGGGATTGATTTGGTTTAATTTAATTGCAATTAATTAAAGGGTAAGTCATGGCAGGACAGCCCAGTGCCATGGTATGCTCCTCCTGCGCTATGTGGGAACTCAGGGACACTTCCTGTGTCCCTGACAACTATGTGTGCAGGAAGTGTATCCAGCTGCAGCTACTGGTAGGCCGCATTGCGGCACTGGAGCTGCGATTGGATACACACTGGACCATTCGTGAGGCTGAAGACGTCATGGATATCACGTTTGATTAGTTGGTCAGACTGCAGGCAAAGGTTGGACAGGCAGAAAGGGAACGGGTGACCAACAGACAGAGTACTAGGCACAGGCAGGTAGTGCAGGGGTCCCCTGTGACCATCCCCCTCTCAAACAGATACACCACTTTGGGTACTGTTGGGGGGGATGGCTTATCAGAGGAAGGCAGCAGCAGCCAACTTCCTGGCACCAGGGATGGCTCTGCTGCACAGGACAGGAGGAAAAAGAGGGGTAGAGCTATAGTAATGGGAATAGATAGGTGTTTCTGCGGCTGCAAACGAGACTCCAGGATGGTATGTTGCCTCCCTGGTGCAAGGGTCAAGGATGTCTCAGAGCGGCTGCAGAACATCTTGGAAGGGGAGGGTGAACAGCCAGTTGTCGTGGTGCATATAGGTACCAACGATATAGGTAAAAAATGGGATGAGGTCCTAAAAGCTGAATATAGGGAGTTAGGAGGTAAATTAAAAAACAGGACCTCAA
Organism: Somniosus microcephalus; assembly: GCF_052327205.1. Taxonomy (NCBI): domain Eukaryota; kingdom Metazoa; phylum Chordata; class Chondrichthyes; order Squaliformes; family Somniosidae; genus Somniosus; species Somniosus microcephalus. Next base: position 174,621,091 of record NC_140996.1, on the reverse strand, counting down.
AGGTAGTAATCTCAGGGTTGCTATCAGTGCCACGTGCTAGTCAGAGTAGAAATAGAAGGATATTTCAGATGAATACATGGCTAGAGGAATGGTGCGAGAGGGAGGGATTCAAATTCCTGGGGGAGGTGGGACCAGTTCAAACCGGACGGTTTGCACCTGGGCAGGGCCGGGACCGATGTCCTAGGGGGAGTGTTTGCTAGTGCTCTGGGGGAGGGTTTAAACTAAAATGGCAGGGGGTTGGGAACCTGAGCAGGTGGACAGAGGAAAGGGAAACAAGGATAAAAGCAAAAGATAGGAAGGAGAAAAACAAAAGAGGCAGTCAGAGAAATCAATGGTTTAAATCAAACATGGCCACAGTAAATAATAATTCTAATAGGTCCAAGAGCATTAAAAAAAACAAGCCTGAAGGCTTTGTGTCTTAATGCGAGGAGCATTCGTAATAAGGTGGATGAATTAGCTGTGCAAAAAGAGGTAAATGAATATGATTTGATTGGGATTACGGAAACATGGCTCCAGGGTGGCCAAGGCTGGGAACTCAACATCCAGGGGTATTCAATATTCAGGAAAGATAGGCAAAAAGGAAAGGGAGATGGGGTGGCATTGCTGGTTAAAGAAGGGATTAACAAAATTGTAAGGAAGGATATTAGCTCTGATGATGTGGAATCTGTATGGGTAGAACTGAGAAATACCAAGGGGCAGAAAACATTAGTGGGAGTGGTATATAGACCTCCAAACAGTAATGCGGAGGTTGGGGATGGCATTAAAAGGGAAATTAGAGAAGCGTGCAATAAGGGCACAGCAGTCATCATGGGTGACTTTAAACTACATATAGATTGGGCTAACCAAATTAGTAACAATAGTGTGGAGGAGGAATTCCTGGAGTGTTTACGGGATGGTTTCCTGGACCAATATGTCGAGGAACCAACCAGAGATCAGGCCATCTTACGAGAAAGGATGAATTAGTAATCTTGTTGTACGAGGCCCCTTGGGTCGGAGCGATCATAATATGATTGAATTCTTCATTAAGATGGAGAATGAAGTAGTGGACTCAGAGACTAGGGTCCTGAATTTAAATAAAGGTGTGGTAAACCACTGTTGTTAGTATTGTTGTTCACTGTTGTTCACTCTTGCACATTGTTGTACTTGTCTGTGCATGCCTCAGCTGACTCTGCCCCTGGCTCCACCCTCATGGCCGGGTATAAAGGTGACTGCTCGGCAGCCCCCTGCCCTTTTGGATACCAGGCAACCACGAGAGGCATGCTCTGTTCTTTGGTAATAAAAGCCTGTTTGTTACTCTCTCTCAACTTCCAGTCTTTTGTAGTAATTGATAGCGCATCAATTTTATTACCAAAGTTAAATGTTGGCTCCGAATGCTGATCAACCGATGGCGCAAAACGCTGAGCAGCAGGCGCTGCTGCGAGCCCTCAGACCAACATGCCTGGACCTAGACCCCCAAGAAGCGGGTTCATCGACTAAATTCGCACAATGGCTGCGTTGCTTTGAGGCGTATCTGGAAGCCTCAACCATGACTCTTGATGAAAATAAACTGAAAATCCTGGCCTCGAAGGTGAGCCACCAAGTCTATACCTTAATCCAAGATGCGACGACCTACGCGGCGGCTATCGACCTACTGAAAGGGCAGTATGCACGCCCGGTTAACACGGTCTATGCCAGGCACCTTTTAAGATCTTGCAGACAGCAGCCCGGGGAATCGGTGGAGGCCTTCCTACGGGCACTGCGGGTACTCGGACGCGGCTGCGACTGCAAGGAAGTATCGGCCGCGGCACATGCGGAGGGACTGATACGAGACGCTTTCGTTGCGGGTCTAAGGTCCGACTACTCCCGGCAGAGGCTGCTGGAGAAGGGTGAAATAGACCTGACAAAGGCAGTGTCCCTCGCGCTCTCGCTCGACGCGGCCCACAGAAATATGGGCGCTTTCTCCCCTAATCGCCCCGCGCCGTGGACGCCGCAATCTTGGGCCATGGGACCGCCACCTCCGACTGCTGCTGCGATGTCCAAGGCACAAAAATACTATTTTTGTGGCCAAGCTAAACACCCTAGAGTACGCTGCCCCGCGAAGAATGCTACCTGCTCCGGCTGCGGGAAGAAAGGTCACTACGTTAGCGCCTGCAAAGGGAAGACCGCTAACGCCAGCAGCGCCGCGTGCGAACCGTGGGCGCAGCCATCTTGTCCGCCATCTTGGGCTCCCCCAGCCGCGTGGGGATCGGGACCGTGGGCGCCGCCATTTTGTCCGCCATCTTGGACGCCTCCGACTTCGGTTACGGGGGACCCGGACTCCACCGCCGCCTCATCGGACGACCGCATCGACGCGCTTGAACATACGCTGGCTTCCGTGACGCTGGATCAATCTCTCCCGCATCAACTGTCCAGGTCCATGATGGACATTACGGTAAACGGCTGCGCCACTACCTGCCTTTTTGACAGCGGGAGCACGGAGAGTTTTATACACCCCGACACGGTGCGCAGTTACTCTCTCCCGGTCCTGCCGACGCGTCATCGCATCTCTTTGGCTTCCAAAGCCCAGTCAGCGGACGTCGGTGGCTACTGTATGGTGACTCTTTCAGTGCGGGGTACTGAATACAAAAATTTTAAACTTCTGGTCCTGCCCCATCTCTGCGCTGCCGTCCTACTGGGATTGGATTTTCAGTGCCACCTTAAGAGTGTCACTTTAGCGTATGGTGGACCCCTCCCCCCCTCACAGTCTGCAGCCAGCAGTTTTTAAATCGCCCGCCGCGCGCCATTTGCAGCCTCTCCACCCTTAAAGTCTCCCCCCCCTCCTTGTTCGCTAACCTCACCCGCGACTGTAAGCCCATCGCTACCAAAAGTAGGCGTTACAGTGCCGGGGATAGGGGTTTCATTAAATCCGAGGTAGCGAGACTCCTGAAGGAAAGGATTATCAAGAGCAGCAATAGCCCATGGCGAGCACAAGTGGTGGTGGTGAAGGCTGGCGGCAAACAGCGCCTAGTTATTGACTACAGCCAGACGATCAACCGCTACACCCAGATGGATGCATATCCACTCCCCCGCATATCTGACATGGTCAATCAGATAGCACAATACCGGGTGTTCTCGACGGTTGATCTGAAGTCGGCATACCACCAGCTCCCCATCAGGGCTGAGGACCGCCAGTACACAGCTTTTGAAGCTGACGGTCGGCTCTATCACTTTCTCAGAGTTCCCTTCGGCGTCACCAATGGAGTTTCTGTCTTCCAACGGGAGATGGACCGGATGGTTGACCAGAACGCGCTCCAGGCCACTTTCCCATATCTAGACAACGTCACCATCTGCGGCCACGACCAGCAGGACCACGACGTTAACCTAGAGAAATTCCTCCGGACGGCCCAGCGGCTGAATCTCACATACAACAAAGACAAATGTATGTTTCGTACTACGCGCCTTGCTATTCTTGGCTGCGTAGTGGAGAACGGAGTCATCGGCCCAGACCCCGATAGAATGCGCCCCCTTATGGAGCTCCCCCTCCCCTACTGCCAGAAAGCACTGAAGAGATGCCTGGGGTTTTTCTCTTACTATGCTCAGTGGGTGCCCAACTATGCGGATAAAGCCCGACCCCTCATCAAGTCCACCTCCTTCCCCCTGACAGCAGAGGACTGGTTGGCAGGCAGAAAGCAAAGAGTTGGAATAAACGGCTCTTTTTCCAAGTGGCAGGCAGTGACTAGTGGGGTACCGCAGGGATCGGTCCTTGGACCCCAGCTATTCACAATATATATTAATGATCTAGAGAAGGGAACTAGATGTAATATCTCCAAATTTGTAGCCGACACAAAGCTGGGTGGGCGTGTGTGCTGTGAGGAGGATGCCGAGAAACTACAGGATGATTTGGACAGGTTGGGTGATTGGGCAGAAGCATGGCAGATGCAATATAACGTGGATAAATGTGAGGTTATCCACTTTGGTGGCAAAAACAGGAAGGCAGATTATTATCTGAATGGTAATAGATTGGGAGAAGGGGAAGTGCAATGAGACCTGGGTGTCCTTGTGCACCAGTCGCTGAAGGTAAGCATGCAGGTGCAGCAGGTGGTTAAGAAGGCAAATGGTATGTTGGCCTTCGTAGCGAGAGGTTTTGAGTACAGGAACAAGGATGTCTTGCTGCAGTTGTACAGGGCCTTGGTGAGACCACATCTTGAGTATTGTGTGCAGTTTTGGTCGCCTTATCTGAGGAAGGATGTTCTTGCCGTGGAAGGAGTTCAGTGAAGATTCACCAGGCTGATACCTGGGATGGCAGGAATGACGTATGAGGAGAGATTGGGACGATTGGGCTTGTACTCGCTGGAGTTTAGAAGAATGAGAGGGGATCTCATTGAAACTTATAAAATTCTGACAGGACTGGACAGACTAGATGCAGGAAGGATGTTCCCGATGGTCGGGGAGTCCAGAACCAGAGGTCACAGTCTAAGGATAAGGGGTCGGCCATTTAGGACAGAAATGAGGAGGAATTTCTTCACCCAGAGAGTGGTGAACCTGTGGAATTCTCTACCACAGAAGGCAGTAGAGGCCAATTCATTAAATATATTCAAGAAGGAGTTGGATATATTTCTTAAGGCTAAAGGGATCAAGGGATATTGGGAGAAAGCAGGGACCGGGTACTGAATTTGGATGATCAGTCATGATCGCATTGAATGGCGGACAGGCTCGAGGGGCCAAATGGCCTACTCCTGCTCCTATCTTCTATGTTTCTATGTAACCCATCCATTCCTTACACTCATTCCAGCACTCTCACTCAACCTTCTCTTCTTTCCTTCCTTGCAGGAAAATAGAGCCCACAATAAGAGGGAGAAGGAGAGATCTGGAGATGGCCCTCCATCAGTTGCCACTTTCAAAACAGCAACGGAAGCTGCGTTAGAAGTATCGGGAGTCGCCGCACAGCCAGAGGTGGGAGATGGAGAGAGGGGGACATCTCAGCAACTTGGTGACAGAATTACATATCATACAGCTACATGGCACACAGCAGTTACTCATATGGAGACTGATGTCAGCCACCAGTGAATGTTCATCATGTGCATAATGGTATGAGTACCCATTCTTCATATGACATATCTATCTCATTTCTTTACTTTCCCACATGTCCATCAAGAGCACCCCCCCCCCACCACAACCCCCCACTGTCCAGGAGGAAGAGGAAGATGACTCCTCAGAGGAGCCTCCAGCCTCTGAGGGCGCACCGTCACCAGATATAAGCGCACCCAGCACCAGCACAGAGACGCACACCTTGGCGGGTCCCACACAAGATAGAGTAATGTTCACATGGTGTGTCACAAGTGAGCAAGAGCAGATGGTGGCAACAAGCCCAGCAGTGGAGACTCCTCGCCGGAGGATGCAAGATGCTCCCAGCTCTGCTCAGCTGCATGCAGACGCTGAGCCTCGGGGGCCATCCGGAAAGAGGGCATTCCTGGAGGTGCAACAAGAAGTGCAGGGGGCTCTGACAGGTTTTGAAATCACATGTCTGCAAATGTTCAGAGAATGGAGGAGTCCATCTCCAACATGAGCACCACTGTGTTGCAGGCGATGGCGACTGTAGGCTCTTCCATGGATAGCATGGCCACCTGCATGGAGCAGCTAATGCACCACTCACATGAGCACATGGTCTCTATGGAGAATAGATGGCAGAGGCTCATAGACCTCCTCTCTAGGAGGGATGCCAGCGTAGACGTGGGTCCTCATGTGCAGCAAGATGCTCTCCCGCTGTGTTCCCTTAACCACTACCTTCTCCAAACTGCATTTCCACTACAGATTCAGGATGCTGCAAGTCTTTACACAAGTCTCCATCCAGTCTGACCTCATTACCTCTCCCACCATTGACAGATCGCTTCTGTCATCTCTACTTCATCTGCTATCTAGTCCATCAGCATGGGTGCTCTTGAAGCTCTCTCACCTTGGTCCACAGAACCCACCATGATCAGCCCCGACACCAGCATCACCAACACCAGCAGCACCAGGCACACCAGCAGCACCAACAACAACACCAACCTTCTCCGCAATCAACTGATGCTGCACAGGACACAGGACATCAGCACCCGACCATATTGCTGCCCGGGAGGCCAGGTATGGCCTCATCATGGCCAGATTTACTTAACTTTATACTGTACACCTGGGATGGCAGGAATGATGTATGAGGAAAGATTGGGTCGATTGGGCTTATACTCGCTGGAGTTTAGAAGAATGAGAGGGGATCTCATTGAAACTTATAAAATTCTGACAGGACTGGACAGACTAGATGCAGGAAGGATGTTCCCTACCCTACACCCTACACCAACAACATAAAGCATCCCTACAATGCCCAAGCCATTCCTTTCACACTGACCACCATTGCTGGAGGTACCGTTATGTCTCACCATTCACTGCAACTCACTAAGCCACTTCCAAAGGTGCACACAAATCTGTCCAAGAACGAAAGTGTTGAAAATAAAGATTTCAATGTTTGACAGAAACTTTACATAAACATTGCATAAAACACCCCAAATGTCTACCCTTGTGTGTTGTTAGTTGGTATGATTGCACTAGGATGAGGGTGAGTTTGAGGGGTGGCTAGTGAGATGGGGATCTGATAATGTAGATAGAGGGGGATGGGTGGAGGTGCAAGGTAAGTTGGTGTGAGTAAGGATGTGCAGGAGTAGGGTAGGAAAGGCAGAGTGATGGGGATGTGATGAGTGGCACAGCAGGATGAGGTTGAGTGTGGCTTTGTATTAATGTTTCGTGATCTACTGAGATCATTGAAACGTTTGTGGCACTGTTCCCAGGACCTCCTGACCACATCCCTGCTTGTGCCCTCCTGTGTAATGTGCAACCAGCCTGTGTTGATCTCTTGGGGAGGTCTCTTCCACCAATGGGAAGGGAAAGGACCTCCCTGTGTGATGTGACTTCCTCCATAAGCATAAGATTGTAAAAAATGTTTAAATTACTTTTCACCATTCTTGTAGTCAACTCCCGATAAATGCAAATGGGATTAGTTTACTGCAGCAAGGGCCACACTCATACATAATTTTGATGCAGGTATAAATTGTTCTGGTTTATACAGGTTTCTAATGCGCAGCAGACTAATTTCACCTGCTAAAAATTCACCTTGAGATAGCACAACACATTTAGGAAATCTAGTCGCTCCTGTATAAAATTCTTGTAAAATGTTATTTCTTTTCGATTTATTTGCTTAATGAATTGGCTGTGCTACAAATATTTGTAAATGGACTATTTTTTTGTTCACAGTTCATAGCAATGCTCATTCACTCATAATAATTCTTGGCAAACTAATAATGGAAATATCAAGATTCGGCTGCATTGTGGGTACGTTCCAAAAGTAAAAGATCTTGGGCCAAATCTTCCTGGAAAAATAATGGCGAGTTCACCACGCATGCCATTATTAATGCGCAAATTGGCCAGCAAGTTCAGGGGATGAAGAGATACGCCATGACTTGTGAATCTCCAGAACTTGCTGGTTGATTTACCTTCACACAAACGGTATCTCACCCTTAGCCTGCCGATTATTTTTTAAGAACATTGTTGGAATTGCACATTAATTGTTCATTAAACTCACCGCAGAAGGTTAGGGCACATAATTAATAGCGTAAGTACCATTTTAACAACGTGATAGTTGTTAATGCAATGCCAATCAGTCTCTCTGGCACAGAAAGGGAACAATTTAAACTTTTGAGTCTCATTCCTGCATGTAGTAAATTGTTCTTAGAGTTAAAAAAAAAATCAAATTTCAATTATTTTTCTTAGTTTTTCTTTCCATCTCTATTTTCTCTCTCTCTTAATCCAATCTCCCTTTCCCTCTCTTTGGGGGTGATTTTACCAATGGGGGCGCGTTGGAGGCGGGACTGCTGCTTGTCGGGTTTTAGTCCTGCCTCCATCGACTTGTGTCCAACCCATGCTATTTTCCCTTGATTGATCTTGTTAAGCCCACCCAGCGGTTGAAGCCTGCAGGAAGAAACAAAGGTAAGCAAACATTTTCTATCACTTTTCACTCACCTCACATACATACCACGCCACACTTGCACCCATCACTCACCTCCACAGTGCACTTTTGGACCCCTCCGACCCCCTTGACCCACTGCTCGCCTCTGTTAAGTCTGTGTGTTATAATGAGAATTACTACACAGACCACAAGAGTAAATGTTAACAGGTCTTTACTCGTCGAAGGTCAGGGCGGAACTGCCCAATAAATCATTACACAGCACTTATATACCGGTGTGGTCACCACCGGTATTACAGTATACAGCAGCCAAGATAAAGTAGTGCAACTCTTAAAATAGTTCTCTTAAAGGTGGAACGGTTCTCTTAAAGGTGGAACGGTTACATACACTACAATCCTCCCTTTTTAGCTTAACCGTATATATTCCCCATTAAACATAACATATATACACAACTTCATGTAAAAACAGTTCACAGATTCAGTCTCTGAGGCGGTGCCTCCTGCGCCTCCTGACTCGGTCCGGATAACGCCTCGGTGGTGTAGTAGTTTTCGGTGGTGTAGTAGGTTCTTGTTGCTGGGGTGACTCATCTAATAGTCCTTCACTGGACTTAACAGCTTGAACTTTCGTAACTGCAGAACCAGCATTGCTGACTTCTAAAGGCTCGAGTACCTTGGGAAGTTTTTCTACTTCCAGACTGATTTGGCTCAGTTCGGAGGGACCACGTGCGTGACCTGGTAGGGGTGATAATGGTTCAGATGAGTCATCATCTTCTGCTTCTTCTCTATTGTCTTCTATTTCCTCCATCACTTCAGCTTTTGCCTCTGTCACCAATTCCCTGAGTGGCTTATTACTGCTGACACTGCTCACAAAAGGGTGCTCTTTCTTCTTAGCTTTCAACTGATCGATGAATTTGACATATTCCCTTTCTTGCTCAGCTTTGATTCGTTTGGCCTCATCACGCAGGCGGTTTGTGTGTTCCTGTTCCATTTTCTCAATCAGCTGCTTCTGCTGTCTTTCCAGATTCTCCCACTCTGTGTCAAAGAACTTTTTCTTTGCATTCATCTCTTGCTCAAAACGGCGAATCATTTGTTCTAATTGCTGTTGTAGTTTGAAATTGAGTTGAGTTCGAGTCCGGTGTTCCTCAGAAATGTGCATGTCTGTAGACTGGACAGACTCAGAATTCTCTGTCAAACTATGTTGTTGTTGTTCAGTGGAATTCTGTTCTGATACTTTGTTTTCTCCTGAAGCATTTATGCACTCCTTCGTTTTTCCATCATTAGTCTGCAAGTCCATTTTAGACTTGTCTTTTGCACATGGGCTGGACTTACCATCATCAGTTCCAGAGTCTGAGCTGATTGTCTTCACCGAGTTCTCACTCTCTGCTTTGTCACTGTCACTGCTGCATATGCCCTCATCCAATATTCTGGACAATCGTGCAGGTTTGACATTTTTTTTCTTTCCGGAATCTACCATTATTTCTTTTAGGGAGTGCCAGTCCATATTTATTTTCCTGATCCACTCCCGTCCCAGAAGTGGTGGACCTCCCTCAGGTAGTACATATATGTCCATTCCTTGGTGTTCTTTGCCCTTGTGTACCACCTTGACTTTTATCTTTCCGATGGAGTATACTCTTTGCCCCGTGTATGTCTTTAATACTATCTCCGTATCCCGTAGGGGAATATGTGTGAATAACCTTTTGTAATCTTGCTTATTCATGACCGTCAACGCCAATCCGGTGTCCAATTCCATCTTCACTTGGACTCCTGCTATCTGCAGTGTGACCCAGATAGTTTGTCGGTCAGCTTCCTTACTCACATTGTGCATTCTCAGACTACCCAGTTCCTTGCTGTTGGAGTCTGAATCCGAATTCTGTTCATCCGAACTCTTCTCAGCCACCTTATGTACCTTTCTGCACTTTTCCTGCGGTGACTTTTTGTTGCTGGTCTTCTTTCCTGACCGGCATACTTTAGCTATGTGACCAAGCTTGCCACATTTTCTACATTCCTGGTTTTTAAACCAGCATTGGTTCTGATCGTGTGTTGTCTTTCCACAACGATAACATTTCGGTGTACCCAAAGCCATTTGATCTACGCTGAGTACCGCTGCCTTCAGCTGCATTTCCGCAGTGCCTCTCGCTGTGGCTTCGTGCGATGCTGCAATAGTGACAGCCTTATCAAGTGTAAGATCATTCTCTTCAAGCAACCGCTTTTGTGTTCCTTCTTTCGACAATCCACACACGAATTTGTCTCTCAGTGCCTCTGTCAGTCTTTCCCCAAACTGACAGTATTTCGCTAGCTTACGCAGTTCAATTAAATACTCCGCGTTGCTTTCCTCTTCCTGTTGCGTTCTCGCATAAAATTTAAATCGTTCCGCTAACATCAGCGGTGTGGGGTTCAAATGATTTCTCAGGACAGCAACAATATTAGCGAAAGTCTGATCCGCCGGTTTAGCTGGTGATAGAAGATGCTTCAATAGCCCGTATGTCTTCGCACCCATTGAGTTTAGTAAGGTTAGTGCTTTATCGTTATTTGATATTTTATTTGCCTTATGATAAATCTCTATGCGTTCTACATACGTGGCCCAATCTTCAACATCAGGATCGAAATCATTGATGTTACCACGCTTAGGCATCCTCGCAATCTTCGTGAGAAACAAAAAGATTTTTTTTTTTCTTTTACAAAATGGCGGTTTCCCGCGCTTGTCTTCTTCCCCCGCCTACGAAAATGGTGGCTACCCGCATTTGCCTTTCTCCCCCGCTGGCTGTAATGGCGATTGCCGTATTGCTGCATCCGCCCTCCCCAGTGGTTCTCAAATCATGCCTCCCAGCCCCTCTTGCAGTCCGGTCCTTTCCCCCCGGGCTGCGGCTGAGTTCTCCGCGTTTTTTTTAATTTTCTCCCGCGCCTTACGATCGTGCCTCCCAGCCCCTCTTACAGTCCGGTCCTTTCCCCCCCCCCCCGGCTGCGGCTGAGTTCTCCGCGTTTTTTTTATTTTCTCCCGCGCCTTACGCTGTCCCGGTCGCTGCGCCTCGCGGCCTCGGTAGCTGCCCGGCCTTTTTCACCGGTCACGGTCGAGCTCTCTCTCGATGCTGTTGCGTCTCCCAGCCCGCTTGCAGCCCGGTCTCTCACACCGGCTGCGTTTGCATTCACCGCGGCTTCCGTGCCTTACGCTGCCCCAGTCTCAGCGCCTCTGGCCCCGACTTCTGTCCGGCTCTTTTCCCCGGCCGTGGTCGAGTTCTCCGCCCTTATATCCTCCGTTTTTCCCTCCCCTACTTCACAGCCAACGTGGCCGACTTGCTGCTCGTCGCTGATCGGCTTACCCACCACTGTGATAGAAGGGGTGATCACTGCCTGTTGCTGATGGAAGGCTTCGTGTCAGAATTCTTCCTTTACTCTGCAGACCCGAGTCTTTTCTCAGCAGAATGATGAGGGCGGATGCCTCTTCTCAACGCCTGTTAAACTGCCTTGGATGTATCTCTGCCGCAGGGTAAGATCGTACTCGTCGCCACTGTTAAGTCTGTGTGTTATAATGAGAATTACTACACAGACCACAAGAGTAAATGTTAACAGGTCTTTACTAGTCGAAGGTCAGGGCGGAACTGCCCAATAAATCATTACACAGCACTTATATACCGGTGTGGTCACCACCGGTATTACAGTATACAGCAGCCAAGATAAAGTAGTGCAACTCTTAAAATAGTTCTCTTAAAGGTGAAACGGTTCTCTTAAAGGTGGAACGGTTACATACACTACAGCCTCGGTGACCCTGGCGGGGTTTCCTGACTTCAGGAAGCCCGCAACTCTGCTGAAAAAATGGGGATAATCCTCTTAACTGCCTGTTAACTACCTGTTAACAGGCAGTTAAGTGGCTGTAATCCCCTTCCCGCCTCCAGGAGACGGGGCCTGGCGCAGGTCGGGTACCTGCCTCCTGGGAAGATGGCACGGAGGCAGGTTGGGGCGGGATGGGTACCCGCCCCAGATTCTGCCAATTTCCTGGCAGTCCCACCTCCAAACCCGCCTCCCCAGGGCTGGCAAAATCGCCCCCCTTATTTCTCTTCTCTTTTTGTGCCTGATCTGACTCTAAGTCACCCTCCTTCTCTGTTGTTCCTCTGTTTCTTTCTTAATCCTTAAATCTCATTGGCTAAGGAGATACACTGTTCACTAGATTAGTTCACTAAGGTCCCAGATGCCTGTTTGACCTCGCTTATCAGCCTTATCAGCTCGCACTTCCAGCAAGTTATGGGCAAATTATATTTGAGCTGAAGGGTGCAGGAAAGTGTCTAACTGACAGTGTTAGTTTGATCATAGAATCATAGAATTATGCAGCACAGCAGGAGGCCATTCAGCCCATTGTGCCTGTGCCAGCTCTTTGAAAGAGTTACCCAATTAGTCCCACTCCCCTGCTCTTTCCCCATAGACCTGCAAATATATTCCCCTTCAAATATTTATCCAATTCCCTTTTAAAGGTTATTACTGAATTTGCTTCAACCACCCTTTCAGGCAATGCATTCCAGATGATAACAAATGTGTAAAAATAAATGTCCTCATGTCGCCTCTGGGTCTTTTGCCAATTACCTTAAATCTGTGCCTTTTGGTTATTGACTTTTCTGCCACTGGAAACCGTTTCTCCTTATTTACTCTTATCAAAACTCTTCATGATTTTGAACACCTCTAACAAATCTACCCATAACCTTCTCTAAGGAGAACAATCCCAGTTTCTCTAGTCTCCACGTAAGTGAAGTCTTTCTTCCCTGGTACCATTTTAGTAAATCCCCTCTGCACCCTCTCTAAGGCCTTGACATCCTACCTAAACTGTGGTGCCCAGGATTGAACACAATACTCCAGCTGGGGCCTAACCAGTGTTTTATTCACATTCCGCATAACTTCCTTGCTTTTATACTCTATGCCTCTACTTATAAAGCCAAGGATTACTTATGCCTTTTTAGTTTTGTACCCATGTACCCATGTGATCGGTGGCGGGTTGGGTGGAAAATTTGAAATAAGTTGGAGCGGGTCGGGCACCTGCTGTCATCCCGTCCCCACGCGCCTTTCCCTCGGGCGCATTTGCTGCTGCGGCAGTGACCCGAATGGCAGAGGTGGGCAACCTAATTTAAATGATTATTAGCTTGTTATCAGACTCCTAATCGCCTTTTTTAGCCTACCTTTCAAATTTCCCTGCATGGCCACGGGATTCATGCAGCTTGGGAACCACATTCTGTCAACCTGAGGCAGAAGTTGAGTGGGCATTGCTCCAGCTGATTAGTACACCGCATGAAATGTACTATAAAAGCTCCCACCTCACAGCTGATCACTTTCCTCAGGCAGAAGCTGTTGCTGACTGCATTGCCAGCACAGATTTAGCTTTCTACAGGCTGGAAGTGTTTCCAGCAAAGTCACCATCACCAGTGTCACCTCATTGATAGAGCCTCTCTCACCATTGACAGATTGCTTCTGTCATCTCTACTTGACCTACTGTCTATTACATCAGCATGGGTGCCATTTATACTGTCTCACCTTAGTCCTCAGAATCTGTCCACGATGTGCCACAACACCAGCAGCGCCAAGCACACCAGCAGCACCAAAAACAACGCCGCAACCTACTCCTCAACCACCTGATGCTGCACAGGACAGAGGGCATCAGTGCAGGTGATACCCCCAACACAGGATATACAGGCAGCGGATGAGCTTCCTCAACATGACTGAGCAGCAGTGACAAAGGAGGCTCAGGCTATTGCGCCAGGTCATCGCAGACATTTGCACATTGCTGGAGGAAGACCTGCAGCCCAGAGGAATGGGTGGACATGCCTCACCAGTGGCTGTTAAAATCACCAGTGCCCTCATCTTCTTCGCCTCAGTCTCCTTCCAGGGATCTGCAACAGACCTTTGTATCATCACGCAGTCGGCCACCCACAGATGCATCACACAGGTCACCGATGCCCTATTTGACAAGCCGGCCAATTATATCAACTTTGCCACTGATGAAGCCAGTGTTAGTGAGCGGGCGCTCGGCTTTGCCTCTCTGGCTGGCTTCCCATGGGTGCAGGGTGTCATCGACTGCACATGTGGCCATCAGGGCACTCCATCATAATCCAGGAGTGTTTGTCAACCGCAAAGGCTTCCACTCCCTCAATGTGCAGCTGGTCTGCAACCATCATGCATGTGTGCACCAAATTCCCTGGCAGCTGCCATGCCTCTTTCACGTTCGCCAGTCCACCCTCCCTCAGCTCTTCACTCTTCCAAATAGACTTTCCAGCTGGCTGCTTGGAGACAAGGGATATCCACTGAAGACGTGGTTCATGACACCCTTGAGGAGGCCAAGTACTGAGGCCGAGGAGAAATATAATGAAAGCCACATTTCCACCAGATGTGTCATAGAGCAGACAATAGGCATGCTGAAAATGCGCTTCAGATGCCTTGACAGATCTGGAGGGGCCCTTCAGTACGCACCGACCAGGGTCTCCAGAATCATTGTGGTCTGCTGTGCCCTGCACAACAGAGCGCAGCAGCGAGGATTGGTGCTGCATGAGGAGCAAGGCACTGAGCGCACAACCTCTTCAGAGGAGGAGGAGGAGCATCAGCTGGAAGACGTGTAGCAGCAGGAGCTGGAGGAACCTGCGGTGCAGATGGCTGTGCACCTCTGTGCAGTGCTCGTCAGTGTTTGCAGCACTTCAATGCTGTAGAACACTGACAGCACAAATGTCAAAAGAAAGTTGGCCATGCTCCCTTTAAGAAAATTGGCTGATCACGCGTCATCAAATGACATCACCAGACCCGCTTCCTCTAATTGGCCGGCAAATACGTTGGGTGGGCTTAACAAGCCCAATCAAGGGAAATTCATTTCAGAGGCCGGGATGGAGACAGCAATGGGGTCGGGACCCACCACCGATGTCGCCCGCCACGGACCCGCTGAGATTCTTAAAATCACGGCCAAAGTCTTCTTGTGGCATTTTTCATAGATTTAAACACCCAATAATCAAAATTGCAACGGGACAGTTTTCCTGACATCTAAGTCATAAAACTTAAGTTCAATAGCGGGAACAGCCCCAAAATGGTCAACCACAACATGCTTGTACTAACAAAAAGCAAAATACTGCACATGTTGCAAATCTGAAACAAAAACCGAAAACGCTGGAATTACCCAGCAGGTTAGGCAGCATCTTGGAGAGGCTAAAAGTCAATGTTTTGGGTATAAATTTCCATGACTGATAAATAACACGATGATCTTCATATAAGATGAATACCATAAGTGGTGTTGTTGGAATTCGCAGACATTTTTAAACAAATGCAGCTTTATTTAGTATATTTAATTAACATTTTCATTATTAAATTCCCAGTGTAATTTTAAACATATGTACATCAGACTAACATTACTAGCATATCAGAAATGATCATATTTCACCATTTATCATTATGATATACATGTACCGTATAGCTGTTTAGCAATTAATGCTCAGGTAAATGTGCCTTTTTCTTTAATTAACTAAAATCCAGTAAGACATATGAAAGTATAACTGTAACTGAAAATCAAGTAGAGCAAACGTAACATTTCTGGTTTAATACTCTATTTCTTACGATATAAGAAACATTGGGCTGGATATTCTGGCCTAGAAATTTGGTGGGCTGCGCCACCAGTTAACGCCTAAAGAGGGCACTCAGTGGCTTTAGCGCCACTGGCCGCGCCTCCCGCGATATTTAGCGGGGCGCTAATGGTGGCGTTAGCCTGTAGCGCTGCACCGCCACCGATGATGTCATCGGTGTGCGCAGCGCCCCGCTACCACCCCAATTGCGATATTTGGTCGCGCCCGCCTCTGTAACGCCAATCGCAAATCGCGCCCGGTTCACGGGGCCTACCTGTGGCGGTAATGGCGCAAATTAAGGTGGAGGTGCGGGGCGGCCATTTTTTCGGTGGCCGCCTGCCAGCACCTCCTTCCCCGGCCTCCTGATCCCCCCACCCCCAGGCAGTGCCGGCTGTGTCCCGAGAGCCCGGCACTTCTCCTCGGTGCCGGGCTCTTTTGCCGATCGGTCATCGCGCTGGTGCAGGCCCCTCCCCCTTAAGAAGGGGAGGAAGGCCTGCAGTACCGCAGCGCACCGTGCCGCAGTGTGTGGTGCTGCGGCACGTTGCGCTGCAATATTCCGTTTGAGCGCCCCAAGAGGCACGCGTGACGCCTCGAGCAGCACCCCCTGTCCCTCTTGGGGCGCTCAAACTGAAATTCTGGCGGGCGCAACGGCTCCGTTCGCAGCGGTAATTCCGGCACCCAGGCGAGCTTGGCGCCCCGTTTGGGGCTCCACCGAATTTCTAGGCCTCTGATCCCTACAGGTGTGTATGCGCTGTGTACACACCCGTAGGGACATCAGAAATGCCGGTTTCAGGCATGCACAGCGCATGCGCTGAAAACCGGCATTTCCGATCTGTCAAGAATCCTCTTGACAGATCGGATGCCGGCCCTGGAGAAGGGCCTCTGCGGGTGGAGAGTTCTGCTTTCTGGAGAACCTCCGCCCACAGAAAACCCTTAGAAATCTTACGCCTGGTTAAAAACAGGCGTCCTGTTTTTACCAGCATAAGATTTTTTAAAAAGTAAAAAAAAAAAAATTTCGCACTCATTTATCATTTAGAAATACTTTAAAAAAGGTAAGTTTATTTTTAGCCCCGTAAAAAACTTTAACTATTTTTTGCAAAAAATTAAATTTTTGTTTAAAATATTTAATTTATTGTAATTTCAACTAATTTTAAAAATGTGACTAAAAAAAAATTATTTAATGTTTTACAGTGTTTTTGGGGTGATCTCCATTCATATATTTGACAGGTCTATCTGTCAAGTGTATGAAGGGAGATTCCCTTCTTTGATTGGCTCCCCATGGCCCACGTGTGAACCGCATGTACCCCTGGTATACGTAGGCCCTGCGCACTTGGAGTTGGAGAGGCCCAGGAGCAAAAGTGTCTGGACCTCGGGAGCCCTCAGGTTGGTCCGTAGATTTTTTTTCCAGATCAGAGGCCTCCGCACGCAGGAAGCCTCCGATCGGAAAATACGGCCCATTAAGTATGCTGATAATACAGATGAAACTAAATTATGTTTGTCTGTTTATATTCTTTATGCCGAGCACTGGAATTACAGCACATCTTCTTTCCCTCCCCCCTCCAAATTTCTCTCCCTCTTCTCAAGGCTCAGCTCAACAAAAACCAGCCATCCTTCGGCACCTCACTTCGAGGATAAACAACCAAGAGAGGGGAAACAAAGAGAAATAACTCCAGAGGTTTTGGAGGACTAAGAGAAGGGTACATTAAGGATAGCTGAGATAGAAATTTTACAGGACCTAGAGAGAGAGAGAGAGAGAGAGAGAAAGAGAAAGGCAAGCTGAACTGAAGATTCCAGTCGTTGAGTTAGGTAGTCCGAAGGAACAAGAGGAAGAGAAACAAAAGTAGAGAATCTGAAGCATGGAGACATAAAGAGAAAACAGAGGAGCACAGCTGGGAATTTTGAAGAAGCAAGACAGATAAAAACATACATTTATGAGAGAAGAAATGGAAAATCTGAAGGAAAGGCTCAGATGGAAGCAGAGCTGGAGAAACTCATAAATCAGTCAAAGGTTTGAAACATTGGTCCAAAATATGATTGAAAAAATAAAAAAAATAGAAAGGATAGATAGAACAAAGACATTATGGTCTTTTTTAATTTACTTAAATGGATAACTATTTCCAAGCTAATAGATTCTCAAATAATTTATCACAATCAACCTGTGTTCTTGAATGACTTATGTTCTGTACATCGGAAATGATTTATTGTAGTCTGACGTGTAATTCATCTGATTTTCTATTGGAATGTAGTATTTAAAATGACTTCACTTGAGGAAATGTTAATAAGGTGAATTTGTTTAAAAAGAATTCAGTGAGAAATGACCTTTGAGGTTGCCAGCCAAGGTCAGGTTAATGAAGATGCAGCCGCATGTCCCTTAAATCTGCCACTGACAATAAGCACTTGCTGTGCTAATCTTACCCTTAGTTTATATGACTAACCCCATTCTGAATGACAGCTCAGGTTCCCTGAGCTTTGCCAATCTGCACCTAAGCCCCATTGACTTAGATAAGTGGGGTGCTTCACGAAGGGGAGAGTGCACACTCCATATTAGACAAACAGAAACTTTACTCATATGGATTTCTCTACTTGGAGCTTGATTTGGAGAATCTTAAGTATGGTAATAGGTTTCCACACATCTCAGACACCTAGCTGAAACCAAGAAAAGGTCTCCACAAGTATATTTTCCCTTAAATTTCACTACTCCACTTACATCAATTTTAAAAGAATCTAGGGAAGAGATAGCAGAGGCATTACTACACATATTTAATAATTTGTTAGAAAAAGGTGTAGTGCCAGTGGGCTGGCGGATAGCTAATAATACCTATATTTAAGAAGGAGGATAGAACATGTCCAGGGAATTATAGACCAGTCAACTTAACATTGGTGGTAGGAAAAATAATGGAATTCCCTACTAAAGGAGAGAATAGAAGAACATCTAGAAACCAATATATAATAATGAATAGTCAGCATGGATTACAAAAGGGAAAATCTTGCTTAACCAAACTTATTGAATTTTTTGAAGAGGTAACAGAGAGAGTAGACAATGTTAATGCAGTAGATGTAATTTATCTAGATTTTCAAAAGGCCTTCGATAAGGTACCACATAATAGACTGATGAATAAGGTCAGAGAATGCGGAGTCAGGGGACAAGTAGCAGAATGGATTGCTGGCTGGCTTCAAGACAGAAAGCAGAGAGTGGGAGTAAAGGATAGCTATTCACAGTGGCAGAAGGTGGGTAGTGGTGTTCCACAAGGATCAGTGCTGGGACCACTACTGTTCACAATTTACATTAACGATTTAAACTTTGGAATCAAAAACACAAATTCTAAATTTGCAGATGATACCAAATTGGGGGGATAGTCAATACAGAGGAGGACTGCAACAAATTACAGGAGGACATTAATAAACTTGCAGAATGGGCAAATAATTGGCACAGATAAATGTGAGGCATTACATTTTGGTAGGAAGAATAGGGAGGCTACTTATCACTTGGAGAGTGGGAGTCTAGCTGGGGTAGAGGAACAAAGGGATCTCGGAGTATAAATACACAAATCACTAAAAGTTGCGCCACAGGTTAGCGAGGCCATAAAAAAAAGCAAACCAAGCACTAGGGTTTATTTCTAGAGGGGTAGAATTGAAAAGTAGAGAAGTTATGCTAAACCTGTATCGAACCTTGGTTAGACCACACTTGGAGTACTGCGTGCAGTTCTGGTCGCCATATTATAAAAAGGATATAGAGGCACTGGAGAGGGTGCAGAGAAGATTTACAAGGATGATACCAGAAATGCGAGGGTATACATATCAGGAAAGGATGAACAGGTTGGGTCTCTTTTCTCTTGAAAAAAGAAGGCTGAGGGGTGACCTAATAGAGGTCTTTAAAATTATGAAAGGTTTTGATAGAGTGGATACAGAGAGAATGTTTCTGCTTGTGGGGAAGAGGCCATCAATATAAGATAGTCACCAAGAAATCCAATAGGGAATTCAGAAGAAACTTCTTTACCCAAAGAGTAGTGAGAATGTGGAACTTGCTACCACAGGGAATGGTTGAAGCGAATAGTATAGATGCATTTAAGGGGAGGCTGGACAAGCATATGAGGGAGACGGGAATAGAGGGTTACGCTGATAGATTTAGATGAGGAAAGGCAGGAGGAGGCTCGAGTGGAGCATAAATGCCAGCTTGGACTGGTTGGGCCGGATGGCCTGTTTCTGTGCCGTATATCCTGTGTACAATTAAGACCAATGAGAAAAATGAAAGGAAATTCAGTTTTACTGTTTTTTGCTCAACAGTTTACTCATTAGCATCCAGAGGATAATATACCCTGTCATTTTGATTGTCTCTGTATTGTACGGTGATCTTTTTTTCTATTAGTTGGAATTCAACAATAAACAGAACAAAATAGTGTGTACAAATTTTATGCAGCTTCTACGTTAAAATAGGAATCTGGGACTGGAATTTCCTGCGTACTTGCACCCAGGGACCCATGCAATTGGGGCACAAAGCAAATACATGGCCTAAAAGATTGCGGAAATTGGGTATAAGAGATTTGCATGCGTAATTATAATACGCCCAAATCGCCTCGCGATTTTTACGATCATCTATACGATCATTATAATGGCTGTACCCTCAGGCTGAAGAGCCAAACAAGCAAATTTCCTGCAATTATACTGGTTTAAAATGGATGTAAAATTAAACTCAGAATTTTAGGCGCAGCAGGAAACAGAATCATTTTTCTAAAGTTTCATTGCAATTTTTTTTAGCGTTTAAAAAAAAAACTGTCCTTACTGAGACCTGAATTTTCTGGTACATTGAATGCTTTATTATAGCATTAGTATACGCCACATTAAAAATTCAAACTTCCCTGATTGCAGGTTCTTAAACATGCCATGCCTGATGTGCATGAATGATGGTTAAATGGGTTGATACTTTAATTTTCATACTTAAAGAAGGAATATATGGTATGGATTTGGTGCTTTTCTTTAGCCCTGATTGTTTCTGCTGATTTCCACCAATTTTTACATTCAGGCAAATGCTAATGAGGTTAGCAGGAAATTAAAGTGTAATTTGACAGCAGCAGAATGGGCACGGGAATGGGCGTAATATGGGTGTAACTCCTGGGTTGTGGCCCTACAGGAAATTCCAGGACCAAATATAAAATGACGGATACCCAGATGATAACAAATTGCTCTAAAAATGGTAACTGTGTGGTAAGTTATTATTTTTATTTTGTGAGTAATGGGTATGTGATGTGGCGTATAAGTTAAGCTATAAAAGTGTGAGCCATTAGCACCATGAGAACAGATGAAAAACTATTTTTTATGGTCAGTCATAAAAAAGTTATCTTTTAATTTTACTTAAAAAGGGATGGAATTCTAAATGACATTAATTTGTAGAAGCGATGCTGAACAAAGTTGGAATGGATCCATCACATGCTTTCAGTAAGTGACAGGCTGCTTCACAGCAGTGATACATCATAGAACTCCCTGGCCAAAAAGTAAAGCAGAGTTTCCAAAGTACACAGAGACTACAGTAACATTTCTCATCCAAAAATGATAACAGAGCTAGGAGCTGTCTGTAGTTACAGCCATAAAAATCAATGAAGTTAAAGCAGTATGAAATGCCACTACTATTATGTACATATACAAGTGCTAGAATGGCAATCAAGGCTTCTTCGGCAGCACCTCCCAAACCCACGACCTCTTCCACCTAGAAGGATAAGGGCAGCAGACGCATGGCAACACCACCACCTCTAAATTCCCCTCCAAGTCACACACCATCCTGACTTGGAAATATATCGCTGATCCTTCATCGTCGCTGGGTCAAAGTCCTGGAACTCCCTCCCTAACAGCACTGTGGGAGTACATTCACCACACGGACTGCAGCGGTTCAAGAAGGCAGCTCACCACCACCTTCTCGAGGGCAACTAGGGATGGGCAATAAATGCTGGCATTGCCAGCGACCCCCTGATTCCATAAACGAATTTAAAATAAGTTTCCCCACCTCCGTGTCTCCCTTCCTCTTCTGCAGGTGATATTTCACGCTGGGGTGGAGTTCCACTTGGGTGGCCATCACCATCCAGTACCTCAGCTAAGTGGTCATTCTCCATTTTTGAGCCTGTATAGTGAGTGCTGCCAGGCTACAGAATCTTGGGAGGACATCTCGGTTGAACCTGATCCTGTCTTCATTTAAAGTCAATACACATGCATTTTCCAGCAGGACTCACTTGATAGCAATCAGGAGGAGGAATCCTAAATGATATATTTTCTCTCTCCTTAGCCCAGTAGCACTGAAGCTAATTCTGTTGCCTCTGCTTCCACTAGGCTGAGAGAAACCAAATCAAAACAGTACAAGGAACCTTTCAGGTCTGTATATCTCAGTTCCATGCTGTTCAATAAATTTATCAATTAAGGCATCGGGGCAACTATGGGGTAGAAATTGGTATGCATGGCACCTGATCTTTTGGGCATAAAGCATACCAATTTAGCAGCAGGACAGCCTGCACCAATCTACACAAGCGATGGTCCCACTGCTAAATTCGTGGAGCACTTTTTTTGGTGTCCCAGGCGGAGGGTCACAGAAGTCACGATTATTCCCCTCCTGTAGGGCTTCCACCGTAGTTCGCTCCAAGTCCCTCAACCGGGTCTTCTGGAGTGGTGACCAGTGCCGGCAACCCGCGCCAAATATGCTGATGAGGCCCGAGGATCAATTTCCACCGATCCTTGGGCCTCTCGGTCCGGCAGCACACTGTTCGTGCAGCGCCGAGTTTGGATGGGCCCAGACCAGAATCTACCCCTGTTTCTTAAGATGGTCAGTGCCTGCTTCTTGCATCCTGGCAAACTAGGCTGTTCATCTTACGCATTTATTCAGGGTATGGGAACATACAACCATTTACACTGTTACACCTCCTCCACCTCCCACTTGCCGAGGCAACTCAGTTGAAACTAATGGGATCTGAAATGAAGCATTAAAACTGTTTATTACAGGCAGTCCCTCCAATCCATAATTCACAGTGAAGAGACAAACAGGTTTGTGTCGATCCTCCTTCAATATTGTTGATCAATTTGTGTTCGTTCTTGATGTACAGGGGCATTCTATTCAGAGCATAAAATTCTCATGCTGTGGATTTTTGCATGTTTGTTCAATAGATTAGTGACACTGTTCATAGCTTTTGTGATAATTTCAGCACAGGCAGTCAGCCACGCCATCTCATTACAAACTGTATGTTCTATATCAAAATGAATTCAAGGAAGGCAACAGAAAATTACTTTAATCAAGACTCTCACACCTGTCTGAACTGAAAGAACGACAAACATACATTTATATAGCACCTTTCATGACTTCAAGATGTCCCAAAACACTTTACAGCGAATACGATACATTTGAATTGTAGTCAGTATTGTAATGTAGGAAATACAGTAGACAATTTGTACAGAGCAAGGTCCCACAGACAGCAATGAAATAAATGATCAGATTATCTGTTTTTTAGATGGTGTATGAGGGATAAATGTTGACCAGGAGTACTCCCCTTGCTCTTCTTCAAATAGGGCTGTTGGATCTTTAACGTCCACTTGAGAGGGCAGAGGGGACTGATGTGCCTCAATAATTCCGAGACTCGAAGGTAGCAGAACAAAACAAGGCTTTTATTAACTTAGAACGAAACACGTAAGCGAGAGAGATGTCGTCCTTCTGGAGATTGGGGCTAGACTGAAATCTAGCTTACAAACGGGGCCAGGTATGGGCGGAGCCCTACACACAGCACATTCCAGCACATTCCAGTATACAATACAGCACATTCCAGTACACAATACAATGAGGTCTGGGGGAAGGGAAATGACACTGAAACCGATCTCAGTCACAGGCAGTGATGAATGGAAATATTTCATCACATTCACCCCTTCTATAGATTTAGTCTGTTCGGGGGTTTGATAGTCCTCTGCGACCGACGTGGCTGTTGCGGTGCCGCGGGTGTCGGCTGGGTGTCCCCGGTAGCCTCCTGGGTCTCTGCCGGGGGTGCCGCCAGGGTTGTTGAAGGGGTAGTTGGTGGGGGTGCCGTTGGTCGGTGTTCTTCCGGGGGTGATGAAAGAGTAGTGGGTGGGTAAGAGTTGCTGTGATCGTCGTTGCCGCTATTGCCGTGGTTGTTGTCGATGCCGGCTGGGGCGACGTCTTTTATGGACACGGTGTCCTCCCTTCCGTCGGCGTGCCGGATATATGCGTATTGGGGGTTGGCGCGGAGTAGGTGTACTGGCTCCACGAGAGGGTCCGTCTTGTGGCCCCTCACATGCCTTCGCACGAGTACCGGACCTGGGGTGAAGAGCCATGACGGCATGGATACGCCTGAGGTGGATTTCCGGGGAAAGACAAACATTCGTTCGTGAGGCGTGGTATTAGTGGCCGTACACAATACCGACCGTATCGAATGGAGCACATCCGAGAGGACTTCCTGCCAGCGGGAGATAGGGAGGCCCTTGGTCCTTAGAGCTAGAGTGACTGCTTTCCATACTGTCCCGTTCTCCCGCTCCACTTGGCCGTTACCCCGGGGGTTGTAGCTGGTGGTACGGCTCGTGTCGATCCCCCTGGACAGCATGTACTGGCGTAGCTCTTCACTCATGAAGGACGCCCCCCTATCCGTATGGATGTAGCTCGGCATACCGAACAGGCAGAACAGGCTGTTGAGGCATTTAATGACCGTGGCGCTGGTCATGTCTGGGCAGGGGAAGGCGAATGGGAACCGGGAGTATTCGTCCACAATGTTCAGGAAGTAAACATTGCGGTCGACGGACGGGAGGGGGCCCTTGAAATCTAAGCTGAGCCGCTCAAAGGGCCGTGTAGCTTTGATTAAGTGGGCTCTATCTGGGCGGTAGAACCGAGGCTTGCACTCAGCGCAAGTGCGGCAGTTCCTGGTCAGGGACCGAACTTCCTCAATCGAGTAGGGTAAGTTACGGGACTTTATGAAGTGGAACAGCCGCGTGATCCCTGGGTGGCAGAGGTCGTTGTGGAGGGTCTGTAGCCGATCCCCGGTGGCGCTGGCACACATCCCTCGTGAGAGGGCGTCAGGGGATTCGTTAAGGGCCCCTGGCCGGTAAATGATGTCGTACTCGAAGGTGGAGAGCTCGATCCGCCACCTAAGAATCTTATCATTTTTAATCTTCCCCCTCTGTTTATTATTGAACATAAACGCTACCGACCGCTGGTCGGTAAGTAGGGTGAAGCGTTTGCCGGCTAGGTAGTGGCGCCAGTGGCGCACTGCCTCCACGATGGCTTGGGCCTCCTTTTCCACGGAGGAGTGTCTGATCTCGGGCCCTTGGAGGGCCCTCGAGAAGAAAGCTACGGGCCGCCCCGCCTGGTTGAGGGTGGCCGCCAAGGCGAAGTCAGACGCATCACTTTCCACTTGAAATGGAGTGTTCTCGTCCACTGCCTGTAGCGTGGCCCACTCAATATCCTGCTTAATGCTTTTGAAGGCGGCGTGGGCCTCAGCAAAGAGCGGGAAAGAGGATGCTTTCAAGAGGGGGAGGGCTTTGTCGGAGTAGTTGGGGACCCATTGGGAATAATAAGAAAATAACCCCAGGCATCTTTTCAGGGCTTTGGGAGTGTTGGGCAGGGGCAGCTCCCGTAGGGGGCGCAATCGGTCGGGGTCTGGTCCGATTTCCCCATTCTCCACCACGCTGCCTAGTATGCAGAGGCGCGTGGTGTTGTAAACGCACTTGTCCTCGTTGTAGGTGAGGTTGAGTTTTTGTGCGGTTTTCAGGAACCTCTCGAGGTTCGAGTCGTGATCCTGCTGGCTGTGACTGCAGATGGTGACGTTGTCGAGGTAGGGGAAGGTTGCCTGCAAGTGGTGGTCATCGACCATGCGGTCCATCTCCCTCTGAAAAACCGAGACCCCATTCGTCACCCCAAAGGGGACTCTGAGGAATTGGTAGAGGCGTCCGTTCGCCTCGAAGGCGGTGTACGGGCGGTCCTCTGGTCTGATAGGGAGCTGGTGGTACGCTGACTTGAGGTCGATGGTGGAGAACACCCGGTATTGGGCGATTTGGTTCACCATTTCTGATATGCGGTGTAGCGGGTAGGCGTCTAGTAGGGTGTACCTGTTGATCGTTTGACTATAGTCGATCACCATCCGTTTCTTCTCGCTACCCCTTACCACTACCACTTGGGCGCGCCACGGGCTGTTGCTGCGTTCAATAATGCGCTCTTTCAGGAGCCTGTCTACCTCGGTCGCGATAAACCGCCTGTCCTCCCAGCTGTACCTCCTGCTTTTGGTCGCTATTGGCCGGCAGTTAGGGGTAAGGTTCGCGAATAGCGAAGGCGGCTTTACCTTCAGGGTAGCCAGACCGCACACTGTGAGGGGCAGCTGGGACCCACCGTACTTGAGCGTGATGCTTTGGTGGTTGCACTGGAAATCCAGGCCCAAGATCACGCTCGCACATAGGTTCTTCATGATTAATACTTTAAAATTATCATATACAGTTCCGTTAATGCACAATTGTACCGTGCAGTAACCCAGAATGGTCGATGTCTGGGTTTTGTCAGCCATAGAGATGGTACCGAGTAGGGACCACCTTTAGGGAGAGTTGTTGTGCCAGTTCTGGGTGGATAAAGCTCTCCGTGCTTCCACTGTCAATTAAGCATTTAACCCGGCACCCGTTTACCTCGATGTCCACCATTGATCTGGATAGCGGGTGCGGCCTGGTCTGGTCCACTGTGACCGATGCCACTGTAGGGCCCTGATCGATACAAGATGGCGTCCACGCTGTCTGCTCACAAGATGGCGGACCCCACGAGGTCGGGCAAGATGGCGTCCAAGATGGCCGCTCCCACGGTGCACACGCGGCGGTGGCAGGTTTTCCGGCGGTTGGTTTTCCGGCGGGGTTCCTTCTGCACACCTTCCCGAAGTGCCCCTTCTTACCGCACTTAAAGCAGGTGGTGCCTTTCGCCGGGCACAGGTTTCTGGTGTGCTTTGGCTGCCCGCAGAAGTAGCAGTTGGGTCCCTGACGCGTCGCGGCTGTCGTAGGGCTTCTGGGGGGAGAGCGGGGCCCAGCCGGTGTCGGGCTGTTGGGCGGGGAAGATGCCTTCCAAGATGGCGGCGCCCTCGGTGCACACGTGGCGGCGTGGACGGCGCGGGCTGAAGAGTAGGCGTCCAAGTTTCTCTGGGCCACATCCAGGGATCGCGCGGTGTCCGCAGCCTGTTTCAGGTCCAACCCCGTTTTTTCCAGCAGTCTTTGCCGGATGTAAGTGGAGCTGAGGCCTGTGATGAAGGCATCGCGAACAAGCTCGTCAGTGTACACCGCGGCTTTTACATCTCGGCACTTGCAGTCTTTGCCAAGCATTTTCAGGGTGCTTAGGAACTCCTCCACCGATTCCCCAGGTCGCTGTGCGCGGGTGGCGAGCATGTGCCTAGCATACACCTCATTCGTAGGCTGCTGGTAATGCGCCTTTAAGATGTCGCAGGCGGCCAGGTACGTCTCGGCGTCTTGGATGAGGGGGTAAACCCGGTGGCTTACCCAATTCCGCAGAATTCCGAGTCTCATCCTTGCAGCGTCCGTAGTGTCTTTGACGGCTGCGGAATTGTCCAGGAAGAATTCCATACACTCAAACCTGTGTCCGAAGCGTGCTGATGCGTCCGGAGCATGTTGATCCAAATCCAAACGTTCGGGTTTCAGGAGTTGATCCATAGTGTTGAAAAAATAAGTTAATAAAATTGATGTGCCTCAATAATTCCGAGACTCGAAGGTAGCAGAACAAAACAAGGCTTTTATTAACTTAGAACGAAACACGTAAGCGAGAGAGATGTCGTCCTTCTGGAGATTGGGGCTAGACTGAAAGCTAGCTTACAAACGGGGCCAGGTATGGGCGGAGCCCTACACACAGCACATTCCAGCACATTCCAGTATACAATACAGCACATTCCAGTACACAATACAATGAGGTCTGGGGGAAGGGAAATGACACTGAAACCGATCTCAGTCACAGGCAGTGATGAATGGAAATATTTCATCACAGGGACCTCAATTTGATGTCTAATACGAAGGACAGCACCTCCAACAGTGCCGCACCCCCTCAGTACTGCACAGAAGTGGCAGCCTAGATTTTGTGCTCCAGTCTCTGGAATGAGGCTGGAAACACAACCTTCTGACGCAGAGGCAAGAGTGCCACCACTGAGCCAAGGCAGACACCCAACTTTGGTCTCAACTAAGGTGTCAGCTGTGGCTCAGTTGGTAGCACACTTGCCTCTGAGTCAGAAGGTTGTGGGTTCATAGTCCCACTCCAGGGACTTGAGCACATAAAGCTTGGCTGACACTCCAGTGCAGTGCTGAGGGAGTGCTGTACTATTGGAGGTGCTGTCTTTCGGATGAAACGTTAAACTGAGGCCCCGTCTGCTCTCAGGTGGACGTAAAAGATCCCATGGCACTACTTCGAAGAAGAGTAGGGGAGTTATCCCCAGTGCCCTGGCCAATATTTATCCCTCAACCAACATAACAAAAACAGATTATGTGGTCATTATCACATTGCTGTTTGTGGGAGCTTGCTGTGCGCAAATTGGCTGCCGCATTTCCCACATTACAACAGTGACTCCACTTCAAAAAAGTACTTCATTGACTGTAAAGTGCTTTGAGATGTCCAGTGGTCATGAAAGGCGCTATATAAATGCAAGTCTTTCTTTTCCAAACAAGTTCAATTCAAACTGCCTCGATTTTAAACCCCCTCACCCAGCGACAATGGTGCATAGGAGGGGTTAAAATTAGGTTGAGTCTAACTGGAGCCTGAGATTGCTCCATTCCCACCCGGCACCATTTCATCTTCGCCGACTTTCAAGTCGGTCGAGGCTCCCACTACAGGCGGGCGGTGGCCTACTGTTCATTCAAAAGTCATGGCCTGATGACATAATCAATGCTGCAACATTTTTACATTGAGTTGGGGGAGGCCCGCATGGTGTAAGACCCGACAGCTGAACCACGGTGCGAGGAGTCGACTGGCCAGAAGAGGCCAAGGTGCGTCTTGTACAATTACTTTTGTGATAGCTCCTTGTGGGCCTGGAGAAGCAGGAGTGCTCCCTCCAGGACCCGCAAGGAGTCCTTGGGCCTCCCCAGGCCCGGCCTTGCCTCTCTCTCTTTACCATGCACTGAGGTTATGCCGAGGACCAATCCTTTGGGACCCCAGCGTTGTAAGGATCCCGAGGCGATTTCCACTCCCGCCCGCTGACTCTGATATCAGTCCTGCCAGTTTCAGGTGAGAGACAGTGTTGGAATATTTAAATGAGGCCCAGGCATTAAAATAGCCTGGGCCTCACAATGAGACCCACATGGGGGTTTCGCTCCCACTGGCACCTCCGTCCGTCCCGTTCCAAAATTCTATAGACTCTGGAACAGTTCCCATGGATTGGAGGGTAGCTAATGTAACCCCACTATTTAAAAAAGGTGGTGGAGAGAAAACGGGGAATTATAGACTGGTAAGCCTGACATCGGTAGTGGGGAAAATGCTAGAGTGCAGGAATGTCTAGTTCCTATCCAAAAGACTGAGGTCCACTCAGGTGATCAAATAAACGAGGTTTAATGAAAACTAACAGAGTTTAACGAATAACTACAGGAGAACATTGAATATAGGTCTAGTCAGTTCGGAGGCTCCACGAGGACTGCTTGGGCGGTCACGTGGCTGACGTCATGACGTCAGCACGTTTTTCCCGCCGGTGGGAGATCACGTGATGAACGGCGTGGTGTCATCGCGTTTACCCGCGCTATTAAAGTGATCGCGCTCTGTACATGTAAACAGTGAAAACAAAGATACAGACTCAGGCTGTAGCTAACATATTATTAAAGGGAATTATATACAATTGATCGAAGTCCCTTAGTGGCTCCGCCACATGCGCCCCCCCAGAATTGTCTTTAATAGCAAAAGTAAAACGACGAGGAGGCCTGACAAGCCTCTCAGATCGACTTCTGTAGCCTTGAAGTGGAAGCTGATGGACGGCAGGCGAGCTGGCGGGCAGTTGCGTTTGATCTGGCATGGCGACTGTGGGTGGTCGACCACGTTTCGGCGGTTGTGCGATCTCGACTGGGCGGTCAAGGTCCAAGTGAGCCGGCTTCAACCGGTCAACCGAAATGTGGTCCGGTTTACCTCCGATATCGACCGAAAAAGTTTTGTCTCCCGGCTCTATCACGCAGAAAGGACCAGTGTAAGGGGGATCCCGATGAGCGTCATGGCGGATAAACACATAGTCGGCGTTCTTCAGCTCAGCTGGGACATGGGAGCTCTGCAAGCCATGATGTGATGTAGGCACTGGAGCGAAACTTCTGGCCGCCTCCTGGTGGCTGATGAGCTGCTGGGATGTGGACCATGGCTCTGTTGGAGTCGGAAGGAAATCCCCTGGTACGTGCTCCGCCGAGGACGATTGAAGATCTTCTTTAGGCGCCGTACGAAGACCCAAAAGGACCCATGGAAGCCTGTCCACCCAGCCCGCGCCTTGAAGGCTGGTTTGCAGTGCGGCTTTGAGTGACCTGTGGAATCGTTCGCACAGGCCATTCGCCTGTGGATGGTAGGCAGTGGTGCGATGTAGCTTGACGCCGAGCCCCTGAGCCACAGCGTTCCAGAGCTCAGAAGAAAACTGCGGCCCACAATCAGATGAGATGTCCACCGGTACCCCGAAACGGGCGACCCAAGAGGAGATGAATGCCATGGCGACGCCTGCGGAAGTGGTGGATGACAAAGGAACCGCTTCCGGCCATCGAGTGGTGCGGTCCACCATTGTAAGAAGATGAGTAAACCCGTGCGAAGGCTGAAGTGGCCCCACCAGGTCCACATGCACATGATCAAACCTACGTTCCGGAACAGCGAAAGTGGCCAATGGAGCCTTGACGTGACGCTGCACCTTGGCCTTTTGGCAGACCATGCAGGTGTTGGCCCAGTTGCGAACATCCATGTGCATGCCCCGCCACACGAATTTGGACGACATCAGCCATTGCGAGGCCTTCATGCCAGGGTGCGACAACCCGTGTATGGCGTCAAAAACTTTTCGGCCCCAGGCGACCGGCACGATAGGGCGAGGATCTCCTACGGAGACCTCGCAGAGTAGCGTAGTGCCCGTGGCATGGAATTTGACGTCGGCCGCTTGGAGGCTAGAGGGATTGGTTCTGTAAGATTGGACTTCCGGATCCGAGGCTTGATCCGCAGCCATGAGGGCATAGTCGATGCCGAACTGGACTGCAGGAACGGTCGTGCGGGAGAGGCAATCCGCCACCAGGTTGTCTTTACCGGACACATGCTGAATGTCAGTGGTGAATTCTGAGATAAACGTCAACTGACGTTGTTGCCAAGCTGACCACGGTTCGACGGTCTTGGCCATAGCGAACGTTAGTGGCTTATGGTCCACAAAAGCCATGAACGGACGTCCCTCTAGCAAGAACCGGAAATGGCGGATGGCCAGAAAAAGGGCCAGCAACTCCCGGTCGAACGTGCTGTACTTCCGTTTGTTTCGCCGTAGTTGACGGCTGAAAAACGCCAGCGGTTGCCACGTCCCATGCACCTACTGTTCCTGCACTGCGCCAATGGCGTAGTCTGACGCGTCGGTGGTAAGGGCGATGGTGGCACCTGGCAGCGGGTGCGCCAGCCTGGTTGCGTTGGCTAAGGCGCCTTTTGTGTTGATGAATGCCCGGTCCATGTCGACCGTCCAGCTAATCGGATCCTTGCCGGACTTGCCCTTGAGGGCCTCGTACAGGAGCTGCATGAGCAGAGCTGCATTAGGGACAAACCAGTGATAAACATTTACCATCCCGAGGAACTTCTGCAGGGCCTTGATGGTCTGCGGGCGCGGGAATGAAGTAACAGCCTCCACCTTCGTTTGCAGAGGAATTGCGCCGTCCGATGTGATGCGATGGCCTAAGAAATCAATCTGCTGCTGGCTGAACTGGCACTTGGCTGGGTTGATGATCAAGCCGTGTTGACTGAGGCGGTTAAAGAGGGTGCGTAAATGGCAGATGTGCTCCTCTTTATTAGGGCTGGCGA
Source organism: Somniosus microcephalus (assembly GCF_052327205.1). Classification (NCBI taxonomy): domain Eukaryota; kingdom Metazoa; phylum Chordata; class Chondrichthyes; order Squaliformes; family Somniosidae; genus Somniosus; species Somniosus microcephalus. The sequence continues at coordinate 174,589,581 of NC_140996.1, read as the reverse complement.
TGAGCATGTCGTCAAGGTAGACGAATAGAAACTTGAGGTCCCGAATCACGGAGTCCATCAAGCGCTGGAAAGCCTGTGCAGTATTCTTCAATCCAAACGGCATCCGCAGAAATTCAAACAGGCCGAATGGGGTGATGACTGCAGTTTTCGGGACATCTTGCGGGTGTACGGGGACCTGGTGGTAGCCACGGACAAGGTCGACTTTTGAAAAAATGGTATTTCCCGCCAAATGGGCAGAGAAATCCTGAATATGAGGGATCGGGTACCGATCAGGAGTAGTGGCGTCGTTCAGGCGTCGGTAGTCACCGCAAGGCCGCCATCCGTCGCCAGGTTTCAGAACAATGTGGAGAGGCGAAGACCAGGGACTATTCGACCGGTGAATAATCCCTAGCCGCTCCATCGTGTCGAACTCTGCTTTTGCAGCCATGAGCTTGCCAGGTTCGAGGCGCCAGGCCCGTGCGTAGACCGGGGAGCCAGTAGTGGTGATGTGATGTTCGACACCATGTTTCGTGGCCGTGGAAGAGAAAGTAGGTCTGGTCAGGTCTGGGAAATCTCCGAGGAGGCGAGTGAAGTCATCCGGAGGTGGGAACGCACAGGAGACAGTGCGCAACACGGTGTTACCGCGGTGGCACGGGATGGAGTGAAAAGTGGCCGCATTGATCAACCGGCGGTGCCGTACATCCACCAGGTGGCCGTTGGCGCACAAAAAATCCGCCCCGAGGATAGCTTGAGAGACTTTGGCCGTGATGAAATCCCAGTAAAACCGCTGGCCGCCGAAGCACACCTGGACCCGCCGTCTTCCGAAGGTCCCAATGGCCCCGCCATTAGCTGCCTCGAGGGAGGGGCCGTGCCCCCCGGCTTGTAGATCAAGATTTGACGCGGGTAGGATGCTACACTGCGCCCCGGTATCGCAAAGGAAACGTCGACCAGATAGGGAGTCAGTGATGAAGAGGAGTTTTCCTGAATTACCAATTGCCATCGCAGCCGTGGGGCGCTCATTATAACCGGTCCTCTTTCGACAGGGTTGCTGCTGTTTTTTTTTGAGCGAAAAGCTGCAGGGAGGGCGGCAGCATCTTGCTTTCGCGCCAAAACGGACGTGGTAGAAGCACAACCCTGCAGGTTGAGGGGCTGGAGCAGCGTCCGTGGAGGATGGGCGCCTCGTGGCAGCGCAGCACTGCTGTGTCACCGCGAAGATCTTGTCCGCTTCGGCAGCCAGCTCTGCGCAGTCTGTGACTTCCGACCTGGCTAAGGCAGCCTGAACTTGCTCCGGTAGCTGGCTGAGGAATAGCTCCCTGAAGAGGAAGCATTCCGGTTCGGAGCCCAGGAGCGTGAGCATTTGGCTCATGAGCTCGGACAGCTTGGAGTCCCTGAGGCCGGGCATAGCGAGCAGCTGGCGGGCGCGCTCCGACTTCGTGAACCCGAAGACCTGTAACAACCGCGCCTTTATCGTTTCATACTTGCGATCTTCTGGTGGATTGCCAAGCAGGCTGACGATCCGCGAGGCTGTGGCGCTGTCGAGGGCGGAGACCACGTAATAGTAATGGGTCTGATCCGCAACGATGGTCCTGATTGCGAACTGGGCTTCAGCCTGGATGAACCACGCGGCTGGCTGTTGCTCCCAGAACTGTGGTAGCTTCAAAGCAATGGCGTTCAATTCCATGTTCAGTAACTTCCGCGAAAACCGTTCGCAAAAGTCGGGGTCACCAATGTAGGAATGTCTAGTTCCTATCCAAAAGACTGAGGTCCACTCAGGCGATCAAATAAATGAGGTTTAATGAAAACTAACAGAGTTTAACGAATAACTACAGGAGAACATTGAATATAGGTCTAGTCAGTTCGGAGGCTCCACGAGGACTGCTTGGGCGGTCACGTGGCTGACGTCATGACGTCAGCACGTTTTTCCCGCCGGTGGGAGATCACGTGATGAACGGCGTGATGTCATCACGTTTACCCGCGCTATTAAAGTGATCGCGCTCTGTACATGTAAACAGTGAAAACAAAGATACAGACTCAGGCTGTAGCTAACATATTATTAAAGGGAATTATATACAATTGATCGGAGTCCCTTAGTGGCTCCGCCACAAGAGTCCATTATAAATGATGTAATAGCATGCGCACTTGGAAAACAGTGACAGGATTGGACAAAGTCAACATGGATTTACAAAAGGTAAATCATGCTTGACTAATCTACTGGAATTTTTTGAGGATGTAACTGGTAGAATGGATAAGGGAGAACCAGTGGATGTGGTGTATTTGGACTTTCAGAAGGTTTTCGATAAGGTCCCGCATAAGAGTTTGGCATGCAAAGTTAAAACACATGGGATTGGGGGTAAGGTACTGATTTGGATAGAGAACTGGTTGGCAGACAGGAAGCAAAGAGTTGGAATAAATGGGTCTTTTTCCGAGTGGCAGGCAGTGACTAGTGGGGTACCGCAGGGATCAGTGCTAGGACCCCAACTATTCACAATATATATTAATGATCTAGACGAGGGAACTAGATGTAATATCTCCAAGTTTGCAGACGACACAAAGCTGGGTGGACGTGTGTGCTGTGAGGAGGATGCAGAGAAACTCCAGTATGATTTTGACAGGTTGGGTGATTGGGCAGATGCCTACATCTTGACCTGATGGCCTACATCCTAGGGTCTTGAGAGAAGTGGCGGTAGGGATTGTGGATGCATTGGTGATTATTTTCCAAAACTCCCTGGACTCAGGAAAGGTCCCGGCAGATTGGAAAACTGCTAATGTAACACCCTTATTTAAGAAGGGAAGTAGACAAAAAGCTGGAAACTATAGACCAGTTAGCCTAACATCTGTGGTTGGCAAAATGTTGGAGTCCATTATTAAGGAAACAGTAACAGAGCATTTGGATAAACATAATTTAATAGGACAGAGTCAGCATGGTTTTATGAAGGGGAAGTCATGTTTGACAAATTTGCTTGAATTCTTTGAGGACGTAACATACAGGGTGGATAAAGGGGAACCAGTGGATGTAGTGTATTTGGACTTCTAAAAGGCATTTGACAAGGTTCCACACAAAAGATTACTGATCAAGATAAAAAAATCACGGGATTGGGGGTAATATACTGGCATGGGTGGAAGATTGGCTATCTAACAGAAAACAAAGAGTTGGGATAAATGGTTCGTTCTCGGGCTGGCAATCAGTAACTAGTGGTGTTCCGCAGGGATCAGTGCTGGGACCCCAACTCTTTACAATCTATATTAATGATTTGGAGGAAGGGACTGAGTGCAACATATCCAAGTTTGCTGACGATACAAAGATGGGAGGGAAAGCAGTGAGTGAGGAGGACATAAAAAACCTGCAAAAGGACATAGACAGGCTAAGTGAGTGGGCAGAGATTTGGCAGATGGAATATAACATTGGAAAGTGTGAGGTTATGCACTTTGACAGAAAAAATCAAAGAGCAAGTTATTATTTAAATGGAGAGAAACTGCAAAGTGCTACAGTACAAAGGGATCTGGGGGTCCTGGTGCATGAAACACAAAAAGTTAGTATGCAGGTGCAACAGGTGATCAGGAAGGCCAATGGAATCTTGGCTTTTATTGCAAGGGGGATGGAGTATAAAAACAGGGAAGTCTTGCTGCAGTTATACAGGGTATTGGTGAGGCCACACCTGGAGTACTGTGTCCAGTTTTGGTTTCCATATTTAAGAAAAGGTATACTTGCTGTCGAGGCGGTTCAGGGAAGGTTCACTCGGTTGATTCCGGAGATGAGGGGGTTGACGTATGAGGAAAGGTTGAGTAGGTTGGGCCTCTACTCATTGGAGTTCAGAAGAATGAGAGGCGATCTTATCGAAACACATAAGATTGTGAGGGGGCTTGATCGGGTGGATGCGGTGAGGATGTTTCCACTGATGGGTGAGACTAGAACTAGGGGGCATAATTTTAGAATAAGGGGCTGCCCTTTCAAAACTGAGATGAGGAGAAACTTCTTCACTCAGAGGGTAGTAAATCTATGGAATTTGCTACCCAGAGAGCTGTGGAACATTAAATAAATTTAAAACGGAGACAGACAATTTCCTAGAAGACAAGGGAATTAGGGGTTATGGGGAGAGGGCAGGGAAGTGGACGTGAGTTTAGATTCGGATCAGCCATGATCCTGCTGAGTGGCGGAGCAGGCCCGAGGGGCCGTATGGCCTACTCCTGCTCCTACTTCTTATGTTCTTATGGCAGATGCAGTATAATGTGGATAAATGCGAGGTTATCCACTTTGGTGGTAAAAACAGGAAGACAGATTATTATCTGAACGGCAATAGATTGGGAAAAGGGGAAGTGCAACGAGACCTGGGTGTCCTTGTGCACCAGTCACTGAAGTAAGCATGCAGGTGCAGCAGGCGGTTAAGAAGGCAAATGGTATGTTGGCCTTCATAGTGAGAGGATTCGAGTACAGGAGCAAGGATGTCTTGCTGCAGTTGTACAGGGCCTTGGTGAGACCACACCTTGAGTATTGTGTGCAGTTTTGGTCGCCTTATCTGAGGAAGGATGTTCTTGCCATGGAGGGAGTGCAGTGAAGATTCACCAGACTAATACCTGGGATGGCAGGAATGACGTATGAAGAGAGATTAGGTCAATTAGTCTTATATTCGCTAAAGTTTAGAAGAATGAGAGGGGATCTCATTGAAACTGATAAAATTCTAACAGGACTAGGCAGACTAGATGCAGGAAGGATGTTCCTGATGGCGGGGGAGTCCAGAATCAGGGGTCACAGTCTAAGGATAAGGGGCATTTAGGACAGAGATGAGGAGGAATTTTTTCACCCAGAGAGTGGTGAACCTGTGGAATTTTCTACCACAGAAGGCAGTTGAGGCCAACTTATTAAATATATTCAAGAAGGAGTTAGATATATTTCTTAAGGCTAAAAGGATCAAGGGATATGGGGAGAAAGCAGGGACAGGGTACTGAATTTGGATGATCAGCCATGATCTCATTAAATGGCAGAACAGGCTCGAGGGGCTGAATGGCCTACTCCTGCTCCTATCTTCTATGTTTCTATGAACGCACTCTCCAGTGAAAATCAAGGCCCGAGTATCTCAACTTCCTCCTAAGCACTCCTAAACAGTTCTCCAGTCTGAACACTGACTGAAGTCAGACCTCAGCTATCTCCCCCTTTTATTCTGCTAATTCCTCCAGTCACATTGCACTTTACTGCCTTTTGCTCTGGAACTGTTTTACTCACACTTTGGAGGAGAAATTGATCTGCACCCATTTTCGGGCGCCGAATCGGTGCAGTGCATACCTGTTCACGTCTAGATAGGTCTGCATGGGGAGACATATCAAATACTAGTGCACTGGGGAAAGGGTAAGGGATAGGACAGCCAGGACATAACTCACCAGAGGCAGAGCTTGCATCCTAGCCATGCTGTAGAGGGCACATGGTATAGAAGAAGATTGATGGCTATACACTAGGGACTTCCAGGTGCACTAGGCTGCCTGCCAGCTCACCCCTGCACAATGGTACAGAACATGGAGGAGTCCAACTTGTGTGGGGTTTTCAGATGGGCCATCTGAACACTAGAGCGAACCATGGAGCAAGTGGTCAGCTCTGAATATTTCAGGGGTGTCTCACTGCGGTGGAGCATCTGCTGGCATCCCTGACAGCTTCACTGCGAGCTCAGACAGCTTCACTGGGAGCCCAGACAGCTTCACTGGGAGATCAGACAGCGTCACTGGGAGCCTAGACAGCTTCACTGGGAGCTCAGACAGCTTCACTGGGAGCCCAGACAGCTTCACTGGAGCCCAGACAGCTTCACTGGAGCTCAGACAGCTTCACTGGGAGCCCAGACAGCTTCATTGGGAGCCCAGACAGCTTCACTGGGAGCCCAGACAGCTTCACTGGGAGCCCAGACAGCTTCACTGGGAGCTCAGACATCTTTAATGGGAGCCCAGACAGCTTCACTGGAGCTCAGACAGCTTCACTGGAAGCCCAGACAGCTTCACTGGAAGCCCAGACAGCTTCACTGGGAGCTCAGACAGCTTCACTGGGAGCGCAGACAGCTTCACTGGGAGCCCAGACAGCTTCATTGGGAGCTCAGACAGCTTCACTGGGAGCCCAGACAGCTTCACTGGGAGCTCAGACAGCTTCACTGGGAGCCCAGACAGCTTCACTGGGAGCCCAGACAGCTTCACTGGGAGCCCAGACAGCTTCACTGGGAGCTCAGACAGCTTCACTGGGAGCTCAGACAGCTTCACTGGGAGCCCAGACAGCTTCACTGGGAGCTCAGACAGCTTCACTGGGAGCCCAGACATCTTCACTGGGGGATCAGACAGCATCACTGGGAGCCCAGACAGCTTCACTGGGAGCCCAGACAGCTTCACTGGGAGCTCAGACAGCTTCACTGGGAGCCCAGACAGCTTCACTGGGAGCCCAGACAGCTTCACTGGGAGCTCAGACAGCTTCACTGGGAGCCCAAACATCTTCACTGGGAGCCCAGACAGCATCACTGGGAGCCCAGACAGCTTCACTGGGAGCCCAAACATCTTCACTGGGAGCCCAGACAGCTTCACTGGGAGCTCAGACAGCTTCACTGGGAGCCCAAACATCTTCACTGGGAGCCCAGACAGCTGCCATTTTCATGAGAGAGATTATGGAAAGGGGTTTTGAGAGCCTCACATCACTGCTACAGTCAGTTCTCAGGCAGCACAGTGGGAGTGCTGAGGCTCAGCTCCATGTGAGTGGCAATGGCACCATAGGACAGGCGCATGCTGTCCTCTCTCACCTTTAATATCTGCAGACTACAGTACAATTTCTGCACAAAATAAAAATAAAAATTCCAAACTTGTGATTTTTCTGTTCATTCTGAGAATACTGTGTTTGTAGAAATAGTCCATGGTTCTGTATTTTTTACTTTTCCATCTATCTAATATTCAGCTTTCAAGAATCCACAGAATATCAGTTTTGTAAATGCCAGGTGACAAAACAATTGCTTATTTTGATGTATGGAATGGAAGCCCAGTGTCTAAGGGTCCACTGAAATGTTGTAAAGTGGAACAATTTCCCATCCTATCAAAAAAATGGAATCTGAAACTTGACATCTTGGTGAACACTGGTATCTAGTAATAATTTTCCAAATCATTGCTGCTGCTGTATTCAGCCAATCGTGGGAAAAGCCCATCTTGTATTCCAGTGCAGAACTGCTTATAGTCAAACCTCATTTGGTACACTTGCTGATAGGAGTTCTTGTTATCTAATAGCTCATCAAAGTATATTGATGAGAACAGCAAATACTTCTTATTTACAGGTACTACACTGAACCTATGTTAAAGAACCCACATATCTGTACAGAGAGATCATTTGACTATAGTGAACATTTTCTGTTAATTCTAGCTATAAAGTAATGATTCGTGCCTGAACAAGACATCAGAGACTGAAGCCAGTACCAAATGCGTAGGTTAAACAGCTAATACATGCTCTAGGCACAATCAAAAAGAAAGATAAGCAGTGATCAGATTTCCAGCATCTGCAGTATTTTCTTTTTGTAAGATAAGCAGTGAGGTTGTTTTTCATAGAATCGCAGAAATTAGCACACAGATGAGGTTATCTATGAGCTAACTACTCTAATCACATTTCTCTACCCTTTCTAATCATTTCAAGAACTTTACCAAATCCATTTTAAATAATGTCATAATCTCTGGCTCAATAGCCACTTGTGGTAAAGTGCTCATGTTCTAATAATACTTTGTGAAAAATGCCTTCTACTGATTAGCTGGGTCTATGCTTCCTTGTTATTAGTTCACCAATCAGTGAAAACAATCTTTCACTATCTACCATCTTAAAATCTTACTGAAAGTAGAAAATTCACGAGGCCCAGATTGTATGTATTTCAAACTTGCATCATTTTGAAATCCTCTATTTGATCAACCATCCCTGTTGCAGTGAAAATACCCCAATTTCTCAAGTCTTTCTCAATAATTACAACCTCTCATTCCTGGTAGAGAGGTGTCACTGTATGTTTTCCATCACTCTAATATCCTTCCTAAAATTGGGATATTTAGAACAGCATACAATACTCCAATTGTGGCCTAGCCAATGCCTTGTACAAATTCAGCATTCCTTTCTAAATTCAACCTCAAAAAGTTCCCTTGCTTCGCCTTTGCTTTCCCTAACTTTTCACTTTGTAGAATTTGGTTCTTACTTTAAACCCAGGAAAGAGTCCGAGAGTGGGAGCAGTCAAACAATAACAACAATTGCAAAACCACTAAAGTGACGTCACAACCAGCTGATTGGTAAGTAGGACCTGGTGAGTATTTCTACAGTCCAGTCGTTGAAGTAAAAGTAAGGTCTCTAGTTTAGAGTAAGTAGTGTGTAAAGTGAAGTAAGGTCCCTAGTGTATTTAATATTCTTTAATTTAGAGGAAGTAAAGGGAGTAAATTAAGGGTAGGACATGGCAGGGCAGCTCGGCAGCGTGGAGTGCTCCTCCTGTGCTATGTGGGAAGTCAGGGACACTTTCAGTGACCAGGGCGAACACGTGTGCAGGAAGTGTCTCCAGCTGCAGCTACTCAAAATCAGCGTTTCGGAGCTGGAGCTGCAGCTGGAGTCACTGTGGAGCATCCGCGAAGCTGAGATCTTCGTGGATAGCACGTTTAAGAGTGCATAGGCAGAAAGGGAATGGGTGACTGCCAGACAGAGTAAAAGAAGTAGGAAGGTAGTGCAGGAGTCCCCTGGGTCCATCTCCCTCTCCAACAGATTTTCCGTTTTGGATACTGCTGGGGGAGATGGTTTCTCAGGGGAATGCAGCAAGAGCCAAGTCCATGGCTACGAGTGGCTCAGCTGCATAGGAGGGGAGGAAAAAGAGTGGGAGAGCAATAGGTATAGGGGATTCTATCGTAGGGGGAACAGATAGACGTTTCTGTAGCCGCAGACGTGACTCCAGGATGGTATGCTGCCTCCCTGGTGCCAGGGTCAAGGATGTCACTAAGCGGCTGCAGGACATTCTGAAGGAGGAGGGTGAACAGCCAAAGGTTGTGGTCCATATCAGTACCAATAACATAGGTAGAAAGAGGGATGAGGTCCTGCAAGCAGAATATAGGGAGCTAGGAAATAAATTAAAAAGCAGGACCTCAAAGGTAGTAATCTCAGGATTACTCCCAGTGCCACATGCTGGTGAGAGCAGAAATAGGAGAATAGACCAGATGAATGCGTGGCTGGAGAGATGGTGTAGGAGGGAGGGATTTAAGTTCCTGAGGCATTGGGACCGATTCTGGGGAAGGTGGCACCTATACAAGCTAGACGGGTTACACCTCGGCAGAACTGGGACCAATATCCTCACAGGGGGGTTTGCTAGTGCTGTTGGGAAGGATTTAAACTAGTTTGTCAGGGGGCTGGGAACCTAAGTGTGGGCCCAGAACAGAGAGAAACAAAGCTGGAAGTGCAAGTTAGAAAAGTAGTCAGCAGATCTAGTAGGGAGCAGAAACAAAGGACAACAGTAAAGAGGGTCAAAGTGCAAAAAAAATCAAACGGGCAAAGTTGAAGGCACTTTATCTAAATACACGTAGCATTCGCAACAAGGTGGATGAATTAATGGCACTAATAGAAGTAAATGGGTCTGATGTAATTGCCATGACAGAGACATGGTTGTAGGGTAACCAAAGCTGGGAACTGAATGTTCCAGGGTACTCAACATTTAGGAAGGACAGACAAGAAGGAAAAGGAGGCGGCATAGTGCTGTTAATAAGGGATGAGATTGGTACGGTAGAGATAAAAGATCTTGGCTTGGCAGATCGTGATGTAGAACTGGAATCAGTTTGGGTGGAGCTAAGAAACAGCAAGGGCAGAAAACATCGGTGGGAGTTGTGTATAGGCCACCAAACAGTAGTGGTAATGTAGGGCACAATATCAATCAAGAGATTAGAAGTGCATGTGACAAGGGCAATACGGTAATCATGGGGGACTTTAATCTACACATTGACTGGGCAAATCAAATTACCACTAATGGTGTGGAGGACGAATTCTTGGAATGCATGCGAGATGGTTTCCTGGATCAGTATGTGGAGGAACCAACCAGGGAACAGGCTATTCTGGATCTGGTACTGTGTAATGAGAAAGGGGCCTTTAGGGACAAGTGACCATAATATGATTGAATTTCATATTAAGTTTGAGAGTGATGTAGTCCAATCTGAAACTAAGGTCTTCAATCTAAACAGAGAAAACTACAAGGGTATGAGCGACAAGTTGGCCATGGTAGATTGGGAGACTACACTGAAAGGTATGAAGGTGGACATACAATGGCTAACATTCAAGGAAATAATGCATAATTTGCAACAAACATATTTTCCTCTAGGGCATAAAAACCCAAAAGGAAAAGTGATCCAACCCTGGCTAACAAAAGAAATTAAAGCTAGTATTAATTCAAAGGAGGAAGCTTATAAAGTTGCCAGAAAAAGCGGTCAGCCTGAGGATTGGAATCTTTTTAGAAATCAGCAAAGGGGGACCAAGAAATTGATAAAGAAAGGGAAAATGGAATATGAGCACAAACTAGTGAAAAATATAAAAACAGATTGTAAAAGCTTTTATAGGTATGTGAAAAGGAAAAGACTGGCAAAGGTAAATGTAAGCCCTTTACAGTCTGAGACGGGAGAATTTATAATGAGGAATGAGGAAATGGCAGAGAAATTAAATAAATACTTTGTTTCTGTCTTCACAGAGGAAGACACAAAAAATCTCCCAGAAATACGAGAAAACCAAGGGTGTGGCGAGAATGAGGAACTTAAAGAAATTATTATTAGTAAAAAAACAGTACTAGCAAAATTAATGGGACTAAAAGTCGCTAAATCTCAAGGACCGGATGACCTACATTCTAGGGTTTTGAAAGAGGTGGCCATTGGAATAGTGGACGCGTTGGTTGTCATGTTCCAAAATTCTATAGATTCTGCAACGGTTCCTGCAGATTGGAGGATAGCAAATGTAACCCCGCTATTTAAGAAAGGAGGGAAAGAGAAAACAGGGAACTTCAGACCAGTTAGCCTCACATCAGTAGTTGGGAAAATGCTGGAATCTATTATAAAGGATGCAATAACTGGGCACTTAGAAACTAATAGTAAGATTGGGCAGAGTCAACATGGATTTATGAAAGGGAAGTCCTGTTTGTCAAATGTATTGGAGTTCTTTGAGGATGTAACTAGTGGAGTAGACAAAGGGGAACCAGTAGATGTGGTGTATTTGGATTTTCAGAAGGCCTTCGATAAGGTCCCACACAAGAGGTTGGTGAACAAAATTAGGGCACATGGAATTGGGGGTAATATACTAGCATGGATTGAGAATTGGTTAGCAGACAGAAAACAAAGAGTAGGGATAAATGGGTCTTTTTCAGGATGGCAGGCTGTGACTAGTGGGGTACCACAAGGATTGGTGCTTGGGCCCCAGCTATTCACAATCTATATCAGTGATTTGGATGAGGGGACTAAATGTAACATTTCCAAATTTGCTGATGACACAAAGCTAGGTGGCAGTATCAGTTGCGAAAAGGATGTGATGAGGCTTCAAGGGGATCTCGACAGGCTCAGTAAGTGGGCGAGAACATGACAGATGGATTATAATGTGGATAAATGTGAAGTTATCCACTTTGGTAGAAAAAACAAAAAGTATTTCCTAAATGCTGAAAGATTGGGGAATGCAGATGCTCAAAGGGACCTGGGTGTCCTTGTACATGAGTCACTGAAAGTGAATGTGCAGGTGCAGCAAGCCATTAGGAAGGCAAATGGTATGCTGGCCTTCATTACAAGAGGATTTGAGTACAGGAGTAAAGAAGTCTTACTCAAATTATATAGGGCCTTGGTGAGACCACACCTGGAGTACTGTGTACAATTTTGGTCTCCTTACCTAAGGAAGGATATACTTGCCATAGAGGGAGTGCAACGAAGGTTCATGAGATTGATTCCTGGGATGGCGGGAGTGTCGTATGAGAAGAGATTGAGTAAGCTAGGCCTGTATTCTCTTGAATTCAGAAGAATGAGAGGGGATCTCATAGGGAGCAGTTTAGGATTCAACAAAGGAGGACAAAGGGATTAATTAAGAAAGGGAAAATAGAATATGAGAGTAAGCTTTCAGGGAACATTAAAACTGACTGTTAAAGCTTTTATAGATATGTGAAGAGAAAAAGATTGGTGAAGTCAAGCGTAGGTCCCTTGCAGTCAGAATCAGGGGAATTTATAATGGGGAACAAAGAAATGGTTTACCAATTGAATACATATTTTGGTTCTGTCTTCACAAAGGAGGACACAAATAACCTCTCAGAGATGTCGGGGAACATAGGGTCTGATGAAGGGGAGGAACTGAAAGAAATCAGTATTTGTAAGGAAATGGTGTTAAGGAAATTGATGGGACTGAGGGCCGATAAATCCCCAGGGCCTGATAATCTACATCCTAGGGTACTTAAGGAAGTGGCCCTAGAAATAGTAGATGCATTGCTGATCATTTTCCAACATTCGATGGAATCTGGAACAGTACCCATGGATTGGAGGGTAGCTAATGTTACCCCACTATTCAAAAAAGGTGGTAGGGAGAAAACGGGGAATTACAGACCGGTAAGCCTGACATCGGTAGTGGGGAAAATGCTAGAGTCCATTTTAAAGATGTAATAGCAGAGCACTTGGAAAACAGTGGCAGGATCGGACAAAGTCAACATGGATTTACAAAAGGTAAATTGTGCTTGACTAATCTACTGGAATTTTTTGAGGATGTAACTGGTAAAATAGATAAGGGAGAACCAGTGGATGTGGCATATTTGGACTTTCAGAAGGCTTTCGATAAGGTCCCGCATAAGAGATTAGCGTGTAAAGTTAAGGCACATGGGATTGGGGGCAAGGTATTGACTTGGATAGAAAACTGGTTGACAGACAGAAAGCAAAGAGTTGGAATAAACGGGTCTTTTTCTGAGTGGCAGGCAGTGACTAGTGGGGTACCACAGGGATCAGTCCTTGGACCCCAGCTATTCCCAATATATATTAATGATCTAGACAAGGGAACTAGATGTAATATCTCCAAATTTGCAGACGACACAAAGCTGGGTGGGCATGTGTGCTGTGAGGAGGATGCTGAGAAGCTCCAGGATGATTTGAACAGGTTGGGTGATTGGGCAGAAGCATGGCAGATGCAATATAATGTGGATAAATGTGAGGTTATCCACTTTGGTGGCAAAAACAGGAAGGCAGATTATTATCTGAATGGCAATAGATTGGGAGAAGGGGAAGTGCAACGAGACCTGGGTGTCCTTGTGCACCAGTCGCTGAAGGTAAGCATGCAGGTGCAGCAGGTGGTTAAGAAGGCAAATGGTATGTTGGCCTTGTAGCGAGAGGGTTTGAGTACAGGAACAAGGATGTCTTGCTGCAGTTGTACAGGGCCTTGGTGAGACCACATCTTGAGTATTGTGTTCAGTTTTGGTCACCTTAGCTGAGGAAGGATGTTCTTGCCATGGAAGGAGTTCAGCGAAGATTCACCAGGCTGATACCTGGGATGGCAGGAATGACGTATGAGGAGAGATTGGGTCGATTAGGCTTGTACTCGCTGGAGTTTAGAAGAATGAGAGGGGATCTCATTGAAATTATAAAATTCTGACAGGACTGGACAGACTAGATGCAGGAAGGATGTTCCCGATGGTCGGGGAGTCCAGAACCAGGGGTCACAGCCTAAGGATAAGTGGTATGCCATTTAGGACAGAAATGAGGAGGAATTTCTTCACCCAGAGAGTGGTGAACCTGTGGAATTCTCTACCACAGAAGGCAGTAGAGGCCAATTCATTAAATATATTCAAGAAGGAATTGGATATATTTCTTAAGGCTAAAGGGATCAAGGGGTATGGGGAGAAAGCAGGGACCGGGTACTGAATTTGGATGATCAGCCATGATCACATTGAATGGCGGAGCAGGCTCGAGGGGCTGAATGGCCTACTCCTGCTCCTATCTTCTATGTTTCTGTGTTTCTATGAAGCATACACAATTATTACAGGGCTTGATAGGGTGGATGCTTGGAGAATGTTTCCCTTGGCTGGGGAGTCCAGAACCAGGGGCCACAGCCTCAGGAAAAAGGGTAGGCCATTCAGGACTGAGATGAGAAGAAATTTCTTCACACAGAGGGTGGTGAATCTTTGGAATTCTCTACCCCAGAGGGCTGTGGAGGTCCAGTCATTGGGTATATTCAAAACAGAATTCGATAGGTTTCTGACTAGTAAGGGCATCAAGGGTTATGGTGATAAGGCCGGTGAATTGAGGCAGAAGATCAGCCATGATCTCATGATCTCACTGAATGGCAGAGCAGGCTCGAGGGGCCAAATGACCTACTCCTGCTCCTATTTCTTATGTTCTTATAAGACGAAAGAGATCCATTTCATTAAAGAATGCACAATATATACTCACTGGTCTCTAAGGTTGAGGATGTTTGGGCTCTTTGGCTCTTAATTTGGACTGAGAAGACAATTTTTAGCTTTCCCAACCCAGTATTCCAATTCTGAAGCCCATTTTTTCAAGACTGCAAGGGTGAATCTCTGACATCTATCTAGCAGCTGCATTTTAAGAAATGTAATTATCGGCCTCCTTTGCCAAGAATTGTGTTTCCGGAGTTTGGGAGGGTGGTGCAGGCACGCCCCTGATGATAGCCAGTTGCTGGAGTTTCTCAGCGGTGTAGGGCAACTAGGTGCCCAAGATGCAGCATGGGTACCCAGGGTCCTCCTGCAAATCATAGAATTACATTGAAATGACAACACGAAAACAAGCAATGCCATGTTGGTGCTTATCTGCCATATGAGCAGTACGCCTATCTCAAGGGTCTGCTCTGTTCCCATATTCATTTATTTCCCTTTCCTTCAGCCACCTATCTAACCTACTCTTAAATGTTGACACAGCCTCTGCTTCAATCACTAACTCTAGTAGTGCATACCACAGCCTCACAAAACTTTGTGTAAATTGAATCTTCTATCTATGCTCCCTTGTTCTAGGTCCCTCAACCACTAGAAACTGTCTGAGGGTGAAATTCCATAGTGCAGAAGAATGGGCACGGGCACCATGCTCCTTCAAGGAGCGAAGGCAGCACGTCAAACTCATGCTGCCTGCTAATTATAATGGTTGTAACGCACAGCCCAGTGCTGAACGCACTGCTGACAGGCTGTGCGCTCAGAAGGGGGACCAAGTTCTCGATGTTCGCGCAAGGCTAGCTGTACCAGACTGATACCTGGAATGGCAGGAATGAGGTATGAAGAGAGATTGAGTCGATTAGGCTTATATTCGCTAGAGTTTAGAAGAATGAGAGGGGATCTAATTGAATCTTATAAAATTCTAACAGGACTAGACAGACTAGATGCAGGAAGGATGTTCCCGGTGGCAGGGGAGTCCAGAACCAGGGGTCACAGTCTAAGGATAAGGGGTAAGCCATTTAGGACTGAGATGAGGAGGAATTTCTTCACCCAGAGAGTGGTGAACCTGTGGAATTCTCTACCACAAAAGACAGTTGAGGCCAATTCATTAAATATATTCAAGAAGGAGTTAGATATATTTCTTAAGGCTAAAGGGACCAAGGGATATGGGGAGAAAGCAGGGACAGGGTACTGAATTTGGATGATCAGCCATGATCTCATTAAAGGGCGGAACAGGCTCGAGGGGCCGAATGGCCTACTCCTGCTCCTATCTTCTATGTGTCTATGTTTCTATGTTACTTAAAGTTAGCCTGTGCCTCTTAAAGGCAGTCTGCACCTCTTAAAGATGAACTGACTTCTGGTGTTGAAAAAAGTTAGAAATGCATTTGATGTAGTCTACATGGATTTTAGCAAGGCCTTTGACAAGGTCCCACATGGCAGGTTGGTCAAAAAAGTAAAAGCCCATGGGATCCAAGGGGAACTGGCAAGTTGGATCCAAAATTGTCTCGGTGGTAGAAAGCAAAGGGTAATGGTCGATGGATGTTTTTGTGACTAGAAGGCTGTTTCCAGTGGGGTTCCACATGGCTCAGTACTATGTCCCCTGCTTTTTGTGGTATATATCAATGATTTAGACATCAATGTGAGGGGCATGATTAAGAAGTTTGCAGATAATACAAAAATTGGCCGCATGATTGATAGTCAGGAAGAAAGCTGTAGACTGCAGGAAGATATCAATGGACTGGTCAGGTGGGCAGAAAAGTGGCAAATGAAATTCAATCTGGAGAAGTGTGAGGTAATGCATTTGGGGAGGGCTAACAAGGCAAAGGAATACAAAATAAATGGTACGATGCTGAGAAATGTAGAGGAACAGAAGTACCTTGTATCTTCATGTCCACAGATCCCTGAAACATAGAAGATAGGAGCAGGAGTAGGCCATTCGGCCCCTCGAGCCTGCTCCGCCATTCAATGCGATCATGGCTGATCATCCAAATTCAGTACCCGGTCCCTGCTTTCTCCCCATACCCCTTGATCCCTTTAGCCTTGAGAAATATATCCAACTCCTTCTTGAATATATTTAATGAATTGGCCTCTACTGCCTTCTGTGGTAGAGAATTCCACAGGTTCACCACTCTCTGGGTGAAGAAATTCCTCCTCATTTCTGTCCTAAATGGCCTACTCTTTATCCTTAGACTGTGACCCCTGGTTCTGGACTCCCCAACCATCGGGAACATCCTTTCAGTATCTAGTCTGTCTAGTCCTGTTAGAATTTTATAAGTTTCGATGAGATCCCCTCTCATTCTTCTAAACTCCAGCGAGTACAAGCCCAATCGATCCAATCTCTCCTCATACGTCATTCCTGCCATCCCAGGTATCAGCCTGGTGAATCTTCGCTGAACTCCTTCCATGGCAAGAACATCCTTCCTCAGATAAGGCGACCAAAACTGCACACAATACTCAAGATGTGGTCTCACCAAGGCCTTGTACAACTACAGCAAGACATCCTTGTTCCTGTACTCAAACCCTCTCGCTACAAAGGCCAACATACCATTTGCCTTCTTAACCGCCTGCTGCACCTGCATGCTTACCTTCAGCGACTGGTGCACAAGGACACCCAGGTCTCGTTGTACTTCCCCTTCTCCCAATCTATTGCCATTCAGATAATAATCTGCCTTCCTGTTTTTGCCACCAAAGTGGATAACCTCACATTTATCCACATTATATTGCATCTGCCATGCTTCTGCCCAATCACCCAACCTGTCCAAATCATCCTGGAGTTTCTCGGCATCCTCCTCACAGCACACACGCACACCCAGCTTTGTGTCGTCTGCAAATTTGGAGATATTACATCTAGTTCCCTTGTCTAGATCATTAATATATATTGTGAATAGCTGGGGTCCAAGGACCGATCCCTGCGGTACCCCACTAGTCACTGCCTGCCGCTCGGAAAAAGACCCGTTTAGTCCAACTCTTTGCTTTCTGTCTGCCAACCAGTTCTCTATCCAAGTCAGTACCTTGCCCCCAATCCCATGTGCCTTAACTTTACACGCTAATCTTTTATGCGGGATCTTATCGAAAGCCTTCTGAAAGTCCAAATACACCACATCCACTGGTTCTCCCTTATCTATTTTACCAGTTACATCCTCAAAAAATTCCAGTAGATTAGTCAAGCTCGATGTACCTTTTGTAAATCCATGTTGACTTTGTCCGATCCTGTCACTGTTTTCCAAGTGCTCTGCTATTACATCTTTTATAATGGACTCTCGCATTTTCCCTACTACTGATGTCAGGCTTACCGGTCTGTAATTCCCCGTTTTCTCTCTACCAACTTTTTTGAATAGTGGGGTAACATTAGCTACCCTCCAATCCATGGTTACTGTTCCAGATTTCATCGAATGTTGGAAGATGATCAGCAATGCATCTACTATTTCTAGGGCCACTTCCTTAAGTACCCTAGGATGTAGATTATCAGGCCCTGGGGGTTTATCCGCCTTCAATCCCATCAATTTCCTTAACACCATTTCCCTACAAATACTGATTTCTTTCCGTTCCTCCCTTTCATCAGACCCTATGTTCCCCAACATCTCTGGGAGGTTATTTGTGTCCTCCTTTGTGAAGACAGAACCAAAATATATATTTAATTGTTCTGCCATTTCTTTGTTCCCCATTATAAATTCCCCTGATTCTGACTGCAAGGGACCTATGCTTGACTCCACCAATCTTTTTCTCTTCACATATCTATAAAAGCTTTTACAGTCAGTTTTTATGTTCCCTGAAAGCTTACTCTCATATTCTATTTTCCCCTTCTTAATTAATATCTTAATTAAGATCATTCCAGAGCAAGCAGGTTTCCACTCCGGCAAATCAACAACAAGCCAACTGCACAACCTCGCACAACACATCGAAGATGGTTTTGAGCAAGGGATGGTAACAGGTGCTGTTTTTGTAGACCTGTCAGCAGCATACGATACAGTGAACCATAGACGTCTCCTCTGCAAGATTCTAGAGATGACAAAAGAGATTCACTGAACAGAGCTGTTAGAAAGCATGCTTCAGAATCGCCGGTTCTATGTTGAACTAGGTGAGAAGCGCAGCAGGTGGCGTATTTAGAAGAATGGTCTTCCTCAGGGAAGCGTGCTTGCACCGCTGCTGTACAACATCTACACGAATGACCAACCTATAGACGGTGTTACACGCCATTTTATATATGCTGATGACTTATGTGTCACTGCCCAAAGCACTGATTTTAACACCATGGAGAAACCGCTTTCTGAGGCCTTGGAGGGACTAAAATCCTACTATGAAGAAAACCACCTTCGCGCAAACCCATCAAAGACGCAAGTTTGTGCATTCCACCTCAGAAACCGTGAAGCCAAACACCAGCTGAAAGTAACCTGGTGTGGAGCAACACTGACGCATTGCGAGCACCCTATCTACTTCGGAGTCACCCTTGACCGATGCCTCACCTTCAAGAACCACATCGAGAAGACAAAGGCAAAAGTGAGCGTACGAAACAACATCCTGAATAAGCTCACTAACACAAGATGGGGAACAAGCCCGAAAACATTGCGAACCAGTGCACTTGCTCTTTGCTATTCCACTGCCGAATATGCCTGCCCTGCATGGGAAAGGTCTACTCATGCCAAGAAGATGGATGCCGTTCTGAATGCAAGCTGCCGATTTATCACAGGTTGCTTAAAACCAACAAACACCAACAGCCTATATATCCTGGCGGGTATCGCTCCCCCTGATATAAGAAGAATGGTAGCCAGCAAGAAAGAACGACTCCGTCAAACATCAGATGAGAGACACCCTCTGCATTGTCATACACCTACACCCAGCCGCCTAAAGTCAAGAAAGAGCTTCATGAACAGTGTTGTTCCATTACAATCAACCTCATCTGAAGCCCGCATCGCCTTGTGGAAAGACCGGCTCGCCAGTCTTGAACAACCCCCAGCGATGGAAATTTTACTTGATGAAAGCGTTCCCCCAGGAGCTAATTGCAACTGGGCAACCTGGAAGTGCCTTAACAGACTTAGGACCGGTGTAGGTTGCTCAAAGGTGTCACTAAGCAAATGGGGATATTCAACCAGCCCGACAACTTGTGAATGTGGAACTGAGGCACAGACTATGTAACATCTCCTGCAATGTCCATCGTTAGAGGAACCCTGCACTGTTGCAGATCTTGCCGAATTCAACAACAAGGTGCAAAAATGTGTCCAGTTCTGGCTGAGCTATGTATAGACTGTCCGTGGACATGATAAGAAGAAGAATTAATACCTTTGTCCTCCTTTGTTGAATCCTAAACTGCTCCCAATCCTCAGCTTTACTGCTTTTTCTGGCCAATTTATATGTCCTCTCCTTGGATCTTATGCTATCCCTAATTTCCCTTGTTAGCCACGGTTGAGTCACCTTTTTTGTTTTATTTTTATGCCAAACTGGGATGAACAAATTCTGTAGTTCATCCATGCAGTCTTTGAATGTTTGCCATTGCCTATCCACCGTCAACCCTTTGAGTGACATTCCCCAATCAATCCTACCCAACGCGCGCCTCAGACCATCGTAGTTTCCTTTATTTAAATTCAGGACCCTAGTCTCTGAGTCAACAACTTCATTCTCCATCTTAATGAAGAATTCTATCATATTATGATGGCTCCGGCCCAAGGGGCCTCATACAACAAGATTGTTAATTAATCCTTTCTCGTTACATAATACCCAGTCTAAGATGGCCTGATCTCTGGTTGGTTCCTCGACATATTGGTCCAGGAAACCATCCCATAAACACTCCAGGAATTCCTCCTCCACAATATTGTTACTAATTTGGTTAGCTCAATTTATATGTAGATTAAAGTCACCCATGATGATTGCTGTGCCCTTATTGCACGCTTCTCTAATTTCCCTTTTAATGCCATCCCCAACCTCTGCATTACTGTTTGGAGGTCTATATACCACTCCCACTAACGTTTTCTGCCCCTTGGTATTTCACAGTTCTACCCATACAGATTCCACATCATCAGAGCTAATATCCTTCCTTACAATTGTGTTAATCCCTCCTTTAACCAGCAATGCTACCCCACCTCCCTTTCCTTTTTGCCTATCTTTCCTGAATATTGAATACCCCTGGATGTTGAGTTCCCAGCCTTGGCCACCCTGGAGCCATGTTTCCGTAATCCCAATCAAATCATAATCGTTTACCTCTATTTGCGCAGCTAATTCATCCACCTTATTACGAATGCTCCTCGCATTAAGACACAAAGGCTTCAGGCTTGTTTTTTTAACGCTCTTAGACCTATTAGAATTATTATTTACTGTGGCCATGTTTGATTTAAACTGTTGATTTCTCTGACTGCCACTTTTGTTTTTCCCCTTCCTATCTTTTTCTTTTATCCTTGTTTCCCTTTCCTCTGTCCCTCTGCTCAGGTTCCCAACCCCCTGCCATTTTAGTTTAAACCCTCCCCCAGAACACTAGCAAACACTCCCCCTAGGACATCAGTCCCGGCCCTGCTCAGGTGCAAACCGTCTGGTTTGAACTGGTCCCACCTCCCCCAGAACCGGTTCCAATGTCCCAGGAATTTGAATCCCTACCCCTCACACCATTCCTCTAGCCACATATTCATCTGAAATATCCTTCTATTTCTACTCTGACTAGCACATGGCACTGGTAGCAATCCTGAGATTACTACCTTTGAGGTCCTATTTTTTAATTTACCTCCTAACTCCCTATATTCAGCTTTTAGGACCTCATCCCGTTTTTTACCGATATCGTTGGTACCTATATGCACCACGACAACTGGCTGTTCACCCTCCCCTTCCAAAATGTTCTGCAGCTGTTCTGAGACATCCTTGACCCTTGCACCAGGGAGGCAACACACCATCTTGGAGTCTCATTTGCGGCTGCAGAAACGCCTATCTATTCCCCTTACAATAGGATCCCCTATTACTATAGCTCTACCCCTCTTTTTCCTCCCGTCCTGTGCAGCAGAACCACCCCTGGTGCCAGGAAGTTGGCTGCTGCTGCCTTCCTCTGATAAGCCATCCCCCACAACAGTACTCAAAGTGGTGTATCTGTTTGAGAGGGGGATGTCCACAGGGGACCCCTGCACTACCTGCCTGTGCCTAGTACTCTGTCTGTTGGTCACCCATTCCCTTTCTGCCTGTCCAACCTTTGCCTGCGGTGTGACCAACTGATCAAACGTGCTATTCACGACGTCCTCAGCATTGCGAATGGTCCAGTATGAATCCAATCGCAGCTCCAGCGCCACAATGCGGTCTGCCAGTAGCTGCAGCTGGACACACTTCCTGCACACATGGTTAGCAGGGACACAGGAAGTGTCCCTGAGTTCCCACATATCGCAGGAGGAGCATACCACGGCACCGGGCTGTCCTGCCATGACATACCCTTTAGTTAATTGCAATTAAATTAAATCAAATCAATCCCACCAATTTCACTACAGTTAAATGATATATTTAAGGTTCCTGGTTTACAAACAGTCCCCGCTACACCACAGAGAGCTTAGAAACAGAAATTTAAAACAGAAATAGACAGTTTCCTAGAAGTAAGGGGAATTAGGGGTTACGGGGAGCGGGTAGGAAATCAGACATGAGGCTAGGTTCAGATCGGTCATGGCCCTGTGGGTGGCGGAGCGGGCCCAGGGGCCTTGTAGCCTGGTCCTGCTCCTACTTCTTGTGTTCTAATTCTGTGTTAGATTTCAGGAGATGGTTCTATTCACAGAATCACAGAATCACAGAAACCCCACAGCGCAGATAGAGGCCATTTCGGCCCATCGAACAGGCTGCCAGCTAGGAGTCCTTCAAGAGTAAATTGGGCCTGTTCCTGGCTGGGGTGGAGATCACCTCTTACAGAAGGTAAGTATTGCAGGAAATACAGGGACAGAGTGACCTCCTGGACGAGTTTCGATCGCCTCGGAGAGGAATTTCCCAGTTTTTTTTCTCCCAAATTGGCCATTGGGTTTTTTATCTGGTTTTTCGCCTCTCCCGGGAGATCACATGGGTTCGGGTGGGATGGAGAGTGAAAGTAGATTTGAGGTTAGGATCAGATCAGCCATGATCTTATTGAATGGCGGAGCAGGCTCGAGGGGCCGATTGGCCTACTCCTGCTCCTATTTCTTATGTTCTTATGAAGCTATAAACCACAGAGTTAAAGTTTAAAAAGAGAGAAATACTCACCAACCAATCACTTACCTGCTTTCTGGTGACATCACACTTCGATTACTTTTTACTTCTCTCCCTCTCTGTGAGATTGGAGATTAGTGAGGCCTACCTGGTCTCTTGGAGCCTTTTATAGCCCCGCTGCTGCCGCTGAATTTCCCACCGACGCTGTGAGGCCTACCTGGTCTCTTGGAGCCTTTTATAGCCCCGCTGCTGCTGCTGAAATTCCTGCCGACGCTCTGTGGCCTACCTGGTCTCTTGGAGCCTTTTATAGCCCCGCTGCTGCCGCTGAGTTTCCCACTGATGCACTGAGGCCTACCTGGTCTCTGGGAGCCTTTTATAGCCCCGCTGCTGCCGCTGAGTTTCCCACCGATGCACTGAGGCCTACCTGGTCTCTTGGAGCCTTTTATAGCCCCGCTGCTGCCGCTGAAATTCCCGACGACGCTCTCTGAAGGTAGCAGGACAGGTAGATAAGGTGGTAAAGTAGGTATATGGGATACTTCACTTTATTAGCCAAGGCATAGAATGTAAGAGCAAAGAGGTTATGCTAGAACTGTATAAAACACTAGTTAGGCCACAACTAGACTACTGCGTACAGTTCTGGTCACCACATTACAGGAAAGATTTGATTACACTAGGGAGTGTGCAAAGGAGATTTACAAGGATGTTGCCAGGACTAGAGAATTATTGCTATGAGAAAAGATTGGATAGGCTTGAGCTGTTTTCTTTGGAATAGAGGAGGCTGAGGGGGACTTAATTGAGGTGTATAAAATTATGAGGAGCCTAGATAGAGTGGATAGGAAGGACCTATTTCCCTTAGCAGAGAGGTCAATAACCAAGGGGCATAGATTTAAAGTAATGGGTAGAAGGATTAGAAGAGAGTTGAGGAGAAACCTTTTCACCTAGAGGGTGGTGGGAGTTTGGAACTCACTGCCTGAAAGGGTGGTAGATGCAGAAACCCTCATCACATTTAAAAAGTTCTTGGATATCCACTTGAAGTACTGTAACCTGCAAGGCTATGGACCAAGAGATGGGAAGTGGGATTAGGCTGGACAGCTCTTTTACAACCGGCACTGACACGGTGGGCCAAATGGCCTCCTTCTATGCCGTAAAATTCTATGATTCTATGAACTGTACCACTAGCTTCACAAACTGCTCAATGTACCACTGCATCCCCCCCCCACCCCCCGACCACCCCCCCCCGCATCCCCACCACTCACTTACCAACAATCTCTACCAAACACGAGCCACACCTCACATTCCTAGCTTCACCTCACCCCCTTGAAGAAGACAGTGCTGGCCATTCTTGGTAGGGGCATGGTTGAGCCCTTGGCCAACGGCAGGGCTGAAAGATCCCGGTATTCTCATGCATTATCCTCCTTCTCACATTCCACATCTCTGCTTGTCCTCTTTGTGTCCTCCACTCCATCTTCATGTCATACTGCAGCCCAAAGGGGACTGCGACAAGAACCCCCCAGGCCTGGGAGCAAGTGCTGTTCTCAGAGGCCTTCCTTTAAGAGCCAAAGCTTTGCAAACATCCAACAGCTCTCCCTGTGCTCCCGTCACAATTTAACAACTTTTTAAATGTTTTACACCAAGCCACTAATCAAATAAAATGTAAAGAAACCAGTACAAATGCAAAAATCTAAACTTACCTGCAAGTTGCGTGCGTCCCTTTAAAGAAACGCTGTTGGGGATTCGTCGTACAGCTAAATGCACGTTCTGCTGTGCGTGCTTTGGAGAGGGCATTAAAAGGAGCAGCAACATCCAAAATAGCAGGTCATGTGTCAATTCAGCGTTGCACTCTGATTGACGTCACAATCTGACTAATTTCCATATCTGCAGTGAGCACAGGCAATGGCAGCACTGCCAACCTGCCCAAAGTGGCGGCCGCTGCGTTCCGCGCCAGAAATGGGTGGAAGCGAGGCAGCTGCCATTTTTTCACCAAAACCGGCCTTATCAGCCGGCGCTAACGGGTCGAATTTCATGGTGTCTGTTTCTATCTTTGTGCCGTCCCTTCATAATTTTAAACACCTCTATCATTTCCTCTGTTCTGTTGAAAATAGCCTTCATTTTTCAATTCTTTCTTATTTGTATTTTCTCAAACCAGGCAGCATCCTAGTGAATCTGCATTGTTACCTCTCAATTGTCTCAACATCCTTCTTATAGTGTGGAGCCCAAAATTGTACACAGTACTCCAATTGTGCTGTTACTAAAAATGTATATAGATTCACCATTACATCTCACCTTTTATAAGAACATAAGAATTGGAACATAACATAAGAACATAAGAAATAGGAGCAGGAGTAGGCCATTCAGCCCCTCGAGCCTGCCCCGCCATTCAATAAGATCTTGGCTGATCTGATCTTGGCCTCAATGCCACTTTCCCGTCCATTCCCCATGACCCTTGCCTCCCCGTAGATCAAATATCTGTCTATCTCTGCCTTGAACATATTCAGTGATTCCGCCTTCACAGCTCTCTGGGATAGAGAATTCCAAAGATTCACGACCCTCTGAGAGAAGAAATTCCTCCTCATTTCCGTTTTAAATGGGTGACCCCTTATCCTGAAACTGTGCCCCCTAGTTCTAAATTCCCCCACGAGGGGAAACATCCTCCCTGCATCTACCCTGTCAAGCCCCCTCAGAATCTTATATATTTTAATAAGATCACCTCGCATTCTTCTAAACTCCAATGAGTGTAGGCCCAACCTGCTCAACCTTTCTTCATAAGACAACTCCTTCATCTCAGGAATTAACCTCGTGAACCTTCTCTGAACTGCCTCCAAGGCAAGTATATCCCTCCTTAAATAAGGAGACCAAAACTGCACACAGTAATCCAGGTGTGGTCTCACCAGTGCTCTGTAAAGTTGTAGCAAGACTTCCCTACTTTTATACGCCATCCCCCCAACCCGCCTCCGTGACATCTTCCTAGGAGGTGGGTAGCCGACCCGCGCCAGGTTCTGTCTCCTGGAGGCGGGAAGGGGATTACAGCCACTTAACTGCCTGTTAACAGATAGTTAACAGGCAGTTAAGAGGATTATCCCCATTTTTCCAGGAGCGGCGCAGGCTTCCCGATGTCGGGAAACCCCGCCAGGGTCATCAAGGCGAGTAGTGGGTCTGCGGGGGTCGGAGGGGTGCAAAAGTGCGCTGTGAAGGTAAGTGATGGGTGCAAGTGTGGAGAGGAAAGTATGTGAGGTGAGTGGAAAATTATAGAAAATGTTTACTTACCTTTGTTTCTTCCTGCAGGCTTCAACAGTTGGGGAGGCGGAGAGTCTTGCATCTCACCGGCAGAGATGACAGATGGCTGCTGCATTCTCCAATGCAACAACCATCTAACTTCTGCTAAAGAAAGAGAGTTGATGAGTCTTGAATACAAGGACTCATCAAACAACATAGTATGTCAGCATTTGACAACTTCACAGAGCTGTCAAACAATGATAATTCATCTGGCAAAATTTTTGACAGATGAAACGTCATACGTTGATGTTCTCTGTAACCGGCTTCCCCTTAATTGGCCTGCTAAGCCCACTGGGACCATTCTAGACTCTGGGGAATTTTGGAAGATCACAACCAATGCATCCACTATCTCTGCAGCCACCTCTTTTAGAACCCTAGGATGTAAGCCATCAGGTCCAGGGGATTTTTCTGCTTTTAGTCCCATTAGTTTCTCAAGTACTTTTTCTTTACTGATATTAATTATTTTAAGTTCCTCACTCATTTTAGCCCCTTGATTCCCCACTATTGTTGGTAAGCTTTTAGTGTCTTCTACTGTGAAGACAGATACAAAATATTTGTTTAAAGTCTCTGGCCTAGAAATTCAGTTTTGCCAGTTTTGGGGCGCTAACGTTAGCGCCCGCCCGACTTTAGCGCCCGCCCCAAAGTTGCGCCCCCTTCGCCGAAATTCAGTTGCTTCGCCCTAAGAGGTTGCTGGAGCGCTAAAAGAGGCATTACACGACTATCTTTAGGCGCTAAGCCAGCGGTGCAGAGGGATAGCGCCGAGGCGGGGCGCAGCGCGGGTGCGGTCATTTTTTGATTGACAGCATACCCCGTGGCGCCGGCCAGCTCTTAAAGGGGGAAGGGACGATTTGGTCTGCTGCCACGCCCTGCACACTGCAGCTTTCAAACTAGGCCTCAACACTGCTGCTGAGCCCAAGGAGCCATGGCAACGCATGATAAGGCCCGTGAGCGTGCCCTGCGCTTCTCAGAGCGTGATCTGGATATCATGCTGACAGCATTGGAGAAGAGGCGCAGGATCTTGTTCCCAGACAATGGCAGGAATCCCACCCACCGGGTCTACACCAAAGCCTGGAGGGAGATCGCCACCAGGGTGTCGTCCTACGGCGATGCCCCCAGGGACAAGGTGCAATGTCGGAAGAAATACAATGACCTGACCAGGATTGTCAGGGTGAGTACCCTTTCCACTCTCCTCCTCATTCTTGCATGTACACCTGACATGATGGGCAAAGGGACCTGAAAGGCCTAATGGGCAGCCCTCAGCCAACAGCTTTGGGACAGTCATGAGCATCAATTGCACATTCTGCACTTTACACTCTGGCCAAGCTATTCCACCATGAGAGGCAGTGCACACTAGATCAGGGCTACACTCTGGCCAAGCTATTCCACTATGAGAGGCAGCGCGCACTAGATCAGGGCTACACTCTGGCCAAGCTATTCCACCATGGGAGGCAGTGCACACTACGTCACGGCTACACACCGTACTTAGAGCCCGTCCTTTCTCTTGCAGGCTAAACTTGCGAATAATCGCAAGCGCTGCGACATCACCGGGGGAGGCCGCGCCAAGTTCCAGAAGCTCACTCCCCTGGAGGAGCGCGTGAGTGGCCTCATGTGAGGCCGCGCGATTGTGCCCAGAGCGTGCGGAGAAGCCGACCCTCCGCTGCCCGGCAATGGTAAGGACCTCGCCTTTTGGCCCTCTCTCATCGCACTTGCGCATCTGAGCTACCTCCTTTGCCACTGTGCCACCAATGCGCTGAATGCCACCAGTCATGACTCCCTCGCTGACGCCCTCTCCTCACTCTGAAGCTACTCTTGTGCCTTCCTGCTTTCAGCTGGTGACGAAGAGCTCCCTGAAGCTGCCAGTGACAGCCCCTCCGAACAGGAAGAGGAGGAGGAGGAGGAGGAAGAGCAACCCGGACCATCAGGGGAGGACTCAGGTCCCGCAGCAGAGGGCGAAGTGTTGGACACGTCTTCCCTGGATGAGAGCCTGGAGCAACTTTCGGAGGGGAGTGCAGCTGCTGGGACCAGTGGCATCCAGCCACCCAGGAGGGCTGCGGGTGGGCCGCGGCCTTCCCCCCAGAGGGGGGAAGGATCGGAGGGGAGTGCAGTTGCTGCGGACATTCGGCGCCAGCAACGTGCCAAGGGTCGCCTAGCTCGGACCCCTGCTCCCCAGCGGGAGAGTCCCGCCTCCAGTCCGACCACCTTCACCTCGGAGGAGGTGCGCCAGCTGGACCAAATGGCCGAGGATTCGGACCGCTGCCACACAGAGCTCATGCAGGTGGTGGGACGGATGCCTGAGGCCATCGAGTCGCTGGCGACCAGTGTGCGGGAGTTTGGGGCATCAAATGCCGAGAGTGGCCGGATGATGATGGAGGTAGTGGAACGGATGCCTCCGGCGATGGAGTCGCTGGCTGATGCCGTCAAGTCAGTGGCGGATGTGATGCGGGCGCAGACCAGGGCAACAGGGGCACTCACTGCTGCCACACGCGCTGCCTCAGCCAGGCATCGCCAGGACACCCGCCGCGCTGCAGCAGCACAGCGATCCGCCCTTCGGCTAATTGGTGCGGATCGTGCAGTGCGTGCCCGGGCGAGTGCCAGCGTGCGACATCACCAGCCAGCGCCTCCAATACGCCAGCTTGCCCACATTGCGCCATCCGTCGCCGCCACTCCCCCAGTGGAGCGTCAACGGCAAGCGGCTGGAGCTGATGGTGGGCATGCACATGTGCGCCAATCAACAGCCGGCCCCTCGAGGCCCAAAGCCTGTGTAGGCCGCCCCCCAAGGCCATCTGGCGGAAGGACATCTGACCCTCAGGCGCCTTCCCCCAGCCTCGCAGCAGCCACTGGGCAGAGCTTGCGGAGGAGCAGCAGGCCGGGCAGTGGCGCCAAAAGGCTGGACAAGGTCTCGCCCTCGCGGGCCACTAAGTAGAGGGTGTGGCCAGCTTTCATTTTATATGGCGGTGGACATCTTTATTTTGCCCATGGTTGTTTTGTTTATGGGTATGTTTTTTGCGTTAAGGCCGAGGTTGCGGCCTGGTTTGTTCAAATGTGGAGTTACTCCTCCCCAGGTTGTGGGAGTGAGGCGTTTGTTGCACTTTTTGTGGGGGCCGTTGATTGTTTTTGGGATTCATGTGGGAAGGGGTTTCATTTTTGTCAAATATAAATTTATCTTTATTCAGACAGTGTCCATGGTTGTTCTTGTTAGTCTTTGTTGCCTTCGCCGGCTGAGGGCTTGCGGAGCGGCTGCATTCATCTTGCTTCATGGCCACAAGGCATTCCCTGACAGGGGGCTTAGAAGTTACGTTCAATAAGCTGGCGACGGACAGCCCTTGGACCTTGTCGCTCCCTCCTGGGAACGTACTCCTCCTCCTCCTCCTGCTCCTCCTGCTCCTCCTCCTGAGGTGGTGGTCCAACGTCAGGTGGCAGTGCCTGAATCCTGCGGAGAGCCAGGTTGTGTAGCATGCAGCAAACTACGACAAATTGGGAGACCCGGTGCGGCGAATACTGCAGAGATCCGCCGGAACGATCAAGGCAGCGGAACCGCTGCTTGAGGACCCCAATAGTTTGCTCGATGATGTTTCAGCTCCTTTGATGGCTCTCATTGTATGCCTCTTCAGCAGCGGTCCGGGGCGCGCGGAGCGGGGTCATGAGCCAGGTACACAAAGGATAGCCTTTGTCCCCGAGTAGCCATCCTCTTGGGGGAGGCTGTGCCTCGAACATGTCATGCACAGTACTCTGCCGCAGGATAAAGGCATCGTGGCAGCTGCCTGGAAAGCAGGCATTGACAGCCAGGATGCGCTGCTTGTGGTCACACACCAGCTGCACATTGAGAGAATGGTAGCCCTTCCGGTTGCGATACTGTTCGCCATGCTCCAGAGGTGCCCGCAAAGCCACATGCGTACAGTCAATGGTGCCCTGCACCAAGGGGAAGGCCGCGAGTCTAGCAAATCCCACTGCACGCTGATGCTGGCTCTCCAGGGCTATGGGGAAGGAGATGAATTGGCGTCTCCTTCTGAAAAGGGCATCGGTCACCTGGTGGATGCAGCGATGCACGCCGAACTGGGATATGTTCGCTATGTCCCCAACAGCGGATTGGAAGGAGCCGGTGGCGTAGAAGTTCAATGCCACCGTCACCTTCACTTCCACCGACAGAGACGTCCTGCACCTGAGCTTTGGACGCAGATCTCTGCGAAGCAGGTGGCAGATCTCTGCAACCACCTCCTTTCGGAATCTCAGCCTTCTTACACATCGCGCGCCACTCATGGTGAGGTAGGAGCGCTGCTGGCGGTATACCCTGACTGGGTAAGGCCTATGTTGCCGACGCCTGTTGACCCCTCTGCCTCTAGCCAGGGCTGCCCCTCTGACCCCGCGTCTGCGAGCCCTACGCACATGGCGCTAAAACTCCGCGTTGGCACCCCATGCAGCCCCCATCAAATGCTGGCAAACAGTCAAATTTCCAACAGGGCACTTGCAGCGCTTTGGCCTGAGTCCAAAAATACCTGAGCTATTGCTGCATGAAACCAGTTAGCTCTCCTCCTTGTTGTGTGTCCAGAAATCCGTTGCACAAGAGTGTTTGCTGCAAAATGGCTGCCCTTTATACTGCAGGGTACGTGCCCTTTAATTTGCGCTCCCCGGGGCCCGCGTCGGCTGTGTTGCGTTCCATTTTACAAACCCTCTGGCCGCCAGCCGCACAATGGGGCGGTCCGACTGAAGTTTGGAATCGGGGCGCGCAAAGGGCGTTGCACGAGGATGTGACGTCATTTTCTGCGCGCGCAGCCGGGCGGGCGCTAAACTTTACGCCGGCGCTAAGGGTCCACTTAATTTGGGGCGAGGTGCAAACTGCACTGCGCCCGGGCGCTACACGCATAGCGCCCGAAATTCACTTCTCTTAAGGCGCTAACTGCTGGCGCAACCAACTGAATTTCTAAGCCTCTGCCATTTCCTTATTTCCCATTATAATTTCACCTATCTCAGCCTCTAAGGGACCAACACTTACTTTTGCTACTCATACTTATATAAGCTCTTACAATCTGTTTTTTATATTTCTTGCTAGTTTACTCTCATGCTATTTTCTCCCTTTTTATAAATGTTTTGGTCATCCTTTGCTAGTTTCTAAAGCTCTTCCAATCTTTAGGCTTATTACTATTCTTCACAACATTATAAGCCTCTTATTTTAATCTAATACCATCCTTAACTTCTTTAGTTAGCTACGGATGGATCATTTTTCCTGTGGAGTTTTTATTTCTCAATGGAATGTATATTCTTTGAGAATTTTGGAATATTTCTTTAAATGTTTGCCACTATCATACCTTTTAATCTAATTTCTCAATCTACCTTAGCCAACTTGCCCCTTATACCTATGTAATTGGCTTTATATAAGTTTAAGACTCTTGTTTCTGAATGAAGTATTTCACTCTCAAAATCAACATGAAATTTTATCATATTATGATCACTCTTCCCCAGAGGATCCTTTACTATGAGATTACTAATTAACCATGTCTCATTACACAAAACTAGATCTAAAATAGTCTGTTCCTTGGTTGGTTCCATGACATATTGTTCTACACCTCTAGCCATCAAACCAGTATTCCATTAGCTTTCTTTATGGCCTGGTCCATTTGAGGTGCTGTTTTTAATATCTTGTGAACACGAACTCCCAAATCCCTCAGCTCTTCCACATCACCCTGCTTTCCCCCATGCAAAATATAATGGTTACTTTTTTTACCAAATATACCATCACACATTTGCTGACATTGAGGGCTGGATTTTCCAAGCCCTGAGGAGGCGGACATGGAGGCGGGACAGCCACTAAATTTGGGGAAATTGGGGGTGGATGGCAAACCACCCCCATCCCGCCTCCATGCCCATTTGCCAGGAAGCGGAAGATGTGCAGCTTCGGGTCCCGTCTCCTGGAGGCGGGAAAGGCATTTAATCCTTTTAACTGCCTGTTACCAGGTAGTTAGCAGGCAGAAAAATGGATTAGTGCCATTCTACCTTCACAGGTGAAGGCTTCCCGACCTTGGAGAACCCCACTGGGCTGGAGGGGATGTGGAGGAGGTCTGCGGTGGTCGGAGGCACCTGGAAGTAAGGTGTAGAGAAACATCGAGAGAGACTGAGGGGAAACATTGAGAAAGACTGAGAGGAAACATCAAGAAAGACTGAGGGGAAACATCGAGAAAGACTGAGGGGAAACATCGAGAAAGACTGAGGGGAAACATCGAGAAAGACTGAGGGGAAACATCGAGAGAGACTGAGGGGAAACATCGAGAAAGACTGAGAGGAAACATCGAGAGAGACTGAGGGGAAACATCAAGAGAGACCGAGAGGAAACATCGAGAGAGACTGAGGGGAAACATCGAGAAAGACTGAGGGGAAACATCGAGAGAGACCGAGAGGAAACATCGAGAGAGACCGAGGGGAAACATCGAGAAAGACTGAGGGGAAACATCGAGAGAGACTGAGGGGAAACATCGAGAGAGACTGAGGGGAAACATCGAGAGAGACTGAGGGGAAACATCGAGAGAGACTGAGGGGAAACATTGAGAGAGACCGAGAGGAAACATCGAGAGAGACTGAGGGGAAACATCGAGAAAGACTGAGGGGAAACATCGAGAGAGACTGAGGGGAAACATCGAGAGAGACTGAGGGGAAACATCGAGAGAGACTGAGAGGAAACATCGAAAGAGACTGAGGGGAAACATCGAGAGAGACTGAGGGGAAACATCGAGAGAGGCTGAGGGGAAACATCGAGAGAGACTGAGGGGAAACATCGAGAGAGACTGAGAGGAAACATCGAAAGAGACTCAGGGAGCACTTTATTTATTTAATTAAATTAATTAATAAATTAATTTATTTATTTATTTAATTATAAGTTGTGAGTTCCTCACGATGCTCTCCCAGTGCAGCCACCCTGTAGCCAGAGATTATTCTAGAAGCCTGGGTAGAAATATCAATGTAATTACTGTAGAAATTACTTTTTTTACATTATTGCTTGTTCATTTTATGTGCTGTCTTTTTTTAATGTCTTTTATTTATTTTATGTCTGCTTTATTTATATTTAAAGTATGTATGCGTGTATATGTCGGTATGTGTTTTTTTGTGATGGCGCCAATGAAGATGGCTGCCGTCCTTGCGGGCTCCGTGCGTACCAGGCAGCTAAGTGTTCTTGCTGCTTGGTGCTCTCGGCTCGTCAAGAAAAAAGCATTTCACTGACTAGATTTCACTTCTTGTATTTAGTTATGTGATAAATAAAATCGAAATTGAAATGAAATGAAATGAAATAGAGGTGAGTGATGGGTGCAAGTGTGGAGTGGTAAGTATGCAAGGTAAGTGATAAGTTTAAAAAAGTGTTCACTTACCTTGTTTTCCTTCCATTACCTTTAGCCGTGCTGGATGGGGAGAGCGGACAGCCTCCTTGTCAATTTCAGGTAGTGGCTGATGGACACTCCGATCCATCAGACATCTGAAATTTACAAATTTGCAATGTTTGATGAGTCCTCACCACAAAGACTCGTCAAACTAAAGAGAATGTCAGTGTTTGACAGCTTCACAGAGCTGTCAAACGCTGTCATTTCTTCTTTCAAGAAGTCTTGACAGATAGCACGTCTGACGTTGACGTGATCTGTCAGTGACTTCTTCTCTAATTGGCCTGCTGAGCCCGCAGGGCGGGCTTAACAAGCTCAATCAGGGGAAAATCCCTCTGGTTGGTCAGGCGAGAATGGAGGCGGGACATTGACACGACAAGCAGCAGTCCCGCCTCCAACTCGCCTCCATTCACAAAATCCAGCCCACAGTTCCAGGTGACACTTTTGTTGCCCATTCCGGCATCTTATTCATATCCTCTTGCAGTTTCCTTTGGCCCTCAGCATTTTTTACTACGCCTCATATTTTAATATCATCTTTAAATTTGGATAACACTCCCTCTAGTCAGGTGCTGTCCTACTGCCATGCATACTCTGGTGGGGCCAGCACTGGAGAGCACTGGTGGTGCAATCCCAGTGTAACTGCCAGGATCACGTCCTGCATATTTCCAGACACCTTACAGTTTTCAGCAATAAATGGTGCACAAAATAGTGCTGCATTGTTTACCAGAGTATGTAATGTGCACTTCTTTAATAACCTTGAAAATTCCCTTCCTTGAAGAGGTATTGACAACAAGCACAATATTTCAGACTTGTTACTAAAATCACATCCTTAAGAGTCATATTGACAAAGAGAACAAAACTACTGACCAAATATCAATTATTAATCAGGTTGCTTTTGTATCAGATTGAAAGTCACATTCAGAAATACCTCCTTTCACTCAGCATTCTGGCTATTCTTTCACAGCTTTCAAAGTTGTGACATTTTACATCCTGTGACATCTGTTAAATTGATTTTCTGTGCAGTTTCAACAAATGTTATAAAATAGAATATCTGAAGTGTACAGGTCCAATAACTATTTCTTCATTTACAGTATTCTTAGAATAAATATTTTCTTCCTTCCATTTTGTCACTGAAGTCTTCCTCCAGTACTTTAATCATTCAGCGCAACAAAGGCAATAATTAGAATCTGAAATGTATTTACTGTATGTCATCCCATGGTCCTATGGCATGGGCAGGGATTGCTCTATTGGTGTGAACTTTTCTATCGGAGAAAATAAAATGACTATTCAAAATAAATAAATCATATTTCACCAAAAATGACCATTTCACCTACAGATTCTTCATGACTTAAAAATGACTAGTTTCTACTAAAGTATAAGTCATGAGAAGATTGTAAAAAAATAATGTTGAATAATGGAAAGATATTTCTTTTTCATCAGCAGAGCTGCTTGTTATTGTGGTAATGCATCAATATTGCTCATAAAGGAAAGTGAGATTAGTCTCCTGAGGTAAACACAATTACTGGGCTTATCAAACACTACTCAAATGCAATTCTGCCCGTACTGTGACAGTGCATTAATAAAAGTCTCACGCTACCGCACCAACATGGACCTTTATTTCTTTCCTTATCAGTTTTCTTTGTGGCTCTGTGCTTGATTACACTAAGCTGGGTAAAGATTTGAGTTACGAGGATGAAAATACAGCTGGACCACTGTTAACCCATAGATAATTTAAGAAGCTCCTTAGATGGACTGATTCCTGTGATCCACAGTATGTGCTCAAATTAGCACAGTAAAAACAGGCTATGACCTTATTGTGCATTCACGCTTGGCTGTAGGACCACGATTGCAGCTCATCTGACTGGACGTGACAAAAAGGTTTTTCTTTAATAACTTGAAATCAACTTCAAGCATTGTTGAGCATTAATTTCTGATGCCTGTGAAGCGCATGACAATGCTTTATCCATTTGTATAAAAATGTAACAGAACCCTTGACATTCTACACAGCAGTCTGTATTATTTTGCGCTGCCATTTCTGTAGGTTTTTTCAGTCAATCCCTCCAGTAAAGTTTGTGAGATTCTAGCAGCTATTAAATAAATTAATGCACATTTTGTAATTCTAAAAGACTACACTGTGATCCCATTTCAGAAACATAGCAACAAAAAGCTTCACATGGCTCTGAATGATCTTAAAGGGAAGCTGCAGCAAATGGGGATTGGCAAGAAGAAAGAGTGCCCCAGTGTAAAATAATCTATCATTTCAGGGTTTTAAATAATGCCAACAGCAATGTGTGAATATCTCAGCAAGACGCTCTGAACAAAACCAGTCAGTTCTTAAGTAGATTTGCCATGAAATTGCAGTGAGATTTATCAGAAATACACATTTATCATTGAGATTGACTGTGAATTGTTAACTGCAACAACTTCACCACTAACACAGCAAAATTTACATGGAGTAAATCAGACACTGTTGCGACCATGCAAACCTCCAGCAACTCACTTGAGGGATATCTATGAATTAACCGTTCAAATATTTGTTTCCTATGCATTGTGACTGGAGTCATTCTTTCCTCCATATTACTCTTAGCTGTTCCACAGACATTGCACTTATAGGTCTCTCACAGTATGTGGTAATACTGTAGGTCCTGAAAATTCTTGGGTCTATGATACCCCAATTACATCAGGATTGTGCCCATCAGGAAACTCTAGACTTTCCGAGCCAGGGGGGAGCTTCCCTAATTTGGCTGCCAAGGCCAAATTCCTACCTGCTGACAAGGCTAGGAGGTCCGGCTGAAACCTGCTGGGGTGAGGGAGGTGCCAGATATCCCATCCCACCCCAGAAACATAAAAATAGGTAATCCCTTTGTAAAGGAGCCACATTAAAATTCAGAAAAAAAGTCTTGGTCAACGCCAGGTGGGCCCAACAGCCGCTGGTGGCCGGGGTCTGACCAGGTATACTTCTTCCAACCATTGGATCTCAGTGAAGGCTCAGGGTGCATGAACTCCTGACACAAGGAGCCCCTGGCCCCAGTCCTATCCCCTCCTTGGCAGTGGTACAGGCCAGGAAATTCAGTGAAACATTCAGTTCTGCTGGACTCCCACTGAATTTTTCAGTTAGAACAGGGTGGGCTCCTGGGGCTTCCATTTGAAGCCAGCAGGAGCTGCATTAACATATGTAAAAGAGGGCTGGGAAGTATGCCATGCTACTTTCTTGTCTGCCCCAGCATGCCCAATGAGATTTGGCGGGAAGATGGCCTCAGTTGGACAAGCAGGTGGGAGAGCCATTAAAAAGCCTGTAGATTTTGCAGATAAGTGTTTCAAGCCTTTTAAAGTTGACTTTTGTATTTTTATTTTGTTTTTTTCAGCTGGCACTTAAGATTTTCATGAGTTTTTGTGCCAGTTACTTGTTTTTGCCGCAAGCTTCTTCTATTGGCACTAGAAGGTTTGCCAATAGGAATCCACCAAGCTGACATGTTCGGAAGAAGAGGAGTTGTGGAGGGATGCCAGGTGGGTCAAGCTACTCGAGAGTTGCTCTGTGCCCTCCTGCCTGGTGCCCCCACCCCAGCATCTACTGAGAGAGGTAAGATATCTCGCTTCGGCAGACGTTGTCCTCTTCCCAGTGATGCTGTGCCAGCAGACCGCCAGTGGCATCACAATGAGATGTGAATGCCTGACTAATAAAATCTGGTCATGTTTTATTTACGAGCTTGATTGAATGTGATACTTATCATGTAAGAATGCTAGGAATGTATTTTGACATCTGCACCCGTGGATTGTGAGCTGATTGAGGATGTTTATGTTTATTGGACTACCTTCAACATGCAAACTCTTCTCAGTTAACTTTCTTAACAGTCTTCCTGATGTAAAAAGCAGATTTCTGATACTCCACCAAAGTAGGCATGGTCAATGGATCTACAAATAAAATACAATTACATTTTATTTTAAAATCCTGTCTTCAAAAGAGTATTCATTTTTGAATTTTTGATTTTGCCTTAAATTTATTGAGTATTCTTAAAACAAAGAAATGAAATGTAACTTTAAATTGGGTCGTTTCATGGTTTGCTGAACAAGATATAACCCACATGCATTTCCTGCACTATTTGATGTTTTTGCATCCCACGTCTCTCCTAGATGAACTTTATTACCTATGTACTATCATCATTCATGTTAATGAATAAATTATAAAATACTGAAATTAGTTTTGACATTGTTACTCAGTTGCAAATTATCTGTTAGGAAAAGGGCATGATTCAATCTTTCTCAAAGAGTCTTCTGGGTAATAATATGATGGATCTGCAGATATTTCATATTACTAAAATGAATAAAACCATTTTCATTTACAAATTAAAATGTTAATAAAAATAAAATGCTGTAGTCATTATAATTTAATTATGAGAAACAAATTGTAATTTTAGTTGCAATTAATATTGAAAGTCTGTCTTTCCAATTCCTATTTAAAAATTTAGAATGAGTTATTTTTGCTGTCAACTGTTTCATGTTGCATTGGAGTCAAGCAAATTTGTTCATACAACCGACAACATTGGCTCTTTTAAAATGTTGCATCCTTACTACTGAATATCAATCACAGCTTGACCTTGCAGCATTGTCTGGACACCATTGAAACATAACAAGGGACTTGGGCTTTCTGTTCATTGGTTTCAATCATTATAAAATAGATATTACCCATTGCAACTCTCCAGAGGTTTCTAAAAAGAAGTTAACCTTCTGACTTCAGTCCTATCAAACAAGAGTGGTAAGAACCAGGATGATGCTTTTCATTGTGAAGGTGTCCACTATATTAAGTGTTCTTATAAACAAAGGCAAATTGCTCTGCTTGGTTATCCTTGGGGACTACATTAGCCCTTCGGACTACATAGACATGTGTAGACCTAAGGGTCCATGTCATCCTTGTTGTATTGGTATGACTATTGACATAAATAACTTCACAGCTGTGACGCTCAGAAGGCAGGAATAGCTTTATTACTGTAATATTAACTCCATACAAAAGAAATGCTTTTAAAACAAATACAAATGTCCATCTGCTCATCCTGTCTTCTTTTCAGCCTATTCATTCTTCTTTCTTATTCTCTCCCTTCTATTTGTATCTAATAAAACTTTCTACTTTAACTACTTTTTCAGCTACCCGGGTGCTAACATCCATTTTAGCGTGGAAGCCAAATTGTAAATATTACCTTCTGATTAGTTCCTAAGGCAATTTTGTCAGCGTATCAAGTGATGCTGCTGCAAAGATTTACATTGCCATATCATTGGCACAACAAGGTCACTCTTTGGCACATTTAAAGCATCAAACAAAGGTCTGTTAGTGCAGGATGAGTTATTTCATCTATAGTGCTGGCACCCCCATCTTGTACAGGCAAGGTAACGTATCCGTGATGTAGGACAGGTTAATGCTGATTGCTGTTTTATTAGTGATGTCAATAGCATGTGTCAGTGAAAAAGGCCTAAAATTATTAATCTGTCTAAAATCAACTTTTTTTTCTGTAGGGGTGGCTTAATGTTCTCAGTGCTGTATTCTCAGGTGAAGGACGACCTTTCTCAACAGGCTTTCACACTTGGCAGTTATAATGAATAAGGACACAGAACACATTTCTATTTAAGGCAGGTCAGATAAATTAAGCACACTGTTCATCACCTTACCTTCTTCAGCCATGTGCTCCAGTTTTCATAACCTGCTCAGTGTGCCTTTCTGTCTGAACCCCCAAGCTAGCACAAAACTTGCAATGGATTATGCCAATGCACTCTGAATGTAATTTTCTGAGGACGTACTGGCAGTGAGGAACCTCGCCCCCAGCAGCGCAGACTTAGAAAATTACCCTGGGCCTCTCTACCTTTTGTGCCACTCTGCACATCTCAACTGAGCCTCACACTCATGAGGACAAGCCTGGGCAAATAGGGGAGCGGGTCTGAAGGGAGGTTAGTGCTGTTCATGGACTTTGTGGCATCCCTGGTTTCTCCCCAAAATAGTTGGATTTGGGGCCAGCACCAGAAAGCATGCATGAGCATGCAACGCTCAGCACGTGGGGTAGTGTAGTGTTTGTTATTAGACTGGGTATCCAGAGATCTGGACTACAAATCCAAAGAAAGTGGGTTAAAATCCCACTTTGGCAGTTTGAGAATTTGAATTTAGTTTAAAATTCTGGAAATAAAAAGCTGGTATCAGTAAAAGTGATCATGAAGCTGTCAGATATTCAAAAAACCCAACTGGTTCACTAATGTCCTTTAGGGAAGGAAACCTGCCATCGTTATCCAGCCTGGCCTATAGGTCACCACAGTCTCACACCAAAGTGATTGGCTGTGATTTCCCCTACCTCGGCGGGTCCGTGACGGGTGATCTTGCAGCTGACTCCAGCCCACTGTCCAAAATGATTTTCCCCTGATTGGGCTTGTTAAGCCCACCCAGTGTGTTTGCCGGCAAATTGAAGGCAGCAGGTCTGGTGACGTCATTTGATGACGCATCATCAGCCATTATTTTTTTAAAGGGACCATGCACAAATTTATTTTGACAGTTGTGCTGTCAGTGTTCTACAGCTTTGAGGTGCTGCAAACACAGACAAGCACTGCACAAAGGTGCACAGCTGCACCCAGGCTCTCCCATGACTCCCTCCATATGCTTATAGAGAGAGTCACAGCATGCAGGGAGGTTCTCTTCCCTTCCAATGTGCGGAGGGGACCTCCCCAGGAGATCAACGCAGCCTGGTTGCACATTGCACAGGAGGACACAAACAGGGATGCTATCAAGAGGATCAGGCTGCAGTGGCGCAAACCTTTCAATGATCTCAGTAGATCATGAAACGTTACTGCCAAGTCAAACACAACCTCATCCTGCTGTGCCACTTATCACAACCCCATCACTTTGCCTTCCCTACCCTAATCCTGCACATCCACACTCACACCAACTTACCTTGCACCTCCACCCATCCCTCTCTATCTACATTTTCACTTCCCCATCTCATTAGCCACCCCTCACACTCACCCTCATCCTTGTGCAATCATACCAACTAACAACTCACATGGGTAGGCACCTGGGTGTTTTATGCAATGTTCATGTAAAGTTTCTGTTAATGCAGTGTCAAACATTGAAACCTTTATTTTCAACACTTTGCGTTCTTGGACAGATATCTGTGCACTTTTGGAAGTGTCTTAGTGAGCTGCAGTGAACGGTGAGACATAATGGTACCCCCGCAATGGTGATGAGTGTGAAAGGAATGGATTGTGCATTGTAGGGATGCTTTATGGTGTTGGTGTGGGGTGGTGCCAACCTGGTGCATCATGTGGCAGCCAGAGTCCACAGTGTCAAGTGAAGTAAATCTGGCCATTGTGAGGCCATTCCTGAGCTCCTGAGCAGCAATGTGGTCAGCAGCTGATGCCCTGTATCCTGAGCAGCATCAGCTGATTGCGGAGAAGGTTGGTGTTGTTGTTGGCGCTGCTGGTGTGTCTGGTGCTGCTGGTGTTGGGGCTGATCATGGTGAGATTCTGAGGACCAAGGTGAGATAGTTTCAAGGGCACCGATGCTGATGTAATAGATGGCAGGTGAACTTGAGATGACAGAAGCGACCTGTCAATGGTGAGAGAGGTTGTTCCAATAAGGTGACACTGGCTAGAGAGTTTACTCCACACACTTGCAACTTGCATAAAGCTCAGTCTGTCTTCCAAATGCAGTAAGCACCAGCTTCTGAACTTAGAAAGTGAACAGCTGTGAGATGGGAGCTTTTATAGCACATTTTCAGCTGTCAAGTAATGAGATGATTCCATGGTCATACAACTCCCGACCTGCTTTCCTGACGTGATCCCCGAGCAGTGCGGACCCCATGGGCGACCTCGTAAAATGTAAAGGTGAGCTCAAAATACTGTTTAATGGGCTGTTAACAAAGTCATAATGACCTGAATTGCCTCCCCCGCTGTTGCATGTCGGGTATGTTCAGCATGACAGGCCCAACATCTGGGAAAGGCGCGTGGTGGTGGGTTGACTGCGGGGTCCCGACCCGCTGTCAATTTTGTTTTCCCCACCCGCTCCGCCACCAAACGCACCTGCTGACCCCCCCAAAAAATTCCCCCCATTGACTCTATGCTGTTTTCTGAAGTGGCCTAGCAAGCCATTTAGTTGTATCAAACCCCTCGCAACAGTTCAAGAAGAAGGCCCACCACCTTCCCAAGGCAACAAAGAATGGGCAATCAATGTCAGCCTTGTCAGCGACGCCCACACTCCGAGAATGAAAAAAAGCAACCTCTTGATTTATGGATAATGCAATGTTCTGTTTTGCCTCACGGCGTAAAATCTGAGGCACTGTAACAGATTCTCATTGCGGATTTTTCAACACATTCATGTTATCATCTCTATCATGTTCCTGTAAATCAGAGACTAACCTAGACTTGTCTTCAGTTGCAATGATCTTGGAGTGAGATGAATTTTTAATTGTGTATGTCTGTTTTGTTGAGCTTGTTGCTATGGTCACTTACATCAACCATATATTTTGGATTCAATGGTATGGGTAGTTTCTCTTTTATTTTTCAACATGCCAGTCAACTTGCTTGATCGTTAGCTCAGTATTTGTGTTCTGCGTATGCTTTCCTTTTCTTTTTAACACTTGATCTCTTTTGTATGGTTGATAAGTGACGGAAGCTTGATTCATACATTTTGACCAAACAGAAGCTCTGCAGGAGATTCACCAGTGTCATGAAAATATATCGCTCTGTAGTTTTACAAGAAATTGTTTCCTTTACTTTTTGATGGTAAAGCAGGAAATAGTACTTCCCCTTTTTTCTATTACAAACTCTGGCCCCAGCATTGACAAGGACGGGTTTTTCGATCTGGGGGGAGGAGTTTCGGTTGGAAAGCCCGGCAGGTGGGGGGTTCTGATGGCGGGAGGGGGCGGTCTGATGGCAGGGGAAGCAGGTAGCTTGGTGCACCAGGGGGAAGCACCCTGCTCTTCCTGCCCCAAGAGCAGTGCTGGAAGGGCACTTAACCTATTCCCCAAAGCTGTCCTCGTGCCCCTTGAGTTGCTGAGGCCTGGGAAACCCAGCCAGCCAGGGTTAAACCTTTAAGACAGGTTAAGTGTGAGGCCCCAGCCTCATTATAGTATTTAAATGGCCAACCCACCTCCTGGGAGCGGGTTGACTGCCCGCCCCCGTCCCACCTCCGTTAATACTGCAAGAGGGCGGGGCTGGAAGCGGGTTGGGGTGGGGTTTGAGATTTTTAAAATTTTGACATCTCACCCTCTATTTCAGCAATGGCTTTGGGCCAATAAAGTATGCTTTTGCTATGTTTGAACCCACAGTCTTAAAACGTATTGAAGTTGAAAGAAAGGTTACTGTCTGCTTTACTTTCTTGACGTATAACAAAAGGTGAAAATATTAGGCCTAATTTTGCAACACCTCTCGTGCTATAATTTCTGTGATTCTATGAAATTGATCATTTGGATTGACACTTTTACCACATATAATGTGACATATGCTACTTATGTTTACAATTCAAGTGTGGTGTTGAATTGTCTCTTCGTAGGCTGAGCTGCACGCAGTCCACATGGAAAGATCTTAAATATTCTTCTTGCTATGGTGTATCAGATTGCTGTAGCCATTTGCAGGGGTAAATTTGCACTTGCCCTGATCCATTATTACTTTCACCATGGTGTTCAGCATAGCTCCTTCAAGCATCAGATAGGCCATGCAACATATAGCATAAAGGCAATTAGCATCTGTGCACAGTGAATTCAAATCTGTATGGCCTAGAAATTCATTGACGCCACTTTTGGGGCGCTAAAGCGGGGCGTCCGCTAAAGTTTGCGGCCGCCGCCAAATCGATGCCACTTCTCCGATATTCATTAGCTTCGCCCTAGGAGTTCGGGCGAGCACTAAAACTGCTGCTGGACGCCTCTCTTTGGGCGCTAAGCTGGAGGTGGTGATCGATAGCGCCGAGGCCGGGCGCAGCGCAGGTGCGGCCATCTCGTGATTGACAGCAGACACCCTGGCGCCGGCCAGCTCTTAAGGGGGAAGGGTCGACTGTGTCTGCTGCCACGCCCTGGATAGTGGAGCCCTCCAGCTAGGCCTGAACACTGCTGCTGGACCCAAATAGCGCCTGAAGACATGGAGAAGGCCCGTGAACGTGCGCAGCGCTTCTCAAGAGCGTGATCTGAGTGTGCTGATTGCTGCTGTGGAGAAGAGGCGCCATGTTTTGTACCCGGACAATGGCAAGAAGGCGACGGTCCGCGTCTACAGGAGAGCCTGGAGGCATGTCGCCACCAAGCTGTCAGCCAACAGCGACGTCCCCAGGACCGGTGCCCAATGCCGCAAAAAGTTAAATGACCTCACACGCATTGTCAGGGTGAGTACCCTTTCCAGTGACCTCCTCATCCTTGCATGTGCACCTCACATTATGGGCAAAGGGACCTGAAAGCTCTAATGGCCAGCCTTCATCCAGAAGCTATGGGACAGGCATGAGCATCAATTGCACATTCTGCACTTAACACACTGGCCAAGCTATTCCACCATGGGAGGCATTGCACACCAGATCATGGCGACACACTGGCCAGGCTATTCCACCATGGGAGGCAGTGCACACCAGATCATGGCGACACACTGGCCAGGCTATTCCACCATGGGAGGCAGTGCACACCAGATCATGGCGACACACTGGCCAGGCTATTCCACCATGGGAGGCAATGCACACCAGATCATGGCGACACACTGGCCAAGCAATTCCACCATGGGAGGCAGTGCACACAAGATCACGGCGACACACTGTACTTAGAGGCCGTCCTTTCTCTTGCAGGCCAAGCTGGCGAATAATCGCAAGAGCCAGACTGCGACCGGGGGAGGCCGACCCCATATCCAGCCACTCACCGACCTGCAACAT
Organism: Somniosus microcephalus; assembly: GCF_052327205.1. Classification (NCBI taxonomy): domain Eukaryota; kingdom Metazoa; phylum Chordata; class Chondrichthyes; order Squaliformes; family Somniosidae; genus Somniosus; species Somniosus microcephalus. The sequence continues at coordinate 174,545,590 of NC_140996.1, read as the reverse complement.
CGCGTGGAGTGCCTCATGGGTGGCCGGGTGATTGGGCCCGTTGCATGTGGAGATGCCGACCCTGTTCTGGGCAGCAATGGTAAGGACATCACCTTTTGCACCTCTCTCGTCCCACTTGCGCATCAGATCTACATCCTTTGCCACTGTCCGACCAATGCGCTGAATGCCACCACTCATGCATCCCGCACTGACGCCATCTCCTCACTCTAAAGCTACTCTTGTGCCTTCCTGCTTTCAGATGGTGAAGAGGAGGCCCCTGAACTTGCCAGTGACAGACCCTCCGAAGAGGAGCAGGAGGAGGAGCAAGAGGAAGGCGGCCCATCAGGGGAACCCTCAGCCGCGGCCACCCAGGCCAATGTAGGGGACACGTCTTCCCTGGAGGGCAGCGTGGCGGAAGTGTCGAAGGGGAGGGGAGCTCCTGGGACCTGCGGGCTGCAGAAAGGCGGGAGGGGGGTGGAAGCTCGGCGGCCTTCTCCCCAGAGGGGGGAAGCGTCGGAGGGGAGTCCAATTGCTGGGCCCAGCGGCCTCCAGCAACGCAGGAAGGGTCGGCCAGCTCGGCGGCCTTCTCCCCAGAGGGAGAGTCCGGCCTCCAGCCAGGAGATGCTCTTCGCCGAGGAGATGGAACGCCTCGAAGACTTGTCCGCGGACTCGGAGCGCCGGCACACGGAGCTCATGGCGGCAGTGGCACGGTTGCCTGAGTCCATCGATTCCCTCTCTCGGAGTGTGGCCGAGTTCGGGCCCTCAGAGGCCACCAGTCGGGCGGAATACCGGGCAGATCAGGCAGCGAGTCGGGCGGAATTCAGGGCAGCTCTGTCAGCGACTGGCCAGGTGATCAGTGGTGCCGTCCAGTCACTGGCTGCTCTGATGCGGTCAGTGAACAGGTCAACACGGGCACTCACTGCTGCCACACTCGCTGTGTCAGCCAGGCATCGCCAGGGCACCCGGCGCGCTGCAGCAGCACAGCGGTCTCTCCCTCGGCAGATTGGTGCGCATGCTGCAGTGCTGGCCCGGGCGAGTGCCAGTGTCTCAGGTGACCAACGAGCGCCTGCCATCCGCCAGCTTGCCGCCATTCCTCCAGCCGCCACTGCCAGTCCCCCAGTGGAGCTGCCAGGAGCTGCTGCAGCGACTGATGCTGGCCAGCCACAGCTGCAGCAATCAACAGCCGCCCGCTCGACGGCCAGACCTCGACTAGGCCGACCCCCAAGGGCATCTGCCGTCACGGCATGTGCCCCTCAGGAGCCTGCCCCCAGCCTTGCAGCAGCCAATGGCCTTACTTTGAGGCGGAGCAGCAGGACGGGCAGGGGCCACCCAAAGATGGCCAAGGCATCGCCCTAGCGGGCCAAATAGTCGAATGTGTGGCCATTTGTGTTTGTTTCTTGAGGCCGAGAATTGGATGTTTGTTTTTTGAAGGCTGATGATGTGATGTTTGTTTTTGACGAAGGCCGAGAATGACGGCCATTTTAGTTGCCCTATTTTGTTAATCCTCTCCAGGTTGTGGGAGCGAGTAATGTGTTTGAGTGTTTTTTGGGGGTTTCATCTGTTTTTGGTTTTCATGTGGGAAGGGCCCAGAGTTTGTACAATAAACCATTTTATTTATTCACATTGTCCATGTTTGATCTTTGAAGTGTTTGTTGCCTTAACCGGCTGAGGGCTTGCGGAGCGGCTGCAATCATGTTCTATCATTGGCACAAGCCATTCCCTGACAGGGGGCCTAGAAGTGACGTTCAATAAGCCGCTGACGGGCGGCCCTTGGACCTTGTGCCTCCCTCCTGGGCTGGTACTCCTCGTCCTCGTCGTCCTCATGCTCCTCCTGCTCCTCCTCCTGAGGTGGTGGTCCAACGTGAGGTGGCAGTGCCTGAGTCCTGCGGATAGCCAGGTTGTGCAGCATGCAGCAAACGACGACGAATTGGGAGACTCGATCCTGCGAATACTGGAGGGCTCCCCCAGAGCGATCGAGACAGCGGAACCATTGCTTGAGCATATTTGTTCTATGAGGTTCCTCGTCGCTTGATGGCTCTCGTTGTATGCCTCTTCAGCAGGGGTCGTGGGCGCGCGGAGCGGGGTCATGAGCCAGGTACACAAAGGATAGCCTTTGTCCCCGATAAGCCATCCTCTTGGGGGAGGCTGTGCCTGGAACATGTCAGCCACAGTTGTCTGTCGCAGGATAAAGGCATCGTGGCTGCTGCCTGGAAAGCGGGCATTGACAGCTAGGATGCGCTGCCTGTGGTCACACACCAGCTGTACATTGAGGGAATGGTAGCCCTTCCGGTTGCGGTAATCCTCGGCATACTCAAGAGGTGCCCGCAAAGCCACATGCGTGCAGTCAATGGCGCCCTGCACCATGGGGAAGCCCGCTATTCTTGCAAACCCCACTGCACGCTGCTGCTGCTTGTCCAGTGTCTTGGGGAAGGAGATGAATTGATGTCTCCTTGTGAAAAGGGCTTCGGTCACCTGGTGGATGCAGCAATGCACGGCGAACTGGGAGATGTTAGCGATGTCCCCAGTAGCGGATTGGAAGGAGCCGGTGGCATAGAAGTTGAGAGCCACCGTCACCTTCACTGCCGCCGACAGAGACGTCCTGCGCATCAGCTGTGGCTGCAGATCTCTCTGAAGCAGCCGGCAGATGTCTGCAACCACCTCCCTTCGGAATCGCAGCCTCCTAACACACATCGCGGCAGACATGGTCAGATAGGAGGTCTGCTGGCGGTATACCCTGCGTGGGTAAGGCCTCAGTTGGCGACGCCTGTTGCCCCCTCTGCGTCTAGCCAGGGCTGCCACTCTCTCACGGCGTCTGTAAGCCCTTCTGGCATAAGGCTGAAATTCAGCGTTGCCACCCAATGCAGCCCCCATTATATGCTGGCAAACACTGAGCTCTGAATGAAGGCAAAGATAATTGGTAAGCTCTGGCCTGAGCCAAAAATACCTGTCCAAGTGTTGGTCCAAACCAGTAAACTCTCCTCCTTGGTCTCTGTCCAAAAAACCGTTGCACAAGAGTGAATGCTGCAAAATGGCTGGCCTTTATACTGCTGGGTAAGTGCCCTTTAATTTGCGCTCCCCGCGGCCCGGCTGGGCTGTGTACCGTTCCACTTCACAGTTGCTCGGGCCGCCCGGCGCACAATGGGCCGGCGCGAGTGAAGTTCCGGTTCGGGGCGCACAAAAGGCGCTGCACTAGCAAATGACGTCATGATGTGCGCGTGCAGCAGGGCGCGCACTAAGACTTTGCGCTGGCGCTAAATGTGTACTGAAGTTGGGGCGAGGCGCAGATCGTGCTGCGCCCGGCCGCTAAGCGCCTGGTGCTCGAAATCTACTCCTCCTAAGGCGCTAACGGCTGCCGCGCCCAACTGAATTTCTAGGCCATTGAGTCCATGAATGGACCAGCAAAATCATTATGCACCCGTTGCCATGGAGATGAGGGCCACTCCCATGGGTGTAGAGGGGCATGTGGTGGTGCATTTTGGACCTTCTGGCAACCTGAGCAGCTGTTTGTCAGGTCCTCGATTTGCTAATCGATCCTCGGCCACCACACATAAGCCCTAGCAAGGCTTTTCATTTTCACCCCTCCCAGATGGCCTTCGTGAAGCTCATTGAGCACTCTATCCCTTAACTTGGGTGGAATTACCACTCGGGATCCACACATCAAGGTCCCCTGGCATACTGACAGCTGTAAGAAGTCACACAACACCAGGTTATAGTCCAACAGCTTTATTTGAAATCACAAGCTTTCGGAGCGCTGCTCCTTCTTCAGGTGAAGTGGAGAAATGCAAAAAGACACAGCTTATATAGTCAGAGAATCATGTCAGATGTTTACAGGTAACCTTTCCAACTGCCATTTATCACACCTCGGCAGAGAGATAATCACAGCAGTCAAAGGTGTGAATGGTGTCCAAACAGGTCAGTCAGGGAAACATTACATCAAAGAACAATGAGGTGGGGTCACAAGGGGTCAAATATTGCAGATGCTGGGGTCTGTAGGAAAAACAAAAAAAGACAAAAAACATTTTTTTTGGCTGGAAATCACAGCAGGTCCGGCCGCATCTGTGTAGAGAGAACAAGCCAATGTCGACTCGAGTTTGGATGACCCTGCATCAGGTGGGGTTACATGTAGCGTGACATGAACCCAAGCGCCTCGTGCTCGAAATCTACTCCTCCTAAGGCGCTAACGGCTGCCGCGCCCAACTGAATTTCTAGGCCTATGACTCTTACAGATTAGCATTGTTCTGTGTCTGTCCTGCTGCTTTGTGCACTGTTCCTCAGAAAAAATTATTCTCCATGTAATCCATCTAGTGTTTGCGAGCAACAACATTTTACAAAGTGGTTTTGTTGGTGTCAATATATAGTTGACACCAACAAAATAAAAAAGCAAATTATTATTTAAATGGAGAGAGAGTATAAAATGCTGAGGTACAGAGGGATCTGGGGGTCCTTGTACATGAATCACAAAAAGTTAGCATGCAAGTACAGCAAGTAATTAGGAAGGCAAATGGAGTATTGGCCTTTATTGCAAAGGGAATGAAGTATAAAAGTAGGGAGGTCCTGTTACAACTGTACAGGGCGTTGGTGAGATCATACCTTGAGTACTGCGTACAGTTTTGGTCTCCTTATTCAAGGAAGGATATATTTACATTGGAGGCAGTTCAGAGAAGGTTCCCAAGGTTGATTCCGGAGATGAAGGGGTTGTTTTATGAAGAAAGATTGAGCAGGTTGGGCCTATACTCATTGGAGTTTAGAAGAATGAGAGGGGATCTTATTGAAACATATAGGGGGAGAAATTGGGTTGAGCCGCACATGGGGCGCCAAGCTCACCTGGGCGCCAGATTTTGCGCTGCGATCGGAGCAGCAGCAATCGCCGGAAATTCAGCTTGAGCGCCCCAAGAGGGACACGGGGCGAAGCTCGAGGCGCTCCGCGTCCCTCTTAGGGCACTGAAACTGAATATCGCAGCGCAACGTGCCACAGCGCCACACGCTGCGGCACGGCGCACTGCGGTACTGCAGGCCTTCCTCCCATTCTTAAGGTGGAGGGGTCTGCACCAGCGCGATGAGTGATCGCGAGTGCCGGCAAAAGAGCCCGGCACCGAGGAGAAGTGCCGGGCTCTCGGGAAACAGCCGGCAATGCCGCGGGGGGAGAACAGGAGGCCGGGGACAGAGGTGCTGGCAGGCGGCCGCCGAAAAAAACGGCCGCCCCGCACCTCCACCTTAATTTGCGCCACTGCCACCACAGGTAGGCCCCGTGAACCAGGCGCGATTAGCGAGCGGCGCTACAGAGGCGGTCGCTGCCAAATATCGCGATCGGGGCGCTGCGCACACCGATGACGTCATCGGTGGCGGCGCAGCGCAACAGGCTAACGCTGCCATTAGCACCCCAGCTAAATATCGCGGGAGGCGTGGCCAGTGGCGCTAAAGCCACTGAGTGCCCTCTTTAGGCGCTAACTGGTGGTGCAGCCCACCGAATTTCTCCCCCATAAGATTCTGAAGGGGCTTGACAGGGTAGGTGCAGAGAGGCTGTTTCCCCTTGTGGGAGAATCTAGAACTAGGGGGCATAATTTCAGAATAAGGGGGCGTCCATTTAAATCGGAAATGAGGAGGAATTTCTTTTCTCAGAGGGTCATGAATCTTTGGAATTCTCTTCCCCAGAGAGCTGTGGAGGCTGGGTCATTGAATATATTTAAGGTGGAGATAGACAGATTTTTGAAAGGTAAGGGAGTCAAGGGTTATGGGAAGCGGGCAGGGAAGTGAAGTTGAGGCCAAGATCAGATCAGCCATGATCTTATTGAATGGCGGAGCAGGCTCGAGGGGCCAAATGACTTACTCCTGCTCCTACGTCTTATGTATTATTTATGTAGTTTACTTTTGGCAAGATACTTGGCCCCTTTGTGACTGGAATTCATTTGTGTGCTATTTCAGTGCACTAATTAACATGCTCTGGTTAAAATTCCAGTTTATTGTAACAAAGGGCTGGATTTTACCAACCTTGGCAGGTCCGTGGCGGGCGACGTCAGTGACGGGTCCCGGCCTCGCTGCTGACTCCAGCCCACTGTCCAAAATTACTTTCCCCTGATTGGGCTTGTTAAATTCACCCAGCGCGTTTGCCAGTCAATTGAAGGAAGCAGGTCTGATGACATCATTTGATGACGTGTCATTAGCCGGTTTCCTTAAAGGGACCATGCGCAAATTGATTTTTTGACATTTGTGCTCTCAGTGTTCTACAGCATTGAGGTGCTGCAAACACTGACAAGCACTGTACAGATTGCACGGCTGCACCCAGGCTCTCCTATGATTCCCTCCATATGGTTATAGAGGGAATCACAGCACACAGGGAGGTTCTCTTCCCTTCCAATGGTTGGAAGAGAATTCCCCAGGAGATCATCGCAGCCTGGTTGCACATTGCAAAGGATGACACAAGCAGAGATGTCATCAGGAGGTCCAGGCTGCAGTGGCGCAAACCTTTCAATGATCTCGGTAGATCACGAAACTTTAGTACAAGGCCACACTCAACCTCATCCTGCTATGCCACTCATCGCATCCCCATCACTCTGCCTTCCCTACCCTACTCCTGCACATCCTTACTCACACCAACTTACCTTGCACCTCCACCCATCCCTCTCTATCTACATTTTCACTTCCCCATCTCACTAGCCACCCCTCACACTCACCCTCATCCTAGTCCAATCATACCAACTAACAACTCACAAGGGTAGGCACTTGGGTTTTTTATGCAATGTTCATGTAAAGTTACTGTTAATGTGGTGTCAAATGTTGAAACCTTTATTTTCAACACTTTGCGTTCTTAGACAGATTTGTGTGCACCTTTGGAACTGGCTTAGTGAGTTGCAATGAATGGTGAGACATAACGGTCTCACCCCCGCCCCCCCCGCAATGGTGATGGGTGTGAAAGGAATGGCTTGGTCATTGTAGGGATGCTTTATGGTGTTGTTGTTGGTGTGGGGTGGTGAAAACCTGGCGCATCAAGTGGCAGCCCAGGTTTACAACGCCAACTGAAGTAAATTTGGCCATGGTGAGGCCATCCCTGGCTGCAATGTAGTCGGGTGCTGATGCCCTGTGTCCTGTGCAGCATTAGTTGATTGTGGAGAAGGGTGGTGTTGTTGTTGGTGCTGCTGGTGTGCCTGGTGCTGCTGGTGTTGGTGCTGATTGTGGTGGGATTCTGAGGACCAAGGTGAGCTAGTTTCAAGGGCACGATATTGATGTAATAGATGGCAGGTGAACTTGAGATGACAGAGTAATTTGTCAATGGTGAGAGATTGTTGCAATGAGGTGACACTGGATAGAGAGTTTACTCCAAACACTTGTGGACCCCGTGGGCGACCTGGTAAACTCTGAAGGTGAGCTGAAAATCATTCTTAATGCTCTGTTAACAAGGTCATAATGACCACAATTGCCTCCCCCGCCGCTCCGTGTTGGGTCTGTTCAGTGCTGACAGATGCTACATTTGGTAAAGGTGCCTGGTGGCGGGTTGACAGAAGGATCCCGATCCACTGTCAAAAAAATCCCTTTTCCGACCCGACCCACCACCGATCATGCCCACTGACCCCCCGGAAAATTCCTCCCAGTAGCAGAGTCAGTATATGGATAGGGGGCTTCCCCACCCCCTCTCCTCCCCATCCTCCTCCCCCTTCCCCCACCCGCCTGCCACCACCCACTCTACTACCTGGAGGTCGGACAATTTTACATCTGAGGTGTCAGCCAAAACTGACTGCAAATATTTTACTCACTTAAATTCCCGACCGCGATTGCGTTGTGATTTTGAATCTGATGTGAACAGCAACGCAGCACTGCTATGTTGTGGCTGTGCTATGCCAAGTCAGCACAAAGAAAATTGATGGAAACAATTCAAGCAGTGTACTAAAATAGTACATAAAGTACAACCTCTTTGGGTGGCTAAATATCTTGGTGTTAGCTTGTTGTGCTGACCGATGTTTATGGGTTTATTGTTGCTGATTACAATGTTATGCTTGTTCTACCTGATGTATTGAAATCTGCTATCTCAGCTTTTCAAGATAGCTCCAGCAAGTCTTTTCAGGATTGTGCTTGGACCCTCCTCTGCCCCATGCTTCCGGCAGGAAGGGAGGCTACTCAGGGTCATTTGTGATGTTATGACTGAGAAATAAATTTTGTGCTAGAATCTGGCATGAAATGGGCATCACGCCTGGAACACACGCCCGAAGACACCAGTCTGAGGCTCACCACAAATTGTGCCTTGGGCTTCAACTGCATAAAGCCGGTAAGCTGCGAATGCCAATCAGGTGTCTGATGCAAGTTGCTGGTCAGGGCCTCAGAACATAAGAACATAAGAACATAAGAAATAGGAGCAGGAGTAGGCCAATCGGCCCCTCGAGCCTGCTCCGCCATTCAATAAGATCATGGCTGATCCGATCCTAACCTCAAATCTACATTCACTCTCCATCCCACCCGAACCCATGTGATCTCCCGGGAGAGGCGAAAAACCAGATAAAAAACCCAATGGCCAATTTGGGATAAAAAATCTGGGAAATTCCTCTCCGACCCATCTAGGCGATCGAAACTCGTCCAGGAGATCACTCTGTCCCTGTATTTCCTGCAGTACTTACCTTCTGTAAGAGGTGATCTCCACCCCAGCCAGGAACAGGCCCAATTTACTCTTGAAGGACTCCTAGCTGGCAGCCTGTTCCCGAGGTCTCCACTAATCCCTGTGAATAGAACCATCTCCTGAAATCTAACACAGAATTAGAACACAAGAAGTAGGAGCAGGACCAGGCTACAAGGCCCCTGGGCCCGCTCCGCCACCCACAGGGCCATGACCGATCCGAACCTAGCCTCATGTCCGATTTCCTACCCGCTCCCCGTAACCCCTAATTCCCCTTACTTCTAGGAAACTGTCTATTTCTGTTTTAAATTTATTTAATGATGTAGCTTCCACAGCTCTCAGGGGCAGCAAATTCCACAGACCTACCACCCTCTGAGTGAAGAAGTTTCTCCTCATCTCAGTTTTGAAAGAGCAGCCCCTTATTCTAAGATTATGCCCCCTAGTTCACAACAATAATTCGCAAAATGGGACAAACACCCCATTGAGATCCTACATGCAGTATTCTGTAAAAGTATCCTCCGGACCCAAAGGAAAACCGTAAACAATGCATGCAGGGCAGAACTAGGCCAATATCCATTAATAATTACTATCCAAAAAAGAGCCACCAAATTTTGGAAACACCTAAAAATGAGCAACCCCCACTGCTATCATTACGAAGCCCTGAAATGCCAAGAGAGGACCATAAAGAAGAATACCCTCAGTCAACTAGTCCTGGGACTCAGTGAAGTAACTACTAACACTACTAACAATAACCAGCCCCAGGACAGTGACATCGTAGCACAGAGAACTCGACCCAACACAATTGTCACTAAGCAAAAGGAAAAATATCTGTCATATTGGGCAGAAACAACAAAAACCCAAAACAAACTCAATTGCTACTTGGCCCGAAACAGACAATACAACATGGCTGAATACCTGACCATGGTAAAGGATAGCAAACTGAGAAAAACCTTGACAATGTACAGACTGAGTGAACATAGCCTGGCCATCGAAAAAGGCAGACACAGGCAGACCCGGCTGCCAAGAGAGGACAGGATATGCTCTCACTGCAGTCAGGGAGTGGTGGAGACAGAGATGCACTTCCTCACAGCTTGTGGAAAATATCAGGGCATCAGGGAGAATTTCTACCCAAAATTCACAAAGATATGTCCTGAATTCAGAAATTTGAATGACGACCAAAAACTCCCATACCTACTAGGGGAACAGAGAAATTGTGTAACCTTAGCGGCACACTATGTTACAGCTTGCCATAAACAGAGGGACAACCATTAAATCTGAAAAAAGAGTATATACAAATCATATGAATGTATATTTATTTATATACTCAGGGATATATCTGTTTATACACTGTATGGATAGATCTGCGTTTATGTGTTCAACCATAAATGTTTTTCGATGCTTTGGCAACATTAGATGTACCTTGTCATGCCAATAAAGCGATTTGAATTGAATTGAAATCTAGTTTCACCCATCATTGGGAACATCCTCACCGCATCCACCCGATCAAGCCCCTTCACAATCTTATATGTTTCAATAAGATCGCCTCCCATTCTTCTGAACTCCAATGAGTAGAGTCCCAATCAACTCAAGCTCTCCTCATATGTCAACCCCCTCATCCCCGGGATTAACCGAGTGAACCTTCTTTGTGCTGCCTCAAGAGCAAGTATGTCTTTTCTTAAGTATGGACACCAAAACTGTATGCAGTATTCCAGGTGTGGTCTCACCAATACCTTGTACAACTGCAGCAATACCTCCCTGTTTTTATATTCCATCCCCCTAGCAATAAAAGTCAACATTTCATTGGCCTTCCTGATCACCTGCTGCACCTGCATACTAACTTTTTGTGTTTTGTGCACCAGGACCCCCAGATCCCTTTATACTGTAGCACTTTGCAGTTTCTTGCCATTAAGATAATAACTTGCTCTATGATTTTTCCTGCCAAAGTGCATAACCTTACACTTTCCAGTATTATATTCCATCTGCCAAATCTCTGCCAACTTACTTAGCCTGTCTATGTCCCTTTGCAGGTTTTTTATGTCCTCCTCACTCACTACTTTCCCTCCCATCTTTGTATCATCTGCAAACTTTGATATGTTACACTCGGTCCCTTCCTCCAAATCGTTAATATAGATTGTAAAGAGTTGGGGTCCCAGCACTGACCCCTGTGGAACACCACTAGTTACTGATTGCCAGTCTGAGAATGAACCATTTATCCCAACTCTCGGCTTTCTATTAGATCGCCAATCCTCCACCCATGCCAGAATATTACCCCCAATCCCGTGATTTTTTATCTTGAGCAATAATCTTTTATGTGGCACCTTGTCAAATGCCTTTAGGAAGTCCAAATACACTACGTCCACTGGTTCCCCTTTATCCACCCTGTATGTTACGTCCTCAAAGAACTCAAGCAAATTTGTCAAACATGACTTCCCCTTCATAAAACCATGCTGACTTTGTCCTATTAAATTATGTTTATCCAAATGTCCCGTTACTGTCTCCTTAATAATGGACTCTAAAATTTTACCAACCACAGATGTTAGGCTAACTGGTCTATAGTTTCCAGCCTTCTGCCTACTACCCTTTTTAAATAAGGGTGTTACATTAGCAGTTTTCCAATCTGCCGGGAGACTCAGGAAAATCATCCTGTCCACAGATAAGTCCTGGTGCATGGTCCACACAGTTCATGCCGAATTTGGGATTGGGGTCCTAAAACAACCATTAACATGATCAAGGAGCCTAAAGCCTGTTTCAGTTGGGCACCCTGGACATTTGAACAGTGATTTTAACCCAATTAGCCCAGTGGGAATGGGGTAGGCGGGTGGTTAAAGGAGGACCAACTCAATTCCTTGCAGCCAGTGATGTCAGGGATCAGCTGAAAGCTCAGTGATTCCGCTGAGTTTCTCACACCCCTTCCCTGAGAACTTTGACAGAGCTCCTCTACATAACAGTTCTTGTTACATCCTTCATCACTCCGTTCATCCCATATTGAAGAACATTGAAACCATTCAGACAACTTCTATATCAATGATATTCTGACAATGCTGACTCAGAAACTGTTGTTACTGCAGACCAAAGTGCCAAAAGTAATAAAGGTGATTCATTTAATGACAAATATAATAATTGCTTTCCATTCATTTCTCGTCCAAGCGATCAATCCATAATTATTTTCTTTATAAATGGTTTGCTAACTCTAGTATGTGGTCTTGTCCATGGGTGAGAGTTAGTGAGTGGCTGTAAAGAAGATCATATAATGGATGTGGTAGGAGGTGAAGAAGAAGCAAGAATGAGGTGATAAATGTAATGGGAATTATGTGTAATGTGAAGTGAGGAGAAAGTGGTGAGACTAGTTTAGTTGGTGGTTGTACAAGTGGTAGTATGTAAGAGAATGGTGTGACTGTGTGGTGTGAAGAGAGGAAAGGAAGAGGTGAGTGTGTTTGGAATGAGAGAGGTGTTGCAGTGTGCTCGAGTGATTGTATAGTGAGAGATGTGGTGGTGTGGTGGAAATTGTTGAGAATGGTGAGGGAGGGGGTGAGAGGAATGTTGTGAGGTGATGTTGAGAGAGAGGTGGAGAAGAGCTGTACTCACCCTTGCTGCTCTTGAGAGGTCATTGAACCTCTTCCCACATTGAACTCAGCAACAACTTACATTTATACAGTGCCTTTAATGTAATAAAATGTCCAAAGGTATTTCACAGGAGTGTTATCAAACAAAATCTGACACCGAGCCACATAAGGAGATATTAGGGCAGATGACCAAAAGCTTGGTCAAAGAGGTAGGTCTTAATGAGCGTCTTAAAGGAGGAGAGAGAGGTAGAGAGATGGAGAGGTTTAGGGAGCGAGTTCCAGAGCTTAGGGCCTAGATGCCTGAAGGCACAGCCGCCAATGGTGGAGTGGTTAAAATCGGGGATGTGCAAGAGGCCATTATTGGAGAATTGGAGCGGCGCAGAGATCTCGGAAGGTTGTAGGACTGGAGGAGATTGCAGAGATAGGGAGGGGCGAGGCCATGGAGGGATTTGAAAACAAGGATGAGAATTTTTAAATTGAGGCATTGCCGGACTGGGAGCCAATGAAGGTTAGCGAACACAGGGGTGATGGGTGAATGGGACTTGGTGCAAGTTAGAATATGGGCAGCAGCGTTTAGGATGAGCTCAAGTTTATGGAGAGTGGAAGATGGGAGGCTGACCAGGAGAGCATTGGAATAATCGAGTCTAGAGGTAACAAAGGCATGGGTGAGGGTTACAGCAGTTGATGAGCTGAGGCAGGGGTGGAGTCGAGCAATGTTATGGAGGTGGAAGTAGGCGGTCTTGGTGATGGAGTGGATATGTGGTCAGAAGCTCATCTCAGGGTCAAATACGACACTAAGGTTGCAAACGGTCTGGTTTAGCCTCAGAAAGTTGTCAGGGAGAGGGATGGAGTCAGTGGCTAGGGAATAGAGTTTGTGGCGGGGACTGAAGACAATGGCTTCGGTCTTCCCACTATTTCTTTGGAGAAAATTTCTGCTCATCCGGTATTGGATGTCGGACAAGCAGTGTGACAAATTAGCGACAGTGGAGGGATCGAGTGAAGTGGTGGTGAGGTAGAGTTGGGTGTTATCAGTGTACATGTGGAATTCAGGTCCTGGGAGTGATGCTGTTGGCACTGACTTTGTCAGCCACCTCCATTCAGGCCTGCTTTCTGGTGGTGTCAGATCTTGGGGTGGACCTGCTCCCTCCTGGCCATCACTTCCTCAGGAAGGCATCATTAAAGCAGGAGGGAGACTCATCAATCTTGCTAAAAAGTTTTGAAAAATTGTTGAATGAAAAATGCAAGCAAGGGATGCAACCCTGCTTTAAGTAAGCCTCGGGAGTCACGCCGGCAATAGTTGCGGCAAATATGGGCAGGCTGACGCATGGTTGCACGCGATTGAGATGGCAGCCTGTCCATCCAGTTTAAATAAGGCCCGGGAGTTAAAATTGCCTGAGCCTCACGCCAGAAACATCATCGGGGCTTGCTGCCCACCCAGCCCCCTGCACACCTGATTCCCGCCCTGCATTAAAATCAGGACTTTGGATTTCGCCAGCTGCCAATTTAACAGTCAACGCCCTTCAAGGGGAGATCGGGCACGTGAGATTACGTCCGGAAATTGTTTTCCCCAATGCTAATTTTTAACCCAAGAAACAGGCGCGGTGGTGACCAATTTCTCCCCCTCTTTCTGTGATTTCAGGTGTAACTGGGAGCCTCACACACCATGCGCACATATCAGAGATTTAGGTGCATACCGCGTAGTAGGTTCAATTCCTACTCTACACTGAGTTGACTGATTTTGCCTGGGGTGGAGCTAAGGTTGCTCCTGGGCTAGAGAAAGTAGATCAACCAGGATTCAAAATTGACTAAAACTTGTTCAATTGTGTTGGTGCTTAAAAAAACACAGAAGCCTCACATATATCTCTATATATAATATTATAGCAATGGGTAGGGGGAGAATGGCTATTTAGCCGATAGAAATCTTTCATGGCCAGATACTCCACAGTGACGGTTACTGCAAGGATCAGTCCCACGAAAAGTCATACCCTTCAGATCTTGAATTGCCTGCTGCACATTCCCAGCGTTTTCTGTTTTTACTTCTGATTTCTGGTATTTAAAGTTTTTTTAATAGATACAGCTGTGTGTGTGTATTGAAAGCTCACTGGAATATAATCCAGATCTGAGGGATGATTAGCATTGTTCAATAAAGGAATGCATTCTATACCATACCAAAGAATAAAAAGATAAAATAACATATTCTGGAACAAATAAAAGCTCAGCAGGGAGAAGGATACATTTATAAATTGGAGTGTTATTACCTACACAGAGAAATATTCTATATGATAATCATCATACATATTCTACATGGAAATGATTAAACAGACAGACATGGTAATGTTTCTTTATGGTCAAATAAAACAAATTCATTTTATACACCTCTTGTATTCAACACTGGTTTTTATTAAGAAAAGAAAGAAAGGCTTACATTTATATAGCTCCTTTCACAACCACCGGATGTTTCAAAGCTCTTTACCACCAATGAAGTACTTTTGGAGTACAGTCACTGTTGTAATATGCAGATTTATGTACATTATGTATTATTTAAATGACATTTTAATTGTGATTTATACATAAGATATTATACTGTCAACAGAGCACTACAACAGTTCTTTTACGGTTTAGACTCATAAGTGCAAGAAAGTCGCACTGTAACAGTCTTTTACAAAAATGTAAGGATGTGATTGATGCACCCGCAATGGTGTGATGTTCTGTTCATTTCAAGGGAGGAAATCCATTTTCTCTTCCCTCTCCCCCACCCCCTTTCTCAAGGTGTTGGCTCATGTTGGAGTGCCAGCAGCACTCCTGTGTCTTACCCAAGTGGCCACTTCTCATGTGCAAACCAGAAAGTGAAGTGTGGCATGTTTTTAATCTCCAGGAGGAATCTCAGCTCAGCCCAATTCTGTCTTAACACAGACATATCAGCCTTGCCCGGCAGTTTGCAGGGTACCCCGTCAATGACAGAAGCCCTGATATTTACTGGGGCAGGGTTTCCGAGTCTGGAGATAAGTTATGGAAGTCCGGGTTTCCCAGAATGTCATGGAGTTTTAACTTCATGGCGTCTGTGTTTTTTTAAAAACAGTGGGGGAGAAATTCGGTATCACCCCATTTGGGGCGCAATTATCGGCCAGGCGCAAAGATTAGCGCCTGGCGCTAATTATCGCCTCCGACTGCAAACTTGGCTTTTATCGCCGCTGGAGGTGATTGGAGCGCTAAATCAGGCGCTTCAGATCTGTCTTAAGGCGCAAAGGTCAAGGAGCGAGGCGCTAACTCACAGCACTGGCGAAGCTCATGTGATGTCAGTCAGCAATGGAACACAGACACACTGGCACCGGCCAATTCTTAAAGGGGAGTTCTGATGAATAGTCATCGACCTGAAATGTTAACTCTGTTTCTCTCTTCACAGATGCTGCTTGACCTGCTGAGTTTCTCTAGCATTTTCTGTTTTTATCTTAAAGGGGAGGGTTTATCTTGGTCTCCATCCACATCCTGTTCATTGCAGCCTTGAGTCTTGGCCTGGAGAGACCTGTACATCAAATCTGCTGGAAAGAACAATGGAGAGACCCAGGGAAAGAGCTCAGAGTGCAGCCCCACAGTCTCTTCTAAATAGATACAAGGAAGGGCAAATCAAAATGAACCTGCAAAGTGCTGCTCAGTATGCAAAACTCCTTCACACAGTGTAGAATCTCTCCAGAAGTCTCTCTCTCTCTCTCTCTCTCTCTCTCAGAATGCATAGTGCAAAAATGTCACCAACAAAAAAAGGCAGGAAGCGGTTGCCTTTAAATAGTGCTCCCCCAGTCCCTTCCCGACTGCAAAACACTCCCCTTAACCTGTCGTTGCTAGCGGCAGGCGTTAAGGCAGGGGACGCCACTCAATTTCCAGTCTGGGGCGCTACTGGGGCGTTGCGCACTCAACTGACGTCACGATCTGCCGGCGCAGGAGATCGTGGCGATAGTGTTTAGCGCCGCCGCAAAATGTCCGGTCAATTTCACGAGAGGCGCAGATATCGCTGCGCCCGGGCGCTGGTTGGTTTGCGCCCCACTTAGCACCCTCTTAAGGCGCTAACGGGTGGCGCTACCAACTGAATTTTTCCCCCAGATTCCCCACCCAGAAACCAGCCTGATTGACAGGCTCGGCTGCCTGTCAAGCGGGGAAGGCTCCAGGAAAGGCTGAAGCTCAGGACCAGATAGGTTTAGTGGTTTGAGGGTAGAGATTGCGGTGGGGGAGGGGTAATGTTCCCCCTAAGGTGCTGAGGTGTGCGGCCACGCATAAACTGCTCACAATCTGTTGTCGTTTTAAGATACTGCACATACATGGCCGCACAGCAAATTTAAAGGGACCACGCATGAAAACAAAAATCAGAGGCAACACTGGAGGGGGTGGATGGGTACAGCGTGGTTGGGAGGGTCAGGGGAGTTGTGGGGGAGTCGGAGATCAGGAGGTCGGGGAGAAATGGGGGGGTCGGAGATGGGGGGGCGATTGCTGATCGTGGGGGAGGTCGGTAATGGGAGGGTTGATGAGGGGGGGTCAGTGATGGGTGGGTCAGTGATTGGGGGGGGTGTTGGAGGGAGATTGGTCGCACGCCCCTCATCCCGCCTCCAATAAAACTGGAAGTGAGTGGGTTTGAGGCAGGTTGGATTCCTGTTTCAGATTTTTAACATTTTAACTTCCCACCTGAAACAAACCCAACCCATTTTTGGGGGTGAAAATTACCCCCAGAATCTCTGCCTGCCCCAAAAAAGATCAGTGGTGCAGGAGCGAGCATGGTAGGGTGACTTCTGGCCTGGCAGGACATCAGCGAGCTAGTACATTGAGAGACTGATGGGTGAGAAGACCACACGATATTAGTCCTCTTTCGTCATCAGGAGAAGACTAATGTACTGTGGGCACTAGTCATGCCCAAAGAGGCAGTTTGTCGGTCGCGAGAAAGAGTAAAATCGTCCAGCTGACATGTCAACCGAGGGCCTAGGTTAAGTCCGGAAGGTGCAGGGGTCGAGCGTGAGCAGACAGCTCCTCCTAGCTCAACATTCAGATGGGTTTTAAAATTTACCTTTGTGGTTTAACGGACTGCTGGTTAGGCCGCAGTAGAAACAAAAAAAATGTCAGCACAAGCTCCGATGGGATTTTGCCCATTAACAGGTGTAGAATCCTTCTTTGCATATGTAAATTGTGGCAGCACTGCTTTTAGGCAACCACCTGGGATGGTTGGAAGCAGAGTCCAATATGGTGGTGGCCATGCCGCCACTGCATATCAGGTGCGAGACCCTGGCGATATTGGGCCCATCAGCTAACCAATCCAATTTCTAGACCGATTTATCCAGGGTGTGAGGATTCTCAGCCTTCCCGAACAGGCAGGCAACCAAAATAAACTCCTAATGGTGTAAGCATCTGCCCAGAATATGCTAATAAGGTGACCTCCCTCTGACCCTGCTAACTTTGGCAGGATTGGCACCAGAGGTCACCAGTGGATACATCACAGCACTTATTCCAGGATGAAAGGCCCACTGGTTTTCAGGCCACTAATGAACACACAAAGACGTTTTCCAGCATGGGATGGTGGTCAGGAGTGGGTTCTGGCTGATTTTTCACCTCACAGCCCAAGGACAACAAGACCAACTGTAATGCCCCTTGGTTGAGGTTAGCTAACTCAGCACAGTCAGTGGGTCAAACCTTTCTGCTCTTATCCCACTTATGCAAGTTAAGAAAACCAGCAGAAAATGAGTGGCTTTATTTCTCTTTTTGTGTAGTTTTGGAACAATTGAAGTGTGACATCCGATTTCATTGAGGTGTGCTAGATGCAAGAATTGTATACACTCGCTGATCTCCTGTGGCATTGCACACAGCAGGTCACGACCTGTACAATCTACAAAAGTTTTATCTCAATGTTCCTAAACAATGCAATGACAAGGAGCCCTAAAACAGTGCACAACAGGAGGTGCCACAATAATAACATTCAGATTAGAAATGAATAGAATAAACTGAAGAACTTAAATTACAACAAAATGTGCTACTGGTTTTGTTGACACTGCAGAAAGAAAATTCAAACCACACAAATCACATACATGAACACTCACAACTACTAATCATTACTGATGACTATTGGAGCACAACTAAGCACTAATGAATTAATGAGTTCATTAGTTAATGGAACCGTGGGCACCTGAACAAATCAATAAGAGGCACACCAAAAAAAATCAATGAATCAATAGAGCATCAGCCACCAGCAAATCAATGTATTAATGGATTGCAGTGATCAATAAACTCATAGAACAATGGACACCAGTGAATTGGTAAATTATTAGCAGCAGGTGCCAGAAAAGTTATAAATCAAATGAGCAATGGGCAGCAGTGATTAATAAATTAATAGAAATGCAGGCATCACTAAATTGATACAACAGCGGGCACTGGCAAATATCAAAATTAACAGAACAGTGGGCAGCAACGAATCAATAAATTCCTGGTACAGAAAGCAACAGAAAACTAATAGATTAATCTGTGTTGCCATCTACCTACAGATTTGTGCTGATCCTGGCTTGGGTTCAGAGCTGGGAGGACAGCAAGGTGGAAGCAGAACTGAGGTAAGGCAGCAGGACAGAAATGTGGGGAGGCGTAAGCAACACAAACAGGGCCTGAGGTAGGACCAGGTGGTGAGTGGGGCTGGACACCTGGAAAGCAGGGCCACAGCTGCTGGGAGCAGGGCTGAAGGGGAACCAGGCCATGCAGAAGTGGAGCAGGGCCTGAAGCTCAGATTTTGGGTCCAGACAGAAGGATAGTGGGGTTGGAGGCCAGGAAAGTGAGACCAGACCAGGCAGGAAGGGAGTCCCAGAGGGGAGCAGGATCAGACAGAAGAGGAGCAGCGTCAGGTAGGAGGAACTGGGATAAGTGGAGTCTGGGGCCAGAGCTGTGTAGGACACAAGCGGGGCTGAGGTGCACGATTTTGAGAGTAGGTACCAGAGTCTGTAGGAGCCAGAGAAAAGGAAAGATGCCAGGCAAGGGATGAAAGGGTGACAGTGGCACTGGAACCCAATGCAGCAAGGTAACACAGCTAGGAACAATGGGGCAAGGTGAGGAATGGACACCGCAGGCAGCAAAAGGAAATCCAAATATATAACATTAATAATAAATAAAGAGATAAAATTAAAACAAAATGGCAGCCAGAACTGTGTGACTTGCCACAGAGCTATCAATGGTGAGGGCAGCTGAACACTAATGTTAACTAGCCACATAATAGATGCAGGCATCACCATTATACTTTCGGTGTTACTGAATACTACTAAAGTGATACTAAATTGTGCCAACTTATAATACGCATGTTAAAGGGAAAAACTGAGGAGTTTTAATATATTATCGCTGGTTCATGTATTGCTAATTACAGTGACTTGTTATATACTGTAATTAATTCCCAGCTCACTCTGCGACAAGCTACCATTCATAGCCATAGACCTATGTGGCATTTCAGTGTTATTGCATTCTTTTCAATTGAACAATGCAAACTGCATTGAACAACAGAGGGTATAACACACTTGAAATTTATGTCTCAAAACTGTAATAGCCTCATGATGATTCACTCTGTAGCACTCCCAGGCAAATAAGCAAATTTGAATCCTAACCCTCATCTCTGCTGTTTCGCCAGACACGCTGAATCCAGAAGCTCAGAGCAGCTGTGTGACCTGTATCCAGTGAAGATAAGACTGTGTACTGTATTTAATTCAATGCATCACTGTTAGTATTGGACTGATAACAAAAGTCGTTGCTCTGGTCTGTTCCAATATAATTTGTATTGTTATCTACATGTAAAGGTGTGGTAAAATCTGGTAAAATCCAGACTCTTGTGAAACAAGGAAATATTGTTGGAAATGTGGATTGCATTGTCTTGCACTGGAGCTTGTACTGCAAAGCTGTGCAGCAAGACACCCGCACTAGCACCAACCTGTTATTTGTACCTGACTACTGCTAACTGCTGAATAAGCTTTAGAATAACATCTCCTCCTTTGGCATACCGTCCATTCTTTCTTTATGCTTCTGTGAGGCACCTTGGGACATTTTTCTAAGTTAAAGCATTTTTAAAATGCAAGTTGTTGTTGTTGATACAACAATTGTTTTCCACATTGTTGAATGTGCTTGTTTATAACTCAAAATGCTGCAGATATTATGTCGTGCCTGCCTCTATTCTTCATGCAACCCACATCAAAATGAAGAACTAAAACCTTATTCTGACTAATTGTGGCATATATGGGCCTAGAAATTCAGTTGCGTTCGCCAGCCGTTAGCGCCATAAGAGGGGTAGATCTCGAGCGCTAGGCACTTAGCGCCCGGGCGCAGGATGATCTGCGCCTACGCCCGACTTCAGTAGACATTTAGCGCCGGCGCAAAGTGTTTGTGATTTCACTGTTTGCAAGTATATTATGGGGGCTGCATGGGGTTCCAACCCTCAGTTCCAGCATTATGTGCGAAGGGCTCGCAGACGCTGTGTGAGAGAGGCAGCCATGCCTAGATGCAGAGGGGCCATCAGGCGTCGGCAACGTAGGCCTTACCCACTCAGGGAATACCGCCAGCAGGTGTCCTATCTCACCATGACTGCCGCGCAGTGTGTTAAGAGGCTGCGCTTCAGAAGGGAGGTGGTTGCAGAGATCTGCCAGCTGCTTCACAGAGATCTGCGTCCACAGCTGATGTGCAGGACGTCTCTGTCGGTGGAAGTGAAGGTCACGGTGGCTCTGAACTTTTATGCAAGCGGCTCCTTCCAAGCCGCTGCTGGGGACATAGCGAACATCTCCCAGTTCGGCGTGCATCGCTGCATCCGGCAGGTCACCGATGCCCTTTTCACAAGGAGACACCAATTCATCTCCTTCCCCATGACCCTAGAGAGGCAGGAGCAGCGTGCAGTCGGATTTGCGAGGATCGCCGACTTCCCCATGGTGCAGGGCGCCATTGACTGCACGCATGTGGCTATGCGGGCACCTATCGACAATGCCGAGGATTACCGCAACCGGAAGGGCTACCATTCCCTCAATGTACAGCTGGCGTGTGACCACAGGCAGCGCATCCTAGCTGTCAATGCCCGCTTTCCAGGCAGCAGCCACGATGCATTTATCCTGCGCCAGACTACTGTGGCTGACATGTTCCAGGCACAGCCTCCCCCAAGAGGATGGCTTATCGGGGACAAAGGCTATCCTTTGTGTACATGGCTCATGACCCCGCTCCGCGCGCCCAGGACCCCTGCTGAGGAGGCATACAACGAAAGCCATCAAGCCACAAGGAACATCATAGAGCAAACGATTGGCGTCCTCAAGCAATGGTTCCGCTGCCTGGATCGCTCCGGCGGATCTCTGCAGTATTCGCCGGATAGAGTCTCCCAGTTCGTCATCGTTTGCTGCATGCTGCACAACCTGGCTATCCGCAGGACTCAGGGCCCTTCCCACATGAAGTTTTATTGAACAAACTCAGGGCCCTTCCCACATGAAACCCAAAAACACACAACACCCCCAAAAAACACTCAAATACATATCTCACAGCCACAACCTGGGGAGGAATAACAAAAGTTGTCCATCCAAATGGCCTTCATCCTCGGCCTTACCAAAAGAACCCCCCCCCCCCCCATAGAGAACACAAACACCCCCATATAAAAAAACATTTGCCTTCATCCTCGGCCTTACCAAAAGAACCCCCCCCACAGACAGCACAAGCACCCCCATACAAAAAAACATTTGCCAACACACTCTACTTTGTGTGCCGAGAGGGCGAGTCCTTGTCCAGGCTTTTCCGGCCCCTGGCCGACCTGCTGCTCCGCCTCAACCTGGGCCCTGTGGGTGTTGCAAGGCTGGGGGAAGGCTCCTGAGGGGCACATTGCGTGACGGCAGATGCCCTTGGGGGTCGGCCTAGACGAGCTGTGGCCCTCGAGGGGCCGGCTGCTGACTGCTGCAGCTGTGGCTGGGCAGCATCAGTCTCTCCAGCAGCTCGTCGCAGCTTTGCTGGGGGAGTGGCAGTGGCGGCTGCAGCAATGGGGGCAAGCTGGCTGATGCCAGGCGCTCGCTGGTCGCCAGAGACACTGCCACTCGGCCGGGCTGGCACTGCAGCAAGCGCAGCAATCTGGTGAAGGCCAGACCGCTGTGCTGCAGCAGCGCGGCGGGTGCCCTGGCGATGCGTGCGTGACACAGCAAGTGTGGCAGCAGTGAGTGCCCGTACTGCCCTGGTCTGTGCCCGCATCAGACCAGCCAGTGACTGCACGGCACCACTGATCCACTCTCCACTCGCTGCCTGTGCTGCCCTGAAGTCGTCCCGACTCGCGTCCTGTGCTGCCCTGAATTCGTCCCGACTCGCGTCCTGTGCTGCCCTGAATTCGGCCCGACTCGCGTCCTGTGATGCCCCGAATTGTGCCCGACTCGCGTCCTGTGATGCCCCGAATTGTGCCCGACTCGTGTCCTGTGATGCCCCGAATTGTTCGAGACCCCTGGCCTGTGCTGCCGCGAGTTGTTCGAAACCCCTGGCCTGTGAGGCCCCGAAATCGGACACACTGAGCCAGGGACTCAATGGCCTCAGGCAACCGTGCCACAACCCCCATGAACTCGGTGTGCCGACGATCCGAGTCCGCGGACATTTGATCAAGGAGGCGCACCTCCTGGGCGAGGACCGTCTCTGGACTGGAGGCCGGACTCTCCCTCTGGGGAGAAGGCCGCCGAGCTGGCCGACCCTTCCCGCGTGGCTGCACGCCACTGGGCACAGGAGCTACACTCCCCTGCAACACTTCCCCCCTCTGGGGAGAAGGCTGCCGTGCTGCCCGACCCTTCCCGCGTGGCTGGACGCCACTGGGCACAGGAGCTACACCCCCCTGCAACACTTCCCCCTGGCTCTCCTCCAGGGAAGACGTGTCCCCTCCATTGCCATCCCCTGGCGCGGATGAGGGTTCCCCCGATGTGCCACCTTCCTCTTGCTCCTCCTCGTCCTCCTCTTCCGAGGGACTGACACTCGCAGCTTCAGGGACCTCCTCCTCACCAGCTGAAAGCAGGAAGGCACAAGAGTAGCTTTAGAGTGAGGACAGGGCGTCAGCGAGGGAGGCATGAGTGGTGGCATTCTGCGCATTGGTCGGACAGTGGCAAAGGATGTAGATCTGAAGCGCAAGGGGAACGAGAGAGGTCCAAATGGTCATGTCCTTACCATTGGGGCCCAGCACAGGGTCAGCATCTCCAATTGCAACGGGGCCAATCACCCGGGCACCCATGAGTCGACCCACGCGCTCCTCCAGGTCACTGAGCTGCTGGAACTGGGCACGGCCTCCCCCGGTGTCAGTCCAGCTCTTCAGATTCTGGGCCAGCTTGGCCTGCAAGAGAAAGGACGGCCTCTAAGTACAGTGTGGTGCCCTGTTGTTGTGTGCACTGCCTGCCATGGTCGAATAGCTTGGCCAGTGTGGTGCCCTGTTGTTGTGTGCACTGCCTCCCATGGTTGAATAGCTTGGCCAGTGTGTAAAGTGCAGAAAGTGCAATTGATGTTCATGCCAGTGCCATAGCTGCTGGATGAGGGCTGGCCATTAGGCCTTTGAGGTCCTTTTGCCCATAATGTGAGGTGCACATGCAAGGATGAGGAGGACACTGGAAAGGGTACTCACCCTGACAACCCGAGTGAGGTCGTTAAACTTTTTCCGGCATTGGTCAGCAGTCCTGGGGACATCACTGTTGGCTGTGACCCTCTGGGCGATTTCCCTCCAGGCTCTCCTGTACACCCTCTTGGGAGGCTTCTTGCCACTGTCCGGGACCAAGATATGGCTTCTCTTCTCCAAAGCCCTAACCAGCACCTTTAAATCATGGGCAGAGAAGCGCTGCACTCGCTCACGGGCCCTCTGCATCCTTCCTGGCGCTATTTCTCTCCAGCAGCAGTGTTTAGGCCTAGCTGGAGGGCTGCAGTATCCAGGGCGTGGCAGCAGACCAAGTCGACCCTTCCCCCTTTAAGAGCTGGCCGGCGCCAGGGTGTCTGCTGTCAATCAAAACATGACCGCACCTGCGCTGCGCCCGGCCTCGGCGGTATCAGTCTGCACCGCCGGCTTAGCGCCTAAAGATAGGCGTGCAACGCCAGTTTTAGCGCTCGAGCAAACTCCTTGGCCAAAGCTACTGAATATCGGCGAAGTGGCCTCCACTTTCCGGCGGGCGCAAACTTTAGCGCCCGCCCGACTTTACCGCCCCAAAAGTGGCTATACTGAATTTCTAGGCCATGATCCTTACATGTTAAAAGCATGCTGTATGTGTCCACCAGTTGGAGGTACTGTGTGAAATATAGACGAGGGAATGCCAGTTACTTTACAATCATGCCAAACCAGGGATTTTCTCAGACTCTAAACCAAAGCTGAAGTTAGTCAAATTAAGAACTTAATACAGCGTAAATTTTCAACACACCCATTCACCTAAACAAGTAAAATATTAACATGCTTGCTACTAATTTGCTGATGTTCATATCAGAAAAGAGTTTTTGTTCAAATCTTCCAAACAAACAATTAGATGAAATATCAATTGATTTTTTTTTTACTGCTGCCATTGACATCTCATGGCAGCAAATCAGTATTGCATCTACTACACCTGGTATGCCCAGGCAGTCTCCTGTTCAAGTACTAACACAAGCCTGACTCTGCTTAGCTTCACAAGATCGGACATGCCCACAGCACTATGACTATTTGCCTCTGGCTTACCTTTTTTGAATAATTCAGAACAGGACCAATGCCCGACAGCTGGCTTGATTCTGGCTCAGGCTTCCTGGGCTTGCCTAATGTTATTCACTATTTTGGGGGAATGAATCTGTAAGAAGCAATTTCATTGGCAATCCTCAGCACTCACACTAGAGAACAGACCTTCAATCTCTTTATCTGAATTTAGTTTGAAGATACATCCCACACACAAAACAGCAGTGGGGTCAAAAATCCTCAGCCCTTCTGGCCAGAGTTTGGCAAAAGGGCTTGGAAAATAGACAAAGGCTCATATTCGAGTCATA
This sequence comes from Somniosus microcephalus, assembly GCF_052327205.1. NCBI lineage: Eukaryota > Metazoa > Chordata > Chondrichthyes > Squaliformes > Somniosidae > Somniosus > Somniosus microcephalus. The sequence continues at coordinate 174,520,483 of NC_140996.1, read as the reverse complement.
CCCATGCATGGGAGTTCCTGGGAACATTGTAAGGAACAGAGGGGTAGGTTTTCAATTTGCTGAAAATGAAGAGCGGGGAGTTTTGACAACGGGCAGCAAATCCGCAATTCCAATTTTATGCCTGGACGGTAAGCTGAAAATCAACCCGAGTCTATGCCCGTGCCTTATAAAGCAATTAATAGAGGAGGGATTGTGGCCAGAGGCAAAGACTCTGCCTAATACAGCAGCAAAAGTGGGGCCAACCTTGGGGGTCCAGGCCTGGGATGTGGCCCAAAACCCAGAAGAAAGAAGAATGTGCCAGGTAAAGATTGGTTCACTTACAAAAGGAGGCACTTGTGTTTTCACTCGGGGAAACCTTTGCCATCCCATCCCCCCCACCCACATATGGCATACTTGGTCAGGATTTTTGACCTCTTGAAGCAGGTTTGTCTGGCAGGATAGTGGGTTGAGTTTGCCTGACCCTGCAACCTTTGGTGGGGTCAGCACCGAAGGTCACCACTAGGCAGATTAACGCAAAGATCAGAGGCATGCGAGATTGTGGCCCTACTGTGTTCACCAATGCTCTTTCTAAGGATCTTATTCACGAGCTTTTTATGGATCTGCAAGACCTGGATCAGCACCATTTTCATGCAATTTCTTATTTAGAGCATCAAATTTCTTTGTAACTCACCATCTGAGGTGGGGAGATTTCCTCTATGTGCTAGCTGTGACAAACTACAAACCTGTTTATGACGAATGGATTTATGATTTCATGACCCATAACATACAGAAGAAATCTCCCCCCTAACTGCCAGTGTTCTCTGAATACAGTGCCATTTTTCATCATCATCCATTGGGTAGCAGAAAAAACATAGATTCTAGAACAGTTCCTGGGGATTGAAAGGTAGCAAATGTAACCCCACTATTTAAGAAAGGAGAGAGAGAGAAAACGGGGAACTACAGGCAGTTAGCTTGACATCAGTAGTAGGGAAATGCCAGAATCTATTATTAAAGACATGGTAACAGGGCACTTAGAAAATAATAACAGGATTGGGCAGAGCCAACATGGATTTATGAAAGGGAAATCATGTTTGATGAATCTGTTAGTGTTTTTTGAAGTTGTAACTAGCAGAATAGATACGGGGGAACCAGTGGATGTGGTGTATTTGGATTTTCAGAAGGCATTCGATAAGGTGCCACACAAGAAGTTATTAAACAAAATTAGGGCTCATGGGATTGGGGGTAATATACTAGCATGGATTGAGGATTGGGTAATGGACAGAAAATAGAGAGTAGGAATAAACAAGTCATATTTGGGTTGGCAGGCTGTAACTAGTGGGGCACCGCAGGGATCAGTGCTTGGGCCTCAGCTATTCACAATCTATATTAATGATTTAGATGAGGGGACCAAATGTAATATATCCAAGTTTACTGATGATACAAAGCTGGGTGGGAATGTAAGTTGTGAGGAGGATGCAAGGAGGCTTCAAGGGGATATAGATAAGCTAAGTGAGTGGGCAAGAACGTGGCAAATGGAATATAATGTGGAGAAATATGAAGTTATCCACTTTGGTAGGAAAATTAGAAAAGCAGAGTATTTTTTAAATGGTAGGAGATTGGGAAATGTTGGTGTTCAGAGGGACCTGGGTGTCCTTCTACACCAATCACTGAAAGTTAACATGCAGGTATAGCAAGCAATTAGGAAAGCAAATGGTATGTTGGCCTTTATTACATGAGGATTGGAGTATAAGAGTAAAGATGTCTTACTGCAATTATATAGGGCCCTGGTGAGACCATACCTGGAGTATTGTGTACAGTTTTGGTCTCCTTTCCTAAGGAAGGATATACTTGCCATAGAGGGTGTGCAACGAAGGTTCACCAGACTGATTCCTGGGATGGGGGGATTGTCCTATGAGGAGCGATTGAGTAGACTAGGCCTATATTCTCTAGAGTTTAGAAGAATGAGAGGTGATCTCACTGAAACATAAAAATTCTTACAGGGCTTGACAGGGAGGATGTTTCCCCTGGCTGGGGAGTCTAGAACCAGGGGTCACAGTCCCAGAATAAGGGGTCGGCCATTTAGGACTGAGCTGAGGAGAAATTTCTTCACTCAGAGGGTGGTGAATCTTTGGAATTCTCTACCCCAGAGGGCTGTGGTCGTTGAGTATATTCAAGACAGAGATCGATAGATTTTTGGATATTAAGGGAATCAAGGGATATGGGGATAGTGCAGGAAAGTGGAGATGAGGTAGAAGATCAGCCATGATCTTATTAAATGGCGGAGCAGGCTCGAGGGGCCAAATGGCCTACTCCTGTCCTATTTCTTATGTTCTTATGCTCTTAAATGTACCAACAGAGGTATACAAAAAATCCACATATATCTATCTGTAATGCATTAAAAGGCTTTTATCTAATGGACACTTTCTGCTTGTCACATTTACCATTTGTTCTCACATTTTTGCTATAAAACTTTGTTGATTGCCTCAAAGTAAAACAACAGCACTCCCAATGCCACAGGTCATTAACTAGTAATATATTAGAAAAATACGGGCTAGGTAGCAGAGTCCAAACTTAAGGATCATATGACTAACAAAGCATTTGAGGTTCACTGCTATATTTAATGATGTTATCTGAAACTTTCAATTGGATTACTGCCTGTATTTTTATGTTTCCTCCATATAATGTCCTCTGTACTTTTTGGAATTAAGAACAGGCCCAGCCCATGTACATGCTGGCGGTTCCAACAAAAATGTGACTAGCTTGTATATACTGATGAATTCTGCACTGGCACATAGGTCTGGTACATATAAGAGTACAGACAATGGCACCTAGATAAATACCGTCCCATCGATTATGGTTGACATGTTCCCACATCTTTCAATGGACAGTATATATGGCCTTAAACAATGCAAATGGGAATTGGAAATAAATATTGGAAAACTGCAATATGTGATGGCTGTGATGTACTGGAAAATAAGACTTGATTTTTGCTTCATGCTTTTCAAGTCCAGTTGCTGTCTCTTGAAGAAAAGTGCATTCATCAAACTCTTATTATGGCTATTTGTGGATCCCATCAGGTGCAATCAGAATGGCTGCTACTTAACTTGTGAACGATGTGGAGCAAGTACATGCAACATTCTGTGCACACTTTGCCTGACTGTGACAGTCAGAGTCAGGAAGTCAAATTAATTTTCAAATTCTCTGCATGATAAACATTCATGGAATAACCTGGGTCCAACAGCTGAGCATTAAAAAAACTCACATTTCATTGGTTCTTATCCCAAATAGGAAAATGAAATTTCATTTAAGGGCCAATTTCTTTTTTAATTCCAAGCTGTTTCCGTTACTAGAATTTGCTAAGAGTGGCAGCACAGCAGTAACAGATAGAAATGACTCCACTCAGCATAATCTCAGCTTGCCACAGCATCCAAATTCTGCCTCTTTTATACTAAAGCTATCCAGTATTAACACTGAATGATATAAATCTGCATTTCCAAATTGGAATATCCTTCAGGGCATTGCAGAATTATCAATTTTTCCCATGCAATGCTAAAAGACAATATTTTAAATCTTAGAGCAGTTTTAATGACTTAGATAATATGAATGGCTGCCTCACACGTGCACTTTCCACCTCCAGATCAGAATTGGGGCTGGCTTGGCTCACTTACAAATTCCTGTGCCTCTTCAAATTGAAGTCAGTTGTAAGGAAACCAAGCTTCAGTAAGAGCTCCGAAACAAAGATATAAACAATTTGCCGCTGCTGCATAACTTAATGACACATTTCATATAACAATGTAATTGTGGCTGAGTATTTAGAACTAGGGTGTGATTTTCCCCATGATAGCTGGTTTTAGATATGGCTGCAGTGATCCTTGGGCCCACCCTTTGGAAGGACAGAAATAATGTTGGTTTTCTTTCCTTCTGCTGTTACCAGTATATGTGAGGCTCAATTTTCCAAATCTGACAAAATTGACACTGCAGTGAACGGGGTCGGAGGCACACTTGCACCGAAAGCAGGGATGGCTGGCTTTGCCGAGTTTTTGAGCCAAAGCATGGCTGGCTCCATTATAGGGCCAGAGTGTACGCCACGTGATAGTCTAGTGCCACCAGAATCCCAGCAGTTTGAAACCCTGCAACCAGCCAAGCACACTCACTCCTTCCAATATGGAATCACTGAGAAGTATTAGGTTATCAAATCACAACCACAAAAGGAAGCACCATAGCATATCAGGCTGACAACATTAACAGAATGTGTAATGGATAAACTAAATGTACTGCATTGGCAAAAATAAAGCAGGAGCTCAGCAAAAGCTGGGAACAGATGGCATTTGAGTAAATGAGCAGGAAAATGTAGGATGTAATAAAAACTGAAAAATCTAGACATACACAGCAGATGCATCGGCATCTGTAATGAGGAAAAACAGGCTCAGTTCTGTGATTTTCCCCATGATAGCCAGTTTCAAATGTATACGGTTACATCTAAAATGTTAACCTCTTTTCTCTGACTGACCTGCTGTGTATTTCCAGCATTTTCTGTTTTTCAGATTTCCTGTATTTGCAGTTTTGTATGCCTCACAAAGAAGCCTTGTACTGGAGGCACCAGAGGAGGAAGGCACCCCAAGGATCAGCCAGAGGAGCAGCAGCAGCCTAAAGATTGGCAGGAATGCAGGAGGTGGCTGGCTGCTGGGTGTCAATATATGCCTCCTGGGACTGAGGTAGCACTTGTTTCATGGCAGTCAAGTCCTGAAATGGACTTGCTGCAGGCTGCACCTCCTCTGTCGCTGTATGGGCAATCTGGCTCTTCAGGCATCAGACTGGGCCAATGGGAGGGCACATACACTGCTATCGTGAGAGGCAACAGCATCATATGAGCATATTCCTGCCAGGCCAGTAGTTCTGGGCACTGATCTACAGGAAGACAGATCTAATAGTATCACTGAGATTAGTGATGCCCTGCCTGCCAAGGACCAAAGAGACAGCTTTCTCTAATCTGGCATTCATGGCAGCAGAGGTAGCACAGACTGCCCTTAGTGCCTGTGTCATGGGGCTTTTACAGATGTCCCTGGAACTGCCTCACCCCTATGGTGCACTGCAGTGCTGTTAAATTGTCGTTCAATGTATTGCACATGCTGCCCATGGCCTCCACCACCTGGCTCGCCATTTGCAACACAGATAGTTCCCCATGCCTGCCTCAATGCTGAACCATGAGCTGCAGATCCCCAGTCTCTTCAACCAAGAAGTGATGGCTCCTGACCACCAGAAAGTGATGTCTTCCTCCTTGTGTGCCACTACCATCTTCTTCTGCTCATTCATGCTCTATGTACTTTCCTTTATGTCACTCTGTAACTTCCCCAGGGTGTAAGTCTCTGAGCCAGTACTTTGGAGGGATAGAGTGACCAATGATGCATGCTTAAAGTGCTAGCATCGCTGGATTCCAAGAAGCTTGCTGCTTCCTCTTGCTGTGGCGTTTAAAGGAGGTACAGAGGAAGAGATGTTAAAATGGTTTCCGGTAATTTGGATGGACATTAAAGATCCCATGTCATTATTTGAAGAAGAGCAGAGAGTTCCCCTGGTGTTCTGGCCAATATTCCTCCCTCAACAAATATCATCAAAAATACATTAGCAGGCCATTTATTTCAGTGCTGGTTGTTGGGTTTTGCTAGCACAGAATAATTGCCACACTTGTCAACGTAATAGTTACTGCACTACGAAAGTAATTCATTGTGTGAAGCACTTTGAGATGCTTTGATGTGATAAGTTGCTATTTAACCATAATTCTTATTCTTATTGGATGAGTTATCATACTCCTTCTCACGTCACAAAGTGTTCAGATGCTGGGTCCTAAAGTTCCCAGTTACATGTTTTGCTCATTTAGTGAAAATCCAGAATTTTATAAATATTTAATAATATTGTGGGGAAAATACAAACTTGCCATACATTATTCACATCCACCCATGAGCAATCCACTGATTCAGAAAGATCAATAATATATTAGGAATACCCTCAGTGAGAGTGGGAATAACCCAATTGTGAAACCGAGCACAAATCAGACTGTGTGTTTTTGATAAGATTTTACAATTATGAAGCAAAGATAATATGGGTCAGCATAGAAACAATGTAGTCCTTTCGGGGGCTGACATTGTACTCAATTTCAGCTCAACCACATCATCTCAGCTTTCTAACAGGACCATCCTTAGTGACTGGCAGGAAAGTACTGTGCAAATTTATTTATTTAAGAATTTGTTTATCCAGAACACCCCCTTGGAATTGAGCAGCATGTTTCTGTGAAGGAAAACAAAATATATTGGACATACAGAACAGGTCAGACAGCGTCCTTTTTCTTTCCCTTTCAATTTCCTGACTTACGTGCTTTCAAAATTTACAGGTTTAATTTTTACATCTGCATGGCTGTCCGGCATACTGTATCCTGTACATAAAAGCACAATTAAACTGCTGGCCTAACACAAAAAAATCCTGGCTTATTATAAAAATCATAGAATCATAGAAATTTATGGTGCAGAAGGAGGCCATTCAGCCCATCGTGTCTGTGCTGACCAAAAAAGAGCTATCCAGCCTAACATTGAAACATAGAAACATAGAAGATAGGAGCAGGAGTAGGCCATTCGGCCCCTCAAGCCTGTTCCGCCATTTAATGAGATCATGGCTGATCATCCAAATTCAGTACCCTGTCTCTGCTTTCTCCCCATATCCCTTGATCCCTTTAGCCTTAAGAAATATATCCAACTCCTTCTTGAATATATTTAATAAGTTGGCCTCAACTGCCTTCTGTGGTAGAGAATTCCACAGGTTCACCACTCTCTGGGTGAAGAAATTCCTCCTCATCTCAGTCCGAAATGGCTTACCCCTTATCCTTAGACTGTGACCCCTCATTTTGGACTCCCCCGCCATCGGGAACATCCTTCCTGCATCTAGTCTGTCTAGTCCTGTTAGAATTTTATCAGTTTCAATGAGATCCCCTCTCATTCTTCTAAACTCTAGCGAATATAAGCCTAATCAACTCAATCTCTCTTCATACGTCATTCCTGCCATCCCAGGTATCAGTCTGGTGAATCTTCGCTGCACTCCCTCCATGGCAAGAACATCCTTCCTCAGATAAGGCGACCAAAACTGCACACAATACTCAAGGTGTGGTCTCACCAAGGCCCTGTACAACTGCAGCAAGACATCCTTGCTCCTGTACTCGAATCCTCTCACTATGAAGGCCAACATATCATTTGCCTTCTTAACCACCTGCTGCACCTGCATGCTTACCTTCAGCGACTGGTGCAGAAGGATACCAAGGTCTCGTTGCACTTCCCCTTTTCCCAATCTATTGCCGTTCAGATAATAATCTGTCTTCCTGTTTTTGCCACCAAAGTGGATAACCTCGCATTTTTCCACATTATACTGCATCTGCCATGCATCTGCCCAATCACCCAACCTGTCCAAATCATACTGGAGTTTCTCTGCATCTTCCTCACAGCACACACGCCCACCCAGCTTTGTGTCGTCTGCAAACTTGGAGATATTACATCTAGTTCCCTTGTCTAGATCATTAATATATATTGGGAATAGCTGGGGTCCAAGGACTGATCCCTGTGGTACCCCACTAGTCACTGCCTGCCACTCAGAAAAAGACCCGTTTATTCCAACTCTTTGCTTTCTGTCTGTCAAAATCTGGTAGGGGGTGCCATGGGCGGATCTTGCACCCACCCTCCAATGTCAAGAGGCCAGGTCTGCGGATGTTCCCAAGTTTCTTCGCATATGGTATGGTAGCATAGTGGTTATGTTGCTGGAGTAGTAATTCAAATCTCACCACAGCAGCTGGGAAATTTAAATTTAAATAATTCTAGAATTAAAAAGCTATTATCAGTAATGGTGACCTGAATCTACTGGATTGTTGTAAAAACCCATCTGATTCACTAATGTTCTTTAGGGATGGCAATTTGCTATCCTTACCTGGTCTGGCCTATATGTGACTCCAGACCCACAGCAATGTGGTTGACTCTTAACTGCCCTCTGAAATGGCCTAGCATGCACTCAGTTATATATGCTGGCTCACCACCACCTTCTCTACAGCAATTAGGGATGGGCAATAAATGCTAGCCTTGCCAGCGACATCCAAAGCCTGTAAATTTTTTTTTTTTAATTCCACCATTTGGGCCCTCCATGAAGCCTCAGCTGAGAGCAAATGTGAGTACCACCAAGGCCCCAGAAATTCCTGAGAGAAAGGTAATCAACCTTGGAGGGGATCAATTGCATTTTTTTCAAAAGGTGCACAGGCCCCTTGGAGCTGAAGACATTCTTACCTTTTTCTCCTTCAATGGCGGGATGTGCCTCGGTGTCCCCCTAGAGAAGTGATTTTGGGATGCTCCACTTTCAGGCAGTCAGATTGGGGCAGGTGCTACTGAAGGGCCCTTGTAGGTATGATATGCTCTCCTTGGTTATACAAATGACCCTTGTAATGATCAATAACATGTCATTCTATAGTGGACACTAGGTGGAACCGTAGAGCTGTATATAGCTGTATGTATATTAAGACTACATTACCCATGAGGCTAGGCTACCCACAAGGCAGCAGTCAAGATGGAAGCCTCTACAGATACTGTACCTAGTCCACATGTGCTCAATAAAAGTGTCTAGCAAAAGCTAGCTGTGTTCATAATAAGAATGTCTATTTATTAATGAACATAAGAACCCTGTCCCCAGGATTTGGGACAGGGACCCCACTTGAGGCAAGGGCGAGCTAAGGTTCCACTCTGCCTCACTTGAACCAGTGGAGCAGGGCCCCAGGAGTTTCAGGGCCTGAGTGTTAGAGAGTGCCTTCAATTTGTCATTTATGAAGTGAGCGAGCTGAGGTTGGTCATTTGTACACACAAATTGGCAGGTAGTTTTGGCGGGCACCAATCAAAGGGTGTGTTTATACTGAAACTTTAGTGTTGCCAAGAAGTGGTTTCCAATTTCCGGCAAGGCTAAAATTGTAGAATAAATGTGGAGTTAGGGCCCCACCTGTTGAGGCAGACGATATGCTACTCACTGGAGGGTGCAGACTCACATTGATCTGAGAGCAGCCGGGAAGTAGGGCATGAATGTGTGGTGGGAGCCAAATATATAGCTTCCAATGTTAAGCTAAAGAAAGTTCTGGTTCATCCTTAACTTCACGTCTGACAAGAATTCAGCAGCGCAGTCATAGTTGAGAGTTGTGATGTAGAACTAAAGCTTGGGTGTCACCAGCATAAGCTTTTTTCATGCATATGGATAAAGGAGATGAATTTATGCTGGGGTTCTCCTGTTCACCTGCCATAACTTCAATGGGAAAGTTGTAGATACCCAGAAAAACTTTTACACCATTTTGCCAGGGTTTCCACAGCTCTTCTGCTGATATTATGGCAAATAAGTGAGAACCTCTGTGGAAATTCACCCCCAATGCTGCTAAGGGGAGTCATGTAGACAAAGAATAGGAGAGGAGCAAGAATTAAACCTTGGGATACATGAGAAATGGCCATGTAATGTAGGACCAAATGTTATTGCAGAAATGTTGCTGGCTACTTTAGGACAGGTAAGAATGGAGCATGAGATTGCAATCCCATGGAGAAGACCACAGGGAAGAGACTGGATAGGATAGGGTGGGCAACCATGCTGAAGGCTACGAAGGCTGAGGAGGACAAGGAGGAATAATCCTTAGTCACAGTTTTAGAAGTTGTCATTGGTAATTTTGATCAGGTTAGTCTTGGTACCGTGGGTGGGATGACAACTGGACTGAAGGAATTGAAGCAGGCAGTGGTGGGTGAGATAAGCATGGAGGGGTGGGGCAGTGACACATTGAAAGACCTTAGAGAAAAAAAGGTTAGCGATGGAGTGGTAGATGGAAAAGGCAGTGAGCATGGACTTTTTAAGGAAGGAATGATCATGGCAGTTTTGAAGTTGCAGACACAACTTCTGAAAGAGAGGCAGTAATGATGTTAGCAAGTATTAGGCTAAAGAGAGGTAGTTGAGTGATCAAAAATTAGGTCAGAATGGAGTTGAAGGATCTCATAAAGGAGATGAATTTGATGAGGATTGGGAGGGGTGATGGGTAGAAGCTACATTTGAGACAGTGCTTTTTACCACCAATGGGTAATAGGACAGACAATAGAATTATCATCCAGTGGAAAATCCAGTCCCAGCAGTGCCTCGCTTATTTAAAACTGTTTAGTAAACCTAAGGTTTTAAGTTGAAGTTTCAAAATATATATTCATTAAATGATAAGAATTCATTTAAATCTATTCTGAAAATACCCAGTGGGCTGAACTATCTGACTGACAGTCCTATTAAATGCAATAGTGAAGTTAGGAAACTGGGAGTGGGAAGATGATTTAGGACTCAGGAGCTCACAGTGGGTTTTATCTAAATTAAAAAAACGGTATGCACTGGTGCTCAAACCAACTCCTCCTCCAGCTGTTTATTGACTCATGTTGGAATTCACACATGGTACTTGCAGTGTTCTGGTCCAAGGATATTTTAAGCCTGGCAAAGAGTTAGCAGAAAAATGTACTCACATGGTGAGCCGGGCTTCACATTCTGACCCTGTAGACTGATGCCATAAAACTGCTGCTGTATTTGCTTCATAACATCTGCCCACTCTGCCCTCAGAACATTCGTTTGTTCCTTTATAAACAAATGTCACACTCATGCAGTGCGACTCTTTAACGATACACAGTGCCTGCTAGTTCTGATTTTAAAGATCATCGCTCATTAAAGATTTTTTTTCTTCTTTCAGATGAGATCCAGTCCCATTTTGTTTGCAAATGTTACAGACTTCGTGGCACTGGTTTCAGGCGGATGAATTAACAACAGAGTTCAGGCCAGAACAATTTGCAAACAATCAGGCAGCTGAGAAGTCTGCTCTCAGAAACATGGGGACAAACAAAAATCAGAACTAAATTAGATATGAAAGACAAGCTATCCTGAGTAGCATACTTCGATAATGAATAGTGATGAGTTGTAGGTGCTCCATATACTAAAAGGTTTGAAAGTCTAAGATTGCCCAATCTCTGGAGTTTGTTCGATGATATCATTTGCAAACTTACTTTCCTCTCTGCTATCAGATTCCCGTGTGTGGCCTGTTTTCTAATTGTAGAAGTGAGCTGTTGGAGCCACACCCTGCCTCAGATACTTTGCTATACCATTAGATTCGCATATTGCTTAAACAAATGTTATACAGACAAGCCAGTACTTCTACACTCAGCATTTGAATTTGTCAAAGTGTCCCTTTTTGGTCTGTCATTGAAAACAAATGTTAAAGACAGCAAATATATTTGTGGGGAGCTGGAAATCTGTAAATCAAGATCAGAGGTTTTCACTGTCATCATTTTTAAGAGCGTTAACCTATATCACATTTTACAGTAGCTTTTCTAACATTTTACTCATTGCAAATCATCCAATGCCACGCTGAACGGATGAAGGCTGAAATATGTCAACCATGACTACAGTATATAACTCAATACATAAACAAGGATACAGATCGATTAACTCCAAGGGCTTTAGTGCTGACATCTCTAGTCATCAGTTGCTTATGACACCTTGCGTGGTTTTATCATCTTATTATGCAAAATAACTGAACTAAAACTTCTCTGTATCACATCATGAGTAACAATCACCCCTACTTATCAAACGGGAAGCTTGTCAAAAATAGAAAAGTACTGATTACAGTTTCATATGGAAATGAAAAGTGCTTATCCTGTTAATGAAAAGGTAACGTATAAATAACGGCATTTTATTAAAAGTACAATGTCAGATATAATAAAGGTGAAGGTTAACTACCAAGTTGCACTGTTTCCTACCCTAGTTTCTTGCGCTGGGCTTGTTTTTCTGTTGAGGTCTCCCTGGATTGCTGAGCTTCACACTACTGTTCAGTGCTGAGACTCGTATCAGACATCCAACAGCTGCAGGTCATAAATTTAGGTCTGTCATGGTTCAAACTAATCATGTGGGTACCAGACACCCGTTGCCTTTTATAAATTCCCTGCCCAGGATTCCTTTTCTTTGCTTGCATTCAAAATATTTACTACAATTTGAAAAAATGATTAACTGGTAGTTTTCAAACCTCCAGACCTGATTATAATAAATACTTGGCAATGGTTCTTTATTTATATGCAAGGTTTTTAAAAAATATATATATATACACAATGGAACCCTTTAGACTCTTGAGGGCCAGACGCTCCCATAACACAATGCCACAAATGCTACTTGAAGTAACGCTTTACTTGAGTATAAGAACAGGTTTTGTGCCAGCACCAGGGCAAATCGCCCTTTCCCCTCACTAGTGTTGCAGCCTTGCCACTAGGGCATGCTGCATGAAAGCCGAGCAGCTTTATATTTCGGCTGCTTGACAATTCTCATTTTCTCTTTTGCCCAGGGCAAAGTCATGTGGAGATTGGTGAAGGGATGGGAACGGTTATAGTTAGTCTTGGGCCAGGGAATCCTTCATATATATATTTTTAAAAATCTACATTCAATGCATTAGGCTCTATTCCTTGTTCAGACCAGAATTGCAACATCATACTGAATTTTGCTTTTGTTTTGGAAGGGAGATAGGGGTGGGAGGGGAGGTGGGGGCACGATAAGAGTTAAAATGAAATGCTTAACACTTTTCGGGGGGGGGGTGCGGAAATAGTTTTACAAAGAATATAACCATTTCACTGAGGATGCTTCATGAAGCCATCTCTCCTATGAGCAAAATTAACTAAGAGGTTGCTGCAGGGCCAGTGTTTCACCACCTGATTAGCATATCAGTCATGTTTTACTTTTCAGGATACCAGCAAATCTGAACACAGATGGGTTGTGGGAAACTTTGGCTTTGTTTGGTGCCTAAATTGACTGAAGAGTAAATCAGTGCTCAGTCTAGTTTGGCAAGAAAACTAGTAGAAGTAGGGATCTTAACCAGGATAAAAATAGAGGAGGTGCTTAAAAGGTTGCAGGGCTAGAAATTGGGTTGCTTTGCGCCTCTCGTTAGTGCCCCAGGGAGTGCTAATGGGCCGCAAATGCCCTAGCACCCGGGTGCGGTGCTGCTAACGCCTCCCGCGAAATTCAGCTGGAGGTAGGCGATAGCTGGTAGCGCCCCGCTCCACTGCGCGGCGACGATGACTTCATCGCTGTGCGCAGCGCCCCATTTGCGCCCCGGCCGCAAACTTCCCTTGCGCCCCCTGACCTATCACCGGGCGATATGTCTGACAGGATCAGGGGGTGGTTTTGCAGCGGGCGGTGCCGCAATTTAAAGGGCGGCTATTTTTATTTTGGCCGACTGCCAGCACCTGTCCCCTTTCACATTTGTTTGCATGGTGCCGGCCACAATCGTTCAGCCCGGCACTCCTCTTGAGTGCTGGGCTGTTTTCATGGCACCCCGCTCCCCGGTGCGCGCAGTGCTAGGCCCCTCCCCTTTAACCAGGGGAGGAGGCCTGCCATGACACAGTGCTATGTGCCACCATATAGTGCCACGACATTGAGTAGTAGTGCCCCAAGTAGCAGGTGAAGTGCTTCCAGTAACGCGCCACCTCCTTCTTGGGGCGCTACTACTGAATTTATGGGGTGGGGCGCTAACTATTTCGGGACGCTAAAATTATACCCAATTTTCCCCCCGCAGTGTTCCAAGTAGAAAACTCACCCGGTCTGGATGGGATGTATTCCAATTTGTTGAGGGAAGTAAAGGTGGGACTGGAGGATTGCAAATGTTACTTCCCTGTTCAAAAAAGGGGAGAGGGATAAACTTGGCAACTAGAGTCCAGTTAGCCTATCATTGGCGGTGGGGAAACATTTAGAGGCAATAATCCAAGACAACATTAATTGTCACTTGAAAAAATGTGGGTTAATAAATGACAGCCAGCACGGATTTGTTAAAGGCATATTGTGTTTGGCTAACTTAATTGAGTCCTTTGATGAAGTAACAGAGAGGGTTGATGAGGGTAGTGTGGTTGATGTTGTATATATGAACTTTCAAAAGGCATTTGATAAAGTGCCACATAATAGGCTTGTTAGCAAAATTGAAGCCCATGGGATTAAAGGGGCAGTAACTATGTGGATACTACGTGGATATGAAATTGGTTAAGAGACAAACAGCAAAGAGTAGTGGTGAACAGTTGTTTTTCAGACTGGACGGAAGTATACAGTGGTGTCCCCCAGGTATTGGTATTAGGACCACTGCTCTTCTTGATATATAGTTTTGACCTGGACTTGGGTATACAGGAATAATTTCAAAGTTTTCAGGTCGCACGAACATGAATGTAGTAAACAGTACGAAGGCTACTAATAGACTTCAGGAAGACATACAGGGCTAAAAATTCAGTATCGCCGCGCCAGGTCTTTAGTGCCCGAAATTTTGCGCTCGCCCGGATTCCCGTAGCGCCCGCCTGAAATTCAGTTGCGCCGCCCCAAGACGGAGGCGGGCGCTATTGCAGGGCTTGGCCGCCTCGTTTGGGGCGATGAAAGTCAGTTTCAGGCGTCCAGCTGCCGCTGCGGCACCCGATGCGGTGCGGCAGGCTGGGGTACTGCAGGCCTCCTCCTTCTCTTAAGGAGGAGCTGCCTGCAGCCGTGAGATCGCCGCTGGATTCCCCCGGCAAATGAGCCCGGCACCACGGAGAAGTGCCGGGCTCGCGGGAGTCAGACACCAATGCCGCGGGGGGGTGGTGCAGGAGTCCGGGGAGGGAGGTGCGGCCAGGTGGCCGCCGGGAAAGCGGCCGGCCGCCCCTCCACCTTTATGCGCCGGCCTCTCGGAGCTGCAAGGCACCGTTTTTCAAACGCTGTTTGCGGCCGCTACGGGTGAGGCGGCCGCAACTGAATTTGGCCATCGGCACGGAATAGCATTGGAACCGGGGCGCTGTGCACACCGATGACTTCATCGGTGCCGGCGCAGCGCTACCGGCTAACGCCGATGTTAGGGACCAACTGAATTTCGGGTGCTAAAAAACTTCCGGCGCAAACCACTCTATAGCCAATAAGTGGGCGCAAACGCGACTGAATTTCTAGGCCACAGATTTGTAAAATGGGCAGACACATGGCAGATGAAATTTAACGCAGCGAACTGTGAAGTGATGCATTTTGGTAGGAAGAATTAGGAGAGGCAATGTAAACTAAATGGTACAATTTTAAAAGGGGGTGCAGGAGCAGAGAGACTTGGGGGTGTGTGGACATAGATCTTTGAAGGTGGCAGGACAAGTTGAGAAGGCTGTTAAAAGAGCATATGGGATCCTGGGCTTTATAAACAGAGGCGTAGAGTACAAAAGCAAGGAAGTTATGTTAAGCATTTATAAATCACTGGTTAGACCCCGGCTGGAGTATTTTGTCCAATTCTGGGCACCACACTTTAGGAAGGATGTCAAGGCCTTAGAGAGGGTACAGATGAGATTTAATAGAATGATACCAGGAATGAGGGACTTCAGTTATGTGGAGAGACTGGAGAAGCTGGGCTTGTTCTCCTTAAAGCAGAGAAGGTTAAAGGTAAACTTAATAGAGGTGTTCAAAAGCATGAAGGGTTTTGATAGAGTAAATAAGGCAAAACTGTTTCCAGTGGTAGAAGGGTCAGTAACCAGAGGATACAGATTTAAGGTAATTGGCAAAAGAACCAGAGGCAAGGTGAGGAGACATTCCTTTTTACACAGTGAGTTGTTGTGATCTGGAATGCACTGCCTGAAAGGTGGAAGCAGATTCAATAATAACTTTCAAAAGGGTATTGGAAAATACTTGAGGGGGGGAAATTTTTCAGGGCTAGAGGGAAAGGGCAGGAGTATGGGACGACTGTAATTGGATAGCTCTTTCAAAGAGCCAGCACAGGCACGATGGGCCCACTGGCCTCCTTCTGTGCTGTATCATTCTATGATTCTATAATTCTATCCACTGAAATAAACGTGTTCACTAAACTGATTCTAAAGTTTAATGCAGATCCAATCTGAAAAATCCAATGTTAACAATAATAACATTTGTACTAATTCTATGAATTGTTAGAGGATTAATTAGCTGATCATTGATTAATGAGATGTAAAGACCTTGAAATTATCTTCATCTCCCCTCTATTTCACATGATTACTTTTGGTTTTACTTGATTACCTTTCGGAATGAGGAAGAAATTTCCAGACCTTTCCTTGGGACATTAAACTGGCTGAGTGGAATCCATAATAGAGCAGATTGCACATGGCTTGTGGAAGGAATGGATTTGATGAACCTTTGATGTCCTTTCCTTGCTGAATGTTTTCTTACATTCTAATATGAGCATTCCTGCTTTTACCGGGACATTTGCGCAAGCAGATGCATACAAAATTTGCTACTTTTCATTTCTCCAGTTTTTATAAGCAGGTTATCTTTCATTTAAAATACCTGAATTTTCAAAATGATGGCTATGCCCCGAACATGTTAAAATGGTGCCTGTGCTTTCACTTCTTCTGTGCTTTACTCGTTGTGTTTGTGAGTATTATCACGTGCACACCAGGCCAGAAACAGTCATCAAACTCCTGGCTGTGGTGCGGAGGAGTTCAGACATATGTGTTTGGAAAATTCAAGATGGTGGAGGGAGCAGAAACCTGATGGAGAACATTCCTGTAATAGTGACAGCAACAGGATGATTCATGAATAGTTAGTGATCAAAATAATAGATAAACTAAGAGGAAGAGAAAGAAATTCAAATAGAGTTAGAGCAGACAGACGGATGAGAAATAAAACAGAAAGTTAATCATAGAGAGTCAACACAAAGATGAGATTGCAATGACCAATGACATATTCAATATTTTATTACACTTATGAATGTTTATCAGATACATTTTCTGCCAAATATTTGTGTCCATGGAATTCTATTGATAGACCCTTGGGCTTGATCAGACATAGGTCCATGTAGATCAGTCTACCGTTTGTGTGTGTGTATACATCTGTCTGCCTTTCTAGCTTCCCATCCTCCACAAACTCTAACTTATCCAAAATACAACTGCCCATAACCTGTCCCACACATCTGTTACTCCCAACCTCCCTGACCTACACTGGTTCCTTGTCCCCCGACATATTAAATGTAAGCTCCTTGGCATCATCTTCACATCCCTCCGTAGCCTCATTCCACTCTATCTCTCCAGCTTTATTTAACCACCCCCCCCCAACCCCCCGGAACTCTTCAGTCCTTTGACTCTTTTGTAAACGTCCTCCACCTTTTGGCCCACCATTGGCAGCAGAAACTTCAGTTGCCTTGGGCTCACTTTCTAGAACTTCTTCCTTAAACCCTATCCATTTCTCTCTTTTACTTTAAAACCCATCTTTTCAATCGGGCTTTTGGTCACCCCTCCTAATTCCTCTCTCTGTGGCTTAGTATTGTTCACCAGTCAATTTCCACTTGTAAAGCTCCTTAGGACATTTGTTAACGTTAACAACACTATATAAATGCAAGTTCTTATTGCTGCTTGTATCTGCTGCTGGTCTGTGTGGATGAGTCTGTTGGTCATAAAAACATAAGAAACAGGAACAGGAATAGGCCAATCGGCCCCTCGAGCCTGCTCTGCCATTCAATAGGATCATGGCTGATCCAATCTTGGTCTCAACATCACTTTCCCGCTCTCTCCCCATACACCTTGACTCCCTTGTAGTTCAAATGTCTGTCAATCTCCGCCTTGAATATATTCAATCTCTGCTGGTTTGTCTGGATTAGTCTCTGCTGCTGGTCTGTGTGAATCATTCTATCTGCTTCAGGGCTGTGTGCATCAGTCTGTTTATCGGCTGCTGGTCTGTGTGTGTCAGTCTCTCTGCTGGTCTGTGCGGTTCATTCTGTCTGCTTCTGGTCTGTGTGGACCAGTCTGTTGGTCTGCTGCTGGTTTGTGTGGATTAGTCTCTGCTGCTGGTCTGTGTGAATCATTCTATCTGCTTCAGGGCTGTGTGCATCAGTCTGTTTATTGGCTGCTGGTCTGTGTGTGTCAGTCTCTCTGCTGGTCTGTGCGGTTCATTCTGTCTGCTTCTGGTCTGTGTGGACCAGTCTGTTGGTCTGCTGCTGGTTTGTATGGATTAGTCTCTGCTGCTGGTCTGTGTGAGTCATTCTATCTGCTTCAGGGCTGTGTGCATCAGTCTGTTTATCGGCTGCTGGTCTGTGTGGGTCAGTCTCTCTGCTGGTCTGTGCGGTTCATTCTGTCTGCTGCTGGTCTGTGTGGACCAGTCTGTTGGTCTGCTGCTGGTTTGTGTGGATTAGTCTCTGCTGCTGGTCTGTGTGAATCATTCTATCTGCTTCAGGGCTGTGTGCATCAGTCTGTTTATCGGCTGCTGGTCTGTGTGGGTCAGTCTCTCTGCTGGTCTGTGCGGTTCATTCTGTCTGCTGCTGGTCTGTGTGGATCAGTCTGTTGCTGGTCTGTGTGAATCAGTACATTTCTATTACACTGATAACACCAGTGGAAGTTTGACAAATCATTTTCCATTTGTGCCCTCTACTCTGCATGGATCAGAGCCAAAGACCTAATTTCTACCCCTGCAATTGAATAACATTTAACATTTTTAAATCGCCTTGACTGTCAAACTGTTTCTTCATGTCATGTATATTTAATTATGGTTCAATGTTACTTGGAGCTTTAATTACGAACCAGGAAAATCTTTTTCCTATACTAGGTGTAGTATTGTATTGGATAAGTAAAGATGACGGCTTTTATTCCGATTAATTAGTGGCAAAAGATGTCACAAGATGATTTTGTTTGACACTCCAATTAAAAAGTATAATATTTAACAATTATATATTGCAGAATAGAATTGAAGCCATCATTCAGTAAATGTAACCTTCCTTGTCATAGCAATGGTTTGTAGGTCTTCCTCTAGCTTTACATTAAATTATTACTTCACCAGTGGAATCTCAAAATCAGTAGCAACATTTCCTGAGTTCCAGTCAATTGGATTATGTAGCAGATCATTTCTAACTGTATGAAACACTCCCTTTTCTGTAGATCTGTTGCAATAGCTGCAATGTTCTGAATTTTTTTGTTTGCATTCAATTCAAAATTCTGAAAAAGTGAGCGTTTTTCCTAGGTTGTAGCTCTCCATCATCATCACACTGCATCAACACATATTTTGTTTTTTTTGTTTTGTTTTCACTGTTTGCTTCCCTTCTCATATTTTCTCCCTTCTTCTTGTGAAGGTGGGGACTCCCACTGGGCTGCAGCTCCACAGGTGCTGGCCACCATCTGGCACTTCACCCAAGTGTTTATTCTTTATGTGTGAGCCCAAACTGCTTCTTCTTCTTCTTAGGCAGTCCCTCGGAACCGAGGATGTCTTGCTTCCACATTAAAAATGAGTTCTCAGGTGACGGATGAGTCCAATGCGGGACCTACAGTCTCTGTCACAGGTGGGGCAGACGGTGGTTGAAGGGGCGGATGGGTGGGGTGCTTGGGTTGACGTGCGCTCCTTGCGCTGTTTGCGCTTGGCTTCCGCTTGCTCCCGGCGAAGAGACTTGGTGTTCGGCGCCTTCCTGGATGCTTCTCCTCCACTTTGTGCAGTCTTGGGCCAGAGATTCCCAGGTGTCGGTGGTGATGTTGCACTTTTTCAAGGAGGCTTTGAGGGTGTCCTTGAAGTGTTTCCTCTGCCCATCTGGGGCTCTCTTGCCGTGTCGGAGCTCCAAGTAGAGCGCTTGTTTTGGGAGTCTCGTGTCGGGCATGCAGACGATGTGACCCATCCATCGGAGCTGATCGAGCGTGGTCAAAGCTTCGATGCTGGGGATGTTGGCCTGAGCAAGAACACTGATGTTGGTGCGCCTATCCTGCCAATGGATTTGCAGGATCTTGCGGAGGCAGCGTTGGTGGTACCTCTCCAGTGCTTTGAGGTGCCTCCTGTACATGGTCCATGTCTCTGAGGCATACAGCAGGGTGGGTATTGCTATTGCTCTGTAGACCATGAGCTTGGTGCCGGGTTTGAGGTCCTGGTCTTCAAACACTCTCTTCCTCAGGCAACTGAAGGCTGCACTGGCACACTGAAGGCGGTGTTGGGCTTAGTCATCAACGTCTGCCCTTGTTGACAGTAGGCTCCCGAGGTATGAAAAGTGGTCCACGTTGTCCAAGGCCTTGTCATGGATTTTGATAATCGGGAGGCAGTACTGTGTGGTGGGGGCAGGTTGGTAGAGGACCTTTGTCTTACAGATGTTTAGTGTAAGGCCCATGCTCTCGTACACTTTGGTGAAGGTGTTAACGATGGTTTGGGGTTCGACCTCTGAGTGTGTGCAGACGCAAGCATCGTCTGCATACTGTAATTCGACGACAGAGGAAGGTACGACCTTGGATCTGGACTGGAGGCAACATAGGTTGAACAATTTCCCGTTTGTTCTGTAAATTAGCTCCACTCCAGCGGGGACCTTACTGAGGGTGAGATGGAGCATTGCCGCAAGGAAGATCGAGAAGAGCGTTGGTGTAATGACACAGCCTTGCTTGACCCCGGTCCGTACATGAATTGGGTCTGTGGTGGAACCATTCGTCAGGATCACAGCTTGCATGTCGTCGTGAAGCAGGCGGAGGATGGTGACAAACTTTTGAGGGTAGCCGAATTTGAGGAGGACACTCCATAATCCCTCATGGTTGACAGTGTCAAAGACCTTTGTGAGGTCAAAGAAGGCCATGTACAGCGGTTGGTGCTGTTCCCTGCATTTCTCTTGTAATTGGCGCGCAGTGAAGATCATGTCTATTGTGCCCCCTAGTGGGCGGAGTCCGCATTGCGACTCTGGGAGGAGCTCTTCGGCCACTGGGAGAAGGCGATTGAGGAGGATTCTTGTGATGACTTTCCCTGTGGCAGACAGCAGGGAAACTCCTCTGTAATTACTGCAATCGGACTTGTCACCTTTCTTGAAGATGGTCACAATTACGGCATCTCTGAGATCCCCTGGCATGCTCTCCTCCTTCCAGATAAGAGGAATGAGTTCATGAATTCACACCAGTAGTGCTTCTCCGCCATGCTTTAGCACCTCGGCAGGGATTGCATCTGCTCCTGAGGCCTTGCTGTTCTTCAGTTGTCAGATGGCCTTTTCAACCTCATGCCGGGCTGGGGTTGTGCTGAGATGGTGGCGGGTAGCATGCTGTGGGATGGAGTTGAGGGCACTCGCGTTGAAGACAGAGTCTTGGTTAAGGAGATCTTCGAAGTGCTCCTTCCAGCGGGCACTGACTGCCTCCCTGTCCTTGATGAGTACCTCTCCGTTTTTGGCCCGCAGTGGGGTAGGACCTTGGGTGCTTGGGCCGTAGGCAGTCTTAACTGCGCTAAAGAATCCATGCATGTCGTAGTTGTCGGCTAGCTGCTGGATCTCCTGCACTTTCTCCACCACCTGTTCTTTAGGTCGCGAGTTTTTTTTGGACCTCAGCCTTCAGGTGTCTGTAGAGCTGCTTTCTTGCTCTCGAGTTCTGTTGCTGTTTCCAGGTCAGGAATGCCTTGTGCTTGCGGCTTATTAGCTCCTGGATCTCCTGGTCATTCTCGTCGAACCAGTCTTGGTGTTTCCTGGTCGAGTGACCGAGCGTCTGTGAGGGTGCCGGTTAGTTCCCTCAGTAACCCCTAGAAGGCACCTTCACTTGTTTGTTTCCCTTTGCTAAATTGTTACTAGTTTACTTAACTGCCTTTTATCAGGTTTATTGGTTTCACCTGTTTTTGCTTGTATTTAAGTTCTGTGGTTTCTTCCCTCTGTGCTCAGTCTTGACAAGCTGTTTGCCTAGTGGTAGCTTGTCTTGAGCTCCTATGTTTGTAACTGTTTACCTGTGTGATTCTAGTAAAGTACTTTTATTTAAGACTGCATACCTGCTTCTCGCCTCATCTGTCTGCACTTGGGTCCAGAACCAGCCTCGCCCTGGCAGCAAGACTGACCCAGTATGGACCCAGCAGTGATGGAGGAACTTTGTTCTATTCTCTCCCATCAAGGTGCTTTCCTCGGCCGCCTTGAGCAACTTCTCCAAAGCATTTTGGACAAGGTAGATACGTGGACTCAGACCATTCAACACCCAGCCGCTGTGGCTTCTGCTCAGGATGTTCCTCCTCAGTCAGTTCCTTTGGGTGCTACCCCACCGGTCGCCGATCTCCAGACTCACCGAGAGCCTCACCTACCCGCGCCAGAGCGCTATGACGGTCATCCGGGCAAGTGTCGCGGCTTCTTGACCCAGTGCTTCCTAGTTTTTGAACTCCAACCCTCCATGTTCCTATCACCCCGCTCTAAGGTAGCGTTCACCATATCACTACTCTCGGGAAAAGCTCTCGCCTGGGCTACCGCTATCTGGGAGCAGCAATCTTTCGTCTGCTCGGACATTCTCCTTTTCGTCGAAGAGATCAGCAAAGTCTTTGACCATCCTGTGAGTGGACAGGAGGCAGCTAAGAGACTTTTGAGTCTCCGTCAGGGCAACTGCAGCGTAGCCGACTTCGCCATTGAGTTCCGCACACTTGCTGCGGAGAGCCGCTGGAACACCGAGGCCCTTCTGTCCACGTTTCTTCATGGCCTCTCCGAATCTATCAAAGATGAACTGGCATCCAGAGAGGTTCCGGAGGACCTTGACACGCTCATCTCCCTTGCCATCAGAGTGGATAATCGCCTCCGGGAGCATGGTAGAGAGAGGAGATTCACTACTTCCACAGAGGTGAGATCTTCCGGTGTTTCGAATCTGGCCAAGAGTTTCCAAGTACCCCCGAGTCCATCTGTTAGCGCCGAAGAAGAACCTATGCAACTCGGCAGAACTCGGCTCTCCCAGTTTGAGAGACAGAGGAGATTGCGAGAGGGGCGTTGTCTTTACTGTGGCCTGTCTGGCCATCTCAGAGCCACATGCCCTGAGCTTCAGGAAAAAGCCAGGAGGATTGGGAAAATACGGACAGATCAAATCCCTTCTCCTACCCCTTCTGTCTTCCAAACCCTGCTTCCCGCTCGTCTCTCTTGGGAGGGACAACAGTACAACCTCCAGGCGTTTATTGACTCCGGGGCCGCTGGCTGTTATATCGATGCCACCCTTGTGCGCAGCCTGAAAATTCCTTTCTCCCGCCTTGACAAGCCTTTACAAGTCACCGCCCTCGACGGCAGGCCCCTTGGTTCTGGGCATATTCATCATATCACTGGAGTATTACATGTCCAAGTAGGGGAGAGACATCAAGAGTTGCTGCAGTTTCACCTTATCGATTCACCTGAGCTCCCTCTCATTCTTGGACATCCGTGGCTCTCTCTTCACAACCCTCACATTGACTGGACTACCGGGACTGTGCTGGAGTGGGGTCCTTCATGTCTAACCGACTGTCTTAAGGTCTTCCCTAGTCTGCCCCGTCCTTCCTCTCCCGAGCCAGCTGATCAGCTGGACCTTGCTCATGTGCCCCCTGAATATTCGGACCTCCATGCTGTGTTTAGTAAGAGGCGGTCCACTACACTCCCCCCACACCGGTCCTACAACTGTGCCATTGATCTCCTGCCTGGCACTAGCCCCCCTCGGGGTCGGCTCTACTCTCTCTCTGGCCCTGAGAATGTTTCCATGGAAGAATACATCAATAAGCCCTCGCTACAGGTTTCATTCACCCTTCCACCTCCCCAGCGGGTGCTGGCTTCTTTTTTGTAAAGAAGAAGGATGGTGGTCTCAGTCCTTGCATAGACTATCGGGGGCTTAACAAAATTACCATTAAGAACCGCTATGCTCTCCCTTTGATGTCTTCAGCGTTTGAGCAGCTGCAGGGAGCTACCATCTTCTCCAAACTTGACCTCCGCAACGCGTACAACCTGGTCCGCATTAGGGAGGGGGATGAATGGAAGACTGCCTTTATCACCTCTAGCGGTCACTGGGAATACCTTGTCATGCCCTTTGGTCTCACTAACGCTCCTGCTGTCTTCCAAGCTCTGGTCAATGACGTGCTCCGGGACCTGCTGAACCAGTTTGTGTTTGTTTATTTGGATGACATTCTCATCTTCTCAAAGTCTCCCCAGCAGCATGTCCAACACGTCAGACAGGTTCTGCAGAGGCTTTTGGAGAACCGTCTCTTTGTCAAATCCGAGAAATGTGAATTCCACGTCTCTAAGGTCACCTTCCTGGGCTACGTCATCTCCTGTGGAAGCGTCCTGATGGATCCTAGCAAGGTTCAAGCCGTCTTGAACTGGCCGCGTCCCACGTCGGTTAAGCAGGTTCAGCGGTTCCTGGGATTCGCCAACTTTTACAGATGCTTCATCCGCAACTTCAGCTCCAATGCCGCCTCCCACTCCGCATTGACCAAGGGCTCGTCTTTACGGTTCAGTTGGTCTTCTGAAGCGGAACGGGCCTTCCAGGAGCTCAAACAACATTTCACCCCTGCTCCCATTCTGGTACACCTGGACCCCACCCTGCCCTTTATCGTAGAGGTGGATGCCTCGGATATTGGAATCGGGGCTGTCCTGTCCCAACGCTCCCCTAAGGGCCAAAAGCTACATCCCTGTGCCTTCTTTTCCCGTCGCCTGAAGCCAGCAGGGAGTAACTACAATGTCGGCAACAGGGAGCTCTTGGCAGTTAAGTTGGCCTTGGAGGAGTGGAGACATTGGTTGGAGGGAGCAGAGCATCCTTTTGTCGTCTGGACCGACCATAAAAATCTGACATATATCCAGGACGCCAAGCGCCTCAAACCTCGGCAGGCCAGGTGGGCTCTCTTCTTTAACCGGTTCAACTTTCTCCTGTCTTACCGCCCAGGGTCTAAGAACCTCAAACCGGATGCCCTTTCTCGCCAGTTTGACCCCTCGGAAAAGGACCGGACCCCGGAACCTATCATCCCCAGTTCCTGCATCGTTGCTCCCGTCGCATGGGAGATTGAGACTGTGGTGCGAGGGGCCCAACGTCAGGAGGCTGACCCTGGAGGAGGCCCTCCTAATAGCCTTTATGTCCCCAGTCAGGTGCGCGCCCAGGTCCTTCAATGGGGGCACTCTTCTCGATTGACTGGTCATCCTGGGATCCGTCGGACTCTCGAGTTCCTTAAGAGAAGGTTCTGGTGGCCCTCTATTGAAGCCGACACCCGGGCCTTTGTCTCCGCTTGTCCCGTGTGTGCCCAGAACAAGACATCCCAACAACCTCCGCTTGGTCTCCTGCATCCCTTGCCCATCCCCAGCCGTCCCTGGTCTCATATCGCCCTGGATTTCATCACCGGGCTACCTCCATCTGAGGGATTCACTACCATTCTAGTTGTGGTCAATCGCTTTGCCAAGGCTGCTCACTTCGTCCCTCTTGTCAAGCTTCCCTCTGCCAGAGAGACTGCCCAGCTGGTTGTCCAGCATGTCTTCCGCCTCCATGGCTTGCCCCTGGATGTTGTCTCTGACCGTGGTCCCCAGTTCTCATCCAGGTTCTGGAAGGCTTTTTGTTCCCTCCTAGGTGCTTCCGTCAGTCTCTCCTCTGGGTTCCACCCATAGTCTAACGGCCAGACTGAGAGAACCAACCAAGATCTGGAGAGGGTGCTAAGAAGCTTTGTGTCCTCCAATCCTTCCACCTGGAGCAAGTATCTGGGCTGGGCAGAGTACGCGCACAATACCCTTCAGAGCTCCTCCACTGGCCTCTTACCTTTCGAATGTCAATATGGCTTCCAACCGCCACTCTTCCCTGAACAGGAGAGGGAGGTAGGAGTCCTGGCTGCCCAGGGGTTCGTCCAACGCTGCCGCCGTACCTGGAGCAGGGTCCGATCCGCCTTGCAGCTCGCTTCTTCTCGGCAGAAAGTGCAGGCTGACCGACACCACCGCCCAGCTCCCCGGTTCCGGACCGGACAGAAGGTCTGGCTGTCTACCCGGAATCTTCCGCTCCATGTGGAGTCCCGCAAGTTGGCTCCCCGGTTCATCGGACCTTTTAGGATTTTGGAAAAAGTAAACCCTGTGGCCTACCGGCTCCTCCTTCCTCGGTCGATGAAGATACATCCCACCTTCCACATCTCTCACCTCAAGCCGGTACTTACCAGTTCCTTGGTTCCTGCTTCCAGACCTCCGCCACCCCCCACCCCGCCCCGCATGATTGACGGTCAGCAAGCCTACACTGCCCGTCGCCTCCTTGATAGTCACCGGGTTAGGAGGAGCATTCAATACCTGGTCGACTGGGAGGGTTATGGTCCTGAAGAGCGTTCCTGGGTTCCGGCCCGGGACATTTTGGATCCTGAACTCATCAGGGATTTTCGCCGTCGCCACCCTGATCATCCAGGAGGAACGTCAGGAGCCGTTCCTAGGGGAGGGGGTCCTGTGAGGGTGCTGGTTAGTTCCCTCAGTAACCCCTAGATGGCACCTTCACTTGTTTGTTTCCCTTTGCTAAATTGTTACTAGTTTACTTAACTGCCTTTTATCAGGTTTATTGGTTTCACCTGTTTTTGCTTGTATTTAAGTTCTGTGGTTTCTTCCCTCTGTGCTCAGTCTTGACAAGCCATTTGCCTAGTGGTAGCGTGTCTTGAGCTCCTATGTTTGTAACTGTTTACCTGTGTGATTCTAGTAAAGTACTTTTATTTAAGACTGCATACCTGCTTCTCGCCTCGTCTGTCTGCACTTGGGTCCAGAACCAGCCTTGCCCTGACAGCGTCTCGTCACAGGTGCTGATTATGGAGGCCTTGCGTGCAGACCAGGTGCTGTGGACACTCTGTGTCTCTGCATCACTGGGAGTCATCAGGTTGTTTGTGAGGCGCAGGCTGAATAGGGCTTTCTTAGCAGGGTCTTTGAGTGCTCCAGCGTTGATTTTCCTGCGGCATTGTTTCTGTTGCCGCCGTTGTTTTGGGGCTACATTGATGGAGATGACAGAGCGGATTAGGCGGTGGTCTGTCCAGCAGTCATCAGCTCCTGTCATGGCGCGGGTGATGTGGACGTCCTTGCAGTCCCTCGCTCGGACGATGACGTAGTCCAACAGATGCCAGTGCTTGGAGCGAGGGTGTTGCCATGAAGCCTTGTACTTGTCTCTCTGACAGAACAAGGTGTTAGTTATGACAAGGCCATGTTCTAAGCATTTCGTCAGTGTAATGTCCGTGTGTAATTGAGACACGGACTGCAGAAGTTGGTTATAACAGGTGTTTACTGAATGGAGACAAAACTTGGAACTACTATACAAAGTTACTACACAGGCTTATATACAGGGGTGGTCACTACTGGTACTGCAGTATACAGGGGCTGCAGAATATAGTTCCTTCTTCAAGGTACATACACTACAGTCAGGAGGAGGGTACTGTTGGAGTTGGCTTTCCCAACCCCTCTCTGCCGATCACACCTCCCCAGAGGTCTGTGTCCTTTCCAACTCTGGCGTTAAAGTCGCCAAGGAGGATCAGCTTGTCGCCCATTGGGATTTGGGACAGGGATTATTCAAGGCTGTTGTAGAATTCCTCTCTGGTCTCGTCTGTGGCTTCCAGTGTTGGGCCGTACGCACTGATAACCGTAGCGCACTGGTTCCGGGCTACGGTGAGCCGAAAAGTCATGCGGTGCTCGTTTATTCCACAAGGGGAGTCTCTGAAACACCCAACTAGTTCATTTTTTATGTCGAAGCCTACTCCATGGAGGCGGCGTTCTTCTTCAGGTTTGCCTTTCCAGAAGAAGGTGTAACCACCGCCTTGCTCCTTAAGCTGGCCTTCCCCTGCCCACCGGGTCTCGCTTAGGGTGGCGGTGTCAATGTCGAAACGTCTGAGCTCCCGGGCAACAATAGCAGTATGGCGTTCCGGTCTGTCGCTGTTGGGGTTGTCCATGAGGGTCCTGACGTTCCAGGTCCAGAACTTCATTTTAAAGGGTGGAAGATGCCTGTGCGTGAATTCTTTTAACGTGTGGTGGCTGTTGCACACCAGCTACCATATGGGCTTGACAGAGCAAGGTGATCCAAGACAATTGGAGACCAGGCTCTGCTACAACGGCCTAGCACACACACACAAACATACTGCTACTGTCCTCCTCCCTCCTTCCCACAGGTCCTCTCTGCCTGGGTTTTGTAGGATGCATTGTGGTCCTCCCAACCTCGCTGTTGGCCCATGCCGCACCTTCCCTGGGCCCCAACCTCGCTGCTGGTCCACACTGCATCACTCCTGGGCCTTAACCTTGCTGCTGGGCTTGTCCTCGCTCTTGGGTCCCGGCCTTGGACATGAGTGATGTTGTCTCTCACAGAATTAAATTAGCACTGATATTCTCGCGATCCCTGGCCCCGAGCTACATTTGTGATCCAGTAGTCGTTAGATCACTCGTCCAGTGGAGAAGCATAGTCTTGATGGCAGAGAGGTCTGGGAATTTGGAAGCTAAGTTTAAGTGAAGAGCCAGTCCTCACTGATGAGAACAAAGAACAGGCATGGTCGGGGGATGGGCAGTGGGCTCCAAACAGTGGGTTGGGGACAATTGAGTCAAGACAGGCCCTCACCTGCCAAACTCCACATATGTGCATCCATCAGTAAATAGTAGTTAGAAGCAGGAACCCTGACTGATTTCCCCCTCTTTAGCCCAGGGATGCTGACACTAATTATAGTGTTCCTACTCCCATCCAGGGTGAGATCCGCTAACTTAGAACAAACTGGGAATCAAAACTGGAACTGTACTGATCTGTTTGCAGGAAGCTACCACATCTAATAATTTTAACGTCTAGTTAAGATTATTTTTTCCTTTCCTTCCCTGTGCCCCAAGCTAGTTCACCTCCCCAAACCCCTGGGAATGCCCTATCTACCTTAGCTGAAGGATGGGATGGTACTGCTATGCACATTTTCAAAGGTACTCTTAATGCTACTCTCGCACTGCCTACTAGGAGGTTCAGAAAATGAACCTTTGGACAGTTGCTCTCTCTTATATTGCCCATTCAGATCAGCTCTACTTTCTCTCCAATGAAAGCCTAAATTGCCAATCAACAAATACAAAAACATCAAAATTGCGCTTCCTCTACCCAATGTACTATTAGACTTACATGAGTCCTCCTAAGTGAGTAATAGTTATAATAGCTTAGGGAAGCAGTTTATTCAAATACAGGATCATTTACACAAGACAAACACTTGTGACAGATTAAAACTGCAAAAACAGAATGTAACATGTTAAACTGCGGCAAAAGCGAAGGGAGTAGGGGGATACGGGACAGGGTGAGGAGTGGAAGGGAGCCTGTGTGGAGTATAAACTGCATGGACCAGTTGGGTCGAATGGCCTGTTTCTGTGCTGTAGAGTCTATGTAACATAAATAATTTGTAAATTGAAAAGTGTGCACCATATTTTTGCTTAAATATTCTTAAATTAGGAAGGTTGCGATAAGAAGAAAAGTCACTTTTTCACAGATCAGCTTCACCAACCTATGTTCTTTTTTCTTCCTCTAAAATGGCATTTTGTCTCTTGAGCTCATTTATATTGTTTGCTTCACTTGCCTTTCCTGGTAACTTATTCAACATGTCTGTTACCTCTGGATGAAACGTTCCCTAAAACTTCAGCTCTTACTCCTAATTTTTAACTTGTATTTCATGGCTTTTGAACTCTTAACCACACTAAACAATTTCCCTGGATCAATTTTGTCAATTCCCCTTGTAATCTGGTGATTTAATCACCTCAAAATCTCTTCTTTTTTCCAAAGACAACAAACCAACTTCTTTAACTTCTCCTCATATCTTAAATTCCTGATACCTGTAATCGTCTTCATTGCTCACTTTTGTACCCGCAAAAGCAATAATAGTCTTCATGTGATTAAATGTCCAGAACTGCACAGTACTTTAGACAATGACTAACCAATGTCTTCTCCAACAACCTCTTCTGCTTTGTACTCTATCCCTCTGCTATTGTAACTACTGCAGCTAAACCACATGCTGATGCTTTCATAGATATATCCACTATGATCCAATGATATCTTTCCTATGCAAATACTCCATTCAACACATGATTCCTCTTTTAGCCACTTGTTTCCACACTAATTACTTTACATATCTCTGCATTGAATTGCATTTACCACCTATTGGCCCAGTTACCCAAGATCTAAATTTTCTGAATCTGGTTGGATTTTTCCTTATTATTTGCTCTGCTTCCTAATTTGTCCAATACCAACCCTGATGTATCCTGCTCGTAAACTTGTTTTTAATCTGAAATGTTCCCATTAATAAGTCCCCTCTACTTTTTTGTTTTTAATCAATATATACTTTATTTCTTAGCCCGTGGCTCTTTACCTTAGCCATTAATCACCAATGTGGAACCCAATGAGCCTCTCAAAATAATTTCTAAGGCTTTCCATACAACACATGTTAAATTTATTTCTCTATACTTTCCAGGTATATTGCTTGACCTTTTTTAACATAATGAGAGTTAGGGTGGCCTCTTTCCAATCCTCAGGAACTGGTCCCACATTTAACAAACTTACAAAAATAGAGGTTCAAGCTTCATTCCCATCAACACATCTGCATGCATGTTGTCTTTTTACCAAGTACTTTGTCCGTTTAGGAGCATTTAAACTTTTTATAACTATATATAATGGCCCAAAAAATTGCCGTGGCAGACCAACGAATGGTGCCCACTGTTAGTTAGACTTGGCCTTGCCTGTTTAATGTCGATGATATTTTGCCCTGCAAGTTGCTGGAAGTGGGAGATGGCAATGGCACGGCGCCCTCGGCAGAGCATCTCGGACTTGAGTGAACAGGGAAAGCAACTGTGTATCTCCTTAACCAATCAGATTGAAGGATTCTGAAATTAACAGCGCAAGGACTGAAATGTAATTTGGAATGGTGAATTCAATGTCAAATCAGGTACAGAAAGAGAAATAAAGAAATAAGAAATAGAGAAATAAAAAAAGTTAAAAAAATTAATTAAAACAATTAAAAGCTGAAGGAATGAGACTCCATGCTTGTAATGGTTAATTTTCAGTGGCAGAGAGGTTGACTGGCAGTAATTAGCACTTATCACTTCGATAAGACTTGAAATGTTGACTTAACTTTCTGTGGCGCGTTTACTTCGTATCTTCCATGAAACTACAGGAACTTCATGCCGCTCAATGGGGAGCCAGACAGTGAGATGTCGTTTTTGCGAAGCTAGCGGTGGAGTGGGCATCTCTGACTGCAACTTTTCGATTTCTCCGCTTAATTGCGCATCAGCCCTCGCCTGAAGTTGGTGCGGCATTTGCACCTGCATAATGGTGAGTGTTATTAGCCTAGCCATTATTTTTACTGCAATTTTTGGGCCAATATATAGCTTTTGCTATTTGAATACTATCCACTCTTTCACTTCTCAGATCCTTGCAATGTGCAGTTTTTTTGTTGCAAATTTTCAAACTTAAGATGTGAAATTGCAATGTTGAAATTGGCGGAACCGTCAGTTCCTAACCACTGGTAGCAAGAACATAATGGAGATCAGTTGGTACCACGATGTATAATGACTCAGATGCCATTTTGCACTGTGAGAAGGGCATTCTGTCAATCTGTTCGCATCAAAATTAAATTTCTTTTAATGATTGCTGGTCTTACTGGTGATTCTGAATTGGGCTTTGGATGAATTCTGAACATGAAGTCTAGACTCAGGATCAGGAACCTTCAGCACACGTGAACAGCAAAAACTGAAGGAAAGAGTGAGGTGCTGTCCTTGCTTGGAACTTCTACAAGTATAAATGGAAGTTCAGCAATCAGTTTGAAAGTTCAGTTTTTAGCTTGTTTTTGTGCCTATTATTTTAAAATATAACAGGGGAGTGCAGAGAACTTTTGGTGCACGTCTGTGGGTTCCCTGTTGGGTTTTTTTAGGAATGTGGGAGGAACGAAGAGCTTCAGCATTATGCAGGAAATTGAAATCTAACCCGGCAGGAATCGGACACGGTTGGATCAGGAGTGGGCTTTATACTCTGCCTAATTTTACTTGCCATTGAATTTACTGCCAGGTGGTTAGGTTAAAATTTTCCCCGGTGTGTCATTTTTTGTGTTGCATTATTCTCTGTGCATGAGAAATGAGCTTCAATTTTAGATTTTATAAATAAGGAATAGAGTACAGAGGTAAACAGGTAATGAGAAATTTGCGCAAGGCAATAGTTAGGCCACAGTTAAAATACTGTGTGCAGTTTTTGGCACCACAATACAAGAACATTAACCTTTGGATATCTCACCTAGCTAAGGGAAAAATCAGATGAGCCAGCTTGGTACTAAGAGGTAGCTTTTGGGTTTAACAAACAGAAATCAAAGAAAATTAAGGAATTGGAATCAGTTAATTATTTTTTATTCGTTTATGGGATGTGGGTGTCACTGGCAAGGCCAACATTTATTGCCCATCCCTAATTGCCCTTGAGAAGGTGGTGGTGAGCCGCCTTCTTCAACCGCTGCAGTCCGTGTGGTGAAGGTACTCCCACAGTGCTGTTAGGTAGGGAGTTCCAGGATTTTGACCCAGCGACGATGCAGGAACCTAGCTCTGTGAATTATCAAGTACAATTAGAATATTGAAAGACTGGCAATCAAACAAAATGCATTAGAATCCCCAGACATTAGAACTATTCTGTTACAGATGGAACAGATCTCATTTGACCAAATATTCTTGCTGCAGTCGGCCAGAGAAATTTTGAGGGAAGTTGCAGGAATGGTGTTAATCCTGTTTTCTTTAGTACACCACATATTTGTATTAGTAAGGTTTATCCTGGTTTAAATAGGGCCATTAAAACACTATGTGGCCAGTCGTGGGCTGGATCCTGCTGCCACAGAACGTGCGAGTGTGGGCCGCTAAATCAGGAGTGGAAGCCCCTGTAACTTTTTGACATGAATTTGTTTTCTATGGGCAAATTGAAACTACTGCAGGCAATGATGAATAGCCCAACATCATAGTTTTCCCAGAAACATATATGTTCAGTAGCTACTCATTGATATTTTTGTCCCAAGATTGCAGTGTCCATATGTTTTTAGTTATTTAAGCTCTCTTCTAATAAGTTAGATGTTCCACAGCTTATTATGACAGCTTCAAATCATGAGTAGAAATAACTCAATCAGTATCATTGGACCCTCATTTTAACAGAAGTTCAGTTATCAGTACAAGTTGCAAATCAGTGCAAGTAGGCTGGAAGTAGGGTTTTATAGAAAATTTGCAAGAAACGTACAGAGCAAGTCCTTTATCATTGTCATAGTAACAACAACCTGCAAAGCTTTGAGCTTTTGCCATTCTTTTCCCTCTGTACATTAAAGCCAGATACCAAGGAATAGTTAAAACTAATTCTGTACTGAATGTACACCACTTACATGCCAAAGGGGCATCTCACAGCTCAATTACAGCTCTATTCAACTCACGTCTACAACGACCTACAGCTACCTTAACTTCTGACTAGGTAGAACACTACTTAACTTCTGACTAGGTAGAACACAAGAAACATAGAAACATAGAAGATAGGAGCAGGAGTAGGCCATTCGGCCCCTCGAGCCTGCTCCGCCATTCAATGAGATCATGGCTGATCGTCCAAACTCAGTACCCTGTCCCTGCCTTCTCCCCATATCCCTTGATCCTTTTAGCCTTAAGAAATATATTTAACTCCTTCTTGAATATATTTAATGAATTGGTCTCAACTGCCTTCTGTGGTAGAGAATTCCACAGGTTCACCACTCTCTGGGTGAAGAAATTCCTCCTCATCTCTGTCCTAAATGGCTTGCCCCTTATCCTTAGACTGTGACCCCTGGTTCTGGACTCCCCCGCCATCAGGAACATCCTTCCTGCATCTAGTCTGTCCAGTCCTGTTAGAATTTTTAACACTCAACTTCTGACTAGGTACTGTAGAACACTACTGCAGCAGAGAAAAGACAGTTTCCCGTGTTAGTCGACCAGTTTCTGGATGTTTTTATCAGTAATTCCTTTTTCAGCACTGCTTGTGGGCCAGGAGGAGCAGGAGTGCTTCCGCCCGGCCAGTCAAGCAAACTTGCCTCCCTCCCCGCGATTTCCAGACAGAGCCCCCTCGTGATCAGCTGACCACCACCCCGCCCCCCCCCATGCAATCTCTCGGACCCCCACCCCTACCCTGAGATCTCTCAGATCCCCCCCATGATCTCTCGGATGCCCTGCGCTCTCTCCCGCCCTCCCACCACGACCCCCGATCTTCTCGATTGCCAGGGACCATCCCCAGCGGTCCCTGGCTGCTGCCTTGTGCTGCAGGCTTTCCCGCCCAGCAGCCAGCCTGCAATCTAGTCAGCTGCCAGACGAGAAACAGAGTAAAGAAATTCTAAATAACAACAAAAAATGCTGGAACAACTCAGCAGGCCAGGGCAGCATCCGTGGAGAGAGTAACAGAGTTAACGTTTCAGGTTGAAGACCCTTCATCAGAACTGGAAAAAAAGCAGGAAAAGGGATAGATTTTAAAGCAAGTGGGGGCTGGGAAAAGGGGGAGGGGATGAAAGAACAACAGGGAAGGTCAGTGATAGGATAGAAAGCAGGAGAGATTAAGAGACATTGAGAGACATTAAGAGATATTCAAGGAACAAAGGATGGCTCTAGATGAAGTGTGAATGGCCCTGGCAGAATGAAGGACAGCCGCCATGTGGGAGGGAAGAAAACAGCCCAGACAAAAGTGTGGATTAAAAAAGAGAGAGAAAATATTATATATATATGTGATAGGGGCCAAGGTTATGATCTGAAATTGTTGAACTCAACATAGAGTCCAGAGGTCTGTAGAGTGCCTAATTGAAAGATGAGGTGCTGTTCCTCGAGCTTACGCTGAGCTTCCGTGGAACAATGCTCACGATGTGGTCTCCTCTACATTGGGGAGACCAAACACAGATTGGGTGACCGCTTTGTGGAACACCTCCGTTCAGTCCGTAAGGGGGACCCCGAGCTCCCGGTGGCCTGTCACTTTAATTCACCGCTCCATTCCCACTCAGACCTCACCGTCCTCGGCCTCTTGCATTGTTCCACAGAAGCTCAGCATAAGCTCAAGGAACAGCACCTCATCTTCCGATTAGGTACTCTACAGCCCTCAACAATTTCAGATCATAACCTTGGCCCCTATCACATATATATATAATATTTTCTCTCTTTTTTTTAATCCACACTTTTGTCTGGGCTGTTTTCTTCCCTCCCACATGGCAGCTGTCCTTCATTCTGCCAGGGCCATTCACACTTCATCTAGAGCCATCCTTTATTCCTTGAATATCTCTTAATGTCTCTCAACCTCTCCTGCTTTCTATCCTATCACTGACCTTCCCTGTTGTTCTTTCATCCCCTCCCGCTTTTCCCAGCCCCCACTTGTTTTAAAATCTATCCCTTTTCCTGCTTTTTTTTCCAGTTCTGACGAAGGGTCTTCGACCTGAAACGTTAACTCTATTTCTCTCTCCATGGATGCTGCCTGGCCTGCTGAGTTTTTCCAGCGTTTTCTGTTGTTATTTCGGATTTCCAGCATCCGCAGTATTTTGCTATTGTAAAGAAATTCTAATGTGGTCTTGCCATTAAATTTGGCAGGACCCTCTGCCTTCCCGGCATTTCCGGGTTTCTCGGCTACTGGCAGGTGCCCTGCTCCCTCCCCACTTCCCCAGAAATATCGGGGCCCCTATTGCACTCTTAAGATTTTGAAATTAAATGTGGAAATATTAGCATACAAACAAAATGCTTTAATATATAATTAGCTTGTCCATTACTTTAACAGAAGCATTAACCTGTTTGTTTTAAAATAATTGAAGAAATAATGCAATAGTCTATATTAAAAAAAACTGGGCAACATTACATTCTGAGCTTAACTAAGCCCCGTTACATGTATATAATATATCCCAGACTTGCTTTTATTAATTATATCCAATTACAATATTGCTTGTCCTTAATCTTTGATTTACTCGTACTGAAATCATTACACTTTGAGGCATGCATGTCCTAATTGGAATATACTCCAGGGCATTTTGTGCAGAGTACATAAAGAAACAAGCACTGCAGTCTCTTTACAGCTCAAACTAGTTGTCAGGAATGTGCAACATGATGATTGAGTTCATTGGAAACAGAACCCAACACACAGCACCTGTGCCCATTTAAGTCAGGTGCACCTAAAGTACTGGAGCTGTCAGTAACACTTTACATACCAAAGGCTTTATTTTCAAAATATTTGCGCTGCAGAAAGTAATTTTTAATATTTGAGTTATCCTTCAAATACCATTTCCACAATATAATGCCTTTATATCATTTTTGAATGATGCAAAAAGGGACACACTGGTGCAAATGGGCCTCATTAGATTGTAAAAGTGCTACAATGATGGAAAACCTTTGAAAAAACAGCAGGCATACTTTGAGAGGGTATAAACTTGGTGCAGTTTAAACATTTCTTTATAGGTTTCTATGATGCATATGAAACATTTGTCACAAACCCCACTCAAAATGCAGTCAAAATTCTAGATGCAATATACTGTACTGCTGATTGGAGATAACCAAGGAGATTCAGTTAAGGTGAAATTTGAAATGGTCAATGCACTCAACACAGATAACAGGTGATGTACAGGACAACTGATGTATGGTGACTGAATAATTCATTTTTCTATTTATTAGAGAGGCTTCTTCAATTTTTACTGTTGTTTTGAGGGATTGTGTCCACCATTAGGTCCTTTTATCTTTAGGGCAATTAGTTTATAATGGCCAATTAAGTAAAATTCTGTTTTAATTGCCTGAAATTCCAAAATTTTTACCAGTGCCGGGCAGATTGAAATTCTGGAATCCTGTCAACTTTTCTGTGAATGCCACAAGTCAGTGGCTTTGATCTTGGGGCCTGCTGCAGGAGACGTGGAAAATAGCAGAATTTCAACTCATGAACTCAATGGTGTTTTGAGCTGAAGGATCCAGTGGTCTTAACCAGTTAGTGGCAATGCAAAAAAAATCCTACTCCATTGTTTTAAGTAGGATCCAATTATACAGAGTGACGATGTGCTTAAGTAATATCTGCTTCATTTATTTTTTTTAAATGACAGCCGATTTTATGGTTGCAATGGTCAGTGATGCCACGTGGACAGGTCGACCATGGCCAGGAAATAATTTATATAGCTCCTTTCACAACCTCGAGACAACTCAAAACAATTCACATCCAATGAAGTACTTTTGAAGTGTAGTCACTGTTGTAATGTAGGGAAATGTGGCAGCAAATTAGTGCACAGCAAGGTTCTGGACTTACAGGATGTCAGTGTTTAAAAGGGGAGAAACTTATTTAGAGCATATATAAAAATGTATTTTAATTTTGGGTTTGTGGCAGTTTATTTTTGTTTGCAAAAATGCAGGGTTGGTCACACCTGCCCGTAAACATGTAGGCATCCCTATGAGCCCAGGTACAAATGGCTGAGGTCTGAGGAAAACCTTGTTCATGGGCTCTATTTCAGGAGGAAGGCATTGATAGACTTGTGCCATCTGCTTGAATCTGACCTGCACACAATCTCCACCACAGGAACGATATTATCAGTAGCAGTTATGGTCACTGCAGCCTTGAGCTTTTATGCCTCAGGCTCATTCCAAGGTACCACAGGGAAGATAAGCAACATCTGTCAATTCAAAGTGCACAGATACATCAAGCAACTCACTGAAGCATTCTTCACCAAGGCAAACAACTTTATCACTTTTACCTTGGAAGTCTACCGGCAGGTTTTGAGGTCCTTGCAATTTGTTCACATTGCAGGATTCCCTAACGTCCAGGGACTCAAACTCTCCTGGTAGGTTTCCAGGTGCCTCTGGAGTTCCACACGCTCCATGGTGGAGTGCAGTTCTGTTAAGTGGCCATGCACAACTACACACATGGAGCTAGTTGACTTTCCCACAGCTGTCATTATTTCTTGCAAGGTGTCAGGTATACTCTCTAATGACAGCAAGAAAATGTTGCTGCTAAAGAAGCATCCTGTTTTTAAATGCAGTCCCTGTGAAGTCTAATTCTATATATGCTACAATTGAAGATGGATGCAAACTGGAGTTTGAATCATCAGGTTCCTTCTCTTTCTCTGCCACTACTAGCTGTTCACTCATGTGTTATATATCACCTGGTGACCCTTTTCAAACTGACTACCTAAATCCCCTTTAACATAAGAAATAGGAGCAGGAGTCGGCCATTTGGCCCTTCGAGCCTGCTCTGCCATTCAGTACGATCATGGCTGATCTTCTACCTCATCTCTACTTTCTTGAATATACTCAGTGACGGAGCCTCCACAGCTCTCTGGGGTAGAGAATTCCAAAGATTCGCCACCCTCTGAGTGAAGAAATTTCTTCTCATCTCAGTCCTAAGTGGCCAACCTCTTATTCTGAGACTGTGACCCCTTATTTTAGACTCCCCAGCCAGGGGAAACATCCTCCCTGCATCTACCCTGTCAAGCCCTGTAAGAATTTTGTATGTTTCAATGAGATCACCTCTCATTCTTCTAAACTCTAGAGAATATAGGCCTAGTCTACTCAATCTCTCCTCATAGGACAATCCCCTCATCCCAGGAACTAGTCCGGTGAACCCTCGCTGCACCCCCTCCACGGCAAGCATATCCTTCCTCAGGTAAGGAGACCAAAATGGTACACAATACTCCAGGTGTGGTCCCACCAGGGCCCTACGCAATTGCAGCAAGACATCTTTACTCTTTAGTGGATATACCTGTGCTAGTACCTTCTACAGAAGGAGTTAGTGATGCAGGGTTGCTGTGAGTTTTTGGATTCATGGGCACCACTGATTCTTGGAGCTTTTCCACAGAAACAGATGCTGGAATGTATGTTAGAATGCTGGCTGCAGGATATACCTTCAAACAGAGCTTACATAATTAATAGTGTGTCATGGTGGTGTGATGGAATATATGCAAATGAGAGAGAGAGTGAGTGCAGAAACAGAAAAATGATAGGACTAGCCCTAAGCTTCAGGAAGACCCCCAGCTTCACCTCAGGATGTTGAGAGTGGCCTGTTCAAATTGGCTCACTGGTCTGAAACTGTAGGCCCTACTCTCATTCAAGTCTTCTCCCTCGTGTTGTGCACTGCCTTATCCTGCAAGCAGAGTAGTGTTGAGAGGTTGGAAGTTTGTGTGTGAGTAAATGAACATGTGTAGGTTGTGTTGTAAGATTGCTTTGTGGGCTCACCTTTCCAAACGGTAATGCGACAAGGGATTTAAATGAAGTGCGCCCTCCTGTAGTATGGGCAGCACATGAAGATTGGAAAATGCTCTTTTGGGAGGACTTTGTATTCAGCCTTAGGAAAGGTTTAACAGAGTGAAAGCAAA
This sequence comes from Somniosus microcephalus, assembly GCF_052327205.1. Classification (NCBI taxonomy): domain Eukaryota; kingdom Metazoa; phylum Chordata; class Chondrichthyes; order Squaliformes; family Somniosidae; genus Somniosus; species Somniosus microcephalus. The sequence continues at coordinate 174,481,501 of NC_140996.1, read as the reverse complement.
CTCCTGTGTTGTCTATAATGTCATTTACTTACAGTGAATTACTGGCTACACTTACCTCTGCAAATTTCCTGAGGCTATTAACTTTTTTTTGCTCATCTGACCCCATATCCTTTAGCCATTTGACACAGCATGTATTCTGTCCACTACCACCTGCCAATCAAAGTGAATTGTTCTTCTGTGAGGACGGTGCCCTGGGTTCCAAACAGGGCTCTCCCCCATTGCTGAACTTCTTGCAGAAGCACCTCCAAAGTAGCATCTGAAAATAGAGGTGCTCTGCATCATTGACCAGACATTTCCAGTTTTCTGCCCAGCAAAAATCAAACGCCCTCTTCAAATAGGAGCTGCAGCTGCATGTATTCCCCCGCCTTCCTCCCTCCTCTCATCACAAAATCAGTCCCAAATTAATTTCTTTCCTATTGCTACTATTCACTGCTCTATACCTCCCACAGGAACATGATCTGTGAACTCTTCTACACCTTTGACAACTGTGCCGCTCCATTTATTGATGAATTTACAGGGATTTTCATCAGAAGGCTAAAGGATAAAAATTTTTGCTTTACCTTCCATTTTAATGGATTGCCTCAGGTTGCCCATCTTACCACAGAAAACGTTAGAAAACTCATCATGCAGAAGAGACAGCCTGAAATGCTGCCTCCTACATAACACTCTCCTATTTGCTACTTGTTTAATTGTTATTGGTTGTCTGCTGCTATTTTAACAGTTTATTTTAATATTAATTAGGTCTAATATACACTGTCTATACAGTGTGAATTACTATGATAATTATGAAGTTTACAGTTAATTCAAAAGGATAGAATCCATAAAACCAAGTTGAACCAAAATAAACTTTTTTAGTTCAAGACGCCTCGGTAAAGGGCCGAGATCCAGAGCGCCATCTTTGCACACAACAGAAGCGCATATCAGAAATTAAACACAAGGAGTCTAGGGAATAAAGCAGGTGAACTGAGGGCACAGATAGACACGTGGGAGTATGATATTATAGCTATTGCTGAGACATGGCTGAAAGAAGGGCAGGAATGGCAGCTGAACATTCCTGGTTACAGGATTTTCAGACGAGATAGAGAGCGGGATAAAAAAGGAGGGGGGGTCGCAATATTGATTAAAGAATCAATTACAGCTGTGAGGAGGGAGGATATCTTAGAAGGGTCATCAAATTAACCCAAAAGGGGCAATCGCACTGCTAGGAGTGTACTATAGACCTCCGAACAGTCAGAGGGAGATAGAAGAGCAAATATGTAGGCAAATTTCTGAGATGTGCAAAAATAGGGCAGTATTAGTAGGGGATTTCAACTTCCCTAGTATTAACTGGGATAAAATTAGTGTGAAAGGCATAGAGGGAGCAGAATTCTTAAAATGCATTCAAGAGAACTTTTTTAGCCAGTACGTAGCAAGCCCAACAAAAGAGGGGGCGGTTCTGGATCTAGTTTTAGGGAATGAAGCTGGGCAGGTGGTGAGGGTATCAGTGAGAGAGCATATTGGTGGTCGTGATCATAATTCAGTTAAATTTAGGGTAGTTATGGAAAAGGACAAGGATGGACCAAGAACAAAAGTTCTCAATGGGGTAAAGCTAATTTTACTAAGCTGAGAGGTGATTTAGCCAGAAACTTGAAGGTGAATCAGTGTCAGAGCAGTGGGAGGCATTCAAGGAGGAGATCCTGAGGGTTCAGAGCAAGTACGTTCCCTTAAAGAAAAAGGGTGGGACTAACAAATCTAGAGCTCCCTGGATGTCAAAGGGCATACAGGGTAGGATAAAGGAAAAAAAGGGAAGCTTATGACAGATACCAAGGACTCAAGGCAGAAAGCCTAGAGGTGTATAGAAAGTGCAGGGATGAAATCAAAAGGAAATTAGGAAAGCGAAGAGAGGGCATGAAAAAATATTGGCAAGTAAAATCAAGGAAAACCCAAAGATGTTTTATAAATACATTAAGAGCAAGAGGATAACTAAAGTAAGAGTAGGGCCTATTAGAGACCATAAAGGTAACCTGTGTGTGGAAGTGGAAGACATGGGTATGGTTCTTAATGAATACTTTGCAACTGTTTTCACAAAAGAGAGGGATGATGCAGACATTGCAATCAGGGAGGAGGAGTAGAGGCCAGTCAGCCTAAACTTGGTGGTGGGAAATTTATTGGAAAAAATTCTGAGGGACAGGATAAATCTTAATTTAGAAAGACAAGGATTAATCAGAGACAGTCAGCATGAATTTGTTAAGGGAAGGTCGTGTCTGACTAATTTGATTGAATTTTTTGAGGAGGTAACAAGGAGAGTCGATGAGGGTAGTGCGTTTGATGTAGTCTATATGGATTTTAGCAAGGCTTTTGATAAGGTCCTGCATGGCAGACTGGTCATGAAAGTAAAAGCCCATGGGATCCAAGGCAAAGTGGCAAGTTTGATCAAAAATTGGCTCAGAGACAGGAAACACAGGGTAATGGTTGAAGGGTGTTTTTGTGACCAAAAGGCTGTTTCCAGTGGGGTTCCACAGGGCTCAGTACTGGGTCCTTTGTTTTTTGTGGTATATATCATTGATTTGGACTTGAATGTAGGAAGTATGATTAAGAAGTTTGCAGATGATACAAAAATTGGCTGTGTGGTTGATAATGAAGAAGAAAGCTGCAGACTGCAGGAAGATATCAATAGACTGGTCAGGTGGGCAGAACAGTGGCAAATGGAATTCAATCTGGAGAAGTGTGAGGTAATGCATTTGGGGAGGGTTAACAAGGCAAGGGAATACACTATAAATGGTAGGACAGTGAGAAATGCAGAAGATCAGAGGGACCTTGGAATGCATGTCCACAGATCCCTGAAGGTAGCAGGACAAGTACATAAGGTGGTTAAGAAGGCATACGGGATACTTGCCTTTATTAGCCAAGGCACAGAATATAAGAGCAGGGAGGTTATGCTTGAACTGTATAAAACACTAGTTAGGCAGCAGCTAGAATACTGCGTGCAATTCTGGTCACCACATTACAGGAAGGATGTGATTGCACTAGAGAGGGTGCAGAGAAGATTTGCGAGGATGTTGCCCGGGCTGGGGAATTTTAGCTATGTGGAAAGATTGGATAGTCTGGGGTTGTTTTCTTTGGAACAGGAGGTTGAGGGGAGACCTAATTGAGGTGTATAAAATTATGAGGGGCCTAGATAGAGTGGATAGGAAGGACCTATTTCCCTTAGCAGAAGGGTCAATAACCAGGGGGGCATATATTTAAAGTAATTGGTCAGAAGTTTAGAGGGGATTTGAGGAAAAATGTTTTCACCCAGAGGGCGGTGGGTGTCTGGAACTCACTGCCTGAAAGGGTGGTAGAGGTAGAGACCCTCATCACATTTAAAAAGAACTTGGATATGCACTTGAAGTGCCGTAACCTACAAGACTACGGACCAAGTGCTGGAAAGTGGGATTAGGGTGGATAGCTCTTTGTCGGCCGGCAGGGACAAGATGGGCCAAATGGCCTCCTTCTGTGCTGTAAATTTCTATGAAATTCAGGCACATTTCCAATATATGCTTCTGGTGCACACATCTCCCCGATAATAGTGTGAAGTCGGATAATCACCCCCAGAGAATGGGCCATTAAGCACCGAACAGGAAAGAAATCTCCTAAAAGCACTGTAGAAGTGTAATTCTGGTTCAATTTTGCCAGATGGTCACTTTACCTCTTTGGTTGCAGGTCCTAGCAGAGCTTAACAGTTCAGATGGAAAAAAACAATGGAATTTCTGTTCATTCTTACTTGTCTTTGGATATATGTAGTACTAGAAAGTCTATGAAGTAGTGATGATTCTAGCCTAATCTACAAGGGAAGCATGGTGCTCGTGGGGAAGATGTGAGACAGCCAGAGAAAACCAGTGGAGCTGAGTGGCTTCAAAATGGAGGAATAGAAGTGGGAGCCAATTCTTAGGCATCTGCTCTTACAACTTCACTAGTTATTAATACCTGAAGAAACAAGCAGCTATGTTTCACTGCTCCCTATTTGGATATGTGTAAAGCAAGAAATATACCGACTGGACAACAAAGAAGTAAAAGAGTAAAAGTGGAACTAAAGCTGATTTGCTAGATAAAAAGCTGAGTTTGCATTTTTAAGCAAATTCATTTGGTATTATCAGTTCAATAGATAAAAATGTACAAATCTTCTGGGCTCCGTGTTGTGTGGGAAAGGTTATTGTCCATTTCTCTAGAGGGTAGTAGCTTCCCTGTCCATGAAAGTAATACTCTCATTTCTTAGCAGTGTAATTAGATCTATCTGAAATTCATTAAATAAAACTGCTGAATTAAAGTTAGGTACATGACCATCTTTAAAGCCAAAATAAATAAAAAAAACAAATTAACCAAAATTTAAAAAAACACAGGAAATTGGTCTGGCAGCCTCCGTACCTCCGTAGTGTAATACGGGTGAGCTTTGTGTGCCAGTCATAGCCTTACGGGCAGCTCGCTTCTTGCGGGACGGAAGCGAGAACGACAGGCTGGGATGCAGGTAATTGTGGGGGGGGGGTGGCGGCGGAGAGGGGTGGCCAGCAACGGCTCACAGTTGTATCTCCTGCTCCTCCTGTCTCTGTATTCAGGAAACTACTTACCTTTTTTGGTGGCAGCCTCCAGCGGTCCCTTTAAAGACCGCGGTTTGGCTGTTGCGCATCTGAAAAAACTGACCGTAACATGCAAGGCGCATGCTGCGGTCAGTCGCGAACCAATTTGGGAAAAGGGACTGAAACAGGCATTAGGCTCCTGATTTACACAGGCAGCAGGCATAACGGCAGCTTCAGGTGGGCACCCTTGATGACTACAGGGTGCCCTAACCAATATGGCATGCGGCACACTTCCGGCACGGACTGAACGCATGCACACCATATGCCTCATTGGACCGTTCAGTGCCCAAAAGGTCAATTCACAAATGAATTTCTAGGCCACCATGTTAAATATAAATCCTTGCCAAATCCTTACACTTCAATGTTAGGAAAGGGGAAAAAAATAGGGTTTTTACTCCTGATAACCATTAAAGTAGAATCTTGTTTTGTAGTGGCAGCCCTTATGGTTTAACAGCATGTCACAATTCACTGTCTAGGTTCACACATGAAGAATGACCACTTTGGTGAGGTGGTATATGACTGCTAACGTCAAGGGAATCATAAGCCCATTATAACTCACCGCATCTTGAAGTCCAAAAATCCAAATGGAATGCAGATGCAGCAGGTCTGGTGAAAAGCCAAGACTTAGATTGAAGTTTAATGGGGTCCAGCAATGGACCTTGACAAGTTTAATTGGACTGTTGTAAAGCATTAGAATTTATAGCAGACCATGCATAGCTGATCAGCAAGAACAAACCAATCAACAGTTGCCAGTAAGTGAGTAAAAACCAATAACTGCGGTGTAGCTATCTAATTAAGACATATTGATGTGAGTGCTTTCTGAGTCCCTGAAAGCCCCAGGTCACCAGTTCATTGGCCTGTCTTTTAAAGTTCCAGCAGATTATTGTTCTACAAATTGTTTTATTTAAGAAGTAAAACAACTTTGTTCTGTTCAGTTCGGTTCTTGGCTTCTCCATAGATGCTTCTGCTTAAAGTATTCATATAATCAAATTCAACTCTACTTTGACTTTCTGATGTTACATTGTGGAAACCATAATCTCACACTTTTCATTGCCTTAAAAGAGAACTCTGTAAGAAATATTATAAATAATCAAGGCATACCTGACCAATGAGAAACAGTATACTGCCAATAGGCCTTATCAATTGGATTGAGAGTTCCCTGGAATAAGCACACTGAAAAAGAGTCCATCTGCTCTCTGTGCCAAGTGGACATGACTTCGGGGAGATTTTTAAAAATCTCAAGTGCATAATTATCTTAAGGAAAGATTTGTTTGAAATAGGAGATGTATACGTCTGTGTTGAAAGTGCTTTCTTGAGACTCCGGTGTACTAGAATTGTTTAACTGATCATTCACAAAGTAGGAAGAAATCAAAAAAAAGATACTCCCAATGAAAATGCAACTATGTGGAGAAAGCATTGTAAAATCACAGCACAAATGTACATGTAATGTGGAATTATTGTACAGAATCAACCATTAATCAATTTTCATCTATAACTATAGCAGGTTTAATCTGTAATTATCAAAATCATGGAGCTCCCTACCTAACAGGCACCTTTACCACACAGACGAAAGTGGGTCAAGGAGACCCACCAATAACTTCTCAGGGAAACTAGGGACGCGCAATAAATGCTGCCGGTGACACCCACAACGCGAGAATGAACAAAAACAAAGAGCATTAATCATGTAGTTATAATCTATACAATTCTAATAACAATAGATTTTATCTTCTATGATTTAACATCATGCAGTGGGTCAGCCAGTAGTTGTAATAGGAGCTATTTTAACCCACCGAGATGACACCACACAAGCTGGAAAAGGACTACTCCATACCTTCAGCCATGATGTGGCAGCTCAATGGCAGGACATCAACTACCACATACAATTGCTGTGTGCCTTAAGGAGTCCTGGCCCCTGAAATCCACTCTTGATCCTGAGCAGCAGAGCTGGAGATGACCTCGCCCTCTGCTGAGCTGTGTCCTGGGCTATCCCTGGCAGCAGTACCTGCTCATGCTCACTTGCGCTGGGTGCTTCACCACGTGCACGCCCCTCTAACTCACGCTCTAACCCACGCGGAGTATCGATCTCTATGCTGGTGCTGGGTAGAGATGGAGCGCGTGACGGTGCATCCTCAGGAGGGTGAAGGCCATTATGTAGGGTGTTCCTCCCCCCTGGTCTTGCTCTTCTCCCTTGCATTGTGCACTGTTTTGTCCTGCAGAAAGAGAGGGGAGGGTTAGTGAGTGGCCATTGAAAAGGAAAGTGGAGATGTGTAGGGCTCTGTAGATAGTGCAGCTGCTGAGAGCTGCAGAAGAAGTGACAGAATCAGGATGGGGAGCCAAATGTGTGGAATGTAAAGTGAGCAAGGAGTCCTGAGAGGAGTTGCTGATTCTGTAAATACTCAAATGTGAGAAGAGAATGCTGTTAATGTGTAGTGTAGAGAACAAAAGAGGTGAGTTTGTCTGGAATGAGAATCATAGAAATTTACGGCACAGAAGGAGGCCATTCGGCCCATTGTGTGTGCCGGCCGAAAAAGAGCTATCCAGCCTAACCCCACTTTCCAGCTCTTGGTCCATAGCCTTGTAGGTTACAGCACTTCAAGTGCATATCCAAGTACTTTTTAAATGTGATGAGGGTTTTTGCCTCTACCACCCTTTCAGGCAGTGAAAAAATTTCTCCTCAACTCCCCCCTAATCATACTACCAATTACTTTAAATCTATGCCCCCTGGTTATTGACCTCTCTGTTAAGGGAAATAGGTCCTTTCCATCCACTCTATCTAGTCATCTCATAATTTTATACACCTCAATTAAGTCTCCCCTCAGCCTCCTCTGTTCCAAAGAAAACAACCCCAGCCTATCCATCTTTCCTCATAGCTAAAATTCTCCAGTCCTGTCAACATCCTCGTCAATCTCCTCTGTACCCTCTCGAGTACAATCACATCTTTCCTATAATGTGATGACCAGAACTGTACGCAGTACTCCAGCTGTGGCATAACTAGTGTTTTATACAGTTCAAGCATAACCTCCTTGCTCTTATATTCTATGACTTGGCCAATAAAGGAAAGTATCCCGTATGCCATCTTAACCACCTTATCTACCTGTCCTGCTACTTTCAGGGATCTGTGGACATGCACTCCAAGGTATCTCTGTTCCTCTACACTTGTTTGCCCTTCCCAAATGCATTACCTCACACTTCTCCAGATTGAATTCCATTTGCCACTTTTCTGCCCACCTGATCAGTCCATTAATATCTTCTTGCAGTATACAGCTTTCTTCCTCACTATCAACCACACAGCCAATTTTTGTATCATCTGCATACTTCTTAATCATGTCCCCTACATTGAAGTCTAAATCATTGATATATACCACAAAAAGCAAGGGACCTAGTACTGAGCCCTGTGGAACCCCACTGGAAACAGCCTTCCAGTCACAAAAACACCCGTCGACCATTACCCTTTGCTTCCTGCCACTGAGCCAATTTTGGATCCAACTTGCCACTTTCCCTTGGATGCCATGGGCTTTTACTCTTCTGACCAGTCTGCCATGTGGGACCTTGTCAAAAGCCTTGCCAAAATCCATGTAGACTACATCAAACGCACTACCCTCATTGACCCTCCATGTTCCCCCTCAAAAAATTCAATCAAGTTAGTCAGCCATGACCTTCCCTTAACAAATCCATGCTGACTGTCCTTGATTAATCCATTAATACTGTCCCTCAGAATTTTTTCCAATAATTTTCCCATCACCGAGGTTAGGCTGACTGGCCAGTAATTACTCGGTCTATCCCTTTCTCCCTTTTTAAACAATGGTACAACATTAGCAGTCCTCCAGTACCACACCTGTAGCCAGAAAGGATTGGAAAATGATGGTCAGAGCCTTTGCTATTTCCTCCCTTGCTTCTCTTAACTGCCTGGGATACATTTCATCAGGACTTGCCGATTTATCTACTTTCAAAGATGCTAATCCCCTTAATGCTTCCTCTCTCACTATGTTTATCTCATCTAATATTTTCCACTCCTCCTCCTTAGCTACAATATCTGCATTGTCTCTCTTTTGCAAAGTATTCATTAAGAACCATACCCACGTCTTCTGAGGGTGCGAGATGGTGCAGTGTGCCTTGTGATTGGTGACGAAGGAAGTGATGGAGGGGAGGGATTGTTGAGCGTGCTGGGGGAGGGGGTGAAAGGATTGCTGTCAGGAGTTATTGAGACAGATGAAGAGCTGTACTCACCCTTGGTGCGTGAAGTCATTCAACTGCTTTCTACATTGAACCCAGGTCCTGGGGGTGATGCCCCTGGCGCTGACCCTCTCAGCCACTTCTTTCCAGACATGCTGGATATTAGAGCTGGGTATTTTCCTCTGCAAGCTGGAAACAGTATTGCTATTGTTGCCCTGACCTCCTCCAGCAGAATCTTCAAGGAGACATCAGAAAACCTGGGGCAGCTGTACAACTCATTCTGAGATTCACCTGCTTGCTGCAGTATAACAATGAATCAGGCATCAGGAAATGGACCCTTCTTGTAAGAGGTGTACCCCCACTTTAAACAGGTTTTAGGCGGCTGGTTTCTGAATGCTAATGGGTGGGCAGCCCATCAATCACCGTCAATTGAGTTCTGGGAGTTAAAATTGCCCGGGCCTCACGCTGGCAACATCGAGCGTGTTTGGCACTCACCCCATCTCCTGCCCGGCCAAATCCCACTCCGGGTTAACATTGTGGCTTATGATTCTGACTGATTCTTACTGATTCATTGTGCATAACTTGAGTTCAATGTAATTTCAAAAGGCATAAAAATGAACAAGTATGAAACAGGGAGAAATACCAAACATAGCATGACTGCACATTCAACCATGCATTCAGTATAGTAGGTTTATTTTACGTCATACGTATTCTGTCCACAAAGTTTGCTTGAAATAGAATATACCAGAGATGTGAATATACAATTGTTTAAAACCCAGACATTGAGCTCACAATTATTTTTCACAATGCAACTACAAAGAATTCATTTCAAGTAGCAGCCTCCAGGCCACTCACCAGGGTACTTAAGGAAGTGGCCCTGGAAATAGTAGATGCATTGCTGGTCATCTTCCAGAACTCGATAGATTCTGGAACAGTACCCATGGATTGGAGGGTAGCTAATGTTACCCCACTATTCAAAAAAGGTGGTAGAGAAAAAGCAGGGAATTATAGACCGGTAAGCCTGACATCGATAGTGGGGAAAATGCTAGAGTCTATTATAAAAGATGTAATAGCAGAGCACTTGGAAAGCAGTGACAGGATCGGACAAAGTCAACATGGATTTAAAAAAGGTAAATCATGCCTGACTAATCTACTGGAATTTTTTGAGGATGTAACTGGTAAAATAGATAAGGGAGAACCAGTGGATGTGGTGTATTTGGACTTTCAGAAGGCTTTCGATAAGGTCCCGCATAAGAGATTAGCGTGCAAAATTAAGGCACATGGGATTGGGGGCAAGGTATTGACTTGGATAGAGAACTGGTTGGTGGACAGAAAGCAAAGAGTTGGAATAAACGGGTCATTTTCCGAGTGGCAGGCAGTGACTAGTGGGGTACCACAAGGATCGGTCCTAGGACCCCAGCTGTTCCCAATATATATTAATGATCTGGACGAGGGATTGGATGTAATATCTCCAAATTTGCAGATGACACAAAGCTGGGTGGGAGGGTAAGCTGTGAGGACGATGTCGTGAAACTCCAGTACGATTTGGACAGGTTGGGTGATTGGGCAGAAACGTGGCAAATGCACTATAATGTGGATAAATGTGAGGTTATCCACTTTGGTGGCAAAAACAGGAAGGCAGATTATTATTTGAATGGCAATAGATTGGGAGAAGGGGAAGTGCAAAGAGACCTGGGTGTTATTGTGCACCAGTCGCTGAAGGTAAGCATGCAGGTGCAGCAGGCGGTTAAGAAGGCAAATGGTATGTTGGCCTTCATAGCAAGAGGGTTCGAGTACAAGAACAAGGATTTCTTGCTGCAGTTGTACAGGGCCTTGGTGAGACCGCACCTTGAGTATTGTGTGCAGTTTTGGTCACCTTACCTGAGGAAGGACGTTCTTGCCATGGAGGAAGTGCAGCGAAGATTCACCAGGCTGATACCTGGGATGGCAGGAATGACGTACGAGGAGAGATTGTGTCGATTGGGCTTATACTCACTGGAATTTAGAAGATTGAGAGGGGATCTCATCGAAACCTATAAAATTCTGTCAGGTCTGGACAGACTAGATGCAGAAAGGGGAGTCCAGAACCAGGGGTCATAGTCTAAGGATAAGGGGTAAGCCATTTAGGACTGAAATGAGGAGGAATTTCTTCACCCAGAGAGTGGTGAACCTATGGAATTCTCTGCCACAGAGGGTGGTGGAGGCCAGTTCATTAAATATATTCAAGAAAGAGTTGGATATATTTCTTAAGGCTAAAGGGATCAAGGGATATGGGGAGAAGGCAGGGACAGGGTACTGAATTTGGATGATCAGCCATGATCTCATTGAATGGCAGAGCAGGCTCGAAGGGCCGAGTGGCCTACTCCTGCTCCTATCTTCTATGTTTCTATGCACAGACCAAACTAAGGGAAAACACACGTCTGCAGGTTATGCATGAATAGTTATAACTAATCACTGTTGTACATTGTCTGAAAGAGAAAATGTATCAGAAATGATATCTAATAGAGTTCTTTAGGCGATTTGTAGGCTTTCTTCACATTTATAATATTAGAGTTGGTGAAAGTGATCTGAACTCATTCAGTTTTCCTTTGTCTTCTTTTAACACCATTGTAAAATGAATGCAATTCTGAATTGACCTTCTTCAAACAATTTCTTTTCAAATTTTTCTTGTGCACATGCAATCTACCAAACTAGTGTCATGAACCAGTTGATAAACAGCGCTCACTGTAGCACAGGTATTTGTAAAGATTGTAAATGTGTGATACAAACTAATTTCTGAGCAGTATCTGTGAATTTAACTCATATCTAATACTTGTGTCTGTGTAGTGCTAAAGGGACTACTATCCTACTGGAAGCTTTGTGAAGTAAGATTTAAAAATGAGCGTAACAGGGCACGTTTAGTAGAATGCAATTGCGGCAGCAAAATGTTTAAAGATGAAATGTACTAATTATTCGTATGTTTAATTGCAGAAATGACCATACCAGTTTAGAGAGATGAAACTTACAAAAAGAGACACTGACATAACCCTTTTCTGGAAAAACGAAACTTAGTAGTGGTCAAAAGAGAGAATGACTCGTTTCTCAGAAATCACATGACCTGATGACTCATTTCCAAGAAATCAGAGGGTCCACAGGCCCCTGCAGTGAAAAGTGAAACTTATGCTATAGGCTACCTTGTATAAGTTGGACACACCTAGTTAGTGATTAATGTATAGACTTTTAAATCGATTGGACCTCTTGTAGTAGGAGGTCTCGGAATATGTGTATAACTGTGTAAACCTCAAGAGATTCGGTGGAGTCGGAGCCTTGTGTTGGGACGCAAGAGCCACAGCTCCCCAGGCCTGAATAAACCATTTTTACTTCAATTATTGGGTCTGTCTTTCTTACAACAAGCCAGTGTCGTCGACTTTGTATATCACTTAGTCCGCACTTTGGGGGCTTACATCAATTGGCGACGAGGATGGGATATGCGATCTGAACAAGACTCTCAGACAGTGTTAACCTAAGACGGGTGAGTATGTTTTAATTACCACCTGTAAAATTAGGGGTTAATCGCTGGCGAGACGTTGAGTCAGAATCGACGTATAAAAGAACTATAAAAAGAAAGACACCTTTAATTGAAGGCAGTTAAAAGGTAAACTGCAGTTAGGGGCAGGTAGTTCCCTAAAAACCGCGAGGCGGTGAAACCTCAGTTAGGGGCAGGTAGTTCCCTAAAAACCGTGAGGCGGTGAAACCTCAGTTAGGGGCAGGTAGTTCCCTCAAAACCGTGAGGCCGTGAAACCTCAGTTAGGGGCAGGTAGTTCCCTAAAAACTGTGAGGTGGTGAAACCTCAGTTAGGGGCAGGTAGTTCCCTAAAAACCGTGAGGCGGTGAAACCTCAGTTAGGGGCAGGTAGTTCCCTAAAAGCCGTGAGACGGCGAAATCTCAACAATTGAATGAATGGGTGCACCGTGGTGAGTGAATGAAATAAAACCCCTACAGTCACAAAGAGGTTAAAACTCAAAACCTCGGGACTAAAGGGTTGGTGTGTTTAACGAAACAGAGTGATTGACAGGAAGTGAGCAATTAATCAGAGTAACGCTATAGGGGTGAGCAACGTAGTGTATAAACCTAATTCACCAATACCGTGAATTAAGCATTAAACATAGCAGTTAGTTATGATTAAGAGGGTGGAAGAAGAATCCTCAAGGGACCTGGATTCTATAACCCGACTCCTGGAAAAAAAAAACAGTGCAGAGAGCCAAAGGCTTGGTGGGGAGGAGCTAAAGATAAAGAGGCAACAGATAATGTATGGAATTGAAACAGAAGGGAGAGATAAAGAAGGAAAAAGATCTAATTTGCAGGCGAACCAATTTGAAACCCCAGCAAGGAAAAAAAAAGAAACAAACAGGGATTTGGAAACTAGGGAAAGCTGTTGAGTCACAGATTTAAAAAGGAAGGAAAAGATAAACTTAAAGCTTTACCAACATGGAAGTTATTAGCATCTGTACCAAGACAAGTAAAACAAGAGATTTGCTGAATGAAAGGAACCTTAGACATATGCTGGAATTACAGTTTGTATAAAAATGTGAGAGTGTGGATGTTTTCCTGATTAGGAATGTTTAAGAGGTTACAATATTCCTTTGTCTGAAATCTGTCCGTTAAGAAAAAGAACTGTCTGCTGTGTGTTGTAGCTCCACCCACTTCTCTGTGTTAAAGAAAAAGCATTTAACCCTTTTGTCTTGTCTGGGATTTTGGAAGTTTAAGAATGTGCAAATAAGATTGTGCCCTCAGAATGAAAAAACCTATTACAATTTAAGTTAAGCTGAAGTGTAAAAACTGAGAAGAGCAACAAAAAGTTTGTGTAACGAGAGATTAAGTTTCAGTCTAAGATCTAACCTTGGAGTTATGAGGTAAATTAACCTATTAAAACCAGACTTTCATTGTGGCCACAGTGAAATTCTGGTTGATGTAAATTGGTGTAGTCCAAATTGAATAAGATAACTCCACTCCGCAAGAATATCCGATAGTGGCAGGTCCCTCTACAATATTTAATTGACTATGGTACTGGAAGCCTTAATAGAAGGCGGGACTAAAGTTAAACCTTAGAAAGGTACAGGTAGGGAAGGATGAAGTAGTCGACCTAGGATACATAGTGACACAAGGGAAGAGACAAATGCCCAAAAACAGATGGGAGGGGCATTAGGACTGGCTGCGTGCTTTGATTGCTCGCAAGCTTCTAGGGATGGCAGCAGGAAGGGACCGCGCCAGAGAGGGGAGGGGGATCCAAGGATGTTTGTTGACGCATTGGTAGGGGGCCAACAGTGCAAAATGTTAATAGACACAGGAGCCACAATCTCTTGACAGACTTACCCTTGCCCCGAACGAAACTTTCAGTTAGTATAGCAGGAATCGGTGGACGAAGAATCAGGACTTACAAGAGCGAAACAGTCTTACTAGAAATTGGATGTATAATAATACCTACACAGTTGTGGGTGTGGGTATGCGAGAACACCGAAGGAACAATCCTAGGAATAGATATACTGCGAGAAGTAGGAGCTTTAGTCGACCCTAAAGCGAATGAAGTGTACTGGCCCCCAGATTATAAGTTAAACAAACAGACAGGCCCGGGAAACAAAGTAGAAATGGCCCAGCCTATACAGGATTTGATCAAAGGGGGGTAGCCAAAGGAAAAAGTGTAAACCTATATAGATAGTCGGAATGCCTTTGGGGTGGTGTCTGATTACATGATAGCGGGAGTAGGCAGGGATATATGACACCAGGAGGAAGACCCGTAAGAGACAAGAATACAATCAAGGAATGAGTAGGAACCTCTCCCCTATACAAAGAGTGCGTAATAATAAATTAAAGCACACAAGAGGATGGGCAGCTAAACGAGCAATTGAGAGAGGGAATCTGACCAATGAAGCCCAAATGTTCATGTTGAGTCAAAGTGTGAAACCACAACTGTCTCTCAGTCAGGGATGTTTTTTGGGTTGCGTGAAGTGACGCAATAATGTTTAGCTCCACCTTCAAAAGCCTGCAAAGGAGTTAACCCTTTCCACTGACAGCTGTTTGAGTTCACCAAGCAACAACTTCAGTATTACTGAACAGAATTTAAAGATATTGGACATTATTAAATTTAAGTTTCTTAATGTTAAGCTGATATTTCCCCACAGTGATAGAAGGAAAATTAGGATTTGATAAATGGAAGTTATCTTATAAACTAATGGCAGCACCGTCTCAAACGGCCGGGAGACTGCTTGGGAGGCTGTCCTGTTACCCAAAGATAAATCTGGACAGATAGTTCGGGACATGAGGCCAAAGACCAACAGATTATACGGGATGGAGAACAGGATACATGGGACGTCCAGAAGGAGGTCTTAGCAATAGATAGCAAAGTGATAGTAGAAATAATACCAGCCAAACCAGGGCTAGCACCCAGATGGTCAGGACCTTATGAAGTATTAATGAATAATGACACATGTGCTCATGTAGATGGGTCTGGAACGGGTAAAGGAAGGTGGAAACACTGGACTCAGTTAAAAATATATAAGAAAGACAATGAGTAAACCAGAGATGGTGCCCTTTTTGACAGAGTGAGGAGTATACTAGAAGATATAAAGAATGGGAAGGGGAGTTACTACATATATCAATGATAGGACTGTGTATGATGATAATATTATATGCCATAGTTTGCATCTTCAGGTATGTCTGGGGACAGAGCCACAGAACAAGAAATGAACCCGATGTACAGCATTTTGAACTGATAAAATGGATAAGAGCAGAATAATTCTAACTGGCTGGTGACGACCAGCCCCTTTTGTAATTACAGGAACATTGGACGTCCGGAATGAGATGGAGCGTCCTCGCCTTGATCCTAGGGATGAACATAAGTATTGCCATTATCGAGGGGGATTAGTAATAAGGAGAACACAGGATGAGGTGTATTTTAGTGTAGCACATAGAGTTACTAAGCTTGCCATTAATATGAGTACTTTTGAGATACAAAACAAACCTGGAACTCCCTGTGGGTAAAACAATTAGAGGATCCACAAAAAAAAATCTATCTTACAAAGATGTAAGAAACGGGGAGTATTGGAAACGACTGGAGCAGGGTATGCGGCCGGGTTAGCAACAGTTAATAGCTTGGACATAGAAGGAGTAAACGAAGGAGTAGAAGAATTACAAGCAAAAATAGAGAAGTTACTAAAACAAGCTACTGGAAATAGCCAGCAATTGACACTGGCAGGGAAACCAAACAATAATGAAGAGATAGTAGCCCCCCATGCAGAAACAATCAATACAATTATTGATAGACTTAATAATGCTTCTCGCCAAAACAATAAGGAACTAATATGTGCCACGTAGGGCTCATGGCTATTGTTGAATGCTCAGCATAACATGAGGCAAATAAATAATGAACAGATCCCTGATTGGATTACTAATAAGGATCTGGAACCTTGGATTGACACAAATAAAAGCCTATGCAAAGGATGTAAAATGGGACAAGTATACCGGGCAGGCGATTGTCTGACCCCATGGACTAAGATGATTGGCTTTGTACTGGCCATCCCACAATTCCCAGAAGGGGAACAACCCCTATACGACGTGATTAATATAGGAGAGGTACAAAGGGAAAGTGGGTTAAATATCATGATGTCCCTACCAAGGCGCTTTGGGAAAGGGATGAAGATAATAAACAGAAGAATGAAACCTAAAGGGGGGTGGTAGTGGACGGGTGCCACCACAAGGGAAGGACATGGGTGTGCACACACCCCCCCACCGAGGGAGACACATCCGAGTGCGGATTTACGAAAATTACCAATTGCACCCTCGAGGTACACCCAAGGGGGATACACTGGACATGGGTAGCACCAATGAACAACGGGACATGTTGTGTCACCACAATTGAACAGAAATATGAATATCAAGATATGGCTTGTCCCATTCCCCAACCAAACCTTTGTTTTGGTCTAAAGATACCTATACAGATAGGAAAACCTGGTCATTTGATAATATGGGACTTACTAAAAAGGGTTGAAACTTATGTCATACCAGAGCCCAAGGCAATTCCTAAGTTAGAGGAAGCTTGGCAGAAGTTACGGCAGGAAACGAAGGAAATTTTAAAGTATTATCATAAAATAGAAGACTTAAAGAAGACAACAGAAAGACATTAGTACAACATTAGAGGAAA
The DNA here is from genome assembly GCF_052327205.1 of Somniosus microcephalus. Classification (NCBI taxonomy): domain Eukaryota; kingdom Metazoa; phylum Chordata; class Chondrichthyes; order Squaliformes; family Somniosidae; genus Somniosus; species Somniosus microcephalus. The sequence goes on along the minus strand of NC_140996.1, from coordinate 174,464,561 downwards.
CTCACCCACTTCCTCATATTTTTATAATTGGGGACCAGGATGGTCGGGGACTTTGGGCGCCTCAGTGATACAAGGCATAATGATATTCCTCATGATTGTTATTACGATATATTGTGTATTTTTACTGCTCCAGTGCCTCTGTACCAGAATGAGTAAGGCCGATATTGGTGCAGTGAAAGAAGTCGAGCCTGAGGAGGGGCAGGTAGCGAAGTTAAGAATGGACAACTCCCCCGCCTCTCCAAGGCAAATGGTGTAAGACGCGATGGGAAGCCCTGAAATTATATGGGATTAATTGGGCATGGTAATTAAAGACCGGGCCGGCCAACCATAAGATGGAGGTGGCAGAAGGAGGGTGGCAGAAGGAGGGTGGTGAATGAGGATTGGTGTGTGATGACAGTCTCGAATTGGCACGTCACACACCCCACGTGGGAATGCGGGACAGGCTTGAGCAGAAAGCCTCAACCATTAGTGCAGGGTCTAAGGGGCCCCGGGAATGGTTACACCGGAAGGAGTGCATAAAGGAAAGCCCACCCTAAAGGAAAGCCCACCGTAAAGGAAAGCCCACTGTGATAAAAATGATAACATCCGGGAAGTTATGTCATCACTTCCTGTGAACTATGAACTATGAACTATGAACTGTGTACATACCTCACTTCCTGTAAATGTCACTTCCTGTTGGACTGGTATAAATACTGGTCTGTTCAGTATTGTAAGAGGCTTCTACCAGAGGCATGGTAAAGACCTCTCTTGTATATAGTGTGTTTATAAGTTACTTAAAGCTTACTTTAAAGTTACTTGATGGTAAGTCTCCTTTTTCTTACATCAATTTAAGTAACTTAGTATTTACACTGACAAATACTAGACCTTCAGACAAACTCGGAAGTTAAGGATCCAGGGAACCACCCATCATGGAGAAAATCCTTAGACCTATTCGTCTGGACTTGGACCCGAATACACCAGCAGCTGGCAGGGTATGGAAGCATTGGTATCGTACTTTTGAGAATTTTCTGGATGAATGTAAAGTGGATGCTCCTGCTAAATTGAAGATACTTGTCAATTATGTAACCCCAAAAGTGTTCGAATATGTTGATGACTGGGATAGTTACGAAGAGGTGATTCGGGCACTTAAGAAACTGTATGCGAAGACCCCAAATGAGGTCTATGCTAGACATCTACTGGCCACAGCCCGACAAGGGCCAGGGGAATCAATTGACGAATTCCTGCAAGAACTTCGCAGGCTCAGCGTAGATTGTAACTTTCAGGCAGCCTCAGCTGAACTGTACCGCCAAGAAATGATTCGTGATGCTTTCATCTGCGGGATTGCCTCTCCATTTATACGCCAGCGTCTACTAGAAAGTAAAACACTTGAGCTACAAAAAGCTTTTGACCTAGCTTGTTCACTGGATTTGGCAAAGAGAAATGCAGACCTCTATCAGCTGCCCAGATCTCGATCTGCTGCTGTAGCTGCAACCAGACAATTCAAGCGGTCTCAGGTGAACCCTATCATGGGGGAATCTAATTCTGATAATTCTGATGAAGAAGAGGAGGACGACCCCACTTTAGCAGCCTCTTGGCAATCTAGGAAGGAATGCTTCTTTTGTGGAGATGCTTTTCACCCTAGGAAAACCTGCCCTGCTCGCAATGCAATCTGCAGTTATTGCGGGAAAAAAGGACACTTTGCTAAAGTTTGCCTATCAAGGGCCTCTACGAGGGCCAATCCAGCTAAGGCCTACCGAACTGCCCCAATTAGGGCCTATCAAGATGCTCCAGCTAGGACCTATCAAGCTTCCTCTCGAGCTCTCTCCCGAAGAAGCACACCGAGAGTTTTAGCCACTCTCTGTGCAACGACACCAATTACAGCTGCTTGCCCACAGAACCTGTCTCAGGCAGCCACAAAAATTTCAATTAAAGGGCATACCTTAGATGCCTTAATTGACTCAGGAAGTACTGATAGTTTCATTAAGGAACAGATTGTTGCGAAATTGAAACTACATGTCTTCCCATCGGACCAGGCAATTGCGATGGCCCAGTCATCACTTAATACCAGAATCTCCGGCTTTTGTGTTGTTGATATGACACTTCATGGTCGTATGTATCCCTCCACCCGACTTTCGGTGCTCAAAGACTTATGTAGTGATCTCCTCTTAGGGCTGGACTTCCAAAAACAGCATAAGAAACTCACCATTGAGTTTGGTGGATCCAAACCCGGACTTACTATTTCTAATATACCATCTAAATTACCATTTTGTGCATTATCAGCAGCTTCACTTAATGAACCCTCATTATTTGCCAGTATTCCGCCTCAATGCCAACCGATAATAACGAAATCGCGGCGCTTTAATCAGGAAGACCAATCTTTTATTGCGGCTGAAATCTCTCGACTTCTAGCAGAGGATATCATTGAACCATGTTCGTCGCCCTGGCGGGCTCAAGTCGTCATTGTCAAGAACCCTCTAAAACCTCACAAACAGCGACTATGCATCGATTATTCGCAAACCATCAATCAATATACCGACTTGGACGCCTACCCATTGCCACGCATTGATGATATGGTTAATAAACTGGCCGAATACAAAGTGTTCTCAACTTACGATTTAAAAAGTGCCTATCATCAGTTACCCTTGAAGGTCTCAGATAAGCAGTACACAGCCTTTGAGGCTAATGGACGGCTGTACCAATTTCGTCGCCTCCCATTCGGGGTTACTAATGGAGTGGCTGTCTTTCAACGGGCAATGGATGGCCTGGTTAAGCAGGAAAACCTAAGGGACACTTTTCCCTATCTTGATAACATTACCATTGCAGGTCACGATCAACAGGAACACGACTCCAACCTCCAAAAATTTCGGGATGCCCTCCATCGCCGTAATTTGACCCTGAATGAATCCAAATCTGTTGAGTCGCAACCGACCATCAACATCCTTGGCTACTGCGTAGGCAATGGTATCATTAAGCCAGACCCAGAAAGACTTCGCCCGCTCCAAGAGCTCCCGTCACCTAAGAATCCGGCTTCTTTACGTCGGGCTCTCGGTCTGTTTGCATACTACGCTAAATGGATTCCTCATTTTTCGGACGAAATCCAACCCTTGCTGCATGCTAGATCATTTCCACTGGGAACAGCGGCTGTTGCAGCCTTTAACCTTCTCAAAAAACAGTTGGAGAAAGCGGCTCTTCACTCCATTGATGAGAATCTCCCTTTCGTGGTTGAATGTGATGCCTCGGAGGTGGCGATCTCGGCTACTCTGAATCAGGAAGGTCGTCCTGTAGCATTTATGTCCAGGACCTTACAAGGTGCCGAGCTACATTATCCTCCGGTTGAGAAAGAAGCCACAGCCATCATAGAGGCAGTACGGAAGTGGAACCATTTTCTAGCTCGCCAGCACTTTACGTTGATCACGGACCAACGATCAGTCGCCTTCATGCTCGATAATCGAAAACGAACCAAAATTAAGAATAATAAAATACAACTTTGGAGGATGGAACTGGCCTCTTTTGGTTATACCATTCTCTATCGGCCTGGCAAGGAGAATGTGGCCCCGGACACCCTCACACGGGCATTCTGCTCCACTATGTCATCCTCCACTCTCATGGATGTCCACAATGGTTTGTGTCATCCTGGCGTTACGCGCATGCTACATTTCGTACGATCACGGAATCTCCCTTTTTCCACTGGAGATGTAAAGAAAATATGCTCAGAATGCCGGCTTTGTGCGGAATTAAAACCTCAGTTCTTCCGCCCCTCAGATGGTATACTCATACATGCAACCCAACCGATGCAACGACTTAGCATCGATTTTAAGGGCCCAGTGCCCTCTTCAACTCGGAACACATATTTGCTCACCATGATCGACGAATATTCACGTTTTCCGTTTGCCTTCCCCTGCTCCAATATGCTGGCGTCCACAGTAATCTGCTGCCTTGAGCAGGTATTTTCTCTCTGTGGCATGCCGGCTTATATTCACTCAGATCGGGGTCCATCCTTTATGTCGAGGGAACTCAAGGACTACCTCTCAGAACGGGGAATTGCTACAAGCAAAACAACACCATACCATCCCATCGGAAATGGGCAGGTAGAGAGGTATAACGGTATCATCTGGAATTCCATACGTCTCGCTTTAAGATCTCGGGGCCTACCAGACCAGCAATGGGAAACAGTGCTTCCGGATGCATTGCACTCTATACGGTCCCTGCTTTCTACAGCCACAAATACTACACCTCATGAGCGGTTCTTTGGATTCCAGCGTCGCTCATCTCATGGGACATCACTCCCGTCATGGCTAACTACTCCTGGACCTGTATTACTCCGAAGATACGTTCGGACGTCTAAAAATGACCCTCTTGTAGATGAGGTCGAACTAACCGATGCCAACCCCACCTATGCAAACATACGATATTCCGACGGCCGAGAATCTACCGTATCATTACGGGATCTGGCTCCCTGCCCACCAGGACCTAGTGGGACATCGGGTGATGGCATTTCACCAGGAAACTCTTGGGACCTATCGGGTACCCCTCTCCAGGATCCTGATCGGACACCAACTAGCTTGGTGCCGGTAGAACCCCGTGCTCAAGGTTGCGACCCTCCCAGTACCGCGCATGAAAGTACTGATCCGCCACAGACCAGCTCTGCACCTCCCTCTGAACAGAGGCAGTCCGACTTTGAACCTATTGGGGCTCGTACTCGAAGCCATGATCTCCCCGACCCTTCACAGGGCAATCGAGGCCACACAGACTCTGGCCAATGGCCAACCGCATGTAAGCGGACCAGCGACCCTCTACGACGGGAATCCAAACGGGTGCGACTCTTCCTTGTTCGGCGGCTGCGGACCAAAAGGTAGACCACAGCCTCCTAATCCTGCAGGAGGGAAGAATGTGATAAAAATGATAACATCCGGGAAGTTATGTCATCACTTCCTGTGAACTATGAACTATGAACTGTGTACATACCTCACTTCCTGTAAATGTCACTTCCTGTTGGACTGGTATAAACACTGGTCTGTTCAGTATTGTAAGAGGCTTCTACCAGAGGCATGGTAAAGACCTCTCTTGTATATAGTGTGTTTATAAGTTACTTAAAGCTTACTTTAAAGTTACTTGATGGTAAGTCTCCTTTTTCTTACATCACCCACCATACCACAGGGGGGGAAGTCGGCCTCCAAATTAATAAGACATATACATGTATAACCTAGACTGGTAGAAGGCCAGGGAGTGCACGCTTTGGCGGACACCAGGCAGTGGAAATACATGTTGACCTGTTTTGGAACAATTGTCCAAAAGGTCAAAAGGAGGGACTGAAGTAAGATTTAAAAATGAGCGTAACAGGGCACGTTTAGTAGAACGCAATTGCGGCAGCAAAATGTTTAAAGGTGAAATGTACTAATTATTCGTATGTTTAATTGCAGAAATGACCATACCAGTTTAGAGAGATGAAACTTACAAAAAGAGACTCTGACATAACCCTTTTCTGGAAAAACGAAACTTAGTAGTGGTCAAAAGAGAGAATGACTCGTTTCTCAGAAATCACATGACCTGATGACTCATTTCCAAGAAATCAGAGGGTCCACAGGCCCCTGCAGTGAAAAGTGAAACTTGTGCTATAGGCTACCTTGTATAAGTTGGACACACCTAGTTAGTGATTAATGTATAGACTTTTAAATCGTTTGGACCTCTTGTAGTAGGAGGTCTCGGAATATGTGTATAACTGTGTAAACCTCAAGAGATTCGGTGGAGTCGGAGCCTTGTGTTGGGACGCAAGAGCCACAGCTCCCCAGGCCTGAATAAACCGTTTTTACTTCAATTATTGGGTCTGTCTTTCTTACAACAAGCCAGTGTCGTCGACTTTGTATATCACTTAGTCCGCACTTTGAGGGCTTACATCACTTTGCATTTTTGATGAGGCACAAAATCTGCCTGTTGTGGTGGGCGCTAATCTTGTGACAAAGACCTAATTCATTATTTTGAACATTTATGATATGTTAGAAGGTACAAGCTTTTCCTCTTCTAACCTCATGAACCCCAGTGCCTTGGCTAAGATTCAAAAAAGAAAATTTACCCATCTCTCAGCAGAATCACAAATTCAATGAGGTGTACAACCTCACTGGACTAACCTGGTTAAATATCTTCAAATAAGGTAAACATTGAAGTAAAAATTTAAAATCACAACATGAATCAACAGGTAAAGGCGGTGAGAAACTGATCCATACAGACCAGGAAGATCTCAGAATCACTCAATCCCATCAGCACTAAAAAAAGCCAGGGTGGCGATAAGGATGATACAACTGGCATCATTTTACCCAGCTTTAGAGCAGGGGAAATATGGCAAGGAATCCCAGTCCTGATCACTATCCAGTAACACCTGCTAGAAGTGCCTGTGGGTGGATGTAAATGAGAAGTGGATCAGGCTCTGTTATGATCTGCTCCATAGCTAAATTTCCGACTGACGCTTAAGGCCTGATTTTAACCACCCCGCCTGATGAGATCGGACCAGGAGAGCACCGAGGCGGCAGTATAAAAGGAGGAGCGAGGCGAGGCCCGACCAGATCGGACCAGGAGAGCACCGAGGCGGCAGTATAAAAGGAGGAGCGAGGTGAGGCCCGACCAGATCGGACCAGGAGAGCACCGAGGCGGCAGTATAAAAGGAGGAGCAAGGCGAGGCCCGACCAGATCGGACAAGGAGAGCACCGAGGCGGCAGTATAAAAGGAGGAGCGAGGTGAGGCCCGACCAGATCGGACCAGGAGAGCACCGAGGCGGCAGTATAAAAGGAGGAGCGAGGTGAGGCCCGACCAGATCGGACCAGGAGAGCACCGAGGCGGCAGTATAAAAGGAGGAGCGAGGTGAGGCCCGACCAGATCGGACCAGGAGAGCACCGAGGCGGCAGTATAAAAGGAGGAGCGAGGCGAGGCCCGACTAACTCAGCAGCGGGGAGAGAGGTAAAAAGTAATCAGAGTGTGACATCACCAGGGAGCAGATAAGTGATTGGTTGGTGAGTATTTCTCTTTTTTAAACTTTAACTCTGTAGTTCATAGTTACTAAGGTCTTTTCTGTTGTAGCAGGGACTGTTGGTAAACCATACAAGCACCTTAGAGTTATCTTTAATTGGTGATAGTGAATTAATTTAAATTAATTAAAGGGTAAGTCATGCCAGGAGAGCCCAGCCCCGTGTTATGCTCCTCTTGCTCTATGTGGGAATTCAGGGACACTGCCGGTGTCCCTGATGACCACGTGTGCCAGAAATGCATCCAGCTGCGGCTACTAGCAGACTGCATTGCAGCGCTGGAGCTGCGGATGGATGGGCTTTGGAGCATTCACAATGCTGAGAGGGTCGTGGATAACATGTTTAGTGAGTTGGTCACACCACAGGTAAGGGCTGCACAGGCAGAAGGGAAATGGGTGACCATCAGGCAGAGCAGTAGAGGCAGGCAGGTAGTGCAGGGGACCCCTGTGGCCATCCCCCTCTCAAACAGGTATACCGATTTGGATACTGTTGAGGGGGATGACTTACCAGAGGAAGGCAGTAGCAGCCAACTTCCTGGCACCAGGGGTGCTTCTGCTGCGCAGGAAGGGAGGAAAAAGAGTGGGAGAGCAATAGTGGTAGGGGATTCTATCGTAAGGGGTACAGATAGGCGTTTCTGTGGCCGTAGATGTGACTCCAGGATGGTTTGTTGCCTCCATGGTGCCAGGGTCAAGGATGTCACTGAACGGCTGCAGGGCATTCTGAAGGGGGAGGGTGAACAATCAGAGGTCGTGGTTCACATTGGGACCAATGACATGGGTAGGAAGAGGGATGAGGTCCTGCAGCAAGAATTTAGGGAGCTAGGTAGCAGATTAAAGAGCAGGACCTCAAAGGTTGTAATCTCTGGATTACTCCCGGTGCCACGTGCTAGTGAGTATAGGAATAGGAGGGTAGAGCAGACGAATGCGTGGCTAAAGAGTTGGTGCAGGAGGGAGGGCTTTAGTTTCCTGGATCACTGGGCCTGCTTCTGGGAAAGGTGGGACTTGTACAAGTCGGACGGGTTGCACCTGAACCAGAGCGGGACAAATATCCTTGCGGGGAGGTTTGCTAGCACTGTTCGGGGGGGTTTAAACTAAAATGGCAGGGGGTTGGGAACCTGAGCAGGGAGACAGAGGAAAGGGAAACAGGGGTAAAAGCAAAAGATAGGAAGGAGAAAAACAAAAGTGGCAGTCAGAGAAATCAACGGTTTAAATCAAACGTGGCCACAGTAAATAATAATTCTAATAGGTCTAAGAGCGTTAAAAAAAACAAGCCTGAAGGTTTTGTGTCTTAATGCGAGGAGCATTTGTAATAAGGTGGACGAATTGGCTACGCAAAGAGGTAAACGAATATGATTTGGTTGGGATTACGGAAACGTGGCTCAAGGATGGCCAAGACTGGGAACTCAACATCCAGGGGTATTCGATATTCAGGAAAGATAGGCAAAAAGGAAAGGGAGGTGGGGTAGCATTACTGGTTAAAGAAGGGATTAATACAATTGTAATGAAGGATATTAGCTCTGATGATGTGGAATCTGTATGGGTGGAACTGAGAAATACTAAGGGGAAAAAAACATTAGTGGGAGTGGTATATAGACCTCCCAACAGTAAGGCAGAGGTTGGGGATGGCATTAAAAGGGAAATTAAAGAAGCGTGCAATAAGGGCACAGCAGTCATCATGGGTGACTTTAATCTACATATAGATTGGGCCAACCAAATTAGTAACAATACTGTGGAGGAGGAATTCCTGGAGTGTTTACGGGATGGTTTCCTGGACCAATATGTCGAGGAACCAACCAGAGATCAGGCCATCTTAGACTGGGTATTATGTAACGACAAAGGATTAATTAGCAATCTTGTTGTACGAGGCCCCTTGGGTCTGAGCGATCATAATATGATCGAATTCTTCATTAAGATGGAGAATGAAGTAGTTGACTCAGAGACTAGGGTCCTCAATTTAAATAAAGCAAACTACGATGGTCTGAGGAGCGAGTTGGGTTGGATTGATTGGGGAATGGCACTCAAAGGGTTGACGGTGGATAGGCAATGGCAAACATTCAAAGACCGAATGGATGAGCTACAGAATTTGTTCATCCCAGTTTGGCATAAAAATAAAACAAAAAAGGTGACTCAACCATGGCTAACAAGGGAAATTAGGGACAGCATAAGATCCAAGGAGATGACATATAAATTGGCCAGAAAAAGTAATAATCCTGAGGATTGGGAGCAGTTTAGGATTCAACAAAGGAGGACAAAGGGATTAATTAAGAAAGGGAAAATAGAATATGAGAGTAAGCTTGCAGGGAACATAAAAACTGACTGTAAAAGCTTTTATAGATATGTGAAGAGAAAAAGATTGGTGAAGTCAAGCGTAGGTCCCTTACAGTCAAAATCAGGGGAATTTATAATGGGAAACAAAGAAATGGCAGACCAACTAAATTCATACTTTGGTTCTGTCTTCACAAAGGAGGACACAAATAACCTCCCAGAGATGCCGGGGAACATAGGGCCTGATGAAAGGGTGGAACTGAAAGAAATCAGTATTTGTAGGGAAATGGTGTTAGGAAAATTGATGGGACTAAAGGCCGATAAATCCCCAGGGCCTGATAATCTACATCCCAGGGTACTTAAGGAAGTGGCCCTGGAAATAGTAGATGCATTGCTGGTCATCTTCCAGAACTCGATAGACTCTGGAACAGTACCCATGGATTGGAGGGTAGCTAATGTTACCCCACTATTCAAAAATGGTGGTCGAGAAAAAGCGGGGAATTATAGACCAGTAAGCCTGACATCGATAGTGGGGAAAATGCTAGAATCTATTATAAAAGATGTAATAGCAGAGCACTTGGAAAGCAGTGACAGGATCGGACAAAGTCAACATGGATTTACAAAAGGTAAATCATGTTTGACTAATCTACTGGAATTTTTTGAGGATGTAACTGGTAAAATAGATAAGGGAGAACCAGTGGATGTGGTGTATTTGGACTTTCAGAAGGCTTTCGATAAGGTCCCATATAAGAGATTAGCGTGCAAAATTAAGGCACATGGGATTGGGGGCAGGGTATTGACTTGGATAGAGAACTGGTTGGCGGACAGAAAGCAAAGGGTTGGAATAAACGGGTCGTTTTCCGAGTGGCAGGCAGTGACTAGTGGGGTACCGCAAGGATCGGTCCTAGGACCCCAGCTGTTCACAATATATATTAATGATCTGGACGAGGGAATTGGATGTAATATCTCCAAATTTGCAGACGACACAAAGCTGGGTGGGAGGGTAAGCTGTGAGGAGGAAGTCGTGAAACTCCAGTACGATTTGGACAGATTGGGTGATTGGGCAGAAACATGGCAAATGCACTATAATGTGGATAAATGTGAGGTTATCCACTTTGGTGGCAAAAACAGGAAGGCAGATTATTATTTGAATGGCAATAGATTGGGAGAAGGGGAAGTGCAAAGAGACCTGGGTGTTCTTGTGCACCAGTCGCTGAAGGTAAGCATGCAGGTGCAGCAGGCGGTTAAGAAGGCAAATGGTATGTTGGCCTTCGTAGCAAGAGGGTTCGAGTACAGGAACAAGGATGTCTTGCTACAGTTGTACAGGGCCTTGGTGAGACCGCACCTTGAGTACTGTGTGCAGTTTTGGTCGCCTTACCTGAGGAAGGACATTCTTGCCATGGAAGGAGTGCAGCGAAGATTCACCAGGCTGATACCTGGGATGGCAGGAATGACGTATGAGGAGAGATTGTGTCGATTGGGCTTATACTCACTGGAGTTTAGAAGATTGAGAGGGGATCTCATCGAAACTTATAAAATTCTGTCAGGCCTGGACAGACTAGATGCAGGAAGGATGTTTATGATGGCCGGGGAGTCCAGAACCAGGGGTCATAGTCTAAGGATAAGGGGTATGCCATTTAGGACTGAAATGAGGAGGAATTTCTTCACCCAGAGAGTGGTGAACCTGTGGAATTCTCTGCCACAGAGGGTGGTGGAGGCCAGTTCATTAAATATATTCAAAAAAGAGTTGGATATATTTCTTAAGGCTAAAGGGATCAAGGGATACGGGCAGAAGGCAGGGACAGGGTACTGAATTTGGATGATCAGCCATGATCTCATTGAATGGCAGAGCAGGCTCGAAGGGCCGAATGGCCTACTCCTGCTCCTATCTTCTATGTATGTTTCTATGAGAACGGGGTGTGAGGAGGGAGCGAAACTTACCAGTCTGTGCCAACCTTGAGCTTAGCAACATTTTATCAGGCATGTTCTGGCCAGCCAAAAATGCCCTGTCACCAGGCAGGTGAGCTCCTCATTGAGATTCAAAAGTTGGTTTGTTGACATCAATCAGACCCTGGCGCTATTTTTAATTTTGTGTTACAAGTTTGCTGCTTGGTTCCAGCCTCACCAGGGAAACCCAGTGCCAAAGAGCAACACGCCCAGAAGACCACTGAGAATGTAACAGTAATTTTTAAAAATTTATTTCCTTGTGGACTAGCAGGAACATGAGTGCTCCTCCTGGCCCCACAAGGAAGCCTACAGCCTCCCCTGCCTCGGGCTTCCCTTGACCTGCAATCAGCTTCTGAACCCTCCTCACCCCCAGACTTACCTCTGACAGGGACTGTTCTCACTGGTCCCCGGTGGTAGCCTCCTGTGGCACCTGTCCACTCCTGCCCGCCAGCAGCGTTCGGGCATAACTTATTTAAATGAGGCCTGAGAGTTAAAATGGCCTGGGCCTCACGTCGATGAGACAAGGTGAGCTTGACGCTCACCACACAAGACAACGCCTCAGTTAAAATCGGGGCTTTACCGTCTAGACTCACACATGAAGAGTAGCCACTTGGTTGAGATCGCCACGAGCAACTGACACCCATGGAACTACCTCAGCAAAGCTTCGGCGGAGAGGGGATAAAATTAGCATTAAAGGAAGAAAAAGAAAAATGATAAATGTTAAACAACTTTACTGGGTATAGCACATTTACCTTCTCTTGAAGAAGATTTGAATTGTCTAAAATTGTTGACTTCATATGATGAAAATGAGAGAGGTTCAGGCTGTCTCATGCTTGATTTTAATTTTAAGCACCAGGTTGCTGAAGTGGCACAGCAAGCTGATGTACTAGTGCACTGTGTCACAGAACAGAACAATCTGAGTGCACAAGAGCAATTTCCCTCAGTGAATTCCCAGATTTTGGTTGGATTGGTAAGAGAGACTCCAAGCAGAAGCCACATGTTTCTATTGAAGAATGAAAATTGACCCTTAAAATCTATGGTGCAATCACCAATGGTGAGCCAGCGCCATATTTTTCAGCTTCCCGCAGTAAATTAGGTGCCCTCCCACTGACCTCACAAATTCCACGAGGTCAGGAGGGAGGGGACCAGCAGGTGCAATCCCAGCGTAACTGGGGATTTTTAGTGCCATTGTATTCAAACAAAAGATCTATATTGATCTATCTTTTCTCCTGATGGATGCTGTTGGAGCTGTTGTGTGTTCCCTGCATTTTACTGAAGATAGCTCATGACTGAGTGATACCAGCTCTTCTCCTGCATGTTTCCAGCAGCCAGCTAGTTGATAAACAGCACCGGCAAAGTTGAGGCAGCCAGTCAGTTTCCCACATTCTTTGTCAGGAAATAATTCATGCATGGGTGGGGGAGGCAGGAACTAAAAATGATTAAAAAATAAATGGGGCAGTGGCAATTTAAAAAAAAGCTTCTGTTGTTTTTTTTAATGACAATCCCTGTCTCCTTATTAATTTTTTTTTTTTAGTTTCATCTAGTTCTGAATGAGAATTTAGCCTGCATCCTCAGCCTGCATTGTCCTGCTTGTACTTCCTGGAAGTTTGGATAATTTTGAAGTTCATTAGTTTTTTTCATTTAGCTAAATAGTTTGAATTGCTGTTAAATGACGTACAAAGTAAAACATTTAACATCATTATTAAAGATTCAAAACATCAGAAAGTCAGTCGATCACGTAATATGTTAATCAGGTTTTATTTTGACAAAGCTTTATTAAAGAGCTCTTACAAGGTTTTCAGAGGCCATAAACCAGCATGTAACTACACTTTAACGAGAATTTAACTACACAGTAACTACCTTTTAGCTGTGTAATTACACAGTTGAAACAATGTTATTAATATGCTAAAGAGCAATGGCTAGATAAGTTGATGCTGCACTTCTGAACACCATTATTGCTTAGTTGTTAGATGTGGTAATTTGTTATATTATGCTAGCATATTAGTTGTGAATCCTCCTATAGTGAAACATGCTTTCAGTGTAAGCTATTTGTTTTTAATGTTACTTTTTAAAGATAGTATTGCTTTTTGAGGAAAATTTGAATGAAGCAATTTAAATGAAACCGCACAGGAAACATTTGTTTTTGCTTGAAAACGATTCGAATTAACAGATAATTCAAATTAAGTGACTTTGAATTGAGAGGAGCAGTCTGTGCTTGAACTCCAACCGTGAGTTATGTTTTTCTCCCCTCTGAGTTTTTGTTCATTCTTGGTTAACAAACAGCGAATGTACTGCACGTCGGAAGGAAAAACGTGCTCCTTGAATAGTGTTGAAATAGCTAAGGCTGAAGTTGAAAGGGACCTAGCAGTTTTAGTGAACTCAGCGCTCATCTGCCATGAATTTCGTGGGTTCCTCCTGATTGGCCGCTGTAAATTCAACAGAAGATTGGCGACACCCCGGATAGATCTGTAAATGTGGTTTCTGACGATCTTTCGACAAAGTTGCGGTGGGCGATCCAGGGAACTCCTGACGAAATTTTGGGAGAACAATGGCCATGATTTTAACTCCAGGTAGATTCCTCACTCAGGCCTGAGTTAAAATTGCAGTCGGGTCTCAATGATGTAATTGGGGCGCAACATGCTTATGTAAAGAAGGACCCTGGTGGCTCTGGGCACATGTCCTTGCTGCCTGCTCAGGAGAGCAGGTTAAAATTGCAGATGGTGCGATCATGGCTGCTTTCGGACAGGTCAGGGCGGCCAGGGCGATTTTAACTGCCCACCCGCCAAGTTTCTGCTGAGCGAGTAGGATTAAAATTGCCTAACCAATGCAGAGCAGCACCTAAAAAGCAAACAGAATGCTGAACCAAACAACCAAAAGGTTTGTGTTAGTGGTTTGCATTATGAGGAATGATTGGAGAAACATGGGCTTTGCAGGTTGAAAGCAGGCACCTGAGATGTGATCTTATACCAGCTAGTAAAAGGTATGTTAAAGGTAAATCCAGAACATAACTTTAAAATAAATTGTGAGCATAAGACAAGAGGGCACAGGTTCAAACTAGTGAGCTGATATCAGGAATTTCATCATATGAAGAGTAATTAATATATGAATGGACATCTGGATAGAATGGATAGTTGAGGCATGAACCACAGAACCATTTAAAAAGCAATTTACAAAACAATTGGGTGCTGCAGTGGGTGAGTGGCCTTCCTCATCTATAAATTACTTTATAATCTTGTCAAAACTCAGTGAAGGCCATGTTTAAAAAAAACATGATTGTTGGGTAAACTTTAAGGCCTAGAAATTCAGTTGCCTTAGCGCCGCTTTTGAGGCGCTAGAGGGACTAGCGCCAGAGTTATGGCCAGTTTAAAAATTCCCTGGGGCCCTAAATCGGCGTTGCACCGGTAGCGCTGCGCCGGCACCGATGACGTCATCAGTGTGCGCAGCATCCCGGTTGCCGTGGTAACCCGCCCGAACTCCGAAATTGAGTTGCGGCCGCCTCGCCCGTGGCAGCCGCAAGCAACGTTCTGTCAGAGGTGCCTTACTCCAGTTTGCGCCGGTGCATTAAAGGCCCCGCGGCGGCCAGCCACTTTCCCGCCGGCCGCCTGCCCGCAGCTCCCTCCCCGGACTTCTCCCCCCCCCCCCCCCCCCGGAACAGATGCAAGCCCGGCACTTGTCCGAGGTGCCGGGCTCATTTTTAAGCTGATTTGCGCGGGCCGCGGCCGGGTGCAGGCAGCTCCTCCTTAACGGGAGGAGGAGGCCTGCATGTCCCCAGCCTGCCGCACCGCATCGGGTGCCGCAGCGCCGGAATTGCGGCGCGAAACGGCAGTTAGCGCCGATGTACCGCCGCAACGACCCTTCAGTAGCGCCGGCAGCCGTTTGGGCGCGGCACTACTGAATTTTTGGCGCGCGCAGGGGGACTTAGCGCCGGCACTAACTTCCGGCGCTAAAGCCCTGCCTACGCCAGAACCCAATTTCTAGGCCTAAATGTATTAAATATGTGATTGTCAATGCACATTGTGGGGGTCCTGGGAAAGGATTATTCTTCTCAAATCCATGGAGCTTTACTATTTCTATGAAATGTTGTGTTCTGGAGTTCATAGAGAAGCCCCCTAGGAGATCCATTTTCTTAACAGCTAATCCAAAGATGGTAGGTACTCTACTTCGATAGTAACATTCACTTTGCTTACCAACTATGCTGTGAGCATATTGTCAATAATTATATGTACAAGCTCCTTCAGAATAAGATGGAACTTTTATTCTCCTGTAGTTTCACCAAAATAAGCAAATTTATATTGCTGCATTCGTTGTGGCTCAAGAACAGCAGCATCATCTGGTTTAAAAAATATCCCACCATTCATTAGCATTCACACCACAGGTTCAACATCAGTGTAAAATGGTTCCGGCTGCGCACTGACACTAAACTTGTGAGGGACGATTTTCATCTGCGGATGTAAGACAATTATAATTTGAAAAAGGGTTAGACCCGAAACGTCGACTCTAATTTCTCTCCACGGATGTTGCCTGGCCTGCTGAGTTTTTCCAGCATTTTCTGTTGTTATTTATAATTTGCTTGGACTGCTTTAAGACCTGCCTGGATCTCAAATGTAAATCTAACGCAATTTTCTGGTCTCGCCTCATTTGCATAATTGTTCACAACTCCATGTGCACACTCAGACGGGACTAGGAATTACACCACTGGCAGGAGAGGAATTGTGTCTAAGTGAAGTTTTAAACAATTGAAGGGGATTTTCATAAGGAAGGGGGCAAAAATTCAGAAAGCTTCTGGATAGCATTAAAAGGCATTTCAACCCATCAGCAGCCTTTGCCAAGGCCGGAGAGGCAGGGATTTAAGAAGTAGCAGGTCAAGATGAAGGGAAAGGGATCCATAGGTGCAAGCATTTGTCTGCTCAGCACTTGGCCTCCTCTTTGATGGCGGCTGAAATTGAAGTGGTGCGGTATGAGTTGCTTACAAGGAGGGTTGCTCTCCACCATTCCACTGCACTATTCCTATAGTTCAGGACTACAAAATGTCTGCAAGAAGGTGCAGCTAAGTTTAAGGCTACAGTTAACTGTTACTACCCATGCACAGGTACAAGCTCTATGTTGAATAATAGCTGCAGGTGTCTTTACAGCAGATGGTACAGCTTGGGATCTGCGCTTCTGCTGCTCCAGACTCTGAAAAGGTAGGTTCTCATGGTCATTTCCGCATAGGTATGATAGGGTTCACAGAAATGGTTAGTGGAATCTTGGCAGGCAATGCTCCCATTAAGCTGCACAGCCACGCAGCGGTCTGGAGGTCCAGGCCAGGCCGCTCACCGGCTTTTAAATGGGAGAAACCGTGCATGTGAGGAACTTTGAATGGGCCATGCAGTCACTTAAAGGGACCGGTCACCAAGAAAAGAATTACAGGGAACATTGTTGGCAGGTGCAGCTAAATAGGCAATGCTGGCTCCAAATTGCCTGGCATGTCTTCTTTCATGAAGTACCAACCTTTAGCACTGCAAATCGAAGTCTTAAAAAGATGAAAATCCCATGTAAATCGGGTGTGTCATGACTTCAATGCAAATTAAAGCGGAACCTACCTCCTTCAGGGAGTCTTGTTCCACTTCATTCTGTATGAAATTGGGCCCTGATTCCAGATTCAGCTGTATTTAAACTATAACTACATTGCTTTGCACCAATGCTACAGTTCTAGTGTGAATGCATTCTTAAACAACAACAACAATAACAACTTGCATTTATATAATGCCTTTAACGTAATAAAACATCCCAAGGAGCTTCACAGGAGCGTAATCAGACAAAATTTGACACCGAGGCACATAAGGAGATATTAGGACAGATGACCAAAAGCTTGGTCAAAGAGGTAGGTGTTAAGGAGCGTCTTAAAGGAAGCGAGAGAGGTAGAGAGACAGAGAGATTTAGGAAGGGAATTCCAGAGCTTAGGGCAATTGTGGAGTGATTAAAATTGGGGATGCGCAAGAGGGTTGTAGGGCTGGAGGAGGTTACAGGGATAGGGAGGGCGAGGCCATGGAGGGATTTGAAAACAAGGATGAGAATTTTAAAATTGAGGCGTTACTGGACCGGGAGCCAATGTAGGTCAGTGAGTACAGGGGTAATGGGCAACGTTCCCACTTGCTCACTGGCTTTTACATGGAAGGAACCGCGCATGCGCAAAAATTTGAATGGGCCGCGCAGCCAGTTAAAGGGACTGCTTAGAGGGTACATTGGTGATGGGTGAATGGGACTTGGTGCGATTTAGGATACGGGGAGCCAACTTTTAGATAAGCTCAAGCTTATGTAGGGTGGAAGATTGGAGGCCGGCCAGGAGAGTATTGGAATAGTTGAGTCTAGGGGGAACAAAGACGTGGATGACGGTTTTAGCAGCAGATGGACTGTGGCAGGGGCGGAGACGGGCAATGTTACGGAAGTGGAAGTAGGCAGTCTTGGTGATGGAGCGGATATGTGGTCGAAAGCTCATCTCAGGGTCAAATACAACACCAAGGCTGCGAAAGGTCTGGTTCAGCCTCAGACAGTTGCCAGGGAGAGGGATGGAGTTGGTGGCATCTTGGCAGGTGCAGCCAAATAGGCAATGCTGGCTCCTGATCACCCTGGCATGCCTTCTTTCATGAAGTACCAACCTTTAGCACTGCAAATTGAGATCTTAAAAAGATGAAAGTCCTGTGTAACTTGAATGTGTCATGGCTTGAATGCAAACCAAAGTGGAACCTACCTCCTTCAGGGAGTCTCGTTCTACTTCTAAAAATACTCCAATATTCTCACAGTTTGTGTTGATGTTCTTCACAAACTGCAGTACAAATAGCTTGGTGGGGGAGGGGACACATGAAAAAACATGAAAGTGAAACAAATATCCTTTTTTGATGAATTTTGTACCTCCTTCCTCTTTCAAAATTGAAGAGCAGTAATCGGTTTAAATAATATATCAGCACTGCAGGGCTGACAGCCGAGTATCATGGACACAATGAAGGCTTGTTTAGAGTGGTAAGAAGAAGATGGGACTACTCACCTTTTTTTATCTTCTTCTTCAAAATGAGTCTATCCACCTGGTGTGCATTTTCTACCTTTTCCTTGATCAGCAAAAAGCTTAACTGGTCCTCAGTATTCCGATCCTACAAAAATCAACGAGTAATTTGGTTAAAATATTAACATTTTAGCAGCAAAGAAATAAACAGTGTGAACATCTGCCCGACAAGTATCTCTGCCCGAGGTTGTACAAACACGATCACAGCAGCTTTTACAATGGTTCTTCTCAGATTTTCAGAACAGTTCAAAAGAAAAACTGGAAATATACTGCAGGTCTGTCGAAATTTGCAAGTAAGAAGATAGGTTCATGTTTTGGGTGGGATCTAAAATGATAACCTGAGTTCTGATGAAAGATTCCACCTAAAAATTACACCCTACCATTCTCTTTCAGATACTGACTGATCTGATGTGCATTTCTGGCATTTTCTCTTTTTACTTCAAAAGAAATGTTCAGTGTTTGAGTGCACCTTGACACTGTTGGATAATTTAGTGATTCACCAATGTCAAAACCGTTAATTCTGAGTGCCAGATCAGCTTCGAGGGGAACTAAGCCCAGGGGATGAATATGAATGTGACATTTACCCAGGGCAGCAATAATAAGTTTTCCAATGATTGTGTCATAATACATCTTTCCTTTTAAATAGTGATGTAGAGGGATCCTTTTTCACACATTAGGGCCTAAAAATTCAGTTGCTTTGCACCTCCCATTAGCGCCCTAAGAGGGCACTAACGGGGTGCAAAGCAGCTAGTGCTTGGGCGCGGCGCCGCCAACGCCTCCCGCGAAATTCAGCGGGAGGTTAGCAGCGGTGGTAACCGTTAGTGCCCTGTGGCGCTGTGCCGCCAGCGATGACGTCATTGCCATGCGCAGCGCCCTGCTCACGCCCCGGCCGCGATCTTCAGTAGCGCCCCCTGACTTATCGGCGGACACTATGGGCTCAATTTTAACTCGGGTGCGGGGAATTGTCGGGTTCCCCAAATTTAATGTTTCCCACACGAATCTAAATGGGTCTGTGAGATTGATGCAATTTTAACTCAATTGGCCAATTGATTTCCAATGTGTGGGAACCCTTGGCAATTGAGTATTTCCAGTCAGAAAGTCGCAGAATATGACGTCATCATTGCTGCTGCTTTTAAGGTCCACAGCAAGCCTTGCATCTTCTGCAGGCTTCCAAACTTTACCATTGAGATGGCACGGGAGCCTGCAGGAGCAATGGCCAGTGGGAGGGCAAGAGCTGCCCCAAAATTTGATAGGGCTTCACTCCAGGCATTGCTGGATGGTGCTAGGGCCCACAGGGAGGTCCTGTTCCCTTCTTCAGGGAGGAAGAGGCCTCCCAGTCAGACCAAGACTGTGTGACTACAGGTGGCTGGGGAAGTCAACTCCTTGGGGCTCACATGGTGCACCTGGATGCAGTGCAGGAAAAGATTCCATGACCTTCATCGCACTGGAAAAATAAGTATGAAGTTTCCATCACCCTCAATCTGATCCCCATTGCCTTTCCTCACCACCACTCAGCTTTAGCAATCTCTTCCTCCACATCCCACTTGACACTCACATCCATGCAACCTTAGCCATTCCCTCTCTCTCTATGCTCACATTCACCTAACTATTCGACCATGCAACCCTCACACTCCCTCTCATTCTGATGCTTTGAACACAACTGACAACACACAGGGAGGGCCCTTGGTCTTGCAACCTCACTCCATCTTTATCTCCTTCTAAGTATTTATGCTATGCAATCTCTGCACTCACTCCATCATTCTCACTCAACCTACACTTGTCTCCCTCATTGCAGGAAAAGAGAGCTCACAACAGGAGAGAGCGAGCCAGGACAGGAGGAGGGCCACCCTCATTAGCCCAGCTCACCCCCTGGGAGGAAGCCGTCCTGGAGATTGTCGGGACTGACAGAGATGCGGAAGTTGGGGAAGGACAGACAGGTGCATCCCCGCAAGCTGGTGACAGAATAGTTTTCCATCTCTCTCATTGACATTGCATGAGTCGCTGATAATGATTCTGAAGCTACATCATATGGACTTATGATCATCTGCAAAATGCAATGTGCATGTAACCTTGGCATCACATCTCTAACTTTTTCCTTGACTCCCCCACAGGACCATTGAGAGCCCCCGTCCCCAGTGTGCAGGAGGAAGAGCCTGAGATTCCAGACTCCTCAGAGGAATCTGCAACCTCTGAGGGTGCAGCGTCAGCAGAAATAAGCACACCCAGCACCAGCGCAGACACTCACACCTCGGTGGGACCTTCGGGGCATAGAGTAGAGTTGTCACCTGGTGTATCACAGCTCACAAGTGAGCATCAGCAGATTGTGGAGACGGGGACAGCAGTGGAGAGTCCTCGTCGGAGTGTGCAGGACTCTGCCATCTCGGCTCAGCTGCATGTCGACCCTCTGCCTCTGGGTCCATCCGTAAAATCAGAGGTGATGGAACTCCATGCACAGATGCAGGAGTCTCTGGCAGGTTTTGTCTCCAGGGTCGCTGCAAGTGTGGAGCGAATGGAGGAGTCCATAGCGAACATGAGCAGAGCCTTTGTGGAGTCAGTGGCGCATGAACGCATCAACACGGAAAGGATGGCTACCTACGTGGAAATGATTTCTGCCTCCGTGGTAAGGCTGGCTACCGTAGAGGAGAGGCTGGCTACGGTAGAGGAGAGGAGGGCTACGGTAGAGGAGAGGAGTGCTACGGCCATGGAGGAGGTTAGTCGCCAGGGTATGAAAAACATGGTGAGTGTTCAGAATAGAATGACATCTCTTGAGGAGCGATGGGCATCTATTGAACAGAGAAACCAGACCTTCATGGAATTGTCGATGCTCAAGTAAGAAGCTGCGAGGCAAAAGAGTTTGACTTACTAGGCTAAGCAAATCTGGCCAGGATGAGTGCGTTCCTTGCATCCTGGGCAGCAATGTTCTCGCGTAATGCTGCCGCTGGTTGATGGGCCTCTGCAGGATGCTCGTTTTCGCCCTCCTCCTCCTGCTCCTCCTCCTCCTCATCATCATCATCTGAGGAGGGTATGTGAGGAGCCACTTGGTCCTCAGGAATCTGCAAGCCACGATGCTGTGCCATGTTGTGGAGTGCACAGCAAACCACAACGATTCTGGAGACCCTGGCTGCTGAGTACTGTAGGGCTCCACCTGATCTATCCAGGCATCTGAAGCGTATCTTCAGCAAGCCGATGGTTTGCTCGATTATGGATCTGGTGGAAATGTGGCTGGAGTTGTAGCACTCCTCAGCTTCGTTGGCTGGCCTCCTCAACGGCGTCATTAGCCAAGTCCTCAGGGGATAGCCCTTGTCTCCAAGTAGCCATCCGTGAAGTTGGTCTGGCGGCCTGAATAGCAGAGGCACACTAGACTGGTGCAGTATGAAGGAGTCATGGCAACTGCCAGGGTACTTGGCACAAACATGCAAAATCTCTTTTTTGTGGTCACACGCCAGCTGAACGTTAAGGGAGTGGAAGCCCTTGCGGTTGACAAAAATACCTGGATTGTGATGGGGTGCCCTAAGGGCCACATGTGTGCAGTCAATGATGCCCTGCACCCTTGGAAAGTCTGCCAGATGAGCTAATCCAACCGTTCGTGCCCTCACATTTGCGCAATCCCTGGTGAAATGGATGTGATTGTGCGTGAGGACAAAGAGGGCATCGGTTACCTGAGTGATGCAAGTGTGTGCGGCCGACTGGGAGATACCGCTGATGTCTGCTGATGATCCCTGGAATGAGCCTGAGGCAAAAAAGTTGAGTGCGGTGGTGACTTTGATGGCCACTGGTAAGGAATGACCACCTGGTCCTCTGGGCAGCAGGTCTTGCTGTATCATTGCGCAGATGTCAGTCACTACCTGCCGCGAAAGTCGGAGCCGCCTTTGGCACTGCTGCTCAGTCATGTTGAGGTAGCTGACCCTGTGTCTGTAGACCCTGTTTGGGGGGTATCTCCTGCGCCGACGGGCTTCCATGTGCTGGCCCATTCTGGCCTGTGCTGCCTCAGGTGGGTGAGCAGCAGCCTGGCGCTCCTGCTGCTGCTGCTGTTGCTGGTGCTGTTGTTGTTCCTGGTTCTGCTGCTGCCGTGCCTGCTGCTGGAGGTCCTCTAATGCCAAGAAGGGAAGGAAAAAAAGGCCTCCATGCTTCTGGTAGATGCCTCCGTTGAGGAAACGCTGAGTGAGGGTGGCGAGAGGGGCTTTGCAGGAGGTCACACTGGAGAAGTATGCGAGGCTCCAACCTTCCACAGGTGTGGTTAAGCCTGGTAAAAGTTGCCCCAGGCCTGAGACAACAAAGTCCTGCCACCTGAAAATGATGACTGATCAAATCTCCTCATTAATGGTTGACCTGCAGCTGATAGTCAGCAAGCCAATAGTGCTCACGCCAGGTTTCACAGGCGTGATCCCCACCAGGCGTGTTTTACGTGGGAAAAGTGTTAAACAGGCAAGGGCCTGCTAAAATGGGATTATAAAGGCCAAATAGTGCTGTTTAAGGGCCCTAAAGACCAATCCTGCCTGTTGCAGGCGGGACTGATTCGGGACCATCAGACACGCCTGGGTTAAAATGGCTAGGTGTCGGGAACCAGGCCGAGGGGGGTCCCGACTGTAAAGTCCGTGCCTCAATAATACACAGACTTCGGGAGAACAGTTTAACAGGTACTTTACTGAACAAGAGGCAGCTTGAAACTAAAACTACAGAAGCCTGCTAGGGCCTTTTATACAGGGGTGGTCACTGCCGGTACTGCAGTCTAAGACCAGTTATTCCCTTAAAGGTACATACACAACAATTCCTCCCCTTTTAGATAAACAGTACATAACATTCATTTAACAACTAAATAATAACTAATTACAATTACAATTTTCTCAGTAATATATACATCAACTGAAATAGTCATTTATAAGTTCAGTCTTTGAGGAGGCTTCCTGATCCGGACTGGATAGCCCCTTTCTCGAGTATCCTGTTCTGGCGGTGGAGTCAAGTCTGGCTCATTGTCATTGGTTGGTTCATCAGCTTCCAATACCCTTGCTTCTGAGGTAGACGCAATCTGTACTTCGGGCTCATTACCAGGTGCACATGCTTGTGGTACAGGTTTGACTTGTTCCTGTGACTCTAGAATCTGGTCAGCATGGCGTCTCACAATGCTCTCTCCAACGTCCACTGTGTACATTAGTGGTCCCTGCTGTGTGCATATCGTGCCTGGTTGCCATTTTTCTGTTCGGTAGTCGCGGGCCAAGACTGGTTGCCCTATCTTGAAGCTCCTGGTTGGCTTCTCATTTATGTGCTGGAACTGCTTATCCTCAACATCTCGTCTTATGTTTGGTTTGAGCAAATCCAAGCGACATCTTAGTCTCCGGTTGAAAAACAGTACGGCTGGAGTTTGGTTGGTTACTGCATGTGTCGCATTCCGGTAAGCAAACAGAAAGTTATCCACCTTGTGTTGCAGTGGTATGTCGTCATTATACATTGCCTTTATGGCCTTTTTAAAGGTCTGAACAAACCTCTCAGCCAATCCATTTGTGGCTGGATGATATGGGGCAGATGTGTAATGTTTCACCCCATTATTCTTCAGGAACCTCCGGAAATCCTCAGACACAAACTGTGGGCCATTGTCGGAAAAGATCTGTTCTGGCAACCCATTCCTGGCGAAGATGGTTCTTAGGACTGCAATAGTTTTCTCCGTGGCGGTGGAGGACATTTTAATGACCTCTGACCATTTCGAATGGGCGTCCACAGCGATTAGAAACATTGAGTCCATAAATGGACCAGCGAAATCAATGTGTACCCGTTGCCATGGAGATGAGGGCCACTCCCATGGATGTAGCGGGGCTTGTGGTGGAGCGTTTTGGACCTTCTGGCATCCTGTGCATCTCTTGGTCATATCCTCGATTTCTTTATCGATTCCCGGCCACCGCACAAACGCCCTGGCTAGGCTCTTCATTTTTACCCCTCCCAGATGACCCTCGTGAAGCTCATTGAGTACTCTATCTCTCAACTTGGGTGGAATTACCACTCGGGATCCACACATCAAGGTTCCCCGGCACACTGACAGCTGTTCCCTCCTTGGCGAGAATGCTGGCAACAGTGAGTCGCCATATGCTGGCCATCCCTTCACCGTCAAATCATAGACCCGAGAGAGTGTCGGGTCATTTCGGGTTTCCTTCTCAATATTTGCGTTTGTAACAGGCAAACATTCGACTATGGTCGCATGGAATATCTCCACAGGGTCCACTGCAGGTGCTTCTTCCGCTGTAGGCAATGGTAGGCGCGACAGCCCATCAGCGTTTCCATGTTGTTTTGTACCTTTGTACTCTATGTCATACTGATGTGCCCCTAGAAAAAGTGAACATCTTTGCAGCCGTTGCGCCGTCATTACCGGAACGCCCTTCTTTGGGTTAAAAATTGAGACCAGGGGTTGATGATCAGTCAGTAAGGTGAATTTCTGCCCGTGCAGATAGTGATTGAACTTCTTCACCCCCCACACCAGGCTGAGGGCCTCCCTGTCAATCTGGGCGTAGTTACGCTCGGCTGAGGTTAGCGAGCGCGATGCAAAGTCTATTGGCCTCTCTGAACCGTCACGGAATTTGTGTGTCAGCACCGCTCCAATGCGGTAAGGTGACACATCACATGCCAACCGAATCGGTAGTGTTGGGTTGTAGTGGGCCAATACTTCTTTTGAAGTGATTTGGCATTTACATTCCTGAAAGGCACGCTTACACTCATCACTCCATTTCCATGTTACACCAGTTTGAAGGAGGGCGTTCAGTGGGTGCAGAATTGTAGATAAATTCAGCAAGAACTTATGGTAGTAGTTCACCAACCCGAGGAACGACCTCAGTTGCGACACATTTTCTGGTGCTGGAGCCTTGACTGCAGCCTCAATCTTGTCCGGCGACTTATGCAACCCTCATCAATCATGTGGCCACAATACGAGATTTGTCTCCTGAAGAACTCGCATTTGGGACGGTTGGCTCGTAGCCCATATTCCTGCAATCTCGTGAGCACCTGTTCCAGGTTGGCAAGGTGTTCATTGTCATTTTCGCCCGTAACCAGGATGTCGTCCAAATAACACTGGGTCCCCGGGATCCCTTGCAGGACTTGTTCCATTGCCCTCTGCCACATAGCCGGGGCCGATGCTACCCCAAATACCAGTCGATTGTACTGGTAAAGGCCTTTTTGAGTGTTTATCGTGAGGTATTTCCTAGATGCTTCTTCCACCTCCATTTGTAGATACGCTTGAGCCAGGTCAATCTTTGTAAAACGTTTCCCTCCAGATAGTGAGGCGAAAATATCTTCTATCCGCAGAAGCGGATACTGTACTGTGTGCAGGACTGGGTTCACAGTCACCTTGAAGTCCCCACGGATGCGAACCTTCCTTGGCTCTCCAGGCGTGCTGCTCAATGCTTTCTTCATTACAGGAACGATGGGTGTGGCCCACTCGCTCCAGTCCACCTTAGACAGCACCCCCGAGCGCTCCAGACTCTTCAGTTCAGCTTCCACAGCTGGGCGTATCGTGTATGGCACCGCTCTGGCCTTGAAAAATTTTGGGGTTGCGTTATCCTCAATCTTTATGGTTGCCTTTACTCCTTTTAGAGTCCCAAGTCCTTGTTGGAACACCTCTTCCGCGTCAGATAGAATTTGTGACAGACGTCCAGGTGCGACGTCATCATCTTTTTTGTCAGTCACAGTTAGTGCCAGAATGGAATGCCAATCCAATTGTAGTCTTCGGATCCATTCACGTCCCAATAATGGTGGTCCTCCATCTCGTAGTATATACATGTATAGTTTCTGTGTTTCCTTTCCGTTATATTCGACTGGCACCCTTATTTTTCCTCTGGGGTAGACCTTTTGCCCCGTGTATGTCTTCAATACAATGGATGTGTCCTTTAAGGGTATGTGTGAGAATAGCCGCTCATAGTCTCGTCGATTCATGACAGTTAGGGCTGATCCTGTGTCCAATTCCATCTTCACTGGGGACCCTGCTATCATGAGGCTGACCCAAATGGTTCGGTGATCTTCTTTTGCGATCACGTTGTGTAACTTTAAACAACTTAGTCGCCTGCTCCCGGAGTCCTTATCACTCTCCTGATCTTCTGAACTACTATCTGTCAGTTTCTTTACTTTCCTGTACGGTTCCTTAGTAGTTCTTGTCGTGTTGGTCTTCTTTCCCAACCTGCAGACTCTTGCTATATGTCCCATCTTCCCACATTGCCTGCATATTTTGTCTTTAAACCAGCAGTCCTTCTGCTCATGGGTTGTTCTGCCGCAGCGATAGCACTTTTCGGCTCCATACGCCATTTCGTTAGCGCTGTATTCTTGTGGTTTCTGTTGTATTTCCGCAGCTCCCCATGCTGCTGCTTCATAGGATACTGCCACGCTGAAAGCCTGTTCTAGCGTCAGGTCCTTTTTTGAAAGTAGTCGTTTCTGGGTTCCTTCACTCTGGGGCCCGCAGACAAACTTATCCCGTAAGGTGTCTGCCAGTCCTGCTCCGAACTGGCAGTGCTTCGATAACTTGCGTAGTTCCGTAAGATAGTCAGCATTGCTCTCATCTTTGTGCTGGTTTCTTTTATGGAACTTGAATCTTTCTGCTATCAGCAGTGGTGTAGGGCTTAGATGTTCCTGTAAGATATGAACAATCTCCTCAAAACTTTTCTCTATTGGTTTAGCTGGGGTAATTAAATTCCACAATAGGCCGTACGTATTCACACCCATCAGATTTAATAATACCAACGCCCTCTTTCCATCGGCCACCTCATTTGCCTTGCAGTACACTTCGATTCTTTCTACATACGTGGTCCAGTCTTCTACCTCATTGTCGAAAGCAGTGATACTGCCACTTTTCGGCATCTTGGGCGATTTAAAATGGCGCCTCCCGCGCTTTTGCTTCTTCCCCTTACTGCCACGCTGTTCCTAGCGTTCTACGGGGTAATGGCGGCGACCCGCAGCTTCGGCGCGTCTCGCTTTCCTTCCCCCCCGTTTAGTTTCTCTCTGCTGTCCTGTTCTCAAGCACCGACCGCGCCCTGTGCGCTCCACCCTCTCTCTCTTGTTTTCTTTTCCCGACGACACTGCGCGGCCCGATTTGTAGAGCCGCTCGATCGAGCTTGAGCCCGCCGCAGTCCGGAAGGGTCAGCGCGCTACCTGCTACCAGCACGATTCGCTGGAACCACAGTCTCTCCCGCAATTCTCCAAACACCGATGGATTCTTTGGGCGGTTGCCCTCAGTCGACGCCCGTTGCTCAGACTACGACCTTCCAGGACCTTCCTTTCAGGCGAGATCCCCGTGAGATGATGCCACACTGCAGGTGAGTTTGAACTTCCTCGTCGCCACTGTAAAGTCCACGCCTCAATAATACACGGACTTCGGGAGAACAGTTTAACAGGTACTTTACTGAACAAGAGGCAGCTTGAAACTGAAACTACAGAAGCCTGCTAGGGCCTTTTATACAGGGGTGGTCACTGCTGGTACTGCAGTCTAAGACCAGTTATTCCCTTAAAGGTACATACACAACACCGACCCCCAGGTTTTGCGATTTTAACCCCCCACACGCCTCAAATCCCACCTGACGGCTGAGTTAAAATTGAGCCCTATATCCGACGGGGACAGGGGGGCCTACCTACAGTCGGAGCAGCGCAAATTAAAGAGAAGGAGCCGGGCGGCCATTTTTGTTGCTGGCTGCCTGCCAGCATTTGCCCCCTCTGCCATCCCCGGCCTCCTGTGAAGCCCCCCCCCCCCACAGGGTGCCGACTGCGCTCCGTGAGCCTGGCACTTCTCTTAAGTGCCGGGCTCTTTTGCTGGCACTCCGAACCCTGGTGGCTCAGCTGGGTCCCGGGTCACGCTGTGCTGGGCCCCTCCCCTTTAAGAAGGGGAGGAAGACCTGCAGTACTGCGGCGCGACGTGCCGCAGTGCCATATTCACTCACAGCACCCCAAGAAGGAGGCGGGGCATTTCCAGTAGCACCCCGCTTCCCTCTTGGGGTGCTACCGGTGAATTTTGGCCGCGGGGATGCTAATATTTTCGGGGCACTAAAAGTATCACCCTGGCGAAGTTAGCACCTCAAAGGGGGCACAGCTCAATTTTCCCCCCAGTAGTTTCCATGTGAAGAAGGTAAATATATAAACACCTGACCTAAGAGCTAAATGTATTGTTAGATATAACTTAATGAGATCAACTCGCTTTGATACAGATGCTGAAGAAGCACATTTCAGACACAAAATTCAATGTAAAGTATCAAACAAGAAAACATTTTTCCCAATTATGTTTTGTGGCTATTATTTAAAAAGTGCATCCCAACTATGAACAGCTTGGGTGGGAGCACCTGTTATTGCCACACAGAGTAACTATTTACCAATCTCCTACTAAAACCATCAGAATTGTCATGAAAAGATAGGAGATTACATAATGAACATACACAAAATATTCATATTGTCCGGTCTTTGTACAGACAAATAGCAATTACCAATAAAAACTCAATTAAGGTACGTCAACATGTTAGGCTTAAGACAAAGCTGGCTGCCTGAAATTAATCGCGGTCTATTTTCTAAAATGATAAAACATTTCACAAGGTGATAATATGCAAGTACTAAGGTGGAATGTGATGTCTTTGCAAAGCTGGTGTTAATAATTTACTTTAATTTTAATCACGAAATGAAATACAGCCAATTAAGCAGTATAGATGTTGGGATTAGTACTGAATAAAGCAGCACAATCGAGGGTATTTACATAGAGAATAACAGATGGTTGGCAGCGTATTACAGTCTTAACAGACTCCCAGAATCTTTCTATGCCTGGAAATTACTCTTGGTGACATCAGTGTACAGACACATAACATGTTGTGATAATATTCCTCTGCTACTTTAATGGAAGCATTAATCTTTTAATTTGAATAGTTTAATGTCTCCCTTAAACTAGAGGACAAAGGAATGTCATAAGAATGTGTTGAGCGTTTGTAAGTTACTATTGCCAAGAGTTATTTCTAGGATATAGTCTTCTAATTGTTTCTATTTTTGAGCTTTTCTATTTCAGTTTCCTTTTTGCTTACCAATTTTCCTTTATTTTATTCCACTGAATTGCCCCACAATTCTAAACATGCACTTTTACTGGTGTCTTTCAGTTATTTTCTGTTACAACTTTCATACGCTAGAACCATCAGGCCGGTAGGCGGGACAAGCATAAAACCCACCCAATGCCATCAATTTGAGGCCTGGGCCATTTTAACTCCACGGACTCATTTATATCCCACCGGACAGCTGCCTGTAATGATATCAGCAAATAGTGATGGTATTTGCCTGTTTGATTATTTATGCCTTACCAGCATATTTGCCTGATTGATTATTTATGCCTGACCAGCAGAGGGCATGTGAGAGACAAGCAGTTTAGTTTTAGTTTCGTTTTAGATGGATCTCTAAGATGGTGTCTCCTGTAATGCTGTTAACATGCTTGAAGACACTTTAGAAAGCAATACATGGTGTCAGAAGTGATTGAAAGAGATGAAGAGGAAAAATCTGAAGTTAAATCAGCTCTCCACATATTAGCAAGCTAAAAGAGAACATCGTTACTTACCATTGGAGAATAGCTAACGAAGTGAAAAAATGGAAGGTTTACACCCACCGGCGAAGCTTCAGTTGACAGGTAATGTGGCTGAAAATTGGAGGAGGTTCAAACAACGTTTGGAGTTGTATTTAGCGGCAATCGGAGCTGACGAGAAAAGTGATAAAATGAAAGCGTCAGTGTTCTTACATGTCGTGGGTGATGAAGCACTGGAGGTGTATAATAACTTCACATTAGCTGCTGATGGAGACAAAATGAAGTTGGATAAAACAATGGAACAGTTTGAGGCCTGCTGCATACCTAAACGTAACGTGACGTATGAGAGGCACAGATTTTTCACATGTGTACAGAAAACGGGAGAGACTATTGATCAGTATGTGACTGAACTGAGAAACCGAAGCAAAACATGTGAATTTGGGGGACTGACAGAGTCGCTGATAAAAGACAGACTGGTGTGTGGTATTCCAGATAATGGTCTAAGGGAAAGACTGCTAAGAGAGCAAAATCTAGACCTGGGAAAAGCCATAGCACTGTGTAGGGCTACAGAGACTGTGAAGTCGCAGGCAAAGGAGCTGTTCAGTGACAGTAGCTGCAACGTGGATGCAGTGAAAAAGAACGGATACAAACCGTTTAACAAAAAGAGCGCCAATGTGAAAAAAGAGGCATGGCCAGCGAACAAAAATGAAAGGGGCAATCGAAAGTCATGTAGTCGATGCGGTACACAGCATCCACCAAAATTTTTTCCAGCATATGGTAAAACATGCAATAGTTGCAACAAAAACAACCATTATGCCCGTTGCTGCAAGAACCAAGCGCAACAAAGCAAGGTCCATGCAGTAGATGAAAGCGAGATAGCGGAGTTCTATGTAGATGTTGTGTCTGAAAACAAAAAAGAAAAAAGAGACTGGATGTTGACACTAAAAGTGAATGACATACACATTCCATTTAAATTGGATACTGGAGCACAAGTTAATGTGATATCAGAGACTGATTTTAAGAAAATTAGACCCAGACCAAAGATACATGGAATAAAAGTGAAAGTGACAGGATACTCAGGTACTAATATACCAGTGAAAGGAAAATGCATTGTCAAAATGACACACAAGGACAGAGAGCACACGCTAGCATTAATCATGGTGCCAAAGGATGTGCAAGCCATACTAGGTTTAATAGCCTGTGAGAGACTGAACCTGGTATAGAGAGTCCTCGTTGTGGAAAGCAAAGGAGAGACAGTCTATGATGAACTCATGAAAGAGTACAACGACCTATTTAAGGGTCTAGGCTGCCTTCCAGGAGAACACACGATCAGAGTAGATAAAAGTATGCCAATGGTCATACATCCATGCAGAAAAGTTCCGTTTGCTCTTCAAAAGCAACTGAAGGCAGAGTTGGACAGGATGGAAAGCCTGAACATGATTCAGAAGATAGATGAGCCAACTGAGTGGGTGAGTTCCCTCGTCATTGTGGACAAAAAGAATGGAAAGCTCAGAATTTGCCTGGATCCAAGTGATCTAAACAGAGCAATAAAGAGAGAGCACTTCAAGCTTCCTACACGTGAGGAAATCATGTCACAGTTTGCAAATGCAAAGTATTTCAGCAAGTTAGATGCATCATCAGGATTTTGGCAGATGAAATTGGACGAGGCAAGTTCAAGACTGTGCACGTTCAACAGTCCATTTGGCAGATACAGATTCCTAAGGTTACCATTTGGCATTGCCTCAGCTCCTGAAGTGTATCACAAAACTATCCATATGATCTATGAGCACCTGGAGGGAGTTGATACATCAATGGATGACATCATAGTATGGGGAACCACGAGAACTGAGCATGACGAGAGACTGAAAAAAGTGCTGGAAGCAACAAGGAAAAGAAACCTGAAGCTGAATAGAGAGAAATGCCAGCTCGGGGTGACAGAACTGACATTCGTAGGAGATATCCTTAGCGGTGAGGGCATCAGACCAGATCCCAGAAAGGTGTCCGCCATTGAGAATATGCCAAAGCCACAATGCAAAAAGGACGTGCAGAGGTTTAATGGAATGATCAACTACGTGGGTAAATTCATATCCAACCTCTCAGAAAAGATGGCGCCACTGAGACGACTAACTGAAAAGAACACAGAATGGGAATGGAATCATGAGCATGAGAAGTCATGGAGCGATCTAAAGAAACTGCTCACAGAGGAAGCAGTTCTGAGGTTTTATGACCCAGCAAGACCCATCAAGATATCATCAGATGCATCACAGAGTGGGCTCGGTGCCGTTCTTCTGCAAAAATATGACTACTGGCAAACTATTGCATATGCATCGCGCTCAATGACAGACGCGGAGACGCGATATGCTCAAATAGAAAAGGAGCTGCTCAGCATCACATGCGCCTGTGAAAGATTTCACCAGTTTGTGGCAGGACAAGCAATCAGTGTAGAGACTGACCATAAGCCCTTGATTGCGTTGTTCCAAAAGCCACTAAATAGCTGTCCGCTTAGAATACAAAGAATGATGATCAGGCTGCAACGCTATACACTGAATGTTGCGTACACACCGGGTAAGCTGATGTATACAGCAGACACGTTGTCCAGAGCTGTTGACCCAAGAGAGCTCGCAAACACCAAAATGGATGAAAAAATGAACGCCTACGTGGACATGATCACAAGTGCACTGCCCATAGCAGATGCAAAAATGGAGCTCATAAAGACAGAGACAAACAAAGATGAAACAATGAGACGACTGAGGAAAAGCATCTTGGATGGATGGCCCAACATGAAGCAAAACTGCTCACCTGACATGGCAGAGTATTGGAACTGCAGGGCGGAACTATCAGTGGTCGAAGACATCATCTACAAAGAGGAAGAAAATAGTTATCCCAAAGAGTCTGAGAAAAGAGATGCTAAAAAGGATCCATGGAGGACATCTGGGAATCGAAAAGTGTAAGAAAAGAGCACGAGAGGTGATGTACTGGCCACGAATCAACCAAGATGTGACAAATGAGGTGTCAAACTGCACAATATGCCTGAAATATCGAGCAAGCAATCCGGTAGAACCACTAAAGCCACACCCAGCGCCAGACAGACCTTACCAGAAGGTAGGCGCTGACCTATTCGTATGTCAAGGGAAGGACTATCTTGTAGTCACAGACTATTACTCCCTGTATCCAGAGGTTTGTAGACTGTACACCACCACTGCAGATGCTGTGATAACATGTATGAAAGCCATATTCTCCAGACATGGCGTGGCAAGCGAGGTCTTCACAGACAACGGACCCCAGTTTTACAATGCAAGTTTTCGACACTTTTCCAAAGAGTGGGACTTTGTCCACACAACGTCAAGTCCTCACTTTCCACAGTCCAATGGACTAGTGGAAAAATCGGTCCAGACAGTGAAAAGACTGATGTACAAGGCAAAAGACAGTGGAACTGACTTCTACCAGAGCATGCTTGTATACCGCACAACGCTGCTCGAGTGTGGTATGTCACCAGCCCAACTCCTTATGGGACGTCTGCTAAGGTCAAACCTACCCATCCTGGAGAACCTCCTGAAAACAAAAGAGGGGGAGAAAGTGAGGAAGTTCAAAGAACAACAGAAAGAAAAGCAAAAGTACTACTATGACAGAGGAACACAAAACCTACCTGAACTCCACACTGGTGACCAAGTAAGGTTCAAAGACAAAACAAACATATGGACTCAGAAGGGAACTGTCCTGAGTGAAGTTCAACCAAGATCATACACCATTCAGACAGATGAGGGTGCTGTTCTGCGAAGAAATCATCGAGATCTTCTCATGGGACTAGCCACAGCAAGTCAAAAGACTGATACTGTTGAACAACCTGATCACACAGCAGGTCAAAAGACTGATACTGTTGAACAACCTGATCACACAGCTGAGAAATCATCACCTGAGGCAACAACTCAGATTCAAGGACAATCAATCAGTAAATCCTCAAGACGCGTGAAGCCTCCTGAGAGACTCATTGAGCAAGTTTAAGGACTCTTGTTATAGAAGGAAGTAATGTTATCTTATTCTTTCTTCAAGTTTTAGTGTATTTACATATTTCATGTGAACACACAAAACAAGGTTAACTAACTTTGATAATGATAATGATAATGTAAGGTCATTAAGTGTTACAGTTAAAATGCAGAGTAATACAAAGAAAACATGTTGTTAGATAAAAGTTAAATACTTTTGTTTTAAGAAAGGGAGATGTAATGATATCAGCAAATAGTGATGGTATTTGCCTGTTTGATTATTTATGCCTTACCAGCATATTTGCCTGATTGATTATTTATGCCTGACCAGCAGAGGGCATGTGAGAGACAAGCAGTTTAGTTTTAGTTTCATTTTAGATGGATCTCTAAGATGGTGTCTCCTGTAATGCTGTTAACATAGATGAACAGACTTTAGATAAAAAGACATCTCTTTCATGAATGTGTCGTCATTGAACCCACATACAAATCAATACACTGCCCACCCAAAACAGTTGTAAAGATACAGTTGGCTAGCTGCTGGAAGCAATGATTCAGCTGCCCAGACCCTTACCTAACAAAGATCTATCAATCTCAGTTTTGAAATTTTCAATTGACTAGCCTAAACAGCTTTTTGGGGGATAGTTCCAGATTTCTGCCACCCTTCCCGACACCCCTGAATGGCCTAGCTCCAATTTTAAGGCTATGTTCCCTTGTTCTGGACTTCCCAGCAGAGGAAATAGTTTCTCTCTGTCTACCATATCAAATCCTTTAATCATCTTAAACATCTCAATTAGATCACCCCTTAATCTCTTATATTCGAGGGAATACAAGCCTAGTCTATGCAACTTGTCCTCATAATTTAACTCTTTTAGCCCCGGTATCATTCTGGTGAATCTGCGCTGCACCCCCTCCAAGGCCAGAATGTCCTTCCTGATGTGCAGTGGCCAGAACTGACCAGGCCTCCAGATGGGGTCTAACCAGAGCTCTACACAATTATAGCTTAATTCCACCCTGTGTATTCCAGCCCCCCTTGAGATAAAGGCCAACATTCCATTAGCCTTTTTAATGATTTTTTTCTACTTGTACTCTAATGTTTAGTGATTTCTATACATGAACGCCTAGATCTGGCTGCTCCTCCACAGTTCCTAGCTTTTCACCGTTTAAAAATACTGTGATCTATCTTTCTTAGGTCCAAAGTGGATGACCCTGCACTTCCCCACATTGAACTCCATCTGCCACAGTTTTGCCCACTCAATACAGGGTAGGATAGGAGCAGCAGAATTTTGGATGAGCTGAAGTTGATAGAGGTTGGATGGCGAGAGGCTGGCCAGCAAATCATTCGAGTAATCAAGTCTGGAGGTGATGAATGAGTGTTCCAGTGGCAGATGGGCTGAGTGAGGTAGGGATGGAGGTGGGTGATGTTGCAGGGGTGGAAGCAGGCAGTCTTTGTGATGGAGAGGATATGGGGTCAGAAACTCAGCTCAGTGTCAGACAAGATGCTGAGGTTGCAAGCAGTCGATTTGAGCTGGAGACAGTGGCTGTGGAGGAGGATGAAGTCTGTAGTGAGGGTATGGAGTTTGTGGCAGGGCCAAGAACAATGGTTTCGGTCTTCCCACTGTTTAGGTAGAGAAAACGATGACTCATCCAAGATTATATGTTAGACAAACAATCTGATAGTACAGAGGCAGTGGAGGGGTTGAGAGAGGTGGTGAAATGGTAGACCGGGTGTTAGCATACATGTGGAATCTGACCACATGTCTGCAGATGGCATTGCCAAGGGGCAGTATATAGATGAGGAAGGGGTGGGGGGTGTGCAAAGATGTTTCTTTGAGGCACTTCTGAGGTGATGATGATGGGGTGGGAAGAAAGGCCATTGCTACAAATGCTCCTGCTACCCTACCTGCAGCACTACTGTGACCCTGGCTCCTCTATTGTTCAGTTCCATAATGGGTAGTTCACCAGAAAGCTGGAAAATGTTTTTTTTTTAAATCTGGCCCACTGTTCCTTTAACAAACTGTCATAGCAGAAACAGCAGCTTTACCAATGAATAATTGATGGTAAAGAGGTCTTTATGGCATCGCAACAAGCCAATGTCCTATTCTTCAGCTGCTTCTGATGTTAAGCCCTTACAAATGCTAGCGTAGCAAATAAATTTACATTCTGCTAGGGATCACCCATAATTCACAAGATAGCGTAGAGACAAAATGATCTCTACCATATTGCAGGAAGAGGTAAGCAGTGCAACTAAGACTGCAGAAAGTCTGTCCTTGGCCACAAGTGACATCCATCATGTGCAGCACTAATAAATTGTGTTGTGTCACTGCAAGCACTACCTCACAGAATGCTTTGAGTAGTGGAGCAAATAACTGCCAGGCAACTTTTACTGTGTTGAGCCCCTTCCCGGAAAAAAAATATAAAATGGTTAAAATATAGCAAGTGACTGAAAACTGCCTCAATCTGTAATTTCCAGAACATTATGGATTCTGTTACACAGTTACATGCAAATGCCTGTGTGCTCCTGTTTAAAATCTGATTTTAAAAATACAAGGTCCTGTGCTCTCATCTTCTGAAAACAAGGTGGAAGTCTTCCTGAAATTGGTTGAGTTTTTCTCGTGTTACATGCCCTGCAATATAACAAGTAGCAACTTCTCAAAGCAGCACACTAACTACTTACACAAAAGGAAAGATTTTCTTTCTTTACCAGATTCTCTTTTTAATTAACTTCCAATGTAAACATAAGCTGAGACTTTTTAAAGCAGAAGCCAGTACAGAGTTTTCTTTGCCCTACAGTGGCAATTTGAAAAATTAAAAAGATAAAAGCCTTGAAGTTCTGTGGGGGTACTCCTGCTCACCCACTGCTAGTTTGGTGAGAGACTATTGGGATCCCTGGAGAAGCAGCACAAAGGCTGAAAATAGCCATTTACGCCGTAGCTCTGGAGTTCAGTCAACCTCCCACTGAAGTTAAGATGGGAAATTGAGAAACCCCCACGGAATTTCTAGGCCATCATTTCTGGGGGGGGGGGGTGGGTGGGGGGAATGACTGTACTACCTAAGTTGACACTTGGAAAATGGGCAGGCTGAAAGCACTGTGATGGCATGTTCCTGCCCATCTGAAGATCGACTCCATTTTCCAGGCAGCATATGGTGTGATTTAAAATACAAATGGTTCACTATTACAGCTGCCACTGAACTTGATTTGCAAACAGGGTAGGGGGAGGCAGCTTGTTCTGTGTTAGTGCATTAAACTGACTAGCAATAGATGGGAGGGAGGGAATTTGAGTGTTGTTGCAGTGTTTAACGTGCTGCAGGTAATTAAAGGGGAACATGTCTTTTTTCAGAGAAAGATCCACAATTGGAAGATTATCTGAAGGAGCAGTCACCTCGGGAGTCAGCAGCAGGAAGGACTCCCAGATTCATCCGTGGGTGTTTTACTGGCTGAAGTCAGGGCTTGAGGAGAACAACTCTGGAGGGCTGAGGGCAGGAAGCTTCATAAGAGGGTGTTTTCATGTCGTATGGAGAGAGGTAACTGAAGTAGTCAAAAGAACAAACGAACAATGATTAGGGAGCATCAATATCATATGCAGGCCGTGGAGATAGTTTCCATGTATACAGTTGAGATAAGGGAGAGGTGGGTTGACTACACACATCTGCAATTCATTGCCAGGGGCTTCTCACAACATGCAGAACACTGTGGAGAGAGTGACAGTCCAGGAGGTTTCTGCAGTAACAAGGCACTAGGAGGAGGTGCTAAGGACATTAATGGCTTTCAGAAAAAGAAAAGACTTCCATTTCTATAGCGCCTTTCACGACCACTGGAAATCCCAAAGTGCTTTACAGTCAATGAAGTACTTTTGGAATGTAGTCGCTCTTGTAATGTAGGAAACGTGGCAGCCAATTTGCGCACAGCAAGCTCCCACAAACAGCAATGTGATAATGACCAGATAATCTGTTTTAGTGATGTTGATTGAGAGATAAATATTGGCTAGGAAACCGGGGATAACTCCCCTGCTCTTCTTCGAAATAGTGCCATAGGATCTTTTACGTCCACCTGAAAGAGCAGACGGGTCCTCGATTTAACGTCTCATCTGACCACTGTTTCAATAAATGCCATGAAGTTTGGCCTGAACAGCAGCATATTCCAAGGTTTTCAAGACTTGATTGGGGCTGTTAAGTGTGTCATCAAATCGACAAGAAGCTCCTCAGCATCTGTGCCCTGCACCAATGGGCTACAAGGAGTGGTCGCAGATGCTGCTCCCTCTCCAGAGAGTCCCAATGTATCCACTTTCTTAAGGCCTCCTCCAATGGCTACAGTGAAGGTGTTCCAGACATGGCACCCTTTCACACTGCAAGAGAAAAGCTGTTGGAAGTTGGTCTCTCTGGGAATGTTGCTTCACTGAGACGAGAGTCATTACATGCCTCTAAGGCTCCAGGAAGCCCTTTGTAGACGTAGTAGATTAGGAGCTAGAACAATTAAGATGTCTGGCACAAAACATAGACACAATGGTGAGAAGTAGATATAGATAGGGTGTATGGATTTGTTAAGACCTTCTAGTGAATGTTATTCTAGAAGGCAAACATAGCTTGCCCACATGGACTTCAGATTTAATTTCTATGTTTACTTGCAACTTTTTGGATGAAGGCAAGGGAAATACAGATTTATATGTCTTATAAAGGGAATAGCCAGAGATCTTTGGCAGTAAAGATTTTGTGAAGGTGGAGTTGGGGGGAGAACAGGCAAGTGTAAAGTGACTTTATTTAGTGTGTTAACTGTTATTCATCGATAGCACTGGGCTATAAGTTGTCTCCTCCTTTCTCTGAATGGAGCTGTTCGCATCTCCTTCCTGTGCACCCTTCTCATGCTGGGGGACAGAGTTCCTTTCCCACCACCTTCATTATCACCTCCTTCAGCTTCTGGAAGCAGCAAGACTTTCTTCATTGTGATGTTATGTAGCATGCGACAAGCTATAATGATTTTGGATCTTGCTGGGATTTATTGCAGGGATCCTTCAGGTTTATCCAGGCACCTAAAATGAAACTTCAGAATGCCTATTGTCTGTTTTATCACATTTCTTGTAGTCCCCTGGGCCTCATTATATTCGTTCTCACCCTCTGCTTACTGGAGCCCTAAGCTATGACTACAGGAGATAGCCCTGATCATCAATTAACCATACCGATACCTGGCTTTGAATCATCAGCTCTGGTATGGTGGATTGGCGTATGATGAAAGTGTCACGGCAGCTTCCTGAGGTAATTGCATTGCACATATTAATCGAATAAAAGCCTTTCCTGTTCATAAAATTGAGAAGTCCTCATATAGGGCTTTGAGTTCCAACTGCATCCCTTCAATTGCTCCTTGCACCTGAAGAAACCCTGCCAGTATATAACTTCATGGCTCTCTCTCTCTCTCTCTCTCTGTTTAGCTGATTCATTGATAAGGAACCAAACAATGGCCCTGAAATTAGGATCGGGAGCTTGCCGCGCATGCAAGCCCCCGATGTGCACTTACCCGACGCGCTGACATTTCAATCCTGGCCCGCATTGCATTTCCTCTCACTGGCCCGCTTGAGGTCCTGCCGTGCTGTGCGTGCATGACCCAACGGCGTACTTAGTGCGATGAGCCGGCTGGGATCATGTGAGCACAGGGCAACCAATGGGAGGTTGCAAAAGTTCATTCATGAGTTTGATAGTGAGAGCTGTCAAACTCATGAAAACTCCTGGCCCCAAAACACTACTTAAACTTGAAAGAAAATTAAAAAAAACATTGCACTACTTAAATGAACCATAAATAACTGTAAAAAAAACTATTTTAAACAATAATTTTAAAATTTGAAAAAAATTATATAAAAAATCAGGGCTAAAACTAAACTTACCTTACTGTAAATTCTTTAAAAATAATAAACCTGTGGAAAAATGTTTTATAAATTGTATTATTAGACCACTTACCTGTAAAACTAAGTACTTACGTGTGGTTTTTCAATGCGTAAAAACCGAAGGCCGTTACACATGCGCAACTCTCTAAAAATAAAGGAAATCCAAGTCGCACGCGCTGCCTGTGTAGTCGCACGCATTCAGCCTCTTAACCCCTTGGGTCAGAGGAGAGGAAATGCCGGTTTTCCCCGCATGCGCTGTGCATGCTGAAAACCGGCAATTCCTCCGGGCACACGCGTGAGTACCCCGTCCGTACTCACGCGTTGGGAGAGGAATTACTGGGCCAATGCATCTGCCTGGAGAGCATCAGTGGCCTTCTTTATACAATGATGAGCTGCTGACTGATTAATGTGACAAAGGCCACCAGAAGCATCCAGTTACAAAGAAATTCAAGGCAGTGGTGACTTTGACTGGTACAGACAAAACTGTTTTCCTAGTGCGAGTGGGATGCAGGTCTTCAGACAGAAGCTGACATAAGTCCCCAGTTATCTCCAGGGAGAAAGCACCTGACAATGGGGAGTTATTTGAAGAAAAATCTAGCCTATTGTGTCTTAGAGAGGGATAACTGTTGATATATTCCAAGAACATATTGGCCCCGATATTTACGGGGAGGTGGGCCAGGAGAACCCAGAAATCCCGGGGACGCGGAGGTCCTGCTAAATTTAATGGCAGAACCTCATTACCATTTATTAATTCTGTTTCCCGCTCGGCAGCCAGTCAGATTGAACAGGCTGGCTGGCTGGCGGGCGGGAAAGCCAGTGGTAGAAAGCCACAGCTTGGGACCATTGGGGGGGGGGGGGGGTTCGGCCAATCGTGGCAGCGAGGAGATGCCGTGAACAGCAGAAGGTTTGCTTGAGGGGCCGGGGGGAGCACTCCTGCTCCTCCTAGCTAACAAGGAGTTTTCAAAAAAGCAGTTACCTTCTGCAGCCAGCTGCTCCCATCTCCATTTCCCAAGCCCTGGGAAACCCGGCTGGTAACCATTAAATTTATATCAGGCTGCCAGCTGTACTGTGGGAGCCTGTTTTAAATATTATAATGATGTGCCCTGCCTTTCCAAGATGGGACACAGGCACGTCACGCATCCCATCAGCATAAAACTTGCGCAGGCGCGTACATGGCAGGTTGGGTTGGCGTTACGCGATTTTTAATTTTTAATTCCCCCCCGACCCTCTCTCACCCGTCGCTGGGAGGGTTAATATTGACCCATTGTTTCTCATTAATTTTGTTCCGTTGAATTTCTCCCTTCCTGTCCTGAAAGCATTCATACAGTTGTACAGTTGCAGGTAATTCTTCAGCCCTCACCAAGGCTTCATGCATATGCCAAGTATTAGCAGCGTATGTGAACATAGGAAGGGCCAACACAGCCAGGCCGGATCCTGTCTTCACCTAACATCCGTGACATGTATTTTCCAACAGAGTCTGGCTTTCTTTTTCCCTCACAAGCCCATGGTTATAGTTAACAGGGGTGAGGCAGCACTCGCTGCTGAGGATACCTCCATCCACAAGCCGAGATCATGCCCTTTGTGGGTCTCCTTCCCTCAGAGTCTAAAAGCTGGGTCTTCCTTTGCTAGATTACAGACAGTCGCACCTCAACTGAAGAGTTTTTAAAGTTGTCAGGTCAGTGCCTTGAAGAAACACCAGCCTGAGATTGCATTGAGCCACATTATGACAGACGCAAAATGACTGCTAGGATCCTTTCAGCTTCTGTAGCAGCACTAGATTTTCCCCTCATCCAAGGAGGACTGCTAACAGAGGGCACGAAGAGCACCAGAAATCTGCCTGAAGTATGTAATGAAAGTGCATTGAGGAAAATTGGGCAAATTCTTGGCAGTACAACATCATTGGGTTAAAGAACAGACACCTGAATTTACTCACAAGTTCTGGCAAGTTTAGAGCCTAAAACTGACATAGTTGGTGGTGGACTCTGGGCCGCATCGTTTCCGCCCAACAATGGCTGTGCTTTCATTTGATTGCAATCTGTTTCTTTCTAAAGTGCATGCAGCAGTATTGTTGGAAGGTCGTTAAAATAAATGCTAATGAGGAGAAATGGTGCTGGAGTGCCCAAAACCCATGACTTGCGCTCCCTTTACATGAAGGGTAACGAGTTAACAAATGAATTAACAGAGGCGTACTTGTTGCTAACATCAGCTGAGATTGACAGAAGTGTTTTATCTTTGAAGCCTGCAGCCTGAAGAAACATTTAGGAGTGATTGCTTGAGGTACAGAAGAGTTTTGAAAGGATTTTTCTGCCTCGCACCTGGCTAAAGCTGGCATTACCACAGTTAGCCTCAGTGTCTGTGAGACCACTGGATTGTTTTTGCCTCCAGCCGCAGGAAAAGGTTAGTTACCAGGTATGGGATTCCCAATTGCCATTCCCTTGTTTATAAGGAGCAGTTCACGATGGAGGAAAGAAGAGTGAGGCAGCATTTGAAGAGACAGTGCCCGACAGGGTATTATCTCTCCCACAAAGAATTTACAAGCCACGTAAACCTTAGTGAGGTGATCTGTGTTAAAAGAATGTACATTCCCCAAAAAGCAATCAGGAGCTGCAGCAGCTACTACATGAAGATCTGCAGCCACCTTCATCTGCCTGAACGGCTCTGCCTGTGGCTATGAAAGTGACGACCACATTTAACTTTTATGCCAATGGCTCAGTTAACACAGTTGTGGTGAATTTGCGTAATATCACTTAGGGTGGAGTGGGCCTTTGGCATAGCGGTAGCATCCCCGCCACTGGGCCAGAAGGCGTAGGGTTTCGAACCCCGCTCCAGACAGTCCCGGCAAGTGGAGTCAGAGTTCCGGCTCTAAATTCTGGGTTGACATCCAGCGGGATACTTGCATCCGTGGGTGTGGGTGGCCCCCCTCCTCGTATACGTTGTGGGAGCCTGTAAAACCCTCCCACCATAGGACTAATTGTGGTGTATGTGCCTTTAAGAGCCCCCTGTGTACTGTAATGCCGGTAATGGCCACTCGGGCTATATAAGCCTGTATATTGTCTTGTATCTGTTAGTTCACCTCCACACTTTGTTCAGTAAACACCTGTGAAACCAACTCTTGCCTTCCGTGTCTCCATTAACACACGGATACAACAGCGGCGACGAATTGGAAACGGACTTACCTGCAATTCGGCAGCACCTCAAGGAGATCAATTCCTCAGACGAAAGTTGAAGAAAAGCAAGAAAGAAAAAAAAAAAACTGTGGTTTCACCAGCTAGCCGAGCTGGTGGCAGGTACTGCAATAATCCTTCCTGGGCGGTGGGCTGGGGCTCCATCGGCTGACTCTGCAGCGGGGCCGAGCAGCGAAGGCGGAGGCAAACAGAGACAGAGGGGGTGAGCACTCGGGAGACGGCCGGCGCTGCAAAGCAGGTCGGCGTTCGAACCAAGCAGATGGAGGGAAAAGTCCCAGAGAGTCCGGCGGGAACGAGTCTCCACCTGTAAATAAAAACCGCGGAAAACAGCGTTGTCAGCAGCAGCAGTGGCGGGAAAGCGCGGGAGGCGCCATTTTTTTTTCAGGGTGCCTAAGGCTGGCAATATTAATGCTTTCGATAGTGATATAGAGGATTGTACCACATATGTGGAAAGAGTGGAGGTATATTGCACAGCAAATGAAATAGAGAATGATAAAAAGGCATCAGTACTTCTAAATCTAATGGGCGCAAGGACATACGGGCTGTTACGAAACTTAATCACTCCAGCCAAACCAAAGGACAAGAATTTTAAGGAGATTGTTGATACCCTACAGGAGCACTTAAACCCAACACCGCTGCTGATAGCGGAACGATTCAAATTCTTCAAGAGGAATCAGCACAAGAATGAAAGTAACGCTGATTACCTCACCGAATTAAGGAAGCTATCAAAGCACTGCCAATTCGGGGCAGGACTGGCAGATTCTCTTCGAGACAAATTCGTCTGTGGTCTCCTAAGTGAAGGAACACAGAAAAGGCTACTTTCTGAGAAAGATTTGACACTGGACAAGGCTTTCAGTATGGCTGTATCATACGAAGCAGCCACAAGAGGAGCTGCAGAGATGCAGCAAAAGCCACAGGATTTCGGCACCCATGAAATGACACAGGGTTTCGAGAGATGTTATCGCTGTGGCAGATCCACCCATGACCAGAGGGACAGCTGGTTCAAGGACAAAGCATGCAGGCAATGCAGAAAGATTGGACACATTGCACGTGTATGCCGATCTAGACACAAAAAATCCACGGACAGGAAAAAAATCAATAAGGAAAAGTACAGAAAGGTACAAATGATGACGGACAATAGCTCCGAAGACCAGAAGAGCAATAGCGACTCCGGAAACAAGAGACTAAGCTGTCTCAAATTACATAATGTAATTGCTAAAGAAGATTACCAGACCATTTGGTTTACCCTCACGATAGCGGGGTCCCCAGTTAAAATGGAGCTAGATACAGGATCAGCTCTGACCGTCATAAGTCGACGGGATTACGAGCGGCTATTTCTGCATATACCTTTGAAAGACACATCCATTATCTTGAAAACATATACGGGGCAGAAAGTATACCCCAAAGGGAAAATAAGGGTGCCTGTTGTATACAACGGCAAGGAAATACAGAAGTTGTATTTATACGTTCTGCAAGATGGTGGTCCACCGCTGTTGGGACGTGAATGGATCAGGAAGATACGTTTAGACTGGCACTCCATTCAGGCACTGACGATGACCAGTAAGAAAAAAAATGATGATGACGTCATACCTG
This sequence comes from Somniosus microcephalus, assembly GCF_052327205.1. Classification (NCBI taxonomy): domain Eukaryota; kingdom Metazoa; phylum Chordata; class Chondrichthyes; order Squaliformes; family Somniosidae; genus Somniosus; species Somniosus microcephalus. The sequence continues at coordinate 174,420,185 of NC_140996.1, read as the reverse complement.
AACGATTAAAAGACATCTTGGCCAACGCCAAGGAAGTGTTTCAACAGAAACTAGGAACCTTGCAAGGCATCACCGCATCAATAAAGGGGAAGATGCGGCAATTCCCAAGTTTTTTAAGGCAAGGCCGGTGCCATACACAATTCGTCCAGCAGTCGAGGCAGAGCTGGAGAATTTGGAAAAGGCAGGCGTATTATCCAAGATAGATTGGAGCGAGTGGGCAACACCCATTGTCCTGGTCATGAAGAAAACGTTGAATAATGATAAATCTGAAGAACAGAGAAAAATTCGCATCTGTGGGGGCTTCAAGGTGACTGTAAACCCGGTCCTTCACACGGTACTGTATCCTCTTCCGAGGATAGAAGATATTTTCGCCTCACTATCCGGAGGGAAACGTTTCACCAAAATTGACTTGGCACAGGCATATCTACAGATGGAGGTTGAAGAGGCCTCTAAAAAGTATCTCACGATAAATACACACAAAGGCCTGTACCAGTACAATCGACTGGTTTTCGGAGTAGCACCAGCTCCAGCTATCTGGCAAAGAGCTATGGAGCAAGTCCTCCAAGGGATTCCGGGGACTCAATGCTACTTAGACGACATCCTTGTAACAGGAGAAAACGACAACGAGCACCTTGCCAATTTGGAGCAGGTGCTCACTAGGCTGAGAGAACGGGGCCTACGAGCAAATCGCCCCAAGTGCGAATTTTTCCAGAAACAAATATCATATTGTGGCCACATAATTAACGAGGAAGGGTTGCATAAGTCACCTGAAAAAATTGAAGCGGTCATAAAAGCCCCAGCACCTGAAAATGTCTCACAATTAAGGTCGTTCCTGGGATTGATAAATTACTATCATAAATTTTTACCGAATTTGTCAACTTTTCTGCACCCTCTTAACGAACTGCTACAAATGGGAGTAATTTGGAAATGGAGCGAAGACTGTAAATGTGCCTTCTATAAATGCAAAGGCTTGATCACGTCCAAGGAAGTTTTGGCTCATTACAACCCATCACTACCAATCAGACTGGCGTGCAATGCATCCCCTTACGGCGTAGGAGCGGTATTATCGCATAGATTCCCTGATGGCTCGGAGCGGCCGATAGCTTTTGCATCACGCTCATTGAACTCAGCTGAGCGTAACTATGCCCAGATCAACCGGGAAGCACTCAGCCTGGTATGGGGAGTGAAGAAATTCAACCATTACCTACACGGACAAAAATTTACCTTGTTGACTGACCATCAACCCCTCGTCTCCATATTCAACCCTAAAAAGGGTGTTCCCATTATGACAGCGCAAAGGCTACAGAGGTGGTCCCTTTTCCTAGGGGCACACCAATATGACATAGAATACAAAGGATCAAAACAGCATGGGAATGCTGACGGTTTATCGCGCCTACCGTTGCCAACGGTAGAAGAGGCACCTACAGTAGACCCAGTGGAGATGTTCCACTCAACCATAGTGGAATGTCTACCAGTAACAAATTCTGCCATTGAAAAGGAAACGAGAAATGAGCCGACTCTCTCACGAGTCTACGATTTAACGGTGAAGGGATGGCCAGCACATGGCGAACCACTGTTGCCAGCATTCTCGCAAAGAAGAGAACAGCTGTCAGTGTGCCGAGGAACCTTGATGTGTGGATCCAGAGTGGTGATTCCACCCAAACTCCAGGATAAAGTGCTAAAGGAGCTTCATGAGGGGCATCTGGGTGGAGTGAAAATGAAGAACCTAGCCAGAGCGTTTGTGTGGTGGCCAGGTATCGATGGAGACATCAAAGAAATGACCAAGAGCTGCCTAGGATGCTAGAAGGTCCAAAACGCCCCACCACAAGCCCCTCTTCATCCATGGGAGTGGCCCTCATCTCCATGGCAAAGGGTACACATCGACTTTGCTGGTCCATTTATGGACTCAATGTTCTTAATCGCGGTTGATGCACACTCCAAGTGGCCGGAGGTAATAAAGATGTCCTCCACCACCATGGAAAAAACCATCACAGTATTAAGGACCATATTTGCCAGGAATGGGCTGCCTGAACAGATCTGTTCTGATAATGGACCGCAATTTGTGTCCGAAGAATTCAGGAAGTTCTTAAAAAACAATGGGGTTAAGCACTACACGTCCGCCCCATACCATCCCACCACCAATGGATTGGCTGAAAGGTTTGTCAGACCTTCAAGAAGGCCATAAAGGCCATGGGTAATGAAGACATAAAACTTCAGCATAAGGTAGATAACTTCTTGTTTGCATACAGGAATGCAACACATGTGGTTACAAACCAAACTCCCGCCATGATGTTCTTCAATAGAAGCCTAAGATGCCGGCTGGATTTGATCAAGCCAAACATCAGAAGGGACGTGGAGAACCGACAATTTCAAGGCATGAATGAAAGGCCAACTAGAACCTTCCAGATAGGTCAACAAGTTTTGGCCCGGGACTACCGTACCGAGAAATGGCAGCCTGGAACTATTTGCACACGACTAGGACCACTGACGTATCCCGTGGACATTGGAGAAAGCATAATAAGGCGCCATGCTGACCAGATCATAGTCATCCGAAAAGGGACAACCTACACCACAACTCTATATGCCTAATGATGAAGCAGAGATACACATAGTATCTACCTCCGATCCAGTGATACTGGAACCAGATGAACCCGACACTGGCATTCAAGTCGAATCAGCCTTGCCAAAAGAACCTACTACACCACCAGAAACTACTACACCACCGAGGCGTTATCCGGACCGAGTCAGGAAGCCTCCAGAGAGACTGACTTATAATTGATTAACTGCAGCAAATGTGTAGATTACTGTTCTTGTAACATGCTAATTAATGATTACTTAAAATATTATGTACTGGTTGTCTAAAAGGGGAGGAATTGTGGTGTATGTGCCTTTAAGAGCCCCCTGTGTACTGTAATGCCGGTAATGGCCACTCGGGCTATATAAGCCTGTATATTGTTTTGTATCTGTTAGTTCACCTCCAGACTTTGTTCAGTAAACACCTGTGAAACCAACTCCTGCCTTCCGTGTCTCCATTAACACACGGATACAACACTAACCACCCTAATGGCTGGTACAAAGATGGTTACGGTCACGGAAGGAGCGTTAATCGCGGCCAGAAATCCTTCCACCACTTCATACAGTTCCCCAAAGGGAACAGTGTGAATACACGTACGATGACGACTTAGGGTAAGTGGTAGGCCCTTTTAATATGCAAATCAAGGTCCTATTATGTACATAGGATCACAATTGCCATTTTAGGATTCAATTGTTTTAGAGTTTTACAGGTCGTGCAGTTTTATGGCTCCTCCAGGCACGACAAAAATAATCTGGGCCACTGCCGTCCCTCCCCCCACACCCCCCCTCCCCCACCACATCCCCCCCTCCCCCACCCTTGCTGCCGGCCATGGATGAGGCCAGGGCTCAATATGGCTCTCTAGATCTTTGCTTCTGGCACGGGCGGATGATGAGCTCGATCCACCTGCCTGCCTTCCAAAAGTTAAAATCTGCCCTACTATATAAGATCAAGCGACTCCATTTTGTAAATGGATTCCAGAAACTAATGGTAAATGAATATATTATTCTTTCAAATTTAAATAGTATTACTTTTAAAAAGAATGGTTTGTAACGCAACTAAACAAAGTCAGCAAAATTGTCTAATTCAATTCCTACTACTATATACAGTGTCCCCTTACTTTGAAATACCACAATCTCTGACATACCATTCAGCATATGCGGAGACACTCAGGGGGAAAAAATTCAGTATCGCCCCATTTGGGGCGCGATTATCGGCCGTGCGCAAAGTTTAGCGCCTGGCGCTAATTATCGCTTCCAACTGCAAACTTGGCTTTTATCGCCCCTGGAGGTGATTGGAGCACTAAATCAGGCGCTACACACCTCTCTTAAGGCGCAAAGGCCGAGGAGCGAGGCGTTACCTCAGAGCGCTGGCGAAGCTCATGTGATGACAGTCAGCAACGGAACACTGACACAATGGCGCCGGCCAGTTCTTAAAGGAGAGGATTGATCTTGCTCTCCATCCACATCCTGCTCATTGCAGCCTTGACTCTCAGCCTGGAGAGACCTGTACATCAAATCTGCTGGAAAGAACAATGGAGAGGCCCAGAGTGCAGCCCCCACAGTCTCTTCTAAATCGATACAAGGAAGGGCAAATCAAAATGAACCTGCAAAGTGCTGCTCAGTACCCAAAACTCCTTCACACAGCGTTGAATCTCTCCAGATGTCTATCTCTCTCCCTCTCAGAATGCGTGATGCAAAAATGTCACCAACAAAAAAAAAGGCAGGAAGTGGTTGCCTTTAAATAGCGCTCCCCCAGTCCCTTCCTGACTGCAAAACGCTCCCCTCAACCTGTTGTTGCTAGCGGCCAGCGGTAAGGCAGGGGGCGCCACTCAATATCTGGTCCAGGGCATTACCGGGGCGTTGCACACTCGACTGATGTCACGATCTGCCAACGCAGGAGATCATGATGGTAGTGTTTAGCGCCGCTGCAAAATGTCTAGTTCATTTCGTGAACAGCGCAAACATCGCCGCGCACGGGCGCTAGTTGCTTGGCGCCCCATTAGCGCCCTCTTAAGGCGCTAATGTGAGGCACAAACCAACTGAATTTTTCCCCCTCAATGTTTTCAAGGGGAGACTGGATAGGCACTTGAGGGAAATAAACTTGCAGGGCTACGGGGATAGAGCGGGCGAATGGGACTGACTGGATTGCTCTACAGAGAGCTGGCATGGACTTGATGGGCCAAATGGCCTCCTTCTGTGCCGTTATGACTCTATGGGCTCAATTTTGCCAGTGTGGTTGGGCTGGGGCGTGTCAGGTGGCATTCGTGTCAGGACCCCGACTCCGATGTGAAGTGGGAAAAAAGTACGATTTTCCCCTAATTGGGCCCTTGATTTCCAGCGTGTGGGAACCCCTGGCCCAATTAGTCTTTCCATCCTGAAAGTCACCTCCGATGACATTATTGGTGCTGCTGGATTTAAGGCCTGCAAGCAGCCTTGCTTCTTCTGGAGACTGGAAACGCTTTGGACATTGTATGAAGGACTTAATTTACCGACCATGTCCACCAGCAAGCAAAAGTGTGCACCTCGCTTTGATGAGCCCTCCCTCCAAGCTCTGGTGCAGGGAACAAGATCTAATAAGGAGGTGCTCTTCCCTTCCTCAGGGAGAAAAAAGCCACCACAACAGACTAAAGCTGTGTGGCTGCAAGTGGCCCAGGATGTCAATGCCATCTCTATGTGCCGCAGAACCTGGCTGCAGTGCAGGAAGAGGTTTCATAACCTTCTCCGCACAGGAAAAGTGAGTATAACTTTCTCATCACCCTCAATCTGATCCCCATTGCCTCTCCTCACCAGCACTCTGCTTTGCCAACCTCTTCCTCCACATCCCACTTGACACTGACATTCCTGCACCATCACCCATTCCCTCTCTCTCTATGGTCACATTCACTTAACTATTCGACCATGCAGCCCTCACACTCCCTATCACTGTGACGCAATGACAACAACTTACAACACACAGGGAGGGCCCTTTGTCTTCTTCTAAGCATCTATGCTATGGATTCTCTACACTCACTCCTTCATTCTCACTCAACCTCCACCTGTGTCCCTCATTGCAGGAAAAGAGAGCCCACAATAAGAGGGAAAGAGCGAGGACAGGAGGAGGGCCACCCTCAGTAGCCCAGCTCAACACCTCGGAGGAGGCGGCCCTGGAAATTGCTGGGATCGAGGAGGATTCCCAAGTGAGGGACGGACAGACGGGCGCATCACAGCAAGCTGGTGACAGAATAGTTTTCCATCTCTCTCATTGACATTGCATGAGTGACTGAGAATGATTCTGATGCTCTAACAGATTGACTTATGATCATCTGTACAATTCACTGTGCATGCAACCTTTACCTCACATCTCTAACACTTTCCTTTACTCCCCCACAGGACCATCGAGAGCCCCCATCCCCACTGTCCAGGAGGAAGAGCCTGAGTTTCCAGACTCCTCAGAGGAAGCTACAACCTCTGAGGGCGCTCCGTCAGCAGAATTAAGCACACCCTGCACCAACGCAGACACTCACATGTCCTTGGGACCTTCGGGACATAGAGTAGAGTTGACACCTGGTGTATCACAGCTCACAAGTGAGCATCAGCAGATGGTGGAGACAGGGACAGCAGTGGAGAGTCCTCATCGCAGTGGAGAGGACGCTCCCAGCTCGGCTCCGCTGCATGTCGACCCTGTGCCTCCAGGTCCATCCAGAAGGAGAGCTGGAACTCCAGAAACAGGTGCAGGAGTCTCTGGCAGGTTTTGTCTCCAGGGTCGCTGCGAATGTGGAGCGAATGGAGGAGTCCATCGCTAACTTGAGCAGAGCCTTTGTGGAGGCGTTGGCGCATGAATGCATCACCACGGAAAGGATGGCAATGTCCTTGGAAAGGCTGGCTACCTCCATGGTAAAGCTGGCTACCGTAGTCACTTGGGTGTAATGTTGTGTTTAATTTTGAAAAGCCATCAGTTGCTTATTGTCATAAAAGATTCTGATGGCAAACTGTTGCAGTTGTGGCCTGTATCATTTCACTAATGGGACTTCCACATTGAGGGCTTAGGGCAACTTGCAATTGTCAGTATGGTGGTCAGACTGATAGGAATATGTAGGTTCTTGGCCATTGTCGATGGTCAGATAAGAAGGTGCGAGTCAAAATTGTTTGATTGTGCAGGCTAAGCAAATCTGGCCAACATGAGTGCGTCCCTTGCATCCCGGGCAGCAATGTGGTCGCGCGCTGGTGCCTTCTGGCCTGTGCAGCTTCAGGTGGGTGAGCAGCAGCTTGGCGCTCCTGTTGTTGCTGCTGCTGTTGGTGGTTTTGTTGTTCATGGTTCTGCTGCTGCCACGGCTGGTCTTCGTCCGAATCTGATGTCCAGGAGGAAAGGAAATAAATGGTTCCCATGCTTCTGGTATATGTCTCAGTTGAGGAAGCGCTCAGTCAAAGTGGCAAGGGGGGTTTCCCAGGAGGTCACACAGGAGATGGGTGTCAGGCTCCAAACTTCCGCAACAATGGGTATGCCTGCTAAAAGTTCCCCCAGACCTGAGACAACAAAGTTCTGCCACCGGCAAATGATGATTGCTGAAAACTCCTTTTCAATGGTGGAGCTGCAGCTGTTAGTAAGCAGTCCACTTGTGAGGCCACCAGGATTCACTGGCATATTCCAGAGGAGACATGCAGGACGTGGGAAAAGTGGTAAAATCAGAAAGGCCTCTCAAAATGGGATTATAGAGGCACTTAACTGGTTGTTAAGGGCCTTAAGAGTCTATCCCACCTCTTGGAGGCGGGATGGAAATGGGGTCAGAAAACACGCATTTGGGAAAATTGCTCGGAGGTGGGATGGAGGCGGGATCGGGCCCGCCCGCCATTTTTTGTGATTTTACCACCTCACACGCCTCCAATCCCGCCTCCTCGGGCCTGGCAAAATCAAGCCCTATGACTCTATGACATATAGGGGGAAAAATTCAGTTGGTTTGCGCCTCCCATTAGCGCCTTAAGAGGGTGCTAATGGGGTGCAAAGCAACTAGCGCCCATGCAAGGCGACGTTTGCGCTGCTCACGAAATTAACTGGACATTTTGTGGCAGCACTAAACACTACCGCCACGATCTCCTGCGCCGGCAGATCGTGACATCAGTCGAGTGTGCAACGCCTCGGTAGTGCCCTGGACCGGATATTGAGTGGCGCCCCCTGCCTTACCGCTAGCAACGACAGGTTGAGGGGAGCGTTTTGCAGTTAGGAAGGGACTGGGGGAGTGTTATTTAAAGGCGACTGCTTCCTGCCATTTTTTGTTGGTGACATTTTTGCACCACACATTCTGAGAGAGAGAGAGAGAGAGAGACTTCTGGAGAGATTCAACGCTGTGTGAAGGAGTTTTGGGTACTGAGCAGCACTTTGCAGGTTCATTTTGATTTGCCCTTCCTTGTATCGATTTAGAAGAGACTATGGTGTCTGCGCTCTGAGCTCTTTCCCTGGTTCTCTCCATTGTTCTTTCCAGCAGATTTGATGTACAGGTCTCTCCAGGCCGAGATTTAAGGCTGCAATGAGCAGGTGTGAGGGAATAAGCCATATTTCAGAAAGATACACCATAATATGAACAGAATTTTGATAATTATTAATACATGATATACTGGCCTAGAAATTCAGTATAGCCACTTTTGGAGCGGTACAGTCGGGCGGCCGCTAAAGTTTGCGCCCGGCGCAAAGTCGCGCCCCCTTTGCCGATATTCAGTCGCATCGCCCCAAGAGGCTGCTGCTGCGCTAAAACAGGCGATGCACGACTATCTTTAGGCGCTAAGCCGGCGGTGCTGAGCGATACCCCCGAGGCCGGGCGCAGCACAGGTGCGGCGAGTTCTTGATTGACAGCAGACACTCTGGCGCCAGCCATCTCTTAAAGGGGGAGGGTGGATTTGTTTGCCTGCCACGCCCTGCACACTGCAGCCCTCAACCTAGGCCTGACCACTTCAGCTTCACCTGTACAACGCCCAGGACTATGGAGAAGGCCAGGGAGAGAGCGCAGCGCTTCAGCGACGGAGACCTGAGGGTGCTGGTTGGCGGAGTGCAGCGCAGGCGCCATGTTTTGTTCCCAGAAGGTGGCAAGAGGCCGCTGCCCAGCGCCTACCGGAAAGCCTGGAGGGAGGTGTCCAACAGGGTGTCTTCCAACAGCGTGGTTGCCAGGACTCCTGTGCAATGCCGGAAGAAGTTCAACGACCTCACTCGGGTTGTCAGGGTGAGTACCCTTTCCAGTGTCCTCCTCATCCTTGCATGTGCATCCTCACATTATGGGCAAAGGGACGTGAAAGCACTAATGGCCAGTCCTCATCCAGCAGCTATGGGACTGGCATGAAAATCAATTGCACATTCAGCACTTTACACACTGTCCAAGCTATTCGACCATGGGAGGCAGTGCAGACAAGATCAGGGCTACACACTGTCCAAGCTATTCGACCATGGGAGGCAGTGCAGACAAGATCAGGTCTACACACTGTACTTAGAGGCCGTCGTTTCTCTTGCAGGCCAAGGTTGCGCACAACCGGCACAACCGAACTGACACCAGCGGTGTAGTGTATGTACCCGTCTACCTTTAAGGGAACTATTGAATGTAACCGTTCACCTTTAAGAGAACTACTTTAGGTGTGGCACTATTTGTTTGGCTTCTGTATACTGTAATACCGATAGTGACCACACCAGTATATAAGTGTTGTGGCAGGATTGCTGGGGCAGATTCGCCTGGACCTTCGAATAGTAAAGACCTGTTTGTTTGTTACTTCTGAAGTCTGTGTATTTATTAACTGCACAACCCACAGACTTTACAGGCGGAGGCCGTCCTGACCTCAAAGAGCTCTCCGACCTCGACCAGCGTGTGGAGCGCATTATGGGAGGCCGGCTGATTGGCCCCGTCGCCAGTGGAGATGCCGACCCTGTTCTGGGCACCAATGGTAAGGGCATCACCTTTTGGACCTCTCTCGTTCCACTTGCGCATCAGATCAGCATCCTTTGCCACTGTCCGACCAATGCGGTGAATGGCACCACTCATGCCTCCCTCGCTGCCGCCCTGTCCTCACTCTAAAGCTACTCTTGTGCCTTCCTGCTTTCAGATGGTGAATCGCCAGGTGAGGAGGCGGGCCCTCAAGCTGCCACTGTCAGCCCTTCGGAAGACAAGGAGGAGGAAGAGGAAGCCGGCCCATCAGTGCCACCCTCAGTGCACCAGCCCATGGCGATGTAGGGGACACGTCTTCCCTGGAGGGGAGCCGGGGGGAAGGGTCGGAGGAGAGTGAAGCTCCGGGGCCCAGTGGCCTGCAGCAACGCGGGAGGGGTGGGGAAGCTCGGCGGACTTCTCCCCAGAGGGTGAGTGCGGCCTCCAGTCCTGCGACGGTCAGCACAGAGGAGGTGCGCCTCCTAGAGGAAATGGCCATCCAGGCTGAGCGCAGGTACACTGAGCTCATGGCTGCAGTGGCAAGGATGCCTGACTCCATAGAGTCACTGGCAAGCAGTGTGCAGGAATTCGGGGCAGCACAGGCCAGGAGTCTGCAGGACATCGCGGCAGCACAGGCCAGGAGTCTGCAGGACTTCGCGGCAGCACAGTCGGCTTCTAGCCAAGTGCTCAGTCGTGCCGTCCATTCACTGGCTGGTGTCATGCGGACACAGACCAGGGCCACACGGGCACTAACTGCTGCTACCCTCGCTGGATCAGCCAGGCACCGCCAGGGCACTCGCCGCGCAGCAGCAGCCCAGCAGTCTGTCCTTCAGCTGTTTGCTGCGCATGCTGCAGTGCTGGCCCGTGCGAGTGCCAATGTGTCAGGCGACCAGCGAGTACCTGCGATCTGCCAGGTTGCCACCATTCCTGCAGCCGACACTGTCAGTCCGCCATTGCAGCTGCCACGAGCTGCTGGACAGACTGCTGCCGCCCAGCCAGAGCTGGAGCAGTCAGCAGCCGGCCACTCCAAGGCCAGAGCTGGTGCAGGCCGACCCCCAAGGGCATCTGCCGTCTCGCCATCTGCCCCTCAGCAGCCTTCCCCCAGCCTTGCTGCAGCCACTGGGCTCCCATTGAGGAGGAGCAGCAGGCCAGGCAGGGGCCAGGCAAGGATGCGCAAGGCATCGCCCTCGCAGGGCAAAAAGTAGAGGCATGCACAAATGCCTGGTGCTTGTTGTAAAGCCGACACTGGTGCAGTTGTTTTTGTGTAAGGCCGAGACTGGTGTCTTTCTTTCTTTTTGTAAGGCCGAGACTGGTAGTTTTGTGTTTTTGGTGGGGGCTTCTCCACATGAGCATGTAATGTGGGAAGGGCAGAGGTTTTCAATAAATTATTGTGGTTAAATTGCAGTGTGCATGGTTTTTTGGTTAAGTCCTGGTTGCCCTGCTCGGCTGAGGGCTTGTGGAGCGGCTACATTCATCTGCTGACATTGGCACAAGCCAGCCCCTGAGAGGGGGCCTAGAACCGACGTTCAATAAACCGGCGACGGGCGGCCCTTGCACTTTGTGCCTCCCTCCTGTGCTGGTCCTCCTCCTCCTCCTCCTCCTCCTCAGGTGGTCCTCCAATCTGTGCTGGCAGTGGCTGAGTCCTGCGGATAGCCAGGTTGTGCAGCATGCAGCAAACGACCACGAAATGGGAGACTCGCTCCGGCAAATACTGTAGGGCTCCACCGGAACGATCCAGACAGCGGAACCGTTGCTTCAGGACGCCGATTGTTTGTTCGATGATGTTCCTGGTCGCTTGATGGCTCTCGTTGTATCTCTCTTCAGCAGGGGTGCTGGGCGCACGGAGCGGGGTCATCAGCCAGGTACACAAAGGATAGCCTTTGTCCCCGATAAGCCATCCGCGTGGGTGAGGCTGGGCCTGGAACATGTCTGCCACAGAAGTCTGTCGCAGGATGAAGGCATCGTGGCTGCTGCCTGGAAAGCGGGCATTGACAGCTAGGATGAGCTGCCTGTGGTCACACACCAGCTGGACGTTCAGCGAATGGTAGCCCTTCCGGTTGCGGTAATCCTCAGCATTCTCCAGAGGTGCCCACAAAGCCACATGCGTGCAGTCAATGGCGCCCTGCACCATGGGGAAGCCCGCGAATGCTGCAAAGCCCATTGCACGCTGTTGCTGCTTGGCAAGGGCCATGGAGAAGGAGATGAACTGACGTCTCCTTTTGAAAAGGGCATTGGTCACCTGGCGGATGCAGCAATGCACGGCGAACTGGGAGATGTTGGCAATGTCCCCAGTAGCGGCTTGGAAGGAGCCGGTGGCCTAGAAGTTGAGAGCCACCGTCACCTTCACTGCCACCGACAGAGACGTCCTGCTCCTCAGCTGTGGCTGCAGATCACCGCCAAGCAGCTGGCAGATCTCTGTGACCACGTCCCTTCTGAATCGCAGCCTCCGAACACACTGCTCCTCAGACATGTTGAGATAGGAGAACTGCTGGCGGTATACACTGGCTGGGTAAGGCCTCCTTTGCTGACGCCTGTTGCCCCCTCTCCGTCTAGCCAGGGCTGCCACTCTCTCACGGTGTCTGTGAACCCTTTGGATGTAATTGAGAAAGCCTGCGTTGACACCCATTGCAGCCCCCATAATATGCTGGCAAACAATGAGATGTCAATGAAGGCAAAGACTAGTGGAAATCTGTGGCCTGAAGCCAGAAGTACCTGTCCAAGTGTTGGGCCAAAGCAGAAAGCTATCTACCTTGGTCTCTCTCCAAAGATCCGTTTCGCAAGAGGGAGTGCTGCGAAATGGCAGCCTTTTATATTGCAGGAGTAGTGCCCTTTAATTTGCGCCCCCCGCGCCCCGCATCGGCTGAGCACCGTTCCGCTTAACAGTCGCTAGGGGCGCCAGGCGCATAATGGGGCGTTGCCACTGAAGTTCCGGTTGGGGCGCACAAAGGGCGTTGCACGAGGAAATGACGTCATGATCTGCGCGCGCAGCAGAGCGCGCGCAAAGACTTTGCGCCGCTGCTAAATCTCTAGTGAAGTTGGGGCGAGGCGCAGTTCTCGCTGCGCCCGGGCGCTACCCGCCTAGCGCCCGACATCTACTCCTCCTAAGGCGCTAACGGCTGGCGCAACCAACTGAATTTCTAGGCCACTGTGTTTAAAAATCTAAAGCCTCGGAGACACAGGCTGCAAACAGAAATACAGGCTTCTGAGATAAAGATCAGGGCCGAGAAATTCAGTTGCGTTCGCCAGCCGTTAGCGCCATAAGAAGAGTAGATTTTGAGCGCTAGGCACTTAGCGCCCGGGCGCAGACCGATCTGCGCCTACGCCCAACTTCAGTTGCCATTTAGCGCCGGCGCAAAGTGTTTGCGCGCGCTCAGCTGCGCGCGCAGCTTATGACGTCATTTCGTCGTGCAACGCCGTTTGTGCGCCCCAAACCGGAACTTCAGTGGCGCCCGCCCAATGTGGGCGTGGCGCTGTTAAGAACTGTGAAGTGGAACGCAGCAGAGGCCCTGCGGGCCTCGGGGAGCGCTAATTAAAGGGCACTTAGACTGAACTATAAAGGCCAGCCATTTTGCTGCAATGACTTTAGTGCTACGGATTTCTGGACAGAGACCAAGGAAGAGGCCTTACTGATTTGGGCCAACATAGGAGAGGTATTTTTGGCTTCTGGCCAGAGCTTGGAAATTTGACTCATTGTGATTTCACTGTTTGCAAGTATATTATGAGGGCTGCATGGGGTTCCAACCCTCAGTTCCAGCATTATGTGCGAAGGGCTCGCAGACGCTGTGTGAGAGGGGCAGCCATGCCTAGACACAGAGGGGCCATCAGGCGTCGGCAACGTAGGCCTTACCCACTCAGGGAATACCGCCAGCAGGTGTCCAATCTCACCATGACTGCCGCACATTGTGTTAAGAGGCTGCGCTTCAGAAGGGAGGTGGTTGCAGAGATCTGCCAGCTGCTTCACAGAGATCTGCGTCCACAGCTGATGTGCAGGACGTCTCTGTCGGTGGAAGTGAAGGTCACGGTGGCTCTGAACTTTTATGCAAGCGGCTCCTTCCAAGCCGCTGCTGGGGGCATACCGAACATCTCCCAGTTCGCCGTGCATCGCTGCATCTGGCAGGTCACCGATGCCCTTTTCGCAAGGAGACACCAATTCATCTCCTTCCCCATGACCCTAGAGAGGCAGGAGCAGCGTGCAGTTGGATTTGCGAGGATCGCCGACTTCCCCATGGTGCAGGGCGCCATTGACTGCACGCATGTGGCTATGCGGGCACCTATCGGCAATGCCGAGGATTACCGCAACCGGAAGGGCTACCATTCCCTCAATGTACAGCTGGTGTGTGACCACAGGCAGCGCATCCCAGCTGTCAATGCCCGCTTTCCAGGCAACAGCCACGATGCATTTATCCTGCGCCAGACTACAGTGGCTGACATGTTCCAGGCACAGCCTCCCCCAAGAGGATGGCTTATCGGGGACAAAGGCTATCCTTTGTGTACATGGCTCATGACCCCGCTCCGCGCGCCCAGGACCCCTGCTGAGGAAGCTTACAACGAAAGCCATCAAGCCACAAGGAACATCATAGAGCAAACAATTGGCGTCCTCAAGCAACGGTTCCGCTGCCTGGATCGTTCCGGTGGATCTCTACAGTATTCGCCGGATAGAGTCTCCCAGTTCGTCGTCGTTTGCTGCATGCTGCACAACCTGGCTATCCGCAGGACTCAGGCACTGCCACCTCACGTTGGACCACCACCTCAGGAGGACGAGCAGGAGGACCATGAGGAGGAGGAGGAGGAGTACCAGCCCAGGAGGGAGCCACAAGGTCCAAGGGCCGTCCGTCGGCGGCTTATTGAACGACACTTCTAGGCCCCCTGTCAGGGAATGGCTTGTGGCAATGAAGGCACATGAATGCAGCCGCTCCGCAAGCCCTCAGCCGGTTAACGCAACAACCACTTGAAACATCACACACACATGGACAAGCTGAATAAATAAAAAGCTTTATTGAACAAACTCAGGGCCCTTCCCACATGAAACCCAAAAACAGACAAGACCCCCAAAAAACAGTCAAAAACATATCTCACTCCCACAACCTGGGGAGGAATAACAAAACTTGTCCATCCAAATGGCCTTCATCCTCGGCCTTACCAAGACAAACCCCCCCATACAGAACACAAACACCCCCATATAAAAAAACATTTGGCAACACACTCTACTTTGTGTGCCGAGAGGGCGAGTCCTTGTCCAGGCTTTTCCGGCCCCTGGCCGACCTGCTGCTCCGCCTCAACCTGGGCCCTGTGGGTGTTGCAAGGCTGGGGGAAGGCTCCTGAGGGGCACAATGCGTGACGGCAGATGCCCTTGGGGGTCGGCCTAGACGAGCTCCGGCCCTGGAGGGGCCGGCTGCTGACTGCTGCAGCTGTGGCTGGGCAGCATCAGTCTCTCCAGCAGCTCGTCGCAGCTTTGCTGGGGGAGTGGCAGTGGCGGCTGCAGCAATGGGGGCAAGCTGGCTGATGCCAGGCGCTCGCTGGTCGCCAGAGACACTGGCAGTCAACCGGGCTGGCACTGCAGCAAGTGCAGCAATCTGGTGAAGGCCAGACCGCTGTGCTGCAGCAGTGCGGCGGGTGCCCTGGCGATGCGTGCGTGACACAGCGAGTGTGGCAGCAGTGAGTGCCCATACTGCCCTGGTCTGTGCCCGCATCAGACCAGCCAGTGACTGCACGGCACCACTCGTCAACTCTCCACTCGCCGCCTGTGCTGCCCTGAATTCTGCCCGACTCGCGTCCTGTGATGCCCCGAATTGTTCGAGACCCCTGGCCTGTGCTGCCGCGAGTTGCTCGAAACCCCTGGCCTGTGAGGCCCCGAAATCGGCCACACTATGAGCCAGGGACTCAATGGCCTCAGGCAACCATGCCACAACCCCCATGAACTCAGTGTGGCGACGATCCGAGTCCGCGGACATTTGATCAAGGAGGCGCACCTCCTGGGCGAGGACCGTCTCCGGACTGGAGGCCGGACTCTCCCTCTGGGGAGAAGGCCGCCGAGCTGGCCGACCCTTCCCGCGTGGCTGGACGCCACTGGGCCCAGCAACTGCACTCCCCTGCAACACTTCCCCCCTCTGGGGAGAAGGCCGCCGAGCTGTCCGACCCTTCCCGCGTGGCTGGACGCCACCGGGCCCAGCAACTGCACTCCCCTGCAACACTTCCCCCCTCTGGGGAGAAGGCAGCCGTGCTGCCCGACCCTTCCCGCGTGGCTGGACGCCACTGGGCACAGGAGCTACACCCCCCTGCAACACTTCCCCCTGGCTCTCCTCCAGGCAAGATGTGTCCCCTCCATTGCCATCCCCTGGCGCGGATGAGGGTTCCCCCGATGTGCCGCCTTCCTCCTGCTCCTCATCGTCCTCCTCTTCCGAGGGACTGACACTCGCAGCTTCAGGGACCTCCCCCTCACCAGCTGAAAGCAGGAAGGCACAAGAGTAGCTTTAGAGTGAGGACAGGGCGTCAGCGAGGGAGGCATGAGTGGTGGCATTCTGCGCATTGGTCGGACAGTGGCAAAGGATGTAGATCTGAAGCGCAAGGGGAACGAGAGAGGTCCAAACGGTCATGTCCTTACCATTGGGGCCCAGCACAGGGTCGGCATCTCCAATTGCAACGGGGCCAATCACCCGGGCACCCATGAGTCAACCCACGCGCTCCTCCAGGTCACTGAGCTCCTGGAACTGGGCACGGCCTCCCCCGGTGACAGTCCGGCTCTTCAGATTCTCGGCCAGCTTGGCCTGCAAGAGAAAGGACGGCTTCTAAGTACAGTGTGGTGCCCTGTTGTTGTGTGCACTGCCTCCCATGGTGGATAGCTTGGCCAGTGTGGTGCCCTGTTGTTGTGTGCACTGCCTCCCATGGTCGAATAGCTTGGCCAGTCTGTAAAGTGCAGAAAGTGCTATTGATGTTCATGCCAGTGCCATAGCTGCTGGAGGAGGGCTGGCCATTAGGCCTTTGAGGTCCCTTTGCCCATAATGTGAGGTGCACATGCAAGGATGAGGAGGACACTGGAAAGGGTACTCACCCTGACCAACCGAGTGAGGTCGTTAAACTTTTTCCGGCATTGGTCACCAGTCCTGGGGACATCGCTGTTGGCTGTGACCCTCTGGCCGATTTCCCTCCAGGCTCTCCTGTACAGCCTCTTGGGAGCCTTCTTGCCACTGTCCGGGAACAAGATATCTCTTCTCCTCTCCAAAGCCCTAACCAGCACCTTTAAATCATGGGCAGAGAAGCGCTGCGCTCGCTCACGGGCCCTCTGCATCCTTGCTGGCGCTATTTCTCTCCAGCAGCAGTGTTTAGGCCTAGCTGGAGGGCTGCAGTATCCAGGGCGTGGCAGCAGACCAAGTCGACCCTTCCCCCTTTAAGAGCTGGCCGGCACCAGGGTGTCTGCTGTCAATCAAAACATGACCGCACCTGCGCTGCGCCCGGCCTCGGCGGTATCAGTCTGCGCCGCCGGCTTAGCGCCTAAAGATAGGGGTGCAATGCCAGTTTTAGCGCTCGAGCAAACTCCTTGGCCAAAGCTACTGAATATCGGCGAAGTGGCCTCCACTTTCCGGCGGGCGCAAACTTTAGCGCCCGCCCGACTTTACCGCCCCAAAAGTGGCTATACTGAATTTCTAGGCCCAGTTGTTTAACAAAATTGTAAACATACAAGCTTTGAAATGGGAATTAGTTAAATATACTAAAACAATGACCCTATTGATATGGCAGTTTGGCGCTTCCGAAAGGTCTGGAGTTTGCAACCAACACAATGAAAAGACCCAGTTTAAAGTGTTAAAGAACTAACACGTGAAACAGAAACACAAATATTAAAAAACCATGTGCCTTTGAAAAGATGACATCAAGTACAAGAAACACCTGCTGGTCAAATAGTTTTTATGTTAAACTTGGAAGACAGGAAACATAAGATTAAATATGCAACCAATTGAGATAGCTAGAAAACAAGTAAACACTCATTCAAAGTGTCTTTAATTTATACATAGTAAATATGATACCAACAAGAACACTTTGAAGATATGACTTTAATAGATACACCAAGCAATTACATTGTGTTTATATTGAACTTGGAACACCACAGAGTCAAAACGTCTGCTAAAAAACAGTTAAGCCAATATTAAGAATTGAATGAAAGCATTTTGTAAGAATGGCATCAAACAGAAACCATTAGAGTCATATTGTTTTTATGATAGCTTTTGGAACACCTAAAGGTAGAGACATAATTATGCATGTAGCAGTTGAATTGACAGTAAGATAGAAAGCATTCAACAGAGGTATCAATAAAAACAATTAGCTTACATCAGCAGAGAACTTCAAAGAATAAACCACTGCAAAAACGGTATAAAAGATAGACCTTTTCAAACAGAAAGTTAGAAGTCACTGAACAGGTCAAGCGTTTCTCAACTTCACAGGCACGCTCTAAGTTTTTAACTTTGAGTCTCAGGTAATCAAGATATTTGATTTTGGTGGATGTTCTGGATTTAGAAATAAGTAAGAAATGTAGAAATGTAACAAAGTAAAGATGTGAAAATAAGGATCTCTGAGAAATAAGAAATCGAAGCTATTTGTATTTTGAACTGTTAATGTTGCGACTGACTCAACAGCTGTTAAATGAATGTCAGCTCTTAAATAAAACTATATGGGCTAAAAATTCGGTGGCGCCGCGTTTGGGGCGCCAAGCTCGCCTGGGTGCCGGAATTTGCGCTCCGGGCGGAGCCGCTTGCGCCCTCCCGATATTCAGCTCCAGGGGCTGGAGCTGAATATCGGGAGGGCGCAAGCGGCTCCGCCCGGAGCGCAAATTCCAAGAGGGGTGCTGCTCGAGGCACCCCGCGTCCCGCTTGGGGCGCTCAAACTGAATATCGCAGCGCTATGTGCCGCTGCGCCACACGCTGCAGCACGGCATGCTGCGGTACTGCAGGCCTTCCTCCCCTTAAGGTGGAGGGGCCTGCACCAGCACGATCACCGATCGCGAATGCCGACAAAAGAGCCCGGCACCGAGGAGAAGTGCCGGGCTCTCGGGACACAGTCGGCACTGCCCAGGGGGGAGATCAGGAGGCCGGGGAGGGTGGCGTGAGGAGGTGCAGGCAGGCGGCCACCGAAAAAAATGGCCGCCCCGCACCTCCCCCTTAATTTGCGTCACTACCACCACAGGTAGGCCCCCCTGTACCAGTCACGATTTGTGACTGGCGTTACAGGGGCGGGGCGTGACCCAATATCGTGTTCGGGGTGGTAGCAGGGCGCTGCGCACACCGATGATGTCATCGGTGGTGGCACAGCGCTACAGGCTAACGCCGCCATTAGTGCCCTGCTAAATTTCGTGGGAGGCGTGGCCAGTGGCGCTAAAGCCACTGAGTGCCCTCTTTAGGTGCTAACTGGTGGCGCAGCCCCTGAATTTCTAGGCCATCTCAAAGAGTATTTCTGTATAAACTCACGAACCCAATTTCTGAACACTCTTTTGTAAGGAGTTGCAGAATTCTGGGGGGTATTCCGAACCCTCATAATATCTGGAAGGTTACAGTGTGGTTAAACTTATTAAAAGTGCTATCTGGAGGACAGTAACTTCTTCAGTTGTTCCTTTCCTTTAGGGAGAGATAGCCTGGATCTTTAGACCCATTTCTTTAGACCCATTTAAGCGTCTTATGGAATTCAGCTATTCTAACTTAAGTTGAAGGTGAACGGCTGGGGAATATGCCTGATCTGGGGTAGCCCGAACAGGGCTAGGACTGTAATTATCCCTTCAGTTGGCGCCCAACGAGTGGGATAACGAGTTGATACAGAACCTATACTTATATTTAAATCTATATATATCCTGTAGATTGTCAAGTACAGAAGGAGTGTTTTACTGACAGTGGTTCTAAGACTCAGATTTAAGTCTCTAGAGACGACAAGACCCTGATCAGGCCTTGTAGAACTTAAACCAGAACTCCCTCAAAATACCATTGAGGTCTAGAAGCTTCTTATAAAGTTCATATGAAACCCTAACCGAGGTTAGGTCCTGACGAAATATTAAACCCTAACCGAGGTTCGGTCTTGAAGAACTGGCAAACCCTGTTGGAATTGGCCAAGTTTTTCTTTTAGAAAATGTAAACAATTGCTTTATTAGGGGAAATAATCCTATCCCTGTACCTCCACAAAACCAAGTGATAATTTTTGAAATAGAAGGCTTTGATGCCGAAGGAGCCGTTAGAATTCATGGCACGATTAATGTTGATCCCCAGAACCAGGGGATACAGAATATCCTGTGGGGTAATCAAACGAATACTCCAAATCCAATAAATTCCTTAATGATAAGGTGCAGACCTGCACAATTGGGAGGCCTAATCAATGGTGCCCAACAAGGTGGTGGCAACCATGGCCGAATAGCAGGACCTGGAGCAGCCTATGTTCCTGGGGGCCATGGATTCCGGTTAAGGTGGCAAACTCATGATGAAATAAATGACAACAATCTTCGAGAAAACTATAGACAGCTTAGAATCCATTATAATCAATGCTGACAGGCACTAGCTCACTCTTATCTAAATGCTGGAGGCGCAATGATTAATGGTCCAGTAAACCGACCCCAGCAACCACACATTGCGCCCCTAGGTCAAGTAAACCTGAGCTCTATCTACACAATGTGTGGTAGGCCAGGAAACACCAACCAGGAATAAACCTGCTGGATTCTAACTAACCTTGATAAATTGGAAACCTGTTGCCAAGATTGGAATGCTCAACACCTGAGACAACTACTGCAAATGATACTAAGTTCAGATTTAATACCCCCATTAAACCAGTGTAACAACTGGGTTCAAATATACGCTTATGTTCTCCCGGCAACTCAGGGCGGGCATGTAATGGGTTCAATCAAGGGAATACTCACTAATACAGCCACAACTAAAGGGCTGGTAGTTGCCTACAGATTAGGCAAAGTACTTACACAGGATAATTGGGACATTGTTCATGGTTGCCTGGCCAATCAATATCAAAATACAGCCCTCAAACTTGCCTGTGAGGGTGCTCTAAATGATTATCGAGATAACCAACAAAATGGGATAATGTCAATCGCATTATCCAATTAAATCATGACCTCTTAGGTCTATCCCAAACTAAACCTATAATGAGATCAGAAACTAGGGATTAAAAAAAACGGAGAAGGTACCTTTGGTACTCAGAAAGAAGGACTGTATAGACCCAAGTCTCAAGTCCACCCCGCCCAGACACAAACTCGTGGCTCGGGACCCCCAAGAGGGTATTCCAAAAGGTTTACACCCCCAACACGCCCACAATATGAGACAGATTTCTCCCCAGAAGGATGGAATAGACGAGGGGCTAGACCTCTAAAGGAAAGTGAAGGACAGGGGACTCCCTATGGGGACAGCTTTTACACTGGCCAAAACTATCAAAGTGCCATGGGAGGGTACTGAGAAAACCGAAATTGGGATCAAAAAGATTCCCAGCAGAACCAACGTCCACCTCAACAGGAGGATTGTCAAGGAAGTAAATGGTCCAATAAACCCCATCAGGGATCTGGAATACAGGAAATCCCCAAGAGGGAGGAACAAAAATCAGTTAAAATAATTAACGATAAAGCAGCAAATGAACCTCAGTATCTTGAGGATGATCAATCCCAGGATTGAAGGCCTGGCACCTAGCCAGGACCTTTTGAATTCCTCTATGCCTTGCCAACCTTGCCCACAAACAAACACAGCTTGATTGAACTTGTCCAGAAGGGGGAGGCAAAGACCTCCTCGAGAAACTAATTAATAAATAATGGCCCAGAAATTCGGGTCTCCACGGGTGAGTACGCATGGGGTACTCACCCGTAGGCCCGATGGAAGTGCCAGTTTCCTGCATGCACTGCGCATGCGTAGGAAACTGGCACTTCCGTTCCTCTGAACGAAGGGGTTCAGAGGTCGAACGCGTGCGCGGGGGAGGCTGCGCGTGCGCATCAAACTTACGTTTTTTTTTACAGGTTTCTCCGGGATCATAAGCCTGCAGGATTTAGAAATGTAAAAAGCAGGCGTAAGGCCTGCTTTTTACAAGGTAAGTGGTGAATTAATTAAAATTAAAACATTTTTTCCACAGGTTTATTATTTTTAAATACTTTAAAGCAAGGTAAGTTTATTTTTAGCCCCGTTAGAATATAAAATTATTTTTTTCAAAAATTTAAATTATTGTTTAAAATAGTTATTTCATGTAATTTTTAGTTTATTTCAAAAATGTGATGTTTTTAAAAAATTTATTTGAATGTTTAGTGCTATTTTGGGGCCGTAGTATTTATAAGTCTTGACAGCTCTTCCCGTCAGACTTATGAATGGAGCATTCCCTGCTCCGATTGGCTGACAATGGCCCACATGATCCCAGGGGACGCATCGAACTAACTGCGCCCCTGGGATACGCAAGCACTGCACGCCGGCTGCTGGAGCAGGCCCTGGATCGGAATTCCACGGGGCCCTACAGCTCAACAGCTGGCACGCAAGGTAAGAGCATATCAGGGGCTTACACCTGCGGGAAGCCCCCGACCCGAATTTCTGGGCCACT
The DNA here is from genome assembly GCF_052327205.1 of Somniosus microcephalus. Classification (NCBI taxonomy): domain Eukaryota; kingdom Metazoa; phylum Chordata; class Chondrichthyes; order Squaliformes; family Somniosidae; genus Somniosus; species Somniosus microcephalus. Next base: position 174,398,196 of record NC_140996.1, on the reverse strand, counting down.
ATCTTTTTCTACAAAGGCATCCAAAATTAATATGGAAAGGTAGAGCATCTCTCCATCATGGAGGATGATGATACGGAGGAGGGAATCAAACAAATATCTATGAGACCGCTTACAGAATACCATCAAGTTATTTACTGTGATGGATTGTCAATGACGATTAAAAAAGTGACATCCCAACAATCCTCAGCTGGGATGGGGATAGTAGTAGGGACTTTGAGATTCCTATTTCTTTATATCCAGAAGAATTACTGTCTATACCCCTTGGCCATAAGACCTTATTAAACCCATACAGTGGGAAGATATTCTCCATTCGAGAATGGAGAAAAGGAATAGTCAGGTGATTCATATAAACGGGCATACCGCTGAAACAGTACATTCAAAAGGAAACAGCCTTAAAGATGAACAAGCGAAACGTTCGGTCTGCATGACACCCCCTCGAGAGGGGCCTGCCAATGTTAGTGTAATCACTAGGGCAGAACGGGCAGCTAATCAGGATGAGGAACTGATTCAGCTATTAGACCCAATGACAGAGAATCCACCAGAATATCCACCAAAGTACTTTTACTCGGAAACCCCTACGGGTATTGTACCAGTTAAGTTGCCCAAAGAAAACTGAGAAGTACCCCCGAGCCACAAACGAGAACAGCTTGAAAAGAAGCTCACAAGTGCATAAGTCAATCATATTGTAGTGCCCGAATAACATTCTGCAAATTGACCATTATATTGGTGGCCGGGCATGCTTAAAGCCTGTAAAACATATGTGGCAAATTGTGAGCCATGCTTTTCAACCAATAAGTCATCACTAAATTAAGCCACCCCCATTGGCTCCTGTGAAAGCTGATGAGCAAATGGGAAAATTCTTTATTGAGTTTATTTGACCACTTCCCCCATTTTTGGGATATAGACATGTTCTCGTTTGTGTGGATGGATGCACTTCCTTCTGCTGGCTGGTCCCCACGAAAACTGTTTCGGAAAACGCACTCGCCAGGGCTATTATTGACATAATTACTGTAGCTGGTGCACCCAAAATCTTAGATACAAAGGCTCCGCCTTAATTGGAGTGTAAGGTCTTCAAAGACTATTGCGAACAAAGGGGGATTGGGTTAGAGCACAGCACGCCACGTCATCCACAATCAGCGGGGCTGGTGGAATGTAAAAAATCGGGAAGTAATAAAGTTATTGGTCAAACTGTTGAGAATCAGGGGAAATAAGTGGACCGCCATCATTCCGAAAGTACACTATCACTCAATAAAGGCCCACATCTGCATCAGGGACAGTGTCCCCTAAGAAACTCCATATTATCTGATGTATGGGGTTGAGATGCATACACTGCTTACCCATAGTTATTTTATTGCCTCTACACACTCAGTCCTTGACCCGACAGCGACAGTTAGATTTGAAAAAAAGAAGTAAAAGAGATTAATTGAATTGATCAGAGGATAAGGGAAGCAAATAGGCAGAAAAAATTGACAAATAAAGCATGGCAACCCATAGTAGGAGAATGGGTACAGGAAAAGAAGTTCAAGCAGAAACCTGGTTTAAGACTGAAGTGGAAAAAACCTGTTCAAATGCAGTCTGTTACTAACGAAAGAACAGTTCAAATACATATTAACCAGCTGAATGGCAAGCATATTTTTTAACCTGTCTCCATAGACAATATCAAAGATGTCCTGCGGGATACCAAAAAGGAGGAACAATATAAGGTGTAGTCGTACACTGTCTTTAAAGACCCAGCTTGGAGTACGACACAGGAAATGGATGTGATCGAATTACTGATGATGGGAAGTCAGAAGGTGTCACCGACACTTCCACACATTGCTTGGCAATGCATCAGGAATTGGATTTGCGAAAAGCAACAACCGAAACAAGGAAAGATCAACGAGTAACTTCAGCAAAGGAGGAAGACACCGTGGATAAAAGAAGGAATCAACTAAGTGCCTAGTAGGGCCTTAACGAAAACACGCATTGGTACACATGCTGGATCGAAGGAACAGCGTGTCAAGCTTCAACTAGTTTCAACTGACATTTTCTTGACTCATATGAATAACTCACCTCTACTATTGGACATTCTAAGTACATGTTGTTTTGCTCATTGCATGACTATGTACTTATCATCCTTTTAAATTGTGTACAGTTTAAAATAAGACAAAACATTGTCCTAGGATGACTTAAAATGACTTAAAAGGAATTTTCATGTTACACATGATTGTGCATCTCGTGAACTTAATATGCTATTGTAACCTCATGAGTATCATTGACCAAACTCTGCCCTGATGTTATGAGCTCATCCTTTGGTCAAGAATGGGGTGTGAGGGAATAAGCCATATTTCAGAAAGATACACCATAATATGAATAGAATTCTGATAATTATTAATACATGATATACTGGGTTTAAAAATCTAAAGCCTCGGAGACACAGGCTGCGAACAGAAATATAGGCTTCTGAGATAAAGATCAGTTGTTTAACAAAGCTGTAAACATACAAGCTTTGAAATGGGTATTAGTTAAATATACTAAAACAATGACCCTATTGATATGGCAGTTTGGCGCTTCCGAAAGGTCTGGAGTTTGCAACCAACACAATGAAAAGACCCAGTTTAAAGTGTTAAAGAACTAACACGTGAAACAGAAACACAAATATTAAAAAACCATGTGCCTTTGAAAAGATGACATCAAGTAAAAGAAACACCTGCTGGTTGTTAAGTATGTGTATTGTATTGAACAATTAACACAAAGACTTAAACGTATAACTCAAACAGGTCTTTACTGGTTGGAGGTAGGGACTACACGTAGGTCTTTACTTCATGCCCACAGGCGGGAACTGAGGGGAGATCAGTACCCACAGTACTATTTATACCCCTATGGCCAGGAGTGGTACTGCGTATCACTACGCCCTACAAGTAGTGCAGTCCTGTCCATAGGTTTAAAGTAGCACACATATTACATACACAACATTCCTCCCTTCTTAGCTTTACAGTCATCTCCCCATTTAACATAACGTAATAACATATATACATATATAACTTCAGGTTTACATAACAGAATAACATAGATACATAGATAACTTCATGTCAAAACAGATCACAGATTCAGTCTCTGCGGAAAACAGTTCACAGATTCAATCTCTGCGGAAAATAGTTCACAGATTCAGTCTCTGTGGTGTAGTTGGTTCACGTTGCTGGAGTGACTCATTCAATAGTCCTTCCATGGATTTAACAGCTTGAACTTCCGAACTGATTTGGCTCCGTTCGGAGGGACCACGTGTGTGATCTGGTAGGGGTGATAATGGTTCAGATGGTTATCATCTTCTGCTTCGTCTTTTCCTTTTCTGCTTCTTAGAGACTCTCTGGGCTCCCCTGTCAGCTGCCAGCTGTAGCGCCACCATCTCCCTATGTTCCTTAGACTTTAAGTGATTCATCCTGATTTCTGCACTTTGGGAGTTTTCATCACAAGCTGGGCAGACCAGGTCACTATAATATTCAGTGTCACTCAATAGGTCATGGTAATATTCGGTGTCGTCCTGATCTAGGCCAGTGAGAGGGTCTTCTATTTCCTCCATACCCAGCTGGGTGTTAGCCAGCTTTTGTTCCAAGTCCAGACATCTTTCCTGAAGAGACTTCTTCATGCGTACCTCTTCATCCAGCTTTTTCTGGGCTTTCAGCAAGTCGTTTACTAATGACCTCATTTGAGATTTTACTACTTCAACTTCTTTTGGAGATTGATTGATCGGACTATTCAATCCCTCTACCGTAGCAGCTGTTTCAGCGGTCTGTTGTTCTACGTTGACGTGAGTCAGCGTACTTTTGGCATCCAAGGGCTGCTCTGTTGCAGTCATCTCAGTCTGTGTTGCCACCTCAGCTCTTCCAATAACCTTTGAGAGCTCCGAACCCCTTTCGTTTGAATATTGAAGTTCGTGTTCAAGTTTTTCCCATTTCAGAGTCCTGTCCTTCAGCATATGCAGGAGTTGGCTGACCGTTAACTCCTCTGACATCAGACGTTTTGTGTGCTCCTGCTCCATTTGCTCCAGCAGCTGCTTCTGTTGTCTTTCCAGATGTTCCCACTCTATATCAAAGAACTCTTTCGTCGCATTCATCTCTTGCTCAAAACGGCGAATCATTTGTTCTAATTGCTGTTGCAGTTTGAAATGGAGTTGAGTTCGAGCCCGGTGTCCCTCAGAAATGTGCATGTCAGTAGACTGGACAGACTCAGAATTCTCTATCTCAGTGGAATTCTGTGCTGAAACTTTGTCTTTTGCACACGGGTTGGTCTTACCATCATCAGTTCCAGGGTCTGGGTTGATTATGTTCACCGAGTTCTCACTCGTTATTGTTTGTAGGAAATGCCAGTCGATATTCATTTTCCTAATCCACTCCCGTCCTGGTAGTGGAGGACCTCCTTCAGATAGCACATATAAGTCCATTATTTGACTTTCTTCGCCCTTGTGGACCACTGTGACCTCAATTTTCCCGATGGGGTACACTCTTTGCCCCGTGTATGTTTTCAATATGAGCTCCGTATCCTGTAGGGGAATATGTTGGAATAACCTTCCATAATCTTTCTTATTTATGACCGTCAATGCCGATCCAGTGTCCAATTCCAGTTTTACTTGGACTCCTTCTATCTGAAGAGTGACCCAAATTGTCTGGAGGTCTGCACCCTTACCCACGTTGAGTACCCTTAAGCTAGCCAGTTCAATACTGCTTAAGCCAGCCAGTTCATTACTGCTAGCGTCTGAATCGGACTCCTGTTCGGCCACCTTGTGTACTTTTGCGTATTTTCCTTGCGGTGACTTCTTGTTGCTGGTCTTCTTCCCTGACCTGCATACTCTAGCTATGTGTCCAAGCCTACCACAAGTTCTACATTCTTGGTTTTTAAACCAACACTGGTTCTGATCATGCGTTGTCTTTCCACAACGATAACATTTGCCAGAACTCACACCCAATTTGTGTGCACTGAGCTCCGGTGACCGTAGCTGCATTACTGCCGTGCCTCTCGCTGCGGCTTCGTGTGCTGCTGCCATAGTGACCGCCTTCTCAAGCGTCAGCTCATTCTCCTCGAGCAGTCGCTTTTGCGTATCCTGTTTCAATAAACCACACACAAATTTGTCTCGTAGTGCATCTGTCAGTCCCGTTCCAAACTGGCAATATTTCGCTAATTTACGCAATTCCAGCAAATATTCAGCATTGCTTTCATGCTGTAGCTGCCTTCTGTCATAAAATTTAAATCGTTCCGCTAGCATCAGCGGCGTGGGGTTTAAATGATCTTTCAGGACAGCAACAATCTCATCGAACGTCTTATCCGCCAGTTCATCTGGTGATAACAGGTGTTTCAATTGCCCGTATGTCTTCGCACCCATTAAATTTAATAATGTTAGAGCTTTATCTTGGTCACGAATTTTATTGGCCTTACAATAATTTTTTACTCTTTCAACATATATGGCCCAATCTTCGAGGTCACTATCAAAGGTGCTAATATTCCCGTGTTTAGGCATTGTAGATTTGCAATTTTTCAGATTTTATTTTCTTTACTTGTTATCAAAGATGGCGGCTTCCCGCTCTTGCCGTCGTCCTCCGCCCACAAAATGGCGGTTTTCCCGCGCTTGGCGGTCTTCACCCGTCCCCCGACGCCGTCTCCCTTCAGCCCCGAGTGCGGCCCTTATCTCCGCCGCGATCGATGGCCCGCGCTTTTCACCGCGGCTCTCGCGCCTTCAGTGTCTGCCGACGCTGCGCCTTTCAGCCCGAGTGCGGCCCTTATCAGGGATTGCGATCGATGGCCCTTATCTCCCGATCGCGATCGCCCTTGTACCTCCAACTTCCCCCAGCCCTGTCTTTGCAGCCAACGCTGCTCGGCTTACCCACCACCGAGGTTGAAAAAGAAGCTGCAGGATGTCTTCTGTCCTCCAGTTTTCAGTCGCTGATGGAGGCTTCAGGGTCCTAATGCCTGTCGCTTCCAGTGGGGTGGTGCGGTTTGAAACCTCTCTTCAACGTCCTGTCTGTGGACGAAGCCGCCGTGGAATAACTGCCGCAGGGTAAGAATCTGACTCGTCGCCAGTGTTAAGTATGTGTATTGTATTGAACAATTAACACAAAGACTTAAACGTATAACTCAAACAGGTCTTTACTGGTTGGAGGTAGGGACTACACGTAAGTCTTTACTTCATGCCCACAGGCGGGAACTGAGGGGAGATCAGTACCCACAGTACTATTTATACCCCTATGGCCAGGAGTGGTACTGCGTATCACTACGCCCTACAAGTAGTGCAGTCCTGTCCATAGGTTTAAAGTAGCACACATATTACATACACAACACTGGTCAAATAGTTTTTATGTTAAACTTGGAAGACAGGAAACATAAGATTAAATATGCAACCAATTGAGATAGCTAGAAAACAAGTAAACACTCATTCAAAGTGTCTTTAATTTATACATAGTAAATATGATACCAACAAGAACACTTTGAAGATATGACTTCAATAGACACACCAAGCAATTACATTGTGTTTATATTGAACTTGGAACAACACGGAGTCAAAACGTCTGCTAAAAACCAGTTAAGCCAATATTAAGAATTGAATGAAAGCATTTTGTAAGAATGGCATCAAACAGAAACCATATTGTTTTTATGATAATTTTTGGAACACCTAAAGGTAGAGACATAATTATGCATGCAGCAGTTGAATTGACAGTAAGATAGAAAGCATTCAATAGAGGTATCAATAAAGACAATTAGCTTACATCAGCAAAGAACTTCAAAGAATAAACTACTGCAAAAAGGATATAAAAGATAGACCTTTTCAAACAGAAAGTTAGAAGTCGCTGAACAGGCCAAGCGTTTCTCAACTTCACAGGCACGCACTGTAAGTTTTTAACTTTGAGTCTCGGGTAATCAAGATATTTGATTTTGGTGGATGTTCTGGATTTAGAATTAAGTAAGAAATGTAGAAATGTAACAAAGTAAAGATTTGAAAATAAGGATCTCTGAGAAATAAGAAATGTAAGCTATTTGTATTTTGAATTGTTAATGTTGCGACTGACTCAACAGCTGTTAAATGAATGTTGGCTCTTAAATAAAACAATGGCCCAGTAATTCCTGTCGGGGGCTTGCTGCGCGTGCAATCCCCCGATGTGCGCTCAGCCTGCGCGCCGACATCTGAAATCTGGCCCGCAGTGTCTTTCCTGTCAGTGGCCAGGTTCTGATCCCGGCGCGCTGTGCTAACCTGACCCAGCGGCGTAGTTAGTGCGATGTGCCGGCTGGGATCAGGTGAGCACTGTTCAGTCAATCAGGGGAGGGGAAACTTCATTCATAAGTTTGATAGTAAAGACTGTCAAACTCATGAAAAGTGCTGCACCCCAAAACAGTACTTAAACTTTAAATAAAATTTTAAAAAGCATCCCAATAATTAAATTAACTATGAATGACTTTAAAAAACTATTTTAAACAATTAATCAAATTTTTGAAAAAATAAATTTTTTAAAAATCGGGGCTAAAACTAAACTTACCTTACTGTAAATTCTTTAAAAATAACAAACCTGTGGAAAAAAAAATTCTAAATTGTACTAAAAGCCCACTTACCTGTAAAACTAAGTACTTACGTCTGGTTTATCCACGCGTAAAGACCGGAGGACTTTACACTCGGGCAACTCTGGGAAAAAAAAAAGGAATTTCACTGCGCACGTGCTGCCTGTGCAGTCGCACGCGCTGTGCCTCTGAACCCCTTCGTTCAGAGGACTGGAAATGCCGGTTTTCCCCGCATGCGCTGTGCATGCTGAACACGGGCATTTCCTCTGGCCAGACGCGTGAGTACCCCGACCGTACTCACGCGTTCAGGGAGGAATTACTGGGCCAATATATTTTTAGAGTATTTCTGTATAAACTCACGAACCCAATTTCTGTACACTCTTTTGTAAGGAGTTGCAGAATTCTGGGGGGTATTCCGGACCCTCATAATATCTGGAAGGTTACAGTGTGGTTAAACTTATTAAAAGTGCTATCTGGAGGACAGTAACTTCTTCAGTTGTTCCTTTCCTTTAGGGAGAGATAGCCTGAATCTTTAGACCCATTTAAGCGTCTTATGGAATTCAGCTATCTCTAACTTAAGTTGAAGGTGAATGTCTGGGGAATACGCCTGATCTGGGGTAGCTCGAACAGGGCTAGGACTTGTAATTATCCCTTCACAGGATGTGGATGGAGAGCAAGGTCAACCCTTCCCTTTAAGAACTGGCCGGCGCCATTGTGTCTGTGATCCATTGCTGACTGACATCACATGAGCTTTGCCAGTGTTCTGAGGTAGCGCCTCGCTCCTCGGCCTTTGCGCCTTAAGACAGGTGTGAAGCACCTGATTTAGCATTCCAATCACCTCCAGGGGCGATAAAAGCCAAGTTTGCAGTCGGAGGCGATAATCAGCGCCAGGCACTAAACTTTGCGCACGGCCGATAATCGTACCCATATAGCTGTCTCTCCAATTCAAGACCCAAGTAAAATATCCTCTTTAGAACACATTTTTCAAAATAGTATGTGTAAGATTTGCAAAATTTGCAAAATTTCTGCATTTCCCCGAAGGCTGTTATTAATAAACGGGACCCTGCGTGGACATTTTAAATCAAAAAGGGTACCCAAGATGGCGTCCGTGCCTCGTGGCAGAAAGCCTGTGGGATTTTAAAATGGACTCTGCAACGCAGACAGCTTGTGAAACCCAAGCTACAGTTTTCTGTGAAGTGAGACTTTGTATTTTGAAACCAGACAGGACTCTGAATTATGTATTAGACCGAATTGGAGACAAATCTAAATTCAGTTTAGGCCTATAGTTAAGGCCACCAAGCAGTCTACATATATAATCGTAAACAGATTAAGAGTACCATCGAGGGTGGACAGACCCATCAAGGAACATTCATGAAAATAGAAGTCAATTATCGGGCCGGTAGATGCGATTACCGGCCATCTAAAAACAGTTAGTATGGATTGCTACCATTATTTAAAATAGCCCGCCAAAATTAAGACAAAGAACTAACCTGATTTGGCGTGCAGGTAAGGGTTTTCGAAAGGAGTATAATTGAAGGCCCCCGCGTAGCAAGCGCTCTCTTCTCTTCTCCCTCTGCCCACCCTCGTGGCTGCTGCTCTTTCCCCGTCCCGCACTTACCCCCTGGCCTTTGCCCGTGCCTTTTTGCCATTCAATCGCCCCGGCATTCCATCGGACGGACACGGACAATTTAGGCCAGGCGAGGCGGGACGCGACGAGGGGAGGAGGGAAGACCAACTGAGGAAGACCGACTGAAGAAGACCAACTGAGGAGACGAACTGAGGGGAAGCTTCGAATTATCGGGCCTTCAGCCTCAGCCGACCTTCGAATATCTGCACACCAACTCAAACTGTCAGCTGACGATGAAGAATCATCCCTGCAAGGTAAAGTACCCAAACAGAGACTTTAGCTTTGGGGTACTCAAACCTGGACAACGCCCTTGCAGCGCCCGGAGACCACGTGATGACAGCAGGCTCCAGAGAGCACCAAGAGCGAACCCCGAACCCCACCGCTGTTTTGAGTCCAACAAACCCTTTTGATTGGTGAGCATGAAGTTCTGATCCCTCATAGCTTAATCTAGTTAGGTATAGGGGGTGGGATAAGGATAAGGGGATTGTTAAGATAGTTGTTTTCCCTCGATGTGCCGTGTGTTCCCCATTCCCTGTATAAGTATAGTTATTCTTTTGTAATTTTGCCTGTAGAAGTGTACACTAGTGATTTTCCATAAGATTGTATCAATTTTTCCTCTTCAATAAAATCTTGGTTTTTGTTTACATCCAACCACCTGTCTACTCGAGTCGTCTCTGTACCGCCGCCTTATACCTAAGTCCGGTGTCTAGAACCCAGGGGCGTGGGAGTGATTCGAACCGCTCACAAAACAGTCAGAGGCATAACTGACCGGGCGCACGCGCCACCACCACAGGCCACCCCCTACAGAAATGGCGACCGCGGCAGGACACCGTCAACAAGGTTGCGATGCAGTAGACAGTGGTTCGGATTAGCGAACCGTGATGGAGTAAAGGAGCTCTGATTATGCGTTTAGCAAGGTGAATATCACTAAGAAGTGGATCACCACTCTATTGAGGGCTGGGCGTCCGAAAGATGTAGCAGCTAAATGGACAGAGGGAAAGGAACACAAGAAGTCCTTAGAGAAGGCAGTTTGGCTGATGTGCTTTAAAAAGCATGTCCAGCTCTTGGACGGGCTCGTTGCAGCACAGGCAGTCGAGTTAAGGGAGTCAGCCCTGGAGATCCAGGATAATGCTCTCACAAGGAAAAAGTTATTAGTAGCTTTGCAGGCTTTGAACCAAGAAAGAGTACATTTAGTGGGAGAACACAAGGCCCAGTTGGAATACCTACGGTGCCAAGTCACCGAGGCCAAGGGAAACGAGTTCAGGTTGCGGGAGAAGAACGCCCACTTGGCAAGGCAGATCAGGGAACAGGAAGAGAAAGCACAGGATGTAAAAGCCGCTTACAAGCTACTGTAGCAAGTGAACAGGGGTTTGAAGAGGCAGACCACGGCCCCTGTAGCGAGAGGATAGAAAATCTGAGCCGGGCCCTCCGGAAGGCAAAAGGCATGGTATGCCTCATAAGCCCAAAGGCAGGCCAGGCAGATTTTATGGGGAACGAGGGGAGGACAGTTCCAACATCACCGGTGGTGCCCAGGGAACGACACGGTTGAGAGAGAGGAGACCTCACGGCCACCACCCGTAGCGCCAAGTTTCTGTGAGGTTTGGCAGCAAGGGGGGTGGTGGAACCGGGGGTGGAACCCGAAGTGGAGGCGGGGGTAGAGCAACCCCCGCTCGAGAGGCCGGAGCCGGGGCCGATGTGCGCAGCACGGCATCGGAGGTTCGGCCCACCCTCTAATGGCGACATTGAGGGACCCCTCCAAAACCAGTTCGTATTACCCTTCAACACCTAACAGCTCAGGGTTATGGTCAACCATATCCCGAAGCTTTCCGCCAAGGGAGACCCCTCGATTTACTTCAGGGAAATAGAGCAGACCGCCAGCGTCAGCGACTGCGATGACGCTGAGAAGGCCAAAATGCTGCTATTCTCCCTGGAGAGTAAGCTCCTCCAATCCCTCTCTGACGAGTGTAAAAGGGGGCAGAGCAGATACGTGGAGCTTAGAGGTGCGGTTCTAGAAGCCATGGGGATGGATGAGGGAAGTCCCTTCTCCCGCGTGGAGAAGACAACCCAGCTTTCTGGGGAAACCCCGCAGGCTTTTGCGGACCGGCTGTGGCCGGTGTACCGGAAGGCTTGCCCGGGGACGCCAGGCCGGGAGTTTCTGAACGGGGATTCCCTGACGCATTGGCTCCGTTGCTTGGTGGCGAACAGCTTGCCACAGGTCCGGGCCAAGGCAGAAGCCTGGTTCGACCCCAAAGATCCCCAGACCACAGAACTCAGGGTAATTAGGCAGCTCACTCTGGCTTACAAGAACGGTAGGGGAGCTGATGCACACCCACCCAAGGGGAAGGTGCATGAGATAAAACCAGGAGTGCAGAGTAGAAAGGAATGGCACCAGGAAGGGAGTAACCCCCCCAACACAAAGACCAACTGTTACGGGTGTGGGAAGGATGGTCACTGGCGGAAGGAGTGCAAAAACCCTTGGAAGGATAACAAGGGAAAGCAGCCCACAGCCCCAGCCCAAAAGGCGGGGGTAGGGACCCCTTCCGCAGAGTTCGAGTCACTTTTGGATGCCATGAGGTCCTTACTGACTGGCCAGGGGAGAGTAGCAGCCGCCACCGGTGCTCTCAGCCCGTCAGCCCCATCCAACCCACAGCCGTGACTAGAGCCAGCGCAGCCTGTTTATCTGTGTTCGCTCCGATATGATGAGTGGAGACGACCCCTTTTGGAGTTGGAGGTGGAAAAGGTGACGGGGACCTATCTGTTGGACACGGGGGCACCGCGCACCATGATCTACTCAGCTAACCCCATCACCTCACCTCTCTCCAGCGGGGTCCCATACAGTCCATCGGGGTTCACGGGTAGGGAACAGGCCGGCTCGGTTTCCATCCCGCTCGCCATTCGGATAGGACCGCTCCGCTCCAAGTGGACGTGGGTCCTGATGAAATGGGACGTGGAGGGTGGAAGAGGGTTCCTGGGAGCCGACCTTATTGTAGGCCATGGGATCCTAGTGGATTTGAGGAATCACTGCCTTTGGGGGGCGGGCAAAGTAAAGAACGGTAAGATCGTAGTTTTGCCGGGGAAGGAAGGGAAGGGGTCCCTCTGCACCATGAAGCCCAAAGAGGATTACAACCTGGGGCTCATGGTCAGCAACACCCCACCAGAGTTCCAGGCATTTGTGCAGGCCCACCTGGCCACATTTGCCACTCACAAACACGACTGCAGGAGGGCCATAGGGTTTGAGGTTAGCGTAGACGGCGACCCCATGGCCCGACCACAGAAACAGTATAACTTCCCCAGGGAAGCAGAGCCGGACATGGAAGCAGCCATGTCCTCGTTAGTGCAGCAGGGAGTTCTGAGACCGATAGCTACCCACGTGAATTCCCCGTTATGGCCGGTCAGAAAGCCGGACAATTCCTGGAGGGCCACGGTGGACTATCGGGTGCTCAATAGCAACATCCCAGCCTGTGCACCCACAGTAGCAGCAGTTGCCGACCTCATCGGGAGTATTCCAGCATCCGCGACCACTTTCACGGTGCTGGATATTTCAAATGGGTTTTGGTCCATCCCTGTAAGGAGGGAAGATCAGTACAAGTTTGCCTTTATGTTTAAAGGGCAACAGTACACGTGGAACTGTTTGCCACAGGGCTTCCATAACAGCCCCAGCATTTTCCATCAGTGCATGGCCGACAGTTTGAAGGATTTTAGCCAGCTCAGACAGTTGGTTCAATATGTGGATGACCTGCTCCTGTCCACTGATTCGAAAGAGGAGCATGGCCCGCTATTGGCCGAACTGCTGGAGTTGTTAGGACAGAAGGGTTTCAAAGTAAATCCCAAGAAAGCGCAGATCGGCCAGCAGGAGGTGAAATTCCTCGGTCTGACCGTGCGCGCTGGAGAAAGGGCCATAGATAAGGCTAGGAGGGAGGCGGTACAAGAACTACCGGTCCCTAACACAGTAACGGGTGTGAGGTCATTCCTAAGGCTAACCGGGTACTATAGAGACTTCATTGAGGACTATGCAGCCACCGCAGCCCCTCTGCTCTGACTCCTACACAAGGGAGTGGAGTGGCTTTGGGATGAGGGTTGCCAGGCAGCATTTGTCCGGCTCAAGAAGGACTTGCAGCCCGCGCCAGCTTTAGGGGCTATAGATGGGGGGAAAGAGTTTTTCCTGGAGGTAGCAGCCAGCAGGGACAGCCTCAGTGCTGTGCTGCTCCAAGAGCGGCACGGCCGGTGGTCTACTCCTCCAGGATACTCACAGATGTGGAAAGGAGCTATTCCAATTGTGAATGGCATCTTTTGGCCACACATTGGGCTGTGAGAAGATCATTGATCTTCACAAGCACCTCTCCCATCACCCTCCTCACCCATCACACACCCACCCAGATGCTTCTGGACGGGAGGATCAAGGATGGAACAGTGAGCAGTGCCCGCATTGCCCGCTGGACCTTGCTCCTCTCACAGATGGATCTGAAGGTGAAGGGTCTCTGTGAGCCAAAGCTCGCAGCCAACATGGTATATCCTGGAACAGCCCATCGGTGTTCCATTGAAGGGGTTTGGGAAGTAAACATAGGTTTACGGGCCAGGATACATCCCACAGGCCACGAAATCTATGTAGACGGTTCCAGCACGGTATCTGCTGGCGAGCGTCTCACAGGGTGTGCAGTTTACGACCCAGCGGCAAACATTGCCCCGGCGATTAAGCTCCCCAGCACCATGAGCGCCCAGCAGGCTGAACTGTCCCCGGTGGTGTACATTGTTACACACCCCGAAATCTTCCCCACCCCCTACACGATTTGCGCGGACAGCATGTTTACGTGCAATTCGTGTACGGAGTACCTGGCCATCTGGTCCCACTGCAGATACACCTCCGATCTCGGGAGACCCCTCACAGTAAAGCCCCTGCTGGAAAAGATCCTGGCAGCAGTGGGAGAGGAAGGGGAGGTTTTCATTCACAAGGTGAAGGCCCATTCCTCCACAGAACCCCGCGGCCAAGGCAACCAGCAGGCTGACTTGCTCGCCAAGGAGGGTGCCCACACAAGCATTTTCTGGAACCCATTTGGGTCCAGACCCATGGTGGCGGTCAGAGGTAGGGACGGGACCCAAGGGAGTGTAGGAGTAGCGTTAGCCCCGGACCTTAAGACGGTCCAGGCCCAGGACCCCGTCTGTAAGGCCGTCCCGGTGAGGAAAGAGAAAGAGAAGCCCCTAGAAGGTCCCCACGGATGCCCCAGCCGAGAAAGCCATGGTCACCAGCCCTCCAGTTACCAAGGGCCGCCCCTCGAGTCAGGGAGATCCAAGGACACAGGCCCTCAGCCAGCAGCCACGGGCTGCGAGGGACCTACAGTCAAGGACGGTGCAGTCGCGCCGGGGGTAGCGGCGAGCCGCAGTCCGACCAGGGATTAGCCTAGCCGCCCGGAGATGGGCGGCGCATGTATATAGTTTAGTTTAAGTAAAGTGTAATTATTTGGCTTAAGTTTGGGTGTTTATATTTAAGTTAAATAAGGTGATTGGTAGTTTTAAGTTAAGTAGTCTGTTAAGAGTTTTTCTTTGGGTCGAGGTCGTGGGACCCGACCATGCTTCACCAAGCCAGAGAATCTCTTGGGGACCTGGCTGCTTGTTCTTTTACATCTTTTGCAGAAATATATTCAGAATGGAATGGATCGTGATCCTATTCGCCCTGATCGGGATGAGTGTGGAGAGGAGGGGCGACGTCCAGGACTCCCACATCTACGGGTGTTCGGGAGACAAGGCGCCCCTGGCGACCGATGGGAGCGGTGAACGGGATGCGGAGGAGATCGCCGTTTACTTCCATGAGGGAAGGTGGCCAGGATGGCTGGGGTCCAATTCGTCTCAGTACTCCAGCCAAACCGGATTCACGTACGGGGAAGCCTCCCTCCTGTGCCCCAGCGTACGAGTCGTTACCACAAGGGTCAGCGTCACCATTGGAAAGCGAATATGTTTGACGTGTAAAGGACACATTCCACTGGATAGGTGGTGGTGGCTCAGGAAGTTGAGCAAGGACATGAGGAACCCCGGAGCCGAGTGGGAACGGTTGGGTAACAACACCCATTGGACGATTACCGGGACTCATGGAGGACTAAGCATGTGTTGGGACAAGCGGTGGGAACCGGACCAAGGGATTTACATCTGTATGTGGGGGTCAGAGACAGTCTGCCCCACAGGCATATCCATCATGTTCCACCGGCAGTGGCACGACACCTGGAAGGGGATAAGGTGGGATGCCAGCCGGAAGGTGTGTGCGGTCCCATACTCCCAGATCCCAGTCAACGCCACTGAGCTGGTAATCCGCCCCTGTAAGCCCCTGCCCACGGCACAGGCGGCGAGGTTACCCAGGGAAGGTTGCCCACCGCCACCAAGGGACCAGGGAATGGGTTGGTACTAGTCCCCACTGATCAGATGCTGTACCAGGGGGTACACTACGCGGTAGCCTCCGTGATTTTAAATCTCACGGAGGTACATTTGCCGGAGTGGTGCCCCAAAGAAACAGAGCAGCTATACCAGGCCCTATTAAAGGGCATGTTCAAGAAGTTTTACGAGTTCGATTTTGCCCACGTGGCCAAGACCGAACTCTACACCACACACCGAGAATTTTTGGGTAATGCAGGGAGGCAAAGAAGGGTGTATGGAATGATGTTTTTACTGCGTTTAATACTGGGTCCTCTGTCATCAACAGCTTGGATGACATAGAGCTGCAGACCCAGATAAACGGTTTAAAAACACAGTTAAAAAAGATATTACTGGATGAGAACAAGGTAGTGGGCTCGGAGTTGCATGAGGACCAGGCCATGACGGTCCATTTAAAAGAGATCATAGCCAAGTTGGAAAAGCACGCAAAGACGGTAAATGCTCTCATAAGGGAGGACAGAAATGCTTCTGACCAGGCTGTGCAGAATGAGGTGTGCGTGTTATATGGGGCGTGGTTACTGTGCGAGGGCCGCAGTAATCTGGAGGATTTAAAACAAGGTTTGGTCCCCTCCTGGTTTAGCAACAAGCACCTCGCAGCCCTCCACCCTTTTGAGAATGCATTAAGCCCGTGCCAACTCCGGCTAGCCTCCGAGGCCTACCCAGTCCCCGTGGATTGTGGGCGGTCCAACCACACAATCATGGGAGTAGTCATTAGGATGCCGGTCATGGGCAGGACAGCCCGACCCGCACCGGTATACAGAGTTGAGAACATTGGAGTCATTCAAGGGGGTGCACACATTCGTTTCACAGCGGTCCCGCCTTACATCATTAAGTGGGAGCACGCTATGACAGGTACTGACCTCTCAGGGTGCTGGAGCCGGGGAGCACACATAATCCTGTGTCCCCAGCATTTGAATGCCTTTGCAAAACCACAGTGTGGGTTCAGAGCTGCTGACGCGAAGCCTATAAATTGTACCATGGAGGCAATGGCACAAGGCCATGTTCCCCCGCAGGTAGCATATATAGGGGGTGGGACATATTGTGTCACCACCGGCGCGTCAGCATGGACAGCATAGCTGGTGTCCGGTTAGTGACAGCAGTTTCTGTTTTAAACCCGAGGCAGAAGTTCAAGTGGCCCAGGAGCGAATTGTCCCCATTCCTGAACCCTCCACCATTTACCTCACTGTGAAGGAGAATTTTACAGATTTGCAGAAGTACATAGCACACTTTGGCTATGAAATTCCCCCTCTTCCTGAACACCTTACCAAAATACTCAAAGCCGTTATAGTTTCGCAGAAACATTTTTACACACTCGAACAGAAAAAAGTAGTGATAAGGACTAAGATATTGGATATAGTGACTCCACCCTGGTGGAACATTTTCAGTAATATAGAGGTCACTTTGTGGATCAGACTGGCTTCCCACATTCTCGTGGTTTGTCAGTTAGGGATAGTGTTGTATTTAGTGTGTATCCAGTGTAAGGGAAAAGGTCGGTAGTCAGAATTCCGAAACCAGTGAATTTGGAAGGAACACTATGTAAAGGTGGAGGGTGATATGCCAGTTTAAGTCGTTTCCCTGTATTATAAGTAAAGGATTCTTGTTTCTTTGTGTTTGTTATTTTTAATAAAGGTGTTTCTTTTGTTGTTTTTTTACGACGCGGTTTAATAAAGATGTGTGTACCAAGTGGTGCAGGGGTGTTGGACCCCTCCATGTTCGGATGTGTTGTGTAAAGTCTGTAATTTTACTCTCTGTATGCTGATGTACACTACATTTTTGCAGAATGGAAAGTGCATGTGTCGTGGCTATATTAGATAGGTAATTACAGGGGAAGGTTGACTATGGAGGGTCAGAAAACTTTGCTCACCTTAAAGGTATGATACTTCAAGCAAGTTTTAGTATCACAGGGGGGAGTGTAAGATTTGCAAAATTTCTGCATTTCCCCGAAGGCTGTTATTAATAAACGGGACCCTGCGTGGACATTTTAAATCAAAAAGGGTACCCAAGATGGCGTCCGTGCCTCGTGGCAGAAAGCCTGTGGGATTTTAAAATGGACTCTGCAACGCAGACAGCTTGTGAAACCCAAGCTACAGTTTTCTGTGAAGTGAGACTTTGTATTTTGAAACCAGACAGGACTCTGAATTATGTATTAGACCGAATTGGAGACAAATCTAAATTCAGTTTAGGCCTATAGTTAAGGCCATCAAGCAGTCTACATATATTATCGCAAACAGATTAAGAGAACCATCGAGGGTGGACAGGCCCATCAAGGAACATTCATGACAATACAAGTCAATTATCGGGCCGGTAGATGCGATTACCGGCCATCTAAAAACAGTTAGCATGGATTGCTACCATTATTTAAAATAGCCCGCCAAAATTAAGACAAAGAACTAACCTGATTTGGCGTGCAGGTAAGGGTTTTCGAAAGGAGTATAATTGAAGGCCCCCGGGTAGCAAGCGCTCTCTTCTCTTCTCTTCTCCCTCTGCCCGCCCTCGTGGCTGCTGCTCTTTCCCCGTCCCGTGCTTACCCCCTGGCCTCTGCCCATGCCTTTTTGCCACTCGATCGCCCCGGCATTGCATCGGACGGACACGGACAATTCAGGCCAGGCGAGGTGGGACGTGATGAGGGGAGGAGGGAAGACCAACTGAGGAAGACCGACTGAAGAAGACCAACTGAGGAGACGAACTGAGGGGAGGCTTCGAATTATCGGGCCTTCAGCCTCAGCCGACCTTCGAATATCTGCACACCAACTCAAACCGTCAGCTGACGACGAAGAATCATCCCTGCAAGGTAAAGTACCCAAACAGAGACTTTAACTTTGGGGTACTCGAACCTGGACAACACCCTTGCAGCGGACGGAGACCACATGACGACGGCAGGCTCCAGAGAGCACCAAGAGCGAACCCCGAACCCCACCACTGTTTTGAGTCCAACAAACCCTTTTGCTTGGTGAGCATGAAGTTCTGACCCCTCATAGCTTAATCTAGTTAGGTATAGGGGGTGGGATAAGGATAAGGGGATTGTTAAGATAGTTGTTTTCCCTCGATGTGCCGTGTGTTCCCCATTCCCTGTATAAGTATAGTTATTCTTTTGTAATTTTGCCTGTAGAAGTGTACACTAGTAATTTTCCATAAGATTGTATCAATTTTTCCTCTTCAATAAAATCTTGGTTTTTGTTTACATCCAACCACCTGTCTACTCGAGTCTTCTCTGTACCGCTGCCTTGTACCTAAGTCTGGTGTCTAGAACCCAGGGGTGTTGGAGCGATTCGAACTGCTCACAAAACAGTCAGAGGCATAACTGACTGGGTGCACGTGCCACCACCACAGACCACCCCCTACATATGTGCATCCAAAAACAGTCTGATCAAGAGGGTCAAGTTCAATAGTCCAAATTTTGAGGCTCTGACACGTGTAGTTTAATTTCAATGCCAGGCACTGTTTACCAGCAATAAACCTCTCGTTTATAATTGCTTAATGACAACACAACTGTTACAACAATGGCATTGCATCAAACAGGTATAAAGGTACAGCTGTCACTTTCAATTCTTACAATAAATATATTGCTTAATTTACATCTACGTACACCTGACAGTGAAAACTGGGAATCTCAATGTAACTTCCAATAATACTGGCCCCGAATTTACTCATCATTCTTGGTGAGTTTCCAAAGTCAAATCAGCATATAAACAATCTTGTGGGTGGTTTCTTGGGTGGGAGTCAGTTCCACTGGATTTCCACCCAGTAGTGGCTGCAGTAAGGTTCTCGACCCAATCTGAGGTCTTTAACGTATATGCTCAACAATGCTGCTGGGAGCTAATTAGCAATGAACTGTATTAAATTGAGCAGCAATGACACTGGTCTCATAATTTGCAATCCCATTGCACAAAGAGTAACTTTGAATTAAATAAAAGAGGCATACCTGGTGCCAGTGTTAGCTGATACTGGGGGAAGTGATTTACTTTGGAGGCCTGAAAGCTGAAGACATTTTCAACTGGAGTTACAGAAGAGCTTTTGAAGTGTTTTTTTGTTGCCTTGCAGCTGGATTGAGCGGGACTTGCCTCTGACAGCCTGACATAATTTTGTTCCCGCAGCCACAGTAAGAGGTTCTGAGTCCCAGCTATGGGGTTCCCAATGGACATTCCTTTGTATGCAATTATAATGGAGGAAGAGGAGGAGGAACAGTGCACGTTGGAGGAAAGGAGAGGCAGCATTTGAGAAGATAGTGCCCTACAAGATATTACCCTGCACAGGCCATGGAAATCTTATGAAGATTTTAAGAAGGAGCTCTGTGTTAGAAGAATGCACTCCACCCAAAGGAGAGCTGTACCAGCTATTTTATACAGCGGTCACAATAATCTGTCCAGGCAGTTCTGCCTGTGGCTGTGAAAATGATGGCTGCACTCAATGTTTTGGTCACAGGCAGTGCTTCAAGAAGTAGGACAACCACCACCATATCAGGGCAACTAGAAATGGGCAATAAATGTGTTAGGTGCAAGTGTGTGGACATTGGCTGGAAATACAATAGCAATGTCAATGTGGTTCATTGTAGCAAAAAGGTAGATGTGACAGCCATTGACTATAATGTGCTAGAAGTAAAATGAAACTGACGTGAACCCTTACTGCGTTTGGCTGGCATGAAGCTCTCCCTTGCCCATTCCCTTAATGGCCTGTCCACCAATTATTTTGAGGGTCCTGCTCCTCATTTTGGTTGAGGTGGAGGAGATCTGGTGGTCCAGCCCCAGTTTTGGCTCTCAGTGGTTGTGGACAGGATTCTCCCAGAAAACAGAGCTAACAGACAGTTCCAGCATTAGGATGAAGTACTAGGTGCAGCCTTGTGCCCAGCCTACACTGCACCTTCAGTACAAAGGCAAGTAGAGAACATGCAACTAGTTGAGAACATATAATGAGTGGGTTAGAAAACATGTAACAATTATGCGAGTGAAAGGTTTTGTCTTTATCTGGCGTCAAGTTGGAGCTGCAGCTTCACTGACATGGTAGTGAGGGGATATAAGATATGACAGAATATAAGATGAGAGGGCTGGGGTCAATACTTTGCAGGCTGCATTGCTGATGTGGCAACATGATATGGGCTGAGTTCTTGGTGCAAGTACGGTATAGGCATTTCTTTCCTTTCAGTGGGCATCATTTATTGAGACTTACCTGAGCAGTTTTCACAGTCCTAAGAACCTTTTGCACATTTACTCCCATAACCTATGGATGAGGGAGAAGGCAATGAATTTGTTCACCATCTCCTGCGATGCTTGCTGCAGATTGCTTCTATTCGGAAGGTTCCCTTCAACCCCACAAATGGCCACTTTCCTCAGCACCAAATCCTTCAGCAGGGCCTCCAGCCTTCAGTGAAAGAGGCAGTCCTTGCAGCTTCTCCGGCTATCTTCTTTCAACAGTAGTCAGCTTCCACTGAAGCAGGCGCCTCTTCCTATCAAGTGCAGCAGCAATGTGTGAGCATATAAAAAGCATACAGAGGGCTTATTCTAATTATGTAAACAGCCTGACCATGTGGAATCTAGCAGGATTGTTTTTCCACTGGGTGCCCCTGGAAGCACTGAAAGCCTAAGCCATGTTTTACTCTTATCGTGGAATCAGCCCTCGTGAAATCAGTGAGTTGCAGACTGGATGAGGAATATAACACAGACACTTTTTAAAATTCATTTATGGGATCTGGGCGTCGCTGGCAAGGCCAGTATTTATTGTCCATCCCTAATTACTCTTGAGAAGGTGGTGGTGAGCCGCCTTCTTGAGCCGCTGCAGTCCGTCTGGTGAAGGTACTCCCACAGTGCTGTTAGGGAGGGAGTTCCAGGATTTTGACCCAGCGACGATGAAGGATCAGCGATATATTTCCAAGTCAGGATGGTGTGTGACCTGGAGGGGATCTTGGAGGTGGTGGTGTTCCCATACGCCTGCTGCCCTTGTCCTTCTAGGTGGAAGAGGTCGCGGGTTTGGGAGGTGCTGCCGAAGGAGTCTTGGCGAGTTGCTGCAGTGCATCTTGTAGATGGTACACACTGCAGCCATGGTGCACCAGTGGTGGAGTGAGTGAATGTTTAAGGTGGTGGATGGGGTGCCAATCAAGAGGGCTGCTTTGTCCTGGATGGTGTCAAGCTTCTTGAGTGTTGTTGGAACTGCACTCATCCAGGCAAGTGGAGAGTATTCCATCACACTCCTTACTTGTGCCTTATAGATGGTAGAAAGGCTTCCATGTTAATGCAAAGCAGTTTCAGCAAACGTGCCGATGTAACTCTAGAATCAGATTCTCATTTGACTTCAGAATGCACTGAAGCCAAGTGGTAAAAAAGAACCCCTCCAGCAGCCCATCTCACATGACTTGGGCTTGGCACCACATGACTATATTTCCAGGCTGTGACTGCAGTGTCTGACGTGAACATCAGTTAATTTTCCTCTTTGGTTTCTTCTTCCTCATTAAGACTCCAAGAACAATTCAAGGGCGCGCTGCCAGCATCGGAGCCAGACCATGGTGTTGGGGTGCAGGGTTGCTGCTTCAGAAGTGAAATAAGACCTTAGAGCGGTACCACAGTGAAAGTCACAAACTGCTCTCCAGGCCCCAGATTATACTTAAGCAACACCACAAGAGAGCAAGGGGGTAATTTTAATCGAATCCCACCCTGCAGGAACCAGACTGGCTGCCCAGTTTACACCCTACCCAGTTCTACTATCCATTGAAGTCAAGATTCCGCCAGGCAGGTTGGATTCAAATTACCCCCCCCTCCCCGCAACTAGTAACGCTCTAAAAATGCAATCTTAATAAATGATCACAAAAGCAAAATACTGCGGGTGCTGGAAATCTGAAATAAAAGCAGAAAATGCTGGAAATACTCAGCAGGTCAGGCAGCATCTGTGGAGAGAGAAACAGAGTTAACGTTTCAGGTTGATGACCTTTTGTTAGAACTTTTTTCCAGTTCTGACGAAGGGTCATCCACCTGAAACGTTAACTCTGTTTCTCTCTCCACAGATGCTGCCTGACCTGCTGAGTATTCCCAACATTTTCTATTTTTAATAAATGATCAAATGTTTTTGTGAAAATAAGTTGAAACTGAATGCAACATAAATAAATAAAGTTAATAAAATAGAATTAAGCAAATGAACAAACTCGAGTATTTGATTGGGATCAACCCTATGTATTAAAATCATGTTAACCCAAATTTAAGCCTAGAAAAGTTTTAAATCCCAATCCTTCTTATAATTCTTCTACTGCAATTATAAATGGAGACCGCAGAAAGAGGATTCAATCACAGTTTAAAATCCCACAATTACAATTTACCCAGCATACACACACACACATATAACATAAATTACATTAAAAAGCTGACATTTTACATTTAGTTATTAAGTTATTGAATAATATGATGTGATTTAACATTTGGTAAACCTAATGCAGGGAATTAATGAAGTGATTTAATGCGACACTGCTTCAGAGTTCATTGTTTTTCAGTGGTCAGCGGGTTAACATCTGAGAGTGCTTTACGCTCAAACTCACAATGCCTTGATCCCTGGTGTCTGCAGAAAAGAGAAATAAAACATACAAGACAAAGAAGGTAATCGACCAACATGGCATCACTGATAGTTACACACATGAATCTTCTTTAAGTGACACCAGGGAAGGCAAAAGCAAGGTTACGTATACAACCTTATCTCTGTGTCCACAGAATTTACCACATGGTCTTATTTGTTCTATTGTACTACTTCAAAAGTGTAGTTAGTGATCCAGTACAGTTAATTTCTGACAGAAATAGAAAATCTCAAGGCTGGAAAAGAGAATGGGAACGGCTTTTGTGTCTGGTATTCCCCGCA
This sequence comes from Somniosus microcephalus, assembly GCF_052327205.1. Classification (NCBI taxonomy): domain Eukaryota; kingdom Metazoa; phylum Chordata; class Chondrichthyes; order Squaliformes; family Somniosidae; genus Somniosus; species Somniosus microcephalus. The sequence goes on along the minus strand of NC_140996.1, from coordinate 174,374,807 downwards.
AGTTTTTCAAATGTTTCAAATTGGACCCCAGCTATTCACAATATATATTAATGATCTGGACGAGGGAACTAGATGTAATATCTCCAAGTTTGCAGACGACACAAAGCTGGGTGGGCGTGTGTGCTGTGAGGAGGATGCCGATAAGCTCCAGTATGATTTGGACAGGTTGGGTGATTGGGCAGATGCATGGCAGATGCAATATAACGTGGATAAATGCAAGGTTATCCACTTTGGTGTCAAAAACAGGAAGGCAGATTATTATCTGAATGGCAATAGATTGGGAGAAGGGGAAGTGCAACGAGACCTGGGCGTCCTTGTGCACCAGTCGCTGAAAGTAAGCATGCAGGTGCAGCAGGTGGTTAAGAAGACAAATGGTATGTTGGCCTTTGTAGCGAGAGGGTTTGAGTACAGGAACAAGGATGTCTTGCTGCAGTTGTACAGGGCCTTGGTGAGACCACATCTTGAGTATTGTGTGCAGTTTTGGTCGCATTATCTGAGGAAGGATGTTCTTGCCATGGAAGGAGTGCAGCGAAGATTCACCAGGCTGATACCTGGGATGGCAGGAATGACGTATGAGGAGAGGTTGGGTCGCTTGGGCTTGTACTCACTGGAGTTTAGAAGAATGAGAGGGGATCTCATCAAAACTTATAAAATTCTAACAGGACTAGACAGACTAGATGCTGGAAGGATGTTCCCAATGGTCGGGGAGTCCAGAACCAGGAGTCACAGTCTAAGGATAAGGGGTAAGCCATTTGGGGCAGAGATGAGGAGGAATTTCTTCACCCAGAGAGTGGTGAACCTGTGGAATTCTCTACCAAAGAAGGCAGTAGAGGCCAATTCATTAAATATATTCAAGAAGGAGTTGGATATATTTCTTAAGGCTAAAGGGATCAAGGGATATGGAGAGAAGGCAGGAACAGGGTACTGAATTTGGATGATCAGCCATGATCTCATTGAATGGCGGAGCAGGCTCGAGGGGCCGAATGGCCTACTCCTGCTCCTATCTTCTATGTTTCTATGCAAGCACCCATTTTCAAGCCTGGAGCTTCATTTAGATAGTTAAGAGGCGAGAACGAAGGGCGCTGGTCCATTTCCCAGTCTCTAAACATGCTGGATCTATCCTTCCATTCCTCTCTTCATCTATACGTTACCCCTTGACAATATCATCTGCAGACATGCAGTAGCTTCCACATGTACTCTTGACAACACCCAGTTCTACCTCTCCATCACTTTACTTGACCCTCTGTGTTTTCAGACTGCTGGTCCAACATCCAGTCTTAGATGAGCTGTAATTTCTCTCAGCTAAATATTGGGAAGACCAAAGCCATCGTCATTGTCTTCAGCTTCTGCCACAGCGTCTGTACTCTTGCCACTGAGTCCATCCTCTTCCAGGGCCTGCAGAAATTGTCGGTGATCCAAATGGTCAGTGGTGGGTGGGGTGAGCAAGACGGGAAGGAGGTTGGCAAAGTTAGCGCCCAGGAGGCACGCAGGGCTGGAAAGTTGGTGAGAGAGGAGAATAGGGCAATTGATGTTTGTAAGGAGGCAGCGATGGGTGCCTTGATGGGCCCTTCGAAGAATGCCAAGAGAGGCACAGAGACTAACTGTAGGCTTATTCAAGGGGGAGTCAAGCCTAGGATGACGGCAGAAGAGTAGTGATGTGTTGGTAAGAAATTGCTGGGGTGGGGGGGGAGTGCACGGTGCGGGGGGCAAAGTACCTGAGAGAGGAGAAATGAGAAGTGACTCAGAGGATATGTGAATGGGTAAAGCAAGATAGCAGAGGCGAAGTGAAGCATGGAGCAAGTGGCAAAGCAGAGCAGGCTCTCGTGACCCGGGAGGGTGATGGAAGAAGAAGGCAGGCAAACACCACGGGTGCAGACCACTGTGCCTGCCAGGAATCCACGTCCCAAGCACCCTCCCCCACCCTTCTTACAACTGCCGTTTGTGGAAGAGAGTTCCAAACCACATTTTGCGTGTCAAAGTGTTTCTAAACTTAATTCCTGAAAGGCCTGGCTCTAATTTTTAAGCTATGTTCATGACCCCTAGTCCTAGATTCCGCAACCAGCGGAAATAGTTTCTCTCTATGCACTCTATCAGTTCCCCTTAATATCTTGAAAACTTAGATCAAATCACCCCTTAACCTTCTAAATTCCAGGGAATACAATCCTAATTTGTGTAATCTCGCCTCATAATTTAACCCTATTCACCTGTAACATCTACTGGTTCTACTCATTGAAGCTTATAAAATTCTGACAGGACTGGACAGACTAGATGCAGAAAGGATGTTCCCGATGGTCGGGGAGTCCAGAACCAGGGGTCACAGTCTAAGGATAAGGGGTAGGCCATTTAGGACAGAAATGAGGAGGAATTTCTTCACCCAGAGAGTGGTGAACCTGTGGAATTCTCTACCACAGAAGGCAGTAGAGGCCAATTCATTAAATATATTCAAGAAGGAGTTGGATATATTTCTTAAGGCTAAAGGGATCAACGGGTATGGGGAGAAAGCAGGGACTGGGTACTGAATTTGGATGATCAGCCATGATCTCATTGAATGGCGGAGCAGGCTCGAGGGGCCGAATGGCCTACTCCTGCTCCTATCTTCTATGTTTCTATGTTTCTATGTTCGGATGAAGGGTCATAAGTTCAGAAATGGTAACTTTTCTTCCTTTCTCCACCTGCCTGACCTGCGATTGTTTCCTGTATTCTCTGTTTTTATTTCAGATTTCCAGAATCGGCAGTGTTTGTAGAAAGCCTCTAATTATTCACCTGTGTTTTGTTGGCCATTAGGAAGTCTAAACGTTCGAATTACAGACACCTGTGAGACAGAGAGAGCCTGGTGACTCCGGCGGGCAGTCGTGTGGGCGGGAGCCGAGCCTGGCGGCAAACCAGCCTCACCTCCCAGATGTTGATTGCCATCTTGCCACATGCCCTGGGCTTTGGTAAAGGTAATGTTTAAAAATTGTGCCATCTATAAAGGAACAATGTGTGAGAGCCATTTTATTGAAAAATATGCAGAAGAGAGCAGACAAAGTGACTTAGAGAAAGAGGAAGAGAGGAAGGGGGAAATAGATTTGCACACAAACAAACATAAGATGTGAATCAGAAATCTGTTGGGGTCCCACTTAAAATGAGCATACCTCAGGAAATCATGGCGTGTGTGCCTGCAATAAGGGAATCAAGTGATATAGGGATCGGGTGGGAAAGAGGAGTTGAGGTCGAAGATCTGCCATGATCTTATTGAATGGCGGAGCAGGCTCGAGGAGCCGTATGGCCTACTCCTGCTCCTATTCCTTATGTTCTTATGTTTGTGAGATATCCTTCCTGCAAGTACTGCTCCCTGCTGGGAGCACATAACCATGGAATCATCCCAATGGAGACGACATTAGGAGGACAGTATATGAAGCATACAGAAATGGAGTGAGAGAGCGAAAGAGGGAGATAAAGTAGAAAAGAAACAGAAAGTTCATGAAGTGGGACAGAAGCAGAAAGACCGGCCCCAATTTAAATTTTACGACACGCTGGGAGCAGGGTGGGGTGGGCGGTGGTCCGATAGCACACGGGAAACCCAGAAGTAAGTCTAGTGCATCTGTCAGTCGCTTTTTAGCACAAGCTTCTCATTAAAATTTTACTTCCATTGTTCCCATCCAATCAGTGACAGCCGGCGTGATGTGGGCCCGCGTGACGCAATCGCAACTCCAGTATTAAAGTGACACACCAAACATGCAAGGTGAAGAAGTTTGAGTTGGGAAGAAAAGAGAAGCAAGTGGCAGAATGGAGTCCAGACAGACAAAGACCGCACCTCGTTTTAGTGACGCCTCCCTGGATGTGCTGCTGGGGACTGTGAGGAGTTGGAAAGAGATACTCTTCCCTACCAACGGGAGGAAGAAGCCTGCAGCTGACACCTAGAAGGCATGGTTGGAGGTAGTGGAAGAGTTCAAGAGTAGGGTCGTGGTGCCACACACCTGGGTTCAGTGCAGAAAGTGCTTTAATAACCTAAGCAAGTCAGGAAAGGCGAGTACAGTGGGACATTTACCCAACCCCTCACTCTGCCTTCTCTAGCCTACTGCAGCACATCATTCCTCACACTCACTTAACATGCAGGTGCACTCATCCTTCTCTTTTTATACACTTCCTCACATCCCCATCTATCCATCCAGCACTCCCAGGTACCCTCATCCTCTAGCAATGTCATGCCTCTCCCTCAAGGTCACCCGCACCAAATGCACTCCATCCCTTGGATGAACACATGCAATTACACTCACTCATATGTTTCTTCTTTCCCTCCTTGCAGGAGACGAGAGCACAGCACACAAGGGAGAGGGAGAGAACTGGAGAGGTCCCTCCAAACATCTCGCAGCTGACAAGCACAGAGGAGGAGGCACTGGAGATCAGTGGAGCTTCAACATCCCTGGTCGTTGGAGATGGGGAGCTCCCAGCTACCTGGTGATACAATTAAATTAAAGCCACCCACATGTCATACGGCACTCAGTCATGTTGACTTAATTTCAACAGCGCATGAAATATGATCATCTTCGTAATGACAACTTGCAGCATATTCTTAGTATGCCAGGATTAATTCATGTCTTTTATCTCCTACAGGGCCTTCACGCGTGCAGCAGCAGTCGGTGGAGGTCGCTGACGGTGATTCCTCAGAGGAGCCGAGTCCTTCCAAGGGTGCACTGACACAGGAATCGTGCAGACCAGGCACCAGCTCAGATACTCCCACTTCGGTGGGACCAGTAAGGCAGATAGTTGGGTTTTCAGCTGGTGACGCACACTTCACAAGTGAGCAAAAGCAGATGGTGGAGATCGGGACAGCAGTGGAGAGGCCACGTCAGAGGGCACAGCCCTCTCCAAGCTCTGCTCAGCTGGACACAGATGCTGTACCTCTGGGGCTGTCGACGAAGAGGAGAATCATTGAGCAGCAGCAGACATTGTGCAATGTACTGACAGGCCTTCAAAGTGGAATTCACGCAATTGCAGAGAGATTGGAGCAGTCCACCTCAAGTTTGAAGGGGGTGATGTCACAGGCCATTGAGATGATGTCTTCTTCCATGGATAGAGTGCACACCGCCATGGACCGTCATACGCACCAATCAAATAAGTCTATGCATGCCTTCAACACCACTGTGCAGATTCTGGATGCCAACATGTCTGCCACCTTAAATAGGTTGACAGATGCCTTAGCCTTGGCCTTACAGGACTGCACTGATCTGCACTAAAGTGTCCTCCAGCACAATGGTAGCAGTGAAGTGCGGCTGGTCCATGAGAGGGATGATGGCGAAAGGGGTCATGGAAGTGGGGACTCCACTCAAAGCGCTTCGGCTTTTCACCCACAGCCTACCTCGCAGTAAGTAGCCCACATGCTGCTTCGTCTCCCAATGGCCGAGTCTGCCCCTGCACAGTACAGGTGCAATCTTTGGCGGGGCCCTCACGGGCTCCAAAACCCAGAGGACATCGGTCAAGAGCATCTCAGCAATCAGAGCAGGGATGTCAGCAGTCGGCCTCTACCTCTGCTGAAGCCACACAGGTTGCACCACATAGAAGTAGTAGAAAAAGGAAGAGTTTGGCTTTGCAGTTGCACAAGGGTATGCACACGGGTGTTTGAGAAAATGTTGGTTTGATAAGTTTTTGTTCGTTATTTAGCTAACGTAAAAGTTATTCTTTTTCACCACTTTCCCACCTTGTCCATTCTTGGGTGTTGGGTGGTAAGTGGCCTTCTAACTTGTTTGATGATGAATGTGAAAACATGACTTAATGGGGACCAATGGGGGGGATGTTGAAGGGATGGTTGGTTGGTTGCAGGACTGCTTTGTGTCCGTGGCATTGTGGAGGGGAAGGGGAAAGGGTGGCCGTTGCATTTTCTGGTGCAACTTAAGTGAACCTTGCATCCCTGCATAAGGGCATCCCTGGCAACAATGTGAGAAGCTGAGGGTGCATTGGCCTCTTCATCCTCCTCCTCTTCTTCCTCCTCCCCCTCCGAATCATCCAAGGAGGATCTGAGCTCTTTGTCTTGTTCCTCCTGCAGGTCGAAGCCTCACTGTTGTGCAATGTTGTGCAGAGCTCAGCAAACCACAACCATTCTGAAGACCCTGGTTGGTGAGTACTGAAGGGCGCCTCCAAATCTGTCCAGGCACCTGAAGCACATCTTCAGCATGCCGATGGCCTGTTCAATCACTCATCTAGTGATGATATGACATACACTGTTGCGCTGTTGGGCTTCAGTGGACAGTTTCTAACGGGTGTCATGAGCCAAGTTTGCAGTGGGTATCCCCTGCCACCGAGCAGCCACCCCTTAAGTCTGCTTTAAGGTCCAAAGAGCTCAGGGAGCTTTGACTGCCACATGACTAAAACATCATAGAATCATAGAAATTTACAGAACAGAAGGAGGCCATTCGGCCCATCTCGTCCATGCCGGCCAACAAAGAGCTATTCACCCTAATCCCACTTTCCAGCACTTGGTCCGTAGTCTTGTAGGTTATGGCACTTCAAGTGCATATCCAAGTACTTTTTAAATGTGTAAGAAGTCACACAACACCAGGTTATAGTCCAACAGCTTTATTTGAAATCACAAGCTTTCGGAGCGCTGCTCCTTCATCAGGTGAAGTGGAGAAATGCACAAAGACACAGCCCATATAGTCAGAGAATAATGTCAAATGTTTACAGGTAATCTTGCCAACTGCCATTTATCACACCTCTGTATGAAAAACAAAAAAAGACAAAAAAAAATTTTTTTTTTTGCTGGCAATCACAGCAGGTCCGGCTGCATCTGTGTAGAGAGAACAAGCCAATGTCGACTCGAGTCTGGATGACCCTGCGTCAGGTGGGGCCACATGTAGCGTGACATGAACCCAAGATCTCGGTTGAGGCCGTCCTCATGGGTGCGGAACTTGGCCATCAGTTTCTGCTCGACGATTTTGCATTGTCGTGTGTCTCGAAGGCCGCCTTGGAGAATGCTTACCCGAAGATCGGAGGCTGAATGTCCCTGACTGCTGAAGTGTTCCCCAACTGGGACACTGCGACAACGGATGAACGGACACCGCGCAACAATCACCAGGCAGGAGTGTTCCCTCCCAGTTTTTCATACAGACCCCAGCATCTGCAATATTTGACCCCTTGTGACCCCACCTCATTGTTCTTTGACGTAATGTTTTCCTGGCTGACCTGTTTGGACACCATTCACACCTTTGATTGCTGTGATTATCTCTCTGCCGAGGTGTGATAAATGGCAGTTGGCAAGATTACCTGTAAACATCTGACATTATTCTCTGACTATATGGGCTGTGTCTTTATGCATTTCTCCACTTCACCTGACGAAGGAGCAGCGCTCCGAAAGCTTGTGATTTCAAATAAAGCTGTTGGACTATAACCTGGTGTTGTGTGACTTCTTACATTTGTCCACCCCAGTCCAACTCCGGCATCTCCACACCATTTTTAAATGTGATGAGGGTCTCTGCCTCTACCATCCTTTCATGGCAGCTGCCTGGGAATCTTGCTCACAGCTGCATAAACATCTTTTTATGGTTGCACACCAGCTGTACATTGATGCAGTTGACGAATACTCCTAGTTGTTCTGGGGTGCCCGGATTGTCACATGCATGCAGGCGATGGTGCCCTGCACCTGTGGGAAGCCGGCCAGAGCCGGAAAGCTGAGTGCCCGCTCATTCTGACTGGCATCTGATGCGCTATCAATTACTCATAAAAGACTGAGAGTTAAGAGAGTAACTAAAGGCTTTTATTAACAAAAGAATGAAGGTCTGCCTCGAGCGGTCGACCGGTCCAGAATACAAAGGGCTGGGGAGCAGTCACCTTTATACTAGGACTTGTGGGAGGAGTCAGCCGAGGCATGTCCAGGCATGTACACAGTGGAATACAAACAGTGGTTTACCACATTCACCCCTTGTTTAAAATTGAGTCCGGCGGGGTGAAGTGTATTAAAAGTTAGTGTATTGGAGTCTCTCCAGAGGTCTTGTCTGCCGCTGTGATCGGTGTGGCGACGGCAGGGGTAGTGGAGCTTCCGGCGTCGAGTCCTGCGTAGGCTGTGGCACAGGCGTGTCGTCCTTGTAGATGTCGAGCGGGTCGCGGGGCCCAGGCCTGCCGTCTGCTGGGGCTGGATATCGGGTCGTGGGGGGGGGGGGTGGTAGTGAGTAGTGGGTTACTGCGGCCCCCGAGGGTGCAAGGTCTCTTATGGAGACTATGTCCTCCCGCCCGTCCGGGTATGCAATGTAAGCATACTGGGGGTTGGCGTGGAGGAGGTCGACCCTCTCGACCAGGGGGTCCGTTTTATGGGTCCTCACGTGTCTTCTCAGTAGGACCGGCCCTGGGGACGTCAGCCATGGCGGTAGCGATGTCCCCGATGCGGACTTCCTTGGGAAGACAAACATTTTCTCATGAGGGGTGGCGTTAGTGGCAGTGCAGAGCAGTGACCGAATAGAGTGGAGCGCATCGGGGAGCACATCCTGCCAGCGGGAGGTCGGAAGGCCCCTAGACTTTAAGGCTAGCAGGGCGGCCTTCCAAACTGTCGCATTTTCTCTTTCCATCTGTCCGTTCCCCCGGGAGTTGTAACTGGTGGTCCTGCTTGTGGCAATACCCCTAGTTAGCAGGTACTGACGGAGTTCGTCGCTCATAAACGATGAGCCCCGGTCGCTATGGATATAGCTGGGGAAACCGAACAGGGTGAAGAGGTCGTTCAGACATTTAATGACCGTGGCACTGGTCATGTCCGGGCAAGGGATGGCGAACGGGAAACGGGAGTACTCATCAATAATATTGAGGAAGTACACATTGCGGTCGGAGGGGGGGAGAGGCCCTTTAAAATCAACGCTCAGGCGCTCGAAGGGGCGAGTGGCTTTTATCAGGTGGGCCCTGTCTGGTCTATAAAAGTGCGGTTTGCACTCAGCGCAGATTTGGCAGTTCCTGGTCATGGTCCTGACCTCCTCAATAGAGTAAGGCAGGTTGCGGGCCTTGATGAAGTGGAAGAACCTGGTGACCCCCGGGTGGCAGAGGTCATTGTGGAGGGCCCGCAGTCTATCAATCTGCGCGCTGGCGCAGGTGCCACGCGATAGCGCATCCGGGGGTTCATTGAGCTTCCCGGGCCGGTACAAGATCTCGTAATTGTAGGTGGAAAGTTCGATTCTCCACCTCAAGATCTTGTCATTTTTGATTTTGCCCCTCTGCTTGTTGTTAAACATGAAAGCAACTGAACGCTGGTCAGTGAGCAGGGTAAATCGTTTTCCGGCCAGGTAGTGCCTCCAATGACGCACAGCCTCCACAATCGCCTGGGCCTCCTTCTCAACAGCGGAGTGTCTGGTCTCCGGGCCTTGGAGGGTTCGTGAAAAGAAGGCCACGGGTCTCCCCGCCTGATTGAGGGTAGCGGCCAGGGCAAAGTCGGACGCGTCGCTTTCCACCTGGAAGGGGATGGATTCGTCCACTGCGTGCATGGTGGCTTTGGCAATGTCCTCCTTGATACGGTGGAAGGCTAAGCGGGCCTCTGCCGTCAAGGGAAAAGAGGTGGACTTGATCAGCGGACGGGCCTTGTCCGCATAGTAGGGGACCCACTGGGCGTAATAGGAGAAAAACCCTAGGCACCTCTTCAGGGCCTTGAGGCAGTGGGGCAGTGGGAGTTCCATAAGGGGACGCATCCGGTCGGGGTCGGGGCCGATGACTCCGTGTTCCACAACACAGCCAAGGATGGCGAGGCGGTTTGTGCGGAATATGCACTTCTCCTTGTTATATGTCAGGTTCAAGAGTTGGGCGGTGCGGAGGAATTTTTCGAGGTTTGCGTCATGGTCCTGCAAGTCACGGCCGCAGATGGTCACATTGTCCAGATATGGGAAAGTGGCCTGCAACGCATTTTGATCTACCATCCGGTCCATCTCCCTTTGGAAGACGGAGACCCCGTTGGTGACGCCAAAGGGAACCCTAAGGAAGTGATAGAGGTGGCCGTTTGCCTCAAAGGCAGTATACTGGCGGTCCTCAGGGCGGATAGGGAGCTGGTGGTACGCTGATTTCAGGTCAATGGTCGAGAAGACGCGGTACTGCGCGATCTGGTTGACCATATCAGCTATGCGGGGGAGTGGGTAGGCGTCCAGCAGGGTGTAGCGATTTATTGTCTGGCTGTAGTCGATGACCAGGCACTGCTTCTCGCCGGTCTTAACGACCACAACCTGGGCTTGCCAGGGGCTGGTGCTGCCCTCAATAATCCCTTCCTTCAGGAGCCGCTCCACTTCGGTTTTAATGAAAACCCTGTCCCCGGCACTGTATCGCCTGCTCTTTGTGGCGATGGGCTTACAATCGGGGGTGAGGTTAGCAAACAGTGGGGGGCGGGGGGTGACTCTGAGTGTGGAGAGGTTGCACCTGGTGCGCGGCGGGCAATTTGGAAGCTGCTGGCTGCGGACTGTGAGTGGGGGTAGGGGTCCACCGTACGCCATCGTAACACTTTTAAGGTGGCACTGAAAATCTAACCCCAGCAGGACGGCAGCGCAGAGGTCGGGCAGGACCAGAAGTTTAAAATGATCGTACACAGTCCCGTCTACTACGAGTGTCACCACGCAGTAGCCGCCGATGTCCGCCGACTGGGACTCGGAGGCCATAGAAATCCGCTGGTGTGCAGGCAGGACTGGGAGAGAGCAACGTCGCACCGTGTCGGGGTGGATGAAGCTCTCCGTGCTCCCAGAGTCAAAAAGGCAGATTGTATCGTGGCCATTTACCTTAATGTCCATTGTGGAACTGGCCAGCTGGTGCGGTCTCGCTTGGTCCAGTGTAACGGATGCCAGCGTAGGGGTCGGTGTGTCGCTGCGGGTATCAGATGAGGCGGTGTTGGGGGCCTGCTGCGTTCCGGCTGTCGTCCAAGATGGCGGCGTCCATGATCCCCATGTGGCTGGAGGCGTCCAAAATGGCTGCTGTACCGGTGGTTCGCACATGGCCGGGGAGGCCCAAGATGGCGGCCCGCATGGCCCACACGCGGCGCTGCTGGGGTTCGGGGTGGCTTTGGCCCTGCAGACGCTAGCGTAGTGTCCCTTCTTCCCGCAGCCCGAGCAGATCGCGTTATTTGCCGGGCAGCGCGCTCTGGGGTGTTTTGCCTGGCCACAGAAGTAGCATTTCTGGCCTTGGGGCACTGCTGTCTGGCCTTGGGACACTGCTGCGGTAGTTGGGCCGTTGCTGGGGTGTGGCTGGGGTGGCACGGCGCTATGAGGCGGTCCTACCGTGTCCCAGGCTGTCATTCCCCGCGGCGTCCACGGTGCAGAGGAGTAGGCACCCATGCCCCGGTAGGCTGCATCTAATGATAGTGCGAGTTCAGAGGCCTTATTGAGGTCGAGGTCACTCTGCTCCAACAGTCGCTGTCGGGTGTAATTGGATCTGTGGCCCGCTACAAAAGCGTCCCGGATAAGTTCCTCTGTGTACACGGCGGCCTTTACATCCTTACAACCACAGGCCCGGCCAAGCACAGACAGTGCCTGAAGGTATTCCACGGTCGATTCCCCAGGTTGTTGTTTACGACTCCCCAGAAGGTGCCTGGCGTACACTTCGTTCACTGGGCGCGTGTACTGGTCCTTGAGGAGCTTGATAGCGTCCACGTACGAGGTCGCGTCTTGGATGACCGAGTACACTCGGTGGTTCACTTTGGAGGTCAGGACATCCAGTTTGTCCTCGTCCGATTTGATTGCTGCGGAGGCGGTCAGGAATTTTTCGAAACACTTAAGCCAGTGAGTAAACTTGGTGGATGAGTCCGCCTCCCGATGATCTAAGTCCAGGCATGCTGGTGTGAGGATCTTCTCCATTATAAAAATTTTGTTAATAAAATTGATGCGCTATCAATTACTCATAAAAGACTGAGAGTTAAGAGAGTAACTAAAGGCTTTTATTAACAAAAGAATGAAGGTCTGCCTCGAGTGGTCGACCGGTCCAGAATACAAAGGGCTGGGGAGCAGTCACCTTTATACTAGGACTTGTGGGAGGAGTCAGCCGAGGCATGTCCAGGCATGTACACAGTGGAATACAAACAGTGGTTTACCACAGCATCATTGTTGGCAAAATTGACATAATTGCCGGTCCTGGCAAACAGCCCATCTGTCACCTGTCTCATGCATTTGTGGGCGGCCAACTGGGAGATCCTGCATATGTTGGTGGCAGAGTCCTGGAAGGGTCTGGAGGCAAAAAAGTTGAGGGCGATGGTGATTTTGACAGCCACTGGTAATGCGTGGCCACCAAGTCCACCAGGCAGCAAGTCTTCTTCTAGAAAGCTGCAGATGTCTGCCACCACCTGACATGATATCCTGAGCTTCCTTAGATAGTGGTGTTCAGACATGTCAAAGAAACTGAGCGTATGCCTGTAGACTGTTTCGTGGGTAGTGCCTACTGTGAGCATCACCTCTCTGCAGGTCCCCTCTGTGCCGGTCCCCTCTGTGCCGGTTCCCTCTCTGCTGTACAGCTACAGGTCTGTGAGCATCAGGCTGCAGGTGCTGTTGCTGGTGCGGGTCATCTTGGTCCTCATCTGAGGTCCAATCTAAGGCAGCATAAGCGGCACCCATCCTGATGTGATAGAGCAACCTCCAAAGTGTAGAAAGTAACCTCTGAACTGTACAAAGTAACCTCTCAGCAAAAGTACTGTGAACAAGCCCTTTCCCACTAGCAGGTAAGAAAGCAGCTGTGAGTACTGAGTATTTATTGGCACCTTTGTCAGAGATTGCTTCAGCCCCCTCAGTTGCCGCTGTGTACTTGCCTCGGTTTCACTGGTGAGTTTCAGGAAGCTCGGGAAACCCGTGGACCCGACATTAAACTGAAAACAGCGTGTCACTATCACTCTAATTGAGCAATTAGCAAATGGAAATTGACAACCCGCCTCTCCTGAAGGGGTTGCATGCACGCAGCCTAACACGCCCCAGTCAAATGCGGAAGTCGGCGGGTTGGAGCCGGCTTCCCCACGCACTGTCAAATTCAATGGTGTTAACCTCCCACCCGCACCCAAACCCATGCGTTCTTCCACATTAAAATTCAGCCCACAGTTACAGAAAGCGACATTTCTGTGAGTAATGCGATAGGAGACCTGTTAGAAATATATAATATTGTACATTACATGGTATGATGCTCCTCTTGTAAGATAGTATCCATTCTGACTCAACATGAGCAATGTCACACGAGATCAGTTAGTAGACTTTAAATGTAAATATATTCACCCTTCTGCTGTAGTTAAATACGGAATGCTGCTGCTTATTATTTCCACTACTGAAGTGGTAGCCTCATGTTATGACATTTTGCAAATTCTGAGATAATTGAGACTTGAAAAATTATACTTCATCAATACCACAATCATGATTACAGAATCAAACGTTCAATAAGCACTAGCATAGATCATAAGGTTCAACAGGCAATATTAATTTAACTCAGTCTATTTTTAGAAAGGCTGTCATTTCTCTTAATAAACTTTTATACCCTCTAATGATTTTCCTTGGAACTTGGCAAAAGATTTGAAAGGTTGCCACAGGGGAATAAAGAACACTCAGATGTGTCTCTCAGCTGTGGCTTTGTATTTTTAATAATTTATAATCAAAACGTTCTGATCTTCCAGCTTCACATTTTACAATCATTGTCTTCATCATTCATTAATACTGAATTTACTAAAATTGAAATGTTTATGCTCTGATCATCATTGGTAATGTCACTGCACACAGGGTAAGCATTTGGCACATGTGAAGATCAAAAAATAACTCACGTGTGAAATAACACTTGGCAAGCGACAATGGGACAAGTTCTTTTCTGAATACATTTATTTTTAGTTACATTTTAATTGCAACACCCACCCCTTCAGATCTCCACCCATTACCTGCATCTCCATTTCTCCTGTCATTCTCAAAGTGTGACAGTCTGGGTTGCATATCTCTTCCCATACTTCACCTTCACTGACTGACTGGCAGGAGATGCATTTAACAAATGATTATTTCTGCTAGTTTCTTTCCTCTCCTTATACTGGCCCAGTAAAGAGCCAGTGAAACTCATTGATCTCCAGTCCTCTGATATCTTAATGGTTTAGTGCGTTGATCTCCTAGAACAATGAGTGGGGCGATGTGGTTCTCCTCACAGTTTCTGATTTCGTTTGAGGTGTTAAATAGAATTAAGTGTTTCTCCCGAGGTATAAAGGAAAGGTCATGGCGTATGTGACTGCATGATGGTCTCACACAGATCCCAGTGGCTGGTTCAAAGTCTCACTGGGGTAAACCTGAGAATGGGACTACTGCCTGTCGTCTTCAAACCTGCATGCTATCAGGGTAAGGAGGTCCCTTCAGCACTGAAGAGAAAAATAAAACTGCCCATTTTAAGAATAAGATGGCTTCCACAAGCAAGCACACACCCATAGAATAAATAGAATGATGGTTAATTGCTGGTATTCTGTCACTCAGGCGACAGAACCATCAGAACTCAGTTGTGTTTCCAGCACTTGTGATTTATAGATGCTTCACTTTGAGGTAAAAAAAACCCCGCCACATCTGTCACCAAGGACACATTCTTTATTTACTGAAAGTATAACTGTCACGATGCAACATTTTTTGTTGGTTTGTTGGTATTCTAATCAGCAAAAGTTTCAGCCAAACTGAAAACTGAGCTGCAATCAAGCAGTTTAATGATATTAAAGATATTCTACTGAGTTAATTGATTTTCAAGCAGGGTTCATTTAAACAGCACTTGCCGGAAAGAAGCAAAAATAGTCACAGAACACAAGTAGCAACCTGGCCAATAATATAAACCAAGGCCCCCAAAATTCTGCGGGACATAATCTTGGCAGACATGCCAGGATTGTGCTCACTGGTGCCCTCCAGCACCAACCGTGCCCGTAGGGGTTAGTCGGAGGGCACTTAAACTTGCATGGACAACATGGACTCATCTGCTGAAATTCTGTTACCTGCCTACCAATGTGGCAAGAGGACTTTCTCAGAGAATCCCCCCTCCAGCCCCCAGTCACACCCATCTATGTAAGGTGATCAATCTAATTTTTTTTAAATCAGCCTATTCCTTGGTGGGTCCAGGCTGCTTCCATGGCCTGGACCCCACTGACATGGCCCACCTTCATTCAACTGGAGATTGATATACCTCATCTCATTCGGCGAACCAGTCTTCAGAGATATGTCGGGTCATGACTAAGCCAGGCTAGTGGGAACTCAGTAAAGAGAGAGTCCCTACACCTGACTCCACCATTCTCCCTCCCAACATTTACTTTGTAAGAGGCAGACAAAGGTTCCACCCGTTACAAAGTAAGTTGAAAACTAGAAATGGCAGAGACTCAGCACAATCGGGTTTCTATCATATTGAGGTGGGTGGGGAGTGGGAGGTTCCATCGGTCTCCCACTGGAGTTATAGCAGGAGACCAGGCCCCAAATTTTCAGGTGTTTTTCTGGAGATGAAGCACAGAGGCATGAAAATATCACAAGCATTGTGATCTCCAATTCAAATACATAAATGTTTGGTCATTCATATCATTCTGGAGTGAAGACATCAATATCACCATTAAGCATGCCAAGAATGGAGGGGCACTATCCAGGATGACCAAAAACGCCAAGAGAACATCAGTCTATCTTTAACACTGATAAACAGGTTCAGCAAGAAAGTGCAGCAGAAAAAAGTTCTGCAAAATTTGAAGTCGCATCATGATTTTAATTCACAAGAGCAGCATTGAAGCAGGGAATATTGGACAAAGGAGGTCCCTGAATCTAGGTTAGTTTGTGCATTATGTAGATAACTTTTGTGGGTCTGGTTGAAGGATTTCACCATTGTTCACGGTATCCAAGTTTCTGTGGAACTGAAAAATCTATGGCCTTTCTGGTGCAATCCCACTGTAAATATGGAGGGATATTGCAGAATGACCAGCAAACAGTCCGGAAACCAAATACGCCGGGACCTGGCCTGCACTGGGAGCTCCCATGGGGTCTTGTAAGGGGTGTAACCTCCAACAGTCTGTTACAATGCCATTGATGCAAAGAGGATGGAGACTCCCTAAGTTGGGAGTTCCCATGACCTCGGGCTTGCAGAAGATCGGAACATCTTTGGAGGCTGGTTTATCCAGTGAAGGCGAAAATCCTGTGAGATGTGATTCCAGCCATTACTCCCGCTGGTAACCTCTGCTGCTGATCCTGCTGGAATATGCTCCTTAAAACCTATCTCTTTGACCAAGCTTTTGGTCACCTGCCCTAATTTCTCCTTATGTGGATCGGTGTCAAATCTTTTGTCTTAAAATACTTCTGTGCAGCGCCTTGGGACGTTTTACTATGTTAATGGCGCTATATAAATACAAGTTGATGTTGTTATTTGAGTCTGGTGGAGCCCTTATACTTGGTTCAATTGGTGTTTTAGTTCATTTGTGGGAATGCATACAATCCATATTAACTCACTGAAGAAAATATGAATTGCAGTAATTATTTCAACAGGATGATTACCACCAAAGTAATGACCCTGCTATAAGTGGTACCTTACCATAGGCCATAGACTGGCGAAATGTGGACACCAGATAGGAGACTGGAGGCAGATTGGCGGTTTTGGCCCACAGGAATATTGGCTGGCTGGGAGACTGGAGCAGCTGCTGGTAGATCATGGGAATGCAGGGTGAAGTGAGGTCAAAGAGACCGAGCCCGGGCCAACGGTGACCCACAGTACTTCTGTGGGGATCAGAAGGGAACTCCTGGTCCCACAAAAATAAACACAGACATACTTGTGGGATACTCTCCGGCTGGGCCGTCAGCTGATACCGGAGAGTACCTCCGTGGTGCATGCTCCACCCAGTACTCTCCTTAAATGGTAATCGGGATCTAATGTACTTCTTGGACCCCGATATGCATTTTAAATGGGCCTATCGCCTAACTCAGAGGAACACTCCAGACACCCTGCGGTAGGCCCAGGGGAGGATCGCTGTGACAACAGCAATGGCGGGAAATGGGCGGTAAGTCTTTCCTTGCGATTTTCCGGTGCGACTGCCCCGTTTTCGCTGGGTGGTTGCCCTCAAAATTCAACCCAATGATTTAATCCAAAATGGTAGAACCTGTGGACAATGATTTTGGTTATAATTGGTGCTGTTCCTCATCTTCCGATTAGCCACTTTACAGCCTTCTGGACTCCATATCGAGTTCAACAATTTCAGATCATAACCTCGGCCCCTATTACATTTTTACTTATATTTTTTATCCACACCTTTGTTTTGGCCTTTCCCCCCCCCCCCCCTTTCTTTTTGTTTTTCTCTCTCCCACATGGCAGCTGTCTCCCATTCAGCCAGCGCATTTCACACCTAATCTAGAGCCGTCTTTTGTCTCCACTAGTCCCATCACCATCGCGTCTCATTTTGAATACCTCTTAATGTCTCTTCTTCTCTTTTGTTCTCTCCCAGCCTGGCCTCTTAATCTATTTCATTTCCTGTGCTTCTTTATTCTTGACAAAGGGTTTTCACCCGAAACGTTGACTCTATTTTCTCTCCACGGATGTTGCCTGGCCTGCTGAGTTTTTCCAGCATTTTCTGTTGTTATTTCGGATTTCCAGCATCTGCAGTATTTTGCTATCGTACTAGCACCAGACTAGCTTTCACTTCAGACAGAAAAGCAGTCAAAATATGTTGCGAGTGTTTTTCTTCATTTATTTTGGTTCATCATGCCACATAGGCAATTAACCATCACATTTATCCACCGAAACATTCATTAGAATTAATGACTGAGCCACTAAATAAATGAGCAGAGCTTGCACAATAATCCTCTGTGTTTCATAAATATAGTTTGATTTGGTAATTTAATTTGTTGGACGTGGCTAAACATCTGTTGTGCATATCCTCCCTCTAAAAATTAGATTCCAAAACTTACAAATTTCACAACAGTTTATCATTCTTAGTTCTTTTCAACCATAGTTATTATTCCACCTTAACAATCTGAAAAATCTTCCCTTCCATGTCACACATAGCGATTCAGGAAAACTGTTAGTTAATTGATATAAAATCACCATATTTACTTTCCCTAACACTTGAATCTTTGAGTAGTGAGCACGCAGCAGAGATTAAGGCTGAGAAATTGGATCATGCTCAAATGAGCCTGGCGGCAGGACCACGGTAAAATGGTCTGCCGGCCTCATTTGCTTATAACCGGCAAGCTGCGGCCCCAGAGGCATCTCGCCGGTTCCAGAGGTGGGGGGGGGGCAACAAGATCGGCCGGCTCAGATGGCAGCTGAGCACGTTAGGAGAGTCCGGGGGTGGGGCGGGGTGGAAGAAGGCAGTAAAAGAGGCTCCCTATGTGCATATGTAAAGGGCCTACTGCCTGTTTCAGGCGTGTGCCCTGGGCGCCTACAGAGGAGCCTTTATCAATATGGCGAGCAGCGTACTTCGGCATGGAATGAACCCGTGCACGCCGCCTGCTGTAGTAAACCATTAGGTGCCCGTTTTCGCCTGTAAAACGGCCGTCGCACAATCCAATTTCTCGGCCTAAGTATTAGTGTGCCAATTAAAGAATGATGGACACGTGGTCACTCTGTCTTAGCGAACTGAGGATAAACTGGACTGTAGAAAGCCACAATTAAAGCACTCGTTATCCAGCCTATAGTGTCTCTTGTAATACAGTATGGAGTACAAATTCCTCTTGGATGGTAGTGCTAAACGGGCGATAGCACACCGGCCGCCTGTTATATGCCACGCTTGAAATTCTGTCCCATTGACTTCGATAGAACTGAATATCGGGCGGGGAGTGTAACAGGCAGTCTATGTGATACTGCCTGTTTTGCGCTACCACCAAAATCGAATTTCGACCCCTACATGTGTACCCATTACAGTGAATTCATCGCACCTTGGAAGATTATCTCATGCAGTTGGTTTTTTTAAACGTGCTTTGATCTGCCATTTTATCTGACTGTATAAAGAATCCAGCTCTTCTGGATTATTTATATGGTCCTTCCCCAAGTGCCTGTAATAGAATCGATTTGAACTTCAGAACACTATTAACATGTTATCAGGCCATCCTTCATCAAGCTTAACTGTCAAGTAAAAAACTGAGGAGAGGCTTCAGTCGACCATATCTCAATATTCAAACATGGTGACTGAATGTTAAAAATCTACATAAACATTTTCAGAAGCGTATAAAATCTGAAACACAGAATTATATTACAACACACGGAATAAAATGAGCTTTTTAAATTGTTTCAGGAAAATTCATGACAATAAAATACTTTTTATGATTTCCACTTTGAACAATTTCTCACCCAAAATTCTTGAATTTTCAGGAAGAATAATCGAAATTCCTGTTTCTTGTGCACAAATTTTGTATTTTATCATTACAATTTATGGTGCATGTTTCCTTCGAGAATAAGTGATAAAAACTGCTGAATTATATATTGCACTAGAAATTAACTCGAAAAAATGAGACAGTTTTATATCTTTTAAAATTCTATTCCAAGCACTTCGAAGCTTTAGCAAATAGAGCTGAGCTTCCAACCCCATAGCCTCTCCATCACAAAGACCGTTTACTTCCACCTCTGTAACATTGCCCATCTCCGCACCTGCCTCAGCACATCTGCTGTTGAAACCCTCACTTTCGTTTCTTGACTATTCCAATGCTTCCCTGGCTGGCCTCCCATCTTCCGCCCTCCATAAACTTGAGCTCATTCAAAACTCTAATGCCCTTATTCTAACCCTCACCACCCCGCTCACCCATCACCCATATGCAAGTTGACCTTTAGTGACACCCAGTCCACCAACTCCATGCTTTTAAAATCATCCTCGTGTTCAAATCCATCCATGACTTCACCCCTCCCTATCTCTGTAACCTCCTCCAGCCCTACAACCCTCTGAAAACTCTGCGTTTCTCCAACTCTGGCCTCTTGTGCATCCCGATTTCCTTCACCTCACCACAGACAGCCACACCTTCAGCTGTCTAGACCCTAAGGTCTAGAATTCCCTCCCTAAACCTCTCTGCCTCTCCATCTTTATCTCCTCCTTTAAGACGCTCTTTAAAATCTACCTCTTTGACGAAGCTTTTTGTCGTAATATCTTCTTCTTTGGCTCGGTGTCAAGTTCTGTCTAATTACGTACCGGTGAAGCACCTTGGGATGTTTTACTACATTAAAGGTGCTATATAAATGTAAGTTCTTTCTGTTAGTTACGTTTCTACAGTCAAAACCTGCCTGAATTGGTAAGTATTTTATGGCACAATGATGACCTGAATACAAACTTGTATTTTGTTCTGGATGATAGCTATGAATTTATGTTGCTTCATTTTACCCACAATTACTCACATGTTATGCCACTGAATAGTTAAATGAAAACTGATGTCTGAAATTCAAGCCGGCACAGAAGTCCACTTTAGCCTGAGGAGTGTCCCAGTAGATTTTGAGAGAGTTCTTCTGTAATATTGGAACAGGAGTTGAAAAACTCCATCATAACCTTGGCAAAAAACAATCCACTTAGAAACTCTAATTGAGAAGGATAACAGCAGACATTATCAGGGCCCAGAAAATTGCCATTGGATTCATACGGTTGGCTATTTATTCATACTGTGAATTAAAATGGCAGTGGTAGGAAACTATTTGAGCTTTGCAGGAAACAAATTGATGAAAGAGAAAGGAAATGATAACAAAAAACATAAAATACCTAAAAGGAGTCTGAAAGAATTAGGATGACATTATTAATTATTTTAGTATCTCCAAGGATCATAAAATAAATTAATGACCCAGCCCAAAGTCCGTTAAGCAGACTCATATGCTGTCCTAAAAAATGCTACTGTAAAAATAGTATTTTGTGCCTTTTTTCATGACATTAAAATCAGACCTAAACATTTAGAAAGGTTTTTTTGTTCTTTGTACTTACTTGAGGTGAGTACTGTGTTACAAATACTGAAATTTGTGCCTTATTTTCATTGTCCCTGTGACTGTGGGAATTATACAGTTGTCAGTCAGTTGTTCTGTTTGTGCAGTCAGTATTTAATTTTTGAATATTAATTTGATGCACATTTGTACGTCGTAGAGAGTTGTTGAAAATGGTAAAATTATGCTTGGGTATGAAAACAGCACAATCTGGAGCCATTGTAACTCCAATTATGTTATAGCGGCATAGCGGAAATTCAGGGCCTTTATGTTCAAGTCCTGGAGTGGGGCCCAAACCCACATCCATCTTTCCCAGATACAAGAATGTTACCACTTAAGCTAAGCCTCAAAGTTACAAGCTGGTCAAAGAAACATAATGGTCTATAAATTGAATCGTGCATAAAATGGGTGCCTAAGAGTCCAATATAGTGGGCGTGCGCGCTCATTCCGTGCCCTCCATATTGGATCAGTTTCCCCGTAGGCATCCAGGACGTGCACTGAAAGTATTAAAAATATTAAAATACTTAAGCAAGCAACCCAATCTTGTTGTAGGACCCTTTTGTGAAATTGGACTGCCCCAGCACGAGATAGATAGATAGCTAGGCAGACAGACAGACAGAGGAACAGACCAATGAAACAATTACTTGAACTCAATGGAAAAGATAATGGGCAGGGTGTAAAATGGGCAGCCGATTTGTCATTGTCCATTTTGCGCTGCCGCTGAAGTCGAATTTCACTCGCAATATATATTTACCCACTGTTGTTCCCTCAAAAGTCATAGGTATATTCAACAGCTAAAGGTTAGTTTCTACAACTAGTTGATCTTCCATGGTAGTGAGTACCAATCATTTTCTTTTGCTCTCATGCAATTCAGTCCAGTGTACATTTGTCACAGATTTACTCACTTCAGCTGTTATGCAAACAGTCCAGGGTTAAAATTTACAGCAGCCCAGACTGTACAGATGCAGCCTGACTACAGGAAAACCAGAACTGCAGCCTATGCTACTGTTGCTACTGTTGTTGGAGAGCATCTCCTCCCCAGTTTTAGCATGGCCCAAATCCTATCCCATCCTGTCTCCACTGTGAACTCAAGTCATGAACTCAAAATAAAAAAATTAGAAATATTATCACAGATTGTTATCAATTATTAATGAGACCTGTTATTTCATATTGTACTCATCCCTCCCATAGTGCTCTTATGATCTAACCAATCATCTTTTTAAAATAGGTGGAGGAGACATGCTTGATGCATGATTTCCCCACTGTAAATCTTTTTTCAGTGTGTGAACCTTCACCCAACTCCTCAGCTGCTATGGTTGCTATGTAGAAACATGAGGAATGAGTGGAAACCACTGATAATGATGCTGCTTCCCTTGCTTAAAAACAAAACAAAAATAAAAAGCCAAGTCTGAGCCACAGAGCATTAATCCTCCAGGTGCAGGCATTACAGAGAGGCAAACACCGTCTCACACTCAACTCTAATTACTTTAATTATTTCCAACCGTGACTCTGGTTCTCTGATTCTGCAGGCCCAACTCTGTGGAGCCACACAGTACTCATCAGCACCTCCTGGGATTCTATCATCACACTGGAACTAGAGATACCCAAGGTTGAGACTCCACGCGGTCAGCCCAGGCCCAAAGCCGTTCAATCCTGCTATGATCCCTGGCTCCTTTAGTTCTTTTGTCTGCCACCCAAAATCCTGCTGTGGTCATTGCAGCTGCGCCTGGTGGTCTAGTCCTGGCCCTATCCATTCTCCACCGGCTGATGGAGGTAAAGAGCTGCTGGGTTCTTTTCTCTTGACAGAAAATATATTCAGTTGACAGTGAGTGCCTCTCTAATGATTGATAGTACAAGGATGGAGCCAAAGTGATAGCACTGAAAAAGTCCACACATACATATAGCATTTAGTAACAATAATAAATAATCTGACACTCATAAAATATACACTATACACTCAAATACAGCATTTAATAACTAAGAACTGAGCTTGACATAAGATGGTGCTTAGCACCACCAATCAGAAAAGGTGACCAATTGGAGCTCAGATTTAATGGTCCTATGGTTCTCGCAAAACAATGGCCCAGAAATTGGTGTCGGGGGCTTCCCGCGGGTGCAAGCCCCCGACCTACACTTACATAGTGCGCTGACAGTTGAAGCCTGGCCCTGCGTGGATTTCCTGTCAGTGGCCCAGTTCAGCTCCCGGCGCGCTGTGCTTGCGTGATCCAGCGGCGTAGTTAGTTCGATGAGCCGGCTGGGATCACGTGAGCACTGGGCAACCAATCGGAGGTTGCAAAAGTTCATTCATGAGTTTGATAGTAAGAACTGTCAAACTCATGAAAATTCCGGGTGCCCAAAACAGTACTTAAACTTCAAATAAAAGTTTAAAAAAATCCCACTAATTAAATGAACTATTAATAACTGTAAAAAACTAATTTAAACAATTATTCAAATTTTTGAAAAAAATAATTTTTTAACAAATCGGGTCTAAAAATACACTTACCTTACTGTAAAGTCTTTAAAAATAATAAACCTGTGGAAAAAAATTTCTAACTTTAATTAATAGACCACTTACCTTTTAAAACTAAGTACTTACGTCTGCTTTTTTCTCGCGTAAAAACTGGAGGCCTTATCGCACAGGCAACCCTGTAAAAAAAAAGGAATTTCAGCGCGCACGTGCAGACTCCTGCGCACACACATTCGACCTCTGAACCCCTTGGTTCAGAGGATCGGAAATGCCGGTTTCCTGCGCATGCGCGGTGCCTGCAGAAAACCGGCAATTCCATCGGTCCCACGCGTGAGTACACAGTGCTTACTCACGCGTTGGGACCCGAATTACTGGGCCTACAAAAGGCCAGTCGGTCGGTCAGTAGATAGACTGAGTTTTTTGATGAGGTAACAGAGAGGGTTGAGAGGGTTGATGAGGGCAATGCGGTTGACGTGGTGTATATGGACTTCCAAAAGGCGTTTGATAAAGTGTCACATAATAGGCTTATCAGCAAAGTTGAGGCCCATGGAATAAAAGGGACAGTGGCAGCATGGATATGAAATTGGCTATGTGACAGGAAACAGAAAGTCATGGTAAACAGTTGTTTTTCGCACAATTTCAAAATTTGCAGATGACACAAAACTTGGAAGTATAGTGAACAGTGAGGAGGATAGTGATAGACTTCAAGAAGACTTCAAGAAAACATAGACAGGCTGATGAAATGGCGGACACGTGGCAGATAAAATTTAACGCAGAAAAGTGCAAAGTGATACATTTTGGTAGGAAGAATGAGGAGAGGAAATATAAACTAAAGGGTACAATTCTAAAAGGGGCGCATGAACAGATAGACCTGGGGGTATATGTGCACAAATCGTTGATGGTGGCAGGGCAGGTTGAGAAAGCGGTTGAAAAAGCATACGGGATCCTGCACTTTATAAACAGAGGCATAGAGTACAAAAGCAAGGAAGTTATGATGGACCTTTATAAAACACTGGTTCAGCTTCAACTGGAGTATTGTGTCCAAATCTGGGCACTGCACTTTAGGAAGGATGTGAAGGCCTTAGAGAGGGTGCAGAAAAGATTTACGAGAATGATTCCAGGGATGAGCGACTTCAGTTACGTGAATAGATTAGAGAAGCTAGGGTTGTTCGCCTTAGAGCAGTGAAGGTTGAGAGGAGATTTGATAGAGATGTTCAAAATCATGAGGGGTCTGGACAGAGTAGATAGAGAGAAACTGTTCCCATTGTCGGAAGAGTTGATAACCAGAGGACACAGATTTAAGATGATTGGCAAAAAAAACAAAGGCAACATGGAGGAGAAACTTTTTTACGTAGCGAGTGGTTAGGATCTGAAATGCACTGCCTGAAAGGGTGGTGGAGGCAGATTCAATCATGGCGTTCAAAAGGGAATTGGATAAGTACCTGAAGGAAAAAATTTGGAGGGCTACGGGGAAAGGGCGGGGGGAGTGGGATTAGCTGAAGTGCTCTTGCAGAGAGCTGGCGTGGGCTCGACAGGCCGAATGGCCTCCTTCTGTGCTATAACCATTCTATGATTCTAGACAGACAGACAGATTAAACAATTAATGCATGGCCACAAGAAAATAGAATTGATGAGGGTGACCACTGAGACTTTGGAAAGTCATATATAAGATTTGGTCATTAATTATATCAAATTAATGGGTTTAGCACTGTTGTCAGAAGTTTATACTTCTGGCAGCATTACCAAAGTTGGAATGAAATAATCAAATACGTACTTCAAAATTAATTATTCTGAAAATAAGAAACCAAAATGTCACCTGCGATGTCTTCTATTTAATAGTATGTTCAGTTTCAAGAATTAAGAAAAATTCTAACTGATAAAACATCTTTATTAAAATGTATTGATAATTTACTGCAGAGCTTCACTGTTATCACAGTCTAACATAGAAACATAGAAGATAGGAGCAGGAGTAGGCCATCCGGCCCCTCGAGCCTGCTCCGCCATGCAATGCGATCATGGCTGATCATCCAATTTCAGTACCCGGTCCCTGCTTTCTCCCCATATCCCTTGATCCCTTTAGCCTTAAGAAATATATCCAACTCCTTCTTGAATATATTTAATGAATTGGCCTCTACTGCCTTCTGTGGTAGAGAATTCCACAGGTTCACCACTCTCTGGGTGAAGAAATTCCTCCTCATTTCTGTCCTAAATTGCTTACCCCTTATCCGTAGATGATGACCCCTGGTTCTGAACTTCCCGACCATCAGGAACATCCTTCCATCATCTAATCTGTCCAGTCCTGTCAACATTTTATAAGTTTCAATGAGATCCCCTCTCATTCTTCTAAACTCCAGCGAATATAAGCCCAATCGACCCAATCTCTCCTCATACGTCATTCCTGCCATCCCAGGTATCAGCCTGGTGAATCTTCGCTGAACTCCCTCCATGGCAAGAACATCCTTCCTCAGATAAGGCAACCAAAACTGCACACAATACTCAAGATGTGGTCTCACCAAGGCCCTGTACAACTGCAGCAAGACATCCTTGTTCCTGTACTCAAACCCTCTCGCTACGAAGGCCAACATACCATTTGCCTTCTTAACCGCCTGCTGCACCTGCATGCTTACCTTCAGCGACTGGTGCACAAGGACACCCAGGTCTCGTTGCACTTCCCCTTCTCCCAATCTATTGCCATTCAGATAATAATCTGCCTTCCTGTTTTTGACACCAAAGTGGATAACCTCGCATTTATCCACGTTATATTGCATCTGCCATGCTTCTGCCCAATCACCCAGCCTGTCCAAATCATACTGGAGTTTCTTGGCATCCTCCTCACAGCACACACGCCCACCCAGCTTTGTGTCGTCTGCAAACTTGGAGATATTACATCTAGTTCCCTTGTCTAGATCATTAATATATATTGTGAATAGCTGGGATCCAAGGACCGATCCCTACGGTACCCCACTAGTCACTGCCTGCCACTCGGAAAAAGACCCATTTATTCCAACACTTTGCTTTCTGTCTGCCAACCAGTTCTCTATCCAAATCAGTACCTTGCCCCCAATCCCATGTGCCTTAACTTTACAAGCTAATCTCCTATGTGGGACCTTATCGAAAGCCTTTTGAAAGTCAAAATACACCACATCCACTGGTTCTCCCTTACCTATTTTACGAGTTACATCCTCAAAAAATTCCAGTAGATTAGTCAAGCACGATTTACCTTTTGTAAATCCATGTTGACTTTGTCCGATCCTGTCACTGTTTTCCAAGTGCTCTGCTGTTACATCTTTTATAATGGACTCTAGCATTTTCCCCACTACCGATGTCAGGCTTACCGGTCTGTAATTCCCCATTTTCTCTCTACCACCTTTTTTGAATAGTGGGGTAACATTAGCTACCCTCGAATCCATGGGTACTTTTCCAGATTCCATCGAATGTTGGAAGATGACCAGCAATGCATCTACTATTTCTAGGGCCACTTCCGTAAGTGCCCTAGGATGTAGATTATCAGGCCCTGGGGATTTATCGGCCTTCAATCCCGTCAATTTCCCTAACACCATTTCCCTACAAATACTGATTTCTTTCAGTTCCTCCCTTTCATCAGACCCTATGTTCCCCGACATCTCTGGGAGGTTATTTGTGTCCTCCTTTGTGAAGACAGAACCAAAATATGTATTTAATTGGTCTGCCATTTCTTTGTTCCCCATTATAAATTACCCTGATTCTGACTGCAAGGGACCTACACTTGACTTCGCCAATCTTTTTCTCTTCACATATCTATAAAAGCTTTTACAGTCAGTTTTTATGGTCCCTGCAAGCTTACTCTCATACTCTATTTTCCCCTTCTTAATTAATCCCTTAAACGGGAAATTAGAGACGCGTGCAATAAGGGCACAGCAGTTATCATGGGTGACTTTAATCTACATATAGATTGGGCTAACCAAATTAGTAACAATACTGTGGAGGAGGAATTCCTAGAGTGTATACGGGATGGTTTCCTGGACCAATATGTCAAGGAACCAACTAGAGATCAGGCCATCTTAGACTGGGTATTATGTAATGAGAAAGGATTAATTAGCAATCTTGTTGTGCGAGGTCCCTTGGGGAGGAGCGATCATAATATGATCGAATTCTTCATTAAGATGGAGAGTGAAGTATTTGACTCAGAGACTAGGGTCCTGAATTTAATAAAGGAAACTATGATGGTATGAGGTGCGAGTTGGCTAGTGTGGATTGGGGAACATTACTTAACGGGTTGGCGGTGGATAGGCATTGGCAAACATTTAAAGATCGCATGGATGAACTACAGAATTTGTTCATCCCTGTTTGGCATAAAAATAAAACAAAAAAGGTAACTCAACCGTGGCTAACAAGGGAAATTAGGGATAGCATAAGATCCAAGGAGAGGACATATAAATTGGCCAGAAAAAGCAGCAAAACTGAGGATTGGGAGCAGTTTAGGATTGAGCAAAGGAGGACAAAGGGATCAATTAAGAGGGGGAAAATAGAATGGGAGTAAGCTTTCAGGGAATATAAAAAGTGACTGTAAAAGCTTCTATAGATATGTGAAGAGAAAAAGATTGGTGAAGTCAAGCGTAGGTCCCTTGCAGTCAGAATCAAGGGAATTTATAATGGGGAACAAAGAAATGGCTGACCAATGAAATACATACTTTGGTTCTGTCTTCACAAAGGAGGACACAAATAACCTTCCAGAGATTTCAGGGAACATAGGGTCCAATGAGAGGGAGGAATTGAATGAAATCAGTATTTGTAGGGAAATGGTGTTAGGGAAATTGACGGGATTGAAGGCCGATAAATCCCCAGGGCCTGATAATCTACATCCTAATGTACTTAAGGAAGTGGCCCCAGAAATAGTAGATGCATTGCTGGTCATCTTCCAAAATTCTATAGACTCTGGAATAGTTCCCATGGATTGGAGGGTAGCTAATGTAACCTCACTATTTAAAAAAGGTGGTAGAGAGAAAAGGGGGAATTATGTACTGGTAAGCCTGACATCGGTAGTGGGGAAAATGCTAGAGCCCATTATAAAAGATGTAATAGCAGAGCACTTGGAAAACAGTGACAGGATCGGACAAAGTCAACATCGATTTACAAAAGGTAAATCATGCTTGACTAATCTACTGGAATTTTTTGAGGATGTAATTGGTAGAATAGATAAGGGAGAACTAGTGGATATGGTGTATTTGGACTTTCAGAAGGCTTTCGATAAGGTCCCGCATAAGAGATTGGCGTGCAAAGTTAAAGCACATGGGATTGGGGATAAGGTACTGACTTGGATAGCGAACTGGTTGGCAGACAGGCAGTAAAGAGTTGGAATAAACGGGTCTTTTTCCGAGTGGCAGGCAGTGACTAGTGGGGTACTGCAGGGATCGGTGCTAGGACCCCAACTAATCACAATATATATATATAATGATCTAGATGAGGGAACTAGATGTAATATCTCCAAGTTTGCAGATGACACAAAGCTGGGTAGGCGTGTGTGCTGTGAGGTGGATGCTGAGAAACTCCATTATGATTTGGACAGGTTGGGTGATTGGGCAGATGTATGGCAGATGCAGCATAATGTGGATAAATGTGAGGTTATCCACTTTGGTGGCAAAAACAGGAAGGCAGGTTATTATCTGAACGGCAATAGATTGGGAAAAGGGGAATTGCAACGAGACCTGGGTGTCCTTGTGCACCAGTCACTAAAGGTAAGCATGCATTTGCAGCAGGCGGCTAAGAAGGTAAATGGTATGTTGGCCTTCATAGTGAGAGGATTCGAGTAACAGGAGCAAGGATGTCTTGCTACAGTTGTACAGGGCCTTGGTGAGACCACACCTTGAGTATTGTGTGCAGTTTTGGTCACCTTATCTGAGGAAGGATGTTCTTGCCATGGAGGGAGTGCAGCGAAGATTCACCAGACTGATACCTGGGATGGCAAGAATGACGTATGAGGAGAGATTGGGTCGATTAGGCTTTTATTCGCTAGAGTTTAGAAGAATGAGAGGGGATCTCATTGAAACTTATACAATTCTAACAGGACTCGACAGACTGGTGCAGGAAGCATGTTCCCAATGACAGGGGAGTCCAGAACCAGGGGTCACAGTCTAAGGATAAGGGGTAAGCCATTTAGAACAGAGATGAGGAGGAATTTCTTCACCCAGAGAGTGGTGAACCTGTGGAATTCTCTTCCACAGAAGGCAGTGGAGGCCAAATTATTAAATATATTCAAGAAGGAGTTAGATATATTTCTTAAGGCCACAAGATTCAAGGGATATGGGGAGAAAGCAGGACTGAATTTGGATGATCAGCCATGATCTCATTAAATGGCGGAGCAGGCTCGAGGGGCCGAATGGCCTACTCCTGCTCCTATCTTCTATGTTTCTATGTACAAGAATGGATTAGGGAAAGAAGGGAGGCTTTTGGCAGATACAAAGGACTAAAAACAGTGGAAGCCCTAGAGGAGTATAGAAAGTGCAGGGGAGTACTTAAAGAAATTAGGAGAGCGAAGAGGGGACATGAAAAAACACTGGCGGGCATAATAAGGAAAATTCCAAGGTGTTTTATAAGTATATTAAGGGTAAGAGGATAAGCAGGGAAAGAGTAGGGCTCATTAGGGACCAAAGTGGCAATCTGTGTGTAGAGCCGGAAGATGTAAGTGAGGTTTTAAATGAATATTTTGCATCTGTGTTCACTATGGAGAAGGACGATGTAGGCATAGAAATCAGGCAGGAGGATTGTGATATACTTGAACAAATTAGTATTGAGAGGGAGGAGGTACTAGTGGTTTTAGCAGGCTTAAAAGTGGATAAATCCCCAGGTCCAGAGGATATGTATCCCAGGCTGCTGTGTGAGGCAAGGGAGGAGATTGCAGGGGCTCTGACACACATTTTCAGAACTCCTCTGGCCACAGGGGAGGTGCCAGAGGACTGGAGAACAGCTAACATAGTACCATTATTCAAGAAGGGTAGCAGGGATAAACCAGGGAATTATAGGCCAGTGAGCCTAACATCAGTGGTAGGGAAATTATTGGAAAAAATTCTGAGGGACAGAATTAGTCTCCACTTGGAGAGGCAAGGATTAATCAAGAATAGTCAGCATGGCTTTGTCAGGGGGAGATCATGTCCAACCAATTTGATTGAATTTTTCAAGGGGGTGACTAGGTGTGTGGATGAGGGTAGTGTAGTTGATGTAGTCTACATGGACTTCAGTAAGGCTTTTGACAAAGTCTCACATGGGAGACTGGTCAAAAAGGTAAGAGCCCATGGGATTTGGGGCAATTTGGCACATTGGATCCAAAATTGGCTTAGTGGCAGGAGGCAGAGGGTGATGGTCGAAGGTTGTTTTTGTGACTGGAAGCCTGTGTCCAGTGGTGTACCACAAGGATCGGTGCTGGGTCCTTTGCTGTTTGTAGTTTACATTAATGATTTAGATATGAATGTAGGAGGTATGATCAGTAAGTTCACAGATGACACGAAAATTGGTGGCGTGGTAAATAGCGAGGAGAAGCGCCTCAGGCTACAGGACGATATAGACGGGTTGGTTAGATGGGCAGAACAGTGGCAAATGGAATTTAACCCTGAAAAGTGTGAGGTGATGCATTTTGGGAGGACCAACAAGGCAAGGGAATACACAATAGAAATTCGGCTCTCCCCTGGTGAGTACGCACGGGGTACTCACCCGTAGGCCGAATGGAATTGCTGGTTTCCTGCATGCACTGCGCATGCGCGGGAAATCGGCACTTCCGATCCTCTGAACGAAGAGGTTCAGAGGTCGAACGCACATGCAGGGGAGGCTGCGCGTGTGCTTTGAACTTAGGTTTTTTTTTTAACAGGTTTTCCCGGGAGGGTAAGCCTGCAGGATTTACACATTTAAAAAGCAGGCATAAGGCCTGCTTTTTGCAAGGTAAGTGGTCAATTAATTTAAATTAAAACATTTTTTCCACAGTTTTATTATTTTTAAATACTTTAAAGCAAGGTAAGTTTATTTTTAGCCCCGTTATAAAATTAAAAAAAAATTTTCAAAAATTTAAATTATTGTTTAAAATAGTTATTTAATGTAATTTATAGTTTATTACGAAAAGTGTGATTTTTTAAAAGATTTATTTGAAGGTTTACTGCTATTTTGGGCCCGTAGTATTTATAAGTTTTGACAGGTCTACCTGTCAATCTTATGAATGGGCTTTTCCCTCCTCCGATTGGCTGCCCATGGCTCACGTGATGCCAAGGGACGCATCGCACTAACTACGCCCCTGGGACACGCAAGCACAGCGCGCCGGCAGCTGGGCCAGGCCCCGGAGCAGAATTCCACGGGGCCCTACAGCTCAACTGCCGGCGCGCAAGGTAAGTGCAGGTCGGGGGCTTGCACCCGCGGGAAGCCCCCGACCCGAATTTCTGGGCCAATAAATGGTAGGACCCTAGGGAGGTCAGAGGATCAGAGGGACCTTGTGTGCATGTACATAGATCCCTGAAGGCAGCAGGACAGGCAGATAAAGTGGTTAAAAAGGCATATGGGATACTTGCCTTCATTAGTCGAGGCATAGAATATAAGAGCAGGGAGGTTATAATGGAGCTGTACAAAACGCTAGTTAGGCCACAGCTGGAAGACTGTGTGCAGTTCCGGTCGCCACCCTATAAGAGGTATGTGATTGCATTGGAGAGGGTGCAGAGGAGATTCGCCAGGATGTTACCTGGGCTGAGCACTTCAGCTATGAAGAGAGACTGGACAGACTGGGGTTGTTTTCCTTAGAGCAGAGAAGGCTGAGGGGGGACCTGATTGAGGTGTACAAAATTATGAGGGGCATAGATAGGGTAGATAGAAAGGAAATTTTCCCCTTAGTTGAGGGGTCAAAAACTAGGGGGCATAGTTTCAAGGTAAGGGGCAGGAGGTTTAGTGGGGATTTGAGGAAAAACCTTTTCACCCAGAGGGTGGTTGGAATCTGTGGTGTATGTGCCTTTAAGAGCCCCAGGTGTGCTGTAATGCCGGTAATTGCCACTCGGGCTATATAATCCTGTATATTGTGTATATCCATTAGAACCCCCCCCCAGACTTTGCTTAGTAAATACCTATGAACCAACTCCTGTCTTCAGTGTCTTTATCAACACACGGACACTACAGTGGCGACGAAGTGGAAACGGACTTACCTGCAATTCGGCAGCACCTCAAGGACATCGATTCCTCGGGCGTCCAGAGGACTCAAGGAAGTGAGAGAAGCTGTGGTTTCACCAGCTGGCCAAGCTGGTGGCAGGTACTGCGCTAATCCTTCCTGGGCGTCAGGCTGGGGCTCCAGCGGCTGGCTCTACAGCTGAGACAGGCAGCGAAATCAGAGGCAAGCAATAACGGACTGGGAGGGAGCACTCGGGAGACGGCCGGCACGGCAAGCAGGTCAGCGTTCAGACCTCCGGCGGGAACGAGTCTCCAACAGTAAATTAAAAAAAAGAGAACGGAAACTGCAGTAAACAGCGTTGTTATCGGCAGCAGCGGCGGGAAAGCGCGGGAAGCGCCATATCTTTGCTACAGAAAAGAAAAAAAAAGCGCGGGAAGCGCCATATCTTTTCTGAAATGCCTAAGGCTGGTAATATTGATGCTTTTGATAGCGAAATAGAGGATTGGACCACATACGTGGAAAGAGTAGAGGTATATTGCACTGCAAATGGAATAGAAGATGAAAAAAAAGCTTCAGTACTTCTGAACTTAATGGGCGCAAAGACATACGGGCTGTTACGAAATTTAATCACTCCAGCCAAACCAAAGGACAAGAATTTTAAAGAAATTGTTGATACCCTGCAGGAGCACTTAAACCCAACACCGCTGCTGATAGCGGAACGATTCAAGTTCTTCAAGAGAAATCAACACAAGAATGAAAGTAACGCTGATTACCTAACCGAATTAAGAAAGCTATCAAAGTACTGCCAATTCGGGGCAGGACTATCAGATTATCTTCGAGACAAATTCGTTTGCAGTCTCTTAAGTGAAGGAACACAAAAAAGACTGCCTTCTGAAAAAGATTTAACATTGGACAAAGCTTTCAGTATGGCTGTATCATACGAAGCAGCAGCAAAAGGAGCTGCAGAGATACAACAAAAGACACAGGACTTCAGCACCCATGAAATGACACAGGGTTTCGAAAGATGTTATCGCTGCGGCAGATCCACCCATAACCAGAGGGACTGCTGGTTCAAGGACAAAGCATGCAGGCAATGCGGAAAGATTGGACACATTGCACGGGTATGCCGATCTGGACAAAATAAATCCACTGACAGAAAAAAAAAATCAATAAAGAAAAGTACAGGAAGGTACAAATGATGACGGACAGTAGCTCCGAAGACCAGAAGAGCGATAGCGACTTCGAAAACAAGGGACTAAGCTGTCTCAAATTACATAATGTACTTGCCAAAGATGATTACCAAACCATTTGGGTTACCCTCACAATAGCAGGGTCCCCAGTTAAAATGGAGCTAGATACAGGATCAGCTCTAACCGTAATAAATCGACGGGATTACGAGAGGCTATTTTCACATATACCTCTAAAAGACACATCCATTATCTTAAAAACATATACGGGGCAGAAAGTATACCCCAAAGGAAAAATAAGGGTGCCTGTTGTATACAACGGCAAAGAAATACAAATGTTGTATTTATACAATCTACAAGATGGTGGTCCACCGTTGTTGGGACGTGAATTGATCAGGAAGATACGTTTAGACTGGCACTCCATTCAGGCACTGATGGTGACCAGTAAGGAAAAAAACAATGATGACATCATACCTGAACGATTAAAAGACATCTTGGCCAACGCCAAAGAAGTGTTTCAAGAGAAACTAGGAACCTGTAAACCCGGTCCTTCACACAGTACAGTATCCTCTTCCGAGGATAGAAGATATTTTCGCCTCACTATCCGGAGGGAAACGTTTCACCAAAATTGACTTGGCACAGGCATATCTACAGATGGAGGTTGAGGAGGCCTCCAAAAAGTATCTCACGATAAACACACACAAAGGCCTGTACCAGTACAATCGACTGATTTTTGGAGTAGCATCAGCTCCAGCTATCTGGCAAAGAGCTATGGAGCAAGTCCTGCAAGGGATTCCGGGGACTCAATGCTACCTAGACGACATCCTTGTAACAGGAGAAAACAACAACGAGCACCTTGCCAATTTGGAGCAGGTGCTCACTAGGCTGAAAGAGCGAATCGCCCCAAGTGCGAATTTTTCCAAAATCAGATATCATATTGTGGCCACATAATTAATAATGAAGGGTTGCATAAGTCACCTGAAAAAATTGAAGCGATTATAAAAGCCCCAGCACCTGAAAATGTTTCACAATTAAGGTCGTTTCTGGGATTAATAAATTACTATCATAAATTTTTACCGAACTTATCAACTCTTCTACACCCTCTTAATGAACTTCTACAAACAGGAGTGATTTGGAAATGGAACAAAGACTGTAAACGTGCCTTCCATAAATGCAAAGACTTAATCACATCCGAAGAAGTTTTGGCTCATTACAACCCATCACTGCCAATCAGACTGGCGTGCGATGCATCCCCTTACGGCATAGGAGCAGTATTATCCCATAAATTCCCTGATGGCTCAGAATGGCCGATAGCTTTTGCGTCACGCTCATTAAACTCAGCTGAGCGTAACTATGCCCAAATAGACAGGGAAGCACTCAGCCTGGCATGGGGAGTGAAGAAATTCAACCATTACCTACACGGACAAAAATTTACCTTGTTGACTGACCATGAACCCCTCATCTCCATATTCAACCCTAAAATAGGTGTTCCCATTATGACAGCGCAAAGGCTACAGAGGTGGTCCCTTTTTCTAGGGGCACACCAATACAACATAGAATACAAAGGGTCAAAACAGCATGGGAATGCTGACGGTTTATCGCGCCTACCGTTGCCAACGGTAGAAGAGGCACCTACAGTAGACCCAGTAGAGATGTTCCACTCTACCATAGTGGAATGTCTACCAGTGACAAATTCTGCCATTGAAAGGGAGACGAGAAATGACCCGACTCTCTCACGGGTCTACGATTTAACAGTGAAGGGATGGCCAGCACATGGCGAACCACTGTTGCCAGCATTCTCGCAAAGAAGAGAACAGCTGTCAGTGTGCCGAGGAACCTTGATGTGTGGATCCAGAGTGGTGATTCCACCCAAACTCCAGGATAAAGTGCTAAAGGAGCTTCACGAGGGGCATCTGGGTGGAGTGAAAATGAAGAACCTAGCTAGGGCGTTTGTATGGTGGCCAGGTATCGATGGAGACATCGAAGAAATGACCAAGAGCTGCCTAGGATGCCAGAAGGTCCAAAACGCTCCACCACAAGCCCCTCTTCATCCATGGGAGTGGCCCTCATCTCCCTGGAAAAGGGTGCACATCAACTTTGCTGGTCCATTTATGGACTCAATGTTCTTAATCGCGGTTGATGCACACTCCAAGTGGCCGGAGGTAATAAAGATGTCCTCCACCACCACGGAAAAAACCATCACAGTATTAAGGACCATATTTGCCAGGAATGGGCTGCTGGAATTTGTGTCTGAAGAATTCAGAAAGTTCTTAAAAAACAATGGGGTTAAGCACTACACGTCCGCCCCATACCATCCCGCCACCAATGGATTGGCTGAAAGGTTTGTCCAGACCTTCAAGAAGGCCATAAAGGCCATGGGTAATGAAGACATAAAACTTCAGCACAAGGTGGATAACTTCTTATTCGCATACAGGAATGCAACACATATGGTTACCAACCAAACTCCCGCCATGATGTTCTTCAATAGAAACCTAAGATGCCGGCTGGATTTGGTCAAGCCCAACATCAGAAGGGACGTGGAGAACCGGCAGTTTCAAGGCATGAATGAAAGGCCAACTAGAACCTTCCAGATAGGTCAACAAGTTTTGGCCCGGGACTACCGTACCGAGAAATGGCAGCCTGGAACTATCTGCACACGACTAGGACCACTGATGTATACCGTGGACATCGGAGAAAGCATAATAAGGCGCCATGCTGACCAAATCATAAAGTCATCCGAAAAGGGACAACCTACACCACAACTCTATACATCTAACGATGAAGTAGAGATACCCATATCTACCTCCGATCCGGTGATACTGGAACCCGATGAACCCGACACTGGCATTCAAGCCGAATCAGCCTTGCCAGAAGAACCTAC
Organism: Somniosus microcephalus; assembly: GCF_052327205.1. Taxonomy (NCBI): domain Eukaryota; kingdom Metazoa; phylum Chordata; class Chondrichthyes; order Squaliformes; family Somniosidae; genus Somniosus; species Somniosus microcephalus. The sequence goes on along the minus strand of NC_140996.1, from coordinate 174,338,358 downwards.
TACACCACCAGAAACTACTACACCCCCGAGGCGTTATCCGGACCGAGTCAGGAAGCCTCCTGAGAGACTAACTTATAATTAATTAACTACAGCAATGTATATTATTTTGCTTATAACATGTAATTAATAATTACTTAAAATATGATGTACTGGTTGGCTAAAAGGGGAGGAATTGTGGTGTATGTGCCTTTAAGATACCCAGGTGTGCTGTAATGCCGGTAATTGCCACTCGGGCTATATAAGCCTGTATATTGTGTATATCCGTTAGAACCCCCCCCCAGAGACTTTGCTTAGTAAATACCTATGAACCAACTCCTGTCTTCAGTGTCTTTATCAACACACGGACAGTACAGAATCTGGAACTCACTGCCTGAAAGGGTGGTAGAGGCAGGACCCTCACAACATTCAAGAAGCATTTAGATGAGCACTTGAAACACCATAGCATACAAGGCTATGGACTAAGTGCTGGAAAATGGGATTAGAATAGACAGGGCTTGATGGCCGGCGCAAACACGATGGGTCAAAGGGCCTCTTTCTGTGCTGTATAACTCTATGGGCTGGATTTTATCAATGGAGGCGAGTAGGAGGCGGGACTCCCACTTTTAACAGATGAAATATCAGTGTTTGACAGCTCTTTGAAGCTGTCAAACACTGAGAATCTGTACTCTAAGTTAATTCCTTCCTCTCAGGCTGATTTAGAGATCTCTCCAGAACAGAAAGCAGAGGTTGCAACTTTTGACAGCTCGCGGCCATTCTGCTTTCTGTGCCGGTGAGATCATTGACTCCCGAGACCTGAAGAAAGGAAGCCTGCATTAGTAAGTAAAAGGTAAGTAAAACTTATTTAAACACTTTACACACACCAAACACACTTACCTCTGCACTTATGCAGCCATCGCTCACCTGAACACCGGGCATCTCTAACCCTCCAAGCCCTTCAGTCCAACAGTCCACCTCGCTAACTTGCCGTGGTTTGGAGCCGTCAGGCAACCTACACTTCAGGGATAAAGAGGGATTAGGCCAAAAACTGCCTGTTAACTACCTGGTAACAGGCAGTTAATTGGCACTAATCCCCTTCCCACCTCGGGGAGGCGGCTCCCAGCACAGGTCGGGTACCCGCCTCCTGGGAAATGGGCATGGAGGCGGGTTGAGGGCGGGATGGGTTCGTGCCCCCCGATTTCGCGATTTTAACACCACACACGCCTCCATTCCCGCCTCCACGGCACTGGGGAATTCGAGCCCTATGATTCTAACTCTCAATTCATTCAATGTAGTATAGAACACATTTTACACAGTTGCAGTTGAGGCACAGAGGGCTACGATCCAGGAACACAGAGAGTTTGGCCACTGAGGTACTGATGCCCCACAGGATTTTGTGTCCACAGATTTCAATAAATCCTGCATGGCCTGTTGATCTCTGTGCACAAACTTCCAAATATGTGTCGCTGGTGCATGAAAATTTGTGCTAGGAGCGTGAATTTGTAACATTTATCCTTCTAAATGCACTCTAAATCCACTGTGAAATCTGCCAACTAAATGCATAACGTTGTACGCACCAGGCAATTTACAAAATCCAGAAATAACCCATGTTGTCAAATATGCAAGTCAAAATCTACCATGAAGGCGTGGCGTACACACGAGATTTTATGGTATATGGCATTCTGAATGCCGAGTATAACTGCTCTTTCATTTAGTTACATTCTCTTCTTGCAAGATTCAAATAATGAGCGTATTCCTTGGTAAGTGATTTCAATATGCAATCGGGTGATTGGAATAAGCGGTTCCCAATTCAGAAACAGTTTTAACAATTTAACACAGGAGGTCATTTTAACCTAACCCAATCAGCGGGAAACTAACAGGATCGGCTATGTCACCTGTTTCAGAGTGTCAGCCGTGGCTCAGTTGGTAGCACCCTCGCCTCTGAGTCAAAAAGGTTGCGGGTTCAAGTCCCACTCCAGAGAATTGAGTACAAAAATCTAGGCTGACATTTCAGTGCAGTACTGAGGAGGTGCTGTCTTTCAGATGAAACGTTAAATGTCTTCTCTCTTGGGTGGATGTAAAAGATCCCATGGCACTATTTAGCAGGAGAGCTATCCCTGGTGTCCTGGCAATTATTTATCCCACAATCAACATCACAAAAACAGATTATCTGGCCATTATCACATTGCTGTTTGTGGGAGCTTGCTGTGTGCAAATTGGCTGCCATGTTTCCTACATCACAACAGTGACTACTCTTCAAAAAAATGTACTTCATTGGCTGTAAAGTGCTTTAGGACATCTGGTGGTCATGAAAGGCGTTATATAAATGCAAATCTTTCTTTCTTTTGTTTTGCACCTGATTTTACTTTGTATTGACTTCATTAGCAAGTAAAATCAGGTGGGGTGTAAAGCAGGCAGCCGATCTGATTCCATCAGGTTCCTGTGGGGCATGTTAGGTTAAAATTACCCCTACAATCTCTTCCAAACTCATATTCTCAATCAGACAGATCAAATCTGAGAGAATTCTTAGTTTACCATTATGTTTTAGCTGGTGAAATAGCTTTGCGACAAATTAATCGTGACAGAGTCAGTGGAGAGCTACTCTGTATTTTCATTGTCAGTATGCTCCCTTGAACATATGTTCGAGTCTTGTCAATTCTGTAAGCACAGAGAATCTATCTTGGACTATAAAAAAGTCTTTGTTGAATGGTACATTACATTTTTGGGTTTTTACACTAGATAATTCTTCTTGGGTTCACCAGCAACTCTCATAAGCAAAACTTGCATCCTGTTATAAAGCAGATTGTGCCTTTACTTGGCCAACATCTAGGTAAATGTTGAAAGTCCCAAGGGTACAACAGAAAATCCTTGCCACTTTACTCAGCTTACTAGAATATATCATGTGCTGCCATGTGATCACTGTGCCTTTGGTAGTTGGAAGAATATACACTCCATCAGACCGTGGCTCAAGCTACAAACCAACAGACAAATGTACTTCATTGGCTGTATTATTATAATAAGACAACTTATTTAACTATAAACTGGTAATGAACAGTATTCAGTGCAAACAACATATTTATAGTAATTGCAAGCTTTACTACTCTCAGAATGTAAAGCCAACAAAGATACTTACTTCTCTTGTACTTGCTCGCAACATAACATTGAATCTTGAAACCAGATTGCTCACTGCTTATATGGGAAGATGCTGCTATGGAGCCTCTGAAAAACACTAACTATACTGGCTTCAGATTAACTGGTGAACTGAGTGCAGGTAGCCAAATATAAACCCACAATTGGAAGCTCCTAGCCACAGAACTGTCCATCAAAGCAACTCAAAAAACCTTTAGCCCTGCTCCTCTCAGGTACCAGATTTGTTTTTTTTAACCCCAGACAGAGCTGTCAATTAAAACTATTGCCCTAAAAATAACCCCAGTATGTTGATCATATAAGAATGCTTGAATTGAATAAGGTGGCTTCATTCATTTATCTGTGCCAAATGCTTTCAATTACCTATTATAAGGGTCCTCTTATAAGGCAGTAATCAAGCCATACAGACCAATGACAGACTGAAGTATGCATGATTCTGCATTTGTCCGAGGTATGAAAATTATCCAGACTGCGATATGTATCTATGCAACTTGCAGAAACAGCCAGAGGTAGCTGACTTTAATTCTGTGTGTGCCCTATCCAGCAAGAAGGGATCTAATAAATAATCTTACATGAGCAAAATGTATCATTTTGTCACCTTCATGTGTGTTCTGATATTGTTAATTCTGTCAAGCATGGACAGCTTATCTTTCCCCAGAAAAAGCTTTTGCTGCATGGCATGTTTGAATTTTTTTTTCAAACCGTCACTGTAATTTGGTTTCCTGTAAAAGTAATGTGGGATTTGATAACTGAAGTAATTCAGATACTCAGTTTAACACAGCTAATATTGATTGAAAGGTTTCTTCTTGGCCAAAATAGCTACTTATGTCATTCTGATATCCAGTTGCCAAAAGCAGAACATTAACAGGTCTTATTTTTAAGAGAAATGTATCCGAAATCAGATTCTAACAATAAAAAAGAGAAATGGCACTAAACCCAAAGTCTCCTAACTAGTTGGCTATGGTTTGAATCTCAGGACTGCCTTCACCCTTGTGCTGTCTCATTAGTTCTCCAGTGGGCTTGCAGATGGTATACCCTGCTACAGGAGAAAACAATCATAAAATAAGGGAGGAAATTACACTTGCCTTACTCTACAAGTGAATCCCCTGCCAATCAACCATGGGTTAGCGCTGATGTTGATCAGAAGCACCGTAAAATATTACAAATATATATATATTGGACTTTTATGCACATTTTTATGAACTACCAACTTGAGGTTGTAACATGGATTGGCAGGAGTAAAAACTTCAAATGTCATTTTTGCACTAATGCAAACAAAACCCTGAATTTTACAGTAGATCAGGGATGGAAATCCTGCCCTCTCAGTTGATAAAGGTTACCTGCTCCAGCTAACTCTAGGAGTAAGAACTATAAAATGTTTGTATGCGCCCTAAAACAGTCCTTGGTATTTTGATTTAAAAAACAGTTACTTAAGAAACTATACCAAGCTCCACCTCCTTAAAGCTCTGTATTCATCTATTTCAATAAACAAAGAGTGGAGCAAGTGCATCAGGATGACACAGGCCAAAAGGATCTCCTCAGTGCCTGTCTCCTCCTTATTTTTGATGTCAGTGAAATCAATCTAAAATTGGTCTGATCAGCCTCAGGCTGCATTTTTGCCTTCAGAAAGAATTTTCTAAGGAATTATTCAGTGGGACTGAGTAACAGAGTGGATCAATATAGCGTTCTTTTGCCACTGTGCCCAGTGTTTGAATGCAGCCCAAACTGATGGGGCGAAATTTGATGGCTCCAACGATCCTGAATGCAATTATTTTGGCCTCAACCCTAGTGGGTACTTGCCATTCATAGTACATACTCCTAGAGTTGCCTTCTTATTTATGAGACTCAAAGAAAGAGGATTCAGCTTTGAGCTGCTATCCTCGCAAGACTGGGATTGCAGAATCAATAACAGAAAAAAAAGCTACCAACGTCCTTTGAAATAAGTTAGTTATTATTCACAAAAAACATTTTTCAAATCTATATATTTAAATCTTACATCTGTGTACAATTCCTGTCAATGTTTTGCATTATTAATGCCTATGTCCATATTTATAATAGAAACTGGCCATGTAAACTTGTCACGCTGTAATTACACCTTACCCCCAGTGGAGGCATTGACATTGGCAGATTCCATTATAATGTGGACATAGGGACTTATAATGAAAATATTTTAAAATAAGGACAGCCCTAGTCTAATTATTTCCCATCCTCTAACTCTGTTTTACCTGAAGACGAAACTTGGTCCTGCCTCCCTGTGTGCAACGTCAAAGGAAATCAACTAGTAACTAATAAAAATTGTGCTACTCCTGATTCTCCACTTGACCCTTCTCAGTTTTTTTTTGAAGTTAAGTGGTTCAGAAATAAGGTTTAGTCACAAGCAACTGAAATGATGACAGATGTCATACAAATCTGAATTTATGATTGTTAGAAACACAGAAGAACTTAAAGAAATTGTACCAGAGTACCAGTAAGGCAAGTCAGAGATTTCTTACAGCTTGGTACATGTCCAAGCAACTTTGGTTCAGCAAGCATACATCACAATATAAGTCAAATGAGGTTGTATTGCTGTATAAGACATTGATCAGACCATATCTGGACTGGTGTGTGCAGCTGTGGTCACCTAGTCATAGAAAGGATAGTGATGTGTGAAGATTTACTGTTAAGATCACAGGACCTTTTAGATTGATACAGAATGTTGAGTTGCAGCTCGTGCAACTCTTGTGTTCCCGACATGCAGTTCTCTCCAAGACTTTACCATAGGTCATCTTCCTGCAGTGGCCATCACATCAGTCCAGGAACAAGAGAAAGCTTTTCTGTTATCAGCCAAAAACACTCTATCACTGGGTAGATGTAAGCTTTGTAAATTAATGCAGTTGCCAATGGTGTCAACTATGAACAACCTTTCCTGGGGATTCTCAGTTTCCAACTTCATAGTTCCCCAACCCCGCACAGCCCACTTCTACCTCCTTCCCAAGATCCACAAACAGGACTGCCCTGGTAGACCCATCGTCTCAGCCTGTTCTTGCCCCACAGAACTTATCTCTTCCTATCTTGACTCTATCTTTTCTCCCCTTGTCCAGTCTCTTCCCACCTACATCCGCGACTCTTCGGATGCCCTCTGCCACTTTAACCGTTTCCAGTTTCCTGGCCCCAACCGCTTCCTTTTCACCATGGACGTACAATCCCTCTACACCTCCATCCCCCACCTGGATGACCTGAGGGCGCTCCGCTTCTTCCTTGAACAGAGGCCCGACCAGTCCCCATCCACCACCACCGTCCTCCGCCTGGCTGAACTTGTTCTCACATTGAACAACTTCTCCTTTAACTCCACTCATTTCCTCCAAATCAAAGGTGTTGCCATGGGTACCCGCATGGGTCCTAGCTATGCCTGCCTTTTCGTGGGCTATTTGGAACAATCTTTGTTCCAGTCCTACTCGGGTCCCCTCCCTCACCTCTTTTTCCGATACATTGATGACTGTATCAGTGCCGTTTCCTGCTCTCGCCCCGAACTTGACAATTTCATTCACTTTGCCTCCAATTTCCACCCTTCCCTCACCTTCACATGGTCCATCTCTGACTCTTCCCTTCCTCGACTTCTCCGTCTCCATCTCTGGGGATAGGTTATCGACCAATATTCACTACAAGCCCACTGACTCCCACAGCTACCTGGACTACACTTCCTCCCACCCCACTTCCTGTAAGGACTCTATTCCATTCTCCCAGTTTCTCCGTCTCCGCCGTATCTGCTCCGACGATGCCTCCTTCCACACCAGTGCTTCAGACATGTCTTCCTTTTTCCGCAACCGAGGATTCCCCTCTACCGTGGTTGACACTGCCCTCGACCATGTCAGTTCTATCTCCCGCACTTCTGCCCTCACCACTGCCCCTCCCTCCCGGAACCACGATAGGGTTCCCCTTGTCCTCACCTTTCACCCCACCAGCCTCCACATTCAACGGATCATCCTCCGGCATTTCCGCTACCTCCAAAGTGATCCCACCACCAAACGTATCTTCCCCTCCCCTCCCCTTTCAGCATTCCGTAGGGACCGCTCCCTCCGAGACACCCTAGTCCACTCCTCTATCACCCCAAACAGCCCTTCCCCTTCGCCTGGCACCTTCCCGTGCAAGCGGAGGAGATGTAACACCTGCCCCTATACCTCCCCCCTTCCCACTGTCCAGGGCCCCAAACACCCCTTCCAGGTGAAACAGCGATTTACTTGTACTTCTCGCAATCTAGTATACTGTATTCGCTGCTCACGATGCGGTCTCCTCTACATTGGGGAGACCAAATGCAGATTGGGTGACTGCTTTGCGGAACACCTCCGTTCAGTCCGTAAGGGTGACCACGAGCTTCCGGTCGCCTGTCATTTTAATTCACCGCTCCATTCCCACTCGAACCTCACCATCCTTGGCCTCTTGTATTGTTCCACGGAAGCTCAACGTAAACTCGAGGAACAGCACCTCATCTTCCGATTAGGCACTCTGCAGCCTTCTGGACTCAATATCGAGTTCAACAATTTCAGATCATAACCTCGGCCCCTATTACATTTTTTCTTGTAATTTTTCCACTCCTTTCCCCCCCCCCCTTTCCTTTTGTTTCACTCTCACACCTGGCAGCTATCTCTTGCCCTGCCAGTACACTTTACACCTAATCTCAGCCTATTACCATCTCGTCTAGCTTCTAATACCTTTTATTGTCTCTTTTACTTCTTTTGTTTCTTTCACTTCTTTTGTCCGATCGCAGCCCTGCCTCCGATCTATTTTCTTTTCTTTCCAGTTTTGAAGAAGGGTTCGACCCGAAACGTCAACTCAAATTTCTCTCCATGGATGTTGCCTGACCTGCTGAGTTTTTCCAGCATTTTCTGTTGTTATTTCGGATTTCCAACATCTGCAGTATTTTGCTATCATATTTGTCACATATTTCCCCCACAGTAAATCTGATGTAATTACCAGGCAAATTAATAGAATGTTTATAACTGGAGACCCTACCACTCTTCTAGAGTAAAGGTAAGCATTAAAGTCAATCTTCCTTGACCGAATTGTTGAGCCACATTTTGTTCTGAGTGGTGAACAAAGGCGTCAGCCGTCCGTTAGATTTGCACTTGCCCATAGATTTTCTATAGGGTTTTGCACAGCAAGTTACTGTCAGCCAAACATTCAAATGATGTGGTGCCCTCTACAGGGCATCTGGGATCTGTGTGAATAGGACAAACACCAATGTATCTTCTTAACCAATCGGATTGAAGAATTGTTAATGAGCAGCGCAGACTCTGAACAATGGAAGAATCAGTTAGAATAGTGAATTCAATGTCAAATAAGATAAAGAAAGCGAAATAAAGAGAGGGAAAGAAAAATTGATTGAGAGAGATAAAAGAGGCAGAAAAAAAGTAAAATACATTTTATTTAAAAAAATTTAAATCTTCAGCAATAATTAAAAGCTGAAGGAATGAGACTCCACACCTGTAAAAGTTAATTTTCAGTGCCAGAGAGGTTGTTTGGTAATAATTAAGATTACCAAGCCATTAAAAGGGTACTTAGGCTGGAATGGACAAGCCCTAACTTTTTTTGGCGAGGTTAGTCCGTATCTATGAGGTAAGTACAGGAACCTCATGCCGTTCAATACATTTGAGTGGTGAGTCAGATGGCGAGATGCCGTTTTCACGCAGCTTACAGAGGAACATTGCATTGTGGACAGCAACTTCCCGATTTTCGGGTTTAACTGTGCGTGTGCAGTTGGCGGAAGTTACTGTCCGATTTGCACATAAATAATGGTGAGCGCTGTTAGCCTCATTGTTATTTTCACAGCAAAAGCCGACCCATTGGCTTTGCTGCACCAATAACATTTACATGATAATGGATGACCCAATAAACGGTACAAGGGTATGGCATAGGTTGATCTGAAGGACAAGATCTGAAGGACAAGACGTCAACTACTTCAGTAGCTCTATTAACTCAATATAATACAGGCAGAGTTCATTATTGCTAGTTAACATCAGTTTCTGCTGCTGATTGATCCATTGCCCTGTTCTCTGGTCATTTTTGCAGCTTCCCAGAATCTGTCTAGGTACAATCAGTAGAACTCCTCATGGCTAGTGACACACTGTCGCGGGTAACTGACACTGAATCAGTCACTGCACTCTAGAAAGTAATGAATTGCTTCACGGTGATGAGGGGCTATATAAATGTAAGGATTAATATCCATTGGCCTGGAGTTTCTGTTAGGTTGCGCTTCTTTTCAGCGCAATTCGCCTGAAATCGGCCACACTAGCGCAAAAGATCGGGGAATTTTAAGCGCAAATTACATACAGCACAAATCGATTTTCTGCGCTCTCTTGCGCTAGTCTAAAAAAATAATTGCGCTAGAAGCCGCCACCGCCCACAAAACTGGCCACGCCTCCAGATCGAGTTAATCTCCATTGCGAGTTTCCGCTAATTTCGCTCGAATGCGGCCCTTCGAGGAGGCTCTTAAAATTAAGCTTTTTTTTTAGATGCAAGGACACTAATGGACACCTTTTGAATGTAATTTTTTTAATTAATAAGGAACTGACTACTGTGCACAAATATAGCAAATGGTTCTGTATAGCTTTTTAAAAAAAGTCATTTCAGTTATTTAAAATCAGGTTACTCACAGGTGGTGGACTAGACATTCTTGTTAAAAATGCTTATTTTTTGCCATAAACCCATTTTCAGCTGCATTAACCTGGTTACCATTCTTAAATACATCAAGGAATATATTTGAAAGGAAATTTTTTTAACAAAAAACTTACACTCTAAAACCCTGCCCGATTGCACTGGTTCATGGCAGATATTACATTTGACAATATGCAAATCAGTTTGAGCGTAAACTTGAGAGAAAAAAACACTTCAGAAAACTAGTGCAATTTTAGGCACAATCCATGCCCGGATCACCGATTGCGCCCAAAGCGGAAACTCTACCACATCCTCAATCAGGCCTCGCTATCCTGAACTACATTTGAAGTGTGTATAACCACTAAATGCATTTACTTTCACAACAGTAAATGAATAAAAATTAAATTAAGCACCAACTAAGAAGAATATTTTTTTTAATATCCTCCATAGGGTGTGAGGATTAGTGACTTTTTCTGATTAAAACATTCGACGAAAATAGGTCAGATGATGTTAAGATAATACCCACCAAAAGCAGAGAAGTATTTCTAACAACAAATTTTACAGGATTTTTTCTTCCCTAAACTAATTCTGCAAGTGAGGAAATATGCTGTGGTCTCGGAGAGTTTTCTAACTCTATAACCATAATCATCAAAAAATTGTCAAATAACTGGTGAATATGTTGGAAGCTTCAAAGGAAATGTCAGTACTTGATTGGTTAACATTTGTAAATGATATGAAAATTAAGTTTTAGCCTGACTTATCCTATTGAAAAAATTAATCTAGTTGTCCTTACACGGGCTTACATGATTATCAGTTCCACCCTTTGCATGTCACCCTGCTGTACACAAGTAGATTACTCAGTTAAAAGATTGACAAATGAAAGTGCTATATTTTTTAAAAGCATAGCACTTTTGAAAACTGTAATTGCTTTTCCCAGAATAGACTAAAATTATAGATAATTTTCAAAGTTTATAGGATTCCATAGTTTATGCCCACCCTGAACAAAATCTCAAATCAGAACAGCTTCACTGCATAGGGAATAATGATAATCTTTGGGATTGGGCAGGCATTCATGAATAACAGGATTCTGTATGTTATGCATTTTTAAACACTGATTTTATTAATAATAAATTTAGTATATTTTTCTTTGTCACAGATATTTATAGAAAACTCATATACTGGGCAGAAAATGTACAATATAAATATTTTTCATTGGTTGAGTCTTTGTGCCTTCGAGCTGATTTTGACAGATGTAACTTAAAAAAATAAGCCTTTGCAAATTTGTACCAGTTTAGTAGTATGTTTATTTATGCCTTTCTGGGCTCATTGTTAGCATTCTATTCAGGTATAGTAACTGTATCAGAAGCTCTTAGCCACTGGATTTCCTTATTTTAGCAGTTGAAAGTCATATATTTGTGTCCAGGAAGAATACTATCACAGGTTTTCTTCTTCAGTCCTGTATACGACAGTACAATCTCATTTAAATATCTTGGCTGACAGCTTATATGGACCAAGCTATGCTGCAGAAAGCAATCTTGTGTCAAAAACTTTCTTGGCCACAGAATCTAGAAGGAAAATTAGAGAAATGACAACTTAACACCATCTTTATCTCTACAACGGTGGCTTGCACAGACAGGCCCCTGAAGCTGTTTGTCATGGTCCCTAATAACCTTTCACATTGACGAAACAAAGAGATGTGAAGAAATGTTAAGATTACATCAGTTATCAAGCATGTAGCAGGGCAAAATTAAGTCTCCTAGCCCCTGAATTTCAGGCTACAATGAAAGTGAGCTAAATGCTTCTTACTGACCCACTTCAACAATGTGTATGCTATATGCAGCACTGTAGTCATCTCTCCCTGCCAAAAGTGGGGTAAATTACAATTTATTATTTTAAATTTGTTCTTGGGATGTGGGCAACACTGACAAGGCAATATTTATTGACTATCCCTACTTGCCCTGAGGATATTCAGAGTCAAACACATAACCCCCGATTTTAACTCAGGCGGGAATTGGGTGATCGAGGCTGAAGTGAGTGCCAAATCCCTATGACCTAGGTGGCATGAGGCCCGGGAGATTTTAACTTGTGTATACATAGGCCAGATGAGGTCGGGGTGATAGATTGCCTTCTCTGAAGGACATTAGTGAACCAGTTGAGCTTTTATAATAATCCAGCAGCTTTTGTGGTAATTTTTCTAGTGCTAACCAACAAATTGCCAGATTTATTGAATTCAATTTCACAACTTGCCATGGTGGGATTTGAATTTATAACTTCTGGGTTACTAGCCCAGTACTATTAACTTAATCAAACAGTTAAGTAAATCTGAACTACTATAGCTTTCATACTGACAATTCAACATGTATCACTATATCATGTCTATATTTGTGACATATACATAGAGGTAAACAATGTTGGTAATTTATGCAAAGCATTACATTTTCAGACCCTGCCCGCCCCCACCCCACCTTCAGATCAATAGAAAGCAGATACTTCACAGTGTACTGGGTTTATATCTAACTCGGATTCACATCAAATTACTAAATTCACTCATTTACACAGAGAACTAGTAGTTAATGAAAGTGTGATTTTCTTGGCATATAAGTTAATTATTTTTCCCTACATGCTTCTTGATCACTCTGTGACAAACACCATTCCAAGCCAAGAGGCCCATAAGGTAGCTCCCAGCTCCTGGTTGATCCGAAACTATCCAGCCATTGGGAGGTACACAAGTGCAGCCCAAAATGATTGTTACTCAGATTTTTTTTCTCTCCCTGTACAGGCTACTTGGCATTCACCTGATGCCATGTCTTAAGTGAGAAATTCACCAAGTGAGAACTACAGGTGCCAAGCTGAGTTCTACCATGTTGTAACTTAGCACATTGGATCTCTCTTGTATAAAATCTTTTTCATTGATCTAAACACACTTTTTAAATATCTATTTTGTAAAAACAAAAAACAAAATGATATTACCTAGCAATATATTGGGCCAGAATTTGCTTTGGCAGGGCTCCTGCAGTCTTCAGCTCAATAATGTTTTGCCCACAAAGTTGCCGAAAGTGCGAGCTGGTAACGACACAGCGAGGGAAACAGGGCATCTGGGACCTGAGTGAACAGGGCAACCAACAGGATATCTCCTTAACCAATGAGATTGAAAGATTGGGGAATAAAGACAAAAAGGACCGAGAAGGAGGGTGAATTAAAGGGGGTGAAGTCAATGTCAAATCAGGTACAGAAAGAGAAATAAAGGGAAAGAAAGACTGGATTGAGAGAGATAGAAAAAAAGAGACAGAAAAGGAAAAGAAAGAAAATATCCCTGAAAAATTCAAAACCTGAAGGAATGAGACTCCACACTTGTAATGGTTAATTTTAGGTGCCAGAGAGGTTGACCAGGCCTTTGCAACCTTGGTGTTATATTTGACACCAAGATGAGCTTTCGACCATATGCGATGCACATGCACAAAAACCCGGAACTGGCGATCTGTCAAGTTTCTCCTTGACAGATTCACCGCATCCGCTGTAAATTCACTGTTGCTGGCACAGAGTTGGGCTATTTGACCAACTACTGCCCAGCGAATACCCATGAAACCCTTGCACCTGGTAAAAGCAGGTGTAAGGCCTTCTTTTACCAGTGTAAGGTTTAAAATAAATGTTAAAATACATTGTTATAAATGATTTAAACAGTCACTTACATTCTTAAAATTAGCTTAGGTCAATTTTGTCCTATTTAAAAATGTTTACATTTATTTTTCAAAAAATTAAATTTTTATTTTAAACATTTAATTAAAGGGTATTTAATTAATTTTGAAACTGTGATCATTTCTTTTTATTTCAGTGGTGTGAAATTGTATTTATTAGGTGATTCCTATTATGCTCATGGGGATTCTGTATGTAAATGGAATCTCCATAAGCACAATAGGAATCCCCCTTTGTCATTGGTTGGCCTGGCCCACATGATCCCAGGGACGCTTGCGAACCGCATGCACCCCTGGGATCCATGGGCCTTCACGCAAGCATATGCCTGCAGGCCCAGAACCGGAACAGTCCGAAGATATGGAGACAGCAGGTAAGTACGGAGTTTTCTTTCGGCTTGGAGGCATACACGGGTGCCAAGCATTTGACCACAATTTCCAGGCCGATGAGTAGTTAATGGGCAAATACAGCAAGTTCCTAAAAAAAATTGGGAGGTTATGGGAGAGATACCATTTTCACGAAGCTAATGGCGGAGCGGCGCAACTCGGCCAGCAACTTTTGGATGTTCACATTTAACCACGCAGCTGTTCCTCGCCTGAAGTTGCTGAACCATTTACTCATAAATAACAGTGAGCGTCATTAGCCTCGTCATTATGTTGACAGCAAATTCTGGCCCAATACTTTCATTTCATGTTCCACAGAAATAGAATTAAATTTCAATACATGTAGTCAAATACCAAAAGTGAAAATCTTAAAAAAGTTAATAGCAGTCAAACTGAATTTTTAAACAAAGTTCTACAGGCATCCTAATATTTATGAAACGTTCAACAAGAATGCATTATTGTTTCTTTTTCTGAACCTGAATTATTCAAAAATATTCAAAGAAAGTTGAGTAAGATTTTTAAATTGTATAGTTAGCCTAATTTGTCTATTTTGCATTGGTCTGAAACCATTTTCCACATCTAAATATCTTAAAGGCTGTTTTCTTGAGGCAAACATATTTTTTTTTCAAATGTCAGAACTCTACTTTGAAAGGGAAAGGATGTTCACATTATAAAGTGCCATCCCTTTTCATTCATATATTTATTGAGGGAAATGCACTGGGCAACTGAACATTTTATCACTTTAAACCCAATGACACAGCAGTAACTCTCAAGCTAAGCATGGCACAGGTCAGATGAATGCACAACTCCTTCTTCACATCCTTATAAGGTGCCTTAACTCGAATCTCAAGAGTCTATTCTCCACTTTTCCAATGTGAAATTTCCATTTGCCACTATCTATCCTTTTGGCTTCTTGCAAGAAGACTGCTGAATCAGTACCAATTAGTGTGAAGTTTGAAACTACTTTGTGCTGTAGGTCAACTGGGAACTAGTTTGAAATTTACAATCTATTTTTATGTGAGCTTCTTAACAGCAAGAGGAGTTTGCTGCATAATCCTCAGTCTGGATTAGATTGCAACCCAAGAACATCCTGATACTTTTTTTTAAACCATTTTTACTCTTGATATTTTTGGCTTCCATGTTCCAGGGTTCCTAGGTCTGTAGTGCGGAAATTATTAAAATGATCCTGCCCCCCAAAAATTGGCTAGGATCAGGGGTCCAGGCATGGGGCTGGCAGAAGTCCCAATCTGCTGAAGTTGTACTGGCATCGGGATAAAAACTGTCCCCGATATATGAAAACTATTCCCATTTTGACTTGTACACTGCATTGGCAAGTCCCTTCAGTAAGGGCAGGGTGCGGGTGGGGGTGCAGAGCAATATCAACTATGCCACAAAGCAACTCATCAGGTTATCAATCAAAATCACCACACAAATTTGGAACCATAGAATCACGTAAATTTCAACATAGAAGAAAACCATTTTGCACATCACACTTGTGCCAATGCTGGTTCTTCAACTGGAGCTACTTTGGGGGGAATTTTGCCAGCCCTGGGGAGGCGGGTTTGGAGGTGGGACTGCTGGGAAAATGGCAGAAACTGGGAGCGGGTACCGAACCCGCCCCCAACCCGCTTCCTTGCCATCTTCCCAGGAGGCGGGAAGGGGATTACAGCCAATTAACTGCCTGTTAACAGTTAGTTAACAGACTTATCCCCATTTTACCAACAGAAGTGCGGGCTTCCCGAAGCCGGGAAACCGCTCCAGGGCCAGCGAGGCGAGCAGTGCGTCTGCGGGGGTCAGAGGGTTCGAAAAGTGCACTGTGGAGGTGAGTGATGGGTGCAAGTGTGGAGAGGTAATTATGGGAGGTGAGTGAAAAGTGTTAGAAAAAGTTTCCTCACCTTTGTTTCTTCCTGCAGGCTTCAACTGTTGGGAATCCGGAGGCTCCTCATCTCCACGGCAGAGATGACAGAATGGCTGCTGCATTCTCCGATGCAACAGCCATCTGATTTCTGCTCGGGAAAGAGGTTTGGTGAGTCTTGAGTACAAGGACTCACCAAAGAACAGAGGATGTCAGTGTTTGACAGCTTCTCAAAGCTGTCAAATGACAACAATTCATCTGTCAAAATTTTTTGACAGATGAAACGTCATACGCTGACATTCTCTGTCACCGGCTTTCCCTTAATTGGCCTCTAAGCCTGCAGGGCAGGTTTAACAAGATCAATCAAGGGAAAATAGCATGGCTTGGCTGGATGTCGTTGGGGTCGGGACTGAAACCCGACAAGCAGCAGTCCCGCCCCTAACGCACACCCATTGATAAAATTCCCCCCTTTAATTCCATTTCCCTCCCCCTTATCCAAACTGATGTGGTTACAATATAGTGACCGATTTACATCCCTGTTTTTGGGCAGAAATGGGCGGTAGCGCTATGAAAATTGGAGCGCTGAATTTACCACCCCACTCCCACTGCCTGCCACCATTTCCATCAGAGTCTAGACATAGGCAGCCAAAGAGACCATCTGAAATGGGCAAGAGCCTCTTTAAGGTATGCAAGTCGGAGTACTGTGACCCGAATGCCATTTTCATTCTCTTTTTCAGTGCATTCACCAATACTACTGGGATTTCCAATTGGAAACTGACATTTCCAGTGGTTTTAAAGGGGCCCTCCCTGCAAATAATCAATCTATTTGTATCTATCTGGACAGTTGAAGGAAGTTTACTGAAAGCATTTTCTGGTTTAAATTTTGCTTTTTTGTTGTTGCATTTTTTCCCATTTCACCATTCTCTTAGCACAGAGAGCTGCTTGCACTACTGGAAAATGCAAGTGATAATGGCCATTCCTTACTGACTTCAGAAAGAGGAAAAACCAGACCAGCAGCAGCAGACACTTCAAGAAATATCACATGGTTTTTCAAGGAGTCCAGGCAGGAGGAGGACTGGTGCCAGGTAACCTTGCCCTCCAATGAAGAACTTCCATTCCAATGACCATCATTCATATACATCCCACTTGGCTTTGCCATGTCCACAACTACTACAATCTGCAGACAACAAAATCAAATTAAAGTGTTTTATAGTTTAATCATGTTAACAAATGGCACAAGAAATAATAAGCACCCAGGTGCCAACCCATAGTGCCTTCTTTACGTCGCTTCTTTCTTAATCTGCTACAACTACGAGGTGCTCATCCAGTGGCTTTAACATGGGAAGTGGAAAGCTGCTGGTGCTCAGATGAGAGCTTCTGAGATACCCATAGTCGGAGACCTCGAGGAGCTTGAGCCTCAATGGGCCCGGCTACAGACTGCAGCATCTCAGTTGCTGCCAGGGCAGCCTGGCCCAGTTTGCTTCCTGGAATCATGAGGGACATTGGTTGAAGGGAGCAACTGTGCTGCCATCATGAGAAAGAGCCAGTCCTATTGTACCACTACCATATCCATGCCACTGATCTGTGGGAGAGCAGATTGTAGGAGATCTATGATGTGACTGAAGCACCTATCAATACATTGCCCTAGCCTTTCGAAGGTAATGGAGCTGATGGAGCCCAGAGGCTCAATCACACCAGTTAAGCTTAAATCAAAGATGCTAGTGCTGAAGCTACAGGGCCCAGCTGCAGCATCCATAGAGGTGACCACATACTCCATGATAGATTGCAGAGTGTTGATGCCAAGCACCAGAATGCCACACAAGCTGGAAGCAGACTTCTCCATGCTATCTGACATAGTACAGCAGTTCTTAGTCAGACAGTCCAATGCCTCAAGCAATTACTGGTGCACATGGAGGATCTTTCTTTTAAGGGTGGGCCACTGAAGTCTGCATCTCTGTCCTTTTCAGCAGAATACATGACCCGAGCTTGCCCTTTGGCATGCCATTTTGTGGTCTGTTCTTTCCACTATTGCCAGCTCCTGCTCACTAGTGCTAAGTGATTGACCCCATGCAGACTTATCTAACTCACTCCCCACCCCACTTGGGATGCTGATTTCTGTGTTGTGCTTGGGAAGGATGGAGTGACTGATGGTGCATCTTCGTAACGGTGGTTCCCCCTCTATTTCTTGTACAGCGGGACCCAAATCATTGGATGGATTTGAAAGAAGGGGAGAGGGACAGGGGTTAGAAAGTAATGGGAAGGATACACAGTAGCAAAGGAATGGCAGCCAATGCAGCAGCAGGTTGCCACGCTGTATGTGCGATTGCTTGAGGAAAGAGAAAAGTTATGAAAATAGGCAGACACCCTGCTGTACTGGGCCTCCAGTCTCACCATCCCTGATGCTTCTCCAGCTGCCTGACCCAATGATCTCCAAGGCTTCCTCTTCCAAATTAGTGAAGGTTTTGTGGAGGTTGGCCCTTCCCCCAGTTCTGGTCCTCTCTCTTGTTATGAACCAGCTTGTTCTCCAAGAAGAGTCAGTGTGACTTAGTGTGTGCTTCATATAAAGGGTTGTGCTGAGGTGTGAGGCAGCTTCATATAGTGTGCATGCTGAGAGGGAGAAGCAGCAAGTTGTGAGCAAAACGGTAGGCGATAATGTGCAAGAAAGTAACTCCAATGTGAAATGTGAAGGTAGTTAGTGGAAAAGTGAAATGCTTTCCAGTTGTTACCAGGTAAAAGCGGAATGCTGTTTGTGCTTGTTCTGAGGGCAGCAGCAGGAGAGAGTGTGATTAGAATGAGGAGAATTGGTGCAGTTTCCCCTTGTGATTGGAGAAGAAGCAGGTGGAGTGGGGGAGGGAAGTGTTGGGCAGTGTCTCATCCTGAGAAAAAGAGACAGCAAGACATCATTCTCACCTTTGCTGTCTGGCTAAGGTAACTGAACTGCTCCTGTGTCCTGGGGATGAAGCCTCTCAGCCATCTCCTTCCAGGCCTGCTGCAGCATTTGCCCGGCCATGTTTCCACCTTTTATGGGGAAAGGGAATAGTCTTCGAGCCATCACCAAGCCCTCTATCGCTGCATCACTGAAGCCGGGAGCCTATGCTATTACAGAAAGTTCCAAAAACAGCGCTAAGTGTTTTCCAATTTAGTGCACATCTTGCTTTAAGAGATACACTCTCACTCCAGGAGTTACGTGTGTAATGTAGCATTTCAGTTCAGTATTGAAAGACTAGCATTGTTGGAGGTGCTGTCTTTTGGATGAGATGTTAAAACTGCGGAAAAAGATCCTGCACCACTACTTGAAAAAAAAGCAGTGGAGCTTTCCTAATGTCCTGATCAATTCATCTCTCAACCAAAAACAGATTCATTGCCTCGTCATCTTATTCCTGTACTTGGTTGTGTGCAAATTAACTGCTGTGTTTGCCTGCATAACAGTGACCACATTTTCTATCTGTGTGACTTAGTGTGCGATCACAGTCTTGATAAAGGGTTTCGACCTGAAACTTGACTCTATTTCTCTCTCCACGGATGTTGCCTGGCCTGCTGAGTTTTTTCAGCATTTTCTGTTGTTATTTTGGATTTCCAGCATCTGCAGTATTTTGCTATCGACCACATTTCAATGGTCAGTTATTGGACCTGAAGTGACTTGGGAGGTCCCGAGGCTGTGAAAGGCACTATGTAGATGCCAGTTCTTGCTCGACTATGTGCTAAGACTGCGTGAAAATTAACAACAGTCCAAACAGACTTCCTCACGTTCTGAAATAACAACAGAAAATGCTGGAAACACTCAGCAGGTCAGGCAGCATCTGTGGCAGCAACCTCTCTCCTGACCTGCTGAGTATTTCCAGCATTTTCTGTTGTTATTTCAGATTTCCAGCATCCGCGGTATTTTGCTGTTGTGTTCCTCACATTCTTACTGGAGAAGATGAGATGTTTTTCGATAATGTTGCACTTCTCAGCAGATCCCCATTGGCCCCGCACTTGGAAAGTCAATTCCCTCCCCCACGCAAACTCACAAAGTTCCCCGGTTGAATTATTGGAACACTACAATTCTAACACGACAATTAACATGCACGTGTAAAAGTTCCTCTGTCCTTGGTTTGGGCTGGGTTACGTGTGCTGGTTAAAGGAAGAAGTCTCCAAATCTTCCTGAGTATTTACATTATAGCGTAAAATGTTGCTACTAACTAAATAGAAGAAACATAGTTCACGCAGACTCCTTGGGACCACGGCCAGTCTCGGGCCAGATGCTGAAAGGATTCATTGGGAATCCTCTGGATCTGTGGTTGAAACAAGCAATTTTCTCATTCAATCTTCTGTGCCAGGGAAGCCTCACTGAGAAAGCCACTGCCCGCATTAGAACGTGCGGCTCTTAAAGGCAACCGTTAGTTCATTTGATCCACAAAGATTTGGTGTGGAAAGAGTCAGACACGGTGCTGAAATCTAAAGGGCTGCCGGCACAGATCTGATACAGGTTCTAACCGTACCATACCAGCACAGGCATGCTGCTTATTTCATGAAATGGCAGGCACGGTTGATATAACCCATCTTTCAGTATTGTTGTGAATCGGTACTATGTTGCATGGTTGTATTAAACTGAAGAAAAGTTTGGTTTAAAAGCAATCTAAAATTGTGATGAACTATTCTTTTAAAAGCACCGGAAGACAATGACAGTACCCTTTTATTCGTGCATGGAACAACGTTCAGACAAATCAAAGGAATGGCATTCAATCAAGGGTGGAACATGCCACTTACTGCGATTGTCATCGAACACATGGTTAAGAGGGAAGCAGGCACCTTCCCGCAGGCTCCTGTACCTGGGACCGCCGGGTCCCGCCACCAAAGGCATTTCTCTATCTGTGCAACAGCCACGCAGGAGCTTTTCCATCTTTAACCCGAACTTATGTTAACAAGCGAAGCAAAGCAAAGACGTGAAGCACGCTGGTATTATGATGGGAAGCCAATATAGCGTTAATGAATGCCAGAAGGCAACTGGTATTGCCACTAAATGCACATTTTTGGCTGTTTTACGAAGTGTCACAACAAGGTTGCGTATGCTAAATGTATTTTATTGTGACCCAGGATTGGATGCTGGAATATACATATAGTTTATAAGCACAGACTAGTGGGGTCACACTTCTCAACATTTCACAACGTTTTACCCTGTTTCAATCCCACATTGACTGTTAGTCATCACACTAATGGCACGAATAACAGATTGCTCCTTAACTTTGTTGTCTGTTGGGAATCTCAACGTCTGAACACATCAAACGGCAAACTAAACAAATATCAATAGTTACTTAACACAGCTGGTAGGCAACCCCCTGGGCGATGCGAGATTCTAGTTTCTGTATACAGCACTCCCTCGGGTGCAGAGATTCTGTTTGGATTCTGTCTCCCTTTTTTTCTGCATTCTGAGCAGGTTCCGCGTAGTGTTGCACGGAGAATGGATTAGACTCCAAATACTGTTTGGCGTTATAAATGAAGAGAGATATCAAAACGACATTACAACCTTCATATGAATGGCGTTTCCTTCAGCACCAGCTATTATCGCCCAGCCGCCGAGTCTTTATCGGCTTGAAAACTTGCAACAAAAAAAGTGCAGGCGACTCACTGCAAGTACTTTTTTTTTACAGATATGTATTACTCAACAAATGCGAAGTATATCTTACCTCTTGAAAAGCTAATGATAGCTATAAATCATGGTCACAATGGTATGGTTTCCAAGTTACGGTCCCCATTTTCCTGGGCTTCGGGCACTGTTATGTTGACATTTCTAACAAACCGTAAACCTACAAGGGTTTAGAATTTCATCACGCCCCTTGCCTATTAAAAGTTCTTTAAATATCATTGGGAGTTATTTATCTATTGACGGTCCTGTTTCTAATTCAGCGACAGTACAGACAAAGATCACTTCTTTGATCTTACATTCATCTACCTGCAATGAGCAGATAGGCTGTTAGAATACTTCAGTTTATTGATAGTTTAAAACATGGTGGGTAACGCATTTAGTTGTTTATTACTCAGGAAACATCGTCAATAATAATTCTAATTAATAATAACGCAGCATAACAAATAGTGTAAAACCTTACCTGAACTCTCTAGTCACCTGCGTGAATCGAGTCCCTTAGCTATTACGGGATAAGCCAGCAATAACAGGGTGCTCCGCAACAGTGTTATACAGTAACAAATTGTGACAAGTTCATTTTCATCATCACACCACGCCTTTTTACATGGTAACACCCGGCCTACCTAGCGGCAGACACGCTCATTTCTGTCGAACCGTGCCAAGATTTATACTCCGCAATATTCATGCATCCTTCTCAAATTTCATCTGCCAATCAGCTCTTAAAAGATTTAAGACAGAATTCTTCTACACATGGTGTCACAATTTCAAAAAAAAATAAAACTAGCTTTTTTTTGTGTGTGATTAAATCCTTGAAAATCCAGTGTATGGCATGGAGCGGCAACAAGCCCTCATTCGTTTTCTCTCGGGCGAAACATTGAATCACATTATTAGCACAGCGCCATATGATCCAGCCGGTAAAATAGCTCACTAGGGAAAGGGTCCCCGCTCCAGGGTTTGCAGCGCCTGCGCTCACGCTGCACTCTGGGCTTTGTAGTTAATTGCTCAGCCTCCTGCCGAAGAGCCGGGATCAAATAGCCATTTAGACTAGTGCACCCCACACCAGCTCCTGGAGACGACGCTGTTGCCCGAGAGTGGGACCTGGTGATTTTGTTCTTCAGTCTTCACAGCGGCATCCGAAGGAAAGCCTGGGAAGGGCATGAGAAGCAGGCAACCAAAGGAAAGCCCTCTGAAATGCCAGGCATTAAAATCATTCTGGCTAACAATAACTCATTTTGCCTTTAAACTTCTACTTTTAAGTTGTGCTATTGTTAAGTATAAACAAATTATTTAAGTGCTAAAATAGTTTTACAATGTGTTTTACTCGTCTGACCACAGATCTCAGTCCCAACAGTTCTCCGTTGACAGTTCTGCAATTGAGTTACCATAATGGTCACTGCTAATCATTTCTTTCAGAAAGGCTTTTAGTATTCACTGAAAGCTAACAGCGTCTGGTCGATTTTATCAATGTGTTCTTCACCAGCCACGCACTTCAGGAAATACAGGCATGCTGCCCTTTATTTGCCACCCATTAAAATTGTGGGTGGCAGTGATGGAATGGACCTCATTAGAGTGGTGCACCACTGATGTCCTGAGAAAGCACACATGTATCAACAACTGGTAGTGGAGGATAGCCTTGATCTTGTAGGAGCCACCAGAGACTTGCCTTTCTGGCTGAATGAGTGTTTGCATGGTAGACTGCCTTAAGATGAAAGCATTGTGGCAGCTGCCAGGGGCAGCACGGTGGCATAGTGGTTAGCACTGTTGCCTCACAGCGCCAGAGACCCGGGTTCGAATCCGGCCTCGGGTGACTGTGTGGAGTTTGCACATTCTCCCTGTGTTTGCGTGGGTTTTCTCCGGGTGCTCCGGTTTCCTCCCACAGTCCAAAGATGTGCGGGTTAGGTTGATTGGCTATGATAAATTGACATTAGTGTTAGGGGGATTAAATACGTGGGGTTACGGGGATAGGGTGGGATATGTGTTGGTGTAGGGGTTATGGGGATCGGGTGGGATGTGTGTCGGTGCAGGCTTGATGGGCCAAAATGGCCTCTATCTGCACTGTGGGGATTCTGTGATTCTGTGATTCTGTGAAAGCAAGCACACTCTGGCATGATGCTGTGCTGCGGGTAACAAACAAGATGGGCATTGAGAAAGTGGAATTCTTTCATAAGAACATAAGAAATAGGAGCAGGAGTAGGCCAATCGGCCCCTCGAGCCTGCTCCGCCATTCAATAAGATCATGGCTGATGTGATCCTAACCGCCAATCCACTATCACAGAACCATCTCCTGAATCTAACAGAATTAGACACACGAAATAGGAGCAGGATCAGGCTATACGGCCCCTGGGCCCGCTCCGCTACCCACAGGGCCATGACCGATCCGAACCTAGACTCATCTCCAATTTCCTGCCCGCTCCCCATAACCCTTTATTCCCTTTACTTCTAGGAAACTGTCTATTTCTGTTTTAAATTTATGTAATGATGTAGCTTCTACAGCTTTTTGGGGCAGCATATTCCGTGGACCTACCACCCTCTGAGTGAAGTAGTTCCTCCTCATCTCAGTTTTGAAAGAGCAGCCCCTTATTCTAAGACTATGCCCCCTAGTTCTAGTTTCACCCATCATCGGGAACATCCTCCCCGCATCCACCCGATCCAACCCCTTCACAATCTTATATGTTTCAATAAGATCGCCTCCCATTCTTCTGAACTCCAATGAGTAGAGTCCCAATCTACTCAACCTCTCCTCATATGTCCATCCCCTCATCCCCGGGACTAACCGAGTGAACCTTCTTTGTACTGACTCGAGAGCAAGTATGTCCTTTCTTAAGTATGGACACCAAAACTGTACGCAGTATTCCAGGTGCAGTCTCACCAATACCTTGTACAATTGAAGCAATACCTCCCTATTTTTATATTCTATCCCCCTAGCAATGAAAGCCAACATTCTATTGGCCTTCTTAATCACTTGCTGCACCTGTATACTAACCTTTTGAGTTTCGTGCACCAGGACCCCCAGATCCCTTTGTACTTCAGTACTTTCCAGTTTCTTGCCATTAAGATAACAACTTGCTCTACGATTTTTCCTGCCAAAGTGCATAACCTCACACTTTCCAGTATTGTATTCCATCTGCCAAATCTCTGCCCACTTACTTAGCCTGTCTATGTCCCCTTGCAGGTTTTTTATGTCCTCCTCACTCACTACTTTCCCTCCCATCTTAGTATCATCTGCAAACTTTGATATGTTACACTCGGTCCCCTCCTCCAAATCGTTAATATAGATTGTAAAGAGTTGGGAACCCAGCACTGACCCCTGCGGAACACCACTAGTTACTGATTGCCAGTCTGAGAATGAACCATTTATCCCAACTCTCTGCCTTCTGTTAGATAGCCAATCCTCTATCCATGCCAGAATATTACCCCCAATCCCGTGATTTTTTATCTTAAGCAATAATCTTTTGTGTGGCACCTTGTCAAATGCCTTTTGGAAGTCTAAATACACTACGTCCACTGGTTCCCCTTTATCAACCCTATATGTTACTTCCTCAAAGAACTCCAGCAAATTTGTCAAACATGACTTCCCCTTCATAAAACCATGCTGACTTTGTCCTATTAAATTATGATTATCCAAATGTCCTGTTACTGTCTCCTTAATAATGGACTCCAAAATTTTACCTACCACAGATGTTAGGCTAACCGGTCTATAGTTTCCAGCCTTCTGTCTACTGCCCTTTTTAAATAAGGGTGTTACATTAGCAGTTTTCCAGTCTGCCGGGACCTTTGCCGAGTCCAGGGAGTTTTGGAAAATTATTACCAATGCATCCACAATCCCTACCGCCACTTCCCTCAAGACCCTAGGATGTAAGCCATCAGGTCCAGGTGATTTATCCGCCTTGAGTCCCATTATTTTACCGAGTACCACTTCCTTAGTGATTTTGATCGTGTTTAGCTCCTCCCCCCCTTTAGCCCCCTGTTTGTCCAGTGTTGGGATATTCTTAGTGTCTTCTACTGTAAAGACTGATACAAAATATTCATTCAGTGTTTTTGCCATCTCCATATTTCCCACCATTAATTTCCCAGTCTCATCCTCTAAGGGACCAACATTTACTTTAGCCATCCTTTTTCTTTTTATATAACTATAAAAACTCTTACTATCTGTTTTTATATTTTTTGCTAATTTACTTTCATAATCTATCTTCCCTTTCTTAATCAATCTTTTTGTTATTTTTTGCTGTCTTTTAAAGTTTTCCCAATCCTCCATCCTCCCACTAGATTTGGCTACCCTATATGCCCTTGTTTTTAGTCGAATACTATCCTTAATTTCTTTACTTAGCCACGGATGGCTGTCTTTTCTTTTACACCCTTTTCTTCTCAGTGGAATATATATTTTTTGGAAGTTGTAAAATAACTCCTTAAATGTACACCACTGATCATGTATCGTCTTACCCTTTAATCTATTTTCCCAATCCACTCTACTCAATTCCGCTTTCATACCTTCATAGTCTCCTTTATTCAAGCTTAGCACGCTTGTTTGAGATCCAACATTCTCACCCTCTAATTGAATATGGAATTCAACCATGTTATGGTCACTCATTCCAAGGGGATCCTTTACTAGGACATTTTTAATTAATCCTGTCTCGTTACACAGGACCAGATCTAAGGTTGCTTGCCCCCTGGTCGGTTCAGTTACATACTGTTCAAGAAACCCATCCCTAATACACTCAATGAACTCATCCTCAAGGCAGCCCTGCCCAATTTTATTTGTCCAATTAATGATAGTTAAAATCCCCCATAATTATAGATGTTCCCTTATTACAAGCCTCAACTATTTCCTGATTGATACTCCGTCCAAGAGTTGCCACTGTTCGGAGGCCTATAGACTACGCCCACTAGTGTTTTTTCCCCCTTATTATTCCTTACCTCCACCGAAACTGTTTCATTATCCTGATCTTTTGACCCAATATCATTTCTCTGTATTACAGTGATTCCTTCCTTTATTAACATAGCCACCCCACCTCCCCTTCCTTCCTGCCTATCCTTCCTGATCGTTAAATAACCTGGTATGTTTAATTCCCAGGCATTGTCACCCTGTGTGGTAAACCACTTTTATCGTTCACTATCGTTACACTATAGTTATCACTGTTCACACTGTTGTATCACTATATGAGGTCGCCTCTTGTCACACTGTTATACCTGGGCTGACCACTGCTGACTCCGCCCATGGCTCCACCTACCTGCCCAGGTATAAAGGTGGTCGACTGGCTGGTATTCCTCCTTGTTGGATCCGATCACCCACGAGGGTGGGCTTTGTTATTTAGCCAATAAAAACCTATAGTTACTTTATTAACTCGTCGCTTTTCATTGGATGAATTGATAGGTATATCACCCTGCAACCATATTTCTGTAATGGCCACAAGATCATACCCATATGTAGTTATTTGTGCCATTAACTCGTCTATTTTGTTACGAATGCTACGTGCATTCAGATAGAGAACTTTCAAAGATGTTTTGTGACACTTAGTTCCTGCTTTTGCCCTTTTTATTACTTTTCCTTTTACTCCATACCTTCTGCCCCTTCCTGACATGCTCTGGTTTTCAATTTCCCCACTGCTACCTAAGTCTATGACCTTCTCTGTTGTCATTTTTATTATTTGCTCTCTAGGAACCTCCCCCCCACTAGTTCGTTTAAAGCCATCTCTACAGCCCTAGTTATATGATCCGTCAGGACTCTAGTCCCAGCACTGGCCAAGTGAAGCCCGTCCCAACGGAACAGCTCCCTCCTGCCCCAGTACTGGTGCCAGTGTCCCAGGAAGCAAACCCATTTCTCCCACACCAGTCTTTGAGCCACGCATTTAACTCTCTGATTTTATTTGTCCTAGCCAAATTCGCTCGTGGCTCAGGTAATAATCCAGAGATCATTACCCTTGTGGTTCTGCTTTTTAATTTGGCCCCTAGCTGCTCAAACTCCCTCAGCAGAACCTCCTTCCTTGTCCTATCTATGTCGTTGGTACCAACATGGACCACGACAACTGGATCCTCCCCCTCCCACTCCAAGTTTCTCTCCAGTCCAGAGGAGATGTCCTTAACCCTGGCACCGGGCAGGCAACACAGCCTTCGGGACTCTCGCTCTCGGCTGCAAAGAACTCTATCTATCCCCCTAACGATACTATCCCCTACCACTACAACATTTCTTTTAACTCCCCCCACTTGAATGGCCCCCTGCTCCACGGTGCTGTGGCCAGGTTGCTCATCCTCCCCGCAGTCCCTGTTCCCAACCCCACAGGGAGTAAGAGCCTCGAACCTGTTGGACAAGTGCAAGGGCTGCGGCTCCTCCAACACTACCTCCTGGATCCCCGTACCTGCCTCACTTCTAGTCACACCATCCTGACCCTGGCCACGGACTACATCTGAATTAATTAATCCAATTGGTGTGAATACCTCGTGATACACAGAGTCCAGGTAACTCTCCCCCTCCCTGATGTGTCTCAGTGTTTGAAGCTCGGACTCCAGCTCTTCAACACGGAGCCAGAATTCCTCGAGCAGCCAACACTTACTGCAAATGTGATCACCGTGAGCATCAATGGTGTCCACCAGCTCCCACATGTTGCAGCAGCAACACATCACCTGATCTCCCATTCTATGTAATTAATTAAATTTATTAATATTATTCTTAAATACCCTCTGCCCTGATTCTAGATGGTGAATATCACACCTTAGAAACTATAAACCAAAGAGATTTAAGCTTCAAAAGGGAGAAATACTCACCAACCAATCACTTACCCGCTTTCTGGTGACGTCACACTTGGATTACTTTTTACCTCTCTCCTTCCCTCCGAGTTCCAAGACTGGAGATTGGTAAACCTTACCTCGTCTCTGAGGCCTTTTATAGCCCCGCTGCTGCCGCTCGAGGTTCCCGCCGACGCTGTGAGGCCTTACCTGGGTCTCTGGAGCCTTTATAGCCCCGCTCTGCCGCTCGAGATTCCCGCCGACGCTGTGGATATAGGTGATAGTATTGATTAAGTAAGCATGTATGCAGGTGTAAGCTATGATCTCTTAGACCTTGGGGAATCCTTCCACTCTGTAAAATTGCTTTACCCTGTCATGCTGCTGTCAGTTGTATATGGGAAAATGAATGAACTGGCTTTCTGTAGCCAGCAATCAATCTGTGACTTGATTCATATGTCTGTGCACAGTTGATTGACTGATGCTAGTGATGTGCCCAGTGTCAGCCTGGAATGGTCCAATATCTGCCAGTCCACAACTCATCGCAATTTTCTTCTCCCACCCATGCGATTGTTGAGTCAACCTCCTCCCCTCTGTGGTTCTTGCAACACGCTTCGAATAAGCACAAGACAGTTGAGTGTACAGAACAGACTTTATACAGTATCGGTGATCAGACTATACAGTGCAAGGGTAGCATCGGGTTTCTCATGCTGCAGCTATCTAACTAGTCTTGGAAACCACCCTTCTTAGATATCTTCAAAAGTACATTTCATAGATAAGTAGACCTTTGGCCTTCTAACCCCATCTAACTCCTTCATGATTAACTACCTCCAGACTTCATGATTTAGCTGTCTCCAGACCTTCCCAAGGACAGCTTGTTTACCCAAATTGTAACAGACATCCATTCTATACTACGGTTAATTGATTCCCTCTGCTTATATTTGTCACACTAATCACTAAAGTTAGGTAGTAATCACTCATAGTCGATGTTCGAGTCACGTATTTCCTTGCACAGTCATTCCTTGCAGATGATAAGAAGACACCAGGATCGGAACATAATTCATGTCACCTTGCTCACAGGCAGCAGTCTCCTCTTGTGACTAGGCAGCCTGTTGTCCCTTCGACCAGTTATGGTTTATACAGTTTAGTTTGATTATAAATGCTTAACTCTTCAACATGTCCAACAGTGATCAACTCCCAGTGTCCACTGCAACCCCACCAGCGAAATGTATATGATAATTAAATAAACTCCTAAAGTCCAATGTTAGTTTTTCCCACTCTACCACCTATCGATTACCTCAAAAAAAACAATGACCAAAAGCCAAATAAAAAAGATGTTGTTGATTGCTAGGTGATGGAAACTGGCAGCAGTAGTGTTAATTAAAGGCCAATAGACAGGGAAGATTTTTTGAATGTGCCAAACCTTTTTGCTACTTTCCTTCCCTTCATCTTTTGCTTCTGCAGCCCTTTCTCCACAGGAGACTCTGCCCTTTCCTTTTGGGCATTTCACTGTACTTCTGTTATGAGGGGAACAAAGAAGAAGGTAACCAAAGCCAGCAGGGGAAGCAGACAGTTAATTCCTTGCTTCAGGGAAAATATGCACAAAAGCAACTTTATGAGATGCCACACAAATGTGAGCTCATCTCATAAGGGACACCTCCAGCTAAATCATCGTTTTTTCCACTGCTACATCATACCTCCTCTTAGGCTTTTCTTTTTGAACATACATCCAATCATTCATAACTGATATTTCTCTCTACTACCCAATAACCAATGCTACAAGTTCAGAAGGATTCTGTATCGGTTTCCCCAGGCTTTCCTCCACAAATCAACAATGGTAACAATTCTTTGATCAACATAAACAGCTGTGTGTTCCTACTTCCTCTTACCACCACGGGAGACCTTTAATTTTTCCTCGGCGCTCTCTCAGTGACAGGAGCTCCTGAGGTGGTGGGCTGGTTCATTCCAGCAAGAACCTCTTGGGATGGAATGGTCCTCGCATCAGGGAAGCTGAAGCCTATCTTCCATGGTGACTTAAGTCTGATGGCTGTGGCTGATTTCTCCCACCTGTTTAGGTTTCTGAGAGAGTTGGCAGGTGAATAATCAAATCAAATCAAATCAACTTTTATTGTCATTGTTAGTGCACAAGTGCAGTACAACGAAATGTAGGCTTGCAGCTCCCGAGAGTGTACATTTGGATTAAGACATTTAAACATTCAACATACATTTGGCTTGTAGTATATTAACATAAATATAACCATATAAAGTGCATTGGCAGATGTGCAGACTTTAGAGTTTATTTGTGGAGTTCAGTAGGATGACAGCCCTGGGAAAGAAGCTGTTCCTAAATCTGGTCGTATGGGTGCGAATGCATCTGTAGCATCTTCCAGATGGCAGGAGGGCGAACAGACTGTGGTTGGGGTGGGTAGGGTCTTTGACGATGGACCGTGACCTCCGTAGACAACGTTTCTGGTATATGTGCTCTATGGTCGGTAGCCGGGTGCCGGTAATGCATTGGGCAGTTTTGACTACCCGCTGCAGGGCTTTCCGGTCATAGTAGCTACAGCTGCCATACCATACTGTGATACAGTTTGTCAGGATGCTCTCTATAGTGCAGCGGTAAAAGTTAGAGAGGATCAGGGGTGACAGATTACATCCCTTCAGCCTCCTTAGGAAATATAGGCGCTGCTGGGCCTTCTTCACCAGAGAGGAGGTGTTGAGGGACCAGGAGAGGTCTTCCGTGATGTGGACTCCGAGGAACTTAAAGTTGTCCACCCTTTCCACCACAGCCCCGTTGATGTGGATGGGGGGGTGACTTCCGCCTTTGGACTTCCTGAAGTCCACGATGATTTCTTTTGTTTTCTTGGTGTTAAGGGCCAGGTTGTTATCGGCGCACCACTTCACGAGATGCTGGACCTCCTCCCTGTAGGCTGACTCATCGTTGTTGGTGATCTGGCCTACTACCGTGGTGTCATCCGCAAACTTGATGATGGTGTTGGAACCATTAACAGCCACACAGTCGTGGGTGAAGAGGGAGTAGAGGAGGGGGCTCAGCACACATCCTTTTGGGGCCCCCGTGTTCAGGGTCAGGGGGGGGAGGTGTGGTTACTTAATTTGACAGACTGGGGTCTGTTTGTTAGGAAGTCCAGGGTCCAGTTGCAGAGGGAAGTGTTCAGGCCAGGAGTTTGGAGTTTGGTGGCCAACTTGTTGGGGACGATAGTGTTGAATGCTGAGCTGTAGTCTATGAACAGCATTCTGATGTAGATCTCCTTACCATCTAGGTGATTCAGTGCCGAGTGTAGAGCAGTTGTGATTGCATCCTCCGTTGATCTGTTTGCACGATAGGCAAACTGGTGTTGGTCAAGAGAGGCAGGAACACTGGCTTTGATGTGGGCTAAGACCAGTCTCTCGAAACACTTCATTATGATGGGTGTGAGTGCGACAGGTCGATAGTCGTTCAGGCACGTCACAGCCGGTTTTTTTGGCACAGGAATAATGGTAGCGGTCTTGAAGCATGTAGGGACTACTGCCTGGGCCAATGACAGATTGAAGATGCAACGTGCATCGCTGCAACGCTGCCCTGAGAGACAGCATCATCCTATTTACACACACCCGCCAGGGCACTAGTACTGGGTTGCAGATCTCTTTCACCTTTGGAACCATTTGATCTGATTACAGTAGCCAATCAGTTCATGGAAGCCCTGAGGGATAGCCCCCTCCACTCTGGTGCCCAAGATGTCTATGGCAGCAGTCACAGCTTTCATGCTGGAAGCTAAGACTGTCCTTAAATCCTCTATCGTAGGATGAGGTGGGTGGGATCTCTGATGCAGATTATTCTGGAGTTACTACATTATCCAGAGTTACCTACATGGTTGTGCACACATCCACCACAGTGCCAAAGATGCGGCTAGTGGACTCCTTCAACTGAATGACCATCTGCCGCACATTCCGGGACACCACTTTAACTGCTTGCACATGGGTTTGATGTGCTTCAAGCATCCTTCTGTTAAATGCCAGCTCCCTTGAGATCTGGATCGTAAGGCTTCTCAGCTAAAGGCAGATGCCTCCTCATTTGTCATCCCAAAACTCTTCATCACTACTCGTGCTTTGTGCATCACCATGTTCTCTCCCCTCAGTCATACTAATTATAATTTCATAGGTCAGGCTGGTGCTTGCAAGAGGGAGATGCAATGACTGGTGGGAGAAGTGGGGCTGGGTGGAACCAAAACTGAGGACCCTGTTTTTTCAGCCCGTTTCTCCTCTGCATGTTGCTGGGATAGTCTGAGAAGGGCAGAAAAAGAGAAAAGAAGAAAGATTACATTTAAAAATCAATTCTGTCTAATAATATTATGAACAGCATATTCAGAAGTCTAGGAAGTGCAATTTAGTTTGAAATATGAATTTACAGGGCAAAATGGTTAGTGTATTTTTTGAACAAGTAATGAGATTAAGTATCAATCATTGTGATGAGAGATTGCACTTGAGGGTCAGGAATTGAAGAGGTGTCTTAACCAATCTGCATTTGTCACCGCCCCTCCTACTTCTCTATCTCCTAATGCTTCCCTCATGTGCCTGCTGAAGGATTCGAAAATTTCATACATCTCTCCCCCCCCCCCCCCCCCGAGGATTTATTTGGTTTTTAAAGGAAACCCTGGTCAGACTGAGTTTTAAAATCCAGGGCACAACAAAATGGCTGCGGTCAGACCTCGTGACCGAAAGCCTGTCAGTTTCAATTCGGACCCTGGCAAGCTAACAGCTTGTGCATTTCAATGTCTGCAGCAAGGAGATCACGAAACCAGACAAGACTTTTGCATATGCATTGGGGACAAACCCAATTACAATCAGACCTATGCATAAAGGCCATCAAGGTGTTTGCTCAAACAATCAAAGTAATCAGCGGGGCCATCGAGACGGGGCTGGCCCCCATCAAAGAACCTGTTGGACAAAGGAGAGCAGTTGCAGAACCGGCAGGAACCGATTGCCGGCCATCCAAGTCGATGGGCCAAGATCGATACCCTTTGTTTAATTCCAGCCCGCTCAAATCAGACAAAAGAATGAGCTGATTGAGCGTAGAGATAAGGGCTATCGAGGGGGGTATAACTAGCCTCTTGTTGAAATCTCGACTCCGAGTAAGACTCTAGACACCGGGTTCCGTCAGAAAAGTAACACTTTAATGTTTTACTTGCACAAGGGAAGCGTGTCTCAGTCAATGGCTGAGGCAACAACTTCAACGAGCACTCTTTCGGACTCTATATTTATACAGTGTAACAAACAACTCCTGATTGACACATCATTATCATACATCAAACCGTTTCATGCACAAGAACAATGAATAGAACATCTTATCACATTCCTGTACGTACACATAGTTAATCATTGCTACATACACAAAGACATCTGTCACCACAGACTTACTCCCATTCTTCTTACATTCTTCAGTTCCTTTTATCTACAGGCTGTACCTTGGGAGCGGCTTTGGTACTTAACACATTCTGTTCTGGCTGTGTTCCAACAGTCTTGCATCAGCTATTTCAATACTTGAACTTTTAACCCATGTCAACTATCCCATCATACTTTGCAAGACTGACACAAAACTATATATATATATATGATATTCTATATTTTCACATTCCCCCCCCCTTTTGTCCTTCTTAAGGACAAATCTATGGAATTTCTATCTGTCCTAACTTGGCAAATTCCATTTCAAAAATTTTGTACTGTGGATAGGTTCCATTGCGCCTGCACCTGGTGGTTTAGTAGTGGTTTTAGTCAAAGTGTAATTATATTTGCACTTGTTCCATCCGACCATCAATCCTTCCCCATCGTTGTTTACCAGGCAGACCTTTCCTTTTGTATTTTTTTTTTTAACGCCCCCCTTGAGGTGACTATTAAACTTTCTGGATTTCTTTGATTATCATATTGGGGATGAAACCATCCTTCGAATTTCATTAGGTTATATCCTGCTCTCTTCCACTCATCTTCCAGTTGTTCTGGATTCAAACTATTTTGGGACACTGTACCAGGGGAATCCTCATTGTTCCAGGTAGTATCAGATTGTAATAACCACCCTACCATCTCCTCCATTCCAAAGGGAATGGGCCGTAGGGGTATTCCACCCTCTGCATGTATAGGGATGTGACTGCATATCCAGCATTTAGTAAGGTTCTGTCTTTTGGCATGCAAATAACTCATGTATAGCCATGCTTGTTTAACAGCCTTCTTCCTCTTCTTCCCTGTTTCTTATCTGTCCTATTAAGTTTTCTTTTCTGAGTGGCTAATGTTGAAATAAAGGGCTGTGTAACTGGATTGTTACAAAACATTGGCCTGGCCGTCAGGGCCAGTCTTCCCTTTGGATTACCACTGCAGATAACTTCTTCATTCGCAATTCTTTCACTTGGTGACACAGTATCGGGACATGTGACCCATAACTTATCAAGTTTCTGTCCACTATCTTCTTCTACTATCTTATTCTGCCTAATCCTAAGACTCAGGGGTTGATACGGGGGTACC
Source organism: Somniosus microcephalus (assembly GCF_052327205.1). Lineage (NCBI taxonomy): Eukaryota > Metazoa > Chordata > Chondrichthyes > Squaliformes > Somniosidae > Somniosus > Somniosus microcephalus. The sequence goes on along the minus strand of NC_140996.1, from coordinate 174,303,827 downwards.
TGCATAGTGTGATCCTGAAGCTGAACCTTCATAGTCTCGTTATAGCATATAATATAAAATAAATCACTGTTTAAAAGTACACATTCTTCTATGCATGGTTTGCCCTTCAGGGGGTCTGGGTAAATCAATATGGCAGTTTCAATTATCGTTAACAAAGGGAACAGTCTTATTAGAGTCCAAATCCAGTTCATCTTGGCAGTGTATCGTCTCCAACTGATGCCTTCTTACAATGGGACGCGCGTATCCATGTTGGTCGCTCCTTTACTTTTACAGCGGTGTTTGTGGTCAGGAGTACCTGGAAGGGTCCCTCAAATCTGGGTTGAAAGCTATTCTTTCGCTTAAAGATTTTTATGTAGACGTTATCTCCTGGCTCAAAAGTATGGCACTTTCCTTCAGCGGGGTCGACCTGGGCTTCCTTTACCTGTTGATGGAAACTAGAAATGCATTTGGTTAGCGCAATGCAATAACTCAACATATCTTCCTCCATTTTATGAATGTCCATTTGTTTAGCTGTTAAAGGTGCCGAAAAGGGCAATCTCTGTGGTCTTCCCATGACGATCTCGTAAGGCGACAATCCTGTAGTTCTGTTGGTAGCAGACCGCATTGTCATTAAAGCTATGGGCAACAATTCAACCCATTTAAGTCCAGCTTCTTTACACAGCTTTGCAAACTTATTTTTTTTAGCATCCCGTTGTATCTTTCCACTAGTCCAGCCGACTGTGGATGATAACTGCAATGAAGGTGCTGGTTAATAATCACTGTCCCCATAAAGTGGGACCCATTGTCACTTGACAATTTTGCTGGTATCCCAAAGCGAGGCACAATGTCCTTCAATAAACAAGTCTGGGCTGGACAGGGGAACATCGGTTAGATCGATACGAGGTTTCGAAACTGATTGCGTAACTTCTTCACATGAATGTGGATCTCCATCTTCCTCTGTTGGCAATAACGTAGCTGGGTTTAGAGTGGTGCATCTTTTAATTATCAGTCTCGGATTTGACGACAATTCAACTTTGTATTTAGTGGCTCTGGCGGAGGTAAGGTGTTGTGTAATCCTCTCGCCACTGGATCCAACTGAATACTAAAGAAAGCTATCGGTCGTTGCTTATCCCCATGTAACTGTGTCAGGACTGATTGGGCAAAGCCAGATTTTTGGTGGACAAATAGATTAAAGGGTTTAGCATAGTCTGGCAGTCCCAACGCTGGGGCTGAAACCATGGCTTGTTTCAGTTGACGAAAGGCATCCTGTGACGCAGGTACTGTGAGGGGAGTCGATTGATTCAAGCGTTGTAGTATTCCAGCCAATCCAGCTATTGGGGTCTTTTCCCCATTAATAGGCATTCCTTCAGAATATCCTTTCCCTAACACCGAAAAGGTTGCTCCTGTATCTACTAAAAATGACATAGGTCTCCCAGCTATTTGCATTTTAATTTCAGGTTCGCTGCGTGAATTTAAAGAAACAACGGGCATTTAGTGGTCTGTGGTGCCTGGGGCTGCTGGTGTCAGTCAGTAATTCTGATCTCTATTTCTCCTGAATCCCTGTCCGTTTGTAGGGTAACCTCCTGACTGGTCCAAAAAAGGGTTATGGACGGTGAAATTAGGACCTTTATTCTCTAACGGAGGTCCATTATTGGAGGTTTGGTTCTGACGATTTTTCGCAGGGCATTGGTTTGCCCAATGTCCGGGTTGTCCGCAATTGTAACAATTACCAGATCATCCATACCCTCTTCCTCTACCACGTCTTCCTCTATATTCCCCTCTATTCATCCTTCTATAGTTACCTTGTTGTCCTACCATAATAGAGGAGAAAGGTGTTTCTTCGGGGTAATTTTTTTTTTTCTGACTCAACAAACATAGAGGCAATCTTTTTTATCTGGCTGTTCTCTATTTCTCTCTTGTCCGTTAAACATTCCTCGAGGCAAGTAATTCTTTCTATGTTAAATGAACCATCTGGGGGAAAGGGTCTAGCTTTACTTATCGTCCATTTGGACCAATTTGGTAGATGATCGATAGATGACTGACCACAATTTTTAAGCATAAAGGCTGCCGGCGTGCCTTTCTCGGGTGGTTTGCTTGTACAGGCGCCCATTCTTAACAATCTCACCAACAATCAACAAGTAAACAGTAAACAATGGTTGTAGCAATTATTAACTTATTTCAACTATATCTCGGTCTGCGTTGTACACCCCTACAGACCAAGTCCTTAAAATCCTTATACTTTAATGCGAGGGACTTGAACCCTCGTAGAAGGTATCTCAACAGAGAAAAATCCTGGGCCTGTTAATACAAGCCTTTAAAACACAGTGATAATTCTCAAATGATACGTTCTGCCGCGGGACTCGAGATCGGACCCCGGCTGCCTCTCTACTGCAGTCTTATTTCTATAGCGCTTTAACACTCTCATATATTAGGTACCTTTACTTTGCCTTTTCTCGACGATGTTTCAGGATTCAGATCCTCAAGCGCGGTTCCTCTGTTCAATATCCTGAAAGAGGAAACAATCGCGAGATGTGTACTAAGCCCTGAAACATGAGTCTTAACTGATCGCAGTACTGTGGGTAGTGGCAAACAGAACACATTTAGAGCGTGCCAACGGAGGAATCTCTTTAACTGGCCAGTAGAGAACCGTCCCCAGGCAAGCACAATGATTCCGTCCGTTTACTCACCAGCCAACAGCAAGCGAACTCGGTGGAACCTCCAAATAATACTGTCGAAATCTCGACTCCGAGTAAGACTCTAGACACCGGGTTCCGTCAGAAAAGTAACACTTTAATGTTTTACTTGCACAAGGGAAGCGTGTCTCAGTCAATGGCTGAGGCAACAACTTCAACGAGCACTCTTTCGGACTCTATATTTATACAGTGTAACAAACAACTCCTGATTGACACATCATTATCATACATCAAACCGTTTCATGCACAAGAACAATGAATAGAACATCTTATCACATTCCTGTACGTACACATAGTTAATCATTGCTACATACACAAAGACATCTGTCACCACAGACTTACTCCCGTTCTTCTTACATTCTTCAGTTCCTTTTATCTACAGGCTGTACCTTGGGAGCGGCTTTGGTACTTAGCACATTCTGTTCTGGCTGTGTTCCAACAGTCTTGCATCAGCTATTTCAATACTTGAACTTTTAACCCATGTCAACTATCCCATCATACTTTGCAAGACTGACACAAAACTATATATATATATATGATATTCTATATTTTCACATTCCCCCCCCTTTTGTCCTTCTTAAGGACAAATCTATGGAATTTCTATCTGTCCTAACTTGGCAAATTCCATTTCAAAAATGTTGTACTGTGGATAGGTTCCATTGCGCCTGCACCTGGTGGTTTAGTAGTGGTTTTAGTCAAAGTGTAATTATATTTGCACTTGTTCCATCCGACCATCAATCCTTCCCCATCGTTGTTTACCAGGCAGACCTTTCCTTTTGTATTTTTTTTTTTAACGCCCCCCTTGAGGTGACTATTAAACTTTCTGGATTTCTTTGATTATCATATTGGGGATGAAACCATCCTTCGAATTTCATTAGGTTATATCCTGCTCTCTTCCACTCATCTTCCAGTTGTTCTGGATTCAAACTATTTTGGGACACTGTACCAGGGGCATCCTCATTGTTCCAGGTAGTATCAGATTGTAATAACCACCCTACCATCTCCTCCATTCCAAAGGGAATGGGCCGTAGGGGTATTCCACCCTCTGCATGTATAGGGATGTGACTGCATATCCAGCATTTAGTAAGGTTCTGTCTTTTGGCATACAAATAACTCATGTATAGCCATGCTTGTTTAACAGCCTTCTTCCTCTTCTTCCCTGTTTCTTATCTGTCCTATTAAGTTTTCTTTTCTGAGTGGCTAATGTTGAAATAAAGGGCTGTGTAACTGGATTGTTACAAAACATTGGCCTGGCCGTCAGGGCCAGTCTTCCCTTTGGATTACCACTGCAGATAACTCCTTCATTCGCAATTCTTTCACTTGGTGACACAGTATCGGGACATGTGACCCATAACTTATCAAGTTTCTGTCCACTATCTTCTTCTACTATCTTATTCTGCCTAATCCTAAGACTCAGGGGTTGATACGGGGGTACCTGCATAGTGTGATCCTGAAGCTGAACCTTCATAGTCTCGTTATAGCATATAATATAAAATAAATCACTGTTTAAAAGTACACATTCTTCTATGCATGGTTTGCCCTTCAGGGGGTCTGGGTAAATCAATATGGCAGTTTCAATTATCGTTAACAAAGGGAACAGTCTTATTAGAGTCCAAATCCAGTTCATCTTGGCAGTGTATCGTCTCCAACTGATGCCTTCTTACAATGGGACGCGCGTATCCATGTTGGTCGCTCCTTTACTTTTACAGCGGTGTTTGTGGTCAGGAGTACCTGGAAGGGTCCCTCAAATCTGGGTTGAAAGCTATTCTTTCGCTTAAAGATTTTTATGTAGACGTTATCTCCTGGCTCAAAAGTATGGCACTTTCCTTCAGCGGGGTCGACCTGGGCTTCCTTTACCTGTTGATGGAAACTAGAAATGCATTTGGTTAGTGCAATGCAATAACTCAACATATCTTCCTCCATTTTATGAATGTCCATTTGTTTAGCTGTTAAAGGTGCCGAAAAGGGCAATCTCTGTGGTCTTCCCATGACGATCTCGTAAGGCGACAATCCTGTAGTTCTGTTGGTAGCAGACCGCATTGTCATTAAAGCTATGGGCAACAATTCAACCCATTTAAGTCCAGCTTCTTTACACAGCTTTGCAAACTTATTTTTTTTAGCATCCCGTTGTATCTTTCCACTAGTCCAGCCGACTGTGGATGATAACTGCAATGAAGGTGCTGGTTAATAATCACTGTCCCCATAAAGTGGGACCCATTGTCACTTGACAATTTTGCTGGTATCCCAAAGCGAGGCACAATGTCCTTCAATAAACAAGTCTGGGCTGGACAGGGGAACATCGGTTAGATCGATACGAGGTTTCGAAACTGATTGCGTAACTTCTTCACATGAATGTGGATCTCCATCTTCCTCTGTTGGCAATAACGTAGCTGGGTTTAGAGTGGTGCATCTTTTAATTATCAGTCTCGGATTTGACGACAATTCAACTTTGTATTTAGTGGCTCTGGCGGAGGTAAGGTGTTGTGTAATCCTCTTGCCACTGGATCCAACTGAATACTAAAGAAAGCTATCGGTCGTTGCTTATCCCCATGTAACTGTGTCAGGACTGATTGGGCAAAGCCAGATTTTTGGTGGACAAATAGATTAAAGGGTTTAGCATAGTCTGGCAGTCCCAACGCTGGGGCTGAAACCATGGCTTGTTTCAGTTGACGAAAGGCATCCTGTGACGCAGGTACTGTGAGGGGAGTCGATTGATTCAAGCGTTGTAGTATTCCAGCCAATCCAGCTATTGGGGTCTTTTCCCCATTAATAGGCATTCCTTCAGAATATCCTTTCCCTAACACCGAAAAGGTTGCTCCTGTATCTACTAAAAATGACATAGGTCTCCCAGCTATTTGCATTTTAATTTCAGGTTCGCTGCGTGAATTTAAAGAAACAACGGGCATTTAGTGGTCTGTGGTGCCTGGGGCTGCTGGTGTCAGTCAGTAATTCTGATCTCTATTTCTCCTAAATCCCTGTCCGTTTGTAGGGTAACCTCCTGACTGGTCCAAAAAAGGGTTATGGACGGTGAAATTAGGACCTTTATTCTCTAACGGAGGTCCATTATTGGAGGTTTGGTTCTGACGATTTTTCGCAGGGCATTGGTTTGCCCAATGTCCGAGTTGTCCGCAATTGTAACAATTACCAGATCGTCCATACCCTCTTCCTCTACCACGTCTTCCTCTATATTCCCCTCTATTCATCCTTCTATAGTTACCTTGTTGTCCTACCATAATAGAGGAGAAAGGTGTTTCTTCGGGGTAATTTTTTTTTTTCTGACTCAACAAACATAGAGGCAGTCTTTTTTGTCTGGCTGTTCTCTATTTCTCTCTTGTCCGTTAAACATTCCTCGAGGCAAGTAATTCTTTCTATGTTAAATGAACCATCTGGGGGAAAGGGTCTAGCTTTACTTATCGTCCATTTGGACCAATTTGGTAGATGATCGATAGATGACTGACCACAATTTTTAAGCATAAAGGCTGCCGGCGTGCCTTTCTCGGGTGGTTTGCTTGTACAGGCGCCCATTCTTAACAATCTCACCAACAATCAACAAGTAAACAGTAAACAATGGTTGTAGCAATTATTAACTTATTTCAACTATATCTCGGTCTGCGTTGTACACCCCTACAGACCAAGTCCTTAAAATCCTTATACTTTAATGCGAGGGACTTGAACCCTCGTAGAAGGTATCTCAACAGAGAAAAATCCTGGGCCTGTTAATACAAGCCTTTAAAACACAGTGATAATTCTCAAATGATACGTTCTGCCGCGGGACTCGAGATCGGACCCCGGCTGCCTCTCTACTGCAGTCTTATTTCTATAGCGCTTTAACACTCTCATACATTAGGTACCTTTACTTTGCCTTTTCTCGACGGTGTTTCAGGATTCAGATCCTCAAGCGCGGTTCCTCTGTTCAATATCCTGAAAGAGGAAACAATCACGAGATGTGTACTAAGCCCTGAAACATGAGTCTTAACTGATCGCAGTACTGTGGGTAGTGGCAAACAGAACACATTTAGAGCGTGCCAACGGAGGAATCTCTTTAACTGGCCAGTAGAGAACCGTCCCCAGGCAAGCACAATGATTCTGTCCGTTTACTCACCAGCCAACAGCAAGCGAACTCGGTGGAACCTCCAAATAATACTGTCGAAATCTCAACTCCGAGTAAGACTCTAGACACCGGGTTCCGTCAGAAAAGTAACACTTTAATGTTTTACTTGCACAAGGGAAGCGTGTCTCAGTCAATGGCTGAGGCAACAACTTCAACGAGCACTCTTTCGGACTCTATATTTATACAGTGTAACAAACAACTCCTGATTGACACATCATTATCATACATCAAACCGTTTCATGCACAAGAACAATGAATAGAACATCTTATCACATTCCTGTACGTACACATAGTTAATCATTGCTACATACACAAAGACATCTGTCACCACAGACTTACTCCCGTTCTTCTTACATTCTTCAGTTCCTTTTATCTACAGGCTGTACCTTAGGAGCAGCTTTGCTACTTAGCACATTCTGTTCTGGCTGTGTTCCAACAGTCTTGCATCAGCTATTTCAACACTTGAACTTTTAACCCATGTCAACTATCCCATCATACTTTGCAAGACTGACACAAAACTATATGCATATATATATGATATTCTATATTTCCACACTCTCGAGAAGCCATTCGCTCTCTCTTGCCTTGCCTCCTGCGCCCTGCCTCGCCATCAACCAAGGAAGAAGTCCATCGAAGGAGAGCCCGTCCAGAGAGGTAGGATACCCTGTCAGAGACCTTTTAATTACTGGGGTATCTCTACTTGGACGGTGAAGTCTGTGCAACAGCGGGACCACGTGACATCGGCAGGCAACAGGGCAAAGGGACAAGGCTTTTCTTTCAACATCTCAGACCTGTGAGCATTACACTTCTGACCCATCGCAAGATAATCTAGCTAGGTGTAGAGGGTGGGAGTTAAGGGGATTGCTCAATTGTCATTTTAGCCATTTTCCCTCGATGTGCCGTTTCTCCTCCCCTGTTAAGTGTAAGTGTACTGCATTCATATCATCCTTTTGTATAGTATTGTTATCTTATTTTCTCTGTTAATAAATTTTGGTTTTCTTTGTACCAAACCACTGGTCTGCTCGTTTGTCTATATTGCTATCTGCCAATAAGTCCGGGGATCAGAACTAAGGGGTGAGCAATCTGAACCGCTCAGAGATAAGGCAGCCGGAGACATAACCGACTGGCCAAAGCAAGTAGCAAAACCCCCTACAGAATGGCGACCGGCGGCAGGACCCCGGCAGCAGTGTGCGATATAGCAGACAGTGGTGCGGATGAAGGAGCCGTAATGGAAGAGAGGTTGTCCGATTATGTGTTTAGAAAGGTGAATCTCACCAAGAAGTGGATACTCACCCTATTACAGGCTGAGCGTCCCATAGATGCAGCCGCCCAGTGGATGGCCAGTAAACAACATAAGGGGTCAATAGAGAAAGCAGTGTGGCTTATGTGCTACAAGAAACAGGTCCTACTGTTGGACGGAGTTGTAGCAGCACAGGCTGCCAAGCTTAAGAAATCGGCCCTAGAAATCCAGGACAAGGAGATAGAAATACAGGATAAGGCTTAAGCAGAGGAGAAATTGATAGTGGCGCTTCAGGTGCTAAACCAAGAAAGAGTGCAGATGGCAAAAGAACACCAGGCAAAAATAGAGCCCCTGGAGAGCCGGGTTGCTGAAGTTAAGAATAATACAAGAGCAAAAATAGAGCACCTGGAATGCCAGACCGCCGAAGTCAAAGGTAGCGCAAGGTACAAGGTGGAGTGTTTGGAGTTCCAGGTCAGAGAGGCAAGAGGTAGTTGTAGTGTATGTACCTTTAAGACAGAACTACTTTTACAGCTCCTGTATACTGTAGTACCGGCAGTGACCACACCTGTATATAAGCCTTGCGCATGCCTCTGTACCCCCAGTCTTGAGACTACCCTCCTCCAGTAAATACCTGTTTATTGTTAAGTTACAGTATCTGTGCGGTTATTGAAAAACATCATACTCTCAGAATCACAGATCTAACAGTAGTGAGATAAGGTTACAGGACACAATTGCCCACCTAACCCAAGAGATAAGAGAACAGGAGGAGAAAGTTAAAGAAGTAAAGGCAGCATATAGGCTGGCTTGCAACCGAGGCTTTGAGGAAGCAGATCATGGCCCCTGTAGGGAAGAGATAGAAACGTTGAGTATGGCTTTAGCGAGGGCTAAGGGGATGATATGCCTTATCAGCCCAAAGGCAGGCCAGTCGGACTTTCCCGGCAACCCAAGCAGAATGGTCCCACAGGCAGCCCAAAGAGATGAGCCAGCAAGGGAACCAGAGGTTTCATGGCCACCACCCATTGCTCCGAGCTTTCAGGAGGTCTGGCAGCATAGGGGGGTGGAAGATGAAGTGGTAGGGGAGGTACAGCAGCCCCCGCTAGATAGGCCAGGGCCGGGAACGGTGTACCCCCTCCGACAACGGAGGTACGGCCCGCCCGGCGATGACGACGAACAAGGAGCCGTCCAAAACCAGTTTGTGGTACCGCATGGCACCCAGCAACTCAGGGCCATGGTTAGTCACATCCCCAAGCTCTCCGAAAAGTGAGACCCCTCACTGCATTTTAGAGAGATAGAACAGGCAGCTTGCGGTAATGACTGCGATGATGCAGAGGAAGCCAAGATGCTGCTGTTTTCTCTGGAGGGTAAACTCCTCCAGACCCTATCAGATGAATGTAAGAAGGGGCAGAAGGGATACGATGACTTAAGGGATGAGATCTTGGAGGCCATGGGTATGAATGACGGCAGCCCGTTCGCCCATTTAGAAAGAACGGTACAGCTCCCAGGGGAGTCCCCGCAGTCGTTCGCAGACAGACTGTGGCAGTCTACCGGAGGGCGTGCCCGGGAATGCCGGCACGAACGTTGATGGACCAAGACCAATTGGCCCACTGGCTCCATTGTCTAATGACAAACTGCCTGCCCCAAATCCGAGCCCAGGCTGCGGCCTGGTTTGACCCCCGTAGCCCCCAGACCACCGAGGAAACGGTGATCCGCCAGCTCACGATAGCACTTAAAAATATAAGTGGTATAGAGACGCCCCAACCCAAGGGGAAAGTCCATGAGGTTAAACCTGGGGACCAGAATAAGAAAGAGTGGCACCAGGAGGGAAACCGTCCCTCCCAGAATAAGCTGAACTGTTATGGGTGCGGGAAGGACAGCCACTGGCGAAAGGATTGTAAGAATCCCTGGAAGGAGAATAAGGGGAGGAATTCACCAGCCCCAGCCCAAAAGGCAGGGCCAGGTATCCCTCCCGCTGCGATCGAGCCACTCCTGGAGTCAAAACAGTCCCTACGATCTCTCCTCCTGGCCAGCCAGGGGAAAATAGCTGCCACCACCGGTGTTGTAGTTCCCTCAGCCCCATCTGACTCCCCGCAATGACTGGAGCCCGCACAGCCTGTCCACCTGTGTGATCTCCGGTATGACGGATGGAAGAGACCGCTCGTGCAGATGGAGGTAGAGAAGGTTAAAGAGACTTATCTGCTGGATACGGGAGCATCGTGCACCGTGATCCACACAGCTAACCCCACCACCTCACCTCTGTCTAGCGGGGTTCCATACATCCTATCGGGATTCACAGGCAAGGAACAGGCGGGAGCGTTCTCCAAGCCGCTCTCAATCCGGCTGGGCACGCTCCAGACCAAGTGGACGTGCGTCCTGGCGAGGTGGGAAGCGGGGGGAGGCAAAAGGATCCTAGGGGCCGACTTTATCGTGGGCCACGGGATCCTCGTGGATCTCCGCAATCATTGCCTCTGGGGAGCCGACACAGGTAAGGAGGGCGGTGTGGTAGTCATCCCAGGAAAGGAAGGGAAGAGGACCCTGTGTACTGTGAAGCCGAAAGAGGGTTACAACCTCGGGCTCATGGTTGATGGTGTCCCGAGGGAATTCCAGGCATTCGTGCAAGCCCACCTGGCCGCGTTTGCCATGCACAAACACGACTGCGGGAGGTGTAATGATCAGTAACATGTCATTCTAGAATGGTACACTAGGTGGAGCTGTATATTTAGTGTGGGCTACCCACAAGGCAGTAGTCAAGATGGATGCCTGTACACTAGTCCACATGGCTGAATAAATGACTAGCTCAAGCTAGCTGTTCATAATGAAAACGTCTATTTATTTATGAACATAACATGGTACCAGGATTGGTAATATCTGCTGAATATTGCGAAATGCGACATGGAGAATTTGAAGCCACCGGAGGGTTTGAAACTCACGGGGAATGTCGACTGTAATTGGCGGACTTTCAAACAACAATTCGAACTCTACATTGCCCCCATCGGGTTCGGTACGAAGCCAGACGCAAGGAAAATACTGTTGCTGCTCACGGTTGCAGGCCCGCAGGCGATAGAGGTATTTAATACATTTGTATTTGATCAAGAGGAGGACAGAGAAAAAATGGACGATGTGCTAAAGAAGTTTGATACACATTGTTCTCCCAAAAAGAACGAGAGGTACGAGTTCCGTTCATGGACACAGCAGCAAAATGAGACTTTTGATAGCTTTGTGACCGATCTGAAACTGAAAGCACAGACATGTAATTTCTCTGAACTGAAATCATCCATGATTCGTGACCAGATTGTGTTTGGTATTCATGATAAAAAAAGTCAGGGAACGTTTGTTGAGAGAAACTGAACTAACATTGGAGGATGCTGTGAAAATATGCTATACAAGTGAGCTAGCTCAACAGCACGCAAAGACTTTCAGTGAAATTAATAATAATGCGACTGTAATGAGTGACTGTGCTGCTGTCAGTGCTGTGTCCTACAAGGGGAAGAAACGTGGGTAGAACAGAAATGCAAAGCAATCGGAGGATGGAACTTTTAATTGTAAACAGTGTGGTTACCAGCACCAGTCAAGACAATACCCAGCGTTTGGAAAAATGCGCACAAAATGTAATGGAAAGAATCACTTTGCCAAACAATGCTTTTCAAAAGTAAAAACAAAGAAAGGGCAACAAGTCAATGTGATTGAGGACACTGATTTAAGTGAGACATTTTTTGTAGGAATGGTGTCATGTGACAATATAGAAAAGGATACAGAAAATGTGCAGCCCTCAGGAATGGACAATGCTGAACATAAAGTTAATGCAGTAAAAGAGGACAAATGGATGATGCCACTGCAGGTAAATGGAGCATTAGTTACATTGAAACTAGACACTGGGGCAAAAGCAAACTTAATCAGTATGAGTGACATTAAAAATATGAAAGAAAAGCCCAAAAATACAGAAAAAGTTAGTACTACTGAAGAACTATGATGGACAGAAAATAGATAGCTTAGGTGTATGCACACTCAAAGTGACAGTCAAAGACAAAGTGCATCATCTCATGTATTCTGTTGTGGCTGAAGGACTTGATTCACTACTAGGTGACAAAGCTTGTGAGGACTTGGAACTGGTCAAGAGAGTCTACCGTATAAACTGTGCCATAAGCAGACCAGATGACTCAATGGATTCTGTAGTGAGTAATTTCCAGGATGTGTTCAAAGGATTTGGAGTTCTACCATTCACTTACAAGATCCAGCTAAAGGAGGATGCTCAGTCAGTGGTACATGCTCCACAGAGAGTTCCAGCACCCCTGCGTGACCGGCTCAAGAAAGAACTGGACAGAATGACCACACTAGGAGTCATCAGGAAAGTCGAAGAGCCAACAGACTGGGTTAACTCCATGGTATGTGTAAAGAAAAAGAACAATGATCTAAGAGTTTGCATGGATCCAAAGGACTTAAATGCAAACATAAAACATGAACACTACCAGATTCCCAAGCGAGAAGAAATCACCAGTGAAATGTCAGGTGCCAGATACTTCACAAAGCTCGATGCCTCACAAGGATTTTGGCAACTAAAACTGGATGAAGAGAGCACCAAATACTGTACCTTCAACACACCATTTGGCAGGTATTGTTTCCTCAGAATGCCTTTCGGGATAATATCTGCATCTGAAATCTTTCATAGAGCGATGGAACACATAATTGAAGGTCTGGAAGGAGTTCGGGTCTATGTTGATGACATCATCATCTGGGGCTCCACACTGAAAGAACACAATGAGAGACTGACTAAAGTGCTACAGAGCATACGCCGGAATGAAAAGCTCAACAAAGCCAAGTGTCAGTTTGGCGTCCAGGAAGTCACTTTCCTCGGAGATAATCTATCTGGTAAAGGAATAGAGCCAGATACGGAAAAAGTAAACGCCATACTCAACATGCCCCAACCCAGTGACAAAAAAGGAGTGCTATGCATCATGGGGATGATAAACTTCATTGGAAAGTTCATTCCTAACTTGTCAGCCAAGACAGCCTGTCTGCGAGACCTGCTACATAAAACAAATGAGTTCGCATGGACAGAAAGACATGAACAAGAGTGGATGAACCTCAAAACAGTGCTGACAGCCACACCTGTACTCACCATCTTTGACCCAACAAAGAGAATCAAAGTGTCAACGGATGCATCAAAAGATGGCCTAGGTGCGGTCTTGCTACAAGCAGAGGGTGAAGATTGGAAGCCTGTTGCCTATGCCTCCAGGTCTATGACTGACTCTGAGTGTCGATACGCCCAGATTGAAAAGGAATGTCTAGGCTTGGTAGTTGGACTAGAAAAGTTCCATGGCTACATATATGGACTTCCCACCTTCAGAGTTGAGACAGACCACTGCCCACTGGTTGCCATCATAAAAAAAAATCTGAATGAGATGTCTCCAAGGATTCAACGACTCATGATGAAGTTGCAAAGATATGACTTTGAACTGATCTACACACCAGGCAAACACATAGTGTTAGCAGATGCACTATCCCGAGCACCCACAATGAGTCATGTGAGCTCTACTGAGGAAGACGTGGATGTTCATGTGAGTATGGTCACTGCTGCGCTGCCCGTGTCAGACACAAAATCAAAGCAAATAGCAGAAGAAACAGTAATAGATACAGTGTTACAAACAGTAATAGAGAACATTCATCATGGTTGGCCAAAAGGTTCCTGTCCAAAGTACTATCACATCAGGTCAGAGTTAAGTGTCGCAAGTGGACTATTACTAAAACAGAACAGAATAGTCATTACACAGGCTCTACGTCGAGACATGCTCAAAAGGATTCACGAGGGACACCTCGGAATTGAAAAATGCAAAAGGAGAGCAAGAGACACTGTTTATTGGCCTGGCATAAATAAAGACATTGAGAACATGATAGGCGAATGTGAGACATGTCAGAAACACCAAAACAAACAAGCAAAGGAACCAATGATAGTAGCTGACTTACCAACAGCACCATGGCAAAAGGTTGGTATGGACCTCTTTCATTTGAATGGTAAAGACTATCGAATAGTGATTGCCTACTATTCTAACTATCCTGAGATGGTGCTGCTCACAAGCACATCAGCAAGCAGTGTCATAATGCATGTTAAATCCATCTTTGCCAGACATGGGATTCCCAGGATTGCCGTTAGCGACAATGGTCCGTGCTTCAACTGTAAGGAGTGGCAACAGTTTGCAGCACATTATGACTTTCAACACATCACATCCAGTCCTCTGTATGCTCAGTCGAATGGTAAGGCAGAGAAAGGTGTTCAAGTTCTCAAACAGCTACTGAAGAAAGCAACAGAAAGCAAGTCTGGTCCTTATCTCGCCCTGCTGAGCTACCAAGCCGCCCCTTTAGACTCTGGTTCTTCACCTGCTGAACTCCTAATGGGTCGCAAGTTGCGCACCACACTACCCTGCTGTGCAAAAGAAAAGCAGAGTAAGGAACTCAGACAGAGACTTCAACTGTTAAAGCTGAAACAGAAATCACACTATGACAAGTCATCCAAAACTCTGAAACCATTGACAAGGGATGATGTTGTCAGGATTGAGGATCCAGATGCATGGAACAGGAAAGCTACAGTTCTTGAGGAAGTAGGACCAAGGTCATACACTGTTAGAACTGAGGAAGGACAGATTCTCAGGAGGAACTGCCGTTCCCTCCTGAAAACACAAGAAACTATCCAAGAGCAAATCGATGACAATGCCGCAACTGAATCTTGTCACTCACCACCAGAACAATCTAACACAAACACACATACAGGCTCTCATGCAAACACATCAGACTTACCTGTGCTGAGAAGATCCACACGTGAAGTAAAAAAGCCTGATAGACTTAATCTTTGAAGACAGAGAAAACTATAATAAAAGAATGAAAAGCTTAGAGTTCATAAAGTAAAGCTTTGAAGATGTGTTGACTGTTGTGAAGATGTTTATGTCGTTATGATTGATTGATATTGATTGATATTGATTTTGTTTAACCTCAAAGGAAGGGGGATGTTATGATCAGTAACATGTCATTCTAGAATGGTACACTAGGTGGAGCTGTATGTTTAGTGTGGGCTACCCACAAGGCAGTAGTCAAGATGGATGCCTGTACACTAGTCCACATGGCTGAATAAATGACTAGCTCAAGCTAGCTGTTCATAATGAAAATGTTTATTTATTTATGAACATAACAGGAGGGTCACCGGGCTTGAGGTCAGAGTAGACGGGGACCCCATGGCCCGGCCCCAGAAGCAGTATAGCTTCTCCCGAGAAGCAGAGGCCGACATGGAAGCAGCCATGTCCTCTTCAGTACAGCAGGGAGTGTTGAGGCCCATAGCCACCCATGTTAATTCACTGCTTTGGCCGGTTAAGAAACTGGACAATTCATGGAGAGCCACGGTGGACTATCGGCTGCTCAACAGCAATATCCCAGTGTGTGCCCCCACAGTGGCAGCAGTTGCCAACCTCACACAGTTGCCAACCTCATCGGAAGTATTCCAGTATCTGCGACCACGTTCACGGTGCTGGATATTTCAAATGGGTTTTGGTCCATCTCTTTAAGGCAGGAGGACCAGTACAAATTTGCCTTTACTTTTGAAGGGCAACAGTACACTGGGAACTGCTTGCCACAAGGCTTTCATAACAGCCCCAGCATCTTCCACCAGTGTATGGTGGATAGTTTAAAAGAATTTAGTCAGCCCACCCAGTTAGTGCAGTATGTGGATGACCTGCTTTTGTTTACCGACTCAGTCGGGGAGCACGGCCCGCTGCTGGCCGAACTGCTGGAGCTGCTACAGTGTAAGGGGTTCAAAGTGAACCCGAAAAAGGCGCAGATCGGCCAGCGGGAAGTTAAATTCCTGGGCCTGACCGTCCGCGCCGGAGAGAGAGCCATAGACAAGGCGAGGAGGGAAGCGGTCCAAGAGCTACCGGTCCCCAACACAGTGAGA
Source organism: Somniosus microcephalus (assembly GCF_052327205.1). Taxonomy (NCBI): domain Eukaryota; kingdom Metazoa; phylum Chordata; class Chondrichthyes; order Squaliformes; family Somniosidae; genus Somniosus; species Somniosus microcephalus. Next base: position 174,287,874 of record NC_140996.1, on the reverse strand, counting down.
GGTGTGAGGTCGTTCCTAGGGTTAACGGGGTACTGCAGAGACTTCATTGAAGACTATGCAGCCACAGCAGCCCCTCTGCTCCGACTCCTACACAAGGGAGTGGAGTGGTGTTGGGGTGAGGGGTGCCAGGCAGCATTTGTCCAGCTCAAGGGGGACTTGCAGACCGCACCAGGCCTAGGAGCCATAGATGTGGGGAAGGAGTTCTTCTTGGAGGTAGTGGCCAGCGGGGATAGTCTCAGTGCTGTGCTGCTCCAGGAGCGGCATGGCAGGCTAAGACCCGTGGTTTACTCCTCCAGAGTACTCACTGATGTGGGGAGGAGCTACTCAATTTGTGAACGGCACCATTTGGCCACGTATTGGGCTGTGAAAAGATCCTCGATCTTCACATGCACCTCTCCCATCATCCTCCTCACACATCACACACCCACCCAGATGCTTCTGGACGGGAGGATTAAAGGTGGGACAGTCAGCAGTGCCCGCATTGCACGCTGGACCCTCCTCCTCTCGCAGATGGATCTGAAGGTGAGGGGCCTTTGCGAGCCAAAGCTCGTGGCCAATATGGTATATCCTGGAACAGCCCATCGGTGTTCCATAGAAGGGGTATGGGAGGTGAACATAGGTTTACGGGCCGGGATGCATCCCACAGACCATGAGATCTATGTAGACGGTTCCAGCATGGTATCTGCTGGCGAACGACTCACGGGGTGTGGAGTTTATGACCCAACGGCAAACATTGCCCTGGCGATCAAGCTCCCCAGCACCATGAGCGCCCAGCAGGCGGAGCTGTCTGCGGTGGTGTACGTCGTGACCCACCCCGAAATCTTCCCTACCCCGTACACGATTTGCTCAGACAGCATGTTCACTTGCAATTCGTGCACGGAATACCTGGCCATTTGGTCTCGCCGTGGGTATACCTCCGCTGACGGGAGACCCTTAGTAGTAAAACCCCTGCTGGAGAAAATCCTGGCAGCCGTGGGGGAGGAAGGCGAGATCTTCATCCACAAAGTGAAGGCCCACTCCTCCACAGAACCCCGCGGCCAGGGTAACCAGCAAGCTGACATGCTGGCCAAGGAGGGTGCCCGCACCAGCACTTTCTGGGACCCCTATGGGCCCGGGCCCGTGACGGCAGTTAGAGGCAGGGATGGGACCCAGAGGAGCTTAGGAGTAGCATTAGCCCCAGATCTTAAAACGGTCCAAGCCCAGGACCCTGTCCTGAAAACCGCCATCAGCACAGTGAGCGAGGGTAGGATCATAGAAGGCCCTTATGGCGCAGCGGCCCTCTCCATAAGGGAAGGCATGCGGTTCAAAGACGAACAGTGGGTAGTACCCCAGCAACACCGGAGGTAGTTCCTTCAACTGGCCCATGAGGGTCCGGGAGCGGGACACCCCGGGCCTGAGACCACCTGGCAACGGGTGGAACAGGCGGGATGGTGGCCGGGACTCCAGGAAGACGTCCACGAGTTCTGTGCTAGCTGTCTTGTTGTGCTGCAAACAACCCCGACCCCCACAGAAGGAAGGTGCCCATGGGACACGTTAGGAGGGTGGAGGGACCATGGCAGTCGATCCAGATCGACTACATCGGGCCCCTGCCCACCGCCCAGGGAGGCTACAAATACTGCCTCGTCCTGGTGGACGTGTTTTCCAAGTGGGTAGAAGCCTTCCCCTGTAGAACAGCCACAGCACTGGGCACTGCAAGGATCCTGGTACGGGAGGTGTTCTCGCAGTGGGGACTACCCCAGTTTGTGGAGTCCGACCAGGGAAGCCACTTCACTGGCCAAGTCATGCAGAACACCCTTATGCTGCTCGGCATCAAGGGGAAGTGGCACGTAGCTCACAATCCACAGTCTTCAGGGATTGTGGAGCGTATGAACCGCACCGTAAAAGAAAAGCTGAGGAAAGAGACAGTGGACTCGCCCCAAAAATGGGCGGAGGTCCTGCCTCTAGTCCTCATGGGGATCCGGGCCAGCCAGTCCAATAGTACAGGGCATTCCCCATATGAGTTAATGACTGGCAGGGTTATGCGGACCCCCACCCATGTCCTAGCCCCAGTTCTTACCGAAGGGCAGCTTCGGGAGGTATTCGGGATAAATTCGCCCGAACACTCCTCGAGCGCCTGAAGCAGATTTATGAGCAGGCAGCAGGTAGCATGGGGAAGCAGCACCGGAATAACCGGTTGCTGCTCGAGCCTAACAAAAGTCACCAATGGGAGATAGGGGGCCAGATAATGGTTAGGAACTACGCCCGAGTGGGGAGTTTAGAGCCACTATACATGGGACCCTATAGCATAGTAGATAAAGCCAGCCCCATGGTGTTTGCAGTGAAATTGCCCCGGCGCACAAAATGGTTCCATATCAACCAGTTGTAAGGGGGGTTATCTTACACCCAGGTAGTCCTGGGTACCTCAGGCTGATGTACAGTCCCTGAGGAGTTTGGGGCTTTTGACTGTTTATAGCAAATCACAGTCCTCAGAGAATTTCTCTGAGTAAGTGCTTCTTGGTTGTTTATACCAGATACAACCCCAGGCAGAGTTTCAGCCTGTCCCACTTAATCTAACTGCTCATTCCCAATTGCAGCTCATCCCCCAAATTACTGGCGTGAGGTTTTGAATCCCACTTCCCCCACTACTGTTCTACAACGCGAATTACAGCTTGGACATTTGTGACAGATTCAAATTGCAGTAACCAGAAGCAGACACCGGATAAAAGATACAACTCACTTTATTTGGACACGTGAAACACAAGCAAGGCAATAATCTCAGTACCGAACTCCACACAGCACTTCCCACTGAAAGTTCCTTGATGTCTTTAAACCTGAACAGGTTCTTAAAACAGCACCTTAAACATAGAACTTTAAACTTAACCAATCGTTCTGGGAAGGGAAAACATAGGGTGAAACCGAACTAAAATGACCTTAAACCCTATTCCTATTACCACAAGCCTCCCATCCTCCTATCACTAAGTGGGGTGATCCTCATTGAGGAAAGCTCATACTCACAGTCCCCTTCCGTACAGTTTTGAAAACGCTTTCGGTCCGGAACAGCGCGCTTTTCTCCCCCCTCGCTCCCCGGTCTCTGGTTCCGATGCCTCCGTGGTCCGCGGGCTTCTTCTTCCTTCCTTTTCGTCGGGCGTTCCTTCGACTCTGCCTCCACACGCACATGCTGTCTGTGAGATTCTCACCCCAGTTATACTGTATCTGGGCTTGAGAGTCCTTTGTCTTTAGATACCAATAATGGTCCGGTGATGGCTGTCCCTTTGTGTCCGGTCCGTTGCTCAAAGTGTGAGTAGGTGCGAAGTGTAGACTAGATTGTCCGTTAATCCATTTCCTTTGTCTTGTTTGGCTTTGGAAGCTCCTGGCTCTGACCAGTCTGTTCCCTCTTTGTGAGGTTTGTTTTGGGTTGAACTCTTGCCCTGTAGAGGTGTTGCATCTGGTGTTTTGGGTTGGGGTGACCAGGGCCTTCAGATGCTAATGGCCCCCAGTTCACCCTTCCTTCTGGAATGTTCTGTCGGTTGAGAATGACGTGTTGCCTTTTTAAAGAAAATGTTTTTCATGGGATCCAAAAATTCCTCCTTTCCGGGGTCCGGGGACCCCTTCCAACTCTGGGTAGAGGTTCTCGTATGGCCTCTCCCCAACTGGGAGACCCCCACCTTCCCCTCAGCTTAAACTAGAAATTACCACGTACACACAATTCAAAATCATACAGTTTAAACAGGTTTCTGGGGAAATGCCCCCTTCTTAGCTCGGGCAATCCGCAGCTTTCTGGGACCCTGCTGTGTCCTTGGGATCCTTGTGACCCTTACACAGTGTAAGTTGTTTAAGCCAGAGGCGAAGAAGCAGGCAGCTGGGATCCAACCCGAGGTTAGAAATCCTCAGCCCGCAGCGGGCGCGCACACACAGGCTGCACACGCAGGCGCAGTTGCGTGCGTCAAGGGAGGAGTCCCCCAGCACCTTGTTCAGACCACTCCCCCCCTCCTTTGGGATTCTGAGGAGGAGGAGCCCGAGCCAGATGGCCCCGCCCCCGACCCAGGTTTTGAACCTGGAGGTGGAGACCCTCAGTCACCGGCAGCCGGCGGCGAGAGATTACCGGTCCCCAGTTCAGGTTTGGGAGGGGAGGGACCCCAGGGAGAAGATCCCCAGCCAGCGAGGAATGCGGCCCGAGCAAAAGGTCCGCTGACCAGGGTAGCCCCACCAGTAGCACTTCCTAGGAGGTCCCCTCGGACACCCCAGCCTAGGAAGGCATGGTCGCCGGCTCCCCAGATTGAAAGGGGAACCTCCCGAGTTAAAGAGAAGTCGGAAGACCAAGGTCCCCAGCTAGCAGTTACAGACCACAAGGGACCGGAAGTGCAGGTCAGTGCAGCCACGCCGCATGGAGCAGCCTGCAACAGCCCAGACAGGAATTAGGCTGGCCGCTCGGAGACGGGCGGCAGATGTATATAGTTTTAGTAGTTTAAGTTTATAGTGTTAAGTTAGGCTATTTTAATTTAATTCTAAGTAAGGAACAGTTAGTTTCGATTTAAGTATGAAGCCGTCTCAGAGTATTGTCCATGTGAGTCGAGGTCGCGGGACCCGACCATACGTCACCCGAGCCAGCGAGTCTCCAGGGAACCTGGCTAGATGCCTTTATGTCTATTGCAGGAAATTTCGGAATGTACGGAGGCGTAATCCTGTTCGCCCTGCTCGGGCTGAGCATCGGTAGGAGAGGGGACGTCGAGAACCACCACATCTTCGGGTGCTCGGGGAACACGGCGCCGGTGGCGGTAGATGGTAGCGGCGTACGGGAGGCGGAGGAGACAACCGCTTACTTCCATAAGAACATAAGAACATAAGAAATAGGAGCAGGAGTAGGCCAATCGGCCCCTCAAGCCTGCTCCACCATTCAATAAGATCATGGCTGATCTGATCCTAACCTCAAATCTTCTATCACTCTGCATCCACCCGAACCCATGTGATCTCCCGGGAGAGGCGAAAAACCAGATAAAGACCCAATGGCCAATTTGGGAGAAAAAAATCTGGGAAATTCCTCTCCGACCCATCTAGGCGATCGAAATTCTTCCAGGAGATCACTCTGTCCCTATATTTTCTACAGTACTTACCTTCTGTAAAGGCGATCTCCACCCCAGCCAGGAACAGGAATAAAACCATCTCCTGAAATCTAACAGAATTAGAACACAGTAGGAGCAGAACAAGGCTACATGGCCCCTGGGCCCGCTCCACTACCCACAGGGCCATGACCATTCCGAACCCAGACTCATGTCCAATTTCCTGCCCGCTCCCCGTAACCCTTTATTCCCTTTACTTCTAGGAAACTATCTATTTCTGTTTTAAATTTATTTAATGATGTAGCTTCCACAGCTTTCTGGGGCAGCAAATTCCACAAACCTACCACCCTCTGAGTGAAGAAGTTTCTCCTCATCTCAGTTTTGAATGAGCAGCCCCTTATTTTAAGATTATGCCCCCTAGTTCTAGTTTCACCCATCATTGGGAACATCCTCACCGCATCCACCCGATCAAGCCCCTTCACAATCTTATATGTTTCAATAAGATCGCCTCTCATTCTTCTGAACTCCAATGAGTAGAGTCCCAATCTACTCAACCTCTCCTCATATGACCACCCCCTCATCCCCGGGATTAACCGAGTGAACCTTCTTTGTACTGACTCGAGAGCAAGTATGTCTTTTCTTAAGTATGGACACCAAAACTGTATGCAGTATTCCAGGTGCGGCCTCACCAATACCTTGTACAACTGCAGCAATACCTCCCTGTTTTTATATTCCAACCCCCTAGCAATAAAAGCCAACATTCCATTGGCCTTCTTAATCACTTGCTGCACCTGCATACTAACTTTTTGAGTTTCGTGCACCAGGACCCCCAGATCCCTTTGTACTACAGTACTTTCCAGTTTCTTGCCATTAAGATAATAACTTGCTCTATGATTTTTCCTGCCAAAGTGCATAACCTCACACTTTCCAGTATTGTATTCCATCTGCCAAATCTCTGCCCACTTACTTAGCCTGTCTATGTCCCTTTGCAGGTTTTTTATGTCCTCCTCACTCACTACTTTCCCTCCCATCTTTGTATCATCTGCAAACTTTGATATGTTACACTCGGTCCCCTCCTCCAAATCGTTAATATAGATTGTAAAGAGTTGGGGACCCAGCACTGACCCCTGCGGAACACCACTAGTTACTGGTTGCCAATCTGAGAACGAACCATTTATCCCAACTCTCTGCTTTCTGTTAGAGAGCCAATCCTCCACCCATGCCAGAATATTACCCCCAATCCCGTGATTTTTTATCTTGAGCAATAATCTTTTGTGTGGCACCTTGTCAAATGCCTTTTGGAAGTCTAAATACACTACGTCCACTGGTTCCCCTTTATCCACCCTGTATGTTACTTCCTCAAAAAACTCAAGCAAATTTGTTAAACATGACTTCCCCTTCATGAAACCATGCTGAGTTTGCCCTATTAAATTATGTTTATCCAAATGTCCCGTTACTGTCTCCTTAATAATGGACTCTAACATTTTACCAACCACAGATGTTAGGCTAACAGGTCTATAGTTTCCAGCCTTCTGCCTACTACCCTTTTTAAATAAGGGTGTTACATTAGCAGTTTTCCAATCTGCCGGGACCTTTGCTGAGTCCAGTGAGTTTTGGAAAATTATTACCAATGCATCCACAATCCCTACCGCTACTTCCCTCAAGACCCTGGGATGCAAGCCATCAGGTCCAGGGGATTTATCCGCCTTGAGTCCCATTATTTTACCAAGTACCACTTCCTTAGTGATTTTAATCGTATTTAGTTCCTCCCCCCCTAGAGCCCCCTGTTTGTCCAGTGTTGGGATATTCTTAGTGTCCTCTACTGTAAAGACTGATACAAAATAATTGTTCAGTGTTTTTGCCATCTCCATGTTTCCCACCATTAATTTCCCGGTCTCATCCTCTAAGGGACCAACATTTACTTTAGCCACCCTTTTTCTTTTTATATAACTATAGAAACTTTTACTGTCTGTTTTTATATTTTTTGCTAATTTACTTTCATAATCTATCTTCCCTTTCTTAATCAATCTTTTTGTTATTTTTTGCTGTCTTTTAAAGACTTCCCAATCTTCCATCCTCCCACTAGATTTGGCTACCTTATATGCCCTTGTTTTTAGTCGGATACTATCCTTAATTACTTTACTTAGCCACGGATGGCTATCTTTTCTTTTACACCCTTTTTTCCTCAGTGGAATATATTTTTTTTGGAAGTTGTAAAATAACTCCTTAAATGTACACCACTGGTCATGTACCGTCTTACCCTTTAATCTATTTTCCCAGTCCACTCTAATTAATTCCGCTCTCATACCTTCATAGTCTCCTTTATTCAAGCTCAGCACGCTTGTTTGAGATCCAACCTTCTCACCCTCTAATTGAATATGGAACTCAACCATGTTATGGTCACTCATTCCAAGGGGATCCTTTACTAGGACATTTTTAATTAATCCTGTCTCATTACACAGGACCAAATCTAAGGTTGCTTGCCCCCTGGTCGGTTCAGTTACATACTGCTCAAGAAACCCATCCCTAATACACTCAATGAACTCTTCCTCAAGGCTGCTCTGCCCAATTTGATTTGTCCAGTTAATATGATAATTAAAATCCCCCATAATTCTAGCTGTTCCCTTATTACAAGCCTCAACTATTTCCTGATTAATACTCCGTCCAACAGAGTTGCAACTGTTCGGAGGCCTATAGACTACACCCACTAGTGTTTTTTTCCCCTTATTATTCCTTACCTCCACCCAAACTGTTTCACTATCCTGCTCCTTTGACCCAATATCATTTCTCTGTATTATAGTGATTCCTTCCTTTATTAACATAGCCACCCCACCTCCTCTCCCTTCCTGCCTGTCCTTCCTGATTGTTAAATAACCTGGTATGTTTAATTCCCAGTCATGGTCACCCTGCAGCCATGTTTCTGTAATGGCCACAAGATCATACCCATATGTCATTATTTGTGCCGTTAACTCATTCATTTTGTTACGAATGCTACGTGCATTCAGATAAAGAACTTTCAAATATGTTTTGTAACACTTAGTTCCTGTTTTTTCCCTTTTTAGTACTTTACTTTTTACTCCATACCTTCTGTCCCTTCCTGACACATTCTGTTTTTTAATTCCCCCACTGCTACCTAAGTCTATGACCTACTCTGTTGTCATTTCTATTATTTGCTCTCTAGAAACCTCCCCCCCACTAATTAGTTTAAAGCCCTCTCTACAGCCCTAGTTATATGATTCGCCAGGACTCTAGTCCCAGCACTGGCCAAGTGGAGTCCGTCCCAACAGAACAGCTCCCTCCTGTCCCAGTACTGGTGCCAGTGTCCCAAGAAGCAAAACCCATTTCTCCCACACCAGTCTTTGAGCCACGCATTTAACTCTTTAATTTTATTTATCCTAGCCAAATTCGCTCGTGGCTCAGGTAATAACCCAGAGATTATTACCCTTGAGGTTCTGTTTTTTAATTTGACCCCTAGCTGCTCATACTCCTTTAACAGAACCGTCTTCCTTGTCCTATCTACGTCGTTTGTACCAACATGGACCACGACAACTGGATCCTCCCCCTCCCACTGCAAGTTTCTTTCCAGCCCAGAAGAGATGTCCTTAACCCTGGCACCAGGCAGGCAACACAGCCTTCGGGACTCCCGCTCTTGACTGCAGAGAACCCTATCTATCCCCCTAATGATACTATCCCCTACCACTACAACATTTCTTTTTACTCCCTCCACTTGAATGGCCCCCTGTACCACGGTGCTGTGGCCAGGTTGCTCATCCTCCCTGCAGTCCCCGCTCCCGCCCTCACAGGGAGTAAGAACCTCGATCCTGCTGGACAAGAACAAGGGCTGCGTCTCCTTCAACACTACATCCTGGATCCCTGTACCTTCCTCACTCGTAGTCACACCGTCCTGTCCCTGACCACGGACTACATCTGCAGTAATTAACTTCATAGGTGTGACCATCTCCTGAAACATAGAGTCCAGGAACTTCTCCCCCTCCCTGATGTGTCGCAGTGTCCGAAGCTCGGTCTCAAGCTCCATAACATGGAACTTGAGTTCCTCTAGCAGCAAACACTTGTCGCAGATGTAATCACCGTGAGCCTCAATGGGGGTCACCGGCTCCCACATCTCGCAACAGTAACACATCACCTGCTCCATTCTATATAATTAATTAAATTTCTTATTATTAGTTATGAAGACCCTGCCCGGATATATATGATAATATCACACCACTATTCAATAGGACTTACCAACTTAAAGGTATGAAAGAGAAGAGAAGGAAGAAAACCAACCAACCAGCTGATCACCAACCTCCTCCTTGAATACTGTCTGTGGAGCCTGTTTGGTTGACTCGTCTCGCTGCTCCGCCTCCGCAGTGCTGTCTAAGCCTGGGAGTGGGGAATAAAACAGAGCAAAAAACACACCCTCACCTCCCACTTATCCGAACTCTCCCACTTAGCAAAACTCCACCAGCACTCAATGCACAAAGCACTCCGTGCACCGCACTAGCCCCTCCCCTTTTATACCTGGGTTCTACTTCCTGTTTAAACTGCCCAAGAGTTTAAAAAACCCTTAAAAAATTAAACTTACTTCAAATAATTGACTTCTTAACACACTAAAATTCACAAAATACACTTAAATGATTTTTCTCCCACTTAGCAAAACTCCAACAGCACTCAATGCACAAAGCATGAGGGGACGTGGCCGGGGTGGCTGGGATCCAATTCGTCCCAGTACTCCAGCCAGACCGGGTTCACCTACGGGGAGGCCTCCCTCCTGTGCCCCAAAATACGGATCGTCACTCCCAGGATTAGCGTCACCGTGGGCAAAAGGATATGTTTAACATGCAAGGGACACGTTCCCCTGGATAGGTGGTGGTGGCTCAGGAAACTAAGTAAAGGCATGGGGAACCCCAGAGTTGAGTGGGAATGGTTGGGGAACAACACTCATCGGACTATCACAGGGACCCACGGGGGGTTAAGTGTGTGCTGGGATAAATGGTGGGAACCGGATCAGGGGATCTATGTCTGTATGTGGGGATCAGAGAAGGCCTGCCCCACAGGCATTTCCATCATTTTCCACAGCCAGTGGCAATATAACAGGAGGGGGATGGACTGGGAGTCTCGCCTGGACGCATGTGCGATCCCATACTCCCCAATCTCAGTTAATGCCACTGAACTAGTGACCCGCCCCCGACAGCCCCTGCCCACGACTGCGACGTCACGGACGATAGTAGAGGGATGCCCCGCCACCACCAAGGGACCAGGGAACGGCTTGGTGCTAGTACCTACAGACCAGGTGCTGTATCAAGGGGTGCACTACAAAATTTTTATTCTGTAGTATCAAACAGTCACAATCTTTATTAAAATAACACAATGAAATGAAGAAACAATCTTTATTAAAAATAACAAACAATGACCATCACGTTTAAGTGATGCGACGCAAAACTCAAACGGGTGTCTCTTCTTCCACCCGGGCATAATGTTCCTTCCACACCTTTTTAGTTTTAAACTCTAATCTGGGACCCTTTCTCCTACACTGGATGCACACCAGGTAGCGAACTATCCCTAACTGCCACACCACCAGGATGTGGGATGCCATACGGATCCAGGATGGGACCTCTATATTTTCAAAAACGTCCCACCAGGGTGGGGTTGTAATATCTAAAATGTCGGCCCCTATCTGGACAGTCTTCTGTTCCAGGGTATGTTAGTGTTTTTGTGACACTAAAGCGGCTTTTAGCAATTTGGTGAGGTGTTCTGGGAGAGGGGGAATCTGATAACCGAAAAACATAGTTAAAAGCGCCCCTTCTTTGTCTCCCAATCCTGTCCAAAAGCTCGTGGGTGTATAGTCTGGTTCTGTCAACGTCTGAAAAATCAAACTCATAGATCATAGGTAGCCTCCATGATTTTAAACCTCACCGAGGTACACCTACCCGCGTGGTGCCCCACAGAGACCGCGCAGTTGTATCAAGCCCTCTTAAAAGATATGTTCCGTAAATTCTATGAGTTTGATTTTTCAGATGTTGACAGAACCAGACTATACACCCACAAGCTTTTGGATGGGATTGGGAGACAAAGAAGGGGTGCTTTTAACGATGTTTTTCAGTTACCATTTCCCCCTCTCCCAGAACACCTCACCAAATTGCTAAAAGCCGCTTTAGTGTCACAAAAACACTTCCATACCCTGGAACAGAAGACTGTCCAGATAGGGGCCGACATTTTAGATATTACGACCCCACCCTGGTGGGACGTTTTTGAAAATATAGAGGTCCCATCCTGGATCCGTATGGCATCCCACATCCTGGTGGTGTGGCAGTTAGGGATAGTTCGCTACCTGGTGTGCATCCAGTGTAGGAGAAAGGGTCCCAGATTAGAGTTTAAAACTAAAAAGGTGTGGAAGGAACATTATGCCCGGGTGGAAGAAGAGACACCCGTTTGAGTTTTGCGTCGCATCACTTAAACGTGATGGTCATTGTTTGTTATTTTTAATAAAGATTGTTTCTTCATTTCATTGTGTTATTTTAATAAAGATTGTGACTGTTTGATACTACAGAATAAAAATTTTGTAATGTACCAAGTGGTGCAGGGGTGTTGGACCCCTCCACGCTTGGATTGTTTGTAACGAATCGTATTCGCCATCTGTAGATGCCTGTCATACACCGCGTTTTCTCTAAGTATGGGAATTGTGGGCTGAGGGATTATGGATAGGTAAATACAGGGGAAGGTTATTTGTGGGGGGTCAGAAATTTTGCTCACCTTGGTTGGACACTTCAAGCAAGTTTCAGTATCCTAGGGGGGACTGAAGGATTCGAAAATTTCATATATCTCCACCCCCCGCCCCCACTCACCGAAGATTTATTTGGTTTTTAAAAGAAACCCTGGTCAGACTGAGTTTTAAAATCCAGGGCACAACAAAATGGCTGCGGTCAGACCTTGTGACCGAAAGCCTGTCAGTTTCAATTTGGACCCTGGCAAGCTAACAGCTTGTGCATTTCAATGTCTGCAGCAAGGAGATCACGAAACCAGACAAGACTTTTGCATATGCATTGGGGACAAACCCAATTACAATCAGACCTATGCATAAAGGCCATCAAGGTGTTTGGTCAAACAATCAAAATAATCAGCGGGGCCATCGAGACTGGGCTGGCCCCCATCAAAGAACCTGTTGGACAAAGGAGAGCAGTTGCAGAACCGGCAGGAACCGATTACCGGCCATCCAAGTCAATGGGCCAAGATCGATACCTTCTGTTTAATTCCAGCCCGCTCAAATCAGACAAAAGAATGAGCTGATTGAGCGTAGAGATAAGGGCTACCGAGGGGGGTATAACTAGCCTCTTGAGAAGCCATTCCCTCTCTCTTGCCTCGCCTCCTGGGCCCTGCCTCGCCATCAACCAAGGAAGAAGACCATTGAAGGAGAGCCCATCCAGAGAGGTAGGATACCCTGTCAGAGACCTTTTAATTACTGGGGTATCTCTACCTGGACGGTGAAGTCTGTGCAACAGCGGGACCACGTGACATCGGCAGGCAAAGGGGCAAGGTTTTTCTTTCAACATCTCAGACCGGTGAGCATTATACTTCTGACCCATCGCAAGATAATCTAGCTAGGTGTAAAGGGTGGGAGTTAAGGGGATTGCTCAATTGTCATTTTAGCCATTTTCCCTCGATGTGCCGTTTCTCCTCCCCTGTTAAGTGTAAGTGTACTGCATTCATATCATCCTTTTGTATAGTATTGTTATCTTATTTTCTCTGTTAATAAATTTTGGTTTTCTTTGTACCAAACCACTGGTCTGCTCGTTTGTCTATATCGCTATCTGCCAATAAGTCCGGGGATCAGAACTAAGGGGTGAGCGATTCGAACCGCTCAGAGATAAGACAGCCGGAGACATAACCGACTGGCCAAAGCAAGTAGCAAAACCCCCTACACTGCCCAGCAGCTCCAAAGCTTCCTTATCAAAAGGGGTGAGAGGCCGGAGTCTTCCCCTGGTTTCTTCTCAAGTAGCAATTATCTGTCAAGCATTGTATCCAGCCTTCTCTTCAGGAAATTATGAATGAGAAGGCACTTATCTTGCCAACATGTGAAATGCTCCCTAGCTGTGAGAAAGCATTAGTTAATAGGGGTGAGAACAGGTGCAGGGAATGAGTAAATACATCTTTCCTGCATATTAGGCTGTTGGTGAAGGAATAATTGAAGGAGAAGGAAAAAGGTTTTCTGTTTTCCACATGAAAATCTCAAGGCAGTAGTACAAGAAGGTACAGGGGATCAATTCCCTTCCCACAATGAAGACGCCCAGGAGAGAGAGCAGGTGAGCCCAGACATCCCATTACCAGCAACGTATATCATCATGCAGGAGATTATCACCAACTTCCTTCACATAAAAAATATGCCCTCCATCTGTATGACACGACAAAGGTCTTCATGATTCCTTGCCTGCTCTCAGACAACTATTCAGCTAATCTGTAATACCTCCAATTTCCTCTCCGGGAGAGAACAGTTACAAACATTTATCACCATATAAGAGGGATAACATGAAGGTCTTCCTGGAAAAAATGTGCAAATGCACCAAATTGCCAGAAGTGTACAATTTTATTACCACCTGTGTATTACTACAACAGCTACTTCTTATCACTGTAAAAACCCATTCTGCCTAAACCTCTTTTCACATGTGACCCTAGCCTCTTACTCCTTTGTGGTGCTACCTCAGTGTCACAAGAGGTTGGGAAGTTTGTGGCTGGGACTGTGCTGTTGGAGCCCTTGGTGACTGAGGTGGTACTCATCCCAGTGAAGCCAATGTCCTTGAGGACCTGTTTCCTATGTCACGTCTCTTGCATGTACAATGTCTACTGGCCCAGACCAGAAGCTCCCTCCTGTACTGGCACTGGAAGGGCTGCATTAATGCCGACACAGTGTTAATGCTGTGAGAAGCATCTACATCGGCACCCATTGCTTGTAGCCCACCAGTGCTGGGCACAGGCTCAGTTGGGCAAATGGTCAGTAAAATCCAGCTCATAATATCATAAAACCTTTAGGAGCTGATATTCCTGTGTGATGTGCCTGGAGATACTCATATATTAGTAGAAAATATTGTTGAAAGGAAGAAAATGACATTGAATCTCAAAACCGATGCAGAAATTGCAGTCATTCTATTGTAGAAAAGCTTGCCTATAAGTGAGATTAATCCTAATATGTTTTTATATCATTATGAAAGTATACACTGCTGAACACACTCTTGCTGTTATACATGTTTGGTAAGATCTTGATTTTTGACCATCTAAGTACAGCACCTCAAATTCGATTTAGGTCAAAAAGGCCAATGTTTCATGGACATTTCTCAGTTCAGTTCCGCACATTGTCAAAAATATATTTTACATCACTGCAGTCACTCTACGGGGAATTTTAACTCACAGGCAGAAATCTGGCGGGACCTTGCCTGGGAATTGCAGTGGGAGGCCCGGACCATTTTAAAGTTTGAGCCTCATTTGAATTTCGCTGGCCAGCTGCCCGCCCAAAACGGGCATACAGAGGCAGCTCGCTGGCTTGCGGCCTGCAAAGGTTGTGCGGCCTGGAGGTCACCTGCCTCAGGTAAGTCACGGTGAGGGTGTTCGGGAGCGTTTCACTGGGCTGAATGGGGGGGTGGAGCACAGGGCAGCAACTGCCCAAACTTTCTTTTGGGTGCCCGGAGGAGCTCTCCTGCTCCACCTGGACCAGAAAAAAAAGTTTGTAACTTACCTGGCAGAACTTCCACTGGATGTCCTAATGACACAATAGGGCCCCAATTTGCATTTATTGATGAGGCTTCCACCCAAGTCAGGCGGGCGCCTTAACTGCCGAAGAAAACAGCGGTGTTAAAATTGCCGTGGGGTGGTAAAAGAGTGGTAAGTGTACCGCTTGGCAGAGGGAGTTAAGATTTCCCCCTTCTATTTCGCCAACTCATTGCAATATCCGTCCTATGTAACCACAATTTCTCCCTGCCAGCCTTCTTTAGGTCTTTCACCAATCTACCATAAAGCTCTCTTTCACTAGAATCTAAACAACCATGACCCTTAGCTCGAATCAAGTGAGATTCAGCTTTCATGGCATCAACATTTTTCTCCTCAAGCACTGTAATCTTTCCTCCAATCCACTAAAAATCAATTCCCCCTGTGGGCCTAAACCAGAAAGAGGATATTCATTGGACAAGCTGTGAAAATTGTAACCATTACACCTTCTTGGTCCCTAGCTTATTTGCCTCCCTGCTGACAAACAAATGGCTTATTTTGATTCACTTTTATAATCATATTTAACAAATTCCCTTATTTTAGATTTTTAATAATTATGTTATTGAATGACTCCAGTGTGACTGATAGATGTAATTAATTGTTTATTTATAAGTTCATATTTTAAAACTAATATTGACAATGTAATGGTGTGTTTGAAATTACATAATAAATTAATAGCATTAGTCTACTTTCCATATTGAAAATATAATTAACGCAGACATGCAAGCTGACATGTAGAGGAGTTGAAATTAAAACCTAGACATTGATTTCCCAATCAGTTCTCTGTGACATTTATTCAAATAATCAATATGCTATCAGGAAAATACCAGCTAGAATAGTCAGTCCCTTTATGATAATGCATTGAAATTACAGTTGTTAAAGGTATTTCAGTCAGTAATATATAGCTTTCAATATCATTCCTTGTTTGAATGGACTCGTTTCAATTTTCTATACTGTTCAGAAATGGAGTGGTTTTAAAACCCAATTACAAATTAATTGGAAAATGCTACCTTGCATAATATTATCCTTACTTCAAACAAAAGAGCTAATTTTTGTGCAAGGTCTAATTCCTTTTGCTGTATGTTTGCAGTCAATGTGACAAATTATTTTACTTGTTAAATTTTGATTAACTATAAATCCTCTACTATGTAAGAAAACAAATAATGAATACACTCATTATTAAAAGAATGTACAGGAAACTCGCTTTTAACCGGCACCTAAATATCCAGAAATCACTCTTAACCGGCAAAATTCAGGAGTAGGTTCAGGTAAGTTTTACTATATATTAGTGGCCATGTAACCAGGGTTCCTGGATCTGCGGCTGTGTAACCGGGGTTCCGGCACCTGTGGCCGTGCAACAGGGACTCCTGGATCTGTGGCCGTGTAACCGGGACTCCTGCACAAGTGCCGTGTAACCAGGGCTCCTGCACCTGTGGCCGTGTACGGGGCTCTCATACCTTGGTAAGTATACCTCTCTGTAATCCGGACTTTTTGATCAACCGGCACCACACCGGTCCCATCGGTGCCGGGTAAAAAAGAGTTTCCTGTAACGGTAAATGAGAAATTGTTTATTCCATGGACACATTTTTATGCTACACATTGTGTCACAGGCCAAATAATGTTAACAGCAGATCTTGTAGATTTTTCTTCAATCTCATCTCAAAGATTTTCTTCATGTGTACGCATGCAAACCCTGTATGTATGCATAAATGGGGTTTCCACCAATCTTCTGCCAAAGTTACAGCGGTGGAGCAGGAAATGCCTGAGGAAATTCCTAGTGAATATTTCATCGGAAAAAGACACTTTATAAAACCTCATCTGTGTGCTGGCTGTAAGGGATATGAAACATGAAATATATTTTTTTACATCGAATTACATAGAACGTACAACATCGAAACAGGCCATTCACTCCAACCAATTTATATTTGTGTTCATCCTTCACACAAGCAGTGATTCCCAGTGAATATTTCATCGGAAAAAGTCACTATATAAAATCTCATCTATCTGCTAGTTGTAATGGATTTGCAACATGAAATACTTCTTTTACATTAAATTATATAAAATGTACAATATAGAAACAGGCCATTCACCCCAACCAATTTATATTTGCGTTTATCCTTCACACAAGCAGTGGTTCTATTTCCACATGCCCGCCTTGCTCCCATATCTCAATTGTTTAAACCAACTATCTAACCTAGTCTTAAACATTGACATGGTCTGTCCTTCAATCTCTAACTCAGGTAAAGCATTCCACAGCAATCTCAACCCAGTGCCATAGAACAAAACTGCCCCTAATTTTGTACTTTTTGGCACTAAATTGGCAGTTTCACTCTGAGAGGGCACAGGAGATTGTCCAAAACTAACTTTACATAGAACTTTTAAAGGTGGCAGAAAGAGGAAACTTTCATCCCATCAATCTGACCTGGCTTCAGATGCAAGTCCCAGAGGTAAACAAAAAGAATGTTAATCCATGCAGCCACTTTGCCAATTTATTATTAAATAAATGTTTTGTTGAAAAGTTAATTGAGCAGCAGGATCAGCCTGCAGTGCCTCAGATAGACCTGGGGGGTGGGGGAGTAGGTTCAGGGGAGTGGAAAATTAGAGAAAATGAGCAACAATTAGACTCCAAACTCTCTCAATGATTGCCCGATTTGGGGATGGGGCTGAAAATAGCTGGAACAGAGGTGGAGACCCAATGCAGGAAATAAATAAAAACAGAAAATGCTGGAAACACAAAACACTCATTTGCCATTTAGAAAGCATTTCCGATGCAACAAAGTTATATGTACATGAATTGAAACAGAAAGTGCTGTAAATACACAGCAGGTCAGTCAGCAGCGGTGCAGAGAAAAGATGATAGCAAAATACTGCGGATGCTGGAAATCTGAAATAAAAAAAGAAAACGCTGAAAATACTCAGTATCTGTGGAGAGAGAAACAGAGTTAACGTTTCAGGTCGATGACTTTACGTAAAGTCATCGGCCTGAAATGTTACGTAAAGTCATCGACCTGAAACGTTAACTCTGTTTCTGTCTCCACAGATACTGAGTATTTTCAGTATTTTCTGGAATCGTCAGTACAGATGCGCCAGAGACGCAGGAACTGGGAGAATGGAATAGAAGCATTATAGGAAGCGGGGTGGGAGGAAGTGTAGTCAAGGTAGCTGTGGGTGTCGGTGGGCATATAGTAAATAATGGTTGACAGGCTATCCTTAGAAAAAAGATAGAGAAATCGAGGCAGGAAAGGGAAGAGTCGGAGATAGACCATGTGAAGGCAAGGGAGAGGTGGAAATTGGAAGCAAAGTGAAGGAAATGTTCCTGTTCGGGGCAAGAGCAGGAAGCGGCACCAACACAGTCATTAATGGACCAGAAAAGGAGGTGAGCTAGGGAACCTGAGCTAGGACCCATACAGGTTCCCATAGCAAAACCTTTTTAATTGTAGGAAGTGAGTGAAGTTAAAGCAGAAGTTGTTCAATGTAAGAACGAGTTCAGCCAGGCAGCGGAGAGTTTTTTTTTCAATATATTCGTTCCTGGGATGTGGGCTTCACTGGCAAGGCCAGCATTTATTGCCCATCCCTAATTGCCCTTGAGAAGGTGGTGGTGAGCCGCCTTCTTGAACAGCTGCTGTCCTTGTGGTGAAGGTACTCCCACAGTGCTGTTAGGAAGGGAGTTCCAAGATTTTGACCCAATGACGATGAAGGAACGGTGATATATTTCTAAGTCAGGATGGTGTGTGACTTGGAGTGTAACTTGCAGGTGATGGTGGTCCCATGTGCCTGCTGCTGTTGTCTTTCTAGGTGGTAGAGGTTGCGGGTTTGGGAGCTGCTGCCAAAGAAGCCTTGGTGAGTTGCTGCAGTGCATTTTGTAGATGGTACACACTGCAGACACAGTGTGCTAGTGGTGCAGGGAGTGAATGTTTAAGGTGGTGGATGGGGTGCGAATCAAGCGGGCTGCTTTGTCTTGGGTGGTGTCGAGCTTCTTGAGTGTTGTTGGAGCTGCTCTCATCCAGGCAAGTGGGGAGTATTCCATCACACTCCTGACTTGTGCTGTGTAGATGGTGGAAAGGCTTTGGGGAGTCAGGAGGTGAGACACTCACCGCAGAATACCCAGCCTCTGACCTGCTCTTGTAGCCACAGTATTTATGTGGCTGGTCCAGTTAAGTTTCTATCAATGGTGGCCCACCAGGATGTTGATGGTGGGGGATTCGGTGATGGTAATGCCGTTGAGTGTCAAGGGGCAGTGTTTAGACTCTCTCTTGTTGGATATAGTCATTGCCTGGCACTTGTGTGGCGCGAATGTTACTTGTCACTTATCAGCCCAAGCCTGAATGTCATCCAGGTCTTACTGCATTTGGGCATGGACTGCTTCATTATCTGAGGAGTTACGAATGGAACTGAACACTGTGCAATCATCAGCGAACATCCCCACTTCTGACCTTATGATGGAGGGAATGTCATTGATGAAGCAGCTGAAGATGGTTCAGCCTAGGACACTGCCCTGAGGAACTCCTGCAGTGATGTCCTTGGGCTGAGATGATTGACCTCCAAAAACTACAACCATCTTCCTTTGTGCCAGGTATGACTCCAGCTAGTTGAGAGTCTTTCCCCAGATTCCCATTGACTTCAATTTTACTAGGACTCTTTGATACCACACTCGGTCAAATGCTGCCTTGATGTCGAGGGCAGTCACTCTCACCTCACCTCTGGAATTCAGCTCTTTTGTCCATGTTTAGACTAAGGCTGTAATGAGGTATGGAGCCAAGTGGTCCTGGCGAAACCCAAACTGAGCATCAGTAAGCAGGTTATTGGTGAGTAAGTGCCACTTGATAGCACTGTCGACAACACCTTCCATCACTTTGCTGATGATTGAGAGTAGACTGATGGGGCGGTAATTGGCCGGATTGGATTTGTCCTGCTTTTTGTGGACAGGACATACCTGGGCAGTTTTCCACATTGTTGGATAGATGCCAGTGTTGTAGCTGGACTGGAACAGCTTGGCTAGAGGTGCAGCTAATTCTGGAGCACAAGTCTTCAACACGACAGCTGGGATATTGTCAGAGCCCACAGCCTTAGCTGTATCCAGTGTGCTCAGCCGTTTCTTGATATCACGTGAAGTGAATCGAATTGGCTGAAGACTGGCTTTTGTGATGGTGGGGACCTCAGTAGGAGGCCGATATAGATTATCCACTCAGCACTTCTGGCTGAAGATGGTTGCAAACGCTTCAGCCTTGTCTTTTGCACTCGCATGCTGGGCTCTGTAGTGTATGTACCTTTAAGGGGAGAACGACTTTTTAAAGCTCCTGTATACTGTAGTACCAGCAGTGACCACACCTGTATATAAACCCTGAGTAGGGATCTGTACAATTAGTTTTAGAGTAACCCTCATTCAGTAAACACCTGTTGATTGTTCCCTGCAGTCTCTTGACTAATTATTGAAGGACACAACATCAAGATACACGGATCTAACATTGGCGACGAGAAGATTCAAACCTACCTGCAACTCTGCATCACCTCCTAGGGATTCACTCCTGGAGAACAGTGAGAGAAGAAGGCTGAGTCCAGAAGCACGGGCGTCGACCACGGGAAGCCCCCCAGTCATCCAGCGGAGATTTGAGCAGGGCAGTGGAGGCTGTCGAGAGCCGGGCTTGGTTCTCCAGTCACGGTGGTCCAGCGAAACGGGCTGGCAACAAGTACGGCGCAGACCCTTCCCGGACAGCGGCGGCTAGAGCCGACCGACGGCACAGAAAAAGGCCGAGCAGCGTCGACGGGAGAAGAGAGAGGGTAGAGCGCACAGGGCGCAGCCGGTGTTCAGGAGCGAGCGGCGTCAACGAGAGAGAACAGAGTGCAGCCGGTGTTCAAGGGCCGAGCAGCGTCAACGAGAGAGGCGCGCAGGAAAACGCGCAGAGCGCAGCCGGTGTTCAAGGGCCGAGCAGCGTCAGCAGGGAAGAAAGGAAAGCGCGGGAGGTGCCATTTTGAGCCGCAGCGGAGAAGAAGGGAGAGCGCGGGAGATGCCATTTTGAGCCAGTTTAACCACACCCAGGGATGCCGAAGAGTGGCAGTATCACAGCATTCGACAATTAAGTCGAAGATTGGACGACATATGTCGAACGCATAGAAGTGTACTGCAAGGCGAATGAAGTGCCAGATGACAGGAAAGCGCTGGTATTGTTGAATTCAATGGGTGCAAAAACGTATGGCTTACTGCGAAACCTAGTAACCCCAGAGAAGCCAGTGGAAAAGGATTTTGAAAACATAGTGTCAATCTTACAGGACCACTTAAACCCCACACCGCTGCTGACAGCAGAAAGATTTAAGTTTCACAAAAGGAACCAGCATAAAGATGAAAGCAATGCTGAGTTTTTAACGGAACTGCGCAAGCTATCGAAACACTGCCAGTTTGGAACGGGACTAGCAGATACTTTAAGGGACAAGTTTGTGTGTGGGCTTCAAAGTGAAGGAACCCAGAAACGGCTTCTATCAGAAAAGGATCTTACGCTGGACAAGGCTTTCAGCATGGCAGTATCACACGAAGCAGCAGCACGGGGCGCTGCAGAGATACAACAGAGACCGCAAGAATATGGCACAAATGAAATGTCATACGGAACAGTGAAGTGCTTTCACTGCGGCAGAACAACACATGACCATAAGGATTGCTGGTTCAAGGACAAAGTGTGCAGACAGTGTGGGAAAGTAGGACACATAGCAAGAGTCTGCAGGACGGGAAAAAAAACCAGCAGCAAGAAATCTCCACAGGAGAAGTACAAGAAGATACATAAGGTGACGGAGAGTAGTTCAGACGAACAGAAAAGTGATACAGACTCCAGAAGCAAGGAGCTGGGTTGTCTGAAACAACATAATGTGATCAAAACGGAGGATCGCCAAACTATCTGGGTCACGCTCAAGATAGCAGGAGTCCAAGTGAAAATGGAATTGGACACAGGATCAGCCCTAACAGTCATAAACCGAAGGGACGACAAGCGGCTATTCTCACATATACCCTTGAGAGATACAGAGATTGTCTTGAAGACGTACACGGGGCAAAAAGTCTCCCCCAAAGGAAAAATAAGGGTGAATATTATATATAACGGCAAGGAAACACCAAAAATGGACCTATATGTATTGCCAGATACATATACATATGTACCACCACTACTAGGACGTGAACGGATCCGGAAGATACAGCTAGATTGGCATTCCATACAAGCACTGACTGTAGATGCCAAAAATGCTAACTGACGCACAAGAAGTGTTCCAGCAGGGACTCGGAACACTAAAAGGCATAACAGCGATGAACAAAATAGAAGAAAATGCAAGCCCAAAGTTTTTTAAGGCCTTATGCGATCCGCCCAGCCGTCAAAGCAGAGCTGGAAGGTTTGGAACGTTCAGGAGCACTGTCCAAAGTGGACTGGAGCGAGTGGGCTACACCCATCGTTCCTGTAATGAAGAGGTCGTTGAGTAATACGCCTGGGGAACCAAAGAAGGTTCGCATCTGTGGGGACTTTAAGGTGACAGTGAACCCAGTCCTTCACACGGTACAATATCCGCTTCCGCGGATTGAAGATATTTTCGCCTCGCTATCCAGAGGGAAACGCTTCACTAAGATTGATCTGGCCCAGGCGTACCTGCAAATGGAGGTAGAAGAAGCCTCGAAACAGTACCTCACGATCAACACTCATAAAGGTCTCTACCAATACAACCGGCTGGTGTTCGGGGTAGCATCAGCTCCGGCTATTTGGCAAAGGGCAATGGATCAAGTCCTGCAAGGGATTCCAGGGACCCAGTGTTATTTGGACGACATCCTGGTCACGGGTGAAAATGACAGTGATCACCTCGCCAACCTGGAGCAGGTGCTCACTAGATTGAAGGAATATGGGCTCCGAGCTAATCGCCACAAATGCGAGTTTTTCCAGAAGCAGATCTCGTATTGTGGCCACGTTATTGATGAAGAGGGGTTACATAAGTCCCCTGAAAAGATTGAGGCAGTAGTCAAGGCACCAGCACCGGAAACTGTCACAACTGAGTTCGTTCCTCGGGCTGGTGAACTACTACCATAAGTTCTTGCCCAATTTGTCTACAGTCCTACACCCACTGAACACCCTACTGCAAACGGGGGTACCATGGAAGTGGAGTGACGAATGTAAACGAGCTTTCCAGAAGAGCAAAGCATTGATCACATCAAAAGAGGTGTTGGCTCATTTCAACCCAGCACTACCAATTTGGTTGGCGTGTGATGCATCACCCTATGGCATTGGAGCGGTGCTGTCGCACAAATTCCCGGACAGCTCGGAGAGCCCAGTAGCCTTTACGTCTCGGTCACTAACCTCAGCTGAGCGTAACTACGCCCAGATTGACAGGGAGGCCCTCAGCCTAGTGTGGGGAGTGAAAAAGTTAAATCACTATCTGCACGGGCAGAAGTTCACCTTGCTGACTGACCACCAAACACTTGTCTCCATCTTTAATCCAAAGAAGGGCGTTCCGGTGATGACTGCGCAACGGCTACAAAGATGGTCCCTTTTTCTAGGGGCGAACCAATATGAAATCGAGTATAAGGGCACGAAAGAAGCCATCCCCTATGGACAAGCCCTGCAAATACACAGGATTTGCTCAGACGAGGAGGAACGCGATGGACACCTACAGACACTGAAAGACGCCCTTGTAAGAACGGGATATGACGCTCGACTCGTCGATCGACAGTTCCGACGGGCCACAGCGAAAAATCGCATAGACCTCCTCAGAAGACAAACACGGGACACAACCAACAGAGTACCCTTCGTCGTCCAGTACTTCCCCGGAGTGGAGAAACTACGCCATGTTCTTCGCAGCCTTCAACATGTCATCGATGACGACGAACACCTCGCTAAGGCCATCCCCACGCCTCCACTACTCGCTTTCAAACAGCCGCCTAACCTCAAACAGACCATCGTTCGCAGCAAATTACCCAGCTTTCAGGAGAACAGCGACCACGACACCACACAACCCTGCCACAGCAACCTCTGCAAGACATGCCAGATCATCAACACAGATACCATCATCACACGTGAGGACACCACCCACCAGGTACATGGTACATACTCATGTGACTCGGCCAACGTTGTCTACCTCATACGTTGCAGGAAAGGATGCCCCGGAGCATGGTACATCGGCGAGACCATGCAGACACTGCGACAACGGATGAACGGACACCGCGCAACAATCACCAGGCAGGAGTGTTCCCTCCCAGTCGGGGAACACTTCAGCAGTCAAGGACATTCAGCCTCCGATCTTCGGGTAAGCATTCTCCAAGGTGGCCTTCGAGACACACGACAACGCAAAATCGTCGAGCAGAAACTGATAGCCAAGTTCCGCACCCATGAGGACGGCCTCAACCGAGATCTTGGGTTCATGTCACGCTACATGTAACCCCACCTGATGCAGGGTCATCCAAACTCGAGTCGACATTGGCTTGTTCTCTCTACACAGATGCTGCCGGACCTGCTGTGATTTCCAGCCAAAAAAAATGTTTTTTTGTGTTTTTTTGTTTTTCCTACAGACCCCAGCATCTGCAATATTTGACCCCTTGTGACCCCACCTCATTGTTCTTTGATGTAATGTTTCCCTGACTGACCTGTTTGGACATCATTCACACCTTTGACTGCTGTGATTATCTCTCTGCCGAGGTGTGATAAATGGCAGTTGGAAAGGTTACCTGTAAACATCTGACATGATTCTCTGACTATATAAGCTGTGTCTTTATGCATTTCTCCACTTCACCTGAAGAAGGAGCAGCGCTCCGAAAGCTTGTGATTTCAAATAAAGCTGTTGGACTATAACCTGGTGTTGTGTGACTTCTTACAGCTGTCAGTATGCCAGGGGACCTTGATGTGTGGATCCCGAGTGGTAATTCCACCCAAGTTAAGGGATAGAGTGCTCAATGAGCTTCACGAAGGCCATCTGGGAGGGGTGAAAATGAAAAGCCTTGCAAGGGCTTATGTGTGGTGGCCGGGGATCGATCAGCAAATCGAGGACCTGACAAAGAGCTGCTCAGGATGCCAGAAGGTCCAAAATGCACCACCACATGCCCCTCTACACCCATGGGAGTGGCCCTCATCTCCATGGCAACGGGTGCACAATGATTTTGCTGGTCCATTCATGGACTCAATGGCCTAGAAATTCAGTTGGGCGCGGCAGCCGTTAGCGCCTTAGGAGGAGTAGATTTCGAGCACTAGGCGCTTAGCGGCCGGGCGCAGCACGATCTGCGCCTCGCCCCAACTTCAGTACACATTTAGCGCCGGCGCAAAGTCTTAGTGCGCGCCCTGCTGCACGCGCACATCATGACGTCATTTGCTAGTGCAGCGCCTTTTGTGCGCCCCGAACCGGAACTTCACTCGCGCCGGCCCATTGTGCGCCGGGCGGCCCGAGCGACTGTGAAGTGGAACGGTACACAGCCCAGCCGGGCCGCGGGGAGCGCAAATTAAAGGGCACTTACCCAGCAGTATAAAGGCCAGCCATTTTGCAGCATTCACTCTTGTGCAACGGTTTTTTGGACAGAGACCAAGGAGGAGAGTTTACTGGTTTGGACCAACACTTGGACAGGTATTTTTGGCTCAGGCCAGAGCTTACCAATTATCTTTGCCTTCATTCAGAGCTCAGTGTTTGCCAGCATATAATGGGGGCTGCATTGGGTGGCAACGCTGAATTTCAGCCTTATGCCAGAAGGGCTTACAGACGCCGTGAGAGAGTGGCAGCCCTGGCTAGATGCAGAGGGGGCAACAGGCGTCGCCAACTGAGGCCTTACCCACGCAGGGTATACCGCCAGCAGACCTCCTATCTGACCATGTCTGCCGCGATGTGTGTTAGGAGGCTGCGATTCCGAAGGGAGGTGGTTGCAGACATCTGCCGGCTGCTTCAGAGAGATCTGCAGCCACAGCTGATGCGCAGGACGTCTCTGTCGGCGGCAGTGAAGGTGACGGTGGCTCTCAACTTCTATGCCACCGGCTCCTTCCAATCCGCTACTGGGGACATCGCTAACATCTCCCAGTTCGCCGTGCATTGCTGCATCCACCAGGTGACCGAAGGCCTTTTCACAAGGAGACATCAATTCATCTCCTTCCCCAAGACACTGGACAAGCAGCAGCAGCGTGCAGTGGGGTTTGCAAGAATAGCGGGCTTCCCCATGGTGCAGGGCGCCATTGACTGCACGCATGTGGCTTTGCGGGCACCTCTTGAGTATGCCGAGGATTACCGCAACCGGAAGGGCTACCATTCCCTCAATGTACAGCTGGTGTGTGACCACAGGCAGCGCATCCTAGCTGTCAATGCCCGCTTTCCAGGCAGCAGCCACGATGCCTTTATCCTGCGACAGACAACTGTGGCTGACATGTTCCAGGCACAGCCTCCCCCAAGAGGATGGCTTATCGGGGACAAAGGCTATCCTTTGTGTACCTGGCTCATGACCCCGCTCCGCGCGCCCACGACCCCTGCTGAAGAGGCATACAACGAGAACCATCAAGCGACGAGGAACTTCATAGAACAATCGGCGTGCTCAAGCAACGGTTCCGCTGTCTCGATCGCTCCGGGGGAGCCCTCCAGTATTCGCAGGATCGAGTCTCCCAATTCGTCGTCATTTGCTGCATGCTGCACAACCTGGCTATCCGCAGGACTCAGGCACTGCCACCTCACATTGGACCACCACCTCAGGAGGAGGAGCAGGAGGAGCATGAGGACGAGGAGTACCAGCCCAGGAGGGACGCACAAGGTCCAAGGGCTGCCTGTCGGCGGCTTATTGAACGTCACTTCTAGGCCCCCTGTCAGGGAATGGCTTGTGCCAATGATAGAACATGATTGCAGCCGCTCCGCAAGCCCTCAGCCGGTTAAGGCAACAAACACTTCAAAGATCAAACATGGACAATGTGAATAAATAAAATGGTTTATTGTACAAACTCTGGGCCCTTCCCACATGAAAACCAAAAACAGACGAAACCCCCAAAAAACACTCAAACACATTACTCGCTCCCACAACCTGGAGAGGATTAACAAAATAGGGCAACTAAAATGGCCGTCATTCTCGGCCTTCGTCAAAAACAAACATCCAATTCTCGGCCTCAAGAAACAAACATAAATGGCCACACATTCGACTATTTGGCCTGCTAGGGCGATGCCTTGGCCATCTTTGGGTGGCCCCTGCCCGCCCTGCTGCTCCGCCTCAAAGTAAGGCCATTGGCTGCTGCAAGGCTGGGGGCAGGCTCCTGAGGGGCACATGTCGTGACGGCAGATGCCCTTGGGTGTCGGCCTAGTCGAGGTCTGGCCGTCGAGCGGGCGGCTGTTGATTGCTGCAGCTGTGGCTGGCCAGCATCAGTCGCTGCAGCAGCTCCTGGCAGCTCCACTGGGGGACTGGCAGTGGCGGCTGGAGGAATGGCGGCAAGCTGGCGGATGGCAGGCGCTCGCTGGTCGCCTGAGACACTGGCACTCGCCCGGGCCAGCACTGCAGCATGCGCGCCAATCTGCCGAGGGAGAGACCGCTGTGCTGCTGCAGCGCGCCGGGTGCCCTGGCGATGCCTGGCTGACACAGCGAGTGTGGCAGCAGTGAGTGCCCGTGTTGACCTGTTCACTGACCGCATCAGAGCAGCCAGTGACTGGACGGCACCACTGATCACCTGGCCAGTCGCTGACAGAGCTGCCCCGAATTCCGCCCGACTCGCTGCCTGATCTGCCCAGTATTCCGCCCGACTGGTGGCCTCTGAGGGCCCGAACTCGGCCACACTCCGAGAGAGGGAATCGATGGACTCAGCCAACCGTGCCACTGCCGCCATGAGCTCCATGTGCCAGCGCTCCGAGTCCGCGGAAAAGTCTTCGAGGCGTTCCATCTCCTCGGCGAAGAGCATCTCCTGACTGGAGGCCGGACTCTCCCTCTGGGGAGAAGGCCGCCGAGCTGGCCGACCCTTCCTGCGTTGCTGGAGGCCGCTGGGCCCAGCAATTGGACTCCCCTCCGACGCTTCCCCCCTCTGGGGAGAAGGCCGCCGAGCTTCCACCCCCCTCCCGCCTTTCTGCAGCCCGCAGGTCCCAGGAGCTCCCCTCCCCTTCGACACTTCCGCCACGCTGCCCTCCAGGGAAGACGTGTCGCCTACATTGGCCTGGGTGGCCGCGGCTGAGTGTTCCCCTGATGGGCCGCCTTCCTCTTGCTCCTCCTCCTGCTCCTCTTCGGAGGGTCTGTCACTGGCAAGTTCAGGGACCTCCTCTTCACCATCTGAAAGCAGGAAGGCACAAGAGTAGCTTTAGAGTGAGGAGAGGGCGTCAGTGCGGGATGCATGAGTGGTGGCATTCAGCGCATTGGTCGGACAGTGGCAAAGGATGTAGATCGGATGCACAAGTGGGACGAGAGAGGTGCAAAAGGTGATGTCCTTACCATTGCTGCCCAGAACAGGGTCGGCATCTCCACATGCAACGGGCCCAATCACCCGGCCACCCATGAGGCGCTCCATGCGATGTTGCAGGTCGGTGAGTGGCTGGATGTGGGGTCGGCCTCCCCCGGTCGCAGTCCGGCTCTTGCGATTATTCGCCAGCTTGGCCTGCAAGGGAAAGGACGGCCTCTAAGTACAGTGTGTCGCCGTGATCTTGTGTGCACTGCCTCCCATGGTGGAATAGCCTGGCCAGTGTGTCGCCATGATCTGGTGTGCACTGCCTCCCATGGTGGAATAGCCTGGCCAGTGTGTCGCCATGATCTGGTGTGCACTGCCTCCCATGGTGGAATAGCCTGGCCAGTGTGTCGCCATGATCTGGTGTGCAATGCCTCCCATGGTGGAATAGCTTGGCCAGTGTGTTAAGTGCAGAATGTGCAATTGATGCTCATGCCTGTCCCATAGCTGCTGGATGAAGGCTGGCCATTAGAGCTTTCAGGTCCCTTTGCCCATAATGTGAGGTGCATATGCAAAGATGAGGAGGTCACTGGAAAGGGTACTCACCCTGACAATGCGTGTGAGGTCATTTAACTTTTTGCGGCATTGGGCACCGCTCCTGGGGACGTTGCTGTTGGCTGACAGCTTGGTGGCGACATGCCTCCAGGCTCTCCTGTAGACGCGGACCGTCGCCTTCTTGCCATTGTCCGGGTACAAAACATGGCGCCTCTTCTCCACAGCAGCAATCAGCACACTCAGATCACACTCTGAGAAGCGCTGCGCACGTTCACGGGCCTTCTCCATGTCTTCAGGCGCTATTTGGGTCCAGCAGCAGTGTTCAGGCCTAGCTGGAGTGCTCCGCTATCCAGGGCGTGGCAGCAGACACAGTCGACCCTTCCCCCTTAAGAGCTGGTCGGCGCCAGGGTGTCTGCTGTCAATCACGAGATGGCCGCACCTGCGCTGCACCCGGCCTCGGCGCTATCGATCACCACCTCCGGCTTAGCGCCCAAAGAGAGGCGTCCAGCAGCAGTTTTAGCGCTCGCCCGAACTCCTAGGGCGAAGCTAATGAATATCGGAGAAGTGGCATCGATTTGGCGGCAGCCGCAAACTTTAGCGGACGCCCCACTTTAGCGCCCCAAAAGTGGCGTCAATGAATTTCTAGGCCAATGTTTTTAATAGCCATGGATGCGCACTCGAAATGGCCTGCGGTGATCAAAATGTCCTCCACCACCACGGAGAAAACTATTGCAGTCCTACGGACCATATTTGCCAGGAACGGCTTGCCAGAGCAGATTTGCTCTGATAACGGACCACAGTTTGTGTCCGAAGAGTTTCGAAGATTTATGAAAAGGAATGGGGTAAGGCATTACACATCCGCCCCGTATCATCCAGCCACAAATGGATTGGCTGAGAGGTTCGTACAAACCTTTAAAAAAGCAGTACGGGCCATGTGCGATGACGACATTCGACTGCAGCATAAGGTGGACAATTTCCTGTTAGCCTACAGAAATGCGACACATGCAGTCACCAACCAGACCCCGGCCATGATGTTCTTTAACCGAAGGTTGAGATCTCGTCTGGATTTGCTCAGACCAAATGTACGAAGAGATGTTGAGAATAAGCAATTCCAGCACATCAATGAGAAGCCGACAAGGAGCTTCAATGTAGGGCAACCAGTCTTGGCCCGCGACTACCGAACAGAGAAATGGCAACCAGGAACGATATGCACACGGCAGGGGCCACTAATGTACACAGTGGATGTTGGGGAGAACATCGTGAGATGTCATGCTGACCAGATCCTAGAGTCACAGGAACGAGTCAACCCCATGTCTCGCGTACCTGGTGATGAACCCAACATACAGGTAGCATCTACCCGAGAAACAGTAGCATCGGAAGCTGATGAACCAACCGACGACAGGGGGCCAGAATCGTCTCCGCACCAAGAGCAAGACACTCAGGAAAGGCGCTATCCAGAAAGGATCAGGAAGCCTCCCCAAAGACTGAATTTATAAATAGACTATTTTCAGTTAATGTTGCATGTTAAAAGTGTTAATTGTAATTAGTTGATATTTAATTGTTAAATGAATGTTATGGTACTGTTAATCTAAAAGGGGAGGAATTGTAGTGTATGTACCTTTAAGTGGAACCACTTTTTACAGCTCCTATATACTGTAGTACCGGCAGTGACCACACCTGTATATAAACCCTGAGTAGGGATCTGTACAGTTAGTTTTAGAGTAACCCTCATTCAGTAAACACCTGTTGATTGTTCCCTGCAGTCTCTTGTCTAATTGTTGAAGGACACAACATCAAGATACACGGATCTAACAGGCTCCACCATCATTGAGGATGGGGATATTCATGGAGCCTCCTCTTCCCGTTGGTTGTTTAATTATCCACCACCATTCATGACTGGATGTGGCAGGACTACAGAGCTTTGATCTGATCCGTTTGTTGTGGGATCGCTTAGCTTTGTCTATAGCATGCTATTTCTGCTGTTTACCATGTATGCAAACCTGTGTTGCAGCTTCCCCAGGTTGGCACCCCATTTTTAGGTACACCTGGTGCTGCTCCTGGCATGCTCTTCTGCACTCCTCATTAAACCAGGGTTGGTCACCTGGCTTGATGGTAATGGTAGAGTGAGGGATATGCCAGGCCATGAGGTTATAGATTGTGGTGGAATACAATTCTGCTGCTGATGGCCCACAGTGCCTCATGAATGCCCAGTTTTAAGCGGCTAGATCTGTTCTGAATCTATCCCATTTAGCACGCTGGTAGTGCCACACAACATGATGGAGGGTGTCCTCAGTGTGAAGATGGGATTTCATCTCCACAAGGACTGTGCCGTGGTCACTGCTACCAATACTGTCATGGGCAGATGCATCTGCGACAGGTAGATTGGGTTAGGACAAGGTCAAGTAGGTTTTTCCCTCGTGTTGATTCTCTCACCACTTGGTCTGGCAGCTATGTCCTTCAGGAATCGGCCAGCTCGGTCAGTAGTGGTGCTACATTGAAGTCCACCACCCAGAGTAGATTCTGTGCCCTTGCTACTCTCAGTGCTTCTTCCAAGTGGTGTTCAACATCAGCTGAGGGAGGGCGGTAGGTGGTAATCAGCAGGCGGATTCCTTGCCTATGCTTGACCTGAAGCCATGAGACTTCATGAGGTCCAGAGTCAATGTTGAGGACTCCCAGGCCACTCCTTCCCAACTGTATACCACAGTGCCGCCACCTCTGGTGGGTCTGTACTGCTGGTGTGACAGGACATACCCAGGGCTGGTGATGGAAGAGTCTGGGACATTGGCAGAAAGGTATGATTCTGTGAGTATGACTATGTCAGGCTGTTGCTTAACTAGTCTGTGGGACAGCTCTCCCAATTTTGGCACCAGTCCCCAGATGTTGGTTAGGAGGACTCTGCAGGGTCGACTGTGATGGATGTGCCGTTGTCGTTTCCAGGTCAATGCCGAGTGGTCTGTCCGGTTTAATTCTTCTTATTGTTTTTTGTAGTGGTTGTTGTTGTGTATGTAATATGTGTGCTACTTTGAACCTATGGACAGGACTGCACTACTTGTTGGGCGTAGTGATACGCAGTACCACTCCTGGCCATAGGGGTATAAATAGTACTGTGGGTACTGATCCCCCTCAGTTCCCGCCTGTGGGCATGAAGTAAAGACCTATGTATAGTCCCTACCTCCAACCAGTAAAGACCTGTTTGAGTTATACGTTTAAGTCTTTGTGTTAATTGTTCAATACAATACACATACTTAACACTGGCGACGAGTCGGTTCGAACCCTGCAGCAGTTATTCCACAGCGGCTTCGTCCAAAGACAGGACGTTGAAGAGAGGTTCCAATCCTCAACACCCCACTGAAAACTGAAGGGCAGCAGAAATCCTGACAGCTTCCAGCGACTGGAAGCGACAGGCATTAGGACCCTGAAGCCTCCATCAACGACTGAAAACGGGAGGACAGAAGACATCCTGCAGCTTTTTCAACCTCGGTGGTGGGTAAGCCAAGCAGCGTTGGCTGCAAAGACAGGGCTGGGGGAAGTCGGAGGTAGAAGGGCAATCGATCGAAATCCCTGATAAGGGCCGCACTCGGGCTGGAAGGCGCAGCGTCGGCAGACACTGAGGGCGCGAGCGGGTAAGCCAGAGCCCGGGAGGGAGCGAGCAAGAGCCGCCGAGCGGGTGAGCCAGAGGCCGGGAGCCGCTTCAAGCGGGAGGCGCTTAGCGGGCCAGCGATCGCACCGGTGATAAGGGCTGAGAACCGTTTCGGGCGGGCGGCGCACCAGCGATCGCACAGGAGATAAGAGCCGCAGTCGGGCTGAAAGTCAGCGACGAGAAGCGCGGGAAAACCGCCATTGAAGTGGGCGGGGAGAGCGAGAAGCGCGGGAAAGCCGCCATTTTTCGCGGGAAAACCGCTGGGGAAGAAGGCAGAAGCGGGAAAACCGCCATTTTGTGGGCGGAGGACGACGGCAAGAGCGGGAAGCCGCCATCTTGGATAACAGTAAAAAAAAAATCTGAGAAATTGCAAATCTGATAAAGTACTACAATGCCTAAACACGGGAATATTAGCAACTTTGATAGTGACATCGAAGATTGGGCCATATATGTTGAACGAGTTAAAAATTATTGTAAGGCCAATAAAATTCGTGAGGCTGATAAAGCACTAACATTATTAAATTTAATGGGTGCGAAGACATACGGGCAATTGAAACACCTGTTATCACCAGATGAACCGGCGGATAAGACGTTCGATGAGATTGTTACTGTCCTGAAAGATCATCTAAACCCCACGCCGCTGATGCTAGCGGAACGATTTAAATTTTACGACAGAAGGCAGCTACAGCATGAAAGCAATGCTGAATATTTGCTGGAATTGCGTAAATTAGCGAAATATTGCCAGTTTGGAACGGGCCTGACAGATGCACTACGAGACAAATTTGTGTGTGGTTTATTTAAACAGGATACACAAAAGCGACTGCTCGAGGAGAATGAGCTGACGCTTGAGAAGGCAGTCACTATGGCAGCAGCACACGAAGCCGCAGCGAGAGGCACGGCAGTAATGCAGCTACGGTCACCGGAGCTCAGTGCACACAAATTGGGTGTGAGTTCTGGCAAATGTTATCGTTGTGGAAAGACAACGCATGATCAGAACCAGTGTTGGTTTAAAAACCAAGAATGTAGAACTTGTGGTAGGCTTGGACATATAGCTAGAGTATGCAGGTCAGGGAAGAAGACCAGCAACAAGAAGTCACCGCAAGGAAAATACGCAAAGGTACACAAGGTGACCGAACAGGAGTCCGATTCAGACGCTAGCAGTAATGAACTGGCTAGCTTAAGCTGTAATGAACTGGCTAGCTTAAGAGTACTCAACGCTGGTAAGGGTGCAGACCTCCAGACAATTTGGGTCACTCTTCAGATAGAAGGAGTCCAAGTAAAACTGGAATTGGACACTGGATCGGCATTGACGGTCATAAATAAGAAAGATTACGGAAAGTTATTCCAACATATTCCCCTACAGGATACGGGGATTATATTGAAAACATACACGGGGCAAAGAGTGTACCCCATCGGGAAAATAGAGGTTGCAGTGGTCCACAAGGGCGAAGACAGTCAAATAATGGACTTATATGTGATATCTGAAGGAGGTCCTCCACTACTAGGACGGGAGTGGATTAGGAAAATGAATATGGACTGGCATTTCCTACAAACAATAACGAGTGAGAACTCGGTGAAGATAGTCGGCCCAGACTCTGGAACGGATGATGGTAAGCCCAACTCAGGTGCAAAAGACAAAGTTTCAGCACAGAATTCCACTGAGCAACAACAACATAGTTTAACTGTGGATTCTGAGTCTGGCAAGTCTACTGATGTGCCCATTTCTGAGGGACACCGGGCTCGAACTCAACTCCATTTCAAACTACAACAGCAATTAGAACAAATGCTTCGCCGTTTTGAGCAAGAGTTGAATGCAACGAAAGAGTTCTTTGATATAGAGTTGGAGAATCTGGAAAGACAACAGAAGCAGCTGATGGAGAAAATGGAGCAGGAGCACACAAAACGTCTGATGTCAGAGGAGTTAACGGTCAGCCAACTCCTGCATATGCTGAAGGACAGGACTCTGAAATGGGAAAAACTTGAACATGAACTTCAATATTCAAACGAAAGGGGTTCGGAGCTCTCAAAGGTTATTGGAAGAGCTGAGGTGGCAACACAGACTGAGATGACTGCAACAGAGCAGCCCTTGGATGCCAAAAGTACGCTGACTCACGTCAACGTAGAACAACAGACCGCTGAAACAGCTGCTCCGGTAGAGGGATTGCATAGTCCGATCAATCAATCTCCAAAGGAAGTTGAAGTATTAAAATCACAAATGAGGTCACTAGTAAACGACTTGCTGAAAGCCCAGAAAAAGCTGGATGCAGAGGTACACATGAAGAAGTCTCTTCAGGAAAGATGTCTGGATTTGGAACAAGAGCTGGCTAACGTCCAGCTGGATATGGAGGAAATAGACGACCCTCTCACTGGTCTAGCTCAGGACGACACCGAATATTACGATGTCCTGTCCTGCCCAGCTTGTAACTTCGACTCCCAAAGTGCAGAAATCATGGAGGAGCACCAAAAGTCTACGGAACATCGGGAGAAGCTGGCTCTACGACGGAAACAGGAGGAAGAGAAGGAGGAACTGCGCATGCAGCTGGCAGCTGTGGCAGCTGACAATGGAGCCCAGAGAGTCTCCAAGAAGCAGAAAAGGAAAAGTAAAAACAGAAGATGACCCATCTGAACCATTATCACCTCTACCAGATCACACACGTGGTCCCTCCGAACGGAGCCAATTCAGTTCGGAAGTTCAAACTGTTAAATCCATGGAAGGACTATTGAATGAGTCACTCCAGCAACGTGAACCGACTACACCACAGAGATTGAATCTGTGAACTGTTTTCCGCAGAGACTGAATCTGTGATCTGTTTTGACATGAAGTTATCTATGTATCTATGTTATTCTGTTATGTAAACCTGAAGTTATATATGTATATATGTTATTACGTTATGTTAAATGGGGAGATGACTGTAAAGCTAGGAAGGGAGGAATGTTGTGTATGTAATATGTGTGCTACTTTGAACCTATGGACAGGACTGCACTACTTGTTGGGCGTAGTGATACGCAGTACCACTCCTGGCCATAGGGGTATAAATAGTACTGTGGGTACTGATCCCCCTCAGTTCCCGCCTGTGGGCATGAAGTAAAGACCTATGTATAGTCCCTACCTCCAACCAGTAAAGACCTGTTTGAGTTATACGTTTAAGTCTTTGTGTTAATTGTTCAATACAATACACATACTTAACAGTTGTGTACAACTGAGTGGCTTGCTAGGCCATTTCAGAGGGCAGTTAAGAGTCAACCACATTGCTGTGTGTCTGGAGTCACATATAGACCGGACCATGTAAGGACGGCAGATTTCCTTCGCTAAAGGACATTAGTGAACTGTTACGTCCGTGTAATAATAAGAAAACGACTGCAGAGAACGGTACAACAGGTGTTTACTCAACGTGGTTCAAACTGCAACTGAAACAACAGATTACTACTCAGCGTTATATACAGGTGTGGTCACTGCCGGTACTACAGTATACATGAGCTGTAGAAAGCAGTTCCCCCCTTAAAGGTACATTACAATTCCTCCCCTTTTAGATTAACAGTACCATAACACTCATTTAACAATTAAATATCAAACTAATTACAATTAACACTTTTAACATGCAACATTAGCTGAAAATAGTCTATTTATAAATTCAGTCTTTGGGGAGGCTTCCTGATCCTTTCTGGATAGCGCCTTTCCCGAGTGTCTTGCTCTTGGTGCGGAGGGGATTCTGGCCCCCTGTCGTCGGTTGGTTCATCAGCTTCCGATGCTACTGTTTCTGGGGTAGATGCTACCTGTACGTCGGGTTCATCACCAGGTACGTATGGGCGAGGCATGGGGTTGACTCGTTCCTGTGACTCTAGGATCTGGTCAGCATGGCGTCTCACGATGCTCTCCCCAACGTCCACTGTGTACATTAGTGGGCCCTGCCGTGTGCATATCGTTCCTGGTTGCCATTTCTCTGTTCGGTAGTCGCGGGCCACGACTGGTTGCCCTACATTGAAGCTCCTTGTTGGCTTCTCATTGATGTGCTGAAATTGCTTACTCTCAACATCTCTTCGTGCATTTGGTCTGAGCAAATCCAGACGAGATCTCAACCTTCGGTTAAAAGAACATCATGGCCGGGGCCTGGTTGGTGACTGCATGTGTTGCATTTCTGTAGGCTAACAGGAAATTGTCCACCTTATGCTGCAGTGGAATGTCGTCATCGCACATGGCCTTTACTGCTTTTTTAAAGGTTTGTACGAAGCTCTCAGCCAATCCATTTGTGGCTGGATGATACGGGGCGGATGTGTAATGCCTTACCTCATTCCTTTTCATAAATCTTCGAAACTCTTCAGACACAAACTGTGGTCTGTTATCAGAGCAAATCTGCTCTGGCAAGCCGTTCCTGGCAAAAATGGTCTGTAGGACTGCAATAGTTTTCTCCGTGGTGGTGGAGGACATTTTGATCACCTCAGGCCATTTCGACTGTGCATCCACGGCTATTAAAAACATTGAGTCCATGAATGGACCAGCAAAAGCAATATGCATCCGTTGCCATGGAGATGAGGGCCACTCCCATGGGTGTAGAGGGGCATGTGGTGGTGCACTTTGGACCTTCTGGCATCCTGAGCAGCTCTTTGTCAGGTCCTCGATTTGCTGATCGATCCCCGGCCACCACACATAAGCCCTAGCAAGGCTTTTCATTTTCACCCCTCCCAGATGACCTTCGTGAAGCTCATTGAGCACTCTCTCCCTTAACTTGGGTGGAATTACCACTCGGGAGCCACACATCAAGGTCCCCTGGCAGACTGACAGCTGTTCTCTTCTGGATGAGAATGCTGGCAACAGTGAGTCGCCATGTGCTGGCCATCCCTTCACCGTCAAATCATATACCCAAGACAGTGTCGGGTCATTTCGGGTCTCCTTCTCTATACCAGCATTAGTTACTGGCAAGCATTCAATTATAGTCGAATGAAATATTTCGACAGGATCCACTGCTGGTGCTTCCTCCGCAGTAGGCAGTGGCAGGCGTGATAGCCCATCAGCGTTTCCATGCTGTTTCGTGCCCTTATACTCGATTTCATATTGGTGCGCCCCTAGAAAAAGGGACCATCTTTGCAGCCGTTGCGCAGTCATCACCGGAACGCCCTTCTTTGGATTAAAGGTGGAGACAAGTGGTTGGTGGTCAGTCAGCAAGGTGAACTTCTGCCCGTGCAGATAGTGATTGAACTTTTTCACTCCCCACACTAGGCTGAGGGCCTCCCTGTCAATCTGGGCGTAGTTACGCTCGGTTGAGGTTAGTGACCGAGACGCAAAGGCTACCGGCCTCTCCGAGCCGTTCGGGAATTTGTGCGACAGCACCGCTCCAATGCCATAGGGTGATGCATCACCGCCAACCAAATTGGTAGTGCTGGGTTGAAATGAGCCAACACCTCTTTTGATGTGATCAATGCTTTGCTCTTCTGGAAAGCTCGTTTACATTCGTCACTCCACTTCCATGGTACCCCCGTTTGCAGTAGGGTGTTCAGTGGGTGTAGTACGGTAGACAAATTCGGCAAGAACTTATGGTAGTAGTTCACCAGCCCGAGGAACGACCTCAGTTGTGACACATTTTCCGGTGCTGGAGCCTTGACTACTGCCTCAATCTTTTCAGGGGACTTATGTAACCCCTCTTTATCAATAACGTGGCCACAATACGAGATCTGCTTCTGGAAAAACTCTCATTTGTGGCGATTAGCTCGGAGCCCATATTCCTTCAATCTAGTGAGCACCTACTCCAGGTTGGCGAGGTGATCACTGTCACTTTCGCCCTTGACCAGGATGTCATCCAAATAACACTGGGTCCCTGGAATTCCTTGCAGGACTTGTTCCATTGCCCTTTGCCAAATAGCCGGAGCTGATGCTGCCCCGAACACCAGCCGGTTGTATTGGTAGAGACCTTTATGAGTGTTGATCGTGAGGTACTGTTTCGAGGCTTCTTCTACCTCCATTTGCAGGTACGCCTGGGCCAGATCAATCTTAGTGAAGCGTTTCCCTCCGGATAGTGAGGCGAAAATATCTTCAATCCGCGGAAGCGGATATTGTACCGTGTGAAGGACTGGGTTCACTGTCACCTTAAAGTCCCCACAGATGCGAACCTTCTTTGGTTCCCCAGGCGTATTACTCAACGACCTCTTCATTACAGGAACAATGGGTGTAGCCCGCTCGCTCCAGTCCACTTTGGACAGTACTCCTGAACGTTCCAAACCTTCCAGCTCTGCTTCGACGGCTGGGCGGATCGCATAAGGTACCGGTCTGGCCTTAAAAAACTTTGGGCTTGCACTTTCCTCTATTTTGATCGTCGCTGTTATGCCTTTTAGTGTTCCGAGTCCCTGCTGGAACACTTCTTGTGCGTCAGTTAGCATTTTTGACAGTCGTCCAGGTGTGACGTCATCATCCTTTTTGGCATCTACAGTCAGTGCTTGTATGGAATGCCAATCTAGCAGTATCTTCCGGATCCATTCACGTCCTAGTAGTGGTGGTCCTCCATCTGGCAATACATACAGGTCCATTTTTATTGTTTCCTTGCCGTTATATATCACGTTCACCCTTATTTTTCCTTTGGGGTAGACTTTTTGCCCCGTGTACATCTTCAAGACAATCTTTGTATCTCTCAAGGGTATATGTGAGAATAGCCGCATGTTGTCCCTTCGGTTTATGACTGTTAGGGCTGATTCTGTGTCCAATTCCATCTTCACTTGGACTCCTGCTATCTTGAGCGTCACCCAGATAGTTTGGTGATCCTCCGTTTTGATCACATTATGTAGTTTCAGACAGCCCAGCTCCTTGCTTCCGGAGTCTGTATCACTCTTCTGTTCGTCTGAACTACTCTCCGTCACCTTATGTACCTTCTTGTACTTCTCCTGTGGAGATTTCTTGCTGCTAGTTTTCTTTCCCGACCTGCAGACTCTTGCTATGTGTCCTACTTTTCCACACTGTCTGCACACTTTGTCCTTGAACCAGCAATCATTATGGTCGTGTGTTGTTCTGCCGCAGCGATAGCACTTCACTGTTCCGTATGACATTTCATTTGTGCCATATTCTTGCGGTCTCCGTTGTATCTCTGCAGCGCCCCGTGCTGCTGCTTTGTGTGATACTGCAATGCTGAAAGCCTTGTCCAGCGTAAGATCCTTTTCTGATAGAAGCCGTTTCTGGGTTGCTTCACTTTGAAGCCCACACACAAACTTGTCCCTTAAAGTATCTGCTAGTCCTGTTCCAAACTGCCAGTGTTTTGATAGCTTGCGCAGTTCCGTTAAATACTCAGCATTACTTTCATCTTTATGCTGGTTCCTTTTGTGAAACTTAAATCTTTCTGCTGTCAGCAGCGGTGTGGGGCTTAAGTGGTCCTGTAGGATTGACACTATGTTTTCAAAATCCTTTTCTACTGGCTTCTCTGGGGTTACTAGGTTTCGTAGTAAGCCATACGTTTTTGCACCCATTGAATTCAACAATACCAGCGCTTTCTTGTCATCTGGCACTTCATTCGCCTTGCAGTATACTTCTATGCGTTCGACATATGTCGTCCAATCTTCGACTTCATTGTCAAACGCTGTGATACTGCCACTCTTAGGCATTTTTGGGTGTGGTTAGACTGGCTTAAATTGGCGTCTCCCGCGCTTTCCTTTCTTCCCCGCTGCGGCTTAAAATGGCGTCTCCCGCGCTGCTGCCAATGCAGCTCTCGGCGGTCCTCGTGGCAAATGGCAACGCCCTGTGGGTTTCGTGCGCTGCTCTTGCGCTGCTGCCAATGCCGCTCTCTGCGGTCCTCGTGGCAATGGCAGCGCCTCGCGTTTTCCTGCGCGCCTCTCTCCCCCGTTGCTGCTGCTCGGCCCTTGACCACCGGCTGCGCTCTGCTCTCTCTCGCCTCTCTCCCCCGTTGATGCCGCTCGGTCCTGAACACCGGCTGCGCCCTGTGCGCTCTGCCCTCTCTCTCTCCCGTCGACGCTGCTCGGCCTTTTTCTGTGCCGCTCGGTCAGGCTCTAGCCCATCGTTGTCTGGGAATGGTCTGCGCAGTACTTGTTGCCAGCCCGTTTCGCTGGACCACCGTGACTGGAAAGCCAAGCCTGGCTCTCGACAGCCTCCGCTGCGATGCTCAAATCTCCGCTGGATGACTGGGCGGTTGCCCGTGGTCAACGCCCGTGCTTCTGGACTCGACCTTCTTCCACTGTTCTCCAGGAGCGAATCCCCGGGAGGTGATGCAGAGTTGCAGGTAGGTTCGAACTTGCTCGTCGCCACTGTTACGTCCGTGTAATAATAAGAAAAGGACTGCAGAGAACGGTACAACAGGTGTTTACTCAATGTGGTTCAAACTGCAACTGAAACAACAGATTACTACTCAGCGTTATATACAGGTGTGGTCACTGCTGGTACTACAGTATACATGAGCTGTAGAAAGCAGTTCCCCCCCTTAAAAAGGTACATACATTACATGAACCAGATGGGTTTTTACGATAATCCGATAATTTTATGGTCACCATTACTGATACGAGCTTTTTATTCCAGATTTACCAGCTTTTTATTCCTGATTTATTTAATTAACACTGAAAATGATGGGATTTGAACTCACGTCTCTGGATCATTAGTCCAGGCCTCTGGATTACTAGTCCAGTAACATAATCACTATAGTACAGTTCCCATGATGGTGGATAAGTCTGGTTGGGCCTCCATTCAAGGAAGAAGCAGAGGGCTACAGATGGTCCTGATGGGGGATGGAGGTATAGAGGGACAGGATGTCCATGTTGAAAAGGACACCAGGCCTAGCAGCATCCGTGGAGAGAGAAACAGAGTTAACGTCTCAGGTCTGGGACCCTTCATCAGAACTGGAAAAAGCTGGAAATGTAACAGATATTAAGCAGGTGCAGAGACGGGGGGTGGGGGGGGTGGTTAGGAGGGAAGGAAGGAATTGAAAGAACATACTCTATCCGAATAACGAAGTCCAACGCAGTGAAACAAAATAATTAAACTTTAATAAACAAAATACTTTAACTGATAACTACAAGAGCAGAGGTCAGCAGGTCTGTTCAGCTCCCCAGCCTTTCTCAGACTGCCCTTAAATACTGGAAACCGACGTCATGACGTCATCACGTTTTCCGCGCCAACTGGGGGTCACGTGATCGGCGTCATGACGTCATCACGTGGAAATACAAGAACCTACACACAGCTTAAAGGTGCAGTCCACAACTGCACTACAGAGTGGTTAAAGGAATGATTACAGATTGTTCAGTGTCTCTTGGTGGCTCCGCCACAATACTGTGAAAATGTTGCAAATGGGAATGGCAAAATCATACAGCATGAAAAATGGGGGCAGGGATTATTATCTGAAATTGTTTAACTCGATATTGAGTCCGGAAGGCTGTAAAGTGCCTAATCGAAAGATGAGGTGCTGTTTCTCGAGCTTACATTGAGCTTCATTAGAACAATGTAATAGGCCGAGGACAGAGAGATCAGAGTGGGAGTGAAGCGGAGAATTAAAGTGACAGGTGACCGGAAGCTCAGGGTCACCCTTACGGACTGAACGGAGGTGTTCCGCAAAGCGGTCGCCCAATCTGCGTTTGGTCTCCCCAATGTAGAGGAGACCGCATCGTGAGCAGCGAATACAGTATATTAAATTGCAAGAAGTACAAGTAAATCGCTGTTTCACCTGGAAGGGGTGTTTGGGGCCCTGGACAGTGGGAAGGGAGGAGGTAAAAGGGCATGTGTTGCATCTCCTGTGCTTGCACGGGAAGGTGCCAGGTGAAGGAGAAGGGCTGTTAGGGGTGATTGAGGAGTGGACCAGGGTGTCGCGGAGGGAGCGGTCCCTTCGGAATGCTGAAAGGGGAGGTGAGGGGAAGATGTGTTTGGTGGTGGGATCACATTGGAGGTGGCGGAAATGGCGGAGGATGATCCGTTGAATGTGGAGGCTGGTGGGGTGAAAGGTAAGGACAAGGGAAACCCTATCGTGGTTCTGGGAGGGAGGGGAAGGGGTGAGAGCAGAAGTGCAGGAAATGGAACGGACACGGTCAAGGGCCATGTCAACCACAGTAGAGGGGAATCCTTGGTTGAGGAAAAAGGAAGACATGTCGGAAGCACTGGTATGGAAGGTGGCATCGACAGAACAGACGCGGAGGAGTCGGAGAAACTGGGAGAATGGAATAGAGTCCTTACAGGAAGCGGGGTGGGAGGAAGTGTAGTCCAGGTAGCTGTGGGAGTCGGTGGGCTTGTAGTGGATGTTTGTCGAAAGCCGATCGCCAGAAATGGAGACGGAGAAATCAAGGAAGGGAAGGGAAGAGTCGGAGATGGACCATGTGAAGGTGAGGGAAGGGTGGAAATTGGAAGTAAAGTGAATGAACTTATCTAGTTCAGGGCGAGAGCAGGAAACGGCACCGATACAGTCATCGATGTACCGGAAAAAGAGGTGAGGGAGGGGACCTGAGTAGGACTGCAACAAAGAGTGTTCCACATATCCCATGAAGAGGCAGGCATAGCTAAGGCCCATGCGGGTACCTATAGCAACACCTTTAATTTGGAGGAAGTGAGCGGAGTCAGAGGAAAAGTTGTTCAATGTGAGAACAAGCTCAGCCAGGCAGAGGAGGGTGGTGGTGGATGGGGACTGGTTGGGCCTCTGTTCAAGGAAGAAATGGAGCGCCCTAAGGCCGTCCTGGTGGGGGATGGAGGTGTAGAGGGATTGGACGTCCATAGTGAAAAGGAGACGGTTGGGGCCAGGAAACTGGAAACTGTTAAAGTGACGGAGGGCGTCGGAAGAGTCGCGAATGTAGGTGGGAAGAGACTGGACAAGGGGAGAAAAAATAGAGTCGAGATAGGAAGAAATAAGTTCCGTGGGGCAGGAACAGGCTGAAACGA
The DNA here is from genome assembly GCF_052327205.1 of Somniosus microcephalus. NCBI lineage: Eukaryota > Metazoa > Chordata > Chondrichthyes > Squaliformes > Somniosidae > Somniosus > Somniosus microcephalus. The sequence continues at coordinate 174,244,722 of NC_140996.1, read as the reverse complement.
TGGGTCTACCAGGGCAGTCCTGCTTGTGGAACTTGGGAAGGAGGTAGAAGCGGGCTGTGCGGGGTTGGGGACTATGAGGTTGAAGGCTCTGGAAGGAAAATCTCCAGAGGAGATGAGGTCAGTAACGGCCTAGGAAATGATGGCTTGATGTTCAGTGGTGGGGTCGTGGTCCAGAGGGAAGGAGGAGGAGATGTTGGATAGTTGGCGTTTAGCCTCCGCAACAACAGCACCGCCCTGGTCAGCAGCTTGGCAATGTCAGAGTTGGACCTGAGAGAACAGAGTGTGCAAGTTCAGATGGAGGTAAATTAGAGCGAGTGAAGGGAGTAGAGAAATTGAGATGACCGATATCACATGTGATATCCCAATGAAAAGATCAAGACAGGGTAAGAGACAAGAAAGAGGGGTCCAATGGGACGAGAATTCTGAAGATGGGTGAAAAGAGGGAAGACTCCTGGCCAAAGAAGTGGGCGCAGAGGTGAAGGCAACGGAAGAAGAGCTCAGCATTATGTTAAGTTTGAAATTCATTGAGGTGGGGGCATGCAGGGATGAAGCTGAGGCCTTTGCTGAGGACTGATCATTCAAGTCACAGTGGGGAAGGTCAGAGGGGAAAGTGAAAACATGACAAAGGGTGGGTGAGATTTGAAGGAGGGATGGGGTCAGAGGAAAGTAAAGGGGAAGAAGGATCCAGAGAGGTGTTGGTATTTAAGAGTTGTTGAAGCTTGTGGTCCTTGACACCTGAAAGGAAGAAAACAATATCAGTATTTGTAGGGAAATGGCGTTAGGAAAATTGATGGGATTGAAGGCCGATAAATCCCCAGGGCGTGATAATCTACATCGTAGGGTACTTAAGGAAGTGGCCCTAGAAATAATAGATGCATTGCTGGTCATCTTCCAAAATTCTATAGACTCTGGAACAGTTCCCATGGATTAGAGGGTAGCTAATGTAACCCCACTATTCAAAAAAGGTGGTAGAGAGAAAACGGGGAATTATATACCGGTAAGCCTGACATCGGTAGTGGGGAGAATGCTAGAGTCCATTATAAAAGATGTAATAGCAGAGCACTTGGAAAACAGTGACAGGATCGGACAAAGTCAACATGGATTTACAAAAGGTAAATCGTGCTTGACTAATCTACTAGAATTTTTTGAGGATGTAACTGGTCAAATAGATAAGGGAGAACCAGTGGATGTGGTGTATTTGGACTTTCAGAAGGCTTTCGATAAGATCCCGCATAAGAGATTAGCGCGTAAAGCTAAAGCACATGGGATTGGGGGTAAGGTACTGGCTTGGATAGAGAACTGGTTGGCAGACAGGAAGCAAAGAGTTGGAATAAATGGGTCTTTTTCCAGGTGGCAGGCAGTGATTAGTGGGGTACCGCAGGGATCGGTGCTAGGACCCCAGCTATTCACAATATATATTAATCATCTAGACGAGGGGACTAGATGTAATATCTCCAAATTTGCAGATGACACAAAGCTGGGTGGGCATGTGTGCTGTGAGGAGGATGCAGAGAAACTCCAGTATGATTTGGACAGGTTGGGTGATTGGGCAGATGCATGGCAGATGCAATATAATGTGGTTAATTGCGAGGTTATCCACTTTGGTGTCAAAAACAGGAAGACAGATTATTATCTGAATGGCAATAGATTGGGAGAAGGGGAAGTGCAACAAGACCTGGGTGTCCTTGTGCACCAGTCACTGAAGGTAAGCATGCAGGTGCAGCAGGCGGTTAAGAAGGCAAATGGTATGTTGGCCTTCATAGCGAGAGGATTCAAGTACAGGAGCAAGAATGTCTTACTGCAGTTGTACAGGTCCTTGGTGAGACCACACCTTGAGTACTGTGTACAGTTTTGGTCGCCTTATCTGAGGAAGGATGTTCTTGCCATGGAGGGAGTGCAGCGAACATGGGTTGGCAGGAATGACGTATGAGGAGCGATTGGGTCGATTGGGCTTATATTCGCTGGAGTTTAGAAAATGAGAGGGGATCTCATTGAAACTTATAAAATTCTAACAGGACTAGACAGACTAGATGCAGGAAGGATGTTCCGATGGCAGGGGAGTCCAGAACCAGGGGTCACAATCTAAAGATAAGGGGTAAGCCATTTAAGACAGAGATGAGGAGGAATTTCTTCACCCAGAGAGTGGCGAACCTGTGGAATTCTCTACCACAGAAGGCAGTTGAGGCCAACTTATTAAATATATTCAATGAGGAGTTAGATATATTTCTTAAGGCTAAAGGGATCAACGGATATGGGGAGAAAGCAGGGGCAGGGTAGTGAATTTGGATGATCAGCCATGATCTCATTAAATGGTGGAGGAGGCTCGAGGGGCTGAATGGCCTACTCTTGCTCCTATTTTCTATTTTTCTATGTTTCTATGTTAAAACAAAGGCCTAGAAATTCACTTGGGCGCGGGCAGCTCGCTCGCGCCCAAAAGTTAGCGCTGGGCGGGGAGGCATTAGCGCACGCCGTATATTCGTCTTCTGCACGCCAATTCGGAAGCGGGCGCTATACCAGGGTGTGCCCGCCTCCGTTTGGGGCGCAGCAACTGAATATCGGCGCGCTAGTTGCCGCAGCGCCACCCGATGCGGTGCGGCAGGCTGCAGTACTGCAGGCCTCCTCCTTCTCTTAAGGGGGAGTTGCCTGCAACGGCCGGAGCCCCGATCGCGAGTGCCGGCAAAAGAGCCCGGCACAACGGAGAAGTGCCGGGCTCCACGGAAACCAGCCGGCAATGCCGCGGGGGGGGTGGAGGAGGCTGGGGAAGGAGGTGCGGGCAGGCGGCCGCCGAAAAAGCGGCCGGCCGCACCTTCAGCTTTAAAGCGCCCCACTATGGCAGCAGGACAGCCCCGTTTTCTGTTCGCTGTTTGCGCCCGCTTCGGAGGAGGCGGGCGCAAATAAATATGAGGATCGGCGCGGTTTCGGGGCGTTACGGATCACCGCGCACACCGATGACGTCATCGGTCCCGGCGCAGCACTAACGGCTACCGCCGCCAATACCGCTGCACTCAATTTCCGCGCTACCACCCCGCCGGCGCAAAAGACCTCTTTAGGCGCTAAGTGGGCGCAAGGCCCACTGAATTTCTAGGCCAAAGTCTTTTTATTAAAGCTCCGGATGAAGAGGATGAAATGGAACTGTGGACCGGGACAGCTCTAGAATAAACCTGCTCATGTTTAAAGGGACAATAGTAGCATTGAAGGAAGGAGGAAGAATGGCAACAAGACCAAAGGAAGAGCAAACCATTTCAGAGAGTCTGAAATGTCCCAATTCTCAAGATACAGAATGAAAGGGAATGGATGTTTGGGGTCAAGGAGCCACAGGCTCACCAAAAAAAAATGGTACATGCTTTGTAGAGGGAGGTGGCAGTGAGAAACACCACCTTGACACCCCGCCCCCATCCCCATCCCCACCCCACCCCCTCCCAGGACTCCTCTGCAGCGCAGGAAGAATTTGAATAACTTTGCCAGAGCAGCCAAGGTAAGATACCTGGTACTTGGTACTTCCGACACTTCTTTATAATCTCTTTTTTATGAGGCATACCTTAATTCATGATGTTCTACAATTGTACTCTGAGCCTCTGATCCCTTCTGCGCCAACTGCCAACTACAATAAACTGTCCCTGGCAATGTGCCATACATAAGCAAATCTCCCAAACTCTCTACACTTTCTCTTTCTGGCTTTCTGCCCTTCCAATAGCCAGGTGTGTCAAACTGTTGTAAGAAAAAGATTCTGCCCAGGCTTCACTGCAATACTCATGTCCTCTTTTTCACAAGGGATGGTGGTCCATGACCACCAGGAATCTCAGGCCATGGGTGGTGGCCTCCTTCCTCCCACCCCTCCCCCATCAACAGATCTCTGACCTCACATGAGGATGACGTGCTGGAGATCTTCGGGCGCCATGCAAATGAACCTACTGGGGATGAAGACACAAGGCAGGCCAGTGGCAGATGCAGGTTTGTCTGGACTATCTGCAGCTTGTCTGTATAATGGCTTAGGAGCACAAGCACACTAGCAAACAACATGATTGGACACAGGAAATGTCATAGTAGCCAACAAATATTATAACATCTCTTCATTTTGTTTTCCGCTAGGTTATCTAACCCAAAGCAAGATACCACTGAGGAGGAGGAGGAAAAAAGAGGCAAGCTTGTTTCCACCTCGTGCCCTACGAACATGTCTACACCCATGCCATCATTCAACTTTCCGCTCTATACCATCAGCCCAGAGAAATCCAAACAAGGAGATGTAGATCTTCCCAATGGAGATTTTTCACTAGGTGAAGCACAATACATGAGGGTGGCAGAGGAGTCATGTAAAAGTGAGATCTGACAGTGGCTCTGCATAAGAACATAAGAAATAGGAGCAGGAGTAGGCCAATCGGCCCCTCGAGCCTGCTCCGCCATTCAATAAGATCATGGCTGATCTGATCCTAACCGCCAATCCACTATCACAGAACCATCTCCTGAATCTAACAGCATTAGACACACGAAATAGGAGCAGGATCAGGCTACACGGCCCCTGGGCCCGCTCCGCTACCCACAGGGCCATGACCGATCCGAACCTAGACTCATGTCCAAATTCCTGCCCGCTCTCCGTAACCCTTAATTCCCTTTACTTCTAGGAAACTGTCTATTTCTGTTTTAAATTTATGTAATGATGTAGCTTCTACAGCTTTTTGGGGCAGCATATTCCATGGACCTACCACCCTCTGAGTGAAGTAGTTCCTCCTCATCTCAGTTTTGAAAGAGCAGCCCCTTATTCTAAGACTATGCCCCCTAGTTCTAGTTTCACCCATCATCGGGAACATCTTCCCCGCATCCACCCAATCCAACCCCTTCACAATCTTATATGTTTCAATAAGATCGCCTCTCATTCTTCTGAACTCCAATGAGTAGAGTCCCAATCTACTCAACCTCTCCTCATATGTCCATCCCCTCATCCCCGGGATTAACCGAGTGAACCTTCTTTGTACTGACTCGAGAGCAAGTATGTCCTTTCTTACGTATGGACACCAAAACTGTACGCAGTATTCCAGGTGCGGTCTCACCAATACCTTGTACAACTGAAGCAATACCTCCCTATTTTTATATTCTATCCCCCTAGCAATGAAAGCCAACATTCCATTGGCCTTCTTAATCACTTGCTGCACCTGCATACTAACCTTTTGAGTTTCGTGCACCAGGACCCCCAGATCCCTTTGTATTCAGTACTTTCCAGTTTCTTGCCATTAAGATAATAACTTGCTCTACGATTTTTCCTGCCAAAGTGCATAACCTCACACTTTCCAGTATTGTATTCCATCTGCCAAATCTCTGCCCACTTACTTAGCCTGTCTATGTCCCCTTGAAGGTTTTTTATGTCCTCCTCACTCACTACTTTCCCCCCCATCTTAGTATCATCTGCAAACTCTGATATGTTACACTCGGACCCCTCCTCCAAATCGTTAATATAGATTGTAAAGAGTTGGGGACCCAACACTGACCCCTGCGGAACACCACTAGTTACTGATTGCCAGTCTGAGAATGAACCATTTATCCCAACTCTCTGCCTTCTGTTAGATAGCCAATCCTCTATCCATGTCAGAATATTACCCCCAATCCCGTGATTTTTTATCTTAAGCAATAATCTTTTGTGTGGCACCTTGTCAAATGCCTTTTGGAAGTCTAAATAAACTACGTCCACTGGTTCCCCTTTATCCACCCTATACGTTACTTCCTCAAAGAACTCCAGCAAATTTGTCAAACATGACTTCCCCTTCATAAAACCATGCTGACTTTGTCTTATTAAATTATGATTATCCAAATGTCCTGTTACTGTCTCCTTAATAATGGACTCCAAAATTTTACCTACCACAGATGTTAGGCTAACCGGTCTATAGTTTCCAGCCTTCTGTCTACTGCCCTTTTTAAATAAGGGTGTTACATTAGCAGTTTTCCAGTCTGCCGGGACCATTGCCGAGTCCAGGGAGTTTTGGAAAATTATTACCAATGCATCCACAATCCCTACCGCCACTTCCCTCAAGACCCTAGGATGTAAGCCATCAGGTCCAGGTGATTTATCCGCCTTGAGTCCCATTATTTTACCGAGCACCACTTCCTTAGTGATTTTGATCGTGTTTAGCTCCTCCCCCCCTTTAGCCCCCTCTTTGTCCAGTGTTGGGATATTCTTAGTGTCTTCTACTGTAAAGACTGATGTAAAATATTCATTCAGTGTTTTTGCCATCTCCATATTTCCCACCATTAATTTCCCGGTCTCATCCTCTAAGGGACCAACATTTACTTTAGCCACCCTTTTTCTTTAAAACTCTTACTATCTGTTTTTATATTTTTTGCTAATTTACTTTCATAATCTATCTTCCCTTTCTTAATCAATCAGTCCTTGGGTCTGTAGCCTGTAGATTCAGATGTTGGTGGTCTTGCTCCAAAAAGGATGATAGCTGAGCATCACGCAAATGTGGAAGCACATGAGGACCGTCTTGGAGGACCTGAGATAGATGGCGCAGTCCAGTACCATCCTCAGTACCAATATCTATGAAGGATTTTACACAATGCAGCACTACCTGGAGTGAGTGGCAAGACTAGGAACATCTGCATCCATCCTCCCTGAAAGAGACCTCCACACCAGTCAGTGCATCCAATGTGAATGCTTTCACCAATATTGAGGCCATAGGGGACCAACTGAAGAGAACTATAGCAACTGGCACCTGAGAGCTTTGGGTGCCAACTCTCAGGGCTTGCATGATCTAATTGATGCCATCAAGTCTGCCCACCTGCTGATCAGTGGGCACTCAGATCAAAGACCAACACAAGTGACATGGCTAGACTCTGCATTTATGACACTATCCTCTCTCTTGATGACAGTTCATGTGCCCTTTACAGCCAACCCCCTCAGAAGCCTGCACATTTAGGTATCAGAGGACCAGGCTGCCCACATGCCTTCAGTGGTGACACTGCCTGCTGAAGAGTCCTCCCAGGACACAGAAGCCCTGAGAAAAAAAACACCTTGATCACAAGAAACCCATGATACTACAGCGTAGCTAAGCACCACTGGCATCTCTGGCCCTTGGGTGTCATCAGGATAAGTTTAAGATTAGCACAGAGGGGCACCGGGTGCAGACATAGTGGATAAAAAAATACTTGAAAATATATGCATGTGCTGTAAAACCACTTCGTGATACAGAGCCTGTTGTCCCAAAGTATGTCTATTCTTTGTTATATGCTTTTGCAGGGATGTGCGAAAATCAGTTTCCAGCAGAACACAGAGTTCCTTCTATGTGTCTTTACTGAACTATTGCCATCCTCAAGATTTCTTTGGATACATCCTTGAGGCAGCAGCAGGGTCTGTGAACTCTGATGGAAGGGTACTTCCTGGATGCACTTCTCATTTGGTGCAGCCTTATCCTGCATGTCTCTGTCATTTCCTCTTCCTCCTGCTCCTGTTCTACCTCCATATAAGGATGTCTATGGGAACACCCATTGAACTCCATAGTAAAGGCTTTATGACAGAATGATGGGAAGAAGGTTTCCACAGCTGAAAGGCAGCTTCAGAATACTTTCTCAGCAGCACATCTGAAAAAATATTTTTCTAATCGCTCTAGTCCAAGCTGATGTTTCAGATAAAATTTGTGGATATCCAAAGCCAGTTAATTCCATCACTTCCTGATTTGACATGTCATACAGGTAATGTTGCCCTCCTTTCTACAACCTTTACTTAAGTCAGATGCAATTCTGGCTTACATGTTGAAATTTCTGGGACAGTGGGTTTTTGCTCTCATTCTCCTGTCCTTTGCATACATACATCATCTGCCACAACTCTCTTCCACCCAAATTTAGCATTTATTTTAGAATAAGCATAACTCCGGGGTATACGACATACAACAAATTTCATAAGAACATAAGAAATAGGAGCAGGAGTAGGCCAATCGGCCCCTCGAGCCTGCTCCGCCATTCAATAAGATCATGGCTGATCTGATCCTAACCGCCAATCCACTATCACAGAACCATCTCCTGAATCTAACAGAATTAGACACACGAAATAGGAGCAGGATCAGGCTACACGGCCCCTGGGCCCGCTCCGCTACCCACAGGGCCATGACCGATCCGAACCTAGACTCATGTCCAAATTCCTGCCCGCTCCCCATAACCCTTAATTCCCTTTACTTCTAGGAAACTGTCTATTTCTGTTTTAAATTTATGTAATGATGTAGCTTCTACAGCTTTTTGGGGCAGCATATTCCATGGACCTACCACCCTCTGAGTGAAGTAGTTCCTCCTCATCTCAGTTTTGAAAGAGCAGCCCCTTATTCTAAGACTATGCCCCCTAGTTCAAGTTTCACCCATCATCGGGAACATCCTCCCCGCATCCACCCAATCCAACCCCTTCACAATCTTATATGTTTCAATAAGATCGCCTCTCATTCTTCTGAGCTCCAATGAGTTCGATACTGGAAATACCCCACTTTTGCCCCCAGAAGGTCACGAAATTTTAGGCCCTGAATTTCAGAATGAAGGGCCAAAGGTTCAAAACAGGAAAGACCAGGGTCGCCTTAAAGAAATCTTATTAAGGAGGCGAATCAGTAGAGGAAAGACAGAAGTTAGCAGAAAGTGGTGTTTAACAGAGGATCTTACAGGCAGGTATTACCATGGCTCTTTTTTAGATTTGTAGTTTGTTGACTTGATTCTTGATCTGAAACCTCATGGCCTGGCATATCCCTCACTTTACCATTACCATCAAGCCAGGGGAAAAACCCTGGTTCAATAAGGAGTGTAGAAGAGCATGACAGGAGCAGCACCAGGGGTATCTAAAAATGAAGTGCCAACCTGGGGAAGCTGCAACACAGGACTACATGCATGCTAAAAAGCAGAAGCAGCATGCTATAGACAGGGCTAAGCAATCCCACAATCAACGGATCAGATCAAAGCTTTGCAGTCCGGCCACATCCATGAATGTTGGTGGACCATTAATCAACTAACGGAGGAGGCTCCATGAATATCCCCACCCTCAATGACGGCGGATCCCAGCACGTGAGTGCAAAAGACAGGGCTGAAGCGTTTGCAACCATCTTCAGCCAGAAGTGCCGAGTGGATGATCCATATTGGCCTCCTCCTGATGTCCCCACCATCACAGAAGCCAGTCTTCAGCCAATTCAATTCACTCTACGTGATATCAAGAAACGGCCAAGCGCACTGGATACAGCAAAGGCTATGGGCCCCGACAACATCCCGGCTATTGTGCTGAAGACTTGTGTTCCAGAACTAGCCACGCCTCTAGCCAAGCTGTTCCAGTACAGCTACAACACTGGCATTTATCCGACAATGTGGAAAACTGCCCAGGTATGTCCTGTCCACAAAAAGCAGGACAAATCCAATCCGGCCACTACCGTCCCATCAGTCTAATCTCAATCATCAGCAAAGTGATGGAAGGTGTCATCGACAGTGCTATCAAGTGGCACTTACTCAGCAATAACCTGCTCACTGATGCCCAGTTTGGGTTCTGCCAAGACCACTCGGCTCTCGACCTCATTACAACCTTGGTCCAAACATGGACAAAGGAGCTGAATTCCAGAGGAGAAGTGAGAGTGACTGCCCTTGACATCAAGGCAGCATTTGACCGAGTGTGGCATCAAGGAGCCCTAGTAAAACTGAAGTCAGTGGGAATCGGGGGGGAAAACTCTCCATTGGTTGGAGTCATAACTAGCACAAAGAAAGATGGTTGCGGTGATTAAAGGTCAATCATCACAACCCCAGGACATCGCTGCAGGAGTTCATCAGGGCAGTGTCCTAGGCCCAACCATCTTCAGCTGCTTCATCAATGACCTTCCTTCCAACTTAACGTCAAAAATGGGGATGTTCACTGATGACTGCACAGTATTCAGTGCCAGTCACAACTCCTCAGATAATGAAGCTGTCCATGCCCGCATGCAACAAGATCTGGACAATGTTCAGGCTTGGGCTGATAAATGGCAGGTAACATTCGCGCCACAGAAGTGCCAGGCAATGAGTATCTCCAACAAGCGAGAGTCTAACCACTGCCCCATGACATTCAGTGGCATTATCATCGCTGAATCTCCCACCATCAACATCCTGGGGATCATCATTGACCAGAAACATAACTGGACCAGCCATATAAATACCTGTAGCAACAAGAGCAGGTCAGAGGCTAGGTATTCTGTGGTGAGTGCCTCACTTCCTGACTCCCCAAAGTCTTTCTACCATCTACAAGGCACAAGTAAGGAATGTAATGGAATACTCTCCACTTGCCTGAATGAGTGCAGCACTAACAACACTGAAGAAGCTCGACACCATCCAGGACAAAGCAGCCCGCTTGATTGGCACCCCATCTACCACCTTAAACATTCACTCCCTCCACCACCGGTGTACCGTGGCTGCAGTGTGTACCATATACAAGATGCACTGCAGCAACTCACCAAGGCTTCTTCGGCAGCACCTCCCAAACCCGCGACCTCTTCCACCTAGAAGGACAAGGGCAGCAGACACATGGCAACACCACCACCTCCAAGTTCCCCTCCAAGTCACACACCATCCTGACTTAGAAGTATATCGCCGATCCTTCATCGTCGCTGGGTCAAAGTCCTGGAACTCCCTCCCTAACAGCAGTGTGGGAGTACCTTCACCACACGGGCTGCAGCGGTCCAAGGCGGCGGCTCACCACCACCTTCTCAAGGGCAATTAGGGATGGGCAATAAATGCTGGCCTTGTCAGCGATGCCCACATCACATAAAAGGAATTTAATTTTTTTTAAAGTACTCTGGAGGCTTGATACATGAATGTACGTGTACATTATTGCTAAAACAATAATTGCTTGTGTCATGGGATAATGAATCATTGAGCACTTTAAATTGTAATTTCTCATTCATATTTGTAAAACAAACCTTTTAAATAACTGAAAAGTTTGAGGAACTTAAGGAATTGACAATCATGAATTTCACACTTTATGACTGAGCAGATTTATGGCAATGATATTTCTCTGGTTAAAAATTACCATGACATTGTTACTTTCTAATACGTTCTCTGTATTGCATTGTGAAGTTGGAAGTCAACATATATGTTACTCGTCTAAAAAAAAAATCCTAGAATTAGAGGCTTTTGAAAATCAAGAGAAATTTCTACCTTTTCATAAAACCAAACAAAATTGAATCCATAAAAATAAGATATTTAGTTAGTTATTCGAAATACTGATAACAAATGTCAGGTCTGATTCTGATACTCTCTTGGGTTCAGCATCACTGGTCTCTCCTGTAAACAAATCCTATGTCCCTTATGATAAGAAGTTTACCTTTACTGCCAATATCTAGTCAGATGATAGCATGATATGTGTCCCTATGTGCACTTCTCCAATCTTCCAAAAGGTGGATTGATTAACACTTTAGTGAGGTGAGACCAAATGCAAATAAATAAATTGGTTTATTTTACAATTGTTAAGTGAATGTACAGAGGAGCATTTATGGGAAACCTTACCTTGTGAAGGAATAAGCCATATTTCAGAAAAATACACCATCATATGAACAGAATTCTGATTTTATTAATACATGATATACTGGGTTTAAAAGTCTGAAAAGCCTCGGCAATACAAACTGTGTCAATACAGGCTTCTGAGGTGGGATGGTTTGATAACACAAAAGTTGTAAAACAAGCTTTGAAATGGGAATTAATTGTTAATACTAAAACAATGGCCCTATTGAAATAGCAGTTTGGCGCTTCCAGAAGGTCTGGAGTTTGGGAGAAACACAATGGAATGACCCAAGTAAAGTGTTATAAATGAACACGTCGAACAGGAACACAGAGTATTAAAAAACCATGTGCCTTTGCAAAAGTAACATCAAATGAAACAGGAAACACGATTAATATGCAACCAATTGAAGTAGTTAAGAAATGCATGAAACACCCCGGTTGAAGTGTTTTCAATTTACATGTTGTAAAAGATACCTACAGAACACTTTGAAGATATGACTTCAATAGATGACACCAAGCAATCACATGGTTTTTGTATTGAACATGGAACAGTTAAGAGACTCGAAGTCTGTTACAGTTAAGCCAATATTAAGAATTGAATGGAAAACCTTCGATAAGAATGGCATCAAAGAGATAAATCTGTAATAACACCTAAAGGTAGAGACATAATTATGCATGCAGCAGCTAAATTGACAGTAAGAATAGAAAAAAGTCAACGGGAAGATGACTAGAAACAATTAGCTTACATCAGCAGAAAACTTCAAAGGATAAACCACTAAAAAAGATATAAAAATAAGAGCTTTTCAGAATAGAAAGTCAGAAGTCGCTGGAAACGGGGAAGCGATTCTCAGCTTCAGCACCACTCTGTAAGCCTACAACTCTGAGTCTCAGGTAATCAAGGTATTTGATTTTGGTGGATATCCTGGATTAGAATTAAGAATAAGAAATGTAAAAATGTACGAAGTTAAGATTTGAGAATAAGGATAAAAAATGTAAGCTATTTGTTGTTGAACTGTAATGTTGCGATGGACTCACCAGCTGTTAACTACATATCGGTTCTTTAATAAATCTATATATATTTTTAGAATTGTCTCAAGTAGTATTTCTGTATCAAACTCGCAAACTCAAATCTCTGTACATTCTTTGGTGAAGAGTTGCAGAGTTCTGGGGGGTATTCTGGACCCTCATAATATCCAGAAGGTTACAGTCTAATTAAACTTATTAAAAGTGCTATCCAGAGGATGGTAACATCTTCACGTCATTTCTTTCCTTTAGGGAGATAGTCTGAACCTTTAGACCCAATTAAACATCTTATAGAATTCAGCTATCTTTAACTTTAGTTGAAGGTGAACGTCTGGGGAATACACCTGATCTGGGGTAGCCCAAAAAGGGCTAGGACTAGTAATTATCCCTTCAACCTCTCTTCGAATTATATCAATAAACCTCCTTTTAGTATAGAAAATAACAAAACATGGCATATTATTCCTGTTAATGGGCTAAATTAACTTTTCAGTCCAAGGTTTCCTCTGGACCTGATCAGCTTTATCTTAAAAATGAAGGACTGTCCACTCACTGTATCTTGCTCAGCAGATCTTCTCAACTAGCCTTTAGGCTATATGTTTCTGTCCTTTGTCTCTTAGCTAGATAGGAAGACGTTAGCTTGACTTCTGACCTCTCCCTGTCCAGGGGTTAGCCAATAGGGCTGCCAATTAAACCAAATACCATTTGCTCCTGGATGCGAATCCCTTGAAATTATCTGCTGCTGTTCTCAAACTGGATAGGACAATCTCAACATATTGAGTCTGGATGGTTCGCATGAAGATCTGAACACCCTTCATTGGAGCTGAAGTAGCACGCAAGAAACCTCATTCTACAAACTGGTTCATCTAGCTTTAATACACATCCTCTCCCCCTCCTTACCATACAGACTTCAATTGATGTGTGGATTTTAATTCTTGTCAGCTAAATTTGATTGATATCACCATTTTAATATAACTGACACCAATCTCCTTCCATGGGCAAAAATCCAAAAACACAACACCGCCATTTCCTTATTCAATTATAATATGCTTAAATTTCAGTATCATTTAAAAATAAATATTTTAGCCAATTAATACTAAAGAATATTCTCACCAATAAATGGCTTCTAGCAGTCTAATGATTGTACAGTTTCAGCTTTTACTTCCGACGCCCAAAGGACTGAATATTAAACCTTCTAAAGGCAAGTGTTAAATAACTCCAAAAAGCTATCCCTAACAAAAAGCAATTTACAATGACTCTAAAATTCCTCAGAGATTCTCCTGCCATAACCCACCAGGCAAATGGCAGCAACATAGGCTTAGAAATTGGTACCTTTAGCGCCGGCTGTTGAAGAAAAATAGCAACGCCTCATTTCCGGTGCGGAACGTGGAAGCCGCCATATTAGGCAGTCGGCAGCGCTGCCGTTGCCTATGCTCGCCGCAAATATTTTAATGACCAGGAGCGTGACGCCAATTGGCATGCAATGCTGAATTGACACACGCTCAGCAATTTTGGACATCACCGCTCCTTTTACCGTCCTGTCCAAAGTACGCCCGTGTATGCAGCTGTCGCCAGCGCATAGAGCCGGGAGAAAGTGGTGGGGATCTTCGCCAAAGTCTTCAATAACCCTGCAGAGTATGTCCAGTCCAGTGAGGTGGCTCATGGTGATTGCTGCAGAAACACATCAGCAATGTGAATGCCTGTTCTGTACACGTTAGATGCCAGCACTCAACCGGAGCAGGTCACTGAGTTCTGGCACGTAATGTGTACAGAACAGCATCTGGTTACAAATAGTCTGGGGGACTTGCACTGCATCTAAAGGCCTGACCCACTACTGTCGCTTGCAGCTGTGTCAGTAAACTGGAATTGAAATGATATTTGGGCTTTGTAAATGTTTACTGTTATTGTTCCAAACATCCATATTGAATGTGCATCCTGTTCCTCTGAAGTAACAGGTGTGTGCTGATTACTTTTGCAATGAAAGGAGACCTGACGACTTTTTCCTGTTTCTGAAGGATTTTGTATTTACTCTTATTAATGTTCAGGTGTTCAGGGTATCCAGTAAACTTTTCACATCTCTTGGACTATTCAGGGAGGAATCATGGATCACCAATGACTCCAGTTTTACAAACAAATCTCCCAATTCCAGTACACCACTGCCCTTTCAAAATGTTTATCCAGGTACTTCCTAGAGAGATATACTCCTAAAAAGACACAGTGAAAAGCCTCTGTAATAACAAAGCTTATTCACTATGTATGTGTATTAAACAAATAGGTTGCTTTCATTTGTATTCTAGGGAGTAGAATCAGAAATATTGGTTTCATTCTTTAAAATATGACAGATTAGTCTATTTTTACGCTTTCCTTTATCTTGCATACCCTCTCTGTCAACCGAGAAATATAACCGGAAACATTGTACTTCACTTTAAGAAATTGCAATCTCCTGAGAATGCCTCACAGACAGATTAGACCCAACCTCTGACCTCCTGCTGATTTTACCACCTGAAAGAGCGCGTTGCACAGGAGGTTCTGCGTTGCGCTAATTTAAATCAGCAGGCCGCACCAAAATACCAGTGCTGCCTGCGCTCTTTTTGCGGGCAGCCGTTAACCTTGGCCGGCAGTGGCACCACCTGTTTTCGGGCTTAATTGAATTTCTGGGCTATGGTCCTTGCACTATTTCCCTGGGGGTTCTGCTGGTTGTTGTATCCGTGTGTTAATGGAGACACGGAATGCAGGAGTTGGTGTAACAGGTGTTTACTGAACAAAGTCTGGAGGTGAACTAAAAGATACAAGACGCTATACAGGCTTATATACCCGAGTGGTCACTACCGGTATTACAGTACACAGGGGCTCTCAAAGGTACATACACTACAATTCCTCCCCTTTTAGATAATTAGTACATAACATTTTAAGTAATCATTAATTAACATGTTTACAAGAATAATAATCTACACATTTGCTGCAGTTAATCAATTATAAGTCAGTCTCTCTGGAGGCTTCCTGACTCGGTCCGGATAACGCCTCGGTGGTGTAGTAGTTTTCGGTGGGGTAGTAGGTTCTTTTGGCAAGGTCAATTCGGCTTGAATGCCAGTGTCGGGTTCATCTGGTTCCAGTATCCCCGGATCAGAGGTAGATACTATGGGTATCTCTGCTTCATCATTAGGCGTATAGAGTTGTGGTGTAGGTTGTCCCTTTTTGGATGACTCTATGATCTGGTCACCATGGCGCCTTATGGTGGCATAGTGGTTAGCACTGTTGCCTCACAGCGCCAGGGACCCGGGTTCAAATCCGGCCTTGGGCGACTGTGTGTGGAGTTTGCACATTCTCCCTGTGTCTGCGTGGGTTTCCTCCGGGTGCTCCGGTTTCCTCCCACAGTCCAAAGATGTGCAGGTTAGGTTGATTTGGCTATGATAAATTGACCCTTAGTGTTAGGGGATTAAATACGTGGGGTTACGGGGATAGGGTGGGATATGTGTCGGTGCAGGCTCAATGGGCCGAAATGGCCTCTATCTGCACTGTGAGGATTCTGTGATTCTGCTTTCACCAATGTCCACAGTATACATCAGCGGTCCTAGTCATGTGCAAATAGTTCCAGGCTGCCATTTCTCGGTACGGTAGTCCCGGGCCAAAACTTGTTGACCTATCTGGAAGGTTCTAGTTGTCCTTTCATTCATGCCTTGAAATTGCCGGTTCTCTACGTCCCTTCTGATGTTTGGCTTGATCAAATCCAGCCGGCATCTTAGTCTTCTATTGAAAAACATCATGGCGGGAGTTTGGTTTGTAACCACGTGTTGCATTCCTGTATGCAAACAAGAAGTTATCCACCTTATGTTGTAGATTTATGTCTTCATTACCCATGGCCTTTATGGCCTTCTTGAAGGTCTGGAGAAACCGTTCAGCTAATCCATTGGTGGCAGGATGGTATGGGGCGGACGTGTAGTGCTTAACCCCATTGTTTTTTTAAGAACTTCCTGAATTCTTCGGACACAAATTGCGGTCCATTATCAGAACAGATCTGTTCAGGCAGCCCATTCCTGGCAAATATGGTCCTTAATACTGTGATGGTTTTTTCCGTGGTGGTGGAGGACATCTTTATTACCTCCGGCCACTTGGAGTGTGCATCAACCGCGATTAAGAACATTGAGTCCATAAATGGACCAGCAAAGTCGATGTGTACCCTTTGCCATGGAGATGAGGGCCACTCCCATGGATGTAGAGGGGCTTGTGGTGGGGCGTTTTGGACCTTCTGGCATCCTAGACAGCACTTGGTCATTTCTTCGATGTCTCTATCGATACCTGGCCACCACACAAACGCTCTAGCTAGGTTCTTCATTTTCACTCCACCCAGATGCCCCTCGTGAAGCTTCTTTAGCACTTTATCCTGGAGTTTGGGTGGAATCACCACTCTGGATCCACACATCAAGGTTCCTTGGTACACTGACAGCTGTTCTGTTCTTTGCGAGAATGCTGGCAACAGTGGTTCGCCATGTGCTGGCCATCCCTTCACCGTTAAATCGTAGACTCGTGAGAGAGTCGGGTCATTTCTCATTTCCTTTTCAATGGTAGAATTTGTTACTGGTAGACATTCTACTATGGTTGAGTGGAACATCTCCACTGGGTCCACTGTAGGTGCCTCTTCCACCGTTGGCAACGGTAGGCGCGATAAACCGTCAGCATTCCCATGCTGTTTTGATGCTTTGTATTCTATGTCATATTGGTGTGCCCCTAGGAAAAGGGACCACCTCTGTAGCCTTTGCGCTGTCATAATGGGAACGCCCTTTTTAGGGTTGAATATGGAGACGAGGGGTTGATGGTCAGTCAACAAAGTAAATTTTTGTCCGTGTAGGTAATGGTTGAATTTCTTCACTCCCCACACCAGGCTGAGTGCTTCCCTGTCGATCTGGGCATAGTTACGCTCAGCTGAGTTCAATGAGCGTGACGCAAAAGCTATCGGCCGCTCTGAGCCATCAGGGAATCTATGCGATAATACCGCTCCTACGCCGTAAGGGGATGCATCGCACGCCAGTCTGATTGGCAGTGATGGGTTGTAATGAGCCAACACTTCCTTGGACATGATCAAGCCTTTGCATTTATGGAAGGCACGTTTACAGTCTTCGCTCCATTTCCAAATTACTCCCGTTTGTAGCAGTGCGTTAAGAGAGTGCAGAACAGTTGACAAGTTCGGTAAAAATTTATGATAGTAATTTATCAATCCCAGGAACGACCTTAATTGTGAGACATTTTCAGGTGCTGGGGCTTTTATGACCGCTTCAATTTTTTCAGGTGACTTATGCAACCCTTCTTGTTAATTATATGGCCACAATATGATATTTGTTTCTGGAAAAATTCGCACTTGGGGCGATTTGCTCGTAGGCCCGTTCTCTCAGCCTAGTGAGCACCTGCTCCAAATTGGCAAGGTGCTCGTTGTCGTTTTCTCCTGTTACAAGGATGTCGTCTAGGTAGCATTGAGTCCCCGGAATCCCTTGCAGGACTTGCTCCATAGCTCTTTGCCAGATAGCTGGAGCTGATGCTACTCCGAAAACCAGTCGATTGCACTGGTACAGGCCTTTGTGTGTGTTTATCGTGAGATACTTTTTAGAGGCCTCCTCAACCTCCATCTGTAGATATGCCTGTGGCAAGTCAATTTT
The DNA here is from genome assembly GCF_052327205.1 of Somniosus microcephalus. Lineage (NCBI taxonomy): Eukaryota > Metazoa > Chordata > Chondrichthyes > Squaliformes > Somniosidae > Somniosus > Somniosus microcephalus. Next base: position 174,226,585 of record NC_140996.1, on the reverse strand, counting down.
GGTGAAATGTTTCCCTCCGGATAGTGAGGCGAAAATATCTTCTATCCTTGGAAGAGGATACTGTATCGTGTGAAGGACCGGGTTTACAGTCACCTTGAAGTCCCCACAGATGCGAATTTTTCTCTGTTCTTCAGATTTATCATTATTCAACGTTTTCTTCATGACCGGGACAATGGGTGTTGCCCACTCACTCCAATCTACCTTGGATAACACGCCTGCTTTTTCCAAATTCTCCAGCTCTGCCTCGACTGCTGGATGAATTGCGTATGGCACCGGCCTTGCCTTAAAAAATTGGGAATTGCCGCATCTTCCACTTTATTGAGGCGGTGACGCCTTTCAAGGTTCCTAGTTACTGTTGAAACACTTCTTTGGCGTTGGCCAAGATGTCTTTTAATCGTTCAGGTATGACGTCATCATCATTTTTTTTCTTACTGGTCACCGTCAGTGCCTGAATGGAGTGCCAGTCTAAACGTATCTTCCTGATCCATTCACGTCCCAACAACGGTGGACCACCATCTTGCAGAACGTACAAATACAACTTCTGTATTTCCTTGCCGTTGTATACAACAGTCACCTTTATTTTCCCTCTGGGGTATACTTTCTGCCCCGTATATGTCTTCAAGATAATGGATGTGTCTTTCAAAGGTATATGCGGAAATAGCCACTCGTAATCCCGTCGACTTATGACGGTCAGAGCTGATCCTGTATCTAGCTCCATTTTAACTGGGGACCCCGCTAACGTGAGGGTAACCCAAATGGTCTGGTAATCTTCTTTGGCAATTACATTATGTAATTTGACACAGCTTACTCTCTTGTTTCCGGAGTCGCTATCGCTCTTCTGGTCTTCGGAGCTACTGTTCGTCATCATTTGTACCTTTCTGTACTTTTCCTTATTGATTTTTTTTCTGTCAGTGGATTTTTTGTTTCCAGATCGGCATACACGTGCAATGTGTCCCATCTTTCCGCATTGCCTGCATGCTTTGTCCTTGAACCAGCAGTCCCTCTGGTCATGGGTGGATCTGCCGCAGCGATAACATCTCTCTCAACCCCGTGTCATTTCATGGGTGCCGAAGTCCTGTGGCTTTTGCTGTATCTCTGCAGCTCCTCTTGCTGCTGCTTCGTATGATACAGCCACACTGAAAGCCTTGTCCAGTGTCAAATCCTTCTCAGAAAGTAGCCTTTTCTGTGTTCCTTCACTTAGGAGACCGCAGACGAATTTGTCTCGTAGAGAATCTGCCAGTCCTGCCCCGAATTGGCAGTGCTTTGACAGTTTTCTTAATTTGGTGAGGTAATCAGCGTTACTTTCATTCTTGTGCTGATTCCTCCTGAAGAATTTGAGTCGTTCCGCTATCAGCAGCGGTGTTGGGTTTAAGTGCTCCTGTAGGGTATCAACAATCTCCTTAAAATTCTTGTCCATCGGTTTGGCTGGAGTGATTAAGTTTCGTAATAGCCCGTATGTCCTTGCGCCCATCAGATTTAGAAATACCGATGCCTTTTTATCATCCTCTACTTCATTCGCTGTGCAATATACCTCCACTCTTTCCACATGTGGTCCAATCCTCTATATCACTATCGAAAGCAGTAATATTGCCAGTCTTAGGCATTCTGAAAATCAAAAATGGCGCCTCCCACGCTTTCCTTTCTTCCCTGCCGAGAAAAAATGGCGCCTCCCACGCTTTCCCGCCGCTGCCGCCAACGCTGTTCTCCGCGGTTTTTATTTACACAGATGTTCCCGCTGGACTCTCTGGGACTTTTCCCTCCCTCTGCTTGGTCCGAATGCCGACCTGTTTTGCAGCGCCGGCCGTCTCCCGAGTGCTCCACCCTCCCTCTCTGTTTGCCTCCGCCTTCCGACTCGCTGCTCGGCCCCGCTGCAGAGCCACCCGATCGAGCCCCAGCCCGCCGCCCAGGAAGGATTAGTGCAGTACCTGCCACCAGCCCGGCTAGCTGGTGAAAACAGTTTTTTTTTTTTTCCTTCGACCTTCGTCTGAGGAATCAATCTCCTTGAGGTGCTGCCGAATTGCAGGTAAGTCCGTTTCCAATTCGTCGCCACTGTTGTATCCGTGTGTTAATGGAGACACGGAATGCAGGAGTTGGTTTAACAGGTGTTTACTGAACAATGTCTGGAGGTGAACTGAAAGATACAAGACGCTATACAGGCTTATATACCCGAGTGGTCACTACCGGTATTACAGTACACAGGGGCTCTCAAAGTTACATACACTACACTGGTTTCCTACTGGAGTTACAGCAGGAGATCAGGAGAACCCTGACAAAATTTCAGGGCCAACATCTTCTTGAATAAAATAGGAGATAAATTACTGAGGTGGAGAGGGGGTAGAAAAAGAGGCATTTGGGCTACCGTAGGATCAAAGGGTAAATTTTGCAAGGAAATGTGTTAAAGTGGAGCCTTGCTGGTTAGGCTTGTAGACTGCAGAATCTGGCACAGAGGTCTGCACGTCTGATTCACTGTGCAGTGCATTTCACGAGTCAAAAAGGTGGGCACCTTTTAAGACTGAGCTCTCATCCAGCATCTGTGAATCCTATGAAAATGGGATTTCATGTTTTTTGTTAGGTTTCTTCCTCAATAGTGCAGCTCAACCATATAAAATGGGTGGCTAGCTATCTGGATAGCCTGGCTTTTAAGAGTATGCCCCTTAAAAGAGAATAGTACTTTTCAGATTTGTTTTAAAACTTTGTTCATTTGGCTTATCATATTGTTCTATCTGCATTACCTTTGTTGCTATTTAGGACTGATCTTTTGCATTGCAAGAACTTTATTTATATCTCTTTTTTTCCTATAAAGTTCATGCTTCCAATTACTATTTCACTTGCAGTAAGCAAGCAAGTGTATGTCAGGATGGAAATCCTTTGTGGCTCCAATGACAATCCTAGATTTGGAGTAGAAAGGGCAGTTCTTGAGGTCATAAGACAGGTGCAATTATATCTCTGGCATTATGGACACACTTGTCCTTACCCAAGGATCTGCATTTACTGATCCAGACAATCTTTCCTGGCCTGTCAAAGGAGAGCTATCTGGATTGCACACTTCATAAAGGAGGTGGTGATATAGCTATTCTATCTCCCGGTGGCTGACCTGCAGGCAAGTTCTACAACAGGGTCAGCTCTACCCATGGGTGTGAAGGTCACTACTGCATTCAACCGTTCTGTCTCGAGATCCTTCTAAATCTGCACCCGTGACATATGTCAAATCAGTCAGTTGGACAGCCACAGATTGATTATGTAAGTGCCATAGGTCTTTTTTTTGCAAGAGACAACACATTTATCACTTTCCCTGCAGAAACAAGGCATCAACTCAACAGAGCTACATGACAGGGTTCCCAAGGATGCAGGGCATGTGGCCAGCTGTGCAATCATCCTCAATTGGTGTTCTTTCCATAAGTTCAATAACTGCATCCTTGGAGGTGTGTGTAGCTAAGTTGGTACTTGCAAAGTAAGATGGATGCAGGGTGTTGTGTGGTACTGCCTTGCTCCAGCCTACTGACAGTGCTGAGTGGCCACAATGGCAGAAAAGGGGCAAATCTTGAAATGCTGACTCCTGACAGAGTTTGCACTGTGTGTCATGTTTGTGTGGTTGTATGTATTTGTGGGACTTAGTGAGGTCAATTAAGTGGGCACATATGTTAAAATGTGAGCTACTAGGCCTGAGCTTGCGACTTCACCGTTCTCTAGTTCCTCCATAGTCTGTTGTGGCAGAATGTCCAGGTTCACCCCTCCAAGGATGTCTTTCTCCAGTTGGGACTTGTTCAGTTAAATGCTGCACCATGCAAGCAGAAAAGTAGTCTTGAAATGCAATTTGAAGGAATACCTGCATTGTGACAGCCATGTGTCTAATCTGCAGGCTGACATGTGCATTAGTAAGTGGCCATGCATCATGCAACTGGGTTGTGTTATAGGTGTGAAGACCTTGGAAGATGTGAATGTGAAAAAGCTCTCAATGATATATTGCATCTTGAATGTGTGACCAGCAGAGAATGGCTATGGATGAGATGCACTGTAAGAGTTGCAAGGTTGTGTGCAGGTTTGCCATAGGCAAGTACTAAATGTGTAATGAGTTGACAGGAAATACATTGTGGTGCTGTCTTGGGCCTTTGACTTAGTAAATGGTACTATCGTGTAGTCTTACCAGGCCACATTCTGGAAAATGTACTATCTTCTGCAGCTTGTGTTCCAGGTCCTTCAGGTGCTGTACAGACCGTTGAACCTGGCTGCCACCTGCTGCTAGGCAGGCGTTACCCTCGGAGGAGGGTGCCCTAGAGTGCTAAACAGGGTAACCCACCTTGCATCCTCCTCATGCAGCAACACATTCACTTCGCCAGCTAAGAAAGAGCGTGCTGTGCCTCTTCAGCAACTCTGTCCCATGCTTCCACATTGGGTTTCCCTGCACTTTATTTTTGCCTGGTATTTCTTCCTTGGCAAAACATTTAAAATCCATTTTGAGGCATTATAAGAGTTATGACCCCATATGAGGTCAAATAAGTGGGCAGATATGCTAAAATATATGAGCTGCTAGCCAGATTGTCAGCATCCACCATTAGGATAGCTCCCAACGCAAGGCCACATTTCCACTGGGAGCGTGTGCAAATTATTCAAATGAACTGACCCCAGAAAATAACAGGCTGTCAACTCAGTGCACTTTTGGCCAGCTTTGTACTGGCAGCTACCCCTTTCTGGCTCAATTTCCAAAATCGGTTCTTAAATATAAAATTATTTTGTAAACTTTCTGTACATGATATAGATTAATGTGAACATGGCGAATCGAGTGCAATATCATTACGTATTCAGTGAAGCAACTAAGCAGCACTCATCAGCACCATAGCATCATCTCTTTTTCATTTTTTCCTGATTGTCCTGTGCAATCGGCAAATAAATTGCTATTTACTTTGTATAGAAATTCAGTTGCTTTGGGGTCCAAGTGACTGAACTTCCAAGGCTGCTCTAACAAAGGACTGTTGCAGAACTCCTGTCCGAGAGAATGATGTTATTTGCCTCATCTGACAAATTATAAGGGTATATTTTCCTCCATTCACGAATTATAGCAAAAAATTAGGTGAGAATAAAGCAGTGTTCCTACTTGATACGTCTACATTTTTACAAATATTACTGACTGGAATAAAAGGTAGCTCCATTTTTATTTTGATATACAGACAGCATGGCCCCGATGTTTGCGGGGAGGGAGCGGGGTCACATGTTTGCAGGGAAGGAAACCTGGAAATGCCAGAAACGCGGAGGTCCTGCCAATTTTAATGGCAGGACCTCATTAGAGTTTCTTTTATTCCATTTCCCGCCTGGCAGTCAACCAGATTAAGAGGCTGGCTGGCTGCTGGGCGCAAAAGCCGGCACCAGAAGGCCGCAGCTGGGGACCGCTGGGTAAGGTCTCCTGCAATCGGAAAAGATCGGGGCATGGTGGGATGGCTCAGAGTGCAGCAGCAAAGACGAGTGAGGGAAGAAAAGATCAGGGCATAGTGGTGGATCTGAAGATCGCGGCGGGGGGGGGGGGGCGGGGGGGAGGCAGATCGTGACAGCGGGTTTGCTTGCGGGGGTGAGGGAAGCTCTCCTGCTCCTCCTCTCCTGTCCGTCATGGGGGGTTAAAAGTAATCCCCATGTGTCTATTCCTGCTTGGCTGCACTGCAACAATATGCACTGGATGGACTGGGGAGGTGAAACATGAGTTGTAACGTGTCTACCCTGAATGAGTAGTTACTCTAGCCAGTGTCCGACTGTCAATTTATTGAAAACTGGTGTTGGGCTGCAAAGACTGGCACTATCCAAGTATGCTCACATGATTTAACCCGATATGAACTAGAATTTTATGGGCTGGATTTTCTCAATGGGGACGAGTTGGAGGCAGGACTGCTGCTTGTTGGGTCAATGTCCCGCCTCCATCATCTTCTGGCCAACCAGAGGGATTTTCCCCTGATTGACCTTGTTAAGCCTGCCCTGCAGGCTCAGTAGGCCAATTAGGGGAAAGTCACTGACAGAGCACGACAACGTCAGACGTGCTATCTGTCAAGACTTCTTGAAAGAAGAGATGTCAGCGTTTGACAGCTCTGTGACGCTGTCAAACACTAACATTCTCTGTAGTTTGATGAGTTCTTGTGTTCAGGACTCATCAAATCTTTCAACTTTGTAGATTTCAGATGGCTGTTGGTTCAGAGGATCCAACAGTCAGTCTGTGAAATTGACAAGGAAGATGTCAGGTCTCCCGAAGGCTGTAGGCAGGAAAGAAGGTAAATGAACATTTTTTAACACTTAACACTCACCTTCCATACTTACCATTCCACACTTGCACCCATCACTCACCTCTACATCTTACTTCCAGGTGCCTCTGAGCCCCACAGACCTCCTTCACGTCTCCTCCAACCCAGCGGGGTTCTCCGAGGTCGGGAAACCTCATCCGAGAAGGTAAAATGGCACTAATCCTTTTTTCTACCTGTTAGCAGGCAGTTAAAAGGATTTAATGCCTTTCCCACCTCCAGGAGACGGGACCCGAAGCAACACATCTTCCCACCTCCTGGCAAAAGGGCACGGAGGTGGGATGGGGGCGGGTTTGCCACCCTCCCCCACTTTCTGCTACCTTACCGGCAGTCCCACCTCCATGCCCGCCTCCTTGGGACTGAGAAAATCCAGCCCTTTGTGTTCAAATTTAAATCCAAATCCATTTTTTTAAATAAGTGACAGAAAAACAGATATGGAATACCAGATAAGAAGGAATTGCAGATGTAAGGATCAGGAAAGCCAGACTGGAAAGTGAAAGAACTCTGTTATTTTTACAATTGGAGATAAATTGAACATAACATTGACACTAAGTTAAGAGGCACAGTTAGCTATGTGGATGGGAGAAGGGAGTTACAAGGGTACATAGACAGACTAAGTGAGTGGGCAAAACTATGGCAGTGTCCATGTACACAAATCACTAAAAGCTAGTGCACAGGTACAATAAGTAATCAAAAAGGCTAATGGAATGTTGGGCTTTATCTCGAGAGAGAGAGAGAGAGAGAGAGCTGGAATACCAAGGAGGGGGGTGGGGGAGGGAGGTTATGCTTCAGTTGGTCAGACCCTATCTGGAGTACTTTATTCAGTTTTGGGCACCAAACTTCAGGAAAGATATATTGGTCTTGGAAGGGGTACAGCACATAAGAACATAAGAAATAGGAGCAGGAGTAGGCCAATCGGCCCCTCGAGCCTGCTTCGCCATTCAATAAGATCATGGCTGATCTGATCCTAACCGCCAATCCACTATCACAGAAACATCTCCTGAATCTAACAGAATTAGACACATGAAATAGGAGCAGGATCAGGCTAAACGGCCCCTGGGCTCGCTCCGCTACCCACAGGGCCATGTCCGATCCGAACCTAGACTCATGTCCAAATTCCTGCCCGCTCCCCGTAACCCTTAATTCCCTTTACTTCTAGGAAACTGTCTATTTCTGTTTTAAATTTATGTAATGATGTAGCTTCTACAGCTTTTTGGGGCAGCATATTCCATGGACCTACCACCCTCTGAGTGAAGTAGTTCCTCCTCATCTCAGTTTTGAAAGAGCAGCCCCTTATTCTAAGACTATGCCCCCTAGTTCTAGTTTCACCCATCATCGGGAACATCTTCCCCGCATCCACCCGATCCAACCCCTTCACAATCTTATATGTTTCAATAAGATCGCCTCTCATTCTTCTGAACTCCAATGAGTAGAGTCCCATTCTACTCAACCTCTCCTCATATGTCCATCCCCTCATCCCCGGGATTAACCGAGTGAACCTTCTTTGTACTGACTCGAGAGCAAGTATGTCCTTTCTTAAGTATGGACACCAAAACTGTATACAGTATTCCAGGTGCGGTCTCACCAATACCTTGTACAACTGAAGCAATACCTCCCTATTTTTATATTCTATCCCCCTAGCAATGAAAGCCAACATTCCATTGGCCTTCTTAATCACTTGCTGCACCTGCATACTAACCTTTTGAGTTTCGTGCACCAGGACCCCCAGATCCCTTTGTACTTCAGTACTTTACAGTTTCTTGCCATTAAGATAATAACTTGCTCTACGATTTTTCCTGCCAAAGTGCATAACCTCACACTTTCCAGTATTGTATTCCATCTGCCAAATCTCTGCCCACTTACTTAGCCTGTCTATGTCCCCTTGCAGGTTTTTTATGTCCTCCTCATTCACTACTTTCCCTCCCATCTTAGTATCATCTGCAAACTTTGATATGTTACACTCGGTCCCCTCCTCCAAATCGTTCATGTAGATTGTAAAGAGTTGGGGACCCAGCACTGACCCCTGCGGAACACCACTAGTTACTGATTGCCAGTCTGAGAATGAACCATTTATCCCAACCCTCTGCCTTCTGTTAGATAGCCAATCCTCTATCCATGCCAGAATATTACCCCCAATCCCGTGATTTTTTATCTTAAGCAACAGATTCACCAGAATGACACTGAGGCTTCTGGGGTTAAATTAAATTATGAGGACAGGTTGCATAAATTTGGCTTGAATTTCCTTGAGTTTAGAAGGTTGAGAGGTGATCTAAGCAAGGTATTTAAAATGATTAAGGAATTCAGTAGGGTAGATACAGAGAAACTATCTCCTCTGTCGATGATGGAATCCAGCACAATCTTAAAATTAGAGCTAGGCCATTTCGGAGTGAAATCTGGAACCACTTTTTTTGCACAAGGGTAGTGGGAATCTGGAACTTGCCCTTCTAAAAGGCTGTGGATGCTGAGTCAATTGAAATTTTCAAAACTGACCGATGTATTTTTATTAGGCAAGGGTATCAAGGGATATGGTACAAAGGAGGGTAAATGGAGTTGAGGTACAAATCAGCCATGAGTATGGCTGAATTGCCAACTCCTGTTCCTATCCCACACCACATCCCATTTGCCCATCATCCCTGTCCTCATTCATCTACGTTGGCTCCCATTCCCCCAACAGCTCAATTCTAAATTTCTTATCCTTGTTTTTAAAATGCTCTGTGGCCTTACCTCTACCTATCTCTGTAACCTCCTCCAGTTTTATAAACTCGCTTCATTAAACTCGCTATTTTACTGACTCCTGCCACTTGTGGATTCCCCTCTTCCATTGCCCCAACACAGGTGGCTATGCTTTCATTTGTTCTTAAATTCCCTCACTAAAACCTTTCATCTTGTCACCTCCCTCTCCTCCTTTAAAACCTACCTTAGAACACACCTCTTTAACTAGACTTTTGGTCATCCCTTCTAAACTTTTCTTCTTTGGTTCAGTATCTGTTTTTTTCTTGTGTCCCGTGAAATGCTTTTGGACATTTTTCTGTGTTAAAGACGCTATACAAATGCAAGTAGTCATCTTAGAGTGCTAAACCGTGTTATGGGAGAATTCCAAATGATGAATGTCACAGTTGGTATCTTGTAATGGAACCAGAGCTGTGCAATACAATTCTCTTCATTACTTGATTAGTAGTTTCTTATATTTAAAACACAAGTGTTCAAAATACAAGTATGTTAAATGGTAGAAATTCCAGATAGCTTCACCATTATTCAATAATTTGGCTAGCAGACAAACTACTGCTTTTACCCGGATATGTTCACAAAAGCTAGTTTAAATCAGTACAAAACATTCATGGGAGACATTCTCAGCAGATAATGTAAACATAATAATTCAATTTAAGTGTCTGAAGATCACGATTAATGAGCACCCTGTAACAACAGTTAGTTAAGCTCTTGCTGACTCCAATAAAACTGAAAAACAGAGTGGAAATATAAGTAAAACAATGAATATTAAGTGACAGTGTTGCTTTTGACAGTTTACATGGTCCTATGGCATAGTCTTTGGAATAATCATTAAATACCCCTACTAGCATTCTTCATCCTTCAGTGATTTCACTTCATACCAAATAAATTAAAAAAAATATATATTTAAACTGGTTTTAAATAATGTCATTATTTCCCTGTCCTACCATAAAGTGTGCTGTGAAATTTAAGAATATAATTAAGGTAACCATTTTTGAGAGATATATACTACTCTACCTGCCTTCTACAGGAAAAGATATGCACAGTTCAAAATTAATTTTGACTATCTACAGTAGAACAGGAAACCAGTTTAAACAACGGTCACTGAAATGGATAAAACTTGTTGCTAGGTGCGGTAATTAAATTAATTCAACCTTACCAATTCAGTTCAAGGGCAACAGGTGCATTGGAACACCATTACCTCCAAGTTCCCCTCCAAGTCACACACCGTCCTAACTCGGACATATATCACTGTTCTTTCATCATCGCTGGGTCAAAATACTGGAACTCCCTACCTAACAGCACTGTGGGTGCACGGACTGCAGCGGTTCAAGAAGACTCACCACCATCTTCTCAAGGGCAACTAGGGATGGGCAATAAATGCTGGCCTTGCCAGCGACACCCACATTCTGAGAATGAAAAAAAATAAACTGCAACCAGTTCAAAACTTTTCACAACACTATATAGGGCCTATAGTTGTAAACAAGCTGTTTCACTTGTGTTGTGTATGCTGAGATGGCTTCAACTCCACAGCATCCTCTTACTTGCCTTCACTGGAATGTAAGAGAATGAAATAGAAAAAGCATCTGTCTACAAAGCTAGAAGGTACCGTGCAGGACAGGGCAAGTATTTTTTTTGCCACTGCTTGAATTGGGTCATCTCATATAATCACTAGATCAGCATTGAAAAAAAAAAAGGACTTGCATTTATATAGCGCCTTTCATGACCACTGGATGTCCCAAAGTGCTTTACAGCCAATGAAGTACTTTTTTGAAGTGTAGTCACTGTTGTAATGTAGGAAACGCAGCAGCCAATGTGTGCACAGCAAGCTCTCACAAACAGCAATGTGACAATGACCAGATAATCTTTTTTTTAGTGATGTTGACTGAGGTTTAAATATTGGCCAGGACACTGGGGATAATTCCCCAGCTCTTCTTCGAAATAGTGCCATGAGATCTTTTACATCCACCTGAGAGAGCAGACGGGGTATCGGTTTAACGGCTCATCCGAAAGACAGATATGATAGGCGTACATTTGTCTTAAGGCTAACAGAAGGGACCCAGCCAGAGCTCTGTTAATTTCCCTGGGTCAGGATAACATTAGTGGCAAACTGTAGAGTTACACCAAAAAGAAAAACTCCCAACGTATGCTGTGGGATGATTGAAGTGCTAGCTGCTGCATGGCTTTAATTCACAAAGATAAAGCACTGCAGTCTATTGCTTTACTACTAAAATGCATTAGTTTCTTGAATTTATAGTTGATAAATTTGTAGCGCTCCCAAAAAATTGGTATCGCAGGGATACAGGAACTGTTTCACTGGAGTACTGCCTGAAATACATGACGTTAACACAGTTCAAAACACAAACACACTAAAAGTAGACTGCTGATTTTTGATATTGCATTTTGGGGATTGTCCCAAAATTTGAATTGCTTGTTTTGTTCGCAAATATCATTGTTTGATCAAAAAGTTAAATCAGCTCTTCTGCTGGATTTAATTAACAGTGGTGTACCTTTGATATGTGTGAAGTATTGTGGAGTGTATCTGGAAAATTCTACTTCAAAGGAAGCTAACAGAAGTGTTATTTTTGATATCTAAAGGTTTAAAGGCTGGAGCCTGAAACAGGACAGTGTGTGCTCGAATTTCCAATTTGCACTGCCAGTAGGCAAGACCTCCCAGCAGTGTGGCAACATGAAATGACCCCCATAAATTACATTTAGTATTTGCCAAATTTTATGCTTCATATCTAGTATTTATTTGTAAATAAATGTATTAGTTGCTTCAGTGTGTAAACTTGTAGTCTGTGTAGTAATATCTGCCGTTTGGGTAGTGTGAGACTGTGTTAAGTCCAGTAAGCAGATGTGGAGTAGTTGTTAATCTCTCAGGTATGCATTTATCTGAGGGTTGAATTTGGTAATGTCCACATGCGGCAAAGTCTGCAAATGCTAACTGCTATTAAACCATATAGACAGAATATAGTTCAATAAAAAACTAAATTGTAACATCAATTTAAAGCAAAAGATGTAACATTTTCTTTTTTACAATAGATCGCTCTAGTAATGCTTTGCACCAAGTCTACTGGGCTTTCTAGTGTCAGTCAATACAACTAAATATAGGTTCATGGCCTTAAGTTTGATCGATGAGTTATCTACCAGAGTGAATATGTCAGTATGATGTATAATATGCAAGTACATTTAAATTATAAAAAACATCAAACATAATGGGCTCGACTTTCATTGAGCCGTGGAGGGGGACTTGGAGGCGTGCGGGGGGTTAAAAATCGCAAAAACTGGTGGGCGGGACCCCCCCCCCCCGCCTGCTTCCCGACACCGAGCAATTTTAAGTCAGTTGTGTCTGATGCTCCCGACTCTGTCCCGCATCCAACAGGCGGGACTGGTCGGTAAGGCCCTTAACAACCACTAAATGGCCTCTATAATCCTATTTTGAAAGGCCCTTGCGAATTTAACCCTTTTCCCCACATGAAACACGCCTGGTGGGAAACATGAATGTGAAACCTGGCGGGAGCACTATTGGATTGCTGACTATCAACTGCAGGTCAACCATTAAAGGGGAGATTTGATCAGCCATGATTTGCAGGTGGCAGGACTTAGTGGTCTCAGGTCTGGGGCAACTTTTAGAAGGCTAAACCACACCTGTGGAAGGTTGGAGCCTCACACCCATCTCCAGTGTGACCTTCTGGGAAACCCCTCTCGCCACCTTCACTCAGCGCTTCCTCAACAGAGGCATACACCAGAAGCATGGGATCCATTTATTTCCTTCCCATCTGGGCATTAGAGGAGCTCGAGCACCAGCCGCGGCAGCAGCAGAACCAGGAACAACAGCAGCACCAGCAGGAGCGCCAGGCTGCTGTTCACCCACCTGAAGCTGCACAGGCCAGAAGGGGCCAGCGCCTGGAAGTGGCTGGAGAGCACCTTGCTGCACATCAGGGGGGCCTTGGGGGCCCGTATCTGCAATGGCAGTCCTACTCAGAAGGGCTTCCATGAAGGTCTGGTTTCTCTGTTCAATAGATGCCCATCGCTCCTCAAGAGATGTCATTCTATTCTGAACAATGACCATGTTTTCCATACCCTGGCGACTAAGCTCCTCCATGGCTGTAGCCATCCTCTCCTCTACGGTAGCAATCCTTTCCACAGATGTAGCCATCCTTTCCGTGGTAATGCGTTCATGCGCCAATGACTCCACAAAGGCTCTGCTCATGTTCGCTATGGACTCCTCCATTCGCTCCACACTCAGTGGCCCTAGAGACAAAACCTGCCAGAGACTCCTGCATCTGTGCCTGGAGTTCCATCACCTCTGATCTTATGGATGGACCCAGAGGCAGAGGGTCGACATGCTGCTGAGCCGAGCTGGCAGAGTCCTGCGCCCTCCGACTAGGACTCTCCACTACTGTCCGTCTCCACAATCTGCTGACGCTCACTTGTGAGCTGTGATACACCAGGTGACAACACTACTCTATGTCCCGAAAGTCCCACTGAGGTGTGAGTGTCTGTGCTGGTGCTGGGTGCGCTGAATTCTGCTGACGCTGCGCCCTCAGAGGTTGCAGCTTCTTCTTCCTGGCTAGGGGGGACGGATGCTTGTGATGGTCCTGTGGGGGAGTAAAGGAAAGAGTCAGAGATGTGATGCAAAGGCTACATGCACATAGCTTTTTGCAGATGCTCATAAGTCCATCTGTTACAGCTTCACAATCATTATCAGAGACTCATGCAATGTCAAAGAGAGAGATGGGAAACTTTACTGTCACCAGCTTGCTGTGTTACACCTGTCTGTCCGTCCCCCACGTGCGAATCATCCTATATTCCCATAATTTCCAGGACGGCCTCCTCCCAGGGGGTCAGGTGGGCTATTGAGACTGTCCCTCCTCCTGTCCTGGCTCGCTCTCTTTTGTTGTGAGCTCTCTTTTCCTGCAATGAGGGAGACAAGTGGAGGTTGAGTGAGAATGAAGGAGTGAGTGCAGAGATTGCATAGCATAGATACTTAGAAGGAGACAAAGATGGAGTGAGGTTGCAAGACCAAGGGCCCTCCCTGTGTGTTATCAGTTGTGTTCAAAGCATCAGAGTGATAGGGTGTGCAAGGGCTGCATGGTTGAATAGTTATGTGAATGTGAGCATAGAGAGAGAGGGAATGGGTAAGGGTGCATGGATGTCAGTGTCAAGTGGGATGTGGAGGAAGAGATTGCTAAAACTGAGTGCTGGTGAGGAAAGGCAATGGGGATCAGATTGAGGGTGATGGGAAATTCACTCTCATTTTTCCAGTGCGCTGAAGGCCATGACATCTTTTCCTGCACTGTATACAGGTTCTGCAGGTGACTCACAAGGAGTTGACCTCCTCAGCCACCTGCATCCACACTGCCCTGGTCAGAGTGGTGTAGAATTCGCAAAATTGAACATTGTCCTATAAGGGTCTATTGGCAGAAAAGGCCTTAACTTCTAAAGACTGTTTTAAAAGAAGTCCAGAAAAAGGGACACACAAAATGGCCGCCAGACCCCGTGACCAGCTTTTGGGACACTTTAAAATGGTTCCTGCAGTCCTCAGACAGCTTTTGTGGATTCAGCCCACAGTAGGTTCTGGAAGGCAGTTTCAGGGAAAACGAAACCAGACAGAGCCCCATACATATAGATTGGATGCAGATCCGATCAGATCGGCCTGTAGATAAAGGCCATCTAAATGTTTACCCAGACAAAGGGAGACAGTTTCATATTCATAGGGGGAACATCAAGAACCGTTTAAGACATCAGAAGGACATTAAAAACATTACCAGGTCATTCCAGACCAGAGATGGCAGTTACCGGCCATCCAGAAGGTAATTCTTACACAAAGACTACCTACCCCGCTGTGATACAAGCCCGCCAAGAATTAAACAAAGACTCACCTTGATTTGGCGGGAGATAAGGGCTTCTTTGAGAAGTATAACTGGAGTCCCGGGGTAGCCATCGGTAGCTTTTGCAGCTTTTCGGAGCTTGGTGGAGCGAAGGGTAGCGTGGCGTGGCGCAGCTTGGCTTAGCTAGCTTGCCTTTTCGAGAGCCGTGGAGGAACGTCGATCCGGAGACCAGTCAAGAAGGTGATTCGAGTCTGCGTCCCGCCCCGGGGTAACCATCGGGAGATCATCGACAAACCCCGGGCCGTTGACGAGACAAAGGACAGTAGCCCTCCAGAAGAAACCTACTTGAAAATGGTAAAACAGCTGGGCTCTGCGGAGAAACCTATATGACAATGGTCAAACAGTTGGTCTCCGTCCACGCCGACGTCCAGGCCTGCTAGCATCCAGCCTGTCCGTGTCCTTCACCTCGAGGAAGAGAGAGTGTGGCAGCCCGCAGCGTTGACCACGTGGAGACAGGACGCCCGAGAGGATCAAAATGCAGACCTTTCAAAATCTTATACTTTCAAATTGGATTGGTGAGCATGTTTCTGGCCCCCTCATAATCTGATCTAGTTAGGTTTAGGGGGTGGGCATTTTGGGTATAATTAATTATGAGTTGTTGTCCCTCGATGTTCCGTCTGTTTCCCCATTTCGAGATGACTTTTGTAAAGTATAACATGCCTGTAGACATGTTGGTTAGTACTGTATTATGATTTGTTTTTCCCTCCCATGTACCTTATTGGCTTACATTCAATTTGTTCCTTTATGCAATAAAATTTCATTTCGTTTTCATTAAACCTGATCTATAGAGTATTCTCTCCATTGTAGTTCCTGCCTCAAAGACCAGTGTATAGAACCTAAGGGGCGAGTGGGTCGAACCACTCAAGGTTTTTACTGTGCAAGAGAGAGGCCTCTGGAGAGAGAAAACCTCTGCGATCGAAAACCCCTTACAGTGGGAGGCCTCTTCCTCCCTGATGAAGGGAAGAGCACCTCCCCGTTGGCCCTAGCCCCATCCACTAATGCCTGCAGTGCCACCTCGTCAAAACGAAGAGCTGATCTGGCCCTCCCGCTTGTCACATTTGCTGCAGCTTCCTCACACTGCACAGTCAAGAAGCTTGGCAGTCTGCAGAAGAAGCAAGGCTTGCTGTGGACCTTAAATGCAGCAGCAATGATGACGTCATCAGAGGGGACTTTCAGTCATGAAAAACCCCTTTGCAAAGGCTTCCCACACGTTGGAAATCAATTGGCCAATTGAGTTAAAATTGCATCAATCTCCCACATCCATTTAAATTTGTGTGGGAAACACGAAATTCGGATAACACGGCACCATCTCGCACCCGAGTTAAAATCACCCCCAATGACTGGCTGGAAATCTGAAGTTTAGAGTTTTGCATTTACTTTGTAACTACAAGTCCCTAGTTAAGATTTAAAATGAAAATGTTATACTCTAGAAATGAATGTTTTGAATCTTTTCCTCTACTACTTCATAGTATCATACAGTACAGAAGGAGGCCATTCGGTCCATCATGCCTGTGCCAACTCTTTGGTAAAGCTATCCAATTAGTCCCAAGCAGTCCTATAAATGTTTTTCCTCAAATTATTTATCCAATTCCCTTCTGAAAGTTACTATTGAATCTGCTTCCACCATCCTTTCAGACATTCAGATCATAACAACTCTCCGTGTAAACAGATGCTTCCTCATGTCGCCTCTGGTTACTGACCCTTCTACCACTGGTAACAATTTCTCCTTATTTACCCTATCAAAACAATTCATGATTGTGAACACCTCTATCAAATCCCTTCTTAACCTACTCTGCTGTAAGGAGAACAACCCCAGCTTCTCCAGTCTCTGCACATAACTGAAGTCCTTGGTATCCCTGGTACCATTCTTGTAAATCTCTTCTGCACCCTCTCTAAGGCCTTAACATCCTTCCTAAAGTGTGGTGCCAAGAATTGGCCACAATACTCCAGCTGGGGCCTAACCAGTGTTTTATGAAGGTTTAGCGTAACTTCCTTGCTTTTGTACTCTATGGGCAGGATTTTCATTGGGCCATGGAGGCGGGATTGGAGGCGTGTGGGGGGTTAAAATCCTGAAATCGGGGAGCACGAGCACATCCCGCCCCCAACCTGCCTCCATGCCAGTTTCAAAGGAGGTGGGTACCTGACCCGCACTGAGACCCGCCTCCCCGAGGCGGGAAGGGGATTAGTGCCAGTTTTGAGCCTAATCCCTATTTTCATTGGTGAAATGTGGGATTCCCGACAGCTCCAAACCACACCAAGTTAGTGAGGCAGGCCGTCGGGATGAAGGGCTTGGAGGGTTCGAGATGTCCGGTGTTCAGGTGAGTGATGGGTGCATGAGTGAAGAGGTAAGTGTGTTTGGTGAGTTTAAAGTGTTTAAAAAAGTTTTACTTACCTTTACAGCCTTCCTTCCTTCAGGTCTCGGGAGTCCCTCATCTCACTGGCACAGAAAGCAGAATGGCCGCGATCTGTCAAAAATTGCAGCATTCAGCTTTCTGTTCCGGAGAGATCTCTAAATCATCCTGAGAGGAAGGAATTAACTTGGAGTACAGATTGTCAGTGTTTGACAGCTTCAAACAGCTGTCAAACGCTGATATTTCATCTGTCAAAAGGTCTTGACAGATGAAATATCAATCTGTGACATCACCTGTTGCCGGGTGGCCCGTAATTGGCCTGCTGAGCCCGCTGGGCAGGCTCAACAAGGTCAATCAAGTCTAAATCGCGTGGGTTGGCTAGAACTCGATGGAGGCGGGACTACAACCCCAAAAAGTTGTAGTCCCGCCTCCTACCCGCCTCCTCAATGAAAATCCAGCCCTATGCCTCTATTTATGAAGTCAAGGATCCGATATGCCTTATCTGAGGAATTGCAACTGGAACTGAACACTGTACAATCCATCACCTTAAACATTCACTCTCTCCACCACCGGCGTACCGTGGCTGCAGTGTGTACCATGTACAAGATGCACTGCAGCAACTCACCAAGGCTTCTTTGGCAGCACCTCCCAAACCCGCGACCTCTACCACCTAGAAGGTCTAGGGCAGTAGGCGCATGGGAACACCATCACCTCCAAGTTCCCCTCCAAGTCACACACCATCCTGACTTGAAAATATATCACCGTTCCTTCATCGCCAGTGGGTTAAAATCCTGGAACTCCCTCCCTAACAGCACTGTGGGAGTACCTTCACCACACGGACTGCAGGGGTTCAAGAAGGCAGCTCACCACCACCTTCTCAAGGGCAATTAGGGATGGGCAATAAATGCTGGCCTTGCCAGCGACGCCCACATCCCATGAATGAAAAAAAAAAGGCAAGAAAGTATTTATTGGCCATCCCTAGTTGCCCACATAGGCCAGACTTTTTATAGAGTGCAGGTTCGTGAGCGAGTCAGTAGTTAAAAGCGCTGAAATTGACTGCATGTCCAGAACCCACCTTCATCCTGCCGACTTCCGCATTTAACTCGGGTGCGTTTTCCAGCGCGCCATGGACCCACTCAGGAGAGACAACGACCTCATTGAAGTAGTTAACAGCTCGTTGAGAGACTCTTAAGAAGCTTTTTAACGTGAGGTTTCAGCTTTTACTTCTTGGGCATGGACTTCCTGAAGCTCGCCTGTGAAGGCAAGGTGAGAGCTCAGTGACCATTGTGTGAGTTCATTAAGTGACAGCTGGAAAAAGCACATAAATACACAAACCTTAGACATGCTTCCTTGCCTAAAGGAAAGGCTTTTGCCGACACCATTTTGTGCAGAGATTTTGCTCTCAGGAGTTTGCAGGCGATTTCTGCAACCTCGGAAGCCACTCTCACCACATCGGAGGATTGTGCC
Source organism: Somniosus microcephalus (assembly GCF_052327205.1). Classification (NCBI taxonomy): domain Eukaryota; kingdom Metazoa; phylum Chordata; class Chondrichthyes; order Squaliformes; family Somniosidae; genus Somniosus; species Somniosus microcephalus. The sequence goes on along the minus strand of NC_140996.1, from coordinate 174,207,868 downwards.
TCTGATCTCCACTTTACCTGGCATTTATCAGATCAGCATGGGTGACGCTTATGCTGTTTCACCTTCGACTTCCGACTCGGACCAAGATGAGCCCCACCACCAACAACGCCAGCCACACCAGCAGCAGCAACACCAACACCAGAAGTAGCAGCAACCACACCAGCAACCTTCTCCTCAGCAACCTGATGCTCCACACAAGAGAGGGGATCAGCACAGGGTGCACCTCGCTGGAGGCGATACCTCCAACACAGGGTATACAGGCAGAGAATGAGCTTCCTGGACATGACTGAGCAGCAGTGCTTCAGGAGGGTCAGGCTATCGCACCAGGTCATCGCAGACATTTGTAGTTTGCTGGAAGAAGACATGCTGCCCAGAGCACCTGGTGGACATGCCTTATCAGTGGCTGTCAAAGTCACCACCATCCTCAACTTCCTTGCCTCAGGCTCCCTCCAGGGATCTGCAGCAGACATTTGCAGGGTCTCGCAGTTAGCTGCCCACAAATACATCACCAGGTGACTGATGCCCTGTTTCACAAGTCAGGCACTTATGTACACTTTGCCACTAATGAAACAAGTGTTACTGAGCGGGTGCTCGACTTTGCGACTTTAGATGGCTTCCCACAGGTGCAGTGCATCATCGACTGCACACAAGTGGCCATCAAGGCACCCCACATCACCCAGGAGTGTTTGTGAACCGGAAGGGCTTCCACTCCCTCAACCACAAAAAGAGCATCATGCATGTGTGCATCAGATTCCCAGGGAGCTATCATGACTTTTTTGCCCTGCGCCAGTCCACCCTCCCTCAACTCTTCGCACTTCCGAACAGACTTACTGGCTGGTTGCTTGGAGACAAGGGCTATCCACTGAAGACATGGCTGATGACACCTTTGAGGAGGCCAAGCAATGAGGCCAAGGAGCACTATAATAAAAGCCACATGACGACCAGATCTGTCATAGAGCAAGCAATCGGCATGCTGAAGTTGCGCTTCAGATGCCTGGACAGATCTGGAGGAGCCTTTCAGTATGCACCACCCAGAGTCTCCAGAATGATCGTCGTATGCTGTGCGCTTCACAACATAGCGCAGCAGCAAGGATTGGAGCTGCAGGAGGAGCAAGGCTCTGAGTGCACAGCCTCTTTGAAGGAGAAGGAGGTGGAGCAGGTGGAACACAAGGAGGAGGAGGAGGAGGAGTAACCTGAAGTGGACATGGCACCAGCAGCGGTGCATATTGCTACCTGGGAGGCCCGGGATGGCTTCATAATGGTACGATTTAGTTAAGTTGCACCAGTGCACCCATCTGGCTCCCAGATGCTGTCCCAACTACCCCACCCCCGCCCCCACAAACACCACAAAGCAATCCTAAAATGACCAAACCATTCCTGTCACATACACAGCCATTGCTTGAGGTTAAGTAATGCCTCACCATTCACTCCAAGTGACAAGGTCACTTCCCAGGTAGCACGCAAAAATGGACAAGACAGGAACGTGGTGCAAAGAAATAAATTTATGTGCATCATACATAGAACTGAAACTTAATACTAACATTTTGGCAAACACCCATGCGCATACCCTTGTGCATGTACGATTGTGACATTTTTCTTTTCCAAGTGCTTCAAGAGGTGCACCCTCTGTGGCTTCAGCAGAGGTAGAGGCAGGCTGCTCACCTCCCTGCTTTGACTGCTTAGACACTTTTGGTGGATGTCCTCTGGGTTTTGGAGCTTGGGAGGACCCTGCCAAAGACTGCTCTTCCTGCAACTGTGCAGGGGCAGACTTGGCCATTGGGATCCGAGGCAGCATGTGGGGCTCTGACTGATGGGGAGGCAATGGTGGAGAAGTGAGAGCACTTTGAGCAGAGCCCCCACTTCCATGTGCCCTCGCGCCATCATCCCTCTCATGGACCACCCGGACCTCCCTGCTAGCAAGGAGCTGGAGAGCACCTTGCTGCACAACAGTGGGGCAATGAACGCCCAAGTCTACGTTGGCATCCCTTCTAGAGATGAGTTCAAGAAGAGTCTGCAAGCTGTTGTCCACAGCAAGCATGTTCTCGTTTGACTGGTGCATTAGCTGTTCCATGCAGGTGGCCATCCTTTCCATGGAAGAGCACATCATCGCCATCGCCTGTGGCATGGTGCTGCTCATGTTGGAGTTGAACTCCTCCATTCTCTCTACAATCGTGCACTTCATGGCTGGAAAAGCTGTCAGACCCCCACTCATTTATTGTTGCTCCTCCAAGATCAACCGCTTTCTCGACAGCCCCCTGCATCCAGCTGAGCAGAGCTGGAAGCGTCCTGCGCCCTCCGGTAAGGAATCTCCACTGCTGTCCCTGTCTCCACCATCTACTCTTGCTCACTTGTGGCAACACTACTCTATGTCTCGCAGGACTCACCGACGTGCACGTATCTGCGCTGGTGCTGGGTGCGCATGGGTCTGCTGACGGTCCACTCAGAGACCGTGGCCTCCTCTAAGGAGTAGTCTTCCTCCTCCAACTACTTGATGGACATTTGGAAGAGTAAAGACTTAAATTAGAACTCTTATGATAAGAATGTGTAACATTACCATTATACACATCATGATATTTTACTGGCTGCTGACATCAGTCACCATGAGTGACTGTTGTATGCCATGTGGCTGTGTGATATTTAATTCTCTCACCAGGTTGTTGGGAGGTCCTCCTCGCTCCATCTCCCACCGTCAGCAGCTCAGCCACTCCGCTTAATTCTAGCGCCTCCTCCTCTGCTGGCATCAATGTAGTGTAAATTGGAGGGCCACCTCCGGTTCTCTGTCTCTCCCTGTTGTTCTGCGCTCTCTTCTCCTGCAAGGAGGGAAAGAAGAGAACTTTGAGAGATTGATGGAATGAGTGTAAGGGATGGATGGGCTACATCTGTAGAGGGTGACTATGAGGGAGTGGCATGACATTGCCAAATGGCCTCCTTCTGTGGCATTACTTTCTATGATTGCATTAGGCTGATTCAGTTGGGGATGTGAGTAGGTGCCTAGACAGTGAGGAATGGATGCACCTGCCAGGTAGGTTAGTGTGAGGAGTGACGTGCAGGAGTAGGCTTGGGAAGGCAGTGTAATGGGGTTGGGGTGACACGGGCGTCAGGATGTAGTTGAATGTGGCCTTGCACTCACCTTTCCTGACCTCATGAGGCCATTAAATCTCTCCCTGCATTGAATCCAGGAGCAGCTGACAACACCCCTACTTTTCACTTCTTGTGTGATCTCCAGCCATGCCCTCTTGGTTTCACTGGTTAAACTCTTCCTGCCATCACCAGGGAAGAGGACTTCCTTCCTTGCTCTCACTCCCTGGAGCAGAATGTCCAGGGAGGAATCTGAAAACCTGGGCAGCAGCCTTCTGGCACTGAGACTGCATTGTTGCCTCTAAATGATTGCACCCTCACAGTCAAAGTCAAACTATTGGCTGTAACATCGCCAGGCACCTCTTACAAGTACTCTGGACCACCTCCCATAACCTTCAACTCTCATCGTTCCACTGCCCCTTTAAATAGGTGAGCTGAAATCGAGTCATCCGTGACATCTTCAGACCCACTCCATTTAATTGGCCGGGAAGCCCACATGACTCACTCAAGTGATCTAATTAAGTTAAACACGGAGTGGAGAGTGTGCCAATGGACCATTCGTGATGGCGACCCGCTACGCGGCACCCTGCACCCAAACCCACTCACAGACAAAAATTTAGCCCATATTGTGGGACTGGAGTCACTTGTACGCAAAGGTCCCCTTTGGATTTTTATGACTATTTAGCAGCTCCTATGGTTATGTTCTGGTGCTAGTCCACAAATTACTAGATTTTTTGAGCTCAATTGCACAGCTTACCATGGTGGGATTTATCAGTTATATTACCTGCTACAGCCACAACTCGAACCTCGAACCAGAGCATGGAGAGCACTGCCTAGATCACTGTGGCCCTTAAAATTTAAGCAACAAGCGTCTTCCAGTCTGCAGCATGTGACATCAGTGACATCTCCCAGGTTTCAGTCCATCGTTGTAGCAAGGAGGTCACCTCAGGTCACTACGCCAGGAGGAAACCTATATTTCTTTGTCAATGGTCGGACGTAAGCAGGACAAGAGAACACTAGACTCCATCCATATTGTAGGTTTACCCAGGGTGCAAGGTGCCATAGACTGCATGCACATTGCCCCACATGCTCCCCATCACCATCCTGGCATCTTTCTCAGTAGAAAGGGATTCCACTTTCTCAATGTCCAGCTTATTTGCCATCACAGGCAGTGCATCATACAGGCCTGTGTCTGGATTCCTAGCAGTGGTCATGGTTCATTCATCCTGTACCAGTCCTCTGTGCCACCTTTATTCCAGTTAGGTCACAGTCTGGTTATTGGGTGACAAGCGCTATCCCTTTCAGACTTGGCTCATGACTTCTGTCTGGAACCTGGGAACAGCTGCAGGAGTGGCCTCCAATGAGAGCCATATTGGCACCAGAAACACCATGAAGCAGACAGCTGACATGCTCAAGCAACACTTTCACTGACTGGACCATCTGGGAGGAGCTTTTCAGTAAAGCCCAGGCTTTGTGGTCATCTGCTGCATGCGCCAACACATTGTCATCATGAGGGACCAGCCCATACCATCACCTGGACAGCAAGAAATGCAGCAGGAGAAGGAGCAGGAGGAGGAGGATGAAGAACAGCATAAAGAGAAGGAAGAGCTTGAGCAGCATCGATCACCAGTGCCCTTAGCTGCCAGAGCTCTTAGAGAAACTCATTCAAGAACACTTCATTTGAACCATCCCGCCCATCCCTAATATAGCAACAGTTCCTCAATCCTTATCACCACTGTCCTTACTATCACCATCCGACTGCCTTTCTTCAGTCCTGTGTTCTGGGTCTTGATCACACTTCACTACAAATATTAATACCAACATCAAATCCAATACAAAAATAAATTCATCCAACTACTCAATTCCATCTGTGTCTAATATTTAACAGGAATAATTAAGATCACCCTTGTGCAACCCCTTAGTGCTCATTTACCTATCCTAGTTCTCCTATGAAATGTGTCCACAGTGGTTACAGCTTGGGAGCTGGGAGGCTGCTTGCCTCTATTGAAGACACTTCAGATGGCCTGAAGGGCAACCTTAAGCAATTGTGGGCCTTGAGAGTCCAGCTGCAGACTGCATCATCTCATTGTGAGCCGGGGAAGTTTGGCCCAGCTGGATGTGTGGCACTAATAAGGGCACTTGCGGAATGGTGGCAGGGGAGCAGGCATGCTGTCATCCTGAGTGAGGAAATCAGGTGCCTCTCCCATGGAGCCAAGGTCCCTTTCCTGGAACTGCACCTCAGCACTCTTATGGCTCTACACATGAACAGTGTGCAGTTGTGATGTGATGCTCTGGAAGACCCATCAACATTGGCCCCCAGAACCAAGATAACAGCTGCCTGAGCTTCCATGGCATCATGGTGGACATCACTGTCATGTTCATGGAGCTGACCACTCGCTCCATGTTGGACAGAATGGTCTTCATGCTCAAGCTGCAGCACAAGTTGGAGCTGGGATCTGTCATACCCTGAGCCATTGCACACAAGCTCACTAGCAGGCTGAACCTAGCATTACCTGGTGTATGCCCATCAGCCTTCATCGTTAGCCTGGTCGCTCAGTCTGCATCTGAGCTCTCTGCTTCAGAGTTGGTATGCGATCTCGGCCTCCGGCAAGCTGGCACCTGTGACATCCTACCCCCGCCCCAGTTCTTGCACACTTGTGGCCGATGATTCACCACATGAAGAGCCCCCCTCCAGCCAACCCCCTAAAGTACGTGTGATGCCAGTCTCTGAGCTAGTACTTGCTAGGATCAGATCTAGTGACGTTGCATTTTCAGGATAGCGGGCTTCCTCTTCTTGAAGTGGCAGAGGGGCATTCACATTTTCAGCCTGAAATGAAAGAGGGACAAGGGCTAGCTTTCAGTGTGAATTGAAAGCAGCGAAAGAAGTGGCTGGTGACAACAGCTGCAGTTTGTCATGCAGAGTGAGATAAAAGGGAAAAAGTGGGTAAGGGTGTGAAGAAACTCTGCAGACTCCATTTAGAGTATTGAAATCAGTTCTGGGCACCGCACCTCAGGAAGGATATATTGGCATTGTGGGGTGGGGATGGTGGTGGTGGGGGGGGTCCGGTGCAGATTCACCAGAATGATACCGGGGCTAAAAGGGTTATCTTATGAGGACAGGCTGCATAGACTAGGCTTGTATTCCCTCGGGCGATCTAATTGAGGTGTTTAAGATGATTAAAGGAGTTCTAAAGGTTGGGAGAAACTATTTCCTCTTGTGGGGGTGTCCAGAACAAGGGGCATAACCTTAGAATTAGAGCTAGGCTATTCAGGCGTGATGTCAGGAAGTACTTCTTCACACAAAGGGTAGTGGAAATCTGAAGCTCTCTCCCTCAAAAAGCTGTTGAGGCTAGGGGTCAATTGAAAATTTGAAAACTGAGATTGATAGATTTTTGTTAGGCATGGGTACTAAGGCTTATGGATCCAAAGTGGCTAGATGGAGTTAAGATACAGATCAGCCATGATCCAATTGAATGGGAAGGCTGAATGTCCTACACCTGTTCCTATAAATATTGAGAGGCTGGAAGTGTGAGCAGAGAGTAAGACAGCTGTGTTCTTACCTTGATAACTCTGGTGAGATCATTGAACTTCTTTCAGCATTGCAGCCATGTCCTGCTAGATAAGCTCCTGGCATTGACCTCCTCTGCAACCTCTTCCCAGGTGTTGCCTGGAAAGCTTTGCGCTTCTTGGGGGCTACAGGATCTCCCCCCTCCTATCCACCCCCTGGACCATCAGAGAACCTGGGTGCCCAGTCTGGACGTCTTCCAGCCATTTTTTTTTCAATCTTGGAAGTTTTCCTGTTGTTTGCAGCCAAAGGGAACCTTCCCTTTAAGTGATGTGACTGCCTTTAAGTGGCATCAGAGATGCCCGATTTCCAACTCCCCCTCCATAACAGGTGTGAAGCCCACGAATAGCATGGGTAGCACTAACTGCATGCCTGAATCATTATAATAAGCAGCCAGTACCAATTTTACATGGTCCCTGGGACCACGTGAACAGATGCATGCAGTGTACACGCCACCCCCAATCAAATTTCCAGGCCCTGTTTTCTGAAAGATCAGTTTGCATCTGTTCTCAGCTGAGGAAGGCACAGATCCAGAACTCAGGAGACCGGAAGAAGAAGGATGATTTATGAGGTGCAATGATTGGACACAGTGCCAAACAACCTTCAACAAAAAATGACAAATATTGGAGGAATCCACTAACCTCATCTGTGCCGTGTATGGAATCAAAACACTGCAGTCTACCATGGAGTATGTGACAACTTCTGGGATGTCTGCAGTGCAGCTTCCCAATGCAGCGTTCCCAAGTTCAGTCAGGTCTGGATGTATGTAACTTTGTTGGTGCAAAATCTTGAAGCAAAGTGATTTAATTCTTAATGTTCAAAGCCCACCTTTGCTGGAGCCTTGGTCATACAAATACCTCCATTCTTGACAATAAATATGACCACAAGTTTCTAATTGCCCCTTCCAACAAAATTCGATATTCACACTGGTCTGTATAACTTAGGTTTACAGCATGTGGTATGTTTCACCACAGTCTTGCAGTTCTGATGACAGGTCATCGACCTGAAACATTAACTCTGTTTCTCTCTCCACTGCTGCTGCCTGATCAGCATTTTCTGTCTTGCATCTCTTAAGGGTTTGTTACTTGCAACAGTTTATTCGACAATGTTTAAATATTTGCATTGTGTCCGTGGGATTGGTGTGTTAACAGCTCCCACTCTGCTTGAAAGTCACTGATGAAGGTGGGACAACCAGAACAACCGAATTTTCACAGAACAATAGGATCAAATATCTCACTATTGGTCCCTCGCTACAGAATAATACACCAAGCTGCTCAACTGCTGTTTGTGGCAAGATAACAGGGAACTCGTTTTAAAGGACAGTCAGAGATTGCATGAATTGTTTGATGCAAAATGGGTTTTGTTTTCATCATGCAGTTTTACAAGAAGAGTCATATAAGTTGTTTTATGTGGGTGTTAAATAGTGTCATGCTAGTGCGCGTGTCACAAGCACGGGTCTCGCACAGTATAAAAGCTTTCTAGCATCCTTTTTTGAGTGCATTGCAATATCTTTATGTATGATATATGGTGAGTCACTGTAAAAAAAATTGCTGTTAGTGAAAAACTGGAATATAATCATCCATTTTAATAGCAGTGAAATTACTCTGTCTGGAATGGGAGAGGAAAATGGGGTGGACCCTGATCTGCCAAAATCACACCTCTTTTTACGTCTTCTGTAATTTCCGCTGGAAGTGGGTGCAGATCCACTCCTCCACTGGTGACTATCTGGAAATTACATCACAAATCCCATTTCTGCCAGGATTGTCCCCAACTCAACTCACACTTGTAGAAACCAGGCATGAGTGGCTGCAGCAGTGGATCAATGTTTAAGTATCTTTTATAAAGGCTTCTGGGAATCACTGAAGAAGTGGCTATTTTTTGCAATTTCTGAACAGACCTGAATCATTTTTTGTTTTGAAGCTGTGGAGGGGGTGGCTGCTGCCTGCCTCTGTGCAATCTCGAGGACAAATTCTTGCTTCTTCCTGATAAAAGCTTCACCAAGGGTTTCTCAATGGGGATTCCTCTCTGTAGGGGGGGGGGGGGGCATCCTTTACCTGGTTTACGGTAATTTACCTGGTCAGGCAGCCTGGTCACTGCACTGTGACCAATTCCAATCAATCAGTGGTTTCAAATCGCTAAACCCTCCTTCCAGTTCTGACTGGAGGAACTTATAATTAATGACATTAAAAACGGACAAATGGTCTGGATGCAAGAAAGTCAAATTTTATTAAAACTAAAGAAACTACACCACACGATCAAAGTAATCATGGTAAAATTGCTTAACAGGGGAAGGCAGATGGCAAAAACGAGGGATAAATGGCTAGTGTTAATCTTACAATCTTAGCAACATTTCCCTTGAATTACCACCCCTTTACTTCTCACTAGATTGTCTTGCTAGTGGGTCAGAAGCCTTGCTCACCTGCAGTCCAAAGAGTAAAAAGAGAAAGATGCTTCTGGGAAGCTATCTTTTATACCCCTTTTTGGGGGCCCGCCCAGATCTGATGTTTCTGGGCTAAAACAAGAGAGATCCAAACTGTCCACTTGTCTGGGATGGGTTTGGATAAAGTTGCAGTTTAAATGTATCCATTGTCTGTGATGGCTTTCGAATAAAGCTGCAGTGGTTTGAATGTGTTCTCCCATTCATTTAAACGGTTCCTCCTCAGTTTGGATGTGTCCACTTGATATACAAACAAATTGCTTTGTAAACAAAGCATTGTCCTGTGGTCATCTGGAACCACAATTGATTGACAGTCTTGAGTGCTTAGCAAACAAAGTCCCTTTGTTCATGCTGGCAGTTTCAAGCACTTGATCTTAGAGTCAATTTCAGTGAATGGATGTGTTTAAACAACCCAGTGTGCTTGCTGTCCGATGATTGGCTGATTCAAACGGGCTACTCCCCAGTGTAAACAAACAGCTTGTAGGTTACTGGACCCGCCCAATACCACAGGGTGACTGACAGCTCGGGCTCCATTCAAACCCACTACAGGGCAGCGCTGAGCTTTTTCATATGCTAACAGCCTGTCTGTCTTTTTAAATTCTGTTTCCATGAGGTCTGTTCAGCCATTTTTAACAGTCCAAAACTCAAGAGTACATCTTTTAATAAAATGTACAATCTTAAAGTGTGCAATTTTCACAAAGTTCTTTGATTCCAGTGTCCAAGTGCTGCCCAGCTTACGAGCTTTTTAACGCAGCCTTTTGCAGTTCTGGGTATGTTTTAAAACATTGTCCAACCCAGAGACAATTTAAATCACACAGGTCTTCGTCCACGATGTGGATTAATATTTCCCGATCTTCAGGGGCTGAGGGGATTTTGTGACCCCTACATCTCTACACTATATTAATGGAGATAGAACAGAAGTAAGAGCATAAGAATTACAGGGAAGCACATCTCATAAGACATCAGCAGGAGGAGGATGAGACCTACCCTTCACTAGCAAGCAGCAAGAGTGTCCAGACCCCAGCACTCCTTCCAGGATGTCACTCAAAAGATCCGTTTAAGGAGGTTGCAATTCACCAAAGAAGCTCGGGACAAAGTGTGTCTTCTGCTGCACCTTACCTGCAGCCCACCTCCACAACTAGGCCAGCACTTACTGACCCTGTAAAGGTAGCAACAGCACTCAATTTCATTGCTTTTCTCAGGGTGCTAAAAGGGAGTTCAATATGTTATCCATTGTTGCTTATGTCAGGTGGCTGATGTCTTGGTAATCAAGGTTGCAAAGTTCATAAATTTTGGCATGTCCACAGGGCAACAGCAGGAGACGTCTTTATACTTTCATAACATTGCAGGCTTCCCCAGCGTGCAAGGGGCAACAGGTGGCCATGTTGTCATCCAGGCCTCATCTCCTCATCCACTAAAATATCAGAATTGGAATGGATTCCATTCATTAAGTGACCATGTGGTATACAACCAGCTGCATAGAATTACTCACATGAATGCTAACTTTTCTGGCAGCTGCCATGATTCGTTTGTCCTAAGGCATGCCACCTCTCTTCCACCCTAATACTGTCAAATTATCCCCTTCTCTCATGGCACCTCTCCAGATCCCCACAACACCTACCAAGGACTGGGCCCTCGAACTGTGGACTCACTGATCACTGGGATATCATGTTCTGGCAGCGATCAGATCCTGAAAGCCCCGAGACAGTCTTCAAGCCGTAATGCATGCTGCACTCCATTCTATCCCTATTTCCTCCAGATCTGTAGACTGTGCTTTCATGGAGGTGAAAAGAAAGACTTGTATTTATATAGGACCTCATATTCTCAGGATGTCCCAAAACAATTTACAGGCAATGAAGTACCTTTGAAGAATAGTCACTGTTGTAATGCAGGAAACACAGCAGCCAATTTGCACACAGTAAACTCCCACAAACAGCAATGTGATAATGATCAGATAATCTGCTTTTTTAGTGATGTTGATTGAGGGATTGGTCAGGACACTGGGGGCACCAATAGCTGCAGATTCCAATGCAGCTGCCATTTGCTGCAGTGATGTCTGCAAGGAAGACAAAACTTTTTTGATGTTGACACAAAGAAGAGCTATAAGCTCGACAGTCATACCTATCAGTTGCTGTACATCCTGATGATTGTCTTTAGAGCACATAGGTGTGACATTCCTCAAACATCCATTTCAGGCGAGTGCCAATGAGTTCTAGGTCCCACAAGCGATAGGCAGCCTTCTCCTCAATTTCTACTGTGCATCCTCTGACACTTTGGGATTGTGCAAGGCAGTTCTTGTGTATAGCCATAGGATGAAGTTAATGTTGTAGTAGAGGAGGAGGGAGTAGATATTGGATAGGATAAAAATAGATTAAAAAAAGTGCTAAATAGGTTGGCATCACTCAAAGTTAACAGGTCACCCGGTCCAGATGGAATGCATCCTAGGTTGCAGAGGGGAGCAAGGATGAAGATAGCAGAAGCTCTGACCACAACCTTTCAATCCTCCTTGGATATGGGAGTGGTGCTAGAGGACTGGAGGATTGCAAATGTTACATCCCTATTCAAAAAAAGGGAGAGAGATAAACCTGGTAACTAGGCTAATTAATCTAACGTCAGTGGTGGGAAAACAATTAGAGACCATTGTCCAGGACAAAATTAATTCTCACTTGGAGAAGTATGGGTTAATAAGGGACAGCCAGCTCAGATTTGTTGAAGGCAAAAAATGTCTGACTAACCTGATTGAGTTTTTTGATGAAGTAACAGAGGCGGTTGATGAAGGTAGTGCAGTAAATGTTGTATACATGGACTTTCAAAAGGCATTTGATAAAGTACCGCGCAACAGACTTATTCGGAAAATAGAAGCACGTGGTATTAAAGAGATGGCAGTAACTTGGGTGTGTAATTAGCTACGGAAGAGGAGGCAAAGAGTAGTGGTGAATGTTTTTTCCCTGACTGGAGAGAAGTATGCAGTGGGGTCCCCTAATGATCGGTATTAGGATCATTGCTTTTCTGGTTATATGTAAATGATCTGGACTTGGAGATAGGGAGTACAATTTCGAAGTTTGCGGGTGATACCAAACTTTGCAATATAGCATATAGTGAGGAGGATAGTAGCAGAGTTCAGGAGGACATAGACAGACTGATGAAAGGGGCAGGTACATGGCTGATGCAATTTAATGCAGATAGGTATGAAGTGATGCACTTTGGCAGGAACAATATGGAGGGAGGTGCAAGAGCAAAGGGACCTGGGGGTGCATATTCACAAATCTGAAGGTGGCAGGGCAAGTTGATAAGGTGGTTAAGAAAGCATAGGGAATATTTGGCTTTTAAATAGGGGCATTGAATACAGAAACAAGGAAGATATGCTAAACCTTTACAAATCACTAGTTAGTGCTCAACTGGAGTACTGTATTGTGTACAATTCTGAGTACCACACTTTAGGAAGGATGTCAACACCTTGGAGAAGGTACAGAGGAGGTTTACCAGGATGATATCAGGGATGAGGGACTTCAGTTATGTGGAGAGACTGGAATTGCTCTCCTTAAAACAGAGAAGGTTAAGGGGAGACCTAATAGAGGTATTCAAAATTATGTGGGGTTTCAATAGAGCAAGTAGGGAGAAACTGTTTCTTCTGGCAAGTGGGTCAATAACCAAAGGTCACAGATTTAAAATAAATGGCAAAAGAACTAGAGGGGAAATGAGGAGAAACGTTTTAACACAGAGGGTTGTTAGGATCTGGAACACACTTCCTGAAAGGGTGGGGGAATCAGATTCCATTGGAAATTTGAAAAGGCAGTTAGACATATATTTGAAGAGGACTGATTTTCAGGGTTATGTGGAGAAGCCTGGGGTGTGGGACTAAATTGGACAGTGCTTTCAGAGAGCTGGCACAGGCATGATGGCCTAAATGGATTCTATGAAAATCTTGGTAAGCTGTGCAGTGAAGCAATTTGAGAAAGAAATTAAAGATTGAAGTACTGTTGCTGTCTTTTCTGCTTGTCTTCAGAGGCTGCTGAACATTGCTTTTAAAAGGCTGTACGGAAGTTTCTCAAAGGCCCAGCTGCTTGCACCCATTTTACACGGGTTTTACACCAATGCTTGCACCAATGGGTATACAAATGAGCATGCCCAGGAAACTTGCATGTACCTCCCTCTGCTGGGCATCGGTGGGAGTAACAACTTTCTTAAAGGAGCAGGCTAGAGTACTTTAGTGATGTTTTTGTAGGTGTATTTTCATATTAACAGTGATGACTACACCACCAATCATAATGTATAGCATTACACTCGGGTAGTTGTGTGATTTAACAAAAAATTGAATTTCTATAACTGACATTCATCTTTGCAAAGACAGATCATAATCCCAACATAACCTTGGGGCATTCTTCTATTGCAGTTATTAATAGGCTAGCTGAAATGGTAAATGTAAAATCCTATTCATCTGCGCCAGGATTGTCAACAAGAAGATTTGTAGCAAAAAGAATATAGTTTCATCAGAAAGACATTTTTGACAAATGTGAATATATGGGCTAAGGTACTTTTTCTAATTTAGTAGGAATACAATAGCGCTCAAATTTTTTTCAAATGGAGACAATGGCCCCGATATTTACAGGGAGACGGGGAGGATGTGGGGAAGACAAACCCGGCAACCCGGGGCAGAGGTCCCATCGAATTTAACGGCAGGACCACATTAACATCTTTTTCTCCCGTTCCCCAACCGGCAGCCGGCCACATTTTCAGCCTGGGGACAGTCCCTAGCAATCGGGAGGGGGGAGGTTTGGCGTTTGTGGGGAGGTCAACCACAATTGAGACAGGGAGGAGAGATCTGCCATCGGGGCTTGGGAAGGAAGGCCATGATTGGAGCTTGGAGAGAGAGACCGTCGGGGTTTGGAGGGAGGTTCGGCAATGATGGGGGGGGGGCGGGGGCGGGGGCGGAGAGAGAGAGGCTGTAATCGGCGGAGGGAAGGCCGAAGGCTTCCTTGAGGGGGTGTGGGGGACAGCACTCCTGGCCCACAAGGAGCGTTGGAAAAGGCACTTACCTTATGGAGCCGATAGCTCCCGCCTCCCACCACGTTTCCCGAGTCCTGCGAAACCCACGCGGCAACTGTAACATTTAAATCAGGCTCCCCGATTTAAATATGTTAATGAAGTATCCCACCTCTCCATTGCGGGACACTCTGACGCCTCGTGAAAATGTCAACTGGTGCATGCTTGGCAGGTTAGCGTGGCGTTCTCCAATTAATTTTTTTTAACCCACCCCTCCTCCGCTCCAACCCTGTCCCGCCCATTGTGGGGGTTAATATCGAGACCAACGTGCCAAAGAATTTCATTACATGCTCTTATTCCCTGGACAAACTGGGAGTTTTTTTTTGTTCAGTAATTAGATCTGCCAATGAAAAGTTTCTCCATAGGTTTTAGTTTGAATAAACATAATGAAATCTCTGGTTACGTATTAACATGACCTGCACAAACCTATCTTACATTTGCATGATATGAACTGCCAAATGGAAATTGTTGAAAATAAAGGCATTGCTGGAGGTTGTTCTTCTAGATTTCCACTTCCAGTGAAATTGAATAATTCCTTTTCAGCTGTATTTTTGGCAGTCTATTTCCAGTAAATTGCTACTTGCAGAATAACTAAGTATGCCAATACAATGCATTACAGTAATTATTATGTTTTGCTGTTACCGCACAGCTATGTACATATATCACTATTTCCTAATTTCTACAAGCGGGAACATTTCTAATTTTATAACAGTTACATGCCCAGTTTGATACTAGTTTCAATTATTATACACTTTAAGACATGGTGAAGAGCCTTGAAGTAGCCAGCATATTTTTCTTCAGCAGACTACCCCTGGTGCTACTCCTGAGTTGTTTGGTGTCTGAAGCACGCCTGGTTGGGATGTTTAGTTTCTAACCTGCCCTGTCCCTGTAAAGCCACTGCTCAAATCCTCTCTGTGAGAATCCTGATAATTGTAGCTGCTTGAAAATTGCTGCGGTCAATTCGAGGTCAGGAAATTGTGTGAGAATTTCAGATTCCAGATCAGAAAAACCCAGAATTAATTGCCTGGCTTTCTTTTAAAGTTTGTTTTACATCTGTAACATCTGGCATGTTAGAGGCTTGCGTTAGACCTATGACATGTGTGTTATATATTGACGGATCCTGTGACATTGCTCAGCGTGGGGCCTCTATGAAAATAAAAATAACCTCTAAAATAAAGGATATTTTTACATAGCAAAGACTTTACTTCTGGAACAGAACCTTGCCGACCAGAACAGCAAATTGGAGAGTCAGGCATGGAAGTCAGCACATCCAATTGGCAGTGGTTCCAACTGTCCAGCTATTCATTTTCTCATGGCATCATAGTCACTTTGTACAAATTCTTTTAATGTCAAGTAAATACAGCATAAAACATAGACCTTATTACAAAAGTAAGGAGAGAACTTAACTAATATCGGGTGGATGCAGGGAAGATGTTCCCGATGATGGGTGAAACTAGAACTAGGGGGCATAGTCTTAGAATAAGGGGCTGCTCTTTCAAAACTGAGATGAGGAGGAACTACTTCACTCAGACGGTGGTAGGTCCATGGAATATGCTGCCCCAAAAAACTGTAGAAGCTACATCATTACATAAACTTAAAACAGAAAAAGAGAGTTTCCTAGAAGTAAAGGGAATTAAGGGTTACGGGGAGCGGGCAGGAATTTGGACATGAGTCTAGGTTCGGATCGGTCATGGCCCTGTGGGTAGCGGAGCGGGCCCAGGGGCCGTGTAGCCTGATCCTGCTCCTATTTCGTGTGTCTAATTCTGTTAGATGCAGGAGATGGTTCTGTGATAGTGGATTGGCAGTTAGGATCAGATCAGCCATGATCTTATTGAATGGCGGAGCAGGCTCGAGGGGCCGATTGGCCTACTCCTGCTCCTATTTCTTATGTTCTTATGCTCTTATGTACATGGCAATGCGGACGGATTGTCAAGACTTCTGCTGCCTGTGCCCTCTGAAGGCTGTGAGCAGAAGATTTTCTACTTTGGCATGGTGAGCAATGCCCGTGTCACAGCCTGGCAGGTCAATCACAGAATCACAGAAACCCCACAGTGCAGATAGAGGAGATCAACACAGCCTGGTTGCACATTACACAGGAGGGCAGAAGCAGGGATGTCATCAGGAGGACCAGGCTGCAGTGACGCAAACTTTTCAATGATCTCAGTAGATCATGAAACGTTACTGCCAAGCCACACTCAACCTCATCCTGCTGTACCACTCATCACATCCCCATAACTCTGCCTTCCCTACCCTACTCCTGCACATCTTTACTCACACCAACTTATCTTGCACCTCCACCCTTCCCTCTCTATCTACATTATCACTTCCCCATCTCACTAGACACCCCTCGCACTCACCCTCATCCTACTGCAAGCATACCAACTAACAACACACAAGGGTAGGCACTTGGGTGATTTATCGAATTGTCATGTGAAGTTTCTGGTAATGTGCTGTCAAACATTGAAATCTTTATTTTCAACACTTTGTGTTCTTGGACAGATTTTTGTGCACCTTTGGAAGTGGTTTAGTAAGTTGCAGTGAATGGTGAGGCATAATGTTTCCCCCCCCCCTCCCCCAATGGTGATGATTGTGAAAGGAATGGCTTGGACATTGTAAGGATGCTTTATGGTGCTGGTGTGGGGTGATGCCAACCTGGCGCATCATGTGGCACCCAGGGTGTACAGTGTTAAGTGAAGTAAATCGGGACATGGTGAGGCCATCACTGGCATCCCAGGCAGCAATGTACATGGGTGATGATGCTCTGTGCCCAGTGCAGCACCAGGTGATTGCGGAGAAGGTTGGTATTGTTGTTGGTGATTTTGGTGTGCCTGGTGATGTTGGTATTGGGGCTGATTGTCTTGGGATTCTGAGGACCAAGGTGAGATTTTTTCAAGGGCACCGATGTTGCTGGAATAGATGACAGCTGAAGTTGAGATGACAGAAGCGATCTGTCAGTGGTGAGAGAGCTTGCTCCAAGGAGGTGACAGTGAATAGAGAGTTTACTCCAAACACTTCCAAACTGCATAAAGCTCAAAAGTGTCTTCCAAGTCCTGAAGGCTCAAGCTTCTGACATTGGAAAGTGACCAGTTGTGAAATGCAAGCTTTCATACCAATTTTGCAGCTGTCACCTATTCACAGCAATGGGGAGACATAGAGAACCCAACCTATTTACCTGACGTGATCTCCAAATGATGTGAACCCCATTAAAAATGTGGTAAAATTGAAAAAGGCTAGCAAAATAGTAGTAAACAAGCACGTAGCAAGCTGTTATGTATCTTAAATGTCTCCCCCGCCACTTGGTGTCGGGTCTGTTCTGAAATCGTAGACCCGACACTTTGGAAACGTACATGGAGGCGGGTTCGCAGTGGGTTCCCAACCCGCTGTCAATTATTTTGATTTTTGACAGCGGACCTGCCTCCAAACCCGCACTGAGCACCGGCAAAATTCTGCCCGTTAACTCTGTTTCCCTCACTGCAGATCTGCTGAGTGTTTCCAGCATTTTCTGTTTATAGCTCAGATTTCCAGCCTCCGCAGTATTTTGCTTTTGTTGATGTTTAATTTGTCTAGCTAGTCAATTTTATTTCATTATGTAATACAAATACTTTACCGTTAATCACAGGGAAAATACATTCCTGCTTGGCTACACAAATCAATCAGTTAAGAAAAATACACTTTCCGGACCGTTATTTAAAAAACAACCTGGAAATAACTAAATACTATTTAATTAAAAATATGTTTTGATCATTATTGTGACTGCAGAGAACAGAAGATATTGCAAGGCTGAAGGTTTTTACCAAGATTCAGTTGCAAAGGATGACACGTCTTCATTTTGCAGGTGCACATTAAACTAGCCTCATCTGGTTCCAGTACAGTTCCCACACAATTTAGTATGATGTATTTCTTCTCACTTTCTCAGCAGATTAGTTACTGGATAGAAAAATAACTGAGATGCACTTTTGCAAATCTAACCTTTATTTTCCTTAGGTCTCTCTACTAACTGTTGCCTGCTGCTTCATTCAGATAGTGGAAGGGAGAGAACTGTAGCGTTCTGTAATGCTGCCATTAACACTTTTCTGTATTAGCCTAACAGTAGGTGTACTTTCTGTAGGAGCATACCTGTCCTGCAAATTTTTCATGTCAGAGATATAGCAATGGAGATGCCCCCCTCCCCCAACGTGTATGGTCCCACAGGCATTGGCTGCCCTCCATTACCTCAGCCAACTGAACATTTCATATGTCTAAACATTGGCAGTGACAGCTGGCAGAATTTTCAACAGTGGATCATATCCTAGCCACGTCGAACGCTGTCCTCACCTCATGTCCATGCACAGTCATTTTCTAACAAGTGCTACTGGATGGTGACTATTTTTATCTTCCCTTCTCCGGGTACGGCCAATTGTGATGATCCCGATCGCTGCCCTGGTTGATCTGATCCAACAGAGACCAGGGGTCAAACCTGGGCCCTTTCTCAGCTCCACGCTGGGCACAACATTTTGTAACTGAGTCATTAAAAGAACTCTGTGGCCTGATTAATAACTGGAAAATGGACAAATGCTTGCAGCTGAGTTTGAATGTGCAACAAAGTCCAGAAGTTGAACTCTCAACTCGATTTGCTGGATTTACTTGGACACCCTAAGTTGCTGTGCTTAAAGAAAAAAATGTTTTTGGCTAAATCTGCTCAAAATGATCTAATTTGTATTGATTACTTTTTTTTAACCAAGATCTTCATTGTCTCCCATTAACTTTCAACTTAGCGCTCTTTACTCTCTACTTAGCTATTAACTGGTCGTGCTGCATGGATTAATTAAGTTTGCTGAATAAACACACACATAACCAGTCAAAAATGTAGATTTTCCAATCGGCCATTAACATAACCAGAAATGAGTCACACCTGCCCAACTGCAGTGAGCAGCCTCTGCACAACTTTCTAGGATCAGCACTAATTTTAACATTGTAGGCAAGCTGCAGGCATGGAATATGGCTAAGTGGGAGCTTGCCCACTGGGGAGTGTAAATTGCATGCTGCTGCCAGATTTAGAGTCCCACAGAAACCTAAACCTACAGGCCTGTTGATTTTGCCCATTTGTAAGCCAGTAAGCTTCTATGCAAAAAATACATCCGGAAATAAATAAGCGGCCTGCTTCTCCAGTGAGTCATGAAGATTCTTTTAGAGAAAGTGAGACAGAGGAGGGGGAGACCCCTTTAAGTGGTAAGCATCACTAGGCCCAAGATGAACAGCCAGGAAGAATGAGAGGAGACGCCACAAGTGTGAAGCAGTACTAAAAAAAAGTCCCAATAACGTTACCTTTTATTGGCAGCCTCCAGAGGTCCCTTTAAAGACTGCTGATTAGGCATTTGTAGAAGTGGAAAAACTAGTCGAAGCATGCACGGTGCATGCTCCACCTAATTAGTGACCAATTTCTGGTAGGGGGCTTAAACATAGAAAAAAATAGGAGCAGGAGTAGGCCATTCGGCCCTTCGAGTCTGCTCCGCCATTCAATATGATCATGGCTGATCCTCTATCTCAACACCATATGCCTGCTCTCTCCCCATACCCCTTGATGCCTTTTGTGTCTAGAAATCTATCTATCTCCTTCTTAAATATATTCAGTGACTTGGCCTCTACAGCCTTCTGTGGTAGAGAATTCCAAAGGTTCACCACCCTCTGAGTGAAGAAATTTCTCCTCATCTCAGTCCTAAATGTCCTACCCCGTATCCTGAGACTGTGACCCCTCATTCTAGATAAGCATTTTGCCCCTGATTTGCAATTGCCAGGGACCGAACGCCTGTTTCCGACCAGCACCACGAATGCCTGGAAAGCTGCCTTTACCAATATGATGGCACCTATGCCCGAGGCGCAGGTCTGGCATGGGATGTTGCGCCCCTAAATTTGTCCTTGTCACCCTCCCTTGTTTTACGCCCGGAAAACAGGTGCAATGAGGACCAATTCCCCCCTCCCCCATTCTTCTCTTCTTCTCTTAGGCAGTCCCTCGGAACCGAGGATGACCTGCTTCCACACTAGAAATGAGTTCTCAGGTGACTGATGAGTCCAATGCGGGACCTACAGTCTCTGTCACAGGTGGGGCAGACGGTGGTTGAAGTGGCGGGTGGGTGGGGTGCTTGGGTTGATGTGCGCTCCTTGCATTTGGCTTCCGCTTGCTCCCGGCGAAGAGACTCGAGGTGTTCGGCGCCTTCCCGGATGCTTCTCCTCCACTTTGTGCGGTCTTGGGCCAGGGATTCCCAGGTGTCGGTGGGGATGTTGCACTTTTTCAAGGAGGCTTTGAGGGTGTCCTTGAAGCGTTTCCTCTGCCCACCTGGGGCTCTCTTGCCGTGTCGGAGCTCCGAGTAGAGCGCTTGCTTTGGGAGTCTCGTATCCAGCATGCAGACGATGTGGCCCGTCCATCGGAGCTGATTGGGCATGGTCAAAGCTTCGATGCTGGGGATGTTGGCCTGAGCGAGAACACTGACTTTGGTGCGCCTATCCTGCCAATGGATTTGCAGGATCTTGCGGAGGCAATTAGACTTTTAAAGGCAATTGTCTGCACTCAAATATAGCTGAACCATATTCACAAACATAGTAGAAAAAAAGTTCCTTCTAAAAAAGAACATTTTATTAAACTAAAGTTTCTATCCATTGCAGGAGCAACTATTACGCCAAGAGGTGAACTTGTGACCTTTCAACCAAAGATGTGAAATTATTTTGATGCAATTTCCGGAAACCATTGTTAGAATTTGCATTATAAAGGTGCAACACTTATTGCAGCCTTTGGTGAAAAACTGTTTATAGCAATTTCGTGATAATAATTAAGTGCAGGTTAAAGTTATAGCTCAGAATGCCATGCACCTGTGTCTTATTCAATTAATGTTGAGTTTATAGAGTAAAACTGGTCATTTCTACAAAAACAGTATTTACAATCAAATGACAGTAATATAGATCCTTACAACACATAAAATTGTTATGACTTATGTTCCGACAATCTCGTAAAAATGCTCGAATGGTAGTTGAGGAATGAATATATTGATTTTATATAATAAGCCAATAGTAACTTCAGACCTGACATAATGACCTCAAATTCCAAATGGTAAATAAAATTAAGGGGTGAAATCTTACAGCAACAGGGGTCCAAAATGTAGAAAGGCAATCCTCCCACTTCCACTGGGAATACATCCTCCAACGATGAGGGGTTTATGGCTGGGTTGGGGCGAGGTCAGGCCCAAGCAATTCCCCTCCCCCCACAGGTGCGTGCCGGAGTTTCTGGCTGTCATGGGCAGTCGGGTACTGGAGTGGCACATGTTCTCACCTGTCCCATGATAATGTGATGTTTCTCTTGCTGAGCTCGCAAACTCCAGTGAGATGAGTGCTCGAGGGCACCAGCAGGCTTGCAACCCATGGATTCCCAGCCCCTATATCCCTTTCTACCTCCCTCTAGCCGTGGCGCATTCTTTACATACTGCAGTGCAGTCACTGGTCTGATTCCAGTCACATCGAGCAGAACAACCTTGAGGCATTTTAAGTTATCATCTTCTAACTCTGAGGAAAGTATAAGAGCACTGTGTGGTCAGAATAATGTTTAGATTCTTGCACATACACAGGAAAAAAGACAGTGGTACTGTCTTCACTGCTGTCCTGGAAAGAGCTCTGTGCTGTGTGCAGATCAATTGTGCTGTGACTGACACTTGCTGTGTGAAAAATCTGAGCACTTTAATTTTCACCTCTACAGGAAGGCAGCCAAAGAGTACGTTCCTGGGCAGCACCTATTGACACACACCTGCTTTTCTCATTAAGCTGCTCATTGGATATTAGACTTTGGTGAAGCTCCTGATATCATTAAACTGGGAGATTCATTAATCTAGAATAAAACAGCATCGACTGCTTAACCTTTGGTGTTAATACAATTCAAATGTATGCACTTTATTGAAAAGGCATTCTGTTTTATTTTGAAAATACCAGGGAAAGATTCCTTTTGGGGGCTATGCGTAACAAGGTTGTAAACCATTTTATTGCAATTTTGTTACATGTAGCACATAGCACAGAGAAAATCTTGCAGATAAATGCTCAGTGGAAAAGGATTACTAAGGCTTAGCACTTTGAAGGTGCTACAGATATATAAATTTAACAGATTGTACAAATGAAATCTAATTCTCCAACCAGTGAAGAAAGAATTTTTTTCACATAATTGAACATTGAGGAATTCCTGACCATTAATTGAATATAAGGCAGAGTTCATTTTACCTTTAAAAGCCTGCGCAGTGTGATTTGGTGTAGAACACTTTTCAATAAGTAACCCAAATGAAGTTTGTTTGTCTTATAGTTGGGTCAGTGAGTTATTCCCATCGCAACAAATTCATAAATATAACGGGCCAGTAATTCCAGTCCCAACGCGTGAGTACGGACGGGGTACTCACGCGTTGGCCCATTGGAAGTGCCGGATTTCAGCATGCACAGCGCATGTGCGGGAAACCGGTATTTCCTCCAAGGGGTTCAGAGGTCCAACGCATGCGCGCAGGACTCTGCGCGCACGCGTTGAACTTCCTTCTTTTTGGCAGGTTTGCCCGTGTGTAAGGGCCACAACTTTTTAGAAATGTAAAAAGGAGACGTAAGGACTTGATTCTTTAAGGTAAGTGGTCTATTATTTAAAATTATAACATTTTTTCCACAGCTTTATTGTTTTTAAGGACTTTACAGTAAGGTAAGTTTATTTTTAGACCCAATTTCTTAAAAAATTATTTTTTTCAAAAATTTGATTAATTGTTTAAAATAGTTTTTTTAAAGTTATTTATAGTTCATTTAATTAGTGGGATGTTTTTTAAAATTTTATTTAAAGTTTAAGTAGTGTTTTGGGCGCCCGTAGTTTTCATGAATTTGATAGTTCTTGCTATCAAACTCATGAATGAAATTTTCCCTCCCCTGATTGGCTGCCCAGTGCTCACCTGATCCCAGCCGGCACATTGAACTAACTACGCCGCTGGATCAGGCAAGCACAGCGCGCCGACAGCTGAACCGGGCCAGTGACAGGAATTCCAAGCAGGCCCAGGCTTCAGCTGTCGGCGCGCCGGGTAAGTGCACATTGGGGGCTTGCATGCGCGGCAAGCCCCCGAACCTAATTCCTGGGCCAACATTTCTACACACCGAATAAATTTCTACGGCGTGTGTCAGTACTTTTTTGAGATCAGCCACACACCTTGTTTTTTTGGTAGAATTTTTTTACTTAAAGTTCTCCATATCTTTGGATCTCATATCATTTGCCAGCTCAACATAGGCAATCAAATGGCTCACGCGCCTCTGAAATAGCACTGTGGAAATGGCTGCTAGAAAATGGAGGAATAACATTTTATGGTCAATAACAAGTAGCCTGGATGACGTCTCCTCTTCTAATTCTTCGCTTTCTATAAGGTTCTGTGCCTCCCCATGGTAGTACGGTTGAGACTGGTAGGCTGAAACAATGGATGTAATCTTGTTTCACTCTATGGCACAGTGCAATATTCCTCCTCAACCTACCTTTACTTTTTAAGATCAGTTAAAGATCGTTAATTTTTTTTGTAAATGAATATCAAACTGGTCTTTCACATTAATCAATTGCAGATTGATTCTGCAGTAATGAGTTCACAAATCTTATCCTTCTTGTGTGATTGCCATCAGTCATTAAGGCCATGGAGTGCATTGACAGTTACCTTCTGCACTGACAGCTGCTGCCATTATATAAATGGAATAAAATCTCCACATAAAATGTAAACGTAACAGATCCCACGGGGCGATTTCAAGGTTGTAAAGTAAGATTGATGTTCAAATGATAACAGTAAACAGTTCAAGTTTTACTATCACAAGTCACAATGTAATCTGAACCTCTGGATCGGGTTATCTCGGAGTCCTTCATGCATGTCTATTATCTGTTATAAAATATTTTTCTTCCCGCTAATCTTTTGTAGATTTTGCATGTCCAAGCTAATGGAGGTCAATGATAGAAAAAAAAATGTCAGTTCTGCACCCAATGCTCATAGGAACACAGGAACACATCCAGTCTCTGAGCAGGTATAGCATGGCTTATGCACAGAGTAAATCTCTTTATGCACTGCCAATCTCAGGGAAGCACTGTCTGCTACCTAAGTGTGATATCTTCATTTCTTGCTTCCTTATGGTAGCACTAAGTGAGATGAGTAAGTTAGTGCCAGCTAGTGTTGAATTTTGGATAAACTTTGCATTCCGGACTCATTTCTACCAAGAGCTGGAGTTTCCACAAACCTATTGGCCAAAAAATTTGATTGTGCCCCAATGATAAAGCAGTGACTATGACTAGATAAGTCAACAGGCATCAGGCATGGGGTTCGTATTGGTTCTCTCTGAAAGGTTTTCAGTCAGCTTTGAACAGCCTTATCTGAAATTCCTACAGAAAAATGAATAATACATTAACATACAGAAGAGACTGCAAAGCAGCCAAGTGATGCATCTGACACAAGCCACGAACATTTCAAATGCTTCTTTTAAGAACTGAAGTGATAATTATACAAACTAGCAGGTCTCCATGACATTGCTCAGAGTGAGTTACAAGGGGGAGCACAGAGCAGTAGAGTGAGAGATGGTTAAGAAGTCTGTGAGAGATGTGTTCAGAGACAATGAAGTCATTTTTATTGATTGGTTCCTGGGAGATTTGGGCCAAATCAGGATTTTTTTGTGTGACAAACACTTCTTGTACTATAATAAATGCAAAATAATGCAGAAGCTGGAAACCTGAAATATAAACAAAAAATAGAAGCGTAGAAATATAGAAGATAGGAGCTGGAGTAGGCCATTCGGCCCCTCGAGCCTGCTCTGCCATTCAATGCGATCATGGCTGATCATCCAAATTCAGTACCCGGTCCCTGCTTTCACCCCACATCCCTTGATCCCTTTAGCCTTAAGAAATATATCTAAATCCTTTTTGAATATATTTAATGAATTGGCCTCAACTGTCTTCTTTGGTAGAGAATTCCACAGGTTCACCGCTCTCTGGGTGAAGAAATTCCACCTCATCTCAGTCCTAAATGGCTTACCCCTTATCCTTAGACTGTGAACCCTGGTTCTGGACTCCCCTGCCATCGGGAACATCCTTCCTGCATCTAGTCTGTCTAGTCCTGTTAGAATTTTATAAGTTTCAATGAGATCCCCACTCATTCTTCTAAACTCTAGCGAATATAAGCCTAATCGACCCAATCTCTCTTCATACGACATTCCTGCCATCCCAGGTATCAGTCTGGTGAATCTTCGCTGCACTCCCTCCATGGCAAGAACATCCTTCCTCAGATAAGGCGACCAAAACTGCACACAACACTCAAGGTGTGGTCTCACCAAGGCCCTGTACAACTGCAGCAAGACATCCTTGTTCCTGTGCTCGAAACCTCTCGCTATGAAGGCCAGCATACCATTTGCCTTCTTAACCGCCTGCTGCACCTGCATGCTTACCTTCAGCGACTGGTGCACAAGGACACCCAGGTCTTGTTGCACTTCCCCTTTTCCCAATCTATTGACATTCAGATAGTAATCTGCCTTCCTGTTTTTGCCACCAAAGTGGTTAACCTCGCATTTATCCACATTATACTGCATCTGCCATGCATCTGCCCAATCATCCAAACTGTCCAAATCGTACTGGAGTTTCTCTGCATCCTCCTCACAGTACACACGCCCACCCAGCTTTGTGTCATCTGCAAACTTGGAGATATTACATCGAGTTCCCTCGTCTCGATCATTAATATATATTGTGATTAACTGGGGTCCTAGCACCAATCCCTGCGGTACCCCACTAGTCACTGCCTTCCATAGAAACATAGAAACATAGAAGATAGGAGCAGGAGTAGGCCATTCGGCCCCTCGAGCCTGCTCCACCATTCAATGAGATCATGGCTGATCATCCAAACTCAGTACCCTGTCCCTGCCTTCTCCCCATATCCCTTGATCCTTTTAGCCTTAAGAAATATATCTAACTCCTTCTTGAATATATTTAATGAATTGGCCTCAACTGCCTTCTGTGGTAGAGAATTCCACAGGTTCACCACTCTCTGGGTGAAGAAATTCCTCCTCATCTATGACCTAAATGGCTTACCCCTTATCTTTAGACTGTGACCCCTGGTTCTGGACTCCCCCGCCATCGGAAACGTCCTTCCTGCATCTAGTCTGTCTAGTCCTGTTAGAATTTTATTCGTTTCAATGAGAAAAAAGACCCTTTTATTCCAACTCTTTGCTTCCTGTCTGCCAACCAGTTTTCTATCCAAGTCAGTACCTTACCCCCAATCCCATGTGCTTTAACTTTGCATGCTAGTCTCTTATGCGGGACCTTATCGAAAGCCTTCTGAAAGTCCAAATACACCACATCCACTGGTTCTCCCTTATCTATTCTACCAGTTACATCCTCAAAAAATTCCAGTAGATTAGTCAAGCATGATTTACCTTTTGCAAATCCATGTTGACTTTGTTCGATCCTGTCACTGTTTTCCAAGTGCTCTGCTATTACATCTTTTATAATGGACTCTAGCATTTTCCCCACTACCAATGTCAGGCTTACTGGTCTATAATTCCCCATTTTTTCTCTACCACCTTTTTTAAATAGTGGGGTTACATTAGCTACCCTCCAATCCATGGGAACTGTTCCAGAGTCTATAGAATTTTGGAAGATGATCAGCAATGCATCTACTATTTCTAGGGCCACTTCCTTAAGTACCCTAGGATGTAGATTATCAGGCCCTGGGGATTTATCGGCCTTCAAACCCGTCAATTTCCCTAACACCATTTTCCTACAAATACTGATTTCATTCAGTTCCTCCCTCTCAGTAGACCCTATGTTCCCCGACATCTCTGGGAGTTTATTTGTGTCCTCCTTTGTGAAGACAGAACCAAAGTATGTATTTAATTGCTCTGCCATGTCTTTGTTCCCCATTATAAATTTCCCTGATTCTGACTGCAAGGGACCTACGCTTGACTTTACCAATCTTTTTCTCTTCACATATCTATAGAAGCTTTTACAGTCAGTTTTTATGTTCCCTGAAAGCTTACTCTCATACTCTATTTTCCCCCTCTTAATTAATGCCTTTGTCCTCCTTTGCTGAATCCTAAGCTGCTCCCAATCCTCAGGTTTGCTGCTTTTTCTCCCAAGGATGATTTAAACAAAGTTCATGTAAGTTTTTTGTTAATGTGTTGTCAAACATTGAAATCTTTATTTTCAACACTTTGCCTTATTGGACAGATCTGTGCTCACCTTTGGAAGTGTCTTAGTGAGTTGAAGTGAATGGTGAGACATAATGGTATCCCCCGTTGGACATTTTAGGAATGCTTTGTGTTGCTGGTGTGGGGTGGTGCCAGCCTGGCACATCATGTGGCAGCCAGGGTGTACAGTGCCAAGTGAAGTAAATCTGGTCATGGTGAGGCCATCCCTGGCCTCCCGGGGTGCAATGTTGGCGAGTGCTGATGCCCTGTGTCCTGTGCAGCATCAGGTGATTGCGGAGAAGATACGTATTGTTGTTGGTGTGCCTGGTGATGTTAGTGTTGGGGATGATTGTGGAGGGATTCAGAGGACCAAGGTGAGACTTTTTGAAGGGCACTGATGTTGCTGGAATAGATGGCAGCTGAAGTTGAGATGACAGAAGCGATCTGTCAGTGGTGAGAGAGCTTGCTCTAAGGAGGTGACAGGGAATAGAGAGTTTACTCCAAACACTTCCAAACTATATACAACTCAAAAGTGTCTTCCAAGTCCTGAAGGCTCAAGCTTCTGACATTGGAAAGTGACCAGCTGTGAAATGGTAGCTTTCATACCACTTTTTCAGCTGTCACCTATTCACAGCAATGGGGAGACATAGAGAATCCGACCTACTTACCGGACATGATCTTCAAACGACATGAACCTCGTTATAAATGTGGTAATGAGAACCGGCAAAATTCAGCCCAATGTTTCAGGCCAGTGACCTTTCATCAGACCTAGAAAATGTTACAGATGTGACAGGTTTTAAGCAAGCACAGAGGCAGGGAAAGAAGGATTGGGGGTAGGGAGGGGCGGAAAGAACAAAAGGGAAGGTCAGTGATAGGGTGGAAGGCAGGAGTGATTAAAAGACAAAAGGATGATGGTGCAAGGCAAAAGTGGGTGGTAATGGGACAAGTAAAGAAACAAAAGATGGGTCTAGAGGAGATGTAAATAGCAGAATCATTACCAACAGCTGTTGTCTGAAAAAATGGAAGCAGTGGTTATGATCTGAAATTGTTGAACTCAATGTTGAGTCCAGAAGGCTTTTAAAGTGCCTAATCGAAAGATGAGGTGCTGTCCCTCAAGCTTACATTGAGCTTCATTGCAACAGTATAGGAAGCCGAGGACAGAGAGGTCAGAGTGGGAGTGGGGCGGAGAATTAAAATGGCAAGTGACCGGAAGCTCGGGGTCACGCTTGCGGACTGAATGGAGGTGTTCCACAAAATGATCACCTAATCTGCGTTTGATCTCCCAAATGTAGAGGAGACCGCATCGTGAGCAGCGAATACTAAATTGAAAGAAGTACAAGTAAATCGCTGTTTCACCTGGAAGGAGTGTTTGGGGCCCAGGACGGTGGGAAGGGAGCAGGTAAAAGGGCAGGTGTTGCATTTCCTGTGCTTGCACGGGAAGGGGAGGGGTTGTTGGGGGTGATGGAAGAGTGGACTAAGATATCGCCGAAGGAACGGTCCCTTGGCATGCTGAAAGGGGAGGGGAAGACGTGTTTGGTGGTGGCATCATGCTGGAGGTGGCAGAAATGGCGGGGGATGATCGAGTGAATGTGGAGGCTGGTGGGGTGAAAGGTGAGGACAAGCAGCACCCTATTGTGGTTCTGGGAGGGAGGGTGAGAGCAGAAATGGGATGGACACGGTCGAGGGCTCTGTCAAACATGGTGGATGGGAATCCTTGATTGAGGAAAAATTGAGACATATCGGAAGCACTGGTATGAAGGTGGCATCATCAGAACAGATGTGAAGGAGACGGAGAAACTGGAATATGGATTAGAGTCCTTACAGGAAGCGGGTGGGAGGAAGTGTAATCAAGGCAGCTGTGGGAGTCAGTGGGCTTGTAGTAGATATTGGTTGACAACCTATCCCCAGAAATGGAGATAGAGAAGTTGAGGAAGGGAAGGGAAGATTCGAAGATGGACCATGTGAAGGCGAGGGAGGGTTGGAAATTTGAAAAAAAGTTGATGAAATTTTCCAATTCGAAGTGAGAGCAGGAAACAGCACTGATACAGTCATCAGTGTACTGGAAAAAGAGGTGATGGAGGGGACCTGAGTAGGACTGGGACAAAGAATGTTCCACGTATCCCATAAAAAGGCACGCATAGCGGAGGGCATTGGAAGAGTCGTGGATGTAGGTTGGAAGAGAATGTACAGGGGGAGAAATAAGAGTCGAGATAGGAAGAAATAAGTTGCATGGGGCAGGAACAGACTGAAACGATGGGTCTACCAGGGCAGTCCTGTTTGTGGATCTTGGGAAGGAGGTAGAAGCGGGCTGTGCAGGGTTGGAGGACTATGAGGTTGGAGGCCATGGTGGCGGGGGGGGGAAGATCTCCAGAGGAGATGAAGTCAGTGATGGTCTGGGAAACGATGGCTTCATATTCGGTGGTGGGGTCATGGTCCGGGGGAGGTAGGAGGAGGTGTCGGAGAGTTGATGTTCAACCTTCGTAAGGTAGAGGTCTGTTTGTCAAACAACAACAGCACTGCCCTTGTCAACAGGTTTAATGAAAATGCCAAGGTTCAACCTGATAGAACGGAGTGCTGCAAGTTCAGAGGGAGGTAAGTTAGAATGATTGGGGGGAGCAGAGAAATTGAGACGCCCTATGTCATGCCAGCAGTTCCAGTGAAAAGATCTAGAGAGGGTAAGAGGCCAGAGGGAGGGGTCCAGGTGGAATTGTGAAGGAATAGCAAGATACACCATAATATGAACAGAATTCTGATATTTATTAATACATGATATACTGGGTTTAAAATTCTAAAGCCTCGGAGGCACAGGCTGCAAACAGAAAACAGCCTTACAGACGAACAAGTGAAATGTTTGGTCTGCATGACACCCCCTCGAGAGGGGCCTGCCAAAGTTAGTGTAATCACTAGGGCAGAATGGGCAGCTAATCAGGATGAGGAACTGATTCAGCTATTGGACCCAATAACAAAGAATCCACCAGAATGTCCACCAAAGTACTTTTACTCGGAAACCCCTACGGGTATTGTACTAGTTAAGTTGCCCAAAGGAAACCGAGAAGTACCCCTGAGCCACAAACGAGAACAGCTTGTAAAAGAAGCTCACAAGGGCATAAGTCAATCATATTGTAGTGCCAGAATAACATTCTGCAAATTGACCCTTATATTGGTGGCCAGGCATGCTTAAAGCCTGTAAAACATATGTGGCAAATTGTGAGCCATGCTATTCTACCGATAAGTCATCACTAAATTAAGCCACCACCATTGGCTCCTGTGAAAGCTGATGAGCAAATGGGAAAATTCTTTATTGACTTTATTTGACCACTTCCCCCATTTTTGGGATATAGACATGTTCTCGTTTGTGTGGATGGATGCACTTCCTTTTCTGCTGGCTGGTCCCCACGAAAACTGTTTCGGAAAACACGCACACCAGGGCTATTTCTGACATAATTACTGTAGCTGGTGCACCCAAAATCTTACACTCCGATTAAGGTGGAGCCTTTGTGTCTAAGGTTTTCAAAGACTATTGCAAACAAAGGGGAATTGGGTTAGAGCACAGCACACCACGTCATCCGCAATCAGCGGGGCTGGTGGAATGTAAAAAATCGGGAAGTAATAAAGAATCAGGGAAATAAGTGGACCGCCATCATTCCGGAAGTACAGCTATCACTCAATAAAGGACCACATCTGTATCAGGGACAGTGTCCCCTAAGAAACTCCATATTATCTGATGTATGGGGTTGAGATGCATACACTGACCAATGTCAGTGTTCTTGCTCAGGCCAACATCCCCAGCATCGAAACTTTGACCATGCTCGATCAGCTCCGATGGACGGGTTACATTGTCCGCATGCCCGATACGAGACTCCCAAAACAAGCGCTCTACTCTGAGCTCCGGCATGGCAAGAGAGCCCCAGGTGGGCAGAGGAAACGCTTCAAGGACACCCTCAAAGCCTCCTTGAAAAAGTGTAACATCCCCACCGACACCTGGGAATCCCTGGCCCAAGACCGCTCAAAGTGGAGGAGAAACATCCGGGAAGTTGCCGAAGACCTCGAGTCTCTTCACCGGGAGCAAATGGAAGCCAAGCGCAGGCAGCGCAAGAAGCACACTTCAACCCAAGCATCCCACCCACCCGCCCGTTCAACTACCGTCTGCCCCACCTGTGACAGAGACTGTAGGTCCCGAATTGGACTAATCAGTCACCTGCAAACTCATTTTTAATGTGGAAGCAAGTCATCCTCGGTTCTGAGGGACTGCCTAAGAAGAAGAAAAGAAGAAGAGTTCTTTTATTGCCTCTACACACTCTGGCCTAGAAATTCAGTTTGGGCCCGCCAGCTCGCTTGCGCCCAGAAGTTACCGCTGCGCGCGGAGCCACTTGCGCCCGCCGGAAATTCAGTTTCAGCGCCCCAAGTCGAAGCCGGCCGCTATTCAAGGGTGTGGCCGCCCCCGCTTGGGGCGCTGAAACTGAATTTCGGCGCGCTAGGTGCCGCAGCGCCACCCGCTGCGGAGCGGCAGGCTGCGGTACTGCAGGCCTTCCTCCCTCTCTTAAGGGGGAGGTGCCTGCAACAGCGAGATCGCCGCTCGCTAGTGCCGGCAAATGAGCCCGGCACCACGGAGAAGTGCTAGCCTCCCGGAAAACAGCCGGCAATGCCGCGGGGGGGGGGTGGTGGAGGAGGCCGGGGAAGGAGGTGCGGGCAGGTGGCCGCCGAAAAAGCGGCCGGCCGCACCTCCGCCTTAACTCGCCCCACTAAGGCTGCAGGACGGCCCCGTTTTCAGATCGCTGTTGGCGGCCGCTGCGGAACAGGCGGCCGCAACTAAATATGGCAGTCGGGCCGGTAGCGGGGCGGTAGCGGGGCACTGCGCACACCAATGACGTCATCGGTGGCGGCGCAGCGCTACTGGCTAATGCCGCCATTACCGCAGCGCTGAATATTGGCGCAATCTCAGCAAGTGACGCAAAAGCCCTCTTTGGGCGAAAACTGGGCGCAAAGCCTACTGAATTTCTAGCGCTCTGAGTCCTTGACCCGACAGCAACAGTTAAAATTTTTTTTTAAAGTAACAGAGGAGATTCATCGAATTGATCAGAGAATAAGGAAAGCAAATAGGCAGAAAAAAATTGACAAATAAAGTATGGCAACCCATAGTAGGAGAATGGGTACAGGAAAAGAAGTTCGAGCAAAAACCTGGTTTAAGACTGAAGTGGAAAAAACCTGTTCAAATACATTCTGTTATTAATGAAAGAACAGTTCAAATACATATTAACCAGCCAAATGGCAAGCATATTTTAAAAACTGTCTCCATAGACAATATCAAAAGATGTCCTGCGGGATACCGAAAAGGAGGAACAATATAAGGTGCAGTCGTACACTATCTTTAAAGACCCAGCTTGGAGCACGACACAGGAAATGGATGCGATCAAAGTACTGATGACGGGAAGTCAGAAGGTGTCACCAACACTTCTACACATTGCTTGGCAATGCATCAGGAATTGGATTTGCGAAAAGCAACAACCGAAACAAGGAAAGATCAACGAATTACGTCAGCGAAGGAGGAAGACACCGCGGATAAAAGAAGGGCCTTAACGAAAACACGCATCGGTACACAAGCCAGATCGAAAGAACAGCGTGTCAAGCTTCAACTAGTTTCAACTGACATTTTTTTGACTCGTATGAATAACTCACCTGTACGGAATGTACATCTGCCGATTGGACATTCTAAGTACATGTTGTTTCGCTAATTGCATGACTATGTACTTATCATCCTTTTAAATTGTGTACAATTTAAAATAAGACAAAACATTGTCCTAGGATGACTTCAAAGGAATTTTCATGTAGCACATGATTGTGCATCTCGTGAACTTAATATGCTATTGTAACCTCATGAGTATCATTGACCAAACTCTGCCCTGATGTTATGAGCACATCTTTTGGCCAAGAAGGGGGTGTGAAGGAATAGCCATATTTCAGAAAGATACACCATAATATGAACAGAATTCTGATATTTATTAATACATGATATACTGGGTTTAAAAATCTAAAGCCTCGGAGACATAGGCTGCAAACAGAAAACAGGCTTCTGAGATAAAGATCAGTTGTTTAACAAAGTTGTAAACATACAAGCTTTGAAATGGGAATTAGTTAAATATACTAAAACAATTACCCTATTGAAATGGCAGTTTGGCGATTCCAGAGGGTCTGGAGTTTGGGAATAATACAATGGAAGAACCAGTTTAAGGTGTTATAAGCTAACATGTTGAACAGAAACACAAATATTAAAAAACCATGTGGCTTTGAAAAGATGACATCAAGTAAAAGAAACACCTGCTGGTCAAATAGCTTTTATGTTAAACTTGGAAGACAGGAAACACGATTACATATGCAACCAACTAAGGTAGCTAGAAAACAAGCAAACACTCTGGTTAAAGTGGTTTTAATTTACATATAGTAAATATGATACCTGCAGCACACTTTGAAGATATGACTTCAATAGATGCAACAAGCAATTATATTGTTTTTGTATTGAACTTGGAGCAGTTAGGAGACTCAACATTTGCTAAAACCAGTAAAGCCAATATTAAGAATTGAATGGAAAATCTTCGATAAGAGTGGCATCAAACAGAAACCATTGCTGTCATATTGTTTTTATGATAGTTTTTGGAACACCTAAAGGTAGAGACATAATTATGCATGCAATAGTTGAATTGACAGTAAGATAGAAAGCATTCAACAGAGGTATCAATAAAGACAATTAGCTTACATCAGCAGAGAACTTCAAAGAATAAACCACTGCAAAAAGGGTATGAAAGACAAAACTTTTCAAACAGAAAGTCAGAACTCACTGAACGGGCAAGCATTTTTCAACTTCACAGGCACCATCTGTAAGTTTTTAACTTTGAGTCTCGGGTAATCAAGATATTTGATTTTGGTGGATAATCTGGATTTAGAAATAAGTAAGAAATGTAGAAATGTAACGAAGTAAAGATTTGAGAATAAGGATCTCTGAGAAATGAGAAATGTAAGCTATTTGTATTTTGAATTGTTAATGTTGTGACTGACTCAATAGCTGTTAACTGAATGTCGGCTCTTAAATAAAACAATATATTTTTAGAATTGTCTCAAAGAGTATTTCTGTATAAACTCGCGAACCCAATTTCTGTACACTCTTTTGTAAGGAGTTGCAGAATTCTGGGGGTATTCCGGACCCTCATAATATCCAGAATGTTACAGTCTAGTTAAACTTATTAAAATGCTATCTGGAGGATGGTAACATCTTCAGTCATTCCTTTCCTTTAGGGAGAGATAGCCTGAACCTTTAGACCCATTTAAGCATCTTATAGAATTCGGCTATCTCTAGCTTAAGTTGAAGGTGAACGTCTGGGGAATACACCTGATCTGGGGTAGCCCGAGAAGGACTAGGACTTGTAATTATCCCTTCAATTTCAGGCCAGCAGTTCCCAATGAAAAGACCTAGAGAGGGTAAGAGGCCAGAGGGAGGGGTCCAGTTGGAATGAGATACTGAAGACGGGAGAAAGGAACTTTTGTGTGGGGGGAAGACTCCTGGCCAAAGAAGTGGCTGTCTCTTTCTTCAGTCTTGGATAGTATAGTAATGCAATTCATGGCAAGGTTTGCCAACAGGGAGTTACATTTCACTCTGTGAATGGCCAATCTTTATGTCAATATTATGTCCCCTTTCACCATCATCCTTCTCATGGCCCAGCCACATTGCACTGCTACCACTGGGCTGGATAGCCAAAGCTAAAGTATCTGTCATCCTATTTAAGGCGGCAGACATGTTGGCATCCAGAGTCTGCATGGCTGTGGTCAAGGCATGCATGGATTCATGTGCTAGTGAGTACAGGAATAGGAGGATAGAACAGATGAATGAGTGGTTGGAGAGATGGTGCAGGAGTGAGGGCTTTAGATTCCTGAGGCATTGGGACCATTTCTGGGGAAGGTGGGACAGTACAAGCCAGACGGGTTACACCTCAACGGAGCAAGGACCAATATTCTCATGGGGAGGTTTGCTAGTGCTGTTGGGGAGGGCTTAAACTAGCTTGGCAGGGGGATGGGCACCAGCATATAGGAGCAGAAAGGAGAAATAAGGTGCATAAAAGAGTGAGTGTGTTGGATAGTACTAGAGAAGAAAGCAGTATCAGTGGTGGAAGTAGTACCATATTAGATAGGAGCAGACTATGAAAGACTATGAAAAAATCAAAAATGAGTTTAGAATGCATGTACGTAAACGCACAAAGTATGGTGAATAAGGTTGGTGAGCTACAAGGACAATTAGCTATGTGGCAATATGATGTTGTGGCAATAATGGAAATGTGGCTTAAAAGCGGTGAGGACTGGGCACTTAATATTCAATGGTACAAGGTGTTCAGAAAAGATAGGGAAGGAAAAAAGGGAGGTGGGGTGGCAGTGCTGATTAAGGAAGACATTGTAGTGTTGGAAAGGGAGGGTGTTCTTGAGGGGACAAGGACTGAATCCGTTTGGTAAGAGTTGAGGAGCAAAAAGGGTATGATCATGCTATTGGGGGTATTCTATAGGCCTCCAAATAGTGAGAGGGAGGTAGAGGAGCAAATCTGCAGGGAATCGCAGAGATATGCAAGAGCTATAGCGTGGTGATATTGGGGGACTTTAATTACCCAAATATCGATTGGGATAATGCTAGGGTAAAGGGAAAAGAGGGGGAGGAATTTCTGAAATGTGTTCAGGAAAATTTCGTTGACCTGGGTGTTCTTGGCCCAACTAGGAAGGAGGCATTGCTGGATCTGTTGCTGGGGAATGAGGTGAGCCAGGTCAACCAAGTGTCTGTGGGAGAACACTTGGGTACGAGTGATCATCATATCATAAGATTTCGATTAGCAATGGAGAGGAGCAAGGAAAACTCTAGAGTGGAACTTCTAAACTGGAATAGGGCTAACTTCAATGGGATGTGAAAGGATCTAGCCAGGGTAAAATGGAACCAAAGACTGACAGGAAAAATTGTAATGGAACAATGGGTGATCTTTAAGGAGGAGATGTTCCAAGTACAGGCTAGGTACATTCCAATAAGAGGGAAGGGTAAGGGAACCAAAGCAAGGGCTCCTTGGATGATGAGGGAGATAGAGAAGATGATGAAACAAAAAAGGAGGGTGTATGATGCATGTCAAGTGAATTCTTCAAGAGAGAACCAGACCAAATACAATAAGTTGAGAGGGGAAATGAAGATGAAAATAAGATTAGCAAAGAGAGCATATGAGAGTAGAATGGCAGTTAACATAAAAGGGAACTCAAAAATTTTCTACCAGCATGTAAACAGTAAGCGGGTAGTAAGAGGCAGGGTGGTGTCTATTAGGGACAAAGAAGGTGATATATGCTTAGAGGCGCAGGGCAAGGCTAGAATACTCAATAATACTTTGTATCGGTGTTTACTAAGGAGGTGGATGCTGACAAAATATCAGTAGAAGTGGAAAAGGTAGAAGCAATGGAAGGGGTGAAAATTGCTAGACAGGATGTACTAGAAGGGCTGGGTATGCATAGAGTGGACAAAGTCACCTCGTCAAGATGGCTTGCATCCCAGGTTGCTAAGGGAATTGAGGGAGGAGATAGTGGAAGTGCTTGCCATAATTTTCCAATCTTCCCCAGATGCGGGGGAGGTGCCTGAGGATTGGAAAGTGGCAAATGTGACACTATTGTTCAAGAAAGGGTGTAAAGACAATCCTAGTAACTACAGGCCGGTCAATTTAGCATCAGCGGTGGGTAAAGTTTTAGAAACAATAATCAAGGAAAAAATTTACGGGCACTTGGAAAGGTTTAAGCTAATTAAGGAGAGCCAACACGAATTTGTAAAAGGCAGATTGTGTTTGACTAATCTAATTGAATTTTTTGATGAAGTAACAGGGAGGATTGATGAAGGGAATGCAATGGATGTTGTCTACATGGATTTTCAGAAGGTGTTTGACAAAGTATCACATAGAAGGCTGGTTAACAAAATTGGGGCTCACGGAATAGGTGGATCAGTGGCAGCTTGGATAAGGAATTGGCTTAAGGATAGAAAACAGCGACTTGTAGTAAATGGCTGTTTTTCAGACTGGAGGATGGTAGACAGTGGTGTTCCCAAGGGTCAATGCTGGGGCCACTGCTTTTTTTTATATATATATATGACCTGGGTATTGGAATACAGTGTAGAATTTCTAAATTTGCCGATGGCACCAAACTAAGGGGTGTGGCAAACAGTGAGGATGATACCAATCGACTGCAACAGGACATAGAAAGGCTAGCAGAATGGGCAGACAAGTGGCAGATGGAATTTAATACAGAGACGTGTGAGCTGATGCATTTTGGCAGAAGGAACAGGGAGAGGCAATATACACTTAATGGCACAGTTTTAAAGAGTGTGCAGGGACAGAGGGACCTGGGAGTTAATGTGCATAGGTCCCTGAAAGTGACAGGATATATTGAGAGAATGGTTAACAAAGCATATGGGATCTTGGGCTTCATAAATAGAGGTATTGAGTGCAAAAGTAGAGAAGTTATGCTGCACTTTTATAAAGCGCTAGTTAGGCTACAACTGGAGTATTGCATCCAGTTCTGGTCACCACACCTTAGGAAGGATGTGAAGGCCCTTCTGAGGGTGCAGAGGAGATTTACCAGAACGGTTCTGGGGATGGGGGATCTTAGCTACAAGGACAGGTTGGAGAAGCTGGATTTGATTTCATTAGAGCAAAGGAGGTTCAGGGGCGATTTGATAGAGGTATGCAAGATTATGATGGGTTTGGATAGGCTAGATGGGGAAATGCTGTTCCCACTAGTTGATGGTACAAGGACTAGGGGACACAGATTTAAGGTTTTGGGTAAGAGATACAGGGGAGACGTGAGGAAAAACTTCTTTACACAGCGAGTGGTGAGGACCTGGAACTCGCTGCCGACGGAAGTGGTGGAAACGGAGACACTCAATGTTTTCAAGGGGAGACTGGATAGGCACTTGAGGGATATAAACTTGCAGGGCTACGGGGATAGAGCAGGGGAATGGGACTGACTGGATTGCTCCACAGAGAGCCGGCACTGACTCGATGGGCCAAATGGCCTCCTTCTGTGCCGTTATGACTCTATGGCCTAGAAATTCAGTTGTTAGCGCCAGCCGCTAGCGCCTTAAGAGGGTGAGAAGTGGGGCGTGAAGCGGCTAGCGCCTGGGCACGGCGCGATCTGTGCCTCTCGCGAACTTGAGTCAAGAACTAGCGGCGGCGCAAAACCGCAGCGCCCGCTCAGCTGCGCGCGCAGATCCTGACGTCATTTCATGGTGCATTGCCCTTGGTGCGCCCCGAACTGGAACTTCAGTGGCACCCCCCTTCTTTGCGCCTGGCGCTCCCAGCGACTGGTTGAGTGGAACGGTTCCCAGTCGCTGTGGGGCTGGGGGGGCACTATTTAAAGGGGACTCTTCCTGCATTCTTTGTGGCAGCCATTTTGTTCCGCTCCTTCTGTGTGAGAGAGAGAGATTTGGAGAGAGGGGCGTGAAGCGAGAGAGAGAGCTTTCTGCTTTAACTCATTGCTCGCACAGTTACTTCTGGCTTCAGGCCAGAGCTTTGCAGTTGGATTTATTTCTCAGTGCCATAGCCTTGAGTGGCCACATATAATGGGGGCTGCACTGGGTAGAAACGTTGGGTTTCTGCATTGCACTGAAAGGGCTCAGAGACGCCGAGAGAGAGTGCCAATCATGGCCAAGTGGAGAAGGGCCAACAGGCGTCGGCACAGGAGGCCTTACCCTCCCAGGGTATACCGACAGCACTTCTCCTACCTCAACATGTCTGAGGAGCAGTGCATTCGGAGGCTTCGATTCAGAATGGAGGTGGTCACGGAGATCTGCCACCTGCTTCAGAGAGATCTGCAGCCTCAGCTGAGGAGCAGGACGTCTCTGTCGGTGGCGGTGAAGGTGACAGTGGCTCTCAACTTCTATGCAACCGGCTCCTTCCAATCCGCTACTGGGGACATTGCCAATATCTCCCAGTTCATGGTGCATTGCTGCATCCGCCAGGTCACGAATGCCCTCTTCAGAAGGAGACGTCAGTACATTTCCTTCCCCATGACCCCAGACAAGCAGCAAGAGCATGCAATGGGATTTGCAAGAATAACGGGCTTCCCCTTGGTCCAGGACGCCATTGATTGCATGCATGTGGCTTTTCGGGTACCTCTGGAGAATGCTGAGGATTACCGCAACCGGAAGGGCTACCATTCTAGTGCTTGTGCACGGAGCGCTGTGCATTGAGTGCTGCTAGAGTTTGGTAAGAGGGAGAAAAGTCATTTAAGTGTATTTTGTGAATTTTAGTGTGTTAAAAAGTTAATTATTTGAAGTGAGTTTAATTTTTAAGTGTATATTAAACTGTTGGGGAGTTTAAACCGGAAGTAGAATCCGGGTATAAAAGGGGCGGGACTAGTGCTTGTGCACAGAGTGCTGTGCATTGAGTGCTGCTAGAGTTTGGTAAGAGGGAGAGTTCGGGCAAGTGGGAGGTGAGGGAGTGTTTTTTGTTCTGTTTAGACAGCACTGCGGAAGCGGAGCAGCGGGATGAGTCAACCAAACAGGCCCCACAGACAGTATTCAAGGAGGAGGTTGGTGATCAGCTGGTTGGTTGGTTTTCTTCCTTCTCTTTTATTCCTTTAAGTTGGTAAGTCCTATTGAATAGTGGTGTAATAGTATCATCTATATCAGGGCAGAGGGTCTTCATAAATAATAATAATAAATTTAATTAATTAAATAGATATGGGTGAACAGGTGATGTGTCACTGTTGCGAAATGTGGGAGCTGGTGGACCCCATTGAGGCTCACGGTGATTACATTTGCGATAAGTGTTTGCTGCTAGAGGAACTCAAGCTCCATGTTAAAGAGCTTGAGACCGAGCTTCAGGCACTGCGACACATCAGGGAGGGGGAGAAGTTCCTGGACTCTATGTTTCAGGAGGTGGTCACACCGATTAAATTAATTACTGCAGATGTAGTCCGTGGTCAGGGACAGGACGGTGTGACTACGAGTGAGGAAGGTACAGGGATCCAGGATGTAGTGTTGAAGGAGACGCAGCCCTTGCTCTTGTCAAGCAGGATCGAGGTTCTTACTCCCTGTGAGGGCGGGAGCGGGGACTGCAGGGAGGATGAGCAACCTGGCCACAGCACCGTGGTACAGGGGGCCATTCAAGTGGAGGGAGTAAAAAGAAATGTTGTAGTGGTAGGGGATAGTATCATTAGGGGGATAGATAGGGTTCTCTGCAGTCAAGAGCGGGAGTCCCGAAGGCTGTGTTGCCTGCCCGGTGCCAGGGTTAAGGACATCTCTTCTGGGCTGGAAAGAAACTTGGAGTGGGAGGGGGAGGATCCAGTTGTCATGGTCCATGTTGGTACAAACGACGTAGATAGGACAAGGAAGACGGTTCTGTTAAAGGAGTATGAGCAGCTAGGGGTCAAATTTAAAAACAGAACCTCAAGGGTAATAATCTTTGGGTTATTACCTGAGCCACGAGCAAATTTGGCTAGGATAAATAAAATTAAAGAGTTAAATGCGTGGCTCAAAGACTGATGTGGGAGAAATGGGTTTTGCTTCTTGGGAC
This sequence comes from Somniosus microcephalus, assembly GCF_052327205.1. NCBI lineage: Eukaryota > Metazoa > Chordata > Chondrichthyes > Squaliformes > Somniosidae > Somniosus > Somniosus microcephalus. The sequence continues at coordinate 174,167,007 of NC_140996.1, read as the reverse complement.
ACTGGCACCAGTACTGGGACAGGAGGGAGCTGTTCCGTTGGGACAGACTCCACTTGGCCAGTGCTGGGACTAAAGTCCTGGCGAATCATATAACTAGGGCTGTAGTGAGGGCTTTAAACTAATTAGTGGGGGGGGGGAGGTTTCTAGAGAGCAAATAATAGAAATGACAACGGAGAAGGTCATAGACTTAGGTAGCAGTGGGGGAATTAAAAAACAGAACGTGTCAGGAAGGGACAGAAGGTATGGAGTAAAAAGTAAAGTACTAAAAGGGGAAAAAACAGGAACTAAGTGTCACAAAACATATTTGAAAGTTCTTTATCTGAATGCACGTAGCATTCGTAACAAAATGAATGAGTTAACGGCACAAATAACGACATTTGGGTGTGATCTTGTGGCCATTACAGAAACATGGCTGCAGGGTGACCATGACTCGGAATTAAACATACCAGGTTATTTAACAATCAGGAAGGACAGGCAGGAAGGGAGGGGAGGTGGGGTGGCTATGTTAATAAAGGAAGGAATCACTATAATACAGAGAAATGATATTGTGTCAAAGGAGCAGGATAGTGAAACAGTTTGGGTGGAGATAAGGAATAATAAGGGGAAAAAAATACTAGTGGGCGTAGTCTATAGGCCTCCGAACAGTTGCAACTCTGTTGGACGGAGTATTAATCAGGAAATAGTTGAAGCTTGTACTAAGGGAACAGCTATAATTATGGGGGGTTTTAATTATCATATTAACTGGACAAATCAAATTGGGCAGAGCAGCCTTGAGGATGAGTTCATTGGGTGTATTAGGGATGGGTTTCTTGAGCATTATGTAACTGAACCGACCAGGGGGCAAGCAACCTTAGATATGGTCCTGTGTAATGAGACAGGATTAATTAAAAATGTCTTAGTAAAGGATCCCCTTGGAATGAGTGACCATAACATGGTTGAATTCCATATTCAATTAGAGGGTGAGAAGGTTGGATCTCAAACAAGTCTGCTGAGCTTGAATAAAGGAGACTATGAAGGTATGAGAGCGGAATTGAGTAGAGTGGACTGGGAAAATAGATTAAAGGGTAAGACAGTACATGATCAGTGGTGTACATTTAAGGAGTTATTTTACAACTTCCAAAAAAAAATATTCCACTGAGGAAAAAAGGGTGTAAAAGAAAAGATAGCCATCCATGGCTAAGTAAAGTAATTAAGGATAGTATCCGACTAAAAACAAGGGCATATAAGGTAGCCAAATCTAGTGGGGGGATAGAAGATTGGGAAGTCTTTAAAAGACAGCAAAAATAACTAAAAGATTGATTAAGAAAGGGAAGATAGATTATGAAAGTAAATTAGCAAAAAATATAAAAACAGACAGCAAAAGTTTCTATAGTTATATAAAAAGAAAAAGGGTGGCTAAAGTAAATGTTGGTCCCTTAGAGGATGAGACCGGGAAATTAATGGTGGGAAACATGGAGATGGCAAAAACGCTGAACAATTATTTTGTATCAGTCTTTACGGTAGAGGACACTAAGAATATCCCAACACTGGACAAACAGGGGGCTCTAGGGGGGGAGGAGCTAAATACGATTAAAATCACTGAGGAAGTGGTACTTGGTAAAATAATGGGACTCAAGGCGGATAAATCCCCATGACCTGATGGCTTGCATCCTAGGGTCTTGAGGGAAGTGGCGGCAGGGATTGTGGATGCATTGGTAATAATTTTCCAAAACTCCCTGGACTCAGCAAAGGTCCCGGCAGATTGGAAAACTGCTAATGTAACACCGTTATTTAAAAAGGGTAGTAGGCAGAAGGCTGGAAACTATAGACCTGTTAGCCTAACATCTGTAGTTGGTAAAATGTTAGAGTCCACTATTAAGGAGACAGTAACGGGACATTTGGATAAACATAATTTAATAGGACAAACTCAGCATGGTTTCATGAAGGGGAAGTCATGTTTGACAAATATGCTTGAGTTCTTTGAGGAAGTAACATATAGGGTGGATAAAGGGGAACCGGTGGACGTAGAAACATAGAAGATAGGAGCAGGAGTAGGCCATTCAGCCCTTCGAGCCTGCTCCGCCATTCAATGAGATCATGGCTGATCATCCAAACCCTAGCACCCGGTCCCTACACCGACAGCCATCCCACTCAAGCCCTATCCCCGTAACCCCACGTATTTAATCCCCCCTAACACTAAGGGCCAATTTTTTATCATGGCCAATCAACCTAACCCGCACATCTTTGGACTGTGGGAGGAAACCGGAGCACCAGGAGGAAACCCACGCAAACATGGGGAGAATGTGCAAACTCCACACAGACAGTCACCCGAGGCCGGATTGGAACCCGGGTCCCTGGCGCTGTGAGGCAACAGTGCTAACCACTATGCCACCGTGCTGCCCGTAGTGTATTTAGACTTCCAAAAGGCATTTGACAAGGTGCCACACAAAAGATTATTGCTCAAGATAAAAAAATCACGGGATTGGGGGTAATATTCTGGCGTGGGTGGAGGATTGGCTCTCTAACAGAAAGCAGAGAGTTGGGATAAATGGTTCGTTCTCAGACTGGCAACCAGTAACTAGTGATGTTCCGCAGGGGTCAGTGCTGGGTCCCCAACTCTTTACAATCTATATTAACAATTTGGAGGAGGGGACCGAGTGTAACATATCAAAGTTTGCAGATGATACAAAGATGGGATGGAAAGTAGTGAGTGAGGAGGACATAAAAAACCTGCAAAGGGACATAGACAGGCTAAGTAAGTGGGCAGAGATTTGGCAGATGGAATACAATACTGGAAAGTGTGAAGTTATGCACTTTGGCAGGAAAAATCATAGAGCAAGTTATTATCTTAATGGCAAGAAACTGGAAAGTACTGTAGTACAAAGGGATCTGGGGGTCCTGGTTCACGAAACTCAAAAAGTTAGTATGCAGGTGCAGCAAGTGATCAAGAAGGCCAATGGAATGTTGGCTTTTATTGCTAGGGGGATAGAATATAAAAACAGGGAGGTATTGCTGCAGTTGTACAAGGTATTGGTGAGACCGCACCTGGAATACTGCATACAGTTTTGGTGTCCATACTTATGAAAAGACATACTTGCTCTCGAGTCAGTACAAAGAAGGTTCACTCGGTTAATCCCGGGGATGAGGGGGTGGTCATATGAGGAGAGGCTGAGTAGATTGGGACTCTACTCATTGGGGTTCAGAAGAATGAGAGGCGATCTTATTGAAACATATAAGATTGTGAAGGGGCTTGATCGGGTGGATGCGGTGAGGATGTTCCCAATGATGGGTGAAACTAGAACTAGGGGGCATAATCTTAGAATAAGGGGCTGCTCTTTCGAAACTGAGATGAGGAGAAACTTCTTCACTCAGAGGGTGGTAGGTTTGTGGAATTTGCTGCCCCAGAAAGCTGTGGAAGCTACATCATTAAATAAATTTAAAACAGAAATAGACAGTTTCCTAGAAGTAAAGGGAATTAAGGGTTACGGGGAGCGGGCAGGAAATTGGACATGAGTCTAGGTTCGGAATGGTCATGGCCCTGCGGGTAGCGGAGTGGGCCCAGGGGCCATGTAGCCTGGTTCTGCTCCTGCTGTGTTCTAATTCTGTGTTAGATTTCAGGAGATGGTTTTATTCCTGTTCCTGGCTGGGGTGGAGATTGCCTTTACAGAAGGTAAGTACTGTAGAAAATATAGGGACAGAGTGATCTCCTGGACGAGTTTCGACCGCCTAGATGGGTCGGAGAGGAATTTCCCAGATTTTTTTCTCCCAAATTGGCCATTGGGTTTTTTATCTGGTTTTTCGCCTCTCCCGGGAGATCTCGTGGGTTCGGGTGGATGGAGAGTGATAGAAGATTTCAGGTTAGGATCAGATCAGCCATGATCTTATTGAATGGTGGAGCGGGCTCGAGGTGCCGATTGGCCTACTCCTGCTCCTATTTCTTATGTTCTTATGTTCATTCGCTGAACGTGCAGTTGGTTTGTGACCACAGGCAGCTCATACTAGCTGTGAATGCCCACTTTCCAAGCAGCAGCCATGACGCCTTCATCCTGCACCAGACTTCTGTGGCAGACATTTTCGAAGCCCCGGCTCACCCAGGAAGCTGGCTTCTCAGGGACAAGGGCTATCGTTTGTGCACCTGGCTGATGACCCCACTCCATACGCCCACCACCCCTGCTGAAGAATGATACAATGACAGCCATCAAGCGACCAGGAACATCATTGAGCACACAATCGGCGTGCTGAAGCAATGGTTCCGCTGTCTGGACCATTCCGGGGGAGCCCTACAGTACTCGCCTGAGCGAGTCTCCCATTTCATTGTAGTGTGCTGCATGCTGCACAACCTGGCTATCCTCAGGACTCAGCCACTGCCAGCAGACATTGGAGGACCACCAGAGGAGGAGGAGGAGGAGGAGGAGGAGCACCAAGATGGGAGGGAGGCACAAAGTGCAAGGGCTGTCCGTCAGCGGCTTATTGCAAGTCGGTTCTAGGCCCCTTCTCGGGGAATGGCTTGTGCCATTGAAAGAACATGAATGGAGCCGCTCCGCAAACCCTGAGGCGGTCAAGGCAACAAATAGTTCAAAGTGCAAACATGGACAATCTGAATAAAGACAATTCTTTATTTAACAAACTCTGTGCCCTTCCCGCATAACAAACAAATACAGAGAAACCCCCCAAAAAACAGTCAGACACATAACTGGCTCTCACAACCTGGAGAAAATGAACAAAACAGTGAATCAAAAATGACCATGATCCTCGGCCTTCATAAAAAACAAACACAACATTCTTGGCCTTCATAAAAAACTAACACAACATCCTCGGCCTTTGTAAAAAAGTAACACAACATTCTCGGCCTTCATAAAAAACTAACACAACATCCTCGGCCTTCATAAAAAACTCAACATTTTCCACACCTCCTACTTTTTGGCCTGCGAGTGTGATCCGCCTCGCTTCCACGATTGGCCCCTTCCCGCCCTGCAGCTCCTCCTCAATGGGACCCCAGTGGCTGCAGCAAGGCTGGGGGAAGGCTGCTGAGGGTCAGATAGTGAGTCGGACGGCCTGGACCAGCTCTGGGCCTGGAGGGCCCGGCTGCTGACTGCTCCAACTCTGCTTGGGCGGCAGCAGTCTGTCCTGCCGGTGGTGGCAGCTGCAGTGGAGGAGTGACAGGAATGCTGCCAACCTGACACAGCACAGGCACTCCCTGGTCGGCCGAGACACTGGCACTCGCACGGGCCAGCACTGAAGCATGCGCAGCAATCTCCTGAAGCACAGACTTCTGGGCTGCTGCGGCGTGGCGAGGGCCCCGGCGATTCCTGGCTGATCCAGCGAGGGTGGCAGCAGTTAGTGCCTGTGTGGCCCTGATCTGTGTCTGCATCAGACCAGCCAGTGAATGCATGGCACGACTAAGCAATTGGCTGGAAGCCGCATGTGATGCAGCGACGTCCTGCTGACTCCTGGCCTGTGATGCAGCGATGTCCTGCTGACTCCTGGCCTGTGATGCAGCGACCTCCTGCTGACTCCTGGCCTGTGATGCAGCGACCTCCTGCAGACTCCTGGCCTGTGCTGCCCCGAAGTCCTGCAGACTCCTGGCCCGTGCTGCCCCGAATTCCTGCACACTCCTGGCCTGTGCTGCCCCGAATTCCTGCACACTCCTTGCCAGTGACTTTATGCAGTCAGGCATCCTTGCCACTACAGCCATGAGCTCAATGTGCCTGCGCTCAGCCTGGGCGCCCATTTCACCAAGGAGCCACACCTCCTCTGCGCTCACTGTAGCAGGACTGGAGGCTGAACTCACCCTCCAGGGAGAAGGCCATTGAGCTTCCCTACCCCTCCCGCATTGCTGCAGCCCGCTGGGCCCCAGAGCTTCACCATCATCAGACCCTTCCCCCCTGCTCCCCTCCAGGGACGACGTGTCCTCATCATGGCCATGGGCTGCCTCGGCTGAGGGTGGCACTGATGGTCCGACTTCCTCTTCCTCCTCCTCGCCTTCCAATTCACTCACAGTGCCAGCTTGAGGGTCCGCCTCCTCACCTGGCGATTCAGCATCTGAAAGCAGGGAGGCACAAGGGTTGCTTTAGAGTGAGGACAGGGCAGCAGCGAGGGAGGCATGAGTGCTGCAATGCACTGCATTGGTTCGAGAGTGGCAAAGGATGCTGCTGTGAGGCACAGGTGGAAAGAGAGAGGTCAAAAAGGTGATGACCTTACCATTGCTGTCCAGAACGGGGTCGGCATCTCCAGTGGCGACGGGGCCAATCAGCCGGCCTCCCATAATCCGCTCCACGCGCTGCTCCAGGTTGCTGAGGTCTTTAAGTTCAGGATGGCCTCCCCCGGTCCGTAGCTGCTGCCTGCGATTGTGGGCCAGCTTGCCCTGCAAGAGAAAGGACGGGCTCTGAGTACAGTGTCAAGCCCTGATCTTGCCTGCACTGCCTCCCATGGTGGAATAGCCCTGACAGTGTCAAGCCCTGATCTTGCCTGCACTGCCTCCCATGGTGGAATAGCCCTGACAGTGTCAAGCCCTGATCTTGCCTGCACTGCCTCCCATGGTGGAATAGCCCTGACAGTGTCAAGCCCTGATCTTGCCTGCACTGCCTCCCATGATGGAATAGCCCTGACAGTGTCAAGCCCTGATCTTGCCTGCACTGCCTCCCATGGTGGAATAGCCCTGACAGTGTCAAGCCCTGATCTTGCCTGCACTGCCTCCCATGGTGGAATAGCCCTGACAGTGTCAAGCCCTGGTCTTGCCTGCACTGCCTCCCATGGTGGAATAGCCCTGACAGTGTGTAAAGTGGTGAATCTGCATGTGATTTTCATGAGAGTCCCATAGGTGTTGGATGAGGGCTGGGCATTGGGGCTTTCAGGACCCTTTGGCCATAAAGTGAGGTGCACATGCAGGGATGAAGAGGATACTGGAAAGGGTACTCACCCCGACAACCCGAGTGAGGTCATTGAACTTCTTTCTGCATTGCGTGGGTGTCCTGGGGACCATGCTGCTGGAGGTCACTCTGTTTGCCACCTCCCTCCAAGCTTTCCTGTATTCGCTGGGCAGCGGCCTCCTGCCACTGTCATGGAAGAGGATAGGTCGCCTGCACTCCACTGTGCCAACCAGAACCTTCAGGGCACCCTCACTAAAGCGCTGCGCTCGCTCCCTGGCCTTCTCCATGGTTGTGGGCATTGAGTTGTTGAAGCAGGTCTGTCTAGGACTAGATTCAGGGCTGCAGTGTGCAGGGCGTGGCAGCAAAACAAATCGACCCTCCCCCTTTAAGAGCTGACCGGTGCCAGCATGTCTACCTGCAATCTGTAACTCGCCGCACCTGCGCTGCGCCCGCCCTCGCTGGTAGCACCTCGGCTCGCCGGCTTAGCGCCTTATGATAGTCGTGCACCGCCTGCTTTAGTGCAGCAGCAACCTCTTGGGGCGATACAACTCAATTTCGGCGAAGGTGGCGCTAAGTTACGCCCGGCGCTAAATTTAGCGAATGCCTGGCTGTAGCTCCCCAAATGTGGCGATACTGAATTTCTAAGGCCTATGACTCTATGATTGTCGCGTTTGATGTTCCATGGAGTCGGCCACTCAATCCATGCAAGAACCCATCTTCGCAATGCCCCGCAACATCAACACATTCATGCTTGAGGCGATTTCCTCCATTCTCCCTGCAATCATGGTCAGTGTCAACAGCAAGTGAAATATGACCATCTTCACGATGATAACTTGCAACATTCTAACCTTGTGCTGTATGACAGTGCTGTATGACATGGGGTCGCTGATATTTCATTGATTCACTAGGCAGCTGGGGGCTCCTCGTCTCCCCATCTCCAATGACCAGGGATGCCAAAACTCCACTGATCTCCAGCGCCTCATCCTCTGCACTTGTGAGCTGGGAAATGTGTGGAGACCCAGCTTTGGTTCTCAACCTCTTCCTCATGTTCTGTGCTCTCTGATCCTGCAACGGGGGAAAGAAGAGACCTCTGAGTGAATGTCGTGGCATGTGTACACCCGATGGATGCAGTGCATTTGGTAAGGCTGACAATCAGTGAGAGGCATGAAATTGCATAAGGATGAGAGTGAGCGGGAGTAGTGGATAGATAGATGAGGATGTGAGGAAGTGTATAAAAAGAGAAGAATGGGTGCATTTGCAAGGTAAGTGGGTGTGAGCAATGATGTGCTGGAGTAGGCTTGATAAGGCAGAGTGAGGGGGTGGGGTGATGCGCAAAGCAGGATGTAGCTAAAGGTGCAACTGTACTCACCTTTCCTGACCAGCACTGAATCCAGGAGTGTGGCACAATGCTACTGCTGCTGACCTCCTGGGCCACCTCCAGCAATCTCTTTTTTGAGTCAGCAGCAGGTTTCTTCCTCCCATTGCTGGGGAAGAGTATCTCTCTCTGACTCCTCATAGACCCCAGCAGCACATCAGTGGATGGTCACTGAGGCAGGGTGCAGCCTTTGATCGTCCTGATTCCACACTGAGAGTTCTTTCTCTGTTGCTTCCAACTCCAAGCTCCTGCAAATTCCATATTTGGATTGGACCTTTAAATACTGAAGTTAAGATCATGCCCACTATTATATCTGTGTATAATTGAGACACGGACTGCAGGAGTTGATTATAACAAGTCTTTACTGAATGGAGACAATCTGGAAACTGAAACTACAGAAGCCTGCTAGGGCCTTTTATACAGGGGTGGTCACTGCCGGTACTGCAGTCTGAGACCAGTTATTCCCTTAAAGGTACATACACAACAATTCCTCCCCTTTTAGATAAACAGTACATAACATTCATTTAACAACTAAATAATAACTAGTTACAATTACAATTACGGTTGCTAGATACATTGGTTGAAGTTAAGCAATTATAAGTTCAGCCTTTGAGGAGGCTTCCTGATTCTGTCTGGATAACGCCTCTTTGGGATATCAGGTTCTTCTGGCAAGGTTGCGTCGGGATCAATGTCGTTGTTTGGTTCGTCTGCTTCCAATATCACCGATTCTGCGGTAGATGCAATTGGTACTTCGGTTTCATCGCCAGGTGTATCAGATCATGGTGTGGAGTTGATGTTTTCCAGTGACTCTAGAATCTGGTCAGCATGGCGTCTTACAATGTTCTCTCCAACGTCCACGGTATACATTCGAGGTCCTTGCCGTGTACAGATCGTTCCTGGCTGCCATTTCTCTGTGCGGTAGTCGCGGGCCAAAACTGGTTGACCTATCTTAAAACTCCTGGTCGGCCTTTCATTCATATTCTGAAACTGCCTGTTCTCCACATCTCTTCTGATGTTTGGCTTAACCAAATCCAAGCGGCATCGTAGTCTTCGATTGAAGAACATCATGGCTGGAGTTTGGTTGGTAACCGCATGTGTCGCATTCCGGTAGGCAAACAAGAAGTTATCCACCTTGTGTTGTAGGGGTATATCTTCATTACACATTGCCTTGATAGCCTTCTTGAATGTTTGAACAAACCTCTCGGCCAATCCATTACTGGCTGGATGATATGGGGCGGATGTGTAATGCTTAACACCATTGTCCTTTAAGAGCCTCCGGAACTCTTCAGACACAAACTGTGGTCCATTGTCAGAGCAAATCTGTTCAGGCAGCCCATTCCTGGCGAATATGGTTCGTAAGACTGTGATAATTTTTTCTGTGGTGGTTGAGGACATTTTTATTACCTCTGGCCACTTTGAATGTGCATCCACCGCAATTAAAAACATCGAGTCCATAAAGGGACCAGCAAAATCAATGTGCACCCTTTGTCATGGAGATGAGGGCTACTCCCATGGATGTAGAGGGGCTTGTGGTGGGGCATTTTGGACCTTCTGGCATCCTGTACAGCTCTTGGTCATCTCTTCGATTTCTCTATCGATTCCCGGCCACCACACAAACGCTCTGGCTAAGTTCTTCATTTTTACCCCTCCCAGATGACCCTCATGAAGCTCATTGAGCACTCTATCCTTCAATTTGGGTGGAATTACTACTCTGGATCCATACATCAAGGTTCCTCTGCACACTGACAGCTGTTCTCTTCTCGGCGAGAATGCTGGCAGCAGTGGTTCGCCATGTGCTGGCCATTCCTTCACCGTTAAATCATAGACCCAGGAGAGTGTCGGGTCATTTCCTGTTTCCTTTTCTATGTTCGCATTCGTCACAGGGAGACATTCGACTATAGTCGAGTGGAATAACTCCACTGGATCCACTGCCAGTTCTTCTTCCACCATCGGCAACGGTAGGCGCGACAATCCATCAGCATTCCCATGCTGTTTAGTTCCTTTGTACTCGATGTCATATTGGTGTGCCCCTAGGAAAAGGGACCACCTCTGTAGCCGTTGTGCCGTCATTATCGGTACGCCCTTCTGAGGGTTGAAAATGGAGACGAGAGTTGATGATCAGTTAGTAGAGTAAATTTCTGACCGTGCAGGTAGTGATTGAACTTCTTCACCCCCCACACCAGGCTGAGGGCCTCTCTGTCAATCTGGGCGTAGTTACGTTCGGCTGAAGTTAACGAGTGTGACGCAAAAGCTATCGGCCTCTCTGAACCATCAAGGAATTTATGTGACAGTACCACCCCAATGCCGTAGGGAGACGCATCACATGCCAGTCTTATCGGTAGTGATGGGTTGTAGTGAGCCAATACTTCTCTTGAAGTGATTAGGTCCTTACTCTTCTGAAAGGCCCACTTACATTCATCGCTCCATTTCCATGCTACTCCCGTTCGTAGTAGGGCGTTCAGTGGATGCAGAATTGTGGACAAATTCAGCAAAAACTTATGGTAGTAATTCACCAATCCGAGGAATGACCTCAGTTGCGACACATTTTCAGGCGCTGGAGCCTTAACTACCGCTTCAATTTTGTCAGGGGACTTATGCAACCCCTCTTCATCAATCACGTGGCCACAATACGATATCTGTTTCTTAAAAAACTCGCACTTGGGGCGATTGGCTCGTAGCCCATGTTTACGTAGTCTAGTGAGCACCTGCTCTAGGTTGGCAAGGTATTCACTGTCATCTTCACCTGTCACTAGGATGTCGTCCAAGTAACACTGAGTTCCCGGAATCCCTTGCAGGACTTGTTCCATCGCTCTTTGCCATATCGCCGGAGCTGGTGCTACTCCGAATACCAGTCGATTATACTGGTAAAGACCTTTGTGAGTGTTTATCGTGAGATACTTCCTAGAGGATTCTTCAACCTCCATCTGCAAATATGCTTGTGCTAGGTCAATTTTTGTAAAACGCTTCCCTCCAGATAGTGAGGCGAAGATATCTTCTATCCTTGGAAGAGGATATTGTACTGTGTGAAGGACTGGGTTCACCGTCACCTTGAAGTCCCCACAGATGCGAACCTTCCTTGGCTCCTCAGACTTATTGTTTAACGTTTTCTTCATGACAGGAATGATGGGTGTCGCTCACTCGCTCCAGTCTACCTTAGATAACACGCCTGCATTCTCCAGATTCTCCAGCTCTGCCTCGACGGCTGGGCGAATTGCATATGATACCGGTCTTGCTTTGAAAAACTTGGGAATTGCATTCTCCTCTATTTTTATCGAGGGGGTTACGCCTTTAAGAGTGCCCAGTTCTTGTTGAAATACCTCTTTGGCGTCAGCTAAGATTGTTGACAATCGTCCAGGAGTGACGTCGTCATCCTTTTTACCAGCCACCGTCAGTGCCTGAATGAAGTGCCAGTCTAAACTTATCTTTCTGATCCATTCACGTCCCAATAACGGTGGTCCACCATCTTGCAGAATGTAGAGATACAATTTCCGTATTTTCTTGCCGTTGTATTCGACAGGCACCCTTATTTTTCCTCTGGGGTAAACTTTTTGCCCCGTATACATCCTCAAGACAATGGATGTCTCTCTCAAGGGTATGTGTGAGAATAGCCGCTCATAGTCTCGTCGATTCATGGCGGTTAGAGCTGATCCTGTATCCAATTCCATTTTGACTTGGGACCCTGCTATCGTGAGGGTGACCCAAATGGTTCGGTGATCCACTTTTGCGATTACGTTGTGAAGTTTGAGACAGCTTAGTCTCTTGTTCCCGGATTCACTATCGCTCATCTGGTCTTCGGAACTACTGTCCGTCATCTTTTGTACTTTCTTGTACGATTCCTTAGTAGCCTTTTTGTTGTCATCGGTCTTCTTCCCAGACCTGCAAACTCGTGCAATGTGTCCCATCTTTCCGCATTGCCTGCATATTTTGTCCTTGGACCAGCAGTCCTTCTGGTCATGGTTTGTTCTGCCGCAGCGATAACATTTTGCAAATCCCCGTGTCATTTCGTGGGTGCTGTATTCCTGTGGCTTTTGTTGTATTTCCGCAGCTCCCCTTGCTGCTGCTTCGTACGATACTGCCACGCTGAAAGCCTTATCTAGCGTCAGCTCTTTCTCTGAGAGTAACCTCTTCTGGGTTCCTTCACTCAGGAGTCCACAGACAAATTTGTCCCGTAAGGTATCTGCCAGTCCTGCTCCGAACTGGCAGTGCTTTGATAGCTTGCATAGTTCCGTAAGGTAATCAGCATTGCTCTCATTTTTATGCTGATTTCTCCTGTGGAATTTAAATCTTTCTGCTATCAGCAGCGGTGCAGGATTTAGGTGTTCCTGTCGGATAGCAACAATTTTGTTAAAACTCTTCGCCTTCGGTTTGGCTGGAGTAATCAGGTCCCGTAATAGGCCGTACATTCTTGCGCCCATTAAATTTAGCAATACCGATGCCTTTTCTCATCGGCTATTTCGTTTGCCTCGCAATATACCTCGACTCTTTCCACATACGTGGTCCAGTCTTCTATTGCATTATCGAAGGCAGTGATATCGCCAGTCTTTGGCATCTTGAAAATCTAAGATGGCGCCTCCCGCGCTTTGCCTTCATCCCCGATGGATCAAAATGGCACCTCCCGTGCTTTTCCTTCTTCCCCGCCGAGTTAAGATGGCGCCTCCCGTGCTTTCCCGCCGCTGCCGCTGCTGCCAATGCTGTTGCTGGCGATTATATTTATTTTACTATCCTGTAATGGCGACGCCCTATGGTCTTCGCGCCTCCCCGATCGCTGCTGCCAACGCCGCTCTCCACGGTATTTTTATTTTTCTATCGCGCTTCAATATTTGCTCCGTTAATTGAAGAACCGTTCCCGTCGTGGAGCGGACCCTCTGGGACACTTCCCTCCCTCTTCTTAGGTCCGAACGCTGCCCGGCTTCGAAGCACCGGCCGCGCACTGTGTGCTGCACCCTCTCTCTCTCTCTTTGCTTCCCAACTCGCTGCCCGGCCCCGTTGCAGAGCCACCCGATCAAGCTCTAGCCCGCCGCAGCCCAGGAAGGATCAGTGCACTACCTGCCACCAGCCCGATTAGCTGGGAAACCACAGACTGGAGAACCAAGCCTGGCTCTCGACAGTCTCTCCTGTACTTTTCAATTCGATGATTTGGAGGGCGGTTGCCCACGGTCGACGCCCGTTTCTCGAGTTTCTTTGGATTAATTTTTTTTTTTCTTTCTTCTGGCTTCGACCTTCAATAACGTCGTCTGAGGTGCTGCCGAGTTGCAGGTAAGTTCGTTTCTTACTCGTCGCCAGTATTATGTCCGTGTATAATTGAGAGACGGACTGCAGGAGTTGATTATAACAAGTCTTTACTGAATGGAGACAACCTGGAAATTGAAACTACAGAAGCCTGCTAGGGCCTTTTATACAGGGGTGGTCACTGCCGGTACTACAGTCTGAGACCAGTTATTCCCTTAAAGGTACATACACAACACCCACTACCGCGCAATTGACACCAAAGCCAGATGTAAAATGATAATGAGGTGGCTGCATTAAAAAAACCACAGACAGATGCGCTGAATTTACTTCCGGGTTTCCCATGCAATATCGGACCCCCTACCATCTGCCCACCCCCTGGTTGCAATGCGCCTCCGAGTTAATATCGGGGCCGCCATTGCAGAGATTTCAAAGACAGAAACGGCAATTGTATGGGCATTTAAAAAAATGATTGCTGTGAAATGTGTATTTTTTTTGTGTTTATTAGAAAGAAAGAGCTTGTTTTTATAAAGTGCCATATCAATATCCTTAGGGCATCCAGAAGACATCCTCTTCTGCTTATTCCTCTTCCGTCTGCGAGCAGCTTGTCCCCTTTGCTGCCTCTGCTTCATCTCCATGTGCCCCCCAAGACTGTGAGCAAGTGGGCTTCTCAGAGGCAAACTACTGTGGATGTTGGTAATCTGAAATAATAGCAGAAAATGCTGGAAATACTAAGCAGGTCAGGTAGCATCTAGTGTAAGATTCTCAAAATTCACAGATCCCCCAAAACTCGGAGGAAAACCCTAAAGAAAATGACTTTGGACCCTTGCTAAAAACTTCAGGAGGATAAGTTCAATATTGGGCTTACAGAGGGAGATTCAAGGTCAAGAACCAAGATTTGACATTTTTTAAAAAGGCATGTTTCGGCTTGTAAAGAAAGAAAAGGCTGCAACAGGAAATGGGATCAGCCTCTTTAATAGACAGTTTGGGTATTGGAGTTAATCAGTTAAATCAGTTAATCAAACTGTCTGGGGGAACTGTAAATGTCACTCTGCCCCTATCAGACAATTTACATTCTAACAGTAGACCCACAGAAGAACAGCCACACCCAAAATACAGAACCCATCCAAAAACATGCATAAAATAAATCACATCACCAACCTACAAAGAATCTCAGTCCCCACAGGAAACTCAAAGCCTGAGGACAATTCACTACAATCAAGTAATAGTTCAACAGCTCAGGAAACCATCCCGAAACCACTTCACACATTCTTAAAAACTTCAACAGCCCATGGAACCATCCCGAAACCACTTTAAACAACTTAATATTAACGAGCCTGCCAAAATCTAACAATAAACCTAAACTGATTTGGCGTGCAGATTAGCAGGCCTCAATTAGTATAATTGGAGGCCTGTTCAAGATGTGAAAAACAGTTCCAAGTACAAGTTGAAGAAAGGAGTTCAAGAAGAGCCATCATCGAGTAACATCAAGATCAAGGAGCAAGCATCTCGAAGCAGTTCTCTCTCTCGAAGAAATAACACACCATCGGACACCTCGCGGCACCAAGGGCCCCACGAAACAACCAACCGAATATTACCCTCAGCTAACCAGGTAATATTGGGCCACCGTGACCAACGGAAAACCAACTTGGAAGAAACCGAAGATCCGCAAGTTTTTCCACTTTACAAACTATTCTGACTTACTCCTGGGTAAGATTTTATTCAAAAAGACTCTAAGCCCTATTTCTAACCAAAGAAAATTGGGTTCTCACCTGATAGATCCAATACGCATCCTACCGCATCTGCGGACTTGCGAAGACTGACCAGATACGCAGGTGAAGACCTCTACCGCGTCCGGGGTACGGCAGGCCCCAACTGACACATCTAGTGAACCCCGAAATTGCGAACCAGCTCAACTGTCAAGGAGTCATTTGGTGAGCATTATCCCTTGTTCTTTTAGAGCCTAACTTAGCTAGTAAGGTGGGATTGGGAGGGGTGAGATATTTGTCTACTGTAATTTTCCCTCGTGTGTGTCGAAGTGTTTCCCCATTTTATTGGAGTGTTATTATTGTGTTGTATTTTCTTTTCTCAAATAAAATTCAAAGTTCTTGCACCAAAACCAGTTGTCTGCTGCACTTTTATCACAACCCCAAATAAGTCCAAGGTCTAGAACCAAGGAGTGGGAGCGATTCGAACTGTTCGTAAGTCAGAGGTGAAGCTGACCCCACACACCACCCCCTACACTAGACCTAAAACATTAACTCTGTTTCTTTCTCCATAAATGCTGTCTGACCTGTTGAGTATTTCCAGCATTTTCTGTCTTCTCAGAGGTCTTCTTTTACCATCCAAAGCCTTGCAAGCATCCAGCAGCACTTGCTGCACACTTTAACAACTTTTTTAATGTATTGCGCCAAGCCACTACTTCAATAAAATATTTTTAGAAAGTGCAAAAGCTGAAATTCAAACTTACCTGAAAGATGTGTGTGTTCCTTTAAAAAGCGCTGACAGAGTCTCTACAAGGCTGCTACACAAACGTTTTTCTGTGTGTAGTTAGGACAAGATGTTATAGCTTGCGGCGGCATCCAAAATAGCAGCCGTGGCATCAAATCAGGCATTGCTCGCCAATTGGCGTCACAATCTGCTCATTTAAATTTGAGAGGCCAGCGCTGGCAATGGCAGCGTGATGGTCCTCACCAAAATGGCAGCCGTCGTGTCCCACAGAAGCAGACAGAAGTGAGGTGGCCGCCATTTTTTCAACAAAACCTGCCTTAACGGCGGTGCTACAATAGGGAATTTCTAGGCCATTGAGTACAAAAGCCAGGAAGCTATGCCAAACCTTTATAAAACACTAGTTTGGCCCCAGCTGGAGTATTGTGTCCAATTCTGGGTACCACATTTTAGGAAGGACGTGAAGGCTTTGGAGAGGGTACAGAAGAGATTTACAGGGATGTTCCAGGGATGAGGGATTATAGTTACGCAGATAGATTAGGAAGCTGGGGTTGTCCTCCTTGGAGCAGAGAAGGATAAGAGGTGATTTGATAGAGGTGTTTACAATCATGAAGGATTTAGAAAGAGTAAATAAAGTGAAACTGTTTCCAATGGATGAAGGATCGATAACCAGAGGGCACAGATTTAAGGTAACTGGCAAAAGAACCAGAGGTGACATGAGGAAAAACTTTTTTACGCAACGAGTGGTTAGGATTTGGAATTCACTGCCTGATAGGGTGGTCGATACAGATTCAATAGTAGTCTTCAAAAGGGAATTTTTATAAATTCATTCACAGGATGTGGGCATCGCTGGCAATGTCAGCATTTATTGACCATCCTAAATTACCCTTTGATATAACTGAGTGGCTTGTTAGGCCATTTCAGAGGGCAGTTAAGAGTCAACCACATTGCTGTGGGTCTGGAGTCACATATAGGCCAGACTGGGTAAGGACAGCAGATTTCCTTTCCTAAAGACATTAGTGAACCAGATGGGTTTTTGCAACTTTCCAGTAGTTTCATGATCACCATTATTGATACTAGCTTTTTATTCCAGATTTATTTAATTAACTGAATTTAAATTTCCCAGCTGCTGTGGTGGGCATTGAACAGATATCTCTGGATCATTAGTCCAGGTCTCTGGATTACTAGTTCCAGTAACATAACCACTTTGCTACTGTACCCATATTGGCTAAATCCTTGAAGAAGAAAGAATTACAGGGATATGGGGATAGAGCTGGGGAATGGCCTAACTGGATTGGTCTTTGAAAGAGCCGGTGCAGTCTCGATGGGCCAAATGGCCTCCTTCTGTGCTGTACTATTCTATGATTCTATGATATGTTGTTGTGATTTGATAATTTCCCTTCTCCTTGCTGTTATTGGCAGCTGTTTGCTGACTGCACAGTGGTCACACTTTTCATTATCGATTGCACTGAAGTGCAGAAGGAAAGCATTTTGGCTTGATATGTCACCACCCATGTTGTATTTCAGTACTGTTTTAGTTTTGATATTTTATCAATATAACTTTTTACAATGTAAAGGGAATAAAGACATGAAATGCAGAGATGATCATCATAAATATATATTATGCCAGAACCAGAGAGTCAAATTCACCGCTGCCTAATATAAACATGGGCCCAGAAATTCGGGTCGGGGGCTTCCCACGGGTGCAAGCCCCCGACCTGCACTTACCTAGCACGCCGGCCATTGAGCTGTGGGCCCGCGTGGGATTCCGATCCTGGGCCTCCTCCAACTGCCGGCACGCAGTGCTTGCGTATCCCAGGGGCGCAGTTAGTTCGCTGCGTCCCCTGGGATCACGTGGGCCATGGAGAGCCAATGGTAGCAGGGAATGCTTCATTCATAAGTTTGACAGGACCTGTCAAACCTATAAATACTATAAGCCCCAAAACATCACTAAATCTTCAAATAAATTTTTTTAAAACCACATTTTTAAAATAAACTATAAATTACATGAAATAACTATTTTAAACAATGATTTAAATTTTTGAAAAAATTAATTACATTTTCTAACGGGGCTAAAAATAAACTTACCTTTCTTTAAAGTATTTAAAAATAATAAACCTGTGGAAAAAATGTTTTAATTTTAATTAATTCACCACTTACCTTGTAAAAAGCAGGCCTTACGCCTGCTTTTTAAAAGTGTAACTTCTGGAGACTTACCCTCCTGGGAAAACCTGCAAAAGAAACGTTAGTTCGATGCGCACGCGCAGCCTCTCCTGCGCACGCGTTCCACCTCTGAACCCCTTCTTTCAGGGGAACAGAAGTGCCAGTTTCCCGCGCAGTGCATGCACGAAACCGACACTTCCATTGGGCTTACGGGTGAGTACCCCATGCGTACTCACCCGTGGAGGCCCGAATTTCTGGGCCATTATACTTATAAGATGGCATAGATGTCCTTTAACTTATAGAATCATTGAGTGATACAGCACAGAAGGAGGCCAGTCAGCCCATTGTGCCCAACTCTTTGAAAGACCTATCCAATTAGTCCTGCTCCCCTGCTCTTTCCCCATAGCCCAGCAAATTTTTCCTTTTCAGGTATTTATCAAAATTCCTTTTGGAAGTTATTATTGAATCTGCTTCCACCACTCTTTCAGGCAGTGCATTCCAGATCACAACAACTCACTGCATAAATAATGTTTTCCTCATGTCGTCTCTGGTTCTTTTGTGAATTACCTTAAATCTGTGTCCTCTGGTTACTGACTCTTCTGCCATTGGAAACAGTTCCCCTAATTTGCTTTATCAAAACTATTCATGATTTTGAACACCTCTATCAAATCTCCTCTTAACCTTCTTTCAACTAAGAGAACAATCCCAGCTTCTCCAGTCTCTCCACATAACTGCCATGTATCTGCCCATTTCACTCGTCTGTCTATGTCCTCCTGAAGTCTGTTACTATCATGTTCACTGTTTACTACATTTCCAAGTTTTGTGTCATCTACAAACATTGAAATTATTTCTGTATACCCAAATCCAGGTCATTAATATATATTAAAAATAACAATGGTCCTAACACCGACCCCTGGGGAACACCACGGTACACTTCCCTCCAGTCTGAAAAACAACTATTCTCTCCTTTCTGTCCCTTAACCAATTTTGTAACTATTCAGCCACTGCTCCTTAAATCCAATGGGCTTCAATTTTGCTAACAAGTCTGTTATGTGCTATTAGGGTTGCATTACTGTACCTAGAATTAAGAAAGTTAAGGGGTGATTTGATCGAAGTTTTCAAGATATTAAGGGAAGTAGATAGGGTAGATAGACAGAAACTATTTCCTCTGGTTGGGGAGTCTAGGACTAGGGGGCATTGTCTAAAAATTAGAGCCAGACCTTTCAGGAGTGAAATTAGGAAACACTTCTACATGCAAAGGGTGGTAGAAGTTTGGAACTCTCTTCCACAAATGTCAATTGATGCTAGATCAATTGTTAATTTTAAATCTGAATTTGATAGATTTTTGTTAACCAAATGCATTAAGGGATAAGGGGCAACGGCGGGTATATGGAGTTCGTTTGCAGATCAGCCATGATCTCATTGAATGGTGGAACAGGCTCGAAGGGCTAAATGGCCTCCTCCTGTTCCTATGCTCCTATGTGGTACTTTATGAAACACCTTTTGAAAGTCCATATCCACAACTGCACTACTCTCATCCCTCCTCTCCATTACTTCATCAAAGAACTCAATAAAGTTAGTCAAACATGATTTGCCTTTAACAAATCCATGCTGACTTTCATTTAATAACCCAATTATTTTTGTCCCAGAATAATGTCTGTAAAAGTTTCCCCACCCCTGATGTTACACTGATTAGCCTGTAATTGTTGGGTTTATCCACCTCCCCTTTTTTGAACAGGGTTGTAACCTTTTGCAATTCTCCAGTCCTCTGGACCCACTCCCATATCTAAGGAGGATTGAAAGATTGTGGCCAGAGACTCCACAGTTTCCACCCTTACTTCTCTCAGCAAGCTAGGATGTATCCCATCCGGACCAGGTGACTTTTCTACTTTGAGTGCTGCCGACCTTTTGAATACCTCCTCTTTATGTATTTTTATCCTATGTATTTTCTCTACTACCTCCTCCTGTGCTGTGACTTTGGCAGCATCCTCTTCTTTAGTGAAGACACATGCAAAATATTCATTTAGTACCTCATCCATGCCCCCTGCTTCCACAAGAAGATTTCGTTTTTGGTCTCTAATTGACGCTACCCTTCCTTTGACTACCCTTTTACTATTTATATGTTTATTCAGTTCTTTATCCAGTAAAAGCTGCATCCTATATATTTTTATGTTAGAGTGGAAGAAGTTTAAAAGATGTTATTTTTATGAGCTCATAAAATGAGTTGTTTACCGTGCAATGGACCCGCTTTTAACTTTATTATGTGGACTGGCAGTGTCAAGGAAGTACTTATGCTATAAATTCCCATTTCATGTTTATGCACACACTAGCACAAAGCCGTATTTGGGCTGTAGGCAGATGATAAAATGTAGTTCATAGCATTAACAGATGAACAGGTTCACATTTGTAAAATTGTGCTGACTAGAGATTGTTGTTTCATGCATCAGTGAATTAAGAGGCCACCTCCTCCATAATATTTAAGTATTAAATTACATAATGCTTTTTTTTGATGGTTGAACAGATGGCATTATACCACATATAAACGGAATTCTCATTTTTTAAAGTAATTGTACTTTTAAATAATGTTTTTAGCTGGAGTATCAGGTCTATGGATTTGTTTCATGGCATTAAATAAAAACTAAACTATTTTTGTACAGTCTGAGAGGGAACAAAAATCAAAATTAGTCTTTATGTGCACTGACAATGGCCCTCAATTATGTCACAGCATATGTTAACTCTTTGAAGGCATAGGTAACTATTCTGCACACAAATATATAGTTGACCCCAATACATTGTCTATCTCTGAGCTTTGATTCATACAACCTGTTTTTTTAATGAAAAAGATATTTACAGATATATATATATCTCATTTGCTTCAGAGATGGCTGGGGATTTCATTTATGTGCTACATATATCAAAATCATAAATACAGTTTTAGAGAAGCATTTACCTAAATACTGCAAGTACGTTTTGACTTAACATATTCAAGTAAGGTGATGTGGTCTTTTATTTCTTTTACAGGACAGAAATTGCATTTATATAAATCTTTAACATAGAAAAATGTCCCAAGGTGCTTCACAGAGATATAATGAAAAAGTATAGATGTCAAGCCAAAGAAGGAACTCTCAGGAGGAGTGGCCAAAAGTTTCGTCAAAGAGGTGGGTTTTAAAAAGTTTTTTAAAGGAAGAGAGGCAGTGGAGACACAGCTAGATTTAGGGAGAGAATTCCAGAGCATGAGCCCAAGCAGCTGAAGATATGGCCACTAATGGTAGAGCAAATAGAGGCAGGAATGTACAAGAAGCTGGGGTCATAGGAATGGAAAGTTTGTGGGAGGTTGTATCACTGAAGGAGGTTACAGAAATAGGGAGGGGTAAAGCTATGGAGACATTTAAACAGGTGAGAAATTCAAATTTGAGGCATTGGGGTGAGTCAGTGCCAGTCAGTGAAGACAGGGGTGATGAGTGAGCAGAACTTGGTGCAGGATAGGATATAGGCAGCAGAGTTTATGGAGAATGGGAGGCGGGCCAGTATAGCTTTGGAGTAATTGAGTCTGGAGGCGATGAGCATTTCAGTGGAAGATGGGCTGAAGTAAGGGCAGAGGCTGGCAATGTCTTGGAGGCGATAGTAGGCTGTCTCTGTGATGGAGAGCATATGGGGTTGTAAGTTTAGTTTAGGCTCAAGTAGCACACCAGGTCTGATGCAGCCTGAGAGAATGGTCTGGGAGGAGGCTGGAGTTAGAAGCGAGGGCACGTAGCTTGTATTTATCCACTGTTTAGATGGAAGAAATTACAGCTCATCCAAGACTGGATGTCAGATATTCAGTCTGATAACATGGAGGCAGTGGGGGAGTCGAGAGGCTTGATAGAGTGTATAAGAACGCAGAGTTTTGGTATCCTGACAAATATATGCCAGGCAAATCGTTAACACCTTCACTTTACTCCTTACTAAAGAACCGACTGGGGTTTATTCGCCCAGTTTTAGGCCTAGGAGTAAGTGATGTCTGAAATGGCTTGCCGAACTATCCTTATGTTAACCAGTTTGGATTGACACTAATTTATTTTACCAGCTCTCGATTAGGATACCCACAAACTACAGAGTGAATGAGTTAACTCTTTCTTGCCAAATCATCAAAGACGGAGTCAGACAGCAGGTCATGCACTAACAAATATTTATTGACAACAAAAACCACAAATTAAAGTTAAACATTGGGTATAAAAGCACTTAATAGATATTGAAACAAGGTCATCTAGGAATTTGAATAGCAAGTCATTAATGGGCAGAGTTACGTAGCTAATGAGTAACGGAGTTTACTCAAGCATTTCAGTGTATCACAGTAAATCAGCATTAATGGATGCTGAGTACTAATTATAGCAGAGATCAGAATCTGAGATTGTTACAATGTGAGGTTAATTTAGTGTTAAATTCCCATATAGCTGACAAGTTAATAGAATTAGCTAGTCTATTGAATAGCTCAGGGTCTGTGGGAGGAATATTAACCCCCAAACATGGGTGGGTTGGGGTCGGGTGGCAGGTTAAAGTGTTAAAATCTGAATCCCGATCCCAGCCTTCCTCTAATCCACCCACTTCCGGTTTTAATGGGGGCACGATGGGGAGTGGGGCGGAGGTGGCGGCAGCCAGCCGGGATTCTGGGGCTTCGGGATTCCCGGCAGCTGCAGTGAGGCAAGGAAAGCCTCAGGGAGCCATCCTTGTGGGCCAGGAGAAGCAGGAGTGCTTATTCCTGACCCCCAAAGCAATGCTTTCCCCTAATTTGTTTAGGGTGCGCGGCCCATTCACAGTTTTGCGGAGCATGCGCGGAGCTTAACATTGAAAACGTCGGTCCCACAAACAGCTGCACGGCTGCGTGGCTTGTAGGGAATGTTGCCACCAAGCTCCCCCATAAACACCCCCCCTCCAGTCAGGGATCAGACTTTCCAGGATCAGACCCCCCGGGGTCAGGGATCGGATGCCCCTTGGGATTGGACCCCCCTCAGGGTCTGGGATTAGACCCCCCCACCAGGATCGGGGATAAGAGCCCCACCCTCTGGGATCGGACCCCCCCCCCCACCCCCCCAGGGTCGGGTCTCACATCTATCTGGGGTTGTGGCCTCTTGTCCAGCGTTCCCCACCCGACTTGGGTGTTTTAGCCATTGTTCATGTAAAGTTTCTGTTAATGTGCTGTCAAACATTGAAAACTTTATTTTCAACACTTTGCGTTCTTGGACAAATCATGTGTGCAGATTTGGAAGTGGCTCAGTGAGCTGCAGTGAATAGTGAATACCCCTGCAATGGTGATGAGTGTGAAAGGAATGGCTTGGGCATTGTAGGGATGCTTTATAATGTTGGTGCGGGGTGGTGCCAACCTGGCACATCATGTGGCAGCCAGAGTGTACAGCATCAAATGAAGTAAATATGGCTATGGTGAGGCCATCCTGGGGTCCCGGGCAGCAATGTGGTCGGGTGCTGATGCCCTGTGTCCTGTGCAGCATCAGTTGATTGTGGAGAAGATTGGTGTTGTTGTTGGTGCTGCTGGTGTTGGGGCTGATTGTGGTGGGATTCTGAGGGCCAAGGTGAGATAGTTTCAAGGGCACCGATGCTGATGGAATAGATGGCAGGTGAACTTGCAATGACAGAAGCAACCTGTCAATAGTGAGAGAGGTTGTTCCAATGAGGTGACATTGGATAGAGAGTTTGCTCCAAACACTTGCAACCTGCATAAAGCTCAATCTGTCTTCCAAATGCAGTAAGCAACAGCTTCTGAGACTGGAAAGTGAACAGCTGTGAGATGGGAGCTTTTATAGCACATTTGCAGCTGTCAAGTAATGAGATGATTCCATGGTCATACAACTCCTGACTTCCTTACCTGGCGTGATCCCTGAGCAGCGTGGACCCTGACAGACCCGACATCTGGAAAAGTCGCGTGGTGGCAGGTTGACATCGGGGTCCCAACCAGCTGTCAAAATTTTTTTTCCCACCCGACCAGCCACCTAACGTACCCGCTGACCCCCCAAAAAATTCCCCCCATTGATTCAATGAGCCCCTTTGGCAGGGAGATTATCTGTTCCACTTAGATTTTTGGTTCCAACTGAATCCAACTTATGCACAAGTGACAATATCTGAACTGACTTCACTCTCACCTTCCCTGATCTCAGACACTTCTATAACTAAGTGACACATTTTTCTGTCTGCCTGTGAAGTCTAGTATAGTTAATTTTACAATGATACTGAGAAGATCTTGGTGGCATGTTGTATCTCACTTGATTCCACAATTTTCAGTTTGATGATGGAGATTTGTTTTCCATTCACTGGTATAGGCAGTTAATTTGGCTTTGTTAACCTTACTATCTGTCCTGAATATTCTGCATCTGCATGGTATCAATTCCTACAGAAGAAGAAAAGGGAATCTCCATCTAAATACAGAGAGAAACCACATCTAGCAAAGTGATTGTAAAAGAATCTAACAAAGAGAAGCGATCTTTGCTAATCTACTAATCACAGACAGCTACTGTTACTGTTATGACTTCTGACTATTAACACTACTAATGGACTATGACTGGAGGAGTGCAAAGCCCTCTATTTTTTATATCTTAAATTTAAAGAGGAACTCCCTGCACTTAATCAACCAATTAGAGTGACACACGTATCAGAAAAAAAATCACCCCTTTTCTGCCAACCATTCCTGATAAATGTGGAGTTCCTGTGAATATCACTGATCCATTGGAGCATGGCCTTACCCAGGCAGGACAGATTTGTGTCTCTGTTCCCAGCTTATCCATCAAGGTGTTTCACACAAATATGATGGGATGTGGCATGTTTATGTCTCACTAAGAGCTCACCTTGAGGTTTTTTTCTACTCAAATGGGGAGATGTGACACTTTTATCCCACTAAGTATTATTTTAAGTGTGGAACAGCAACATTTTTATTGCAGTGAGAATGTCTTATTTATACACATTCCTTTCTGGGGCCATCTTAGGGCCTTTTATGTCTTAATTAATTCATGGCTTTTAGTTTCAAAGATTTTTATGGCTTACTTAATTATCTGGAAACTTCCATGGCTAAAAGCCTGGGTGAGTGTTTGAATTAACCTGCTTTCAGCCACTTTCCAGTATCCAGTTCAACAGCTGAACTCTATTTTGTGGGCAGCTTTTAAGCAGCACTCCATTTTAGGTACATTTCAGATGGTTTACAGGGAATTTCCCCAACGTATCTCAAAGGGGTCCTTCATGCAACTTATGGGGCACTGTTCCTACAAGAGGTCGCGCTCGGTGTCAGCAGCATACATGTGGGTGGAAGCTAACCTCATGGTGACTTATGACATCACCATGGGGCAGCATGTAGATGAGAAAGAGATTATCAAGCAAATTTTCATTGTTGGATGAAAAATATAGTCAATAATAAATAAGGTGCAGAACTTCAGTGTTGTATCATGATAAGTGATCAAAGAAATTCAACCATGAGAATGATCTAAAAATGAAACACAAATAGATGAGAAAAATCAATGTTCCATTGCTTATCCCAAAATATGCAATGAATTCAACACTAAATCTACAGCTCAAAACATGATTGGAGGGATACCATTACAAGGATTAAGTACAGATGAGGAGGGTGATCATTCAGATCATCAAGCTCATTCTAATGTTCCATCATCACAATGTTTAACCGCTTCTTGAATGACTCCAAAGCTTTTGCTTTCATTACTTCTACACTGAAGACCATTCCAGGTATTGATGGCTCTTTGTGTGAACAAGTGCTCCCTGATAACCGTCCACAGGCTGAAATGAAAATCACCTCTTTCCTTTACCTTATGAAAGTTTCATCTTTTTGATATTGATTTTTGTTTCAAAATCTTTAGTTTGTAAAAGTTAATAAATGTTTTCATATTTGTATGTTGAGTAAAATTATCCCATAATTTTTAGAGAAGATATGAAAAGTATAATCATAATATAGCTTAATTAATTTGCTTAATTAAGTAATTGCAGAAATATTGCAGGCACATTTGAATTTTAAGAATATGATAAATGCTGTTCTGATTGTTTTAATTGTAAAGTCAAAGTTACCTAAGAAGTCCTCATGATAAGCACCATATAGGCTATCACCCATGACTCCCCACATGGCGGGATTCTGTTCTTGCCTATGTTATTGAATGAAGAGATAGGACAGTTTCTGAGAAAGAGTGAATCGCCCAACTCATTCTTGTGCAGCTTTTAACAAACAGCTACAAGAACTGCTTTCGCAATAACCTGGGAGCTGGTGACCCGCCTACTATCTCATGCAGTGGATACATCATCTCATGGAGAAATCTAAAGGCTGCAGAAAAATAATAGCAAGTAATAACAATAGCAAATTTAAAAATGTACCCATCTAATTCATCCTTTATTACTGTACAACTATCATATTTGAGCTGAATTGCTGCTGGATTGTCTGCTTTTGAACGACAGGTATGTCCTGTCCACAAAAAGCAGGACAAATCTCATCCAGCCAATTACCGCCCCATCAGTCTACTCTCAATCATCAGCAAAGTGATGGAAGGTGTCATTGACAGTGCTATCAAGCGGCACTTACTCACCAAAAACCTGCTCACTGATGCCCAGTTTGGGTTCCGCCAAGACCACTCGGCTCCCGACCTCATTACAGCCTTGGTCCAAACATGGACAAAGGAGCTGAATTCCAGAGGTGAGGTGAGAGTGACTACCCTTGACATCAAGGCAGCATTTGACTGAGTCTGGCATCAAGGAGCCCTAGTAAAACAGAAGTCAATGGAAATCAGGGGGAAAATGCTCCACTGGCTGGAGTCATACTTAGCACAAAGAAAGATGGTTGTGGTGGTTGAAGGTCAATCATCACAGCCCCAGGACCTCACTGCAGGAGTTCCTCAGGGCAGTGTCCTAGGCCCAACCATCTTCAGCTGCTTCATCAATGACCTTCCCTCCAACATAAAGTCAGAAATGGGGATGTTCGCTGATGATTGCAGTGTTCAGTGCCATTCACAACTCCTCAGATAATGAAGCAGCTCATGCCCGCATGCAACAAGACCTGGACGACGTTCAAGCTTGGGTTGATAAGTGGCAGGTAACATTCGCGCCACAGAAGTGGCAGGCAATGACTATCTCCAACAAGTCAGAATCTAACCACCTCCCCTTGACATTCAATGGCATTACCATTACCGAATCTCCATCAACATCCTGGAGGTCACCATTGACCAGAAACTTAACTGGACCAGACACATAAATACTGTGCAACAAGAACAGATCAGAGGCAAGGTATTCTGCGGCGAGTGTCTCACCTCCTGACTCTCCAACGCCTTTCCACCATCTACAAGGCACAAGTAAGGAGTGTGATGGAATACTCTCCACTTGCCTGGATGAGTGCAGCTCCAACAACACTCAAGAAGCTCGACACCATCCAGGACAAAGCAGCCCGCTTGATTAGCACCCCATCCACCAGCTTAAACATTCACTCCCTCCACCACCGGCGTACCGTGGCTGCAGTGTGTTCCATCTACAAGATGCATTGCAGCAACTCACCAAGGCTTCTTCGGCAGCACCTCCCAAACCCGTGACCTCTTCCACCTAGGACAAGGGCAGCAGGCGCATGGGAACACCGCCACCTCCAAGTTCCTCTCCAAGTCACACACCATCCTGACTTGGAAGCATATCGCCGATCCTTCATCGTCGCTGGGTCAAAATCCTGGAACTCCTGCCCTAACAGCACTGTGGGAGTACCTTCACCACACGGATTGCAGCGGTTTAAGAAGGCGGCTCACCACCACCTTCTCAAGGGCAATTAGGGATGGGCAATAAATGCTGGCCTTGCCAGCGATGCCCACATCCCATAAACGAATTTTAAAAAATAACTTTTTTTAAATTTGCAATTTGAAAGTCTCCTTGTCTGGCAGGAATGGGTCAGTAGAATGATGAACATTGGAAGGGTGGAGAGAGATGGTGGTAAGGTAGAGCTGGGTATCACTGGACATGTGAAAACAGGCATTGTGTTTTCGGATGATGTCGCCGAGGCGCAGAATGTAGATGAGAAATAGGAGGGGGCCATGGATAGATCCTTGAGGGACTCCAGAGGTAATGGTGTGGGAGCAGGAAGAGAAGCCATTGCAGGTGATTCTCTGGCTATGACTGAATAGATAGGAATGGTACCAGGCGTGGGCAGTCACACCCAGCTGGTAACATATGGAATCTAACGTTGTGTTTTTGAATGATGTCACCGAGGGGCAGCATGTCGATGAGAAATAGACAGTCTCCATTATAATTGAAAAAGTTGACACAAATTTGGGCAAAAAGAGTGACAACATGAAGTAAGGTTTTGTAGACAGTAAGTGCATACAGATGTAAGATGTTTAATAAGATAGAGATGTGTTTTTGCTTAAGTAATAGTAGATCTGTAGTGAATATTCAAATGTGTTTTATCACTATGCTTTCCCTTTGCAATACATATACCAATGTACCATGATTTTTCTAGTATACTGTATGGCCTATTGGAAGCAGGCTTCTTCAGAGGTCTTCTAAAAATCTTCTTATGCTTACGTTGGCTGCTTAACTGTGTTTGCTGTAGATTCAAAAGTGTCTCATTGTGGCAGGAATGAAAGAAAGAACCAATTTGCTTTTATATAGTATATTTCACAATCTCAGGATGCCCAAAAGTGCTTGAGAGCCAATGAAGCACTTTGAAGTGTCCTGTTGTAATGTAGAAAACCAGCAGCCAATTTGTACACAGCAAGGTCCAACAAACAGCAATGAAATCAATGACTAAACCATCTGTTTTTAGGTGCTGGTTGAAGACTAAATACTGGCCATTCTGTCAAACTCTTATAAATGCTTCAATTATAGTCCATTCTCTGGTGTTTCTGCAGAAGATTATTATTTTTGTTTCTACATAAATATTCCCTATATGTTCTGATCACATAAAAAAACAAAATAAATCACAAGAACAAAACAAAAAAAAACACTAAAAAGCCTCTCAAATAATGGATGTTTTAAAAAAAATATTACACAGAACAGCCTTTGCCCTCTAAGAATTCTTTCGCCCACTGCAG
The DNA here is from genome assembly GCF_052327205.1 of Somniosus microcephalus. NCBI lineage: Eukaryota > Metazoa > Chordata > Chondrichthyes > Squaliformes > Somniosidae > Somniosus > Somniosus microcephalus. The sequence goes on along the minus strand of NC_140996.1, from coordinate 174,137,905 downwards.
AAGGGCCAGCAGAGTGCACAATATGACACTGTCCTAAGCAGATGGCAAATTGTACGAGGAGCTATTTAAATCAATTAAAACTGACACAGAATGTGTGAGAGCACTTTAGGCTGGAAGATCATGCACAGTACAACTGGAGCCGAGATACAGAGAAAGAGATCCCTGCTCAATTTCCCAACCCTCATATGTCCATTATGTGCCAGCAGGACCTATCCCACCCATTGTAAGCTCTATCTGCCAATTTTCTTTTCTGACAGATGTTTCTTTAATATTTTTGTGACATTTTGTTGGTGCTCTGTGCACCAAGGTGAATAGGGAGGTTACAGTGATTGACTAACTGACTGGGATGCTGGGAAACACATTTTGAAAAATCAATAACAAAACTACCGTGGAGATAGGGAGTGTGTGAAAGCTGAGGGGATGATGCATTTCACAATCAGGTTGTCTTGCTGTTGGTTTTTATTGCTGCATTATTTGTACAGGGTTTCTTTGATGTTGCCACCCCTGCCTATTGGCTGTTTACTTTATTTAGGAGGATTTTGTTAAGTTAACTATATACTTGTTGCGATCAATCATTCTCATCACAATGGGGCAGAAATTCCTCCCCAAACGCGTGAGTACGGAAGGGGTACTCACGCGTCTGGCCGGAGGAAATGCCGGTTTTCAGCATGCACAGCGCATGCGCTGAAAACCGGCATTTCCTCTCCTCTAACCCAAGAGGTGAAGAGGCTAGCGCGTGCGCTGTAGGGGGCAGCGCGTGCGTCTTGGATTTCCTCCGTTTTGGGGGATTTGCGCATGTCTAAAGGCCTCCGGTCTTTACGCTTGTAAAAAGCACACGTAAGTATTTATTTTTACAGGTAAGTGGTGTTTTAGTGTAATTTAGAAAAAAAATTTCCACAGGTTTATTATTTTAAAGAATCTACAATAAGGTAAGTTTAGTTTTAGACCCTTTTTATTAAAAATTTATTTTTTCAAAAAAAAAATTATTGTTTAAATTATTTTTTTAAACTTATTTATACTTAATTTAATGATTGAGATGTTTTTTAAATTTTTATTTAAAGTTTAAATAGTGTTTTGGGCCCCCGTAGTTTTCATGAGTTTGACAGTTCTTACACTCAAACTCATGAATGAACCTTCCCCTCCCCTGATTGGTTGTACAGTGCTCACCTGATCCCAGCCGGCACATCGCACTAACTATGCCGCTGGATCAGGTAAGCACTGCGCGCTGACATCTGAACCGGGCCTGTGACAGGAAATGCAAGCAGGCCCGGGCTTCAGATGTCAGCGCGCAGGGTGAGTGCAGATCGGGGGCTTGCACGCGCGGCAAGCCTCCGACACCAAGCTCTGGGCCAATATATATAAGAGCAAATGTTCAGCTGATCTGCCACACTGGACTAAAAGCACTGGTAACTAAAAATTGCATCATTATTTTAAATAGTCACTTTCAATGCCTCCTGCCTGAGTGTCTGCTTTTAAGAACATTAATCTTTTGGTTTCCCCCTTAAGGTGCAATAATAATGAAATAACTTCTATAATTTTCTCACTGCATGAGAGAGTAATTGAGGAAATTGCTCTATACCTCTGTCTGCCTATTGTGTTTACCTGCATGTTTTATTTTTGTTGAACTTTTGAACTATCGCAAAGTAAAGAAAGCACGGCACAAGGACTCTGCTGTAGGAGCGATAGTAACACAGAAAACATTCCATCTGAGAAAAAAATGACAACACTGGGGTAAGTTTTCATCGTAAGTGCTCTTGATATGCATATTGAGAATTGAGCACATGCCGCCCACTATTTTATCTCCATTAAAATGAATGGACAGAAAAATCATGTTTTTTTTATTCGTTCATAGGATGTGGGCGTCACTGGCAAGGCCAGCATTTATTGCCCATCCCTAATGGCCCTTGAGAAGGTGGTGGTGCGCCGCCTTCTTAAACCACTGCAGTCCGTGTGGTGAAAGTACTCCCACAGTGCTGTTAGGGAGGGAGTTCCAGGATTTTGACCCAGCGACGATGAAGGATTGGCAATATACTTCTAAGTCAGGATGCTGTGTGACTTGGAGGTGGTGGTGTTCCCATGCGCCTGCTACCCTTGCCCTTCTAGGTGGTAGAGGTTACGGGTTTGGGAGGTGCTGCCGAAGAAGCCTTGGCAAGTTTTTCGTAGCGGTTTGTTACAACTGAATGGCTTGCTCGGCCATTTTAGAGTGCAGTTAAGAGTCAACCATGTTGTCGTAGATCTGGAGTCACATATAGGCCAGACCAGATAATGACGGCAGATTTCCTTCCCTAAAGGACATTAGTGAATCAGATGGGTTTTTATGACAATCCGATAGTTTCATGGTCCCCATTACTGATACTAGCTTTTTATTCCAGATTTATTTAATGAACTGAATTTAAATTCCCCAGCTGCCGTGGTGGGATTTGAACTCATGTCTGCTAGGATCATTAGTCCAGTAACATAACCGCTATGCTACCGTTCCCGAATATGTGCCGAAGTATCTGAAATGCACTCCTGGCAAACAAAGTTGTTTGCCAGAAGTGATTAGGACATAAGTTTACCACAGTGAGATCAGGATGAACATTGATGAATCAAAATGTTTCTGTCAATTATCATTAATGTCAGTAGAGGTTGTAGGTTGCACATCTGACCCATAAGCTGGTTACAGCTCAGTAAGAGACAAATGGTTAATTCATGAAAAATATTCAATATTTATAGCTGGAATGTAACTACAAAGTTTATAGTTGTAATCAGTTGAAATTCAAAATATTTCAAGATAGAATGGAAATTTAATTTTAAAATAGCATTGGAGAGTATAGAAATTCTTTTGAAGCTGGAGTGCCCAAAACTGCACAAGATTTGATTTGTAGCCTCACCAGTGATCAATGCAAGGATGGAATAACATGTTTTAATGTAAATAAGTGTCCTCGAGCTGCATCCCAGTTGAATCTTGTCCATAAGATTTTAACATTGACTAGATAACTTCAGTAAATACTCAGCCCCAAATATCCATTTTTTGTATAATGTCATATCTTTTCACATTAAAATCCATCTGCCATTTCTTATCCATCCATTTAATTGGTCCAGCTCTTTTTGGAATGCTTTCATTTATACTTGTTACACGTCCACATAATTTAGTCTGACCAGCAAATTTTATATTATTAAAAATACTTTCCACCATATCACTTATGAATAATGCAAATGGCAGGAGTCCCAAGACAAACCCCTGTGGAGCTTCATTAATTACTACCCCCGCCAGTTCTGCTGCTTTTGATAACCACACCAGTTAGCCGATTTGCTATTAAATCCGTGAACCTTTTGTTAAAAGGTAAAAATGTATTTTGAAATACATTTCTTAGCCAATATTTGTTTCTCAATCAACAACAATAAAACAGATTGTCTGGTCATTATCCCATTGCTGTTTATAGGACTTTGCTGTGCACAAATTAGTTGCCATGTTTTCCTACATTACACTGACTACACTTCAAAAAAGTACTTCATTGGCTGCAAAGTGCTTTGCGATATCCTGAACCATAGGGGGAAAAATTGGGTTGATTTGCGCCTCTCGTTAGTGCCCCTGGTAGCCGGTAGCGCCCCATGGCGCTGTGCTGCCGGCGATGACGTAATCGCTGTGCACAGCACCCCACTTGCGCCCGGGCCGCAAAGTCCGACAGGGGCAGGGGGGCATTTTTGCAGTGACAGCAGCGCTGCTTAAAGGGCAGGCGTCAGAATGCCACTTTTTTGGGGGGCTGACTGCCAGCACTTGCCCCCTTTCCCTTTTTTTCTCGGTTAGCGCCATTCCACCGGAAATTCATTAGTAACGCCCCAAGCAGGAGGTGGAGCACTACTGGAAGCATGGCACTATGTGCAACAGCAACACGCGTGTCAGCACGTAGTGCCATGTCATTGCAAGCCTCCTCCCCTGATTAAAGGGAAGGGGCTTAGCGCTACACGCACCAGGGCCCTGCTGGACCACCGGGGACCGCTGCCGGCACCCTGAGAAAAAAAGGGGAAGGGGGCAGGTGCTGGCAATCGGCCCAAAAAAAATGGGCGCCCAACACCTGCCCCTTTTCCTAGCGCCGCCGCGGCTGCAAAAACGCCCCCCTGACCCTGTCGGACATATCGTCCGGCGATAGGTCAGGGGGCGCAAATGAAGTTTGCGGCCGGGGCACAAGCGGGGTGCTGCGCACAGCAACTGCCACCGCTAACCTCCTGCTGAATTTTGTGGGCGGCGTTAGCGGCACCGCGCCTGGGCGCTAGGGGATTTGCGCCCCATTAGCGCCCCCGGGGGCGCTAACGAGAGGTGCGAATCAACCCAATTCTTCCCCCAGAGAGTCTTACAGCACAGAAGGAGGCAATTTGGTCCATCATGCCTGTGCTGGCTCTTTGAAAGAATAGTATTGCTTAGTCCCACACCCCCACCTTTAGTCTGTAACCCTGTAAGTTCCTCATCCTCAAGCACCTGTCGAACTCCCTTTAAAATGATTTATGGAATCAGCTTCCACCACCTTTTCAGGTAGAGCAATGCAGCTCCCAACAACTCTCTGAGTGAAAATAATTCTCCTCATTTCCTCTCCAGATCTTTTGCCAATGATTTTAAATTAATGACCTTTGGCTATTGGCCCACTTGCCAGAGGGAATAGTTTTTTGCTATCCACTCTATCAAAACCTCTCATCATTTTGAAAACCTCTATTAGGTCACCTCTTTACTTTCTCTGTTCCAAGAAGAACAATCCTAAATTTTCCAACCTCTCCTCGTAACTGAACTCCCTCATCCCTGGTAACATCCTGGTAAACCTCCTCTGTACCCTTTTTAAGGTGCCCAGAATTGTCCACAGTATTCCAGCTGAGGCCTAACCAGTGATTTATAAAGTTCTAGCATGATCTCTTTGCTTTTATATTTTCTGCCTCTATTTATATTTCCACTGGTTGTGGAGTCTAGGACTAGGGAATATAGTCTAAAAATTAGAGCCAGGCCTTTCAGGAGTGAAGTTAGGAAACACTTCTACATGCAAAGGGTGGTAGAAGTTTGGAACTCTCTTCTGCAAATGGCTACTGATGCTAGATCAATTGTTAATTTTAAATCTGAAATTGATAGACTTTTGTTAACCAAATGTATTAAGGGATATAAGGAAAAGGCGGGTATATGGAGTTAGGTCATAGATCAGCCATGATCTCATTGAATGGTGGAACAGTCTTGAGAGGCTAACTGGCCTTCTCCTGTTCCTATGTTCCTATAAACCCAAGTAACTCATATGCTTTTTTAAGCACCTTATCAACTTTCCCTACCATCTTTAAGGATTTGTATATATGGACACCAAGGTCTCTGTTCATCTACACTTTTCAAAATCGTGCCATTTATAGTATACTGTCTTTCAATATTAGTCCTCCCAAAGTGCATAATTTCACATTTCTCCGCATTGAACTTCATCTGCCATGCTTCTGCCCATTTCACCATCCTGTCTGTGTCATACTGAAGTCTACAACTATCCTCATCACTATCTATTATGTTGCCAAGTTTTGTATCATTTGCAAACTTTATAATGCTGCTCTCTACACCCGAGTCTAGGTCATTTATAAGAATTGCAAAGAGTAATGGGCCCAAAACTGACCCTTGGGGAACACCACTGCAAACCACCTCCCAGTCTGAAAAACATCCATCCACCTCTATCTTCTGTTTCCTGTCACTGGGCCAATTCTGCATCCATACTGCCACTTTACCATTAATTCCACAGGCTTCCATCTTCCACGTGAAGTTGTGAAAGACGCAATATAAATGCAAGTTTTTTTTCGTTCTTTTTCAGAAACTTATCGTAGTTGTTACTACTTTATTAACTTTTTATGCCAATGAATCATTCCAAGCCACTGCAGTGGACATCTGGCAATTTACCCAGCCTGCTGTCCATAAATGTATCAAAGAAGTGATGGATGTAATGTGTAGAAGGAGCAATATCTCATTGCTGTTTGTGGGACTTTTCTTTGTGCAATTTGGCTGCCATGTTTGCCTACATAACAATAAAAATAGTTCATTGGCTGTGAAGCATGTTGAGATATCCTGAGGATGTGACAAGTGTTAAATCCGTGAATTTTGATGTATGATGTCCTTCAATAAATCGACAGAGACTGCAGAGGAACAATCAACAGGTGTTTACTGGATGAGGGTAACTCTAAAACTGACAATACAGATCCCTACTCAGGGTTTATATACAGGTGTGGTCACTGCCGGTACTACAGTATACAGGAGCTATAAAAAGTAGTTCTCCCCTTAAAGGTACATACACTACAATTCCTCCCCTTTTAGATTAACAGTACCATAACATTCATTTAACAATTAACACTTTTAACATGCAACATTAACTGAAAATAGTCCATTTATAAATTCAGTCTTTGGGGCGGCTTCCTGATTCTTTCTGGATAGCGCCTTTCCTGAGTGTCTTGCTCTTGGTGCGGAGGCGATTCTGCCCCCCTGTCGTCGGTTGGTTCATCAGCTTCCGATGCTACTGCTTCTGGGGTAGATGCTACCTGTATGTCGGGTTCATCACCAGGTACGCGAGACATGGGGTTGACTCGTTCCTGTGACGCTAGGATCTGGTCGACATGGCGTCTCACAATGTTCTCCCCAACATCCACTGTGTACATTAGTGGCCCCTGCCGTGTGCATATCGTTCCTGGTTGCCATTTCTCTGTTCGGTAGTCGCGGGCCAAGACTGGTTGCCTTACATTGAAGCTCCTTGTCGGCTTCTCATTGATGTGCTGGAATTGCTTATTCTCAACATTTCTTCGTACATTTGGTCTGAGCAAATCCAGACGAGATCTCAACCTTCGGTTAAAGAACATCATGGCCGGGGTCTGGTTGGTAACTGCATGTGTCGCATTTCTGCAGGCTAACAGGAAATTGTCCACCTTATGCTGCAGTGGAATGTCGTCATCGCACATGGCCCTTACTGCCTTTTTAAAGGTTTGTACGAACCTCTCAGCCAATCCATTTGTGGCTGGATGATATGGGGTGGATGTGTAATGCCTTACCCCATTCCTTCTCATAAATTTCCGAAACTCTTCGGACACAAACTGTGGTCCGTTATCAGAGCAAATCTGCTCTGGCAAGCCGTTCCTGGCAAATATAGTCCATAGGACTGCAATCGTTTTCTCCGTGGTGGTGGAGGACATTTTGATCACCTCAGGCCATTTCGAGTGCGCATCCACGGCTATTAAGAACATTGAGTCCATGAATGGACCAGCAAAATCAATATGCACCCGTTGCCATGGAGAGGAGGGCCACTCCCATGGGTGTAGAGGGGCATGTGGTGGTGCATTTTGGACCTTCTGGCATCCTGAGCAGCTCTTTGTCAGGTCCTCGATTTGCTGATCGATCCCCGGCCAGCACACATAAGCCCTAGCAAGGCTTTTCATTTTCACCCCTCCGAGATGGCCTTCGTGAAGCTCATTGAGCACTCTCTCCCTTAACTTGGGTGGAATTACCACTCGGGATCCACACATCAATGTCCCCTGGCATACTGACAGCTGTTCTCTTCTGGATGAGAATGCTGGCAACAATGAGTTGCCATGTGTTGGCCATCCCTTCACCGTCAAATCATATACCCGAGACAGTGTCGGGTCATTTCGGGTCTCCTTCTCTATACCAGTGTTAGTTATTGGCAAGTGTTCAATTATAGTCGAATAAAATATTTCGACAGGGTCCACTGCTGGTGCTTCCTCCGCAGTAGGCAGTGGCAGGCATGATAGCCAATCAGCGTTTCCATGCTGTTTCGTGCCCTTATACTCTATTTCATATTGGTGCGCCCCTAGAAAAAGGGACCATCTTTGTAGCCATTGCGCAGTCATCACCGGAACGCCCTTCTTTGGATTAAAGATGGAGACAAGTGGTTGGTGGTCAGTCAGCAACGTGAACTTCTGCCCGTGCAGATAGTGGTTGAACTTTTTCACTCCCCACACTAGGCTGAGGGGCTCCCTGTCAATCTGGGCATAGTTACGCTCGGCTGAGGTTAGTGACCGAGACACAAAGGCTACTGGCCTCTCCAAGCCGTCCGGGAATTTGTGCTACAGCGCCGCTCCAATACAATAGGGTGATGCATCACACGCCACCCGAATTGGTAGTGCTGGGTTGAAATGAGCCAACACCTCTTTTGATGTGATCAATTCTTTGCACTTCTGGAAAGCTCGTTTACATTCATCATTCCACTTCCATGGTACCCCCGTTTGCCGTAGGGTGTTCAGTGGGTGTAGTACTGTAGACAAATTCGGCAAGAACTTATGGTAGTAGTTCACCAGCCCGAGGAACGACCTCAGTTGTGACACATTTTCCGGTGCTGGAGCCTTGACTACTGCCTCAATCTTTTCAGGGGACTTATGTAACCCCTCTTCATCAATAACGTGGCCACAATACGAGATCTGCTTCTGGAAAAACTCGCATTTGTGGCGATTAGCTCGGAGCCTATATTCCTTCAATCTAGTGAGCACCTGCTCCAGGTTGGTGAGGTGATCACTGTCATTTTCGCCCGTGACCAGGATGTCGTCCAAATAACACTGGGTCCCTGGAATCCCTTGCAGGACTTGAGCCATTGCCCTTTGCCAAATAGCCGGAGCTGATGCTACCCCAAACACCAGCCGGTTGTGTTGGTAGAGACCTTTGTGAGTGTTGATCGTGAGGTACTGTTTCGAGGCTTCTTCTACCTCCATTTGCAGGTACACCTGGGCCAGATCAATCTTAGTGAAGCGTTTTCCTCCAGATAGCGAGGCGAAAATATCTTCAATCCGCAGAAGCGGATATTGTACCGTGTGAAGGACTGGGTTCACTGTCACCTTAAAGTCCCCACAGATGCGAACCTTCTTTGGTTCCCCAGGCGTATTACTCAACGACCTCTTCATTACAGGAACGATGGGTGTAGCTCACTCGCTCCAGTCCACTTTGGACAGTACTCCAGAATGATCCAACCCTTCCAGCTGTGCTTCGACGGCTGGGCGGATCGCATAAGGCACCGGTCTGGCCTTAAAAAACTTTGGGCTTGCATTTTCCTCTATTTTGATCGTCGCTGTTATGCCTTTAATGTTCCGAGTCCCTCCTGGAACACTTCTTGTGCGTCAGTTGGCATTTTTGACAGTCGGCCAGGTGTGACGTCGTCATCCTTTTTGGCATCTACCGTCAGTGCTTGTATGGAATGCCATTCTAACTGTATCTTCCGGATCCATTCACGTCCTAGTAGTGGTGGTCCTCCATCTGGCAATACATATAGGTCCATTTTTGGTGTTTCCTTGCCGTTTTATATCATGTTCACCCTTATTTTTCCTTTGGGGTAGACTTTTTGCCCCGTGTACATCTTCAAGACAATCTCTGTATCTCTCAAGGGTATATGTGAGAATAGCCGCTTGTAGTCCCTTCGGTTTATGACTGTTAGGGCTGATCCTGTGTCCAATTCCATTTTCACTTGGACTCCGTCTATCTTGAGCGTGACCCAGATAGTTTGGTGATCCTCCATTTTGATTACCTTATGTAGTTTCAGACAACCCAGCTCCTTGCTTCCGGAGTCTGTATCACTTTTCTGTTCATCTGAACTACTCTCTGTCACCTTATGTACCTTTTTGTACTTCTCCTGTGGAGATTTCTTGCTGCTGGTTTTCTTTCCCGACCTGCAGACTCTTGCTATGTGTCCTACTTTTCCACACTGTCTGCACACTTGGTCCTTGAACCAACAATCCTTATGGTCGTGTGTTGTTCTGCCGCAGCGATAACACTTCACTGCTCCATATGACATTTCATTTGTGCCATATTCTTGCGGTCTCCGTTGTATCTCTGCAGCGCCCCGTGTGGCTGCTTCGTGTGATACTGCCATGCTGAAAGCCTCGTCCAGCGTAAGATCCTTTTCTGAGAGAAGCCGTTTCTGGGTTCCTTCACTTTGAAGCCCACACACAAACATGTCCCTTAAAGTATCAGCTAGTCCCGTTCCAAACTGGCAGTATTTCGATAGCTTGCACAGTTCCGTTAAATGCTCAGCATTACTTTCGTCTTTATGCTGGTTCCTTTTGTGAAACTTAAATCTTTCTGCTATCAGCAGCGGTGTGGGGTTTAAGTGATCCTGTAGGATTGCCACTATGCTTTCAAAATCCTTTTCCACTGGCTTCTCTGGGGTTACTATGTTTCGCAGTAAGCCGTACGTTTTTGCACCCATGGAATTCAACAATACCAGTGCTTTCCTGGCATTTGGCACTTAATTCGCCTTGCAGTACACTTCTATGCGTTCTATATATGTCGCCCAATCTTCGACTTCATTGTCGAACGCTGTGACACTGCCACTCTTCGGCATCCCTGGGTGTGGTTAGACTGGCTAAAAATGGCGTCTCCCACGCTCTCCCTTCTTTTCCGCTGGCTCAAAATGGCGTCTCCCGCGCTTTCCTTTCTTCCCGCACTCTCCCTTCTTCTCCACTGTGGCTCAAAATGGCGTCTCCCGCGCTCTCCCTTCTTCTCCGCTGCGGCTCAAATGGTGTCTCCCGCGCTTCCTTTCTTCCCCCATGGACGCTGCTGAGCCCTTGAACACTGGCCGCGCTCTGCGCGTTTTCCTGCGTGCCTCTCTCGTTGACGCCGCTCGGTCCTGAACCCCAGCTGCGCCCTGTGCACTTTACCCTCTCTCTCTTTTTTTTTTTCCGTCGACGCCGCTCGGTCTTCAACCCCGGCTGCGCCCTGTGCGCTTTACCCTCTCTCGTTGACGCCGCTCGGTCTTCAACCCCGGCTGCGCCCTGTGCGCTTTACCCTCTCTCTTACCCCATCGACGCTGCTCAGCCTTTTTCTGTGCCGTCGGTCGGCTCCAACCGCCGCCGTCCGGGAAGGGTCTGCGTCGTACCTGCTGCCAGCCCGCTGCGCTGGATCATCGCGACTGGAGAACCAAGCCCAGCTCTCCACAGCCTCCTCTGCGATGCTCAAGTCCTCTCTGAATGGTCGACGCCTGCACTGGTGGAATCAGCCTTCTTCTGCAGAGTTGCAGGTAGGTTCGAATCGCCTCGTCGCCAATGTTAAATCCGTGAATTTTGATGTATGGTGTCCTTCAATAAATCGACAGAGACTGCAGAGGAACAATCAACAGGTGTTTACTGGATGAGGGTTACTCTAAAACTAACAGTACAGATCCCTACTCAGGGTTTATATACAGGTGTGGTCACTGCCGATACTACAGTATACAGGAGCTGTAAAAAGTAGTTCTCCTCTTAAAGGTACATACACTACAACAAGTAGTATAGAAAAGCAAGTTCTTTCTTTTTTTAAGGTAGCTTGTTGAGTATATTGTAGAGGTTATCAGATTGGAGCAATATTGAGCATCAAACCTGACCAAATACGTAATATCATATTGTCACAAGAATCGCTAGGTGGAAAAATTCCATTGTCTTGCATTATGCAACCAGGGTCACATCAGCATACAAAATATTCAAGAAGCTGTTATTTTCCTGGGGCTTCTTTATGTTATTTATCGAGGGAAATGTTGCACTGTTAAGCATTCAGGACATTTATGATGTATTCCCTGAAGCAAGATAAAATGAATATGGACCACCTAAGGTGCAACAGGTTATAGCTGACGTGTACAAGGTATCAATCCTGACATTAATTCACAGCTGAAGACCTGTTCTTCTCACAGATGAGTGTAACTGCAATATGAATGAATGTTTAACAGCAACACATATATTCAGTTATGGCATGTACAATATTAGTTTCAGGAAGATTTGGTAAATTCCTGGATTGATTGCAAATCATTTCAATTTTTTTATTCAACAATTTCTATAAATGTAATTCCCATCCTTATTAACTATTTGTTTCCTCTTCCTTAGCTAAAAGTTATTTCAGAGAGTAACCAGAAATGAACTCCCCATCCCTTTTGTTAATCTGAGAAGTGGATTCTCTCCAGAGCAAAATGATGAATTTTCAGATCCAATTTTGAAGAAAAATTGAAAAATGAAAATACATTGAAGTTACAACACAGAAAGTGGCCATTTGGCCCAACCAGTCCATGTTGGCATTTACCCTCCATGCAAGCAAATTATTCTAATATCACTTACCCACCCTATTCCCATATCCCTTCAAACTCTTTTCCTTCTAACCTGTCCAATCTAATCCTGAATGGTGACATCCTCAATCATTAACCCTGGAAGTGAATGCCAAAACCTTTCCCATTTTGTTTTAGTTGAGAAACCAACGTGCACGACACCACCAAGGTAGGGAAAAACACAAAAGGTTAGAAAATGGCAAGCTCAGGTTTTAAAAGCTTGTAGTTTGTAAGAGGAAGTAAAGAGTGAGGGAGGTAAGGAGAGCCAATGTTTTGAGGTTCAAGGAAAGAATGAATCCTCGATCTTAAGCACCCATGCCTGATGAGAATGGGGCGTATGGAAAGGGGTTAAAATCGGAGCAGTGTCCTACTCACTCATCTACATGGCGCCACACACCATTTTTACAGGAACAATTTGGCCTGGGTCGAGGGCCTCATTGAGATGCAAAAGTCAGGCATTGATGACATCCCTCAGATCCCGATGCTATTTTAACCCCAGGCCGTGTGACTCACAGTCAGTACCGATTGCACCTGCGGAAGCTGGAGGGAGCAGGCTCCAGGGCCAGAAGAGGTCAAGGTAAGTAAAAATGTTAAATTTTTTGAAGGAGTCCTTGTAGGCCAGTTAGAGCCTCCCCTGCCGTGGGCTTCTTTCCCATTCCCATGACTGTGATCTGCTTGGACTCCCCTCCCTCATCACTAATCATATGTTGGGGACCTCTACCTTGGGTTTCTGGCAGTGGCCTGCTGTCACATGATTTCTCGCTCCTGCTCGATGGCCTCCACGTCAGTCCTACTCGGTGCAGGCGGATGCTGGGCCTGGACTATGGTAGAGGCCTGGCAGCTAGAAAGGCCTGAGCCTCATATCGCGAGTCGGATTGAGCCTGCCACTCACCCCGACCCCTGCCATGCTGAACTCTCGCCCCCAAGTTGTAATCGGAGCTTGAGACTTGTGCCATCAAAATGCTGCTCAGGTATATTTATTCTCCAACAGACAAAAAGTAAAAAAATCTTCAGAGAACACCGTAATGAAATCCATAATTAAAAAGGTGGGGGAAAAAATCAGCCAAAGACTACCTCCTTTAAATACTTACCTTGGCCGTGGCACTTCTCTGAGCAACAATAATAACTTGCATTTCTATAGAGCCTTTAAAGTAGAAAAAAGATTCTCCACTTCATAGCAGCAGAAGCAAAAATGAGCATTTTAAGTGGCTAACAGCACATTCCCAGCCCTTCTTTCTTACCTTGTGTGTAAGTAAATGAACATGCATCAAGTGAATAAGTTGTGTGATAAGATGGCTTAGTGAGGCACTTTTCCAAAAGATCAAGTAACACCAGTTGTGGTCTCAAGTGACGGTCGGGAAATAAAGCTTTGAAAGAGCATTTTGTGAGCCCTTAGCATCAGTCAGGGGATAACAGGATTATGGGTAACTGTTAATGGGCTGCAGAATTTGTTAATCTGCTTATTATAGTGCAATTTTGAATAGCTTTACCATGGCAGACTTTTTGAGGCTATGATCCTTTTGCACATCTGTCTCTAGGTCATTTGGATGCTTCACTTTTTAAGATAATTAGTAAAAGAACCAGAGGTGGGGGGAATGATGAGAAATATTTTTACACAGCGAGTTGTTATGATGTGGAATGCACTGCCTGAAAGGGTAGTGGAAGAAAATTCAATTGTAACTTTCAAAAGGGAATTGATTTGAATTGGGGGTAGATGGAGTTAAGATACAGATCAGCTATGATCTAATTGAATGGCGGAACAGGCTCGAGGGGTTGAATGGCTTACGTCTGTTCCTATGTTTCGTTATATAAAGAGCAGGGGAATAGGGCTAATTGGATATCTCTTTCAAAGAGCAGGCACAGGCACATTGGGCTGAATGACCTCCTTCTGCACTGTATAATTCTATGATTCTATACCCTGAAAGCCAACTCCTGCCTGGTGGCTGCCTCATTTAAGCTGAAAAGAAGGTGCTGAAGAGGGCAACTTACCTCTGTTGTAATTCCAAGAGGAATTCCAACAGTGCGTTTAAGAATGGAGCTGATCTTCTCCTTTCTACAGCCATTTCTTCTCTCTCCAGCAACAATTATTTACATCTCTTTAAACAGCAGCAGCCGCCTCTTAGAGCTGATTCTCAGCACTGTTTCCTGTTTCATACTCACAGGAATCTTCCACAGGTCAGTCCAGTCTGGGCTGGGAGTGCCCCTGAATATGTAACAAAGCCAATCTTGGGAAATCACACAAGATTGTGTTGTTTTGGCATCAGGACCAGAAAATTTCCCTTATTTGTCCAGGTGGTCTACGCTCCTGAGGGCTGCTGATATTTCTTGCTCCTATATCGGCAGCTCCTTCCCAATTCCTGCAACAAAGTAGATCAAAGATTGTCATGATTGCATCTATGACATGAATACTTTTCTATTTGATTGCCTAAAAACGGGCCGCTGTGAACCTCCAAATTCATTAGCAGGTTAAAAAAAGCATAAGTAGGAATGGCAAACTGAAAATTTTAAACAATAAAAATTAGAAAATAAAGTTAAAATAAGTAGAATATAGTATCGCTGATAAGACTATTGGAAAAACACATTTGTTTAAGCATAAGTAAAATTAATAGTGCCTTGCAAGACACTTCACATTGACAGTAATCAATAAAAATATAGAAAATAACAACAGAAAATGCTGGAAACACTCAGCAGGTCAGGCAGCATCGAGGAGAGGACCCTTCGTCAGTTCAGATTTCTAGCATCGGCAGTACTTTGCTGTTGCAATAAAAATATATGGTTACTATTCACCTTTGATATTTCTACAAACTTGCTTTCACAAGGATCGCTGAAGCTAATTCTGATTGTTAATTTCATTTAAGTTAATACAGTTAACCAATCCAATTAAGAAGTGTTCCTACAACAACAACTTGTATTTATATAGCGCCTTTAACGTAGTAAAACGTCCCAAGACACTTCGCAGGAGTGTTATAAGACAAAAAAAAGAGCCACATAAGAAATTAGGGCAGATGACCAAAAGTTTGGTCAAAGAGGTAGGTTTTAAGGAGTGTCTTAAAAGAGGAAAGAGAGGTAGAGAGGCGGACAGGTTTAGGGAGGGAGTTCCAGAGCTTAGGGCCTAGGCATCTGAAGGCACGACCACCGATGGTTGAGCGATTATAATCAGGGATGCTCAAGAGGGCAGAATTAGAGGAGCGCAGATATCTTGGGGGGTTGTAGGGCTGAAGGAGATTACAGAGATAGGAAGGGGCGAGGCCATGGAGGGATTTAAAAGCAAGGATGGTTATTTTGAAATCGAGGCGTTGCTTAATCGGGAGACAATGTAGGTCAGCAAACACAGGGGTGATGGGTGAACGGGACTTGGTGCGAGTTAGGACACGGGCAGCCGTGTTTTGGATGACCTCAAGTTTACGTAGCGTAGAATGTGAAATGCCAGCCAGGTGTGCTTTGAAATAATCAACTCTAGAGGTAACAAAGGCATGGATGAGGGTTTCAGCAGCGGTTGAGCTGAGGCAGGGGTGGAGATGGGCGATGTTACGGAGGCGGAAATAGGCGGTCTTAGTTATGCTGCAGAAATGTGGTCGGAAGCTCATTTCAGGGTCAAATATGACACCAAGGTTGCGAACAGTGTGATTCAGCCTCAGACAGATGTTAGGGAGAGAATTGGAGTCGGTGGCTAGGGAACGGAGTTTTGTGGCGGGGCTCGGGCCTCGGTCTTCCCAATATTTAATTGGAGAAAATTTCTGCTTATTCTGTACTGGATGTTGGACAAGCAGTGTGTCAATTTAGAGACCGTGGAGGGATCGAGAAAAGTGGTGGTGAGGTAGAGCTGGGTGTCGTCAGCGTACATGTGGAAACTGATGCCATGTTTTCGGATGATGTCGCCAAGGGGTAGCATATAGATGAGAAATAGGAGGGGGCCAAGGATAGATCATTTTCTTTTCTGTAGCAAAGATATGGCGCTTCCCGCGCTTTCCCGCCGCTGCTGCCGATAACAACGCTGTTTACTGCGGTTTCCGTTCTCTTTTTTTTTAATTCACTGTTGGAGACTCGTTCCCGCCGGAGGTCTGAACGCTGACCTGCTTGCCGCGCCGGCCGTCTTCCGAGTGCTCCCTCCCAGTCCGTTATTGCTTGCCTCCGATTTTGCTGCCTGTCTCAGCTGTAGAGCCAGCCGCTGGAGCCCCAGCCTGACGCCCAGGAAGGATTAGCGCAGTACCTGCCACCAGCTTGGCCAGCTGGTGAAACCACAGCTTCTCTCACTTCCTTGAGTCTTCTGGATGCCCGAGGAATCGATGTCCTTGAGGTGCTGCCGAATTGCAGGTAAGTCCGTTTCCACTTCGTCGCCACTGTAGTGTCCGTGTGTTGATAAAGACTGGTTCATAGGTATTTACTAAGCAAAGTCTGGGGGGGGTTCTAATGGATATACACAATATACAGGCTCATATAGCCCGAGTGGCAATTACCGGCATTACAGCACACCTGGGGCTCTTAAAGGCACATACGCCACACAAGCAGCCTCCTGCCTGTTTCGGCCAGAGGGACTGGGCACCTATTTACAGGCACAGCTGAAAATCACATCAAGCAGGTCTCAGGCGTCTAAGGGGCAGCTGCTGTTGATGTTTGTTATTTTCAACTACCTTATTAAAATTCTCCCCCCATTGGCCGGAATTTTCCCTACCAAGTCGGGTCGGGTGCGTGCGGGCCGCGAAGCGGATTGGTACCATTTGTCTTGATCAGCAAGCTCATCAGAACAACTTTAGCGTAATGCCCCTATTAAAGCAGGCATGCACATTTCCCGTCCCTATTAAATGGTGCAGGTCTGATGACATCATCGATAACTCATTTCCAGTGAGGATATTTAAAGCAGCCTTCATGTATGAGTGTGGAGGGAGAATTGGAGAGGAGTGTCTTGATGCTGAGAATTCGAAAAATGAGTTCACAAAGACAGAGGGCTGCACCCCGCTTTTTGGATGATTCCCTACAGAATCTTGTGGAGGAAGTCAGAGCACGCAAGGAGGTCCTCTTCCCTGCTGATGGGCGGAAGAGACCAAAAGAGCCTGACTCCAAATTGCTGAGGAGGTCAACAGCAGCGATGTCATAAGGAGGACCTGGGTGCAGTGCAGGAAGCGCTTCAATGATCTGTTGAGGTCAGGAAAGGTGAGTGCAAAGCCACACTCACCTTCAGCCTGATGTGCCTGTCACCACATCCCCATCACTCTGCCTTTCCAAGCCTACTCCTGCACATCATTCCTCACATCGACAAACCTTGCACATCACAGCCACCCATCCCTCTCTCTCTCTCTCTCTCTCTCTCTCTCTCTCTATGTACACACTCACATCCCCATCTGATTAATCACCTTTCACACTCACCCTCATCCTAATGTAATCATACCAAGTAACATCACAGAAAGAGGCCATTTGGCATTGGCACCACACTCCCTCATAGTCACCCTCTACAGGTGTAACCCACACATTCCGTACACTCATTCCATCACTCTCACTCAAACTTCTCTTCTTGAAGAGAGCCCACAACAACTTGAGATGTAATTCTGTCACCAGGTTGCTCAGAGGGCCCCTCTCTCCGTCTCTCACCGCCAGCAGCTCTGAAATTCTTGACACCTCCAGGACCACCTCCTCTACTGCAGTCAAAGTACTGAATGGAGGAGTCCATCTCCAACACCATGTCGCAGGCAATGGTGACGTGCTCTTCCATGGAAAGGATGGCCATCTGCATGGAGCAGCAAATGTGCCATTTGAACGAGAACATGCTTGCTGTGAACAACAGAATGCAGACACTCATTGACCTCATCTCGAGGAGGGATACCAACATATACTTGGTCCTCATGGCCCCACTGCTGTGCAGCAAGGTGCTCTCCAGCTCTTTGCTAGCAGGGAAGTGCGGGTGGCCCATGAGAGGGATGATGGTGAGAGTGGACATGAAAGTGGGGGCTCCTCTCAAAGCATTCCCACTTCTGCCCCGTTGCCTCCCCCTCAGTCAGAGCCCCAGATGCTTCCTCAGATCGCGATGGCCGAGTCTGCCTCTGCACAGTCGCAGAAGTGTCTTCCGTGGGGCCCTCACAGGCTCCAAAACCCAGAGGACATCTGCCAAAAGTGTCTAAGCAGTCACAGCAGGGAGGTGAGCAGGCTGCCTCTACCTCTGCTGAAGCCACAGGGGTTGCACATCATAGAAGCATGCGTAAACAGAAAAAGACACAATCTTAATTGCACAATGTTATGCACGTGGGCGTATAAAAAAGTGTTATTTTTAAGGTTCCGTTACTGTTGTCACACATATAAAAATATTTATTTCAACCACTTTCCGGTCATGCCCATTTTTGTCTGCTACTTTGTCTGGCGTTCTGAGTTGGAGTGAATGGTGAGACATAATGTAACCTCCAGCAATGGGGGTCAGTGTGAAAGGTGTTGTGTCCGTCAGTAGTAAGACACAAGACTGCAGGAGAACGGTACAACAGGTGTTTACTCAACGTGGTTCACTCTGGAACTGAATTGTGCAGATTACTACTCAGTGCTATATACAGGTGTGGTTACTGCCAGTACTGCAGTATACATGAGCTGTAAAAAGTAGTTCCCCCCTTAAAGGTATATACATTACAACTCCTCCCCTTTTAGATTAACAGTACCATAACACTCATTTAACAATTAATTATCAAACTAATTACAATTAATACTTTTAACATACAACGTTAGCTGAAAATAGTACATTTATATATTCAGTCTTTGGGGAGGCTTCCTGATCCTTTCTGGATAGCGCCTTTCCCGAGTGTCTCGCTCTTGGTGCGGAGGCGATTCTGGCAACCTGTCGGCGGTTGGGTCATCAGCTTCCGATGCTACTGTTTCTGGGGTAGATGCGACCTGTACGTCGGGTTCCTCACCAGGTACGTATGGGTGAGGCATGGGGTTGACTTGTTCCTGTGACTCTAGGATCTGGTCAGCATGGGGTCTCACGATGTTCTCCCCAACGTCCACTGTGTACATTAGTGGGCCCTGCCGTGTGCATATCGTTCCTGGCTGCCATTTTTCTGTTCGGTAGTCGCGGGCCAAGACTGGTTGCCCTACATTGAAGCTCCTTGTTGGCTTCTCATGGATGTGCTGGAATTGCTTACTCTCAACATCTCTTCGTACGTTTGGTCTGAGCAAATCCAGGCGAGATCTTAACCTTTGGTTAAAGAACATCATGGCCGGGGCCAGGTTGGTGACTGCATGTGTCACATTCCGGTAGGCGAACAGGAAATTGTCCACCTTATGCTGCAACGGAATGTTGTCATTGTACATAGCCTTTATTGCCTTCTTAAAGGTTTGTACGAACCTCTCAGCCAATCCATTTGTGGCTGGATGATACGGGGCGGATGTGTAATGCCTTACCCCATTCTCCTTCATAAACCCCCGGAACTCTTCGGACACAAACTATGGTCCGTTGTCGGAGCAAATCTGTTCTGGCAAGCCGTTCCTGGCAAAAATGGTCCGTAGGACTGCAATAGTTTTCTCCATGGTGGTGGAGGACATTTTGATCACCTCAGGCCATTTCGAGTGTGCATCCACGGCTATTAAGAACATTGAGTCCATGAATGGACCAGCAAAATCAATATGCACCCGTTGCCATGGAGATGAGGGCCACTCCCATGGGTGTAGAGGGGCATGTGGTGGTGCATATTGGGCTTTCTGGCATCCTGAGCAGCTCTTGGTCAGGTCCTCGATTTGTTTATCGATTCCCGGCCACCACACATAAGCCCTGGCAAGGCTTTTCATTTTTACCCCTCCCAGATGACCCTCATGAAGCTCATTGAGCACTCTATCCCTTAACTTGGGTGGAATTATCACTCGGGATCCACACATCAAGGTCCCCCGGCACACTGACAGCTGTTCTCTTCTTGTCGAGAATGCTGGCAACAGTGAGTCGCCATGTGCTGGCCATCCCTTCACCGTCAAATCATATACCCGAGACAGTGTCAGGTCATTTCGGGTCTCCTTTTCTATACGAGCGTTAGTTACCGGTAGGTATTCAACTATAGTTGAATGGAATATTTCGACAGGATCCACTGCTGGTGCTTCCTCCGCAGTAGGCAGTGGCAGGCGTGAGAGCCCATCAGCATTTTCATGCTGTTTCGTGCCCTTATATTCAATCTCATAGTGGTGCGCCCCTAGAAAGAGTGACCATCTTTGTAGTCGTTGCGCAGTCATCACCGGAACGCCCTTCTTCGGATTAAAAATGGAGACAAGAGGCTGGTGGTCAGTCAGCAAGGTGAATTTCTGCCCGTGCAGATAGTGATTGAACTTTTTCACTCCCCACACTAGGCTGAGGGCCTCCCTGTCAATCTGGGCGTAGTTACGCTTGGCTGAGGTTAGTGATCGTGACGCAAAGGCTATTGGCCTCTCTGAGCCATCCGAGAATTTGTGCGACAGCACCGCTCCAATGCCGTAGGGTGACGCATCACACGCCAACCAAATTGGTAGTGCTGGGTTGAAATGGGCCAATACCTCTTTCGATGTGATTAGTGTTTTGCTCTTCTGGAAAGCTCGTTTACATTCGTCACTCCACTTCCATGGCACTCCAGTTTGCAGTAGGGTGTTCAGTGGGTGTAGTATTGTAGACAAATTTGGCAAGAACTTATGGTAGTAGTTTACCAGCCCGAGGAACGACCTCAGTTGTGACACGTTTTCCGGTGCTGGAGCTTTGACTACTGCCTCAATCTTTTCTGGGGAATTATGTAACCCCTCTTTATCGATAACGTGGCCACAATACGAGATGTTTTTTTTAAAACTGGCATTTGGGGCAGTTAGCTCGGAGCCCATATTCCTTCAATCTAGTGAGCACCTGCTCCAGGTTGGCGAGGTGCTCACTGTCATTTTCGCCCGTGACCAGGATGTCGTCCAAATAACACTGGGTCCCTGGGATCCCTTGCAGGACTTGTTCCATTGCCCTTTGCCAAATAGCCGGAGCTGATGCTACCCCGAATACCAGCCGGTTGTATTGGTAGAGACCTTTATGGGTGTTGATTGTGAGGTATTTTTTTGATGCTTCTTCTACCTCCATTTGCAGATACGCCTGGGCCAGATCAATCTTAGTGAAGCGTTTCCCTCCAGATAGCGAGGCGAAAATATCTTCAATCCGCGGAAGTGGATGTTGCACGGTGTGAAGGACTGGGTTCACTGTTACCTTAAAGTCCCCACAGATGTGAACCTTCCTTGGTCCCCCAGGCGTGCTGCTCAATGACTTTTTCATCACAGGGATGATGGGTGTAGCCCACTCACTCCAGTCTTCCTTGGACAGTACTCTTGAACGTTCCAAACTCTCCAGCTCTGCTTCGACGGCTGGGCGGATCGCATGAGGTACCGGTCTGGCCTTAAAAAATTTTGGGCTTGCGTTTTCTTCGATTTTAATGGTTGCTGTCATGCCTTTTAGCGTTCCGAGTCCTTGCTGGAACACTTCTTGCGCGTCAGTTAGGATCTTTGACAGTCGCCCAGGTGTGACGTCGTCATCCTTTTTGGCAGCCACAGTCAGTGCTTGTATGGAATGCCAATCCAGCTGTATTTTCCGGATCCGTTCACATCCCAGTAATGGTGGTCCTCCATCTTGCAATACCTACAGGTCTAGTTTTGGTGTTTCCTTACCGTTATATATAACGGTCACCCTTATTTTTCCTTTGGGGTAGACTTTATGCTCCGTGTACGTCTTCAAAATAATTTTTGTGTCTCTCAAGGGTATGTGTGAGAATAGCCACTCATAGTCCTGTCGGTTTATGACTGTTAGGGCTGATCCTGTGTCCAATTCCTTTTTTACCTGGACTCCTGCTATCTTGAGAGTGACCCAAATGGTTCGGTGATCCTCCGTTTTGATCACATTATGTAGTTTCAGACAACTCAGCTCCCTGCTTTCAGAGTCGGTATCACTCTTTTGTTCATCTGAACTATTCTCCGTCACCTTATGTACCTTCTTGTACTTTTCTTTTGGAGATTTCTTATTGCTGGTTTTCTTTCCCGACCTGCAGACTCGTGCTACGTGTCCTACTTTTCCACACTGTCTGCACACTTTGTCTTTGAACCAGCAATCATTGTGGTCGTGTGTTGTTCTGCCGCAGTGATAGCACTTCTCTGTTCTGTATGACATTTCGTTTGTGCCATATTCTTGCGGTCTCTGTTGTATCTCTGCAGCGCCCCGTGCTGCTGCTTCATATGATACCGCAATGCTGAAAGCCTTGTCCAGCGTAAGGTCCTTTTCAGATAAAAGCCGTTTCTGGGTTCCTTCACTTTGAAGCCCACACACAAACTTGTCCCTTAAGGTATCTGCCAGTCCCGTTCCAAACTGGCAGTGTTTCAATAGTTTGCGCAGTTCTGTTAAATATTCAGCATTGCTTTCATCCTTATGCTGGCTCCGTTTGTGAAACTTGAATCTTTCTGCTATCAGCAGCGGTGTGGGGTTTAAATGTTCCTGTAGTATCGTCACTATGTCTCCAAAACTCTTTTCCACTGGCTTCGCTGGGGTTACTAGATTTTGTAATAAGCCATACGTCTTTGCACCCATTAAATTTAACAATACCGGCGCTTTCTTGCCATCTGACACCTCATTTGCCTTGCAGTATACCTCTATTCGTTTGACATATGTAGTCCAATCTTTGACTTCATTGTCAAATGCGGTGATACTGCCACTCTTCGGCATTTTGAGTGTGGTTTAAAATGGCTTAACATGGCGTCTCCCGCACTTTCCTTCCTCCCCCGCTGCTGCCAACGCCGCTCTCAGCGGTCCTTGTGGCAATGGCGGTGCTCTGTAGGTTTCACGCACTTCTCCTGCGCTGCTGCCAATGCCGCTCTCAGCTGTCCTCGTGGCAATGGCGGCGCCTCGCGGGTTTCTGCGTGTCTCTCTCCCTCTCCTCGACGCTGCTCGGCCCCTGAACACCGGCTGCGCCCTGTGCGCTCTGCCCTCTCTCTCTCTCTCCCGTCGACGCTGCTCGGCCCTTTGCTGTGCCGCTCGGTCGGGCTCTAGCCCGCCGCTGTCCGGGAAGCGTCTGTGCACTACCTGTTGCCAGCCCGTTTCGCTGGACCACCGTGACTGGAAAGCCAAGCCTGGCTCTCAACAGCCTCCCCCGCAATTCTCGAGTCTCTGCTGGATGACTGGGCGGTTGCCCGTGGTCGACGTCCGTGTCTCTGGCCTTGACCTGCAATATACTGGTCTCCAGGAACGAATCCCTGGGAGGTGATGCAGAGTTGCAGGTAGGATCGAATTTGCCTCGTCGCCAATGTTGTGTCCGTCAGAAGTAAGACACAAGACTGCAGGAGAACGGTACAACAGGTGTTTACTCAACGTGATTCACTCTGGAACTGAACAATACAGATTACTACTCAGTGCTATACACAGGTGTGGTTACTGCCGGTACTGCAGTATACATGAGCTGTAAAAAGTAGTTCCCCCCTTAAAGGTATATACATTACAAAAGGAATGGCTTGTTTATAGTAGGGATGCTTTATAGCGTTGTTGGGGGGGGTGGAGGGGGAACTTGACACAGCATGTGGCAGCCATATGGGTGCAATGCTGGAAGGTAAGTGAATCTGGCCATGATGAGATCATCCCTGGCCTCCTGGGCAGAAATGTGCCCCAGTGCCGCTGGTATCTGGACCTCAGGTACCTCCTGCTCCTCCTCCTTGTCTTCCAGCTGATGCTCCTCCTCCTCCTCCTCCTCTGAAGAGGCTGTGTGCTCTCCGCCTTGCTCTTCATGCAGCTCTAATCCTCGTTGCTGCACTATGTTGTGCAACACGCAGCAGATGATGACGATTCTGGAGACCCTGGCTGGTGCATACTGAAGGGCTCCTCCAGATAGGTCAAGGCATCTGAAGCACATCTTCAGCATGCCCATTGTTTGCTCTATGACACATCTGATGGACATATGGCTTTCATTATAGCGCTCCTCAACATTACTGCTTGACCTCCTCAAAGGTGTATGAGCCATATCTTTAGGGGATAGCCCTTGCCTCCAAGCAGCCAGCCGGTAAGTTTTTTTTTATTCGCTTATGGGATGTGGGCGTCGCTGGCAAGGCCAGCATTTATTGCCCATCCCTAATTGCCCTTGAGAAGACGTTGGTGAGCCACCTTCTTGAACCACTGCAATCCATGTGGTAAAGGTACTCCCACAGTGCTGTTAGGTAGGGAGTTCCAGGATTTTGACCCAGTGACGATGAAGGATCAGCGATATACTTCTAAGTCAGGATGGTGTGTGACTTGGAGGGAAACTTGGAGGTGGTGGTGTTCCCATGCACCTGCTGCCCTTGTCCTTCTAGGTGGATGAGGCCGTGGGTTTGGGAGGTGCTGCTGAAGAAACCTTGGCGAGTTGCTGCAGTGCATCTTGTAGATAGTACATACTGCAGCCACGGTACGCTGGTGGTGGAGGGAGTAAATGTTTAAGGTAGTGGATGGTGTGCCAATCAAACCGGCTGCTTTGTCCTGGATGGTGTTGAGCTTCTTCAGTGTTGTTGGAGCTGCACTCATCCAGGTAAGTGGAGAGTATTCCATCGCACTCCTGACTTGTGCCTTGTAGATGGTGGAAAGGCTTTGGGGAGTCAGGAGGTGAGACACTCGCTGCAGAATACCTAGCCTCTGACCTGCTCTTTTGCCACAGTATTTATGTGTCTGGTCCAGTTAAGTTTCTGATCAATGGTGACCCCCAGGATGTTGATGGTGGGGGATTCGGTGATGGCAATGTCATTGAATGTCAAGGGGAGGTGGTTAGATTCTCGTTTGTTGCAGATGGTCATTGCCTGGCACCTCTGTGGCGCGAATGCTCCCTGTCACTTATCAGCCCAAGCCTGAACGTCATCCAGGTCTTGTTGCATGCGGGCAAAGTGTGCTTGGCAGTGTGAAGAGCTGAGCGACAATGGACTGGCGAAGGATGAAAGAGTTATGGCAGCTCCAGGGAATCTGGCACACACATGCATGATGATCTTCCTATGGTTGCAGACCAGCTGTACATTGAGGGAATGGAAGCCCTTATGGTTCACAAACACTCCTGGGTTATGATGGGGTGACCTGATGGCCACATGTGTGCAGTTAATGATGCCCTGCACCCGCGGAAAGCCAGCCAGAGTGGCAGAGCGGCACGCTCACCAAAACTGGCTTCATCAGTGGCAAAGTTCACATAATTGGCTGACTTGTCAAACAGGGCATCGGTGACCTGTGTGATGCATCTGTGGGCGGCCGACTGTGAGATCCCGCAAATGTCTGCTGCAGATCCCTGGAAGGAGCCTGAGGCAAAGAAGTTGAGGGCACTGATGACTTTGACAGCCACTGGTACGGCATGTCCACCCGCTCCTCTGGGCTGCAGGTCTGGGCTGCAAATGTCTGCGATGACCTGGCGCGATAGCCTGAGTCACCTTTGGCACTGCTGCTCCGTCATGTTGAGGAAGCTCATCTTCTGCCTGTATACCCTATGTTGGGGGTATCGCCTCTGGCACGCTGCAGCCCTGCGGTGCCCCCTCTCTCCTGTGGAGCATCAGGTCGTTGAGGAGAAGGTTCTTCTTGTTGTTGCTGGTGCTGGTGTGCCTGATGCTGCTGGTGTTGGGGCTCATCGTGGTCCGATTCTGCGGACCAAGGTGAGGAAGTATAAACCTCACCCATGCTGATGTAATAGATGGCAGGTCAAGTAGAGATCAGAGGACCAATCTGTCAATGTTGTGATAGTTACTAGCAATGTGGTGAGAGTGGCTTCCGAGGTTGCAGAAAATACTTGCAAATGCTAGACACCTAAATCTGTGCTCAAAATGGAGTCAGCAAGAGCCTTTTCCTTAGGCAAGTAAGCAGGTGTCATGTGGGATTATTTATTTGGATTTCCATGTTCTCCATTAATGACCTCGCTCAACGGCCACTGAGCTTCCGTCTCAGGTTGACAGACGTGGTTCCTGAGCTGGGTGATTCCCGTGATCATCCAATAAAATTCGAAAGGTCTGGTTAAAATCCCTGTTAAGGGTCTCACAACAAGGATTTAATGAGCTGAATTAGGTCTCCCGCTCTGCCATTCGGATCCGTGCCTCGCTGGCAAATGCGCCGAGTTAAAGGTGCGATGAGGTGGGATGACGGTGGGTTCCTGACACGCTCATAATTTCTGCAACTTTTACCCCCGACCCGCTTCCAAAACCCGCATGCCTGGCAGCGGGAATATTCCGGCCAATACCTCCAAGGGAGAGTTTATGTTTGAAGCTTTTGATATTGCGTGCAGTCATCAATTTGAGATTCTCCCAGTATCATTGCAATACTCACTCAAAGATAACTATTATATGCTTTAACAAACAAAAAAGTTTAGTATTCTTTTATAGCATCACCAGAGTTACAGAGGGAGGCAAGTGGAGCCTCCATGGAATTTCAGCCCCAATATCTTTAGTGGTTATAGATATCAAACAGTTTACAACTATATAAATGAAAGTGACCTAGTGGTTCACCATGACAATGTGCCAATCCGTTGGCCAAGAATTGATGGGAACAGTGGTGAAATCGACGTCACATTGAAAACGCATACCCGATGACATCAGCGAGAGGCACACGCAAAATAGGAGTGTGTGCCTGCTTTTAATATGCACGGTGAGCTCCCAGTGCTTCTTGCTCTGTTTATTTGCACCTCGCTGATCAGGTGGGCCAGAAATCAGGCATCAGTGAGGCTATTTAAAGGCAGCGGGCACCTCTTAAAAGAAAGGTCCACTTGGGTTGCAGTGAGCTGATTTTCCGTTGCACAGTCAAAAGTGGAAATCTCACAGAGGTGCTGCAGCATGGGTCCCTGGATTCTACAATACTGCACTGGAGGTGTTGGTGCAGGTCGCCAGGAGGCTGGAGCTGCTATTTACCTCTAATGGCAGAAGGGTGCCGAGGCAAGTTGCATGGCAACGGTGGTCGGAGGTGGTAGAGCAGGTAAATGACAGAAGCATTACATTGAGGACCTGGCTGCAATACCAGAACAAATTCAATGATTTCAATAGAACTGCTAGGGTAAGACTCCTACTCACATTTCTCTTACTCTCTCCTTAGCCCTGTGTCACCTAAAGCCCCAGCACTCACAACACTTCCCCCGTTTACCAGCACTCTCCTCCAATCACAGCAGCCCATTTCACTCAACCTCCTTCTGGTGGTATTGGCACACTCTGCACCTAATGCTGTCCTCACAATTACTTCCCCCACTTCCCTCAGACCTGTGCCATCTTTCATGCACCAGTGACACTAGTCTACCCTGACAGTCACATCTTCACAACCTTTCACCAGCCCACACACTAATACGTTCCCTTTCTTCTTGCAGCTCTAGCTGGAACACAACAACAGGGAGCAGGTATGGACAGGAGGGTGACCATTCTTCCACGTTCTCTATGGGTATTATGGGCAAGGGATGTGTCAGGAGAATTGTGACTGGCGAGACTGGAGGACACGCTCCGCAGGGTGCTTGGCCATGTTACCCTCTTTTTCTCTTCTCACTGAAATCTCTCCCTATGCGTAACGCACTCTGCGTGACAAAGTGGTGCTGCTTTGAGCCCACATTCATCTCTCTCTGCTTATCCTTGCCACTAACTGCTAACCCTTGTCCCTCTCTTTCCTTCCCAGGTGCAGCAGAAATAGAGGGCCCTCAGAGGAAGAGGAGGACTGCCTTCTAGAGCACACTCCATCACTCAACCTTACAGGAACAAGGGCTGTGGGATAGGATGGCCCAGAAGCCAGCTCACAGGAGGGCGAGCTCACATCCTCGGCATCTCATGTGACTGATTCAGCACTGACAGTGGCCCGACAGCAAGTTACCTGTCCAGTTTTTCAGTCAAAGAATGATGCGTGGCACATAGTGAACCAAAAGGGAAGGGAAAATTTACAAATAATGAGGTAGGAATTACTGTTGGCAATAATAGCATACCATGTTTGTATAGCATTCCTGCTATTGTCTGCTATTTTAACAGAGACATTAGCCCATTTGAAATAAATTGCAGATTGTAACAATTGCGCATGTAGTTTTGGGTGTTTAAGACAACCGGGTCAAACCATATGTTTTTGGTGATCTGATTTTATAACTACTCAAAGGCATCTACACACAGAAACTTGACTTAGACTTTTAATTCTAATAATTGTTTTCAATAAGATGAAATTAGCAATAAAATAGTAATAATTGGATAAGCTAATTCAGTAAAACAATTGCTTGTGAATGTGTGGTGGCATCTCGCCATTTAATGGAAAGATATTTGTCGTGCCAATTAATCTTGGCAGGATTTGCTCCACTTTCTATATTTAGTACTTGTTTATTTACCGAGTAATATTCATTATTTGTGCCATGGGCTGTTTCTCCTGCTGGAAGTGCTCAGCTTGCTGTACACAGATTTATTCCCTCAAGATCCAGAACTGAACCAGGACATGAGAGAGGTGGGCTGGAGGCTGTGATCCTGGCTTGACTTCTGATGTTTTTTTGCTGATAATAGAAATTCACCAAAAACCTGGTGAAAAACTTGGACATAAGTAAAAAGTGATGAAATATCAATTCTACCTGTCTGTGTTTAATGCTCCCCTGGCCATTTCTGCCCCTCGAATATATAATAAGTGGACATGATCAACAATTAATTTAATAAAAACCTTTTATTTGTTAGTACCCTGTAATGTTTATTAATGAGGAATTCTTGCAACATTCAGCCATGGCAGAATTTAATCGAAAAGTATTTTATTACAGGTCAGTTCTGGAGTTCAGTCAGGAAGTTAAAATCCAAGCAGTGCACTTACCGACCTTTTACAGTCCATGGCCATTTTGATGCCGTTGTTTTCATCAGCCCGCCTGATTCAGCCAGGAGCTTCAAGGGTATGTGTAAATCAGAATCCTACGATATACATAGGACCCTAAAACTATTTTAACAGTCTACTGGGCGGAGAGGCCACCATGGATAATCTGCTCTGTATAATCTGACTGGCAAGAAGTGGAGGCCTTTACAGGCAAGGGCAACATTTATTTTTGTGGAGCCATGAGGAGCAAGAGTACTGGAAGTTTGGCACCAGACTTCTCCACCTCCATGTTTGCAAACCCCCCCCCGAGTACCCCGAATGACTTATCTGAGTGCCGGGTAGGCAGCCTCCGAACCGCCCAATATTCGGCAACATGGCGAGATGCCTCTAGACAGCCATTACAGGCAAGCTGCTCGCTGGACCTATGTTAATGAGACCCGGTTGTTAAAATGGACCGGGCTTCATGCAGCACCTCCCAGGCAGCAGGCCTGTGTGTTCTGCCGGCCAACCGCCCTGAATTAACAATTGCCCCTATAGGGTCAGAGTCATAAATGGAAATTAGGGAAAGCAAATTTAAAAGAAATATTAATAAGAACTCAAAGAATGATAAATATTAGAGATAATTTGTCAGGTGAGTTGTAAAGACAGGACCATTGATATTATTCAAAATAGTGTTGGATACTGCAATAGGACAGTGAGGGTACTGGAGGTAGGAGTGGGCGAAACGACCTTTCTCATTCCTGGCCTTTCCTATGCAGTGATGTTATTTGGACAAGGTACCAGAGAGCTGGCAGCACTTGTGGAATGGTACATTAACACGTATTTCCAGGAGAGCAGAAAATTGGGATTTGATTTTTGAATGAGAATTCCATCGACACCTATTTATTTGATTTGCTTTTCTGGATGGTGAGGATAATACATTTTCTCTATGTGTGTCTTTCAGAACCATACAAAAGGTATATGCTGCAGAGAAAAAACCCTTCATGTACTGGTTGAAGTG
Source organism: Somniosus microcephalus (assembly GCF_052327205.1). Taxonomy (NCBI): domain Eukaryota; kingdom Metazoa; phylum Chordata; class Chondrichthyes; order Squaliformes; family Somniosidae; genus Somniosus; species Somniosus microcephalus. The sequence goes on along the minus strand of NC_140996.1, from coordinate 174,108,138 downwards.
TTGGCGTTAGTTCAGTGTTTCTACCCTCTCATGTCACTGTAATACATACATATTATTTTAACATCACACTATTTGAATGATACCACTCAAAAATACATGTTCATTGTAATCCAGTATCCTGGCTAACTAAATTCAACATCTTATCACTGTAGCTCACAATGATGGTGCTTATACGTTCAAAAAATGATGTAAAGAAAGCTTCGGTGGATTGACAGGATTCTTTTCTTTTAGTGCCAGGAATCTTTTATTCCAGACTTTCTTTGAAACATTTGTTTTTGAGGGTGCAGTGCAGTGAATATTCCATAAAGGTCCTCAGTAACGACTAGAAAGTTATTAAATATTTTCTGTGACATTAGAGGTACCAATAAACAGAAAATGTTAAATGTGCTATGGCTTACAAAATGCCTGAGTGAAATTTCTTGGTAGTGAGGGTACAATTATTGCAGTTCACAATGTGAATTGTGCTTATTTTAAATGTGTTAATTCCTCCATGACAATAGCAGAGAGAGGAATTTGATATGAATGCATTAAGAATTCATGTGACAACATTGCTGACAGCAATTTCTAGTTGATATATTTTGAATGAATTTTTGTACTCAACAATGTGAGGGGAGTTTTCTACTCTGGGCATTCAAGCCAGGTGTCATACACCAAGGTGCAGAGTAGAGCTTCCTACACTCTGATCCAATAATATGTCTTAGTCCTAATCCTGGAAGAGCAGCCCTATTGCGCCAATGTGAATTTTTCAATTTCCTACAAAATGTGGCATCTTTGAGACTCCCAAATTAGCGGCAATTTGTGCTAAATATGGACATTTTTGTGTTTTTTGTGAGAGGAATCGGCAGCAGAGGCGGCAGCACAGGAGAAAGAGCGCGGGGCCCGAGGACAGCAGACCTGAGAGGAATTGGCAGCAGAGGCAACAGCACAGGATAAAGAGCGTGGGGCCCGAGGACAGGAGACCTGAGAGGAATTGGCAGCAGAGGCAACAGCACAGGATAAAGAGTGCGGGGCCCGAGGACTGCAGACCTGAGAGGAATTGGCAGCAGAGGCAACAGCGCAGGATAAAGAGCGCAGGGCCCGAGGACTGCAGACCTGAGAGGAATTGGCAGCAGAGGCGGCAGCACAGGAGAAAGAGTGCGGGGCCCGAGGACAGCAGACCTGAGAGGAATTGGCAGCAGAGGCAACAGCACAGGATAAAGAGCGCGGGGCCTGAGGACAGCATACCTGAGAGGAATTGGCAGCAGAGGCAACAGCGCAGGATAAAGAGCATGGGGCCCGAGGACTGCAGACCTGAGAGGAATTGGCAGCAGAGGCAACAGCGCAGGATAAAGAGCGCGGGGCCCGAGGACAGCAGACCTGAGAGGAATTGGCAGCAGAGGCAACAGCACAGGATAAAGAGTGCGGGGCCCGAGGACAGCTGACCTGAGAGGAATTGGCAGCAGAGGCAACAGCACAGGATAAAGAGCGCGGGGCCCGAGGACTGCAGACCTGAGAGGAATTGGCAGCAAAGGCAACAGCACAGGATAAAGTGCGCGGGGCCCGAGGACTGCAGACCTGAGAGGAATCGGCAGCAGAGGCGGCAGCACAGGAGAAAGAGCGCGGGGCCCGAGGACAGCAGACCTGAGAGGAATTGGCAGCAGCGACTGAAGGGATAATTACTAGTCCTAGCCCTTTTCGGGCTACCCCAGATCAGGCGTATTCCCCAGACTTTCACCTTCAACTAAAGTTAGAGATAGCCGAATTCTATAAGACACTTAATTGGGCCTAAAGATCCAGGCTATCTCTCTCTAAGGGAAAGGAATGACGTAAAGATGTTACCGTCCTCCAGATAGCACATTTAATAAGTTTAACTAGACTGTAACCTTTTGGATATTATGAGGGTCCGGAAACCCCCCCCAGAATTCTGCAACTCCTTACAAAAGAGTGTACAAAAATTGAGTTTGCGAGTTTGATACAGAAATACTATTTGAGACAATTCTAAAAATATATAGATTTATTTAAGAGCCGGCATACAGTTAACAGCTGTTGAGTCAATCGCAACTTTAACAGTTCAAAATACAAATAGCTTACATTTCTTATTCTCGGAGATCCTTATTCTCAAATCTTAACTTTGTACATTTTTACATTTCCATTATTTTTTATCCAGAATATCCACCAAAATCAAATAAGATTACCTTTTTGATCCCTGAGCCTCAAAGAGTTAAAAACTTACAGAGCATGCCTCTGAACTTGAGAATCGCTTGCCCTTTCCAGCGACTTCTGACTTTCTATCTGAAAAGCTCTATTTTTATACCTTTTTTTAGTGGTTTTTCCTTTGAAGTTTTCTGCTGATGTAAGCTAATTGGGCCAGAAAATCAGGTCCCCACAGATGAGTTCGCGTTGGGTACTCACGCGTAGGCCCAACAAAAGTGCCGGTTTCATGCATGCACTGCACATGCGTGGGAAACCGGAACTTCCATTCCCTTAAAGGAAGGGGTTCACAGGTTGAACGCGTGCATCGGAGAGGCAGCGCGTATGCCTGGAACTTCCATTTCTTTTACAGGTTTCTCCGGGAGGGTAAATCTCCAGCAGCTATGCTTTTAAAAAGCAGACGCAAGGCCAGCTTTTAACAAGGTAAGTGGTGAATTAAGTAAAATTATAACATTTTTTCCACAGGTTTATTATTTTTAAATACTTTAAAATAAGGTAAGTTTATATTTAGCCCCGTTAAAAACAGTAATTAATTTTTCAAAAATTTAAATTATTGTTTAAAATAGTTATTTTGTGTAATTTATAGTTTTTTTAAAAAGTGATTTTTTAAAAATGTATTTGAAGTTTTAGTTATGTTTTGGGGCCCAACTGTATTCAAAGATTTGACAGGTCTTCCTGTCAAATCTATGAATACAGATTCCCTGCTATGATTGGCTCTCCATGGCCCACGTGATCCCAGGGGACGCTTCGAACTAACTGCGCCCCTGCAAGCACTGTGCGCCGGCAGTTGGAGCAGGCCCAGGATCGGAATCCCACGCGGGCCCACAGCACAACGGCCGGCGCGCTAGGTAAGTGCAGGTCAGGGGCTTGCACCTGCGGGAAGACTCCGACCCGAATTTCTGGCCCACTATCTCTAGTCATTCTCTGTTGAATTCTTTTCTATTCTTACTGTCAATTTAGCTGTTGACTCTCAGAATCCTGTCTGCTGTATAGGTGTTTCAAAAACTTATCATAAAATGGCTACAACAGATTTATCTCTTTGATGGCATTTTTATCGAAGGCCTTCCATTCAATTCTAAAATCACCTCTGCTGTTTGAAAGCAGATGTCGTGACTCCTACGTGTTCCAAGTTCAACACAAACACAATGTGATTGCTTGGTGCATCTATTGAAGTCATATTTTCAAAGTGTTCTGTTTGTACCTTTTACAATCTATAAATCAAAACCACTTCAACCAGGGTGTTCCATGCATTTCTTAGCTACTTCAATTGGTTGCAGATATAATCATGTTTCCTGTTTCTCATTTGATGTTACTTTTATGAAGGCACATGGTTTTTTAATATTCTGTGCTCCTGTTCGAAGTGTAAGTTTTTAACACTTTACTTGGGCATTGCTTATTGTGTTGGTTCCAATGTTCAGACATAGAGGAACCTCCAGCCTGCTGTTTCAACAGGGCTATTGTCTCAGTATTAACAATCAATTCCCATTTCAAAAGCTTGTGTGGTATTTACAACTTTTGTGTTAACACTTCATCTTATCTCAAAAACCTGTGTTCTGTTTGCAGCCTGTGTCGTCGAGGCTTTCCAGACTTTTAAACCCAGTATGTCATGTATTAATAATATCAGAAATCTGTTCATAGGATGATGTATCTCTTGGAATATGGCTATTTCCTTTACAAGGCGGTGGCACAGGATAAAGAGTGCGGGGCCCGAGGACAGCAGACCAGAGAGGAATTGGCAGCAGAGGTGGTAGTAAAGGATAATGAGCGTGGGGCCCGGGGACAGCAGACCTGAGAGGAATCGGCAGTGGAGGCAACAGCAGAGGATAAAGAGTGCGGGGCCCGAGGACAGTAGACCTGAGAGGAATTGGCGGCAGAGGCAACAGCACAGGATAAAGAGTGCAGGGCCCGAGGACAGCAGACCTGAGAGGAATCAGCAGCAGAGGCGACAGCAGAGGATAAAGAGTGCAGGGCCCGAGGGCAGCAGACCTGAGAGGAATCAGCAGCAGAGGCGACAGCAGAGGATAAAGAGTGCGGGGCCCGAGGACAGCGGACCTGAGAGGAATTGGCAGCAGAGGCGGCGGTGCAGGGCTGCAGAATTCCAAAAGTACAGCAAAAGCAAGGGGTGACATCACAGGACTGCAGGTAGGTGATTGCTGGGTGAGTATTAGTGTTTTATTCTCTTTAACGTAACTAGATAAACTAACTAATATAACTATAGATAATCATGTGAATAAAGACTTTAACTAAGAGAGCAAGAGAAGCAGCCGGAGATAAAGGTAGGCCCTACTTTTAAGACTCTTAGGGGGAAATATTGGCTACAGCCCATTTTGGAGCGACTAGCGCCCCAAAAAAGTGAGCGGCCCGCAAATTCAGCGGCGCTACGTCATTGCAGGCCTCCTCCCCGAATAAAGGGGAGGGGCCTAGTGCTGCACGTACCGGGGCCCTACCAGACCACCGGGGAGCGGAAACAACCCGGCACTCAAAATGATGTCTGCCACCAACTTCCCTCTCATGGGTCAGGTCCCCCTCAGTGCTTGCAAGTGGCTTGAGAGCACCTTGCTGCACATCAGGGGGCCATGGGGACCCGTATCTGCACTGGCAGTTCTACTCAGAAGGACTTCCATGAAGGTCTGGTTTCTCTGTTCAATAGATGACCATCGCTCCTCCAGAGATGTAATTCTATTCAGAACAAACACCATGTATTCTGCACTCTGGCGACTTATCACCTCCATGGAGGTTGCCATCCTTTCCATGATGATGCGTTCATGCGCCAATGACTCCACAAAGGCTCTGCTCATGTTCGCAATGGACTCCTCCATTCGCTCCACACTCACAGCGACCCTGGAGGCAAAACCTGCCAGAGACTCCTGCATCTGTTCCTGGAGTTTCAGCACCGCTGATCTTGTGGATGGACCCAGAGGCAGAGGGTCGACATGCAGCTGAGCCGAGCTGGCAGAGTCCTGCGCCCTCCGACGAGGACCCTCCACTGCTGTCCCTGTCTCCACCATCTGCTGATGCTCACTTGTGAGCTGTGATACACCAGGTGACAACACTACTCTATCTCGCGAAGGTCCCACCGAGGTGTGAGTGTCTGCGCTGGTGCTGGGTGCGCTGAATTCTGCTGACGCTGCGCTCTCAGAGGTTGCAGCTTCCTCTGAGGAGTCTGGATGCTCAGGCTCTTCCTCCTGGCTAGTGGGGACGGGTGCTGTCGATAGTCCTGTGGGGGAGTAAAGGAAAGAGTCAGAGATGTGATGCCAAGGTTACATGCACATTGCATATTGCAGATGATCATAAGTCCAACTGTTAGAGCTTCAGAATCATTATCATTCCACTCATGCACTGTCAATGAGAGAGATGGAAAACTATTCTGTCACCAGCTTGCTGAGATGCACCCGTCTGTCCATCCCCCACTTGCGCATCGTCCTCCACTCCCACGATCTCCAGGACCACCTCCTCCCAGGGGGTGAGGTGGGCTACTGAGGGTGGCCCTCCTCCTGTCCTCGCTCTTTCCCTCTTATTGTGAGCTCTCTTTTCCTGCAATGAGAGAGACAAGTGGAGGTTGAGTGAGAATGAAGGAATGAGTGTAGAGAATCCATAGCATAGATGCTTAGAAGAAGACAAAGATGGAGTGAGGTGGCAAGACCAAGGGCCCTCCCTGTGTTTTGTCAGTTGTTTTCATAGCATCACAGTGATAGGGAGTGTGAGGGCTGCATAGTCGAATAGTTAGGTGAATGTGGCCATAGAGAGAGAGGGAATGGGTAAGGGTGCATGGATGTCAGTGTCAAGTGGGATGTGGAGGAAGAGATTGCTAAAGCTGAGTGCTGGTGAGGAAAGGCAATGGGGATCAGATTGAGGGTGATGGGAAAGTCATACTCACTTTTCCAGTGCGCAGAAGGTCATGAAATCTCTTCCTGCACTGAAGCCAGGTTCTGCGGGTTATCGACAAAGAGTTGACCTCCTGGGCCACCTGGATCCACGCAGCCTTGGTCTACTGGGGAGGCTTCTTCCTCCCTGAAGAAGGGAAGAGCACCTCTTTATTGGCTCTTGCTCCCTTCCCTAAAGCCTGCAGGGCAACGTCATCAAACCTGGGAGCAGACCTAGGTCTCTCGCTGGTCATTCTGCCTCCAGGTCGCTCTAACATGAAAGACCAAAAGGTTGGCAGTCTGCAGAAGAAGCAAGGCTTGTTGCAGACCTTAAATGCAGCAGCAATGATGACGTCATCGGAGGTGAGTTTCAGACTGAAAAAACTCATTGGCCATGGGTTCCCACATGCTGGAACTCAATTGCCCACTTAAGTTAAAATCGCTTCATTCTCCCACATTGATTTAGAATCGGGTGGCTAACATGAAAAGCGGATTACACGACCCCAGCCTGCCCCAGTATCAAAATCGAGCCCATAGAGTACAATAGTGTGGAAATTATGATGAACCTGTATAAAGAACTGGTTCGGCCCCAATTGGAGTACTGTGTCCAATTCTGGGCACCACACTTTAGGAAGGATATGAAGGCCTTAGAGAAGGTGCAGAAAAGACTTATGAGAATGATTCCAGGAATGGAGAAGCTGGGGTTGTTCTCCTTGGAGCAGAGAAGATTGAAAGGAGATTTGATAGATGTGTTCAAAATCATGAGGGGTCTGAATAGAGTAGATAGAGAGAAACTGTTCCCATTGGCAGAAGGGTCAAGAACTAGAGGACACAGATTTAAGGTGATTGGCAAAAGAACCAAAGACATAAGAAAAAACTTTTTACGCAGCAAGTGATTAAGATCTGGAATGCACTTCCTGAAAGGGTGGTGGAGGCAGATTCAATCGTGGCTTTCAAAAGGGAGTTAGATAAATATTTGAAGAAAAAAAATTTGCAGGGCTAGGAGGAAAGGGCAGGGGAGTGGGACTAGCTGAGAGTTCGCACAGCCTCGACGGGCCGAATGGCCTTCTTCCGTGCTGTAACCAGTCTGTGGCTGCAAATTTAATCGCGCTGAGGGGGTGGGTTTGGAGGCGGGTCCGCTGTCAAAATCGCAAAGATTGACAGCGGGTAGGAAGCCCGGTGTCAACCCGCCTCCACGCAAGTCTCCCAGGTGCCGGGTCTGTTAGCGCAGAACTGACCCGACACCAAGCGGCAGGGGATATAATTCAGTTACTTAAATGGCTTGTTAAGAGCCAATTTAAGAGTATTTTGAGGCTTACTTCTAATTTTACCTTCTCCCCCACTGGTTACCCACTGTTCGGGGAACACGCTAGCGTGTTGTGTGTCTGTTCTGATGTTTGTGAAAAGTTGACAAATGCAGAAGTGGTGTCAAGGATGCCATGCTGCAGATAGTGGCCTAGAAATTCAGTTGGTTGCGACAGTAGTTAGCGCCTTAAGAGAAGTGAATTTTGGGCGCTATGCGTGTAGCGCCCGGGCGCAGCGCAGTTTGCGCCTCGCCCCAAATTAAGTTGACCCTTAGCGCCGGCGCAAAGTTTAGCGCCCGCCCGGCTGCGCGCGCAGAAAATGACGTCACATCCTCGTGCAACGCCCTTTGCGCGTCCCGATTCCAAACTTCAGTCGGACCGCCCCATTGTGCGGCTGGCGGCCAGAGCGTTTGTAAAATGGAACGCAACACAGCCGACGCGGGCCCCGGGGAGCGCAAATTAAAGGGCACGTACCCTGCAGTATAAAGGGCAGCCATTTTGCAGCAAACACTCTTGTGCAACAGATTTCTGGACACACAACAAGGAGGAGAGCTAACTGGTTTCGTGCAGCAATAGCTCAGGTATTTTTGGACTCAGGCCAAAGCGCTGCAAGTGCCCTGTTGGAAATTTGACTGTTTGCCAGCATTTGATGGGGGTTGCATGGGGTGCCAACGCGGAGTTTCAGCGCCATGTGCGTAGGGCTCGCAGACGCGGGGTCAGAGGGGCAGCCCTGGCTAGAGGCAGAGGGGGCAACAGGCGTCGGCAACATAGGCCTTACCCAGTCAGGGTATACCGCCAGCAGCGCTCCTACCTCACCATGAGTGGCGCGCGATGTGTAAGAAGGCTGAGATTCCGAAAGGAGGTGGTTGCAGAGATCTGCCACCTGCTTCGCAGAGATCTGCGTCCAAAGCTCAGGTGCAGGACGTCTCTGTCGGTGGAAGTGAAGGTGACGGTGGCATTGAACTTCTATGCCACCGGCTCCTTCCAATCCGCTGTTGGGGACATAGCTAACATATCCCAGTTCGGCGTGCATCGCTGCATCCGCCAGGTGACCGATGCCCTTTTCAGAAGGAGACGCCAATTCATCTCCTTCCCCATGGCCCTGGAGAGCCAGCATCAGCGTGCAGTGGGATTTGCAAGACTCGCGGCCTTCCCCTTGGTGCAGGGCGCCATTGACTGTACGCATGTGGCTTTGCGGGCACCTCTGGAGCATGGCGAGCAGTATCGCAACCGGAAGGGCTACCATTCTCTCAATGTGCAGCTGGTGTGTGACCACAAGCGGCGCATCCTGGCTGTCAATGCCTGCTTTCCAGGCAGCTGCCACGATGCCTTTATCCTGCGGCAGAGTACTGTGCATGACATGTTCGAGGCACAGCCTCCCCCAAGAGGATGGCTACTCGGGGACAAAGGCTATCCTTTGTGTACCTGGCTCATGACCCCGCTCCGCGCGCCCAGGACCGCTGCTGAAGAGGCATACAACGAGAGCCATCAAAGGAGCAGAAACATCATCGAGCAAACTATTGGGGTCCTCAAGCAACGGTTCCGCTGCCTTGATCGTTCCGGCGGATCGCTGCAGTATTCGCCGCACCGGGTCTCCCAATTTGTCGTAGTTTGCTGCATGCTACACAACCTGGCTCTCCGCAGGGTTCAGGCACTGCCACCTGACGTTGGACCACCACCTCAGGAGGAGGAGCAGGAGGAGGAGGAGGAGGAGGAGTACGTTCCCAGGAGGGAGCGACAAGGTCCAAGGGCCGTCCGTCGCCAGCTTATTGAATGTAACTTCTAAGCCCCCTGTCAGGGAATGCCTTGTGGCCATGAAGCAAGATGAATGCAGCCGCTCCGCAAGCCCTCAGCCGGCGAAGGCAACAAAGACTAACAAGAACAACCATGGACACTGTCTGAATAAAGATAAATTTATATTTGACAAAAATGAAACCCCTTCCCACATGAATCCCAAAAACAATCAACGGCCCCCACAAAAAGTGCAACAAACGCCTCACTCCCACAACCTGGGGAGGAGTAACTCCACATTTGAACAAACCAGGCCTCAACCTCGGCCTTAACGCAAAAAACATACCCATAAACAAAACAACCATGGGCAAAATAAAGATGTCCACCGCCATATAAAATGAAAGCTGGCCACACCCTCTACTTAGTGGCCTGCAAGGGCGAGACCTTGTCCAGCCTTTTGGCGCCCCTGCCCGGCCTGCTGCTCCTCCGCAAGCTCTGCCCAGTGGCTGCTGCAAGGCTGGGGGAAGGCGCCTGAGGGTCAGATGTCCTTCCGCCAGATGGCCTTGGGGGGCGGCCTACACGGGCTTTGGGCCTCGAGGGGCCGGCTGTTGATTGGCGCACATGTGCATGCCCACCATCAGCTCCAGCCGCTTGCCGTTGACGCTCCACTGGGGGAGTGGCAGCGATGGATGGCGCAATGTGGGCAAGCTGGTGTATTGGAGGCGCTGGCTGGTGATGTCGCACGCTGGCACTCGCCCGGGCACGCACTGCACGATCCGCACCAATCAGCCGAAGAGCGGATCGCTGTGCTGCTGCAGCGCGGCGGGTGTCCTGGCGATGCCTGGCTGAGGCAGCGCGTGTGGCAGCAGTGAGTGCCCCTGTTGCCCTGGTCTGCGCCCGCATCACATCCGCCACTGACTTGACAGCATCAGCCAGCGACTCCATCGCCGGAGGCATCCGTTCCACTACCTCCAGCATCATCCGGCCACTCTCGGCATTTGATGCCCCAAACTCCCGCACACTGGTCGCCAGTGACTCGATGGCCTCAGGCATCCGTCCCACCACCTGCATGAGCTCTGTGTGGCGGCGGTCCGAATCCTCGGCCATTTTGTTCAGCTGGCGCGCCTCCTCCGAGGTGAAGGTGGCCGGACTGGAGGCGGGGCTCTCCCGCTGGGGAGCAGGAGTCCGAGCTAGGCGACCCTTGGCACGTTGCTGGCGCCGAATGTCCGCAGCAACTGCACTCCCCTCCGATCCTGGGGGGAAGGCCGCGGCCCACCCGCAGCCCTCCTGGGTGGCTGGACGCCACTGGTCCCAGCAGCTGCACTCCCCTCCGAAAGTTGCTCCAGGCTCTCGTCCAGGGAAGACGTGTCCAACACTTCGCCCTCTGCTGCGGGACCTGAGTCCTCCCCTGATGGTCCGGGTTGCTCTTCCTCCTCCTCCTTCTCCTCCTCCTGTTTGGAGGGGCTGTCACTGGCAGCTTCAGGGAGCTCTTCGTCACCAGCTGAAAGCAGGAAGGCACAAGAGTAGCTTCAGAGTGAGGAGAGGGCATCAGCGAGGGAGTCATGACTGGTGGCATTCAGCGCATTGGTGGCACAGTGGCAAAGGAGGTAGCTCGGATGCGCAAGTGCGACGAGAGAGGGCCAAAAGGCGAGGTCCTTACCATTGCCGGGCAGCGGAGGGTCGGCTTCTCCGCACGTTCTGGGCACAATCACGTGGCCTCCCATGAGGCCACTCACGCGCTCCTCCAGGGGAGTGAGCTTCTGGAACTTGACGCGGCCTCCCCGGTGATGTCGCGGCGCTTGCGATTATTCGCAAGTTTAGCCTGCAAGGGAAAGGACGGGCTCTAAGTACGGTGTGTAGCCGTGACGTAGTGTGCACTGCCTCCCATGGTGGAATAGCTTGGCCAGAGTGTAGCCCTGATCTAGTGTGCACTGCCTCTCATGGTGGAATAGCTTGGCCAGTGTGTAAAGTGCAGAATGTGCAACTGATGCTCATGACTGTCCCAAAGCTGCTGGCTGAGGGCTGCCCATTAGGCCTTTCAGGTCCCTTTGCCCATCATGTCAGGTGTACATGCAAGACTGAGGAGGAGAGTGGAAAGGGTACTCACCCTGACAATCCTGGTCAGGTCATTGTATTTCTTCCGACATTGCACCTTGTCCCTGGGGGCATCGCCGTAGGACGACACCCTGGTGGCGATCTCCCTCCAGGCTTTGGTGTAGACGCGGTGGGTGGGATTCCTGCCATTGTCTGGGAACAAGATCCTGCGCCTCTTCTCCAATGCTGTCAGCATGATATCCAGATCACGCTCTGAGAAGCGCAGGGCACGCTCACGGGCCTTATCATGCGTTGCCATGGCTCCTTGGGCTCAGCAGCAGTGTTGAGGCCTAGTTTGAAAGCTGCAGTGTGCAGGGCGTGGCAGCAGACCAAATCGTCCCTTCCCCCTTTAAGAGCTGGCCGGCGCCACGGGGTCTGCTGTCAATCAAAAAATGACCGCGCCCGCGCTGCGCCCCGCCTCGGCGCTATCCCTCTGCACCGCCGGCTTAGCGCCTAAAGATAGTCGTGTAACGCCTCTTTTAGCGCTCCAGCAACCTCTTAGGGCGAAGCAACTGAAATTCGGCGAAGGGGGCGCAACTTTGGGGCGGGCGCTAAAGTCGGGCGGGCGCTAACGTTAGCGCCCCAAAACTGGCAAAACTGAATTTCTAGGCCAATGAGTTTCAGAGCACAGAAAATGTTGGTTACTGCATTTTTAATACACATAGAGATTTCTTTAGCTTACAAGTTTTTAGATCCAACTGCATGTCTGTAGGGGGTGGCGTGTGCCCAGTCAGCTTCACTTCTGACTGTCTCTGAGCGGTTCGAATTGCTCCCACACCCCTGGGTTCTATACACCGGACTTAGGTACAGGCGGCGATACAGAAAATTGAGTAGACAAGTGGTTTGGTGCAAGAAAACCGCAATTTTTATTAAGGCACAATAAAACACAATCTTACTGAGAATTACTGATATAGTTACAGGCATAAACAATTACACTTATATGGGAATGGGGAACACATGGCACATCGAGGGAAACAAATACATTAAAATCCCCTTATCCTTATCCCACCCCCAATACCTAACTAGATTAAGATACGAGGGGCCAGGAATTCATGCTCACCAATTCGAAACCTGTTGATTTAACTGGTTGTGGGTTTTGAGGTTCACTCTTGTTGTCCTTTGGGGTTCGTCGTTGCCACGTGGTCACAGGGCGCAGCAATGGAGTTGTTTGTGCGAAGCACCCTCCTTTTCCTCTGTCAACGTCTTCGTTGAGTACTTTGTCGCGATGGGTCTTCTCCTTCTTCGGGCGGTCGCCGACGGTATTACTGCAGTTGGGGTTCGGTTGGCGGTCTTTACCGTTAATGAGATTTTCCTACCCAAGCTTCGAACGCCAGTTTATTCTTAATTGGGCTTTACTGTCCAAGCATCAAACGCCAGCTTATAACTAGGTCGTTTGTCCTGATTTCACTGTCCATGCTTCAAACACCAACTTATTCGTCAAACGCCAGCTTATAACTAGGTCGTTTGTCCCCCAACACGTCTTTCCACTGCCCTTCTCTGCCTTTATCGGTTTTACCGTTTTTCTTGTCTCGTCTCGTCTGTTCATTCGTGGCCCCGTATGTCCTGTGCGTTTTCGATTCGGGTCTCGTTCTCCTCCCGTGTTTGGGCCCCGGTGTAGTAATGGGCGTCTTTGGTGTCGAGCGGTGCGGGGAGGGAGAAGAGGGCCCGCAACGAGGCACAAAGCGAGAGTGAGAGGCAGGAGGGAGGCAGGCGACAAGAGCATGTAACAAGAGATAAGAGACCGATCACTACCGGTGGGCCTACAATTATACCCGGTTCTTCACCCCTTATCTGTGCGCCAAATCAGGTCAGTCCTTTGTCTAACTTTTGCTGGGCTCGTTTAAAATGATTACAGCCATTTACTTTAACGACCTCTGGTGCGGTTGTCTCCTTGTATAATGGCTTCGATATCCTGGCTGTTTGTTATTTATGAAACTTAATCGTCTTTCCTGGCTCGGCAGCTACCTGTGAGCTGTTACCAATTATTTATGCGAAGAGTTGATGGCCTTCAGATTAGGCCCATCCTGACTTGATCTGTTCCAAGGTGAAGAATGCATATTCTGTGTTTACCTAGCAGTCTGGCTTTACAAAGTCTTTTCACAGATCCATGCATGTTAAGTTTCGTTTCAGGGCCTGCCTTTTTGCAGGGCCTTGCTTTTAAAATCCTGTCGGTTTTGGTCACGAGGTTTCAGAAGCCATTTTGGGTACCCTTTTTTAATAACTTGTCCATACAGGGTCCCTTTATCCATAACTTTTTGGGGAATGTGGGAATTTTGAGAACCCTGCATGTCCAGTGTCACCTCATTGGGAGAACCTCTCTCACCAGTGACAGATTGCTTCTGTCAGCTCACCTGCAGCTGCCATCTATTCCAGCAACATCAGAGCCAATGAAACAATCGGACCTTGGTCCTCCAAATCCTTCCACGATCAGCCCCAACACCAACATCACCAACCTCATCACCAACCTTCGCTGCCATCACCTGATGCTGCACTGGACACAGGGCATCAGCTCCTGACAAAATTGCTGGCCGGGAGGCCAGCGATGGCATCACCATGGCCAGATTTTCTTCACTTGACACTGTAAACCCTGGCTGCCACATGATGCACCAGGTTGACACCATCCCACACCAGCAACGTGAAGCATCCCTTTAATGTCAAAGCCATTCCTTTCACACTCATCACTATAGCGTGAGGGGGGTGGGGGAAGATATGACTGAACAATCACTGGAACTCAGTAAGACACTTCTCAAGGTGCACTCAGATCTGTCCAATAAGGGGCACTTTTTGAAAAATAGCTTTCACTGTATGACAGCACATTGCCAGAAACTTCAGCAGGACATTGGCTTAACCTTTCAAGTGCCTGCCCTTGTGTGTTGTTGGTATGCTTGCAGCAGGTTGAGGATCAGTGTGAGGGGTGGCTAGTGAGATAGGGAAGTGATAAAGTAGATAGAGAGGGTTGGGTGGAGGTGCAAGGTAAGTTGGTGTCCTGGAGAGGTCTCTTCTACCTGTGCGTACTGTGACTCCCTCCATAAGCATATGGAGGGAGTCATTGGAGAGTCTGGGTGCAAGCGTTCACTTTTGTGCAGTGATTATCAGTGTTTGCAGCACCTCAGTGCTGTCAAACACTGACAGAACAATTGTCAAAATGAATGTGGACATGGTCCCTTTAAGGAAACCGGCTGATGACGTGTCATCAAATGACATCATCAGACCCGCTTCCTGTTAATTGGCTGGTAAGCCCGCAGAAGGCCAATCAAGGTAAAATCACGTCTGCAGAGCGAATGCAGCTGGGAGCGGGACTGGAACCTGAAAACCAGCTGTCCCGGCCCCATCCTGCCTCCTCCATTAAACTCGTGGCCCATGATTCTATGATTCATTCTATGTTCACTGTCAACCAGTTTAAGACTGCTAAAACATGTTACATATATAAAGGTAGCCAGTCGACGGAGTCTAAATGGGATTTTAACTCAAGACAGAGTGTAAGGTTTCTTAACTCTCTCTCTCTACTGCTTTAGAGAATCCAGACGTAGGACCAACTGAGACTTTGAACATTTTTAACAAATAATTTTATTGACATTAAAGCACAACCATTTTACAGATAAAGATGCTTACAACCTCAATCAGTAATGCAACTTGAAACTCAGAATGGTCAAATTCTTCTGCTTCAGGAGACCGAGGGGTTCATTCTTCATTGACATCCTTCTTGGTCTCTGTTCCTTGTCTGTCTCCCCTGTCTAATAAAATGGCTAGTTTTATGTCGTTCTTGCTGGCAAAACAGGCTGCCAGTAATTTTCCTCTCTTGCTGATGCAAAAGCAGTTTGTTAACGTGTCTGACAGTTTCTCACAGCCTTCCAAGGTCTGGCGAGGCAGCTGTCTTATCTTTAACCAGCATCACCAGAAAACAGATTATCTGGTCATTATCACATTGCTGTTTGTGGGAGCTTGCTGTGCGCAAATTGGCTGCTGCTTTTCCTGCATTATAACAGTGACTACACTCCAAAAAGTACTTCAACATAGAAACATAGAAGATAGGAGCAGGAGTAGGCCATTCGGCCCTTCGAGCCTGCTCCGCCATTCAATGAGATCATGGCTGATCACCCAAATTCAGTACCCTGTCCCTGCCTTCTCCCCATATCCCTTGATCCCTTTAGCCTTAAGAAATATATCCAACTCTTTTTTGAATATATTTAATGAACTGGCCTCCACTGCCCTCTGTGGCAGAGAATTCCACAGGTTCACCACTCTCTGGGTGAAGAAATTCCTCCTCATTTCAGTCCTAAATGGCTTACACCTTATCCTTAGACTATGACCCCTGGTTCTGGACTCCCCGGCCATCAGAAACATCCTTCCTGCATCTAGTCTGTCCAGGCCTGACAGAATTTTATAGGTTTCAATGAGATCCCCTCTCAATCTTCTAAACTCCAGTGAGTATAAGCCCAATCGACACAATCTCTCCTCATACGTCATTCCTGCCATCCCAGGTATCAGCCTGGTGAATCTTCGCTGCACTCCTTCCATGGCAAGAACGTCCTTCCTCAGGTAAGGCGACCAAAACTGCACACAATACTCAAGGTGCGGTCTCACCAAGGCCCTGTACAACTGTAGCAAGACATCCTTGTTCCTGTACTCAAACCCTCTTGCTACGAAGGCCAACATACCATTTGCCTTCTTAACCGCCTGCTGCACCTGCATGCTTACCTTCAGCGACTGGTGCACAAGAACACCCAGGTCTCTTTGCACTTCCCCTTCTCCCAATCTATTGCTATTCAAATAATAATCTGCCTTCCCGTTTTTGCCACCAAAGTGGATAACCTCACATTTATCCACATTATAGTGCATTTGCCATGTTTCTGCCCAATCACCCAACCTGTCCAAATCATACTGGAGTTTCACGACATCCTCCTCACAGTTTACCCTCCCACCCAGCTTTGTGTCGTCTGCAAATTTGGAGATATTACATCCAATTCCCTCGTCCAGATCATTAATATATATTGTGAACACCTGGAGTCCTAGGACCGATCCTTGCGGTACCCCACTAGCCACTGCCTGCCACTCGGAAAACAACCCGTTTATTCCAACTCTTTGCTTTCTGTCCGCCAACCAGTTCTCTATCCAAGTCAATACCTTGCCCCCAATCCCATGTGCCTTAATTTTACACGCTAATCTCTTATGTGGGACCTTATCGAAAGCCTTCTGAAAGTCCAAATACACCACATCCATTGGTTCTCCCTTATCTATTTTACCAGTTACATCCTCAAAAAATTCCAGTAGATTAGTCAAGCATGATTTACATTTTGTAAATCCATGTTGACTTTGTCCGATCCTGTCACTGCTTACCAAGAGCTCTGCTATTACATCTTTTATAATAAATTCTAGCATTTTCCCCACTACCGATGTCAGGCTTACCGGTCTATAATTCCCCGCTTTTTCTCCACCACCTTTTTTGAATAGTGGGGCAACATTAGCTACCCTCCAATCCATGGGTGCTGTTCCAGAGTCTATCGAGTTCTGGAAGATGACCAGCAATGCATCTACTATTTCTAGGGCCACTTCCTTAAGTACCCTGGGATGTAGATTATCAGGCCCTGGGGATTTATCGGCCTTCAGTCCCATCAATTTTCCTAACACCATTCCCTACAAATACTGATTTCTTTCAGTTCCACCCTTTCATCAGACCCTATGTTCCCCAGCATCTCTGGGGGGTTATTTGTGTCCTCCTTTGTGAAGACAGAACCAAAGTATGAATTTAATTGGTCTGCCATTTCTTTGTTTCCCATTATAAATTCCCCTGATTCTGACTGCAAGGGACCTACGCTTGACTCCACCAATCTTTTTCTCTTCACATATCTATAAAAGCTTTTACAGTCAGTTTTTATGTTCCCTGCAAGCTTACTCTCATATTCTATTTTCCCTTTCTTAATTAATCCCTTTGTCCTCCTTTGTTGAATCCTAAACTGCTCTGAATCTTCAGGATTATTGCTTTTTCTGGCCAATTTATATGTCGTCTCCTTGGATCTTATGCTATCCCTAATTTCCCTTGTTAGCCACGGTTGAGTCACCTTTTTTGTTTTATTTTTATGCCAAACTGGGATGAACAAACTCTGTAGCTCATCCATTCGGTCTTTGAATGTTTGCCATTGCCTATCCACCGTCAACCCTTTGAGTGCCATTCCCCAATCAATCCTACCCAACTCGCTCCTCAGACCATCATAGTTTCCTTTATTTAAATTGAGGACCCTAGTCTCTGAGTCAACTACTTCATTCTCCATCTTAATGAAGAATTCTATCATATTATGATCGCTCCGACCCAAGGGGCCTCGTACAACAAGATTGCTAATTAATCCTTTCTCATTACATAATACCCAGTCTAAGATGGTCTGATCTCTGGTTGGTTCCTCAACATATTGGTCCAGGAAACCATCCCGTAAACACTCCAGGAATTCCTCCTCCACAGTATTGTTACTAATTTGGTTGGCCCAATCTATATGTAGATTTAAGTCACCCATGATGACTGCTGTGCCCTTATTGCACGCTTCTTTAATTTCCCTTTTCATGCCATCCCCAACCTCCGCCTTACTGTTGGGAGGTCTATATACCACTCCCACTAATGTTTTTTTCCCCTTAGTATTTCTCAATTCTACCCATACAGATTCCACATCATCAGAGCTAATATCCTTCATTACAATTGTATTAATCCCTTCTTTAACCAGTAATGCTACCCCACCTCCCTTTCCTTTTTGCCTATCTTTCCTGAATATCGAATACCCCTGGATGTTGAGTTCCCAGTCTTGGCCATCCTTGAGCCACGTTTCCGTAATCCCAACCAAATCATATTCGTTTACCTCTATTTGCGCAGCCAATTCATCCACCTTATTACAAATGCTCCTCGCATTAAGACACAAAGCCTTCAGGCTTGTTTTTTTAACACTCTTAGACCTATTAGAATTATTATTTACTGTGGCCACATTTGATTTAAACCGTTGATTTCTCTGACTGCCACTTTTGTTTTTCTCCTTCCTATCTTTTGCTTTTATCCCTGTTTCCCTTTCCTCTGTCTCCCTGCTCAGGTTCCCAACCCCCTGCCATTTTAGTTTAAACCCCCCCGAACAGTGCTAGCAAACCTCCCCGCAAGGATATTTGTCCCGCTCTGGTTCAGGTGCAACCCATCCGACTTGTACAAGTCCCACCTTCCCCAGAAGCAGGCCCAGTGATCCAGGAAACTAAAGCCCTCCCTCCTGCACCAACTCTTTAGCCACGCATTCATCTGCTCTGTCCTCCTATTCCTATACTCACTTGCACGTGGCACCGGGAGTAATCCAGAGATTACAACCTTTGAGGTCCTGCTCTTTAATCTGCTACCTAGCTCCCTAAATTCTTGCTGCAGGACCTCATCCCTCTTCCTACCCATGTCATTGGTCCCAAAGTGAAGCACGACCTCTGACTGTTCACCCTCCCCCTTCAGAATGCCCTGCAGCTATTCAGTGACATCCTTGACCCTGGCACCAGGGAGGCAACAAACCATCCTGGAGTCACGTCTACGGCCACAGAAACGCCTATCTGTTCCCCTTACGATAGAATCTCTTACCACTATTGCTCTCCCACTCTTTTTCCTCCCTTCCTGTAACACACTTTGGGATATCCTGAGGTCATGAAAAGCACAATATAAATGCAACTCTTTTTTTCTTTTTTCTTCCATCTTCTTAAGCTCGTCCTTATCTCAGCAAAAATGCCTTGCCTCAGTTAGCCATCAACAGTCTGAAGCAATAATAATATCTTTTGAACTTGTTCAAACTTCCCAGCATGCTGTCTGGAGTAGTCAAGTTTAACAGTTTTGTGTTCTGGCCCATTCCTTTAGTTTTAAAAGTCCATATTGAAAAGTTCAAAATCCTTCAGACAGAGATTAGAAGGCACAGTGCTAATCCATTGCTCCACCCAGTACCAGTAATACTGTACCTAATGCTACAAGTTTTGCTCTTTTCAAATTTATTTGTTAGCTCACAAAAACATAACCAACAATAAATTTGTGTTAGTGATAATTTTGTTCAGTATTTCTACAGATCACCTTTCAGAAGCAGATGGTCGTTAGTAGTTTTGTTTCAAAGTATATTTCCTGGGCTTGTAATTACACCAATAAGCTCGACAGAAAAGTATTTCAGTTTTGCTGATAGTGCTTTTTGCTGTACCTTTCTCATGCATTATTTCAGGAATTGCTCTGATTTAATTTAAAACAAAGCTTTTTGACTGAATTCAATGCACTTTACTGGTAAACTGCAAAATGTCAAAAGTCAGCATTTTTTTCCCTTTCAGCTCTAAACTCATTAAAAATAGGGTTCGGAAAATTCAGATAACCCACTACTAGAAAATGCAGTTGTACATTCTATAATTAGAATGGTAACAGATTATGTCAGGATTAGGCTTATATTGGCCCGTTTTTTCTGACCTCCATGGGTATGTATGAGGTGTGTACAAGAATGTTCTTGACAGATCCTCCGCCTGCCCTGGAGAAGGGCTTCTGCGGGTGGAGAGTTCCGCTTTCTGCACAAACTCCACCCACTGAAAACCTTTAAAAATCTTACGCCTGGTAAGAGCAGATGTAAAGCTTGCTTTTACCAGCATAAGAGTTTACAAAAATAAAAAGATAATTTTTTTCACTCATTTATAATTTTAAAATACTTTTAAAAAAGGTAAGTTTATTTTTAGCCCCGTAAAAAACGTTAATTATTTTTTTCAAAAAATTAAATTTTTGTTTAAAATATTTAATTTACTGTAATTTTAACTCATTTTAAATATGTGATTTAAAAAAAATGTATTTAATGTTTTAGTGTATTTTTGAGTGATCCCCATTCATACTTTTGACATGTCTATGCGGAGAGATCTGTCAAAAGTGTGAAGGGGGATTCCCTTCTTTGGTTCCCCATGGCCCACGTGATCCCAGGGACGCTTGCGAACCGCATGCGCCCCTGGGATACCTGGGCCTCTGCGCGTGCGCACCAGGCGAGGCCCAGGATCGGAAGCGTTGGGACCTATGGAGACAGCAGGTAAGTTCGTAGATTTTTCCAGATCGGAGACATCCGCACGCAGGAAGACCCCGATCAGAAAATCCGGCCCATTATCTTCAAGCATTTACGTCTAATTTGGATAGGCTAGACGGGGAAAGGCTGTTCCCACTAGTTGATGGTACAAGGACTAGGGGACACAGATTTAAGGTCTTGGACAAGAGATACAGGGGAGACGTGAGGAAAAACATTTTTATGCAGCGAGTGGTGAGGACCTGGAATTCACTGCCAACAGAAGTGGTGGAAGCGGAGACACATGTTTTCAAGGGGAGACTGGATAGGCACTTGAGGGAAATAAACTTGCAGGGCTACGGGGATAGAGCGGGGGAATGAGACTGACTGGATTGCTCCACAGAGAGCCCGCACGGACTCGATGGGCCGAATGGCCTCCTTCTGTGCCGTTATGACTCTATGACTCTAAATTCTTTTGCAGCGATGAATCTACCTGGGAACACTACTAAGATGTATTATATTTTCTAGGCACAGGGATAGTCAATACCTTGATTTATAATGTGCCTTTAAATAAGTGGCATTTGAGTCAATTATATAAATCACTTCGGAGATGCATTACCCTGGCATTGGTTTGAGTAAATATTATGGATCTGAAAAAATATATATAGCAATCACATGTACTATCTGAACAGCACAGTCAGATTTTTGAATTAGAAATATGCAAATATTGATGAACAATAAATAAACATATTTGAACCTAGATATAATCTTAGAAATTACTGGTAGCGATATCAGCGGAGAAAAACTTAAGCAGGTTCATATGACCTTCATTCTAAGTAGCTGTTAACCCATTTAAGATAAACAAGTAAATGGCGCTACTAAAATAACAAATAGAGGACACTCATACCAGCATGTTAAATGTTCATCCACTTATATCGACAACTGTAATTTCTAGGCAATACAGACACTTTGCTTATATGTTGCTTTATCAGCTTGGCTCAGTTGGCAGCACTGTCACCTTTGGGTCACCAGGTTGTTGTTCTGAGGCCCATACCAAGGTTTTGGTTCATAATCTAGGCTGTCGCTCAAGTTCAATCCTTAAGAAGAGCTGCACTCTGCTGAAGATGAGATGTTAAATCGAGGGCCTGCCTGCCCATTAGGTAGTTGTTAAAGATCCCATAGTACTATTTGAAGAAGAGCAATGAGTTTTCCCAGTGTCCCAGCTGTTGGATCCGTGGTTCAGTGGATATGCTGTTATTAAATAATCACACGGATGCTGTACATTAACAATAAACAGGTCTTTACTGGAGGAGGGTAGTCTCAAGACTGGGGGTACAGAGGCATGCGCAAGGCTTATATACAGGTGTGGTCACTGCCGGTACTACAGTATACAGGAGCTGTAAAAGTAGTTCTGACTTAAAGGCACATACACTACAATTCCTCCTCTTTTAGATTAGTAGTACCCCTAATATTCAAATAACAATTAACATTTCAACATGTACATTAAACAACAAAAGTCCATTTATGGATTCAGTCTTTGGGGCGGCTTCCTGACCCTTTCGGGATAGCGCCTTTCCTGAGGTTCTTGTTCTTGGTGCAGAGGCGATTCTGACCCCTTTTCATTGGGTAGTTCATCGGGTTCCACTGCTACTGGGTCTGAGGTAGATGCTACCGGTATGTCGGGTTCATCCCCAGGTACTCGAGACATGGGGTTGACGCATTCCTGTGACGCTAAGATCTGATCGACGTGGCATCTCACAATGTTCTCCCCGACATCCACTGTGTACATTAATGGCCCCTGCCTTGTACATATCATTCCGGGTTGCCATTTCTCTGTTCGATAGTCACGGGCCAAGACTGGTTGCCCTACATTGAAGCTCCTTGTCGGCTTCTCATTGATGTGCTGGAATTGTTTGTCCTCAACATTTCTTCGCACATTTGGTCTGAGCAAGTCCAGACGAGATCTCAACATTCGGTTAAAGAACATCATGGCCGGGGTCTGGTTGGTAACTGCATGTGTCGCGTTTTGGTAGGCTAATAAGAAATTGTCCATCTTATGCTGTAGTGGAATTTCATCGTCGCACATGGCCTTTATCGCTTTCTTAAAGGTTTGTACGAACCTCTCAGCCAATCCATTTGTGGCTGTATGATACGGGGCGGATGTGTAATGCCTTACCCCATTCCTTCTCATAAATTTTTGGAACTCGTCGGACACAAACTGTGGTCCATTATCAGAGCAAATCTGCTCTGGCAAACCATTTCTGGCAAATATGGTCCATAGGACTGCGATCATTTTCTCTGTAGTGGTTGAAGACATTTTTATCACCTCAGGCCACTTTGAATGAGCATCCACTGCTATTAAGAACATTGAGTCCATGAATGGACCAGCGAAATCAATATGCACCCGTTGCCATGGAGAGGAGGGCCACTCCCATGGGTGTAGAGGGGCATGTGGTGGTGCATTTTGGACCTTCTGGCATCCTAAGCAGCTCTTAGTTAGGTCTTTGATTTGTTGATCGATTCCCGGCCACCACACATAAGCCCTAGCAAGGCTTTTCATTTTCACTCCCCCCAGATGACCTTCATGTAGCTCATTTAGCACTCTCTCCCTTAACTTGGGTGGAATCACCACTCTGGATCCACACATCACTGTCCCCTGGCATACTGACAGCTGTTCTCTTCTGGATGAGAATGCTGGCAACAGTGAGTCGCCATGAGTTGGCCATCCCCTCACCGTCAATTCATATACCAGAGACAAAGTCGGATCATTGCGGGTCTCCTTCTCTATATCCGCGTTCGTTACTGGCAACCGTTCAATTATTGACGAATAAAATATCTCGATAGGGTCCACTGCTGGTGCTTCCTCCACAGTAGGCAGTGGCAGGCGTGATAGCCCATCAGCGTTCCCATGCTGTTTCGTGCCTTTACATTCTATTTCATATTGATTCACCCCTAGAAACAGGGACCATCTTTGTAACCGCTGTGCAGTCATCACTGGAACACCCTTCTTAGGATTAAAGATGGAGACAAGTGGTTGGTGGTCAGTCAGCAAGGTGAACTTCTGCCCATGCAGATAGTGGTTGAATTTTTTTACTCCCCATACTAGGCTGAGGGCCTCCCTGTCAATCTGGGCGTAGTTGCGCTCGGCGGAGGTTAGTGACCGAGACGCAAAGGCTACTGGCCTCTCCAGCCCGTCAGGGAATTTGTGCGACAGCACCGCTCCAATACCATAGGGTGATGCATCACATGCCAAACGAATTGGTAGTGCTGGGTTGAAATGGGCCAACACCTCTTTTGATGTGATCAATTCTTTACACTTCTGGAAAGCTCGTCTACGTTCGTCATCCCACTTCCATGGTACCCCTGTTTGCAGTAGGGTGTTCAGTGGGTGTAATACCGTAGACAAATTTGGTAAGAACTTGTGGTAGTAGTTTACCAGCCCGAGGAACGACCGCAGTTGTGACACATTTTCCGGTGCTGGAGCCTTGACTGCTGCCTCAATCTTGTCAGGGGACTTATGTAACCCCTCTTCATCGATGACGTGGCCACAATACGAGATCTGTTTCTGGAAAAACTCGCACTTGTGGCGATTAGCTCGTAGCCCATACTCCTTTAATCTGGTGAGCACCTTCTCCAAGTTGGCGAGGTGATCACCGTCATTTTCGCCCGTGACCAAGATGTTGTCCAAATAACACTGGGTCCCTGGAATCCCTTGCAGGACCTGATCCATTGCCCTTTTCCAGATAGCCGGAGCCGAGGCTACTCCAAACACCAGCCGGTTGTATTGATAGAGACCTTTATGAGTGTTGATCGTAAGGTATTGTTTCGAAGCTTCTTCTACCTCCATTTGCAAGTACGCCTGGGCTAGATCAATTTTGGTGAAGCGTTTACCTCCAGATAGCGAGGCGAAAATATCCTCAATTCATGGAACCTTCAGTGCCTGTATGGAATGCCAATCTAATTGTATCTTCCGGATCCATTCACGTCCTAGCAGTGGTAGTCCTCCATCTGGCAATACATATATATCCATTTTAGGTATTTCCTGGCCTTTATATGTCACTTTCACCCTTATTTTTCCTTTGGGGTAGACTTTTTGCCCCGTATACGTCTTCAAGACAATCTCTGTAGCATTCAAGGGTATGTGTGAAAATAGCCGCTTGTAGTCTCTTTGATTTATGACATTTAGCGCTGACCCTGTGTCCAATTCCATTTTCACTTGGACTCCATCTATCTTGAGTGTAACCCAGATAGTCTGGTGATCCTCCATTTCTGTTACCTTATGTAGTTTCAGACAACCCAGCTCCTTGATTCCGGAGTCTGTGTCACTTTTCTGTTCGTCTGAACCACTGTCCATCACCTGGCGTACCTTTTTGTACTTCTCCTGTGGAGATTTCTTACTGTTGGTTTTCTTCCCAGACCTGCAGACTCTTGCTATGTGTCCTGCTTTCCCACACTGTCTGCACACTTGGTCCTTGAACCAACAATCTTTCTGGTCATGTGTTGTTCTGCCGCAGCGATAGCACTTCCCTGTTCCATAGGACATTTCATTGGTGCCATATTCTTGCGGTCTCCGTTGTATCTCTGCAGCGCCCCTTGTGGCTGCTTCGTGTGATACTGCCATACTGAAAGCTTTGTCCAGCGTAAGGTCCTTTTCTGATAGAAGCCGTTTCTGGGTTCCTTCACTTTGTAGCCCACACACAAACTTGTCCCTTAACGTATCTGCTAGTCCCGCTCCAAACTGGCAGTGTTTCGATAGCTTGCGCAGTTCCGTTAGGTACTCAGCATTGCTTTCGTCTTTGTGTTGGTTCCTTTTATGGAACTTAAATCATTCTGCTATCAGCAGCAGTGTGGGGTTTAAGTGGTCCTGTAGGATTTCTACTATGCTTTCAAAATTCTTGTTTACCGGCTTCTCTGGGGTTATTAGATTTCGCAGTAACCCATAAGTTTTTGCACCCATGGAATTTAACAGAACCAGTGCTTTATTAGCATCTGGCACTTCATTCACCCTGCAGTACACCTCAATACGTTCCACATATGTCGCCCAATCTTCGACTTCATTGTCGAACGTAGAGATACTGCCACTCTTCGGCATCCTTGGGTGTGACTTAACTGTCAAAAATGGCGCCTCCTGCGCTTCCCCTTCTTCTCCGCTGGCACAAAATGGCGTCTCCCGTGCTTTCCTTCCTTCCCGCACTCGCCCTTCTTCTCCGCTGCGGCTTCTAAAAATGGCGTCTCCCGCGCTCTTTCTTCTTCTCCGCAGATCAATGGCGTCTCCCGCGCTCCCCTTTCTTCGCCCTGCGGACTCTGTTCAGCCCGTGAGCCCTGGCTGTGCTCTGCGCGTTCTTCTTTTTATGTTTTTTGACGTCGCTCTGTCTAGAACCCGGCTGTTTCTCTACCCTCTCTCTCTCTGGTTTGTTTTCTTTTTCTTGACGCCGCTCAGTGTTCAACCCCCGGCTATGCCCTGCGCTCTTCACCCTCTGTCTTACCCCGTCGACGCTGCTCAGCTTTCTCTCCGCCATCGGTCGGCTCCAGCCGCCGCTGCTCGGGAAGGGTCTGCGCTGGACCTGTCGTCGGTCTCTTGCTGCTCGTCGTGGCTGGGGAACCAAGCCCGGCTCTCCACAGCCACCCCTGCGAAGTTCAATCTCTGCCTGACTGCTGGGCGGTTGCTCGTGGTCGACGCCCGTGTTCCTGGCCGCGACTATTTTTAAAAAAAAAAATTATGTTGCAGGTAGATTCGAATCGCCACTCGTCGCCACTGTTGGATCCGTGGTTCAGTGGATAGTCTGTTATTAAATAATCACACAGATGCTGTACATTAACAATAAACAGGTCTTTACTGGAGGAGGGTAGTCTCAAGACTGGGGGTACAGAGGCATGCGCAAAGCTTATATACAGGTGTGGTCACTGCTGGTACTACAGTATACAGGAGCTGTAAAAGTACAGGTAGACTATCCTTTATCCGAAAACCTCGGGACCAGCCGAGTTTCGGATAAAGGAGAATTTTGGATTTCGGAAGGTGGGTCGGCGGGGGTCCGTGGGGGGGTCGGTGGGGGGTCGTGTGCACGACTTACGCTGACGCTCAGCGTAAGTCAGTCGGGGTCGGCAGGGGTCGGGGCCGGCGGGGTACGCGGGGGGGGTCGGCGGTTGTCGGGGCTGGCGGGGTCCGCGGGGGGGTCGGCGGTTGTCGGGGCTGGCGGGGTCGGTGGTTGTCGGGGCCGGCGGGGTCCGCGGGGGGGTCGGCGGTTGTCGGGGCTGGCGGGGTCGGCAGTTGTCGGGGCCGGCGGGGTCCGCGGGGGGGTCGGCGGTTGTCGGGGCTGGCGGGGTCGGCGGTTGTCGGGGCTGGCGGGGTCAGCGGGGGGTCGTGCGCACGACTTACCCTTTATCCGAACTTCCGCAACCGGAACCCTCTAAAAACCGAAGGTTTTTTCGTTCAGCGTAAGTCGTACGCACGACTTACGCTGAACGAAAAAACCTTCGGTTTTTAGAGGGTTTCGGTTTTCGGAAGTCCGGATAAAGGGTAGTCTACCTGTAGTTCTGACTTAAAGGCACATACACTACACCAGCCAATTTTCCTCCCTCAACCAATAAGTGGTCATTTATCTCAATGCTATTTGTGGAATGCTGCTGGCGCAGAATGGCTGCCACGTTTGCGTACAGAACAGTCATTGCCGTTCAAAGTAATTAAGTGCTTTGAGGCATTTCAACATAACTAAGCACCATCTTAATGCAAAGATTATGTTGTTATCATCAAAACAAAAATTAAAAATAGGTCAGTTATTCCAAAGAGGAATACCAAAAAAAGCCTGCTGGCCCAGATATTCCACTTGAGTTATGGCAGTGCCCAAGGAATTTTTCAGCTATCATTTGCCCCTGACACCTCCGGGTGTTTTCCACAAAAGGAGACATTAGTCATATGATATGTCCACCCAGATGTAGGTGGGGATATTATAATTAGATGCAAATGATGGGAATATACCATATGATGTATCTCCTACCATTTTGCACCTTAGCAATGTGAGACGCAAGGAATATCACTGTGTACCTGGCATCCAGCGTTGCTTTAATGGTGCAGGTGGGGTGGAGGAGTGGGGGGGATCAAATTAAAGAATCAGAAAGCCTGTGCAACAATAGCCACACCACAGGCTACCCAGCTATTCTCCATCTGCATTCAGTGATGTGATTGCACTGGAGAGGGTACAGAGGAGATTTACGAGGATGTTGCCAGGACTGGAGAATTTTAACTAGGAGGAAAGATTGAATAGACTGGGATTGTTTTCTTTGGAGCAGACGAGGGGAGACTTAATTGAGGTGTATAAAATTATGAGGGATCTAGATAGAGTGGATAGGAAGGACCTATTTCCCTCAGCAGAGTGGTCAATAACCAGGGGGCATAGATTTAAAGTAATTGGTAGAAGGATTAGAGGGCGTTGAGGAGAACTTTTTTCACCCAGAGGGCGGTGGGGGTCTGGAACTCACTGCCTGAATGTGTGGTAGAGGCAGAAACCCTCATCATATTTAAAAAGTGCTTGGATATGCACTTGAAGTGCCGTAAACTACAGGCTACGGACCAAGAGCTGAAAAGTGGGATTAGGCTGGATAGCTCTTTTTTGTGAGGCACAGAATGGCCTCCTTCTGCACCATAACTTTCTATGATTCTATAGGTCGGCTGCTATGTAATAGCTGTGTAGCCCATTAACATCATATAGATGACCCTGATGCAAGAAACTCTGCTGGGGTCCAGCACACATCCCTGTGGTGAGTTCAAGTCCGACCTGTCACACTTCCGTCAGTGCTACAGCCAGGTGGACAATCTAGGCCTTTATGTGTTACAACAGTATTTAAAGGAACAGCCACCAACAACTGTAGTGTATGTAACCTGTACCACCTTAAGAGGATACCTTAAGGTGATGGACTACTTTTTGATGGCTCCTGTACATTGTAGTACCGGCGGTGACCACACCGGTATATAAACCCTGCGGAGCAAAGTGTATCTCAGTTCAGCCCTGACCCTCAATCACTAAAGACCTGTTTACTTACTTCTGTAGTCTGTGTCCTGTTATTCAGTATAACTGCAATTGAAAACACAGACTCAACAGTGGCGACGAGTCTGATCTTACCTAGCGGCAGTTTTGCATCAAAGGAAGCTTCGTCCTCAGAAACGGGCGTCGAAAAAGGGCATCCGCCCTCAACATCCTGCATCGCACGGGAGGCCATCGGAAACCCGGGTTGGTTTGCTGGCCACGAAGTCAAGCATCAGTGAGCATCCCTTCTACAACAGCGGCGGGTAAGCCCGATCGAGCGGCACGGGGGGGGAAGTCGGCCGAGTTGTCAGTGGGAGAAGGGGAGGGAAAACGATGAAAAGGGCAGAGAACATGACCGCAGCCGGTGTCAGGGACCGGACTGCAATCGGGCAGAGACGCGCAGCAGCCAGAAAAGCGTTTATGGCCACAAGGACCGCGGGAGCGGCGGGGGAACAAGAGCAGCAACGCAGGGGAAAATAAAGGACCGCTGGGAGGCGTGGACGGCAACAGCGCGGGAATCGCCATTTTGAGTCGGCGGGGGAAGAAGACAAGCGCGGGAAAAGCCGCCAAGCGCGGGAAAAGCTGCCATCTTGAAAAAAAATAATAATATCCAAAGGGGAAGGAGAAACTCAGCAAGGATGCCAAAAATGGGAAACATCACTGCTTTTGATAATGATGTGGAAGATTGGGCCACTTATGTGGAACGCATCGAAGTTTACTATACAACGAATGAGGTACCGGATGATAAGAAAGCACTAACCCTATTAAACTCAATGGGTGCGAAGACGTACGGGTTATTAAGGAACCTTGTAACACCAGACAAACCGGTAGGGAAGAGTTTCGCGGATATTGTTACTATCCTGCAAGAGCATTTAAACCCCACGCCGCTGCTGATAGCGGAACAATTTAAATTCTACAAAAGAATTCAACTTAAAGAAGAAAGCAATGCTGAATTCCTAACAGAACTGCGCAAGTTATCAAAGTACTGCCAGTTCGGAACAGGACTAGCAGACGCACTGAGAGATAAGTTTGTGTGTGGGCTCCTAAGGGAAGGAACCCAGAAGCGACTGCTAGAGGAAAAGGACCTTACGCTGGACAAAGCTTTCAGCATTGCAGTATCCCACGAGGCAGCAGCACGGGGCACTACAGAGATACAGCAAAGGCCATTGGAATTCAGCACCAATGAAATGGCATTGGGCACAGTAAAGTGCTATCGTTGTGGAAGGACAACGCATGACCAGAACCAGTGCTGGTTCAAAGATAAAGAATGCAGGCAATGTGGCAAACTTGGTCACATAGCGAGAGTCTGCCGGTCCGGAAAGAAGACCAGCAGCAAAAAGTCACCGCAGGAGAAGTACAAAAAAGTACACAAGGTGACAGAGAACAGTTTGGGTGAACAGAAGACAGATTCAGACTCCAGCAGTAAGCAACTGGGTTGTCTGAAAATACATAATGTGGGTAACACAGCAGACCACCAAACTATCTGGGTCATGCTTCGGATAGCAGGAGTCCAAGTGAAGATGGAATTGGACACTGGGTCGACATTAACGGTCATGAATAAGCAAGATTACAAAAGGTTATTCTCGCACATTCCCCTGAGGGATACGGAGATTGTATTGAAAACATACACGGGGCAAATAGTATACCCCAAAGGAAAGATAAAAGTAAACGTGGTCTACAATGGTAAAGAAAGTCAGAAAATGGACTTGTATGTGTTACCTGATGGAGGTCCACCACTACTGGGACGGGAATGGATCCGGAGAATAAATGTGGACTGGCATTCCATACAAGCACTGACTGTAGATGCCTGTAAGGAGGACGACGTCAAACCTAAACGACTGTCCAAAATCTTAGACGATGCTAAGGAGGTGTTCCAACAGGGACTTGGAACACTGAAAGGAATTACGGCAACCAGCAAGGTTGAAGAACATGCAAACCCAAAATTTTTCAAAGCCAGACCGGTGCCTTATGCGATACGACCTGCTGTGGAAGCAGAGCTGGAAGGGCTAGAATGTTCAGGGGTATTGTCCAAGGTGGACTGGAGCAAATGGGCTACACCCATTGTTCCTGTCATGAAGCATTCGTTGAGCAACAAGCCGGGGGAACCTGGGAAGGTTCGCATCTGCGGCGATTTCAAGATCACTGTTAATCCGGTTCTTCACACGGTACAATATCCGCTTCCGCGGATTGAAGATATCTTCGCTTCGCTGTCTGGTGGGAAACACTTCACTAAGATAGACCTGGCGCAGGCGTACCTACAGATGGAAGTTGATGAAGCATCACGTCAGTATCTCACGATCAACACGCATAAGGACTTATATCGGTATAATGGACTGGTTTTTGGAGTGGCATCGGCTCCAGCAATTTGGCAAAGGGCCATGGAGCAGGTATTGCAGGGAATTCCAGGCACACAATGCTACCTGGATGACATCCTGATTACAGGAGATAACGATGAGGATCACCTCGCGAATTTGGAGCAGGTGCTCATCAGATTGAAAGAATATGGGCTCAGAGTTAATCGCCAGAAATGCGAGTTCTTTCAAAAGCGAATCTCGTACTGCGGCCACGTCATTGACCGGGAGGGGCTCCATAAGTCACCTGACAAGATCGAAGCTGTTGTAAAAGCTCCTGCACCGGAAAATGTATCCCAGTTGAGGTCGTTCCTCGGGTTGGTTAACTATTACCACAAGTTTCTTCCAAATTTATCCACGGTGTTACACCCGCTAAACACTCTTTTGCAAATGGGAATACCATGGAAGTGGAGCGATGATTGTAAGCGGGCTTTTCAAAAGAGCAAGGGACTGATCACCTCTAAGGAAGTGTTGGCTCACTTTAACCCAACACTGCCTATTCGCTTAGCTTGTGATGCTTCTCCATATGGTATCAGGGCAGTGCTCTCACATAAGTTTCCAGATGGCTCGGAAAGGCCAGTCGCTTTCGCATCCAGATCATTGACCTCCGCTGAGCGCAACTATGCTCAGATAGATAGCGAGGCTCTCAGCCTCGTGTGGGGAGTTAAGAAATGTAACCATTACCTGCAAGGCCAAAAGTTTACGCTGCTGACAGATCACCAGCCGTTGGTTTCCATTTTCAACCCTAAGAAGGGTGTTCCAGTAATGACGGCGCAGAGGCTTCAGAGATGGTCCCTTTTCCTAGGGGCACATCAATATGATATTGAATTCAAAGGTACAAAGCAACATGGTAATGCTGATGGGCTGTCGCGCCTGCCACTACCTACAGCAGAAGAGGCACCGGCAGTTGACCCTGTCGAGATATTTCACTCGACCATCATCGATTGCTTACCAGTCACCAATGCGGGTATTGAGAGAGAGACCCGAAATGACCCGACACTGTCTCGGGTCTACGACTTGACAGTGAAGGGATGGCCAGCACATGGCAGACCACTGTTACCAGCATTCTCAGCCAGACGAGAACAGCTGTCCGTATGTCAAGGAACATTGATGTATGGAACAAGGGTGATTATTCCTCCGAAATTAAGAGAGAGAGTTCTGAAAGAATTGCACCAGGGTCATCTGGGGGGAGTCAAGATGAAAAGCCTTGCTAGGGCTTATGTGTGGTGGCCAGGTATCGACAAACAAATAGAGGATCTGACTAAAAGCTGCTCAGGGTGCCAAAAAGTTCAAAATGCACCTCCAATTGCACCGCTGCATCCGTGGGAATGGCCTTCAGCCCCATGGCAACGTGTGCATATCGACTTTGCAGGTCCATTCATGGATTCCATGTTTTTGATAGCAGTAGACGCACATTCTAAATGGCCAGAAGTGATTAAGATGTCGACCACTACCTCTGAGAAGACGATCGCAGTTCTAAGAACCATATTTGCAAGGAATGGGTTGCCGGAGCAAATATGTTCAGACAACGGACCACAGTTGGTGTCAGAAGAATTCCAGAAATTCATGAAAAAGAATGGGGTGAAACACTATACATCTGCCCCATATCATCCGGCTACAAATGGGTTGGCCGAGAGATTTGTACAAACGTTCAAAAAGGCGATAAAGGCCATGAGTGAAGACCATATTCCACTACAACACAAGGTGGACAATTTCCTGATGGCGTATCGAAACGCCACGCATGCAGTGACAAATCAAAGCCCTGCCATAATGTTCTATAACAGAAGGTTGCGGTCCCGGTTGGATTTGTTAAAACCCAATGTGCGAAGGGAAGTCATAAACAAGCAATTCCAGCATGTAAATAACAAGGCCACTCGTAGTTTTGAAATAGGACAACCAGTGTTGGCCAGGGACTATAGGGATAATAAATGGCAACCTGGAACAATTCGTGCACGACAAGGAACCTTGATGTACACGGTAGACGTTGGAGAGAATGTAATACGACGTCATGCTGACCAACTTGTGGAATCGAGAACAAGGGTCGACCCCATGTCTACGGCAGAGACACCAGTTGAAGAATTTATTGAGCCTGTAGCATCTACCTCAGACTCGAACGTACATGATGATGTTCAATCCATAGGAGATCAAGTGGATGAGTCACCCCAGCAACGAGAACCAGAGACCCCTGAAAGGCGTTATCCGGGCCGGATCAGGAGGCCTCCTCAGAGACTGAATCTTTGAACAGTTTTGTGTGTAAATTGTATATATGTTATCCATGTAATGTTTAATTTGGGGTGTACACTGTTAAGCTAAAAGGGGAGGAATTGTAGTGTATGTAACCTGTACCACCTTAAGAGGATACCTTAAGGTGATGGACTACTTTTTGATGGCTCCTGTACATTGTAGTACCGGTGGTGACCACACCGGTATATAAACCCTGCGGAGCAAAGTGTATCTCAGTTCAGCCCTGACCCTCAATCACTAAAGACCTGTTTACTTACTTCTGTAGTCTGTGTCCTGTTATTCAGTATAACTGCAATTGAAAACATAGACTCAACAACGACAGCCATACGAATAAAAATATTAGCACTGGGAATTTCCTCGGGGGTTCTCCCAATCGGCTTCAGTGTAAACGGGATTTCATCTGATCTTCCGCTGAAGTTACAGTGGCCGATCGGGAGAACCTCCAATTAAATGCCCTGCGTACATTTATGAAGGGTGTAGTGTGATAGACACACTCTAGAAGCCAGATTTTTACTAATATAAATGCATGGAAAGCAATTGTGGAGTAAAGTACTTTACTTTAAAACTGAGGAGAAAAGAATTAGTGTGCAAAGTGGCTTAGATAATCTGCTTTGCCATAACATTGGAGGAGTGCAACGAGGAGGGAGGTCCATCTACTGCAAGAATGGGCCACTGACGCATTCCAAGCTCCAAGGGTCAGGATCAGTTAAATACTTTTGGCAAACTGCCTGGCCTTTGCTTAGAAGCATGCCTAGAGTGGCCCGAGAATGGCTGGGGCAGGTTTTGGGTGGCTGTTGCAATGCAGTGTGTGAAGCACCTTAACCTACATAATCGATAGCCTTGTGATCGATTTTATAGACTTTCTGGCAGTTGAATTTTTAACCCCTCCCTTGCAGCATGTGTAGCAACACTGGACACTGGGAATGCACTGGTGCTTCTTGCGTTGTAAATGATAGGAAAAATGTTACATGCCATATTCACCTCATTTGCGTCTAATTATAAAACATATATTTGGGTGGCCATATTATAAGCCTAATGTCACTTTGGGGTGGGGAAATGCCAGAGGGAGCAGCGGTGAACAGTCAGAAAGTGCGATGTAGTGGCTCCGGAAGAATTTGGTTCAATTTGTATATGACTGAAATTTCCTCTTTCATTTTAGGTGGTGAATTATTCAAAATCCAGGATATCTCATTGCTTTTTTTCTGAGATATAAAAAGCTGACTCGGTGAGACAATTTGAGACAAGGAAAAAGACAGTTTGCAAACCTGTGAGAAAAAGGAACGATTCAGTTAGAAACCCCTGAGAGAAACTTCCAAGAGATAGATTAGATTACTACAGGTTAGTTTACCAATATTTGATCTCTTCTGTAGTCATAGTGATACACTTTGGAAGGAAGAATGAGCAGAGTCAATATAAACGAAATAGTATAATTTTAAAGGGGGTGCAGGAACAGAGAGACGGGGTTCACATACACAAATTGTTGAAGGTGGCAGGACACGTTGATAAAGCTGTTAAAAAAGCATGCGGGCTCCTTGGTTTTATAAGTAGAGGTATAGAGGGCAACAGCAACAACTTGCATTTATATAGTGCCTTTAAAATATTGAAACATCCCCAGGCGCTTTACAGGAGCATTATCAGACAAAATTTGACACCGAGCCACGTAAGGAGATATCAGGACTGATGACCAAAAGCTTGACTAAAGAGGTAGGTTTGAAGGAGCATCTTAAAGGAGGAGAGAGAGGTATAGATGCAGAGAGGTTTAGGGATGGAATTCCAGAGCTTAGGGTCTAAGCAGCTGGAGGCACGGCTGCTAATGGTGAGGCAATGAAAATCAGTGAAGTGCAAGGAAAGAAGTTATGCTAAACCTTTATAAATCACTGATTTTGGCTCAGCTAGAGTATTGTGTCTAATTCATGGGCACCACACTTTAGGAAGGATGTCAAAGTCTTGGAGAGTGTGCTGAGGAGATTTACCAGAGTGATACCAGTGATGTAAGCCCCCAAAGTGCGGACTAAGTGATATACAAAGTCGACAACACTGGCTTGTTGTAAGAAAGACAGACCCAATAATTGAGGTAAAACGGTTTATTCAGGCCTGGGGAGCTGTGGCTCTTGCGTCCCAACACAAGGCTCCAACTCCACCGAATCTCTTGAGGTTTACACAGTTATACACATATTCCGAGACCTCCTACTCCAGAGGTCCAATCGATTTAAAAGTCTATACATTAATCACTAACTAGGTGTGTCCAACTTATACAAGGTAGCCTATAACATAAGTTTCACTTTTCACTGCAGGGGCCTGTGGACCCTCTGATTTCTTGGAAATGAGTCATCAGGTCATGTGATTTCTGAGAAACGAGCCCCTCTCTCTTTTGACCACTACTAAGTTTCGTTTTTCCAGAAAAGGGTTATGTCAGTGTCTCTTTTTGTAAGTTTCATCTCTCTAAACTGGTATGGTCATTTCTGCAATTAAACATACGAATAATTAGTACATTTCATCTTTAAACATTTTGCTGCGCAATTGCGTTCTACTAAACATGCCCTGTTACGCTCATTTTTAAATCTTACTTCAGTCCCTCCTTTTGACCTTTTGGACAATTGTTCCAAAACAGGTCAACATGTATTTCCACTGCCTGGTGTCTGCCAGAGCGTGCACTCCCTGGCCTTCTACCAGTCTAGGTTATACATGTATATATCCTATCAATTTGGAGGCCGACTTCCCCCCCTGTGGTATGGTGGTCTTTCCTTTATGGTGGGCTTTCCTCTAGGGTGGGCTTTCCTTTACGCACTCCGTCCGGTGTAACCATTCCCGGGGCCCCTTAGACCCTGCACTAATGGTTGAGGCTTTTCTGCTCAAG
Organism: Somniosus microcephalus; assembly: GCF_052327205.1. Lineage (NCBI taxonomy): Eukaryota > Metazoa > Chordata > Chondrichthyes > Squaliformes > Somniosidae > Somniosus > Somniosus microcephalus. The sequence goes on along the minus strand of NC_140996.1, from coordinate 174,072,475 downwards.
CCTGTCCCTCATTCCCACGTGGGGTGTGTGACGTGCCAATTCGAGACTGTCATCACACACCAATCCTCATTCACCACCCTCCTTCTGCCACCCTCCTTCTGCCACCCTCCTTCTTACGGTTGGCCGGCCCGGTCTTTAATTACCATGCCCAATTAATCCCACATAATTTCAGGGCTTCCCATCGCGTCTTACACCATTTGCCTTGGAGAGGCGGGGGAGTTGTCCATTCTTAACATCGCTACCTGCCCCTCCTCAGGCTCTGCTTCTTTCACCGCACCACTTTCGGCCTTACTCATTATGGCACAAAGGCACTGGAGAAATAAAAATACACAATATATCAGAATAACAATCAAGAGGAATATCATTATGCCTTGTACCACCGAGGCGCCCAAAGTCCCCGACCATCCTGATCCCCAATTATCAAAATATGAGGAAGTGGGGGGGTCTCTAGTTTTCCTGGCCATCTCCTGGATGTGATTGGTGAGATTTTCAATCTCTTCTGAGTTATCTGGGATGTAGGTACAGCATGATGGCCCTATTAGAGCACACGTTCCTCCTTCTTTAGCTAATAAGTAGTCTAAGGCCATCCGGTTCTGCATTGATACAGTGCGCGTGGCCACCAGTTCCTCATTTATTGATCTGGCTATCCCGGCTGTATCATTGGCCACTTGTTCTAATAATGTATTTAATTGATCTGTTTCATGAAGGGCCCTGTGTACCCCATAGAGAGGCCACATCATAGCTATAACCTTTTCCCAGGATTGTACCGCCCGCTTGCTCCTGCCCACCGGAACCTCTTGTTGTGCGTCGGTTAGGGTTCCATAGTGGGTTATATCTGGCCGTACAAAGCCTAGGTAGCATGATCCTCTCCAGTCATGTGGCAGCCAGGGGTATGCTCTCTCCCCACATATAAAATACGTGCCATTATAGGCGTGTACGGTCTTATTGACTCTGAGCATGTCCTCCCATGAATGCTGTGCGGTTTTTCCTTTGCCCCACTTTCCTCCGCTGGTTTTATTAATCATATTAGTCCAATCTAAGGAAATAAGATCCCCTACTGGAGTGACCACTCAATTTCTGGTCCTAGAGATTGCCTCTACTTCAATGAAGTTATCACAAAAACTCCACCCCATGAACTGTCCCTTGCTCCTGGTTTTGTTTAGACACCACCCTCCCCGGTGCTCCCCCACCAGTATCAATGCGGGAGGTGGTTCGTTTGCATCGAAAGAAGTCAGGTACCAGCCCTCAAATCTGTTCATTGGGTATCCGACTGTCCTCCACATCTTCGTGCACATGTTGTTTAACCAGGAATAGTTACCGGAACTTGTGTTCTGCCTGATCAGCCACTCGACTATTTCAGGATACTCATACCCCGTGCCCGCTACCAAGGGAATCCCTCCCTTTGAGTGTGTGGGGATCCTGGTGCAAACCCAACAACTCGAGAGGTTTAACTGACTGGCGTACTTCCAGGACATGTACAGGTAACTGTTCCCCGCGCTTGCGGGTTTCCTTTCCACATTGTCGGGCGCCCTTAGGCTCAAAAGGCCAAAAAATAAAAAGATAATCATTCTGTTTGTTGCCTGTTGGCTGTCTCTTTCGTTCTGGTTCCTTCTCCGATAGGTTCTGTGAAAATACAAGGCTGGTCGTCACCAGCAATTGGTTAATCCAATCCTATTACTCCTACTACTTCGGGCTCTATATCGCCCCAACATGCGCACCGCAATTCCACAGTCATTTAATTTATACTAAGCCTTTCGGTTCCTCAGAATCCTGTAATGAGTGGTTATACTTATTCTAGGTTTCAGTTTATCCTCACTAATTCTATCCTTTCTCCTGGTTGGTTCACTGGTGGTGGCACGCCCCTCTGTTCCTGGTTAACTTCCCAGAGGTATTTAAATATATAAACTACAAAGAATACTACTACCACCACACAGCATGACGTTACTAATGCAAATATGAGGTCGTCGCTCTCCTGCTGGACTCTAAGCCGGTAGTCCTCGCTCTCGCTGTAAAGTACAATTTCCGGACTACTCATTGGCTCCCTTATATAATTTCAGCTGTGTCCAGTGTTTCCACCTCCCTTTTCCCGTGCCCTGTATATCTATACATGCACATGTATCACTGGTCATTAGCACCTCGTAGGGCCCTTCCCACCGGAGCCTTAGTCCCGGTTTTACCGGTAGGATTTTAGACATTACCTGGCTTCCCACCCCGGGTAATACCCCTTTTTTGTTCCTCTGCGTCCTTTTCTAGGTCCCGAATTATCTGCTGGTCTCTGGCCTCCTGTCTTAACCCATGTAGTTCCGTGCACAGTTGTTTCACGAACCTACCAATTCGGTCTTTCAAGGGTCCTACATCCCCCTCCCCGGTGGCTACTCCTTCGGGGAGGGCCATTGCCCGTCCGGTCATTAATTCGAAAGGGGTTAATCCGGTTGTCCTATTTGGTGTAGCTCTCAGTCTCATTAAAATCGCAGGTAGCAGCTCTGCCCAACCTTGTCCTGTTTCTTCAATTGCTTTAGTGAGGGATCGTTTGAGTGTCCGGTTCATCCTCTCTACCATGCCTGAACTCTCTGGATGGTACGGTATATGGAATCTCTGTTTTACTCCTAGCAGAGCACAGGCTTCCTTCATTACCTTGCCAGTGAAGTGTGTCCCATTATCTGAATCTACTTGTAAAGGGATTCCCCACCTGGGTATTATTTCTTCTGCCATGATCCGGGGTACTGTACTTGCAGTACAGTTCCGGGTGGCGAAAGCCTCCACCCACCGGGTGAACTGGTCAATTATCACCAAGCAATACATCCTTCCTTTGCTCTTAGTTAGGGGTCCCGTGAAGTCAATTTGTATTTTCTCCCAGGGTCCCTTTGGCCTTGGCTGTCTACCCCACTTTACTTTCACTGGCTTCCCGGTATTGCATTGTGCACAGATGTGGCAGTCCTTGCAGTACTTTCTCACACTGTTTGAGAGTCCAGGCCACCACCAGCATCGGCTCAAGTTATCTGTCATTCGGCTGGTTCCTGTGTGGGCCAGCCCATGATACAACCTCATTAGTTCCTGTTGAATACAGCTGGGTGCACAGACCCGACCTTCCTTTCTCCAGACCCCATCCCTTGATTGCTCCGCCCCCTTCTCTTTCCAGATTTTTAATTCGGTCTCTGGTATGTTTTGGTGCAATTTGACGATATTATACTCGACAGGCACAAGGGGTACTGGGGCGCTTTCGGTTGCTTTTGTGCAGGCACAGGACCCCTCAATTATGGCTTTGGCGGCTAAATCTGCTGCCCTGTTTCCCTGTTCTTGGGGGGTCTTGCCTTTGGTGTGTGCTTTGACCTTTACTACAGCTACTTCCATTGGCCCGTGCGCAGCTTCCACTAATGATTTTACTAAGTTTAAATGCTGGATGGGGGCTCCCCCAGAAGTGACATATCCCCTTCGACTCCAGGAGGCCATGTAGTCATGCACTACCCCAAAGGCATAGCGGCTATCTGTGTATATATTGGCTTTTTCCCTCGGCCATCCTCAGGGCTTTCGTTAGAGCGATCAGTTCGGCTGCTTGGGCGGAGTTATCCCCGGAGAGGGTCCCTGCTTGTAACACTGTCCCATCCACATCTACCACCGCCCAGCCTGTCCTCGGCTTTCCCTGCACGTACTCCCGGGATCCATCTACGTATAATTCTAAGTCTGCCTCAGCCAGGGGTATTTCCCTTATTCTATCTATATCATTTTCTGGCACCTCCTCATTCATACATTGGTGGTCCTCCCCTTCCAGGATCATCATGGAGGCGGGGTTCTGCCTCATGTCCCTGACTATCTGCACGGACTTGTTCCTGGGTAAGAGTACCGCCTCCCAGGCTGCTCGCCGAGCGGTCGAGACAGACTTTAATCGTCCCTTATTTAGTAGTTCTACCAGGGTGTGCTGGGTGTGTAACACAATCTCTCCGGCCATTATGATTGGTTCACTGATTTGTACTGCCCATCTGGCGCAGTCTATAGCGGCCACACAGCGGGGCATACCTGCCACGACGGGGGATCGCCTTGTTGAATAATAGGCTACCGCTCTCATGCTTCCTCCGTGCTCCTGAGCTACTACGGCGCTATAATGTCTGTCATGGTTATGACAGAATATGTGATACGGTCTTCTCTGGTCCGGCAATCCTAGCGCGGGTGCAGCGGTTAAGGCGCGTTTAAGCTTTGAGAATGCTTCTTCCTGTATTGCCATCCACTCAATGGGTTCTTCCGCTGCCCTACCCCCTTTTGTTAATTCATACAGGGGTGCTGCCATGCGCGAGAAGCCCTCTATAAAGTTCCTGCTGAAGTTAAAGAGACCGAGCACCTGTCGTACTCCTCTCACATCTATGGGTCTAGGCATTCAGCTGATTGCCTCCTTCCTTTCCTCTGGCATAGCCCTCTTTCCCATACTGACCCTATACCCCAGGTACATGACTTCTGATTTCCCGATCTGAGCTTTGGCTGGGTTTGCCTTAAAACCCGCCTCCCGCAGGGCTGAGAGAACTTTTGTTAAAGCCTCCCTATGTCCTTCGTGGGTGTCAGATGCGATTAGGAGGTCATCTACATACTGCAGGAGGGTACTGTTTTCTTCCTCTAAATCTATGTTTTCCAAAGCTTTAGCCATGTGGCGATGAAAGATGGCGGGGCTATTATGGAATCCCTGTGGAACTCGTGTCCACGTATACTGCTTGTTGTCTACGGTGAAAGCAAACTTTTCTTGTGATTCCTCATGCAGAGGAATCGACCAGAATCCGTTTGCGATGTCTAGCACAGTGAATATTTTATGCTCGGGCTTTAAACCGTTAAAGATAGTGGCTGGACTCGCCACAATTGGATATTCTTTGGGAGTTACTTTATTCAGGGCCGTATAATCGATTGTGAGTTGATATGAAGTGTCCGGTTTCTTTACGGGCCACACAGGAGAGTTAGTGTCAGATACTGTTTCTCGCAAGATTCCCTGCTTAACTAATTCCAATACAATGCCCCGCACGGCTATCTGTGCCTCCGCTTTGAGTGGATACTGTTTATGGGGTCGGTGGGATGGTCCGGGGACTCTAACGGGATTCATTTTAACCAGCCCGCAGTCCTGCTTATGTGTGGCCCATACTTCGGGGAATTGATGGCACAATTCCTCCCACCTCCCCTTTTCATCCCACTTGGAGTCTATCACTCTGATAGCGCTGATGGCACACGCTGTCTTGGGTCCCTTGGACTTATTCCTCTCTTCCTTATGATTATCTGGCCATAACAGCTTGTCCCGCTTGGGGTCGATTAAAACTCCCACTTCCCTTAATATGTCTATTCCCATAATGGTTCCCTCAGCATTTTCACAGATCCAAAAACTTGTTGGTATAGCGATTTTCCCTAAGTCTAATAATATTGTCTCACTTTTCCATGCTTTAATTTTAACTCCGCCTATGCCCGAAATAAACATGCTCGTCTTAGTTCGTGGCAAAGGCAAATTTGTCACAGATATCGAGGCCCCTGTGTCTACCAGCATATCGCACTGTCGGCCCCCTATCAGCGCGCCAATAAACATTCTCGGGTCCCCCTTTGCCGGGTTTCCGAGGGCCGCTACCCTTCAGGCGTTGCCCTTTTTCATTTGCTTAGCCAGTTTCTCTACTTTCTTCGCCAATTCCTCTATGTCCTCTCCTTCTGAGGCGTCTGAAGAATCGTCTCTTTTAGACCTCCTACTCTTTCTTCTCCTCTTTTCCTCCCGCTCCTTTTCATCTTCCCACTCCTGTATTCCCTTCTTAATCAATTTTGCCACATTCTCTTCACTAGTCACAGTCTCTCTAGTGTTAAACCCCGGCTTTCCTCCTTGTCTGGGTCCCTGACCTTCCTTTCCTCCTCCTTTCCTCCAACAATTTTGTTGCCTATATCCTGATTTCCCACAATTACGGCAGGATTCCTGCTTCTGTGATGTCTGGTTACCTCCCTCCTTTTGTTGCTTCTGGCAATCTTTTTTTATGTGGCCCTCCTGCCCGCACCCGTAACACGCCGCTATGTGTACTGCACCTTCCTCGTCGCTATCTGTCTTTAGGACAGCTATCTTTAGTTTAGACTGTTCTTGGGCCTGATTGTCTACTTCACACGCCCACTGGATTAAATCATCCCAAGTATTGTGGACAACTAGCCCCATCTTTATTGCATTCTGATGCATCGAACTTAATCCTTGTTTAAAGGTCTGCAGGAAGCAAGCGTTGTCTTTGTTTAGGGGGCCCGGAATTCCACAGTTCCCCTCAAAGGCCGCCCACTTTCGTTTCCCATAATCGATGGCGCTTTCTCCCTTTTTTTGTGTGATTCCACTTATAGCTGCCCAGTTGACGGGGGCTTGCCCCATAGCGGCCTCCACCGCCGCCTTATATTGATCGAATTCATTATTTAATTGCTGAAGTGTTTGTCCCGTTGCTGTGGCCCACTGACCGTTCCCGTGATTTCCTGCTACCAGTCTCCACTGTTCTTCAGGACATTTAGCTCGCACCAATTGGTCGATATCTATGTTATGCAGGGCATGATTTATGCGTATTTTGCGCAGTTTGTGCCAAAACCCCTGATTATTCTGGCGGTGTCTCAAAGCTGGCAGGTCATTGAGGAGCGTTACCCGACCTTGCAAGCTCAATGGTGTATAAATCAGCGCTGCTGTAGCCGGTCTGGCTGGGACTGCTGGGTTCGCGCCTGCCGCCGGGACTGCCTGGACTGCTGGGGTATACTGCAAAGCTATCGGTGCCATTGGAGCCGATTCCTGGGCTCCCGAACTGAGTCCTACACACGGGGGAGGGCATTCGGTCGTCCGCCGCCTCGTGGTCTCTGGGTATAGGCTTTCCCGAGCGTCCCTTGGGGTAGGGGCTATCGCGGCTACTGGATAGTGTTTATGCTTCTCTCTTTGGAACAGGCATTCCCAATTATAGCATGCAGCTACAATAAGGTGTGCCTTTTCCAATTTATCCTTTGTCCGTTTCTTCCACCATTCTCTCTGTACCTCCGGTTTATCGTCCGGGTCCCACCCTGCCTTCTTCATTTTCTCTATGAGTTTTTTGCTTTTATCAAAGACGTAGCACGTTGCAGTTCCCGGGTCTCCCCATATTTCCCCCAGGGAAGCTTCAGTCACCCTTCCAGTCATACTATCGGCTACGTTTCATGCACAATTCACGATGTTGAGAAATTAGGTTTGTACGCTACGTTGTTCGCCCCTATAGCGTCACCTTCGTTAGTTTCTTGCTTTCTATTAGTCACTTCGTTTCATTAGACACACATCAACCCTTTAGTCCCGAGGTTTTGGTACTGTGGGGTCTGTAGCTCCCGGCGTCCTACTTGATCCTGGCCGTCACGTGGGACTGCTGTCCTCTTAATTCAGGCTCAGGCTAGGTGCTGGGGACAGACCTCACCCTTGTCCGTTCTAACCTCTTTATGACCGTAGGGTTTTATCTCATTCACTCACCACGGTGCACCCATTCATTCAATTGTTGAGATTTCGCTGTCTCACGGATTTTAGGGAACTACCTGCCCCTAACTGAGGTATCACCACCTCCCGGTCCTTAGGGAACTACCTGCCCCAAAGGTTGGTAGGGAACTACCTGCCCCTACTGAGGTTTTCCCGCCTCACGGTCCTTAGGGAACTACCTGCCCCAAAGGTTGGTAGGGAACTACCTGCCCCTACTGAGGTTTTCCCGCCTCACGGTCCTTAGGGAACTACCTGCCCCAAAGGTTGGTAGGGAACTACCTGCCCCTACCCCTACTGCAGTTTACTTTTTAACCGCCTTCAATTAAAGGTGTCTTTCTTTTTATAGTTCTTTTATACGTTGATTCTGACTCAACGTCTCGCCAGCGATTAACCCCTAATTTTACAGGCGGTAATTAAAACATACTCACCCATCTTAGGTTAACGCTGTCCGAGAGTCTGGTTCAGAACACGCATCCCATCCTCGTCGCCAATTGATGTAAGCCCCCAAAGTGTGGACTGAGTGATATACAAAGTCGACAACACTGGCTTGTTGTAAGAAAGACAGACCCAATAATTGAGGTAAAACGGTTTATTCAGGCCTGGGGAGCTATGGCTCTTGCGTCCCAACACAAGGCTCCAACTCCACCGAATCTCTTGAGGTTTACACAGTTATACACATATTCCGAGACCTCCTACTCCAGAGGTCCAATCGATTTAAAAGTCTATACATTAATCACTAACTAGGTGTGTCTAACTTCTACCAGGTAACCAATAACATAAGTTTCACTTTTCACTGCAGGGACCTGTGGACCCTCTGATTTCTTGGAAATGAGTCATCAGGTCATGTGATTTCTGAGAAACGAGTCCCTCTCTCTTTTGACCACTACTAAGTTTCGTTTTTCCAGAAAAGGGTTATGTCAGTGTCTCTTTTTGTAAGTTTCATCTCTCTAAACTGGTATGGTCATTTCTGCAATTAAACATACGAATAATTAGTACATTTCATCTTTAAACATTTTGCTGCGCAATTGCGTTCTACTAAACGTGCCCTGTTACGCTCATTTTTAAATCTTACTTCACCAGGAATGAAGGACTTCAGTTATGTGGAATGTCTGGAGAAGCTGGGATTGTTCTCTGTTCTGGACATTATGTGACATTTTTACATGCAGTAGCACCCTCTGGTGGTGGTTATTGTGTTAGCAGTGTGTTTGTATGAACCTTTGTTCCTTTCTTCCTGTGTGAGGTCATTTGACCTTTGTTCCTTTCTTCCTGTGAGAGGTCATTTGACCTTCGTACCTTTCTTCCTGTGTAACACAGGAAGTAGAATTCCAGGAAGAACCTGGCAGTAATGGAGGATTCCATAAGGGTTTCACAATCCAATGTAATCTGATGTCATATGTTAGGCCAAGCGCAATATCTGTGAGTATCTTTGTTTCTTAGCATAATAGCAATGTTGTCAGAGTAGTATTTTGATAACACTATGGGCTAGATTTTCAGTCACTTGCGCCAGCAGTTAGCGCCTTAAGAGAAGTGATTTTCGGGCGCTATGCGTGTCGCGCCTGGGCGCAGCGCAGTTTGCGCCCCGCCCCAAATTAAGTTGCCCGTTAGCACCGGCGCAAAGTTTCGCGCCCGCCCGGATGCGCGCGCAGAAAATGACGTCACATCCTCGTGCAACGCCCTTTGTGCGCCCCGATTCCAAACTTCAGTTGGACCGCCCCATTGTGCGGCTGGCGGCCGGAGCGTTTGGAAAAAGGAACGCAACACAACCAGCGCGGGCCCCGGGGGGCGCAAATTAAAGGGGATGTACTCTCCAGTATAAAGGCCAGCCTTTTTTCAGAAAACACTCTTGTGCAACGCATTTCTGGAGACACAACAAGGAGGATAGCTAACTGGTTTCAAGCAGCAAGAGCCAGGCATTTTTGGACTCAGGCTAGAGCGCTGCAAGTGGCCTTTTGGAAATTAGAGTGTTTGCCAGGATTTGATGGGGGTTGCATGGGGTGCCAACGCGGAGCTGCAGCTCCATGTCCATAGGGCTCGCAGACGCATTGTGAGAGGGGCAGCCCTGGCTAGAGGCAGAGGGGGCTACAGGCGTCAGCCATGTAGGCCTTACCCAGTCAGGCTATACCGCCAGCAGCGCTCCTACTTAAACATGAGTGCCGCGCGATGTGTTAAAAGGCTCCGATTCCGAAAGGAGGTGATTGCAGAGATCTGCCACCTGCTTCGCCGAGATCTGCGGCCAAAGCTCAGGTGCAGGACGTCTCTGTCGGTGGAAGTGAAGGTGACGGTGGCATTGAACTTCTATGCCACCGGCTCCTTCCAATACGCTGCTGGGGACATAGCAAACATCTCCCAGTACGGCGCGCATCGCTGCATCCGCCAGGTGACCGAAGCACTGTTCAGAAGGAGAAGCCAATTCATCTCCTTCCCCATGGCCCTGGAGAGCCAGCATCAGTGCGCATTGGGATTTTCCAGACTCGGGGAATTCCCCTTGGTGCAGGGCGCCATTGACTGTACGCATGTGGCTTTGCGGGCCCCTCTGGAGCATGGCGAGCAGTATTGCAACAGGAAGGGCTACCATTCTCTGAATGTGCAGCTGGTCTGTGACCACAAGCAGCGCATCATGGCAGTCAATGCCAGCTTCCCAGGCAGCAGCCACGATGCCTTTATCCTGCGGCAGAGTACTGTGCATGACATGTTCCAGGCACAGCCTCCCCCAAGAGGATGGCTACTCGGGGACAAAGGCTATCCTTTGTGCACCTGGCTCATGACCCCGCTCCGCGCGCCCAGGACCGCTGCTGAAGAGGCCTACAACGAGAGCCATCAAACCACCCGCAACATCATCGAGCTAACTATTGGGGTCCTCAAGCAGCGGTTCCGCTGCCTTGATCGCTCCGGAGGAGCTCTCCAGTATTCGCTGGACCGGGTCTCCCAATTTGTGGTGGTTTGCTGCATGCTACACAACCTGGCTATCCGCAGGACTCAGGCACTGCCACCTGACGTTGGACCAGCACCTCAGGAGGAGGAGCAGGAGGAGCATGAGGAGGAGGAGGAGGAGGAGCAGGAGTACGTTCCCAGGAGGGAGCGACCAGGGCCAAGGGCCGCACGACGCCACCTTATTACACGGTACTTCTAAGCCCCCTGTCAGGGAATGGCCAGGGGCCATGAAGGAAGATGAATGCAGCCGCTCCGCAAGCCCTCAGCCGGCGAAGCCAACAAACACTAAGAAGAACAACCATGGAGACTGCATGAATAAAGATAATTTTTTATTACACAAAAATGAAAAGCCCTTCCCACATGAATCCCCAAAAACAATAAACGGGCCCCACAAAAAGCCCAACAAACGACTCACTCCCACAAACTGGGGAGGAGTCACTCCACCTTTCTTCAAACCGGGCCTCAACGTCGGCCTAACGCAAAAAATAAGCCCTCCAACAACACAACCATGGGCAAAATAAAGATGGCCACCGCCATATAAAAGGAAAGCTGCCCACACCCTCTACTGAGTGGCCCGCGAGGGCGAGACCTTGCCCAGCCTTTTGCCTCCCCTGCCCGGCCTGCTGCTCCTTCACAAGCTCTGCCCAGTGGCTGCTGCGAGGCTGGGGGAAGGCGCCTGAGGCTCAGATGCCCTTCCGCCAGATGCCGCTGGGGGGCGGCCTACACGGCGTTTGGGCCTCGAGGGGCCGTCTGCTCAGTGGCGCACCTGAGCCTGGCCACCATCAGCTGCAGCCGCTTGCCCTTGACGCCCCAGTGGGGGAATGGCGGCGACGGATGGTGCAATGTGGGCCAGCTGGCGTCTGGGATGCGCTGGTTGGTGCTGTGGCGCGGTGGCACTCGGCCGGGCCCGCACTGCAGGATCCGCAACAATCAGCCGAGGGGCGGCTTGCTGGGATGGTCCAGCGCGGCGGCTGCCCTGGCGATGCCTGCCTGAGACAGCGCGTGTGGCAGCAGTGAGTGCCCCTGTGGTCCTGGTGTGCGCGCGCATCACAGCCGCCAGGGTCTTGACGGCATCAGTCAGCATGCGGCCACTCGCGGTAGTTGCTGCCCCGAACTCGCGCACACTGGTCGCCAGCGACTCGATGGCCTCAGGCATGCGCCCCACCACGCTCATGAGCTCCGTGTGGCGCCGGTCCGAATCCTCGGCCATCTTAGCCAGCTTCCGCACCTCCTCCGAGGTGAAGGTGTCCGGACTGGAGTCGCGACTCTCCCGCTGGGGAGGAGGGGGCCGAACTAGGGGACCCTTGCTGCGTTGGTGGCGGCGAGTGTGCCGATGAGCAGCACTCCCCTCTGATCCTTCCCCCCTTTGGGGGGAAGGCCGCGGGCCACGCGCACGGCTCCTGGGTGGCTGGATGCCACTGGTCCCAGAAGCTGCATTGCCCTGCGACAGTTCCTCCAGGCACTCGTCCAGTGAGGAGGTGTCAAGCATTTCCTCCTCTCCTGCGGGACGTGACTGTTCCCCCGAAGGTCCGGCTTGCTCCTCCTCCTCCTCCTGGTCAGAGGTGCTGTCACTGGCAGCTTCAGGGTCCTGGTCGTCACCAGCTGAAAGCAGGAATGCACAAGAGTAGCTTCAGAGTGAGGAGACGGCGTCAGCGAGGGAGTTAGGACTGGTGGCATTCAGCGCATTGGTGGGACAGTGGCAAAGGAGGTAGCTCAGATGGGCCAGTGCGACGCGAGAGGGCCAAAAGGCGAGGTCCTTACCATTGCCGGGCAGTGGAGGGTCGGATACTCCGCACGCTGTGGGGACAATCACACGGGCTCCCATGAGCACACACACGCGCTCCTCCAGCCGAGTGAGCTTCTGCAGCTTGGCGCGGCCACCCCTGGCATGCGCCTGGTGATTAAACGCTACTTTAGCCTGCAAGAGAAAGGACGGGCTGCAAGTGCGCAGTGAAGCCCTGATGTAGTGTGCACTGCCTCCCATGGTGGAATAGCTTGGACAGAGTGAAGCCCTGATGTAGTGTGCACTGCCTCCCATGGTGGAATAGCGTGGACAGAGTGAAGCCCTGATGTAGTGTGCACTGCCTCCCATGGTGGAATAGCGTGGACAGAGTGAAGCCCTGATGTAGTGTGCACTGCCTCCCATGGTGGAATAGCGTGGACAGAGTGAAGCCCTGATGTAGTGTGCACTGCCTCCCATGGTGGAATAGCGTGGACAGAGTGAAGCCCTGATGTAGTGTGCACTGCCTCCCATGGTGGAATAGCTTGGACAAAGTGTAGAGTGCCGAATGGCCATGTGATGCTCATGACTGTCCCAATGCTGCTGGCTGAGGGCTGGCCAATAGGGCTTTCAGCTCCCTTTGCCCATCATGTCAGGTGTACATGCAAGAATGAGGAGGAGACTGGAAAGGCTACTCACCTTCACAATCCTGGTCAGATCGTTGTATTTTTTACGACATTGTTAAGGGTCCTGGGGGCATCGCCGGTGAACGTCACCCTCTGGGCGATCTGCTTCCAGGTTTTGGTGTAGTCATGGTGGGTTGGATTCCTCCCACTCTCTGGGAACAAGATCTTGCGCCTCACCTCCAGAGCTGTGACCATTATGTCCAGATCACCCTCTGAGAAGCGCAGGGCATGCTGACGGGCCTTCTCTGGCGTTGCCATGACTCCCTGGGGCTGAGCAGCAGTGTTGAGGCCTCTTTGCAAGGCTGCAGTGTGCAGGGCGTGGCAGCAGACCAATTCGTCCCTTCCCCCTTTAAGAGCTGGTCGGCGCCACGGGGTCTGCTGTCAGTCCAAAAATGACCGCACCCACGCTGCGCCCCGCCTGGGCGCTATCCCTCTGGACCGCCGGCTTAGCGCCTAAAGATAGGAGTGGAACGCCTCTTTTAGCGCTCCACCAATCTCTTAGGGCGAAGCCACTGAATTTCCGGCAACGGGGCGCTACTTTGGGGCGGGCGCTAACTTCGGGCGGGCGCTAAGGTTAGTGCCCCAAAACTGTCTATACTGAAAATCTAGCCCTGTGTTTATAAAAGGTTAATATTTGATAGTTATAGAAGTTAGTCCAAATGTTAGTTAGTTATACAAATAGTCTATTCTACTGTTGTAAATATGTTTATATCTTATGTAATATCGAATGTATAGTACTCAGTTTATGTACAAAACATACTTTATCTTTGTTTACAGTTTCACAAATTTGTTCAAGTAAAGGCTTCAAACAGCAAACAGCTTCACGAAGAATTATTTTGAATAGAGTGTTTAACTTGCTGGATAACTAGATAGGAGCACGTCTAGCGCGGCCAGTACATTCTCCTTAGAGCAGAGAAGGTTAAAGGGAGATTTAATAGAGGTGTTCAAAATTATGAGGGGTTTTGATTAGTGTAAGTAAGGAGAAATTGTTTCTACTGACAGGAAGGTCAGTAACCAGATGACACAAATTTAAAATAATTGGCAAAGGAACCAGAAGGCAGATTAGGAGAAATGTTTTTATGCAGCGAGTTTTTTATGATCTGGAATGCATTGCCTGAAAGGGTAATGGAAGCAGATTCTATAATAACGTTCAAAAGGGAACTGGATATATACTTTAAAAGGAAAAGTTTTCAGGGGAAAGAGCAGGGGAGTGGGACTAATTGGATAGCTCTTTCAGAGAGCCAGCTCACGCGCAATAGGCTGAATGGCCTCCTTCTGTGCTGTAAGATTCTATGGCCCCGATATTTACGGGGAGGTGGGGAGGGTGCAGGACTGGCAATAATCGGCCGAAGAACCTGAGGGGACAATCCCCAGATAGTTAGTTGGGTTCGGGGCTCGGGGCAGTGATCGAGAGGGGTGGAGGGCTGTGAATGGGCCCGTGATTGGGATGCAGCAGGGGTAGTTGTGAACAGGTCCACAATCAGAGCCAGGGGAGGGGGGTCTTGCCGAGATTGGGACCGGGGATAGGGGGGGTCTGTCAGTGATCAGGGCAAAGGAGCAGGTCTCCTGCCCCTCCCGACCTACAAGAAAACCTATAAAATATATTTTAAACTTACCTGCTGGGCCTCTTCTGGCCCAGGATCCAGCTCGTGGCAGATTTTGCCTTTGTTATTTTGGTAATGATCTTAAATTTATGCCCTTCAGTTATCAACATAGTGATCAGTGGGAATAGGTTTTCCCTATTTACTTGATCAAAACCGCTCATAATTTTGAACACCTCTATCAGATCTGCTTTTAACCTCTTCTGCTCTAATGAAAATAACCCCATTTTCTCTACTGTCTCTTCATAACTTCATACTCCCTGGTATAATTTTAGTAAATCTCTTCTGCATCCTTTCATTGCCTTGACATCCTTCTTGTAATGTCTGTTTTCATTCACTTTCTATAAATATCAGGTTTAAAGTAAAACAAATATGAATCCTGCTGTCGTGGTTTTGTGAAGTTATCTGTTCTGGTTGTGTGTGGGTTAGTGATGTACTGTACACTGTATTTTGTCCTTTTTCATATATTATAGTACCGATCAGCCTTCATATATCTCATCCTCAGTAATTCTATGATAGTTACTCGTTTATATTAGTGGGTACATTTTAACAGAAAAATCTAATAGCCACTGCTATAAAGTACATGTTGTCCTTCTATTGTGGTGGCTGTCCTGCAATTTACCTTTGCTGTAACTTGGTAACAATTTACCTGTAATTAGAAAAACTGAGTTCTGACGAAGGGTCATCAACCTGAAACGTTAACTCTGTTTCTCTCTCCACAGATACTGCCTGACCTGCTGAGTATTTCCAGCATTTTCTGTTTTTATTTCAGATTTCCAGCATCTGCAGTATTTTGCTTTTGTATTTAGACATTATTGGGTATGCCTTTGGAACACCAACTACTTGGCATTCCCAGCCATTGAATGCCTGGCCTGATGGTGTGTCAGCATGATTCATTCAATGTCTATCTTTTCTTCTGGTTTGGGTTGGTGATTCAGTACTGAGCAGTTAACAATTCCTTGTGCATTCCTTGGCTCCAGTGGTTCGGCATTGACTAATTCCCACTTGGCAAAGAAGGGTACAAAGGTCTACATTACTCAGCCAATAAGACAATCACAGGGTGTTAACATAACGCTTGCACTTTCGGCTGGTGTAATTAACATCTAGGTTTGCTTATTCCAAAAACTTAGATGCTTTGGGGTGAATTTTCAGACCTCCCGCCCAGTGGAAACAGGGCAGTAGTGCCCTGAAAATGGTGAGCAACGACTTACTCCCCCATTGCTGCTGTCACTATGGCAATGGCAATACTCTCCTGGGACCGGAGAGGCCCCCTGAATCAGGTGGTAGACCCAGATGCAAATCAGGGTCTTATGATGTACATTGTACCCCGATTGCCATTTTTGGACTGAGCTGGACTGAACTGGACAGAGTGTGTGCTGTGCACCCTCTGACCAATATCAGCTGACAGCACAGCCAAAGTGGATCCAAAACATCAAGAACATAAGACAGAGGAGCAGGAGTAGGCCATTTGGCCCTTCGAGCCTGCACCGCCATTCAATGAGATCATGGTTGATCTTCTGCCTCAGCTCCATTCACCGACCCTATCGCCATATCCCTTGATGCCCTTACGAGTCAGAAATCTATCCACTTCTGTTTTTAATATACCCAATGACTGAGCCTCCACAGCCCTCTGGGGTAGAGAATTCTAAAGATTCACCACCCTCTGTGTGAAGAAACTTCTTCTCTTCTCAGTCCTGAATGGCCTACCCTTTAGTCTGAGGCTGTGGCCCCTGGTTCTAGACTCCCCAGCCAAGGGCAACATTCTCCCAGCATCCATCCTATCAAGCCCTGTAATAATTTTGTATGCTTCAATGAGATCCCCTCTCATTCTTCTGAATTCAAGAGAATACAGGCCTAGTTTACTCAATCTCTTCTCATACGACAGTCCCGCCATCCCAGGAAGCAATCTCGTGAACCTTTGTTGCACTCCCTCAAAAGGCGAGTTCCTCTCCATTTTAATTTGACGAACTATCGAGTCCAAGGTAGGTTACCACCTATAGATGTTCAGTAAGACCTACCACCTATAGATATTCACTAAGATCCACCATCTTTTTATATTTAGCAAGTTATACATTTTAAAAAAGTTTATGGGGGAGAAATTTCGTATCGCCCTGTTTGGGGCGCTAACATTTTTCAACTTTAAAAAATTCATTATTGCGCTCCAGGAAGGAAGTGAAGCGCTTGATTTAGTGCTCCACTTCCTTCCTGGAACGCAACAGGCAGCAGGCGGGGCGGTAGGTGAGCAGCGCTGCACAATGGGCCGTACAGCGCTGCTACGTTGGAAGGCTCCTTCCCCCCCTTAAAGGGAAGGGCCATCGCTGCAGGCTCTGCAAGTGGAAACCTGACCTGATCCCCGACGGCAGCCGCTATCCGGCTCGATCAGCCTGATGCACTGCAGCAGAGTGCCAGGCTGGTCGATCGCTGAAAAAAAAAGATACAGAGCATGTCAGAACTTTTTTCACTTGCCTTGGCCACCTCACCTTTAAGTATCACCCCGAAGCGCCGGCCGCCTGATGTTCACCTCCTGCAGCTTCAAATATAGTGAGCGTTTTCGGCTGGCGATGTGGCAGGGGGCAGAACCGAAGTTTGGGTCTGGGCGCTACCGGGGCAATGCGCACACCGATGATGTCACGATCTCCACGAGAAGGAGATTGGGGCACAACGCCATGCCGCCGCCGCAAACCTCCCGCCAAATATAGTGAGAGTCAATCTTCTTGCCGCGCTCGGTCAGTAAGTGCTTGCTGAGGCGATAACAGGAGGTGCTAAGGAGGCCAATTTCTAGTCCTATATTTTTACAAAAAAAAAAGTAATCAGCTGCAATACTACCTGGCAGAATAAGAAGCTGCAGATTAATTTGGATGGAGCATCTGATGGTGGCCACACTATGAGAGCCCTCTAGATGGTGTGCCTCTGAATAAAGTGGCACATCAAGTGGCACACAGGGGCACTTAAGGCTGTACAACTGTTTCTAACAACTTGGTATCAGAGGCCTCAAAGAATGTGACACCTCAGGGCAGACAGATGAAGGGCCAATTCTGTCAACAAGTTTACACAAATCATTGATTAGGCAACAGAATATTGTGCCCTGATTTGGATCCCTTACTTTAGGAAGGATTTTAAGGTCATGATGAGGGTGCAGAAGAGATTCACTAAGAGGATAACAGGATGAACTGTGTTTTAGTTATGAGGAGAGAACAAAAAAGATTAAGTGGAGATATGGTAAGAGATGTTCAAAATTAGGAGAGGTTTTGATAAGGAAAATAGGGGGAAATTATTTCTACAATTCAGTGAATCAGTTACAAGAAGGTAGATGTTTAAGATGATCACCAAAAGATCGAAGGGAGAGGCTAGAAGAATGTTTTTATGCAGAGGGTTATCAGAACATGAAATGCCCTACCAGAAATAATAGTGGAAACAGAATCCATAAAAGGTTTTAAAAGAGGAATGATAAATATTTGAAAAAGACAAATTTAAGAGGATATTGGGAAAGGGCAGTATCTATATTTATAAGAGCACCAACCTGCTTGCCTGTCTGCCTAAATTATTAATTTACTTGTAGACAGTGCAATTAGTTAAAGTCAATTTAGTTAACCTTCCTTATACTTTCTGTGCCTGCTTATCGCTGTCTCAGGTTGATGGGGAGCTTGAAGGAGAAGATGCTGATCATTGTGATAGATGTGTTATTTTCTCCTTTATACTGTAGATGGTTCAGCGTTGGATCTCTTCATTGTACTGAGGCTTTATCCAGCAGCTTTCATGGGCTTGCAGGCTTGTGACGCGCTTTGTATGCCAAAAATTACCTTTTGTCTTCAACGGGTTTAACTAACTAGCAGGTGCCATTTTGCCTCTCTGAAATATAGCTTTCTGGTACTAGATGTTTACCCTACTATTTCTTTTCTATAATGAAGTTCGAGAATAACATCAGCGTCATTAACACATGGCTCAGTTCGTAATTCAAAGCGCAGGTATACAGACCAGAAAGGTCCCAGGTTTAATCTCTAGTCCACACTGAGTTAACTGATTACAGATAGGGCAAATGTACATGCACTACAATTGGAGTCAGTGCCTCTGAGCTAGGAAAGGGGAAAAAACATCCAGTGTTCTTGTTCTCGATCATGGAAAGTGCATATTATAGTGATTGACTGTGAAGATCCTTACAGTCAAATAGCCTTCTGAGACTCCTGCAGAAGAATGCCTGGTTAGATGGGTTAGTAAAAGACAGCTGATGCCTGTGTAACCATACTTAAAAATGAGCCAGCACCTTCAAGGAAGGAGTATGGAAACTTTGGGGTGGGAACCAAGGGACATGTAGCTTATTTCTGATTGTTAATTCAATTACTTTGTGTATGAATTCTGCTTAAATTTGATGAAATGGCTTTTATTTTCACACTAACACAAACAATCATGCTAGTGTTTGATTGCTATTATATTGGTTTACCCAAAAGCCTCTAAAACACCTAGTAGCAATCAGATGACTTTTCTCCAAGAGCTAAAATGTTGTTAATTCCTCTCTACCCCTAACACTATTAATAATCAAAATACAGTACATAGTCTAGAAGTGCTTGGAACACTTAACATTGATGTCTTTTTCTGGTCATCGCTGTTTTAGAGCAATTTGTTATAAATTCAACTTGCAAAGATGCCAAATAATTTAACTTGCAAGCAATGACATATTTAAAATTCAAACATTAGATGAGTTGAACATGTAGAAGGTGCAATGGACCATCTTCTGTATTGATTGTATAAATGATTTGGCCCAGAACTTCGGGTCTCCATGGGTGAGTACGCACGGGGTACTCACGCGTAGGCCCAATGGAAGTGCCGGTATCCTGCATGCACTGCGCATGCGCGGGAAACCGGCACTTCCGTTCCCCTGAACGAAGGGGTTAAGAGGTCGAACATGTGCGCAGTAGAGGCTGCGCGTGCGCATGGAACTTACATTTTTTTCACAGGTTTTCCTGGGAGGGTAAGTCTCCAGAAGTTAGACATATAAAAAGCAGTCGCAAGGCCTGCTTTTTACAAGGTAAGTGGTGAATTAATTAAAATTAAAACATTTTTTCCACAGGTTTATTATTTTTAAATACTTTAAAGAAAGGTAAGTTTATTTTTAGTCCCGTTAGAAAATAAAATTATTTTTTTCAAAAATTTAAATTATTGTTTAAAATAGTTATTTCATGTAATTTATAGTTTATTTAAAAAATGTTTTTTTTTAAATTTATTTGAAGATTTAGTGATGTTTTGGGGCCCGTAGTATGTCTAAGTTTTGACAGCCCTTCCTGTCAAACTTATGAATGAAGCATTCCCTGCTCCGATTGGCTCTCCATGGCCCACGTGATCCCAGGGGATGCATCGAACTAACTGCGCCCCTGGGATACAGAAGCACTGCGCGCCGGCAGTTGGAGCAGGCCCAGGATCGGAATTCCACGGGGGCCCACAGCACAACGTAAGTGCAGGTCGGGGGCTTACTGCCGCGGGAAGCCCCCGACCCGAATTTCTGGGCCATTGTTATAGTACAAAATAGCAGTTGTCGGAGCAGCAACATTCTGAATTTGACATTCTCTATTAAGTAAGTCTACTATCAGCAATAGTGGTGCTGTGCATTGGTTATAGTCAGCATTAGAGTGATCAGTTAGATGCTTTTAAAAGTAGAGATCATTGAGATGATTCTGAAAGCTGTGTCGTGGGTTCCAATAAATGCAATACGACCTGAATCTCCAGTACTGTATAATACTGTCCTGCTACATTTCTACCTTTCAGGACACCATCTGCATCAATTGAACATAGGACGACAAACTCCACTGTGATCAACATTTTAAAGACTTGCTGATGAATATAATTCATAATTGCTAATCGGCATTTTCCACAGTCAGAGCAACATGCATTTTGTTGAAGACAGGCAGGCACCTAATTACTCAGCATCTGTACTTTTTATACAATGACAGTGAATGTTTTTATTAAAGGATGATTATTTTGTAGTTTTTCACCCATAACACTGCTGTAGATTGAGTGTACTGTGGTAATATTTGCTAGTACAGATAAAGAAAAAAGAACGGCTTGCATTTATATAGCGCCTATCATGACCTCTGGATGTCCCAAAGTGCTTTACAGCCAATGAAGTACTTTTAAAGTGTAGTCACTGCTGTAGGTAACAGCTCGACTCCACCCCTGTCTCAGCTCATCCGCTGCTGAAACCATCATCCATGCCTTTGTTACCTCTAGGCTTGACTATTCCAACGCACTCCTCGCCAGCCTCCCACTTTCTACCTCTGTAAACTTGAGGTCATCCAAAACTCTGCTGCCCGTGTCCTAACTTGAACAAAGTCCCATTTACCTATCACCCCTGTGCTTGCTGACCTACATTGGTTCCTGGTTAAGCAGTCCTGGGGGTATATGTGCACAAATCATTGAAGGTGGCAGGGCAGGTTGAGAAAGCAGTTAAAAAAGCATACGGAATACTGGGCTTCATAAATAGAGGCATAGGGCTGGATTTTGTCAATGGGGACGTGATGGAGGCGGGACTCCCACTTTTTGGGTTGTAGTCTCGCCTCCATCGACTTGTGGCCAACCCACGCTATTTTTCCTTGATTGACCTTGTTAAGCCTGCCCAGCGGGCTCAGCAGGCCAATTAAGGGACACCTGGTTAATGGTGACATCAGCGATTGATATTTCATCTGTCAAGAGCTTTTGACAGATGAAAAATCATCTGTCTTCTAACTTGAGTCCTTCTACTCAGACTCAGTTAGAGATCTCTCCAGACCAGAAAGCAGAATGCTGCAGCTTTTGACATTTCAGCGGCCATTCTGCTTTCTGTGCCGGTGAACTGAGGGACTCCCGAGAACTGAAGGAAGGAAGCCTGCAGGAGAAAGTAAAGGTAAGTAAGACTTATTAAAACACTTTACACTTACCTCACACACTTACCTCTGCACACATGCACCCATCACTCACCTGCACAACGGACATCTCGACCCCTCCAACCCCTGCAGACCGACTGTCCGCCTCGCTAACTTGGCGTGGTTCGGAGCCATCGGGAAGCCCACACTTCAGGGCTAAAAATAGGGATTAGGCAAAAAACTGCCTGTTAACTACCTGTTAACAGGCAGTTAATTGCCACTAATCCCCTTCCCACCTCGGGGAGGCGGCTCCCAGCACAGGTTGGATATCCGCCTCCTGGGACATTGGCACGGAGGCTGGTTGGGGGCGGGATGGGTTCGTGCCCCCGATTCTGCAATTTTCCCACCACTCCCGCCTCCAAACCCGCCTCCACGGGGCTTGGAAATTCGAGCCCATAGAGTACAAAAGCAAGGAAATTATGATGAACCTTTATAAAACACTGGTTCAGCCTCAACTGGAGTATTGTGTCCAATTCTGGGCACCACACTTTAGGAAGGGTGTGAAGGCCTTAGAGAGGGTGCAGAAAAGATTTACAAGAATGATTCTAGGGATGAGGGACTTCAGATACATGGATAGACTAGAGAAGCTGGGGTTGTTCTCCTTGGAGCAGAGAAGGTTGAGAGGAGATTTGATAGAGGCGTTCAAAATCATGAGGGGTCTAGACAGAGTAGATAGAGAGAAACTGTTCCCATTGGTGGAAGGGTTGATAACCAGAGACACAGATTTAAGGTGATTGGCAGAAGAACCAAAGGTGACATGAGGAAAAACTGGATCTGGAATGCACTGTCTGAAAGGGTGGTGGAGGCAGACTCAATCGTGGCCTTCAAAAGGGAATTGGATAAGTACCTGAGGGGAAAAAATTTACAGGGCTACGAGGAAAGGGCGGGGAAGTGGGACTAGCTGGCATGTGCTCATCGGGCCAAATGGCCTCCTTCTGTGCTGCAACCATTCTATGATTCTATGAACGCCTCGATTTTAGAGTTCTCATCCTTGCTTTCAAATCCCTCCATGCCTCGGCCCTCCATATCTCTGTAATCTCCTTCAGCCCCATAACCCCCTGAGATACCTGTGCTCTTCCAATTCTGGATTCTTGAGCATCTCCGATTTCAATTGCTCAACCATTGGCGGCTGAACCTTCGGCTGCCAAGGCCTAAGCTCTGGAATTCCCCCCACAAACCTCTCCGCCTTTCCTCCTTTAAGACGCTCCTTAAAACCTATTTCTTTCACCAACCTTCTCCTTATGGGGCTCGGTGTCAAATTTTGTTTGATAACGCTCCTGTGAAGCGACTTGGGAAGTTTTACTATGTTAAAGGTGCTATATAAATAAAAGTTGTTGTTGTTGTTGCGGTTGAGCTGAACTGAATTTTAAGTCCAAAATTCATTGGGCTAGAGAGTTGACTCCGTAGCGCCACGGGTTGTGTTTTGTGCCGTAAATGGCATCCCTGTCACGCACGCACACTTCTGGTGATGGCAGTAGGGCGGGCGTTGGGAGCGTGCGCTGGAAATATGTTGAGTAGGCAGATCGTGACATACGCCAGCAGTGCCATTTTCATCCTCAACGCTGGAGCTAACGCTGAACATGCATTCAGCAGCAGAAAGGGCCATCCTCCAGCAATATTTAAAATGATTAACAAGCACTCCAAGGTTAGTTGCTGATTAGTGGGATCTGTTACATAAGATCAATAAGAATTAGGAGCAGGAGTAAGCCATACAGGTAAGCCGTTCGAGCCTGCTCCGCAATCATGCTAATCAGCAGGCAGCACAAAGCTGCTGCCTGTATTCCTTTGAACGAGCTTGGGGTGATTGCGCATCGTGAACACCGGGCCCGTTTTCGGGGCCAAACGAATTTCTTGGCCATCATTTTTTTCTCTAAGTTGATTCAGTGATAAGGTTTAGCATTTCGCAACTTTTAATCTTATAGTTTAAAACTTCTTGCCAAACCTAGAAAGAGTCTTTTGGTTTCATGAAGTAATAACTTCATATATAATAGATTTTCAGAACCTTATATTAAGGATAATTTTATTTAAAGGAACCAGTAATCAGTAATTAATTAATGCAATGATAGTCTGGAATATAATTAAATTGTCTTCATTTTATCTTTTAATGCACTTTAATGGTTTCTATTTAATAAATAATTAATTAGGAACAGTAGAGAATAAAATCCGTGGCTGCCGACAACAATTGACATGGTCTAGGTGGATTGCATACTTTATAAAAGCAAACTATTGCTAAATATTTGCCAAATACCTCAATAGGGAAGGAAAGAACTCACATTTACATAGAGCCTTTCATGGCCTCAGGATGTCCCAAATCACTTTACAGCCAATTAAATACTTTTGAAGTGTAGTCGCTCTTGTAATGTAGGGAAATGTGGCAGCCAATTTGCTCACATTAAGGCCCCACAAACAGCAATGAGGTAATGACCAGATATTCTGTTTTAGTGATGTTGGTTGAGGGATAAATATTGGCCAGGACACCAGGAAACCTCCCCTGCTCTTCTTCGCAATAGTGCCATGGGATCTTTTACATCCACGTGAGAGGGCAGATAGGGCTTTGATTTAACATGCCATCCAAAAGACGGCACCTCCAATAGTGCAGCACTCCCTTAGTACTGCACTGAGATGTCAGCCTGGATTATGTGCTCTATTCTCCGGAGTGGGGCTTGAACCCACAACCTTCAGACTCAGAAGAGAATGCTACCATTTCTCACCTTCAAGTGTTTGTGAATTTCGGAAAATGGCCCTAAACCTGTGTAATTAATTGCAGAGTGATTGATTACATAGGTCGTTTTTGTCCTTTTAAATTGCACATAAATATGTTGCTCATACTTAGCTGGATCTATTATACAACACCCCAACTTCCCCACCCCCCTGCCCCGCCCCGATCACTTCTGGTGGAATTCTTGGAAGTAACAGGGACAAGTGGAGTAAAGTGGTTCATGGGAACATTTTCACCGCATTCTGTGTGTAAATCCAACAGAATATCTAGGCCAGTGATTTTATGCAACTCTGCTGAGCCCTTTTGATATCATATCAGAACACAAAATCCAAAAACTGAAGATCTGAACAAACTCCGCAGGTTCCCACAGCACGTGTTTAGCATATGTCAACTATCTTTAATATACACCAAAGATAGAAACATGTTGTGCTGAGAATTTCCACGTTGATGTTTGAGAACCAGGCATCCTTATTAATATTCCATTATATTTATAACAAAGGAAAATTATTGTATGTGGCAGCAGTGGTTAATCCTTTGAATATCCTTCGCCATTGAAGGGAATAAAAGAACTTATATTTATACTTTATCACGTCCCAAAGCACTTCACAAACAACAAGTTATTTTTGAAGTTCAGTCATTGTTGATATGCAGGCAAACATGGCAGCCTAAGATGCACAAAGCAAAGTCCCAGAAACAGTAAATGAGAAGAATAGCTAGTTTGTTTGTTTTTGATGCTGTTAGGTGAGGGAAGAATGTTGACCAGGAACACTGAACATGAACTAAGGACCCTACTATTCTTTGACGAGTACCATGGGACCTTTTCTACCCAGCTGAAGAGACAAATGGAGCCTCGATTTCACCTCTCACATGAGAGACAGCACTCTGACAATGCAGCACTCCCGAGTACTGAAACTGTGCCTGAAGACGTCACAGCAATGTAAATTTCATGCAAATGAATGTCAGATGGCTGTGCGCTCAAATTTCCTATAGTTACACTGGGTGCAATTCAAGGACAAACAGCTCCCCTAAAAAATGACGGCTGCTGATTCAAGAGTTGCCATTTAGGCATTACTTGTGTTAAGAGATAGGCTGGTACTGCCAAGATAGAACTTCTTGAATAAAAAATAGTTTGTCTGCCTCTGTACTTACCGCAGATTGCTGTTACATAGAAACATAGAAGATAGGAGCAGGAGTAGGCTATTCGGCCCCTCGAGCCTGTTCCAGGATTTAATGAGATCATGGCTGATCATCCAAATTCAGTACCCTGTCCCTGCTTTCTCCCCATATCCCTTGATCCCTTTAGCCTTAAGAAATATATCGAACTCCTTTTTGAATATATTTAATGAATTGGCCTCAACTGCCTTGTGTGGTAGAGAATTCCACAGGTTCACCACTCTCTGGGTGAAGAAATTCCTCCTCATCTCAGTCCTAAATGGCTTACCCCTTATCCTTAGACTGTGACCCCTGGTTCTGGACATCCCCCACCATCGGGAACATCCTTCCTGCATCTAGTCTGTCTAGTCCTGTTAGAATTTTATAAGTTTCAATGACATCCCCTCTCATTTTTCTAAACTCTAGCAAATATAAGCCTAATTGACCCAATCTCTCCTCATACGTCATTCCTGCCATCCCAGGTATCAGTCTGATGAATCTTCGCTACACTCTCTCCATGGCAAGAACATCCTTCCTCAGATAAGGTGACCAAAACTGCACACAATACTCAAGGTGTGGTCTCACCAAGGCCCTGTACAACTGCAGCAAGACATCCTTGCTCCTGTACTCGAATCCTCTCGCTATGAAGGCCAACATACCATTTGCCTTCTTAACCGCCTGATGCACATGCATGCTTAGCTTCAGCGGCTGGTGTACAAGGACACCCAGGTCTCGTTGCACTTCCCCTTTTCCCAATCTATTGCCATTCAGATAATAATCTGTCTTCCTGTTTTTGCCACCGAAGTGGATAACCTCGCATTTATCCAAATTATACTGCATTTGCCATGCATCTGCCCAATCGCCCAACCTGTCCAAATCATACTGGAGTTTCTCTGCATCCTCCTCACAGCACACACGCCTACCCAGCTTTGTGTCATCTGCAAACTTGGAGATATTACATCTAGTTCCCTCGTCTAGATCATTTATATATATTGTGAATAGCTGGGGTCCTAGCACCAATCCCTGCGGTACCCCACTAGCCACTGCCTGCCACTCGGAAAAAGACCCGTTTATTTCAACTCTTTGCTTCCTGTCTGCCAACCAGTTCTCTATCCAAGTCAGTACCTTACCCCCAATCGCATGTGCTTTAACTTTCCACGCTAATCTCTTATGCGGGACCTTATCAAAAGCCTTCTGAAAGTCCAAATACACCACATCCACTGGTTCTCCCTTATCTATTCTACCAGTTACATCCTCAAAAAATTCCAGTAGATTAGTCAAGCATGATTTACCTTTTGTAAATCCATGTTGACTTTGTCTGATCCTGTCACTGTTATCCAAGTGCTCTGCTATTACATCTTTTATAATGGACTCTAGCATTTTCCCCACTACCGATGTCAGACTTACCGGTCTATAATTCCCCGTTTTCTCTCTACCACCTTTTTTAAATAGTGGGCTTACATTAGCTATCCTCCAATCCATGGGAACTGTTCCAGAGTCTATAGAATTTTGGAAGATGACCAGCAATGCATCTACTATTTCTAGGGTCACTTCCTTAAGTACTCTAGAATGTAGATTATCAGGCCCTGGGGATTTATCGGCCTTTAATCCCGTCAATTTCCCTAACACCATTTCCCTACAAATACTGATTTCAATCAATTCCTCCCTCTCAATAGACCCTATGTTCCCCGACATCTCTGGGAGATTATTTGTGTCCTCCTTTGTGAAGACAGAACCAAAGTATGTATTTAATTGGTCTGCCATTTCTTTGTTCCCCATTATAAATTCCCCTGATTCTGACTGCAAGGGACCTACGCTTGACTTCACCAATCTTTTTCTCTTCACATATCTATAGAAGCTTTTACAGTCAGTTTTTATGTTCCCTGAAAGCTTACTCTCATAATCTATTTTCCCCTCTTAATTAATCCCTTAGTCCTCCTTTGCTGAATCTTAAACTGCTCCCAGTCCTCAGGTTTGCTGCTTTTTCTGGCCAAATTATATGTCCTCTCCTTGCATCTTATGCTATCCCTAATTTCTCTTGTTAGCCACAGTTGAGTCACCTTTTTTGTTTAATTTTTATGCCAAACAGGGATGAACAAATTCTGTAGTTCATCCATGCGATCTTTAAATGTTTGTCATTGCCTATCCACCGTCAACCCTTTAAGTAACATTCCCTAATCCATCCTAGCCAACTTGTGCCTCATACCATCGTAGTTTCCTTTATTTAAATTCAGGACCCTAGTCTCTGAATCAACTACTTCACTCTCCATTTTAATGAAGAATTCTATCGTATTATGATTGCTCCTCCCCAAGGGGCCTCGCACAACAAGATTGCTAATTAATCCTTTCTCATTACATAATACCCAGTCTAAGATGGCCTGATCTCTAGTTGATTCCTCGACATATTACTATTTTAGACTTGATGATGGAGACAGTTTTCAGTACTGTACTGTACTTTTACAATATGCCTTATTTGGAGGAAGATGAAACAACCACAAGATCCCTTGCCGGATGCTGAAGTCATTCGTCTGGCCAACTCCTGAGCCATAAATATCTGTTACCCTACCACAGAGCAGACCATACAACTGAACCATGCTGCCTGGAATGAAAAGAAAAGCCCCACAGCCAATCCAGTACCCTCCTGCTGTTCCCACACCATCATTTTTCATATCCACACTTGTTTCCCCTGTTTGTCCAGTGACTGTTCAGCATCTGTTTCCAGCTCCTGCAGATACTGCACACAACGCTGAATCTGTCCTCCACTTCCTGCCAGACATTGTGCACGGCCACCTTGTGGGGACAATACCCTGGAGTGCCAAACAGGGCAAACCCTCCTCACACCCACTTTATGTAACAGCACATCCACTCTGCCAGAGATCAAACAAGGACCACAGTGCTGTGCCACTAAACCGCTTGCCCAGAGATTCTGTTTTGCACCTTCATATTAGGTTTTGCTTTCCCTTGTTTTGTGCCTTCCAATTCTTTCGCCTGTTACAATCTTTGGAAACTCCAAAAAATACTTGAAAACTATTTTCAGCTTTTCTAAATATCTATCATGGCAGTGAGCATTTGGGCTGGATTGTCCTCTACGATCATGCCTGAAAGCTATTATTTACTAGAATGATACCTGGACTTCAAAGGTTGAGTTATGAGGAGAGATTATACAAACTAGGGTTGTATTCCCTGGAATTTAGAAGATTCAGGGGTAATTTGATCAAAGTTTTCAAGATATTAATGGGAACTGATAGAGTAGATAGAGAGAAACTATTTCCGCTGGTTTGGGAGTCTAGAACTAGGGGACATAGCCTAAAATTTAGAGCCATACCTTTCAGGAGTGAAGTTAGGAAACATTCCACGCAAAGGGTGGTAGAAGTTTGGAACTCTCTTCTGTAAATGGCAGATGATGCTAGATCAATTGTTAATTTTAAATCTGAGGTTGATAGACTTTTGTTAACCCAAGGTATTAAGAGATATGGGGCAAAAGTGGGTATATGGAGTTAGGTCACGGATCAGCCATGATCTCATTGAATGGCAAACAGGCTCGAGGGGCTAAATGGCCTCCTCCTGTTCCTATGTTCCTATGTTTCTCTCTAAGGCCTTGTCATCCTTCCTAAAGTGTGGTGCCCAGAATTGAGCCCAATACTCCAGCTGAGGCCTAACCAGTGTTTTATAAAGGTTTAGCATAACTTCCTTGCTTTTGTACTCTATTCCTTTATTAATATAAAAAGTCACACAACACCAGGTTATAGTCCAACAGCTTTATTTGAAATCACAAGCTTTCGGAGTGCTGCTCCTTCTTCAGGTGAAGTGGAGAAATGCATAAAGACACAGCTTATATAGTCAGAGAATCATGTCAGATGTTTACAGGTAACCTTTCCAACTGCCATTTATCACACCTCGGCAGAGAGATAATCACAGCAGTCAAAGGTGTGAATGGTGTCCAAACAGGTCAGTCAGGGAAACATTACATCAAAGAACAATGAGGTGGGGTCACAAGGGGTCAAATATTGCAGATGCTGGGGTCTGTATGAAAAACAAAAAAACAGACAAAAAACATTTTTTTTGGCTGGAAATCACAGCAGGTCCGGCCGCATCTGTGTAGAGAGAACAAGCCAATGTCGACTCGAGTCTGGATGACCCTGCATCAGGTGGGGTTACATGTAGCGTGACATGAACCCAAGATCTCGGTTGAGGCCGTCCTCATGGGTGCGGAACTTGGCTATCAGTTTCTGCTCGACGATTTTGCGTTGTCGTGTGTCTCGAAGGCCACCTTGGAGAATGCTTACCCGAAGATCGGAGGCTGAATGTCCTTGACTGCTGAAGTGTTCCCCGACTGGGAGGGAACACTCCTGCCTGGTGATTGTTGCGCGGTGTCCGTTCATCCGTTGTCGCAGTGTCTGCATGGTCTCGCCGATGTACCATGCTCCTTCCTATGGACCCACGGCGAAGAATCACTGAAAAGACAACACGATAACATCAACAAGTTCCATCCCACCATCAAGCTCACCATGGACTACTCCTCAGAATCAGTCTCATTCCTGGACACACGAATCTCCATCAAAGACGGACACCTCAGCACTTCACTCTACCGCAAGCCCACGGACAACCTCACGATGCTTCACTTCTCCAGCTTCCACCCTAACCACGTTAAAGAAGCCATCCCCTATGGACAAGACCTGCGAATACACAGGATCTGCTCAGACGAGGAGAAACGCAATGGACACCTACAGACACTGAAAGACGCCCTTGTAAGAACGGGATATGACGCTCGACTCGTCGATCGACAGTTCCGACGGGCCACAGCGAAAAATCGCATAGACCTCCTCAGAAGACAAACACGGGACACAACCAACAGAGTACCCTTCGTCGTCCAGTACTTCCCCGGAGCGGAGAAACTACGCCATGTTCTTCGCAGCCTTCAACATGTCATCGATGACGACGAACACCTCGCTAAGGCCATCCCCACGCCTCCACTACTCGCTTTCAAACAGCCGCCTAACCTCAAACAGACCATCGTTCGCAGCAAATTACCCAGCTTTCAGGAGAACAGCGACCACGACACCACACAACCCTGCCACAGCAACCTCTGCAAGACATGCCAGATCATCAACACAGATACCATCATCACACGTGAGGACACCACCCACCAGGTACATGGTACATACTCATGTGACTCGGCCAACGTTGTCTACCTCATACGTTGCAGGAAAGGATGCCCCGGAGCATGGTACATCGGCGAGACCATGCAGACACTGCGACAACGGATGAATGGACACCGCGCAACAATCACCAGGCAGGAGTGTTCCCTCCCAGTCGGGGAGCACTTCAGCAGTCAAGGACATTCAGCCTCCGATCTTCGGGTAAGCATTCTCCAAGGTGGCCTTCGAGACACACGACAACGCAAAATCGTCGAGCAGAAACTGATAGCCAAGTTCCGCACCCATGAGGACGGCCTCAACCGAGATCTTGGGTTCATGTCACGCTACATGTAACCCCACCTGATGCAGGGTCATCCAGACTCGAGTCGACATTGGCTTGTTCTCTCTACACAGATGCGGCCGGACCTGCTGTGATTTCCAGCCAAAAATAATGTTTTTTGTCTGTTTTTTTGTTTTTCATACAGACCCCAGCATCTGCAATATTTGACCCCTTGTGACCCCACCTCATTGTTCTTTGATGTAATGTTTCCCTGACTGACCTGTTTGGACACCATTCACACCTTTGACTGCTGTGATTATCTCTCTGCCGAGGTGTGATAAATGGCAGTTGGAAAGGTTACCTGTAAACATCTGACATGATTCTCTGACTATATAAGCTGTGTCTTTATGCATTTTTCCACTTCACCTGAAGAAGGAGCAGCGCTCCGAAAGCTTGTGATTTCAAATAAAGCTGTTGGACTATAACCTGGTGTTGTGTGACTTTTTACATTTGTCCACCCCAGTCCAACTCTGGCATCTCCACACCATGTTTATTAATATAGCCAAGGATCCAATATGCTTTTTAACAGCCTTCTTGACTTGTCCTGCCACCTTCAAAGATTTGTCTCTCTGTTCCTGCACCCCCTTTAAAATTGTACCATTTAGTTCATATTACCTCTCCTCATTCTTCCTATCAACACTTCTCTGCATTATATTTCATCTACCATGTGTCTGCCCATTTCACCAGCCTATGTCCTCCTGAAGTCTGTTACTATCTTCTTTATTGTTTAATACATTTTTGAGATTTGTGTCATCTGCAAAGTTTGAAATTATTAGCTGTATACCCAAGTCCAGGTCATTAATATATATCAAAAAGAGCAGTGGTCCCAACACCGACCCCTGGGGAACACCACTGTATATACCTCACTCCAGTCTGAAAAACAATCGTACACCATTCTCTGCTTTTTGTCCCTTAGCCAATTTTGTATCCACGCTGCCACTGTCATTTTAATCCCATGGGCTTCAATTTTTCTAACACGTCTATTATGTGGTACTTTGTCAAATACCTTTTGAAAGTGGCCAAATAGTCAACATTTATACAAAGGTGGGTACACTTGCCTTGCACTTCTCCTGATGTCACAGAACTTCTACTGAATAAGCTCCCAGACCCAACAGATCTAAAAAAACTGCCTCAACTTGATCTGCCACCTTCACCCATGCAGTTTCAACCTATGATTTAACATATGGGTGGCCACACTGCACCTCCAGTAGCACGTCCTCTGACAGTTCTGCAGAAAAAGAAGCGATTTTCCCCACTGCCCTCCTTGTACATATTTTAAAACCAAAAGACTACAGTAATGGGGGTGAATTTCCGTAGTGGTTGTCCCACTCATCTGCCGTAACTTTGTCATTTATGCCTTTACACCATTTTTCTGGCATTTCCATGGCTAAGTTACAGCAGCTGATCGGGAAGCCGCCACGGATATTTACCCCAAATGACTCTCCGTTGCAGTCAATGTACATAGAAACATAGAAACATAGACGATAGGAGCAGGAGTAGGCCATTTGGCCCCTCGAGCCTGCTCCGCCATTCAATGAGATCATGGCTGATCATCCAAATTCAGTACCCTGTCCCTGCTTTCTCCCCATATCTCTTGATCCCTTTAGCCTTAAGAAACAATCCACTTGCCTTTGATGGTGAGCAAAAGCCCCCTAAAAGCTGCTTCCTCTTTGGAGTTTGCACCTCCCAAGCAATCATGCTACAGACCTATCTTCCTGTACATGGAAAATGTGCTTATATGGAAATTAAGAGGAAGGGTTTAGCTTTCAAAGTTTAACATGACTAGTCCTTTCCCCCTGCCGACACAAGCAGACTCATGACATTGGTGTGTACGGCCCCTATTTTGACAGTCTTGCAACCTTATAACAGTCACAATGGCCTGATTTTTCTGTAGTAATGGTGGCAAATCTGTCAGCATTCGCCGTCATTACTCCTCTGAAACTAACAGCAACTTCTGGGGTCAGTGCATGCAGAAATAAACGCGGAAATCCAGAAGTTGCTGTCATTGACTCTATGGGGGAAAAATTCGGTTGGTTTGTGCCTCCCGTTAGTGCCTTAAAAGAGCGCTAATGGGGCACAAAGCAACTAGCGCCCGTGCGTGGCGATGTTTGCGCCGCTCACGAAATTAACTAGACATTTTGCGGCAGCGCTAAACACTACCG
This sequence comes from Somniosus microcephalus, assembly GCF_052327205.1. Lineage (NCBI taxonomy): Eukaryota > Metazoa > Chordata > Chondrichthyes > Squaliformes > Somniosidae > Somniosus > Somniosus microcephalus. Next base: position 174,039,683 of record NC_140996.1, on the reverse strand, counting down.
CCACGATCTCCTGTGCCCGCAGATCGTGACGTCAGTCGAGTGTGCAACGCCCCAGTAGCGCCCCGGACCAGATATTGAGTGGCGCCCCCTGTCTTACCACCTGCCGCTAGCAACGACAGGTTGAGGGAAGCGTTTTGCAGTCGGGAAGGGACTGGGGGAGCGCTATTTAAAGGCGACCACTTCCTGCCTTTTTTTGTCAGTGAAATTTTGGCACCACACATTCTGAGTGAGAGAGAGAGACTGCAGGAGAGATTCAATGCTGTGTTGAGGAGTTTTGGGTACTGAGCAGCACTTTGCAGGTTCTTTCTGATTTGATCTTCCTTTATCGATTTAAAAGAGAATATGGTGGCTGCACTCTGAGCTCTTTCTCTGGGCCTCTCCTTTGTTCTTTCCAACACATTTGATGTACAGGTCTCTCCAGGCCGAGATTCAAGGCTGCGATGAGCAGGGTGTGGATGGAGTGCAAAATCGACCCTCCCCTTTAAGAACTGGCCGGCGACTGTGTGTCTGTGTTCCATTGCTGACTGACATCACATGAGCTTCGCCAGCGCTCTGAGGTAGCATCTCGCTCCTCGGCCTTTGCGCCTTAAGACTGGTGTGTAGTGCCTGATTTAGCGCTCCAATCACCTCCAGGGGTGATAAAAGCCAAGTTTGCAGTCAGAAGCGATAATTAGTGCCAGGCGCTAATCTTTGCGCCCGGCCGATAATTGCGCCCCAAATGGGGCGATACTGAATTTCTCCCTGTAGGCTTCTCCACAGGCTCTGCTGCTGAACTTCCCAGAGCCCACAATCATTTCAAACCACTGAATTGACGAAAACTTCCCCTTTTATGCTGAAATGTCGCTGCTAAAAAAAAACTAAAAAAGTTAAGCCTTGTTGAAAGAAGTGTAACGGCATACTGACTGCTGAACAACCGTTCTAGCCCTAAAAAACTAATTTTATATTTGTGGAATGTCAACTTTTTCCATTCTGTTAAAAATTCCATGGTTTTTTAATTAAAAACATGTAAAGTTTGTTTATGATATTTCAGCTTCTACCTTAATCCCATCTGTATGTCGCAATCTTTATTTTGCTCTCTGTCAATTTTATTAAAAGTGAAGGAAAAATCAGTGCATTTTACTTCCTGGTTTGCTGTCTGTGAGAATTCTTCAATGTGATTGGCTGCTTAGCCAGCTTGATGACATTACTGTTGCTAGACGCTGGAGATCCCCATGAATTGCCTTCAGATTCAAATTAACGTCAGGAGAGGTGAAATTGATGCCACAGAGGTCGCTAAATCTTTGTGGGCAGCTTTCTTCGAGGTCATCGCCACTGACCACAAAATCCATGCCAATGTCTCTTTGAAAACAAGTTACCATTTTGTAATTAGCTCCAGCACACACAAGGTTTACATTTTGTAGCAGAACATAATGGAGAAAGATTTACACTGTGAAATTTATTTTTCATACTCAACTTTATAAACTTGCTACAGATGTTGAGCAGAGGAAATCTGCCCCCCCCTATAGCAAGTAACAATGGTTACTACAACAAAAGTACAATACTGCGACTGCTAGAATCTGAAATAAAAACCAAAAATGCTGGAAACGCTCAACAGGTCATATTTGTCCCAATTGTGCAGAATACCTTCATAGTTCACTCATGTCTTTATCACTGATGAATTCTCTGGTTGCCTCACTCTATTTAATTTGACATGTAATCATAAGTTAATCTTACATTCCCAAGGTACGACCTATTGAAATTTGCTGTTGCCTTTGTAATAAGTAATGCTGACTGCAGATTTAATTTGGCAAAGGACAGTGTGCAGAATTGTAGTTTGTCATATTAATGTAATCTCACAGGTAATGTAACCTGAAAAAAAGCTAAAGTGATACAAGCACTGAATTCAAAAATTGCACTGACAGACTTCTGTTCAGAACTTATTATACAAATTACCTCCCAATTTACATTCAACAGACATGTGTAGAATGCTCCATAAGGTATTTAAATGAACGGAGTAATCTGTCTTAACTTTTGGGATATATCCATTTACCAAGGCTTTGATAAGGAAATCTCGTCACAGAACTAACCAAGTTTTTGTGGCTGATGTTAATATTTTTTAAATTATTATTAACTCTCATGAGGCTCTTATAGTAACATATTTGTCATTTCATTAAAACTGTAAATCAGAACAAGTAATTACAGTATTTCTATATACAGTGTGCTGTATAGGCAGAATGCGAAGATCACTGCAAAAAAGACCAGCTTGGACAAAAAACAGTGCTTATCGATTAATCGGAATTTTCCTGAATTACGTTTTTGCATTGAGAGGGACAATAGTTAAACTGATCTTTCATTTGACGAATGAGTCGAAATAACCCACACAACGATTTCGAGAGGTAGACAGCGGTAAAAGATACTGCTCAGAAATGTCTACAAATGTTCTTTTCTATTGTTGAAACAAATGTTCATTGGTTACTTACAGAATGAAACTGTACATCATAAGTTAGTGGTACAACTATTGTATTTTGATACAGCACATGAATTAGATACTGTAGTCCCACAGATATCTTTTCAGCATCCCATCAAAAACCAGATGTACCCTCATTAAAGGTTTCCTAGATTGCAAAATTTTCCAAAGTCCAGGGGGTCATAGATTGCACACATTCTCCTGCATGGCTCATGCCACTCCATCAATCTGCTGCTAGTCTGTGAGCAGGCAGTTAAATGACTCTTTTCCTGACAGCAATCCTGACTCCTTCATTTTCTGACAGTCAGTTTCCCCTATTGTTTGACTCTGGGCAGAAAGTGCAAGGTTGGCTTCTTGAAGATCAACACTACTCATTGCAGGCCCGGCTTATGCCATTGTGTGGCATTCACAAACTCCTGCTGAAAACAAGCAGAATGAGATTCATGCATTAACGAGAGTCATCATTGAGCACACACCATAGGGAAAAAGAAAGCAAAGGTTTAGATGCCTTGACAAATCTGGAGGCTTCTTCCAATCCAGGGTAGGTGACGTGTCACACATCATTGTGCTTTGCCTTATGCTGCAAAACTTTTATGTGCAATTCATAATTAAAAGGGATCTGCTGGGGAGAAGTGCTGTCAGCCTTCTTGAGATTGAGGATGCTGGGGTCTGGGGGCCTGGGGTATGTCAGCCGTAGAGCTGTCCATCAGGACCTGATTCAGGAGTTCTTCACAGATCAACATTTTAAATCCCTTGTATGACTAATCTTCTCTACATCTTCACAACTATTCCCCAACTGTCAAGGGGACCATTTCTTTCATCTAATCTTGAAATCTGCAGTATCATTACAAGAACACTCTCTGAACACAATGTAAATGATGTCCATTCACCAGTGGGGGAATTGCATGCAAATTTCCAAAAGTGCAGAAGAAGTGGCCTCTGAAAAGATTCCAGTCTTCATCAAAGCACTTAGGGAGCAAGGGGAGGCTGCAGAGATTATTTCCTCAACCCCTTTGCATTTGATGCATGCAGAGCATCTCCCACCTGCCAGAACCAGGAGCAGTCACAGGCAAGCTGTGCTCGTGGCAGCCAGGCACCATAAACTTTACTCAAGAAGACCTGCAAGCTCACCTAGAACAGATGGAAGATGGGAGGGACAGACTCCTAGGTGTCCCAGGCAACAAACCATGAAAGAGTGTCAGTCTTGCTGCCTGGAAGGAGGTGGCATATGCACTCCATGCCAACTCCCTCACACCAAGGACTGCCCATGGAAGAACTTAAACAGCTGGACCAGGTTAGGCAAGTTAAGTTCCAAAGCACTCTGTGCCTTTCTTCCTCGCCTACCCTGGGCACACACTCTCGGTCCTCTTACAGCAATATGCACACACGCTCAATCAGCTCCGATGGACGGGTCACATTATCCGCATGCCCGCTACGAGACTCCCAAAACAAGCAGTCTACTCTGAGCTCCGGCACGGCAAGAGAGCTCCAGGTTTGGCAGAGGAAACGCTTCAAGGACACCCTCAAAACCTCCTTGAAAAAGTGTAACATCCCCACCGACACCTGGGAATCTGGCCCAAGACCGCACAAAGTGGAGGAGAAGCATCCAGGAAGGCACTGAACACCTCGAATCTCTTCGCCGGGAGCAAGCGGAAGCCAAGCGCAGGCAGCCCAAGGAGCGCACATCAACCCAAGCACCCCACCCACCCACCCCTTCAACCACCGTCTGCCCCACCTGTGACAGAGACTGTAGGTACCGCATTGGACTCATCAGTCACCTGCAAACTCATTTTTAATATGGAAGCAGGTCATCCTCGGTTCCGAGGGACTGCCTAAGAAGAAGAAGGATTAACCCTTCACATTCCACTTTTCTTAAGGGTGACTTCAACTCCCTATCCCGCACTATGGCCACATATCTCCCCAACAAAGAGCAATTGTCTTATACAACCCAAAACATCTTTCTTCCTTCAGACATAATTAAACCCGCACCTTTCTCACCTCATCCCCAAAAGCCACTCCTTAACTGCAAACCTAACCCTAATTTACGTGTCTCGTTGCTCAGAAAAGGTTGAGCATCAGTGGGGCTCCAGCAAAAGAAGAAATACACACAATATACATGTGTGAGAGAAAATATGCAAATAACATGGCACTCTTATCAACAAGGCTCACCTAATACTCGGATGCATCTTAAGGCTATTTCATTAAAGGTATAATTCTGTGACCCAGTACTTCCATCAGGGAAGTAATGCTCACAGCGAGGGTATCTCAGGAAATTGCAGCACGCAGCTGGTGATTTTCCATTTGTTAAAATTAATAGACAGAAAATCAGGAGCTGTGTATCATGATTTCCCAAGATGCATTCCCTGTGAACACCGCTGAGATTGCCAGGTTGTGAAATCATTCCTATATTTATATATATACACATCAAAACTGATTATTTCAATCCTGCCTTAGCAAGTTGTTTTAAACCTGTATAACCCGTTATTAGGGCCACATTTGAAATATGGGGTGAATTTTGATTCCTCCGTATTAACATGTGCAATGCATGTTTTAAACTGCCGCTCGGGACACCTAGACAGTGGGCACGATGAATTTAACAGTAGGATGAATGCCTGTGCTAAATTGGTACAGCATTGCGTCCGTTTTGCACTGAAAAACGATCACAACACACATACCAATTTTTATCCCTTATAATCAATTGTAACTTATTTCCCATTAATGTTTGGTTAAGAATTACAGTCAAAAAAGAGAGAAGTAAAGGCCCTGATCTTTACTGGGATGGGTTTTCCGAGCAGGGGGAGGAGTTGTGGTCAGGCCCACATGCTTTGACTCCACAGCGTGCGCCCTTTTTTCCAGCAGGTACCCCGACAGGAAGCCAGCCTGATTGAAAGGCTTGGCTCCCTGTCGGGCGGGGAATGCTCCGGAGGAGGCCGCAGGCAAGGAACAGGTAGGGAGCCTGCAGCTGGGTTAGTGATAGCGTAGGGTATCTGAATCTTGGGAGGAGCTCCAATCCTGAAGTGAGGGCTCCGATCCTGGAGGGAGGTGGACTCCGACCCTGGGGGGGGGCGGCTCCAATCCTGGGGGTGGGCTCTGATCTTGGAAGGGGGAAGCAGGTAAGCTTGGTGGGCTGGGGGGAAACACTCCTGCTCCTCCTGGCCCACTAGCAGTGCTGGAAAGACACATCTCTTCCAGCAACAGTCCTCGCCTCCTTTTAGCTGTCGGGTTCCCGAGGCCCAAGAATCCCGGCGAGAGTTAAACCTGGAAGACAGGTAAAATCTGAGGCATGTAGCCTCATTATAATATTTAAATGAGCGACCTGAGAATGGGTCCCGCCCCCGTCCAGCCTCTGTTAAAACCGGATGTGGGTGGGTTCGAAGCGGAATGGGTTCGGGTTTGAGGTTTTTAAAATTTTCACAGCCCACCCGACACAAACCCACCCGTTTTGGGGGGGTTAAAATTCCCCTGAAAATTTCCAAATTTCAGAATGATCCTTAGCAATATTTTGAGTGCATTGAATTAATTTTTAGCTCAGCTGTTTGAGAATCTATACTTTTAGATCTGTTCTCAGAATTTGTTCATAGGATTCCATGCTTTAAAGCTATTTTATTTCATTACTCCTCTATAAATATTCATCGGCCCTCCTTTGCTTTTTCTGATAACTTGTTATAATTGCATTGACTGTATTACTAGAGAAGGAAAAAATTGCAGGGCTTTGGGGAAAGAGCAGGGGAGTGGGAGTCTAATTGGAGAGCTCTTTCAAAGAGCATGATGGGCCAAATGGCCTCCTGTGCTGTATGATTCTATAATTCTATGATTTAATAATGATAGGGTGCACTTGGGTCAAAACCAAGTAAGAAATTAAACACCGGAACTTTCAACTTCGGTGGTGGAGTCACACGGGCAATATCAGATTAGCCACCCATTACACACCTTGCCCCATTTTCCTTTACATTGAAATCAATGGAAAGGAAAGTCAGCCGATTTGTATAAAGGGTGACCGTATGGTATCGCCCGCTGTACACCACTGCCAAAAGTTCAAATTATCCTCATAGATTTCAATGTAAAGGAAAATGGGCTGATCCGAAATTGCCCATTTTACAACCTCGTCGAAGTTGCAAGTTCTGCCCATAATCCTCTAGATTAAACTTTACTGTTGCCAGAAGTACATTCACTTGTTATACAAAGCAATATGTCCACAGATTGCTATGGTCAGCAACAACTAACAATGTACTTAAATAGGAATCTGCAAAAGTTTGCAATATTTAAAGAATGGTGCACAGAGCAAATCGCAATTCATTAATATGCAGTTGCACAAATTAATTATTTTAATGAGGTGTTAAGTAAAATGCAATTACAAAATTTGTTGCAGAGGTGTGTGAAATGAATAGAAGGGATGAAAGAAATATTATCAATCATTCTGTCAGATTTTTCATGAAAAGATCAACCTTTCACTTTCCAAAAGGGAATTTGGGGGCACTTCTCTAATGCCACACAAGGAAATTGAAAAAGCCTAAAATGATACCATTAGAGTTTCATTACCTTTTACAGGAAAAGGTGAATTTTTAAAAGGTAAAAAGAAAGGTCTTGCAGTGTGCAATGAATATAAAATAATTAAATAGTAAAAGGAAGATTCATTCTCTCATCCGTGATAACATTTAATATATTAAGATTTTGCAACAGTTGAAAAATGTTGATAATTATTTTGCAGAGCAATTCATCACTGGCAGTTGATTAAGCTTTCATTGCCCCTATTCTACTGCCATTTTCTCTCTCTGTTTCTTTGTTTGTTTCCATTCTGGTTATACTTGCTAAGATTATATTCCCGGCGCCATATCAATATATTTGTTTTTTCTTTCTTTCCCCATTTTTCTTCCCTGCATGTTATTATGGTGGGTACATTTCTACAGTTCGAGCCTCCCTTCAGTAGCTTACCCAAGCTCCCATTTTTCCTGTATCAGCCTGAACAGTATGTATCAACAAGATATTTGATTGTGGGGTGTCACAGCTAAATCCAAACATGCCCTCACTCTTCAGCAGGGATCACTGAATATCATTCAGGAGCACTAACCCTGGCTGATATTCTCCTCCTTAGGAACATAGGAACAGGAGTAGGTTATTCAGCCCCTCGATCCTATTAAGAACATAAGAAATACGAGCAGGAGTAGACCATACGACTCCTCGAGCCTGCTTCGCCATTCAATAAGATCATGGCTGATCATCGACCTCAAACCCACTTTCCCATCCGATCTTCGTATCCCTTGATTCACCTAGAGTTCAAAAATCTGTCCATCTCAGCCTTTAATATACTCAAAGACTCAGCATCCACAGCCCTCTGGGGCAGAGAATTCCAAAGATTCACAACCCTCTGAGTGAAGAAATTCCTCCTCACCTCGGTCTTAAATGGCCTACCCCTTATCCTGAGATTATGCCCCCTAGTTCTAGATACTCCAGACAGGGGAAACAACCTCTCAGCATCTACCCTGTTAATCCCCCTCAGAATCTTGTATGTTTCAATGAGATCACCTCTCATTCTTCTAAACTCAAGAGAGTATAGGCTCATTCTACACAATCTCTCATCATTGGACAGCCCTCTCATCCCAGGAATCAATCTAGTGAACCTTCGTTGCGCCGCCTCCAAGGCAAGTATAACCTTCCTTAGATAAGGAGACGAAAGCTGTGCACAGTACTCTAGGTGTGGTCTCACCAAGGCCCTGTACAATTGTAGCAAGACTTCCTTACTCTTATACTCCAACCCCCTTGCAATAAAGGCCAACATGCCATTTGCCTTCCTTATTGCTTGCTGTACCTGTATGCCACCATTCAATCAGATCATGGCTGATCTATATTTTAACTCCATTTACTCGTCTTTGATATGTGGTGTATGTGCCTATAAGAGCCCCCTGTGTACTGTAATGCCGGTAATGGCCACTCGGGCTATATAAGCCTGTATATTGTCTTGTATCTGTTAGTTCACCTCCAGACTTTGTTCAGTAAACACCTGTGAAACCAACTCCTGCCTTCCGTGTCTCTATTAACACACGGATACAACAGTGGCGACGAAGTGGAAACGGACTTACCTGCAATTCGGCAGCACCTCAAAGATTCCTCAGACGAAAGTCGAAGAAAAGCAAGAAAGAAAAAAACAAAAAAAAAAACTGTGGTTTCACCAGCTAGCCGAGCTGGTGGCAGGTACTGCAATAATCCTTCCTGGGCGGCGGGCTGGGGCTCCATCGGCTGGCTCTGCAGCGGGGCCGAGCAGCGAAGGCGGAGGCAAACAGAGACAGAGGGGGGGAGCACTCGGGAGATGGCCGGCGCTGCAAAGCAGGTCGGCATTCGGACCAAGCAGAGGGGGGGAAAAGTCCCAGAGAGTCCGGCGGGAACGAGTCTCCACCTATAAATAAAAACCGCGGAAAACAGCGTTGTCAGCAGCAGCGGGAAAGCGCCATTTTTTTCTGCAGGGAAGAAAAGGGAAGCGCCATTTTTTTTCAGGATGCCTAAGGCTGGCAATATTAATGCTTTTGATAACGATATAGAGGATTGGACCACATGTGGAAAGAGTGGAGGTATATTGCACAGCAAATGGAACAGAAAATGATAAAAAGGCATCAGTACTTCTAAATCTAATGGGCGCAAGGACATACGGGCTGTTACGAAACTTAATCACTCCAGCCAAACCAAAGGACAAGAATTTTAAGGAGATTGTTGATACCCTACAGGAGCACTTAAACCCAACACCGCTGCTGATAGCGGAACGATTCAAATTCTTCAAGAGGAATCAGCACAAGAATGAAAGTAACGCTGATTACCTCACCGAATTAAGGAAGCTATCAAAGCACTGCCAATTCGGGGCAGGACTGGCAGACTCTCTTCGAGACAAATTCGTCTGCGGTCTCCTAAGTGAAGGAACACAGAAAAGGCTACTTTCTGAGAAAGATTTGACACTGGACAAGGCTTTCAGTATGGCTGTATCATACGAAGCAGCCGCAAGAGGAGCTGCAGAGATACAGCAAAAGACACAGGACTTCGGCACCCATGAAATGACACAGGGTTTCGAGAGATGTTATCGCTGCGGCAGATCCACCCATGACCAGAGGGACTGCTGGTTCAAGGACAAAGCATGCAGGCAATGTGGAAAGATTGGACACATTGCACGTGTATGCCGATCTGGACACAAAAAATCCACGGACAGGAAAAAAATCAATAAGGAAAAGTACAGGAAGGTACAAATGATGATGGACAGGAGCTCCGAAGACCAGAAGAGTGATAGCGACTCCGGAAACAAGAGACTAAGCTGTCTCAAATTACATAGTGTAATTGCCAAAGAAGATTACCAGACCATTTGGGTTACCCTCACGATAGCGGGGTCCCCAGTTAAAATGGAGCTAGATACAGGATCAGCTCTGACCGTCATAAGTCGACGGGATTACGAGCGGCTATTTCCGCATATACCTTTGAAAGACACATCCATTATCTTGAAAACATATACGGGGCAGAAAGTATACCCCAAAGGGAAAATAAGGGTGCCTGTTGTATACAACGGCAAGGAAATACAGAAGTTGTATTTATACGTTCTGCAAGATGGTGGTCCACTGCTGTTGGGACGTGAATGGATTAGGAAGATACGTTTAGACTGGCACTCCATTCAGGCACTGACGGTGACCAGTAAGAAAAAAAATGATGATGACGTCATACCTGAATGATTAAAAGACATCTTGGCCAACGCCAAGGAAGTGTTTCAACAGCAACTAGGAACCTTGAAAGGCATCACCGCCTCAATAAAAGTGGAAGATTCGGCAATTCCCAAGTTTTTTAAGGCAAGGCCGGTGCCATACGCAATTCGCCCAGCAGTCGAGGCAGAGCTGGAGAATTTGGAAAAGGCAGGCGTATTATCTAAAATAGATTGGAGCGAGTGGGCAACACCCATCGTCCCGGTCATGAAGAAAACGTTGAATAATGATAAATCTGAAGAACAGAGAAAAATTTGCATCTGTGGGGACTTCAAGGTGACTGTAAACCCGGTCCTTCACATGGTACAGTATCCTCTTCCGAGGATAGAAGATATTTTCGCCTCACTATCCGGAGGGAAACGTTCCACAAAATTGACTTGGCACAGACATATCTACAGATGGAGGTTGAAGAGGCCTCTAAAAAGTATCTCACAATAAATACACACAAAGGCCTGTACCAGTACAATCGACTGGTTTTCGGATTAGCATCAGCTCCAGCTATCTGGCAAAGAGCTATGGAGCAAGTCCTCCAAGGGATTCCGGGGACTCAATGCTACCTAGACGGCATCCTTGTAACAGGAGAACATGACAACGAGCACCTTGCCAATTTGGAGCAGGTGCTCACTAGGCTGAGAGAACGGGGCCTACGAGCAAATCGCCCCAAGTGCGAATTTTTCCAGGAACAAATATCATATTGTGGCCACATAATTAACGAGGAAGGGTTGCATAAGTCACCTGAAAAAATTGAAGTGGTCATAAAAGCCCCAGCACCTGAAAATGTCTCACAATTAAGGTCGTTCCTGGGATTGATAAATTACTATCATAAATTTTTACCGAACTTGTCAACTCTTTTGCACCCTCTTAACGAACTGCTACAAACGGGAGTAATTTGGAAATGGAGCGAAGACTGTAAACGTGCCTTCCATAAATGCAAAGGCTTGATCACGTCCAAGGAAGTTTTGGCTCATTACAACCCATCACTGCCAATCAGACTGGCGTGCAATGCATCCCCTTACGGCGTAGGAGCGGTATTATCGCATAGATTCCTTGATGGCTCGGAGCGGCCGATAGCTTTTGCGTCACGCTCATTGAACTCAGCTGAGCGTAACTATGCCCAGATCGACAGGGAAGCACTCAGCCTGGTATGGGGAGTGAAGAAATTCAACCATTACCTACACGGACAAAAATTTACCTTGTTGACTGACCATCAACCCCTCGTCTCCATATTCAACCCTAAAAAGGGTGTTCCCATTATGACAGCGCAAAGGCTACAGAGGCGGTCCCTTTTCCTAGGGGCACACCAATATGACATAGAATACAAAGGATCAAAACAGCATGGGAATGTTGACGGTTTGTCGCGCCTACCATTGCCAACGGTAGAAGAGGCACCTACAGTAGACCCAGTGGAGATGTTCCACTCAACCATAGTGGAATGTCTACCAGTAACAAATTCTGCCATTGAAAAGGTAAGGAGAAATGACCCGACTCTCTCACGAGTCTACGATTTAACGGTGAAGGGATGGCCAGCACATGGCGAACCACTGTTGCCAGCATTTTCGCAAAGAAGAGAACAGCTGTCAGTGTGCCGAGGAACCTTGATGTGTGGATCCAGAGTGGTGATTCCAGCCAAACTCCCGGATAAAGTGCTAAAGGAGCTTCACGAGGGGCATCTGGGTGGAGTGAAAATGAAGAACCTAGCTAGGGCGTTTGTATGGTGGCCAGGTATCGATGGAGACATCGAAGAAATGACCAAGAGCTGCCTAGGATGCCAGAAGGTCCAAAACGCCCCACCACAAGCCCCTCTACATCCATGGGAGTGGCCCTCATCTCCATGGCAAAGGGTACACATCGACTTTGCTGGTCCATTTATGGACTCAATGTTCTTAATCGCGGTTGATGCACACTCCAAGTGGCCGGAGGTAATAAAGATGTCCTCCACCACCATGGAAAAAACCATCACAGTATTAAGGACCATATTTGCCAGGAATGGGCTGCCTGAACAGATCTGTTCTGATAATGGACCGCAATTTGTGTCCGAAGAATTCAGGAAGTTCTTAAAAAACAATGGGGTTAAGCACTACACATCCGCCCCATACCATCCTGCCACCAATGGATTGGCTGAAAGGTTTGTCCAGACCTTCAAGAAGGCCATAAAGGCCATGGGTAATGAAGACAATAATATTCAGCATACGGTAGATAACTTCTTGTTTGCATACAGGAATGCAACACATGTGGTTACAAACCAAACTCCCGCCATGATGTTCTTCAATAGAAGCCTAAGATGCCGGCTGGATTTGATCAAGCCAAACATCAGAAGGGACACGGAGAACCGGCAATTTCAAGGCATGAATGAAAGGCCAACTAGAACCTTCCAGATAGGTCAACAAGTTTTGGCCCGGGACTACCGTACCGAGAAATGGCAGCCTGGAACTATTTGCACACGACTAGGACCGCTGATGTATACCGTGGACATTGGAGAAAGCATAATAAGGCGCCATGCTGACCAGATCATAGAGTCATCCGAAAAGGGACAACCTACACCACAACTCTATACACCTAATGATGAAGTAGAGATACCCATAGTATCTACCTCCGATCCGGTGATACTGGAACCCGATGAACCCGACACTGGCATTCAAGCCGAATCAGCCTTGCCAAAAGAACCTACTACACCACCAGAAACGACTACACCACCGAGGCGTTATCCGGACCGAGTCAGGAAGCCTCCAGAGAGACTGACTTATAATTGATTAACTGCAGCAATGTGTAGATTATTGTTCTTGTAACATGTTAATTAATGATTACTTAAAATATTATGTACTGGTTGTCTAAAAGAGGAGGAATTGTGGTGTATGTGCCTTTAAGAGCCCCCTGTGTACAGTAATGCCGGTATGGCCACTCGGGCTATATAAGCCTGTATATTGTCTTGTATCTGTTAGTTCACCTCCAGACTTTGTTCAGTAAACACCTGTGAAACCAACTCCTGCCTTCCGTGTCTCTATTAACACACGGATACAACATGATACACATCCCTTGATAGCCTTACTTAACAAAAATCTATTGATCTCAGTCTTGAAAGTTTCAATTGACCCAACAGCCACAGTCTTTTGAGAAAGAGAATTCCAGATTTCCATTATCCTTTGTGTGAAAAAGTGCTTTCTGATTTCACTCCTACATAGCCTAGTTTTAAGATTATGGGGGAAAAATTCAGTATCGCCCCGTTTGGGGCGCGATTATCAGCCGTGCGCAAAGTTTACCGCCTGGCGCTAATTATCGCCTCCAACTGCAAACTTGGCTTTTATCGCCCTCTGAGTTGATTGGAGCGCTAAATCAGGTGCTACACACCTCTCTTAAGGCGCAAAGGCCGAGGAGCGAGGCGCTACCTCAGAGCGCTGGCGAAGCTCATGTGATGTCAGTCAGCAATGGAACACAGACACAATGGCGCCGGCCAGTTCTTAAAGGGGAGGGTTGATCTTGCTCTCCATCCACATCCTGCTCATTGCAGCCTTGAATCTCGGCCTGGAGAGACCTGTACATCAAATCTGCTGGAAAGAACAATGGAGAGGCCCAGGGAAAGAGTTCAGAGTGCTGCCCCCACAGTCTCTTCTAAATCGATTCAAGGAAGGGCAAATCAAAATGAACCTGCAAAGTGCTGCTGAGTACCCAAAACTCCTTCACACAGCGTTGAATCTCTCCAGAAGTCTTTCTCTCTCTCTCTCAGAATTCGTGGTGCAAAAATGTCACCAACAAAAAAAGGCAGGAAGTGGTCGCCTTTAAATAGCGCTCCCCCAGTCCCTTCCTGACTGCAAAACGCTCCCCTCAACCTGTCGTTGCTAGCAGCAGGCCGTAAGGCAGGGGATGCCACTCAATATCCGGTCTGGGGCGCTACCGGGGCATTGCACACTCGACTGACGTCACGATCTGCCGGCGTAGGAGATCATGGCGGTAGTGTTTAGCGCCGCCGCAAAATGTCTAGTTAATTTCGTGAGCAGCGCAAACATCGCCGCGTACAGGCGCTAGTTGCTTTGTGCCCCATTAGCGCCCTCTTAAGGTGCTAACGGGAGGCGCAACCAACTGAACTTTTCCCCCTATGTCCCCTTGTTCTGGATTCCCCCATCAGAGGAAATAGTTTCTCTGTATCTACCTATCGAATCTTTTTATAATTTTAAAGACCTTGATTAGATCACCCCTCAACCATCTAAACTCACGGGAATACAAACCAAATTTATACAACCTGTCCTCATAATTTAAGCCCCAGTATCATTCCAGTGAACCTACGCTGTACTCCCTCCAAGGCTAATATATATTTCCTGGAGTTTGATGCCCAAAACTGAATGCAGTACTCCAGATGGGGTCTGACCAAGGCTGTATACAACTGAAGCATAACTTCCTCCCCTTTATATTCCAGCCTTCTTGAGATAATAACTCAAGGAGGCAAAGTCAAATGTAATACCCATGAAATCCCTATTGAGACCTATTAAATGAACATTAACAAAGGGATTGGACCTGGGGCTGCCCTGATCTATATTGGCAGGAGAGTTGTCCAGTTAAAGTTATTTCTTGATGCCCCCCACCCTTGCCAGTTTAAAAAAAAATGTACCTAAATATGGAGTTTTAGTATGTGACATGGTCTTCTGTCGCTAACTGCTACAGTGACAGAATTGAAACCATTGCAAATGTGCTGCTGCTTTCGGTAGCTATTGTCACTTATTAATTTTTAAAAATTCAGTCAAAATAAGCTTCAAGCAAATACAGAATAACACTAGATAACTTGTAGTTTGTACAATTAATGGTAATATTTGCAAGAACAAATCTGAAGTTTGTAGTTTACACACTCCAACTAACGCTATTTTGATTAAAGCAAACCCAATTCCCTTGATGGCCCTCAGTCAAATTAATATCTTATATGCTTCATGGAAAAACAGGAAGTAACATAATTCAGACACTCAGTGAAGGGTACTAAAAGGGTAACTGTGATGTTATGAGAGTAAGGAGGACAGCAAAACATGATTTGTGGAGGTCTTGCTCAAAAATAAGGTGCTATAATCTATTTATATTGTGAGTTTAAAAAGATAAGGGAGGAAATGACAGCTGCCAATAATAGCAGACAAAGGCTTAACTCATTCAGGTGGCATTCCTCTGTCTGCTATTGTAATAGAAGAATCAGTCCATTAAAATATTAGCCCAACAACTTCTGGTTAGGCAGGACAATGGCGCAGGAAGCATTCACCCATAGGCAGAACTTCATTCAAATATGATATTGTCCACTTAATGGATTCCATATTCAGTTTCGACCTTTGAGTAGATTGCACATATAAAATAGGTATTGCAAGTTGCTAGTGTGCTGGCTTCTACCAAGCGTCAGAATTTAAAGGAATTTACAAAAATGACTTTGGAGGTTTCATAAAATCAATAATCTAATTTTTGGCTAGTCTATTTATTTCAGACCGTTTTTTTCAGTTTTCACCAACGGTATTAGCACTGTCATTTTTAGTTGGTGCAATTTATGATATTCCCATTCTATTTAGGTTATTTAGAGGAAGGGAAGAGGAGGAGCAGAGGGCGGGTGTAAGGCAGCTGAGATTACACCAGAGGTGGACAGGCCTCAGACTGTGTTTCATAAGGAGGCTGTGACAGAGTTGTGCTGCACGCTGGAACCTGACCTCCAGCCAAACTCCTCCAGAGACACAGCACTGCCAGTGGCTGTTAAGGTCACACAGCACTTAACCTTTACACTGCAGGCTCACTTCAGCGTGATGCAGTTAACATTGGGAACATGTCGATCCGCAATGCACAGATGCATCAGTCAGGTGAGTTGTTTGCCAGCAAATGGCAGGATTTGCAGAGCAGGGATTCTGCGGGGGTTGGTAACTCTAGTTGGAGATATTCGATCACATGGCATTCAGTGACATGACGTTTGCTGCAGTCTGCAAATATTATTGCACTTACTGAATGGCTTGATAGCTGTGCTTTGAAAAAGGTGCCAATGACTGCCATTGAAGGCAATCATTTTAAACAACTGACCTGAGTACGGTTGTGTTGAAATTGAGGCTGAAGGCTAGCAATGCATATTCTCTTATATTGGTAACTTGAGATTCTAATGCTTCTCTAGCAAATTCATCATCGCTGGACTCATCTTCAGAGCTGGAGTTGGCGTTCTCCTTGTTACTAGGCTCCTCCACCAGGTAAAAGGCGTCCTGCTCCAGCCAGCTCATGGCAATAAAACAAGCAATGCAGGCTGCTGCAGGCACAGTGAGTCACCTCATGGCTGGTCCCGCCCCACTATCGTAAATTCACAGGAAGTGCGGCAAACGTAAGGGAGCAGGACCAAAGGTCAGCCACGAAGGATATCCCAGTGGGACATCGCTCAATTTGATAATAGACAACGTCTCCTGCTCCATGGAGGCAGGTAGGGTGGTGCGGGGTGGGAATTGCCAGATCGAGCAGGAATTTACAGTTTGGGCCGTCGGAGGTGTAGTGTATGTACCTTGAAGGAACTATATTCTGCAGCCCCTGTATACTGCAGTACCAGTAGTGACCACCCCTGTATATAAGCCTGTGTAGTAACTTGTATAGTAGTTCCAGTTTTGTCCCCATTCAGTAAACACCTGTTATAACCAACTTCTGCAGTCCGTGTCTCAATTACACACGGACGTTACATTGGTGACGAACAGATCCGAACTTACCTACAGTTCTGCACCACCTCACGGGGATCCATCCCTGAAGCGAAGTTGTTAGAGGTCGAGGCCAGAAGGAAGAAATCCAAAAAGAAAAAAAAAACAAACAGAAGAAATGTGCGTCGACCGTGGGCAACCGCCCTCTGATTCATCGAATTCGAAGATTTGCAGGAGAGGCTGTCGAGAGCGGGGCTTGGTTCTCCAGTCTATGGTGTTCCAGCTAATCGGGCTGGTGGCAGGTAGTACACTGATCCTTCCTGGGCTGCGGCGGGCTAGAGCTCGATCGGGTGGCTTTTCAACGGGGCCGAGCAGCGTTGTCGGGCAGCGTACAGACCCGAGAAGAGGGAGGAAAGTGTCCAATAGGGTCTGCTCTGACGACGGGAACAGTAATT
This sequence comes from Somniosus microcephalus, assembly GCF_052327205.1. Classification (NCBI taxonomy): domain Eukaryota; kingdom Metazoa; phylum Chordata; class Chondrichthyes; order Squaliformes; family Somniosidae; genus Somniosus; species Somniosus microcephalus. The sequence goes on along the minus strand of NC_140996.1, from coordinate 174,022,441 downwards.
AAAATAAAAGAAATTAGAAGCGCAGAAAGCCGCGAGGAGCTGCAGTTTGCCACGGGGACCGTGGAGAGCGGCGTTGGCAGCAGCGCGGGGTGAAGTGCGCGAAGACCATAGGGCGTCGCCATCAAGGCATAAAAACGCCAGCAACAGCGCTGGCAGCAGCGGAAAAGACAGAAAGCGCGGGAGGCGCCATCTTAATCTAGCGGGGAAGAAGGCAAAGCGCGGGAGGCGCCATTTTGTTCAATCGGGGAAGAAGGCAAAGCGTGGGAGGCGCCACCTTAGATCTCCAAGATGCCGAAGACTGGCAATATCTCTGCCTTCGATAATGCAATAGAAAACTGGACCACGTATGTGGAAAGAGTCGAAGTGTATTGCAAGGCAAATGAAGTAGCCGATGAGAAAAAGGCATCGGTACTACTAAACTTAATGGGCGCAAGAACGTACAGCCTATTGCGGAACCTGATCACTCCAGTCAAACCGATGGAGAAGAGTTTTAACAAAATTGTTGATATCCTACAGGAACACCTAAATCCTACACCGCTGCTGATAGCAGAAAGATTTAAATTCCACAAGAGAAATCAGCATAAAGATGAGAGCAATGCTGATTACCTTACGGAACTACACAAGCTATCAAAGCACTGCCAGTTCGGAGCAGGACTGGCAGATACCCTACGGGACAAATTTGTCTGTGGACTCCTGAGTGAAGGAACCCAGAAGAGGTTACTCTCAGAGAAAGAGCTGACGCTAGATAAGACTTTCAGCGTGGCAGTATCGTACGAAGCAGCAGCAAGGGAAGCTGCGGAAATACAGCAAAAGCCACAGGAATACGGCACCCATGAAATGACACGGGGATTTGAAAAATGTTATCGCTGTGACAGAACAACCCATGACCAGAAGGACTGCTGGTCCAAGGACAAAACATGCAGAAAATGCGGAAAGATGGGACACATTGCACGAGTTTGCAGGTCCGGGAAGAAGACTAACGACAACAAAAAGACTACTAAGGAAAAGTATAGGAAAGTACAAAAGATGACGGACAGTAGTTCCGAAGACCAGAAGAGCGATAGTGAATCCGGGAGCAAGAGACTAAGCTGTCTCAAACTACACAACGTAATCACAAAAGAGGATCACCGAACCATTTGGGTCACCCTCATGATAGCAGGGTCCCAAGTCAAAATGGAATTGGATACAGGATCAGCCCTGACCATCATGAATCGACGAGACTACGAGCGGCTATTCTCACACATACCCTTGAAAGACACATCCATTGTCTTGAAGACATATACGGGGCAGAAAGTATACCCCAGAGGGAAAATAAGGGTGCCTGTCGAATACAACGGCAAGGAAATACAGAAAATGTATCTGTACATACTGCAAGATGGTGGACCGCCGTTATTGGGATGTGAATGGATCAGAAAGATAAGTTTAGACTGGCACTCCATTCAGGCACTGACTGTGGCTGGTAAAAAGGATGACGACGTCACACCTGGACGATTGTCAAAAATCTTGGCTAACGCTAAAGAGATGTTTCAGCAAGAACTGGGAACTCTTAAAGGCGTAACCGCCTCGATAAAAATAGAAGAGAATGCAATTCCCAAGTTTTTCAAAGCAAGACCGGTACCGTATGCAATTCACCCAGCCATTAAGGCAGAGCTGGAGAATCTGGAGAATGCAGGCGTGTTAACTAAGGTAGACTGGAGCGAGTGGGCGACACCCATCGTTCCTGTCCTGAAGAAAATGTTAAACAATAAGTCTGAGGAGCCAAGGAAGGTTCGCATCTGTGGGGACTTCAAGGTGACTGTGGACCCAGTCCTTCACACAGTACAGTATCCTCTTCCGAGGATAGAAGATGTTTTCGCCTCACTATCTGGAGGGAAACGTTTTACAAAAATTGACCTAGCGCAAACATATTTGCAGATGGAGGTTGAAGAATCCTCTAGGAAATATCTCACGATAAACACTCACAAAGGTCTTTACCAGTATAATTGATTGGTATTCGGAGTTGCATCAGCTCCGGCTATATGGCAAAGAGCGATGGAACAAGTCCTGCAAGGGATTCCGGGGACTCAGTGTTGCTTGGATGACATCCTAGTGACAGGTGAAAATGACAGTGAACACCTTGCCAACCTAGAGCAGGTGCTCACTAGACTAAGAGAACATGGGCTACGAGCCAAGGTGCTCACTAGACTAAGAGAACATGGGCTACGAGCCAATCGCCCCAAGTGCGAGTTTTTTAAGAAACAAATATCGTATTGTGGCCACGTGATTGATGAAGAGGGGTTACATAAGTCCCCTGACAAAATTGAAGCGGTAGTTAAGGCTCCAGCGCCTGAAAATGTGTCACAACTGAGGTCATTCCTCGGATTGGTGAATTACTACCATAAGTTTTTGCCGAATTTGTCCACAATTCTGCACCCACTGAACGCCCTGCTACAAACTGGAGTAGCATGGAAATGGAGCGATGAATGTAAGTGGGCCTTTCTGAAGTGTAAAGGCCTGATCACCTCAAGAGAAGTATTGGCTCACTACAACCCATCACTACCGATAAGACTGGTGTGTGATGCGTCTCCCTACGGTGTTGGAGCGGTACTGTCACATAAATTCCTTGATGGTTCAGAGAGGCCGATAGCTTTTGCGTCACGCTCGTTAACTGCAGCCGAGCGTAACTATGCCCAGATTGACAGAGAGGCCCTCAGCCTGGTGTGGGGGGTGAAGAAGTTCAATCACTACCTGCACGGACAGAAATTTACTCTACTAACTGATCATCAACCTCTTGTCTCCATTTTCAACCCTAAGAAGGGCGTCCCGATAATGACAGCACAACGGCTACAGAGGTGGTCCCTTTTCCTAGGGGCATACCAATATGACATTGAGTACAAAGGAACTAAACAGCATGGGAACGCTGATGGATTGTCGCGCCTACCGTTGCCGACGGTGGAAGAAGCACCTGCAGTGGATCCTGTGGAGATATTCCACTCGACCATAGTCGAATGTCTACCTGTGACGAATGCAAACATAGAAAAGGAAACACGAAATGACCCGACACTCTCCAGGGTCTATGATTTAACGGTGAAGGGATGGCCAGCACATGGCAAACCACTGTCGCCAGCATTCTCGCCGAGAAGAGAACAGCTGTCAGTGTGCCGAGGAACCTTGATGTGTGGATCCAGAGTAGTAATTCCACCCAAATTGAAGGATAGAGTGCTCAATGAGCTTCATGAGGGTCATCTGGGAGGGGTAAAAATGAAGAACTTAGCCAGAGCATTTGTGTGGTGGCCGGGAATCGATAGAGAAAGCGAAGGGATGACCAAGAGCTGTACAGGATGCCAGAAGGTCCAAAACGCCCCACCACAAGCCCCTCTACATCCATGGGAGTGGCCCTCATCTCCATGGCAAAGGGTACACATTGATTTTGCTGGTCCATTTATGGACTCGATGTTTTTAATTGCGGTGGATGCACATTCAAAGTGGCCGGAGGTAATAAAAATGTCCTCAACCACCACAGAAAAAACTATCACTGTCTTATGAACCATATTCGTCAGAAATGGGCTGCCTGAACAGATTTGCTCTGACAATGGACCACAGTTTGTGTCTGAAGATTTCCGGAGGTTCTTAAAGAACAATGGTGTTAAGCATTACACATCCGCCCCATATCATCCAGCCACCAATGGATTGGCTGAGAGGTTTGTTCAAACATTCAAGAAGGCTATCAAGGCAATGTGTAATGAAGACATACCCCTACAACACAAGGTTAATAACTTCTTGTTTGCCTACCGGAATGCGACACATGCGGTTACCAACCAAACTCCAGCCACGATGTTCTTCAATCGAAGACTAAGATGCCGCTTGGATTTGGTTAAACCAAACATCAGAAGAGATGTGGAGAACAGGCAGTTTCAGAATATGAATGAAAGGCCAACCAGGAGTTTCAAGATAAGTCAACCAGTTTTGGCCCGGGACTACCGCACAGAGAAATGGCAGCCAGGAACGATCTGCACACGGCAAGGACCTCTAATGTATACCGTGGACGTTGGAGAGAGCATTGTAAGACGCCATGCTGACCAGATTCTAGAGTCACTGGAAAACGTCAAATCTACACCACGATCCTACACACCTGGCGATGAAACCGAAGTACCAATTGCATCTACCTCAGAATCGGTGATATTGAAAGCAGACGAACCAAACAACGACGTTGATCCCGAATCAACTTTGCCAGAAGAACCTGATACCCCAAAGAGGCGTTATCCAGACAGAATCAGGAAGCCTCCTCAAAGACTGAACTTATAATTGATTAACTTCAGCTAATGTATATAGCAACTGTAATTGTAAATATGTTATTTAATTATTAATCGAATGTCATGTACTGTTTAGCTAAAAGGGGAGGAATTGTAGTGTATGTACCTTGAAGAAGGAACTATATTCTGCAGCCCCTGTATACTGCAGTACCAGTAGTGACCACCCCTGTATATAAGCCTGTGTAGTAACTTGTATAGTAGTTCCAGTTTTGTCCCCATTCAGTAAACACCTGTTATAACCAACTTCTGCAGTCCGTGTCTCAATTACACACGGACGTTACAGGAGGTGCGTATGCATGAACCGGAACTCGGAAGTACTTTTCTCCTGGGTTGCCAGCAGCGGTGCTTGTGAGACCGATTGGCTATTCTGGGAGACTAAGGGAATAATTGGACTGGGGGGGGGACAAAGGACTGTGATGCAGAAACCTAAAAGTCATAGGAGGAAGGTAGAGTGGGGTAGAGCAGGGTTAGAGGAAGGTAAGAGGCTGGGAAGGGGAGGGTTGGGGGAGGGTTTCCTGATGTGAGAGGTGGTACCCACAACATTCAAAGGCAAGGCAGAGACATAGAGGAGGGAGGAGGAAACAGGAATGGGAGGTGGAACAGGTAAGCTGGAGGGATGCATCAGAAGCATGAAGGAGGGAAAGAAGAACAAAGATATGAGGAAGAGCAAGATCACTGAAGTCAGAGGCAAGAGCAGAAAGCAAAGAAAATTAATATTGAGTCAGCATTGTTGTCTCTTTTTTGAGTATTTCGCAATTAATTAAAGCCCAGATTTTAAGCGCAAGCTGCTGTAATACTGCCATCTATAGGTGCATACACTGTGGTCCTATATTGTAATAGCGTAGAATGATTTCCAATACTGTTTCTTAAGCTGGGATTTCCTAAGCTAAAAATGTCTGCAATTTATTGTCCATTACTGTACCTTATAATGTATGTTGAACTATATTTATTTTTTTCCTTATCGTTTTTATTCATTGTGCATTCAGACTAGATACATAAAAACTTGTAACTCGAATTGCTTTCTAACATCAAGATTCAAACGTTCCATTTCTCTAGTTATTTAGGCTGTCACTGTAAATACACTTACAGTTTCTCCTGCATGCAAATGATATCACAACAGAAATCAGTAGTGGGACACACAGACATCGGCAGCTATTCAAATGGCACATTAATGTTTCAGTACAGGACAATTGACTAAGTGCCCACTCAATTACACTTGTGCCACACAGCCACGGTGCAGCTATTAGAAACAATGTGAAGGTTCATCTTGGGCTCTGCTGCATCTCTGTACTCCAGAAGGTCACGAATATAAACAACACTGCCTGCCTGTTCCCTCTTCTCTCGGTCCATCTCTGATTTCATCTCTCCCTTGATCTCAGCTCCCTCTGATGCGGATGATGTATAGTAAAATTGTGAGTTTTTAAAAAATCTACAAGTAATACTCAGTACAGAAAGAATTATTCTCATTCAGTCTGCCTTGGAATCATGCTACCTTTTTGAACAGAATATTTTCTTTGCAGACTCAGTACGACAGAATTCTGCAGTTTGGATTTTCTCTGTCAGCACACATAATAGCCCAGATTTTCTGATCAACTTATGCTTGTAAATCAGGCAGACTGGATCAGAAAATTGGCCAGAGGTCTGTTACACCAGGGAATTCAGGGAATTACAATAGGGAATTCAGAGGAAACTTCTTTACCCAGAGAGTGGAGAGAATGTGGAACTCGCTACCACAGGGAGTGGTTGAGGCCAATAGTATAGATGCATTTAAGGGGAGGCTCGATAAGCGTATGAGGGAGAAGGGAGTAGAGGGTTATGCTGATAGAGGAGGAGAGACGGGAGGAGGCTGGAGTGGAGCATAAACGGCGGCATGGACTGGTTGGGCTGAATGGCATGTTTCTGTGCCGTATATCCTATGTAAACCTATGTAAACCTCCACCACTTTTTCTCCCACTCCGGGAAGTACCTGCACATGTTTAGGCAGTTGAGTGCAAATGAGAGGAATATGACATAATTTCCACCTCATTTGTGCCATTTCATTTTCCATCCTGTTTAAACAGACATTCCAGCATTGCTCGACACTTGGCAGAATGTAGCAGAGCCCAGCAACATTTGTAGCATCATTTCCCAAGCTTATTTCGGACTTGCTTTTGGAGCTTTTCTTTTGCTGTTGTCAACTACTTTGACAACTGCTGGGTGTGTACGATAGCCCGCCACCTCGTGGGAAGGTGATGGGGGAGCAAATCTGCAAGCAAATTTCAGAAAGATGTATAAACAATCGAGTAGTGATAATGGGAGACTTCAATTATCCTAATATAGACTGGGGAAAAAAACAGTGCAAAGGGCAAGGAGGGGGAGAAATTCATGAAATGTGTACAGGAGAACTTTCTTGATCAGTATGTGTCCAGCTCATTGAGGAAGGAAGCAGTGCTGGCTTTTGTTCTGGGGAACGAAGTGAGGCAAGTAGAGTATGTTTCAATGGGAGAGCATTTGGGAAACAGTGATCACAATGTCATTAGATTTAGAGTAGTTATAGAAAGGGACAAGGAACAATTGAAGATGAAGACATTCAACTGGAAGAGGGCTAACTTCAGTGAGCTGAAAAGGGAGCTGGCCCAGGTGGATTGGAAACAAAGATTGGCAGGTAAAACAGTAAATGAGCAATGGGAGGCTTTCAAAGAGGAGATAGTTCGGGTACAGACTAGGCACATTCCTATGAGGGGGAAAGGAAGGGCATCCAAAGCTGGAGCTCCCTGGATAACTAAAAATATAGGGGGCGAAATTGGTTAAGGCTGGAAAACGGGCACGGGGATCACGATACGCGATCTGCCTGCGATCTGCCTGCGCCCAATAAAAGTAGTGCAGGCAACATACAAACTTCGTGCTGCCTGCTCATTAGCAAGATTGCGGTGCTGAGCCCAGTGCTAAACGCGCTGCTGGTTGGCTCAGCGCTCAACAGGGGGACCAATATCAGGTGTAGTCTGCTGTGCAATTAAAGTTTTCCTGCAGAGTGAAAGGCTGTCTGCACTTCTTAAAGGGAAGGCGCTTTCACAGAATCACAGAAACCCCACAGTGCAGATAGAGGCCATTTCGGCCCATCGAGCCTGCACCGACACATATCCCACCCGATCCCCGTAACCCCTACACCAACACATATCCCACCCTATCCCCGTAACCCCACGTATTTAATCCCCCTAACACTAAGGGTCAATTTATCATAGCCAATCAACCTAACCCGCACATCTTTGGACTGTGGGAGGAAACCGGAGCACCCGGAGGAAACCCACGCAAACACGGGGAGAATGTGCAAACTCCACACAGACAGTCGCCCGAGGCCGGATTCGAACCCGGGTCCCTGGCGCTGTGAGGCAACAGTGCTAACCACTATGCCACTTGTAGAAGTACCTCAATATCTCTGTAGCTGCAGTAATGGCACAACAGGGGAGAGAAAGGGCACCTCGCTTCTCTGATGTAGCACTAGAGGCCTTGGGCCTTGGTCCACGGGATATATAGGAGACAGGTGCTCTACGGTGGGGGGGAGGGGGTGCGGCAGGAGGCCTTCAAGACACACCATGCAGTGGGATGAGATTGTGCAAGCCGTCAGTGCCACCAGTCTTTTCCCCAGGACCTGGATCCAGTGCGAGGTCAAGGTCAGTGAATGCATCTTCAAATGCCATATCCCACCAATTGCTCCACTAGCCTCACACACCGCTCAATGCAGCACACCTCATCACTCACCTACCAACAATCTCTAGCAATCACGACTCATACCTGACAATCATAGCTTCCTCTCACCCTCACTCACTTACCACTGCTGCAAGCCTCACACCCACATCTCAAGACTTGCACACAATATTGCACACAATATTCAACCATGGCAGGCACATCATCCAAACACAATGCAGCACACTCACTGACACACTTCCCTTTCTCTTGCAGGCCAAGGCGGCTCACAACCAGCGTGAGCAGCAACAGACAGGCAGGGGCAAGCATGGCTGCACAATCTTACTGCACTGCTGGAGACTGTGCTGCAGATAATTGGACGGGCCCATCACTGAGGCCGTAGTGAGCGACGTAGTGAGTCACCGGGCACGAGTGGGCTGCAGCCAAGCCAGGGTGAAAGGGTAGCACAGGTGCCAGCTCCCCGGACGGAGAGTTTGCACACGAGTTCTGCTGCACAGGACTCAGATGATGACTTCGATGGGGCAGCCTTCAGAAGAAGGGTGATGGGCATGCATACAGAACTGCTTGGTGCAATGGTAGGCCTGCCAGAGAGCTTCTTGTCACTGTCAAGGAGCATGGAGGAGTCCAGCTCCAACATTGCACAGGGCTTTGTATGGAGATTGGAGCCCATGATTTCCAGGATGGAAGTGATAGGCAACTCCATTACAGCACTTGTGGATCCAACCATGATACTGGGTGTGATGGGCAAAGTCGAAGTGGAAGCGACCCAACATCTGAGTGCTGCAGTGGAAGCTCTCATGCAGGCTCAGCTTGCTGCTACGCAAGCTCGGACTGCTACCATCGAGGCTAGGTTTACTAGTGTGGAAAGGGGCTTGCAGGGTCTCACGGCAGTCCAGCAATCCTCCAACAGTTGGCTAGGAATGCTGAGGCGCTACCCCGGGGATGCCTCTCTCAGGATGACAGCATTCCTACTCCCACCCCTGCCACTCTGCCAGTGTCATTCTAGTTGCCTGCCAGTCACCCATGCCGAGTTGGTGCAGTCTACAGTCGGACATTCTAGGCCCAGAGCTACTCGAGGTTATCCTGCAAGGCCTCTTGCAGTGTCCCCCATGGAAAGGTAGCAGCCTTCCACCAGCCATGCTGCAGCCACTGGGGTAGCACTGCGTCGGAGCACTAGAATAGGCAAACAAACACAGAAGACAGATACTAAGGGAATGCACAAGGTTGATTGGTTGACTTTGTTATACAAGATGCGGAATAATCATTTGTAAATTATGATTGGAATGTTTGTTTTGTGGTGGCTTTCATTTCAGCTTTGTGCCCAAGAGGATGCTGTGATGTTCCATGTCAGAGGGATGGTAAGGTGGGGAACTGTTGAGCAAAGGGGATCTGGGGTTTCATTCATCGGAACCGGAGTATGATGATGCGCTCATGGACAGACCATCTGGAATGGGGATTTATTGCCTTCCTCCTCCCTTCCTCTTCCTCCTCCTCTTCCTCCTCCTCTTCCTCCTCCTCTTCCTCCTCCTCCTCCTCCTCCTCTTCCCTTCCTCCTCCTCCTCCTCCTCCTCCTCCTCCTCTTCCTCCTCCTCTTCCTCTTCCCCTCCTCCTCCTCCTCCTCCTCCTCCTCCTCTTCCTCCTCCTCCCTTCCTCCTCCTCTTCCTCCTCCTCTTCCTCTTCCCTTCCTCCTCCTCCTCCTCCTCCTCCTCCTCCTCTTCCTCCTCCCTTCCTCCTCCTCCTCCTCCTCCCTTCCTCCTCCCTTCCTCCTCCTCCTCCTCTTCCTCCTCCTCTTCCTCCTCCCTTCCTCCTCCTCCTCCTCCTCCTCTTCCTCCTCCCTTTCTCCTCCTCCTCCGCTTCCTCCTCTTCTTCCTCCTCCCTTCCCCCTCTTCTTCTTCCTCCTCCCTTCCTCCTCCTCCTCCTCTTCCTCCTCCTCTTCTTCTTTCACCGCCTTCGCCTTGTGAGGTGGTCGCGGAACCCGTGGTTGCAAGGGCTGCGCCCTCATGATGGCCAAGTTGTGGAGGATGCAGCAGACCATCACGAAATGGGACACCCATTCCACCGTGTACTGGAGGACACCTCCCGAGCAGTCAAGGCTGCAGAACCGTTGTTTGAGCAACCTGATGGTCTGCTTGATGATGTTCCTCGTGGCAGCATGGCTGTCATTATGGCCCAGAAATTCGGGTCGGGGGCTTCCCGCGGGTGCAAGCCCCCGACCTGCACTTACCTTGCGCGCCGGCTGTTGAGCTGTGGGCCCCCGTGGAATTCCGATCTTGGGCCTGCTCCAACTGCCGGCGCGCAGTGCTTGCGTATCCCAGGGGCGCAGTTAGTTCGATGCGTCCCCTGGGATCACGTGGGCCACGGAGAGCCAATCAGAGCAGGGAATGCTCCATTCATAATTCTGACAGCAAGTGCTGTCAAACTTAGAAATACTACGGGCCCCAAAACATCACTAAATCTTCAAATAAATTTTTTTTTAAATCACATTTTAAAAATAAACTATAAATTACATGAAATAACTATTTTAAACAATAATTTAAATTTTTGAAAAAAATAATTTTATTTTCTAACAGGGCTAAAAATAAACTTACCTTTCTTTAAAGTATTTAAAAATAATAAACCTGTGGAAAAAATGTTTGAATTTTAATTAATTCACCACTTACCTTGTAAAAAGCAGGCCTTGCGACTGCTTTTTATGGCCTAGAAATTGAGTGCCCTTAGCGCCGATTTTGCGGCGCTAGAGGGCCTAGCGCTGCATTTGGCGCCGGTGCCGAAATTGCCTGGGGCCCTTACGCCGCGGTAGACCGGTAGCGCTGCGCCGGCACCGATGACGTCATCGGTGTGCGCAGCGTCCCGGTTGCCATGCCGACGGGCCCCAGCGCCGAAATTCAGTTGTGGCCGCCTCGCCCGTGACAGCCGCAACTAAGACTCTGGCAACAGAGTCTTACGAGTCTTTGCGCCGGCGCATTAAAGGCCCCGCGGCGGCCGGCCGCTTTCCCGCCGGCCGCCTGGCCGCAGCTCCCTCCCCGGACTTCCTTCCCCCCCCCCCCCCCCCCCGGAACAGAAGCAAGCCCGGCACTTGTCCGAGGTGCCGGGCTCATTTTTTAAAAGATTTTCGCGGGCCGCGATCGGGTGCAGGCAGCTCCTCCTTAAGGGAAGGAGGAGGCCTGCACTTCCCGAGCCTGCCGCACCGCATCGGGTGCCGCAGCGCCGGAATTGCGGCGCGAAACGGCAGTTAGCGCCGATTTACCGCCGCAAAGACCCTTCAGTAGCGCCGGCAGCCGTTTGGGCGCGGCCCTGCTGAATTTTTGGCGCGCGCAGGGGGACTTAGCGCCGGCACTAACTTCCGGCGCTAAAGCCCTGGCTAAGCCAAAACTCAATTTCTAGGCCTATATGTCTAACTCCTGGAGACTTACCCTCCCGGGAAAACCTGTTTAAAAAAAAAAAAAAAAAAAAAAAATGAAGTTCGATGCGCACGCGCAGCCTCTCCTGCGCACGCGTTCAACCTCTGAACCCCTCCTTTCAGGAGAACGGAAGTGCCGGTTTCCCGTGCATGCACAGTGCGTACTCGCCCGTGGAGACCCGAATTTCTGAGCCAATATGATTGCTGGCCACGAGTGGTGGGGTTGTAGAGAACATAAGACATAAGACGTAGGAGCAGGAGTAGGTCATTTGGCCCCTCGAGACTGCTCCGCCATTCAATAAGATCATGGCTTATTGAAGGGAATCATCAGCCAGGTGTAGAGCGGATAGCCCTTGTGTCCGAGCAGCCACCCTCAGGTTCGATGTGGTGGCTGGAAGATGGCTGGTACACCGGACTGGCGCAGAATGAAGGCAGCATGACTTCACCATCATGATGTGCTGGGTGTGGTCGCATACCAACTGTACATTAAGAGAGTGGTAGCCTTTGCGGTTATGGTACATCTCAGGATTGATATGCAGTGCCCGCAAAGCCATGTGTGTGCAGTCAATGGCGGCCTGCACCATGGGGAAGCCTGATATCCTGGCAAAGCCACATGCACGCTCCTCCTACTTCTCTCTGTTCAGAGAGAAGACAATGACATCCCTTCTCCTAGAGTACAGAGCCTCTGTGACCTCCCGGATGCAGCTATGGATGGTGAACACGGAGGTGTTAGCTATGTCTCCTGCTCCAGCCTGGAAGGTTGCGATGGCAAAAAAATTCAGGGCCACATTCACCACGAGGGCCGCTGAGCCCTCCTTCCCCTCCCTCTGTGAGCAGCTTGTGTTTGCTGTCTCTGCTCCTTCTCCCTGTCATGCTGCAGCGTGAGGGGGACTACGACTAGAGCCCCCATGACTGGGAGGAAGCGGTGTAGTCAGAGGCCTTCCAGTGGCAGCCAACGCCCTGCACACTTTACCAACTTGATAAATGTCTTCCAGCAAGCCAGTATCGATATAAACTCTGCAAGAGCCAGTACAAGAGAAAAAATCAACTTCCCTGAAAGTTGGATGTATCCCTTTAAATAGCATTGGTGGGGGGTCCCTCGCTCAGAGAGGGCATTGTTTGGAACAGTGACGTCCAAAATAGCAGGTTGTGCGTCAAATCAGTGTTGTAAGCTGATTGATGTCATGATCGGCCTTATATGCCGCGCTAAGCAGGGGAATTTCGCGGCCATATAAATTAAAATTAAACAAAAAAGAAGGCTTATGATGAATGTTGGAAAAGTCACACGACCCAATAATGGGGCGTGGGATATAGCCCCATGACATTGGTCCTTTTTAGCCAGAAAACTCATGCAATGAGGTCTAAATAGACTGAGTGATGGTGTGTGCTGTGAATGCCTGGCAGAGCTAGATGCAGCGGAGTCTGGTTCTCCTTCCTCTGGAACATATAGAGGAATAGAGAAGTGACATGAGAGTTTCACCAAGTGGCTCAAAGACAGCGAGGTGAGATGACCCACCAAAGAAGAGAACTTTTTTTTTACATTTAGTGATCAGGTCCTTCACACAGGGGGCTGAGGGAACATGGCGAGGGTCAAGATTGAGTCCTGAGGAATTTTGGGGCCATAGTTTCCTAACCTTAAAATCCTGCCCTTCACTTCTCTTTAGAATGCACGTACAGTACCTCTCGGCTTCTCATTCTTCTATTACTGCAGTGAAGTCTTTCACACTGAGTGAGTTAAAGGCTTTTTTCAGCCAGTACAAAAAATGCCATATTCTGAAGATTAATTAAGTTGCAGTGATCCTGTAACCTATGATTCAAGATAGCTTGTGATCCTAATGTGTGCTAAAGATTTCCCAATCAGTGGCCAAATATTGCTACAATTTTGGCAAGCTGAAAAAGGTCATTGCTTAAGACATAATTGATTGTGTGCTCCTGAGCAGCAATGGATCCCAAACAGAGGGTAAATCTGGCTGTTGGCCCAACTGGCAAATTTTCATTTTAATTTAATTTAGTCCAAATGTCATCCTTATTCAACATAAAGAAAACTAGTTTAGTCTTATATGGTTTAATACATTGGTTTCTTAGCATTGCTATTAACTCCTAACACACGGTTATGGTACGTTACATTTGGGAGTACTGCAGGAACTCTATTAAAAACCTGACACTACCCAAACTATGTTGTGTGCATCATTGCATCCTTAGCCTTCAGCGGGTGCACTGGTTGACTAGACTGGATTGGAAATTCCTGTTTTCACCACCATAATAATTACTGCATATGATCGATCTAAAAATAGAAAATGCCAGGAATAGGCAGCAAGTCAGACTGCATCAGGCAGAAAAAAATAGCTTAGTATTCTGGGTGTACCAGTTCATTAGTTATACTTGAACCATTATACTTGTATAATGAATTCTGATGAAGGGCCCAACATGAAACAATAACCCATCTTTTTCTTTCAGCTGCTGACAAACCTGTATTTCCAGGTTATTTTTTTAACCTTGCATGGATCATTTAAATCATAAAATCATAGAATGACACAGCACAGAAGGAGGCCTTTCGGTCCACTGTGCCTGTGCCGGCACTTTGAAAGAGTGATCTAATTATTCCCACTCCCCTGTCCTTTCCCCAAGGCCCTGCAAATGTTTTAATAAACTGGGAATGCACCAATCACGCTGAGTGCCCGGCCTGTGGCAGCTTAAAGGCGCACTGGCTGTTTGGAAAGAGTGGCTCAACAACTATCTGTGAGCAGTGTGGGGACAAACACGGCCTCCTACATTACAACAGTGACTACTCTGGATTACTCCCGGTGCCACGTGCTAGTGTGTATAGGAATAGGAAGATAGAACAGATGAATGCGTGGCTAAAGGGATGGTGCAGGGGGGAGGGCTTTAGTTTCCTGGATCACTGGGTCTGCTTCTGGGAAAGGTGGGACTTGTACAAGTCGGACGGTTTACACCTGAACCAGAGGGGAACCAATATCCTTGCGGGGAGGTTTGCTAGCACTGCTGGGGGGGGTTTAAACTAACTTGGCAGGGGGATGGGGTACAGAGTGGAGCTATAGTAGGGGGTGATTTACAGCCAAATACAGAGGGAAAAACAAGTCAGCTGGGAAGGCAGAGCAAATATGTGAAGGCAAAAGAGAATATGGCAGGGCTGGAAGGCATTTATTTTAATGCAAGGAGTCTTGCAAATAAGGTGGATGAACTGAAGTTGTTGTTGAACACATGGGAGTACGATATTGTTGCTATCACGGAGACATGGTTGAGGGAGGGTCAGGACTGGCAGCTCAATATTCCGGGGTATAGAATCTTCAGGCGAGACAGAGGGGGGTGTAAAAGGGGAGGGGGTGTTGCAATATTAATTAAGGAGTCAATTACTGCTGTAAGGAGGGATGATATATTAGCGGGTTCCTCTAATGAGGCCATATGGGTAGAACTTAAAAACAAAAAGGGGGCAAGCACTTTGCTGGGAGTGTACTATAGGCCCCCAAACAGTCAGGGGGAGATAGAGGAACAGATATGTAGGCAAATCTCAGAAAAGTGCGAAAATAATAGGGTAATAATAGTGGGGGATTTCAACTTCCCCAATATAAATTGGGATAGTCAGAGTGTGAAAGGCTTAGAGGGTGCAAAATTCTTAAAGTGCATCCAGGAGAGCTTTTTGAGCCAACATGTAGAAAGTCCTACAAGAGAGGGGGCGGTACTGGACCTAATTCTGGGGAATGTAGCCGGGCAAGTGGTGGAAGTGTCAGTAGGAGAGCATTTTGGCGACAGTGACCATAATTCGGTGAGATTTAAGGTGGTCATGGAAAAAGACAAAGACGGCCCGGAAATAAGGGTTCTAAATTGGGGGAAGGCCGATTTTAATATGATAAGGCAGGATCTGGCCAAAGTGGACTGGGAGCAGCTACTTATAGGAAAATCCACATCAAAACAGTGGGAGACTTTCAGAAGGGAAATAGAGAGAGTACAACGCCAACATGTTCCTGTAAAGGTCAAGGGTGGGACCAACAAGCAAAGGGAACCTTGGATGACAAGGGATATACAAAAATGCATTAGAAATAAAAGGGGGGCTTTTGGCAGTTACAAAAGACTAAAGACGGAAGAAGCCCTAGAGGAGTATAAAAAGTGCAGGGGCATACTTAAAAAAGAAATTAGGAGGGCGAGGAGGGGCCATGAAATAACACTGGCGAGCAAAATAAAGGAAAATCCTAAGATGTTTTATAAGTATATTAAGGGCAAGAGGATAACCAGGGAAAGGGTAGGGCCCATTAGGGACCAAAGAGGCAATCTGTGTGTAGAGCCAGATGATGTAGGCGGGGTTTTAAATGAATTTTTTGCATCTGTGTTCACTATGGAGAAAGACGATGCAGACATAGAAATCGGGCAAGGGGACTGTGACATACTTGAACATATTAGCATCGAGAGGGAGGAGGTGCTAGCGGTTTTAGCAGGCCAAAAAGTGGATAAATCCCCAGGCCCGGACGAGATGTATCCCAGGCTGCTGTGGGAGGCAAAGGAGGAGATTGCAGGGGCTCTGACACAAATTTTCAGAACCTCTCTGGCCACAGGGGATGTACCAGAGGACTGGAGAACAGCTAACGTAGTACCATTATTCAAGAAGGGTAGCAGGGATAAACCAGGGAATTACAGGCCAGTGAGCCTAACATTTGTGGTAGGGAAATTATTGGAAAAAATTCTGAGGGACAAAATTAGTCTCCACTTGGAGAGGCAAGGATTAATCGGGGATAGTCAGCATGGCTTTGTCAAGGGTAAATCATGTCTGACAAATCTGATTGAATTTTTCGAGGGGGTGACTAGGGGGGTGGATGAGGGAAATGCTGTGGATGTGGTTTACATGGACTTCAGTAAAGCTTTTGACAAAGTCCCGCATAGGAGACTGATCAAGAAGGTAAGAGCCCATGGGATCCAGGGTGCCTTGGCGCGTTGGATCCTAAACTGGCTGAGTGGCAGGAGGCAGAGGGTGATGGTCGAAGGTTGCTTTTGTGACTGGAAGCCTGTGTCCAGTGGGGTACCTCAGGGATCGGTGCTGGGTCCCTTGTTGTTTGTGATCTACATAAATGATTTGGATGAGAATGTGAAAGGTATGATCAGTAAGTTCGCAGATGACACGAAAATTGGTGGGGTGGTAAATTGCGAGGAGGAAAGCCTCAGGCTACAGGACGATATAAACGGGTTGGTCAGATGGGCAGAAAAGTGGCAAATGGAATTTAACCCTGAAAAGTGCGAGGTGATGCATTTTGGACGGACAAGTAAGGCAAGGGAATACACAATGAGTGGTAGGACCCTAGGAAGTACAGAGGGTCAGAGGGACCTTGGTGTACATGTACATAGATCCCTGAAGGCAGCGGAACAGGTAGATAAGGTGGTTAAAAAGGCATATGGGATACTTGCCTTCATTAGCCGAGGCATAGAATATAAGAGCAGGGAGGTTATGATGGAGCTGTACAAAATGCTGGTGAGGCCACAGCTGGAGTACTGTGTGCAGTTCTGGTTGCCTCACTATAGGAAGGATGTGATTGCTTTGGAGAGGGTGCAGAGAAGATTCACCAGGATGTTACCTGGGATGGAGCGCCTCAGCTATGAAGAGAGGCTGGACAGGCTGGGGTTGTTTTCCTTGGAGCAAAGAAGGCTGAGGGGGGACCTGATTGAGGTGTACAAAATGATGAGGGGCATAGATAGGGTAGATAAAGAGGAACTTTTCCCCTTAGTAGGGGGGTCAATAACAAGGGGGCATAGATTCAGGGTAAGGGGCAGGAAATTTAGAGGGGTTTGAGGAGGAACTTTTTCACCCAGAGGGTGGTTGGAATGTGGAACTCAATGCCTGAAAGGGTGGTAGAGGCAGGAACCCTCACAACATTCAAGAAGCATTTGGATGAGCACTTGAAATGCCATTGCATACAAGGCTATGGACCAAATGCTGGAAAATGGGATTAGACTGGACAGGGATGGATGGGCGGCGCAGACACGATGGGCCGAAGGGCCTCTTTCTGTGCTGTAAAACTCTATGACTCTATGACACTTCAAAAGTACTTCACAGCAAAAGCTGCGCAAAGATTGATTAGAGATTTTCTTTTAATTATGAAGAATTTTTATAGAGTGGCAAAGAAAAGACAATTTCCTCTGGTTATGGAGTCAGTAACCAGGGGTCATAAGTTTAAAATTATCACTAAAAGACGAAGGAGAGAAGAAGTTTCTTCACAATGCGAATTGTTTTGTTGGAACATGGAATGCTTTGCCACAGGGAGAGACCATTCCTTCCCTTAAGGGAAAATTGGACAAATATTTAAAGCCGAGGAAGATACAAGAGAGATTGAGGCAGTGGGATTAGCAAAGAGCTGGAACAAACACAATGGCCGCGCTTTCGCTGACTGAGACGGGTCCGGGGCGGCCGGTGTCGGTGTCATGGCCCCAACCCGCTGCCTACGGCAGCCTGCACTCTCCAAGTGATTTTACATTAATTGGGCTTGTTAAGCCTGCTCTGCGAGGTTCCCGGCCAATTAATAGGAAGCGCGTCTGATGACGTCAATTGATGATGCATCATCAGCCAGTTTCCTTAAAGGGACCATGTCAAAATTGATCTTGACTGTTCTGCTGTCAGTGTTCTACAGCGTTGAGGTGCTGCAAACACTGACAATGACTCCACAAAGGTGCACGGCTGCACCCAGGCTCTCCCATGACTCCCTCCATATACTTATGGAGGGAGTCACAGCACACAGGGAGGTTCTCTTCCCTTCCCATGGACGGAAGAGACCTCCCCAGGAGATCAACGCAGCCTGGTTGTACATTGCATAGGAGGGCACAAGCAGGGATGTTGTCAGGAGGACCAAGCTGCAGTGGCGCAAACCTTTCAATGATCTCAGTAGATCACAAAACGTTACTGCCAAGCCACATTCAACCTCATCCTGCTGTAACACTCATCGCATCCACATCACTCTGCCTTCCCTACCCTACTCCTGCACATCCTTAGTCACACCAACTTACCTTGCACCTCCACCCATCCCTCTCTATCTACATTATCACTTCCCCATTTCAGTAGCCACCCCTCACACTCACCCTCATCCTACTGCAAGCATACCAACTAACAACACACAAGGGCAGGCACTTGGGTGGTTTAGCCAATGTTTATGTGAAGTTTCTGTTAATGTGCTGTCAAACACTGAAATCTTTATTTTCAATACTTTGCGTTCTTGGACAGATTTGTGTGCACCTTTGGAAGTGGCTTAGTGAGTTGCAGTGAATGGTGAGAAATAACGGTACTCCCCGCAATGGTGATGATTGTGAAAGGAATGGCTTGGGCATTTCAGGGATGCTTTATGTTGTTGTTGTGGGGTGGTGCCAACCTGGCGCATCATGTGGCAGCCAGGGTGTACAGCATCAAGTGAAGTAAATCTGGCTATGGTGAGGCCATCCCTGGTGTCCTGGGAAGCAATGTGGTCAGGTGCTGATGCCCTGTGTCCAGTACAGCAACAGTTGATTGCGGAGAAGGCTAGTGTTATTGTTATGGCTGATGGTGAGCCCGGTGATGCTGGTGTTGGGGCTGATCTTGGTGGGATTCTGAGGACCAAGGTGAGATATTTTCAAGGGCAACGATGTTGATTGAATAGATGGTAGCTGAGGTTGAGATGATAGAAGCGATCTGCCAATGGTAAGAGAGGTTGTTCCAATGAGGTGGAAGAGTGTTGGCTCCAAACACTTGCAATCTGCAGAAAGTTCAATATGTCTTCCAAATGCTGTAAGCAACAGTTTCGGAGCTTTGAAAGTGAACGGCTGTAACATGGGATCTGTTACACAACTTTGGCAGCTGTCAGGTCATGAGATAATTCAATGTTGAATCCACTCACGACATGCTGAGCTGACGTGTTCCCCGAGCAGCGGGTAACCCGTGGGGGAGCACGTAAAATTGAAATGTAGGCATAAAATAACAGTTAATTGGATGTTAACAATCCATTTAATGATGTCAATTGCCTCCCCCGCCGCTTGGTGTCGGGTTTGTTCAGCGCCGACAGACCCGACACCTGGGAGACTCACATAGAGGCGGTTTAACAGCAGTTTCCCTACCCGCTGTCAATCTTTTCTATTTTGACAGCGGATCCGCCTCCAAACCCGCCCTCTGAGCGCTGGCAAAATTCAGCACAATGGGTTGAATTACCTTCTTTTGTGGTGTCAACGTTTATGGTTCTATGATCTTTTAAATGTAAATGTGGCTGTTTCAGGCGGACTGACTTGGGCCCATCCAATATGCAACAAGAAATGCACTAGAAATACAAACAGGATGAAGTGTTAGGATCCTGGGTTTACACCCTGGAAATAGGGGCATATCAGCCCATAGGGTCTTCCAAGAAACTATTTGCTAGGACCCAGATTAGTCTTGAATCAATTTCTACAAATTGCTTTCTTAAAAGATTAAACAGAAATCTTTGTATCACCTTCCATCAAATCATTCAGTCAGGCAATCAGGGCAAACAAAATAAATGGGAAAGACTTGAAAGGTGTAAATATTAATGACTTTGATGAAGGGACCGAGTGTAATATATCCAAGTTTGCTGACGATACAAAGCTAGGTGGGAAAGTAGGCTATGAGGAGGACACAAAGAGCCTGCAAAGGGATATAGATAGGTTAAGTGAGTGGGCAATAAGGTGGCAGATGGAGTATAATGTGGGGAAATGTGAGGTTATTTACTTTGGTAGGAAGAATAGAAAAACAGAATATTTTTTAAATGGTGAGAATCTATTAAATGTTGCTGTTCAGAGAGATTTAGGTGTCCTAGCACAAGAAACACAGAGAGCATGCAGGCAGAGCAAGCAATTCAGAAGGCAAATGGCATGTTGGCCTTTATTGTGAGAGGGTTGGAGTACAAGAGTAAGGAAGTCTTGCTACAATTGTACAGAGCTCTGGTGAGACCACAGCTGTGCACAGTTTTGGTCTCCTTATTTAAGGAAGGATACATTTGCCTTAGAGGCGGTGCAACAGAGGCTCACTAGATTGATCCCTAGGATGAGAGGGTTGTCCTATGAAGAAAGATTGAGTAGATTGGGCCTATACTCTCTGGAGTTTAGAAGAATGAGAGGTAATCTTCATTGAAACATATAAGATTCTGAGGGGGATTGACAGGGTAGATGCTGAGAAATTGTTTCCCCTGGCTGGAGTGTCTAGAACTAGGGGGCATAGTCTCAGGATATGGGCTAGGCCATTTAAGACTGAGATAAGGAAGAATTTCTTCACTCAGCGGGTTATAAATCTCTGCCTCAAAGTGCTGTGGATGCTCAGTCGTTCAGTATATTCAAGGCTGAGACAGATAGATTTTTGGGACTCCAGAGGAATTAAGGGATTTGGGGATAGGCAGGAAAGTGGAGTTGAGGTCGAAGATCAGCCATGATCATGTTGAATGGCGGAGCAGGCTTGAGGGGCCAAGTGGCCTACTCCTGCTCCTAACTCTTATGTTCTTATGTTCTTAAACTGTCTTGAAGGATGCTCCCATTTGTGAAAGGCTGTGATTAGTGATGCAATGTCATATCTTCATGACATTTAAATTTTTATTGTTAAAAGTGGAAATTAAATTGAACCAGCTCTCCTTTCCTCAACAACATCGGGGGAATCGGAGGGGGTTGGGGGTCGGAAGGTCTGGTTTGGCAAGTGGGGGGGGGGTCAGAGATCGGTCTGAGGGGGAGGTCGGAGGCAGGAGGGCGGTATCGGAGGCCGGGGGGCTGGGGGGATGATCAGAGGCTGTGGGGCAGGTTGTAGGCTTCAAGGGGAGATTGGAAGCGTCGGGGGTGTCCGATCATGAAGGGTTGGCAAGGCAGGAATGCTGGATCCAGCAGGTAAGTGGACAGGCACTTACCTCCTGTATCAAGCAGTCCTCGCCTTCCTTTAGCTGGCGGGTTCCCCAAGGCCAGGGAAACCTGCCCGCCCACAGTTAAATTTAAAATGGTGGATCACCACGAGGCACACAGCCTCATTATAATATTTTAAGTGCCATCCCGCCTCCTGGGAGTGGGTTGTTTGCCCGCCCCATCTCGCCTCCATTAAAACCGGAAG
This sequence comes from Somniosus microcephalus, assembly GCF_052327205.1. Lineage (NCBI taxonomy): Eukaryota > Metazoa > Chordata > Chondrichthyes > Squaliformes > Somniosidae > Somniosus > Somniosus microcephalus. The sequence continues at coordinate 174,001,008 of NC_140996.1, read as the reverse complement.
TGGGCGGGTTGGGGTAGGGATTCACATTTTTAACTCTTTAACCTTCCACCCGACCCCAACACACCCATTGTTTGGGGTTAACATTCCCCCCATTTACTTTGTACAAAAGCAAATAGATTTCTGGGTAAGTCAGTACATGTTTAAGAACCGGTGCTGATGGTAGGCAGTAATTTTCATGAGCCATGAGCCAGGAGCACAGACTTGTAAAATTATCCTTGTAATTTTCTAATAATACTCAAATTTCACGTGTCATCTGTTAGCATCATTATTCACAGATCCAGGTGTAGGTTTGGGTGGGTGTCAGAAAGCAGCTTGAAGGACCTCCAGTGCTGAACCTTAGCATGATAAAGAAAAGGGACTTCCTTTTGTGTCCTGCATGTTTGTTGCCTGCCCCTCTCCAATCCTTCAATCAGAGGAGGGCTGGTCATAGGATCTAAGTCCCATGGGGGTAAATTTCGATTAAGCAGAAAAACAGGCACGGGGATTGCGATGTGCGAACTGCCCGCGTCCCTTGAAAGGAGTTCAGGCAACACCTAAAATTCGTGCTGCCTGCTATTTTGCATGATTGCAGCGTACAGCCCAGTGCTGAACGCACTGCTGACAGGCTGTGCGCTCAGTAGGGGGCCGAAGTTCGCAATGTTCGAGCAAGACTAATGTTGTGTATTTGGAATGTGTATTAGAATTGTCCCACATGGGATACCGTAGTGGTGATTTGCAATGCACTATGGGAAATGTAGTGCATTGAGTGAAGAAGCACATTGTAAATAAAATGGCCGTTAACTAAACTCTCCACCCCGGAGTCCTTCTTAATTGTTATATAGATAAGGGTATAAAACCCCTTGAGACACAATAAAACTGGCGACGAGGACGACGGACTTGCGCATCACTTTGCATTGGAATCGGCGATGTTTAAAGTAAGAAGTTCCTGTCTTTTCTTAATGGCACGCCCACAGTTTAGTACTGATGCAATCGCCTCGTAAAGGTGGCGGTTTGTGTGTTACACAAATAAGAAGGGGGAGAGTAATAATACAGTGAAACGAAGTGAAGGAAAAGGACTGTAAAAATTAAAAAAAAAGTGGAGGAAAAAGGACTGTAAAAAAAAAAAAAATGGCTATGCTAACCGGAGCGTTTGGACCATTTGATGAAACGGCGGAGCAATGGAGTGCTTATACAGAGCGTTTTGGATTTTTCATGACTGCAAATGGCATTAAAGATGACATGAAAGTGGCAACGCTCCTCAGTGTGATCGGAGCAAAAACATTTGGCTTGTTACGGAGTTTGATGCACCCGGATAAGCCCGGCGCTAAGACGTATGATCAGATTGTGGAAGTTTTGGAAACACATTTCGCACCCAAGCCGCTGTTGATTGCCGAGAGGTTTAGGTTTCACAAACGAAACCAAGGGGAGGGTGAGTCCATAGCCGAATATGTTGCAGTGCTAAAGAAGCTAACTGAGCATTGTGAGTTTGGTGAAACTCTAAATGACACTGTCCGTGATAGGTTTGTGTGTGGATTAAGATGTGAAGCAACACAGAAGCGCTTGCTCACGACTGACAAACTGACGCTTAAATCAGCAGTGGAGCTGTTGGGGGCTGCAACAAGAGTGCACAGGGTAGCCGCTACACCGGATAAGCATGCAAGGGGCGCCAGAGAGTGTTGCAGATGTGGAAGGTCAGGTCATCAGCCATCTGCCTGCTGGTGTAAAGACCTGACCTGTCGGAAATGTGAAAAGAAAGGACACATTGAACATGTGTGTAAAGGGCAAAGCAAACAATCCTACACAGAGCCACACAAAAACAAACAAGGAAACACATCCAACTGGCATTCTAAAAAGAAAAACCTACACATGGTGAAACAAGAACAGGAAGACAGTGACACAGACTCTGATGGGGAGCTGAATCTCCATGTGTTAACGGTGAATGGAGGCTCATCAGGCTATGGAGTCACTCCACTACTAGAAGGAATACCGGTCAAAATTGAGCTGGATACGGGGGCCGCTGTCTCCTTGATTTCAGAGAAGCTATTCAAAGAAAAACTGAACCACCTATCACTGACGCCGGCCAAGCTCATCTTAAAGACCTACACTGGGGAAACAGTCCCAATGCTGGGTAAGACGGAGGTCAAGGTGGAGCTTAATGGACAAACTGTGATGCTGCCAGTTTACGTGGTCAAGGGTGACTATCCATCCCTGATGGGCAGACCATGGTTGGAGAAAATTCATCTGGATTGGAAAAAAGTGAATGCGGTGTCAGTCGAAGAGGTGGGGCTAGCGGCAGTGTTGACAAAGCATGCGGCTGTCTTTGACGGAGAATTGGGGAGTATGAAGGGGATTACGGTCAAACTCAAGGTGAAGCCTGACAGCCAGCCACGATTCCTGAAGGCCAGGAACGTTCCCTACGCCCTCAGACCAAAGGTGGAGGCTGAACTGGAGCGTCTGGTCAAGATAGGGGTCCTGGTGCCGGTTTCGCACAGTGAGTGGGCCACGCCCATGGTACCAGTGATGAAGAGTGACGGCGCGGTTCGCTTATGTGGAGATTTCAAAGTAACAGTGAATCCTGTGCTCTCAGCTGAACAGTACCCCCTCCCCATCATTGAAGATCTTTTCGCGGGTCTAGCAGGCGGTCAGAAGTTTAGCAAGATTGATCTATGCCAAGCCTACTTGCAGATGCATGTAGAAGAGGACTCACAGAAGTACCTCACCATCAGCACCCGCAAGGGCCTCTACAGGTACTGCCGCCTACCCTTTGGTATAACGTCAGCACCAGCATTGTTTCAGCGGGCTATGGACCAGATCTTAAGTGGCATTCCAGGGGTACAATGTTATCTCGACGATATCCTTGTCACAGGAAAGGACGACAACGAGCATCTGCAGAACCTGACGAAGACACTGGGAAGACTTGAAGAATATGGCTTACGTGTTCGCAAGGACAAATGCGAATTTTTCAAGCCATCAGTGGAGTACCTAGGCCATGTCATCGACGCGGACAGCCTACACACAGCACCGCCAAAAGTGAAAGCCATTGCCGACGCTCCTGCACCTACAAATGTCGGCCAGCTGCGGTCATTCTTAGGTCTCCTGAATTATTATGGAAAGTTTATTCCACAGCTGGCATCACTGAGCTGCTGTGTCAGGGCAAGGCCTGGGCATGGACGAAGGAGTGCGAAGCTGCATTCAAGAAAGCCAAAGCAGCTTTGACTGACCCCAGAGTGTTGACGCACTTTGACCCATCATTGCAGATTCAGCTGGCCTGTGATGCATCGCCTTATGGCGTCGGCGCGGTCATGTCCCACATCTTTCCCTCAGGCGAAGAGAAGCTGATTGCATTCGCGTCAAGGTCCCTGAGCAAGGCGGAGGTGAATTACCTGCAGATCGAAAAAGAGGCTTTGGGCATCATCTTTGGAATCAAAGAGTTCCATCACTGCTTGTTCAGAAGGAAATTCACCTTGCTGACGGATCATCGTCCTCTGACATCGATCTTTGGTCCACACACAGGAATACCCTACCTGGCAGCGTGCAGGATGCAGCGCTGGGCGCTGATGTTAAGCGCTCACAATTACAACATCAAATACCGGAGGTCAGCAGCACATGGCAATGCGGACGGATTGTCAAGACTTCCGCTGCCTGTGCCCTCTGAAGGCTGTGAGCAGAAGATTTTCTACTTTGACATGGTGAGCAATGCCCCTGTCACGGCCCGGCAGGTCAAGAACGAGACCAGAGTGGAACCTACGCTATCCAAGGTGCTGGATCGGGTGATGCGAGGAGACAGATCACGGGTGTCAGACGCACCACCTGAGCTCCTACCTTACCTGTCAAGAGGGAAGGCGTTGTCTGTCACGTCAGGATGCCTCCTTTGGGGCATGCGAGTGATCATACCACCAAAGCTGCGGAAACTTGTCCTAAACGAGCTGCACTCAGGACATTGTGGCATTGTCCGGATGAAGGAGCTGGCACGAAGCTACTTCTGGTGGCCTGGTCTGGATCATGAAATTGAAGTTGAAGCGAAATCATGCCCATCATGCGAGACAACCAGGGATATGCCAAGAGCAGCGCCACTGCATCCATGGGAATGGCCGGCGACACCGTGGCAACGGATCCATCTGGACTTCGCGGGACCAGTGGAAGGAGCGATGTTCCTGGTCGCGGTGGACTCCCATTCCAAATGGCCGGAGGTTGCAGTAATGACCACTACCACTACGAAGAAAACCATCGAGACTCTGAGAGAGATGTTCGGGCGATTTGGTCTGCCGGAGCAGATTGTAACTGACAATGGAACACAGTTCACATCCCAGGAGATGGAGGAGTTCCTCAAGAGCAATGGAATCCAGCACACGTTCTCCGTGCCTTATCATCCATCCACGAATGGATTGGCGGAGAGATTTGTCAGAACGCTGAAACGCACGTTGAAAGCTGCAAGAAGTGATGCTCCTCTAAAGCAGCGCCTGAATGCTTTCTTGCTGAAATACCAAAACACGCCTCATGCTACGACTGGAGCATCTCCTGCTTACCTACTCATGGGAAGGCAGCTACGGACACGCCTTGACCTGCTGAGGCCAACGTCCACAGAAGCAGTGGTGCACGCCAATCAGCAGGATCAAGTCAGCAGATGAGTTCAGAGGTCCAAAGAACGACCCTTTGTGGTGGGGGGCAAAGTCCTCGCATGTAACTACACCACCCCGGAGCGGTGGGTCCCGGCTACGGAAAAGACGGGCCCCATTTCATACCGAGTCCGCACCGGAGACGACCGAACATGGAGACGGCATGTAGACCAGTTACTGCCAAGACAGTCGCCACAGGTAACCCAAGAAACAGAGGATCAAGGACCTGCTGGGGGCTCCAGCAGGGACTGGTCGTCCGACCCTGAGACGGTGGAATCGAGGGAGGAAGCCACGCCTGCAGGGTCACGGGAGAGCCAGCCAGAGCCTGCTCCTGAGACTAGGCGTTACCCCCAAAGAGAAAGGCAGCCTCCAGAGTGCCTTAGTTACAGTTAGTGCTAACCTGTGTGCATGGGGCAGAATAATCCCCAGGGTTAGCGGAATGTAGAGGCAGTCTACCCTCTCTTCCAAAGTTATAGTCATTTTCAGTTATTCTGTTTTGTGGACATTCCATTTTAAGGGATAGGAATATGTTGTGTATTTGGAATGTGTATTAGCATTGTACCACATGGGATACCGTAGTGGTGATTTGCAATGCACTATGGGAAATGTAGCGCATTGAGTGAAGAAGCACATTGTAAATAAAATGGCCGTTAACTAAACTCTCCACCCCGGAGTCCTTCTTAATTGTTATATAGATAAGGGTATAAAACCCCTTGAGACACAATAGCTAGTTTTACTTAAAGCTAGCATGTGCCTCTTAAAGATAGTCTGCACCTCTTAAAGGTGATCTGCCTTCTGGTCAACAAAAATTTTAAAACTGCTACAGCACAAACCAAAATGGCTCAACAGGCCAGGGAAAGGGCACCCAGGGTCTCAGACGCAGCTCTCGAGGCCTTTGTGCAGGGGTTGAACACTCAAAGAGAGCTCCTCCACCCACAGAGGGCCAGGAGGCCCTCCAGAAACTCTGTAAGAAGGATATGGGACCAGATCACCGAGGCGGTCACTGCCAGCAGTGTCGCCTCCAGGACGTGGCTCCAGTGCCCAAAGAGGTTTCATGACCTCAGACGAGTAGTCAAGGTCAAATGTATCTTCAAAAGCCACATCCTACCAACTGCACCACTAGCCTTGCACACTGCTCAATGCACCACACCCCCATTACTCACCTACCAATAATCTCTACCAAACATGAGGCACACCTCACATTCCTGGCTTCACCTCACCCTCACACTCTTACTACTGCTGCAAGCATCACACCCACATCTCACAGCTTGAACACACTGTCAGTTATTCAACCATGACAGCCACATCATCCAAACACATTACATCACACTCACTGACACACTTCCCTTTCTCTTGCAGGAAAAGGCGGCGCATAACTGGTGCCAGCAGAACTTAACTGGCGGGGGACATACTCGCCTGCATCACTTCACCCCCTTGGAGGAGATGGTGCTGGCTATTCTTGGCAGGGGCATGTCTGAGCCCATGGCCAGCGGCTGGGCTGAAAGAATACCAGATGCCGGTATCCTCATACATTATCCAACTTCTCACATCCCACTTCCCCCTCATCCCACAATCTCTTCTAATTTACAATCTGCATGTGGTGTAAGCAAGCAGCTTTTGCTTCCCCAAAACCTCCCCATTCCCTCACCACAACCCTAGCCATTCTCATTTCAGACACCCAAGAAATTCAGCCTGCCCAGCCAGTGGGTCAACAAGAAGAGGGAGTGGAGAGTGAAGGAAAAGAAGAAGAAACACCATCACCCAATTCCACACTCCCAGCCACCAGCTCCTCGAGGTCATCCTGCAAGGCCAACTGCAGTCTCCACCACTGAAAATCAGCAGCCTTGCACCAGCCATGCTGCAGCCACTGGGGTAGCACTGCATAGAAGTGCTAGGATGGGCAAAGGCAGATGCAAAACAGTCACTAAGGGAATGCACAAGGGTGATTAATTGATTTTTTGAAGTAATATTGGATGCATATATGGATAAAGTTGGATTGGAAAGTTCCCTTTGTGGTGGCCAAGAGGATGCTGTGATGGTCAGTAACAGAGGGAAGGTAAGGTGTGGGACTAATGTTGAAAGGAGAATTGAGGTTGTGTTTACTGGTACCGCAGGCGGATGATTCAAACCCGGATATCCTGGCCAGAAAGAGGTTGTCTTGGTTGCCTCCTTCCTTCCACTTCCTTCTTTTCCGCTTCCTCCTTTTCTGCTTCTTCCTTTTCTGCTTCTTCCACTTCAGCTTCTTCCTCCTCCTCCTCTTCCTCCTCCTCTTCCCTCGGCGAGCAGCTTATTCCCTTTAATAACAACAGAAAATGCTGGAAAAACTCAGCAGGTCAGGCAACATCCGTGGAGAGAAATTTGAGTTGACGTTTCGGGTCGAACCCTTCTTCAAAACTGGAAAGAAAAGAAACTGGATCGAAGGCAGGGCTGCGATCGGACAAAAGAATAAAAGAAACAAAAGAAGTAAAAGAGATTAGAAGCTAGACGAGATGGTAATAGGCTGAGATTAGGTGTAAAGGCCTAGAAATTTGGTGGGCTTTGCGCCCAGTTACAGCCCAAAGAGGGCTTCTGCGCCAGTAGGGGTGGTAGCGCTGATTTTGAGGGCCGCGGTAATGGCGGCGGTAGCCGGTAGCGCTGCGCCAGCACCGATGACGTCATCGGTGTGCACAGGGCCCCGGTTCCGCCCCACTACCGCCCCGACCCCCATATTCAGTAGCGGCCGCTAACAACATCGGGAGACCGGGCCCTTACTGCAGCCTTAGCGGGACGCTTTAAGGTGGAGGTGCGGCTGGCCGCTTTTTCGGCGGCCGCCTGCCCGCACCTCCTTCCCCGGCCTCCTCCACCCCCCCCCCCCGTGGCATTGCCGGCTGGTTTCCGTGGAGCCCGGCACTTCTCCGTTGTGCCGGGCTCTTTTGCCGGCACTCGCGATCGGGGCTCCGGCCGTTGCAGGCACCTCCTCCTTAAGAGAAGGAGGAGGCCTGCAGTACAGCAGCCTGCCGCACCGCATCGGGTGGCGCAGCGGCACTGGGAGCGCTGAAATTCACTTTCAGCACCCCAAGCAGGGGCGGGCACACCCTGGAACAGCGCCCGGTTCCGCCTTGGGGCGCTAAAAGTGAATATGGGACGGGCGCAACTGGCTCCGCGGCCAGCGCAAAATTTTCGGCGCAAACGAGCTGGCGGGGCTATACCCAATTTCTAGGCCAAAGTGTACTGGCAGGGCAAAAGATAGCTGCCAGGTGTGAGAGAGAAACAAAAGGAAAGGGGGGGGGGAAAGGAGTGGAACAATTACAAGAGAAAATGAAATGGGGGCCGAGCTTATGATCTGAAATTGTTGAACTCGATATTGAGTCCGGAAGGCTGCAGAGTGCCTAATCGGAAGATGAGGTGCTGTTCCTCGAGTTTACGTTGAGCTTCCGTGGAACAATACAAGAGGCCAAGGACGGTGAGGTCCGAGTGGGAATGGAGCGGTGAATTAAAATGACAGGCGACCGGAAGCTCGGGGTCACCCTTACGGACTGAACGGAGGTGTTCCGCAAAGCGGTCACCCAATCTGCGTTTGGTCTCCCCAATGTAGAGGAGACCGCATCGTGAGCAGCGAATACAGTATACTAGATTGCGAGAAGTACAAGTAAATCGCTGTTTCACCTGGAAGGGGTGTTTGGGGCCCTGGACAGTGGGAAGGGGGGAGGTATAGGGGCAGGTGTTACATCTCCTCCGCTCGCACGGGAAGGTGCCAGGCGAAGGGGAAGGGCTGTTTGGGGTGATAGAGGAGTGGACTAGGGTGTCTCGGAGGGAGCGGTCCCTGCGGAATGCTGAAAGGGGAGGGGAGGGGAAGATACGTTTGGTGGTGGGATCACTTTGGAGATAGCGGAAATGCCGGAGGATGATCCGTTGAATGTGGAGGCTGGTGGGGTGAAAGGTGAGGACAAGGGGAACCCTATCGTGGTTCCGGGAGAGAGGGACAGGGGTGAGGGCAGAAGTGCGGGAGATAGAACTGACATGGTCGAGGGCAGTGTCAACCACAGTAGAGGGGAATCCTCGGTTGCGGAAAAAGGAAGACATGTCTGAAGCACTGGTGTGGAAGGTGGCATTGTCGGAGCAGATACGGCGGAGACGGAGAAACTGGGAGAATGGAATAGAGTCTTTATAGGAAGCGGGGTGGGAGGAAGTGTAGTCCAGGTAGCTGTGGGAGTCAGTGGGCTTGTAGTGAATATTGGTCAATAACCTATCCCCAGAGATGGAGATGGAGAAGTCGAGGAAGGGAAGGGAAGAGTCAGAGATGGACCATGTGAAGGTGAGGGAAGGGTGGAAATTGGAGGCAAAGTGAATGAAATTGTCAAGTTCGGGGCGAGAGCAGGAAACGGCACCGATACAGTCATCAATGTACCGGAAAAAGAGGTGAGGGAGGGGACCCGAGTAGGACTGGAACAAAGATTGTTCCACATAGCCCACGAAAAGGCAGGCATAGCTAGGACCCATGCGGGTACCCATGGCAACACCTTTGATTTGGAGGAAATGAGTGGAGTTAAAGGAGAAGTTGTTCAATGTGAGAACAAGTTCAGCCAGGTGGAGGAGGGTGGTGGTGGATGGGGACTGGTCGGGCCTCTGTTCAAGGAAGAAGCAGAGCGCCCTCAGGCCATCCGGGTGGGGGATGGAGGTGTAGAGGGATTGTACGTCCATGGTGAAAAGGAAGCGGTTGGGGCCAGGAAACTGGAAACTGTTAAAGTGGCGGAGGGCGTCCGAAGAGTCGCGGATGTAGGTGGGAAGAGACTGGACAAGGGGAGAAAAGATAGAGTCATGATAGGAAGAGATAAGTTCCATAGGGCAAGAACAGGCTGAGACGATGGGTCTACCAGGGCAGTCCTGTTTGTGGATCTTGGGAAGGAGGTAGAAGCGGGCTGTGCGGGGTTGGGGAACTATGAGGTTGGTGGCAGCAGGGGGAAGATCTCCAGAGGAGATGAGGTCAGTGACAGTCTTGGAAACGGTAGTTTGATGTTCGGTAGTGGGGTCATGGTCCAGGTGGAGGTAGGAGGAGGTGTCGGAGAGTTGGCATTCAGCTTCCGCTAGGTAGAGGTCAGTACGCCAAACAACAACAGCACCACCATTGTCAGCGGGTTTAATGACAATGTCAGGGTTGGATCTAAGAGAATGGAGTGCTGCAAGTTCAGAGGGAGGTAGGTTGGAGTGAGTGAGGGGAGCAGAGAAATGGAGACGGCCGATGTCACGGCGGCAGTTAGCGATGAAAAGATCTAGAGAGCGTAAGAGGCCAGGGGGAGGGGTCCAGGTAGAACGGGAATTCTGCAAGCGGGAGAAAGGGTCAGTTGTGCAGGGGGAAGACTCCTGGCCAGAGAAGTGGGCACGGAGACGAAGGCGGCGGAGAAAGAGCTCAACATCGTGCCGAGCTCGAAATTCATTGAGATGGGGGCGTAAGGGGATGAAGCTCAGGCCTTTGCTGAGGACTGATCGTTTAGGGTCAGAGAGTGGAAGGTCAGAGGGGATAGTGAAAACGCGGCAGGGGGTAAGATTGGGAGAAGGGGGGTCAGAGGAAAGTGAAGGGGAAGAAGGTTCTGGAGGGGCGTTGGTGTCCAAGAGTTGATGAAGCTTGCGATCCTTGACATCGGAAAGGAAGAAGAAAAGTTTTTTGTTGAAGCGTCGGCTGCCTGTGCTCCATCTCCATGTCATGCTGAAGCCCAAGGGGGACTGCAACTAGACTGGGAGCAAGTGGTGTTCTCAGAGGCCTTCCTTTAAAAGCCAAAGCCTTGCAAACATCCAGCAGCACTCCCTGTACACGTTAACAATTTTTTAAATGTCTTACACCAAGGCACTACTCAAATAAACTATACAGGATCCAGCACAAAAGCAAAAAGCAAAACCTACCTCCAAGTTACGTATGTACCTTTAAGTAGTGCTGGTGGGGGGTCCGTCGTGCAGCTGAACACACGTTCAGCTGTGCGTGCTTTGGAGAGGGCGTACATTCGAGCGGCAAAAGCCAAAATATAAGGTCGTGCATCAGACTGACGTCACGATCTGCCTCATTACCATTTTTTTAGTGAACGCAGGCAACGACCGCGCTGTCAACCTGCCCAAAATGGCAGCCACCGCGGGCCGCACCGGAAGTGGGTGGCAGCGAGGCAACTGCCATTTTTTTTTAAAGAAATTGGCCTTAACACCCGGCACTAAACTGCCGAAAAACATGACCCACATCTTTTGGATGCCCTTCAAGATTGTTTCCCTACTAGTGAGCAAGCGAAGAAGGAGGGTGGGGGAAGAAACATCCCCTCCCATCTCATCTAAATTACTGCCATTAGCCTACGGATATTGTACATATTGTAGGTGTGAGCACTTTGCTCCCCCCACCCCCCGGGACGCCCCAGTAATTCCAGGGGCAATTTCCTGTACTCAGAACCCTGGGAGTAAAAGTGCTCATTAAGGGAAAATAGGCCCCAGTAATTTTTTCTTTAACATGATATAAAAATTAGCATCAAAAACTTATCATCATAAACTTAACGAAGAAAAGTTATCTTACGTAATCTGAGTGGAAGGCAGAAATTTCACTTATATTCCCATCTTTCTGAGTTTAAATATTTGTTGAGGCATAGGTGCTTGATGAAGGTTAATGATAACAAATTAATTTAGTTCCATCAGAAGAATTCTGAAAATGTGCCAGTCCATGGCCTAAAAATTATTTGACGCTGTGCCCGCTTTCCAGGTGCAAAAGGGGCCTAAGTGTCCAACATGGCATGTGGGCATATTCCACGCTGGAAGGGCGCCACCCGCCATATTGGTAAAGGCTCTAGTATAGGTGTCCAGGGCCGGCGTCTGAAATAGAGATTAGGCCCTTTGCATATGCATGTGCAGTGAGCAATGTTCTCTTTAAGCTGCCCACATGCGTGGCCATGCAGTAATATAGAAACATAGAAGATAGGAGCAGGAGTAGGCCATTCGGCCCCTTGAGCCTGCTCCGCCATTCAATGCGATCATGGCTGATCATTCAATTTCAGTACCCGGTCCCTGCTTTCTCCCCACACCCCTTGATCCCTTTAGCCTTAAGAAATATATCCAACTCCTTCTTGAATATATTTAATGTATTGGCCTCTACTGCCTTCTGTGGTAGAGAATTCCACAGGTTCACCACTCTCTGGGTGAAGAAATTCCTCCTCATTTCTGTCCTAAATGGCCTACCCCTTATCCTTAGACTGTGACCCCTGGTTCTGGACTCCCTGACCATCGGGAACATCCTTCCTGCATCTAGTCTGTCCAGTCCTATCAGAATTTTATAAGCTACAATGAGATCCCCTCTCATTCTTCTAAACTCCAGCGAGTACAAGCCCAATCGACCCAATCTCTCCTCATACGTCATTCCTGCCACCCCAGGTATCAGCCTGGTGAATCTTCGCTGAACTCCTTCCATGGCAAGAACATCCTTCCTCAGATAAGGCGACCAAAACTGCACACAATACTCAAGGTGTGGTCTCACCAAGGCCCTGTATAACTGCAGCAAGACATCCTTGCTCCTGTACTCAAACCCTCTCGCTACGAAGGCCAACATGCCATTTGCCTTCTTAACCGCCTGCTGCACCTGCATGTTTACCTTCAGTGACTGGTGCACAAGGACACCCAGGTCTCGTTGCACTTCCCCTTCTCCCAATTTATTGCCATTCAGATAATAATCTGCCTTCCTGTTTTTGCCACCAAAGTGGATAACCTCACATTTATCCACGTTACATTGCATCTGCCATGCTTTTGCCCAATCACCCAAACTGTCCAAATCATCCTGGAGTTTCTCGGCATCCTCCTCACAGCACACACGCCCACCCAGCTTTGTGTCGTCTGCAAATTTGGAGATATTACATCTAGTTACCTTGTCTAGATCATTAATATATATTGTGAATAGCTGGGGTCCAAGGACCAATCTCTACGGTACCCCACTAGTCACTGCCTGCCACTCGGAAAAAGAGCCGTTTATTCCAACTCTTTGCTTTCTGACTGCCAACCAGTTCTCTATCCAAGTCAATACCTTGCCCCCAATCCCATGTGCCTTAACTTTACACGCTAATCTCTTATGCGGGACCTTATCGAAAGCCTTCTGAAAGTCCAAATACACCACATCCACTGGTTCTCCCTTATCTATTTTACCAGTTACATCCTCAAAAAATTCCAGTAGATTAGTCAAGTACGATTTACCTTTTGTAAATCCATGTTGACTTTGTCCAATCCTGTCACTGTTTTCCAAGTGCTCTGCTATTACATCTTTTATAATGGACTCTAGCATTTTCCCCACTACCGATGTCAGGCTTACTGGTCTGTAATTCCCTGTTTTCTCTCTACCACCTTTTTTGAATAGTGGGGTAACATTAGCTACCCTCCAATCCATGGGTACTGTTCCAGATTCCATCGAATGCTAGAAGATGATCAGCAAAGCATGACCTATTTCTAGGGCCACTTCCTTAAGTACCCTAGGATGTAGATTATCAGGCCCTGGGGATTTATCGGCCTTCAATCCCATCAATTTCCCTAACACCATTTCCCTACAAATACTGATCTCTTTCAGTTCCTCCCTTTCATCAGACCCTATGTACCCCGACATCTCTGGGAGGTTATTTGTGTCCTCCTTTGTGAAGACAGAACCAAAATATGTATTTAATTGGTCTGCCATTTTTTTGTTCCCCATTATAAATTCCCCTGATTCTGACTGCAAGGGACCTACGCTTGACTTCACCAATCTTTTTCTCTTCACATATCTATAAAAGCTTTTACAGTCAGTTTTTATGTTCCCTGCAAGCTTACTCATATTCTATTTTCCCTTTCTTAATTAATCCCTTTGTCCTCCTTTGTTGAATCCTAAACTGCTCCCAATCCTCAGGTTTACTGCTTTTTCTGGCCAATTTATATGTCCTCTCCTTGGATCTTATGCTATCCCTAATTTCCCTTGTTAGCCACGGTTGAGTCAACTTTTTTGTTTTATTTTTATGCCAAACAGGGATGAACAAATTCTGTAGTTCATCCATGCGGTCTTTGAATGTTTGCCATTGCCTATCCACCATCAACCCTTTGAGTGACATTCCCCAATCAATCCTACCCAACGCGTGCCTCAGACCATCGTAGTTTCCTTTATTTAAATTTAGGACCCTAGTCTCTGAGTCGACTACTTCATTCTCCATCCTAATGAAAAATTCGATCATATTATGATCGCTCCGACCCAAGAGGCCTCATACAACAAGATTGCTAATTAATCCTTTCTCGTTACATAATACCCAGTCTAAGATGGCCTGATCTCTGGTTGGTTCCTCGACATATTGGTCCAGTAAACCATCCCTTAAACACTCCAGGAATTCCTCCTCCACAGTATTGTTACTAATTTGGTTAGCCCAATCTATATGTAGATTAACGTCACCCATGATTACTGCTGTGCCCTTATTGCACGCTTCTCTAATTTCCCTTTTAATGCCATCCCCAACCTCCGCATTACTGCTTGGAGGTCTATATACCACTCCCACTAACGTTTTCTGCCCCTTGGTATTTCTCAGTTCTACCCATACAGATTCCACATCATCAGAGCTAATATCCTTCCTTACAATTGTGTTAATCCCTTCTTTAACCAGCAATGCTACCCCACCTCCCTTTCCTTTTTGCCTATCTTTCCTGAATATTTAGTACCCCTGGATGTTGAGTTCCCAGCCTTGGCCACCCTGGAGCCATGTTTCCGTAATCCCAATCAAATCATATTCGTTTACCTCTATTTGCACAGCCAATTCATCCACTTTATTACGAATGCTCCTCGCATTAAGACACAAAGCCTTCAGGCTTGTTTTTTTAGCGCTCTTAGACCTATTAGAATTATTATTTACTGTGGCCATGTTTGATTTAAACTGTTGATTTCTCTGACTGCCACTTTTGTTTTTCTCCTTCCTATCTTTTGCTTTTATCCTTGTTTCCCTTTCCTCTGTCCCCCTGCTCAGGTTCCCAACCCCCTGCCATTTTAGTTTAAACCCTCCCCTAGAGCACTAGCAAACACTCCCCCTAGGACATCGGTCCCGGCCCTGCCCAGGTGCAAACCGTCCGGTTTGAACTGGTCCCACCTCCCCCAGAACCGGTTCCAATGTCCCAGGAATTTGAATCCCTCCCCCTTGCACCATTCCTCTAGCCATGTGTCCATCTGAAATATCCTTCTATTTCTACTCTGACTAGCACGTGGCACTGGTAGCAATCCTGAGATTACTACCTTTGAGGTCCTATTTTTTAATTTACCTCCTAACTCCCTATATTCCGCTTTAAGACCTCATCCCGCTTTTTACCTATATCGTTCATACCTATATCTGCAAGATAACGTGCAGGCCACTCACAAGCTTTTTCCATTGGAAATACCCCACATGCGCAGAAATCTAGAGGAACCGCGCATTGAAATAAACAGGCCACGCACAACAAAGCGCAGCTTAGAGGGAACATTGGCAGTGAGTCCCTAAATTTATACTGTAGCAGAGCCCAAGCATACATCAGACCTATCCCAAATTGCTGGTCCTGCAAAGGTGCAATTATCATTTTATGCCCTCTACCAACCCAGTAATTTCAGCGGAGGGTTGTCCTGAGGAACATTGTGGCACCATCGAGCAAGGGACTACCCAGGGAGATGAGAGGAAAATCATCTACAAGACAGGAGGGTGGTACTAGTGGGGATTCTATGGTCAGAGGTGTAGACTGCCCTTTTTACACTCGTGATTGGGAGTCCTGAATGGTATGTTGCCTTCCTGGTGAAGGATATTACGGAACAGGTGGAAAAACTTCTGGAAAGGGAGGGAGCAGACAAAACTCGTGGTCTGTGTTGCAACAATGACATGGATAAAGGTAGGTTTGAGGTCTTGTGGAGGGAATTTAAGAAGTTGAGCATTAATTGAAAACCAAGTCCTCAATCTCCTGTGTTGTGTGCTGAACAGGTTAAGGGGACAAAGATTAGAAAGGTCAACGTGTGACTGCAGGGCTGGTTCAGAAAGGATGGATTCATAGTCTGGTTTATTAGAGTGAGTTCTGGAACAAAGGTAAGCTATACCGGAGGGATGACCTTCACCTGAAAAGAGCTAAATAGAGCAGGGGGGTGACTTTATGCTAATGTGGCAGGAGATGGGAAATATCTAAGTTTGAGATGAGAGGGAGAGCAGGATGAATAATGCTGTTGGAATTGAAGCAGAAGGCTTAGCTGAAATAAATAGCGAGAAAATACTATCAGAGGAAAAATGGAAAAAGGAGGCTATGTGGTAGTGAGAAATAAAAACCCTATCATGAAGGGGCAAGGAATATCAGAAAGTTAAATGGGGAAACCAGGAAAAAGCATAAGGGTCAATGTTCCAAAATATTGGTGCCAGGATTGAGTGGTATATATGCGAACGCAAAAAGCATTCAAATCAAAATCGGAGAGCTAGAGGCATTAATATCTTTGGAGAGATACTATATCGCAGATAAGAAGCATATAACAAGTAAGGATGAACAGAAAGGTAGTTGATGGGCGTGAAACAAAGTGTTAGGGTAAATGTGTGTTGCTTAGACTGGAGAAGGGTTGGAAGTGACATACCCCAGAGGTCAATGCGGGGTCCACTTTTGTGCTTGGTTTAGTGATGATTTGGACTTGATATAGGGAACACAATCTCAAAATTTGCTGATGACACATATGTAGGGCATTTGGAAAACAGTGAGGAGCACTAAAAAGAGTTAAGGAAGACATAGACAGGTTGGCCAGATTAACGGAGCTAGCTGTAGAGAAAGATCATTAAACAGCAAATGGTTGTGAATCCAGCTGTTGTGGAGATTTTTTTGCAGTCCAGTCACCACAGGGGAATTTTCAAACAAATTTGTAAGCAGAGGTGAGGTGCTCCAGTGGCATGACCTGAGTTGTAAATCCTTGTAGTAGCTGTGCTTTTCTCCTCTGAAACTCCTGCTAGCACATGCAAACCCCTGCCAATAGGTGAAAGTACCATGTTATATACAACCTGCGTATTAATTTAGTTTTTAAAACGATCTATTTCAAATGCAAACAAAACATTGCCTATATACAGACACACACGCACACACATAGATACAGACTGTAGGCATCTAGATCTATAATGCAAATAGATTCACAGAATCTAGTATGAATTATAAACTCTGAAATTGCGAGACTGCATACCTGGTGCAGGATTACAGATTGTAAGCAGAGGTCAATGTGCCCAATTAACTGTGCTCTCAAATTTTCCAGCTCTTAGAATCAATGCCTCCCAGCTCAGACCAAGTTAAAATTACAATCAGGCTTCAATGATGTCATCGGGCTGCAACATGCATATATAGAGAAGGACCCTGTTGGTGCCGGGAGCGTGCCCTTGCTACCTGTTCAGGAGAGCAGATTAAAATTGCAGATGTTGCAATCATGTCAGCTTTCGGACAGGTAAAAGCCAAGGTGATTTTAACTGCCCGCCCACTAGGTTTCTGCTGATCAATTAATGTTAAAATCACCCCGCAGGCATGCTGACCTCTGCACTCACCTCCGAGTGAGATTTCGCATTGGGAGTTGAGTTTATGAATGTCAGGGCTATCTAATCTATAATAGAATATGAAGCATTCAAATTAATTATATATCACTGGGAACTAAAGCATTCTGGAGAATAACATTTTTAGAAGAGATAGAAATCAAAAAGGAGGAGGTGTAATATTATTTTAATGAAGGGGTTTCAGTATCAGAAAGGAAAGATATCACAATGAATAATATACAGATAGAGGGCCTGAAAATCCACGGGTCTTCAGTACCCAAAACATGGCCCCTGCGTCAGAGAGGGCTTGGCCAGGGGGATAAACTCATAGGCTGTGATTTTACAAACCTCGGCGAGTCCGTGGCAGGTGACATCGGTGGTGGGTCCCAAACTCATTGCTGTCTCCATCCCAGCCTCTGAAATGAATTTCCCCTGATTGGGCTTGTTAAGCCCGCCTGGCACGTTTCCCGGCCAATTAGAGAAAGTGTGTCTGATGATGTCATTTGATGACGCGTCATCAGCCGGTTTCCTTAAAGGGACTATGGCCAAATTTAGTTTGACATTTGTGCTGTCACTGTTCTGCAGCATTGAGGTGCTACAAACACTGACAAGCACTGCACAGAGGTGCAGGACTGCACCCAGGCTCTCCCATGACTCCCTCCATATGCTTATGGAGGGAGTCACAGCACACAGGTGCAATGATCAATAACATGTCATTCTATAGTGGACACTAGGTGGAGCCGTAGAGCTGTGTAGAGCTGTATATAGCTGTATGTATAAGACTACACTACCCAGCTGTATGTATATTAAGACTACATTACCCATGAGGCACTAGGCTACCCACAAGGCAGCAGTCAAGATGGAAGCCTCTACAGATACTGTACCTAGTCCACATGTGCTCAATAAAGTAACTAGCAAAAGCTAGCTGTGTTCATAATAAGAATGTCTATTTATTAATGAACATAAGATGGTACCAGGATGGTGAAGATCTGCTAAAAATTGTGAAAAGCGACATGGAGAATTTGAAGCCACCAGAGCGTTTGAAACTCACAGGAAAAATCGACTACAATTGGCAGACTTTTAAACAACAATTCGAACTCTACATTGCAGCCATCGGATTCGGTACAAAGCCAGACGCAAGGAAGATAGCGTTGCTGCTTACGGTTGCAGGCCCACAGGCAATAGAGGTATTTAATACATTTGTATTTAATCCAGAGGAGAACAGAGAAAAATTAGAAGATGTGCAAAAAAAATTTGATGCACATTGCTCTCCCAAAAAGAATGAGACGTATGAAAGATACATCTTCCGTTCTCGGACACAGCAGCAAAATGAGACTTTTGATAGCTTTATAACTGATCTGAAACTGAAAGCACAGACATGTAATTTCTCTGAGCTCAAAGCATCCATGATTCGTGACCAGATTGTGTTTGGTATTCATGATAAAAAAGTCAGGGAACGTCTGTTGAGAGAAACCGAACTAAATTTGGAAAATGCGGTGAAAATATGCCAAGCCAGCGAGCTAGCTCGAAAGCACGCGAAGACTTTCAGTGAAATCAATAATGATGTGATTGTAATGAGTGATAATGCTGCTGTCGGTGCTGTGTCCTACAAGGGGAAGAAACATGGGCAGAACAGAAATGAAAAGCAATCGGAGGATGACATTTTTAATTGTAAACGCTGTGGTTACAAACACCAGTTAAGACAATGCCCAGCGTTTGGAAAAATGTGCACAAAGTGTAATGGAAAGAATCACTTTGCCAAACAATGCTTTTCAAAAGTACAAACTAAGAAAGGGCAACGAGTTAATGTAATTGAGGACACTGATTTAAGTGAGACATTTTTCTGTAGGAATGGTGTCATGTGATAATATCAAAAAGGATACAGAAAATGTGCAGCCCTCAGAAATGGACAATGCTGAACATAAAGTTAATGCAGTAAAAGAGGACAAATGGATGATCCCACTGCAGGTAAATGGAGCATTAGTTACCTTGAAACTAGACACGGGGGCAAAAGCAAACTTAATCAGTATGAGTGACATTAACAATATGAAAGAAAAGCCCAAAATACAGAAAAAGTCAGTACTACTGAAGGACTATAATGGACAGAAAATAGATAGCTTAGGTGTATGCAGACTTAAAGTGACAGTCAAAGACAAAGTGCATCATCTCATGTTTTCTGTTGTGGCTGAAAGGCTTGATTCACTACTGGGTGACAAAGCTTGTGAGGACTTAGAACTGGTCAAAAGAGTCTACCGTATAAACTGTACCATAAGCAGACCAGATGACTCGGTGGATTCTGTAGTGAATAAATTCCAGGATGTGTTCAAAGGATTTGGAGTTCTACCATTCACTTACAAGATCCAGCTAAAGCAGGATGCTCAGCCAGTGGTACATGCTCCACGAAGAGTTCCAGCACCCCTGCGTGACCGGCTGAAGAATGAACTGGACAGAATGACCACACTAGGAGTCATCAGGAAAGTCGAAGAGCCAACAGACTGGGTTAACTCCATGGTATGTGTAAAGAAAAAGAACAATGATCTAAGAATATGCATGGATCCAAAGGACTTAAATGCAAACATAAAACGTGAACACTACCAGATTCCCAAGCGAGAAGAAATCACCAGTGAAATGTCAGGTGCCAGATACTTTACAAAGCTCGATGCCTCACAAGGATTTTGGCAACTAAAACTGGATGAAGAGAGCACCAAATACTGTACCTTCAACACACCATTTGGCAGGTATTGTTTCCTCAGAATGCCTTTCGGGATAATATCTGCATCTGAAATCTTTCATAGAGCGATGGAACACATAATTGAAGGTCTGGAAGGAGTTCGGGTCTATGTTGATGACATCATCATCTGGGGCTCCACACTGAAAGAACACAATGAGAGACTGACTAAAGTGCTACAGAGCATACGCCGGAATGGACTGAAGCTCAACAAAGCCAAGTGTCAGTTTGGCGTCCAGGAAGTCACTTTCCTAGGAGATAATCTATCTGGTAAAGGAATAGAGCCAGATATGGAAAAAGTAAACGCCATACTCAAAATGCCCGGACCCACTGACAAAAAAGGAGTGCTACGCATCATGGGGATGATAAACTTCATTGGAAAGTTCATTCCTAACTTGTCAGCCAAGACAGCCTGTCTGCGAGACCTGCTACATAAAACAAATGAGTTCGCATGGACAGAAAGACATGAACAAGAGTGGATAAACCTCAAAACAGTGCTGATAACCACACCTGTACTCACCTTCTTTGACCCAACCAAAAGAATCAAAGTGTCAACGGATGCATCAAAAGATGGCCTAGGTGCGGTCTTGCTACAAGCAGAGGGTGAAGATTGGAAGCCTGTTGCCTATGCCTCCAGGTCTATGACTGATACTGAGTGTCGATATGCCCAGATTGAAAAGGAATGTCTAGTCTTGATAGTTGGACTAGAAAAGTTTCATGGCTACATATATGGACTTCCCACCTTCACAGTTGAGACAGACCACAGCCCTCTGGTTGCCATCATAAAAAAAAACCTGAATGAGATGTCTCCAAGGATTCAACGACTCATGATGAAGCTGCAAAGATATGACTTTGAACTGATCTACACACCAGGCAAATACATAGTGTTAGCAGATGCACTATCCTGAGCACCCACAATGAGTCATGTGAGCTCTACTGAAGAAGACGTGGATGTTCATGTGAGTATGGTCACTGCTGCGCTGCCCGTGTCAGGCACAAAATTAAAGCAAATAGCAGAAGAAACAGTAAAAGATACAGTAGTACAAACAGTAATAGAGAACATTCATCATGGTTGGCCAAAAGGTTCCTGTCCAAAATATTTTTACATAAGGTCAGAATTGAGTGTCGCAAGTGGACTATTACTAAAACAGAACAGAATAGTCATTTCACAGGTTCTACGTCAAGACATGCTCAAAAGGATTCATGAGGGACACCTCAGAATTGAAAAATGCAAAAGGAGAGCAAGAGACACTGTTTATTGGCCTGGCATAAATAAGAACATTGAGAACATGGTAGGCAAATGTGAGACATGTCAGAAACACCAAAACAAACAAGCAAAGGAACCAATGATAGTAGCTGACATACCAACAGCAGCATGGCAAAAGGTTGGTATGGACCTTTTTCATTTAAATGGTAAAGACTATCTAATAGTGATTGACTACTATTCTAACTATCCTGAGATGGCGCTGCTCTCAAGCACCACAGCAAGCAGTGTCATAATGCATGTGAAATCCATCTTTGCCAGACATGGAATTCCCAGGATTGCCGTTAGCGACAATGGTCCGTGCTTCTACTGTAAGGAGTGACAACAGTTTGCAGCACATTATGACTTTCAGCACATCACATCCAGTCCTTTGTATGCTCAGTCAAATGGTAAGGCAGAGAAAGGTGTTCAAGTTCTCAAGCAGCTACTGAAGAAAGCGACAGAAAGCAAGTCTGATCCTTATCTCACCCTGCTGAGCTACCGAGCCTCACCTTTAGACTGTGGTTCTTCACCTGCTGAACTACTAATGGGTCACACGTTGCGCACCACGCTACCCTGCTGTGTAAAAGAACAGCAAAGTGAGGAACTGAGACAGAGACTTCAACTGTTAAAGCTGAAACAGAAATCATACTATGACAAGTCATCCAAAACTCTAAAACCATTGACAAGGGATGATGTTGTCAGGATTGAGGATCCAGATGCATGGAACAGGAAAGCTACAGTTCTTGAGGAAGTAGGACCAAGGTCATACACTGTTAGAACTAAGGAAGGACAGATTCTCAGGAGGAACCGCCGTTCCCTCCTAAAAACACAAGAGACTATTCAAGACCAGATTGATGACAATGCCGCAACTGCATCTTGTCATTCACCGCCAGAACAATCTCATGAAGACACATCAGACTTACCCGTGTTGAGAAGATCCACACGTGAAGTAAAAGAGCCTGATAGACTTAATCTTTGAGTACAATGTAAAGCTTTGAAAATGTGTTGACTGTTTTGAAAATGTTTATGTTTATAGAGCACTAACAAAAGTGTTACTGATATTTTCTTTATTGTTTTCTTGAAAGTTGATTGATATTGATTTTGTTAAACCTCAAAGAAAGGGGGATGTAATGATCAATAACATGTCATTCTATAGTGGACACTAGGTGGAGCCGTAGAGCTGTGTAGAGCTGTATATAGCTGTATGTATAAGACTACACTACCCAGCTGTATGTATATTAAGACTACATTACCCATGAGGCACTAGGCTACCCACAAGGCAGCAGTCAAGATGGAAGCCTCTACAGATACTGTACCTAGTCCACATGTGCTCAATAAAGTAACTAGCAAAAGCTAGCTGTGTTCATAATAAGAATGTCTATTTATTAATGAACATAAGAACAGGGAGGTCCTCTTCCCTTCCCATGGGCAGAAGAGACCTCTCCAGGAGATCAACACAGCCTGGTTGCGCATTGCAGAGGAGGACACAAGCAGGGATGTGGTCAGGAGGACCTGGGTGCAGGGCCGCAAATGTTTCAATGATCTCAGTAAATCATGAAATGTTAGTACAAAGCCACACTCAACCTTATCCTGCTGTGCCTCTCATCACATCCCCATCACTCTGACTTCCCTACCCTACTCCTGCACATCCTTACTCACACCAACTTACCTTGCACCTCCTCCCATCCCTCTCTCTTTATCTACATTATCACATCCCCATCTCACTAGCCACCCCTCACACTCATCCTCATCCTAGTGCAATCATACCAACTAACAATACACAAGGGTAGGCACTTGGGTGTTTTATCCAACGTTCATGTAAAGTTTCTGTTAATGTGCTGTCAAACATTGAAACCTTTATTTTCAACACTTTGTGTTCTTGGACAGATTTGTGTGCACCTTTGGAAGTGACTTCGTGAGTTGCAGTGAATGGTGAGACATAACGATACCCCCACAATGGTGAGGAGTGTGAAAGGAATGGCTTGGGCATTGTAGAGATGCTTTTTGGTGTTGGTGTGGGGTGGTGCCAATCTGGAGCAACATGTGGCAGCCAGAGTGCACAGTGTCAAGTGAAGTAAATCTGGCCATAGTGAGGCCAGCCCTGGCCTCCCGGGCAGCAAAGTGGTCGAGTGCTGATGCCCTGTGTCCTGTGCAGCATCAGGTGATTGCGTAGAAGGTTGGTGGTGATTTTGGTGATGCTGGTGTGCCTGGTGCTGCTGATGTTGGGGCTGATCGTGGTGGGATTCTGAGGACCAAGGTGAAAGAGTATAAAGGGCACCCATGCTAATGGAATAGATGGCAGGTGAAGTAGAGATAACAGAAGTGATCTGTCAATGGTGAGAGAGGTAATGAGGTGAGGCTGGATGGAAACTTGTGTAAAGACTTGCAGCATGTTGTGGAAATGCAGTAAGGAAGACTTTGTAAGAACATAAAATCATGAGAAATAGGAGCAGGAGTAGGCCAATCGGCCCCTCGAGCCTGCTCCACCATTCAATAAGATCATGGCTAATCTGATCCTAACCTCAAATCTTCTATCACTCTGCATCCACCCGAACCCATGTGAATTCCCAGGAGAGGCGAAAAAACAGATAAAAGACCCCACGGCCAATTTGGGAGAAAAAAATCTGGGAAATTCCTCTCCGACCCTTCTAGGCGATCGAAATTCTTCCAGGAGATCACTCTGTCCCTATGTTTTCTACAGTACTTACCTTCTGTAAAGGCGATCTCCACCCCAGCCAGGAACAGGAATAAAACCATCTCCTGAAATCTAACACAGAATTAGAACACAGTAGGAGCAGAACCAGGCTACACGGCCCCTGGGCCCACTCCACTACCCACAGGGCCATGACCATTCCGAACCTAGACTCATGTCCAATTTCTTGCCCGCTCCCCGTAACCCTTAATTCCCTTTACCTCTAGGAAACTATCTATTTCTGTTTTAAATTTATTTAATGATGTAGCTTCCACAGCTTTCTGGGGCAGCAAATTCCACAAACCTAGCACCCTCTGAGTGAAGAAGTTTCTCCTCATCTCAGTTTTGAAAGAGCAGCCCCTTATTTTAAGATTATGCCCCCTAGTTCTAGTTTCACCCTTCATTGGGAACATCCTCACCGCATCCACCCGATCAAGCCCCTTCACAATCTTATATGTTTCAATAAGATCGCCTCTCATTCTTCTGAACTCCAATGAGTAGAGTCCCAATCTACTCAACCTCTCCTCATATGACCACTCCCTCATCCCCGGGATTAACCGAGTGAACCTTCTTTGTACTGACTCGAGAGCAAGTATGTCTTTTCTTAAGTATGGACACCAAAATGTATGCAATATTCCAGGTGCGGTCTCACCAATACCTTGTACAACTGCAGCAATACCTCACTGTTTTTATATTCCATCCCCCTAGCAATAAAAGCCAACATTCCATTGGCCTTCTTGATCACTTGCTGCACCTGCATACTAACTTTTTGAGTTTCGTGCACCAGGACCCCCAGATCCCTTTCCAGTTTCTTGCCATTAAGATAATAACTTGCTCTATGATTTTTCCTGCCAAAGTGCATAACCTCACACTTTCCAGTATTGTATTCCATCTGCCAAATCTCTGCCCACTTACTTAGCCTGTCTATGTCCCTTTGCAGGTTTTTTATGTCCTCCTCACTCACTACTTTCCGTCCCATCTTTGTATCTTCTGCAAACATGTTACACTCGGTCCCCTCCTCCAAATCATTAATATAGATTGTAAAGAGTTGGGGACCCAGCACTGGCCCCTGCGGAACACCACTAGTTACTGGTTGCCAATCTGAGAACGAACCATTTATCCCAACTCTCTGCTTTCTGTTAGAGAGCCAATCCTCCACCCACGCCAGAATATTACCCCCAATCCTGTGATTTTTTATCTTGAGCAATAATCTTTTGTGTGGCACCTTGTCAAATGCCTTTTGGAAGTCTAAATACACTACGTCCACTGGTTCCCCTTTATCCACCCTCTATGTTACTTCCTCAAAAAACTCAAGCAAATTTGTCAAACATGACTTCCCCTTCATGAAACCATGCTGAGTTTGTCCTATTAAATTATGTTTATCCAAATGTCCCGTTACTGTCTCCTTAATAATGGACTCTAACATTTTACCAACCACAGATGTTAGGCTAACAGGTCTATAGTTTCCAGCCTTCTGCCTACTACCCTTTTTAAATAAGGGTGTTACATTAGCAGATTTCCAATCGGCCGGGACCTTTGCTGAGTCCAGGGAGTTTTGGAAAATTATTACCAATGCATCCACAATCCCTACCGCCACTTCCCTCAAGACCCTAGGATGCAAGCCATCAGGTCCAGGGGACTTATCCGCCTTGAGTCCCATTATTTTACCAAGTACCACTTCCTTAGTGATTTTAATCGTATTTAGTTCCTCCCCCCCTAGAGCCCCCTGTTTGTCCAGTGTTGGGATATTCTTCGTGTCCTCTACTGTAAAGACTGATACAAAATAATTGTTCAGTGTTTTTGCCATCTCCATGTTTCCCGCCATTAATTTCCCGGTCTCATCCTCTAAGGGACCAACATTTACTTTAGCCACCCTTTTTCTTTTTATATAACTATAGAAACTTTTGCTGTCTGTTTTTATATTTTTTGCTAATTTACTTTCATAATCTATCTTCCCTTTCTTAATCAATCATTTAGTTATTTTTTGCTGTCTTTTAAAGACTTCCCAATCTTCCATCCTCCCACTAGATTTGGCTACCTTATATGCCCTTGTTTTTAGTCGGATACTATCCTTAATTACTTTACTTAGCCACGGATGGCTATCTTTTCTTTTACACCCTTTTTTCCTCAGTGGAATATATATTTCTTGGAAGTTGTAAAATAACTCCTTAAATGTACACCACTGATCATGTACCGCCTTACCCTTTAATCTATTTTCCCAGTCCACTCTAATCAATTCCGCTCTCATACATTCATAGTCTCCTTTATTCAAGCTCAGCACGCTTGTTTGAGATCCAACCTTCTCACCCTCTACTTGAATATGGAATTCAACCATGTTATGGTCACTCATTCCAAGGGGATCCTTTACTAGGACATTTTTAATTAATCCTGTCTCATTACACAGGACCAAATCTAAGGTTGCTTGCCCCCTGGTCGGTTCAGTTACATACTGCTCAAGAAACCCATCCCTAATACACTCAATGAACTCATCCTCAAGGCTGCTCTGCCCAATTTGATTTGTACAGTTAATATGATAATTAAAATCCCCCATAATTATAGCTGTTCCCTTATTACAAGCCTCAACTATTTCCTGATTAATACTCCGTCCAACAGAGTTGCAACTGTTCGGAGGCCTATAGACTACATCCACTAGTGTTTTTTTTCCCTTATTATTCCTTATCTCCACCCAAACTGTTTCACTATCCTGCTCCTTTGACCCAATATCATTTCTCTGTATTATAGTGATTCCTTCCTTTATTAACATAGCCACCCCACCTCCTCTCCCTTCTTGCCTGTCCTTCCTGATTGTTAAATAACCTGGTATGTTTAATTCCCAGTCATGGTCACCCTGCAGCCATGTTTCTGTAATGGCCACAAGATCATACCCATATGTCGTTATTTGTGCCGTTAACTCATTCATTTTGTTACGAATGCTACGTGCGTGCATTCAGATAAAGAACTTTCAAATATGTTTTGTAACACTTAGTTCCTGTTTTTTCCCTTTTTAGTACTTTACTTTTTACTCCATACCTTCTGTCCCTTCCTGACACATTCTGTTTTTTAATTCCCCCACTGCTACCTAAGTCTATGACCTTCTCTGTTGTCATTTCTATTATTTGCTCTCTAGAAACCTCCCCCCCACTAATTAGTTTAAAGCCCTCTCTACAGCCCTAGTTATATGATTCGCCAGGACTCTAGTCCCAGCACTGGCCAAGTGGAGTCCGTCCCAACGGAACAGCTCCCTCCTGTCCCAGTACTGGTGCCAGTGTCCCAAGAAGCAAAACCCATTTATCCCACACCAGTCTTTGAGCCACGCATTTAACTCTTTAATTTTATTTATCCTAGCCAAATTCGCTCGTGACTCAGGTAATAACCCAGAGTTTATTACCCTTGAGGTTCTGTTTTTTAATTTGACCCCTAGCTGCTCATACTCCTTTAACAGAACCGTCTTCCTTGTCCTATCTACGTCGTTTGTACCAACATGGACCACGACAACGGGATCCTCCCCCTCCCACTCCAAGTTTCTTTCCAGCCCAGAAGAGATGTCCTTAACCCTGGCACCAGGCAGGCAACACAGCCTTCGGGACTCCCGCTCTTGACTGCAGAGAACCCTATCTATCCCCCTAACGATGCTATCCCCTACCACTACAACATTTCTTTTTACTCCCTCCACTTGAATGGCCCCCTGTACCACGGTGCTGTTGCCAGGTTGCTCATCCTCCCTGCAGTCCCCGCTCCCGCCCTCACAGGGAGTAAGAACCTCGATCCTGCTGGACAAGAGCAAGGGCTGCGTCTCCTTCAACACTACATCCTGGATCCCTGTACCTTCCTCACTCGTAGTCACACCATCCTGTCCCTGACCACGGACTACATCTGCAGTAATTAACTTCATAGGTGTGACCATCTCCTGAAACATAGAGTCCAGGAACCTCTCCCCCTCCCTGATGTGTTGCAGTGTCTGAAGCTCGGTCTCAAGCACTGTGGCTGAGGGAAGATATCTCTGTAAGGTGGGAGCTTTGACTTGACATTTGAAGCTGCCAATTCAACAGCTGATTCAATGGCCACTGAACTCCCACCTTAGCTTGACAGATATGGTCCACGACCACCTGTGCGCAAGCTGTCAAATGCAGAAGGTGAGCTGAAATTCATTCTTAAGTGGCTTTAAACAAGCCACTAATTATCTGAATTGGGTCGCCCACTGCTGTGAACCCGCCGCTGCATGTCAGGTCTGCTCAGCGCTGACAGACCCGATATCGGGGAAAGGCGCGTGGCGGCGGGTTCACAGCAGGGCCCCGACCCACTCAGGAAAAAAAACACTTTCCCACCCGACCCACCACCGATCGTGCCCGCTGAACCCCCAGAAAATTCAGCCCATAAAGTGGGAGTTTCCTCAACCCCAGCCTGGGTCCCGCCAAGGACCTACCACCACCTTCCGATTGTGGGTCTAGGGAGTGGTGTTAATATGGGCAGATAGAAGGGAAATTCACTGGGGATGCATGCCCTACCCCCACCACCATTTCTTATGGGAAAAAGCGGCAGTCTGGTGTGGGGGGGGGGGCGGTGGAGATCGAGCGGTGAGAGAGCAGCAGTTCCAATTTCCCACCATTCCCCACTACTATCGTTTGGGCAGGAATGCAGAAGAGAATCTAGCACCATATCTCACTAAAAGTGCCCTAGTTTCTCCTGCCTTACACTGTTTATATAACATGTTCAGTAGAGGGAATGCTAGCAGCATTTCCTTACAGGAAATTTATAGAAAAATACAGAATCAGAAGAGATGCTGCAGTCCATCTGGGAAATCCCCAAAACCAAAAATTTTCAATTGCCCACTCCCTCAAATATATATCCAATTTTCCCTTAGATCTTTCCACACACTATCTGCTGCCACTGCCTCTCTGGGCAGTTCATTCCACACATGTGCCACCCTCTGTGTAAAGTAGTTACATCTAAACTGTCTGTGCATCTTTCCTGTTCTAATTTTGTGCCCATGTCCAGTGGTTCCAGAGCTCGTAGCAATCTCAAACCTATTATTTTGTTTAATTTATCTAATTCCTTAATAATCTTGAATAGTTAAATACTATCTACTCTAAGCTTTCTTTTCACCACAGTAAACAATCTATATGCAGATCAGATGAAGAAATTATCTATGTATTTCACACAAATACTACCCTGTGACATTTTTTCATTTAGAATTCAAAGACCTTTAAAACTAACGTGTGTGAGTATTAGATTATGAAGCTGAATGCTTTTGTATGGAATTCCTTTGTCTGCTAGTTTGATGGAGGCTTTAAAATAATCAACGCAATACCTCCATTAAAATAGCAGAACTTTTTTTATACTAACACATAATATTAGTCAACTAATATTGGGGCAGGATGATTTAAATGCTAATGTAATCCATTTGCCTGTGTTTTCTCAAAATATAAGTCTTAGAAATCACCCCTTGAGGCTGTCTTTAGTATTCATTACATAAACAATAATATTCTAAAAGTGACAAAATATATACTGAAGAAAAAGATGTATTTTAAAAGGAATACTCATAGGAAAATTCATCTTTCAGACCAAATGTTGCACTTGTGAATTAAGCTGACCTTGAATGAACCCCACTGCCTTTGTAAGCTATTTGACATAGTTAACTATGTACTGTTTCCTCTTTAGCTATAAAAAATAAATTGTGGATTAGAAATCAAGATTCCATTATCCCTGACTACCAAAGGTTAAAGACTCATCATGTAAGAAAAGTCACGTAGAAAAAGATAAAGGAATAGGCTTCCCTTCTGATGAAACTGATAAGCGTTCAGTGTGTTAATTGCAGTATAGGGCTATTGGACTAGAATGTCACCATTCCTCAATGGGTTAACTTTGTGGCTTCAAAAAAATGAAGTAATTTTCTTCTCTTTATTACATCTTGCTGTGTCATGTATCATTTCCCAGCAGGAAGGGCGAGCAGGCAATCTGTTTGCACATCTCTGCCAATCATCTCACAGAACTGGCTACTTCCCACATCACAATAGTGACTGACTACACTTAAAAAAGTACTACATTAGCTGTAAAGTGCTTTGGGACATCCTGAGGTCGTGAAAAACGATGTATAAATGCAAACCTTTCTTTCTTAGAAACACAGAAACATAGAAGATAGGAGCAGGAGTAGGCCATTCGGCCCCTCAAGCCTGTTCCGCCATTTAATGAGATCATGGCTGATCATCCAAATTCAATACCCTGTCCCTGCTTTCTCCCCATATCCCTTGATCCCTTTAGCCTTAAGAAGTATATCTAACTCCTTCTTGAATATATTTAATGAATTGGCCTCAACTGCCTTGTGTGGTAGAGAATTCCACAGGTTCACCACTCTCTGGGTGAAGAAATTCTTCCTCATCTCAGTCCTAAATGGCTTACCCCTTATCCTTAGACTGTGACCCCTGGTTCTGGACTCTCCCGCCATCGGGAACATCCTTCCTGCATCTAGTCTGTCTAGTCCTGTTAGAATTTTATAAGTTTCAATGAGATCCCCTCTCATTCTTCTAAACTCTAGCGAATATAAGCCTAATTGACCCAATCTCTCCTCATACGTCATTCCTGCAATCCCAGGTATCAGTCTGGTGAATCTTCACTGCACTCTCTCCATGGCAAGAACATCCTTCCTCAGATAAGGTGACCAAAACTGCACACAATACTCAAGGTGTGGTCTCACCAAGGCCCTGTACAACTGCAGCAAGACATCCTTGCTCCTGTACTCGAATCCTCTCGCTATAAAGGCCAACATATCATTTGCCTTCTTAACTGCCTGCTGCACCTGCATGCTTATCTTCAGCGACTGGTGCACAAAAACACCCAGGTCTCGTTGCACTTCCCCTTTTCCCAATCTATTGCCATTCAGATAATAATCTGTCTTCCTGTTTTTGCCACCGAAGTGGATAACCTCGCATTTATGCACATTATACTGCATTTGCCATACATCTGTCCAAATCGTACTGGAGTTTCTCAGCATCCTCCTCACAGCACACACGCCCACCCAGCTTTGTGTCATCTGCAAACTTGGAGATACTACATCTAGTTCCCTCATCTAGATCATTTATATATATTGTGAATAGCTGGGGTCCGAGCACCCATCCCTGCGGTACCCCACTAGTCACTGCCTGCCACTCGGAAAAAGACCCGTTTATTCCAACTCTTTGCTTCCTGTCTGCCAAGCAGTTCTCTATCCAAGACAGTACCTTACCCCCAATCCCGTGTGCTTTAACTTTGTTCGCAAATCTCTTATGCGGGACCTTATCGAAAGTCTTCTGAAAGTCCAAATACACCACATCCACTGGTTCTCCCTTATCTATTCTACCAGTTACATCCTCAAAAAATTCCAGTAGATTAGTCAAGCATGATTTACCTTTTGTAAATCCATGTTGACTTTGTCCGATCCTGTCACTGTTTTCCAAGTGCTCTGCTATTACATCTTTTATAATGGACTCTAGCATTTTCCCCACTACCGATGTCAGTAATTCCCTGTTTTCTCTCTACCACCTTTTTTAAATAGTGGGGTTACATTAGCTATCCTGCAATCCATGGGAACTATTCCAGAGTCTATAGAATTTTGGAAGATGACCAGCAATGCATCTACTATTTCTAGGGCCACTTCCTTAAGTACCCTAGGGTGTAGAATATCAGGCCCTGGGGATTTATCGGCCTTCAATCCCGTCAATTTCCCTAACACCATTTCCCTACAAATAATGATTTCATTCAATTCCTCCCTCTCATTAGACCCTATGTTCTGTGACATCTCTGGGAGGTTATTTGTGTCCTCCTTTGTGAAGACAGAACCAAAGTATGTATTTAATTGGTCTGCCATTTCTTTGTTCTCCTTCATAAATTCCCCTGATTCTGACTGGAAGGGACCTATGCTTGACTTCACCAATCTTTTTCTCTTCACATATCTACTGACGCTTTCACAGTAACTTTTTATGTTCCCTACAAGCTTACTCTCATAATCTATTTTCCCCCTCTTAATTAGTCCCTTTGTCCTCCTTTGCTGAATCCTAAACTGCACCCAATCCTTAGGTTTGCTGCTTTTTCTGACCAAATTATATGTCCTCTTCCTCAGCATTACTGTTTGGGGGTCTGTATACAACTCCCACTAACGTTTTCTGCCCCTTGCTCAGCTCTGCCCAAACAGATTCCACAACATCAGTGCTAATATCTGTAGTGTCCGAGGATCAATAATACGCAGACTGCAGGAGAACAATAAAACAGGTATTTACTGAACAGAGAGTAATTCAAGACTGAAATACAGAAGCCTGCTATGGCTTTATAGACAGGGGTGGTCACTGCCGGTACTGCAGTATAGAATCAGTTCTTCTCTTAAAGGTACATACACAACAATTCCTCCCCTTTTAGATAAACAGTACATAACATTCATTTAACAATTAAATAATAACTAATTACAATTACAATTTTCTCTGTACTATATACATCAACTGAAATAATCATTTATAAGTTCAGTCTTTGAGGAGGCTTCCTGATCCTGACTGGATAGCGCCTTTCTCGAGTATCCTGTTCTTGCGGCGGAGTTGATTCTGGCTCATTGTCATTGGTTGGTTCGTCAGCTTCCAATACCACTGCTTCTGAGGTAGACGCAATCTGTACTTCGGGTTGATTACCAGGTGCACCTGCTCATGGTATGGGTTTGGCTTGTTCCTGTGACTCTAGAATCTGGTCAGCATGGCATCTCACGATGCTCTCTCCAACGTCCACTGTGTACATTAGTGGTCCCTGCTGTGTGCATATTGTTCCTGGCTGCCATTTTTCTGTTCGGTAGTCGCGGGCCAAGACTGGTTACCCTATCTTGAAGCTCCTGGTTGGCTTCTCATTTATGTGCTGGAATTGCTTATCCTCAACATCTCGTCTTATGTTTCGCTTGAGCAAACCCAGGCGACATCTTAGCCTTCGGTTGAAGAACATTATGGCTGGAGCTTGGTTGGTGACTGCATGTGTCGCATTCCGGTAAGCAAACAAGAAATTATCCACCTTGTGTTGTAGTGGTATGTCGTCATTATGCATTGCCTTTATGGCTTTTTTAAAGGTCTGAACAAACCTCTCAGCCAATCCATTTGTGGCTGGATGATATGGGGCAGATGTGTAATGCTTCACCCCATTATTCCTCAGAAACCTCCGGAAATCCTCTGACACAAACTGTGGCCCATTGTCGGAGCAAATCTGTTCTGGCAAGCCATTGCTGGCGAAGATGGTCCGTAGGACTGCAATAGTTTTTTCCGTGGTGGTGGAGGACATTTTGATGACCTCTGGCCATTTAGAATGGGCGTCCACAGCGATTAGAAACATTGAGTCCATAAATGGACCAGCAAAATCAACATGTACCCATTGCCATGGAGATGGGGGCCACTCCCATGGATGTAGCGGGGCCTGTGGTGGAGCGTTTTGGACCTTCTGGCATCCTGTGCATCTCTTGGTCATAACCTCGATTTCTTTATCGATTCCCGGCCACCACACAAACGCCCTGGCTAGGCTCTTCATTTTTACCCTTCCCAGATGACCCTCGTGAAGCTCATTGAGCACTCTATCTCTCAACTTGGGTGGAATTACCACTCGGGATCCACACATCAAGGTCCCCCGGCACACTGACAGCTGTTCTCTCCTTGGCTAGAATGCTGGCAACAGTGAGTCGCTATGTGCTGGCCATCCCTTCACCGTCAAATCATAGACCCGAGAGAGTGTCGGGTCATTTCGGGTTTCCTTCTCTATACTTGAGTTTGTAACAGGTAGGCATTCGACTATGGTCGCATGGAATATCTCAACAGGGTCCACTGCAGGTGCTTCCTCCACTGTAGGCAACGGTAGGCGCGACAGCCCATCAGCGTTTCCATGCTGTTTCGTACCCTTGTACTCTATGTCGTACTGATGTGCCCCTAGAAAAAGTGACCATCTTTGCAGCCGTTGCGCTGTCATCACCGGAACGCCCTTCTTTGGGTTAAAAATGGAGACCAGGGGCTGATGATCAGTCAGTAGGGTGAATTTCTGCCTGTGCAGATAGTGATTGAACTTCTTCACCCCCCACACCAGGCTGAGGGCCTCCCTGTCAATCTGGGCGTAGTTACGCTCGGCTGAGGTTAATGAGCGCGACGCAAAGGCTATTGGCCTCTCTGAACCGTCAAGGAATTTGTGTGACAGCACTGCTCCGATGCCGTAGGGAGACGCATCACATGCTAACCGAATCAGTAGTGTTGGATTGTAGTGGGCCAATACTTCTTTTGAAGTGATTAGGCATTTACATTTCTGAAAGGCACGCTTACACTCATCACTCCATTTCCATGTTACTCCAGTTTGCAGTAGGGCGTTCAGTGGGTGCAGAATTGTAGATAAATTCGGCAAGAACTTATGGTAGTAGTTCACCAACCCGAGGAACGACCTCAGTTGCGACACATTTTCCGGTGCTGGAGTCTTGACTACAGCCTCAATCTTGTCCGGCGACTTATGCAACCCTTCCTCATCAATCATGTGGCCACAATACGAGATTTGTCTCCTGAAGAACTCGCATTTGGGGCGGTTTGCTCGTAGCCCATATTCCTGTAATCTTGTGAGCACCTGTGATGCGGTCAATAACTCGAAAGACTGAGATTAAGCGAGTAATTAACAGGCTTTTATTAACAAGAGAATGAAGGTGTGCCTCGAGTGGTCGAACGGTCCAGAATACAGAGGGACTGTGGAGCAGTCACCTTTATACCTGGACTCGTGGGAGGAGTCAGCCGAGACATGTACAGGCATGTACACAGTGGAATACAAACAGTGGTTTACCACATTCACCCCTTGTTTAAAAATGAGTCCGGCGGGGTGAAGTGTATTAAAAGTTAGTGTATTGGAGTCTCTCCGGAGGTCTTGTCTGCCGCTGTGATCGACGTGGCGACGGCAGGGGTAGTGAAGCTTCCGGCGTCGAGTCCCGCGTAGGCTGGGGCACTGGTGTGTAGTCCTCGTAGGTGTCGAGCGGGTCGCAGGGCCCAGGCCCGCCGTCTGCTGGGGCTGGATATCGGGTCGTGGGGGGTGGGGGGTAGTGGGTTACTGCGGCCCCTGAGGGTGCGAGGTCTCGTATGGAGACTGTGTCCTCCATCCGTCCGGGTACGCAATGTAAGCATACTGGGGGTTGGCGTGGAGGAGGTCGACCCTTTCGACCAGGGGGTCCATTTTATGGGTCCTCACGTGTCTTCTCAGTAGGACCGGCCCTGGGGACGTCAGCCATGGCGGTAGCGATGTCCCCGATGTGGACTTCCTTGGGAAGACAAACATTTTCTCATGAGGGGTGGCGTTCATGGCAGTGCAGAGCAGTGACCGAATAGAGTGGAGCGCATCGGGGAGCACATCCTGCCAGTGGGAGGTCGGAAGGCCCCTAGACTTTAAGGCTAGCAGGGCGGCCTTCCAAACTGTCGCATTCTCTCTTTCCACCTGTCCGTTCCCCCGGGGGTTATAACTGGTGGTCCTGCTTGTGGCAATACCCCTAGCGAGCAGGTACTGACGGAGTTCGTCGCTCATAAACGATGAGCCCCGGTCGCTATGGATAT
Organism: Somniosus microcephalus; assembly: GCF_052327205.1. Lineage (NCBI taxonomy): Eukaryota > Metazoa > Chordata > Chondrichthyes > Squaliformes > Somniosidae > Somniosus > Somniosus microcephalus. The sequence continues at coordinate 173,965,698 of NC_140996.1, read as the reverse complement.
AGCTGGGGAAACCGAACAGGGTGAAGAGGTCGTTCAGACATTTAATGACCGTGGCACTGGTCATGTCCGGGCAGGGGATGGCGAACGGGAAACGGGAGTACTCATCAATAATGTTGAGGAAGTACACATTGCGGTCGGAGGAGGGGAGAGGCCCTTTAAAATCAACACTCAGGCGCTCGAAGGGGCAAGTGGCTTTTATCAGGTGAGCCCTGTCTGGTCTATAAAAGTGCGGTTTGCACTCAGCGCAGACTTGGCAGTTCCTGGTCATGGCCCTGACCTCCTCAATGGAGTAAGGCAGGTTGCGGGCCTTGATGAAGTGGAAGAACCTGGTGACCCCCGGGTGGCAGAGGTCATTGTGGAGGGCCCGCAGTCTATCGATCTGCGCGCTGGCGCAGGTGCCACGCGATAGAGCATCCAGGGGTTCATTGAGCTTCCCGGGCCGGTACAAGATCTCGTAATTGTAGGTGGAAAGTTCGATTCTCCACCTCAAGATCTTGTCGTTTTTGATTTTGCCCCTCTGCTTGTTGTTAAACATAAACGCAACTGAACGCTGGTCAGTGAGCAGGGTAAATCGTTTTCCGGCCAGGTAGTGCCTCCAATGACGCACAGCCTCCACAATAGCCTGGGCCTCCTTCTCAACGGCGGAGTGTCTGGTCTCCGGGCCCTGGAGGGTTCGTGAAAAGAAGGCCACGGGTCTCCCCGCCTGATTGAGGGTAGCGGCCAGGGCAAAGTCGGACGCGTTGCTTTCCACCTGGAAGGGGATGGATTCGTCCACTGCGTGCATGGTGGCTTTGGCAATGTCTTCCTTGATACGGTGGAAGGCTAAGCGGGCCTCTGCCGTCACGGGAAAAGAGGTGGACTTGATCAGCGGACGGGCCTTGTCTGCATAGTAGGGGACCCACTGGGCGTAATAAGAGAAAAACCCTAGGCACCTCTTCAGGGCCTTGAGGCAGTGGGGCAGTGGGAGTTCCATAAGGGGACGCATCCGGTCGGGGTCGGGACTGATGACTCTGTGTTCCACAACACAGCCAAGGATGGCAAGGCGGGTTGTGCGGAATATGCACTTCTCCTTGTTGTACGTCAGGTTGAGGAGTTTGACGGTGCAGAGGAATTTTTCGAGGTTTGCGTCATGGTCCTGCAAGTCATGGCCGCAGATGGTCACATTGTCCAGATATTGGAAGGTGGCCTGCAACGCATTTTGATTGACCATCCGGTCCATCTCCCTTTGGAAGACGGAGACCCCATTGGTGACGCCAAAGGGAACCCTAAGGAAGTGATAGAGGCGGCCGTTTGCCTCAAAGGCAGTATACTGGCAGTCCTCAGGGCGGATAGGGAGCTGGTGGTACGCTGGTTTCAGGTCAATGGTCGAGAAGACGCGGTACTGCGTGATCTGGTTGACCATATCAGCTATACGGGGGAGTGGGTAAGCGTCCAGCAGGGTGTAGCGATTTATTGTCTGGCTGTAGTCGATGACCAGGCGCTGCTTCTCGCCGGTCTTAACGACCACAACCTGGGCTCGCCAGGGGCTGGTGCTGCCCTCAATAATCCCCTCCTTCAGGAGCCGCTCCACTTCGGTTTTAATGAAAACCCTGTCCCCGGCACTGTATCGCCTGCTCTTTGTGGCGATGGGCTTACAGTCGGGGGTGAGGTTAGCAAACAGTTGGGGGGGGGTGACTCTGAGTGTGGAGAGGTTGCACCTGGTGCGCGGTGGGCAATTTGGAAGCTGCAGGCTGCGGACTGTGAGTGGGGGGAGGGGTCCACCGTACGCCATCGTAACACTTTTAAGGTGGCACTGAAAATCTAACGCCAGTAGAACGGCAGCGCAGAGGTGGGGCAGGACCAGAAGTTTAAAATTATCGTACACAGTCCTGTCTGCTACGAGTGTCACCACGCAGTAGCCGCCAATGTCCGCCGACTGGGACTCAGAGGCCATAGAAATCCGCTGGTGCGCAGGCAGGACTGGGAGAGAGCAACGCCGCACCGTGTCGGGGTGGATGAAGCTCGCCGTGCTCCCAGAGTCAAAAAGGCAGATTGTTTCGTGACCATTTACCTTAATGTCCATTGTGGACCGGGCCAGCTGGTGCGGTCTCGCTTGGTCCAGCGTAACGGAGGCCAGCGTAGGGGTCGGTGTGTCGCTGCGGGTATCAGATGAGGCGGTGTTGGGGGCCTGCTGCGTCCCGGCTGTCGTCCAAGATGGCGGCGTCCATGATCCCCATGTGGCTGGAGGTGTCCAAAATGGCTGCTGTTCCGGTGGTTCGCACATGGCTGGGGAGGCCCAAGATGGCGGCCCGCACGGCCCACACGTGGCGCTGCTGGGGTTTGGGGTGGCTTTGGCCCTGCAGACGCTGGCGTAGTGTCCTTTCTTACCGCAGCCCGAGCAGATCGCATTTTTCGCCGGGCAGCGCGCTCTGGGGTGTTTGGCCTGGCCACAGAAGTAGCATTTCTGGCCTTGGGGCACTGCTGTCTGGCCTTGGGACACTGCTGCGGTAGTTGGGCCATTGCTTGGATGCGGCTGGGGTGGCACGGCGCTATGAGATGGTCCTACCGTGTCCCAGGCTGTCGTTCCCCGCGGCGTCCACGGTGCAGAGGAGTAGGCGTCCATGCCCCGGTAGGCTGCGTCCAATGATAGTGCGAGTTCAGAGGCCTTGTTGAGGTCGAGGTCACTCTGCTCCAACAGTCGCTGTCGGGTGTAATTGGACCTGTGGCCCGCTACAAAAGCGTCTCGGATAAGTTCCTCTGTGTACACGGTGGCCTTTACATCCTTACAACCACAGGCCCGGCCAAGCACAGACAGTGCCTGAAGGTATTCCTCAGTCGATTCCCCAGGTTGTTGTTTACGACTCCCCAGGAGGTGCCTAGCGTACACCTCGTTCACTGGGCGTGTGTACTGGTCCTTGAGGAGCTTGATAGCATCCGCGTACGAGGTCGCGTCCTGGATGACCGAGTACACTCGGTGGTTCACTTTGGAGGTCAGGACATCCAGTTTGTCCTCGTCCGATTTGACCGTTTCAGCGGAGGCGATCAGAAATTTTTCGAAACACCTAAGCCAGTGAGTAAACTTGGTGGATGAGTCCGCCTCCCGATGATCTAAGTCCAGGCATGCTGGTGTGAGGATCTTCTCCATTATAAAAATCTTGTTAATAAAACTGATGCACTATCAATAACTCGAAAGACTGAGATTAAGCGAGTAATTAACAGGTTTTTATTAACAAGAGAATGAAGGTGTGCTTCGAGTGGTCGACCGGTCCAGAATACAGAGGGACTGTGGAGCAGTCACCTTTATACCTGGACTCGTGGGAAGAGTCAGCCGAGACATGTACAGGCATGTACACAGTGGAATACAAACAGTGGTTTACCACAACCTGCTCCAGGTTGGCAAGGTGTTCACTGTCATTTTCGCCCGTAACCAGGATATCGTCCAAATAACACTGGGTCCCCGGGATCCCTTGCAGGACTTGTTCCATCGCCCTCTGCCAAATAGCTGGGGCTGATACTATCCCGAATACCAGTCGATTGTACTGGTAAAGGCCTTTGTGAGTGTTTATCGTGAGGTATTTCCTAGATGCTTCTTCCATCTCGCTTGGGCCAGATCAATCTTTGTAAAGCGTTTCCCTCCAGATAGTGAGGCGAAAATATCTTCTATCCGTGGAAGTGGATATTGTACTGTGTGCAGGACTGGGTTCACAGTTACCTTGAAGTCCCCACAGATGTGAACCTTCTTCGGTTCCCCAGGCGTGCTGCTCAATGATTTCTTCATTACAGGAACGATGGGTGTGGCCCACTCGCTCCAGTCCACCTTGGACAGCACACCCGAACGCTCCAGACTCTCCAGCTCTGCTTCAACGGCTGAGCGGATTGCGTAAGGTACCGGTCTGGCCTTAAAAAATTTTGGGTTTGCTTTATCTTCGATTTTTATCGTTGCCGTTACTCCTTTTAGAGTCCCAAGTCCTTGTTGGAACACCTCTTTTGCGTCAGTTAGAATTTTTGACAGTCGTCCAGGTGTGACATCATCATCCTTTTTATCAGTCACAGTTAGCGCCTGAATGGAATGCCAATCCAATTGTATTTTTCGGATCCATTCACGTCCCAATAATGGTGGTCCTCCATCTGGTAGTATATATAGATACAGTTTTTGTGTTTCCTTGCCGTTGTATTCAACTGGCACCCTTATTTTTCCTCTGGGGTAGACTTTTTGCCCTGTGTATGTCTTCAATACAATGGACGTGTCCTTCAAGGGTATGTGTGAGAATAGCCGCTCATAGTCTCATCGATTCATGACAGTTAGGGCTGATCCTGTATCCAATTCCATCTTTACTTGGGACCCTGCTATCATGAGGGTGACCCAAATGGTTCGGTGATCCTCCTTTGTGATCACGTTGTGTAACTTTAGACAACTTAGTCTCCTGCTCCCGGAGTCATTATCACTCTCCTGATCTTCCGAACTGCTGTCTGTCATTTTTTTTACTTTCTTGTACTTTTCCTTAGTAGTTCTTGTAGTGTTGGTTTTCTTTCCCGACCTGCAGACTCTTGCTATATGTCCCATTTTCCCGCATTGCCTGCATACTTTGTCCTTAAACCAGCAGTCCTTCTGATCATGGGTTGTTCTGCCGCAGCGATAGCACTTTTCTGCTCCATACGCCATTTCGTTAGCGCTGTATTCTTGTGGTTTCTGTTGTATTTCTGCAGCTCCCCGTGCTGCTGCTTCGTAGGATACTGCCACGCTGAAAACCTGTTCTAGCGTCAGGTCCCTTTCCGAAAGTAGTCGTTTCTGGGTTCCTTCACTCTGGAGCCCGCAGATAAACTTATCCCATAAGGTGTCTGCCAGTCCTGCTCCGAACTGGCAGTGCTTCGATAACTTGCGTAGTTCCGTAAGATAGTCAGCATTGTTCTCATCTTTGTGCTGGTTTCTTTTATGGAACTTGAATCTTTCTGCTATCAGCAGCGGTGTAGGGTTTAGGTGTTCCTGTAAGATATTAACAATCTCTTCAAATCTTTTCTCCATTGGTTTAGCTGGGGTAATTAAATTCCGCAATAGGCCGTACGTTCTCGCGCCCATCAAATTTAATAATACCGACGCCTTCTTTCCATTGGCCACCTCATTGGCATTGCAGTACACTTCAATTCTTTCCACATACATGGTCCAGTCTTCTACCTCGTTGTCGAAAGCAGTGATACTGCCACTCTTCGGCATCTTGGGTGATTTTAAATGGCGCCTCCCGCGCTTTTTCTTCTTCCCCAATGTAATAAAATGGCGACTCCCACGCTTTTCCTTCTTCCCCTTGCTGCCACGCTGCTCCTAGCGTTCTACAGGGTAATGGCGGCGACCCGCGGCTTCGGCGCGTCTCACTTTTCCTTCCTCGCATTCTATCCTCTCCACGCTGCCTTGTTCTTGAGCACCGACCGCGCCCTGTACACTCCACCCTCTCTCTCTCTCTTCCTCCCGACGACGCTGCATGGCCCCTTTGCAGAGCCGCTCGATCGAGCCCGAGCCCGCCGCAGTCCGGAAGGGTCAGCGCAGTACCTGCTACCAACACGACTTGCTGGAACACTTCGACTGGGGAGCCAGGCCCAGCTCTCCACAGCCTCCCCTGCAACTCTCCGATGGATCTCTGGGCGGTTGCCCGCGGTCGACGCCCGCCGTTCTGACTTCGACCCCCAAGAAGCTTCTCTTCAGGGAAAAAATCCCCGTGAGGTGATGCAGTACTGCAGGTGAGTTCAAACCTGCTCGTCGCCAGTGTAGTGTACGAGGATCAATAATACTCAGACTGCAGGAGAACAGTAAAACAGGCATTTACTGAACAGAGAGTAATTCAAGACTGAAATACAGAAGCCTGCTATGGCTTTATATACAGGGGTGGTCACTGCCGGTACTGCAGTATAGAATCAGTTCTTCTCTTAAAGGTACATACACAACAATATCCTTCCTTACTATTGTGTTAATCTCCTCTTTAACCAGCAATGCTACCATACCTCCTTATCCTTTTTTCCTGTCCTTCCTGAATATTGAATACCCCTGGTTGTTGACTTCCCAGACTTGGTCATCCTGGAGTCATGTCTCCGTGATCCCAATTATATCATATCCGTTTACATCTATTTGCACAGCTAATTCATCCACCTTATTACGAATGCTCCTCGTATTAAGACACAAAGGCCTAGAAATTGGGTTGGGGCGCCAAAGTTGCCTGAATGCAGGATTTAGCGCAGTGTTTGAGGCTTTAGCGATCGTCAGATATTCAGTTTCGTTGCCCCTAGAGGGAGACGGGGCGAGGCTCGAGGCGCTCCCTCTTAGGGCGCTGAAACTGAATATCGCAGCGCAACGTGCCGCAGCGCCACACGCTGCAGCATGGCACGCTGCGGTCGTGCAAGCCTTCCTCCCATTGTTAAGGGGGAGGGGCCTGCAACAGCGCGTTCCCCGCTCGCGAGTGCCGGCAAACGAGTCCGGCACCAAGGAGAAGTGCCGGGCTCGCGGGAAACAGCTGGCAATGCCGCGGGGCGGGTGGTCAGGAGGCCGGGGACAGAGGTGCTGGCAGGTGGCCGCCGAAAAAGGCGGCCGCCCCGCAACTCCACCTTAACTTGCGCCGCTGACGGCACAGCAAGGCCTCGTGAACCGGGCGCGGGTAGCGAACGGCGCAACTGTGGCGTTCGCTACCAAATATCGCGAACGGGGCGCGAATGGGGTGCTGCGCACACCGATGACATCATTGGTGGCGGCGCAGCGCAAATGGCTAACGCCACCATTAGTGCCCCTGCTGAATATCGCGGGAGGCGCAGCCAGTGGCGCTACAGCCACTGACTGCCTCTTTAGGCGCTAACAGGTGGCGCTACTCACCCAGTTTTTCCCCCAAAGCCTTCAGGCTTGATTTTTTAACACTCTTAGTCCTTTTAGAATTATATTTACTGTGGCCCTGTTTGATTTAAACTGTTGATTTCTCTGCCTTCCCCTTTTGCTTTTCTCTTTCCTGTCTTTTATTTCTATCCTTGCTTCCCTTTCCTCTGTCTCCCTGCATAGGTTCCCAACCCCCTGCCATTTTAGTTTAAACCCTCCCCAACAGCACTAGCAAACACTCCCCCTAGGACATTGGTTCCGGTCCCGCCCAGGTGCAAACGGTCCAGTTTGTACTGGTCCCACATCCCCAGAACCGGTTCCAATGTCCCAGGAATTTGAATCCCTCCCCCTTGCACCATTCCTCTAGCCATGTATTCATCTGAAATATCCTTCTATTTCTACTCTGACTAGCACATGGCACAGGTAACAATCCTGAGATTACTACCTTTTGAGGTCCTATTTTTTAATTTACCTCCTAACTCCCTATATTCAGCTTTTAGGACCTCATCCCGTTTTTTACCTCTATCGTTGGTACCTATCTGCACCACGACAACTGGCTGTTCACCCTCTCCCTCCAGAATGCCCTGCATCCGCTCCGAGACATCCTTGACCCTTGCACCAGCGAGGCAACATACCATCCTGGAGTCTTGTTTGTGGCCTCAGAAATGCCTATCTATTCCCCTTACAATAGAATCCCCTATCACTATAGCTCTCCCGCTTTTTTTCCTCCCATCCTGTGCAGCAGGACCACCCATGGTGCCAGGAAGTTGGCTGCTGCTGCCTTCCCCCGATAAGCCAACCCCCTCAACAATATCCAAAGTGTTTGAAAGGGGGATGGCCACAGGGGACCCCTGCACTACCTGCCTGTGCCTACTACTCTGCCTGGTGGTCACCCATTCCCTTCCTGCCTGTGCATCCTTTACCTGCGGTGTGACCAACTCCCTAAATGTGTTATCCACGATGTGCTCAGCATCGCGAATGCGCCAGTATTTATCCATTCACAGCTCCAGTGCCGCAATGCGGTCTGTCAGTAGCTGCAGCTAGATACACTTCTCGCACACATTGGGGCATAATCTTAGAATAAGGGGCTGCTCTTTCAAAACTGAGATGAGGAGAAACTTCTTCACTCAGAGGGTCGTAGGTCTGTGGAACTTGCTGCCCCAGAAAGCTGTGGAAGCTACATCATTACATACATTTAAAACAGAAATAGACAGTTTCCTAGAAGTAAAGGGAATTAGGGGTTACGGGGAACAGGCAGGAAATTGGACATGAGTCTAGGTTCGGATCAGTCATGGCCCTGTGGGTGTAGAGCGGGCCCAGGGCCGTGTAGCCTGGCCCTGCTCCTACTTCTTGTGTTCTAATTCTGTATTAGATTTCAGGAGATGGTTCTATTCATAGGGATTAGTGGAGACATCGAACAGGCTGCCAGCTAGGAGTCCTTCAAGAGTAAATTGGGCCTGTTCCTGGCTGGGGTGGAGATCATCTTTTACAGAAGGTAAGTACTGCAGGAAATACAGGGACAGAGTGATCCCCTGGACGAGTTTCGATCGCCTAGATGGGTCGGAGAGGAATTTCCCAGATTTTTTCTCCCAAATTGGACATTGGGTTTTTTAGTTGGTTTTTCGCCTCTCCCGGGAGATCACATGGGTTCGGGTGGGATGGAGAGTGGAAGTAGATTTGAGATTAGGATCAGATCAGCCATGATCTTATTGAATGGTGGAGCAGGCTCGAGGGGCCGATTGGCCTACTCCTGCTCCCATTTCTTATGTTCTTATGTCAGGGACACAGGAAGTGTCCCTGATTTCCCACATAGTGAAGGAGGAGCATGCCACGGGGCCGAGCTGTGCTGCCATGACTTACCCTTTAATTAATTCAAATTAAATCAAATCAAATCAATACCACTAATTACACTACAATTAAATGATATACTCAAGGGCCGTTGTTTACCAGCACTCCCCGCTACACAACAGAGACCTAGAAACTATAAACCAGAAAAATTAAGTTTGGAAAAAAGCGAGAAAGAGAGAAATACTCACCTACCAATCACTTTCCTGCTTTCTGGTGAAGTCACACTTCGATTACTTTTTACTTCTCTCTCCTCTCACTGACTCTGTGCCTCTCGCAGGTCCGCCGCTCAGCTCCGGTCCCAGGCCTCCTCTCCATGCTCTTTTTATCCTACTCTCGCTGACTCTGTGCCTCTCGCAGGTCCGCCGCTCGGCTCCATGATTGACTGAAAGTGATTGAGAGCGTCTAGGCAGGGATGACAAGGATTCCAATTTCTCTCCATTCTTGTGAGAAAGCTCCATCTCTGTGTTTCCTTATAGTACAGCAGAAACCAGCAACTCAGCAGGTGGGGTTACTGCAGCTGCAAACATACATCTCATCGCTTCTGTTGTCTTGAGCCAGTATCGATGAGGGCCTGTAGAGAAGCCTCCAACCCTGTAGACCATTCCCCTCCAACAAAATAACTTCTATTGCTTCTGGCTTGAGGCAAGATTGTTTAGGGGGAAAAAATTGGGCCGTGTTCCCTTTGGGGCGCTAACTTCGCCGGGGCACTACTTTTAGCACCCCGAAAAAGTTACCAACCCCGCACTGTAAATTAAGTGGTAGTGCCCCAAGCAGGAAGCGCGGCGCTACTAGAAGCACTCCCCCTCCCTCCTGGGGCGCTACCATTCAATATCGCAGCGTCACGCGCATCGGCACATAGCACCGCAGTATTACAGGCCTCCCTCCCCTGATTAAAGGGGAAGGGCCTAGCGCAGCACACACGGGGGCCCTGGTGGACCAATTCTCAAGAGGAGCGCCGGGCTGACCGATCGCGGCTGCCACCTCATATGAGGAGGCAAAAGGGGGCAGGTGCTGGCAGGCGGCCCAAAAAAATGGCCAACCGGCACCTGCCCTTTAATTAGCGCTGCCGTGGCTGCAAAAACGCCACCCTGACCCTGTTGGACATATCATCCGCCGGGAAGTCAGGGGGCGCAACCGAAGTTTGCGGCCGGGGCACGAGCAAGGCGCTGCAAATGGCAATGATGTCATTGCTGGAAGCGCAGTGCCACGGGGTGCTACCGGCAGCCGCCGCCACTGACCTCCCACTGCATTTCGCGGGAGACGTTAGCGGTACTGCGCCCAGGTGCTAGGTGCTTTGCGCCCCGTTAGCGCTAACGGGAGGCGCAAAGCAACCCATTTTTTCCCCCCTAGGTGTTTACATAAGTCCATTGTTACTCATCTAGATCCTGTGCCGTTATTGCCCAACAATGCATGATGAAAATGTTGAGGGTGAATAATAATTTTTGCTGTTCATGTGAAGTCTTTTCGAGTGAATAGAGACAAGTTTAGAAGCATGCTTTTCAACTAGATTAAGGTGCACTGTGCAGAGCTGTGCAAAAATTAATGTGTACAAGGATTTTCTATATGCTTCACTGGATTCAGTGAACATTCAGAAGCTACAATGCTTAAACAAATTAATATTTATAGAACCAATTCTCTTTGCTGTAGGGCTGATAAAACAATGCTTCAGAATACGCTTCTGGACAAAGCATATTCGCAAATGGAAATAGGGTTAACTGAACAATTAATTATGTGTACCTATTGTGGATGTATCATAGGAAATACAATTAGTGGGTGATTAGTGAAGAACAACCTCACCATACAATTGCATGAATTGTTTCTATTTTATTCCCATTTTGAAAGTTATCATTATACCATTTACATATTCCTTTCATTATTCTTTTGCCGTAGAAATGACTAACAATGCAATATTTGGAACTTATGCTTTACCATCCCTTCCATCTAAGCATTAATAAGCTTTTTATTTTACATGTATTAATGACTGCTTTTGGTGTAAAAATCATTTCCGCAATTGGGAGCTCCTGGTAAGATGTGGTACTTGCAGGGAGCACTGGTCGGGGAACCAACCCTTGTGGTAGTTGGTTCATGATTGTGGCAATTAGAAACTTCATCTTCTTCTTCTTAGGCAGTCCCTCAGAACCGAGGATGACTTGCTTCCACACTAAAAATGAGTTCGCAGGTGACTGATTAGTCCAATGTGGGACCAACAGTCTCTGTCACAGGTGGGGCAGACGGTGGTTGAAGTGGCGTGTGGGTGGGGTGCTTGGGTTGACGTGCGCTCCTTCCACTGTTTGCGCTTGGCTACTGCTTGCTCCCAGCGAAGAGACTTGTGTTGTTCGGCACCTCCCAGATGTTTCTCCTCCACTTTGTGCGGTCTTGGGCCAGGGATTCTCAGGTGTCAGTGGGTATGTTGCACTTTTTCAAGGAGGCTTTGAGGGTGTCCTTGAAGCGCTTCCTCTGCCCACCTGGGGCTCTCTTGCCGTGTCGGAGCTCCGAGTAGAGCGCTTGTTTTGGGAGTCTGGTACCGGGCATGCGGATGATGTGGCCCGTCCATCGGAGCTGATCGAGCGTGGTCAAACCTTCGATGCTGGGGATGTTGGCCTGAGCAGAACACTGACATTGGTGCACCTACCCTACCAATGGATTTGCAGGATCTTGCGGAGGCAGCATTGGTGGTACCTCTCCAGTGCTTTGAGGTGCATTGAGTTTAAGCAGACTTTGGTAAATGGCAGAAAAAGTCTTTAAAGTGCATTTACTGAATTTTAGTGAGTAAAAAAGTGAATTATTTGAAGTAAGTTTAATTTTTTAGAGTAAATTAAGCTGTTGGGGAGTTGAAACCGGAAGTAGAATCGGGGTATAAAAAGGGGCGGGCTTAGAGCTGCAGGCTGAGTGCAATCGCATTGAGTTTAAGCAGACTTTGGTAAGTGGCAGAAAAAGTCTTTTAAGTGCATTTACTGAATTTTAGTGAGTAAAAAAGTGAATCATTTGAAGTAAGTTTAATTTTTTAGAGTAAATTAAACTGTTGGGGAGTTGAAACCAGAAGTAGAATCCGGGTATAAAAAGGGGCGGGCTTAGCGTGGTAGCGCTGAGTGTGGTCGCATTGAGTGTAAGTAGAGTTTGGTAAGTGGGAGAGTTCGGGCAAGTGGGAGGTGAGGGGGTGCTTGTTGCTCTGTTTTGCTTCCCTCTCTCAGGCTAATCCAACACTGCGGACGCGGAGCAGCGAGACAATTCAACCGGACAGGTCCCCCAGACAGCTTCCACAAGGGAGGTTGGTGATCAGCTGGTTGGTAGGTTCTCTTCCTTCTCTTCTATACCTTTAAGTTGGTAAGTCCTATGAAATAGTGGTGTAATATTCTCATCTATATCGGGGCAGAGGGTCTTCATAATTAATAATAACAAATTTAATTAATTACACAGATATGGGTGAACAGGTGATGTGTCACTGTTGCGAAATGTGGGAGCTGGTGGACCCCATTGAGGCTCATGGTGATTACATTTGTGATAAGTGTTTGCTGCTAGAGGAACTCAAGCTCCATGTTAAAGAGCTTGAGACCGAGCTTCAGACACTGCGACACATCAGGGAGGGGGAGAAGTTCCTGGACTCTGTTTCAGGAGGTGGTCACACCTATGAAATTAATTACTGCAGATGTAGTCTGTGGTCAGGGACAGGACGGTGTGACTATGAGTGAGGAAGATCCAGGGATCCAGGATGTAGTGTTGAAGGAGCCGCAGCCCTTGCTCTTGTCAAGCAGGATCGAGGTTCTTACTCCCTGTGAGGGCGGGAGCGGGGACTGCAGGGAGGATGAGCAACCTGGCCACAGCACTGTGGTACAGGGGGCCATTCAAGTGGAGGGAGTTAAAAGAAATGTTGTAGTGGTAGGGGATAGTATCATTAGGGGGATAGATAGGGTTCTCTGCAGTCAAGAGCGGGAGTCCCGAAGGCTGTGTTGCCTGCCCGGTGCCAGGGTTAAGGACATCTCTTCTGGGCTGGAAAGAAACTTGGAGTGGGAGGGGGAGGATCCAGTTGTTGTGGTCCATGTTGGTACAAATGACGTAGATAGGACAAGGAAGAAGGTTCTGTTAAAGGAGTACGAGCAGCTAGGGGTCAAATTAAAAAACAGAACCTCAAGGGTAATAATCTCTGGATTATTACCTGAGCCACAAGCGAATTTGGCTAGGATAAATAAAATTAAAGAGTTAAATGCGTGGCTCAAAGTCTGGTGTGGGAGAAATGGGTTTTGCTTCTTGGGACACTGGCACCAGTACTGGGACAGGAGGGAGCTGTTCCATTGGGATGGGTTCCACTTGGCCAGTGCTGGGACTAGAGTCCTGGCAAATCATATAACTAGGGCTGCAGAGAGGGCTTTAAACTAATTAGTGGGGGGGAGGTTTCTAGAGAGCAAATAATAGAAATGACAACGGAGAAGGTCATAGACTTAGGTAGCAGTGGGGAATTAAAAAAACAGAACGTGTCAGGAAGGAACAGAAGGTATGGAGTAAAAGGTAAAGTAGTAAAAGGGGAAAAAACAGGAACTAAGCGTCACAAACCATATTTGAAAGTTCTTTATCTGAATGCACGTAGCATTCGTAACAAAATGAATGAGTTAACGGCACAAATAACTACATATGGGCATGATCTTGTGGCCATTACAGAAACATGGCTGCAGGGTGACCATGACTGGGAATTAAACATACCAGGTTATTTAACAATCAGGAAGGACAGGCAGGAAGGGAGGGGAGGTGGGGTGGCTATGTTAATAAAGGAAGGAATCACTATAATACCGAGAAATGATATTGGGTCAAAGGAGCAGGATAGTGAAACAGTTTGGGTAGAGATAAGGAATAATAAGGGGAAAAAAACACTAGTGGGCATAGTCTATAGGCCTCTGAACAGTTGCAACTCTGTTGGATGGAGTATTAATCAGGAAATAGTTGAGGCTTGTAATAAGGGAACAGCTATAATTATGGGGGATTTTAACTATCATATTAACTGGACAAATCAAATTGGGCAGAGCAGCCTTGAGGATGAGTTCATTGAGTGTATTAGGGATGGGTTTCTTGAGCAGTATGTAACTGAACCGACCAGGGGGCAAGCAACCTTAGATTTGATCCTGTGTAATGAGACAGGATTAATTAAAAATGTCCTAGTAAAGGATCCCCTTGGAATGAGTGACCATAACATGGTTGAATTCCATATTCAAGTAGAGGGTGAGAAGGTTGGATCTCAAACAAGCGTGCTGAGCTTGAATAAAGGAGACTATGAAGGTATGTGAGCGGAATTGATTAGAGTGGACTGGGAAAATAGATTAAAGGGTAAGATGGTACATGATCAGTGGTGTACATTTAAGGAGTTATTTTACAACTTCCGAAAAATATATATTCCACTGAGGAAAAAAGGGTGTAAAAGAAAAGATAGCCATCCGTGGCTAAGTAAAGTAATTAAGGATGGTATCCGACTAAAAACAAGGGCATATAAGGTAGCAAAATCTAGTGTGAGGATAGAAGATTGGGAAGGCTTTAAAAGACAGCAAAAAATAACTAAAAGATTGATTAAGAAAGGGAAGATAGATTATGAAAGTAAATTAGCAAAAAATATAAAAACAGATAGCAAAAGTTTCTATAGTTATATAAAAAGGAAAAGGGTGGCTAAAGTAAATGTTGGTCCCTTAGAGGATGAGACCGGGAAATTAATGGTGGGAAACATGGAGATGGCAATAACGCTGAACAAATATTTTGTATCAGTCTTTACGGCAGAGGACACTAAGAATATCCCAACACTGGACAAACAGGGGGCTCTAGGGGGAGAGGAGCTAAATACGATTAAAATCACTAAGGAAGTGTTACTTGGTAAAATAATGGGACTCAAGCCGGATAAACCCCCTGGACCTGATGGCTTACATCCTAGGGCCTTGAGGGAAGTGGCGGTAGGGATTGTGGATGCATTGGTAATAATCTTCCAAAACTCCCTGGACTCAGCAAAGGTCCCGGCAGATTGGAAAACTGCTAATGTAACACCCTTATTTAAAAAGGGTAGTAGGCAGAAGGCTGGAAACTATAGACCTGTTAGCCTAACATCTGTGGTTGGTAAAATTTTGGAGTCCATTATTAAGGAGACAGTAACGGGACGTTTGGATAAACATAATTTAATAGGACAAACTCAGCATGGTTTCATGAAGGGGAAGTCATGTTTGACAAATTTGCTTGAGTTCTTTGAGGAAGTAACATACAGGGTGGATAAAGGAGAACCAGTGGACGTAGTGTATTTAGACTTCCAAAAGGCATTTGACAAGGTGCCACACAAAAGATTATTGCTCAAGACAAAAAATCATGGGATTGGGGTAATATTCTGGCGTGGGTGGAGAATTGGCTTTCTAACTGAAAGCAGAGAGTTGGGATAAATGGTTCATTCTCAGACTGGCAATCAGTAACTAGTGGTGTTCCGCAGGGGCCAGTGCTGGGTCCCCAACTCTTTACAATCTATATTAACGATTTGGAGGAGAGGACCGAGTGTAACATATCAAAGTTTGCAGATGATACAAAGATGGGAGGGAAAGTAGTGAGTGAGGAGGACATAAAAAACCTGCAAAGTGACATAGACAGGCTAAGTAAGTGGGCAGAGATTTGGCAGATGGAATACAATACTGGAAAGTGTGAGGTTATGCACTTTGGCAGGAAAAATCATAGAGCAAGTTATTATCTTAATGGCAAGAAACTGGAAAGTACTGTCGTACAAAGGGATCTGGGGGTCCTGGTGCACGAAACTCAAAAAGTTAGTATGCAGGTGCAGCAAGTGATCAAGAAGGCCAATGGAATGTTGGCTTTTATTGCTAGGGGAATAGAATATAAAAACAGGGAGGTATTGCTGCAGTTATACAAGGTATTGGTGAGACCGCACCTGGAATACTGCATACAGTTTTGGTGTCCATACTTAAGAAAAGACATACTTGCTCTCGAGTCAGTACAAAGAAGGTTCACTTGGTTAATCCCGGGGATGAGGGGGGGTGGTCATATGAGGAGAGGTTGAGTAGATTGAGACTCTACTCATTGGAGTTCAGAAGAATGAGAGGCGATCTTATTGAAACATATAAGATTGTGAAGGGGCTTGATCGGGTGGATGCGGTGAGGATGTTCCCAATGATGGGTGAAACTAGAACTAGGGGGCATATTCTTAAAATAAGGGGCTGCTCTTTCAAAACTGAGATGAGGAGAAACTTCTTCACTCGGAGGGTGGTAGGTTTGTGGAATTTGCTGCCCCAGAAAGCTGTGGAAGCTACATGATTAAATAAATTTAAAACAGAAATAGATAGTTTCCTAGAAGTCAAGGGAATTAAGGGTTACGGGGAGCGGGCAGGAGATTGGACATGAGTCTAGGTTCAGAATGGTCATGGCCCTGTGGGTAGTGGAGCGGGCCCAGGGGCCGTGTAGCCTGGTTCTGCTCCTACTTCTTGTGTTCTAATTCTGTGTTAGATTTCAGGAGATGGTTTTATTCCTGTTCCTGGCTGGGGTGGAGATCGCCTTTACAGAAGGTAAGTACTGTAGAAAATATAGGGACAGAGTGATCTCCTGGAAGAGTTTTGATCGCCTAGATGGGTCGGAGAGGAATTTCCCAGATTTTTTATCCCAAATTGGCCATTGGGTTTTTTATCTGGTTTTTCGCCTCCCCCGGGAGATCACATGGGTTCGGGTGGGATGGAGAGTGATAGAAGATTGAGGTTAGGATCAGATCAGCCATGATCTTATTGAATGGTGGAGCAGGCTCGAGGGGCCGATTGGCCTACTCCTGCTCCTATTTCTTATGTTTTTATGTGCCTGCTGTACATGGTCCATGTCTCTGAAGCATACAGGAGGGCGGGTATCGCTACTGCTCTGTAGACCATGAGCTTGGTGCTGGGTTTGAGGTCCTGGTCTTCAAACACTCTCTTCCTCAGGCAACTGAAGGCGGTGTTGGACTTCTTCATCGACGTATGTCCTTGTTGACAGTAGGCTCCCGAGGTATGGAAAGTGGTTCACATTGTCCAAGGCCTCGTCATGGATTTTGATAATCGGGGAGCAGTACTGTGTGGCAGGGGCAGGTTGGTAGAGGACTTTTGTCTTACGGATGTTTAGTGTAAGGCCCATTCTCTTGTACGCTTCGGTGAAGGTGTTGACGATGGTTTGGAGTTCTACCTCAGAGTGTGCGCAGATGCAAGCATCGTCTGCATAATGTAATTCGATGACAGAGGATGGAACGACCTTGGATCTGGACTGGAGGTGACGGAGGTTGAACAGTTTCCCGTTTGTTCTGTAGGTTAGCTCCACTCCAGCGGGGAGCTTACGGAGGGTGAGATGGAGCATTGCAGCCAGGAAGATCGAGAAGAGCGTTGGTGTGATGATACAGCCTTGATTGACCCCGGTTCGTACGTGAATTGGGTCTGTGGTGGATTCGTTGGTCAGGATCATGGCTTGCATGTCGTCATGAAGCAGATGGAGGATGGTGAGAAACTTTTGAGGGCAGCCGAATTTGAGGAGGACACTCCATAATCCCTCACGGTTGAGTGTCGAAGGCCTTTGTGAGGTCAAAGAAGGCCATGTACAGCGGTTGGTCTGTTCCCTGCATTTCTCTTGTAGTTGACGCGTGGTGAAGATCATGTCCATTGTGCCCCTTAGTGGGCTGAATCCACATTGCGACTCTGGGAGGAGCTCTTCAACCACTGGGAGAAGGCGATTGAGGAAGATTCCTGCGATGACTTTCCCTGTGGCAGACAGCAGGGAGACTCCTCTGTAATTACTGCAATCGGACTTGTCACCTTTCTTGAAGATGGTCACGATTACGGTGTCTCTGAGATCCCCTGGCATGCTCTCCTCCTTCCAAATAAGAGAAATGAGTTCACGTATTCGTGCCAACAGTGCTTCTCCGCCATGTTTTAGCGCCTCAGCGGGGATTCCATCTGCCCCTGAGGCCTTGTTGTTCTTCAGTTGTTAGATGGCCTTTTCAACCTCATGCCGGGCTAGGGTTGTGCTGAGGTGGTGGCGGATAGCATGCTGCGGGATGGAGTTGAGGACACTCGCGTCAAAGACAGAGTCTCGGTTAAGGAGATCTTCGAAGTGCCCCTTCCAGCTGGCACTGACAGCCTCTCTGTCCTTGATGAGTACCTCTCTGTTCTTGGCCCACCGTGGGGTAGGACCTTGGGTGCTTGGGCCGTAGGTGGTTTTGACTGCGCTAAAGAATCCACACACACCGTGGTTGTCGGCTAGCTGCTGGATCTCCTGTGCTTTCTCCACCCACCCTCTGTTCTTTATGTTGCAAGTTTTTTGTTGGACCTCGGCCTTCAGGCTTCTGTAGAGCTGCTTTCGTGCTCTCGAATTCTGTTGCTGTTTCCCGATGAGGAATGCCTTGCGCTTGCGGCTTATTAGCTCCTGGATCTCCTGGTTGGTCTTGTCGAACCAGTCTTGGTGTTCCCTGGTCGAGTGTCCGAGCGTCTCTTCACAGGTGCTGATTATGGAGGCCTTGAGTGCAGACCAGGCGCTGTGGACACTCTGTGTCTCTGAATCACTGGGAGTCGTCAGGTTGGTTGTGAGGCGCAGGCTGAATAGGGCTTTCTTAGCAGGGTCTTTGAGTGCTGCAGCGTTGATTTTCCTGCGGCATTGTTTCTGTTGCCGCCGTTGTTTTGGGGCTACATTGATGGAGATGACAGAGCGGATTAGGCAGTGGTCTGTCCAGCAGTCGTCAGCTCTTGTCATGGTGCGGGTGGTACGGACATCCTTGTGGTCCCTCGCTCGGACGATGAAGTAGTCCAGCAGATGCCAGTGCTTGGCGTGAGGGTGTTGCCATGAAGCCTTGTACTTGTCTCTCTGACAGAACTTGGTGTTGGTTATGACAAGGCCATGTTCTGAGCATTTCATCAGGAGGAGGGTACTGTTGGAGTTGGCTTTCCCTACCCCCTCTCTGCCGATCACACCTCCCCAGAGATCTGTGTCCTTTCCAACTCTGGCATTAAAGTCGCCAAGGAGGATCAGCTTGTCACCCGTTGGGATTCGGGACAGGGATTGTTCGAGGCTGGAGTAGAATTCCTCTTTGGTCTCATCTGAGGTGAAGAGGTGATAATCGCCACTTTTGACATTGAAATCC
The DNA here is from genome assembly GCF_052327205.1 of Somniosus microcephalus. Lineage (NCBI taxonomy): Eukaryota > Metazoa > Chordata > Chondrichthyes > Squaliformes > Somniosidae > Somniosus > Somniosus microcephalus. The sequence goes on along the minus strand of NC_140996.1, from coordinate 173,946,916 downwards.
ACCAGAGAGTCAAGAGGCATTGATGGACTCACTGCTGCAATCACAAAAAATTACAACAAAAGATTGCTAAGAAATAACTCTGAATATATTATCCATATATGTAAGGTATATACTTTCATTTGTTACAGCAAATTCTACATTAATAATCAGTTATACTGAACACTCAACCTGCCCTTCAGGATCAAGGTGGGGGGAATCCATTTTTGTGCAGTATTGTAAAACAAGCGATAGCGAATCAGCAGCCTGTTCTACACTTAATTGGAAAATTTGGACTACTGCTCAAGATAAATTTCACCCACAAGTTATTTACACATCCTTCACCTTTACAGCCTAATGATTACCCCAACCCTAGTCCTTGCTTTTTGTGTTTTCACATGTCAATGCAAAAATATGACTGAATCAAAATAATCAAGCAATTGGAACAATGAAAGTAACTTGACATCATGTCAAGAAGTGCCAAATCAAATTAAAAATATCGCAAAGTACAACTATTGCAGAGAAAAAAGATGCTACACGTGATTGAAAAGAAAAGCTGACTGAAAAAGCCTAAGGCTGCTGATCAAAAGACTTGCCTCTCACATCTAAATAAATTGGATTTATATTTGCTCATCCCGTTACGTAGAACTAGATGAAGAAAAGAAACTCATATTAAAAAAAATTGGTTGAAATGTTTACTGACCTAGTTAGCGCAGGAGGCAAGGCCTTGTTTTCCAGGCATTACTCTTCATCTTTGGAGACCGTGGCTTCCATCCAACCCTGGATCCCAGGTTTTGTTTAATTCGTTTATGGGATGTGGGCATCACTGGCAAGGCCAGCATTTATTGCCCATCCCTAATTGCCCTTGAGAAGGTGGTGGTGAACCGCCTCCTTGAACCGCTGCAGTCCATGTGGTGAATGTTAGATCCGTGTATCTTGTTGTTGTGTCCTTCAATAATCAGACAAGAGACTGCAGGGAACGATCAACAGGTGTTTACTGAATGAGGGTTACTCTAGAACTAACTATACAGATCACTACTCAGGGTTTATATACAGGTGTGGTCACTGCCGGTACTACAGTATACAGGAGCTGTAAAAAGTAGTTCTCTCCCTGTAGTGTATGTGCCTTTAAGAGCCCCAGGTGTGCTGTGGTGCCGGTGATTGCCACTCGGGCTATATAAGCCTGTGTATTGTGTATATCCGTTAGAACCCCCCCCCAGACTTTGCTTAGTGAATACCTATGAACCAACTCCTGTCTTCAGTGTCTTTATCAACACACGGACACTACAGTGGTGACGAAGTGGAAATGGACTTACCTGCAATTCGGCAGCACCTCAAGGACATCGATTCCTCGGGCGTCCTGAAGACTCAAGGAAGTGAGAGAAGCTGTGGTTTCACCAGCTGGCCACGCTGGTGGCAGGTACTGCGCTAATCCTTCCTGGGCATCAGGCTGGGGCTCCAGCGGCTGGCTCTACAGCTGAGGCAGGCAGCAAAATCGGAAGCAAGCAATAACGGACTGGGAGGGAGCACTCGGGAGACGGCCGGCGCGGCAAGCTGGTCAGCGTTCAGACCTGGAGAGAAACTCCGGCGGGAACGAGTCTCCAACAATAAATTAAAAAATAAAACAAACGGAAACCGCAGTAAACAGCGTTATCATCGGCAGCAGCGGCGGGAAAGCGCGGGAAGCACCATATCTTTGCTACAGAAAAGAAAGAAAAGCGCGGGAAGCGCCATATCTTTTCTAAGATGCCTAATTTTGGCAATATTGATGTTTTTGATAACGAGATAGAGGATTGGACCACATATGTGGAAAGAGTGGAGGTATATTGCACCGCAAATGGAATAGAAGATGAAAAAAAAGCTTCAGTACTTCTGGATCTAATGGGCGCAAAGACATACAAGCTGTTACGAAACTTAATCACTCCAGCCGAACCGATGGACAAGAATTTTAAGGAGATTGTTGATACCCTACACTGCCAATTCGAGGCAGGACTGGCAGATTCTCTGCGAGACAAATTTGTCTGCGATCCCCTAAGTGTAGAAACACAAAAAAGCTATCTTCTGAGAAAAATTTAACATTGGACAAGGCTTTCAGTGCAATAGGAGCTGCAGAGATACAGCAAAGGCCACAGGACTTCGGCACCCATGAAATGACACGGGGTTTCGAGAGATGTTATCGCTGCGGCAGATCCACCCATGACCAGAGGGACTGCTGGTTCAAGGAAAAAGCATGCAGGCGATGCGGAAAGATGGGACACATTCCACATGTGTGCCGATCTGAAAACATAAAATCCACTAACAGGAAAAGAATCAATAAGGAAAAGCACAGAAAGGTACATAGAAACATAGAAGATGGGAGCAGGAGTAGGCCATTCGGCCCTTCGAGCCTGCTCCGCCATTCAACGAGATCATGGTTGATCATCCAAACCCTAGCACCCGGTCCCTACACCGACAGCCATCCCACCCAAGCCCTATCCCCGTAACCCAATGTATTTAATCCCCCCTAACACTAAGGGTCAATTTTAATCATGGCCAATCAACCTAAACCGCACATCTTTGGACTGTGGGAGGAAACCGGAGCACCCGGAGAAAACCCACGCAAACACGGGGAGAATGTGCAAACTCCACACAGACAGTCACCCGAGGCCGGATTTGAACCGGCTTCGGGTTCAAATCCGGCCTCGGGCAAATGATGACGGACAGTAGCTCCGAAGACCAGAAGAGTGATAGCGACTCCGGGAACAAGAGACTAAGCTCTCTCAAATTACATAATGTAATTGCCAAAGAAGATTACCAGACCATTTGGGTTACCCTCACAATAGCAGGGTCCCCAGTTAAAATGGAGCTAGATACAGGATCAGCTCTGACCATCATAAATCGACGGGATTACGAGCGGCTATTTCCACATATACCTTTAAAAGACACATCCATTATCTTGAAAACATATACGGGGCAGAAAGTATACCCCAAAGGAAAAATAAAGGTGCCTGTTGTATACAACGGCAAGGAAATACAGAAGTTGTATTTATACGTTCTACAAGATGGTGGGCCACCACTGTTGGGACGTGAATGGATCAGAAAAATACGTTTAGACTGGCACTCCATTCAGGCACTGACGGTGACCAGTAAGGAAAAAAATGAAGATGACGTCATACCTGAACGATTAAAAGACATCTTGGCCAACGCCAAGGAAGTGTTTCAAGAGAAACTAGGAACCTTGAAAGGCATCACCGCCTCAATAAAAGTGGAAGATGCAGCAATTCCCAAGTTTTTTAAGGCAAGACCGGTGCCATACGCAATTCGTCCAGCAGTCGAGGCAGAGCTGGAGAATTTGGAAAAGGCAGGCGTATTATCTAAAATAGATTGGAGCGAGTGGGCAACACCCATCGTCCCAGTCATGAAGAAAGCATTGAAGAATGATAAATCTGAAGAACAGAGAAAAATTCGCATCTGTGGAGACTTCAAGGTGACTGTAAACCCGGTCCTTCACACGGTACAGTATCCTCTTCCGAGGATAGAAGATATTTTCGCCTCACTATCCGGAGGGAAACGTTTCACCAAAATTGACTTGGCACAGGCATATCTACAGATGGAGGTTGAAGAGGCCTTTAAAAAATATCTCACGATAACTACACACAAAGGTCTGTAGCAGTACAATCGACTGGTTTTCGGAGTAGCATCCGCTCCAGCTATCTGGCAAAAGAGCTATGGAGCAAGTCCTCCAAGGGATTCCGGGGATTCAATGCTACCTAGATGACATCCTTGTAACAGGAGAAAACGACAACGAGCACCTTGCCAATTTAGAGCAGGTGCTCACTAGGCTGAGAGAACGGGGCCTACGAGCAAATCGCCTCAAGTGCGAATTTTTCCGAAATCAAATACCATATTGTGGCCACATAATAAATAAGGAAGGGTTGCATAAGTCACCTGAAAAAATTGAGGCGGTCATAAAAGCCCCAGCACCTGAAAATGTTTCACAATTAAGGTCGTTCCTGGGATTAATAAATTACTATCATAAATTTTTACCGAACTTATCAACTCTTCTACACCCTCTTAATGAACTGCTACAAACAGGAGTAATTTGGAAATGGAACGAAGGCTGCAAAAGTGCCTTCCATAAATGCAAAGACTTAATCACATCCAAAGAAGATTTGGCTCATTACAACCCATCACTGCCAATCAGACTGGCGTGCGATGCATCCCCTTACGGCATAGGAGCAGTATTATCGCATAAATTCCCTGATGGCTCGGAATGGCCGATAGCTTTTGCGTCACGCTCATTGAACTCAGCTGAGCGTAACTATGCCCAAATCGACAGGGAAGCACTCAGCCTGGTATGGGGAGTAAAGAAATTCAACCATTACCTACACGGACAAAAATTTACCTTGTTGACTGACCATCAACCCCTCATCTCCATATTCAACCCTAAAAAGGGTGTTCCCATTATGACAGCGCAAAGGCTACAGAGGTGGTCCCTTTTTCTAGGGGCACACAAATACAACATAGAATACAAAGGGTCAAAACAGCATGGGAATGCTGACGGTTTATCGCGCCTACCGTTGCCAACGGTAGAAGAGGCACCTACAGTAGACCCAATGGAGATGTTCCACTCTACCATAGTGGAATGTCTACCAGTAACAAATTCTGTCATTGAAAGGGAAACGAGAAATGACCCGACTCTTTCACGGGTCTAAGATTTAACAGTGAAGGGATGGCCAGCACATGACGAACCACTGTTGCCAGCATTCTCGCAAAGAAGAGAACAGCTGTCAGTGTGCCGAGGAACCTTGATGTGTGGATCCAGAGTGGTGATTCCACCCAAACTCCAGGATAAAGTGCTAAAGGAGCTTCATGAGGGGCATCTGGGTGGAGTGAAAATGAAGAACCTAGCCAGGGCATTTGTATGGTGGCCAGGTATCGATGGAGACATCGAAGAAATGACCAAGAGCTGCCTAGGATGCCAGAAGGTCCAAAACGCTCCACCACAAGCCCCTTTACATCCATGGGAGTGGCCCTCACCTCCCTGGCAAAGGGTACACATCGACTTTGCTGGTCCATTTATGGACTCAATGTTCTTAATCGTGGTTGAGGCACACTCCAAGTGGCCGGAGGTAAGAAAGATGTCCTCCACCACCACGGAAAAAACCATCACAGTATTAAGGACCATATTTGCCAGGAATGGGCTGCCGGAACAGATCTCTTCTGATAATGGACCGCAATTTGTGTCTGAAGAATTCAGAAAGTTCTTAAAAAACAATGGGGTTAAGCGCTACACGTCCGCCCCATACCATCCCGCCACCAATGGATTGGCTGAAAGGTTTGTCCAGACCTTCAAGAAGGCCATAAAGGCCATGGGTAATGAAGACATAAAACTTCAGCACAAGGTGGATAACTTCTTATTCGCATACAGGAATGCAACACATATGGTTACCAACCAAACTCCCGCCATGATGTTCTTCAATAGAAACCTAAGATGCCGGCTGGATTTGGTCAAGCCCAACATCAGAAGGGACGTGGAGAACCGGCAGTTTCAAGGCATGAATGAAAGGCCAACTAGAACCTTCCAGATAGGTCAACAAGATTTGGCTCGGGACTACCGTACCGAGAAATGGCAGCCTGGAACTATCTGCACACGATTAGGACCACTGATGTATACCGTGGACATCGGAGAAAGCATAATAAGGCGCCATGCTGACCAAATCATAAAGTCATCTGAAAAGGGACAACCTACACCACAACTCTATACATCTAACGATGAAGTAGAGATACCCATATCTACCTCCGATCCGGTGATACTGGAACCCGATGAACCTGACACTGGCATTCAAGCCGAGTCAGCCTTGCCAGAAGAACCTACTACACCACCAGAAACTACTACACCCCCGAGGCGTTGTCCGGACCGAGTCAAGAAGCCTCCTGAGAGACTGACTTATAATTAATTAACTACAGCAATGTATATTATTTTGCTTACAACATGTAAATTAATAATTACTTAAAATATGATGTACTGGTTAGCTAAAAGGGGAGGAATTGTAGTGTATGTGCCTTTAAGAGCCCCAGGTGTGCTGTGGTGCCGGTGATTGCCACTCGGGCTATATAAGCCTGTGTATTGTGTATATCCGTTAGAACACCCCCCCCCAGACTTTGCTTAGTAAATACCTATGAACCAACTCCTGTCTTCAGTGTCTTTATCAACACACGGACACTACACTCCCTTAAAGGTACATACATTACAATTCCTCCCCTTTTAGATTAACAGTACCATAACACTCATTTAACAATTAAATATCAAACTAATTACAATTAACACTTTTAACATGCAACATTAGCTGAAAATAGTCTATTTATAAATTCAGTCTTTGGGGAGGCTTCCTGATTCTTTCTGGATAACGCCTTTCCCGAGTGTCTCGCTCTTGGTGCGGAGGCGATTCTAGCACCCTGTCATCAGTTGATTCATCAGCTTCCAATGTTATTGTTTCTGAGGTAGATGCGACCTGTACGTTGGGTTCCTCACCAGGTACGTATGGCCGAGACATAGGGTTGACTCGTTCCTGTGACTCTAGGATCTGGTCAGCATGGCGCCTCACAATGTTCTCCTCAACATCCACTGTGTACATTAGTGGCCCCTGCCGTGTGCATATCGTTCCTGGTTGCCATTTCTCTGGTCGGTAGTCACGGGCCAAGACTGGTTGCCCTACATTGAAGCTCCTTGTCGGCTTCTCATTGACGTGCTGGAATTGCTTACTCTCAACATCTCTTCGTACATTTGGTCTGAGCAAATCCAGACGAGATCTCAACCTTCAGTTAAAGAAGATCATGGCCGGGGCCTGGTTGGTGACGGCATGTGTCGCATTTCTGTAGGCTAACAGGAAATTGTCCACCTTATGCTGCAGTGGAATGTCGTCATCGCATGTGGCCTTTACTGCTTTTTTAAAGGTTTGTATGAACCTCTCAGCCAATCCATTTGTGGCTGGATGATACGGGGTGGGTGTGTAATGCCTTACCCCATTCCTTTTCATAAATCTTTAAAACTCTTCGGACACAAACTGTGGTCCGTTATCAGAGCAAATCTGCTCTGGCAAGCCGTTCCTGGCAAAAATGGTCCGTAGGACTGCAATCGTTTTCTCCGTGGTGGTGGAGGACATTTTGATCACCTCAGGCCATTTCGAGTGCGCATCCACGGCTATTAAAAACAGTGAGCCCATGAATGGACCAGCAAAATCAATATGCACCCGTTGCCATGGAGATGAGGGCCATTCCCATGGGTGTAGTGGGGCATGTGGTGGTGCATTTTGGACCTTTTGGCATCCTGAGCAGCTCTTTGTCAGGTCCTCAATTTGCTGATCGATCCCCGGCCACCACACAGAAGCCCTAGCAAGGCTTTTCATTTTCACCCCTCCCAGATGACCTTCGTGAAGCTCATTGAGCGCACTCTCCCTTAACTTGGGTGGAATTACCACTCGGGATCCACACATCAAGGTCCCCTGGCATACTGACAGCTGTTCTCTTCTGGATGAGAATGCTGGCAACAGTGAGTCGCCATGTGCTGGCCATCCCTTTACCATCAAATCATATACCCGAGACAGTGTCGGGTCATTTCGGGTCTCCTTCTCTATACCAGCGTTAGTTACTGGCAAGCATTCAATTGTAGTCGAATTAAATATATCGACAGGATCCACTGCTGGTGCGTCCTCTGCAGTAGGCAGTGGCAGGCGTGATAGCCCATCAGCGTTTCCATGCTGTTTCGTGCCCTTATACTCTATTTCATATTGGTGCGCCCCTAGAAAAAGGGACCATCTTTGTAGCCGTTGCGCAGTCATCACCGGAATGCCCTTCTTTGGATTAAAGATGGAGACAAGTGGTTGGTGGTCAGTCAGCAAGGTGAACTTCTGCCCGTGCAGATAGTGATTGAACTTTTTCACTCCCCACACTAGGCTGAGGGCCTCCCTGTCAATCTGGGCGTAGTTACACTCGGCTGAGGTTAGTGACCGAGACGCAAAGGCTACTGGCCCCTCCAAGCCGTCTGGTAATTTGTGCGACAGCACTGCTCCAATGCCATCGGGTGATGCATCACACGCCAACCGAATTGGTAGTGCTGGGTTGAAATGAGCCAACACCTCTTTTGATGTGATCAATGCTTTGCTCTTCTGGAAAGCTCATTTACATTCGTCACTCCACTTCCATGGTACCCCCGTTTGCAGTAGGGTGTTCAGTGGGTGTAGTACGGTAGACACATTTGGCAAGAACTTATGGTAGTAGTTCACCAGCCCGAGGAACGACCTCAGTTGTGACACATTTTCCGGTGCTGGAGCCTTGACTACTGCCTCAATCTTTTCAGGGGACTTATGTAACCCCTCTTTATCAATAACGTGGCCACAGTACGAGATCTGCTTCTGGTAAAACTCGCATTTGTGGAGATTAGCTCGGAGCCCATATTCCTTCAATCTAGTGAGCACCTGCTCCAGGTTGGCGAGGTGATCACTGTCATTTTCACCCATGACCAGGATGTCGTCCAAATAACACTGGGTCCCTGGAATCCCTTGCAGGACTTGTTCCATTGCCCTTTGTCAAATAGCCGGAGCTGATGCTACCCCGAACACCAGCCGGTTGTATTGGTAGAGACCTTTATGAGTGTTGATCGTGAGGTACTGTTTCGAGGCTTCTTCTACCTCCATTTGCAGGTACGCCTGGGCCAGATCAATCTTAGTGAAGCGTTTCCCTCCAGATAGCGAGGCGAAAATATCTTCAATCCGCGGAAGCGGATATTGTACAGTGTGAAGGACTGGGTTCACTGTCACCTTAAAGTCCCCACAGGTGCCAACCTTCTTTGGTTCCCCAGACGTATTACTCAATGACCTCTTCATTACAGGAACGATGGGTGTAGCCCACTCGCTCCAGTCCACTTTGGGCAGTGCTCCTGAACGTTCCAAACCTTCCAGAACTGCTTCGACGGCTGGGTGGATCGCATAAGGTACCGGTCTGGCCTTAAAAAACTTTGGGCTTGCATTTTCCTCTATTTTGATCGTCGCTGTTGTGCCTTTTAGTGTTCCGAGTCCCTGCTGGAACACTTCTTGTGCATCAGTTAGCATTTTTGACAGTCGACCAGGTGTGACGTCGTCATCCTTTTTGGCATCTACAGTCAGTGCTTGTATGGAATGCCAATCTAGCTGTATCTTCCAGATCCATTCACATCCTAGTAGTGGTGGTCCTCCATCTGGCAATACATATAGGTTCATGTTTGGTGTTTCCTTGCCGTTATATATAACGTTCACCCTTATTTTTCCTTTGGGGTAGACTTTTTGCCCCGTGTACGTCTTCAAGACAATCTTTGTATCTCTCAAGGGTATATGTGAGAATAGCCGCTTGTAGTCCCTTCGGTTTATGACTGTTAGGGCTGACCCTGTGTCCAATTCCATTTTCACTTGTACTCCTGCTATCTTGAGCATGACCCAGATAGTTTGGTGATCCTCCGTTTTGATCACATTATGTAATTTCAGACAACCCAGCTTCTTGCTTCCGGAGTCTGTATCACTCTTCTGTTCGTCTGAACTACTCTCCGTCACCTTATGTACCTTCTTGTACTTCTCCTGTGGAGATTTCTTGCTGCTGGTTTTCTTTCCCGACCTGCAGACTATTGCTATGTGTCCTACTTTTCCACACTGTCTGCACACTTTGTCCTTGAACCAGCAATCATTGTGGTCGTGTGTTCTGCCGCAGCGATTGCACTTCACTGTTCCGTATGACATTTCATTTGTGCCATATTCTTGCGGTCTCCGTTGTATCTCTGCAGCGCCCCATGCTGCTGCTTCGTGTGATACTGCAATGCTGAAAGCCTTGTCCAGCGTAAGATCCTTTTCTGATAGAAGCCGTTTCTGGGTTCCTTCACTTTGAAGCCCACACACAAACTTGTCCCTTAAAGTATCTGCTAGTCCCGTTCCAAACTGGCAGTGTTTCGATAGCTTGCACAGTTCCGTTAAATACTCAGCATTACTTTCATCTTTATGCTGGTTCCTTTTGTGAAACTTAAATCTTTCTGCTATCAGCAGCGGTGTGGGGTTTAAGTGGTCCTGTAGGATTGACACTATGTTTTCAAAATCCTTTTCTACTGGCTTCTCTGGGGTTACTAGGTTTCGTAGTAAGCCATACGCTTTTGCACCCATTGAATTCAACAATACCAGCGCTTTCTTGTCATCTGGCACTTCATTCGCCTTGCAGTATACTTCTATGCGTTCGACATATGTCGTCCAATCTTCGACTTCATTGTCAAACGCTGTGATACTGCCACTCTTAGGCATTTTTGGGTGTGGTTAGACTGGCTTAAAATGGCGTCTCCCGCTCTTTCCTTTCTTCCCCGCTGCGGCTTAAAATGGCGTCTCCCGCGTTGCTGCCAACGCCGCTCTCGGCGGTCCTCGTGGCAAATGGCAACGCCCTGTGGGTTTCGTGCGCTGCTCCTGCGCTGCTGCCAATGCCGCTCTCTGCGGTCCTCGTGGCAATGGCAGCGCCTCACGTTTTCTTGCGCGCCTCTCTCCCCCGTTGACGCTGCTCGGCCCTTGAACACCGGCTGCGCTCTGCGCGTTTTCCTGCGCGCCTCTCTCCCCCGTTGACGCTGCTCGGCCCTTGAACACCGGCTGCGCTCTACTCTCTCTTGCCTCTCTCCCCCGTTGACGCCGCTTGGTCCTGAACACCGGCTGCGCCCTGTGCGCTCTGCCCTCTCTCTCTCCCCCGTTGACGCTGCTCGGCTTTTTTCTGTGCCTCTCGGTCGGGCTCCAACCCGTCGCTGTCCGGGAAGGATCAGCGCAGTACCTGTTGCCAGCCCATTTCGCTGGACCACCGTGACTGGAAAGCCAAGCCTGGCGCTCGACAGCCTCCCCTGCGATGCTCAAATCTCTGCTGGATGACTGGGTGGTTGCCCGTGGTTGACGCCCGTGCTTCTGGACTCGACCTCCTTCCACTGTTCTCCAGGAGCGAATCCCTGGGAGGTGATGCAGAGTTGCAGGTAGGTTCGAATCTGCTCGTCGCCAATGTTAGATCCGTGTATCTTGTTGTTGTGTCCTTCAATAATCAGACAAGAGGCTGCAGGGAACGATCAACAGGTGTTTACTGAATGAGGGTTACTCTAGAACTACCTGTACAGATCACTACTCAGGGTTTATATACAGGTGTGGTCACTGCCGGTACTACAGTATACAGGAGCTGTAAAAAGTAGTTCTCTCCCTTAAAGGTACATACATTACAGTGAAGGTACTCGCACAGTGCTGTTAGGGAGGGAATTCCAGGATTTTGACCCAACGATGATGAAGGATCGGCGATGTAGTCATAGAGTCATTGAGTTATACAGCACAGAAAGAGGCACTTCGTCCCATCGTGTCTGCACCAGTCATCAAGCCCTATACTAATCCCATTTTGCAGCACTTGGGGGGAAAAATTCAGTTGTTTGCGCCTCCCATTAGCGCCTTAAGAGGGCGCTAATGGGGCGCAAAGCAGCTAGTGCCCAGGCGCGGTGATGTTTGCGCCGCTCGCGAAATTAACTAGACATTTTGCGGCAGTGCTTAACACTACCGCCACAATCTCCTGCGCCGGCAGGTCGTCACGTCAGTCGAGTGCGCAATGCCCCGGTAGCGCCCCGGACTGGATATTGAGTGGCGCCCCCTGCCTTACCGCCTGCCGCTAGCAACGACAGGTTGAGGGGAGCGTTTTGCAGTCAGAAAGGGAGTGGGGGAGCGCTATTTAAAGGTGACCGCTTCCTGCCTTTTTTTGTTGGTGACATTTTTGCACCATGCATTCTGAGAGAGAGAGAGAGACTTCTGGAGAGATTCAACGCTGTGTGAAGGAGTTTTGGGTACTGAGCAGCACTATGCAGGCTCATTTTGATTTGCCCTTCCTTGCTTCGCCCGTGCTCTGAGGTAGCGCCTCGATCCTCGGCCTTTGTGTCTTCAGACAGGTGTGAAGCACCTGATTTAGTGCTCCAATCACCTCCAGGGGCGATAAAAGCCAAGTTTGCTGTCGGAGGCGAAAATTAGCGCCAGGCACTAAACTTTGTGCACGACCGATAATGGCACCCCAAAAGAGGTGATACTGAATTTTTCATGGTCCGTAGCCTTGTATGCTATGGCGTTTCAAGTGCTAATCTAAATGCTTCTTGAATTTTGTGAGGGTTGCTGCCTCTACCATCCTTTCAGGCAGTGAGTTCCAGATTCCAACCACCCTCTGGGTGAAAAAGTTTTTCCTCAAATCCCCTCTAAACCTCCTGCCCCTTACCTTGAAACTATGCCCCCTGGTTATTGACCCCTCTACTAAGGGGAAAAGCTTCTTTCTATCTACCCTATCTATGCCGCTCATAATTTTGTACACCTCAATCAGGTCCCCCCTCAGCCTTCTCTGCTCTAAGGAAAACAACCCCAGCCTGTCCAGTCTCTCTTCATAGCTGAAGCGCTCTAGCCCAGGTAACATCCTGGTGAATCTCCTCTGCACCCTCTCTAATGCGATCACATCCTTCCTATAGTGTGGCGACCAGAACAGCACACAGTATTCTAGCTGTGGCCTAACTAACGTTTTGTACAGCTCCATCATAACCTCCCTGCTCTTATATTCTATGCCTCGGCTAATGAAGGCACGTATCCCATATGCCTTCTTAACCACCTTATCTAGCTGTCCTGCTGCCTTCAGTGATCTATGTACATGCGCACCAATGTCCCTCTGATTCTCTGGGCTTGATTTTAACTCAGCCGTCAGGTGGGCTTTGAGGCGTGTGGGGGGTTAAAATTGCAAAACCTCGGGGTCAGGACCCCCCCCCGCCTGGTTCCCAACACCAAGCCATTTTAACCCAGGTTTGTCTGATGGTCCCGAATCAGTCCCGTCTGCTACAGGCGGGACTGGTCTTTAGGGCCCTTAAACAGCACTTATTGGCCTTTATAATCCCATTTTAACAGGCCCTTGCCTGTTTAACCCTTTTCCCACGTAAAACGCGCCTGGTGGGGATCACGCCTGTGAAACCTGGCGTGAGCATTATTGGATTGCTGATTATCAGCTGCAGGTCAACCATTAAAGAGGAGATTTGATCAGCCATCATTTGCAGGTGGCAGGATTTTGTTGTCTCAGGCGTGGGGCAATTTTTACCAGGCTTAACCACATCTGTGGAAGGTTGGAGCCTCACACACTTCTCCAGTGTGACCTCCTGCGAAACCCCTCTCGCCACCCTCACTCAGCGCTTCCTCAACTGAGGCATCTACCAGAAGCATGGGAGGCCTTTTTTTCCTTCCCTTCTTGGCATTAGAGGACCTCCAGCCCCATTCGCGAAATCACACACGCCACAACTGCAGAAGTTGCCATCAGAATTTTTATGCAAAACAAACAACTGATGGCATTTTTACAGAATACACAACATTTCACCCAAGTGACTACCCTTGTGACTATTTGTGTTTTATTTTCCTCGTACGCGTGCTCCTACGTAGTGGTTCCCCTGTGGCTTCAGCAGATGTGGAGGCCCCTTGCTCACTTTCCTGCTGCTCCTGTCTCGACACCTTTGGCAGGCGTCCTCTGGGATGGCGAGCCTGTGAGGGCTCGTGAGCAGTCTGCTGCTCCTGCAGCTGTGCAGGGGTTGAGACGTCTATCTCACTTGGGTGTGGACTCCGGTGGAGCTCTGACCGAGGGCTCTGCAGTGGCATGGAAGTGTGAGCGCTTGGAGAGGAACCCCCACTTCCTTGAGCTCTGCCACCAACCTCCCTCTCATGGGTCAAGTCCCCCTCAGTGCCTGCAAGTGGCTTGAGAGCACCTTGCTGCACATCAGGGGGGCCATGGGGACCCGTATCTGCAATGGCAGTCCTACTCTGAAGGACTTCCATGAAGGTCTGGTTTCTCTGTTCAATAGATGCCCATCGCTCCTCAAGAGATGTCATTCTATTCTGAACACTCACCATGCTTTCCATACCCTGGCGACTAACCTCCTCCATGGCCGTAGCCCTCCTCTCCTCTACCATAGCCAGCCTTACCACGGAGGCAGCAATCATTTCCACGTAGGTAGCCATCCTTTCCGTGTTGATGCGTTCATGCGCCAATGACTCCACAAAGGCTCTGCTCATGTTCGCAATGGACTCCTCCATTTGCTCCACACGCGCAGCGACCCTAGAGACAAAACCTGCCAGAGACTCCTGTATCTGTGCATGGAGCTCCATCACCTCTGATCTTACGGATGGACCCAGAGGCAGAGGGTCGACATGCAGCTGAGCCGAGCTGGCAGAGTCCTGCACACTCCGACGAGGACTCTCCATTGCTGTCCCTGTCTCCACAATCTGCTGATGCTCACTTGTGAGCTGTGATACACCAGGTAACAACACTACTCTATGTCCCGAAGGTCCCACCAAGGTGTGAGTGTCTGCGCTGGTGCTGGGTGCACTTATTTCTGCTGACGCTGCGCCCTTAGACGTTGCAGATTCCTCTGAGGAGGCTGGCATCTCAGGCTCTTCCTCTTGCACACTGGGGATGGGGGCTCTCGATGGTCCTGTGGGGGAGTCAAGGAAAAAGTTAGAGATGTGATGCCAAGGTGCCATGCACATTGCATTTTGCAGATGATCATAAGTCCATATGATATAGCTTCAGAATCATTATCAGCGACTCATGCAATGCCAATGAGAGAGATGGAAAACTATTCTGTCACCAGCTTGCGGGGATGCACCTGTCTCTCCTTCCCCAACTTCCGCATCTATGTCAGCCCCGACAATCTCCAGGACGCCTTCCTCCCAGGGGGTGAGCTGGGCTAATGAGGGTGGCCCTCCTCCTGTCCTGGCTCGCTCTCTCCTGTTGTGAGCTCTCTTTTCCTGCAATGAGGGAGACAAGTGGAGGTTGAGTGAGAATGAAGGAGTGAGTGCAGAGATTGCATAGCATAGATGCTTAGAAGGAGACAAAGATGGAGTGAGGTTACAAGACCAAGGGCCCTATCTGTGTGTTGTCAGTTGTGTTCAAAGCATCAGAGTGAGAGGGAGTGTGAGGGCTGCATGGTGGAATAGTTATGTGAATGTGAGCATAGAGAGAGAGGGATTGGGTAAGCGCGTCAAGTGGGATGTGGAGGAAGAGATTGCCAAAGCTGAGTGCTGGTAAGGAGAGGCAATGGGGATCAGATTGAGGGTGATGGAAACTTCATACAGTACTTACTTTTCCAGTGTGATGAAGGTCATGGAATCTTTTCCTGCACTGCATCCAGGTGCGCCGTGTGAGCCCCAAGGAGTTGACTTCACCAGCCACCTGTAGCCACACAGCCTTGGACTGACTGGGAGGCCTTTTCCTCCCTGAAGAAGGGAACAGGACCTCCCTGTGGGCCCTAGCACCATCCAGCAATGCCTGGAGTGAAGCCTCATCAAATTTGGGGGCAGCACTTGTCCTCCTGCTGGCAGTTGCTCCTGCAGGCTCCTGTGCCATCTCAATGGTGAAGTTTGGAAGCCTGCAGAAGAAGCAAGGCTTGCTGTGGACCTTAAAAGCAGCAGCAATGATGACGTCATATTCTGTGACATTCTGACTGGAAATACTCAATTACCAAGGCTTCCCGCACGTTGGAAATCAATTGGCCAATTGAGTGAAAATTGCGTCAATCTCATAGACCCATTTAGATTTGTGTGGGAAACACCAAATTCGGGGAACCCAACAATTCCCTGCACCTGAGTTAAAATCGAGCCCTCTGTCTTTCCGAGGGTCCTACCATTCATTGTGTATTCCCTTGCCTTGTAAGTCCTCCCAAAATGCATCAACTCACACTTTTCAGGGTTAAATTCCATTTGCCACTGTTTTGACCATGTGACCAACCCGTCTATATCATCCTGTAGCCTGAGTCTTCCATCCTCGCTATTTATTACTCCACCTAGTATGTCCATGTCTTATTGAGACACGGACTGCAGGAGTTGATTATAACAAGTCTTTACTGAATGGAGACAAACCCGGAAACTGAAACTACAGAAGCCTGCTAGGGCCTTTTATACAGGGGTGGTCACTGCCGGTACTGCAGTCTGAGACCAGTTATTCCCTTAAAGGTACATACACAACAATTCCTCCCCTTTTAGATAAACAGTACATAACATTCATTTAACAACTAAATAATAACTAATTACAATTACAATTACGGTTGCTAGATACATTGGTTGAAGTTAAGCAATTATAAGTTCAGTCTTTGAGGAGGCTTCCTGATTCTGTCTGGATAACGCCTCTTTGGGATATCAGGTTCTTCTGGCAAGGTTGAGTCGGGATCAATGTCGTTGTTTGGTTCGTCTGCTTCCAATATCACCGATTCTGCGGTAGATGCAATTGGTACTTCGGTTTCATCGCCAGGTGTATCAGATCGTGGTGTGGAGTTGACGTTTCCCAGTGACTCTAGAATCTGGTCAGCATGGCGTCTTACAATGCTCTCTCCAACGTCCACGGTATACATTAGAGGTCCTTGCCGTGTACAGATCGTTCCTGGCTGCCATTTCTCTGTGCGGTAGTCCCGGGCCAAAACTGGTTGACCTATCTTAAAACTCCTGGTCGGCCTTTCATTCATATTCTGAAACTGCCTGTTCTCCACATCTCTTCTGACGTTTGGCTTAACCAAATCCAAGCAGCATTGTAGTCTTCGATTGAAGAACATCATGGCTGGAGTTTGGTTGGTAACCGCATGTGTCGCATTCCGGTAGGCAAACAAGAAGTTATCCACCTTGTGTTGTAGGGGTATATCTTCATTACTCATTGCCTTGATAAACTTCTTGAATGTTTGAACAAACCTCTCGGCCAATCCATTAGTGGCTGGATGATATGGGGCGGATGTGTAATGATTAACACCATTGTTCTTTAAGAACCTCCGGAACTCTTCAGACACAAACTGTGGTCCATTGTCAGAGCAAATCTGTTCAGGAAGCCCATTCCTGGTGAATATGGTTCGTAAGACTGTGATAGTTTTTTCTGTGGTGGTTGAGGACGTTTTTATTACCTCTGGCCACTTTGAATGTGCATCCACTGCAATTAAAAACATCGAGTCCATAAAGGGACCAGCAAAATCAATGTGCACCCTTTGCCATGGAGATGAGGGCCACTCCCATGGATGTAGAGGGGCTTGTGGTGGGGCGTTTTGGACCTTCTGGCATCCTGTACAGCTCTTGGTCATCTCTTCGATTTCTCTATCGATTCCCGGCCACCACACAAACGCTCTGGCTAAGTTCTTCATTTTTACCCCTCCCAGATGACCCTCATGAAGCTCATTGAGCACTCTATCCTTTAATTTGGGTGGAATTACTACTCTGGATCCACACATCAAGGTTCCTCTGCACACTGACAGCTGTTCTCTTCTCGGCGAGAATGCTGGCAGCAGTGGTTCGCCATGTGCTGGCCATCCCTTCACCATTAAATCATAGACCCAGGAGAGTGTCGGGTCATTTCGTGTTTCCTTTTCTGTGTTTGCATTCGTCACAGGGAGACATTCGACTATAGTCGAGTGGAATAACTCCACTGGATCCACTGCCAGTTCTTCTTCCACCATCGGCAACGGTAGGCGCGACAATCCATCAGCATTCCCATGCTGTTTAGTTCCTTTGTACTCGATGTCATATTGGTGTGCCCCTAGGAAAAGGGACCACCTCTATAGCCGTTGTGCCATCATTATCGGTACGCCCTTCTGAGGGTTGAAAATGGAGACGAGAGGTTGATGATCAGTTAGTAGAGTAAATTTCTGACCGTGCAGGTAGTGATTGAACTTCTTCACCCCCCACACCAGGCTGAGGGCCTCTCTGTCAATCTGGGCGTAGTTACGCTCAGCTGAAGTTAACGAGCGTGACGCAAAAGCTATCGGCCTCTGAACCATCAAGGAATTTATGTGACAGTACCGCCCCAATGCCGTAGGGAGACGCATCACACGCCAGTCTTATCGGTAGTGATGGGTTGTAGTGAGCCAATAGTTCTCTTGAAGTGATTAGGTCCTTACTCTTCTGAAAGGCCCGCTTACATTCATCGCTCCATTTCCATGCTACTCCCGTTCGTAGTAGGGCGTTCAGTGGATGCAGAATTGTGGACAAATTCGGCAAAAACCTGTGGTAGTAATTCACCAATCCGAGGAATGACCTCAGTTGCAACACATTTTCAGGCGCTGGAGCCTTAACTACCGCTTCAATTTTGTCAGGGGACTTATGCAACCCCTCTTCATCAATCACGTGGCCACAATACAATATCTGTTTCTTAAAAAACTCGCACTTGGGGCGATTGGCTCGTAGCCCATGTTCACGTAGTCTAGTGAGCACCTGCTCTAGGTTGGCAAGGTGTTCACTGTCATCTTCACCTGTCACTAGGATGTCGTCCAAGTAACACTGAGTCCCCGGAATCCCTTGCTGGACTTGTTCCATCGCTCTTTGCCATATCGCCGGAGCTGATGCTACTCCGAATACCAGTCGATTATACTGGTAAAGACCTTTGTGAGTGTTTATCGTGAGATACTTCCTAGAGGATTCTTCAACCTCCATCTGCAAATATGCTTGTGCTAGGTCAATTTTTGTAAAACGCTTCCCTCCAGATAGTGAGGCGAAGATATCTTCTATCCTTGGAAGAGGATATTGTACGGTGTGAAGGACTGGGTTCACCGTCACCTTGAAGTCCCCACAGATGCGAACCTTCCTTGGCTCCTCAGCCTTATTGTTTAACGTTTTCTTCATGACAGGAATGATGGGTGTCGCCCACTCGCTCCAGTCTACCTTAGATAACATGCCTGCATTCTCCAGATTCTCAAGCTTTGCCTCAACGGCTGGGCGAATTGCATATGGTACCGGTCTTGCTTTGAAAAACTTGGGAATTGCATTCTCCTCTATTTTTATCGAGGCGGTTACGCCTTTAAAAGTGCCCAGTTCTTGTTGAAATACCTCTTTGGCATCAGCTAAGATTGTTGACAATCGACCAGGAGTGACGTTGTCATCCTTTTTACCAGCCACCGTCAGTGCCTGAATGGAGTGCCAGTCTAAACTTATCTTTCTGATCCATTCACGTCCCAATAACGGTAGTCCACCATCTTGCAGAATGTAGAGATACAATTTCCGTATTTTCTTGCCGTTGTATTTGACAGGCTCCCTTATTTTTCCTCTGGGGTATACTTTTTGCCCCGTATACGTCCTCAAGACAATGGATGTCTCTCTCAAGGGTATGTGTGAGAATAGTCACTCGTAGTCTCGTCGATTCATGATGGTTAGAGCTGATCCTGTATCCAATTCCATTTTGACTTGGGACCCTGCTATCGTGAGGGTGACCCAAATGGTTCGGTGATCCTCTTTTGCAATTACGTTGTGAAGTTTGAGACAGCTTAGTCTCTTGTTCCCGGATTCACTATCGCTCATCTGGTCTTCGGAACTACTGTCCGTCATCTTTTGTACTTTCCTGTACGGTTCCTTAGTAGCCTTTTTGTTGTCGTTGGTCTTCTTCCCAGACCTGCAAACTCGTGCAATGTGTCCCATCTTTCCACATTGCCTGCATATTTTGTCCTTGGACCAGCAGTCCTTCTGGTCATGGTTTGTTCTGCCGCAGTGATAACATTTTGCAAATCCCCGTGTCATTTCATGGGTGCCGTATTCCTGTGGCTTTTGTTGTATTTCCGCAGCTCCCCTTGCTGCTGCTTCGTACGATACTGCCACGCTGAAAGCCTTATCTAGTGTCAGCTCTTTCTCTGAGAGTAACCTCTTCTGGGTTCCTTCACTCAGGAGTCCACAGACAAATTTGTCCCGTAAGGTATCTGCCAGTCCTGCTCTGAACTGGCAGTGCTTTGATAGCTTGCGTAGTTCCGTAAGGTAATCAGCATTGCTCTCATTTTTATGCTGATTTCTCCTGTGAATTTAAATCTTTCTGCTATCAGCAGCGGTGTAGGATTTAGGTGTTCCTGTAGGATAGCAACAATTTCGTTAAAACTCTTCGCCTTCGGTTTGGCTGGAGTAATCAGGTCCCGCAATAGGCCGTACATTCTTGCGCCCATTAAATTTAGCAATACCGATGCCTTTTTCTCATCGGCTATTTCGTTTGCCTCGCAATATACCTCGACTCTTTCCACATACGTGGTCCAGTCTTCTATTGCATTATCGAAGGCAGTGATATCGCCAGTCTTTGGCATCTTGAAATTCTAAGATGGCGCCTCCCGCGCTTTGCCTTCGTCCCCGATGGATCAAAATGGCGCCTCCTGCGCTTTTCCTTCTTCCCCGCCGAGTTAAGATGGCGCCTCCTGCGCTTTCCCGCCGCTGCCGCTGCTGCCAACGCTGTTGCTGGCGATTATATTTATTTTACTATCCTGTAATGGCGACGCCCTATGGTGTTCGCGCCTCCCCGCTCGCTGCTGCCAATGCCGCTCTCCGCGGTATTTTTCTTTTTCTATCGCGCTTCAATATTTGCTCCGTTAATTGAAGAACCGTTCCCGTCGTGGAGCGGACCCTCTGGGACACTTCCCTCCCTCTTCTTAGGTCTGAACGCTGCCCGGCTTCGAAGCACCGGCCGCGCCCTGTGTGCTCCACCCTCTCTCTCTTTGCTTCCCGACTCGCTGCCCAGCCCCGTTGCAGAGCCACCCGATCGAGCTCTAGCCCACCACAGCCCAGGAAGGATCAGTGCACTACCTGCCACCAGCCCAATTAGCTGGGAAACCACAGACTGGAGAACCAAGCCTGGCTCTCGACAGACTCTCCTGCACTTTTCAATTTGATGATTTGGAGGGCGGTTGTCCACGGTTGACGCCCGTTTCTTGAGTTTCTTTGGATTATTATTTTTTTTCTTTCTTCTGGCTTCGACCTTCAATAACGTCGTCTGAGGTGCTGCCGAGTTGCAGGTAAGTTCGTTTCTTACTCGTCGCCAGTATTATGTCCGTGTATAATTGAGACACGGACTGCAGGAGTTGATTATAACAAGTCTTTACTGAATGGAGACAACCTGGAAACTGAAACTACAGAAGCCTGCTAGGGCCGTTTATACAGGGGTGGTCACTGCCGGTACTGCAGTCTGAGACCAGTTATTCCCTTAAAGGTACATACACAACACCACCAATTTTCGTGTCTTCTGTGAACTTACTGATCATACCTCCTACATTCATATCTAAATTATTAATGTACGCTACAAACAGCAAGAGACCCTACGATGTACTTCTAAGTCAGGATGGTGTGTGACATGGAGGGGAACTTGGAGGTGGTGGTGTTCCCATGTGCCTGCAGCTGTTGTCCTTCTAGGTGGAAGAGGTCGCTGGTTTGGGAGGTACTGCCAAAGAAGCCTTGGCGATGGTACATCTTGTAGATGGTACACACCGCAGCCACGGTACGCCGGTGGTGGAGGGAATGAATGTTTAAGGTGGTGGATGGGGTGCCAATCAAGTGGGCTGTTTTGTCCTGGATGGTGTCGAGCTTCTTGAGTGTTGTTGGAGCTGCACTCATCGAGGCAAGTGGAGAGTATTCCATCACACTCTTTACTTGTGCCTTGTAGATGGTGGAAAGGCTTTGGGGAGTCAAGAGCTGAGACACTGGCTGCAGAATACCCAGCCTCTGACCTGCTCTTGTTGCCACAGTATTTATGTGGCTGGTCCAGTTAAGTTTCTGGTCAATGGTGACCCCCAGGATGTTGATGGTGGGGGATTCGGCGATGGTAATGCCATTGAATGTAAGGGGCAATGGTTAGACTCTCGCTTGTTGGAGATAGTCATTGCCTGCCACTTCTGTGGCGTGAATGTTACCTGTCATTCCTCGTCCAGGTCTTGTTGCATGCGGGCATGAACTGCTTCATTATCTGAGGAGTTGTGAATGGTGCTGAACACTGTGCAATCATCAGCGAACAACCCATTTCTGACCTTATGTTGGAGGGAAGGTCATTGATGAAGCAGCTAAAGATGGTTGGGCCTAGGACACTTCCCTGAGGAACTCCTGCAGCGATGTCCTCGGGTTATGATGATTGACCTCCATTGTGCTAGGTATGACTGCAGCCAGTAGAGAGTTCCCCCCCCCCCCGATTCCCATTGACTTCAGTTTTACTAGGGCTCCTTGATGCCACACTTGGTCAAATGCTGCCTTGATGTCAAAGGCAGTCACTCTCACCTCACCTCTAGAATTCAGCTCTTTTGTCCATGTTTGGACCAAGGCTGTAATGAGGTCGGGAGCTGAGTGGTCTTGGCGGAACCCAAACTGGGCATCAGTGAGCAGGTTATTGGTGAGCAAGTGCCGCTTGATAGCACTGTTGATGTCATCTTCCATCACTTTGCTGATGATTGAGTAGTCTGATGGGGCGGTAATTGGCCAGATTGGATTTGTCCTGCTTTTTGTGAACAGGACATACCTGGGCAGTTTTCCACATTGTCGGATAGATGCCAGTGTTGCAACTGTACTAGAACAGCTTGGCTAGAGGCGCGGCTAGTTCTGGAACATGAGTCTTCAGCAGGATAGCCGGGATCCACAGCCTTTGCTGTATCCAGTGCGCTCAGCCGTTTCTTGATATCACATGGAGTAAATCAAATTGGCTGAAGACTGGCTTCTGTGAAGGTGCGGACCTCGGGAGTTGGCCGATATGCATCATCCACTCGGCACTTCTGACTCAAGATGGGTGTAAACGCTTTAGCCATGTCTTTTGCACTCACATGCTGGGCTCCACCTTCATTGAAGATGGGGATATTCATGGAGCCTCCTCCTCACATTAGTTGTTTGATGGTCCACCACCATTCACGACTGGATGTGGCAGGACTGCAGAGCTTTGATCTGATCCGTTGATTGTGGGATCGCTTAGCCCTGTCTATAGCATGCTGCTTCTGCTTTTTAGCATGCATGTAGCCCTGTGTTGCAGCTTCCTTCATGTTTAGGTACGCCTGGTGCTGCTCCTGAAATGCTCCTCTACACTCCTTATTGAACCAGGCTTGGTCCCCTGGCTTGATGGTAATGGTGGAGTGAGGGATATGCCAGGCCATGAGGTTACAGATTGTGGTGGAATACAATTCTACTGCTGCTGATGGCCCACAGCGCCTCATGGATGCCCAGTTTTGAGCTGATTTAGCATGGTGGTAGTGCCACACAACACAATGGAGGGTGTCCTCAGTGGACTTTGTCTCCAGAATTACTGTGCGGTGGTCACAGCTACTAATGTCTGTCATGGACAGATGCATCTGCGACAGGTAGATTGGTGAGGGCGAGGTCAAGTTGGTTTTCCCTCGTGTTGGTTCTCTCACCACCTGCCGCAGGCCCAGACTGGCAGCTATGTCCTTCAGGTCTCGGCCAGTAGTGGTGCTACCGAGCCACTCTTGGTGGTGGACATTGAAGTCCCCCACCCAGAGTACATTCTGTGCCATTGCTACTCTCAGTGATTCTTCCAAGTGGTGTTCAACATGGAGGAGTACTGATTCAGCTGAGGGAGATCGGTAGGTGGTAATCAGCAGGAGGTTTCCTTGCCCATGCTTGACCTAAAGCCATGAGACTTCATGGGGTTCGGAGTCAATGTTGAGGACTCCCAGGGCCACTCCTTCCCGACTAGTCTGTGAGGCAGCTCTCCCAATTTTGGCAAAAGTCCCCAGATGTTGGTGAGGAGGACTTTGCAGGGTCGACTGGGCTGGGTGTGCCATTGCCGTGTCCGTAGCCGGTGCCGAGGTCGATTCCGGGTGGTCTGTCCGGTTTTATTCTTATTATTGTGTTTCATTACAACTGAGTGGCTTGCTAGGCCCTTTCAGAGGGCAGTTAAGAGTCACATAGAGGCCAAACCAGGGAACGACAGCAGATTTTTATTACAGATTTATTTAATTAACTCTCAACTGCCATGATGGGATTATGAACTCATGTCTCTGGATCATTAGTCCAGGCCTCTGGATTACTAGCCCAGTGACATTACCACTATACTATCATTCCCGGTTGACTTGACTTGTCCTCATCGACTGTGGCTGAGCTGGCACTTTGACATTTGTACGACAGACACATTTTTGAAAGAATTCTACAGAATGTACAAGGAAAACATAATTCTGTTCCGCATCTACCAGAGTTATTTAAGGATTATGAGCAAATTAAAGCTAGCTTTTGATAAAGTTTACGCCCGAAGCCAATCTGCCATTCTTTCCCATCGGCTGATTGATTTGGGGGTTTTCTAGCCTTTTATCTTGTTTTTATTTCAAAAGATAATCTGAAAGATAAAAGATAATTACCCCTCTTTCGGTCCTGTCAGTTTTCTCCTCTCTCTTGGTCCTGGCGGTTTTCTCCCTGCTCTCAGTCCCTGCCCACTGCGAGCTAGGCCCTGCTGGCAGCGTGGGATTTTGTAGAATTCACCTTTTTTTAATACATTCATGTGATGTGGGCGTCGCTGGCAAGGTGTATGGGGTGGCGTGTGCCCAGTCAGCTCTGCCCCTAACAGTCTCTGAGCGGTTCGAATCGCTCCCACACCTCTGGGTTCTAGACACCTGACTTAGGTACAGGCGGCGATACAGAAAATAGAGTAGACAACGGGTTTGGTGCAAGAAAACAATAATTTTTATTAAAGGCACAATAAAACCACAACACTGAGAATTACTAGGATAATTACAGGCATATAAAATTACACTTATATGGGAATAGGGAACACACGGCACATCGAAGGAACAAACACATGGTCCCAGGGCGCGGCGGTGGAGTCGTCCGTGTAAAGTACCCTCCTTTTCCTCCGTTAGAGAAATGGTGTAAAGTCTTTCGTTGGGTACTTCACCTTGCAGGAATGGTTGTTCTTCTGGTGGTGGTTTGGTCGCCGACGGTTTTGTTGCGGTTGGGGCTCGGTTGGCGGTTTATATTGTCACTTTGATCTTTCTACCCATGCTTCAAACGCCAGCTTATAACTTGGCCAGGGTGTGTACCCGCTCGTCCCCAATGCTTCTTTTCACTGCCCTTCTCTGCTTTATCGGTTTTACCGCTCATCTTGTCTCGTCCGCCCTTCTCTGCTTTACCGGTTTTGCCGTTCGTCTCGTCTTGTCTGCCCGTTTGTGGCCCCGTGTGTCCTGTGTGCGTTCGAGTTGGGTCCCGTTCTCCTCCCGCTTTTGGCCCCCGGTGTTGTAATGGGCGTCCTCAGTGTCGAGCAGCGCGGGGAGGGAGGAGCGAGCCCGCGACGAGGCACGAGGCAAGAGCCGAGAGGCAAGAGAGAGCGAAGAGAGCTTGGCTACCGGTGGGCCTACAATTATACCCGGTTCTTCACCCCTTATCTGCGCGCCAAATCAGGTCAGTTCTTTGTCTAATTTTTGGCGGGCTCATCTAAAGTGATTACAGTCATTCACTTTAACAGCTATTGGGGCGGTTGTCTCCTTGTTTAATGGCTTCGATATCCTGGCTGATTGTTATTTATGAAATTTAATCGTCTTTTCCTGGCTTGGCAACTACTGTAAGTTGTTACTGATTATTTATGCAAAAAGTTAATGGCCTCAAGATTAGGTCCATCCTGACTTGATCTGTTCCAAGATGAAGAATGCATATTCTGTGTTTTCCTAGCTGTCTGGCTTTAGAAAAGGACAAAGTCTTTCACAGATCCATGCATGTTAGGTTTCATTTCAGGATTTGAATGGGCCTGCCTTTTGCAGGGCCTTGCTTTTAAAATCCTGTAGGCATTGGTCACGAGATTTGAGAAGCCATTTTGGGTACCCTTTTTTAATAACTTGTCCATACAGGGTCCCTTTATCCATAACTTTCGGGGAATGTGGGAATTTTGAGACCCCTACACTCCCCCCTGTTGATACTAAACTCGCTTTAAGTATCATCCTGACAAGGTGAGCAAAATTCCTGACCCTCCATAGTCAATCCTCCCCTGTAATTACCTATCTATGATCCCATGGCACATGCATTTCCCATTCTGTAAAAGTGTAGTGTACATAAGCATACATAGACAGAATACAGGCGTTTACACACATCCAAGCATGGAGGGGGTCCAACACCCCTGCACCACTTGGTACACATACATCTTTATTAAAACAACACTTCAAAAATCTTTATTAAAAATAACAAAAGGAACACAAAAAAAACCAACGATCTTTATTCAGAAAACACACAAAAAATTCAAACAGGTGTATCTCCCTCCACCTTAAAATAATGGCCTAGAAATTCGGTGGGCTGCGCCACCAGTTAGCACCCAAAGAGGGCACTTAGTAGGTTTAGCGCCACTGGCCATGCCTCCCGCGAAATTTAGCGGGGTGCTAATGGCGGCGTTAGCCATTAGCGCTGCACCGCCACCGACGATGTCATCGGTGTGCGCAGCACACGCTACCGCCCTGATCGTGAAATTTAGTAGCGCCCCCTGCTTTAACGCCGGTCGCAATTTGCGACCGGTTCAGGGGGGCCTACCTGCGGCGGTAGAGGCGCTGAGGTGTGGGCGGCCATTTTATTTGCTGGCTGCCTGCCAGCACCTCTTTGCGCAGCCGTCCCCGGCCTCCTGAGCCCCCCCCTCCGCATTGTGCTGGCTGCCTCCGAAGAGCCCGGCACTTCTCCTCGGTGCCGGGCTCTTTTGCCGGCACTCGCGATCTTAGATTGCGCTGCAGCAGGCCCCTCCCCTTTAAGAAGGGGAGGAAGGCCTGCAGTACCGCAGCTCACCGTGCCGCAGCGTGTGGCGCTGCGGCACGTTGTGCTGCAAACTTCAGTTGCAGCACCCCAAGAGCGATGCGGGGCGCCTCGAGTAGCGCCACGCTTCCGTTTGGGGCGCTCAAACTGAATATCCGGTTGGTGCTCGCGACTCCTTCTGGGGCAGTATTTCCGGTACCCTGGCGAGACTTGCGCCCCAAACGGGGCGCTACCGAATTTCTAGGCCAATGTTCCTTCCAGGTCCTTTGGTTTCGGAATTCTAGTATTTGGCCTTTTCCCTTGCACTGAGTGCACACTAGGTACAACACTATTCCCAGCTGACAAACCACGAGAATGTGGGAAGCCAGTCTAATCCGTGAAGGGACCTCTATGTTTTCAAAAATGTCCCACCAGGGTGGAACTACAATGTCCAATACCTTGGCTCCTATCTCTTCTGCTCCAACGTGTAGAAATGTTTCTGTGAGACTATTACTGCTTTGAGTATTTTGATAAGATGTTCTAGGAGAGGGGGGATTTAGTAGCCGAAATGTGCCACATGCTTTTGCAGGTTGGTGAAATTCTCTTTTACAGTGCGGTGAACAGTGGAGGGTTCAGGAATGGGGACAATTCGTTCCTGGGCCACTTGAACTTCTGCCTCAGGTTTAAAGCAGAAACTGCTGTCACTTACCGGACACCAGCTATGCTGTCCATGCTGATAGTGGGGCACACCTGTGGTGACACAATATGTCCCATCTCCTATATATGCTACCTGTGGGGGAACATGGTCTTGTGCCATTACCTCCATGGTACAGTTTATAGGTTTTGCGCCAGCCGCTTTAAACCCGCACTGTGGTTTTGAATAGGCATTCAAGTGCTGGGGACACAGTATTATGTGCGCTCCCCGGCTACGGCACCCCGAGAGGTCAGTACTGTAAGATTTGCAAAATTTCTACATTTCCCCGAAGGTTGTTATTAATAAACGGGACCCTGCTTGGACATTTAAATCAAAAAGGGTACCCAAGATGGCGTCTGTGCCTCATGGCAGAAAGCCTGTGAGATTTTAAAACATGGACTCTGCAACACAGACAGCTTGTGGAGAAATCGAAACCAAAGCTGCAGTTTCTGTGAAGAGAACTTTGTATTTTGAAACCAGACAGTACTTTGAATTATGTATTAGACCGGATTGAAGACAAATCTAAATTCAGTTAGGCCTATAGTTAAGGCCATCAAGCAGTTTACATCTATAAGCGGAAACAGATTAAGAAAGCCATCGAGGCTGGACAGGCCCATCAAGGAACATTCATGACAAAACAAGTCAATTATCGGGCCGGTAGATGTGATTACCGGCCATCTAAAACACTTAGTATGGATCGCTACCATTATTTAAAATAGCCCGCCAAGATTAAGACAAAGAACTAACCTGATTTGGTGCGCAGATAAGGGTTTTCGAAAACAGTATAATTGAAGGCCTCGGGTAGCAATCGCTCTCCCCCTCTCTGCTCGGCTCTTCTGCCCCTCGCCCACATGGCTGTCGCTCTTTCCCCGTCCCGCACTTACCCCCTGGCCTTTGCCTGTGCCTTTTCCCACTCCATCTGGAAATCGCCCAGGCACTGCATTGGGTGGACACGGACAATTCAGGCCAGGCGAGGCTGGACACGATGAGGGGAGGAGGAAGACCAACGGAGGAAGACCAACTGAGGAAGACCAACTGAGGAGATGAACTGAGGGTAGGCTTTGAATCATCGGGCCTTCAGTCTCAGCCAACCTGCGACTAACTTTATGCAAACTCAAACTGTCGGCTGAAGAAGAGGAATCATCCCTGCAAGGTAAAGGACCCAAACAGAAACTTTAACTTTGGGGTACTCGAACCTGGACAATGCTCTTGCAGCACCCGGAGACCACGTGATGGCGGCAGGCTCCAGAGAGCACCAAGAGTGAACCCCGAATCCCACCGCAGTTTTGAGTCCAACAAATCCTTTTGATTGGTGAGCATAAATTCTGGCCCCTCATTGCTTAATCTAGTTAGATATAGGGGGTGGGATAAGGATAAGGGGATTGTTAAGATAGTTGTTTACCCTCGACGTGCCGTGTGTTCCCCATTCTCTGTATAAGTATAGGTTTTTGTATTTGCCTGTAATTTTACACACTGGTAACTTCTCATAAGACTGTGTTAATTTTTCTGTTTAATAAAATCTTGAGTTTTGCTTACATCCAAACCACCTGTCTACTCGAGTCTTTTCTGTATCACTACCTGTACCTAAGTCCGGTGTCGAGAATCTCAGGGGCGTGGGAGCGATTCGAACCGCTCACGGGCAGTCAGAGGCATAACTGACCGGGCTCACGCGCCATCCCCTACAGAATGGCGACCGCGGCAGGACACCGGCAACAGGGTTGCGATACAGTAGACAATGGTTCGGATGAGCAAACCATGATGGAAGAAAGGATTTCTGATTATGTGTTTAGCAAGGTGAATATCAATAAGAAGTGGATCACCACTCTGTTAAAGGCTGGGTGTCCGGTAGATGCAGCAGCTAAGTGGACAGAGGGAAAGGAACACAAGAAGTCCTTAGAGAAGGCAGTTTGGCTGATGTGCTTTAAAAAGCAGGTCCAGCTTTTGGACAGGCTTGTTGCAGCACAGGCAGTCGAGTTAAGGGAGTCAGCCCTGGAGATCCAGGATAAGGCTCTCGCAGGGGAGAAGTTATTAGTAGCTTTGCAGGCTTTGAACCAAGAGAGAGTGCATTTAGTGGGAGAACACAAGGCCCAGTTGGAATACCTATGGTGCCAAGTCACCGAGGCCAAGGGAAATGAGTTAAGGTTGCGGGAGAAAAATGCCCGCTTGGCAAGGCAGATCAGGGAACAGGAAGAGAGAGTGAAGGAGGTAAAAGCCGCTTACAAGCTAACAAGTGAACAGGAGTTTGAGGAGGCAGACCACGGCCCCTGTAGAGAGAGGATAGAAAATCTGAGCCGGGCCCTCCGGAAGGCAAAAGGCATGGTATGCCACATAAGCCCAAAGGCAGGCCAGGCAGATTTTATGGGGAACGAGGGGAGGACAGTTCCAACGTCACCGGTAGTGCCCAGGGACGACCCGGTTGAGAGAGAGGAGACCTCACGGCCACCACCCGTAGCACCAAGTTTCAGTGAGGTTTGGCAGCAAGTGGGGGGTGGAACCCGAAGTGGAGCCAGAGGTGGAGGCGGAGGTAGAGCAACCCCCGCCCGAGAGGCCGGAGCCGGGACCGATGTGCCCAGCACGGCATCGGAGGTCCGGCCCACCCGCTAATGGCGACATTGAGGGACCTCTCCAAAACCAGTTTGTGTTACCCTTTAACACCCAACAGCTCAGGGTTATGGTCAACCATATCCTGAAGCTTTCCGCAAAGGGAGACCCCTCGATCTACTTCAGGGAAATAGAGCAGGCCGCCAGCATCAACGACTGCAATGACGCGGAGAAGGCCAAGATGCTGCTATTCTCCCTGGAGAATAATCTCCTCCAATCCCTCTCCGACGAGTGTAAAAGGGGGCAGAGCGGGTACGGGGAGCTTAGAGATGCGGTTCTGGAGGCCATGGGGATAGATGAGGGAAGTCCTTTCTCCCGCGTGGGGAAGACGATCCAGCTCTCTGAGGAAACCCCGCAGGCCTTTGTGGACCGGCTGTGGCCGGTGTAGCGGAAGGCTTGCCCGGGGACGCCGGGCCGGTCGTTCCTGAACGGGGATTCCCTGACGCATTGGCTCCGTTGCCTGGTGGTGAACAGCTTGCCACAGGTCCGGGCCAAGGCAGAAGCCTGGTTCGACCCCAAAGATCCCCAGACCACAGAACTCACGGTAATTAGGCAGCTCACTCTGGCTTACAAAATCGGTAGGGGAGCTGATGCACACCCACCCAAGGGGAAGGTGCATGAGATAAAACCCGAACCGGGTAGGAAAGAGTGGCACCAGGAAGGGAGTAACCCCCCCAACACAAAGACCAATTGTTACGTGTGTGGGAAGGCTGGTCACTGGCGGAAGGAGTGCAAAAACACTTGGAAGGATAACAAGGGAAAGCATCCCACTGCCCCAACCCAAAAAGGCAAGGGTAGGGACCCCTTCCGCAGAGGTCGAGTCACTTTTGGATGCCATGAGGTCCTTACTGACTGGCCAGGGGAGAGTAGCAGCCGCCACCGGTGCTCTCACCCTGTCAGCCCCATTCAACCCACAGCCATGACTAGAGCCAGCGCAGCCTGTTTATCTGTGTTCGCTCCGATATGATGAGTGGAGAAGACCCCTTTTGGAGATGGAGGTGGAAAAGGTGGCAAGGACCTATCTGTTAGACATGGGGGCATCATGCACCGTGGTCTACTCAGCTAACCCCATCGCCTCACCTCTCTCCAGCGGGGTCCCATACAATCTATCGGGTTTCACGGGTAGAGAACAGGCCGGCTCGTTTTCCATCCCGCTCGCCATTCGGATAGGACCGCTCCGCTCCAAGTGGACGTGTGTCCTGATGAAATGGGACGTGGAGGGTGGAAGAGGGGTCCTGGGGGCCGACTTTATCGTAGGTCTTGGGATCCTAGTGGATTTGAGGAATCACTGCCTTTGGGGGGCAGGTAGAGTAAAGAACGGTGAAGTCGTAGTAATCCCGGGAAAGGAAGGGAAGGGGACCCTCTGCACCATGAAGCCCAAAGAGGATTATAACCTCGGGCTCATGGTCAGCAACACCCCACCGGAGTTCCAGGCATTTGTGCAGGCCCACCTGGCCACATTTGCCACTCACAAACACGACTGCGGGAGGGTCACAGGGTTTGAGGTCAGCGTAGACGGGGACCACATGGCCCGACCACAGAAACAGTATAACTTCCCCAGGGAAGCAGAGCCAGACATGGAAGCAGCCATGTCCTCGTTAGTGCAGCAGGGAGTTCTGAGACCGAAAGCTACCCATGTGAATTCTCCGTTATGGCCGGTCAGAAAGCCGGACAATTCCTGGAGGGCCACGGTGGACTATTGGGTGCTCAATAGCAACATCCCAGCCTGCGCACCCACAGTAGCAGCAGTTGCCAACCTCATCGGGAGTATTCCAGCATCCGCGACCACTTTCACGGTGCTGGATATTTCAAATTGGTTTTGGTCCATCCCTGTAAGGAGGGAGGATCAGTACTAGTTTGCCTTTACGTTTAAAGGGCAACAGTACACGTGGAACTGTTTGCCACAGGGCTTCCACAACAGCCCCAGCATTTTGTCCAAAGATGTGCGGGTTAGGTTGATTGGCTATGATAAATTGACCCTTAGTGTTAGGGGGATTAAATACGTGGGGTTACGGGGATCGGGTGGGATATGTGTCAGTGCAGGCTCAATGGGCCGAAATGGCCTCTATCTGCACTGTGGGGTTTCTGTGATTCTGTGATTCTGTGATTTTCCATCAGTGCATGGCCAACAGTTTGAAGGATTTTAGCCAGCCCAGACAGTTGGTTCAATATGTGGATGACCTGCTCCTGTTCACTGATTCGAAAGAGGAGCATGGCCAGCTATTGGCCGAACTGCTGGAGCTGTTAGGACAGAAGGGTTGCAAGGTAAATCCCAAGAAGGCGCAGATCGGCCAGCAAGAGGTGAAATTCCTCGGGCTGACCGTGTGCGCTGGAGAAAGGGCCATAGATAAGGCTAGGAGGGAGGTGGTACAAGAACTACCGGTCCCTAACACAGCAACGGGTGTGAGATCATTCCTAGGGCTGACCGGGTACTGTAGAGACTTTATTGAGGACTATGCAGCCACCGCAGCCCCTCTGCTCCGACTCCTACAAAAGGGAGTGGCGTGGCTTTGGGATGAGGATGGCCAGGCAGCATTTGTCAGGCTCAAGAAGGACTTGCAGACCGCGCCAGCTTTAGGGGCCATAGATGGGAGGAAAGAGTTTTTCCTGGAGGTAGCAGCCAGTGGGGACAGCCTCAGTGTTGTGCTGCTCCGAGAGTGGCACGGCCGGCTGCGGCCGGTGGTCTAGTCCTCCAGGATACTCAGAGATGTGGAAAGGAACTATTCCAATTGTGAGCGGCATCTTTTGGCTGCACATTGGGCTGTGAAAAGATCATTGATCTTCACAAGCACCTCTCCCATCACCCTCCTCACCCAGCACACACCTACCCAGATGCTTCTGGACGGGAGGATCAAGGATGGAACAGTGAGCAGTGCTCGCATTGCCCGCTGGACCTTGCTCCTCTCACAGATGGATCTGAAGGTGAATGGTCTCTGTGAGCCAAAGCTCGCAGCCAACATGGTATATACTGGAACAGCCCATCGGTGTTCCATTGAAGGGGTTTGGGAAGTGGACATTGTAATGATATCAGCAAATAGTGATGGTATTTGCCTGTTTGATTATTTATGCCTTACCAGCATATTTGCCTGATTGATTATTTATGCCTGACCAGCAGAGGGCATGTGAGAGACAAGCAGTTTAGTTTTAGTTTTGTTTTAGATGGATCTCTAAGATGGTGTCTCCTGTAATGCTGTTAACTGAGTTGAACATACTTTAGATAAAAAGTCATTCTCTTTCATGAATGTGTCGTCATTGAACCCACATACAAATCGATACATGGTGTCAGAAGTGATTGAAAGAGATGAAGAGAAAAAATCTGAAGTTAAATCAGCTCTCCACATATTAGCAAGCCAAAAGAGAACATCGTTACTTACCTTTGAAGAATAGCTAACGAAGTGAAAAAATGGAAGGTTTACTCCCACCGGCGAAGCTTCAGTTGACAGGTAATGTGGCTGAAAATTGGAGAAGGTTCAAACAATGTTTGGAGTTGTACTTAGCGGCAATCGGAGCTGACGAGAAAAGTGATACAATGAAAGCGTCAGTGTTCTTACATGTCGTGGGTGATGAAGCGCTGGAGGTGTATAATAACTTCACATTCGCTGCTGATGGAGACAAAATGAAGTTAGATAAAATAATGGAACAGTTTGAGGCCTACTGTATACCTAAACGTAACGTGATGTTTGAGAGGCACAGATTTTTCACATGTGTACAGAAAACGGGAGAGACTATTGATCAGTATGTGACTGAACTGAGAAACCGAAGCAAAACATGTGAATTTGGGGGACTGACAGACTCGCTGATAAAAGACAGACTGGTGTGTGGTATTCGAGATAATGGTCTAAGGGAAAGACTGCTAAGAGAGCAAGATCTAGACCTGGGAAAAGCCATAGCACTGTGTAGGGCTACAGAGACTGTGAAGTCGCAGGCAAAAGAGCTGTTCAGTGACAGTAGCTGCAACGTGGATGCAGTGAGTAAGAACGGACACAAACCGTTTAACAAAAAGAGCGCCAATGTGAAAAAAGAGGCGTGGCCAGCGAACAAAAATGAAAGGGGCAATCGAAAGTCATGTAGTTGATGCGGTACACAGCATCCACCAAAAAAGTGTCCAGCATATGGTAAAAAGTGCAATAGTTGCAACAATAACAACCATTATGCCCGTTGCTGCAAGAACCAAATGCAACAAAGCAAGGTCCATGCAGTAGATGAAAGCGAGAAAGAGGAGTTCAATGTGGATGTTGTGTCTGAAAACAAAAACAAAAAAAGAGACTGGATGTTGACATTAAAAGTGAATGACATACACATTCCATTTAAATTGGATACTGGAGCACAAGTTAATGTGATATCAGAGACTGATTTTAAGAAAATTAGACCCAGACCAAAGATACATGGAATAAAAGTGAAAGTGACAGGATACTCAGGTACTGATATACCAGAGAAAGGAAGACACACAAGGACAGAGAGCACACGCTAGCATTAATCGTGGTGCCAAAGGATGTGCAAGCCATACTAGGTTTAAAAGCCTGTGAGAGACTGAACCTGGTAAAGAGAGTCCTCATTGTGGAAAGCGAAGGAGAGACAGTCTATGATGAACTCATGAAAGTGTACAACGACCTATTTCAAGGTCTAGGCTGCCTTCCAGGAGAACACACGATCAGAGTAGATAAAAGTATGCCAACGGTCATACATCCATGCAGAAAAGTTCCGTTTGCTCTTCAAAAGCAACTGAAGGCAGAGTTGGACAGGATGGAAAGCCTGAATGTGATTCAGAAGATAGATGAGCCAACTGAGTGGGTGAGTTCCCTCGTCATTGTGGACAAAAAGAATGGAAAGCTCAGAATTTGCCTGGATCCAAGAGATCTAAACAGAGCAATAAAGAGAGAGCACTTCAAGCTTCCTACACGTGAGGAAATCATGTCACAGTTTGCAAATGCAAAGTATTTCAGCAAGTTAGATGCATCATCAGGATTTTGGCAGATGAAACTGGACGAGGCATGTTCAAGACTGTGTACGTTCAACAGTCCATTTGGCAGATACAGATTCCTAAGGTTACCATTTGGCATTGCCTCAGTTCGTGAAGTGTATCACAAAACTATCCATATGATCTATGAGCACATGGAGGGAGTTGATACATCAATGGATGACATCATAGTATGGGGAACCACGAGAACTGAGCATGATGAGAGACTGAAAAAAGTGCTGGAAGCAACAAGGAAAACAAACCTGAAGCTGAATAGAGAGAAATGCCAGCTCGGGGTGACAGAACTGACATTCGTGGGAGATATCCTTAGCAGTGAGGGCATCAGACCAGATCCCAGAAAGGTGTCCACCATTGAGAATATGCCAAAGCCACAATGCAAAAAGGACGTGCAGAGGTTTAATGGAATGATCAACTACATGGGTAAATTCATATCCAACCTCTCAGAAAAGATGGCGCCACTGAGAAGACTAACTGAAAAGAACATAGAATGGGAATGGAATCATGAGCATGAGAAGTCATGGAGCGATCTAAAGAAACTGCTCACAGAGGAACCAGTTCTGAGGTTTTATGACCCAGCGAGACCCATCAAGATATCATCAGATGCATCACAGAGTGGGCTCGGTGCCGTTCTTCTGCAAAAATATGACTACTGGCAACCTATTGCATATGCATCGCGCTCAATGACAGACGCGGAGACGCGATATGCTCAAATAGAAAAGGAGCTGCTCAGCATCACATACGCCTGTGAAAGATTTCACCAGTTTGTGTCAGGACAAGCAATCAGTGTAGAGACTGACCATAAGCCCTTGATTGCATTGTTCCAAAAGCCACTAAATAGCTGTCCGCTTAGAATACAAAGAATGATGATCAGGCTGCAACGCTATACACTGAATGTTGCGTACACACCGGGTAAGCTGATGTATACAGCAGACACGTTGTCCAGAGCTGTTGACCCAGGAGAGCCCGCAAACACCAAAATGGATGAAAAAGTGAACGTCTACGTGGACATGATCACAAGTGCACTGCCCATAGCAGATGCAAAAATGGAGCTCATAAAGACTGAGACAAACAAAGATGAAACACTGAGACGACTGAGGAAAAGCATCTTGGATGGATGGCCCAACATGAAGCAAGACTGCTCACCTGACATGGCAGAGTACTGGAACTGCAGGGCGGAACTATCAGTGGTCGAAGACATCATCTACAAAGGAAGTAAAATAGTTATCCCAAAGAGTCTGAGAAGAGAGATGCTAAAAAGGATCCATGGAGGACATCTGGGAATCGAAAAGTGTAAGAAAAGAGCACGAGAGGTGATGTACTGGCCACGAATCAACCAAGATGTGACAAATGAGGTGTCAAACTGCACAATATGCCTGAAATATCGAGCAAGCAATCCGGTAGAACCACTAAAGCCACACCCAGCGCCAGACAGACCTTACCAGAAGGTAGGCGCTGACCTATTCGTATGTCAAGGGAAGGACTATCTTGTAGTCACAGACTATTACTCCCTGTATCCAGAGGTTTGTAGACTGTACACCACCACTGCAGAAGCTGTGATAAGATGTATGAAAGCCATATTCTCCAGACATGGCGTGGCAAGCGAGGTCTTCACAGACAACGGACCTCAGTTTTACAATGCAAGTTTCCGACACCTTGCCAAAGAGTGGGACTTTGTCCACACAACGTCAAGTCCTCACTTTCCACAGTCCAATGGACTAGTGGAAAAATCGGTCCAGACAGTGAAAAGACTGATGTACAAGGCAAAAGACAGTGGAACTGACTTCTACCAGAGCATGCTTGTATACCGCACAACACTGCTCGAGTGTGATATGTCACCAGCCCAACTCCTTATGGGACGTCTGCTAAGGTCAAACCTACCCATCCCGGAGAACCTCCTGAAAACAAAAGAGGGGGAGAAAGTGAGGAAGTTCAAAGAACAACAGAAAGAAAAGCAAAAGTACTACTATGACAGAGGAACACAAAACCTACCTGAACTCCACACTGGTGACCAAGTAAGGTTCAAAGACAAAACAAACATATGGACTCAGAAGGGAACTGACCTGAGTGAAGTCCAACCAAGATCATACACCATTCAGACAGATGAGGGTGCTGTTCGGAGAAGAAATCGTCGGGATCTTCTCATGGGACCAGCCACAGCAGGTCAAAAGACTGATACTGTTGTACAACCTGATCACACAGCAGGTCAAAAGACTGATACTGTTGAACAACCTGATCACACAGCTGAGAACCAATCATCGGAGGCAACAACTCAGATTCAAGGACAATCAATCAGAAAATCCTCAAGACGCGTGAAGCCTCCTGAGAGACTCATTGAGCAAATTTAAGGACTCTTGTTATAGAAGGAAGTAATGTTATCTTATTCTTTCTTCAAGTTCTAGGTATTTACATATTTCATGTGAACACACAAAACAAGGTTAAAAAACCTTGATCATGATAATGATAATGTAAGTTCATTAAGTGTTACAGTTAAAATGCAGAGTAATACAAAGAAAACATGTTGTTAGATAAAAGTAAAATACTTTTGTTTTAAGAAAGGGAGATGTAATGATATCAGCAAATAGTGATGGTATTTGCCTGTTTGATTATTTATGCCTTACCAGCATATTTGCCTGATTGATTATTTATGCCTGACCAGTAGAGGGCATGTGAGAGACAAGCAGTTTAGTTTTAGTTTCATTTTAGATGGATCTCTAAGATGGTGTCTCCTGTAATGCTGTTAACTGAGTTGAACATACTTTAGATAAAAAGTCATTCTCTTTCATGAATGTGTCACCATTGAACCCACATACAAATCAATACAGACATAGGTTTACGGGCCGGGATACATCCCACAGGCCGCGAAATCTATGTAGACGGTTCCAGCACGGTATGTGCTGGCGAGCGTCGCACAGGGTGTGGAGTTTACGACCCAGCGGCAAATATTGCCCTGGCGATTAAGCTCCCCAGCACCATGAGCGCCCAGCAGGCTGAACTGTCCGCGGTGGTGTACGTTGTTACACACCCCGAAATCTTCCCCACCCCCTACATGATTTGCTCGGACAGGATGTTAACGTGCAATTCATGTATGGAGTACCTAGCCATCTGGTCCCGCCGCGGATATAACTCCGCTGATGGGAGACCCCTCACAGTAAAGCCCCTGCTGGAAAAGATCCTGGCAGCAGTGGGGGAGGAAGGGAAGGTTTTCATCCACAAGGTGAAGGCCCATTCCTCCACAGAACCCCGAGTCCAAGGCAACCAGCAGGCTGACTTGCTCGCCAAAGAGGGTGCCCGCGCAGGCCCTTTCTGGGACCCATTTGGGTCCAGACCCATGGCGGCGGTCAGAGGCAGGGACGGGACCCAAGGGAGTGTAGGGATATCGTTAGTCCCGGACCTTAAGATGGTCCAAGCCCAAGACCCCGTCCTCAAAGCAGTCCTCAGCGCTGTAGCTGAGGGAAAGGAAGTCGAAAGTCCGTACGGCACAGCGACCCTCTCCGTTAAAGAGGGCATGCTGTTCCGGGGGGAACAGTGGGTTGTGCCGCAGCAGCACCGGAGGGAATGCCTTCAACTAGCCCATGAGGGTCCAGGAGCGGGACACCCCGGGCCTGAGACCACCTGGCAACGGGTCGAACAGGCGGGATGGTGGCCGGGACTCACGGACGATGTCCGCGAGTTCTGCGCAGGCTGTCTTGTGTGCACTGCAAACAACCCTGACCCCCACAAAAGGAAGGTCCCTATGGGACACGTCAGGAGGGTAGAGGGACCATGGCAGTCGATACAAGTCAACTACATCGGGCCCCTGCCCACCGCCCAGGGAGGCTATAAGTACTGCCTAGTCCTGGTGGACGTGTTTACCAAGTGGGTAGAGGCTTTTCCCTGTAGAACTGCCACAGCTCTGGGAACTGCCAGGATCCTGGTTTGGGAAGTGTTCTCGAGGTGGGGACTACCACAGTTTGTGGAGTCTGACCAAGGGAGCCACTTCACCGGACAGGTGATGCAGAACACCCTGATGCTGCTAGGCATTGAGGGGAAATGGCACGTAGCCCACAACCCCCAGTCATCAGGGATTGTAGAACGCGTGAATCGGACCCTGAAAGAAAGGTTAAGAAAGGAAACGGTGGACTCGCCCCGTAAATGGGTCGAGGTCCTACCGTTGGTTTTGATGGGGATCCGAGCCAGCCAGTCTAAAAGCACGGGGTATTCCCTGTACGAGCTAATGACTGGCAGAGTTATGCAGATCCCTGCCCATGTACTAGCACCGGTGCTCACGGAGGGTCAGCTCAGGGAGGTAAACTGGGACAGGTTTGCCCGAAACCTCTTTGAGCACCTGAAGCAGGTCTACGAACAGGCGGCTTGGAACATGGGAAGGCAGCATCGGAGTAACCGATTGCTGCTCGAACCGAGAAAGCACCATGAGTGGGAAATAGGAGATCAGGTCATGGTGAGGAATTATGCCCGAGTAGGTAGTTTGGAACCATTGTACATGGGGCCCTACAGTATTGTAGATAAAGCCAGCCTCATGGTATACACCGTGAAGATGCCCCGGCGTACAAAATGGTTCCATATCAACCAGTGTAAGCTGCTTACACCTGAAAGAGGAAAGCAGCCAGTTGGGGAAAGGGCTGAGGATAAAGATCCTCAGCCTGCAGCAGGAGTGAGTCCACAGACCGCACAGGCAGGCGCTGTGGCTTGCTTGAAGGGAGGGGCCATCCCGCCCATCGATGGGGACACTCCCCCACTCTTCTGGGATCCAGACGAGGGGGAGGGACCTGAGGGCGAAAACCCCGCCCCGAACCCAGGTGTAGAGAGGGAGGGACCTGAGGTCGGAAACCCCGCCCCGGACCCAGCCATGGGACCTGGGGGCGGAGACTCTCAGCTCGCAGCAGCAGGCTGCGAAAAGGTACCTGCCCCCAGCCCAGGTTCGGGAGGGGTCAAGCCTGGGGGAGCAGCGGTTCGGGTAAAAGGCCCAGCGGCCAAGAAAGCCCCACCCGTCAAAGCCCCTAGAAGGTCCCCACGGACGCCCCAGCCGAGAAAGCCATGGTCACCGGCCCTCCAGTTACCAAGGGCCACCCCTCGAGTCAGGGAGAGGTCCAAGGACACAGGTCCTCAGCCAGCAGCCACGGGCTACGAGGGACCAACAGTGAAGGACGGTGCGGTCACGCCGGGGGTAGTGTCGAAACGCAGCCCGACCAGGGATTAGCCTGGCCGCCCGGAGATGGGCGGCGGATGTATATAGCTTAGTTTAAGTTAAGTTTTAAGTAAGGTGTAATTATTTAGCTTAAGTTTGGGTGTTTATAATTTAATTTAAATAAGGTGATGGGTAGTTTTAAGTTAAGTAGTCTGTTGGTAGTGTATATTTGCGTCGAGGTCGCGGGACCCGACCATGCTTCACCAAGCCAGAGAATCTCTTGGGGACCTGGCTGCATGTTCTTTTACATCTTTTTGCAGAAAGACTTTTGGGATGGAAGGGATCGTGGTCCTATTCGCACTGATTGGGATGAGTGCAGGGAGACGGGGCGACGTCCAAGACTCCCACATCTACGGGTGTTCGGGAGACAGAGCGCCCCTGGC
Organism: Somniosus microcephalus; assembly: GCF_052327205.1. Classification (NCBI taxonomy): domain Eukaryota; kingdom Metazoa; phylum Chordata; class Chondrichthyes; order Squaliformes; family Somniosidae; genus Somniosus; species Somniosus microcephalus. Next base: position 173,906,637 of record NC_140996.1, on the reverse strand, counting down.
GATCGATGGGAGGAGTGAACGGGATGCAGAGGAAACCGCCGTTTACTTCCATGAGGGAAGGTAGCCAGGATGGCTGGGGCCCAATTCATCTCAGTACTCCAGCCAAACCAGATTCACGTACGGGGAAGCCTCCCTCCTGTGCCCCAGGGTACGAGTCGTTACCACGAGGGTCAGCGTCACCATTGGAAAGCGAATATGTTTGACATGTAAAGGACACATTCCACTGGATAGGTGGTGGTGGCTCAGAAAGTTGAGCAAGGTCATGAGGAACCCCAAAGTTGAGTGGGAATGGTTGGGAAACAACACCCATCGGACGATTACCGGGACTCATGGAGGACTAAGCGTGTGTTGGGACAAGTGGTGGGAACCGGATCAAGGGATTTATATTTGTATGTGGGAGTCAGAGACGGTCTGCCCCGCAGGCATATCCATCATTTCCCACCGGCAGTGGCAAGACGCCGAGGATTGGATGAGGTGGGATACCAGCCTGAAGGTGTGTGCGGTCCCATACACCCAGATCCCAGTCAATGCCACTGAGCTTGTGCCCTGCCCACGGCGCAGGCGGCGAGGTTATCCAGGGAATGTTGCCCCACCGCCACCAAGGGACCAGGGAATGGGTTGGTACTAGTCCCCACCGATCAGATGCTGTACCAGGGAGTACACTACGCGGTAGCCTCCGTGATTTTAAATCTCACCGAGGTACATTTCCCAGAGTGGTGCCCCAAAGAAACAGAGCAGCTATACCAGGCCCTATTAAAGGACATGTTCAAGAAGTTTTACGAGTTCGATTTTGCCCCGTGGACAAAACCGAACTGTACACCACACACCGAGAATTTTTGAGTAATGCAGGGAGGCAAAGAAGGGGTGTATGGAATGATGTTTTTACTGCGTTTAATACTGGGTCCTCTGTCATCAACAGCTTGGATGACATAGAGCAGCAGACCCAGATAAATGGTTTAAAAACACAGTTAAAAAGGATATTACTGGTTGAGAACAAGGTAGTGGGCTCGGAGTTGCATGAGGACCAGGCCATGACGGTCCATTTAAAAGAGATCATAGCCGAGTTGGAAAAGCACGTAAAGACAGTAAATGCTCTCATAAGGGAGGACAGAAATGCTTCTGACCAGGCTGTGCAGAATAAGGTGTGCGTGTTATACGGGGCGTGGTTACTGGGCGAGGGCCGCAGAAATCTGGAGGATTTAAAACAGGGTTTGGTCCCCTCCTGGATTAGCAACAAGCACCTCGCAGCCCTCCACCCTTTTGAGAATGCATTGAGCCCATGCCAACTCCGGCTAGCCTCCGAAGCCTATCCAGTCCCCGTGGATTGTGGGCGGTCCAACCACACGATCATGGGAGTAGTAGTTAGGATGCCGGTCATGGGTAGGACAGCCCGACCCGCACCGGTATACAGGGTTGAGAACATTGGAGTCATTCAATGGGGTGCACACATTCATTTCACAGTGGTCCCGCCTTACGTCATTAAGTGGGAGCACGCTATGACAGGTACTGACCTCTCAGGGTGCTGGAGCCGGGGAGCACATATAATCCTGTGTCCCCAGCACTTGAATGCCTATTCAAAATGGCAGTGTGGGTTCAGAGCTGCTGGCGCGAAGCCTATAAATTGTACCATGGAGGCAATGGCACAAGGCCATGTTCCCCTGCAGGTAACATATATAGGAGATGGGACATATTGTGTCACCACCGGCGCGTTCCACTACCAGCATGGACAGCATAGCTGGTGTCTGGTTAGTGACAGCAGTTTCTGTTTTAAACCCGAGGCAGAAGTTCAAGTGGCCCAGGAGCGAATTGTCCCCATTCCTGAACTCTCCACTGTTCACCTCACTGTGAAGGAGAATTTTACGAATTTGCAAAAGTACGTAGCACATTTTGGCTACGAAATTCCCCCTCTCCCTGAACACCTTACCAAAATACTCAAAGTCGTTAGAGTTTTGCAGAAACATTTTTACACTCTCGAACAGAAAACAGTAGAGATAGGGACTAAGATATTGGATATTGTGACTCCACCCTGGTGGAACATTTTCAATAACATAGAGGTCCCTTTGTGGATCAGACTGGCTTCCCACATTCTCGCGGTTTGTCAGTTAGGGATAGTGTTGTATTTAGTTTGCATTGAGTAAGGGAAAAGGTCGGTGGTCAGAATTCCGAAACCAGAGGATTTGGAAGGAACATTATGTAAAGGTGGAGGGAGATACGCCGGTTTAAGTCTTTTTCCCTGTATTTTTGATTAAAGGATTGTTTTGTGTTTGTTATTTTTAATAAAGGTTTTTCTTTTGTTTTTTTGCGACGTGGTTTAATACAGATATGTGTACCAAGTGGTGCAGGGGTGTTGGACCCCCTCCATGCTTGGATGTGTGTGTAAAGTCTGTAATTTTACTCTCTGTATGCTGATGTACACTACATTTTCGCGGAATGGGAAGTGCATGTGTCGTGGGTATATTAGATAGGTAATTACAGGGGAAGGTTGACTATGGAGAGTCAGAAAAATTTTGCTCACCTTAAAAGTATGATACTTCAAGCAAGTTTTAGTATCACAGGGGGGAGTGTAAGACTTGCAAAATTTCTACATTTCCCAGAAGGTTGTTATTAATAAATGGGACCCTGCGTGGACATTTTAAATCAAAAAGGGTACCCAAGATGGCGTCCGTGCCTCATGGCAGAAAGCCTGTGAGATTTTAAAACTTGGACCCTGCAACGCAGACAGCTTGTGGAGAAATCGAAACCAAAGCCACAGTTTCTGTGAAGAGAGACTTTGTATTTTGAAACCAGACAGGACTTTGAATTATGTATTAGACCGAATTGGAGACAAATCTAAATTCAGTTAGGCCTATAGTTAAGGCCATCAAGCAGTTTACATATATAATCAGAAACAGATTAAGAAAGCCATCGAGGCTGGACAGGCCCATCGAGGAACATTCATGACAAAACAAGTCAATTATCGGGCTGGTAGATGCGATTACCGGCCATCTAAAAACAGTTAGTATGGACCGCTACCATTATTTAAAATAGCCCGCCAAGATTAAGACAAAGAACTAACCTGATTTGGCGCGCAGATAAGGGTTTTCGAAAAGAGTATAATTGAAGGCCCCGGGTAGCAATCGCTCTCTCGCTCTCTGCTCGGCTCTTCTGCCCCTCGCCCTCGTGGCTGTTGCTCTTTCCCCGTCCCGCGCTTACCCCCTGACCTTTGCCCGTGCCTTTTCCCACTCCATCTGGAAATCGCCCAGGCACTGCATCGGGCGGACACGGACAATTCAGGCCAGGCGAGGCGGGACGCGACGAGGGGAGGAGGAAGATCAATGGAGGAAGACCAACTGAGGAAGACCAACTGAGGAAGATGAACTGAGGAGGCAAACTGAGGGTAGGCTTTGAATCATCGGGCCTTCAGTCTCAGCCAACCTGTGACTATCTTTATGCAAACTCAAACTGTCGGCTGAAGAAGAGGAATCATCCCTGCAAGGTAAAGTACCCAAACAGAAACTTTAACTTTGGGGTACTCGAACCTGGACAACGCCCTTGCAGCACCCGGAGACCACGTGACGACGGCAGGCTCCAGAGAGCACCAAGAGCGAACCCCAAAACCCACCGCTGTTTTGAGTCCAACAAACCCTTTTGATTGGTGAGCATAAATTCTGGCCCCTCATAGCTTAATCTAGTTAGGTATAGTGGGTGGGATAAGGATAAGGGGATTGTTAAGATAGTTGTTTTCCCTCGATGTGCCATGTGTTCCCCATTCCCTGTATAAGTATATAGTTATTTCTATTTGCCTGTAATTTTAAACACTGGTAACTTCTCATAAGACTGTGTTAATTTTTCTGTTTAATAAAATCTTGAGTTTTGCTTATACCTGTCTACTCGACCTAAGTCCGGTGTCGAGAATCTCAGGGGTGTGGGAGTGATTTGAACCGCTCACGGGCAGTCAGAGGCATAACTGACCGGGCTCACGCGCCACCCCCTACAGTACCTGTCATAGCGTGCTCCCACTTTATGACATAAGGTGGGACCGCTGTGAAACGGATGTGTGCACCCCTTGAATGACTCCAATGTTCTCTACCCTGCATACCAGTGCGGGTCGGGCTGTCCCACCCATGACCGGCATTCTCACTACTATACCCATGATAGTATGGTTTGAACGTCCATAATCTACTGGGATTGGGTAGGCCTCAGAAGCTAGCCACAGTTGACATGGGCTTAATGCATTCTCGAATGGATGGAGGGCTGCGAGGTGCTTGTTGCTGATCCAGGAGGGGACTAAACCCTGTTTTAAACCCTTCCGATTACTGCGGCCCTCGCCCAGCAACCATGCCCTGTACAGTACGCACACCTCGTTCTGTGCAGCCTGATCTGAAGCATTCCTGTCCTCTCTTATAAGGGCATTTACAGTCTTTGTGTGCTTCTCCAGCTCAGCTATTATCTCCTTTAAATGGACCATCATGGCCTGGCCCTCATGTAATTCTGAGCCTACTACCTTGTTTTCATCCATCAAGATTTTCCTCAATTGTGTTTTTAGACTGTGTCTGCAATTCTATGTCATCCAAGCTGTTGATGACAGAGGACCCTGTGTTGAACACAGTAAAAACATCATTCCAGGCTCCCCTTCTGTGTCTCCCCGTATTACAAAAAAATCATGGTGTGTGGTGTACAGTTCGGTTTTGTCTACATTGGCAAAATCGAACTCGTAGAATTTCCTGAACATTTCTTTCAACAGGGCCTGGTATAGCTGTTCTGTCTCTTTGGGGCACCACTCAGGTAAGTGTACCTCGGTGAGGTTTAAAATCACGGAGGCTACCACGTAGTGTACCCCCTGGTATAGCACCTGATCCATAGGTACTAGTACCAGCCCATTCCCTGGTCCCTTGGTGGTGGCGGGGCACCCCTCTCTGTGTGCCCTTGCTGCCTGGGTCATGGGCAGGGGCTTTCGGGGGCGGGTCACAAGTTCAGTGGCATTCACTGGGATCGGGGAGTATGGGACCGTGCACGCCTTCAGGCTGGGATCCCACTTCACCCCCTCCCTGGCATCTTGCCATTGCCGGTGGAAAATGATGGCTATGCCTGTGGGGCAGACCCTCTCTGACCCCCAAATACAGACATAAATCTCCTGATCCGGCTCCCACCACTTGTCCCAGCACACACTCAATCCCCCGTGAGTCCCAGTAATCGTCCAGTGGGTATTGTTCCCCAGCCGTTCCCACTCGACTGCGGGGTTTCCCATATTTTTGCTCAGTTTTCTGAGCCACCACCGCCTATCCAAAGGAATCTGTCCCTTGCATGTTAAACATACGCGTTTCCCTACGGTGACGCTAACCCTTGTGGCGACGACGTGTACCCTGGGGCACAGGAGGGAGGCCTCCCTGTACGTGAACCCGATCTGGCTGGAGTACTGAGTTGAATTGGACCCCAGCCACCCTGGCCACCTTCCCTCGTGGAAGTAGATGGCGAGCTCCTCCACACCCCGTTCGCCACTTCCATCGGTAACTATCGGTGCTCTCTCTCCTGAGCACTGTAGGGGGTTTTGGTTTGGGGTTTGTGTCTGGCCAGTCAGGCGTATCTGAGCTGCTCCAGCCCCGGGCGGTTCGAATTGCTTCCCCTCTGGTTCTGACCACCGGACTTATTATGAGCAGCGATATAAACAAAACGAGACCAGTGGTTTGGTGCAAAGAAAACCAATGTTTATTAAAAATAGAGAAAATAAACACTATACAGAGAAAATCACTATGTATGTAACACAATTACACTTAGCGGGGGAGGAGAAACGGACACATCGAGGGAAAATGACTAAAATGACAATTTTAGCAATCCCCTTAACTCCCACCCTTTACACCTATCTAAATTGTCTTGCGATGGGCCAGAAAGTTTATGCTTACCAGTCTCGGATGTTAGAACGCCTGCTCCGTGCCCCGTTGCCTGCCGATGTCTTTAGGGTTTTCACCGCCCAGAGCAGAGATACCCCAGTGACTCAAAGGTAACTGTCGGTATCCTGCTTCCCTGGACGGGCTCTTCGTCGTCGATCTTCTTGAAGGTAAGGCAGGGCACCGGAGTCCAGGCGAGAGAGAGAGCGATATGGCTTCCCGAGGGACTACTTATACCCCTTTCTGGGAGCCCTTATCACTCGCCAGATCAGCCTGTTTCTTTGTCTGACCTGGACGTGTTGAAGATGATACAAAGGAAAACGATCTGGGCCCATCGACCTGGATGGCCGGTTAATCGGTCTTTAAGCATCCCATAAGTGTTTTCCTTTGTGTAACTGGTCTTGTGATGGGGCCATTCCAGTTTTAATGCCCCGTTGATCATTTCCAAACAGTGTTGAAGTCAGCTAACGAAGGTCTGAATGCAGCTATTACTCGTTGATTATCTGTGCAAACGGCCTTGATGGGTTTTAATCAGAGGCCCGAATGCCACTGTTTGCTTCTCATACATAAATGCAGAAGGCCTGTCTGCCTTCTAATTTCTGGAACATTCCTTCTTTGTCAGTCCAAACCTGAACTTTGCAGGCCTTGGCCATGAGGTTGACCGTAGCCATCTTGTTGGGCCCTGGAGCCCTGGATTTTAAACTCAGTCCAGCCAGGGTTTCTCCAATAAGCCAGAAGTAAATCTTCAGGGGAGACATGAAATTTGTGAATCCTATCAGTCCGCCCTAGGATACTGAAACTTGCTTGAAGTATTCAATCAAGGTGAGCAAATTTCTGACCCCCCACAAACATCCTTCCCCTATATTTATCTATCCACGATCCCTCGACACATACATTCCCCTTACTTAGAGAAAACTACAGTGCACGACAGGCATCTATCGATAGAAACAAATTACTATCTGTTACGATAATCCAAGCACGGAGGGGGTCCAACACCCCTGCACTACTTGGGACATCATAGAACTTCATTTCAACACACAACCTTTAATAAAAATAAACATCAGGCCAAAAAAAAACATATTTATTAAAAATAACGAGCAAAAGCAAAACGAGCTTTATTAAAATAATAAATGGATCTGCCATAATTCGGCAGTGATATTACACAAAGTTCACATGGGTGTTTCTTCTTCCACCCGGGCATACTGGTCCTTCCACAACCCTCTTACTTTAAACTCTACCCCGGGACCCTTTCTCCTACACTGGACACAGACCAGGTACAGGACAATCCCTAACTGACAGACTACTTAGATGTGGGATGCCATTCGAATCCAGGAGGGGACCTCTATACTCTCAAAAATGTCCCACCAGGGCGGGGTCATGATATCTAAAATGTCGGCCCCTATCTGTACAGTCTTCTGTTCCAAAGTGTAGAAGTGCTTTTGCGATACTAGGACGGCTTTTAATAATTTGGTAAGCTGCTCTGGGAGAGGGGGAATTGGGTAACCAAAATGGGCGCCATATTTCTGGAGGTGAGTGAAATTCTCCTCCACAGTGAGGTGAACAGTGGATGGTTCAGGAATGGGGACAATTCGTACCTGTGCCACTTGAACTTCTGCCTCGGGTTTGAAGCAGAAACTGCTGTCACTCACCACGCACCAGCTGTGCTGTCCGTGCTGGTAGTGAGATGCTCCTGTGGTGACGCAATATGTCCCACCTCCTATATATGCTACCTGTGGGGGAACATGGCCTTGTGCCATGGCTTCCATGGTACAATTTATAGGTTTCGCGTCAGCAGCTCTGAACCCGCATTGTGGTTTCGAATAGGCATTCAAGTGCTGGGGAAACAGGATGATGTGTGCTCCCCGGCTACGGCACCCCGAGAGGTCAGTACCCATCATAGCGTGCTCCCACTTTATGACATAGGGCGGGACCGCTGCAAAATGAATGTGTGCACCCCCTTGAATGATACCAGTGTTCTCCACCCTGTACACCGGTGCGGGTCGGGCTGTCCCGCCCATGACTGGCATTATTATAACTATCCCCATGATGGTGTGGTAGGACCGCCCACAGTCCACTGGGACTGGGTAGGCCTCAGTAGCTAACCGGAGCTGGCACGGGCTTAATGCGTTCTCAAAAGGGTGGAGGGCTGCGAGGTGTTTGTTGCTGATCCAGGAGGGGACTAAACCTTGCTTTAAATCCTCCAGGTTGCTGCGGCCCTCGCCCAGCAACCATGCCCCATACAGCACGCACACCTCGTTTTGCGCAGCCTGGTCAGAAGTGTTTCTGTCCTCCCTGATGAGAGCATTTACCGTCTTTGCATGTTTTTCCAGCTCCGCGATGATCTCCTTCAAATGGAGAGTCATGGCTTGGTCTTCATGCAACTGAGAACCTAACACCTTATTCTCATCAGTTAAAATACCCTTTAATTCTGCTTTTAAACTATTAATCTGGGTCGGCAGCTTGTTGTCATCTAAACTGTTGATGACCGAGGATCCCGTATTAAAACCAGTTAAAACGTCATTAAAAACACCCCTTCTTTGCCTCCCAACCCCTTCCCAAACCTTGTGGTGAGTATACAATGCGGTCTTAATGACCTCCGAAAAGTCAAATTCACGGAATTTTCGAAACATGTCAGTTAACAGGGCTTGATACAATTTGGCAGTCTCTGTGGGGCACCACGCGGGTAAGTGTACCTCAGTGAGGTTTAAAATCACCGAGGCCACCGCGTAATGCACACCTTGGTACAGCACCTGGTCTGTGGGTACTAGCACCAAGCCGTTCCCTGGTCCCTTGGTGGTGGCGGGGCATCCCTCTGCTACTGTCCGTGACGTTGGGGTCGTGGGCAGGGGCCGTCGGGGGCGGGTCACTAGTTCAGTGGCATTAACCGAGATTGGGGAGTACGGGATTGCGCATGCATCCAGGCGAGACTCCCAGTCCATCCCCCTCCCGTTATTTTGCCACTGGCTGCGGAAAATGATGGAAACGCCTGTGGGGCAGACTTTCTCTGATCCCCACATACAGACGTAGATCCCCTGATCCGGTTCCCACCATTTATCCCAGCACACACTTAACCGCCCCTGGGTCCCTGTAATGGTCCTGTGAGTGTCATTCCCTAACCTTTCCCACTCTACCCGGGGGTTCCCCATGTCTTTGCTTAACTTTCTGAGCCACCACCACCTATCCAGGGGAACGTTCCCTTTACAGGTCAAACATATTCTTTTGCCCACGGTGACGCTAATCCTTGGGGTGACGATTCGTATCCTCAGGCACTGGAGGGAGGCCTCCCCATACGTGAAGCCGGTCTCGCTAGAATACTGGATTGAATTGGATCCCAGCCATCCTGGCCAGCTCCCCGCGTGGACATACGAGGTGATTTCATCCGCCTCCCGTAGACCACTTCCATCGTGTGCTAGGGGCGCTCTCTTCCCCGAGCATCCAAAGATATAATGGGCCTCGACATCGCCCCTTCTTGCGAGGCTCAGCCCGAACAGGGCGAGCAGGATTATTCCTCTGTACATTTCGAAAATTCTGAAAAAGACATAAAGGCATCTAGCCAGTTTCCCTGGAGGCTCCCTGGCTCGGAGGAAGTGTGATCGGGTCCCGTGACCTCGGCTCACGTAGACAACACTCTGGAACGGTTCCATACTTAAAACTTATACACTACCGGTTCCTTGCCTAGAATTAAATTAAAAACACCCTAACTTAATCCTCTATACACATTACTTAAAATTATACAGCTAAACTATATACATCCGCCGCCCGTCTCCGGGTGGCCAGCCTAATCCCTGTTTGGGCTGCTACAGGCTGCTCCCTGCGGCGTGGCTGTACTGATCTCTACTCCTGGTCCCTCGCAGCTTATGGCTGCTGGCTGGGGGCCTCTGTCTCTCGGCTTCTCCCTGACACGGGAGTCCGCCCTTTTTAACTGAAGAGCCGGTGACCATACATTTCTGGGCTGGGGTGGCCGAGGAGACCTCCTAGGGAGTGCTACCGGTGTGGCTCACCTGGTGAGCAGAACCTTGGCTCGGGTCACAGTCCTCGCTGGCTGGGGCCTTCTCCCTCAGGTCCCTCCCCTCCCAAACCTGGGCTGAGGGCAGGTAACCTTTCGCCGCCTGGTGCAGCAGGCTGTGAGTCTCCGCCCCCAGGTTCCAAACCTGGGTCGGGGGCAGGATTCTCGCGCTCGGGCTCCTTCCCATCTGAATCCCAGAGGATTGGGGGAGTGTCCTGAATGGCTCCTCCCCTAATACAAGCCACAGCGCCTGCCTGTGCAGCCTGTGAGCTTGTACCCGCTGCGGGCTGAGGATTTCTAATCTCGGGTTGAATCCCAGCTGCCTGTTTCCCTGCCTCCAGCTTAAACAACTTATATTGATTCACATGGAACCATTTTGTGTGCCGGGGCATTTTTACTGCGTAAACCATGGGGCTGGCCTTATTGACTATGTTATAGGGTCCCATGTACAGTGGCTCTAAACTCCCCACTCGGGCGTAGTTCCTAACCATCACTTGGTCCCCTATCTCCCACTGTTGGCTCTTGCTAGGCTCAAGCAGCAACCGGTTATTCCGGTGCTGTTTCCCCATGCTACTTGCTGCCTGTTCATAGATCTGTTTGAGGCGCTCGAGGAGTGTTCGGGCGAATTTATCCTGATTTATCTCTCGAAGCTGCCCTTCAGTAAGAACTGGGGCTAGGACATGGGTGGGGGTCCTCATAACTCTACCGGTCATGAGTTCGTGCGGGGAATACCCTGTACCCTTGGACTGGCTGGCCCGGATCCCCATGAGGACTAGAGGCAGAACATCCACCCATTTTTGGGGCGAGCTCACTGTCTCCTTCCGCAACTTTTCCTTAACGATGCGATTCATGGGCTCCCTGAAGACTGTGGATTGTGAGCTACGTGCCACTTCCCCTTGATGCCGAGCAGCATAAGGGTGTTCTGCATGGCCTGGCTGGTGAAGTGGCTTCCCTGGTCGGACTCCACAAACTGGGGTAGTCCCCACTGCGAGAACACTTCTCGCACCAAGATCCTTGCAGTCCCCAATGCTGTGGCAGTTTTGCAGGGGAAGGCTTCCACCCACTTGGAAAACATGTCTACCAGGACGAGGCAATATTTGTAGCCTCCCTGGGAGGTGGGCAGGGGCCCGACGTAGTCGATCTGGATCGACTGCCATGGTCCCTCTACCCTCCTAACGTGTCCCATGGGCACCTTCCTTCTGTGGGGGTCGGGGTTATTTGCAGCGCACACAAGACAGCTAGCACAGAACTCGCGGATGTCTTCCCGGATTCCTGGCCACCATCCCGCCTGTTCCACCCGATGCCAGGTGGTCTCAGGCCCGGGGTGTCCCGCTCCCAGACCCTCATGGGCCAGTTGAAGGAACTCCCTCCGGTGTTGCTGGGGTACTACCCACTGTTCTTCTTTGAACAGCATGCCTTCCCTTATGGAGAGGGCCGCTGCGCCGTAAGGGGCCTTCTACCTTCCTGCCCTCCATTACTGCGCTAATGACGACTTTCAGGACAGGGTCCCGGGCTTGAACCGTTTTAAGGTCCGGGGCTAACACTACTCCTAAGCTCCCTTGGGTCCCATCCCTGCCTCTAACTGCCGCCATGGGCCCGGACTCCTACGGGTCCCAGAAAATGCTTGCGTGTGCACCCTCCTTGGCCAGCATGTCGGCTTGCTGGTTACTCTGGCTGCGGGGTTCTGTGGAGGAATGGGCCTTCACTTTGTGGATGAAGACCTCGCCTTCCTCCCCCACAGCTGCCAGGAATTTTTCCAGCAGGGGCTTTACTGTTAAGGGCCTCCCGTCGGCGGAGGTATACCCGCGACGGGACCAGATGGCCAGGTATTCCGTACACGAGTTGCAAGTGAACATGCTGTCCAAGCAAATCGTGTATGGGGTGGAGAAGATTTCGGGGTGGGTAACCACGTACACCACTGCGGACAGTTCAGCCTGTTGGGCACTATTGGTGCTGGGGAGCTTGATCACCAGGGCAATGTTTGCCGTTGGGTCATAAACTCCACAACCCGTGAGTCGTTCGCCAGCAGATACCATGCTGGAACCTGTAATGTATATACCTTTAAGGGGAACTATCATTTACAGCTCATGTATACTGCAATACCGGCAGTGACCACACCTGTATATAGCACTGAGTAGTAATCTGTACAGATCAGTTCCATTATGAGCCACATTGAGTAAACACCTGTTGTACCGTTTCTCCTGCAGTCTGTGTCTTATTGTACATGGACACAACATTGGCGACAAGGCAAGTTCGAACCTACCTGCAACTCTGCATCACCTCTCGGGGATTCGTTCCTGGAGATCAGTGGATTGGAGGTCAAGGCCAGAGACTCGGGCATCGACCACGGGCAACCGCCCAGTCATCCAGCAGAGACTCGAGAATTGCGGGGGAGGCTGTCGAGAGCCAGGCTTGGCTTTCCAGTCGAGGTGGTCCAGCGAAACGGGCTGGCAACAGGTAGTGCGCAGACCCTTCCCGGACAGCGGCGGGCTAGAGCCCGACCGAGCGGCACAGCAAAGGGCCGAGCAGCATCGACGGGGGAGAGAGAGGGCAGAGCACACAGGACGCAGCCGATGTTCAGGGGCCGAGCAGCGTCGGAGAGAGGGAGAGAGAGACGCACAGAAACCCGCGAGGCGCCGCCATTGCCACGAGGACCGCCGAGAGCGTCGTTGGCAGCAGCGGGGGAGGAAGGAAAGCGTGGGAGACGCCATTTTAAGCCATTGGGAGACGCCATTTTAAACCACACCCAAAATGCCGAAGAGTGGCAGTATCACTGCATTTGACAATGAAGTCGAAGATTGGACTACATATGTCGAACGAATAGAGGTGTACTGCAAGGCAAATGAGGTGTCAGATGACAAGAAAGCGTCAGTATTGTTAAATTTAATGGGTGCAAAGACGTATGGTTTATTACGAAATCTAGTAACCCCAACGAAGCCAATGGAAAAGAGTTTTGAAGACATAGTAACGATACTACAGGGACATTTAAACCCCACACCGCTGCTGATAGCAGAAAGATTCCAGTTTCACAAACGGAACCAGCATAAGGATGAAAGCAATGCTGATTATTTAACAGAACTGCGCAAACTATCGAAACACTGCCAGTTTGGAGTGGGACTGGCAGATACTTTAAGGGACAAGTTTGTGTGTGGGCTTCAAAGTGAAGGAATCCAGAAACGGCTTTTATCTGAAAAGGACCTTACGCTGGAAAAGGCTTTCAGCATTGCGGTATCATATGAAGCAGCAGCATGGGGCGCTGCAGAGATACAACAGAGACCGCAAGAATATGGCACAAACGAAATGTCATATGGAACAGAGAAGTGCTATCGCTGCGGCAGAACAGCACACGACCAGAATGATTGCTGGTTCAAAGACAAAGTGTGCAGACAGTGTGGAAAAGTAGGATACATAGCACGAGTCTGCAGGTCGGGAAAGAAAACCAGCAATAAGAAACCTACCAAAGGAAAGTACAAGAAGGTACGTAAGATAACGGAAAATAGTTCAGACGAACAAAAGAGTGATAACGACTCCGAAAGCAAGGAACTGAGTTGTCTGAAATTACATAATGTGATCACAACGGAGGATCACCGAACCATTTGGGTCACTCTCAAGATAGCAGGAGTCCAGGTAAAGATGGAATTGGACACAGGATCAGCCCTAACAGTCATAAACCGACGGGACTACGAGCGGCTATTCTCACACATACCCTTGAGAGACACAAAGATTATTTTGAAGACGTACACGGGGCAAAAAGTCTACCCCAAAGGAAAAATAAGGGTGACCGTTATATATAACGGTAAGGAAACACCAAAACTAGACCTGTATGTATTGCAAGATGGAGGACCCCATTATTGGGACGTGAATGGATCCGGAAAATACAACTGGATTGGCATTCCATACAGGCACTGACTGTGGCTGACAAAAAGGATGACGACGTCACACCTGGGCGACTGTCAAAGATCCTAACTGACGCGAAAGAAGTGTTCCAGCAAGGACTCGGAACACTAAAAGGCATGACAGCGACAATTAAAATTGAAGAAAACACAAGCCCAAAATTTTTTAAGGCCTTATGCGATCCGCCCAGCTGTCGAAGCAAAGCTGGAGAGTCTGGAACGTTCAGGTGTACTGTCCAAGGTAGACTGGAGCGAGTGGGCTACACCCATCGTCCCGGTGATGAAAAAATCATTGAGCAGCACGCCTGGGGGACCAAGGAAGGTTCGCATCTGTGGGGACTTTAAGGTAACAGTGAACCCGGTCCTTCACACCGTACAATATCCACTTCCGCGGATTGAAAATATTTTCGCCTCGCTATCTGGAGGGAAATGCTTCACTAAGATTGATCTGGCCCAGGCGTATCTGCAAATGGAGGTGGAAGAAGCATAAAAAAAATACCTCACAGTCAACACCCATAAAGGTCTCTACCAATACAACCGGCTGGTATTCGGGGTAGCATCAGCTCCGGCTATTTGGCAGAGGGCAATGGAACAAGTTCTGCAAGGGTTCCCAGGGACCCAGTGTTATTTGGATGACATTCTGGTCACGGGCGAAAATGACAGTGATCACCTTGCCAACCTGGAGCAGGTGCTCAATAGATTGCAGGAATATGGGCTCCGAGCTAACCGTTGTAGGGGTTTTTTTCCTGCTCTCTTGCCCGTTCTGGCCCCCTGCCAGGCTTCGTGCAAGAATTACCCTTGAGTGGTTCGACCCACCCCCCCTACGGTTCTAGACCTTGGACTTAGATGCAGAGAACAGTAGTGCAGAGAAGAGGACTTAACACGGATGTTCAAAAGAGAAACAAAAACCAAAAAAAAAAAAATCTTAAAATGGATGGACTCTTAATCTTCTACTAGCAGCTTAAAGTGGGGTGTCTTCTTCCCCCATTCGCACATAGCGTTCTTTCCATTCGCCCGCGTTCTCGTGCCTCTGGAGGCGTTTGCCTCTCTTACAATGCACGAAGAGCAAAAATATCACAATTAAAACCTGACATCCTACTAGGATATGGGATGCTATTCTAATCCAGGCTGGGATTTCTATGTTGGTGAACAAGTCCCACCATGGTGGGATGGTTATGTCCAATATGTCTTTTCCTATCTCTAAAGTCTTCTGCTCCAGTGTGTAGAAATGTTTCTGCGAAATTATAACGGCTTTTAAAATCTTGGTGAGGTGTTCGGGAAGAGGGGGAATGACATAACCAAAATGCGCGACAAATCGTTGTAAGTCTGTGAAATTCTCTTTGATAGTGATGTGTACGGTGGAGGGCGCAGGAATGGGAACAATTCGTTGTTGTGCCACTTGAACCTCGGCCCTGGGTTTGAAACAGAAACTGCTATCACCGACCGAACACCACTCGTGTTGTCCATATCGGTACTGAGGCGCTGCAGTGGTGACGCAGTATGTCCCACCCCCGATATATGCTACCTGTGGGGGCACATGGTCCTCTGCCATTGCCTCCATGGTGCAATTCACCGGCTTCGCGCTAGCGGTTCTGAACCCGCACTGTGGTTTCAAAAAGGCATTCAAGTGCTGGGGACACAGGATGATGTGTGCTCCCCGGCTCCGACATCCCGAGAGGTCGGTGCCTGTCATCGTACGCTCCCATCTGATGACGTAAGGCGGGACCACTGCGTAACGAATGTGTGCGCCCCCCTGAATGACTCCAATGTTCTCCACTCTGTATACCGGGGCGGGCTTTGCTGCGGGACCCAACACCGGCATTCTTACTACTATTCCCATAATAGCGTGATTCGAATGTCCGCAGTCCACTGGAACTGGGTATGCTTCTGCGGCTAGCCTGAGCTGGCACGGGCTTAATGCATTCTCAAAAGGGTGGAGCGCTTGCAAGTGCTTGTTGCTGATCCAGGACGGGACCAAACCCTGTTTTAAATCCTCAAGATTACTGCGGCCCTCGCCCAATAACCACGCCCCGTACAGCACACAGGCCTCGTTTTGCGCAGCTTGATCGGACGCATTCCGATCCTCCTTAATGAGTGCATTTACCGTTCTCGCGTGTTTCTCCAGCTCAGCAATTATGTCCTTAAAGTGTAGTGTCATGGCCTGGTCCTCATGCAACTCAGAACCCACTACCTTGTTTTCGTCTGTCAATATGTTCCTTAACTGGGCTTTTAAACCGTTGATCTGTGTCTGCAGCTCCACGTTATCTAGAGCATTGACAACAGATGTCCCGGTATTAAAAGCAGTGAATATGTCATTTACAGTACCCCTTCTTTGCCTCCCGACTCGATCCAAAACTTCTGGCGGTGTGGTGTATAATTTGTCTCTGTCGATGTCGGCAAAGTCAAATTCGTAAAATTGTCTAAACATACGGGTTAACAGGACCTGGTATAATTGTTCCGTTTCTTTGGGACACCACTCCGGCAATCTTACCTCAGTGAGATTTAAAATCACTGAGGCCACCGCGTAGTGTACCCCTTGGTACAGCACCTGACCGGTGGGTACCAATACTAAACCGTTCCCGGGTCCCTTGGTGGTGGTTGGGCACCCTCCTTTCTGGGCTAGTGCTACCGGAAGCGTGGGCAGGGGCTTGCGTGGGCGGGTGATGAGTTCAGTGGCGTTCACCGGAATAGGGGAGTATGGGGCTCCGCACGCTCGAGTGCTAACATCCCATCTCATCCCCTTCCCTTCATCCTGCCACTGCCTCTGGAAGAAGATGGACACGCCCTTGGGGCAGACGTGTCTCGAACCCCACATACAGACATATATTCCCTCATCTGGTTCCCACCATTTGTCCCAACACACACGTAATTGTCCGTGAGTTCCCGTAATAGTCCGATGGGTGTTATTACCCAGTCGCTCCCACTCGACCGTAGAGTTTCTCGTGTCCTTTCCCAGCTTTCGTAACCACCACCATCGCCTTGGTGGTACGTTCCCATTGCACACCAGACAAATCCTCTTTCCCACGGTAACGCTGACTCTGGGCGCTAGGATCCTCACTCGAGGGCACGTTAATGAAGTCTCTTGGTAGGCAAAACCGAAATTGCTGGAATATTCCGTAGAATTCGTTCCCAGCCAACCTGGCCATCTCCCTTGGTGGAAGTAGGTGGCGGTTTCCTCTACCTCTCGCTCCCCCGTCCCATCCGTTGCGATGGGGGCCGTGTCCCCGGAGCACCCAAAAATGATGACGTCCTTGGTGCGGCCTCGGTAGGCCCACCCGCACCCGATCGCCATGAATGCGACGACAATCCTTTCCATCGTATCCCAGGTTTCTGTAACCAACAAAACGATGTAGCCGGGCTCCCGATAGGTGCTGGCCTAAATTAATTGGACGCGCGGGTTCCTGGACCCCGCTCCCTAACAAACACACATACCGGGCAGACCTCAAAATTGTACTCTTAACACCATATACTTTACATTCCTTAAACTATGACCATAATTACCTAACTTAACTTATGTACAGCGCCGCCCTCCGTGGGGCGGCTTTCCGAATCCCTGTGAGGTCTGTCGTGTGCCACACCCTGCGGTGGGGCTGCATTGATCTTTGGCTTTGATCCCCCGCAGCCTGTCGCTGCTGAACGGGGATCATGTCTTCCTGGGGCTGCTTCAAACCGTGGTTGGGAAGGATGGGGAGAATCTGGCCAAAATTTTCTGGGCTGGGGCGCTCGAGCCGACCTACGAGGGGCTGCTTTGGGTTGGGCTCCCGGGGCCGATGGACCGGGGGTTGGGACTGTTACCGTTACAGCCTGTGGTTCCTCCACAGCTGCCGGCTCCAGCTCCCCTCCCTCAGGCTCCGCCCCCCCGGGGTCGGGATCTGTGGCTTCTGACTCCACCTCACCTGTCCCTACAGGTAACGAGTCTCCGCCCCCACTCCCTACCTCCCCCAAGCTTGAGTCGAGGGCGGGACTGCCGTCCTCTGACTCTTCCTCCTCCGTGATTGGGTCTAAAGCGAGGTTGAGCTGTTCGGGCTCTCCCCTGCCTAAATCCCATTCAAAAGATGAGACCTCCCACTCCAATGGGATGGCCTCTCCCTTCACGCAGGCTACTGCTCCAGCCTGTGTGGTCTGTGACTCTGTTACAGGCTGAGGATCTTTGTTCTCAGACCTGGTCCCCTTTGGTGGCCCTTGTGTACCCGGTTTAAACAGTTTACACTGGTTGATGTGAAACCATTTGGTACGTCGGGGCGTCTTCACTGCATAAACCATGGGGCTGGCCTTGTCTACAATGCTGTATGGCCCCATGTACAGTGGTTCAAAACTCCCTATCCTGGCGTAGTTTCGGACCATGACCTGGTCTCCGACTACCCACTCTTGTTGTTTCCGAGGTTCCAACAACAGTTTATTTCCCTGGTGCTGTCTTCCCATGTTCCCAGCCGCCTGTCCATAAATCTGTCTCAGGCGCTCCAAGAGGGTTTGGGTGAATTTGTCCCGTTTCACCTCTCGGAGCTGGCCCTCAGTGAGCACCGGGGCTAGCACATGGGTGGGTGTTCGCATGATCCTTCCAGTCATTAACTCGTGCGGGGAATACCCCGTGCTTTTGGACTGGCTGGCTCGGATCTCCATGAGGACTAAAGGCAGGACCTCCGCCCATTTCTGGGGCGAGCCCATTGTCTCTTTCCTCAGCTTTTCCTTGAGGGTCCGATTCATACGCTCAACAATCCCGGATGACTGGGGATTGTATGCTACGTGCCACTTTCCCTCAATGCCCAAAAGCATGAGGGCGTTCTGCATTACTTGACCGGTGAACTGACTCCCTTGGTCGGACTCTACAAAACGGGGGAGTCCCCACCGTGAGAACACTTCCCGAATCAAGATCTTAGCAGTACCCAGTTCTGCACGGGAAGGCTTCTACCCATTTGGTGAACACATCTACCAGGACAAGGCAGTACTTATAGCCTCCCTGGGCGGCGGGCAGGGGCCCTATGTAGTCGACCTGAATCGACTGCCATGGTCCCTCTACCCTCCTGATGTGCCCCATGGGCACCTTCCTTTTGTGGGGGTCTGGGTTGTTAGCAGCACACACAAGACAGCTTGCGCAGAACTCGCGGACATCGTCCCGAAGTCCCGGCCACCATCCCGCCTGCTCCACCCGTTGCCAGGTGACCTCAGGTCCGGGGTGTCCCGCTCCTGGACCCTCATGGGCCAATTGCAGGAATTCCCTTCAGTGCTGCTGCGGCACAACCCACTGCTCCTCTCGGAACAGCATACCTTCTTTGACTGTGAGGGCTGCCGTACTGTACGGACCTTCTACCTGTTTGCCCTCTGTGATGGCTTTTAGGACTGCTTTTAGGGCGGGATCCAGGGTTTGGACGGTCTTTAGGTCTGGGGGCGGTGTCACCCCTGTGTTCCCGGGAATTCCCTCCCTGCCTTGGATCGCCGCCACGGGTCCGGGTTCGTATGGGTCCCAGAGAATGCCGTTGCGGGCACCCTCCCTGGCTAGCGCATCCGCCTGCTGGTTGCCCTGACTGCGGGGTTCTGTAGTGGAGTGAGCCTTCACCTTATGGATGAACACCTCTCCTTTCTCCCCCACAGCTGCTAGGATCTTCTCCAGCAAGGGCTTAACTGTTAAAGGCCGCCCGTCCGCGGAGGTGTACCCACGTCGGGACCAGATGGCGAGGTACTCTGTACACGAATTGCACGTGAACATGCTGTCTGAGCAAATCGTGTATGGGGTTGGGAAAATCTCGGGGTGGGTAACCACGTACGCCATCGCGGACAGTTCAGCCTGCTGCGCGCTCATAGTGCTGGGGAGCTTAATTGCCAGGGCAATGTTTGCCGCAGGGTCATAAACTCCACACCCTGTGAGTCACTTGCCGTCAGCTACAGTGCTAGAACCGTCTACGTAGATCTCGCGGCCTGTGGGATGTATCCCGGCCCGTAAACCTATGTTAACTTCCCATACCCCTTCTACGGAACATTGATGGGCTGTCCCGGGATATGCCATATTGGCTGCGAGCCTTGGCGCGCAGAGGCCTTTAACTTTGAGATCCATCTGGGAAAGGAGGAGGGTCCAGCGCGCAATCCGAGCGCTGCTCACGGTCCCATCCTTAATCCTCCCGTCCAGGAGCATCTTCGTGGGGGTGTGATGGGTGAGGAGCATAATGGGAGAGGTCCCTGTGAAGATCACTGATCTGTTCACAGCCCAATGCGTGGCCAGGAGATGCCATTCGCAATTGGAGAAACTCCTCTCCACATCCGTGAGCACCCTGGAGGAATAAACTATTGGTCTTAGCTTGCTGTGCCGCTCTTGGAGCAGCACTGCGCTCAGGCTGTCCCCACTAGCGGCTACCTCCAGAAAGAACTCCTCTCCCCCATCTATGGCCCCTAGGGCTGGCGCGGTCTGCAGATCTCTTTTCAACTTCTCGAATGCTGCCTGGCACCCCTCGTCCCAAGACCACTCGACTCCCTTGTGTAAGAGTCGAAGTAGCGGGGCCGCTGTGGCAGCATAGTCCTCGATGAAATCTCTGCAGTACCCGGTCAATCCCAAAAAGGACCTTACACCCGTTACTGTGTTGGGAATCGGCAGATCTTGTATAGATTCCCGTCTGGCCTTATCTATGGCTCTTTCCCCAGCGCGGATGGCCAGACCCAGGAATTTAACTTCCTGCTGGCCGATCTGGGCTTTCTTTGGGTTTACTTTGAAACCCTTCCTTTCTAACAGTTCCAACAATTCGGCTAACAGTGGGCCGTGCTGCTCCCTTGTATCTGTGAACAGGAGTAAGTCGTCCACATACTGCACTATCTGGTTGGGCTGGCTGAACTCTTTCAAACTCCCCGCCATGCACTGATGGAAAATGCTGGGGCTGTTGTGAAAACCCTGTGGTAAGCAGTTCCAAGTGTACTGTTGCCCTTTGAAAGTAAAGGCAAACTTGTACTGGTCCTCCCGCCGCAGCGGAATGGACCAAAAACCGTTCGAGATGTCCAGCACCGTGAATGTGGTCGCCGATGCTGGAATACTCCCTATTAAGTCTGCAACTGCTGCTACCGTGGGCGCGCAGGCTGGGATATTACTATTGAGGACTCTGTAGTCCACCGTGGCTCTCCACGAATTGTCCGGTTTCTTTACCGGCCATAATGGGGAGTTCACGTGGGTGGCTATCGTCCTCAACACGCCCTGCTGTACCAATGAAGATATTGCTGTCTCCATGTCGGGTTCTGCCTCCTTGGGGAAATTATACTGCTTTTGGGGTCAGATCATGGGGTCCCCGTCTACGCTGACTTCAAACCCAGTGACTCTCCCACAGTCGTGCTTGTGGGTGGCGAACGCGGTCAGATTTTCTGACACACGCGCCTGCAAGTCCGTTGGGACATTTGTTACCATGAGCTCGAGATCGTAACCTCCTGACGGCTTCATAGTGCACAGGGCCCCCTTTTCTTCCTTCCCCGGGATTACGACTACCTTACCTAAACCGCCCTCGGCTCCCCAGAGACAGTGATTTCTCAGGTCCACGAGGATCCCGTGTTCCACCAAGAAATCAGCCCCGAGGATGCCTTTCCCCCCCCCCCATTCCACTTCAATAGGATGCACGTCCATGTGGTGTGGAGCGCTCCCAACTGAATGGAGAGCGGGAGGGAGTACGCGCCAGCCTGTTCTCTACCTGTGAAACCCGCTACTAAATATGGAGCCTGGGCGGACAGAGGTGAGGCAAAAGGTTTGTCCGTGTGGATCACGGTACACGAAGCTCCCGTATCCAACAGGTAACTACCCCTTTGTTTCTCCACCTCCATCTCCACCACAGGTCTTCTCCAAGCGTCATAGCGGAGCGGACACAAGTAGACGGGCTGCACGGGCATCAGTCATTTAGGTGTTTCGGCTGGGGTCTCGGGGGCGATAGGGCTGTTAGCAACCGCTACCTTCCCCTGCCAGGTCATCAGAGACCGCATAGTCTCCAAGACTGACTCGATCGCAGCGGGGTCCACAACCGCACCACCCCCTTTATTCGGGGCAGAGGCTACGGTTGGGTTCTGGACTGGTGTTGGGGCAGCGGCCTGCACTTGTGGTTGTGCTGGTGTTGGGTAAACTCTCGGGCCGTTGGCGACTCGGGCTTGGGCTTGATCTTGGGCTGCGGCGAACGCTCTCTCCCTCTTATCCTTCCAAGGATTCCTACAGTCCTTGCGCCAATGACCCTCCTTCCCACACCCGTAACAACTGCTATTGGTTTGGGGATGGCGATTTCCCTCCTGACGCCATTCCTTTTTAGCAGAGGCTGCGGGTCTCACCTCATGCAGCCTTCCTTTCACAACAGGCGTTTTCTTGCCCTTGTTGTTTCTATAACTGATCGTGAGCTGATCTAGTACTACTTCCTCCGTGGAGCGGGCGTTAGTGGGGTCAAACCATGCTTTGTCCTGTTCCTTCACTACTGGCAGGCAACCTGCTACCAGGCACCGAAGCCAGTGAGCCCTTTGTTCGCCATCCAGCCCAGCCCGGGCCGGCCCGCCCGGGCAGCTGCGCCGATACACTGGCCACAACCTGTCGGCGAAAACCCGTGGGGGTTCTCCCTCTAGCTGCACTGTCTTTTCTAAACGGAGGAACGGAGTTCCGTCCCCCTCTCCCATGATCTCCAGAATCTCATCCCGTAGCAACTCATAGTCCCTGTGCCCTCTCTTGCTCTCGTCAGGGAGACACTGGAGGAGCGAACTGTCCAGGGAGAACAGCAGCATTTTAGACTGTTCAACCCCGTCGCAGTCATTGACTGCTGTGGTCTGCTCCACGTCCCTGAAATGCACGGAGGGATCTCCTGACTCGGAAAGTTTTGGGATGTGACTTATCATCTCTCTTAGCTGTCGTGCGCTATGAGGCATTATGATCTGACTCTCAAGGGGTCCGTCATCGCCATTTTCTTCATTTGGACCGAGCCTCCGGTGTCTCGTTGGACACATCGGCGCTGGCCCTGACTCTACTGTCTGGGGTTGCTCTACCTCAGGGCTCTCTTCCTCTACCGTCTCTGTCTCCTGTCCCAGAGTCCAAGACTCCTCATAGGCAGGAGGCGCAGAGGGTTCGGGGGTTGGTACCCCAACTGCCTCTTGTGGAATCGGTCTTTTGGATTCCTTGGCTAGCAACAGCTGACTCGCTGGTGGATTTATGAGACACACCAACCCGTTTGCCTTCGCTAGGGCCTTTCTCAGGTCCTCTAGCTCCCGGCGGCAAGCGCTGTGGTCGGTGTTCTCAGATCTATCCTCCATGGCCATCTTATATGCTGCCCTGGCTCCCAGGAGCTTTTCCTCTTGGGCATCTACTTGTTTGGCTAGACGGAAACACCTCTCTCTCATTCTACCTTCACTGGCCTTGGCCTCAACGACCTGGCATTTTAAATATTCTACCCGGGTTTCGTGGCAGCGAATTACAGAGCGGCGTTCCTGATTCAGCGCGTCAAGCGATTCAATCAGTTTTTGACCTCCCGCAACCTTTTCCTCTACGTCTTTAAGCAAGCCGTTGATCTGGACTGTCTGTGCTGCAACTACCTGGTCCAAAAGCTGGACTTGCTTCTTGTAGCACATCAGCCAGACCGCCTTTTCTACAGATTTCTTATGCTCTCTACCCGCCGTCCACTTGATGGCTGCGTCTAGCGGGCGCCTATCCCTTAGTAGATCAGATATCCATTGTTTTGTGAGGTTGACTTTTCCGAAAACATAATCTGCTATTCTTTCATCCATCACATTTCGTTTATTCAGATCTTGATCTAACACACTACTTTCCTGCTTCCAAGGTCCTGCCGCGGTCGCCATTTCTGAGGGTTTTTTTTTCCTGCTCTCTTGCCCGTTCTGGCCCCCTGCCAGGCTTCGTGCAAGAATTACCCTTGAGTGGTTCGACCCACCCCCCCTACGGTTCTAGACCTTGGACTTAGATGCAGAGAACAGTAGTGCAGAGAAGAGGACTCAATAGACCAGGCTGAATAGCACGAAATGGATGCTTTTATTTTTGAACAATTTGAAGCATTACAAAATACATGTCATAGGCACAGATTAAAGTAACTACAATCATGCACAAATTTATGAACTTGACTCTATGGAAATGGGGAACACACGGCACATCAAAAAAGGGGAAACACATTACGATTTCCCTTAACTCCCTCCCCTATACCTAAACTAAGTTTCGACCTGGGGAACTTGGGATCATGCTCACCACTCTCGAAATCGCGAAAAGGGGTTCGCAGCCTTTTTGGCACCGCTTCCCGTCGTCACGTGGATTGGAAGCTTCTGGCGCAGTCGATATTCTCTCCTCCCTCGAGGCGGTGGGGTAGACCCAGCCTCGATGAGCGCTCGTCAAGGTTGAGATCCACTAGGCCTGTCGTGGATTTTTGTTCGTGGAGTAGACCTAGATGCAGGTTATGCACATGGGAGAATCTTGTGGCATCGATCGCCGGTTCTCCAGAGGGTTTCTTCTCCGTCGGCCTGGGTCGTCGATGATCTCCCGACCCCAGTACCCGGGCCACCCTTGTCGTCTTCTCGTCGTGGCCGAGCCTTGTTTGGCTGAACACCGGCCACGTTGTCCCTTTGCCGAAACCGTCCGTCTTTAAAAAGACGAAAACGTTTTCATCGATCTGCCGAAGTGGAAGAGGCGCCGAACCGGGCACCGTCCGCCCTTCGTTCGTTCCTCGTAGAAGAAAGTTCTTGAAGAAATGGAAGCCTGAAGTCGCCCAACAAGAAGCCGTAGCAGTGAAGAAGTAACTTAGATGGACTTTCAATCCATAGTTATACTCTTTTGGGACAGTCTTATCTCCCGCCAAATCATAGTCCTGTCTTTGTATTAATTTTGGCGGGCAGAGATCTCTGCAGGGGCGCTTTGTCTTGTAACGGAGCCGGTGATAACTTGAACTGGCCTTCCTGGACGATAATGTCTGTTAATGTCCTTTGCATTGTCACCGCGGCTCGGTTCGCATATTGATCGGTCCGGACATTTTCCTTGATGGCTGCTAAACGGTTTTTCCTTTGTACAATAAATGGGTATAAGTGTTTTTACATTGTCCGCCCATATCTTGATGGGCCCCATCCTGTACTTATAATCCATTGAATATGTATGCTGTTGCTCTGAGTTTCGGTTCCCAGATACTGGCTTTCGCGGGTTTACTGTCTTCAATCCACAAGCCTGTCTAGCTTGCAGTAACAGAAATAAACTGGTTCAGAAACTGATCACGGGGCCTGGCGGCCATTTTGTATGCCCTTTTATCAAAGGTTTTTCTGTGCAAGCTTACTTTGGTCAATAAACAGTCTTATTTTATCCAGTTTTCTTGCTTGATTTTTGCTGAAAATTTTCGAATCTTACACCGTCCCAAATGCGAGTTTTTAGAAAACAGATCTCGTATTGTGGCCACGTTATCGATAAAGAGGGGTTACATAAGTCCCCAGAGAAGATTGAGGCAGTAGTCAAGGCTTCAGCACCGGAAAATGTGTCACAACTGAGGTCGTTCCTCGGGCTGGTAAACTACTACCATAAGTTCTTGCCAAATTTGTCTACAATACTACACCCACTGAACACCCTACTGCAAACTCGGGTGCCATGGAAGTGGAGTGACGAATGTAGACGAGCTTTCCAGAAGAGCAAAACACTAATCACATCAAAAGAGGTATTGGCCCATTACAACCTAGCATTACCAATTCGGTTGCCATGTGATGCGTCACCCTACGGCATTGGAGCGGTGCTGTCGCACAAATTCTCGGACGGCTCAGAGAGGCCAATAGCCTTTGCGTCACGATCACTAACCTCAGCCGAGAGTAACTACGCCCAGATTGACAGGGAGGCCCTCAGCCTAGTGTGGGGAGTGAAAAAGTTCAATTACTATCTGCACGGGCAGAAATTCACCTTGCTGACTGATCACCAGCCTCTTGTCTCCATTTTTAATCCGAAGAAGGGCGTTCCGGTGATGACTGCGCAACGACTACAAAGATGGTCACTTTTTCTAGGGGTGCACCACTATGAGATTGAATATAAGGGCACGAAACAGCATGGAAATGCTGATGGGCTATCACGCCTGCCACTGCCTACTGCGGAGGAAGCACCAGCAGTGGATCCTGTCGAAATATTCCATTCGACTATAGTTGAATACCTACCGGTAACTAACGCTTGTATCAAAAAGGAAACCCGAAATGACCCGTCACTGTCTC
Source organism: Somniosus microcephalus (assembly GCF_052327205.1). Classification (NCBI taxonomy): domain Eukaryota; kingdom Metazoa; phylum Chordata; class Chondrichthyes; order Squaliformes; family Somniosidae; genus Somniosus; species Somniosus microcephalus. The sequence continues at coordinate 173,880,715 of NC_140996.1, read as the reverse complement.
GGGTATATGATTTGACGGTGAAGGGATGGCCAGCACATGGCGACTCACTGTTGCCAGCATTCTCGACAAGGAGAGAACAGCTGTCAGTGTGCCGGGGGACCTCAATGTGTGGATCCCGAGTGGTAATTCCACCCAAGTTAAGGGATAGAGTGCTCAATGAGCTTCATGAGGGTCATCTGGGATGGGTAAAAATGAAAAGCCTAGTCAGGGCTTATGTGTGGTGGCCGGGAATCGATAAACAAATCGAGGACATGACCAAGAGCTGCTCAGGATGCCAGAAAGTCCAAAATGCACCACCACAGGCCCCTCTACACCCATGGGAGTGGCCCTCATCTCCATGGCAACGGGTGCATATTGATTTTGCTGGTCCATTCATGGACTCAATGTTTTTAATAGGCGTGGATGCGCACTCGAAATGGCCTGAGGTCATCAAAATGTCCTCCACCACCACGGAGAAAACTATTGCAGTCCTACGGACCATTTTTGCCAGGAATGGCTTGCCAGAACAGATTTGCTCCGACAACGGACCACAGTTTGTGTCCGAAGAGTTCCGGAGGTTCTTGAAAAAGAATTGGGTAAGGCATTACACATCCGCCCCGTATCATCCAGCCACAAATGGATTGGCTGAGAGGTTCGTACAAACCTTTAAGAAGGCAATAAAGGCTATGTACAATGACAACATTCCGCTGCAGCACAAGGTGGCCAATTTCCTGTTCGCCTACTGGAATGCGACACATGCAGTCACCAACCAGGCCCCAGCCATGATGTTCTTTAACTGAAGGTTAAGATCTCGCCTGGATTTGCTCAGACCAAACGTACGATGAGATGTTGAGAGTAAGCAATTCCAGCACATGCACGAGAAGCCATCAAGGAGCTTCAATGTAGGGCAACCAGTCTTGACCCACGACGACCGAACAGAAAAATGGCAACCAGGAACGATATGCACACGGCAGGGCCCCCTAATGTACACAGTGGACATTGGGGAGAGCATCGTGAGATGCCATGCTGACCAGAATCTAGAGTCACAGGAACAAGTCAACCCCATGCCTCGCCCATACATACCTGGTGATGAACCCGATGTACAGGTCGCATCTACCCCAGAAACAGTAGCATCGGAAGCTGATGAACCAACCGACGACAGGGGGCCAGAATTGCCTCCGCACCAAGAGCAAGACACTCGGGAAAGGCGCTATCCAGAAAGGATCAGGAAGCCTCCCCAAAGACTGAATATATAAATAGACTATTTTCAGCTAATGTTGCATGTTAAAAGTGTTAATTGTAATTAGTTTGATATTTAATTGTTAAATGAGTGTTTTGGTACTGTTAATCTAAAAGGGGAGGAATTGTAATGTATATACCTTTAAGGGGAACTATCTTTTACAGCTCATGTATACTGCAGTACCGGCAGTGACCACACCTGTATATAGCACTGAGTAGTAATCTGTACAGATCAGTTCCACTGTGAGCCACGTTGAGTAAACACCTGTTGTACCGTTTCTCCTGCAGTCTGTGTCTTATTATACACGGACACAACAGAACCGTCTGCATAGATTTCGCGGCCTGAGGGATGTATCCCGGCCCGTAAACCTACGTTCACCTCCCATACCCCTTCTATGGAACACCGATGGGCTGTTCCAGGATATACCATATTGGCCGCGAGCTTTGGCTCGCAAAGGCCCCTCACCTTCAGATCCATCTGCGAGAGGAGGAGGGTCCAGCACGCAATGCGTGCACTGCTGGCTGTCCCATCTTTAATCCTCCCATCCAGAAGCATCTGGGTGGGTGTGTGGTGTGTGAGGAGGGTGATGGGAGAGGTGCCTGTGAAGATCAAGGATCTTTTCACAGCCCAATACGTGGCCAAAAGGTGCCGTTCGCAAATTCAGTAGCTCCTCTCCACATCAGTGAGTACTCTGGAGGAGTAGACCACGGGCCTTAGCCTGCTGTGCCGCTCCTGGAGCAGCACAGCACTGAGACTATCCCTGCTGGCCGCTACCTCCAAGAAGAACTCTTTCCCCCCATCTATGGCTCCCTAGGGCTGGTGCGGTCTGCAAGTCTCCCTTAAGCTTGACAAATGCTGCCTGGCAACCCTCATCCCAAGACCACTCCACTCCTTTGTGTAGGAGTCAGAGCAAAGGGGCTGCTGTAGCTGCATAGTCTTCAATGAAGTCCCTGAAGTACCCCGTTAACCCTAGGAATGACCTCACACCTCTCACTGTGTTGGGGACCGGCAACTCTTGGACCACTTCCCTCCTAGCCTTGTCTATGGCTCTCTCCCCTGCGCGGACGGTTAGGCCCAGGAATTTAACTTCCCGCTGGCCGATCTGTGCCTTTTTTGGGTTGACTTTGAACCCTTTATTCTGTAGCAGCTCCAGCAGTTCGGCGAGTGGCGGGCCATGCTCCCCGACTGAGTTGGTAAACAAGAGCAGGTCATCCACATGCTGCAGCAACTGGGTGGGCTGACTAAATTCCTTCAAGCTATCTGCCATACACTGGTGGAAGATGCTGGGGCTGTTATGGAAGCCTTGTGGCAAGCAGTTCCAAGTATACTGTTGCCCCTTAAAAGTGAAAGCAAACTTATACTGGTCCTCCCTCCTCAAGGGGATGGACCAAAACCCATTTGAAATATCCAGCACTGTGAACGTGGTCGCGGATGCTGGAATATTCCCGATGAGGTCGGCCACTGCTGCCACTGTGGGGGCGCACACGGGGATATTGCTGTTGAGCACCCGATAGTCCACCGTGGCTCTCCATGAATTGTCCGGTTTTCTAACCAGCCAAAGCGGAGAGTTAACATGGGTGGCTATGGGCCTCAACACTCCCTGCTGCACTAAAGAGGACATGGCTGCCTCCATGTCAGGCTCTGCCTCTCTGGGGAAATTATATTGCTTCTGGGGCCGGGCCATGGGGTCCCCGTCTACTCTGACCTTGTAGGATCCGTGTATCTTGATGTTGTATTTCCTTCAATAATGAGACAAGAGACTGCAGGGAACAATCAACAGGTGTTTACTGGATGAGGGTTACTCTAAAACTAACCATACAATTCCCTACTCAGGGTTTATATACAGGTGTGGTCACTGCCGGTACTACAGTATACAGGAGCTGTAAAAAGTAGTTCTCCCCTTAAAGGTACATACACTACAATTCCTCCCCTTTTAGATTAACAGTACCATAACATTCATTTAACAATTAAATATCAACTAATTACAATTAACACTTTTAACATGCAACATTAACTGAAAATAGTCTATTTATAAATTCAGTCCTTGGAAAGGCTTCCTGATCCTTTCTGGATAGCGCCTTTCCTGAGTGTCTTGCTCTTGGTGCTGAGGCGATTCTGGCCCCCTGTCGTCGGTTGGTTCATCAGCTTCTGATGCTACTGTTTCTGGGGTAGATGCTACTGGTATGGCGGGTTCATCACCAGGTACGTATGGCCGACACATGGGGTTGACTCGTTCCTGTGACTCTAGGATCTGGTCAACATGGCATCTCACAATGTTCTCCCCAACATCCACTGTGTACATTAGTGGCCCCTGCCGTGTGCATATCATTCCTGGTTGCCATTTCTCTGTTAGGTAGTCGCGGGCCAAGACTGGTTGCCCTACATTGAAGCTCCTTGTCAGCTTCTCATTGATTTGCTGGAATTGCTTATTCTCAACATCTCTTCGTACATTTGGTCTGAGCAAATCCATACGAGATCTCAACCTTCGGTTAAAGAACTTCATGGCCGGGGTTTGGTTGGTGACTGCATGTGTCGCATTTCTGTAGGCTAACAGGAAATTGTCCACCTTGTGCTGCAGTGGAATGTCGTCATCGCACATGGCCCTTACTGCTTTCTTAAAGGTTTGTACGAACCTCTCAGCCAATCCATTTGTGGCTGGATGATACGGGGTGGATGTGTAATGCTTTACCCCATTCCTCTTCATAAATCTTCGAAACTCCTCGGACACAAACTGTGGTCTGTTATCAGAGCAAATCTGCTCTGGCAAGCCGTTCCTGGCAAATATGGTCCGTAGGACTGCAATAGTTTTCTCCGTGGTGGTGGAGGACATTTTGATCACCTCAGGCCATTTCGAGTGCGCATCCACGGCTATTAAAAACATTGAGTCCATGAATGTGTTATGTTCATTAATAAATAGACATTCTTATTATGAACACAGCTAGCTTTTGCTAGCTACTTTTATTGAGCACATGTGGACTTGTACAGCATCTTGTAGAGGCTTCCATCTTGACTGCTGCCTTGTGGGTAGCCTAGCCTCATGGGTAATGTAGTCCTAATATAATATATAGCTGGGTAGTGTAGTCTTATACATACAGCTATATATAGCTCTACGGCTCCACCTAGTGTCCACTATAGAATGACATGCTATTGATCACTACATCCCCTTTTCTTTGAGGTTTAACAAAATCAATATCAATCAACTTTCAAGAAAACAATTAAGATAATATCAGTAACACTTTTGTTAGTGCTCTATAAACATAAACATTTTCAAAACAGTCAACAGATTTTCAAAGCTTTACATAGACTTAATCTTTGAGTACAATCAGGCTCTTTTACTTCACGTGTGGATCTTCTCAACATGGGTAAGTCTGATGTGTCTTCATGAGATTGTTCTGGCAGTGAATGACAAGATGCAGTTGCGGCATTGTCATCAATCTGGTCTTGAATAGTCTCTTGTGTTTTTAGGATGGAACGGCGGTTCCTCCTGAGAATCTGTCCTTCCTCAGTTCTAACAGTGTATGACCTTGGTCCTACTTCCTCAAGAACTGTAGCTTTCCTGTTCCATGCATCTGGATCCTCAATCCTGACAACATCATCCTTTGTCAATGGTTTTAGAGTTTTGGATGACTTGTCATAGTATGATTTCTGTTTCAGCTTTAACAGTTGAAGTCTCTGTCTTAGTTCCTCACTTTGCTGTTCTTTTGCACAGCAGGGTAGCGTGGTGCGCAACTTGCGACCCATTAGTAGTTCAGCAGGTGAAGAACCACAGTCTAAAGGTGAGGCTCAGTAGCTCAGCAGGGCGAGATAAGGATCAGACTTGCTTTCTGTCACTTTCTTCAGTAGCTGCTTGAGAACTTGAACACCTTTCTCTGCCTTACCATTTGACTGAGCATACAAAGGACTGGATGTGATGTGCTGAAAGTCATAATGTGCTGCAAACTGTTGCCACTCCTTACAGTTGAAGCACGGACCATTGTCGCTAACGGCAATCCTGGGAATTCCATGTCTGGCAAAGATGGATTTCACATGCATTATGACACTGCTTGCTGTGGTGCTTGAGAGCAGCGCCATCTCAGGATAGTTAGAATAGTAGTCAATCACTATTAGATAGTCTTTACCATTTAAATGAAAAAGGTCCATACCAACCTTTTGCCATGCTGCTGTTGGTATGTCAGCTACTATCATTGGTTCCTTTGCTTGTTTGTTTTGGTGTTCCTGACATGTCTCACATTTGCCTATCATGTTCTCAATGTCCTTATTTATGCCAGGCCAATAAACAGTGGCCTAGAAATTCGGTTGGCTTTGCGCCCAGTTTTCGCCCAAAGACGGCTTTTGCGCCACTTGCTAAACTTCCCCCGATATTCAGCGGTGCGGCAATGGCGGCGTTAGCCAGGAGCGCTGCGCCGCCACCGATGACGTCATCGGTGTGCGCAGTGCCCCGCTACCGCCCCGCTACCGGCCCGACCGCCATATTGAGTTGCGGCCACCTCTTCCGCGGCGGCCGCAAACAGCGACCAGAAAACGGGGCCTACCTGATGCGGTAGTGGGGCGAGTTAAGGCGGATGTGCGGCCGGCCGCTTTTTCGGCGGCCGCCTGCCCGCACCTCCTTCCCCGGCCTCCTCCACCACCCCCCGCGGCATTGCCGGCTGTTTTCCGGGAGCCCGGCACTTCTCCGTGGTGCTGGGCTCATTTGCCGGCACTAGCGAGCGGCGATCGCGCTGTTGCAGGCACCTCCCCCTTAAGAGAGGGAGGAAGGCCTGCAGTACCGCAGCCTGCCGCTCCGCAGCGGGTGGCGCTGCGGCACTTAGCGCGCCGATATTCAGTTTCAGCGCCCCAAGCGGGGGCGCCGAAACCCTTGATTTGCGGCCGGCTTCGACTTGGGGCGCTGAAACTGAATATCCGGCGGGCGCAAGTGGCTCCGCGCGCAGCGGTAATTTCTGGGCGCAAGCGAGCTGGCCGCCCCAAAGTCAATTTCTAGCCCAGTGTCTCTTGCTCTCCTTTTGCATTTTTCAATTCCGAGGTGTCCCTCATGAATCCTTTTGAGCATGTCTTGACGTAGAGCCTGTGGAATGACTATTCTGTTCTGTTTTAGTAATAGTCCACTTGCGACACTCAATTCTGACCTTATGTGAAAATATTTTGGATAGGAACCTTTTGGCCAACCATGATGAATGTTCTCTATTACTGTTTGTAATACTGTATCTTTTACTGTTTCTTCTGCTATTTGCTTTGACTTTGTGTCTGACACGGGCAGCGCAGCAGTGACCATACTCACATGAACAGCCACGTCTTCTTCAGTAGAGCTCACATGACTCATTGTGGGTGCTCGGGATAGTGCATCTGCTAACACTATGTATTTGCCTGGTGTGTAGATCAGTTCAAAGTCATATCTTTGCAGCTTCATCATGAGTCGTTGAATCCTTGGAGACATCTCATTCAGGTTTTTTTTTATGATGGCAACCAGAGGGCTGTGGTCTGTCTCAACTGTGAAGGTGGGAAGTCCATATATGTAGCCATGAAACTTTTCTAGTCCAACTACCAAGCCTAGACATTCCTTTTCAATCTGGGCATATCGACACTCAGTATCAGTCATAGACCTGGAGGCATAGGCAACAGGCTTCCAATCTTCACCCTCTGCTTGTAGCAAGACCGCACCTAGGCCATCTTTTGATGCATCCGTTGACACTTTGATTCTTTTGGTTGGGTCAAAGAAGGTGAGTACAGGTGTGGTTGTCAGCACTGTTTTGAGGTTTATCCACCCTTGTTCATGTCTTTCTGTCCATGCGAACTCATTTGTTTTATGTAGCAGGTCTCGCAGACAGGCTGTCTTGGCTGACAAGTTAGGAATGAACTTTCCAATGAAGTTTATCATCCCCATGATGCGTAGCACTCCTTTTTTGTCAGTGGGTCGGGGCATTTTGAGTATGGCGTTTACTTTTTCCATATCTGGCTCTATTCCTTTACCAGATAGATTATCTCCTAGGAAAGTGACTTCCTGGACGCCAAAGTGACACTTGGCTTTGTTGAGCTTCAGTCCATTCCGGCGTATGCTCTGTAGCACTTTAGTCAGTCTCTCATTGTGTTCTTTCAGTGTGGAGCCCCAGATGATGATGTCATCAACATAGACCCGAACTCCTTCCAGACCTTCAATTATGTGTTCCATCGCTCTATGAAAGATTTCAGATGCAGATATTATCCCGAAAGGCATTCTGAGGAAACAATACCTGCCAAATGGTGTGTTGAAGGTACAGTATTTGGTGCTCTCTTCATCCAGTTTTAGTTGCCAAAATCCTTGTGAGGCATCGAGCTTTGTAAAGTATCTGGCACCTGACATTTCACTGGTGATTTCTTCTCGCTTGGGAATCTGGTAGTGTTCACGTTTTATGTTTGCATTTAAGTCCTTTGGATCCATGCATATTCTTAGATCATTGTTCTTTTTCTTTACACATACCATGGAGTTAACCCAGTCTGTTGGCTCTTTGACATTCCTGATGACTCCTAGTGTGGTCATTCTGTCCAGTTCATTCTTGAGCCGGTCACGCAGGGGTGCTGGAACTCTTCGTGGAGCATGTACCACTGCTTTAGCTGGATCTTGTAAGTGAATGGTAGAACTCCAAATCCTTTGAACACATCCTGGAAATTATTCACTACAGAATCCATCGAGTCATCTGGTCTGCTTATGGCACAGTTTATATGGTAGACTCTTTTGACCAGTTCTAAGTCCTCACAAGCTTTGTCACCCAGTAGTGAATCAAGCCTTTCAGCCACAACAGAAAACATGAGATGATGCACTTTGTCTTTGACTGTCACTTTAAGTCTGCATACACCTAAGCTATCTATTTTCTGTCCATTATAGTCCTTCAGTAGTACTGACTTTTTCTGTATTTTGGGCTTTTCTTTCATATTGTTAATGTCACTCATACTGATTAAGTTTGCTTTTGCCCCAGTGTCTAGTTTCAAGGTAACTAATGCTCCATTTACCTGCAGTGGGATCATCCATTTGTCCTCTTTTACTGCATTAACTTTATGTTCAGCATTGTCCATTTCTGAGGGCTGCACATTTTCTGTATCCTTTTTGATATTGTCACATGACACCATTCCTACAAAAAATGTCTCACTTAAATCAGTGTCCTCAATTACATTAACTCGTTGCCCTTTCTTAGTTTGTACTTTTGAGAAGCATTGTTTGGCAAAGTGATTCTTTCCATTACACTTTGTGCACATTTTTCCAAATGCTGGGCATTGTCTTAACTGGTGTTTGTAACCACAGCGTTTACAATTAAAAATTTCATCCTCCGATTGCTTTTCATTTCTGTTCTGCCCATGTTTCTTCCCCTTATAGGACACAGCACTGACAGCAGCATTATCACTCATTACAATCGCATCATTATTGATTTCACTGAAAGTCTGCGTGTGCTTTCGAGCTAGCTCGCTGGCTTGGCATATTTTCACCGCATTTTCCAAATTTAGTTCGGTTTCTCTCAACAGACGTTCCCTGACTTTTTTATCATGAATACCAAACACAATCTGGTCACGAATCATGGATGCTTTGAGCTCAGAGAAATTACATGTCTGTGCTTTCAGTTTCAGATCAGTTATAAAGCTATCAAAAGTCTCATTTTGTTGCTGTGTCCGAGCACGGAAGATGTATCTTTCATATGTCTCATTCTTTTTGGGAGAACAATGTGCATCAAATTTCTGTAGCACATCGTCTAATTTGTCTCTGTTCTCCGCTGGATTAAATACAAATGTATTAAATACCTCTATCACCTGTGGGCCTGCAACCGTAAGCATCAACGCTATCTTCCTTGCGTCTGGCTTCGTACCGAATCCGATGGCTGCAATGTAGAGTTCGAATTGCTGTTTAAAAGTCTGCCAATTGTAGTCGATTTTTTCTGTGAGTTTCAAACGCTCTGGTGTCTTCAAATTCTCCATGTTGCTTTTCATAATTTTCAGTAGATCTTCACCACCCTGGTACCATGTTATGTTCATTAATAAATAGACATTCTTATTATGAACACAGCTAGCTTTTGCTAACTACTTTTATTGAGCACATGTGGACTTGTACAGCATCTTGTAGAGGCTTCCATCTTGACTGCTGCCTTGTGGGTAGCCTAGCCTCATGGGTAATGTAGTCTTAATATAATATATAGCTGGGTAGTGTAGTCTTATACATACAGCTATATACAGCTCTACGGCTCCACCTAGTGTCCACTATAGAATGACATGCTATTGATCACTACAGAATGGACCAGCAAAATCAATATGCACCCATTGCCATGGAGATGAGGGCCACTCCCATGGGTGTAGAGGGGCATGTGGTGGTGCATTTTGGACCTTCTGGCATCCTGAGCAGCTCTTTGTCAGGTCCTCGATTTGCTGATCGATCCCCGACCACCACACATAAGCCCTAGCAAGGCTTTTCATTTTCACCCCTCCCAGATGGCCTTCGTGAAGCTCATTGAGCAATCTCTCCCTTAACTTGGGTGGAATTACCACTTGGGATCCACACATCAAGGTCCCCTGGCATACTGACAGCTGTTCTCTTCTGGATGAGAATGCTGGCAACAGTGAGTCGCCATGTGTTGGCCATCCCTTCACCGTCAAGTCATATACCCGAGACAGTGTCGGGTCATTTCGGGTCTCCTTCTCTATACCAGCATTAGTTACTGGCAAGCGTTCAATTATAGTTGAATAAAATATTTCGACAGGGTCCACTGCTGGTGCTTCCTCCGCAGTAGGCAGTGGCAGGCGTGATAGCCCATCAGCGTTTCCATGCTGTTTCGTGCCCTTATACTCTATTTCATATTGGTTCGCCCCTAGAAAAAGGGACCATCTTTGTAGCCGTTGCGCAGTCATCACCGGAACGCCCTTCTTTGGATTAAAGATGGAGACAAGTGGTTGGTGGTCAGTCAGCAAGGTGAACTTCTGCCCGTGCAGATAATGGTTGAACTTTTTCACTCCCCACACTAGGCTGAGGGCCTCCCTGTCAATCTGGGCGTAGTTACGCTCGGCTGAGGTTAGTGATCGTGACGCAAAGGCTATTGGCCTCTCTGAGCCGTCCGAGAATTAGTGCGACAACACCGCTCCAATGCCATAGGGTGATGCATCACACGCCAACCGAATTGGTAGTGCTGGGTTGAAATGAGCCAACACCTCTTTTGATGTGATCAATTCATTGCTCTTCTGGAAAGCTCGTTTACATTCGTCACTCCACTTCCATGGTACCCCCGTTTGCAGCAGGGTGTTCAGTGGGTGTAAAACGGTAGACAAATTTGGCAAGAACTTATGGTAGTAGTTCACCAGCCCGAGGAACGACCTCTGTTTTGAAACATTTTCCGGTGCTGGAGCCTTGACTACTGCCTCAATCTTTTCAGGGGACTTAGGTAACCCCTCTTCATCAATAACGTGGCCACAATACGAGATCTGCTTCTGGAAAAACTCGCATTTGTGGCGATTAGCTCGGAGCCCATATTCCTGCAATCCAGTGAGCACCTGCTCCAGGTTGGCGAGGTGATCACTGTCATTTTCGCCCGTGACCAGGATGTCATCCAAATAACACTGGGTCCCTGGAATCCCTTGCAGGACTTGATCCATTGCCCTTTGCCAAATAGTCGGAGCTGATGCTACCCCGAACACCAGCCGATTGTATTGGTAGAGACCTTTATGAGTGTTGACCGTGAGGCACTGTTTCGAAGCTTCTTCTACCTCCATTTGCAGGTACGCCTGGGCCAGATCAATCTTAGTGAAGCGTTTCCCTCCAGATAGCGAGGCGAAAATATCTTCAATCTGCAGAAGCGGATATTGTACCGTGTGAAGGACTGGGTTCACTGTCACCTTAAAGTCCCCACAGATGCGAACCTTCTTTGGTTCCCCAGGCGTATTACTCAATTACCTCTTCATTACAGGAACGATGGGTGTAGCTCACTCGCTCCAGTCCACTTTGGACAGTACTCCTGAACGTTCCAAACCTTCCAGCTCTGCTTCGACGGCTGGGCGGATCGCATAAGGCACCGGTCTGGCCTTAAAAAACTTTGGGCTTGCATTTTCCTCTATTTTGATCGTTGCTGTTGTGCCTTTTAGTGTTCTGAGTTCCTCCTGGAACACTTCTTGTGCGTCAGTTAGCATTTTTTACAGTCGTCCAGGTGTGACGTCATCATCCTTTTTCGCATCTACAGTCAGTGCTTGTATGGAATGCCAATCTAGCTGTATCTTCCGGATCCATTCACGTCCTAGTAGTGGTGGTCCTCCCTCTGGCAATACATATAGGTCCATTTTTGGTGTTTCCTTGCCGTTATATATAACGTTCACCCTTATCTTTCCTTTGGGGTAGACTTTTTGCCCCGTGTACGTCTTCAAGACAATCTCTGTATCTCTCAAGGGTATATGTGAGAATAGCCGCTTGTCGTCCCTTCGGTTTATGACTGCTAGGGCTGATCCTGTGTCCAATTCCATTTTCACTTGGACTCCAGCTATCTTGAGCGTGACCCAGATAGTTTGGTGATCCTCCGTTTTGATCACATTATGTAGTTTCAGACAACCCAGCTCCTTGTTTCCGGAGTCTGTATCCCTTTTCTGTTCGTCTGAACTACTCTCCGTCACCTTATGTACCTTCTTGTACTTCTCCTGTGGAGATTTCTTGCTGCTGGTTTTCTTTTCCGACCTGCAGACACTTGCTATGTGTCCTACTTTTCCACACTGTCTGCACACTTGGTCCTTGAACCAACAATCCTTATGGTCGTGTGTTGTTCTGCCGCAGCGCTGGCACTTCACTGTTCCGTATGCCATTTCATTTGTGCCATATTCTTGCGGTCTCCGTTGTATCTCAGCCGCGCCCCGTGCTGCTGCTTCGTGTGATACCATGCTGAAAGCCTTGTCCAGTGTAAGATCCTTTTCTGATAGAAGCTGTTTCTGGGTTCCTTCACTTTGAAGCCCACACACAAACTTGTCCCTTAAAGTATCTGCTAGTCCCGTTCCAAACTGGCAGTGTTTCGATAGCTTGCGCAGTTCCGTTAAATACTCAGCATTACTTTCATCTTTATGCTGGTTCCTTTTGTGAAACTTAAATCTTTCTGCTATCAGCAGCGGTGTGGGGTTTAAGTGGTCCCGTAGGATTGACACTATGTCTTCAAAATTCTTTTCCGCTGGTTTCTCTGGGGTTACTAGGTTTTGCAGTAAGCCATACGTTTTTGCACCCATTGAATTCAACAATACCAGCGCTTTCTTGTCATCTGGCACTTCATTCGCCTTGCAGTATACTTCAATGAGTTCAACATATGTCGTCCAATCTTCGACTTCATTGTCGAACGCTGTGATACTGCCTCTCTTCGGCATTTTTGGGTGTGGTTAGACTGGCTCAAAATGGCGTCTCCCGCGCTTTCCCTTCTTCTCCGCTGCGGCTCAAAATGGCATCTCCCGCACTCTCCCTTCTTAATGGCGTCTCCCGCGCTCTCCCTTCTTCTCCGCTGCGGCTCAGCCCTTGAACACCAGCTGCGCTATGCGCGTTTTCCTGCGCGCCTCTCTCTCTCTTTGCCGCTGCTTGGCCCTTGATCACCGGCTGTGCTCTGTGCGCTCTACCCTCTCTCTTCTCCCGTCGACGCCGCTCGGTCCTGAATACCGGCTGCGCCCTGTGCGCTCTACCCTCTCTCTTCTCCCGTTGACGCTGCTCGGCCTTTTCTGTGTCGTCGGTCGGCTCTAGCCGCCGCTGTCCGGGAAGGGTCTGCGCCGTACCTGCTGCCAGCCCGTTTAGCTGGACCACCGTGACTAGAGAACCAAGCCCAGCTCTCAACACCTCCCCTGCGATGCTCAAATCTCCGCTGGATGGTCGACGCCCATGCTTCTGGACTCGGCCTTCTTCTTTCACTGTTCTCCAGGAGCGAATCCCTGGGAGGTGATGCAGAGTTGCAGCTAGGTTTGAATCATCTCGCCGCCACTGTTGGATCCGTGTATCTTGATGTTGTATTTCCTTCAGTAATGAGACAAGAGACTGCAGGGAACAATCAACAGGTGTTTACTGGATGAGGGTTACTCCAAAACTAACTGTACAGATCCCTACTCAGGGTTTATATACAGGTGTGGTCACTGCCGGTACTACAGTATACAGGAGCTGTAAAAAGTAGTTCTCCCCTTAAAGGTACATACACTACAGACCTCAAACCCAGTGACCCTCCCGCAGTCGTGTTGGTGCTTGGCAAACGCAGCTAGGTTAGCCTGCACGAATGCTCAAAATTCCCCCGGGACACCGTCGACCATGAGCCTGAGGTCGTAACCTTCTTTTGGCTTCACAGTACACAGGGTCCCCTTCCCTTCCTTACTCGGGATGACTACTACACCTCCCTCTTTACCTGTGTTGGCTCCCCAAAGGCAATGATTGCGGAGATCCACGAGAATCCCGTGGCCCACGATGATGTCGGCCCCTAGGACCCCCTTTCCTCCCTCCGCCTCCCACTTCGCCAGGACGCATGTCCACTTGGTCTGGAGTGTGCTGAGCCGGATTGAGAGCGGCTTGGAGAACGCTCCTGCCTGTGAATTCCGATAGGACGTATGGAACCCCGCTAGACAGAGGTGAGGTGGTGGGGTTAGCTGCATGGATCACGGTGCACGATGCTCCCGTATCCAGCAGATAAATCCCTTTAACTTTTCCACCTCCATCTGCATGAGCGGTCTCTTCCACCCGTCATACCGGAGATCGCACAGGTGGACAGGCTGCGTGGGCTCCAGTCATTGTGGGGCATCAAAGGGGGCTGAGGGAACCACCACGCCGGTGGTGGCTGCTATTTTCCCCTGGCTGGTCAGGAAGAAAAATCGTATCGACTCCAAGAGTGGCTCAATCGCAGCGGGAGGGATACCTGGCTCTGCCTTTTGGGCTGGGGCTGATGAATTCTTTCCCTTATTCTCCTTCCAGGGATTCTTACAATCCTTGCACCAGTGGCCGTCCTTCCCGCACCCGTAACAGTTTAACTTAGTCTGGGAGGGACGGTTCCCCTCCTGGTGCCACTCTTTCTTACTCTGGCTCCCAGGTTTAACTTCATGGACTTTCCCCTTGGGTTGGGGCGTCTCGATACCCCTTGTATTTTTAAATGCTATCGTGAGCTGGCGGATCACCATTTCCTCGGTGGTCTGGGGGCTACTAGGGTCAAACCAGGCCGCAGCCTGGGCTCGGATTTGGGGCAGGCAGTTTGTCATTAGACAACGGAGAAAGTGGGTCAATTGGACTTGGTTCAGTAATGTCCGCGCTGGCATTCCCGGGCACACGCTCCGGTAGACTGGCCACAGCCTGTCTGCGAATGCCTGCGGGGACTCCCCTGGGAGCTGTACCGTTTTTTCCACCCGGGCGAATGGACTACCGTCATTGAGTCCCATGGCCTCCAATATCTCGTTCCTCAAATCCTCATAATCTTTCTGCCCCTTTTTACATTCATCAGATAGGGTCTGGAGGAGATCACTCCCCAGAGAGAACAGCAGCATCTTAGCTTGCTCTGCGTCATCACAGTCATTGACGCACGCTGCCTGTTCTATCTCCCTGAAGTGCAGAGAGGGGTCTCCCTTTTCGGTGAGCTTGGGGATGTGACTAACCATGGCCCTGAGCTGTTGGGTGCCATGCGGCACCACAAACTGATTTTGGATGGCCCCTGGGTCCCCGTGATCAACGGGCGGGCCGTACCTCCGTTGTCGGAGGGGGTACACCGGTCCTGGTCCCAGCCTATCTAGCGGGGCCTGCTGTGCTTCCCCTACCACTTCATCCTCCACCCCCCTTTGCTGCCAGCACTCCTGAAAATTCGGAGCTATGGGTGGCGGCCGTGAGACCTCTGATTCCCTAGCCAACTTTGTTCTGGGTGCTGCCTGTGGGACGGTTCAGTTTGGGTTGCCATTAAAGTCCAACTGGCCTGCCTTTGGGCTGATAAGGCATATCATCCCCTTTGCTCTCGATAAGGCCATGCCCAAGCTTTCTATCTCCTCCCTACAGGGCCCGTGATCTGCCTCCTTGAACCCCCGGTCGCAGGCTAGCTTATATGCTGCCTTTACCTCCCTTACTTTCTCCTCCTGCTCTTTTAATTTTTGGGTAAGGTCGCAAATTGTGTCCTGCAGCCTTACCTCGCTGCCCCTCACCTCTCTAACCTGGTATTCTAAGTGCTCCATCTTGCGCCTAGCGCTGGCTTTACTTTCAGCGGTCTGGTACTCCAGGCGCTCTACCCTTGCCTGATGTTCCCGTTGCACCTCGATGGCCCGGGCCTCCAGACACTCTACTTTTGCCTGGTGTTCCTTGGCCGTCTGCGCTCTTTCTTGGCTTAAAGCCTGAAGTGCCACTATCACCTTTTCTTCCACTGCAACCTTATCCTGCATTTCTAGGGCCAATTTCTTGAGCTTGGCAGCCTGTGCTGCTACAACCCTGTCCAGCACTAGGACCTGTTTCTTATAGCACATTAACCAGACTGCCTTTTCAATTGCCCTCTTATGCTGTTTACTCGCCGCCCACTGGACGGCGGCGTCTTTGGGACGCTCGGCCTTTAACATAGCGCCCAGCCATTTCTTGCCGATATTGACCTTTCTACACGTGCACAACCTCTATTCCATTGCGGTTTCTCCCTCCGCACCACTGTCTGTTATATTGCATACTGTCGCCGATGTCCTGCCGCGGTCGCCATTTCTGTAGGGGGTTTTGGATTGGGGTTTGTGTCTGGCCAGTCAGGTGTATCTGAGCTGCTCCAGCCCTGTGCAATTCGAATCGCTTCCCCTCTGGTTCTGACCACCGGACTTATTACGAGCAGCGATATAAACAAAACGAGACCAGTGGTTTGGTGCAAAGAAAACCAATGTTTATTAAAAATAGAGAAAAATAAACACTATACAGAGAAAATCACTATGTATGTAACACAATTACACTTAGCGGGGGAGGAGAAACGGACACATCGAAGGAAAATGAATAAATGACAATTTTAGCAATCCCCTTAACTCCCACCCTTTACACCTATCTAAGTTGTCTTGCGATGGGCCAGAAAGTTTATGCTCACCAGTCTCGGATGTTAGAACACCTGCTCCGTGCCCTGTTGCCTGCTGATGACTTTAGGGTTTTCACCGCCCAGAGCAGAGATACCCCAGTGATTCAAAGGTAACTGTCGGTATCCTGCTTCCCTGGACGGGCTCTTCATCATCGATCTTCTTGATGGTAAGGCAGGGCACCGGAGTCCAGGCGAGTGAGAGAGCAATATGGCTTCCCGAGGGACTACTCATACCCCTTTCTGGGAGCCCTTATCACTCGCCAGATCAGCCTGTTTCTTTGTCTGACCTGGACGTGTTGAAGATGATACAAAGGAAAACGATCTGGGCCCGTCGACCTGGATGGCCGGTTAATCGGTCTTTAAACATCCCATAAGTGTTTTCCTTTGTGTAACTGGTCTTGTGATGGGGCCATTCCAGTTTTAATGCCCCGTTGATCGTTTCCAAACAGTGTTGAAGTCAGCTAACGAAGGTCTGAATGCAGCTATTACCCGTTGATTATCTGTGCAAACGGCTTTGATGGGTTTTAATCAGAGGCCCAAATGCCACTGTTTGCTTCTCATACATAAATGCAGAAGGCCTGTCTGCCTTCTAATTTCTGGAACATTCCTTCTTTGTCAGTCCAAACCTGAACTTTGCAGGCCTTAGCCATGAGGTTGACCGTAGCCATCTTGTTGGGCCCTGGAGCCCTGGATTTTAAACTCAGTCCAGCCAGGGTTTCTCCAATAAGCCAGAAGTAAATCTTCAGGGGAGACATGAAATTTGTGAATCCTTTCAGCACCCATAGATGTGGGAGTCCTCCACGTCACCTCGCTTTCCAATGCTCATTCCTATCAGGGCGAGTAGGAGTACGCCCCCCTTCATCTTGAAATCCTCGCCTGCAAAGAGATACAAAAACATACAGCCAGGTCCCGAGGAGATTCTCCGGCTTGGGTGAAACATAGTCGGGTCTTGCGACCTCGCCTCAAAATACAACACTCTTAACAATACTACTACTATTTAAAACTACCCATCACCTCGTTTAAACTTACACTAAACATCCAAACTTAACAATATCAAACTTAAAATTACGTATAACTATGTACATCCACCGCCCGTCTCCAGGCGGCCAGCCTAATTCCTGTTCGGGCTGCGGCACACCGCTCCCTTCGGTGTGGCCGTACTGTCCTGTACTTTCAGTCCCTCACTGCCTGTGACTCCTGGCTGGGGACCTTGCCCTCAGACCGATCCCTGGCTCGAGAGGCTGCCCTTTTTAAATGTGGAGCTGGTGACCACGGTTTCCTTGGCTGGGGCGTCCGTGGGGACCTTCTGGGGGCTTTGGCGGGTGGGGTTTTCGTGGCTGGTGGTTCTTTAACCTGAGCCACTGCCCCCTCCTGTGCGGTCTGTGCACTCACCACTACCACTGGCTAGGGATCTTCCTCCTCAGGCGTTACCTCTCCTAAACCTGGGCTAGGGGTAGATAGCTCTTCGCAGCCTGGTGCTGCAGGCTGAGGGTCCCCGCCCTCAGGTCCCAAATCTGTGTCCGGGGCAGGGTCTTCACCCTCGAGTCCCTCCTCCTCTAAACCTGGGTCAGGGGCGGGGTCTTCATCCTCACATCCCACCTCATCTAAATCCCAGAAGAGTGGGGGAGTGTCCCAAGCGGTGGGCGGGATGGCCCTTCCCCTTAAACAAGCCACAGCGCCTGCCTGTGCAGTCTGTGAAATTGTTCTCGCTGAAGGCTGAGGATTTCTATCCTCAGACCTTGCCCCAACTGGCTGTTCTCTCTTCTCAGGCTTAAACAGTTTACACTGATTAATATGGAACCATCTGGTGCGCCGAGGCATCTTAATGGCGTATACCATGGGGCTGGCCTTGTCTACAATGCTGTAGGGCCCCATGTATAGCGGTTCTAGACTTCCTACCCGAGCAAAATTCTTCACCATAACCTGATCTCCTATTTCCCACTCGTGGTGTTTTCAGGGTTCTAACAGCAATCGGTTACTCCGATGCTGCTTTCCGATGTTCCCAGCCGTCAGCACGTGGACCTGCTTAAGGTGCTCAAAGAGGTTCCTGGCGAACCTGTTCCAGTTTACCTCCCTGAGCTGACCTTCTGTGAGCACCGGGGCTAGTACATGGGTGGGGGTCTGCATAACCCTGCCAGATATCATCAGCTCATGCGGGGAGTACCCCGTGCTTTTTGACTGGCTGGCCCGGATCCCCATCAGGACCAACGGTAGGACCTCGGCCCATTTTCTAGGTGAGTCCACCGTCTCTTTGCTCAGCCTTTCCTTCAAGGTCCTGTTCATCCTCTCCACAATCCCTGAGGACTGTGGGTTGTGAGCAACGTGCCACTTCGCCTCGATGCCGAGCAGCATAAGGGTATTCTGCATTCCCTGCCCGGTGAAGTGACTCCCTTGGTCGGACTCCACATACTGTGGTAGCCCCCATTGCGAGAACACTTCCCAGACCAGGATCCTGGCTCTACCCAGAGCTGTGGCAGTTCTGCAGGGGAAGGCTTCCACCCATTTCGTGAACACATCCACCAGGACTAGGCAGTACTTATAGTCTCCCTGGGCGGTGGGCAGGGGCCCGATGTAGTCAACCTGTATCGACTGCCATGGTCCCTCTACCTTCCCGATGTGTCCCATAGGTACCTTCCTTTTGTGGGGGTCGGGGTTATTCGCAGCACACACCAGACAGCCGGCGCAGAACTCGCGGACATCTTCACTGAGTCCTGGCCACCACCCCGCCTGTTCCACCCGCTGCCAGGTGGTCTCAGGCCCGGGATGCCCCGCTCCTGGACCCTCATGGGCTAGTTGAAGGAATTCCCTCCGGTGCTGCTGTGGTGCTACCCATTGTTCTGCCCTAAACAGCATGCCTTCTTTCACGGAGAGGGATGCTGTGCCGTAAGGGCCCTCTACCCTTTTTCCCTCAGTCACTGCACTGAGGACTGCCTTAAGGACAAGGTCTTGGGTTTGGACCGTCTTGAGGTCCGGGGCTAAAGCTACCCCTGCACTCCCTTGTGTCCCATCCCTACCGCTGACTGCTGCCATGGGTCTGGACTCATATGGGTCCCAGAAAGTACCTGTGCGGGCACCCTCCTTAGATAGCATGTCAGCCTGCTGGTTGCCCTGACTACGAGGTTCTGTGGAGGAATGGGCTTTCACCTTATGGATGAAAACCTCCCCTTCCTCCCCCACTGCTGCTAAGATTTTCTCCAGCAGGGGTTTCACTGAGGGGTCTCCTGTCGGCGGCGGGACCAGATGGCCAGGTACTCCGTACATGAATTGCACGTGAACATACTGTCTGAGCAAATCGTGTACAGGGTGGGGAAGATTTCGGGGTGTGTAACAACGTACACTACCGCGGACAGTTCAGCCTGCTGGGCGCTCATGGTGCTGGGGAGCTTAATTGCCAGGGCAATGTTTGCTGCTGGGTCATAAACTCCACACCCTGTGAGTCGCTCACCAGCAGATACCGTGCTGGAGCCGTCCACATAGATTTCGCGGCCTGTGGGGTGTATCCCAGCTCGCAAACCTATGTCCACTTCCCAAACCCCTTCTATGGAACACCAGTGGGCTGTTCCAGGATATACCAGGTTGACTGCGAGCTTTGGCTTGCAGAGACCCTTCACCTTTAGGTCCATCTGTGAGAGGAGCAGGGTCCAGCGAGCAATGCGGGCACTGCTCACGGTCCCATCTTTGATCCTCCCATCCCGGAGCATCTGGGTGGGTGTGTGATGGGTGAGGAGGGTGATGGGAGAGGTGCCCGTGAAGATCAGTGATCTTTTCACTGCCCAATGTGTGGCCAAGAGGTGCCTCTCACAATTGGAGTAGCTCCTCTCCACATCCGTGAGTATCCTGGAGGAGTAGACTACCGGCCTCAGCCTGCTGTTCCGCTCTTGGAGCAGCACAGCACTCAGGCTGTCCCCGCTGGCTGCTACCTCCAGGAAGAACTCTTTCCTCCCATCTATGGCTCCTAGAGCTAGTGCAGTCTGCAGGTCTTTCTTGAGCCTGACAAATGCTGCCTGGCAACCCTCATCCCAAGCCCACTCCACTCCCTTGTGTAGGAGTCGGAGCAGAGGGGCTGCTGTGGCTGCATAGTCCTCAATAAAGTCTCTGCAGTATCCGGTTAGCCCTAGAAATGACCTCACACCCGTGACTGTGTTGGAGACTGGTAACTCCTGTACCGCCTCCTTTCTAGCCTTATCTATGGCCCTTTCCCCAGTGCGTACGGTCAGGCCCAGGAATTTCACCTCCTGCTGGCCGATCTGCGCTTTCTTCGGGTTTACTTTAAAACCCTTTTGCCTGAGCAGCTCCAGCAGTTCGGCCAGTAGTGGGCCATGCTCCACTCTCGAATCGGTGAAAAGGAGCAGGTCATCCACATACTGCAGCAACTGTCTGGGCTGGCTGAAGCCCTTTAAACTGTTTGCCATGCACTGATGGAAAATGCTGGGGCTGTTGTGGAAGCCCTGAGGCAAACAGTTCCAGGTGTACTGTTGCCCTTTAAATGTAAAGGCAAACTTGTACTGATCCTCCCTCCTTAAAGGGATGGACCAAAACCCGTTGGAAATATCCAGCACCGTGAAAGTGGTCGCGGATGCTGGGATACTTCCTATCAGGTCGGCAACTGCTGCTACCGTGGGTGCACAGGCTGGGATGTTGCTGTTGAGCACCCGATATTCCACCGTGGCCCTCCAGGAATTGTCCGGCTTTCTAACCAGCCACAGCGGAGAGTTTACGTGGGTGGCTATCGGTCTCAGGACCCCCTGCTGTACTAAGGAGGACATGGCTGCTTCCATGTCTGGCTCCGCTTCCCTGGGGAAGTTGTACTGTTTCTGTGGTCGGGCCAAGGGGTCCCCGTCTACGCTGACCTCAAACCTGTTGACCTTCCCGCAGTTGTGTTTGTGTGTGGCAAATGTGACGAGGTGGGCTTGCACAATTGCCTGGAACTCTTTTGGGGCATTACTGACCATGAGCTCAAGGTTATAACCCTCTTTAGGCTTCATGGTACACAGGGTCCCCTTCCCTTCTTTCCCTGGGATGACTACTACCTCGCCGTCCTTTCCTGTACTTGCCCCCCATAGGCAATGATTTCTTAAATCCACCAGGATCCCGTGGCCTACAATAAAGTCGGCTCCCAGGATCCCTTTTCCACCCTCCTGTTCCCACTTCATTAGGATACAGGTCCACTTAGAGCGGAGCGTACCTAAACGAATAGAGAGCGGGATGGAAAATGAGCCGGCCTGTTCTCTGCCTGTGAATCCCGCCAGACTGTATGGGACCCCGCTAGAGAGAGGTGAGGTGGTGGGGTTAGCTGAATGGACCATGGTGCATGATGCCCCTGTATCCAACAGATAGGCCCCCTTCACCTTTTCTACCTCCATCTCCACAAGGGGTCTCTTCCATACATCGTACCAAATGGAACACAGGTAAACAGGCTGCGCTGGCTCTAGTCATGGCTGTGGGTTGGATGGGGCTGATGGGGTCAGAGCACCGGTAGCGGCTGCTACTCTCCCCTGGCCAGTCAATAAGGACCTCATGGTGTCCAAAAATGACTCGACCACGGCGGGAGTGATTCCTGTCTCTGCCTTTTGGACTGGGGCTGTGGAGTTCTTTCCCTTGTTATCTTCCCAAGGGTTTTTGCACTCCTTCCTCCAGTGACCATCCTTCCCACACCCGTAACAATTGAGCTCAGTGCTCGAAGGGTTATTCCCTTCCTGATGCCACTCCTTCCTACCCTGTCCGAGTTTTACCTCATGCACCTTCCCCTTAGGTGGGCTAGGGTCAACTGTCTGATCACCATAAGTTCGGTGGTCAGGGGATTCCTAGGGTCGAACCAAACTTCCGCTTTGGCCCGGACCTGTGGTAAGCTGTTTGCCACCAGG
This sequence comes from Somniosus microcephalus, assembly GCF_052327205.1. Taxonomy (NCBI): domain Eukaryota; kingdom Metazoa; phylum Chordata; class Chondrichthyes; order Squaliformes; family Somniosidae; genus Somniosus; species Somniosus microcephalus. The sequence continues at coordinate 173,858,633 of NC_140996.1, read as the reverse complement.
CAGCGGAGCCAGTAGGCCAGCTGATCCCGGTTCAGGAATGCCCGGTTAGGTGCCCCAGGACAGGCACTCCTGTACACCGGCCATAACCTGTCCGCGAAAGCCTGCGGGGTTTCCCCTGCGAGCTGCACTGTCTTCTCCACACGGGAGAAAGGACTTCCCTCATTCATCCCCATGGCCTCCAGAACTTCATCCCGGAGCTCCTCATACCCGCTCTGCCCCCTCTTACACTCGTCAGAGAGGGACTGGAGGAGCCTACTCTCCAAAGAGAGCAGCAGCATTTTGGCCTGCTCAGCATCGTCGCACTCGTTGATGCTGGCTGCCTGTTCCACTTCCCTGAAGTGGACCGAGGGGTCCCCTTTCTCGGTGAGCCTTGGAATATGGCTCATCATAGCCCTAAGCTGTTGGGTGCTATAGGGTAATACGAACTGGTTTTGGAGGGGTTCCACGTCCTTGCCATTAACGGGTGGGCCGAACCTCCGATGCCAGGCTGGGCACATCGGGCCTGGTTCTAGCCTATCTTGCGGGTGTTGTTCCACCTCCGCTTCTACCCCTGACTTCACCCCCCCTTGCTGCCAGACCTCGCTAAAACCTGGCGCTATGGGTGGTGGTCATGGGTCCTCCTGTCCCTCAACCGGGTCGTCCCTTGGCACTACCTGTGGTGTCTGAACCGTTCTCCCCTCGTTCCCTGTAAAATCCGCCTGGCCTGCCTTCGGGCTTATGAGGCACACCATGCCCTTTGCCTTCATTAGGGCCAGGCTCAGATTCTCTATCTGTTCCTTGCAGGGTCCATGATCTGCATCTTCAAACCCCTGTTCACTTGCCAACTTATAGGCTGCCTTTACTTCTTTTACTTTCTCTTCGTGCTCTCTTACTTGTCTCGCTAGGCGGGCGTTCTTTTCCCGCAATCTCAGCTCATTACCCTTGGCTTCGGTGACCTGGCACTGTAGGTATTCCAACCTGGCCTTATGTTCTCCCATTAATTGTACCCTTTCCTGATTCAGGGCCTGTAATGCTACCAGTAACTTCGCCCCTGCTAGAGCCTTGTCCTGGACCTCCAGGGCTGACTCCCTGTCCAAAAGCTGGACCTGCTTCTTGAAGCACATCAGCCAGACTGCCTTCTCTAGGGATTTCTTGTGCTCCTTCCTTTCTGTCCACTTAGCTGCGGCATCTACCGGATGCCCAGCCTTTAACAGATTGGTGATCTACTTCTTCGTGATATTCACCTTGCTGAACACATAATCAGAAATCCTTTCCTCCATCATGCTTTGCTCTTCCGAACCATTGTCTACTGTATCGCAACCCTGTTGCCGGTGTCCTGCCGCGGTCGCCATTTCTGTAGGGGTTGGTGTGTGCCCAGTCAGTTCTGCCCCTGACTGTCTCTGAGTGGTTCGAATCGCTCCCACACCCCTGGGTTCTAGACACCAGACTTAGGTACAGGCGGCGATACAGAAAATAGAGTAGACAATGGGTTTGGTGCAAGAAAACCATAATTTTTATTAAAGGCACAATAAAATCACAACACTGAGAATTACTAGGATAATTACAGGTATATAAAATTACACTTACATGGGAATGGGGAACACACGGCACATCGAGGGAACAAACACATTAAAAATCCCCTTATCCTTATCCCACCCCCAATAACTAACTAGATTAAGCTATGAGGGGCCAGGGACTCATGCTCACCAATTCGAAACCTGTCGATTAAACCGGTTGTGGTTTTGGGGTTCGCTCTTGTTGTCCTGTGGGGCCTGCCGTCGTCACGTGGTCCCAGGGTGTGGCGGTGGAGTCATCTGTGTAAAGTACCCTCCTTTTCCTCCGTTAGAGAAATGGTGTAACGTCTTTCGTTGGGTACTTCACCTTGCAGGAATGGTTGCTCTTCTGGTGGTGGTTTGGTCGCCAACGGTTTTGTTGCGGTTGGGGCTCGGTTGGTGGTTTATATTGTCACTTTGATCTTTCTACCCATGCTTCAAACGCCAGCTTATAACTAGGCCGGGGTGTGTACCCACTTGTCCCCAATGCTTCTTTTTCACTGCCCTTCTCTGTTTTATCGGTTTTACCGCTCGCCTCGTCTCGTCCGCCCTTCTCTGCTTTATCGGTTTTGCTGTTCGTCTCGTCTCGTCTGCCCGTTTGTGGCCCCGTGTGTCCTATGTGCGTTCAAGTTGGGTCCCATTCTTCTCCCGCTTTTGGCCCCCGGTGCTGTAATGGGCGTCCTCAGTGTTGAGCAGCGCGGGGAGGGAGGAGAGGAGGAAGAGAGCCAGCGACGAGGCAAGAGGCAAGAGCCGAGAGGCAAGAGAGAGCGAAGAGAGCTTGGCTACCGGTGGGCCTACAATTATACTCGGTTCTTCACCCCTTATCTGCGCGCCAAATCAGGTCAGTTCTTTGTCTAATTTTTGGCGGGCTCATCTAAAGTGATTACAGTCATTCACTTTAACAGCTATTGGGGCGGTTGTCTCCTTGTTTAATGGCTTCGATATCCTGGCTGATTGTTATTTATGAAATTTAATCGTCTTTTCCTGGCTTGGCAGCTACTGTAAGCTGTTATCGATTATTTATGCAAAAAGTTAATGGCCTCAAGATTAGGTCCATCCTGACTTGATCTGTTCCAAGATGAAGAATGCATATTCTGTGTTTACCTAGCTGTCTGGCTTTAGAAAAGGACAAAGTCTTTCACAGATCCATGCATGTTAGGTTTCGTTTCAGGATTTGAATGGGCCTGCCTTTTGCAGGGCCTTGCTTTTAAAATCCTGTAGGCATTGGTCACGAGGTTTCAGAAGCCATTTTGGGTATCCTTTTTTAATAACTTGTCCATACAGGGTCCCTTTATCCATAACTTTCGGGGAATGTGGGAATTTTGAGAACCCTACAAAGGCCAGCATTTATTACCCATCCCTAATTGTCCATTGAGAAGGTGGCGGTGAGCCGCCTTTTTGAACCGCTGACATCGTGTGGTGAAGGTACTCCTGGAGCGCTATTTAATTTTTCCCTCTATATGACAGAACATGCTTCAGAGGGGGAAAAATTCAGTATCGCCCCGTTTGGGGCGCCTTTATCGGCCGTGCGCAAAGTTTAGCGCCTGGCGTTAATTATCGCCTCCGACAGCAAACTTGGCTTTTATCACCCCTGGAGGTGATTGGAGCGCTAAATCAGGCGCTTCACACCTGTCTTAAGGCGCAAAGGCCGAGGAGCGAGGCGCTACCTCAGAGCGCTGGCGAAGCAAGGAACGGCAAATCAAAATGAACCTGCAAATTGCTGCTCAGTACCCAAAACTCCTTCACACAGTGTTGAATCTCTCCAGAAGTCTCTCTCTCAGAATGCTTGGTGCAAAATTGTCACCAACAAAAAAAGGCAGGAAGCGGTCGCCTTTAAATAGCGCTCCCCCAGTCCCTTTCTGACTGCAAAACACTCCCCTCAACCTGTCGTTGCTAGCGGCAGGCGGTAATGCAGGGGGCGCCACTCAATATCCGGTCCGGGGTACTACCGGCGCATTGCGCACTCGACTGACATCACGATCTGCCGGCGCAGGAGATCATAGCGGTAGTGTTTAGCACCGCCGCAAAATGTCTGGTTAATTTCGCGAGCGGCGCAAACATCGCCGTGCCCGGGCGCTAGTTGCTTTGCACCCCATTAGCGCCCTCTTAAGGCGCTAACGGGAGGCGCAAACAACTGAATTTTTCCCCCAGAAGGTTTTCAAAGTCTAACAAACAACAGTCAGGAAATTAAAAGGTAAATTCAGTGATCTCGTGCTCCCAGCTTTTAGCCCCGCTTAAACGGAATACAGGTGAGAGAATTAGGCTACAGTGTTATCAGTTCATGCATGGCTCAATGTTGGGAGCTGCGGATTGCTGAAGTTACCTGAATGACTCTGTGCCTGCTGCTGCCATATTAATGCAGTTCATTCAGTGTGACCTTCAGAATTCACAACCACAAATCATAGCAGGAGGGGTGCCAGGCTGCAGAAAAAGAATCATTTTGGAAAGCACTGCCACTCTTTAGATGAAAAGCTGTTTCATTATGAACCGAGGACAGCTCTGTTGGTGCCTTAGTGAGTGGATGCAGTGCCTGGTGTGCTAACCAAGTCATATAGACTAGGCGCATTACAGGTCCAATCCCTGGTCTGTACTGAGTCAGCGGATCTCAGCTGGGATAACAGTAGGGGCTTTATCATTAGCTTCAGTGCTCCTGGGATAGGGAGGGGCAAAATCAAAAAGGGATTCTTGTTCTTCATCACTGCATACCTGGGAAGTAGACAGGTGGATATCTGGTGAGGGCCAGATCAGACTTCGCTGTGGTAGGAAAATGCAGGGCGAGCAGTGAGGTAGGGGTAGGCCTCATTGCTCAAACCTTCCCTCATTTTCCACCACTATCCCATCCAATTTTGGGGTAGAATCCAGTCAGGAGCCATCAGGAAAGAATGGAAGAAAAAAGAAAAGTTAAAAAGAAACTGGATATTCATGTCACTAGTAGTTTGAAAGGACATCTGTTCAGCGGTTTCACATGACGAACACTCCGTTTCATTTATTCAGTAAGGTAAACCTAATGAGCAGTGCATGAAAGTTCAAAAAGCTATTTTACTTGAAGATTCATGAAATCTCATTAATTTGTGACATGGGTAATGTCATTTTATGGACTGGTTGTTTTTACTGGTGTTCATGAATGTCAGTTCATTTAAAACGAGTGCAATTAATGCTCATGGATATTTGTATCACTTGCTTAGTGAGATTTTGTTGATGTCCAGATAATGGACCATGGAAATCCATTAATTCTTCATTAGTACGACTTAGTCCAGAGAAGAAAACAGCCGGTAATTTGGCAAAAGTAGCAGTGACCTTGCTAACATACCCAATTTAATATCCTGTTCAAATTTGTATCGGTAGACAGTGCACCTAAAGTTATTATGTACACCATATTTTACAATTGCATCTTTAATCATGTACAGTATCAAAAAGAACAAAAGTTTTTTTTTTAAAGGAATTATTTACTTTAATTTGGGGTTTTTAAACTAGTTGTATTGCTGGAATACTTTAGCATCTTTTCAGTAGTGTAAGGGTCGATTTTCCAAATGAGCAACTCCTGGTGCGGTGCCTTCCCTGCCAGGAGTTGTATATTGGGACATCATGGGTACATTCTTCACAATTATGCATCATGGGGAGCATATCCCTGATTTTTCGATACGCACTCTCAACAGGCAAACCTCTACACATTCAGAAGATCCCAGTAATAAATCCCGATTGATTTAATAAAATGATTAGGTTACTGCGGTGGTGTAATAAATGCATGCTGACATCCCAGCTAGAGACCTGGGGGCTCACCATATTCGGCAAACTTACTGTGCAGGAAATTATTTTGGCAAGGAAATTCATGTGGAATCTGTTTCCTCATTGTCATTGTCGTGGTTATAGTCTATCAAGAAGTCTCCATATCATCTTCAACTGCCCTTTGTTTCTGTGATAAATCTGTGTTGAAGGAGGATCCTAAATTAAGAATGGGTGAGTAGAACCCCTGGAGATTAATTATATAGTGAAGCATGAGGAAACTTCTGGCTGTCTGCTGCTTTACAGCAATGTCATGGTGAATGTTTAGGTCCATGCCCACTAATCGGATCAACCACCATAAGGAGGAATTTCTTCACTCAGAGGGTTGTGAATCTTTGGAATTCTCTGCCCCGGAGGGCTGTGAATGCTGAGTCTTTGAGAATTTTCAAGGCTGAGATAGATAGATTTTTGGACTCTAGGGGAAGCGAGGGATATGGGGATCAGGCGGGAAAGTGGGTTTGAGGTCGATGATCAGCCATGATCTTACTGAATGGTGGAGCAGGCTCGAGGGGCCATATGGCCTACTCCTGCTCCTATTTCTTATGTTCTTATGTTCTTATAACCTGGGCGGAGAAGCCACGGAATGGCATTAACACCATTTACACCGTTTTCTGGGGTTTCCACAGCTCTTCTGCTGAAGTTACAGTGGACAAGTAGAAGAACCCTGCATAGAAGCAAAGCAACCCAGAATTCATTAATGTACAGTGTGTATACTTGCATAAAGCAACAAACCAAATACTCCAGAAGTGACATACCCCAAGGACCCAGGAGCAGGAGGTGCCAAAAGAAGAAAGGGCCACAGGGAAAAAAGAGTGGACAGCGAAAACCAACCCAAAGATCATCTTCAGAAGTAATGAAAGCTCTTAGACCAGCAGCACGTCCCATCACAGTAAACAGAGGAAAATAAAAGCCAAGCAAACACTGTGATTAAAGCCAAAACCTAGAACCAATAAAAGTAGGAAGGAGCCTGCTTACTTTGTCTTTGCCGGTCATTCTCCTTCCTCCAGCCCCTACATTCTCCTGCCTCCAGCCGTCCCTCTTCCCCACTCCCCTTCCCCCTCTCTCGGCCTCCCCGTTCCCTTACCACTTCCCCTTCCTCTTTCCCTCGACCCCTCCTCTGCCCCCTGCAACCTCTCCTAACCCTCCTGCCTCCTTCCTTTCCCTTCCCTTTATTCAATCTACATTGATCCCTACCACCTCTGCTCTCCTCTCCTTATACAAGTTGAGCGTCCTAAATCCAGAGTTCCAGAATCCGGACACCGGGACTATTGGTGGCAGGGGTCCGGAATCCGTAAAGTGTTCCGGAATCCGGACATCCTGAGGGAGGCTTACCAAAGGCGCAACCTGGGCCCAGGCATTTCCGGACTCGGCACGTGTTTCTGATGTCCGAAGTCCGGAAATATCGCAACCTGGGCTCAGGCGTTTCCAGACTTCAGACACCAGAAAACACATTCCGAAGTCTGAAAAAACCCGAAAACCGGCTCGGCCTCGATCCGGATATTGCCGGATTCGGGATGTTCTACCTGTACCCACTCTAATTACATTTTTAAAAAGTTTCTCCACCTCTGCTCTCCAAACTGCCTCACTTCCATTCGCCCTGGCCAACTCTCAGTGCTGTTAACATTTTAAAAGTGCAGCTAAGAAATCTTTCACCCCTTTAGCCCAAACCCCCGCCTTTCATTTAAATTTAGATGTTTAACATTACTGCCCCAAATTAAACTTTGCAGGTGAACATATTTGTGTTTTCACATTGGTATTCTATATAACAACAGGATCTAAACAAATATAACTAATAAAATGGCTGTATTAACGATATAATGGTTAAAAAAAAGTTTCAATAAGTATTGCAAAACAGTTTCTCTTTGTCATTCTTTCACCCATACAAGCATACATCCATACACATATGCAATATGAAAGTTGAGCATTATATTAGGCAAAAATGTTTTTGCCGTAATGTGGTATTTTAAAGCAACTGTCAGATCATCATCATGATAAAGTAGTGTTCATCCTTGGGGATGCTTCTTCATCTTCTGATGTTACATCCCCAGCTCCAGCTAGTGTTGACAATGTCCTTGTACTACTGTGATAGTTTTTGTCCCCAGCATGAGTTGTGCTGCTATTATCTGTTCTAACATAGGATGTTAGTTGTTGCTGTCTAGAGTGAATGATGGAGTCCAAGCTGGGTCATCATCTACTTAATCATATTCCGATATGATTTGTCCATGCGTTGGGCTGGGGCGACATGCTTAGCCAATTGTGAAATAGAACAGGTGTATGGTTTCTGCTTTGGTGGGTGGGGTTGGTCAGTCTATGAGGTAGGGTTAAAATCTATTATGAGGAAGGATTTTACATTCTTTCAAGGATAGAATTCATAAACAAGCCCAAAATGAGAAAGGTAGTTTTTGTTTCAAAGGAGGAATTTCTGTGCATATGTATATGAAATAAATATGTGTAAAAACCAATGCTAATGATATAACAATGGAAATGATTTTAACTGTTCAGCAATATCCACTGTTGAAAAAGTATTTTCAAAGTTTAGTGAGATTTTCAGAAGATGAATATGTTTTATTTTAAAGTATATTGGATTTGTTTTAAAGTTTTCTAAAAATGTTAAATGTCAGCTTGGCTCACTAGGGAGCACTTTTGCCTCTGAGTCAGAATGTTGTGGGTTCAAGCCCCACTCCAGGACTTGAGCACAAAATCTAGGCTGAAACTTCAGTGCAGTACTGAGGGAATGCTGCACTATCAGAGGAGCTGCCTTTTGGATAAGACATTAAACTGAGGCCCCGTCTGGCCTCTCAGGTGGTAAACGATCGAACTATTTGAAGAAGTGAGTTCTCCTGGTGTCCTGGCCAATGTTTGTTCCTCAATCAACATCACTAAAACAGATTGTCGGGTCATTATCTCATTGCTGTTTAAGGGAACTTGCAAATTAAATTGGATGTAAAAGAGTGCACATTCTCATCCCATTGGGTTATATTCCACTTAGGTAAGTTCAAAGATCTTCTGCAAAAGTGGCCAGAGCCAAGGCGTATGGTACCCAAAAGTGGGGGAAAACTGCTGAGGGTCGCTGTTACATCCACACACTATGGGCAGGGAACTTCGTCCACCGGCTATGCAAAACAGGACATTGCAGGTGCGCTGCCCAATTTTTGAAGAAAAGCAGTGAAGTTCTCCCTGGTGTCATTGCCAACATTTATCCCTCAATCAACACCATTAAAACAGATTAACTTGTCATTCGACTAATTTGCTGTTTGTGGAGTCTTACTGTGCCTAGATTGGCTGCTGTTTTTGCCTACACATCATAAAAGTAACTATACTTCAAAAGTAATTTGTTGGTTGTGAAGCACTTTTTGACATCCTAAGGATGTGAACGTTGCTATATAAATGCAAGTTCGTTCTTTTTTAAAGTATGATTATGTTTTTTATAGTCTACTTAAGTAGTTTTAAAGTATATATTAGTACTTTTTGAAAAAATAAGTACTTTTCAAGTTTTTGACAGGATTTTTTTAAGTTCTATGGTTGCAAACTGGGCTTTGGGTATAATTGGGGCCTCCCTTAGCCTTCCTCTGTCCACCTGCTGAGAGGATAAAAAGGGCAGGATCAAGTAGACCATCTCAGGATTGGCAGGCTGAACAAGCAGCGGAAGTGATCTCTGATACTTACCCATTGGCGTCCATGCCTCTACTTCTGCAGATCCAGGTGGGCTACTTCACCATGACCTCTTAGCACTGCTTCAGAAGGTTGCTCCTCCCTCACAAAGCAGTAATGCCAGCGGCCAGATAGCAACAGGCGCAGCTCAGAAGGGAGGTCATCAGCTGATTAAGATCCAAGCCTATTACCAAATGTATCCTGCCATCCCCCTATGTCCTTCACAGCTACCAAGGCTCTCATTTGAAGATCATTCTGCTACTCCTTAATTCAGGTATTCCCCCCACGTTGCCCCAAATCATTCTACACATATCCCATCAGTGAAAAAACATCTCACTGAAAGCAAATCTGATAACCCTCCCACTGCTTAAGACCACCGTGTATGTCTTTTCAGTCTTAGCCTCTTGCTTCTCCTGTGGTAGCAGGAGTTTTTGAGGTGGGATAGCTGAGAATTGGCAACAGGAGCTTTGGGAGCTAAAAGTAGTTCCTCCTTGTCTTTGCCTGTGGGCTGTTTTGCCTTTAAGAAGAAAGTAAAGAGAGAGATGGCACTTGACATGCAAACATATGGAATGCAACCCAGACTTCAGAAGGTATTCTTTAAAGCAGGCGAGAAAAGGTGATAGAAATGAAATACCGACTAGGTCAGTCTTCCACTGCTTGCTTAGATGTTCATCTGTGTGTTAAAAAAAACATTTGTAGGCAAAGGAAGAGGATGTAAAGGGTATTGTGGTACCTCCTCCATGTAGGTGGTGAAATGTTCGACGCAGTGAGGGCAAGGTGGCTGCAACTCAGAAACATGCTAATCACAGTGTACTGTTGGAAGGTATGACTACCTTGTCTGCTATGAAGATATCAATTACCTTCTTCTTAGCTGTGTGAAAGTTGCTGGCAATGGCACTCACTGGCAAGGCATCTCCTTCCATGGGTTTGATCTTGGGCCTTCTTCCCTCGGGGCCAAAACGCTGATTCTTTTTTTTTCTGTATTACTGTGAGTAACACCTCAACTGAAGAGTCTTTTTAAATTTGTGGGCTCCATGCCCTGACCAGCCTCAGCCATTGGAGCGAGCATTATTATTATAGTGTAGCAGTTCGTGTTCACCTAGGTAGGTATCGGACGAATGACTACTAAATAATCGAGTTCGACTTCAGGAGAACAATCTAGAAGTTGTTTATTTACAAGGACAGACGAAATACAGCAGGTAAGGCGGCTGGATGCAGGAGCACCATGAAGTAGGTCTTTCCCCAGCGGGGACGCCACGAGGACTGAGTCCGCAGTCCTGTGGAGAGCATGATGATGTCATCACGCTCGGTCGCGTTTTCCCGCGCTTGGGTGGTCACGTGACCGCGTCGTGACATTAGCGCGTTTGCCCGCACTTGGGCGGTCACGTGACCTGCGTCGTTGCGTCGGCGCGTTGCTGTGGCTGGCCATTACGGCCGAAGTCGCGGGAGCGAGAGGCACCCGGCACTGCAGCTGGCTGATGCGGCCGAAGTCGCGGGCGCGGTAGGCCCGCTGTGCCGGCGGCCGTTACGGGAGGCCGAGCCGAGCCGGCGGCCGCCGTGGGTGCATCACGTGATGCGCGATGTGACATCAGCGCATCACGTTGCATTCTTAAAGGGGCAACGGCCCAAACAGGTAAGTTAAAGGGGCAACGGCCCAAACAGGTTAGTAATATACATACAGTTAGGTTAAAGTGAATTATATACATTGTGTATGTAAGGGACACCCGGTGGTACCGCCGCATGCGCCCCCCCAGAATTCGCTTTAACGAAAGTCCAAAGATGAGATGGTCTGACGAGCCAGTGGTCTCGGCGGGCATGCTGTCTCGACTTGGCGGGCCAGGTCTGAAGATGCTGGTCGTAAGCGGATCCTTACGCGCGTCGTGGCGAATAAAGCATATCCGTCAGGCGAAGGACCGTGGGGACATGCGAAACAGCAGGCCTTGTCAGAGTGACGGGCAGGTTGGGCGGACGCGGGTGATGTCTCCGTTGATGTTGAAACAAGTCCTTGTTCTGACGAACTCTGCAGGAACGCCAAACAAGCGATCCAGAAGGACTTGACAGGCGAGGTCGGTGAACTCGCCGACAGGTGAGCGAAACCTTCGGGAGGCTGGAACGCACGGAACGGTGCGTGCCATAGTGCTACGATGATAACACAACGGAGGGTGAAAAGTTGCTGCGTTGATCAGTGATCGGTGAGGACAGCAACTTTCACGTGGCTGATCGCGGCCATGAGATGCCCGTTGGATTTGGATGTGAATGTAAAAGGTATGATCAGTAAGTTCGCAGATGACATGAAAATTGGTGGGGTGGTAAATAGCGAGGCGGGAAGCCTCAGGCTACAGGACGATATAGATGGGTTGGTCAGATGGGCGGAACAGTGGCAAATGGAATTTAACCCTGAAAAGTGTGAGGTGATGCATTTTGGATGGACTAACAAGGCAAGGGAATACACAACAAATGGTAAGACCCTAGGAAAGACAGAGGATCAGAGGGACCTTGGTGTACATGTACATAGATCCCTGAAGGCAGCAGAACAGGTGGATAAGGTGGTTAAAAAGGCATATGGGATACTTGCCTTCATTAGCCAAGGCATAGAATATAAGAGCAGGGAGGTTATGATGGAGCTGTACAAAACGCTGGTAAGGCCACAGCTGGAGTACTGTGTGCAGTTCTGGTCGCCACACTATAGGAAGGATGTGATTGCTTTGGAGAGGGTGCAGAGGTGATTTACCAGGATGTTACCTGGGCTGGAGCGCTTCAGCTATGAAGAAAGACTGGACAGGCTGGGGTTGTCTTCCTTGGAGCAGAGAAGGCTGAGGGGGGACCTGATTGAGGTATACAAAATTATGAGGGGCATAGATAGGGTGGATAGAAAGGAACTTTTCCCCCTAGTAGAGGGGTCAATAACAAGGGGGCATAGATTCAAGGTAAGGGGCAGGAGGTTTAGAGGGGATTTGAGGAAAAACTTTTTCACCCAGAGGGTGGTTGGAATCTGGAACTCACTGCCTGAAAGGGTGGTAGAGGCAGGAACCCTCACAACATTCAAGAAGCATTTGGATGAGCACTTGAAATGCCATAGCATACAAGGCTACGGACCAAATGCTGGAAAATGGGATTAGACTAGACAGGGCTTGATGGCCGGCGCGGGCGCGATGGGCCGAAGGGCCTCTTTCTGTGCTGTATAACTCTATGACTCTATGGACCCGTCCTCGATGTTTGCAGCGTCAGTAGATGTTTGCATTTGTTAAGGTGAAAACTGGAGAAAGGGCGGCAACGGTCCAGGTTGTTGTTAATGTCGGTAGGGGTAAACTGCCTGGAGGGCGGCAATGCTTTTAGTTGTAGTTGACTTTAGTGGAAAAACTGCCAAGAAGGCGGCAACGCTTCTTGTCTCGCCGAAAAGTGCGGTAGATCACACAACCAGCAGGCTGATGGGCTGGTGCGTTGTCAGCGGGGAACGAGTCTTCGTGGTTCACGAGGGCAGGGTCCTCGTGGTTTGCGAGGGATGGGTCCTCGTGGTTCGCGAGGGATGGGTCCTCGTGGTTCGCGAGGGATGGGCCCTCGTGGGTCGTGAGGAGCGAGTCCTCGTGGCTCGCGGGGGTGAGTCCTCGTGGTATCCCCGCAGGGCGCGCTCCGATCTTGTGTGCCCGAACATGCTGTACCCCGCGCTTGGAGAGATGTATGCTTGCTGTTGTGTTGGACGTAGAGGCGGACGACCCGCGTGGCGGTAGAAAAGTCGAATACGGAGACTGTAAGCAAGTGCGTGGTCTGCGCCGCATCGATGTTCTCGGCGAACAGGGCTTCTACCTTTACAAAGCACGAGGGCGGTTGTTTCTCCCTGAATTGCGGTAGCGACAGCGAAATGGCTGGTGCTTCCATGGCGTGCTTCTTTTGTGAAAATTGTTCACAAAAATCGGGGTCCGGCTGAGTTTTGTCCGTGAAAAACGGGATCACCTCCAGGCTGCGCTTCCTTTGCGAATCTGTTCGCAAAGACTGGGTCGCCAATGTAGGAACAGGTGTTCGTCGGTTGCTGTTCTTCGGTTGTTCGTCGGTCGTCTTCTGTGAAGATGAGGTTCAGGCTGGCGTGTCGTCCGTGAAAAACGTTCACGGATACGGGGTCACCAATGTAGGTATTGATGAGCCCCCGCACTCACATCATTGGGTCACCAATGTAGCAGTTCGTGTTCACCTAGGTAGGTATCAGATGAATGACTACTAAATAATCGAGTTCGACTTCAGGAGAAAAATCTAGAAGTTGTTTATTTACAAAAACAGACGAAATGCAGCAGGTAAGGCGGCTGGATGCAGGAGCACCGTGAAGTAGGTCTTTCCCCAACGGGGATGCCACGAGGACTGAGTCTGCAGTCCTGTGGAGAGCGTGATGACGTGATCACGCTCGGTCGCGTTTTCCCGCGCTTGGGTGGTCACGTGACCGCGTTGTGACGTTAGCGCGTTCGCCCGCGCTTGGGCGGTCACGTGACCTGCACCGTTGCATTGGCGCATTGCTGTGGCTGGCCACTGCGGCCGAAGTCGCGGGAGCGAGAGGCACCCGGCACTGCAGCTGGCTGATGCGGCCGAAGTCGCGGGCATGGTAGGCCCGCTGTGCCGGCGGCCGTTACGGGAGGCCAAGCCGGGCCGGCGGCCGCTGCGGGTGCATCACGTGATGCGCGATGTGACGTCAGCGCGTCACGTCACGTTCTTAAAGGGGCAACGGCCCAAACAGGTAAGTTAAAGGGGCAACGGCCCAAACAGGTAAGTTATATACATACAGTTAGGTTAAAGTGAATTATGTACATTATATATCTAATGGGACACCCGGTGGTACCACCACAATAGACATAAAAGGGCTGCCTTGGCTTTTTCAGCTATTTACAGCAGCACTGGATTTTCCTCCCTCCCTCCACCCAGAGGCAGACTGCCTAGTTAGGATGTTAATACTGCTGGGAGTCTACCATAAATATTTAATGAAAGTGCACCTAGGAAAACCGGGCAGTTTCCCAACGGAGTTACAGGGAGAAGTGCTGCTTCGGTGTTATTTCGACAGTAAATCCACCACTGCGGAAAATCCTAGATTCTTTGTTAGGTACGATCATTTACCACCTATTACTTTCCCATTGGTATTGGGACAGAACCATAGCACCCAGCTGCACGCTGTGATTCGGTCCTCAATGCTGCAATAAGTGAGAAAGTGGAAGATCTAATAAACTCTAATGTCAGCAAATTAATTACTTGTAGTATAAGGGAGGGTATCTATCTCTAGCACGGACAACTCCTCACAAGTACTGCGGTTGAGTTAGGCAGAGATAGCAGCCACTAGCAGCATGATCAGCCATGATATGTATCTATGTGGGAACCTTAGAGAAAGACACAGAAACCTGGAGAAGAGATCGAGTGAGAGAGAGGAGAAAAACGAGCAAAGTAAATCAGCAGAATGGGGAGGTAAACGTCAGCTTTTTAGTGTTCATAGGATTGTGATTTCTTTAGTTTGCAAAATCTTTTGCGGAAATGAAATGGAGCATAACCGCAGCAGTGTGATACCTGGTCATGTAATCAATCTCAGGACTGCTGCAAAGAGTTCTATTCAATAGTGGTATCAGACTGGTAGCATTACAAGGCCATACTCACTGCACAACCAACAGCCAAGCCACTAGACCAGCACTTCATTCACAAGAGATCTAAGACGCTGACAAATTCCAATCCCAGAGCAGGTCATTTCTCTATTAATATAATTTCTTATCAGATTGGTCTTCTAGGAATGTTTGACTATTTCACTGGCCTTATTCAAAGTCTAATCTCTAATGCTAATAGCAAAATAATGTTTGGATCATAAATTATGTAATTTAATTTAATAAATCTGATACTAGCTATACAAAAGGAACAATAAGTAAAACAGAAATGGATAATTAGCTTTTGATAGAAGTTGTCGGTAAAGGACAGTTTCTCTACTGTCTTTACATGCAAAGAAACCTGCCAAACTCTGCTGCCCAAATGCTAATTAATGTTGAGAAATTATATCTTAAATTTAAGTTTTATTGCCCGTGTCATTTGTAATACGATCATTTGTGAAAACACAAAAATTCATTGATATTTTTAGCAGTGCATTTAGTTTATCCACTGCAATGCCTTTTATCTCACTTTTAAATTATAATTTATGACCTGCAAATTTAATCAAACTGCGCAAAGTTTATTGATGCGGTACAAAGGTTAATGAATAAAGAACATAATTAATGGTATGTGAACTTATTTTCCAGTGATATTTCTGGAGAACTAGAGAATGTGAACAGTACTTAAAATTTAATGCTTAAATTACAGTCTATTAAGTGTAATGTGCAGATTGGTATCTTTAAACAATGTAGTGACTTCTTCTGACTAAAATGGGTATGCAAAATATGTTCATAAAACAGGGGATTAGATTGGGAATGACCTTTACTTTGTAATGTAGGGAAATGCGGCAACCAGTTTGCCCACAGTAAGATCTCACAAACAGCATTGAAATAAATGACCACATGTAGTTGTGATTTTGGTTGACCGATAAATGTTGGCCATGACACCAGAAGAACTCTCCTGCTTTTCTTTGAATTGTGCCTTGGCATCTTTTACATTGACCTGGGAGGACAAATGGGGCCTTGGTTTGACATCTTGTACAAAAACAACATCCCCGATAGTGTAGCACTCTCTCAATACTGCACTGAACTGTCAGCCTAGATTATGTGCTCAAGTCACCTGAGTAGGGCTTGAGCCCATGACCTTCTGAGTCACAGGTGGCAGTGCAACTTCTGAGCCAAGGCTGACACCTTGGATAAATTTTGTATGAAGAGAAAGTCATAAATGCATCATGGGTGTACTCTGACTGGGAAGGGTTGGGAATTTACGAGTACCTGTGTAAAGAAGCTGGTCCACCAAACCATATCATTATCACCATGTCCCACAGCCACATCTCCCCCAACTCCTCTGCCATGACATCTCTGACGAGGTTGACCTGCCTTTGATGCCCTCATTCCCACCAAATCACTCACTTCTCCCATCTCTACCATTCCTATGGTACAGTCCCCATTTTTCTGTCAGGGCTAAACTGCACTAATGTTGATTTTTACACTTCTCAAGTGGTTTGCAAGCAATTTAGCCATCAGTAATTCTGAACAGGCCAGTTGCAGAGTGAAGAAATCAGATTGCACAGGTTGTGGCTGCTCACAACATTCAACATCATTTTTCTGCCTATGATCTCACTGGTCATATTCACGGCCTGTGTGACAAACAAGATGACTTTTTTGGAACAAGAGGGCATCCCAATAGCCTTATCAGGTCCAGATCTTTGCCATCTATCCCTCTGAAAGCTGCAAAGTTCATTTAGCAGTTCAACCAAGTCCTTATGTTGCTTCCACTAGGGTCCTTTCTGCCTATTCTGGTGGACAGCGTTAAGTGAATGCTCTTTGAAAGAGCTATCCAATTAGTCCCACTACCCTGTTCGTTCCCCTTAGCCCTGCAATTAAATTAAAAAATAATTATGACTAAAATTTGATGAAGGACTAAGTTTAAAGGGGAAGGTTGCATGAAAGACAGACTGCTGGGAGATAAAGGGGGCGAAATTCAGTAGGTTACCGCCCCCAGTTAACGCCTGGTGGGGGCGTTAACGGGGCGCTCAGGCAGTAGCACCACAGCGGGGTGAATCCCGCGCCACATGGCAAATTCGCCGAACCCATAGCGCCGGTGATAACAGCTAGCCCCTCAGTCTCTTTCGCCATGCTGATCGTGACATCAGCGAGTGTGCAACGCTCGCTGGGCGCCCGATCTGCAAACTTCAGTGGCGCCCCCTGCCTTACCACCTCGCACCGACAGCGCCAGTGAGTGGAGGCGTGAACCAGCTGGCTGGCAGCTAGCGAGGTGCTACTTAAAGGGATGCGCCCCAGCTGTCAAGGAACCTCCGTTTGAAAGGTCAGTTATGAGCGGCCGAGAGCGCAGGATGTGTCTGCAGCCAAATAAAGACTGCTTAGTCCCTGGAGTGTTGCGTGCCGTCAAAGGACTTTGCATTTCATCCCACAGCTCATCGCCGTTCTGCACTCCCCGAATTATTGGGGGTTGGTGTGCATACTCCAGTGACCCTCCCCTTTAATGGCTGGAAGACGCCTGCGCCAATGCTCACTTCCGATTACACAACACCTCATATTCGTTATCGCTTGGCGCCTAATGCCACCTATGCCATAAGCGCCTGATTTAGCGCTCCCCTGCACTCTTTGTGCGCTGACACTGAATTTAGCGGGCAACAAGATTGATTAGCGCCTGGCGCTAAATTTCCAATTTCTCAATACTGAATTTCTCCCCCAAAGGATTTACGCTGTGCTCATGATGGAAAACCCCTCTGATGAACACCGTATTCAATCACAGCAGATATAATTATGCCTATGCCAGAACCAGGGTCCTCCTGAATCTCTTCTTTACCCTGAGGGCGGGGGTGGGGGCTGGTTCTAAGGGAGTCCCCAATGGTTCTCAAATCCCAGTCTACAAGTTTTTGCTGGGAGCCTGTCCTGTACGCTACTCTGTGTGGGAAAATATAAACCTTCTAATAGGTATTCATTCTCGGAGACTTGTTAATTTTGTACATGCATTCTCTAGTTTTGCTCTCACAGTTCAAGTTAATTCGTTTGCTACACTTACATTATCTATGTCCCTCATGGATGTTATCCCACTAAACCTTCTTTCCTCCAATGAAAATAAATTCAGTTCCATGAGCCTCACTTCATAACTTTAAATTCCATAACTAGAATCAGCATGGTCAATATTCTGAAACACTGACACTGAATTTAGCGGGCAACAAGATTGATTAGCGCCTGGCGGCACGATGGCATAGTGGTTAGCACTGTTGCCTCACAGCGCCAGGGACCCGGGTTCAAATCCGGCCTCGGGTGACTGTCTGTGTGGAGTTTGCACATTCTCCCCGTGTTTGCATGGGTTTCCTCCGGGTGCTCCGGTTTCCTCCCACAGTCCAAAGATGTGCGGGTTAGGTTGATTGGCCATGATAAAAATTGGCCCTTAGTGTTAGGGGGGATTAAATATGTGGGGTTAAGGGGTTACGGGGATAGGGCTTGGGTGGGATGGCTGTCGGTGTAGGGACCGGGTGCTAGGGTTTGGATGATCAGCCATGATCTCGTTGAATGGCGGAGCAGGCTCGAAGGGCCGAATGGCCTACTCCTGCTCCTATCTTCTATGTTTCTATGTTAGGTGTCCATAATCCATACAGTAGTCTCATTAAAAAATCATTTTTGGCATTCAGCCCTAAAAAAGAACTTGCATTTATATCACACCTTTCACAACCTCAGGACATGCCCAGTAATTACTTTGTTGCATAGGCAAATGTAGCAGCTAATGTGTGCAGAGGGAGGTTCCACAAATAGTAAATGAGATAAATGACTAGTTAAACTGCTTTTGGTGGTTGAGAGAAGAATATTGGCCAGGACATCAGGAGAACTCTCTGCTCTTCTTTGAATATTGCTACATATTAGCTACATACGCTACAGGATTTTTAAGAGCCATTTGAACAAGCAGATAGGTTTAACATCTCATCTGAGAGACAGCACCTCTGACAACTGCATTGAAAGTGTCAGCCTAAATTATGCACTCAAGTGCTGGACTGAGGCTTGAATCCACAACCTTCTAACTCAGAGATGAGAGTGCTACCGATTAAGCCAAGCTGACACTGAAATCAAACCTACAATCAAATATTCTTAAAATTCATTCCAGCATTTGTTTAGTCTTGTTGATACTAACTTTACTTTCATGGAATAATTTCAGTATACAATTGGTAATCTCACCGAAATCCTTTTCCATTTCTTCCGTTGCGAATGACATCTCTTCATTAGGTGTGCATGTTTCACATTTCCTCTTCAAATGTGTGTAATTTTACTGTTAAACATCTGCCATTCCTTAGCTGGTCTGGCTGCTTATTTGTTCTCGGTCTCTTAGAGTTCTCAATTTCGCATCTTTGGCCACATAATGGGAACGGTAGCATAGTGGTTATGTTACTGGACTAGTAATCCAGAGTGCCTGGACTAATGATCCAGAAACGTGAGTTTAAATCCCACCACGGCAGCTGGGGTAGTTAAATTCAGTTAATTAAATAAATCTGGAATAAAAAGCTGGTAGCAGTAATGGTGACCATATAACTACTGGATTGTTGTTACAACCCATCTAGTTCACTAATGCCCTTTAGGGAAGGAAATCTACCATCCTTACCCGGTCTGGCCTATATGTGACTCCAGACCCACAGCAATGTGGTTGACTCTTAACTGCCCTCTGAAATGGCCTAGCAAGCCACTCAATTGTAAAAACAAAAGCTACAATAAGAATAAAACCAGACGGATCGACCTAGGCACTGGCTACGGACATAACAACGGCACACTAGTCCTCCTCGCCAACATCTGGGGGCCTGTGCCAAAATTGGGAGAGCTGTCCCACATACAGAATCATACCTTTCAGCCAATGTCCCAAACTCCTCCATCACCATCCCTGGGTATGTCCTGTCTCACCGGCAGGACAGACCCACCAGGGGTGGTGGCACAGTGGTATACAGTCGAGAAGGAGTGGACCTGGGAGTCCTCAACATTGACTCCAGACCCCATGAAGTCTCATGGATTCAGGTCAAGCATGGGCAAGGAAACCTCCTGCTGATTACCACCTACCGCCCTCCCTCAGCTGATGAATCAGTACTCCTCCATGTTGAACACCACTTGGAAGAAGCACCGAGGGTAGCAAGGGCACAGAATGTACTCTGGGTAGGGGACTTCAATGTCCATCACCAAGACTGGCTCGATAGCACCACTGCTGACCGAGTCTTGAAGGATATAGCTGGCAGTCTGGGCCTGCGAAGATGGTGAGAGAACCAACATGAGGGAAAAGCTTACGTGACCTCATCCTCACCCATCTGTCCATGACAGAATTGGTAGCAGTAACCACCGCACATCATTGTGGAGACGAAGTCCCATCTTCACACTGAGGACACCCTCCATCATGTTGTGTGGCACTACCACCATGCTAAATGGGATAGATTCAGAACAGATCAAGCAACTCAAAACTGGGCATCCATGAGGTGCTGTGGGCCATCAGCAGCAGCAGAATTGTATTCCATCACAATCTGTAACCTCATGGCCCAGCATATCCCTCACTCTACCATTAATATCAAGCCAGGGGTCCAAACCTGGTTCAATAAGGAATGCAGGAGCAGCACCAGGTGTACCTAAAAATGCCATGCCAACCTGGGGAAGCTGCAACACGGGACTACATGCATGCTAAAAAGCAGAAGCAGCATGCTATAGATAGAGCTAAGCAATCCCACAATCAACAGATCAGATCAAATCTCAGCAGTCCTGCCACATCTAGTCGTAAATGGTGGTGGACCGTTAAACAAATAACGGGAGGAAGAGGCTCCATGAATATCCCCATCCACAATGATGGTGGAGCCCAGCATGTGAGTGCAAAAGACAAAGCTGAAGCATTTGCAACCATCTTCAGCCAGAAGTGCTGAGTGGATGATCCATATCAGCCTCCTCCTGAGGTCCCCACCACCACAGAAGCCAGTCTTCAGCCAATTCGATTCACTCCACATGATATCCAGAAACAGCTGAGCGCACTGAATACAGCAAAGGCTATGGGCCCCGACAACATCTCGACTGGCGTGCTGAAGACTTGTGCTCCAGAACTAGCCGCGCCTCTAGTCAAGCTGTTTCAGTACAGCGATAACACTAGCATCTATCTGACAACATGGAAAACCGCCCAGGTATGTCCTGTCCACAAAAAGCAGGACAAATCCAATCCGGCCAATTACCGTCCATCAGTCTACTCTCAATCATCAACAAAGTGTTGGAAGGTGTCGTTGACAGTGCTATCAAGCAGCACTTACCAATAACCTGCTCACTGATGCCCAGTTTCGGTTCCACCAGGACCATTCGGCTCCAGACCTCATTACAGCCTTGGTCCAAACATGACCAAAAGAGCTGAATTCCAGAGGTAAGTGAGTGTGACAGCCCTTGACATCAAGGCAGCATTTGACCGAGTGTGGCATCAAGGAGCCCTAGTAAAACTGAAGTCAATGGAAATCGGGGGAAAATTCTCCACTGGTTGGAGTCATACCTAGCAGAAAGGAAGATGGTTGTGGTGGTTGAAGGTCAATCATCACAACCCCAGGACATCGCTGCAGGAGTTCCTCAGGGCAGTGTCCTAGGCCCAACCATCTTCAGCTGCTTCATCAATGACCTTCCCTCCATCATAAGGTCAGAAGTGGGGATGTTTGCTGATGATTGCACAGTGTTCAGTGCCATTCGCAACTCCTCAGATAATGAAGCAGTCTATGCCCGCATGCAGTAGGACCTGGACGACATTCAGGCTTGGGCTGATAAGTGGCAGGTAACATTCGCTCCACAGAAGTGCCAGGCAATGACTATCTCCTACAAGCTAGTGCCTAACCACTGCCCCTTGACATTCAATGGCATTTCCATCACTGAATCCCCCACTATCAACATCCTGGGGGTCACCATTGACCAGAAACTTAACTGGACCAGCCACATAAATACTGTGGCAACAAGAGCAGGTCAGAGGCTGGGTATTCTGCAGAGAGTGTCTCACCTCCTGACTCCCCAAAGCCTTTCCACCATCTACAAGGCACAAGTCAGGAGTGTGATGGAATACTCTCCACTTGCCTGGATGAGTGCAGCTCCAAGAACACTCAAGATGCTCGACACCATCCAAGACAAAGCAGCCCGCTTGATTGGCACTCCAACCACCACCTTAAACATTCACTTCCTCCACCACTGGCGTACCGTGGCTGCAGTGTGTACCATCTACAAGATGCACTGCAGCAACTCGCCAAGGCTTCTTCGGCAGCACCTCCCAAACCTGTGACCTCTACCACCTAGAAGGACAAGGGCAGCAGGTGCATGGGAACACCACCACCTCCAAGTTCCCCTCCAAGTCACACACCATCCTGACTTAGAAGTATATCGCCATTCCGTCATCGTCGCTGGGTCAAAATTCTAGAACTCCCTCCCTAACAGCACTGTGGGAGTACCTTCACCACACGGACTGCAGCGGTTCAAGAAGGCAGCTCACCACCACCTTCTCGAGGGCAATTAGGGATGGGCAATAAATGCTGGCCTTGCCAGCAATGCCCACATCCCATGAATGAATAAAAACAACCCGAATTTCTCCAAAAAGGTGCAGCACATGATTCAGAAACTAGAAAGAAGATTTTATTATATTAAATTGTTTCACTTTAACCACCAAAGCACTGCCTTTGCAAAAAATGGCAAATCTCTGAAGCATACTATTTGTTAATGTATACCTGCTATTTGCAACGCAATCAGCTGGAAAGATTATGATTGCTAACACAATCATTCCGCTTTTAAATTACTTTCTGGAGCTGATGCTAAAGCAATATTTTTAAAGGACAGATATTAAAGGCAAGAGATGTTTGTCAAAAGCCATTTGTTAGAATGAGTACAAAGTTGTTTGGATGGTGACTTTAAATATTCATGATTCATTCCAGTTCATTTGTGCAGCTTACGGATCACTGCAACTAAATATGCCATTGCCTCCTTGGACAGTACATTAAATGAGCTGATTAGCAGACAGAGGAATAATAGGCATTCAAGCGTCTTTTGCTATTGTGAACTGCAATTCTGAAAAGCCTTGTATAAAAGAATTGTAATCAAATCCATTTCTTTTGCTGATACATTTTCATTGCATAAATTTAACAAGGCTTCAGAAACTCAGATTTCAGTCAATTATTGTTTATAGAATTTGAATCCCTTTCTCTTGACTTCCTTGGCTCATAAATGCGCAAAACATTTAAAACAATGAGTTATCAAATTATGTACATATGGGTTAAAATTCGTGCGCACCAACAACATTGCTGGTATCACCAGCAACTCGAGTTAACGGCCGCCGAAAATGGCCGCCGCGCTACCATTGCAAAATTGGCCCTGGAGGTCAGCGATGTGGAGTGAAGCGCTAACTTACCATGCAACGCCCTCCTGGTGGCGTTAATGGAGGCCTCCGACCCGAAGTTCCCATCCACAGTCAGCGTTGCTGCTTCTTACAGCCTCTGGGAGTGAGGCTGTGGAGTTCGCAAGGCATTGTGGGGCTATGAATTAAAGGGGCAATTCATTCAAAACAAATAAAATTAAAATCAAGTGAAAAAATGCATTTTCAGCCCTTACTGCCTTTCAGAAAAAAACATAAATATTAACAATAATTCCAAAATGGTAGTGTTCAGCTCTTAAAACTGAATTGACTTCCACACCTAAAATAAATGTTAAAAGTGCTTCAGCACGAACACAAACATAGAAACATAGAAGATAGGAGCAGGAGTAGGCCATTCGGCACCTCGAGCCTGCTCCGCCATTCAATGAGATCATGGCTGATCATCCAAATTCAGTACCCTGTCCCTGCCTTCTCCCCATATCCCTTGATCCCTTTAGCCTTAAGAAATATATCCAACTCCTTCTTGAATATATTTAATGAACTGGCCTCCACCGCCCTCTGTGGCAGAGAATTCCACAGGTTCACCTCCTCATCTCAGTCCTAAATGGCTTACCCCTTATCCTTAGACTATGACCCCTGGTTCTGGACTCCCCGGCCATCTGATACATCCTTCCTGCATCTAATCTGTCCAGGCCTGACAGAATTTTATAGGTTTCAAAGAGATCCCCTCTCAATCTTCTAAACTCCAGTGAGTATAAGCCCAATCGACACAATCTCTCCTCATACGTCATTCCTGCCATCCCAGGTATCAGCCTGGTGAATCTTCGCTGCACTCCTTCCATGGCAAGAACATCCTTCCTCAGGTAAGGTGACCAAAACTGCACACAATACTCAAGGTGCGGTCTCGCCAAGGCCCTGTACAACTGCAGCAAGACATCCTTGTTCCTGTACTCGAACCCTCTTGCTACGAAGGCCAACATACCATTTGCCTTCTTAACCGCCTGCTGCACCTGCATGCTTACCTTCAGCGACTGGTGCACAAGGACACCCAGGTCTCGTTGCACTTCCGCTTTTCCCAATCTATTGCCGTTCAGATAATAATCTGCCTTCCTGTTTTTGCCACCAAAGTGGATAACCTCGCATTTATCCACATTATAGTGCATTTGCCATGCTTCTGCCCAATCACCCAACCTGTCCAAATCGTACTGGAGTTTCACGACATCCTCCTCACAGCATACCCTCCCACCCAGCTTTGTGTCGTCTGCAAATTTGGAGATGTTACATCCAATTCCCTCGTCCAGATCATTAATATATATTGTGAACAGCTGGGGTCCCAGGACCGAGCCCTGCGGTACCCCACTAGTCACTGCCTGCCACTCGGAAAATGACCCGTTTATTCCAACTCTTTGCTTTCTATCTGCCAACCAGTTCTCTATCCAAGTCAATACCTTGCCCCCAATCCCATGTGCCTTAATTTTGCACGCTAATCTCATATGCGGGACCTTATCGAAAGCCTTTTGAAAGTCTAAATACACCACATCCACTGGTTCTCCCTTATCTATTTTACCAGTTACATCCTCAAAAAATTCCAGTAGATTAGTCAAGCACGATTTACCTTTTGTAAATCCATGACTCAGCAAGCCAGGGAAGGGGCACCGAGGGTCTCACATGCAGCACTCCAGCTTTGTGCAGGGGGGTCAACACTGCAAGAGAGGTCCTCTACCCACGGGCCAGGAGGCCCTCCAGAAAGAATGATGTGGGACCACATCACCGAGGCCATCACTGCCAGCAGTGTCGCCCCCACCACCTGGCTTCAGTGCCCAAAGGAACGTCATGACCTCAGACCACTGGTCAAGGTCAGTGAAGGCATCTTCAAAAGCTGTCTCCTAACAACTGCATCACTAGCCTCACACACTGCTCACTGCACGATTTCCCCTGCCCCCAATCACTCACCTACCAACAACCTTTATCATGCATGAAGCACCTCACCCCCTTGGAGGAGATGGTGCAGACCATTCTTGGCAGGGGCATGGCTGAGACCTTGGCCAGCGTTGGGGCTTAAAGGATACAAGATACTGGTATCCTCACATGTTATTCTTCTCCTCGCATGCAGCTCTTGCTTTCCCGCCTTCCTCTCATCACAACTGCACCCTTACGCCTTCCTCATTTCACACACCCAAGAAATGCAGCGTGCCCAGCCAGTGGTTGAACAAGAAGAGGGAGAGGAGAGTAAAGAAGAAGAAGAAGAAGAAGAAACACCGTCACTAGATTTGACACCCCCAGCTACCAGCTCGCCAATGTCAACCAGCAAGGCCATTTGCTGTGTCGCACACTGAAAGACAGCAGCCTTCCTCCAGCCATACCGCAGCCACTGGGGTAGCACCGTGTGATATCAGTAGGATAGGCAAAGGCACACTCAAGGGTGATTTGATTTCTTGTCATATTGGATGGATGGATAGATGTATAAAGTTGGATCTGAAGGTTTGCTTTGTGATGGCTTTTATTTCAGCATTGTGGCCAAGAGGGCGCTGTGATGGTCAGTAACAGAGGGAGAAATGTGGAAAGAGGAATCGGGGTTGTGGTCACTGGTACCACAGGCAGATGATTCCATCCCGATATCCCGGCCAGAAATGGGCTGTCTGGATTCCATCCTTCCTTCTGCTTACTCCTCTTCGGCTTCTTCCTCTTCTGCATCTTCCTCTTCCCTCTGCGAGCGGATGCTGTAAATCTGAAATGACAGCATAAAATGCTGGAAATACTCAGAGGCCTTCCTTTATTAACCAAGGCCTTGCAAGTGTCCAGCAGAACTCCCTACATCCTTGAAAAACTTTTAACATCTATTGCAGCAATCCACTACTTCAATAAAATTAAAATAAAAGTTCAAACGCTTAAATCCAAACTTACCTGAAAGGTGTGTGTGTCCCTTTAAGAGGTGCTGACATCACCACTGTCAGCCTGCTTGCACACCAGGTTTACTTGGCGTGCTTAGGACCCCACGCTGAATTCGGCGCTAGGGTCGAAGTTCGGCATGGTGATGTTAAGTCGCCGTTGCACGCCGATTGACGTCACCACGCCGCCATTTTTTTCCAGAGCGCTGCCAGCTGCCAGCAGCGCAAAGAGAAGGCGGAAAATGGTGGCTGCCACAGGACCTACCACCAGCTGGCGAAATAGCGGCAGCCGCCATTTTTTCACCATTTCATGGCGCTATGGAGTGGCGGTAAGTAGATGAAATTCTAGCCGATAGTTTTTTTCTAAAATTAGGAGATATGTGTAAATCATTTCGTTGGAACTATAAGCATAGGTAGTCAGCTCTCCTGATTGCACAATGAGATAATGTACAACCCTGTGTAACACTCAGCCATGAAGATTAGAAAGATACCAGGTTGAGTCGCTGGTCTGTTCTGAGTTGTCTGAGCTCAGCAAGGGCACTACAATATGTCACTACTGCCCCCAGACAGGGAGGAGGAGGAACAGCACCCTGTACTTATACTGCACCTTTCATTTAGAAAAATGTCTCAAGGTGCTTCACAGACGTAAGAAAAAGAAATTGACGCTGATCTAAAGGACAAAATACTGCAAGAGGAGATCAATAGCTTGATCCAACAGGTCGATTTTAATAAGAGTCTAAAAGAAGGAGGTGGAAAGCCTTAGGAAGGGAATTCCATAGCATAGGTCCTAAGTGCCTGAAGTCAGAATGAAGAGATGATACCAGAATTGTGAGGTTATATCCATCAGGAAAGGATGAACAGGCTGGGTCTCTTTTCTCTTGAAAAAAGAAGGTTGAGGGGTGACCTAATAGAGGCCTTTAAAATTATGAAAGGTTTTGACAGAGTGAATACAGAGAGAATGTTTCCACTTGAAGAGATCACAAAATCTCTGTTTGAAGACTGGACTCAGTCTGGAATATTTTGTGGACTTTATGGGATTTTTCTGAGGGTATTTTCCCTGTTATGGGATCGCCCTGTGCAGATATGTGAAAGACTGGTTTGTTAAAAACTCCAGAGAATGCACGGCAGTTGGCTGTGACAAAAGAACTGTCAGTCATCCAGAATGTATGGGTTCGCCCGACAGTCCTGGAAAAAGGAAGGGGGCCATTGAACTTGAATCTATTAGAAAGCCACTCTAATATGCAAAGCACTTCTCACTTCCATCTCAGAAGAGAAGCAGAACAATGGACCCACTAGCTTCAGCCAGCCGAAGAGGAGCCAGTTTTTCCCAACACAAAGACCAAAGATATGTCCCAGACTTAGGGCCATTAATCCAATACGCATAGGTCCGATGATGACCCATCACTGATTAAGCACCAGAGTGCTCAGAAGCAAAAGGATTTTAAAGATTGGCGGGAAAAGATAGGGGTAGCCAGACTACTGTAAAGATAGATTCTTTCCACCATTCTCTCTCTCTCTCTTGCTCCCAGCTCCAACAAGATCGAACTAACAAGAAGTAACAGAGAAGCTGATGAGCGGAGCGCTCGAAACCGACCGCGTGTGGGGGTAAGCATAGTCTCTCAGAAGTGAAGCTTTTGGGCTATCCCGAGGGTGGGAGCTTTGTTTGGTTCAGCCAGGCGAAGGGGTTTATGCGACTGGGTAATTCGTTGGTGGGGTGGAATTAGAGTCCACCATAGCAACAAGGGAATTACTGCTTGTTATAGTCCCCAGTTTTGTACTGTATGTATGTTGTTTGTAACTTGGATTTTATTCTCCACAGAAACTGATTTCATTTAGTCGTGCATGTTTTAGCCAGTGTATGTTAGACCAAATAAATACAAGTTTGATTTTTCACTGAAGCATTCCTGTCCGTGACTTATTTAATTTACACTCTGAATAATAATTCCCGGGTATAGAACTTTCGTTAAGGTGGGGGCGATTCACAGAATCACACAGAATCTACAGTGCAGATAGAGGCCATTTCGGCCCATCAAGCCTGCACCGACACATATCCCACCCTATCCCCGTAACCCCACGTATTTAATCCCCTAACACTAAGGGTCAATTTATCATAGCCAAATCAACCTAACCTGCACATCTTTGGACTGTGGGAGGAAACCGGAGCACCCGGAGGAAACCCACGCAGACACAGGGAGAATGTGCAAACTCCACACAGACAGTCGCCCGGGTCCAGATTCGAACCGTCTGTCTAGCAATTGGGCTAGGATCAAAAACCGTTTACATCTCTTGGCAACCGGTGGCAGAACCTGGGCTAAAGGAGTCTAAATCAGTCATGGACAGCGCTTCTGGCGAAAGATCCCAAATGGAGGAAAGGATTTCTTCATATGTGTTTACAAAGATTAACGTCACTAAGAAGTGGGTGCTAGGCTTGTTGCATGCTGAGCATCCGGTGGACGCAGCGGCAGAATGGACAGAGGGCAAGGAGCATAGGCACAGCATTGAAAAGGCGATATGGTTCGTCTGTCTACAAAGACAAGTGCAACTGCTAGATAAGCAGGTTGCTAAGTTAGAGGCAGAGCTCAGGGAGTCCGAGGCACAGTCAGATGCAAGGGCTGTAGTAGGGTGCAGGTTGTTACGGGTAGGTAGTGGACCCAAGTGCAGACAGACAGCCAGAGACCTGAGATGGGGTAAAACGCAAAAGATGCTTTAGTAGAAGGCTCTTCAAACACAGGACGCATAGAGAATTCCCCAAACAAAAGACCAAAGTAACAATTCCAAGAAACAGAAGCGAGTATACAAAACGCAGAGCAAGGACTAGAAACTAACCTGTGACTTGCAGGCATGAGAACTCAAGACTGAGCGACTGGGGCCGGAAATAGTCAGCTTAAATAACAGGCCTGATTACTGTGATGAGACAATTACTCTAATGAGACACAGGTGAGGAGAGAGGTACAGAGACATGGCAGCAGAGAACTGAGGCCTCCTAAACCGCCCTCTGGCGGCCAGCAGAGGAAAGTGTAGCTGGGAACCTGACAGTACCCCCCCCCCACTAGGGACGGCACCAGATGTACCCACAGTAGCCTCTGGCTGGCGCCGGTGGAACTGCTGGATAAGCCCAGGATCCAGGATGCCCCGAGCTGGAACCCAGGAGCGCTCCTCGGGGCCGTAATCCTCCCAGTCCACCAAATACTGAAGTCCCCTGCAGACCCGGCGGGAGCGAAGGAGACGGCGGGCAGTGTAGGCGGGCTGCCCCCTACTAGTCGAGGGGCTGGAGGTGGACTGGTGGCTGGAGATAGAGGACTGGTCCGCACAGGTTTGAGACGGGAGACATGGAAGGATGGATGGATCCTCATGGATCCCTCAAATCTACTTCCACTCTCCAACCCACCCGAATCCCATGTGATCTCCCGGGAGAGGCGAAAAACCAGATAAAAATCCAATGGCCAATATGGGAGAAAAAATCTGGGAAATTCCTCTCCGACCCATCTAAGCGATCGAAACACGTCCAGGAGATCACTCTGTCCCTGTATTTAGAAGCCAGAAAGCCCAACAGTACTTCTCATTATGCCCAGGTGATTCAATATGCCCAGGAGATTCAATATGCCCAGGAGATTCAATATGCCCAGGAGATTCCATATGCCCAGGAGATTCCATATGCTCAGGTGACTCAATATGCCCAGGAGATTCCATATGCCCAGGAGATTCCATATGCCCAGGAGATTCAATATGCCCAGGAGATTTATTACGCCCAGGTTATTCAAAGTGCCGTGACGAGAGTACGGAATTCCATGGCGTAGTCCGATACACTATGATTCCCCTGATGGAGATGGAGCAGTCTATAGGCCGCCTCTTGCCCACTAACTGGATGGTCGAAGACTAGCCTCATCTCCTCGGTGAAACATCTGACAGTTGGAGAAGGCCGGGGTTTGTCGCTCCCATATGGCCATGGCCCAAGCGAGGGCTTGAGTCTCCCGCAGCAGTCGGTAATGCCTCCCGACCATGGCTCCCTGGCGCATCAGGGCAGAGCGCAGTTGATTAATCTCCTCCTTTAGTTGGCTGGTTTCTGCTGGGTCCATGTTGATGGCTCAGTCTTGCTGTTACGGGTAGGTAGTGGACCCAAGTGCAGACAGACAGCCAGAGACCTGAGATGGGGTAAAACTCAAAAGATGCTTTAGTAGAAGGCTCTTCAAACACAGGATGCATAGAGAATTCCCCAAACAAAAGACCAAAGTAACAATTCCAAGAAACAGAAGCAAGTATACAAAACGCAGGGCAAGGACTAGAAACGAACCTGTGACTTGCAGGCATGAGAACTCAAGACTGAGCGACTGGGGCCGGAAATAGTCAGCTTAAATAACAGGCCTGATTACTGTGATGTGACAATTACTCTAATGAGACACAGGTGAGGAGAGAGGTACAGAGACATGGCAGCAGAGAACTGAGGCCTCCTAAACCGCCCTCTGGCGGCCAGCAGAGGAAAGTGTAGCTGGGAAC
The DNA here is from genome assembly GCF_052327205.1 of Somniosus microcephalus. Lineage (NCBI taxonomy): Eukaryota > Metazoa > Chordata > Chondrichthyes > Squaliformes > Somniosidae > Somniosus > Somniosus microcephalus. The sequence continues at coordinate 173,828,320 of NC_140996.1, read as the reverse complement.
CTGACACAGGTTATGCATGGAGCTAAGGGATGAGAAGCAGGGAAGAATAAGCCAGGAGGAAACCTAAGGAGTCCTGCAATGCTAGTTAACTGAGGCAAAGGGGAACGAGAGGGTGGCTAGGAAGGAGTGCACTCGCTTGTCGAGTGAGGTAAAGGTGCTGGGGGAGCAGTTGAAGGATATTCAGGTGGCATACAGAGTCGCCAGCACTGGAGGGTTTGATACGGGTAATCATGGTCCTTGCCAGGAGCAGATCCGGAATTTGACCAATGCTCTATCTAAGGCCAAAGGGATGGTCTGCTTGGTAGCTCCGGGAGTGGCCCGGGTAGATGAGGAAGAGCAGGAGGTAGATAAGGAGGATTGTAAGGTAGAGGAGAACGCTCGACCACCGCCTGAAGTGCCGGGACCAGGACCCATGTGCCCTGTCCAGAAGCGGAAATACGGTGCGCCCGTAGATGGTTAAGAGCAAGGAACACTGCAGAGTGACTTTGTGGTCCCGTATACAACCCCCCAGCTGCAGGCAATGGTCTCTAACCTGACCAAACTGACCAGCACAGGGGACCCATCTGTCCATTTTACGGATGTGGAGCAGGCGGGGGAATCAATAATTGTAACGAAGCTGAGACAGCCAAATTACTTTTATTTTCCCTGGATAGTACGTTGTACCAGTCGCTCTCAGTGGGTAGCAAGAGGGGGCAGGGTACGTTAGAGGGGATAAAGGATGACATCCTAGAGGCTGTGGGCCTCAATGATGGAAGTCCCTTCTCCCGAGTGGAAAGGACACTGCAGTCAGCTGGGGAGGCACCGCAGGCTTTTGCGGACAGGCTTTGGCCCGTCTACTGGAGTGCCTGTGCGGGGGAGCCCGACTGGGCGCAGCTGCAGGGGGAGCCTAGGGCTCATTGGCTGAGGACCCTGGTGGCGAACAGCCTGCCCAGGATCAAGGCCAAAGCAGAGGGGTGGTTCGATTTCAGGGATCCCCAGACCACAGAAGAGAGTGTGATCCGGCAGTTAACACTCTCTTTTAAGAATGGTAGGGGTGAGGATGACAAACCAAAGGGTAGAGTACACGAGTTAAAGCCTAGTGGAGGCAACATTAGAAGAGAGTGGCGCCAGGAAGGGGGTAGCTCAGAGAAGAAGCAGGGTTGTTATAGGTGCGGGAGTAAAGGGCACTGGAGGAAAGACTGCCCAGTCTCTGACAAAAGGAGCGGGAAAGGGGATTCTCCAGTGCCAGTGCAGAAAGCCGCAGCTGTGGCAGGAAGCAGCACTGATCCGTTTGTGGTATTAGTGGCTGCTCTCCGCGCAGTCTTTCCGGCAGGGCAGGGTAGGGTGGACGCGGCAGCGGGCAGCGTACTCCCATCCGCCCCGAACAATCCCGACCCATGACTAGGGGCTTCTCAGCCCGTTTACCTGTGCCCACTAAGTTATGATGCTTGGAAGAGACCGTGCGTGAAAATGGGGGTGGGGAAGGTGCAAGGGACGTATCTGCTGGACACTGGAGCTTCAAGTACCATTGTTTATGCGGATAACCCGACTACATCACCTCTATCGAGCAGAGTCCCACATAACTTAGTAGAGTTCACCAGGAAGGAACAGGCTGGGTCTTTCTCCATCCCGCTAGCCATCGATCTGGGCACACTCCATGTGGAGTGGAAATGTGTCCTGATGCGGTGGGAGCAGGAGGGAATAGGCATTTTGGGGGCAGACTTCATACTGGCCCACAAGATATTGGTGGATTTCCGGAATCACTGTCTTTGGGGGGCAGTATGCACGGGAAAGGAGAAGTTATACCAGGGAAGCAAGGCAAGGGAACCGTGTGCATGATGAGGCCCAAGGGTGGTTATGACCTTGAACTTTTGGCCACTTCTACCCCGGTGGAGTACATAACGGATGTGCGAGCCAATCTCACGGCATTTGCTACACACAAGCATGACTGTGGGAGGGTAATAGGGGTGGAGGTCGGAGTAGAAGAGGACCGCATGGCCCGACCACAGAAACAGTACAACTTCTCCAGAGAGGCAGAGGCAGATTTAGAGACGGCATTGGGATCACTGGTTGAGCAGGGTGTGTTGAGACCCATAGCGACCCATGTGAACCCTCCGATTTGGCCGGTTAGGAAACCGGACAATTTCGTGGAGAGCCACTGTGGACTATCGGGTTATTAACAAGAACATCCCAGCCTGTGCCCCCACCGTCGCAGCCGTAGCCGACCTGATCGGGAGTATCCCAGCATCCGCGAAAACATTCACGTTGCTGGACATTTCGAACGGATTCTGGTCTATCCCTCTCAAAATGGAGGACCAGTGTAAGTTCGCATTCACTTTCAAGGGTCAGCAGTACACATGGACCTGCCTTCCCCAAGGGTTTCACAACAGTCCTTCTATTTTCCACCAATGTATGGCCAACTGTTTAAAAGGGTTCAGCAGACCACAGCAGCTTGTGCAGTATGTGGACGACCTGCTTTTGTTCTCCAACGAGGGGGAGGAGCATGGCTCACTGCTGGCTGAACTGCTGAGTCTGTTAAAGGAAGCTGGGTTCAAGGTTAATCCCAAGAAAGCACAGATCGGCCAGCAGGAAGTAAAATTCCTCGGGCTGACCGTGCGTGCTGGGGAGAGGGCCATCGATGAGGCGAGGAGGAAGGCGGTACAGGAGTTACCTGCCCCCATCATGGTAACGGGGGTAAGATCCTTCCTGGGACTCACAGGGTACTGCAGGGATTTCATAGAAGACTGTGCCACTTCAGCAGCTCCTCTACTCCGGGAGTGGGCTGTGAGTGGGATGAGGACTGCATGGCAGCTCTTAGTCATCTGAAGAGAGATCTGCAGACCGCACCAGCTTTAGGAGCGATTGATGGGGGAAAGGAGTTCTTTTTGGAGGTAGCTGCCACAGGGGACAGTTTGAGTGCAGTGGAGCGGCATGGCAAGCTGAGGCCTGTGGTATACTCATCAAGAATCCTCACAGATGTAGAGAGGGGGTACTCCAATTGTGAGAGACACCTGCTTGCCACACATTGGGCCGTGAGGAGATCACAAATCTTCACGGGGGCGTCCCTGGTAACTCTTTTAACCCATCATACGCCCACTCAGATGCTTCTGGATGGGAGGATAAAGGACGGCATGGTGAGCAGTGCACGCATTGCTCGCTGGACTTTATTGCTCTCTCAGATGAATTTGAGTGTGAAAGGCCTCTGTGAGCCCAAGCTCGCCGCAAATTTGATCTACCCAGGGGTGGCCCACAAATGTTCTGTTGAAGGGATATGGGACGTATACATAGGGTTTCAGGCTGGGATCCATCCCACGGGCCGCGAGATCTATATAGACGGGTCCAGTACAGTGGTGGCCAGGGAGCGACTCACTGGATGCGGGATTTTTGACCCAAAGGCAGGCATTGCCAAGGCCATTAAACTCTCGAGCACCATGAGCGCCCAGCATGCTGAACTGTCGGCGGTGGTGTATGTGGTTACCCACCCCGAAGAGTTCCCTACACCCTACACGATTTGCTCAGACAGCATGTTCACTTGCAATTCGTGTACAGAATATTTAGCCATTTGGTCTCGTCGCGGGTTTACATCTGCAGATGGGAAACCCCTAGCAACCAAGCCATTGTTGCGACAGATCCTAACATCGATAAGAACCCAGGGGGATTTCTATATCCACAAAGTCAGGGCCCATTCTAAGACAGAGCCCCATGCGGAGGGCAATCAGCAGGCCGACGTGCTGGCCAAAGAGGGTGCTCAAACGGGCACATTTTGGGATCCATATGGGTCGAGTCTGGTAGCAGCGATCAGAGACAGAGGTGGGACCAAAGGGAGTGCAGGGGTAGCATTGGCCCCGGACCTATAGATGGTCCAGGCACGGGATTCCGCCCTAATGACTGTTCTGGAGATGCTGGCTAAGGGAGATAAGGTAGAGGGTCCATACGGAGTGGCAGGTATTACGGTAAAGGAAGAAACCTTCCCATGCCGAATAGCCACAGCTTTAGGGACCGCAAGGATTCTAGTGAGAGGAGTGTTCTCTAGGTGGGGGCTACCACAGCATGTGGAGTCCGATCAGGGGAGTCACTTCACAGGGGCAGTCATGCAGGCGACTCTGAAGCTGCTAGATGTAGAGGGTAAATGGCACGTCGCACACAACCCGCAGTCATCGGGGGTTGTGGAGCGGATGAATAGGACCATCAAGGAAAGGTTACAGAAGGAGACGGGAGACTCGCCTAGAAAATGGGCGGAGGTCTTGCCGTTAGTTCTGATGGGAGTCCGAGCCAGCTCGTCTAGAAGCACAGGGTATTCCCCGCATGAGCTCATGACCGGCAGGGTCATGAGAACGCCCAGCTATGTACTGGCCCCGGTTCTCACGGAAGGTCAGTTGAGAGAGGTGAACCGGGACAGGTTTGTTAAGAATTTGCTTGAGCATCTCAGGCAGATCCATTGGCAGGCTGCCAGTAACATGGGGAAGCAACATCGTAGAAATCGTTTATTGCTTGAGCCTCAGAGGCACCACGAGTGGGAGGTCGGAGATCAAGTAATGGTTAGAAACTTCGCCAGGGTAGGAACTTTTGAACCGCTATACATGGGACCATACAGTATCGTGGATAGGGCAAGTCCAATGGTATATGCGGTCAAAATGCCCTGACGCACTAAGTGGTTCCATATCAATCAGTGCAAGCTTTTCAAACCTGGGGAAAGAGCTGATAAGAGGAGGAAACAGCAGGGAGTGGTGAGCTGCACCACAGGTGTGGGTCTCCAGCCCATAATCTGGGACTGTGAGGAGCCCACAGAGGGACCAGTCATTCCGCCTGTGGGGGCAGGAGTGAGAAGGAGTGCCAGGATCCCACGGCCGAGGGTGCCGTGGATGCCTCTTTACACACCGGTGAACGAAGGAAGCCAGAGTCGTAAGAGGCCTAGGGTCGAGGAGACCTAGTGTGGCCACCCGGAGATGGGTGGCGCTGTACATAACTTCTTTCTCTCCTGTCTGTTGCCTTAGCTTGTCTGTATAGTTTGGATTTTAATCGTGTGTAGCTGCATCTGGAAAGGTGAGGCATCACCCAAGGACAACGTTGCATTCTGTGTGTTTTCAGGGAACGCCTAAGCCAGCACGAGTCACAGGGGTGACACCGAGGAATCGGTTATCTTCGGCTGCACCGGCGGAGACGGACCAACCGTGTCCACAGGAGGTGGCTCGAAGGATGGGGCGAGCGTCTATCTCCATGAGGGAAGATGGCCTGGATGGCTGGGGTCGAATTTCACCCAGTATTCCAGCCATGACGAGTTCACCTATGGTGAAGCGTCTATCTCATGCCCGATAACAGGGGTTACCACCTCCCGGGTTAGGGTAACAGAGGGTAAACGGGTGTGCCTTAGCTGTAGGGGACACATTCCACTGGGAAGGTGGTGGCGGCTCAGGAAACTGAGCGCGGATACAGGGGACCAGGCAGCTGACTGGGAAAGACTAAGTAATGACACGTAACGGACGATCACGGGTTCTCAGGGAGGAGTGAATGTGTGTTGGGGTAAGTGGTGGGAATCCGAGGAAGGGATTTATATGTGTATGTGGGGGTCAGAAAAGATCTGCCCAGCGGGTGTGTCAATCGCGTTTAGCAGGCGATGGCAGGATGCCGGGGGTGGGATTGGTTGGGATCGGAGTGTGGACTCCTGTTTAATCCCAAAACCCCCGAACACCATCAACGCCACAGAGCTCATCTCATACACCAGGAAGCCCCCGCCCAGAGCCCCGACGGTACAGACGACTGTAGATGGGTGTCCCACCACCACCAGGGGTCCAGGGAATGGGTTGGTGTTAATCCCTACTGACAAAGTGTTGTTTCAGAACGTGCACTACGCCGTGGCAGCCGTGATCCTGAACCTGACTGAAGTCCATCTGCCTGTGTGGTGTCCAAGGAAGACGGAGAAGCTTTATGAAGCTCTGTTAAAAGTGATGCTTCAGGAATTTTATGAACTGGACTATGGAAATGTAGAGAAAGAACAGCTTTATAATCTGAATGTTGGGGGTAGTGTGGGGTCCGAGAGGCAGAGAAGATGGACCTGGAATGATGTAGCCACAGCGTTCAGTACAGGAATGGGTATTATTAATAGTGTGGATGATGCACAACTCCAGATGCAGATCACTTGGTTAAAGAACCAACTGCGTAAGGTTCTAGGGGAAGAGAATACAGTGGTGGGTTCAGAGCTTCATGAGGACCAGGCAGTGACCATTCATTTAAAGGAGGTCATTGCGGAGCTGGAGAGGCACGCAAAAACTGTTAATGATTTGATACAGGAGGACAGGAACGCTTCGTAGCAGGCTGCACGGAATGAGGTGTGTGTGTTGTATGGAGCATGGTTGCTGGGTGAGGGCCGCAGTAACCTGGAGGACCTGAGGCAAGGTCGCGTCCCTTCATTGTTAAGCAACAAGCATCTCACCGCGCTGCACCCGTATAGCAATTCGTTGAGCCCGTGCCAGCTTCATTTAGCCTCTGAAGCCTACCCTGTCCCCTGTAGAATGCGGGCGGTCCAACCATACTATGTGGAGCATTTCGGGTACCCGATTCCTTTGCTGCCGGAACACCTCACTGAGTTAATAAAGAGCGTTGAGCTCTACCAGAAACATTTTTACACTTTAGAGCAAAAGATAGTAGAAGTGGGGGAGGCGATCAAAGGGATTGTCTCCCCACCATGGTGGGACATCGGTTTGAGGATAGAGATTCCTCCCTGGATCCGCATCTGTTCCCATGCATTAGTTATCATACTTGCTTGTAAGCTACTTATTTTGCACCAGCTGCAGGCGAAGGAGCCAGATGCTCCAAGCGCGGTGGCAAGGGGTGTTAGATCGATCCGGAAAGGTGCAATTCGATTTGTTATTGATTTATGGTTTTTCCCTGCAAAACTTGTAATGTAAGCAAGTTTATTGTATTCTGGTTATAGTTTTGCACTCTGTATTGCGCAATGTGTGCTGTTGCATTTTTGTAATGTGTTACCACCTGTCAATGCTGTACTGTGTGATGTGCGCAGGACTTTTTGGTAACGTCCTGTGGATCTTATTAATGTTCTGTATTTTGACTTGAAGTTTGTCGGTGGGAATTGGAACCCAGCCGTTGGAATGTGTTAAGAAGCCGTTTCGCTGATGTTTTGACTCGGTAGAAGGGAACTATGACACTCAGTAAGGGGTAAAGTTCTGGGGTTTTAAAACGTAAAACCAGGGAAACACCTTCACTTGTGGGAGACTTTGGCCTTTGCTCTCTCGTCGAGTGATGCTTTGTGGAAAGAAAAGCATCAAACAGGGTGTTGTGTATGTACCTTTAAGAGAATAACTGGTCTCAGACTGCAGTACCGGCAGTGACCACCCCTGTATAAAAGGCGCTAGAGAGCCTCTGTTTAGTTTCGTTATTGCCTTCCACCAGTAAAGATCTGTTTGTTTTCACTCCTGCTAGTCCGTGTCTCAATCATTCACGGACTTAACACTGGCGACGAGTAAGAAACGTACTTACCTGCAACTCGGCAGCAGCTCCGACGACGTTGTTGAAGGTCGGAGCCAGAAGAAAAAAAAAAAAAATAGAGTCCATTGAAACTCGAGAAACGGGCGTCGGCCGTCAATCATCGATTTAAATACTTGCAGGAGAGATTGTCCAGAGCCAGGCTGGGTTCCTCGGTCCGTGGTTTCCCAGCTAATCGGGCTGGTGGCAGGTAGTGCTCTGACACTTCCTGGGCTGCGGCGGGCTGAAGCTCGATCGGGTGGCTTTTCAACGGGGCCGGGCAGCGAGTCGGGAAGCAAAGAGAGAGAGAGAGGGTGGAGCACACAGAGCGCGGCCAGTGCTTCGAAGCCGGGCAGCGTTCGGACCTAAGAAGAGGGAGGGAAGTGTCCCAGAGGGTCCACTCCATGACGGGAAAATAATAAAAGAAAAAAAAATCAATATTTAACGCGCAAGAAACCGTGGAAAGCAGCGCTAACAACAGCGGGGAAGAAGACAAAGCGCGGGAGGCGCCATTTTGTTAAATCAAGGAAGATTCGCATCTGTGGGGATTTCAAGGTGACGGTGAACCCTGTCCTTTGCACAGTACAATATCCTCTTCCAAGGATAGAAGACATCTTCGCCTCGCTGTCTGGAGGAAAGCGTTTTACAAAAATTGACCTAGCACAAGCATATTTGCAGATGGAGGTTGAAGAGTCCTCTAGGAAGTATCTCACGATAAACACTCACAAAGGTCTTTACCAGTATCATCGATTGGTATTCGGAGTAGCATCGGCTCCGGTGATATGGCAGAGAGTGATGGAACAAGTCCTGCAAGGGATTCCGGAGACTCAGTGTTACTTGGACGACATCCTTGTAACAGGTGAAGACGACAGTGAACACCTTAACAACCTTGAACAGGTGCTCACTAGACTACGGGAACATGGGCTGCGAGCCAACCGCCCCAAGTGCGAATTTTTTAAGAAACAGATATCGTATTGTGGCCACGTGATTGATGAAGAGGGGTTACATAAGTCCCCTGACAAAATTGAAGCGGTTGTTAAGGCCCCAGCGCCTGCAAATGTGTCGCAACTGAGGTCATTCCTCGGGTTGGTGAATTACTATCATAAGTTTTTGCCGAATTTGTCGACAATTCTGCACCCACTGAACGCCCTGCTACGAACGGGGGTAGCATGGAAATGGAGCGATGATTGTAAGCATGCTTTTCGGAAGAGTAAGGACTTAATCACTTCAAAGGAAGTATTGGCTCACTACAACCCAGCTCTGCCAATCAGGCTGGCGTGTGATGCGTCTCCCTACGGCATTGGGGTGGTACTGTCACATAAATTCCTTGATGGTTTGGAGAGGCCGATAGCTTTTGCGTCACGCTCGTTAACTTCTGCCGAGCGTAACTACGCCCAGATTGACAGAGAGGCCCTCAGCCTAGTGTGGGGGGTGAAGAAGTTCAATCACTATCTGCACGGTCAAAAATTTACTCTACTAACCGATCATCAACCTCTTGTCTCCATTTTCAACCCTCAGAAGGGCGTACCGATAATGACAGCACAACGGCTGCAGAGATGGTCCCTTTTCCTAGGGGCACACCAATATGACATCGAGTACAAAGGAACTAAACAGCATGGAAATGCTGATGGATTGTCACGTCTACCGTTACCGACGGTGGAAGAAGAAGACCTTGCAGTGGATCCAATGGAGTTATTCCACTCGACCATAGTCGAATGTCTTCCTGTGACGAATGCAAACATAGAAAAGGAAACACGGAATGACCCGACACTATCACGGGTCTATGATTTAACGGTGAAGGGATGGCCAGCACATGACGAACCACAGCTGCCAGCATTCTCGCCGAGAAGAGAACAGCTGTCAGTGTGCAGAGGAATCTTGATGTGTGGATCCAGAGTAGTAATTCCACCTAAGTTGACGGATAGAGTGCTCAATGAACTTCATGAGGGTCATCTGGGTGGGGTAAAAATGAAGAGCTTAGCCAGAGCGTTTGTGTGGTGGCCGGGAATCGATAGAGAAATCGAAGAGATGACCAAGAGCTGTGCAGGATGCCAGAAGGCCCAAAACGCCCCACCACAAGCTCCTCTGCATCCATGGGAGTGGCCCTCATCTCCATGGCAAAGGGTGCACATTGATTTTGCTGGTCCCTTCATGGACTCGATGTTTTTAATTGCGGTGGATGCACATTCAAAGTGGCCAGAGGTAATAAAAATGTCCTCAACCACCACGGAAAAAACTATCACAGTTTTACAAACCATATTCGCCAGGAATGGGCTGCCTGAACAGATTTGCTCTGACAATGGACCACAGTTTGTGACTGAAGAGTTCCGGAAGTTCTTAAAGAACAATGGTGTTAAGCATTACACATCTGCCCCATATCATCCAGCCACTAATGGATTGGCCGAGAGGTTTGTCCAAACATTCAAGAAGGCTATCAAGGCAATGTGTAATGAAGATATACCCCTACAACACAAGGTGGACAACTTCTTGTTTGCCTACCGGAATGCGACACATGCGGTTACCAACCAAACTCCAGCCATGATGTTCTTCAATCGAAGACTACGATGCCGCTTGGATTTGGTTAAGCCAAACGTCCGAAGAGATGTGGAGAACAGGCAGTTTCAGAATATGAATGAAAGGCCGACCAGGAGTTTTAAGATAGGTCAACCAGTTTTGGCCCGGGACTACCGCACTGAGAAATGGCAGCCAGGAACGATTTGTACACGACAAGGACCTCTCATGTATACCGTGGACGTTGGAGAGAGCATTGTAAGACGCCATGCTGACCAGATTCTAGAGTCACTGGAAAACGTCAACTCCACACCACGATCTGATACACCTGGTAATGAAATCGACGTTCCAATTGCAGCTACCGCAGAACCGGTAATATTGGAAGCAGATGAACCAAACAACGACATTGATTCCGACTCAACATTGCAGAAGAACCTGTTACCCCAAAGAGGCGTTATCCAGACAGAATCAGGAAGCCTCCTCAAAGACTGAACTTATAATTGCTTAAGCTTAACCACTGTATCTAGTAACAGTAATTGTGATTGTAATTCGTTATCATTTAGTTGTTAAATGAATGTTATGTACTGTTTATCTAAAAGGGGAGGAATTGTTGTGTATGTACCTTTAAGAGAATAACTGGTCTCAGACTGCAGTACCGGCAGTGACCACCCCTGTATAAAAGGCGCTAGAGAGCCTCTGTTGTTTAGTTTCGTTATTGCCTTCCACCAGTAAAGATCTGTTTGTTTTCACTCCTGCTAGTCCGTGTCTCAATCATTCACGGACTTAACACAGGGGACTGAAGAGATCGCAAAATCTCTGTTTGAAGAATGGACTCAGTCTGGAATATTTTGTGGACTTTATGGGATTTTTCTGAGGGTATTTTCCCTGTTATGGGATCGCCCTGTGCAGATACGTGAAAGACTGGTTTGTTAAAAACTCCAGAGAATGCACGGCAGTTGGCTGTGACAAAAGAACTGTCAGTCATCCAGAATGTATGGGTTCGCCCGACAGTCCTGGAAAAAGGAAGGGGGCCATTGAACTTGAATCTATTAGAAAGCCACTCTAATATGCAAAGCACTTCTCACTTCCATCTCAGAAGAGAAGCAGAACAATGGACCCACTAGCTTCAGCCAGCCGAAAAGGAGCCAGTTTTCCCAACACAAAGACCAAAGATATGTCCCAGACTTAGGGCCATTAATCCAATACGCCTAGGTCCGATGATGACCCAACACTGATTAGTGCTCAGAAGCAAAAGGATTTTAAAGATTGGCGGGAAAAGATAGGGGTGGCCAGACTACTGTAAAGATAGATTCTTTCCACCATTCTCTCTCGCTCTCTCTCTCGCTCCCTGCTCCAACAAGATCAAACTAACAAGAAGTACCAGAGAAGCCGATGAGCGGAGCGATCAAAACCGACCGTGTGTGGGGGTAAGCATAGTCTCTCAGAAGTGAAGCTTTTGGGCTACTCCGAGGGTGGGAGCTTCGTTTGGTTCAGCCAGGCGAAGGGGTTTATGCGACTGGGTAATTCGTTGGTAGGGGTGGAATTAGAGTCCACCATAGCAACAAGGGAATTACTGCTTGTTATAGTCCCCAGTTTTGTACTGTATGTATGTTGTTTGTAATCTGGATTTGATTCTCCACAGAAACTGATTTCATTTAGTAGTGCATGTTTTAGCCAGTGTATGTTAGACCAAATAAATATAAGTTTGATTTTTCACCGAAGCATTCCTGTCCGTGACTTATTTAATTTACACTCTGAATAATAATTCCCGGGTATAGAACTTTTGTAAGGCGGGGGCGATTCGAACCGTTTGTCTAGCAATTGGGCTAGGATCAAAAACCGCTTACAACTTGTGGGGAAGAGCATAACTAGACGCCATCAATATGAGATAGTCACCAAGAAATCAAATAGGGAATTCAGAAGAAACTTCTTTACCCAGAGAGTGGTGAGAATGTGGAACTGGGAGTGGTTGAAGCAAAATGTATAGATGCATTTAAGGGGAGGCTAGATAAACATATGAGGGAGAAGGAAATAGAGGGTTATGCTGATAGATTTAGATGAGGAAAGACAGGAGGAGGCTCGAGTGGAGCATAAACGTTGGCATGGACTGGTTGGGCTGAATGGCCTGTTTCTGTGCCGTATATATCCTATGTAATCCTATGATTTACAAGAGGCTGGAGTCAGAGGAACGGAGAGTTTGGAGGGTTGTAGCACTAGAGGAGGTGACAAAGTTAGAGAAGGGAAAAGCCTTGGAGGGATTTAAGCACGAAGATGAGAATTTTAAATATGAGGCATTAGGGAACTAGGAGCTAAAGTAGATCAGCAAGGATAGAGGGTGGGAAAGGACACTCGGTGCAGGATAGGATATAAGCAGCAGAGTTTTTGGATGAGCTGAAGTTTACAGAGGATGAAATGTGAAGGAGCCAGCCAGGAGAAGATTAGAATCGTTTTGTCTGGAGGTGACAAAGGCACAGATAAGGGTTTCAGCAGCAGATGGGCTGAGCTAAATGCTGAGGTGGATGATGTTACAGAGGTGGAAGTAGGTGGTCTTTGTGATGAGGATGTGGGGTTAGAGGTTCAGCTCAAAGTTGGGGTCGATTTTCCCGAAGCTGTCGGGAAGAAGGCGAGACTACAACTTTCGGGTTTTAGTCCCGCCTACATCGACGTCCGGCCAATCCGTGCGATTTTCCCTTGATTGACCTTGTTGAGCCCGCCCAGCGGGCTCAGCAGGCCAATTAAGGGCCACCCGGCAACAGGTGACGTCACAGACTGCAATTTCATCTGTCACGGGCTCTTGACAGATGAAATATCAGTGTTTCACAGCTGTTTCAAGCTGTGAAACACTGACAGTCTGAGTTCTGACATGAGTCCTTCTGCACAGACTCAGTTAGAACTCACATCGGCACCCAAAGCTGAAGGCTGTCACTTTTCACAGATCGCAGCCGTTCAGCTTTAAGTGCCGGCTGAGTGATGGGCTCCCGACGACTGCAGGAAGAAAGGAAGTAAGTACAGGTAAGTAAAAGTTCTTTACACACTTTAGACACACCAAACACACTTACCTTTGCACTCATGCACCCATTACTCACCTGAGCACCGACATCGCGACCCCTCCAACTCCTTCAACCCGACGGCCCGCCTGCTCTAACCTGGCGTGGTTTGGAGCCGTCGGGAAACCCACACGAAACCCCTCAAAAAAGGGATTAGGCTAAAAACTGCCTGTGAACTACCTGTTAACAGGCAGTTAATTGGCACTAATCCCTTCCCGCCTGGTTTCAGCGGGTCCCAGTGCGGGGCGGGTACCCGCCGCCTCTGAAAGTTGCGTGGAGCGGGGTTTTGGGCGGGATGGTGTTGGGACCCCCGAAATCGGGATTCCCCGCCCCCCCCCCCCACGCCTGAAACCCCACCTCATGTAGTCAGTGGCGAGGGTGTGGCAAATGTTGCAGAGAGGTCAAGAGCAGGAAGGATAATGCACAAGGGTCACATTCATGATATTGGTTAGAGCTGTTTTGGTGCTGTGGAGGGGCAAAAATATAATTGGAGAGATTCAGAGAGTTGTAATGCCCCTATAGTCAAACACATTGTCGACACTCACTGAACAGGCTCACAACTTTTTAAATAATCCTCTGTGAATCAACGCCTCTGGAATGAGGGGGAAAATTATTTGTAAAATAGTAACTTTCAAAAGGGAATTGGATCCATACGTGAAAAGGAAAAATGTTCAGGGCGATTGGGAAAGAGCAGGGGACTAATTTCCCCTCATTTCAAAGAGCTGGGACAGACACGGTGGGCCGAATGGTCTCCTTCTGTTCTGTAAGATTCCATGATTCTATGAGACAAAAACAATTTTTCATGAAATGCAGATGACAGACAGATATAAGAGTCGAATTTCTTACAAACTTACCATCTCAAAAACCATTAATATTGAAGTGGCAAGATTAGGCTACAGCAGCATAGTGCTTATTTTACTGGATGAGTAATTCAGAGGCCTGGACTGATAATCCGGCAAAATGAGTTGAAATCCCACCACGGTAGTTGGAGAATTTAAATTCAGTTTTCATTAAATAAATCTGGAATAATTACTACTATTAGTAATGGTAACCATGAAACTACCGGATTGTCATAAAAATCCATCTGGTTCACTAATGTCCTTTAGGGAAGGAAATCTGCCGTCCTTACCCGGTCTGGCCTATATGTGACTCCAGACCCACAGCAATATGGTTGACTGTTAACTGCCCTCTGAAATGGCCTAGCAAGCCACTCAGTTGTATCAATCTGCTACAATAAACTAAAATACGAATAAAATCAGACAGATCACCCAGCATCGACCTAGGCACCGGATTCAGACATGACAAAGGCACACTCAGCCCAGTCAACCCTGCAAAGTCCTCCTCACTAACATCTGGGGACTTATGTCAAAATTGGGAGAGCTGTCCCACAGACTAGTCAAGCAACAGCCTGACATAGTAATACTCACAGAATCACACCTATCAGCCAATGTCCCAGACTCCTCCATCACCATCCCTAGATATGTGCTGTCCCACCAGCAGGGAAGACCCATCAGAGGTGGCAGTACAGTGGTATACAGTTGGGAGGAAGTGGCCCTGGGAGACCTCAACATTGACTTCGGACCCCATGAAGTCTCGTGGCTTCAGGTCAAGCATGGGCAAGGAAACCTCCTGCTGATTACCACCTACCGCCCTCCCTCAGCTGATGAATCAGTCCTCATTGGGCCTGCGACAGGTGGTGAGAGAACCAACACGAGGGAAAAACCTACTTGACCTTGTCCTCACCAATCTACCTGTTGCAGATGCATCTGTCCATGACAGTATTGGTAGGAGTGACCACTGCACAGTCCTTGTGGAGACCAAGTCCCATTGTCACAGTGAGGACACCCTCCATCATGTTGTGTGCCATTACCACCGTGCTAAATGGGATAGATTCAGAACAAATCTAGCAGCTCAAAACTGGGCATCCATGAGGCGCTGTGGGCCATGAGCAGCAGCAGAATTGTATTCCACAACAATCTGTAACCTCATGGCCCGGCATATCCCTAAATCTGCCATTGCCATCAAGCCAGGGGACCAACGCTGGTTCAATGAGGAGTGTAGAAGAGCATGCCAGGAGCAGCACCAGGCACACCTAAAAATTAGGTGCCAACCTGGTGAAGCTACAACACAGGACTACATGCTAAACAGTGGCAGCAGCATGCTATAGACAGGGCTAAGTGCTCCCACAACCAAAAGATCAGATCAAAGCTCTGCAGTCTTGCCACATCCAGTTGTGAATGGTGATGGGCAATTAAACAACTAACGGGAGGAGGAGACTCCATGAAGATCCCCATACTCAATGATGCAGAGCCCAGCACGTGAGAGCAAGAGACAAGGCTGTAGCGTTTGCAACCATCTTCAGCCAGAAGTGCCGAGTGGATGATCCATCTCGGCCTCCTCCTGAGCTCCCCTCCATCACAGATGCCAGTCTTCAGCCAATTCGATTCACTCCACATGATATCAAGAAACGACTGAGTGTACTAAATACAGCAAAGGCCCTGACAACATCCCGGCTGTTATGCTGAAGACTTGCATGAATGAACCGTGTCTTTAGCTAAGCTGTTCAAGGACAGCTACAACACTGGCACCTACCCGACAAGGTATGCCCTGTCCATAAAAAGCAAGACAAATACAATCTTAATTTTTGTGGTTATAGTTTCTAAGGTCCCTGTTGTGTATCGGGGAGTGCTAGTAACCAAGGGCCCTTGAGTATATCATTTAATTGTACTGTAATTAGTGGTATTGATTTGATTTAAATTAATTTAAATTAATTAAAGGGTAAGTCATGGCAGGACTGCTCGGCCCCATGGCATGCTCCTCCTGCACTATGTGGGAAATCAGGGACACTTCCTGTGTCCCTGACGACCATGTGTGCGGGAAGTGTATCCAGCTGCAGCTACTGACAGATTGCATTGCGGCGCTGGAGCTGCGAATGGATATATACTGGAGCATTTGCAATGCTGAGGAGATCATGGATAGCACGTTTAGGGAGTTGGTCACACCGTAGGTAAAGGCTGCACAGGCAGGAAGGGAATGGGTGACCACCAGGCAGAGTAGTAGGCACAGGCAGGTAGTGCAGGGTCCCCTGTGGCCATCCCCCTCTCAAACAGATATACCAATTTGGATATTGTTGAGGGAGATGGCTTATCGGGGGAAGGCAGCAGCAGCCAACTTCCTGGCACTGTGGGTGGTTCTGCTGCACAGGACGGGAGGAAAAAGAGCGGGAGAGCTGATAGGGGATTC
This sequence comes from Somniosus microcephalus, assembly GCF_052327205.1. NCBI lineage: Eukaryota > Metazoa > Chordata > Chondrichthyes > Squaliformes > Somniosidae > Somniosus > Somniosus microcephalus. Next base: position 173,812,061 of record NC_140996.1, on the reverse strand, counting down.
TAATGTAAGGGGAATAGATAGGCGTTTCTGCGGCCGCAAACGAGACTCCAGGATGGTATGCTGCCGCCCTGGTGCAAGGGTCAAGGATGTCTCGGAGCAGCTGCAGGGTATTCTGGAGGGGGAGGGTGAACAGCCAGTTGTCGTGGTGCATATAGGTACCAACGATATAGGTAAAAACTGGGATGAGGTCCTAAAAGCTGAATATAGGGAGTTAGGAGGTAAATTACAAAATAGGACCTCAAAGGTAGTAATCTCAGGATTACTACCAGTGCCACGTGCTAGTCAGAGTAGAAAAAGAAGAATATTTCAGATGAATACGTGGCTAGAGGAATGGTGCAAGGGGGAGGGATTAAATTCCTGGGACATTGGAACCGGTTCTGGAGGAGGTGAGACCAGTACAAACTGGACGGTTTGCACCTGGGCAGGACTGGGACCGATGTCCTAGGGGGAGTGTTTTCTAGTGCTGTTGGGGAGGGTTTAAACTGAAATGGCAGGGGGTTGGGAACCTGTGCAGGGAGCTGTGGAAAGGGAAGCAAGGACAGAAGCAAAAGACAGGAAGGAGAAAAGCAAAAGTGGCAGTCAGAGAAATCAAGGGTTTAAATCAAACATGGCCACAGTAAATAATAATTCTAAAAGGTCTAAGAGTGTTAAAAAAACAAGCCTGAAGGCTTTGTGTCTTAATGCGAGGAGCATTCATAATAAGGTGGATGAATTAGCTGTGCAAATAGATGTAAACAGATATCATATAATTGGGATTACGGAGACATGGCTCCAGGGTGACTAAGGCTGGGAATTCAACATCCAGGTGTATTCAATATTCAGGAAAGACAGGCAAAAAGGAAAAGGAGGTGGGGTAGCATTGCTAGTTAAAGAGGAGATTAACACAACAGTAAAGAAGGATATTAGCTCTGATGATGTGGAATCTGTATGGGTAGAGCTGAGAAATACCAAGGGGCAGAAAACGTTAGTGGGAGTTGTATACAGACCCCCAAACAGTAATGCTGAGGTTAGGGATGGCATTAAATGGGAAATTAGAGATGCTTGCTATAAGGGCACATGGGTGACTTTAATCTACATATAGATTGGGCTAACCAAATTAGTAACAATACTGTGGAGGAGGAATTCCTGGAGTGTATACGGGATGGTTTCCTGGACCAATATGTCGAGGAACCAACTAGAGATCAGGCCATCTTAGACTGGTATTATGTAATGAGAAAGGATTCATTAGCAATCTTGTTGTGTGAGGCTCCTTGGGGAGGAGCGGTCATAATATGTTAGAATTTTTCATTAAAACGGAGAGTGAAGTAGTTGACTCAGAGACTAGGGTCCTGAATTTAAATAAAGGAAACTACGATGGTATGAGGCACGAGTTGGCTAGGATGGATTGGGGAACGTTACATAAAGGGTTGACGGTGGATAGGCAATGGCAAACATTTAAAGATCGCATGGATGAACTACAGAATTTGTTCATCCCTGTTTGGCATAAAAATAAAACAAAAAAGGTGACTCAACCATGGCTAACAAGGAAAATTAGGGATAGCATAAGATCCAAGGAGAGGACATATAAATTGGCCAGAAAAAGCAGCAAACCTGAGGATTGGGTGCAGTTTAGGATTCAGCAAAGGAGGGCAAATGTATTAATTAAGAGGGGGAAGATAGAGTATGAGAGTAAGCTTGCAGGGAACATAAAAACTGACTGTAAAAGCTTCTATAGATATGTGAAGAGAAAAAGATTGGTGAAGTCAAGTGTAGGTTCTTTGCAGTCAGAATCAGGGGAATTTATAATGGGGAACAAAGAAATTGGCAGACCAATTAAATACATACTTTGGTTCTGTCTTCACAAAGGATGACACAAATAACCCCCCAGAGATGTCGGGGAACATAGGGTCTAATGAGAGGGAGGAACTGAATGAAATCAGTATTTCTCTGGAAATGGTGTTGGGGAAATTGACAGGGTTGAACGCCGATAAATCCCCAGGGCCTGATAATCTACATCCTAGGGTACTTAAGGAAGTGGCCCTAGAAATAGTGGATGCATTGCTGGTCATCTTCCAAAATTCTATCAACTCTGGAACAGTACCCATGGATTGGAGGGTAGCTAATGTAACCCCACCATTCAAAAAATGTGGTAGAGAGAAAATGGGGAATTATAGACCGGTAAGCCTGACATTGGTAGTGGGGAAAATGCTAGAGTCCATTATAAAAGATGTAATAGCATAGCACTTGGAAAACAGCGACAGGATTCGACAAAGTCAACATGGATTTACAAAAGGTAAATCGCGCTTGACTAATCTACTGGAATTTTTTGAGGATGTAACTGGTAGAATAGATAAGGGTGAACCAGTGGATGTGGTGTATTTGGACTTTCAGAAGGCTTTCAATAAGGTCCCGCATAAGAGACTAGCGTGTAAAGTTAAAGCACATGAGATTGGGGGTAAGGTACTGACTTGGATAGAGAACTGGTTGGCAGACAGGAAGCAAAGAGTTGGAATAAACGGGTCTTTTTCCGAGTGGCAGGCAGTGACTAGTGGGGTACCGCAGGGATCGGTGCTAGGACCCCAGCTTTTCACAATATATATAAATGATCTAGACGAGGGAACTAGAAGTAATATCTCCAAGTTTGCAGACGACACAAAGCTGGGTGGGCGTGTGTGCTGTGAGGAGGATGCCGAGAAACTTCAGTATGATTTGGACAGGTTGGGTGATTGGGCAGATGCAGTACAATGTGGATAAATGCGAGGTTATCCACTTTGGTGGCAAAAACAGGAAGGCAGATTATTATCTGAACGGCAATAGATTGGGAGAAGGGGAAGTACAACAAGACCTGGGTGTTCTTGTGCACCAGTCGCTGAAGGTAAGCATGCAGGTGCAGCAGGCGGTTAAGAAAGCAAATGCTATGTTGGCCTTCATAGCGAGAGGATTCGAGTACAGGAGCAAGGATGTCCTGCTGCAGTTGTACAGGGCCTTGGTGAGACTGCACCTTGAGTATTGTGTATAGTTTTGGTCACCTTATCTGAGGAAGGATGTTCTTGCCATGGAGGGAGTGCAGCGAAGATTCACCAGACTGATACCTGGGATGGCAGGAATGACATAAGAGGAGAGATTGGGTCGATTAGGCTTATATTTGTTAGAGTTTAGAAGAATGAGAGGGGATCTCATTGAAACTTATAATATTCTAACAGGACTAGACAGACTAGATGCAGGAAGGATGTTCCCAATGGCGGGGGAGTCCAGAACCGGGGGTCACAGTCTAAAGATAAGGGGTAAGCCATTTAGGACAGAGATGAGGAGGAATTTCTTCACCCAGAGAGTGGTGAACCTGTGGATTTCTCTACCACAAAAGGCAGTTGAGGCCAATTCATTAAATATACTCAAGAAGGAGTTCGATATATTTCTTAAGGCTAAAGGGATCAAGGGATTTGGGGAGAAAGCAGGAACAGGGTACTGAATTTGGATGATCAGCCATGATCTCATTAAATGGCGGAGCAGTCTCGAGGGGCGGAATGGCCTACTCCTGCTCCTATCTTCAATGTTTCTATGGACAGGATTTTCATTGGGCCGTGGAGGTGGGATTGGAGGCATGTGGCGGGTTTAAATCTCAAAATCGGGCAGCACAAACCCATCCCACCCCCAACCCGCCTCCATGCCAGTTTCAAAGGAGGCGGATACCCGACCTGTGCTGGGCCCCGCCTCCCCGAGGCGGGAAGGGGATTAGTCCCAATTAACTGCCTGTTAACAGGTAGTTACCAGGCAATTTTTAGCTGAATCCCTATTTTTATTGCTGAAGTGTGGGATTCCCGACGGCTCCAAACCACGCCAAGTTAGCGAGGCGGACCGTTGGGCTGAAGGGCTTGGAGGGTTCGAGATGTCTGGTGTTCAGGAGAGTGATGGGTGCATGAGTGCAGAGGTAAGTGTGTTTGGTGTGTGTAAAGTGTTTAAAGAAGTTTAATTACCTTTACTTATCTTTACAGCCTTCCTTCCTTCAGGTCTCGGGAGTCCCTCATCTCAGCAGCACAGAAAGCAAAATGGCCACGAGCTGTCAAAAGTTGCATCATTCAGCTTTCTGTTCTGGAGAGTTCTCTAAATCAGCCTGAGAGGAAGGAATTAACTTGGAGTACAGATTATCTGTGTTTGACAGCTTCAAAGAGCTGTCAAACACTGATATTTCATCTGTCAAAAGCTCTTGACAGATGAAATGTCAATCTGTGACATCACCTGTTGCTGGGTGGCCCTTAATTGGCCTGCTGAGCCCGCTGGGCAGGCTCAACAAGGTCAATCAAGTGAAAATCGCGTGGGTTGGCCACAACTCAAAGGAGGCGGGACTACAACCCCGAAAGTTGTAGTCCCGCCTCCTACACGCCTCCAGTTTCAAAATCCAGCCCATAGTTTCGAATCTGGCCAATTACTGCCCCATCAGCCTACTCTCAATCATCAGCAAATTGATGGAAGGGGTCATTGACAGTGCTATCAAGTGGCATTTACTCACCAATAACCTGCTCACTGGCGCTCAGTTTGGATTCTGCCAGGACCACTCGGCTCCAGACCTCATTACAGCCTTGGTCCAAACATGGACAAAAGAGCTGAATTCTAGAGGTGATGTGAGAGTGACTGCTGTTGACATCAAGGCAGCCTTTGACCGAATGTGGCATCAAGGAACCCTAGTAAAATTGAAGTCAATGGGAATCAGAGGAAAAACTCTCCATTGGTTGGAGTAATTCCTAGCACAAAGGAAGATGGTTGTGGTTGTTGGAGGTCAATCCTCTCAGCCCCAGGACATTGCTGCAGGAGTTCCTCAGGGCAGTGTCCTAGGCCCAACCATCTTCAGCTGTTTCATCAATGACCTTCCCTCCATCATATGGTCACAAGTGGGGATGTTCACTGATGATTGCACAGCATAATACGTAGTCCATTACATTATATTTTGTAAAATTTGATGAACTCTATTTGAAAATAATGCTGAAGATCTAAAATGAAAACAGACAATGGACAGCAGGTCAGTCAGCATCTGAAAGAGAAAGACAGATGAATGATTTGGTTGTAATCCTTCAATGCTCGAACTCACTCTCTAGATATGGTAGTTTCATTTGTCTGGGCCAATGTTAATGCATATTTTATGAAAGTACTTTCTAAATAATTCTGAACATTAAGAGGCAAAAAGAAGAAAGTCATCTCTTTTATCTTCTTCTTAATGATGCATTGAACCAACCCTGCCATTTACATGTGTTTTATACAGGCAATTAAAATGCGCAACTTACAGTTTTGGTGCCAACAGTTATTAAACTGTCACTTGGTGCTTAAAGCACAATGCAATTTCTCTTTGCGCTGAAACTTTATGGAAAAAAACAAAACTATTAAATTGGGCCCATTGGTGGCAAGAAGTATTAATGGATTGGAACAAAATTAGAGATTAAGGGATGCTGTTTCATTCTCATTTATTAAATACTGTTCCCTTCCACCATAGTCTGAATGACGGATGTCTCTACTAGCTCTCTCTTAATTTTATTGGCATTCCATCAGCACAAGTTGGCGTAATGACACCAGTGGTAACCGAAAAAATGTTGTGTCACGTTGTAATAATCACAATGTTAGGAAAATAATCTATTAAAGAATTAGTGAGCTGAGAGAGTTTTAGTAAATATAGGATAAAGGATAAAGTACCCTTTCTGTACTACATCTTCTCTCTCTTAGCCAGTCCTCTCGGAACCGAGGATGACTTGCTTCCACATTAAAAATGAGCTCTCAGGTGACTGATGAGTCCAATGCGGGTCCTACAGTTTCTGTCACAGGTGGGGCAGACGGTGGTTGAAGTGGCGGGTGGGTGGGGTGCTTGGGTTGGTGTGCGCTCTTCCGCTGTTTGCGCTTGGCTTCCGCTTGCTCCTGGCGAAGAGACTCGAGGTGTTCGGTGCCTTCCCGGATGCTTCTCCTCCACTTTGCACAGTGTTGGGCCAAGGATTCCCAGGTGTCGGTGGGGATGTTGCACTTTTTCAAGCAGGCTTTGAGGGTATCCTTGAAGCGTTTCCTCTGCCCACCTGGGGCTCTCTTGCCATGTCAGAGCTCTGAGTAGAGCGCTTGTTTTGGGAGTCTCGTATCGGACATGCGGACGATGTGGCCCGTCCATCAGAGCTGATCAAGCGTGGTCAAAGTTTCGATGCTGGGGATGTTGGCCTGAGCGAGAACACTGACGTTGGTGTGCCTATCCTGCCAATGGATTTGCAGGATCTTGCGGAGGCAGCGTTGGTGGTGCCTCTCCAGTGCTTTGAGGTGCCTGCTGTACATGGTCCATGTCTCTGAAGCATACAGGAGGGCAGGTATCACTACTGCTCTGTAGACCATGAGCTTGGTGCTTGGTACATAATAGTGTATATAGTACTCAACAAACAATATAATGAATTTTGCCTGAAATTAATCTCTGATTAACCACTCGTTGTAAATATAAAATGTAATTTGTATACACTCTGAAAGATAATTGGTATCTGCCTCCAATTAAAAACTGCTGGGCTGTATAGATGAGCTTGCAGCGTCAGCAGTTCTGCTGTACTTTTCCCATAGCAGCTGTACAATAATGGCTCCACAAATGGCTAGCGACTTGTGAAAAAGAGAGAAATGTACAAATAGAATTTATTTCTGGCATTATAGCAAGTAGGGGATGAAACGTTTCAATAAAACATTGTTATTGATGGGGTGGTAAATGATTTGTAATACACGGATTATATATGTCGCCATTTCATGACATTTAGACATTCTCTTCATACAATAATTATGAATACCTACAGTTTATAGTTTGTTTCCCATCCTGCTGACTCAGACTGTTACTAATTGTGGGAAAACTATTCGCATTAAGCTCAGTGGAAGTAGGCATGGATGATGTATTGCTGCATTTTGAATCACATGAACAGATGTAGGCCCTTCTTGCCTGCATGATTTATATCACTTAATACTGCAGCAAATTTGTAAATTCTGCATTGCGCAAATTATCAAGTGTTAGCTGCAACAATAGAAACTGTAGTAGCTGTCACCAAAGCAATTGTTGCAATAAATCTTCTGATCATTGGGTTTTGTTAATGGTGGAGTTGTTCAACAGGCTTATTGTTAACACTTTGTGATTAGTATTTCCAATCTAACTCAGAGCACCAGCACAGGCCAGGCATAGCAAATGATGTCTGACCCATTCAAGTCTGACTCGCAGTTTTAAACAGTGAAGGGGTTGAAGATTGGCGTGATTATTTGCATGGGGTCTTCTGCGTTTTTCTGCGCATGCACATTATATGGGGGCGGAGCCTAAACACCGTTCTGCCCCCACTGGAAGTTCCAAACGGGCATGCGGCTAGCTGTAGGGTTGTGGCCTGCAGCTTCAACCATGTTTTCTTCCCCCATGGAGGTCATGGGATCGGAAGGGGGAGAGGAGCTCGGAGGGGGGAAGGTCAGGAATTCGGGGGGAGAAGGTCAGGAACTGGGGGAGGAGAAGGTCAGGAACTCGGTGGGGGAAGAAGGTCAGAAACTCTGGGGGAGAAGGTCAGGAGCTGAGGGGGAGGTCAGGATCTTGAGTGGGGTGAAGGCCAGGAGCTCAGTGCGGGGAGGCCAGGAACTCGGGGTGGAGGAGGAGAAGGTCAGGACCTCGAGTGGGGTGAAGGTCATGAGCTCGGGGTGGGGAGGCCAGGAACTCGGGGTGGAGGAGGAGAAGGTCAGGACCTCGAGTGGGGTGGAGGCCAGGAGCTCGGGGCAGAGAGGCCAGGAACTTAGGGTGGAGAAGGAGAAGGTCAGGACCTCGAGTGGGGTGAAGGTCAGGAGCTCGGGGTGGGGAGGCCAGGAACTCCGTGTGGTGGAGGAGAAGGTCAGGACCTCGAGTGGGGTGAAGGTCAGGAGCTCGGGGCGGGGAGGCCAGGAACTCAGGGTGGAGGAGGAGAAGATCAGGATCTTGGCGGGGTGTTAGAGCACAGAGAGAACGGTGGGGATGGGGGAAGAACATGATCCAGGTCTAAAGGGGGGATGAGAGTGGGAACGTAATCCAGATAGGAAGACAAATCATGTTCTCCCCCCTCTATTAGACGTGGATCACGTTCTTCCAACCAGATGAATTAGTGAATCCCTTCCAACACATGGAGCAGATAAATGGCCTCTCCCCAGTGTGAACTCGCTGGTGAGTCAGAAGATTAGATACACACATGCACCCCACATACGCACCTGCACACCACACACATGGACCCAACACACACGGTCCCTTCATTATGAATTAAAGAATTTGTATCACTTCCAGAAGGAAAAAAAAACTCCAAAGAAGTAACTACCCACTAATTAGCATATAAAGGCCTAGAAATTCAGTGGGCTGCGCCACCAGTTAGCACCCAAAGAGTGCACTTAGTGGGTTTAACGCCACTGGCCATGCCTCCCGCGAAATTTAGAGGGGCGCTAATGGCAGCGTTAGCCTGTAGCGCTGCGCCACCACCGATGATGTCATTGGTGTGCACAGCGCCCCGCTACCGCCCCGATCACGATATTTGGTCGCGCCCCCCGCTGTAACGCCGGTCGCAATTTGCGACCGGGTCAGGGGGGCCTACCTGCGGCAGTAGTGGCGCTAATTAAAGGGAAGGTGCGGGGCGGCCATTTTTTTTGCTGGCTGCCTGCCAGCACCTCCTCGCGCTGCCGCCCCCGGCCTCCTGAGCCCCCCCCCCCAGGCAGTGCCGGCTGTGCCCCAAGAGCCCGGCACTTCTCCTCGGTGCCGGGCTCTTTTGCCGGCACTCGCGATCTCCGATCGTGCTGGTGCAGGCCCCTCCCCTTTAAGAAGGGGAGGAAGGCCTGCAGGACCGCAGCGCGCCGTGCCGCAGCGTGTGGCGCTGCGGCACGTTGCGCTGCGATATTCAGTTGCAGTGCCCCAAGAGGGATGCGGGGCGCCTCGAGCAGCGGCCCGCTTCCGTTTGGGGCGCTGAAACTGAATATCGGGACGGCACAAGTGGCTCCGTTCGCAGTGGTAATTCCGGCGCCCAGGCGAGCTTGGCGCCACTGAATTTCTAGGCCAAAGTCTTTAATTTTACCAGCCAAGGAGAACTATAATTACAATTGCAGAACACTAGATAACAGAGGATCTTCACAAAGCTAACTACAGTTCCACTTTCTGTAGGCTGCCTGAAAGACTGGATCAAATTACACATTGCAGGTACCCCACAGCAGGCAGAATCAAATTACACATTCCAGACAAACTGTTGGGTGTTTCTTGTCCTCCAAGGGGTCCAATCAGAAATCTGGTCCAACCCACCAGTGTTGCAAATAAACGCTGCCGATGAAGTTTGGTGGAAGACCCACGGAAACTCCGGGAAAATAGTGCAAATGGCCATTTTTCTGGGGCTTCTACAGCATTCCCACCAAAGTTAAAACAAATGAGTAGGAGAACCCCTCGGAAAGTCAATCCTGAATCTTTTAATACTGTTTTGCCATTGTCATTTTAATCAGCAGGAATGCTCTTTCTGGCCCCACAAGCACACCTTGGGCCTCCCCTGCTCCGGCTTCTCCAAAACTCCCTCCAATCCCCTCTTTCCCATGGCAATGATGTCATTCCCGCCATTTTTGGGTCGGACTCAGTATTGGAGCATTCAAATGAGGCCTGGGAGTTAAAGTCTCTTGGAATCAAGCTCCTGGGGGGACTGGATGGCTCACTTCAGTTTCCCCCACCCCGGTTCCTGCCTCACATTAAAATCAGGGCTATATCTTTTCCCACTGAACAGCAACAACAGAATGACAGCGTTGGCAATTTTATTGCACTGCTTGATTTGATTAAGTACTGCAGTTATCACTGGTCATTTAGGTCTTTAGACCAAACACAGTTGTCTACAGAGACAGGATGGGCTTCTATTTGTCCAGAGAGTTTCTTTCCCATTATATAGCAGAAAGTGCCAGTACTGCCCAGGAGCTATATAGCGGAAGTCTAAACACTTACAAGAGTTATTCCAATTAGGTTTAGACCTGTGCCAGTGGGGGCTCCACTGCCTGGAATTGTGCTTCATGGTAGACTGCAGTCTGGAGAACACCTTGCAGAACTACACAGATATGGCTAGTAGACTCCTTTGAACTCTTAGCTAGACTTTGCAGGATATTTTGGACATATTCAAGAGACTCCTGTAGATGATCTTGGTTTGAATTCCTCGGCACTGTAGCTAAGGAAAGAAGAAGGCTGGAACCTTTGAACAACAGATGTTTGCTCCTCCTTTGTCACCACCAGTGGTTCCTCCTCATCCTTGCACAGTGACTCATCCAGTACTGTCTCCTCAAACTTACTATTTACATTCTTTGGCCCTACGCTGGTGTTTGCAACAGTTAGTGAGGGTGCTGTTGGCTGGCTGTTCCTCCAGACCTACAAAAACAGAAGGCGATGGTGACAAGAAGGTGACAACGTTGCTTGTAAGAGACACTTTTAAGCGGTACTTGCATTGCAATATACCATGTGTGATGATGTTGTGGTTGAGTGTATACCAGTTTGTATATAAGTGAGTGAGTAGGAGGACAAAACATAACAAGTAGGACAGCACTAGCCCTGAGCTTGGAGGAAGCTTTGCACTTAAACCTTCCTGACTTTATGCTTTCATAACTAATCAGGTTCAGCGTCACCTATTAAAAGCCAATCAAAGACTTGAAATTTCTATTTTCTGTAGGGGGTGGTGTGTGTGTCAGCTTCACCTCTGACTCCTTTGAGCGGTTCGAATCGCTCCCACACCCCTGCTATCTGGACACCGGACTTAGGTACAGGCGGCGATACAGAAAATCGAGTAGACAAGTGGTTTGGTGTAAGAAAACCAAAATTTTATTGAAACAGAATAAAACACAATCTTATGAAAATTACTGGTATGAAAATACAGGCATAAACAATTACACTTATATGGGAATGGGGAACACATGGCACATCGAGGGAAAACAACTACATTAACAATCCCCTTATCCTTATCCCACCCCTATACCTAACTAGATTAAGCTATGAGGGGCCAGGAATTCATGCTCACCAATCCAACACCTGTTGCTTTAATTGGTGGGGTTTTGAGGTCCGCTCTTGCTGTCCTTTGGGGTATCCCGTCGCCATGTGGTCTCAGGGCGCAGCACTGGAGTTGTTGATGCGAAGCACTCTCCTTTTCCTCAGCTAATGTCGTCGTCGAGTCGCGATGGGTTTTCTTCTTCTTCTCCCTCGGGCAGTTTAGTTGCTGACAGTATTGCTGCGGTTGGGGGTCGGTTGGTGGTCTTTACCGTTTAAACGATTTTGCTAGCCATGCTTCAAACACCAGTTTATTCTTTAACCGGGCTATTACTGTCCATGTGACGAACGCCAGCTTATAACTAGGCCGTTTGTCTCGATTTTGCTACCCATCCTTCGAACGCCAGCATATTCTTAAATTGGGGTTTTACTGTAACGCCAACTTATTCACCAAACACCAGCTTATAACTGGGCGTTTGTCCTCAAATGCGTCTTTCCGCTGCCCTTCTCTGCCTTTACCGGTTTACCTTCTTCTTCATCTCGTCTCGTCTCGTCTGCCCGTTTGTGGCCTGTGTGTCCTGTGTGGTTTTGAACTCGGGTCTCGTTCTCCTCCCGCGTTTGGCCCCGGTGTAATGGGCGTCCTTGGTTGTTGAGCGGCGCCGGGAGCGAGAAGAGAGCCCGCCATGAGGCCAGGGTACGAGAACGAGCGGCAGCAGCAAGAGCTAGGGCAAGAGCCGAGAGACCAGAGAGCGATTGCCACTGATGGGCCTACAATTATATCCGTTCTTCAACTCCTTATCAGCGCGCCAAATCAGGTCAGTCCTTTGTCTAACTCTTGGCGGGCTCGTTTTAAATGATTATAGCCATTTATTTTAACGACTTGTGGAGTGGTTGTCTCCGGGTCTAATGGCCCCGATGTCCTGGTTGTTTGTCATGGATAAGACTTAATTGTCCCCATCCTGACTTGATGGCTACTGTGAGCTGTTACCGATTAAATATGCAGAAACCTAATGGCCTCGATTCTAGGCCCATCCTAGCTTGATCTATTTCAAGTCGAATGAATGCATATTCTGTGTTTACTTTGGCTGTTTGGCTCCAGAGTCTTTTTCACAGATTCCTGCATTTTTAAGTTTCGTCTCCGGGCCTGCCTGTCTGCAGAGCCCTGTTTTAAAAATCCTGTTGGTTTTGGTCACGAGGTTACAGAAGCCATTTTGGGCACCCTGTTTTTAATAACTTGTCCAAACAGGGTCCCTTGATCCATAATTTGGGGACTGCGGGAATTTTGAGAACCCTGCACTTACACTCCCCCCTGTTGATACTAAACTCACTTTAAGTATCATCCTGATGAGGTGAGCAAAATTTCCGACCCTCCATAGTCAATCTTCCCCTGTAATTACCTACCTAAGATACCCACGACATATGCATTTCCCATTCTGTAAAAATGTAGTGTACATAAGCATACATAGAATAATTACAGTCGTTTACACACATCCAAGCATGGAGGGGGTCCAACAGCCCTGCACCACTTGGTACACATATATCTTTATTGAAACCAACATGTCGAAAATCTTTATTAAAAACAGCAAACCACAAAAAAACAATCTTTTATCCAACATACAAAAAAATTCAAACAGGTGTATCTTCCTCCACCTTAACATAATGTTCCTTCCAGGTCCTCTGGTTTCAGATTTCTAGTATTTGACCTTTTCCCTTGCACTGAGTGCATACTAGGTACAATACTATCCCCAGCTGGCACACCACGAGGATGTGGGAAGCCAGCCTAATCCACAAAGGGACCTCTGTACTGTTGAAAATGTCCCACCAGGGTGGAATCACAATGTCCAATATCTTAGCCCCTATCTCTACCGTCTTCTGCTCTAGATATAGAAATGTTTCTGCGAGACGGCTTTGAGTATCTTGGTAAGGTGTTCTGGGAGAGGGGGGATTTCGTAGCCGAAATGCGCTACATACTTTTGCAGGTTGGTAAAGTTCTCTTTTACAGTGAGGTGAACAGAGGAGGGTTCAGGAATGGGGACAATTTGTTCATGGGCCACTTGAACTTCTGCCTCGGGTTTAAAGCAGAAACTGCTGTCACTTACCGGACACCAGCTATGCTGTCCATGCTGGTAGTGGGACGCTCCTGTGGTGACACAATATGTCCCACCTCCTATATATGCTACCTGTGGGGGAACATGGCCTTGTGCCATTGCCTCCATGGTACAATTTATAGGTTTTGCGCCAACAGCGTTAAACTCGCACTGTGGTTTTGAATAGGCATTCAAGTGCTGGGGACACAGGATTATGTGTGCTCCCCGGCTCTGGCACCCCGAGAAATCCCTACCTATCATAGCATGCTCCCACTTTATGACGTAAGGTGGGACCGCTGTGAAACGAATGTGTGCACTCACTTGAATGACTCCAATGTTCTCTACCCTGTATACCGGTGCGGGTCGGGCTGTCCTACCCATGACCGGCATTCTCACTACTATTCCCATGATGGTGTGGTTGGACCGCCCACAATCCACTAGGACTGGGTAGGCCTCCGAAGCTAGCCGAACTTAATGCATTCTCAAACGGATGGAGGGCTGCGAGGCATTTGTTGCTGATCCAGGAGATGACTAAACCCTGTTTTAAATCCTCCAGATTACTGCGGCCCTCGCCCAGCAAACATGCCCCTTACATCACGCACACCTCGTTCTGCACAGCCTGGTCAGAAGCATTTCTGTCCTTTCTTATGAGGGCATTTACAGTCTTTGCGTTCTTCTCCAGCTCCGTTATAATTTCTTTTAAATGGACCATCATGGCCTGGTTCTCAAGTTACTCCGAGCCCACTACCTTGTTCTCATCCATTAATATCTTCCTTAACTGTGTTTTTAAACCATTTATCTGGGTCTGCAACTCTATGTCATCCAGACTGTTGATGACAGAGGATCCCGTGTTAAACGCAGTAAAAACATCATTCCATGCTCCCCTTCTTTGTCTCCCCGTATTACCAAAGTACTCGCGGTGTGTGGTGTACAGTTCGGTTTTGTCTACATTAGCAAAATCGAATTCGTAAAACTTTCTAAACATGTCCCTTAACAGGGCCTAGTATAGCTGCTCTGTCTCTTTGGGACACCACTCCGGTAAGTGTACCTCAGTGAGGTTTACAATCACGGAGGCTACCGCGTAGTGTACCCCCTGGTATAGTACCTGATCCGTAGGTACTAGTACCAGCCCATTCCCTGGTCCCTTGGTGGTGGTGGGGTACCCCTCTCTGTGTGTCCTTGCTGCCTGAGTCATGGGCAAGGGCTTCCAGGCGCGCGCCACCAGCTCAGTGGCTTTAACTGGGGCTGGGTAATGTGGGACTATGCAGGTGTGTGGGTGGGAATCCCATTCCACCCCCTTCCCCTTATCCTGCCATGATGCAGGGAAGATGATGGGTATGCCCGTGCAGCAGGCCCTCTTTGACCCCCACATACAGACATAGATTCCCTGTTCCGACTCCCACCACTTATCCCAACATACGCTAGTCCCTTCTTGGGTCCCGGTGACCGTCCGGTGGGTGTCGTTCCCCATTCGTTCCCAGTCAGCTGTGCTATCCCCCATGTCCATGCTCAGCTTTCTGAGCCACCACCACCTTCCCAGGGGAATCTGTCCTTTGCAAGTCAGGCACACGCGTTTCACCTCAGTGACCCCGACACATGAGGCCACAACCTGTACGCTGGGGCAGGGGTGGAGTTGGATCCCAATTACCCGGGCCATCTTCCCTCATGGGCGTAGATGGCGGGCTCCTCCGTGCCTTGTTCGCTGCTCCCAGCAGTCACCACTGGAGCCTTTTCTCCCGAGCACCCGTAGATGTGAGAGTCCTCCATGTCGCCTCGCTTTCCAACGCTCATAGAAACATAAACATAGAAACATAGAAGATAGGAGTAGGAGTAGGCCATTCGGCCCTTCGAGCCTGCTCCGCCATTCAACGAGATCATGGCTGATCATCCAAACCCTAGCACCCAGTCCCTACACCGACAACCATCCCACCCAAGCCCTATCCCCGTAACCCCGTAACCCCACGTACTTAATCCCCCCTAACACTAAGGGCCAATTTTTTTTTATCATGGCCAATCAACCTAACTCGCACATCTTTGGACTGTGGGAGGAAACCGGAGCACCCGGAGGAACCCCACGCAAACACGGGGAGAATGTGCAAGCTCATCCCTAGCAGGGCGATTAGGAGTACGCCCCCTTTCATTCTAAAATCCTCTTTCTGCAAAGAGACACAAGAGCATATAGCCAGGTCCTGAGGAGATTCTCTGGCTTGGGTGAAGCACAGTCGACTCTTGCAACCTCGACTTAGATACAAACATTCTTACAAATACTACTACTGTATTACAACTACCCATCACCTTGTTAAACTTAAACTAAACACCCAAACTTAACAATACAACTTACGTTACCTAAATTATGTACATCCGCCGCCCGTCTCCGGGCGGCCACGCTAATCTCTGTTTGAACTGCGACACACCTCTCCCTTCGGCGTGGTCGCACTGTCCTGCACTGTCGGTCCCTCACAGCCTGTGGCTGCTGGCTGGGGACCTCTGTCCTTGGACTTCCCCCTAACTCGGGAGGCTGTCCCTTTAAAATGGGGAGCTGGTGACCATGGTTTCCTTGGCTGGGGCGTCCGTGGGGACCTTCTGAGGACTTTGGCGGGTGGGGTTTTCTTGGCTGGTGGGCCTTTAACCCAAACCGCTGCTCCCTCCGGTGCGGTCTGTGGGCTCACCACTGCCGCTGGCTGGGGGTCCTCACCCTCAGGCTTTACCTCTCCTGAACCTGGGCTAGGGGCAGGTAACTCTTTGCAGCCTGTTGCTGCAGGCTGAGAGTCTCCACCCCCAGGTCCCAAACCTGGGTCCGGGGCGGGGTCTTCGCCCTCGGGTCTCTCCTCCTCTAAACCTGGGTCAGGGGCGGGGTTTTCGCCCTCGGGTCCCTCCTCATCTGGAGCCCAGAAGAGTGGGGGAGTGTCCCAATCGGTGGGCGGGATGGCCTCTCCCCTTAAGCAAGCCACAGCGCCTGCCTGTGCAGTCTGTGAACTCACTCCCACTGCAGGCTAAGGATTACTATCCTGAGGCCCTACCCCAACTGGCTGTTTTCTCCTTTCGGGTTTAAACAGTTTGCACTGATTAATATGGAACCATTTGGTGTGCCGAGGCATCTTAACGGCGTATACCATGGGGCTGGCTTTGTCTACAATGCTGTAGGGCCCCATGTATAATGGTTCCAGACTTCCTACTCGAGCGTAGTTCCTCACCATGACCTGATCTCCTACCTCCCACTCGTGGTGCTTTCGGGGTTCTAACAGCAATTGGTTGCTCCGATGCTGCTTTCCCATGTTCCCAGCCGTCTGCTCGTGGACCTGTTTAAGGTGCTCGAAGAGGTTTCAGGCGAACCTGTCCCGGTTTACCTCTCTGAGCTGACCTTCTGTGAGCACCAGGGCTAGTACATGGGTGGGGGTCCGCATAACCCTGCCAGTCATCAGCTCGTACGGTGAGTACCCCGTGCTTTTGGACTGGCTGGCCCGGATCCCCATCAGGACAAACGGTAGGACCTCGGCCCATTTTCGAGGCGAGTCCACCGTCTCCTTCCTCAACCTTTCTTTTAGGGTCCTATTCATTCTCTCCACAATCCCTGATGACTGTGGGTTGTGGGCAACGTGCCACTTCCCCTTGATGCCTAGCAGCATAAGGGTATTCTGCATTACTTGCCCGGTAAAGTGGCTGCCTTGGTCAGACTCCACATACTGTGGTAGCCCCCACCGCGAGAACACCTCCCGGACCAGGATCCTGGCAGTACCCAGAGCTGTGGCAGTTTTACAGGGGAAGGCCTCTACCCATTTTGTGAACACATCTACCAGGACTAGGCAGTACCTATAGCCTCCCTGGGCGGTGGGCAGGGGCCCGATGAAGTCGACCTGTATCGACTGCCATGGTCCCTCTACCCTCCTGATGTGTCCCATAGGTACCTTCCTTTTGTGGGGGTCAGGGTTGTTAGCAGCGCACATCAGATAGCCGGCGCAGAACTCGCGGACCTCTTCCCTGAGCCCTGGCCACCATCCCGCCTGTTCCACCCGTTGCCAGGTGGTCTCAGGCCCGGGGTGTCATGCTCCTGGACCCTCATGGGCCAGTTGAAGGAATTCCCTCCGGTGTTGCTGTGGCACAACCCATTGTTCCCCCTGGAACAGCATGCCCACTTTCACGGAGAGGTTTGCTGTGCCGTAAGGACCCTCTACCCTTTTTCCCTCAGTCACCGTACTGAGGACTGCCTTGAGGATGGGGTCTTGGGTTTGGACCGTCTTAAGGTCCAGGGATAAAGCTACCCCTGCACTCCCTTGTGTCCCGTCCCTACCTCTGACTGCTGCCATGGGTCTGGACCCATATGGGTCCCAGAAAGTGCCTGTGCGGGCACCCTCCTTGGCGAGCATGTCAGCCTGCTGGTTGCCTTGACTGCGGGGTTCTGTGGAGGAATGGGCTTTCACCTTGTGGATGAAAACCTCCCCTTCCTCCCCCACTGCTGCTAGGATCTTTTCCAGCAGGGGTTTCACTGTGAGGGGTCTCCCGTCGGCGGAGGTGTATCCGCAGTGGGACCAGATGGCCAGGTACTCCGTACACGAATTGCACGTAAACATGCTGTCTGAGCAAATCGTGTATAGGGTGGGGAAGATTTCAGGGTGTGTAACGACATACACTACCATGGACAGTTCAGCCTGCTGGGCGCTCATGGTGCTGGGTGTAATGTATGTACCTTTAAGGGGGGAACTACTTTTTACAGCTCATGTATACTGTAGTACCGGCAGTGACCACACCTGTATATAATGCTGAGTAGCAATCTGTACAGATCAGTTGCAGTCTGAGCCACGTTGTGTAAACACCTGTTGTACCGTTCTCCGCAGTCTGTGTCTTCTTATACACGGACGTAACATTGGCGACGAGGCAGGTTTGAACCTACCTGCAACTCTGCATCACCTCCCGGGGATTCGTTCCTGGAGATCAGTGGATTGGAGGTCAAGGCTAGAGACTCGGGCATCGACCACGGGCAACCGCCAAGTCATCCAGCAGAGACTCGAGAATTGCGGGGGAGGCTGCCGAGAGCCAGGCTTGGCTTTTCAGTCGAGGTGGTCCAGCGAAACGGGCTGGCAACAGGTAGTGCGCAGGCCCTTCCCGGACAGCGGCGGGCTAGAGCCCGACCGGAGTGGCACAGCAAAGGGCCGAGCAGCGTCGATGGGGGAGAGAGAGAGAGGGAAGAGTGCACAGGGCGCAGCCGGTGTTCAGGGGCTGAGCAGCGTCGGAGAGTGGGAGAGAGAGACGTGCAGAAACCCGTGAGGCGCCGCCATTGCCACGAGGACCGCCGAGAGCGGCGTTGGCAGCAGCGCAGGAAAAGCGCGCGAAACCTACAGGGCGCCGCCATTGCCACGAGAACCGCTGGGAGCAGCGTCGGCAGCAGCGGGGGAGGAAGGAAAGCGTGGGAGATGCCATTTTAAGCCATTGGGAGATGCCATTTTAAAACACACCCAAAATGCCGAAGAGTGGCAGTATCACCGCATTTGACAATGAAGTCGAAGATTGGACTACATATGTCGAACGAATAAAGGTGTACTGCAAGGCAAATGGGGTGTCAGATGACAAGAAAGCGTCGGTATTGTTAAATTTAATGGGTGCAAAGACATATGGGCCTAGAAATACACTATGGCCCCGCCAGCTGGCTAGCGCCCAAAAGTTAGCGCTGGGCGCGGAGCCATTTGGGACCGTCAGATATTCAGTTTCTGCGCCCCAAGTCGGAACCGGGCGCTATTCCAGGGTGTGCCCACCCCCGCTTGGGGCGCTGAAACTGAATTTCAGCGCTCTAGGCGCCGCTGCGCCACCCGCTGCGGAGTGGCAGGCTGTGGTACTGCAGGCCTCCTCCTTCTCTTAAGGGGGAGGTGCCTGCAATGGGGAGATCGCCGCTGGATAGTGCCGGCAAATGAGCCCGGCACCACGGAGAAGTGCCGGGTTCGCGGAAAGCAGCCGGCAATGCTGCGGGGGGGGGGTGGTGGAGGAGGCCGGGGAAGGAGGTGCGGGCAGGCGGCCGCCGAAAAAGCGGCCGGCCGCACCTCCACCTTAAAGCGCCCCACTAAGGCTACAGTACAGCCCCGTTTTCTGATCGCTGTTTGCGGCCGCTGCGGAAGAGGCGGCCGCAACTAAATATGGGGATCGGGCTGGTATCGGGGCGGAACCGGGGCAGTGCGCACACCGATGACGTCATCGGTGCCGGCGCAGCGCTAACGGCTACCGCCGCCATTACCGCTGCGCTGAATATCAGCGCAAACTCCTGTATTGGCGCAGAAGCCCTCTTTAGGCGGTAACTGGCCGCAAAGCTGGCGGCGCCTTACTGAATTTCTAGGCCATGGTTTATTACGAATTCTAGTAACCCCAACGAAGCCAATGGAAAAGAGTTTTGAAGACATAGTAACAATACTAAAGGAACATTTAAACCCCACACCGCTGCTGATAGCAGAAAGATTCAAGTTTCACAAATGGAACCAGCATAAGGATGAAAGCAATGCTGATTATTTAACAGAACTGCGCAAACTATCGAAACACTGCCAATTTGGAGTGGGACTAGCTGATACCTTAAGGGACAAGTTTGTGTGTGGACTTCAAAGTGAAGGAACCCAGAAACGGCTTTTATCTGAAAAGGACCTTACGCTAGAAAAGGCTTTCAGCATTGCGGTATCATATGAAGCAGCAGCACGGGGCGCTGCAGAGATACAACAGAGACCGCAAGAATATGGCACAAACAAAATGTCATATGGAACAGAGAAGTGCTATCGCTGCGGCAGAACAACACACGACCAAAATGATTACTGGTTCAAAGACAAAGTGTGCAGACAGTGTGGAAAAGTAGGACACATAGCACGAGTCTGCAGGTCAGGAAAGAAAACCAGCAATAAGAAACCTACCAAAGGAAAGTACCAGAAGGTACATAAGGTGACGGAGAATAGTTCAGACGAACAAAAGAGTGATAACGACTCCGAAAGCAGGGAACTGAGTTGTCTGAAACTACATAATGTGATCACAACAGAGGATCACCGAACCATTTGGGTCACTCTCAAGATAGCAGGAGTCCAGGTAAAGATGGAATTGGACACAGGATCAGCCCTAACAGTCATAAACTGACGAGACTACAAGCGGCTATTCTCACACATACCCTTGAGAGACACAAAAATTATTTTGAAGACGTACACGGGGCAAAAAGTCTACCCCAAAGGAAAAATAAGGGTGACCGTTATATATAATGGTAAGGAAACACCAAAACTAGACCTGTATGTATTGCAAGATGGAGGACCACCATTACTGGGACGTGAATGGATCCGGAAAATACAACTGGATTGGCATTCCATACAGGCACTGACTGGGGCTGACAAAAAGGATGACGACGTCACACCTGGGCGACTGTCAAAGATCCTAACTGACGCGAAAGAAGTGTTCCAGCAAGGACTCGGAACACTAAAAGGCATGACAGCGATGATTAAAATTGAAGAAAACGCAAGCCCAAAATTTTTTAAGGCCAGACTGGTACCTTATGCGATCCGCCCAGCCGTCGAAGCAGAGCTGGAGAGTCTGGAATGTTCAGGTGTACTGTCCAAGGTAGACTGGAGCAAGTGGGCTACACCCATCGTCCCTGTGATGAAAAAGTCATTGAGCAGCATGCCTGGGGAGCCAAAGAAGGTTCGCATCTGTGGGGACTTTAAGGTAACAGTGAACCTGGTCCTTCACACCGTACAATATCCACTTCCGCAGATTGAAGATATTTTTGCCTCGCAATCTGGAGGGAAACGCTTCACTAAGATTGATCTGGCTCAGGCGTATCTGCAAATGGAGGTGGAAGAAGCATCAAAAAAATACCTCACAATCAACACCCATAAAGGTCTCTACCAATACAACCGGCTGGTATTCGGGGTAGCATCAGCTCCGGCTATTTGGCAGAGGGCAATGGAACAAGTCCTGCAAGGGATCCCAGGGACCCAGTGTTATTTGGACGACATCCTGGTCACGGGCGAAAATGACAGTGATCGCCTTGCCAACCTGGAGCAGGTGCTCACTAGATTGCAGGAATATGGGCTCCGAGCTACCCGCCCCAAATGCGAGTTTTTTAGAAAACAGATCTCGTATTGTGGCCACGCTATCAATAAAGAGGGGTTACATAAGTCCCCAGAGAAGATTGAGGCAGTAGTCAAGGCTCCAGCACCGGAAAATGTGTCACAACTGAGGTCGTTCCTCGGGCTGGTAAGCTACTACCATAAGTTCTTGCCAAATTTGTCTACAATACTACACCCACTGAACACCCTACTGCCAACTGGGGTGCCATGGAAGTGGAGTGCCGAATGTAGACGAGCTTTCCAGAAGAGCAAAACACTAATCACATCGAAAGAGGTATTGGCCCACTACAACCCAGCATTACCAATTCAGTTGGGATGTGATGCGTCACCCTACGACATTGGAGCGGTGCTGTCGCACAAATTCTCGGACAGCTCAGAGAGGCCAACCGCCGTTGCGTCACGATCACTAACCTCAGCCGAGCGTAACTTGTAGGGGGTTTCTCTTGCTCTTTCTGGTCTCCTGCCAGGCTTCGTGCAATAATTACCCTTGAGTGGTTCGACCCACTCCCCCTACGGTTCTAGACCTTGGACTTAGGTGCAGAGAACAGTAGTGCAGAGAAAGAACTCAATAGACCAGGTTGAATAGCACGAAATGGATGTTTTTATTTTTAAACAGTTTGAAGCATTACAAAATACATGTCATAGGCACAGATTAAAGTTACTACAATCATGCACAAATTTATGAACTTGACTCTATGGAAATGGGGAACACACGGCACATCGTAAAAGGGAAAACACATTGGCCTAGAAATTCGGTAGGCTTAGCGCCGCATTTGAGGCGCTAGAGGGCCTAGCGCCGGAGTTATGGCCAGTTGAGAAATTCCCTGGGGCCCTAAATCGGCGTTGCACCGGTAGCGCTGCGCCGGCACCGATGACGTCATCGGTGTGCGCAGCGTCCCGGTTGCCGTGGTAACCCGGCCCCAAGCCGAAATTCAGTTGCGCCAACCTCGCCCGTGGCAGGCGCAACTAAGACTCTGGCAACAGAGTCTTCCCCCAGTGTGCGCCAGCGCATAAAGGTGGAGCGGCGGCCGGCCGCGTTCCCGGCGGCCGCCTGCCCGCACCTCCCTTCCCGGACTCCTGCATTCCCCCCCCGCGGCCCTGATCAGTGTCTGATGCGAGCCCGGCACTTCCCCGAGGTGCCGGGCTCAGATGTCGGGTCAATCCGCCGGACAGTTGTCGGCTGCAGGCAGCTCCTCCTTAACAGGAGGAGGAGGCCTGCAGTTCCCCCGCCTGCCGCACCGCATCGGGTGCCGCAGCGGGGGATTAGCGCCAGGAAACCCAAGTTCACGCCCGTTTTGAGGCGCTAAAGGAGGGTTTTAGTGCCCGCCGCCGTCTGGGCCCGGCGCACCCGAATTTTCGCCGCGCGCTGCCGCATTACCGCTGGCGCAAACTTTCTGGCGCTACAGCCCTGGCAAGACCAAAACCCAATTTCTAGGCCATTACGATTACCCTTAACTCCCTCCCCTATACCTAAACTAAGTTTCGACCTGGGGAACTTGGGATCATGCTCACCACTCTCGAAATCGCGAAAAAGGGGGTTCGCAGGCTTTTGGCACCGCTTTCCGTCGTCACGTGGATTTGGAAACTCCTGGCGCAATCGATATTCTCTCTCCCTCGAGGCGGTGGGGTAGACACAGCCTCGATGAGCGCTCATCAAGGTTGAGGTCCACTATTGTGGATTTGGGTTCATGGAGCAGACCTTCAGCTGCAGGCTGTTGAAGAACTGCATGCAAATGGGAGAATCTCTCCGGCCTGGATCGTCGGTTCTCCAGAGGGTTTCTTCTCCATCGGCCTGGGTTGTCGATGATCTCCTGACCCCAGTACCCGGGCCACCCTCGTCGTCTTCTCGTCGTGGCCGAGCCTTGTTTGGCTGAACACCGACAACGTTGTCTTTTCACCGAAATTGTCCGTCTTTAAAAAGACGAAACGTCTTCATCGATTCCGCACCTATCGAAGTGGAAGAGGCGCCGATCCTGGCACCGTCCGTCCTTCGTTCGTTCCTTGTAGAAGAAGTTCTTGAAGAAGTAGAAGCCTGAAGTCGCCCAGCCAGAAGCATCAGTGAAGTGAAGTACGAAGTAACTTAGATGGACTTTCAATCCATAGTTATACTCTTTTGGGACAGTCTTATCTCCCGCCAAATCATAGTCCTGTCTTTGTATTAATTTTGGCGGGCAGAAATCTCTGCAGGGGCGCTTTGTCTTGTAACGGGAGCCGGTGATAACTTAACTGGCCTTCCTGGCCGATAATGTCTTTTAATGTCTTTTACATTGTCATCGCGACTCGGTTCGCATATTGATCGGTCCGGAGATTTTCCTTGATGGCTGCTAAACGGTTTCTCCATTGTACAATAAATGGGTATAAGTGTTTTTGCATTGTCCGCCCATATCTTGATGGGCCCCATCCTGTACTTAGAATCCATTGAATATGTATGCTGTTTCTCTGAGTTTCGGTTCCCAGATACTGGCTTTCGCGGGCTTACTGTCTTCAATCCACAAGCCTGTCTGGCTTGCAGTAACAGAAATAAAATGGTCCAGAAAACTGATCACGAGGCCCGGCGGCCATTTTGTATGCCCTTTTATCAAAGGTTTTTCTGTGCAAGCTTACTTTGGTCAATAAACAGTCTTATTTTATCTGGTTTTCTTGCGTGATTTTTGCTGAAAATTTCGAATCTTACAACTACGCCCAGATTGACAGGGAGGTCCTCAGCCTAGTGTGGGGAGTGAAAAAGTTCAATCACTATCTGCACGGGCAGAAATTCACCTTGCTGACTGATCACCAGCCTCTTGTCTCCATTTTTAATCCGAAGAAGGGCATTCCAGTGATGACTGCGCAACGACTACAAAGATGGTCACTTTTTCTAGGGGCGCACCACTATGAGATTGAATATAAGGGCACGAAACAGCATGGAAATGCTGATGGGCTATCATGCCTGCCACTGCCTACTGCGGAGGAAGCACCAGCAGTGGATCCTGTCGAAATATTCCATTCAACTATAGTTGAATGCCTACCGGTAACTAACGCTTGTATCGAAAAGGAAACCCGAAATGACCCGACACTGTCTCGGGTATATGATTTGACGGTGAACGGATGGCCAGCACATGGCGACTCACTGTTGCCAGCATTCTCGACAAGGAGAGAACAGCTGTCAGTGTGCCGGGGGACCTTGATGTGTGGATCCCGAGTGGTAAGTCCACCCAAGTTAAGGGATAGAGTGCTCAATGAGCTTCATGAGGGTCATCTGGGAGGGGTAAAAATGAAAAGCCTAGCCAGGGCTTATGTGTGGTGGCCGGGAATCGATAAACAAATCGAGGACCTGACCAAGAGCTGCTCAGGATGCCAGAAAGTCCAAAATGCACCACCACAGGCCCCTCTACACCCATGGGAGTGGCCCTCATCTCCATGGCAACGGGTGCATATTGATTTTGCTGGTACATTCATGGACTCAATGTTTTTAATAGCCGTGGATGCGCACTCGAAATGGCCTGAGGTCATCAAAATGTCCTCCACCACCACGGAGAAAACTATTGCAGTCCTATGGACCATTTCTGCCAGGAATGGCTTGCCAGAACAGATTTGCTCCGACAACGGACCACAGTTTGTGTCCGAAGAGTTCCGGAGGTTCTTGAAAAAGAATGGGGTAAGGCATTACACATCCGCCCCGTATCATCCAGCCACAAATGGATTGGCTGAGAGGTTCGTACAAACCTTTAAGAAGGCAATAAAGGCTCTGTACAATGACAACATTCCGCTGCAGCACAAGGTGGACAATTTCCTGTTCGCCTACCGGAATGCAACACATGCAGTCACCAACCAGGCCCCAGCCATGATGTTCTTTAACCGAAGGTTAAGATCTCGCCTGGATTTGCTCAGACCAAACGTATGAAGAGATGTTGAGAGTAAGCAATTCCAGCACATCCATGAGAAGCCAACAAGGAGCTTCAATGTAGGGCAACCAGTCTTGGCCCGCGACTACCGAACAGAAAAATGGCAGCCAGGAACGATATGCACACGGCAGGGCCCACTAATGTACACAGTGGACGTTGGGGAGAGCATTGTGAGACGCCATGCTGACCAGATCCTAGAGTCACAGGAACAAGTCAACCCCATGCCTCGCCCATACGTACCTGGTGATGAACCCGACGTACAGGTAGCATCTACCCCAGAAACAGTAGCATCGGAAGCTGATGAACCAACCGATGACAGGGGGGCAGAATCGCCTCCGCACCAAGAGCAAGACACTCGGGAAAGGCACTATCCAGAAAGGATCAGGAAGCCTCCCCAAAGACTGAATTTATAAATAGACTATTTTCAGCTAATGTTGCAAATTAAAAGTGTTAATTGTAATTAGTTTGATATTTAATTGTTAAATGAGTGTTATGGTACTGTTAATCTAAAAGGGGAGGTATTGTAATGTATGTACCTTTAAGGGGGGAACTACTTTACTACTTTTTACAGCTCATGCATACTGTAGTACTGGCAGTGACCACACCTGTATATAACGCTGAGTAGTAATCTGTACAGACCAGTTGCAGTCTGAGCCACGTTGAGTAAACACCTATTGTACCGTTCTCCGCAGTCTGTGTCTTCTTATACACGGACGTAACACTGGGGAGCTTAATTGCCAGGGCAATGTTTGCCGCTGGGTCGTAAACTCCACACCCCGTGAGACGCTCGCCAGCAGATGCCGTGCTGGAGCCGTCCACATAGATCTCGCGGCCTGTGGGATGTATCCCGGCCCGTAAACCTATGTCCACTTCCCAAACCCCTTCTATGGAACGCCGGTGGGCTGTTCCAGGATATACCAGGTTGGCTGCGAGCTTTGGCTTGCAGAGACCCTTCACTTTCAGGTCCATCTGTGAGAGGAGCAAGGTCCAGCGAGCAATGCGGGCACTGCTCACCGTTCCATCCTTGATCCTCCGATCCAGGAGCATCTGGGTGGGTGTGTGATGGGTGAGGAGGGTGATGGGAGAGGTGCCTGTGGAGGTCAGTGATCTTTTCACAGCCCAATGTGTGACCAAGAGGTGCCTCTCACAGTTGGAGTAGCTCCTCTCCACATCCGTGAGTATCCTGGAGGTGTAGCCCACTGGTCTCAGCCTGCCGTGCCGCTCTTGGAGCAGCACAGCACTCAGGCTGTCCCCGCTGGCTGCTACCTCCAGGAAAAACTCTTTCCCCCCATCTATGGCCCCTAGAGCTGGTGCGGTCTGCAAGTCCTCCTTGAGCCTGACAAATGCTGCCTGGCAACCCTCATCCCACGCCCACTCCACTCCCTTGTGTAGGAGTTGGAGCAGAGGGGCTGCTGTGGCTGCATAGTCTTCAATGAAGTCTCTGCAGTACCCGGTTAGCCCTGGAAATGACCTCACACCCGTGACTGTGTTGGGGACTGGTAACTCTTGTACCTCTTCTCTCCTAGCCTTATCTATGGCCCTTTCTCCAGCGCGTACGGTCAGGCCTAGGAATTTCACCTCCTGCTGGCCGATCTGCGCTTTCTTGGGGTTTACCTTAAAACCCTTTTGTCCGAGCAGCTCCAGCAGTTCAGCCAGTAGTGGGCTGTGCTCTTCTCTCGAATCGGTGAACAGGAGCAGGTCATCCACATACTGTACTAACTGTCTGGGCTGACTGAAACCCTTTAAACTGTTCGCCATGCACTGATGGAAAATGCTGGGGCTGTTGTGGAAGTCCTGAGGCAAACAGTTCCACGTGTACTGTTGCCCTTTAAACGTAAAGGCAAACTTGTACTGATCCTCCCTCCTTAAAGGGATGGACCAAAACCCGTTGGAAATATCCAGTACCGTGAACGTGGTCGCGGATGCTGGGATACTTCCTATCAGGTCGGCAACTGCTGCTACCGTGGGTGCACAGGCTGGGATGTTACTGTTGAGCACTTGATAGTCCACCGTGGCCCTCCAGGAATTGTCCGGCTTTCTAACCGGCCACAATGGAGAGTTTAGGTGGGTGGCTATCGGTCTCAGAACTCCCTGCTGTACTAAAGAGGACATGGCTGCTTCCATGTCTGGCTCCACTTCCCTGGGGAAGTTGTACTGTTTCTGTGGTCGGGCCATGGGGTCCCCATCTACTCTGACTTCAAGCCCTGTGACCCTCCCGCAGTCATGTTTGTGAGTGGCGAATGCGGCCAGGTGGGCCTGCACAAATGCCTGGAACTCTTTTGGGGTGTTACTGACCATGAGCTCGAGGTTATAACCCTCTTTGGGCTTTATGGTACACAGGGTCCCCTTCCCTTCTTTCCCAGGGATTACTACTACCTTGCCGTCCTTTCCTGTACTTGCCCCCCATAGGCAATGATTTCTTAAATCGACCAGGATCCCGTGGCCTACAATAAAGCCGGCTCCCAGGACCCCTCTTCCACCCTCCACTTCCCACTTCATTAGGACACAGGTCCACTTAGAGCGGAGTGGTCCTAACCGAATGGCGAGCGGGATGGAAAACAAGCCGGCCTGTTCTTTGCCTGTGAATCCCGACAGTCTGTATGGGACCCCATTAGATAGAGGCGAGGTGGTGGGGTTAGCTGAATGGACCATGGTGCATGATGCCCCCATGTCCAACAGATAGGTCCCCTTCACCTTTTCTACCTCCATCTCCACGAGGGGTCTTTTCCATTCATCGCACCAAAGGGAACACAGGTAAACAGGCTGCGCTGGCTCTAGTCAGGGCTGTGGGTTGGATGGGGCTGATGGGGTCAGAGCACCGGTAGCGGCTGCTACTCTCCCGTGGTCAGTCAATAAGGACCTCATGGTGTCCAAAAATGACTCGACCGTGGCGGGAGGGATTCCTGCCTCTGCCTTTTGGTCCAGGGCTGTGGAATTCTTTCCCTTGTTCTTTCCAAGGGTTTTTGCATTCTTTCCGCCAGTGACCATCCTTCCCACACCCGTAACAATTCGTCTTTGTGTTGGGGGGGTTATTCCCTTCCTGATGCCACTCTTTCCTACCCTGTCCGGGTATTACCTCATGCACCTTCCCCTTGGGTGGGTGTGCATCGGTTCCCCTACCGTTCTTATAGGCCAGGGTCAACTGTCTGGTCAGCGTAAGTTCGGTGGTCTGGGGATTCTTGGGGTCGAACCAGACTTCCGCCTTGGCCTGGACCTGTGGCAAGCTGTTTGCCACTAGGCAACGGAGCCAATGGGCCAGTGGATCCCTGTTCAGGAATGCCCGGTTAGGTGCCCCCGGACAGGCATTCCGGTACACCGGCCATAACCTGTCCGCGAAAGCTTGCGTGGTTTCCCCTGCGAGCTGCACCGTCTTCTCCACACGGGAGAAAGGACTTCCCTCATTCATTCCCATGGCCTCCAGAACTACATCCCGGAGCTCCGCATACCTGCACTGCCCCTTCTTACACTCGTCAGAGAGGGATTGGAGGAGCCTACTCTCCAGGGAGAATAGCAGCATTTTGGCCTGCTCAGCGCCATCGCAGTCGTTGACGCTGGCTGCCTGCTCTACTTCCCTGAAGTGGATCGAGGGGTCCCCTTTTTCGGAGAGCTTTGGGATATGGCTCACCATAGCCCTAAGCTGTTGGGTGCTATAGGATAATACGAACTGGTTTTGGAGGGGTCCCTCATCGTCGCCATTGACGGGTGGGCCGAACCTCCGATGCCAGGCTGGGCACATCGGTCCCGGCTCCGGCCTCTCTGGCGGGAGTTGCTCCACCTCCGCTCCCACCTCTGATTCCACCCCCCCTTGCTGCCAGACCTCACTGAAACCTGACGCTACGGGTGGTGGCCGTGAGACCTCCTGTTCCTCAACCGGGTCGTCCCTGGGCACTACCAGTGATGTTTCATCTGTCCTCTCATCGTTCCCCATAAAATCTGCCTGGCCTGCCTTTGGGCTTATGAGGCACACCATACCTTTTGCCTTCCTCAGGGCCAGGCTCAGATTTTCTATCTGCTCCTTGCAGGGGCCATGATCTGCATCTTCAAACCCCTGTTCGCTCGCTAACTTGTAAGCTGCCTTTACCTCTTTTACTTTCTCCTCCTGTTCCCTAGCTTGCCTTACCAGGCGGGCGTTCTTTTCCCGCAACCACAACTCATCACCCTTGGCTTCGGTGACTTGGCACTGTAGGTATTCCAACTTGGCCTTATGTTCTCCCATTAAATGCAACCTCTCCTGATTCAGGGTCTGCAATGCTACCAGTAACTTCTCCCCTGCTGGAGCCTTGTCCTGGATCTCCAGGGCTGACTCCTTTAACTCGGCTGCTTGTGTTGCAACGAGTCTGTCCAGAAGCTGGACCTGCTTTTTGAAACACATCAGCCAGACTGCCTTCTCTAAGGACTTCTTGTGTTCCCTCCCCTCTGTCCACTTAGCTGCAGCATCTACTGGACGCCCAGCCCTCAACAGAGTCGTGATCCACGTCTTTGTGATATTCACCTTGCTAAACACATAATCAGAAATCCTTTCCTCCATCATGGTTTGCTCATCTGAACCATTGTCTACTGTATCACAACCCTGTTGCCGGAGTCCTGCCGCAGTCGCCATTTCTGTAGGGGGTGGCGTGTGTGTCAGCTTCACCTCTGACTCCTTTGAGTGGTTCGAATCGCTCCCACACCCCTGCGTTCTGGACACCGGACTTAGGTACAGGCGGCGATACAGAAAATCAAGTGGACAAGTGGTTTGGTGTAAGAAAACCAAAATTTTATTAAAACAGAATAAAACACAATCTTATGAAAATTACTGGTATGAAAATACAGGCATAAACAATTACACTTATACGGGAATGGGAAACACACGGCACATCGAGGGAAAACAACTACATTAACAATCCCCTTATCCTTATCCCACCCCCTATACCTAACTAGATTAAGCTATGAGGGGCCAGGAATTCATGCTCACCAATCCAACACCTGTTGCTTTAATTGGTGGGGTTTTGAGGTCCGCTCTTGCTGTCCTTTGGGGTATCCCGTCGCCACATGGTCTCAGGGCGCAGCGCTGGAGTTGTTGATGCAAAGCACCCTCCTTTTCCTCAGCTAATGTCATCGTCGAGTCGCGATGGGTTTTCTTCTTCTTCTCCCTCGGGCAGTTTAGTTGCTGACAGTATTGCTGCAGTTGGGGGTCGGTTGGCGGTCTTTACCGTTTAAACGATTTTGCTAGCCATGCTTCGAACACCAGTTTATTCTTTAACCGGGCTATTACTGTCCATGTGACGAACGCCAGCTTATAACTAGGCCGTTTGTCTCGATTTTGCTACCCACCCTTCGAACGCCAGCATATTCTTAAATTGGGGTTTTACTGTAACGCCAACTTATTCGCCAAACACTAGCTTATAACTGGGCGTTCGTCCTCAAATGCGTCTTTCCGCTGCCCTTCACTGCCTTTACCGGTTTACCTTCTTCTTCGTCTTGTCTCGTCTCGTCTGCCCGTTTGTGGCCTGTGTGTCCTGTGTGGTTTTGAACTCGGGTCTCGTTCTCCTCCTGCGTTTGGCCCCGGTGTAATGGGCGTCCTTTGTTGTTGAGCAGTGCCGGGAGCGAGAAGAGAGCCTGCCACGAGGCCAGGGTACGAGAACGAGCGGCAGCAGCAAGAGCTAGGGCAAGAGCCGAGAGACCAGAGAGCGAGTGCCACCGATGGGCCTACAATTATACCCGTTCTTCAACTCCTTATCCGCACGCCAAATCAGGTCAGTCCTTTGTCTAACTTTTGGCGGGCTCCTTTTAAATGATTACAGCCATTTATTTTAACGACTTGTGGAGTGGTTGTCTCCGGGTCTAATGGCCCCGATGTCCTGGTTGTTTGTCATGGATAAGGCTTAATTGTCCCCATCCTGACTTGATGGCTACTGTGAGCTGTTACCGATTAAATATGCAGAAACCTAATGGCCTCGATTCTAGGCCCATTCTAGCTTGATCTATTTCAAGTCGAATGAATGCATATTCTGTGTTTACTTTGGCTGTCTGGCTCCAGAGTCTTTTTCACAGATTCCTGCAATTTTAAGTTTCGTCTCTGGGCCTGTCTGTCTGCAGAGCCCTGTTTTAAAAATCCTGTCGGTTTTGGTCACGAGGTTACAGAAGCCATTTTGGGCACCCTGTTTTTAATAACTTGCCCAAACAGGGTCCCTTGATCCATAATTTGGGGAGTGCGGGAATTTTGAGAACCCTGCACTTACAACCCTTTTACAGTTCAGGTCTCTTTCCTTCTGTTATGAGACATTTTTTCTACAAGCAGATGTTACAACTTTAAAGAGCATATACAGTAACACAAAAATGCCAATCATGCACCCACCATGTGCATCATTGAACATGCATCATTCAGCTAGATTCTGTTGGAAGCATTTGCTGCATGAAGTCCCTTTAGGATTTCAATGTGACAATGGTTTCAGTTTTAAATTGCAGCCTACAATTGTGCCCTGCTACAGTATGGGCATTCATGGTAAGCATTTAAAGGGCTGTGACATTGTCTCAGTGCTTTGATGAGGCAGAATTAAAAGAGTTAAAGGTTATGAATAGACACTTTCTGGCATGCATACTTAGGGCAACTAGTTGCTACAGGAAGCTTTTGAGTAGCCTTACTTTGAAGTTTTCCTCAGGTATGCCATCTGCTGCTGAATTTGGAGCCATACCCTGTTTGTTGCTGACAGCATTCACCTTGCCAACTATCTCTTGCAGGCTAATTGGACCAGGCTCTGTGGCAGATATCCTGCAGTGCCAAAGAGTTTGTCTAGCACAAGTTCAAGTGCAGTATCATTGAATCTGGTGGTGTATGAAAAAGAAGCCTCCATTGTGCAGCAATTTGTTCACTCAAGCAGTTGAGAATGCAGCCCTTTCAATGGTTGCTGGAGCACTTTTAAATAACTGTCAGCTGTGAACCCCATGTGAACGCAGCTCACTCTCACAGAATATATAATATATGCAAATCTTGAATATCAGGAGTAAGTAGGCTCAGACCTGTGCTTATCAGTTACCCAATAATCAACCAGTGACTATCCGCCTTGGGGGGAAGGGAGATGAGTAGGTCTCTATGGGGTTGAGTTGGCTCCAAGATGATACGCCTGAAGAAAAGAGATTGGAACTAAGTCAACCCCTTTGTGCCAGACTCAGTAATCTGATATCTGAGTCAGGAAGATCCATGGTACTACAGGGCACTTTCAATGATCAACAGCCGGCCTGACTCATTAATGGGACTTGCCAGGCCTGTCACTGGGCCTGGAATTTTTGCTATTTGGCTCCGAATAACCCTGCAAACAAATGTTCCAATGAACAGTGTGGCCTGACTAGACAAACAGCGAGAAGCATATCAGTGTTCTGTGTTGCAGTTTAACCTGGATAACCCCTCATACCAACCTGCACCTTCGCTCTCTAAATTTATGTCAGTAAGGTGTATGTCAATGGGGAGAGCGTATGCACTTGTTTCGGGCAAACAGAAACCAATTTGGTTTGAATAGTTAAATATGACGATGGATTTCTGCAAACATTACACACCCAGCTAAGCGAAAAAAATTTTTTATTGCTGCTTGTTAAAAATGTGACTTGTGAAGAATGCAGAAAGCAAGAGACAAGAACAAGTTAGGAAATCTTTGGGTTAAGCAAAGCTGATGAAACAAAACTTTTTCATTGGTAGAAAAGCTTAGTTTTACCACATTGGCAATTAATGTATCCTAAAAGTTATTTTATGTGATTCTGAGTTGTTAACTAGATAATAAAAAATAAAAACATGTCCATTCATCTTTTTTTATACAGTGGGGACCATTTTAGCATAACGTGGAGAGAAATTTATTTTGGTTGCTGTCTGCGATTCCTGACTTCACTGCAACTTTGAAATAGAATATTAAAGAGTGTTATGGCTAAATCCAAGTATTTATTGGGGGTTTACAATAATTTTCAGTCAATCAGAGCCATTTTTGTGTCAGCCTTGGCTCAGTGGTACCATTCTCACCTCTGATATGAAGGTCGTAGAGTCAAACCCCACTCCAGGACTTCAGCATGTAATCCAAAGGGCTAAGCAGAGAATTACATAGTATTACATAGGATATACGGCACAGAAACAGGGTATTCGGCCCAACCAGTCCATGCCGGCATTTATGCTCCACTCGAGCCTCCTCCTGTCTTTCCTCATCTAAATATCAGCATAACCCTCTATTCCCTTCTCCTTCATATGCTTATCCAGCCTCCCCTTAAATGCCTTTATATTATTCGCTTCAATCACTCCCTGTGGTAGCGAGTTCCACATTCTCACCACTCTCTGGGTAAAGAAGTTTCTTTTGAATTCCCTATTTGATTTCTTGGTGACTATTTTATATTGATTGCCTCTAGTTTTGCTCTTACCCATAAAAGGATAATTACTAGTCCTAGCCCCTTTAGGGCTACCCCGGATCAGGCGTATTCCACAGACATTCACTTTCAACTAAAGCTGGAGGTAGCTGAATCCTAAAGACGCTTAATACGGTCTAAAGGTCTGGACTATCTCTCCCTAAAGGAAAGGAACAACCTGAAAATGTTACCGTCCTCCAGATAGCACTTATAATAAGTTTAGCTAGACTGTAACGTTACGGATATTATGAGGGTCCGGAAAACTCCCCTAGATTCTGCAACTCCTTACCAAAGAGTGTACAGAGATTGAGTTTGCGGGTTTGATACAGGAGTATTATGTGAGACAATTCTAAAAATATATAGATTTATTAAAGAACTGACATATAATTTACAGTTGGTGAGTCAATCGCAACATTAACAGTTCCAAAAAGAGAAAGCTTTACAATTCTATTAGCAGAGAACCTACTCTCAAATCTTAACTTTGCTACAGTTTTACAGTTCTTAAAAATTTATTCAGGATATCCACCAAAATCAAATACAGTATTTTGATCCCCGAGGTACAAAGAGTTGTAGACTTACAGAGCTAGCCCTGAAGCCAAGAATCGCTTTGCCCCTTCAAGCGAGTCTATAATCCCATTTCTGAGTTCAATATTTATACCCTTTCCCAATGGTATTGCCTTTAAGGTTTTCTGCTGATGTAAGTTAATTATCTCTAGTCATTTTTCTACTGATCCTTGCAGTTCTTACGATAGCAAAATACTGCAGATGCTGGAAATCCAAAATAACAAAAGAGAATGCTGGAAAAACTCAGCAGGTCAGGCAACATCCGTGGAGAGAAATTTGAGTTGACGTTTTGGGTTGAAACCCTTCTTCAAAACTGGAAAGAAAATTAAAAGATCGAAGGCAAAGCTGCGATCGAACAAAAGAAGAAAAGGCAGCTGCCTTTTGTCCCCACGGGCCCATTACCATCTCATCTGGCTTCTAATACCTTTTATTGTCTCCTTTTCTTCTTTTGTTCGATCGCAGCTTTGCCTTCGATCTTTTTATTTTCTTTCCAGTTTTGAAGAAGGGTTTCAACCTGAAACGTCAACTCAAATTTCTCTCCACGGATGTTGCCTGACCTGCTGAGTTTTTCCAGCATTCTCTGTTGTTATCTTGCAGTTCTTACGGTCACCTCAGCTGGTAGCAGTACAGAATGATGTCTCTTTAGGTGTTCTAAGTTTACCATAAAAAATGATGTAACTGCAGGTGTGTTTTACTTGATGTCATTTTCATGAAGGCAGACGTTTGTTACTTTTATGTGCTCCTTTACGAGGTATAAATTAAACACCTTGGCCTAGAAATTCAGTTGGTTGCACCAGCCGTTAGCGCCTTAAGAGAAGTGAATTTCGGGCGCTATGCGTGTAGCGTCCGGGCGCAGTGCGATCTGCGCCTCGCCCCAAATTAAGTAGACATTTAGCGCCGGCGCAAAGTCTTAGCGCGCGCTCACCTGCGCGTGCAGAAAATGACGTCATATCCTCGTGCAACGCCCTTTGCGCGCCCCGATCCAGAACTTCAGTGGGACCGCCCCATTGTGCGGCCGGCGGCCCGAATGCTTGTTTAGTGGAACGCAACAGAGCCAACACGGGCCCCGGGGAGCGCAAATTAAAGGGCACTTACCCTGCACTATAAAGGGCAGCCATTTTGCAGCAAACACTCTTGTGCAACGGATTTCTGGAGAGAGACCAAGGAAGAGAGCTTTCTGGTTTGGGCCAACACTAGCTCAGGTATTTTTGGCTTCAGGCCAGAGCGTTGCAAGTGGCCTCTTGGATATTTGACTGTTTGGCAGCATATTATGGGGGCTGCATGGGGTGCCAACGCTGAGTTTCAGCGTCATGTCCGTAGGGCTCGCAGACGCGGTGTGAGAGGGGCAGCCCTGGCTAGACGCAGAGGGGGCAACAGGCGTCGGCAACATAGGCCTTACCCAGTCAGGGCATACCGCCAGCAGCGCTCCTACCTCAACATGAGTGGCGCGCGATGTGTAAAAAGGCTGAGATTCCGAAAGGAGGTGGTTGCAGAGATCTGCCAGCTGCTTCACAGAGATCTGCGTCCAAAGCTTAGGAGCAGGACATCTCTGTCGGTGGAAGCGAAGGTGACGGTGGCCTTGAACTTCTATGCCACCGGCTCCTTCCAATCCGCTGCTGGGGACATAGCTAACATATCCCAGTTCGCCGTGCATTGCTGCATCCGCCAGGTGACCGATGCCCTTTTCAGAAGGAGACGCCAATTCATCTCCTTCCCCATGGCCCTGGAGAGGCAGCATCAGCGTGCACTGGGATTTGCAAGATTCGCGGCCTTCCCCTTGGTGCAGGGCGCCATTGACTGTACGCATGTGGCTTTGCGGGCACCTGTGGAGCATGCCGAGGATTACCGCAACCGGAAGGGCTACCATTCCCTCAATGTGCAGCTGGTGTGTGACCACAAGCAGCGCATCCTAGCTGTCAATGCCCGCTTTCCAGGCAGCAGCCACGATGCCTTTATCCTGCGGCAGACAACTGTGCGTGACATGTTCGAGGCACAGCCTCCCCCAAGAGGATGGCTTCTCGGGGACAAAGGCTATCCTTTGTGTACCTGGCTCATGACCCCGCTCCGCGCGCCCAGGACCCCTGCCGAAGAGGCATACAATGAGAGTCATCAAGCGAGCAGGAACATAATCGAGCAAACAATTGGCGTCCTCAAGCAGCGGTTCCGCTGCCTGGATCGTTCCGGCGGATCTCTGCAGTATTCGCCGGACCGAGTCTCCCAATTCGTCGTAGTTTGCTGCATGCTGCACAACCTGGCTCTCCGCAGGACTCAGGCACTGCCACCTCACGTTGGACCACCACCTCAGGAGGAGGAGCAGGAGGAGCATGAGGAGGAGGAGCAGGAGGAGGAGGAGTACCATCCCAGGAGGGAGCGAGAAGGTCCAAGGGCCGTCCGTCGGCTGCTTATTGAACGTCACTTCTAAGCCCCCTGTCAGGGAATGCCTTGTGGCCATGAAGGAACATGAATGCAGCCGCTCCGCAAGCCCTCAGCCGGCGAAGGCAACAAACACTTACAACAACAAACATGGACACTCTCTGAATAAAGAGAAATCTTTATTTTAGACAAATGAAACCCCTTCCCACATGAAACCCAGAAACATTCAACGGCCCCAAAAAACAGTACATCAAATGACTCACTCCCACAACCTGGGGAGGAATAACTGAACATTTGGACAAAAATGGCCTTCATCCTCGGCCTTAACCCAAAAAACATCCCCAGAAACAAAACAACCATCCCCAAAAGAAACATAGCCATCACCATATAAAATAACACTTGGCCACACCGTCTACTTATTGGGCCGCGAGGGCGAGACCTTGTCGAGCCTTTTGGGGCCCCTGCCCGGCCTGCTGCTCCTCCGCAAGCTCTGCCCAGTGGCTGCTGCGAGGCTGGGGGAAGGCTCCTGAGGGTCAGATGTCCTTCCGGCAGATGCCCTTGGGGGGCGGCCTAGACGGGGTTTG
The DNA here is from genome assembly GCF_052327205.1 of Somniosus microcephalus. Lineage (NCBI taxonomy): Eukaryota > Metazoa > Chordata > Chondrichthyes > Squaliformes > Somniosidae > Somniosus > Somniosus microcephalus. Next base: position 173,775,179 of record NC_140996.1, on the reverse strand, counting down.
CCCCTCGAGGGGCTGGCTGGTGATTGGCGCAGCTGTGCCTGGCCAACATCATTCGCAGCCGCTTGCCGTTGAGGCTCCACTGGGGGAGTGGCGGTGACGGCTGGAGGAATGTGTGCAAGCTGGCGGATGGGAGGTGCTGGCTGGTGATGTGGCACGCTGGCACTCGCCCGGGCCCGCACTGCAGCATGCGCACCAATCTGCCGAAGGGCAGCCCGCTGTGCTACTGCAGCGCGGCGGGTGTCCAGGCGATGCCTGGCTGACGCAGCGCGTGTGGCAGCAGTGAGTGCCCCTGTTGCCCTGGTCTGCGACCGCAACAGAGCAGCCACTGTCTGGACGGCATCACTGATCAGCCGGCCACTCGCGGCATGTGAGGCCCCGAACTCGCGCACACTGCTAGCCAGGGACTCGATCGCCTCAGGCATCCGTGCCACTACCCCCATCAGCTCGGTGTGCCGGCGATCCGAATCCTGGGCCATTTGATCGAGGTGGCGCGCCTCCTCTGAGTTGAACGTGGCCGGACTGGAGTCCGGACTCGCCCGCTGGGGAGCTGGGGGCCGAGCTGCCCGACCCTTGCCACATTGCCGGCGGCGACTGGGCCCAGCAACTGCACTCCCCTCCGATCCTTCCCCCCTCTGGGGGGAAGGCCGCGGACCAACCGCAGCCCTCCTGGGTTGCTGGACGCCACTGGTCCCAGCAGCTCCACTCCCCTCCGACACTTCCTCCAGGCTCTCCTCCAGGGAAGACGTGTCCACTACTTCGGCATCTGCAGCCGGACCTGAGTGATGCCCTGATGGTCCGCCTTCCTCTTCCTCCTCCTCCTCCTCCTCCTCCTCTTCGGAGGGGCTGTCACTGGCAGCTTCAGGGAGCTCCTCGTCAGCAGCTGAAAGCAGGAAGGCACAAGAGTAGCTTTAGAGTGAGGAGAGGGCATCAGCGAGGGAGGCATGACTGGTGGCATTCAGCGCATTGGTCGGACAGTGGCAAAGGAGGTAGATCGGATGCGCAAGTGCGACGAGAGAGGTCCAAAAGGTGATGTCCTTACCATTGTGGCCCAGAAGAGGGTCGGCATCTCCACAGGCGACGGGCCCAATCACCCGGGCTCCCATGAGGTGACTCACGCGCTCCTCCAGGGGAGTGAGCTCCTGGATCTGGGGCGGCCTCCCCCGGTCTCCTCCTGGTGCCTTCGGTTGTTTGCAAGTTTTGCCTGCAAGAGAAAAGACGGCCTGTAAGTACGGTGTGTAGCCCTGATGTGGTGTGCACTGCCTCCCATGGTGGAATAGCTTGGCCAGTGTGTAGCCCTGATGTGGTGTGCACTGCCTCCCATGGTGGAATAACTTGGCCAGTGTGTAGCCCTGATGTGGTGTGCACTGCCTCCCATGGTGTAAAGTGCAGAATGTGCAATTGATGTTCATGACTGTCCCATAGCTGCTGGCTGAGGGCGGTTCATTAGGGCTTTCAGGTCCCTTTGCCCATCATGTCAGGTGTACATGCAAGGATGAGGAGGAGACTGGAAAGGGTACTCACCCTGACAATCCTGGTCAGGTCATTGAACTTCTTCCGGCATTGGACATTGTCCCTGGGGGCATCGCCGGTGGCCGACACCCTGCGGGCGACCTCCCTCCAGGCTTTCCTATAGACGCTGGTGGGAGGCTTCCTGCCAGTGTCCGGGAACAAGATGTGCTGTCTCTTCTCCAAGGCCATCACCATCACCTTCAAGTCATGGGCTGAGAAGCGCAGGGCACGCTCACGGGCCTTCTGTACCGTTGCCATGGCTCCTTCTGCTCACCAGCAGTGTTCAGGCCTAGCTGGAAGGCTGCAGTGTGCAGGCCGTTGCAGCAGACCAAGTCGACCCTTCCCCCTTTAAGAGCTGCCCGGCGCCACGGTGTCTGCTGTCAATCAAGAAATGACCACACCTGCGCTGCGCCCGGCCTCGGCGCTATCCCTCAGCACCGCCGGCTTTGCGCCTAAAGATAGTTGTGTAACGCCAGTTTTAGCGCTCGAGCAAACTCTTAGGGCGAAGCTACTGAATATCGGCGATGTGGCCTCGACTTTGCGCCGGGCGCAAACTTTAGCGCCCGCCCGACTTTACCGCCCCAAAACTGGCTATACTGAATTTCTAGGCCCTTGTTCTGGGTAACTATTGTCTTGTTCCCAAAGATTCAGACTTCAGGAGCCTTTAACCTTCTGTTTCAATAAGGTTATTGATTCAGTGTCAACAACTTATCTTATCTTAATAGCCAGAATGCTATCACAGCTTTTTCATCGTTCGGTTTCTAGATTTCCAGACCGATTTGTCATGTTTTAATAAAGCCAGAATTCTTTCACAGAATGGTGTATTTTTCTTATTCCTTCACACCCACAAGTGGAAACATTCTTTCTGTGTCTATTTATCAAAACCTTTCATAATTTAGGTCAACCCTCAGCTTTCTATTTTCAAGAGAAAAGAGACCCAGCCTGTTCATCCTTTCCTGATGGGTATACCCTTACATTTCTGGTATCATCTTTGCAAATCTTTTTTGCACCCTCTCCAGTGCCTCTATATCCTTTTTATAATATGGTGATAAGAATTGTATGCAGCACTCCAAGTGTGGGCTAGCCAAGGTTCGATACAAATTTAGCATAACTTCACTACTTTTCAATTCAATTCCTCTAGAAATAAACCCTAGTGCTTGGTTTGCTTTTTTTATGGCCTTGTTAACCCATGTCGCTACTTTTAGTGATTTGTGTATTTGTACTCCAAGATCCCATTGCTCTTCTACCCCATTTAGATTCTTATTTTCCAATGGTTAGATTGCCATTGAAATGAGCACTAATTATTATTTAACTAACACTGCATAATCACGTAAAAAAGTTTTAAAATTTATTAATTTGCTGTTCAGAAAAATCATAAATAAGCTGCTGTATCATCTTAATCAAGTTGCTCATTAGTTACAGCTATACTATTGAAAGATAGTAACAGGAGTCGGCCATTCAGTACCTCGAGCCTGTTCCACCATTCAAATAGATCATAGCTGATCTGCACATTAACTCTATTTACCCGCCTTGGTTCCATAACCCGTAATACCCTTGCCTAATAGACCAATTAAATACATACTTTGGTTCTGTCTTCACAAAGGAGGACACAAATAACCTCCCAGAGATGTCGGGGAACATAGGGTCTAATGAGAGGGAGGAATTGAATGCAATCAGTATTTGTAGGGAAATGGTGTTAGGGAAATTGACGGGATTGAAGGCCGATAAATCCCCAGGGCCTGATAATCTACATCCTAGGGTACTTAAGGAAGTGGCCCGAGAAATAGTAGATGCATTGCTGGTCATCTTCCAAATTTCTATAGACTCTGGAACAATTCCCATGGATTGGAGGATAGCTAATGCAACCCCACTATATAAAAAAGGTGGTAGAGAGAAAACGGGGAATTATAGACCGGTAAGTCTGACATCGGTAGTGGGGAAAATGCTGGAGTCCATTACAAAAGATGTAATAGCAGAGCACTTGGAAAACAGTGACAGGATAGGACAAAGTCAACATGGTTTAACAAAAGGTAAATCGTGCTTGACTAATCTACTGGAATTTTTTGAGGACGTAACTGGTAGAATAGATAAGGGAGAACCAGTGGATGTGATGTATTTGGACTTTCAGAAGGCTTTCGATAAGATCCAGCATAAGAGATTAGCATGCAAAGTTAAAGCACACGGGATTGGGGGTAAGGTACTGTCTTGGATAGAGAACTGGTTGGCAGACAGGAAGCAAAGAGTTGGAATAAACGGGTCTTTTTCCGAGTGGCAGGCAGTGACTAGTGGGGTACCACAGGGATGGGTGCTAGGACCCCAGCTATTCACGCTATATATAAATGATCTAGATGAGGGAACTAGATGTAATATCTCCAAGTTTGCAGATGACACAAAGCTGGGTGGGTGTGTGTGCTGTGAGGAGGATGCCGAGAAACTCCAGTATGATTTGGACAGGTTGGGTGATTGGGCAGATGCATGGCAAATGCAGTATAATGTGGATAAATGCGTGGTTATCCACTTTGGTGGCAAAAACAGGAAGGCAGATTATTATCTGAACGGCAATAGATTGGGAAAAGGGGAAGTGCAATGAAACCTGGGTGTCCTTGTGCACCAGTCGCTGAAGGTAAGCATGCAGGTGCAGCAGGCGGTTAAGAAGGCAAATGGTATGCTGGCCTTCATAGCGAGAGGATTCGAGTATAGGAGCAAGGATATTTTGCTGCCGTTGTACAGGGCCTTGGTGAGACCACACCTTGAGTATTGTGTGCAGTTTTGGTCACCTTATCTGAGGAAGGATGTTCTTGCCATGGAGAGAGTGCAGCGAAGATTCACCAGACTGATACCTGGGATGGCAGGAATGATGTATGAGGAGAGATTGGGTCGATTGGGCTTATATTCACTAGAGTTTAGAAGAATGAGCGGGGATCTCATTAAAACTTATAAAATTCTAACAAGACTAGACAGACTAGATGCATGAAGGGTGTTCCCGATGGCGGGGGAGCCCAGAACCAGGGGTCACAGTCTAAGGATAAGACGTCAGCCATTTAGGACTGAGATGAGGAGGAATTTCTTCACCCAGAGAGTGGTGAACCTGTGGAATTACTCTATATCAAAGTTGCAGTGAAGTCAAGAATCTCAGACAGCAATCAAAATAAATTTCCCTCCACGTCATGCTAAAATGGTCCCCAGTGTGTAAAAATAAAATGATTAATGCACATCTTTTTATTTTTTATTATCTAGTTAACAACCCAGAATCACATAAAAGGACTTTTAGGATACATTAATTGGCTCTTCAGAAGAGTTAGAATAAGTTGATGTATCATCTCACTTCAATTGCACATATGGTTACAGCTAAAGATTTTTGTAATGGTCTCCCTAACTGTCAGCTATTTAATAGTCTTTTTATTTAAAGATAAGAGAAAATACTGTTCTTTGTTTTATAGATTGGCTGTATTTAAAAGCATACAGCTAAAGAACATCTTAACCTTATGTACCAAGTGCTGGATCAAGTTTGAATGTGATGAGTGAATCTCAGGTAAGTAAAATTCTTTGTTAGAAAAGTTAATTTAGCCTTGAGAAATTGAACTGTAATCACCAAAAGTTAGATGAAGTGCTAAAGGCAATATTCAGCAAATTGTTACCTTTTATAAGAACATAAAGGAACTATTGTCCTGCTATTTTACTTATTCAGCACTCTTCAATTTTTCCATCTGAATCCATATATTCATATGAAATTGCACTGAAATAAACTTCAATCTAGATTTTGCTGAAAGAGAGCTCTTGTTTCTGCAAATGTTATTATCCACACCATGCATTAGCTGCCAACCTATGTACCAAAGCTCTACATTGAACATCTAATTGCCTTTGTGCATGCTCATACAGTACAAAATAACCATCGAGGAGCATGTCTTTAACCTCAAGCCAGGAATATAGATGATGCTCAATTACTACAGGCTGATGTGGATGCACTGGGGCATTGTGCTCGTGATTGACAAATTTTGTTTCATTTAGAAAAGTGCAGTGTTATGTATGTGGGCAGGGCGAATGCTGCACATATGTACACCCTTCAGGGAAAAGTACTAAAGTCGGTGGAGAAAGAAAGAGATCTGGGCATTCTAGGTTCATGACCAACGCTGTGAAACGATAGTTAGAGTGAATAAGGTTCTAGGATGTATTTATAGGACAAGTAGCAGTCGGCGCAGACTCTATGGATTTTTAGATTATGAACATATACCCTTATTAAAAACTGGACAGGCTGTTTAGGGGGGGAAGCTGTGGAAAAACACTCAAGCTGAAGGTGGCTCACGTAGCTATTGGCCCAGTAATTCCGTTCCAAACGCGTGAGTACGGTCGGGGTACTCACGCGTCTGGCCGGAGGAAATGTCGGTTTTCAGCATGCACAGTGCATGCGGAGAAAATCGGCATTTCCAGTCCTCTGAACGAAGGGGTTCAGAGGCACAGCGCGTGCGACTGCACAGGCAGCGCATGCGCAGTGAACTTCGTCGATTTCATTCATGGATTCAGTGAGGGTAAGTCCTTGCAACTTACACATGAAAAAAGCATGTGTAAAGTTGCTCCAGAGGTTGCGGAGGAAGATATATTTTATCGTGGAGCTTCTGAAAGGCAATATTTTTGTTTGGGAAAGGGAGGAAAGTTATTTTAAGAAATGATGAGGTAAGTTTTAAAGTTTAATTTTTTTTTTTTAAACGGGTTTTCAGTACTGTAGGTAAAAGGAGCAATTGTGGCTGTGTGAATTGAATTTGCTGTGTTTAATGTGAAAATGACTGTTCTAAAATATATTCTTTTAAGTAATTATGTATGTATGTCCGTATATATTCCTTTACGTATATGTATATATTCCTTTACTTATGTGTATGAATGTATGTATTTAATTATGATTTTCCAATAAGTTACTTTCTCTGAAAGTCATAATTAAATAAATACATTCATACACATAAGTAAAGGAATATATACATACACGCAAAGGAATATATACAGACATACATACATAATTACTTAAAAGAATATATTACTGATGAGAAGTTTCTTTCTTAAAAATGTTGGAGTCATTTTCACATTAATAAACACAGCAAATTCAATTCACATAGCCACAATTGATCCTTCTACCTACAGTACTGAAAACCCGTTTTAAAAAACAAAAATAAACTTTAAAACTTACCTCAGCATTTCTTAAAATAACTTTCCTCCCTTTCCCAAACAAAAATATTGCCTTTCAGAAGATCCACGATAAAAAATATCTTCCTCCGCAGCCTCTGGAGCAACTGTACTCATGCTTTTTTCATGTGTAAGTTGTAAGGACTTAACCTCACTGAAAGCATGAATGAAACCGGCGAATTTTACTGCGGACGCGCTGCCTGTGCAGTCGCACGCGTTCTGCCTCTGAACCCCTTCGTTCAGAGGACAGGAAATGCCGGTTTTCCCCACATGCACTGTGCATGCTGAAAACCGGCATTTCCCCCGGCCAGACGCGTGAGTACCCCGACCGTACTCGCGCGTTTGGAAGGGAATTACTGGGCCAACATTTTACATGTCAATAAAATGAAAAATTTAAAAATTGCACGATTTGTCCCCTCGCATCTGCGACTGAGGGTCCAAGGAGGTGCATTGCGCAAGAGGTCATCATCGTACGTATCCTCACACTGTTCCCTTTCGGGAACTGTATGAAGTGGTGGAAGGATTTCTGGCCACGTTAACGCTCCTTCCGTGACCATAACCATCTTCATACCAGCCATTAGGGTGGTTAGTCCTATGGCGCGAGGGTTTTACGGGCTCCCACAACCCATCCGAGGGGGGGGGGCCACCCATACCCGCGGACGCAAGTATCCCGCTGGATGTCCACCCAGAATTTATAGTTGGAGCTCCGACTCCACTTGCCGGGACTGGCTGGAGCGGGGTTCGAAACCCTACTCCTTCTGGCCCAGCGGCGGGGATGCTTACCGCTACGCAAAAGGCCCACTCCGTGCAAAAGATGACACCCTTACGTTTCCTGCACCTTTTCCCTCCCCGTGACTGGAGCCCTATGCTGCCACTTGAAAGACCAAGCTATCATCTGTCCTTTTTGCGGCGCCTTGGACTTCTCATTACCAATGATGAGCAGGCGCTGCACCTCCACCTCATTGAGGAGATTGCTGAGGTCATCATCAGTTCAATTGTGAGTTCTTTTAATGCCGTGAATTGTGCTCATTCCAGCCATTTCACGTTACTAATCTGAGTGGGCCTTTGGCGTAGCGGTAGCATCCCCGCCGCTGGGCCACACGGCGTAGGGTTTCGAACCCCGCTCCAGACAGTCCCGGCAAGTGGAGTCGGAGCTCCGGCTCTAAATTCTGGGTAGACATCCAGTGGGATATTTGCGTCCGTGGGTGTGGGTGGCCCCCCCCCCTCGTATAGGTTGTGGGAGCCCGTAAAACCCTCCCGCCATAGGACTAACCACCCTAATGGCTGGTACAAAGATGGTTACGGTCACGGAAGGAGCGTTAATCACGGCCAGAAATCCTTCCACTACTTCATACCGTTCCCCAAAGGGAACAGTGTGAAGACACGTACGACGACGACGTTGCTAATTAAATAAATGGAATGAAAAAAATGCTTTCAGGGCTTTTAAAAGTCTTGAAATCGCTTTACTTCTGTTTAAAACTACTTCAGATTCTTCAAAATGTTTATAAAAGTTACCAAAAGCTTCTTAAAAATACAAAAAACCTATTTAAAATGCTGCTCTACATGTAAAAATGCTTTGCAGCTTGTGAGAAGCATTGGGGGCGTGTCCTTTTAAAATGAGACCTCAAGGGGCGTGTCTCACTTGCACAGCGCGCTCCAGGCTTCGCGCTGGCTGCACTCCTGGGCGGCGTGACGTCAGACGCTGCCCGGGAGTCAACATTTTAAAACAGGAATTCCAGGCGTCGGGTAAGTGCATATCGGGGGCTTGCACGCGCGGCAAGCCCCCGACCCGAATTTCTGCCCCAATATGTCCGTGTGTAATTGAGACACGGACTGCAGGAGCTGGTTATAACAGGTATTTACTGAGTGGAGACAAAACTGGAACTACTATGCAAAGTTACTGCACAGGCTTATATACAGGGGTGGTCACTACTGGTACTGCAGTATACAGGGGCTGCAGAATATAGTTCCTTCTGCAAAGTACATACACTACAATTCCTCCCCTTTCAGCTAAACAGTACATAACATTCGATTAATAATTAAATAACATATTTACAATTACAGTTGCTAGATACATTAGCTGAAGTTAAGCAATTATAAGTTCAGTCTTTGAGGAGGCTTCCTGATTCTGTCTGGATAACGCCTTTTTGGGGTATCAGGTTCTTCTGGCAAAGTTGATTCGGGATCAACGTCGTTGTTTGGTTCGTCTGCTTCCAATATCACCGATTCTGAGGTAGATGCAATTGGTACTTTGGTTTCATCACTAGGTGTATTGGATCGTGGTGTGGAATTGACATTTTCCAGTGACTCTAGAATCTGGTCAGCATGGCGTCTTACAATGCTTTCTCCAACATCCACAGTATACATTAGAGGTCCATGCCGTGTGCAGATCGTTCCTGGCTGCCATTTCTCTGTGCGGTAGTCCCGGGCCAAAACTGGTTGACCTATCTTAAAACTCCTGGTCAGCCTTTCATTCATATTCTGAAACTGCCTGTTCTCCACATCTTTTCTGATGTTTGGCTTAACCAAATCCAAGCGGCATCGTAGTCTTCGATTGAAGAACATCATGGCTGGAGTTTGGTTGGTAACCGCATGTGTCGCATTCCGGTAGGCAAACAAGAAGTTATCCACCTTGTGATGTAGGGGTATGTCTTCATTACACATTGCCTTGATAGCCTTCTTGAATGTTTGAACGAACCTCTCAGCCAATCCATTAGTGGCTGGATGATATGGGGCGGATGTGTAATGCTTAACACCATTGTTCTTCAAGAACCTCCGGAACTCTTCAGACACAAACTGTGGTCCATTGTCGGAGCAAATCTGTTCAGGCAGCCCATTTCTGGCGAATATGGTTCGTAAGACTGTGATAGTTTTTTCTGTGGTGGTTGAGGACATTTTTATTACCTCTGGCCACTTTGAATGTGCATCCACTGCAATTAAAAACATCGAGTCCATAAATGGACCAGGAAAATCAATGTGCACCCTTTGCCATGGAGATGAGGGCCACTCCCATGGATGTAGAGGGGCTTGTGGTGGGGTGTTTTGGACCTTCTGGCATCCTGTACAGCTCTTGGTCATCTCTTCGATTTCTCTATCGATTCCCGGCCACCACACAAACGCTCTGGCTAAGTTCTTCATGTTTACCCCTCCCAGATGACCCTCATGAAGCTCATTGAGCACTCTATCCTTCAATTTGGGTGGAATTACTACTCTGGATCCACACATCAAGGTTCCTCTGCACACTGACAGCTGTTCTCTTCTCGGCGAGAATGCTGGCAACAGTGGTTCACCATGTGCTGGCCATCCCTTCACTGTTAAATCATAGACCCTGGAGAGTGTCGGGTCATTTCGTGTTTCCTTTTCTATGTTTGCATTCGTCACAGGTAGACATTCGACTATGGTCGAGTGGAATATCTCCACAGGATCCACTGCAGGTGCTTCTTCCACCATCAGCAACGGTAGGCGCGACAATCCATCAGCATTCCCATGCTGTTTAGTTCCTTTGTACTCGATGTCATATTGGTGTGCCCCGAGGAAAAGGGACCACCTCTGTAGCCGTTGTGCTGTCATTATCGGGACACCCTTCTGAGGGGTTGAAAATGGAGACAAGAGGTTGATGATCAGTTAGTAGAGTAAATTTCTGACCGTGCAGGTAGTGATTGAGCTTCTTCACCCCCCACACCAGGCTGAGGGCCTCTCTGTCAATCTGGGCCTAGTTACGCTCAGCTGAAGTTAACGAGCGTGATGCAAAAGCTATCGGCCTCTCTGAACCATCAAGGAGTTTATGTGACAGTACCGCTACAATGCCGTAGGGAGACGCATCACACGCCAGTCTTATCGGTAGTGATGGGTTGTAGTGAGCCAATACTTCTCTTGAAGTGATTAGGTCTTTACTCTTCTGAAAAGCCCGCTTACATTCATCACTCCATTTCCATGCTACTCCAGTTTGTAGTAGGGCATTCAATGGGTGCAGAATTGTGGACAAATTCGGCAAAAACTTATGGTAGTAATTCACCAATCCTAGGAATGACCTCAGTTGCGAAACATTTTCAGGTGCTGGAGCCTTAACTACCGCTTCAATTTTGTCAGGGGACTTATGTAACCCCTCTTCATCAATCACGTGGCCACAATACGATATCTGTTTCTTAAAAAACTCGCACTTGGGGCGATTGGCTCATAGCCCGTGTTCTCTTAGTCTAGTGAGCACCTGCGCTAGGTTGGCAAGGTGTTCACTGTCATTTTCACCTGTCACTAGGATGTCGTCCAAGTAACACTGAGTCCCCGGAATCCCTTGCAGGACTTGTTCCATCGCTCTTTGCCATATCGCCGGAGCTGATGCTACTCCGAATACCAGTCGATTATACTGGTAAAGACCTTTGTGAGTGTTTATTGTGAGATACTTCCTAGAGGATTCTTTAGCCTCCATCTGCAAATATGCTTGTGCTAGGTCAATTTTTGTAAAACGCTTCCCTCCAGATAGTGAGGCGAAAATATCTTCTATCCTTGGAAGAGGATACTGTACTGTGTGAAGGACTGGGTTCACCGTCACCTTGAAGTCCCCACAAATGCAAACCTTCCTTGGCTCCTCAGACTTATTGTTTAACGTTTTTTTCATGACAGGTACGATGGGTGTCACCCACTCGCTCCAGTCTACCTTAGATAACATGCCTGCATTCTCCAGATTCTCCAGCTCTGCCTCGACGGCTGGGCGAATTGCATACGGTACCGGTCTTCCTTTGAAAAACTTGGGAATTGCATTCTCTTCTATTTTTATCAAGGCGGTTACGCCTTTAAGAGTTCGCAGTTCTTGTTGAAATACCTCTTTAGCGTTAGCTAAGATTTTTGACAATCGTCCAGGTGTGACGTCGTCATCCTTTTTACCAGCCACAGTCAGTGCCTGAATGGAGTGCCAGTCTAAACTTATCTTTCTGATCCATTCACGTCCCAATAACGGTGGTCCACCATCTTGCAGTATGTACAGATACAATTTCTGTATTTCTTTGCCGTTGTATTCGACAGGCACCCTTATTTTCCCTCTGGGGTGTACTTTCTGCCCCGTATACGTCTTCAAGACAATGGATGTCTCTTTCAAGGGTATGTGTGAGAATAGCCGCTCATAGTCTCGTCGATTCATGACGGTCAGGGCTGATCCTGTATCCAATTCCATTTTGACTTGGGACCCTGCTATCGTGAGGGTGACCCAAATGGTTCAGTGATCCTCTTTCGCGATTACGTTGTGAAGTTTGAGACAGCTTAGTCTCTTGTTCCCGGATTCACTATCGCTCTTCTGGTCTTCGGAACTACTGTCCGTCATCTTTTGTACTTTCCTGTACTGTTCCTTAGTAGCCTTTTTGTTGTCGTTAGTTTTCTTTCCAGACCTGCAAACTCGTGCAATGTGTCCCATCTTTCCGCATTGCCTGCATATTTTGTCTTGGACCAGCAATCCTTCTGGTCATGGGTTGTTCTGCCGCAGCGATAACATTTTTCAAATCCCCGTGTCATTTCATGGGTGCCGTATTCCTGTGGCTTTTGCTGTATTTCCGCAGCTCCCCTTGCTGCTGCTTCGTATGATACTGCCAAGCTGAAAGCCTTATCCAGCGTCAGCTCTTTCTCTGAGAGTAACCTCTTCTGGTTTCCTTCACTCAGGAGTCCACAGACAAATTTGTCCCGTAGAGTATCTGTCAGTCCTGCTCCGAACTGGCAGTGCTTTGATAGCTTGCGTAGTTCCGTAAGGTAATCAGCATTGCTCTCATCTTTATGCTGATTTCTCCTGTGGAATTTAAATCTTTCTGCTATCAGCAGCGGTGTAGGATTTAGGTGTTCCTGTAGGATATCAACAATTTCGTTAAAACTCTTCGCCATCGGTTTGGCTGGAGTGATCAGGTTCCGCAATAGGCCGTACATTCTTGCGCCCATTAAGTTTAGTAGTACCGATGCCTTTTTCTCATCGGCTACTTCGTTTGCTTTGCAATATACTTCGACTCTTTCCACATACGTGGTCCAGTCTTCTATTGCATTATCGAAGGCAGTGATATTGCCAGTCTTCGGCATCTTGGAAATCTAAGATGGCGCCTCCCGTGCTTTGCCTTCTTCCTCGATTGAACAAAATGGCGCCTCCCGCGCTTTGCCTTCTTCCCCGCTGGATTAAGATGGCGCCTCTCGCGATTTCTGTCTTCTCCGCTGCTGCTAGCCTTTTTATGCCTTGATGGCGACACCCTATGGTCTTCGCGCACTTCCCCCCCGCGCTGCTGCTAACGCCGCTCTCCGCGGTCCCCGTGGCAAACTGCAGCTCCTCGCAGCTTTCTGCGCTTCTAATTTCTTTTATTTTCCCATCGTCAGAGCAAACCCTACGGGACACTTTCCTCCCTCTTCTCGGGTCTGTACGCTGCCCGGCTTCGTAGCACCGGCCGCGCCCTGTGTGCTCCACCCTCTCTCTCTCTCTCCTCTTCCCGACAACGCTGCTCGGCCCCGTTGAAAAGCCACCCGATCGAGCTCTAGCCCGCTGCAGCCCAGGAAGGATCAGTGTACTACCTGCCACCAGCCCAATTAGCTGGAACACCATGGACAGGATAACCAAGCCCCGCTCTCGACAGCCTCTCCTGCAAATCTTCAAATCCGATGAATCAGAGGCGGTTGCCCACGGTCGACGCCCGTTTCTTCTGTTTTTTTTTTTTTCTTTCTCCCTTCTGGCCTCGACCTCTGACAACTTCACTTCAGGGATGGATCCCCATGAGGTGGTGCAGACTGTAGGTAAGTTCGAATCTGTTCGTCGCCAGTATTATGTCCGTGTGTAATTGAGACACGGACTGCAGGAGTTGGTTACAACAGGTGTTTACCGAGTGGAGACAAAACTGGAACTACTATGCAAAGTTACTACACAGGCTTATATACAGGGGTGGTCACTACTGGTACTGCAGTATACAGGGGCTGCAGAATATAGTTCCTTCTGCAAAGTACATACACTCCAGTAACCAGGTTGCATTTGTGCGGTAACGGACTGTCCTTGGGAACAATGGCCCGAGAGGCCCACTCCCAAGTCATGAATAACGAGGCTGGCGACTCATTGGGGTAGATTTTCCTGAACCTGTCGGGAAGAAGGCAGGACTTCCCCTTTCGAGTTTAAGACCCGCCTACTTCGACGTCCGGCCAATCCGCGCGATTTTCCCTTGATTGACCTTGTTGAGCCCGCCCAGCGGGCTCAGCAGGCCAATTAAGGGCCACCCGGCAACAGGTGACGTCACAGACTGAAATTTCATCTGTCAAGAGTACTTGACAGATGAAATATCAGTGTTTCACAGCTGTTTGAAGCTGTCAAACACTGACAGTCTGAGTTCTGACATGAGTCATTCTGCACAGACTCAGTTAGAACTCTTACCGGCACTCAAAGCTGAAGGCTGTCACTTTTCACAGATCGCAGCCATTCAGCTTTAAGTTCCGGCTGAGTGATGCGCTCCCGATGGCTACAGGAAGAAAGGCTGTGAAGGTAAGTACAGGTAAGTAAAAGTTCTTTACACGCTTACCTTTAAACTCATGCACCCATCACTCACCTGAGCGCCAACATCGCGACCCCTCCAACTCCGTCAACCCGACGGCCCGCCTGCTGTAACCTGGCGTGGTTTGGAGCCGTCGGGAAACCCACACGAAACCCCTCAAAATAGGGATTAGGCTAAAAACTGCCTGTTAACTACCTGTTAACAGGCAGTTAATTGGCACTAATCCCTTCCCGCCTGGTTTCGGCGGGTCCCAGTGCAGTGCGGGTACCCGCCACCCCTGAAACTTACGTGGGGCGGGGTTTTGGGTGGGATGGTGTCGGGACCCCCAAATTCGGGATTTCCCACCCCCCTCCACATGCCTGAAACCCCGCCTGGCGGCTCCACGAAAATCTAGCCCATTGTTTCTGAAGAAGATGAGCTCGTTAAGTTAAATCGGCTGGGAGATCGAAACGAGATCTAAACCATCCAAACCTGGGAGGAGGCCTGGAAACCATTTCCCTGAGGCCATGTGTCCATTAAAACCACAGACAGCGGTCTGTGTATTGGGGGGGTATATCAGAGAGCCGTTTTGGATAGCTCTCTCTCTCTCTCTCCTGCCCTCCCCACAATGGAATGTAAAGAGGAGCTGAGCCTTGCTCTTTCAACCGAGATGGACATCGACTCAGACTGGGACTCACATGCCGCAAGGCCGGTACGGAACCAGGTAGCCAAGATGTACGGGAGGAAGCTGCAAGCAAGATCAAGGGAAATCTAGGTGAGCATTGCCAAGCCTGCACACCCACAAGATCACTTAGCTGTGTGCGGGGGTGCTTGTACGTTCCTACCAAACCAGAGGGGGTTTAGCATTGGAAGGGTCCTGTGATAGTTTAGTTCACGGGAGGGTGTTTTTAGGCTGTGGTAAGTCAGCACGGCAGGGGCTTGTTGGACAAGTCAGGGTTGTACTGTTTTAAATTGTACTGTTGTGTTCACACCACTCGTACTGTATGTGAGTGGAGTGGTTTTGTCAACCTTAATAAACACTGTACGGGTGAATCCGAAATTGCTGCCCATGTTCCAATCTGTCCTCAGTAATCCCTAGCGTCCAGAACTTGTAGTAAGGGGGTTTGTGTGCTCGCTATGAGTGGGGCGAAACCACTTACAATAATTGGCGATTGCGGCAGGGCCTATAGGAAATTGGCCACTGCAGAAACTGGTTACACTGTAAGACAAAGCATACCATTTTGTCCTTGTTCAAGAGCTTGTTAGACCTCAGTTAGAATACTGTGTCCAGTTTTGGTCTTCTTACATGGTGCATGACATTGAGGCTTTGGAAAGGGTGCAGAGGAGGGTCACAAGATTAATACCCAGTTTAAAACATCTTAGTTACCAAGATAGGCTCAAAGAGCTGGGGCTCTACACTTTACAGAAGCTTAGAATTGGGGACAATTTGATTGAGGCTCATAAGATAATGAAGGGAGTAGGTTGCGTTTGTATATGCAGTTTGTTTAAACTAAACAGACTAGGTAGGACCAGGGGTCACAATCTCAAATTATGTAAGGCCAGATGTTAAGAGGTGGTTCTTTTCACAGAGAATAGTGGACCTATGGAACAGGCTGCCAGCTTGTGCAGTGAACACTGATTCACTGAATTCCTCCTCCAAGCAAGAGCTGGACCTGTTTTTGGCTGGGGCGGAGATCACAACATTATCAGGGCCAGGGTGGTCTCCTGGTTTTGATTGCCTAAAGGGATCAGAAATAAATTTTCCAGACATTGTTTCCTAATCGGCCTGGGTTTTATCTGTTTTTTTGCCTCTCCCAGGAGATTACATGGCTTTCGGGCGGGGATTGTATATATTGTGATAACATGGCATTGCAGTTGTGTGGGACAGGTTGAATGAGCCATGCGTCATTGTCAGATGTTCGTAAGTTGAGAATGCGGCCAAGTGAAAGTTAACCTCGGTAAGAAGACCTTGAGCCTTCTGTTGTGTCACTGACTTCAAATCAATCAAGCACCGCTGGAGCATTGAATAGTCATTTATACTAATGAATCCTCTGCGTTTGTGACTTATAAAGTGTGCGCGCCTGTGCAATCTTTATATTTTTAAAAATGCATTTCTCACGAAATAACTGAATAGTGAATAAGTTTTAATTTTTTGTCACGGACTTCACTGTAACCAGTATTTTGCAAACAAAGCATGTACAGTCATTATGCTGTGACAGGACAGAAATAACCCTCCCGTTCAATTAAACTGAGCCACACCATGTGGCTGACTGCTGATGCTACATTGAGACTGCAGAGACTTTGCTATTGACTGGCAGCAGACCAGCTCATCCTTCATAGCTTTCACTCAGGTTCATACATCACCTCAGCATGGCTGGTGGATACCAGATGTTGGTTGAAACTGGTAAGGAATGTTCAATTAACCTGATTGTGAACCAAATGTTCCAATGGACAGAAGATGCTCACCTTGGAATGTTCCTCCTATTTAAAAAAAAATTGTAATTGTTTTTCATTAAAGGCAAATGACATCTGAATAGTCTGCAAATAATAATTAATGTTAACACATATTACATAAAACAAAAAGTGTGTGCAGTTCAACACATCGGGGTCAATTTCTGCTTCTATTGCTTGGTGTTAACTTGGTGGTAACGGCCTCAAAATTGGGTCGGTAGCCTTACCGTCTTGTTAACACCAACAAAGTGACCAGTGTAAGATTCACAAAATTCAGCAGATTCCCCAAAACCAAGAAGGTTAAAGAAGGGATTTTTGAACTGTTAATAAACAATGTCAGAATGGCATACGAATATTGGGCCTAAGAGATTTAAAATCAAAGACCCCAGGATTTTGGTTTTATTTTTAAAAGCATGTTCGAGCCTGTGGAAGGAAAAAGGCTGCAACAAAGGAATTGGGATTGGCCTCTGTAAATGGACAGTTTTGGGTATTGGCATTAACTGAGCTGTCTGGGGACTATCTAGACTGTCTCAGTCATTTTACATACTGACAATAGACCAACGGAAAAGCAGTTTCCGCCAAAATAACAGAACCATCCAAAACCTTGCATAATGTAAAACATGCCACCAACCAACAAAAGAACCTTGGCGATAGCAAAATACTGCAGATGTTGGAAATCCGAAATAACAACAGAAAATGCTGGAAAAACTCAGCAGGTCAGGCAACATCCGTGGAGAGAAACTTGGCCCCCACAGGAAAAGACAACTTTACTGCAATTAAACAAGAGGTTAAACAATCGATGGGACCATCCCGAAACCAATTCACACGTTCTTAAAGCAACTTAAGACTGATGGGACTATCCCAAAACCAATTAAACAATTCACACCAATCAAAATTACCGAGCCCACCAAAACTAACAATAAGCCAGAACTGATTTGGCATGCAGATTAGCAGGCCTCAATCAGTATAATTGAAGGCCTGTTTCTCACAGAAAAGAGTTGAGTTCAAGGAGTTCAGCAAGGAAAGAGTTCAAGTTCAAGTTCGGAGGAGTCATCGACCCAGAAGAGATCCACCAACATCAGGACTAAGAAGTCCATCTTGAAGCAGTTCCCCCTCTCAAAGAAGTAACACACCATCGCGGCAGACCAGGGCCCCATGAAACAAACAACCAAAAATATTACCAGCAACCGGGTAATATTGGGCCACCGCGACCAACAATAAACCAACTTGGAAGAAACCGAAGATCCGCAAGTTTTTTTCCACTCTACAATCTATCCTGACTTACCCCTGGGTAAGGTTTTACTGAAAAGACTCTAAACCTTACTTCTAACCAAAAGAAATTGGGTACTCACCTGATAGATCCAATACGCACCCGACTGCATCAGCAGACACGCGAAGTCTGACCAGCAACGCAGGTGAAGTCCTCTACCGCATCCAGGGTACGGCAGGCCCCAACTGCCACATCTAGAGAACCCCAAAATTGCGAACCTCTACAACTGTCAAAAGAAGTCATTTCGGTGAGCATCATCCCTGGTCCTCTGGAGCCCAACTTAGCTAGTGAAGTGGGATTGGGAGGGGTGAAGTATTCTGTCTATTGTTATTTTCCCTCGTATATTCCGAAGTGTTCCCCCAATTTAGAGTGTTAAGGTTATTGTGTTGTGTATTTTCTTTCTCAAATAAAGGTCAAAGTTCTTTCACCAAAATTCAGTTGTCTGCTGCAATTTCATTACAGCCCCCAAATAAGTCCAAGGTCTAGAACCAAGGGAGTGGGAGCGATTCGAACTGTTCATAAGTCAGAGGTGAAGCTGACCCAAACACCACCCCCTACAGAAATGGTGACCGTGGCAGGACCTTGGCAAAAGGGATGTGATGCAGTAGACACTGTTTTTGAGGAAAGAAATAAGATGGAAGAGAGGATTTCCTCTTATGTGTTTGAGAAGGTGAATATCACCAAGAAATGGGTGACCAGTCTGTTGCGCGCTGAGCGTCCCATGGACGCTGCAGCCAAATGGACTGAGAGCAAGGATCATAAAAAGTCTGTGGAGAAAGCCACCTGGTTGGTCTGCTCCCAGCGACAGATCCAGCTTTTAGATAAGAGAATTGAGGCACTAACAGAACAGCTACGGGAATCAGCTCAACTGTCTCAAACAAGGGCTCTAGCAGGGGAAGGGTTATTGTAGGAATTAAGGGACCAAAGTCAGGAGAAATTACAGATAGCGGAAAAACACAGGAACAGACATGATTATTTTCGGTGTCAAGTCGCTGAGGCAAAAGGTAATGAGTTAGTGTTACGAGAAGAGAACGCCCACCTTACCAGGCAAATGAAAGAACAGGAAGAGAGGTTAAGAGATGTACAGGCAGCTTATAAGGTAGCAAGCACTAGGGGTTTTGAAGCGGGAGATCACAGCCCCCGCCAAAAGCAGATCGACAGTTTAAACCTTGCTCTGTCCAGGGCAAAAGGCGTGGTATGCCGAGTGAGCCCGGGTGCAGCCCGGGTGGGCCTGGAAGTAGAAGGGGAAACTGGTCAGACGTCACCTGTGGCGCCGGGGAACCACTCGGTTGGGCAGCAGGAAGGGCAGGCAATCTGTAAGGAAGGCGGGGAAGAGAGTACACCACCACCACCTGTGGCGCCGGGTTTTAATTCGGTCTGGCAGCAGGGAGAAGGGGGCAAGCCAATGCAGGAAAGGTCGGAGCCGGGGCCGATGTGCCCGGCTTGGCAGCAAAGGTTTGGCCCGCCCGGCGGTGGTGGGAGTCAGGGACCCCTTGAAAGCCAATTCGTGATTCCCCATGGTACCCAACAGCTTAGGGCTATGGTAAGCCACCTGAACAAACTCACCCAAAAGGGAGACCACTTGGTCCACTTCATGGAAGTGGAACAGGCATCAGGCATCAACGAGTGCGATGACTCTGAGATGGCTAAAATGCTCCTGTTCTCTCTGGATGGCAAGTTGTACCAGTCCCTCTCTGCAGAGAGCAAGAAAGGGCAGGGTGGGTATGCTGCCATCCGGGAGGAAGTTCTGGAGGCCATGGGTATGAACGATGGTAGTCCTTTCTCCCGGGTGGAGAAGACTACACAGTTAGCAGGGGAGACCCCACAGGCTTTCGCAGACCGGCTGTGGCCTGTGTACAAGAGTGCCTGCAATGGGGATCTCAACCGGACTCACATGAACCAGGACGAGCTGGCCCACTGGCTCCGAAGTCTAGTGGCAAACAGCTTGCCACGGATCAGGGCCAAGGCTGAGCTGTGGTTTGACCCAAAAGGCCCCCAGGTCACCGAGGAGACAGTGGTCAGACAACTGACCCAGGCTTACCGCAACAGTAGAGGGGTAGAAGAACACCAACCAAAAGGAAAGGTTCACGAAATGAAACCTACTACTGTAGTAAGAAAGAATGGCACCAGGAAAGGGGTAACCCTTCCGACACGAGGCATAACTGCTTCGGGTGCGGGAAAAGTGGGCATTGGAGAAGGGACTGTAGGAATCCATGGAAGGATAATGTCGGGGAAAAACTCCCCAGCTCCTGCCCCAAAAACAGAAACGCCAACCTCTCCCCCCTCGCTTGATTCCATAGTAGCTGCGCTCCAAGTTTTATTAAATGACCCAGGGAAGGTAGCCACCGCCACTGGTGATTTAACCCCATCTGCCCCATACAACCCAGACCTATGACTAGAACCAGTGCAGCCTGTCTACCTTGTCCCCTTGAAAGACGCGCACAGGAAGAGACCTCCCATAATATGGAGGAATACCTGCGGTGCCAGGTTACGGAGGCCAGGTTAAATGAGCAGGCCTTACGGGAGGAGAACGCAAGATTAACAACGAGAGCTGATGGTTTGGAGCGTCAGCTAAGGGACATTAAAATAGCTCATAAGGTAGCTAGAAGTAGGGGTTATGAAGACTCTGATCACGGTCCCTGCAAAGAAAGGATTAAAACATTGACCCAAGCCTTGTCTGAGGCCAGAGGCATGGTCTGTTTAATGGCACCAGGGGAAACCCGGGTGGAGTGGGATGAGAAGGGTCAGGAAGCAGAGAATAAGGTTCAGGACAGGGATTCTCAGCCAGCAGCTGTGGCAGACTCACAGAATCAATGTAAGCTGTTTAAAACCAAGAAAGGGGAATGATCAGCAGGGGTGAACTGTTTTAAAAATAGAGATCAGCAGCCTGCAGCTGTGGCAGACTCACAGAGTGCACCGGAGGGGGCAGTGGCTTGTGTTACTGGAGGGGCCCTCCCACCAATTATTTGGGACACGCCCCCAGTGGCTGGAGCCTTAAGGAGGTCTCCTCGCATACCACAGCCTAAACTACCGTGATCACCTGTGTATTAGTTCAAACGGTCTAGCCCCAGGAGGGCCACAACCCAAAAGGGAATGCCTAAGGTAAGGGATTAGCTTAAAAATAGGGATCCCCAGCCTGCCACCTCCAACGGTGAGGGACTCACAGGAGAGGCAGCGTGGGCAGAGAGAGAGACAAGGGTCCCCAGCCTACAGCATCAGGCTGCGCGGAACCCACAGGACAGGACAGGGAGCCAGCAGTCACACCAAAGGGGGTAGTGTGCTGCAGCACAGGAGGGCACACTCCCCCGATTAACTGGGATTCAGAGAAACTCCCAGTTCCTTTAAGGAGGACTCTCCGGGTCCGGTGGCACAGGCCACCTTATGCCCAGAGGCCACAGAAGACAGAGGCCAGACATGAATTAGCCTGGCCATCCGGAGACAGGCGGTGGATGTACATAGCTTTCTGATGAATTTTTAAGTGTGTTTTACAGTTGGTAGTTTTAGGATTATTATTATTTAATTTAGTTTATGAATGTGATGAAATAACTCTGTTCTGATATTTGTACTTGTACTTGTAATGTCTGGAATGTTCCACCGGGGGGAACCACTAATGCTCCTCCCTGGCCCCGCCCCTCTTCTGGTATGTTCTACCAAGGTCTCGGTCGATAATGAACTCTGTTAACTCTGCCATGATTCTTACTTAATAAAAGCCCTCAGTCTTAAACTTTAACTTCACGGATTCAGGCAGTTATTTGGCACATCAATGAAAGGTTTAAGTTTTCTAGACTCGATAACTGTCAAGCCAGAGAACCTTCTCGGGACATGGCCATCTGTTTTATGTGTCCCTACAGAAAGGAAATCGGCATGGGAAAGTTTCTGCTCCTGCTCACCCTGGTACGGGTGAGCATCGGTGACCGAGGTGACATGGAGAACTCCCACATCTATGGGTGTTCGGGAGAGAGAGCACCGATTGTTACCGCTGGGGGTTGTAACATTTGCATATTGATTTATCATTGGCCCGCAGGCATCTGTAAGGAGTACCTATTATATTCACATGTGATCACATGCTGAGTTGTCATTGGCCTGCAGGCATCTGTAAGGACTGCTATTGTTTAGAAGACCCAGAGGGCCCTGACTCCATCTTGTCCACACGGTGCTGTACTGATGAGTAAGCACAGACCTGATGCTTCATTAAAAGAGTTTAAACTGTAATACTCCATTGTCCTGCAATTTTTTTTTTGTACAAAGTGTATAAAACAAGACAGGGGTGGCGAACCGGGTGTGGAGGAGCTCGCAATTTACTTCCATGAGGGAAGGTGGCCTGGGTGGCTGGGGTCTAACTCGACACAATACTCCAGCCAGACTGGGTTCACTTACGGGGAGGCCTCCATCCCGTGCCCCAGGGTACAGGCCGTTGCTACAGTGTCATTGAGGGGAAACGTGTGTGTCTCACATGTACAGGACAAATTCCCCTGGATAGGTGGTGGTGGTTCAGGAAGCTGAGTAGGGACATAGGGGACCCTACAGCCAACTGGGAACGACTGGGGAATGACACCCACCGTACGATCACAGGGACCCAAGGGGGAGTGAGTGTGTGTTGGGATAAGTGGTGGAAGTCGGAGCAGGGAATTTACATTTGTATGTGGGGGTCAGAGAAAGTCTGCCCCACAGGCATATCCATCACCTTCTCCAGACAATGACAAGATGCCGGGAAGGGGACGGGGTGGGATTCTAGCCTGCATGCGTGCGCACTCCCACATTACCCGATCCCAGTCAACGCCACCGAACTCGCAGCATGCCCCCGAAAGCCCCTGCCCACGACCACGACATCACGGACCATAGTAGAGAGGTGTCCTACCACCACCAAGGGACCAGGGAATGGGTTAGTATTAGTGCCGACCGATAAGGTACTATACCAGGGGGTACACTATGCAGCAGCTTCAGTGATCCTAAACCTCACCAAGATACACCTACTTGCATGGTGCCCTAAGGAGACAGAATAGTTGTACCAGGCTCTGTTAAAGGGAATGTTTAGGAAGTTTTATGAATTTGACTTTGCCAACGTAGACAAAGCAGAACTGTACAATTTACGGGCTGAGCATACTATGGGCGCGGGGAGACAAAGAAGGGGAACCTGCAACGATATTTTCACCAATTATAATACAGGATCCTCTGTAATAAACAGCCTGGACGACATAGAGCTACAAACACAGATAAATGGTTTAAAGACCCAATTAAGAAAGATCCTAACAGAGGAGAACAAAGTGGTCGGCTCAGAGCTACACAAGGACCAAGCTATGATGGTCCATTTAAAAGAGGTAATAGCTGAGCTGGAGAAACATGCTAAAACAGTAAATGCACTCATACAGGAGGACAGGAATGTTTCAGATCAGGCTGCACAGAATGAGGTGTGCGTGCTATACGGGGCATGGTTGCTAGATGAGGGCCGCAGCAACCTGGAGGATTTAAAACAGGGTTTAGTCCCCTCCTGGATTAGCAACAAGCACCTCGCAGCCCTCCACCCGTTTAGTAATTTGCTGAGCCCATGTCAGCTCCGTCTAGCCTCTGAAGCCTACCCTGTCCCAATGGATTGTGGACATTCCAATCACACTATCATGGAGATAGTAGTGAGGATGCCGGTCATGGATGGGACAGCCGGACCCGCACCAGTATACAGGGTGCAGAACATTGGGATCATTCAAGGGGGTGCACACGTCCATTTTGCAGCTGTCCCACCTTATGTCATAAAGTGGGAGCACGCTATGACAGGTACAGACCTCTCCGGGTGCTAGAGCCGGGGAGCACACATAATACTGTGACCCCAGCACTTGAACGCCTATTCTAGAGCAAAGTGCGGGTTTAAAGCTGCTGGCACACAACCTGTGAACTGTACCATGGAGGTAATGGCACAAAGCCATGTTCCCCCACAGGTAGCATTCATAGGGGGTGGGACATATTGTGTCACCACAAGTGCGCCCCACTACCAGCATGGACAGCACATCTGGTGTCCGGTGAGTGACAGCAGTTTCTGCTTTAGACCCGAGGCAGAAGTTCAAGTGGCCCAGGAACGGATTGTCGCCATTCCTGAACCCTCAACTGTTCACCTCACTGTCAGGGAAAACATTACCAACCTGCAAAATTATGTCGCACATTTTGGATATGAAATTCCACTTCTACCCGAACATCTTACCGCCCTATTAAAAGCAGTGGTCATATGACAAAAACATTTCTACACACTAGAACAGAAGACAGTCGAGATAGGGGCCAAGATCTTGGATATCGTAGTTCCACCCTGGTGGGATATTTTTGAAAATATAGAGGTCCCTTCTTGGATCAGAATGGCTTTCCACATTTTAGTGGTCTGCCAGCTCGGTATAGTTTTCTACTTACTGTGCACAAAGTACAAGGGGAGGGACAGAATGCTCCGATCACAACATGAGAGAGCATGGGACCAGCATCAAAATAAAACCTATGGCCAAGTTAAAATAAAGTTTTTGTGACAATGTGCTGTTATTTAGAAACATAGAAACATAGAAGATAGGAGCAGGAGTAGGCCATTCGGCCCCTCGAACCTGCTCCGCCATTCAATGAGATCATGGCTGATCATCCAAATTCAGTACCCTGTCCCTGCCTTCTCCCCATATCCCTTGATCCCTTTAGCCTTAAGAAATATATCCAACTCCTTCTTGAATATATTTAATGAACTGGCCTCCACCGTGGCAGAGAATTCCACAGGTTCACCACTCTCTGGGTGAAGAAATTCCTCCTCATTTCAGTCCTAAATGGCTTACCCCTTATCCTTAGACTATGACCCCTAGTTCTGGATTCCCCGGCCATCAGAAACATCCTTCCTGCATCTAGTCTGTCCAGGCCTGACAGAATTTTATAGGTTTCGATGAGATCCCCTCTCAATCTTCTAAACTCCAGTGAGTATAAGCCCAATCGACACAATCTCTCCTCATACGTCATTCCTGCCATCCCAGGTATCAGCCTGGTGAATCTTCGCTGCACTCCTTCCATGGCAAGAATGTCCTTCCTCAGATAAGGTGACCAAAACTGCACACAATACTCAAGCTGCGGTCTCACCAAGGCCCTGTACAACTGCAGCAAGACATCCTTGTTCCTGTACTCGAACCCTCTTGCTACAAAGGCCAACATACCATTTGCCTTCTTAACCGCCTGCTGCACCTGCATGCTTACCTTCAGCGACTGGTGCACAAGAACACCCAGGTCTCTTTGCACTTCCCCTTCTCCCAATCTATTGCCATTCAAAAAATAATCTGCCTTCCTGTTTTTGCCACCAAAGTGGATAACCTCACATTTATCCACATTATAGTGCATTTGCCATGTTTCTGCCCAATCATCCAACCTGTCCAAATCGTACTGGAGTTTCACGACGTCCTCCTCACAGCATACCCTCCCACCCAGCTTTGTGTCGTCTGCAAATTTGGGGATATTACATCCAATTCCCTCGTCCAGATCATTAATATATATTGTGAACAGCTGGGGTCCTAGGACCAATCCTTGCGGTACCCCACTAGTCACTGCCTGCCACTCGGAAAACGACCCGTTTATTCCAACTCTTTGCTTTCTGTCCACCAGCCAGTTCTCTATCCAAGTCAATACCTTGCCCCCAATCCCATGTGCCTTAATTTTGCAAGCTAATCTCTTATGCGGGACCTTATCGAAAGCCTTCTGAAAGTCCAAATACACCACATCCACTGGTTCTCCCTTATCTATTTTACCAGTTACATCCTCAAAAAATTCCAGTAGATTAGTCAAGCATGATTTACCTTTTGTAAATCCATGTTGACTTTGTCCAATCCTGTCACTGCTTTCCAAGTGCTCTGCTATTACATCTTTTATAATGGACTCTAGCATTTTCCCCACTACTGATGTCAGGCTTACCGGTCTATAATTCCCCGCTTTTTCTCTACCACCTTTTTTGAATAGTGGGGTAACATTAGCTACCCTCCAATCCATGGGTACTGTGCCAGAGTCTATCGAGTTCTGGAAGATGACCAGCAACGCATCTACTATTTCTAGGGCCACTTCCTTAAGTACCCTAGGATGCAGATTATCAGGCCCTGGGGATTTATCAGCCTTCAGTCCCATCAATTTTCCAAACACCATTTCCCTACAAATACTGATTTCTTTCAGTTCCACCCTTTCATCAGACCCCATGTTCCCCAGCATCTCTGGGAGGTTATTTGTGTCCTCCTTTGTGAAGACAGAACCAACATATGTATTTAGTTGGACAGCTATTTCTTTGTTCCCCGTTATAAATTCCCCTGATTCTGACTGCAAGGGACCTACGCTTGACTTCGCCAATCTTTTTCTCTTCACATATCTATAAAAGCTGTTACAGTCAGTTTTTATGTTCCCTGCAAGCTTACTCTCATAATCAATTTTCCCTTTTTTAAATTAATCCCTTTGTCCTCCTTTGTTGAATCCTAAACTGCTCCCAATCCTCAGGATTATTGCTTTTTCTGGCCAATTTATATGTCCTGGATCTTATGCTACCCCTAATTTCCCTTGTTAGCAATGGTTGAGTCACCTTTTTTGCTTTATTTTATGCCAAACTGGGATGAACAATTTCTGTAGCTCATCCATTCGGTCTTTGAGTGTTTGCCATTGCCTATCCACAGTCAACCCTTTGAGTGACATTCCCCAATCAATCCTATGCAACTCACTCCTCAGACCATCGTAGTTTCCTTTATTTAAATTTTTTCTATGTGTGTGCTATATTTTTCGAAGTGCTGCAGGGGCGTTGGGCCCCCTCCGTGCTTGGATGTGAATGTAACCGAATTTTCGCACCTTGCATATATTTTGAACATTACACCAAAAAGGGAAATGTATGTGTTTTTTGGGGTTTTAGATAGATAAAAAGGGGAAGGTTGGCTCTCGGAGATCAGAAATTCTGCTCACCCAGAATGATACTCTAGCGAATAGAGTATCACAGGAGGGACTGTAAGGTTTGCAAAATTCAGCAGATTCCCCCAAACCAAGAAGATTACCCTAAAGAAGGGATTTTTGGACTGTTAATAAACCATGTCAGAATAGTATTAGAATATTGGGCCTAAGGGAGATTTAAAATCAAAGACCCCAGGATTTTGGTTTTATTTTTAAAAGCATGTTCGAACCTGTGGAAGGAAAAGGGCTGCAACAAAGGAATTGGGATTGGCCTCTGTAAATGGACAGTTTTGGGTATTGGCATTAACCAAGCTGTCTGGGGACTATCTAGACTGTCTCAGTCATTTTACATACTGGCAATAGACCAACGGAAAAGCAGTTCCTGCCAAAATTACAGAACCATCCAAAACCTAGAATAATGCAACACATGCCACCAACCAACAAAAGAACTTTGGCCCCCACAGGAAAAGACAACTTTACTGCTATTAAACAAGAGGTTAAACAATCGATGGGACCATCCTGAAACCACTTTACACGTTCTTAAAACAACTTAAGACCGATGGGACCATCCCCAAGCCAATTAAACAATTCACACCAATCAAAATTAACGAGCCCGCCAAAACTAACAATAAGCCAGAACTGATTTGGCGTGCAGATTACCAGGCCTCAATCAGTATAATTGAAGGCCTGTTTCTCACAGAAAAGAGTTGAGTTCAAGGAGTTCAGCAAGGAAAGAGTTCAAGTTCGAGTTCGGAGGAGTCATCGACCCAGAAGAGGTCCACCAACATCGGGACCAAGAAGTCCCTCTCGAAGCAGTTCTCCCTCTCAAAGAAGTAACACAGCATCACGGCAGACCAGGGCCCCATGAAACAAACAACCAAAAATATTACCAGCAACCGGGTAATATTGGGCCACCGCGACCAACAATAAACCAACTTGGAAGGAACCGAAGCTCCGCAAGTTTTTTTCCACTCTACAATCTATCCTGACTTACCCCTGGGTAAGATTTTACTGAAAAGACTCTAAACCCTACTTCTAACCAAAAGAAATTGGATACTCACCTGATAGATCCAATACGCACCCGACCGCATCAGCGGACATGCAAAGACTGACCAGCAACGCAGGTGAAGTCTTCTACCGCGTCCGGGGTATGGCAGGCCCCAACCGCCACATCTAGAGAACCCCAAAATCGCGAACCTCTACAATTGTCAAAAGAAGTCGTTTTGGTGAGCATTATCCCTGGTCCTCTGGAGCCCAATTTAGCTAGTAAAGTGGGACTGGGAGGGGTGAAGTATTCTGTCTATTGTTATTTTCCCTTGTATATTCCGAAGTGTTCCCCCAATTTAGAGTGTTAAGATTATTGTGTTGTGTATTTTCTTTCTCAAATAAAGATCAAAGTTCTTTCACCAAAATTCAGTTGTCTGCTGCAATTTCATTACAGCCCCCAAATAAGTCCAAGGTGTCATAAATCGCAACTTCTACAAGAAGTAACTCAGGAAGTACTACTGAACGGCCAGCTGAGGGCGCCGTCCGAGGAGCATAAATACTCGGGCGTGGGCCCACCTTGACCAGAGACAATATGGAAACAAGAAGCTAGTGACTACTAACTAGACCTCCATGTTTTGTTACAAGTCGATTAAAGCCTTGCTTTATGTACAACCAAGTGCATAGTGAGTCTTTATTACGTCAATTTAATCGACTTGTTATCGTCTCCACGCCTTGGGTGATTCGGAACAACCAGCTGCAACTCGAACCGCAGAAAGGGGCTTGGGCAAGAAACTGATCCATCATGGAAAAACTCCTTAGGCCCGCTCGTCTCGACCTGGACCCGAATACACCTGCGGCAGCGAAGGTATGGAAGCATTGGTTTCGTACCTTTAGCAACTTTCTTGAAGAATGTGGGGCGGGTGCCTCTAATAAGTTACGAATGCTTATTAACTACGAATCCCCTCATGTGTATGATTATATTGAGGACTGTATAGACTACGACGCTGCTATCGAAATTTTACAGCAGCTATATGTCAAGTCCCCTGTTAAGTCTGTGTGTTCCAGTTATGGTTAATATGAATCACTGCACACAGACCACAAGAATAACTTTAACAGGTCTTTACTAGTCGAAGGTCAGGGCTGAACTAAAAGATACAAGACGCTATACAGGCTTATATACCCGAGTGGTCACTACCGGTATTACAGTACACAGGGGCTCTTAAAGGTACATACACTACAATTCCTCCCCTTTTAGATAATTAGTACATAACATTTTAAGTAATCATTAATTAACATGTTTACAAGAACAATAATCTACACATTTGCTGCAGTTAATCAATTATAAGCCAGTCTCTCTGGAGGCTTCCTGACTCGGTCCGGGTAACGCCTCGTGGTGTAGTAGTTTTCGGTGGTGTAGTAGGTTCTTTTGGCAAGGTCGATTCGGCTTGAATGCCAGTGTCGGGTTCATCTGGTTCCAGTATCACCGGATCGGAGGTAGATACTATGGGTATCTCTGCTTCATCATTAGGCATATAGAGTTGTGGTGTAGGTTGTCCCTTTTCGGATGACTCTATGATCTGGTCAGCATGGCACCTTATTATGCTTTCACCAATGTCCACGGTATACATCAGCGGTCCTAGTCGTGTGCAAATAGTTCCAGGCTGCCATTTCTCGGTACGGTAGTCCCGGGCCAAAACTTGTTGACCTATCTGGAAGGTTCTAGTTGGCCTTTCATTCATGCCTTGAAATTGCCGGTTCTCTACGTCCCTTCTGATGTTTGGCTTGGTCAAATCCAGCCGGCATCTTAGTCTTCTATTGAAAAACATCATGGCGGGAGTTTGGTTTGTAACCACGTGTTGCATTCCTGTACGCAAACAAGAAGTTATCTACCTTATGTTGTAGATTTATGTCTTCATTACCCATGGCCTTTATGGCCTTCTTGAAGGTCTGGACAAACCTTTCAGCTAATCCATTGGTGGCGGGATGGTATGGGGCGGACGTGTAGTGCTTAACCCCATTGTTTTTTAAGAACTTCCTGAATTCTTTGGACACAAATTGCGGTCCATTATCAGAACAGATCTGTTCCGGCAGTCCATTCCTGGCAAATATGGTCCTTAATACTGTGATGGTTTTTTCCGTGGTGGTGGAGGACATCTTTATTACCTCCGGCCACTTGGAGTATGCATCCACCGCGATTAAGAACATTGAGTCCATAAATGGACCAGCAAAGTCGATATGTACCCTTTGCCATGGAGATGAGGGCCACTCCCATGGATGTAGAGGGGCTTGTGGTGGGGCGTTTTGGACCTTCTGGCATCCTAGACAGCTCTTGGTCATTTCTTCGATGTCTCCATCGATACCGGGCCACCACACAAACGCTCTGGCTAGGTTCTTCATTTTCACTCCACCCAGATGCCCCTCGTGAAGCTCCTTTAGCACTTTATACTGGAGTTTGGGTGGAATCACCACTCTGGATCCACACATCAAGGTTCCTCAGCACACTGACAGCTGTTCTCTTCTTTGCGAGAATGCTGGCAACAGTGGTTCGCCATGTGCTGGCCATCCCTTCACCGTTAAATCGTAGACTCGTGAGAGAGTCGGGTCATTTCTCGTTTCCTTTTCAATGGTAGAATTTGTTACTGGTAGACATTCCACTATGGTTGAGTGGAACATCTCCACTGGGTCCACTGCAGGCGCCTCTTCTACCGTTGGCAACGGTAGGCGCGATAAACCGTCAGCATTCCCATGCTGTTTTGATCCTTTGTATTCTATGTCATATTGGTGTGCCCCTAGGAAAAGGGACCACCTCTGTAGCCTTTGCGCTGTCATAATGGGAACGCCCTTTTTAGGGTTGAATATGGATACCAACGGCTGGTGGTCTGTCAGCAGTGTAAACTTCTGGCCCTGCAGGTAATGATTAAACTTCTTTACTCCCCACACAAGGCTGAGAGCCTCCCTATCTATCTGAGCATAGTTGCGCTCAGCGGAGGTCAATGATCTGGATGCAAATGCGACTGGCCTTTCCAAGCCATTTGGCAACTTGTGTGAGAGTACTGCTCCAATACCATAAGGAGAAGCATCACAAGCTAAACGAATAGGTAGCGTTGGGTTGAAGTGAGCCAACACTTCCTCTGAGGTGATCAATGCCTTGCTTTTGCGAAAGGCCTTCTTACAGTCCTCGCTCCACTTCCATGGTACTTCTTTCTGCAAAAGAGCATTCAGCGGGTGCAGCACCATGGATAGATTTGGCAGAAACTTATGGTAATAGTTAATCAACCCAAGGAACGACCTCAACTGGGATACATTTTCCGGAGCGGGAGCCTTCGCAACAGCTTCGATCTTGTCAGGTGACTTGTGCAGCCCCTCCTGGTCAATGACATGACCACAGTACGAGATCCGTTTCTGAAAGAACTCACATTTCTGGCGATTAACCCGAAGTCCATATTCCTTCAATCTGGTGAGCACCAGTTTCAAATTTGCAAGGTGTTCCTCATCGTCATCTCCTGTAATCAGGATATCGTCCAAGTAACATTGAGTGCTTGGAATTCCCTGTAATACCTGCTCCATGGCCCTCTGCCAAATTGCTGGAGCCGAAGCCACTCCAAAAACCAGTCTATTATATCGATACAAGCCTCTGTGCATGTTGATTGTGAGATACTGGCGCGACTCTTCCTCAACTTCCATCTGTAAGTACGCTTGCGCCAGGTCTATCTTGGTGAAGTGTTTCCCGCCAGACAATGAAGCAAAGATATCCTCAATCCGCGGAAGCGGATATTGCACCGTGTGAAGCACCGGATTAACCGTGATCTTGAAGTCTCCACAGATGCGGACCTTCCCCGGTTCCCCTGGCTTGTTACTCGATGAACGCTTCATGACGGGAACAATGGGCGTGGCCCACTCACTCCAGTCCACCTTAGACAGTACTCCTGAATGTTCTAGCCCTTCCAGCTCAGCTTCCACAGCAGGTCGTATCGCATAAGGTACCGGTCTGGCTTTGAAAAATTTTGGGGTTGCATGTTCTGCAATCTTGATTTTTGCCGTAATTCCTCTCAGTGTTCCCAGTCCCTGTTGGAACACCTCTTTAGCCTCATCCAATATTCTGGACAATCGTTCAGGTTTGACATCTTTTTTTTTTCCGGAATCTACCGTTATTGCTTTTAGGGAGTGCCAGTCCATATTTATTTTCCTGATCCACTCCCGTCCCAGAAGTGGTGGACCTCCCTCAGGTAGTACATATAAGTCCATTCCTTGGTGTTCTTTGCCCTTGTGTACCACCTTGACTTTTATCTTTCCGATGGGGTATACTCTTTGCCCCGTGTATGTCTGCAATACTATCTCCGTATCCCGTAGGGGAATATGTGTGAATAACCTTTTGTAATCTTGCTTATTCATGACCGTCAGCGCCGATCCGGTGTCCAATTCCATCTTCACTTGGACTCCTGCTATCTGAAGTGTGACCCAGATAGTTTGTAGGTCAGCTTCCTTACTCACATTGTGAATTCTCAGACTACCCAGTTCCTTGCTGTTGGAGTCTGAATCCGAATTCTGTTCATCCGAACTCTTCTCAGCCACCTTATGTACCTTTCTACACTTTTCCTGCGGTGACTTTTTGTTGCTGGTCTTCTTTCCTGACCGGCATACTTTAGCTATGTGACCAAGCTTGCCACATTTTCTACATTCCTGATTTTTAAACCAGCATTGGTTCTGATCATGTGTTGTCTTTCCACAACGATAACACTTCGCTGTACCCAAAGCCATTTGATCTACGCTGAGTACCGCTGCCTTCAGCTGCATTTCCGCAGTGCCTCTCGCTGCGGCTTCGTGCGATGCTGCAATAGTGACAGCCTTATCAAGTGTAAGATCATTCTCTTCAAGCAGCCGCTTTTGTGTTCCTTCTTTCGACAATTCACACACGAATTTGTCTCTCAGTGCCTCTGTCAGTCTTTCCCCAAACTGACAGTATTTCGCTAGCTTACGCAGTTCAATTAAATACTCCGCGTTGCTTTCCTCTTTCAGTTGCGTTCTCGCATAAAATTTAAATCGTTCCGCTAACATCAGCGGTGTGGGGTTCAAATGATTTCTCAGGACAGCAACAATATTAGCGAAATCCTGATCCGCCGGTTTAGCTGGTGATAGAAGATGCTTCAATAGCCCGTATGTCTTCGCACCCATTGAGTTTAGTAAGGTTAGTGCTTTATCTTCATCTGATATTTTATTTGCCTTACAAAAAATCTCTATGCGTTCTACATACGTGGCCCAATCTTCAACATCGGGGTCGAAATCGTTGATGTTACCACGCTTAGGCATCCTCGCAATCTTCTTGAGAAACAAAAAGAAATTTTTCTTTTCAAAATGGCGGTTTCCCGCGCTTGTCTTCTTCCCCCGCCTATGAAAATGGCGGCTTCCCGCATTTGCCTTTCTCCCCCGCTGGCTGTAATGGCGATTGCCGTATTGCTGCGTTCGCCCTCCCCAGCGGTTCTCAAATCGTGCCTCCCAGCCCCTCTTGCAGTCCGGTCCTTTCCCCTGGCTGTGGCTGAGTTCTCCGCGGTTTTTAAAAAAAAATTTATCCCGCGCCTCGTGGCCTCGGTAGCTGCCCGGCCTTTTTCCCTGGTCGCGGTCGAGCTCTCTCTCGACGC
Source organism: Somniosus microcephalus (assembly GCF_052327205.1). Classification (NCBI taxonomy): domain Eukaryota; kingdom Metazoa; phylum Chordata; class Chondrichthyes; order Squaliformes; family Somniosidae; genus Somniosus; species Somniosus microcephalus. The sequence goes on along the minus strand of NC_140996.1, from coordinate 173,741,769 downwards.
TGTTGCGTCTCCCAGCCCGCTTGCAGCCCGGTCTTTTACACCGGCTGCGTTTGCATTCACCGCGGCTCCCGTGCCTTACGCTGCCCCAGTCTCAGCGCCCCTGGCCCCGACTTCTCTCCGGCTCTTTTCCCCGGCCATGGTCGAGTTCTCCGCCCTTATATCCTCCGTTTTTCCCTCCCCTACTTCACAGCCAACGTGGCCGACTTGCTGCTCGTCGCTGATTGGCTTACCCACCACCGTGATAGAAGGGATGATCACTGCCTGTTGCTGATGGAAGGCTTCGTGTCAGGATTCTTCCTTGCTCTTCAGACCCGAGTCTTTTCTCAGCAGGATGCTGAGGGCGGATGCCTCTTCTCGACGCCCGTTAAACTGCCTTGGATATATCTCTGCCGCAGGGTAAGATCGTCTTCGTCGCCACTGTTAAGTCTGTGTGTTCCAGTTATGGTTAATATGAATCACTGCACACAGACCACAAGAATAACTTTAACAGGTCTTTACTAGTCGAAGGTCAGGGCTGAACTAAAAGATACAAGACGCTATACAGGCTTATATACCCGAGTGGTCACTACCGGTATTACAGTACACAGGGGCTCTTAAAGGTACATACACTACATCCCCGAATGAAATCTTTGCTCGACACCTACTGGCCACAACTCAGCAGCAGCCTGAGGAATCACTCGATGAATTCCTCCAGAAACTTCGCAGGCTCAGCAAAGATTGTAACCTTAAAATGGTTACAGCTGAACAGTATCAAGAGGAACTAATCCGCGATTCCTTTATCAATGGGATTGCGTCCCCTTTTATATGTCAGCACCCGCTGGAAAATAAAACCCTCAATTTACGGGCTGCTTATGACCAGGCGCGTTCCCTGGACTTGGCCAAGAAGAATGCGGACACTTTTCTCCCACCACGTGCACGGGCAGTGGCTATCACCTTTAATAAGTCTTTCGATAGGTCTCAGGTGGATGCCCCCGCTGATGATGACTCTACTCTAACGGACGATGACCCTACCCTAGAGGCCTTTGCTGATGATGACCCCGCCCTAGCAGCATCCTGGCAATCAGGAAGAAAGTGTTTCTTTTGTGGAGGTACGTTCCATTACAGAAAATTTTGCCCGGCTTGTAATGCGACCTGCAATCATTGCAGCAAGAAAGGACACTTTTCCAAGGTATGCCAGTCACGGGCCTCTGCTAACAAGAAAGGCCGCTCCTCTAAAGTATACCAGTCGAGAGCTCCTGTTAGCTCCACAGCTGCTATCTATGGAGCTGCTCCTCCCCATAGAAGCACTGCTAAGGCTACAGTTGCCGAAGGAAAAATTACCCCTCCTCCCATCACAGCTGTTTTTCCCCAAAGTTTGTCCCATGCAGCCACGAAGGTTTCAGTAAATGGGCACACTCTAAGCGTGCTAATCGACTCCTGCAGCTCTGACAGCTTCATTAGTAAGCGGGCTGTCAGCAGCTTAAAACTGTGCATTTATCCCTCGGACAGGGAGATTGCAATGGCTCTGACGACTCTGACCACCAATTCTTCTGGCTTCTGTCTTGTCAACCTTATCCTCAATGGTCGCACATATCCCTCCACCCGGCTCGGAGTACTCGAAAACTTATGTAGCGATGTGCTTCTGGGGCAGGACTTCCAGAAGCAGCACAAAAGACTCACTTTTGAGTTTCGAAGGTCGAAGCCAGAGCTTACCATTTCTAAGGTGCCGTTTTGTGTGCTCTCGGCGGCCTTACTCAGTGAGCCCTCCCTGTTTGCCAATCTCTCCCCCCGCTGTAAACCCATAGCCACCAAATCGCGGCGCTTTAGCCAAGACAACCGAGCATTTATCGAGGCAGAAATCTCTCGCCTTTTAGCTGACGGTATTATCGAGCCATGTTCATCTCCCTGGTGGGCTCAAGTCGTCGTTGTGAAAAACCCTTTAAAAGAACGTAATAATAATAATAATAATAATCAACTTTATTGTCATTGTTAGTGCACAAGTGCAGTACAACGAAATGTAGGCTTACGGCTCCCGAGAGTGTACATTTTGATTAAGACATTTAACATTCAACATTCATTTGGCTTGTAATACATAAACATAAACATAACCATAATAAAGTGCATTGGCAGATGTGCAGGCTTTAGAGTTTATTTGTAGAGTTCAGTAGGATGACAGCCCTGGGAAAGAAGCTGTTCCTAAATCTGGTCGTTCGGGTGCGAATGCATCTGTAGCGTCTCCCAGATGGCAGGGGGTTGAACAAACTGTGGCTGGGGTGGGTAGGGTCTTTGATGATGGTCAGTGACCTCGGTAAACAGCGTTTCTGGTAGATGTTCTCTATGGTCGGTAGCCGGGTGCCGGTAATGCATTGGGCAGTTTTGACTACCCGCTGCAGGGCTTTCCGGTCATAGGAGCGACAGCTGCCATACCATACTGTGATACAGTTTGTCAGGATGCTCTCTATTGTGCAGCAGTAAAAGTTAGAGAGGATCAGGGGTGACAGGTTACATCCCTTCAGCCTCCTTAGGAAATATAGGCGTTGCTGGGCCTTCTTCACCAAAGAGGAGGTATTGAGGGACCAGGAGAGGTCTTCCGTGATGTGGACTCCAAGGAACTTAAAGCTGTCCACCCTTTCCACCACAGCCCCATGGATGTGGATGGGGGTGTGACTTCCGCCTTTAGACTTCCTGAAGTCCACAATGATTTCCTTGGTTTTCTTGATGTTAAGGGCCAGGTTGTTATCGGCGCACCACTTCACGAGATGCTGGACCTCCTCCCTGTAGGCTGACTCATCGTTGTGTATTGATTATTCACAGACTATTATTACACGTCTGTGTATTGATTATTCGCAGACTATTAATCAATATACCGATCTGGATGCCTACCCGCTACCACGCATAGATGACATGGTCAACAACCTTGCCAAATACAAGGTATTTTCAACCTTCGATTTAAAGAGCGTGTACCATCAGGTACCGCTTAAAAAACCCTGACAAAAAGTATACGGCCTTTGAGGCCAATGGTCGGCCTTATCAATTTCGTCGCCTTCCATTTGGGGTCACCAATGGGGTGGCCGTCTTCCAACGGGCAATGGATGGCCTAGTCCGGCAAGAGAACCTGACGGATACCTTTCCATATTTAGACAATATCACTATTGCCGGCCATGATCAAAAGGAGCATGACGCCAATCTTCAGAGATTTTTTGATGTTCTCCGTCGTCGCCACTTAACGTTAAATGAATCCAAATCGGTGAAATCGGTGCCATCAGTGAACATTCTCGGCTACTGGGTGGGCAACGGTGTTATTAGACCGGACCCAGAGCGACTTCGTCCACTTCAGGAGCTCCCTCCCCCTACAAATCTCGGCTCTCTTCGTCGGGCACTTGGCATGTTTGCTTATTACGCAAAGTGGATACCTCACTTCTCCGATAAAATACAGCCCCTGCTTCATGCGAAGTCTTTTCCATTGGAAGCAATGGCTATTTCTGCCTTCAACCTCCTCAAACGACAGCTGGAGAAAGCCACGCTCCGCTCCATTGATGAAAACCTTCCTTTTGTGGTCGAATGCGATGCATCGGAGGTGGCGATCTCGGCTACCTTGAATCAAGGTGGTCGACCCGTGGCATTCCTATCCAGAACCTTACAGGGTAGCGAGCTCCATTACCCCCCCACCCCCCGTCGAGAAGGAGGCTACAGCCATCATCGAGGCTGTACGCCAATGGAGTCACTTTCTTGCTCGGCATCATTTCATGCTCATAACTGACCAGCGCTCTGTGGCCTTCATGTTGGATAACCGGAAGCGCACGAAAATCAAAAATAATAAAATTCAACTCTGGAGGATGGAGCTGGCCGCCTTTGGATATACTATCCGTTACCGACCCGGCAAACAGAATGTGGCCCCAGATACCTTCACACGGGCATTTTGCTCTTCAATGTCAACGTCGACTCTGGCGGATCTGCATATGGACTTAAGCCATCCTGGCGTTACCCATATGTTGCACTTTGTGTGCTCCAAAAATCTACCATTCTCAACAGAGGACGTAAAGAAAACATGCTCCTCCTGTAGGATTTGTGCAGAATTGAAACCACAATTCTTCCGCCCATCAGATGACTTACTCATACATGCAATGCAGCCTATGCAGAGGCTCAGCATAGACTTTAAAGGGCCATTGCCTTCGTCGACGCGGAACACCTACCTACTTACAATGGTAGACGAGTATTCACGCTTTCCCTTTGCCTTCCCCTGTCCTAATATGCTTGCCTCTACGGTAATTAAATGCCTCGATCAGGTCTTTTCCCTTTGCGGGACGGCCAATTTCATCCACACGGATCGGGGTCCCTCCTTTATGTCAAGTGAACTTAAAAGTTATCTCTCCCAACGGGGAATCGCCTCGAGTAAGACAACACCATATCACCCAATCGGCAATGGGCAGGTTGAACGATACAACGCCATCATCTGGAACGCTGTCCATCTGGCACTGAGGTCACACAACCTACCAGACCAGCAGTGGGAAACTGTGCTCCCCGACGTGTTACACTCTATCAGGTCTCTTCTCTCCACGTCCACTAATGTCACACCTCATGAGCGATTCTTCACGTTCCGGCATCGCTCTACACACGGGACATCTCTACCATCATGGTTGGTGGCTCCAGGCCCTGTGCTACTCCGGAGGTTCATCCGGTCTGCCAAGAACGACCCTCTCGTTGACGAGATGGAGTTAACGGAGGTAAACCCCACGTATGCGCACGTGCGGTACCCCGATGGCCGGGAGTCCACTGTCTCGCTCAGAGATCTGGCTCCCTGCCCAACCGGTCACACGGGCCCGAATGATGAAGGATCCCACGACGATGATGTCAACACTCCACACCCCTATGAAGATGACGCCCTGCCTGAGACATCGAGGGATCTGCCGGCAGTGCTACCGGATGAACTCAGGGAGCCGAACGCTCCCCGTAGGATGGCCACCCGAAATCAGGATGCCGGCCAATCTCCGGCTACGACCCAGGATGAGGCCAGCTCTGCAACTGTGGGGACCCGCACCCGGAGTCATGATATTCCCAGGCCTCCACAGGACGATCAAGACGACGCAGACTCTACCAACTTACCGGTACGGGTCAAGCCACCCAGGGACCAGGACACGGTATGGGGAGATGTGCCTTCCGGTCACAAGCAGAAAGCTAAATGAATACGGCTATTTTTGGTCCGCCTAGTCCGTTAAAAGAAGACTGGACTTCCAAACCTTTTAGGGAGGAAGAATGTCATAAATCGCAACTTCTACAAGAAGTAACTCAGGAAGTACTGCTGAATGGCCAGCTGAGGGCGCTGTCCGAGGAGTATAAATACTTGGGCATGGGCCCACCTTGACCAGAGACAATCTGGAAACAGGAAGTTAGTGACTACTAACTAGACCTCCATGTTTTGCTACAAGTCGATTAAAGCCTTGCTTTATGTACAACCAAGTGCATAGTGAGTCTTTATTATGTCACAAGGTCTAGAACAAAGGGAGTGGGAGCGATTCGAACCGCTCATAAGTCAGAGGCGAAGCTGATCCAAACACCACCCCCTCCACCAGCAACATTTTGAAAGGGGTGTACTGCTGGGCACCCAAAGTGGCTGCTTATCTCAAGCAGTAGGTCCCTTTTAAGATGCAAATCGGGTCCTCAATTGTCATTTTCGGTCTGAACTGGTCGGAGCATGTGCCGTGCACACTCCAACCAGTTCCACAGGTGATGGAGCTGAAGATAAAGGTAAGTTTTGGAATTACTTTTGGGGAGTCCAGAAGGCCCACAAAAATAATCAGGGCTGCTGCCACGTGGGACGGAGAACTGAGAAATACCAAAGGGCAGAAAACGTTAGTGGGAGTGGTGTATAGACCCCCAAACAGTAATGCAGAGGTTGGGGATGGCATTAAAAGGGAAATTAGAGAAGCGTGCAATAAGGGCACAGCAGTCATCATGGGTGACTTTAATCTACATATAGATTGGGCTAACCAAATTAGTAACAATACTGTGGAGGAGGAAATCCTGGAGTGTATACGGGATGGTTTCCTGGACCAATATGTCAAGGAACCAACTAGGGATCAGGCCATCTTAGACTGGGTATTATGCAATGAGAAAGGATTAATTAGCAATCTTGTTGTGCGAGGCCCCTTGGGTCGGAGCGATCATAATATGATAGAATTCTTCATTAAGATGGAGAATGAAGTAGTTGACTCAGAGACTAAGGTCCTGAATTTAAATAAAGGGAACTATGATGGTATGAGACGCGAGTTGGATAGGATTGATTGGGTAATGTCACTCAAAGGGTTGACAGTGGATAGGCAATGGCAAACATTCAAAGATCGTATGGATGAACTACAGAATTTGTTTATCCCAGTTTGGCATAAATATAAATCAAAAAAGGTGACTCAACCGTGGCTAACAAGGGAAATTAGGGATAACATAAGATCAAAAGAGAGGGCATATAAATTGGCCAAAAAAAGCAGCAGAGGATTGGGAGCAGTTTAGGATTCAGCAAAGGAGGACAAAGGGATTAATTAAGAGGGGGAAAATTGATTATGAAAGTAAGCTTTCAGGGAACATAAAAACTGACTGTAAAAGCTTTTATAGATATGTGAAGAGAAAAAGATTGGTGAAGTCAAGCATAGATCCCTTACAGTCAGAATCAGAGGAAATTATAATGGGGAACAAAAAATGGCAGACCAATTAAATACATATTTTGATTCTGTCTTCATGAAGGAGGACACAAATAACCTCCCAGAGATGTCAGGGAATATAGGGACTAATGAGAGGGAGGAACTGAAAGAAATCAGTATTTGTAGGGAAATGGTGTTGGGGAAGTTGACGGGACTGAAAGCCGATAAATCCCCAGGGCCTGATAATCTACATCCTAGGGTACTTAAGGAAGTGGCCCTGGAGATAGTAGATGCATTGCTGGTCATCTTCCAGAACTCGATAGACTCTGGAACAGTACCCATGGATTGGAGGGTAGCTAATGTTACTCCACTATTCAAAAAAAGTGGTAGAGGAAAAGCATCGGTAGTGGGGAAAATGCTAGAGTCCATTATAAAAGATGTAATAGCAGAGCACTTGGAGAGCAGTGACGGGATCGGACAAAGTCAACATGGATTTGCAAAGGGTAAATCGTGCTTGACTAATCTACTGGAATTTTTTGAAGATGTAACTGGTAAAATAGATAAGGGAGAACCAGTGGATGTGGTGTATTTGGACTTTCAGAAGGCTTTCGATAAGGTCCCGCATAAGAGATTAGCTTGCAAAATTAAGGCACATGGGATTGGGGGCAAGGTATTGACTTGGCTAGAGAACTGGTTGGCAGATAGAAAGCAAAGAGTTGGAATAAACGGGTCATTTTCCGAGTGGCAGGCAGCGACTAGTGGGGTACCGCAAGGATCGGTCCTAGGACCCCAGCTGTTCACAATATATATTAATGATCTGGACGAGGGAATTGGATGTAGTATCTCTAAATTTGCAGATGACACAAAGCTGGGTGGGAGGGTATGATGTGAGGAGGATGTCGTGAAACTCCAATACGATTTGGACAGGTTGGGTGATTGGGCAGAAACATGGCAAATGCACTATAATGTGGATAAATGTGAGGTTATCCACTTTGGTGGCATAAACAGGAAGGCAGACTATTATTTGAATGGCATTAGATTGGGAGAAGGGGAAGTGCAAAGAGACCTGGGTGTTCTTGTGCGCCAGTCACTGAAGGTAAGCATGCAGGTGCAGCAGGCGGTTAAGAAGGCAAATGATATGTTGGCCTTCGTAGCAAGAGGGTTCGAGTACAGGAACAAGGATGTCTTGCTGCAGTTGTACAGGGCCTTGGTGAGACCGCACCTTGAGTATTGTGTGCAGTTTTGGTCGCCTTATCTGAGGAAGAATGTGCTTGCCATGGAAGGAGTGCAGTGAAGATTCACCAGGTTGATACCTGGGATGGCAGGAATGATGTATGAGGAGAGATTGTGTCGATTGGGCTTGTACTCACTCGAGTTTAGAAGATTGAGAGGGGATCTCATCGAAACCTATAAAATTCTGACAGGCCTGGACAGACTAGATGAAGGGTGGATGTTCTCATTGGCCGGGGAGTCCAGAACTAGGGGTCATAGTCTAAGGATAAGGGGTAAGCCATTTAGGACTGAGATGAGGAGGAATTTCTTCACCCAGAGAGTGGTGAACCTGTGGAATTCTCTGCCACAGAGGGCGGTGGAGGCCAGTTCATTAAATATTTTCAAGAAGGAGTTGGATATATTTCTTAAGGCTAAAGGGATCAAGGGATATGGGGAGAAGGCAAGGACAGGGTACTGAATTTGAATGATCAGCCATGATCTCATTGAATGGTGGAGCAGGCTCAAGGGGCCGAATGGCCTACTCCTGCTCCTATCTTCTATGTTTCTATGGGACTCCCACCTTCCACAATCAACATCTGTCCCCCGTCCCCTCCGCCACACTTAATTTGCTGGCGGCCAGGACCCACTCCAGAAACTTCAGCACATAATCTAGACTGATGCTTCAGTGCAGTACTGAGGGGGTGTTGCACTGTTGGAGGTAGAATCTTACAAATGAGAGGTTAAATTGGCCACTGTATTTGTCTACATTATAACAGTGACTACATTTCAAAAGTACTTCAGTGACTGTGAAGCACTTTGGCATATCCTGAGGCCATGAAAAGTGCGATAAAAATGCAAGTTCTTACTTTGCAAGAACGTTTGGGATGGAGCAGGTGGATTTTATGATGGATGATGTCATTTCATCAGTATTCTGTCATTTGCCTGTATCCTCCTAAAGGGGATAGGTGCTCATTATATCTTTCCCCACCTCTGGGATTTTCTGACAGTTTTCAAATAGGATGGAAGCCCTGCAGATCCAGGTTCCTCCCCAAATTCAAGCACCGACTGTGCCAAAACTATGCCTTTTCAAACCCTGGGATATCAGGGCCAGTGTTTTTATCCTTAAGAGATTAAAAGAGGTTGAACAATAAGTCATTTTCAAACACCAATTCACACAATGGAATTATGGTCACTACTTTGGTTGACCAAGAGGAAAACCATTGATAACAATTACTTTCTTTTGCTGCCTATAGTCGTTGCATTGCTTGGTCACGCAGCAATCACTTATAGCCTAGTGCAGTACTTAATCTCCTGCAACGCATTGGTAGACTGATCAAATCAATTATTGTTCATTGATTTTATGACTCAGGGACTGGGTCAAGTATGTGAAAATCGCATTCACATCTATGTAGTGGCAGGAGCAGTCACTAAAAAGATGCTGCAATTTCTTTTACAGAATTCACTTGGCCTTTGTCAAAATCCTCTGAACTGAGTTTATGATGACTGATATTTGGTACAGGTTCTCACAGGAGAACAGAACTTTTCAAATGATGAGACAATAAATTTTGAAGTGAAGCTGTAGGAGATCATCAATCAAACAATTAATTTTCAACTGTCAGAATCTCCTATATGCTGTTGACGTTTGGTGACATTTTTATGATTAATAACTCATAAGATATCAGGCCAGTCACTCTTTACCTGGAATTGTTGGAATTCACTCTCATAAAAAAGTGAAGGACACGGTAAGTCCATTTGGTCCACCAAGCGCATGCGCTGAAAACCAGCATTTCCGATCTGTCAAGCATGCTCTTGACAGATCGGACGCCTGCCCTGGAGAAGGGCCTCTGCGAGTGGAGAATTCCGCTTTCTGCAGAACCTCCGCCTGCTGAAAACCCTTAAAAATCTTACACCTGGTTAAAGCAGGTGTAAGGCCTGCTTTTACCATTAGGCCTGCTTTTACGAGTTGAAAAAAGTAAAAAAAATTTTTTCACTCATTTGTCATTTAAAAATACTTTAAAAAAAGGTAAGTTTATTTTTAGCCCCATAAAAAACTTTAATTATTTTATTCGAAAAATTCAATTTTTGTTTAAAATATTTAATTTATTGTAATTTCAACTCATTTTAAAAATGTGATTAAAAAATAATTATTTCATGTTTTACAGTGTTTTTGGGGTGATCTCCATTCATATATTTGACAGGTCCTGTCAAGTGTATGAAGGGAGATTCTCTTCTCCTATTGGCTCCCCATGGCCCATGTGATCCCAGGGACACTTGCGAACTGCATGCGCCCCTGGGATACGTGGACCCTGCAAATTTAAAGTTGGAGAGGCCCAGGAACAGAAGTATATGCACCTCGGGAGCCCTCAGGTAAGTCTGTAGATTTTTTCCAGATCAGAGGCCTCCGCATGCAGGAAGCCTCCGATCGGAAAATACGGCCCAATATTTTCTTCTGGCTCACCCGCTTTCGACTTGGGTACAGTCTTGTTGCTATTCTTGGTACCCTTTCCAAACCCTGGACATCCTTCTTGTGGTAAAGTCTAACACAGTACTCACAGGGAACAGTAGCATAGTGGTAATGTTACTGGGCTAGTAATCCAGAGGCCTGCATCCACAGATATGGGTTCAAATCCAGTTAATTAAATACAGTTAATTAAATAAATCTGAAATAAAAACCTAACGGATTGTCATAAAATCCCATCTGGTTCACTAATGGTCCTACCTGGTCTGACCTATATGTGACTTCAGACCCACATATGAGGTTGACTCTTAACTAGCAAGCCACTACTATAATAAGATTAAAACCAGATAGACCATGTGGCACCGGCAACGGCACCCAGAGTCCTCCTCACCAATATCTGGGGACTTGTGCCACTGTCCCACAGACTGGTCATACTAACAGAATCATACCTTTCAGCCAATGTCCCAAACTCCTCCATCACCATCCCTGGGTGAGTCCTATCCCACCAGGGGTGGTGGCACAAGTAGCATACAGTTGGGAAGGAGTGGCCCTGGGAGTCCTCAACATTGACTCTGGACCCTGGACCCCATGAAGTCTCAAGCATGGGCAAGAAAGCCTCCTGCTGATTATCACCTACCGCCCTCCCTCAGCTGATGAACAAGTACTCCTCCATGTTGAACACCACTTGGATAGAAGCACTGAGAGTAGCAAGGGCACAGAATGCACTTATGGGTGGGGGACTTCAATGTCCACCACCAAGAGTGGCTCAGTAGCACCACTAATGACCAAGCCCGCTGAGTCCTGAAGGACATAGCTGCTAGTCTGGGCCTGCGACAGGTGCTGAGAGAACCAACACGAGGGGAAAAACCTACTTGACCTCGTCCTCACCAATCTACCTGCCACAGATGCATCTGTCCATGACAGGATTGGTAGCAGTGACCACTGCACAGTCCTTGTGGAGACGAAGTCCCATCTTATCTTCACACTGAAGAAACCCTCCATTATGTTGTGCGGCACTACCACCATGCTAAATGGGATAGATTCAGAACAGATCTAGTAGCTCAAAACTGGGCATTCATGCGACGCTGTGGGCCATCAGCAGCAGAATTGTATTCCATCACAACCTATGTTACCTGGCATATCCCTCACTCTACCATTATCATCAAGTAAGGGGTTCAATAAGGAGTGTACAGGAGCAGCTCCAGGTGTACCTAAAAATGCAGTGCCAACCTAGGGAAACTGCAACACAGGACTACATGCATGCTAAAAAGCAGAAGCAGCATGCAAAAGAAAGGGTCCAACAATCAATGGATCAAATCAAAGCTCTGCAGTCCTGAATGGTGATGGACCATTAAACAACTAATGGGAGGAAGAGGCTCCATGAATATCCCCATCCTCAATGATGGTGGAGCCCAGCATGTGAGTGCAAAAGACAAGGCTGAAGCATTTCCAGCCAGGAGTGCCGAGTGGATGATCCATATCGGCCTACTCCTGAGGTCCCCACCATCACAATAGCCAATTCGACTCACTCCATGTGATATCAAGAAACGGCTGAGCGCACTGGATACAGCTAAGGCTATGGGCCCCAACAACATCCGTCGGCGGGAACTCAGCGGCAGCAGAGCGGGACTATAAAAGTCCCCAGAGACCAGGTAAGGCCTCAGTGCGTCGGCGGGAACTCAGTGGCAGCAGCGGGGCTATAAAAGTCCCAGAGACCAGGTAAGGCCTCAGTGCGTCGGCGGGAACTCAGCGGCAGCAGCGGGGCTATAAAAGTCCCCAGAGACCAGGTAAGGCCTCAGTGCGTCGGCGGGAACTCAGCGGCAGCAGCCGGGCTATAAAAGTCCCCAGAGACCAGGTAAGGCCTCAGTGCGTCGGCGGGAACTCAGCGGCAGCAGCCGGGCTATAAAAGTCCCCAGAGACCAGGTAAGGCCTCAGTGCGTCGGCGGGAACTCAGCGGCAGCAGCGGGGCTATAAAAGTCCCAGAGACCAGGTAAGGCCTCAGTGCGTCGGTGGGAACTCAGCGGCAGCAGTGGGACTATAAAAGTCCCAGAGACCAGGTAAGGCCTCAGTGCGTCGGCGGGAACTCAGCGGCAGCAGCGGGGCTATAAAAGTCCCAGAGACCAGGTAAGGCCTCAGTGCATCGGCGGGAACTCAGCGGCAGCAGCGGGGCTATAAAAGTCCCAGAGACCAGGTAAGGCCTCAGTGCGTCGGCGGGAACTCAGCGGCAGCAGCAGGGCTATAGAAGTCCCAGAGACCAGGTAAGGCCTCAGTGCGTCGGCGGGAACTCAGCGGCAGCAGCAGGGCTATAAAAGTCCCAGAGACCAGGTAAGGCCTCAGTGCATCGGCGGGAACTCAGCGGCAGCAGCGGGGCTATAAAAGTCCCAGAGACCAGGTAAGGCCTCAGTGCGTCGGCGGGAACTCAGCGGCAGCAGCGGGGCTATAAAAGGCCTCAGAGACGAGGTAAGGCCTCAGTGCGTCGGCGGGAACTCAGCGGCAGCAGCGGGGCTATAAAAGGCCTCAGAGACGAGGTAAGGTTTACCAATCTCCAGTCTGGGAACTCGGAGGGAAGGAGAGAGGGAAAAAGTAATCCAAGTGTGACGTCACCAGAAAGCGGGTAAGCGATTGGTTGGTAAGTATTTCTCCCTTTTTAAGCTTAAATCTCTTTGGTTTATAGTTTCTAAGGTGTGATATTCACCATCTAGAATCGGGGCAGAGGGTATTTAAGAATAATATTAATAAATTTAATTAATTACATAGAATGGGAGATCAGGTGATGTGTTGCTGCTGCAATATGTGGGAGCTGGTGGACACCATTGATGCTCACGGTGATCACATTTGCAGTAAGTGTTGGCTGCTCGAGGAACTTCGGCTCCGTGTTGAAGAGCTGGAGTCCGAGCTTCAAACACTGAGACACATCAGGGAGGGGGAGAGTTACCTGGACTCTGTGTATCACGAGGTATTCACACCAATTAGATTAATTAATTCAGATGTAGTCCGTGGCCAGGGTCAGGATGGTGTGACTAGAAGTGAGGCAGGTACGGGGATCCAGGAGGTAGTGTTGGAGGAGCCGCAGCTCTTGCACTTGTCCAACAGGTTCGAGGCTCTTACTCCCTGTGAGGATGGGAACAGGGACTGCGGGGAGGATGAGTAACCTGGCCACAGCACCGTGGAGCGGGGGGCCATTCCAGTGGGGGGAGTTAAAAGAAATGTTGTAGTGGTAGGGAATAGTATCGTTAGGGGGATAGATAGAGTTCTTTGCAGCCGAGAGCGAGAGTCCCGAAGGCTGTGTTGCCTGCCCGGTGCCAGGGTTAAGGACATCTCCTCTGGACTGGAGAGAAACTTGGAGTGGGAGGGGGAGGATCCAGTTGTTCTGGTCCATGTTGGTGCCAACGACATAGATAGGACAAGGAAGGAGGTTCTGCTGAGGGAGTTTGAGCAGCTAGGGGCCAGATTAAAAACCAGAACCACAAGGGTTTACCTGAGCCACGAGCGAATTTGGCTAGGACAAATAAAATTAGAGAGTTAAATGCGTGGCTCAAAGACTGGTGTGGGAGAAATGGGTTTTGCTTCCTGGGACACTGGCACCAGTACTGGGGCAGGAAGGAACTGTTCCGTTGGGACGGGCTTCACTTGGCCAGTGCTGGGACTAGAGTCCTGGCGGATCATATAACTAGGGCTGTAGAGAGGGCTTTAAACGAACTAGTGTGGGGGAGGTTCCTAGAGAGCAAATAATAAAAATGACAACAGAGAAGGTCATAGACTTAGGTAGCAGTGGGGAAATTAAAAACCAGAGCGTGTCAGGAAGGGGCAGAAGGTATGGAGTAAAAGGTAAAATAATAAAAAGGGCAAAAGCAGGAACTAAGTGTCACAAAACCTCTTTGAAAGTTCTCTATCTGAATGCACGTAGCATTCGTAACAAAATAGACGAGTTGATGGCACAAATAACTACATATGGGTATGATCTTGTGGCCATTACAGAAACATGGCTGCAGGGTGACAATGCCTGGGAATTAAACATGCCAGGTTATTTAATGATCAGGAAGGACAGGCAGGAAGAAAGGGGAGGTGGGGTGGCTATGTTAATAAAGGAAGGAATCACTGTAATACAGAGAAATGATATTGGGTCAAAAGATCAGGATAATGAAACAGTTTGGGTGGAGGTAAGGAATAATAAGGGGAAAAAAACACTAGTGGGCGTAGTCTATAGGCCTCCGAACAGTGGCAACTCTGTTGGACGGAGTATCAATCAGGAAATAGTTGAGGCTTGTAATAAGGGAACATCTATAATTATGGGGGATTTTAACTATCATATTAATTGGACAAATCAAATTGGGCAGGGCTGCCTTGAGGATGAGTTCATTGAGTGTATTAGGGATGGGTTTCTTGAGCAGTATGTAACTGAACCGACCAGGGGGCAAGCAACCTTAGATCTGGTCCTGTGTAACGAGACAGGATTAATTAAAAATGTCCTAGTAAAGGGTCCCCTTGGAATGAGTGACCATAACGTGGTTGAATTCCATATTCAGTTAGAGGGTGAGAAGGTTGGATCTCAAACAAGCGTGCTAAGAACATAAGAACATAAGAACATAAGAAATAGGAGCAGGAGTAGGCCAGTCGGCCCCTCGAGCCTGCTCCGCCGTTCAATAAGATCATGGCTGATCTGATCCTAACCGCCAATCCACTATCACAGAACTATCTGCTGAATCTAACAGAATTAGACACACGAAATAGGAGCAGGATCAGGCTACACGGCCCCTGGGCCCGCTCCGCTACCCACAGGGCCATGACCGATCCGAACCTAGACTCATGTCCAAATTCCTGCCCGCTCCCCGTAACCCTTAATTCCCTTTACTTCTAGGAAACTGTCTATTTCTGTTTTAAATTTATGTAATGATGTAGCTTCTACAGCTTTTTGGGGCAGCATATTCCATGGACCTACCACCCTCTGAGTGAAGTAGTTCCTCCTCATCTCAGTTTTGAAAGAGCAGCCGCTTATTCTAAGACTATGCCCCCTAGTTCTAGTTTCACCCATCATCGGGAACATCTTCCCCGCATTCACCCGATCCAACCCCTTCACAATCTTATATGTTTCAATAAGATCGCCTCTCATTCTTCTGAACTCCAATGAGTAGAGTCCCAATCTACTCAACCTCTCCTCATATGTCCATCCCCTCATCTCCGGGATTAACCGAGTGAACCTTCTTTGTACTGACTCGAGAGCAAGTATGTCCTTTCTTAAGTATGGACACCAAAACTGTACGCAGTATTCCAGGTGCGGTCTCACCAATACCTTGTACAACTGAAGCAATACCTCCCTATTTTTATATTCTATCCCCCTAGCAATGAAAGCCAACATTCCATTGGCCTTCTTAATCACTTGCTGCACCTGCATACTAACCTTTTGAGTTTCGTGCACCAGGACCCCCAGATCCCTTTGTACTTCAGTACTTTCCAGTTTCTTGTCATTAAGATAATAACTTGCTCTATGATTTTTCCTGCCAAAGTGCATAACCTCACACTTTCCAGTATTGTATTCCATCTGCCAAATCTCTGCCCACTTACTTAGCCTGTCTATGCCCCCTTGCAGGTTTTTTATGTCCTCCTCACTCACTACTTTCCCTCCCATCTTAGTATCATCTGCAAACTTGGATATGTTACACTCAGTCCCCTCCTCCAAATCGTTAATATAGATTGTAAAGAGTTGGGGACCCAGCACTGACCCCTGCGGAACACCACTAGTTACTGATTGCCAGTCTGAGAATGAACCATTTATCCCAACTCTCTGCCTTCTGTTAGATAGCCAATCCTCTATCCATGCCAGAATATTACCCCCAATCCCGTGATTTTTTTTATCTTAAGCAATAATCTTTTGTGTGGCACCTTGTCAAATGCCTTTTGGAAGTCTAAATACACTACGTCCACTACCTTCATAGTCTCCTTTATTCAAGCTTAGCACGCTTGTTTGAGATCCAACCTTCTCACCCTCTAATTGAATATGGAATTCAACCACGTTATGGTCACTCATTCCAAGGGGATCCTTTACTAGGACATTTTTAATTAATCCTGTCTCGTTACACAGGACCAGATCTAAGGTTGCTTGCCCCCTGGTCGGTTCAGTTACATACTGCTCAAGAAACCCATCCCTAATACACTCAATGAACTCATCCTCAAGGCAGCCCTGCCCAATTTGATTTGTCCAATTAATATGATAGTTAAAATCCCCCATAATTATAGATGTTCCCTTATTACAAGCCTCAACTATTTCCTGATTGATACTCCATCCAACAGAGTTGCCACTGTTCGGAGGCCTATAGACTACGCCCACTAGTGTTTTTTTCCCCTTATTATTCCTTACCTCCACCCAAACTGTTTCACTATCCTGATCTTTTGACCCAATATCTTTTCTCTGTATTACAGTGATTCCTTCCTTTATTAACATAGCCACCCCACCTCCCCTTCCTTCCTGCCTGTCCTTCCTGGTCGTTAAATAACCTGGTATGTTTAATTCCCAGGCATTGTCACCCTGCATCCATGTTTCTGTAATGGCCACAAGATCATACCCATATGTAGTTATTTGTGCCATTAACTCGTCTATTTTGTTACGAATGCTACGTGCATTCAGATAGAGAACTTTCAAAGATGTTTTGTGACACTTAGTTCCTGCTTTTGCCCTTTTTATTACTTTACCTTTTACTCCATACCTTCTGCCCCTTCCTGACACGCTCTGGTTTTTAATTTCCCCACTGCTACCTAAGTCTATGACCTTCTCTGTTGTCATTTTTATTATTTGCTCTCTAGGAACCTCCCCCCCAACTAGTTAGTTTAAAGCCCTCTCTACAGCCCTAGTTATATGATCCGCCAGGACTCTAGTCCCAGCACTGGCCAAGTGAAGCCCGTCCCAACGGAACAGCTCCCTCCTGCCCCAGTACTGGTGCCAGTGTCCCAGGAAGCAAAACCCATTTCTCCCACACCAGTCTTTGAGCCACGCATTTAACTCTCTAATTTTATTTGTCCTAGCCAAATTCGCTCGTGGCTCAGGTAATAATCCAGAGATTATTACCCTTGTGGTGCTGGTTTTTAATTTGGCCCCTAGCTGCTCAAACTCCCTCAGCAGAACCTCCTTCCTTGTCCTATCTATGTCGTTGGTACCAACATGGACCACAACAATTGGATCCTCCCCCTCCCACTCCAAGTTTCTCTCCAGTCCAGAGGAGATGTCCTTAACCCTGGCACCGGGCAGGCAACACAGCCTTCGGGACTCTCGCTCTCGGCTGCAAAGAACTCTATCTATCCCCCTAACGATACTATCCCCTACCACTACAACATTTCTTTTAACTCCCCCCACTTGAATGGCCCCCCGCTCCACGGTGCTGTGGCCAGGTTGCTCATCCTCCCCGCAGTCCCTGTTCCCATCCTCACAGGGAGTAAGAGCCTCGAACCTGTTGGACAAGTGCAAGGGCTGCGGCTCCTCCAACACTACCTCCTGGATCCCCGTACCTGCCTCACTTCTAGTCACACCATCCTGACCCTGGCCACGGACTACATCTGAATTAATTAATCTAATTGGTGTGAATACCTCGTGATACACAGAGTCCAGGTAACTCTCCCCCTCCCTGATGTGTCACAGTGTTTGAAGCTCGGACTCCAGCTCTTCAACACGGAGCCGGAATTCCTCGAGCAGCCAACACTTACTGCAAATGTGATCACCATGAGCATCAATGGTGTCCACCAGCTCCCACATATTGCAGCAGCAACACATCACCTGATCTCCCATTCTATGTAATCAATTAAATTTATTAATATTATTCTTAAATACCCTCTGCCCCGATTCTAGATGGTGAATATGTAGAAGTGCATCAGCATAGATATATATATCCACACATATTAATATAAAATAAGCACACATACTCTCTTATATTAAAATGGAGTCTGGAACTGTTTCAACAGGCCAAAATGGCTTCACGCAGTATAACATAAGGGGAAACGGGCAGGCCCATATTAGGAAACGGTTTAAGGAAGAGGATGTGACTCCTTTGTAGCTTGCAGGCTAGACAGTTCCATAAACAAGATAAGCTTAACAGAACAAAAGCATGATAAACCAAAGGACATGTACTGTAAACATTCGTATGAATGTCCAGAACCAAAGTGAGAGACAAACCGTCTCCATTGTATAAAATTAATTAACTTTATCTAAAGGTATTCCTGCATCATGACTTTTGATTATCTATGGGCTAACCTTATCTTAAGACACCGAGGCCTAGAAATTGAGTGGGCTTAGCGCCCATTTTGCGGCGCTAGAGGGCATTGCGCTGGATTTACAGCCGGTTTTGAAATTGACTAGGGCCCAACATCGGCGTTACACGGTAGCGCTGCGCCGGCACCGATGACGTCATCGGTGTGCGCAGCGTCCCGGTTGCCGTGGTGACGGGCCCCAGCGCCAAAATTCAGTTGTGGCCGCCTCGCCCGTGGCAGCCGCAACTAAGACTCTGGCAACAGAGTCTTACATGACTTTGCGCCGGCGCATAAAGGTGGAGCGGCGGCCGGCCGCTTTCCCGCCGGCCGCCTGCCCGCACCTCCCTCCCCGGACTCCCCCACCGCCCCCCCGCGGAACAGATGCTTCTCGGCTGCGAGCCCGGCACTTCCCCGAGGTGCCGGGCTCATTTTTGTGGCGATTTAACCGGCCAGCGGGCGGGTGCAGGCAGCTCCTCCTTAACTGAAGGAGGAGGCCTGCACTTCCCGAGCCTGCCGCACCGCATCGGGTGCTGCAGCGCCGGAATAGCGCCGCAATGCGGCACGTAGCGCCAGTTTTCAGGCGCAAACAGCCTTCAGTAGCGCCGGCAGCCGTTTGGGCGCGGCGCTACTGAATTTTTGGCGCGCACAGCACGACTTAGCACCGGCGCTAAATTTCCGGCGTTAAGCCCCGGCGCAGCGCAAACTCAATTTCTAGGCCCGAGGCTCTGCTGACCCTTTAGTCATCTTCTTGTTGACCTTAAACATTTCTTACTCATCTCTTCCTTAATGTTATTTAGTTGTGTCTCAATACCATACCATGTGATAAAAGGTTTTGATCTTTGTGTATAAAAAGAGGTGTTTTTGTCCATGTATTCGGAGAAGTCACGATAGCCTTTGCCTACGTGAAGCTCCCCTTGCTAGCAAGTAGTTAATAAAGTCTGCCTTTGACGATCACTTTGTTTCACAGAGTCTTATTGAACAGTCGAAACTTCGACAGTTTCTTGGAGGTCCCACCGAGATCGCTTGCTACCTTTCAGTAAGTCATGGACGAGGACACCATGCTTTGCTAACTACAAATCCTGAATGGCCATAAGTGAGGTTTTCTCACAGAAAAAGAAAAGGATTTCTCTTTAGATACATAGTAGGTGTAGTCTGTCACTTCCGACGGGAGCACTGCGATCGGTTAAGACTCATGTGTGTTTGGAACTTGAGTTAACTTGTTGTAACCTTTTGCTTCTTTTTGACATTAAAAGGAGGAGGATACTGCCGGTTCAGGTTTCAAAACTATCGGACAAAGGGAGACAACAGAAAGGTCGCGACCAGGTTGAGTTCCGGAATATATGTGAGTGTACTGTGAAGGGATTAGCCTGAAGGATAGACACAGAAAGAAAGAAATAAGGGTACCAGAGGGCCTGTGAAGAGACTAGCTCGAAGGATAGGCAGAGAGTGCACAGTGACGTAATCTGTGAAGGGACTACCTAGTAATCCCGAAGGATAGATAGGCAGTTAGAGTAAGGATAAGTATAGAATAAGGATTCAGAAATAAAACACAACTGTTTTGTAAAATAACGCTTATATGCATATGTAAAGTTTGTAAAGATTTAAAAAAAAACTGTTGGTGACTGAGTTGATCGACTGGGACAAGGAAGTGCCTGTCTCAAACGCGCAGCCTTAGACTGGTTGTTAAGAGGGGAAATCCCCCACGCGAAGGTCAGGACCCTGAAGTGGGCGGAGAGGCATAAAGGCACTTAGGATCGTGATACTCAGTCATTAGTCGTTAAAAGCTTGTAAAATAAGGCCTCGATCTGTAGAGCGTACCGCGCAGATCGAGAAAACTGTCGGATTGTAATTTAGCTTTTGTAGAAAGCCTGCATAACTGTACTTACGCTATTTTATGTCTGAGTTCTTTTGTGTACCTGTTTGGACCTTCAAGTTATTCCTTAGTATTTTCTTGATTGTTATTATTGTATGTTATTGTTCATCGCTCTCAGCAATTTGGTCAGCCTGTAGGGGTCGTAAGAGGGTTGAGGGTAAAACTTGCAACCCAGAACAAGTGCAGCTAGTGGAAATTAAGAACTAACTAGGATGGGAGCTGCAGAAAGCAAGGTCCCCGAAAAAGGAACCCCAGCTTTCCATATTTTTCAAAATTGTGGCCGATCATCCACAATTGATTTACCTAAATGGTCTAAATGGACCAAGAATGACAAATACCCATTTCCTATAGACGGAACCTTTAATTTGGACAGAATAACATGTCTAGAGAATTGCCTCGTGGCTAGAGACTCGCAGAGAAAAGGAAAAAAAGCAGTAAATTGGTCAGCCTTTTCAGATTGGAAAAAGGAAGCATATTAATTGGTCAAAAATAATTGAAACAACACAAAAAAAGGACGAGGATGTTGAGGATTATATCGAAAGAATAGAATTAATCATGGGACAACATTCCGGAATGACTAAGGAAAATTATCAAATTCCCCTGATTAACGCCCTTGTAAACGGTCTCAGATCAGAACTTAGGGAACCATTGACTCTAGTCTGCTTAGACTGGAGACATAAAACAACCCCCGAATTAACACAAATTCTGAAAGGAATTCAGGAAAGAAATAGAGAACAAAAGAATAAGGCTACTCTCTTTATGGAACAATCGGCTCTGGAAACCCCGACTGCCAAAACCACTATCTGTTATCAAGGTCAGCAAGGCGGACGGGGCAGAGGGGGTAACAGGGGAGGATTTGGAGGACGTAATAGGAGAGGCTTTGGCAGAGGACAGTGGAATGGAAGAGTCACAAACTCTGCGTGCTATAACTGCGGTCAGATCGGACACTGGAAGTCTGACTGCCTGCTTCCAAAACAGTCAAACCAAGGCTGGGGAAGCGTACCTAATAATATAAATACCCAAGCCCAGGTTTACACTCGTCCGCAACCAAATTTTACAACAGGGAATCCTTGGGGAGGTCAAATTATTGGAGAACAATTCGGACCCCCAGGCCAAAACTATGCATGACGCAGAGACAAAGTCCCAACCGTTACCCACCCGACACAGTTACCTTCAGTTTCAGTAAATTCTAGGGAAGAGCCAGTTTTATCCATAAAGGTAGAAAGTAGGAAAGTCCCATTCTTAGTTGATACCGGAGCCACAACCTCGCTGCTAACAAAACAACACGCAAGAGGAACCCCGTGCACTGACGCAGAGGTCACGTGCGTGGGACTCTCTGGTGCCCTACAAAAAATGACGTGGTCAGAGCCACTAGAAGTACAGACAGACAGTTTTTCTGGTCAACATGCCTTCCTCTTATCAGACAATACCCCTATGAACCTATTGGGAAGAGATTTACTGTGCAAAATGCAAGCAACAATAGTTTGTTCAAAAAAGGGACTGCAAGTATACATCCCTACCGAAAGATGCATTATGTGTCCTTTATATGAAGTTACACAAGAAAACCCACCTCTAAGTATCCCAAGGGAAACACAACAATTGCTTGATCAGGTTCCGCCGCAAGTCTGGTCTAACCATCCAAACGAGGTCGGCAAGATGTTAACTGCTAAGCCATATAAAGTTACACTAAAACCATCCATTCAACTGCCTCGGCGTTCCCAGTACCCACTGTCAGCGGCAGCTGAGCAAGGAATTCAGCCTGTCATTAAATCTTTGTTGCAACAGGGAATAATCGTCCCGACACAGAGTCCATGCAACACACCGATTCTTCCTGTCGAAAAGAAAGAAAGTGGGAAATGGAGACTAGTGCAGGATTTAAGAGCAGTTAATGAATCAGTACTCCCAGTTTATCCAGTTGTGCCAAATCCTGCCACAATTCTAACTAGTATTCCTTCTGGATCAAAATACTACACTGTTATTGATTTATGCTCAGCATTCTTCAGCATTCCTATCCACCAACATTCGCAGTTCCTGTTCGCTTTTACGTTCAAGGGAACACAGTATACTTGGACAAGGCTCCCGCAAGGATATACAGAAAGTCCCACAATCTTTTCTCAAAGTCTCAGGCATGATCTAGAGGACGTTACCTTTACGGGAGGGTCCACATTAATCCAATATGTCGATGATTTACTAATAGCCTCGCCTGATAAACAGTCATGTCAAACCGACTCGCTTATTATGCTGCACGCCTTGGCCGCAAAGGGACATAAAATATCACGGTCCAAGATGCAGTTTGTATCAGAGAAAGCGCAGTATTTGGGGCATGAACTCCGTGGAGATAGTCGCTGTCTGACACAGAGCAGGGTAAAAGCAATTTACCAAGCACCATTGCCCGCCACTAAACAACAGCTGAAACATTTTCTTGGCATAACAGGATACTGTCGACAATGGATTACGGGATATTCGGATCTGGTCCGACCATTGCTAGATATCTCTATGCCACTACAGGAAGATCCTCTCGTTTGGAATCAAAAGGCAAAGGACGCCTTTGAAAACGTAAAACAAGCCCTGTTGTCAGCTCCAGCATTGGGGCTACCAGACTATCAGAAACAGTTCAATCTTTTTGTGCATAATAAAGCAGGATTCGCCCAGTCCATTTTGACTCAAACCCATGGAGATAAACAAAGACCTTTAGCCTATTTTAGTACTCAGCTAGACCCCGTAGCACGTAGTCTGCCTGGATGCTTGCCAATTTTGGCAGCCGCTTATTATGCTGCACAACAAGCTCAGAGTATTACGCTTAATCATCGAACTGTTTTGTTTGTGCCACATTCAGTTGAAGTACTTTTGACGAAATGTGCAACCCAACATCTGACGTCAGCCCGCAGCAGTAAATATGAGGTTGAATTACTATCTAACTCCAACCTCGTAATTCAGAGATGTTCAGTTCTCAATCCTGCCACATTGTTACCCACAGAAGAAGATGGAATCCCACATTGCTGCGAAACAGTCACCCAATTAGTGACCAAGCCTCGGGCAGACCTAACAGAGACTCCCATTCCTAACAGCGACCTGACATACTATGTAGATGGGTCGGCTCTTAGAGATGAAATGGGATCACCTAAAGCCGGATACGCCATATCAGACGACCACACAACCATAGAAGCACACTCACTACCTCAGTCCTTTTCAGCACAACAAGCAGAATTATTTGCCCTTACAAGAGTGTGTATACTAGCAACAGGCCAATCAGTCAACATTTACACTGATTCCAGGTATGCCTTTGGAGTCGCTCATGACTACGGACAGATTTGGAAATTGAGGGGATTCTTAACCTCTTCAGGATCAACCATTAAAAATGCGGAACAAATCAATAATCTTCTGAAAGCTTTGATGTGTCCCGCTAGAATTTCAGTTATAAAATGTCAGGCTCACACAGGTAGTCAGGATCAGATATCATTGGGTAACGATTGGGCAGACAAAGCTGCTAAATCAGCAGCTCTGTCGAATACAGGGCTGCAAGTATCAGTCTTTGCACTGCGTCAGCAAAAATCAGATAATGACCCACCTTCGATTAAAGATGTTTTAGCCTTCCAGTCACAGGCTGATTCGGACGAAGTGTTAGGTTGGGCAAGGGATTTCTGTTTTAAAACACCCGAAGGGGTATGGGTTCACCAGGATGGCCGTATGGTGGCTCCTAAATCTTTAATTCCATGGATTGCCCGATGCGTTCACATGTTCACGCATGCGGGCAAAGGGGGGATGGCAGACTATATTAATCAAACATGGTATGCACCAGGAATTACGACAGTTGTAAAGCAAATTAGTGAAAGGTGCACCACTTGCCAGGAAATGAATCCAGGCAAGACAGAGAAAGTACAGGCTGCCTCCCACCCAAATCCATCAGGCCCTTTTGAAAATTTGCAAATGGATTTTATTGAACTACCTGTATGTCTCGGATTCAAATATGTATTAGTAATCATAGGCATGTTTTCAAGATGGGTGGAAGCTTTTCCATGTAGGAAAAATGATGCCGTAACGGTTGCGAAATGTTTACTGAAAGAAGTCATACCAAGGTTTGGAATACCTACGCAACTTTCATGCGACAACGGATCACACTTTACTGGAACCATTATAAAGGAATTATGTAAAGCTTTACAGGTCAACCAACATTTTCACTGCAGCTACCACCCGCAATCTGCAGGATTAGTAGAAAGGTACAATGGGGTACTGAAGAATAAACTTTCTAAACTTTGCAATGAAACTGGACTTAAATGGGTCGAACTATTACCCCTAGCATTGATGATAATGCGAGCAGCAACTAACAGGACAACCGGACTATCGCCACATGAGATTGTTATGGGACGACCCCTAAGACTGCCATTTTCAGCGCCACTTACGGTTAAGCAAATGGACATCCATAAAATGGATGAGAACATGTTAAATTATTGTATTGCATTAACGAGATGTATTTCCAGCTTTCAACAGCAGGTTAAAGAGGCGCAAACAAAACCAGCGGAAGGAAGGTGCCATAACTTGGAACCAGGAGATAACGTATACGTAAAGGTCTTCAAAAGAAAGAACGGACTACAACCACGCTTTGAAGGGCCATACCAAGTACTCCTGACAACAAACACAGCTGTTAAAATCAAGGAAAGACCGACTTGGATACACGCATCCCATTGTAAGAAGGCACCAGACGGGGACATTTAAAAAAAAGGGACTTGAAACGATGAAATTATTGTTTACGCTGTATGTAATCATCGAG
Source organism: Somniosus microcephalus (assembly GCF_052327205.1). Classification (NCBI taxonomy): domain Eukaryota; kingdom Metazoa; phylum Chordata; class Chondrichthyes; order Squaliformes; family Somniosidae; genus Somniosus; species Somniosus microcephalus. The sequence goes on along the minus strand of NC_140996.1, from coordinate 173,716,615 downwards.
ATGGTATGCGTAAGCTGTCAGAGAGATAACGAAGAACCCCGAAAGAAACGAGGACCGACAAAAGGGACTGAAAGAATTAATGTGGGCTATATTGTCCTAGGAAGGACAAAATGGGGGAATGTAGAAGTGCATCAGCATAGATATATATATCCACACATATTAATATAAAATAAGCACACATACTCTCTTATATTAAAATGGAGTCTGGAACTGTTTCAACAGGCCAAAATGGCTTCACGCAGTATAACATAAGGGGAAACGGGCAGGCCCATATTAGGAAACGGTTTAAGGAAGAGGATGTGACTCCTTTGTAGCTTGCAGGCTAGACAGTTCCATAAACACGATAAGCTTAACAGAACAAAAGCATGATAAACCAAAGGACATGTACTGTAAACATTCGTATGAATGTCCAGAACCAAAGTGAGAGACAAACCGTCTCCATTGTATAAAATTAATTAACTTTATCTAAAGGTATTCCTGCATCATGACTTTTGATTATCTATGGGCTAACCTTATCTTAAGACACCGAGGCCTAGAAATTGAGTGGGCTTAGCGCCCATTTTGCGGCGCTAGAGGGCATTGCGCTGGACTTACAGCCGGTTTTGAAATTGACTAGGGCCCAACATCGGCGTTACACCGGTAGCGCTGCGCCGGCACCGATGACGTCATCGGTGTGCGCAGCGTCCCGGTTGCCGTGGTGACGGGCCCCAGCGCCAAAATTCAGTTGTGGCCGCCTCGCCCGTGGCAGCCGCAACTAAGACTCTGGCAACAGAGTCTTACATGACTTTGCGCCGGCGCATAAAGGTGGAGCGGCGGCCGGCCGCTTTCCCGCCGGCCGCCTGCCCGCACCTCCCTCCCCGGACTCCCCCAGCGCCCCCCCGCGGAACAGATGCTTCTCGGCTGCGAGCCCGGCACTTCCCCGAGGTGCCGGGCTCATTTTTGTGGCGATTTAACCGGCCAGCGGGCGGGTGCAGGCAGCTCCTCCTTAACTGAAGGAGGAGGCCTGCACTTCCCGAGCCTGCCGCACCGCATCGGGTGCCGCAGCGCCGGAATAGCGCCGCAATGCGGCACGTAGCGCCAGTTTTCAGGCGCAAACAGCCTTCAGTAGCGCCGGCAGCCGTTTGGGCGCGGCGCTACTGAATTTTTGGCGCGCACAGCACGACTTAGCACCGGCGCTAAATTTCCGGCGTTAAGCCCCGGCGCAGCGCAAACTCAATTTCTAGGCCCGAGGCTCTGCTGACCCTTTAGTCATCTTCTTGTTGACCTTAAACATTTCTTACTCATCTCTTCCTTAATGTTATTTAGTTGTGTCTCAATACCATACCATGTGACAAAAGGTTTTGATCTTTGTGTATAAAAAGAGGTGTTTTTGTCCATGTATTCGGAGAAGTCACGATAGCCTTTGCCTACGTGAAGCTCCCCTTGCTAGCAAGTAGTTAATAAAGTCTGCCTTTGACGATCACTTTGTTTCACAGAGTCTTATTGAACAGTCGAAACTTCGACAAATATCACACCTTAGAAACTATAAACCAAAGAGATTTAAGCTTAAAAAGGGAGAAATGCTTACCAACCAATCACTTACCCGCTTTCTGGTGACGTCACACTTGGATTACTTTTTACCTCTCTCCTTCCCTCCGAGTTCCCAGACTGGCGATTGGTAAACCTTACCTGGTCTCGGGAGCCTTTATACAGCCTCTCAGCCCGCGATTCCCGCCGATTCTCGCACTGAGGCCTTACCTGGTCTCTGGAGCCTTTATACAGCCGCTCAGCCCGTGATTCCCGCCGATTCTCGCACTGAGGCCTTACCTGGTCTCGGGAGCCTTTATACAGCCGCTCAGCCCGCGATTCTCGCCGATTCTCGCACTTCTCATAAGCTTGAATAAAGGAGACAATGAAGGTATGAGAACGGAATTGAGTAGAGTGGATTGGGAAAATAGATTAAAGGGTAAGACGATACATGATCAGTGGTGTACATTTAAGGAGTTATTTTACAACTTCCAAAAAATATATATTCCACTGAGAAGAAAAGGGTGTAAAAGAAAAGACAGCCATCCGTGGCTAAGTAAAGAAATTAAGGATAGTATTCGACTAAAAACAAGGGCATATAAGGTAGCCAAATCTTGTGGGAGGCTAGAGGATTAGGAAAACTTTAAAAGGCAGCAAAAAATAACAAAAAGATTGATTAAGAAAGGGAAGATAGATTATGAAAGTAAATTAGCAAAAAATATAAAAACAGATAGTAAGAGTTTTTATAGTTATATAAAAAGAAAAAGGGTGGCTAAAGTAAATGTTGGTCCCTTAGAGGATGAGACCAGGAAATTAATGGTGGGAAATATGGAGATGGCAAAAACACTGAATGAATATTTTATATCAGTCTTTACAGTAGAAGACACTAAGAATATCCCAACACTGGACAAACAGGGGGCTAAAGGGGGGGAGGAGCTAAACACGATCAAAATCACTAAGGAAGTGGTACTCGGTAAAATAATGGGACTCAAGGTGGATAAATCACCTGGACCTGATGGCTTACATCCTAGGGTCTTGAGGGAAGTGGCGGTAGGGATTGTGGATGCATTGGTAATAATTTTCCAAAACTCCCTGGACTCGGCAAAGGTCCCGGCAGACTGGAAAACTGCTAATGTAACACCCTTATTTAAAAAGGGCAGTAGACAGAAGGCTGGAAACTATAGACCTGTTAGCCTAACATCTGTGGTAGGTAAAATTTTGGAGTCCATTATTAAGGAGACAGTAACAGGATATTTGGATAATCATAATTTAATAGGACAAAGTCAGCATGGTTTTATGAAGGGGAAGTCATGTTTGACAAATTTGCTGGAGTTCTTTGAGGAAGTAACATATAGGGTGGATAAAGGGGAACCAATGGACGTAGTGTATTTAGGCTTCCAAAAGGCATTTGACAAGGTGCCACACAAAAGATTATTGCTTAAGATAAAAAATCACGGGATTGGGGGTAATATTCTGGCATGGATAGAGGATTGGCTATCTAACAGAAGGCAGAGAGTTGGGATAAATGGTTCATTCTCAGACTGGCAATCAGTAACTAGTGGTGTTCCGCAGGGGTCAGTGCTGGGTCCCCAACTCTTTACAATCTATATCAACGATTTGGAGGAGGGGACCGAGTGTAATATATCAAAGTTTGCAGATGATACTGAGATGGGAGGGAAAGTAGTGAGTGAGGAGGACATAAAAAACCTGCAAGGGGACATAGACAGGCTAAGTAAGTGGGCAGAGATTTTCGCAGATGGAATACAATACTGGAAAGTGTGAGCTTATGCACTTTGGCAGGAAAAATCGTAGAGCAAGTTATTATCTTAATGGCAAGAAACTGGAAAGTACTGAAGTACAAAGGGATCTGGGGGTCCTGGTGCATGAAACTCAAAAGGTTAGTATGCAGGTGCAGCAAGTGATTAAGAAGGCCAATGGAATGTTGGCTTTCATTGCTGGGGGATAGAATATAAAAATAGGGAGATATTGCTTCAGTTGTACAAGGTATTGGTGAGACCGCACCTGGAATACTGCGTACAGTTTTGGTGTCCATACTTAAGAAAGGACATACTTGCTCTCGAGTCAGTACAAAGAAGGGTCACTCGGTTAATCCCGGGGATGAGGGGATGGACATATGAGGAGAGGTTGAGTAGATTGGGACTCTACTCATTGGAGTTCAGAAGAATGAGAGGCGATCTTATTGAAACATATAAGATTGTGAAGGGGTTGAATCGGGTGGATGCGGGGAGGATGTTCCCGATGATGGGTGAAACTAGAACTAGGGGGCATAGTCTTAGAATAAGGGGCTGCTCTTTCAAAACTGAGATGAGGAGGAACTACTTCACTCAGAGGGGTGGTAGGTCCATGGAATATGCTGCCCCAAAAAGCTGTAGAAGCTACATCATTACATAAATTTAAAACAGAAATAGACAGTTTCCTAGAAGTAAAGGGAATTAAGGGTTACGGGGAGCGGGCAGGAATTTGGACATGAGTCTAGGTTCAGATCGGTCATGGCCCTGTGGGTAGCGGAGCGGGCCCAGGGGCCGTGTAGCCTGATCCTGCTCCTATTTCGTGTGTCTAATTCTGTTAGATTCAGGAGAAGGTTCTGTGATAGTGGATTGGCGGTTAGGATCAGATCAGCCATGATCTTATTGAATGGCGGAGCAGGCTCGAGGGGCTGATTGGCCTACTCCTGCTCCTATTTCTTATGTTCTTATGTTCTTATCCCAGCTATCATGCTGAAGACTTGTGCTCCAGAACTAGCCGCGCCTCTAGCCAAGCTGTTCCAGTACAGCTACAATGCTGGCAACTATCCAACAATGTGGAAAACTGCCCAGGTATGTCCTGTCCACAAAAAGCAGGACAAATCCAATTCGGCCAATTAGTGCCCCATCAGTCTACTCTCAATCATTAGCAAAGTGATGGAAAGTGTCAGACAGTGCTAATAACCTTCTCATTGATGCCCAGTTTGGGTTCCGCCAAGATCACTCGGCTCCCGACCTCATTACAGCCTTGGTCCAAACATGGACAAAGGAGCTGAATTCCAGAGGTGAAGTGACAGGGACTGCCCTTGACATCAAGGCAGCATTTGACCGAGTGTGGCATCAAGGAGCCCGAGTAAAACTGAAGTCAATGGGAATCGGGGGGAAAAGTCTCCACTGGCTGGAGTCATACCTAGCCCAAAGGAAGATGGTTGTGGTGATTGAATGTGAATGATCACAGCCCCAGGACATCACTGCAGGAGTTCCTCAGGGCAGTGTCCTGGGCCCAACCAACTTCAGCTGCTTCATCAATTACCTTTCCTCCAACATAAGGTCAGAAATGGGGATGTTCGCTGATGACTGCAGTGATCAGTGCCATTCACAACTCCTCAGATAATGAAGTAGTCCATGTCCGCATGCAACAAGAGTTGGACGACATTCAGGCTTGGGCTGATAAGTGGCAGGTACCATTCATGCAACAGAAGTGCCAGGCAATGACTATCTCCAACAAACGAGAGTCTAACCACTGCCCCTTGACATTCAACGGCATTACATCGTCGAATACCCCACCATCAACATTCTGGGGTTCACAATTGACCAGAAATTTAACTGGACCAGCCACATAAATACTGTGGCAACAAGAGCAGGTCAGAGGCTGGGTATTCTGCGGTGAGTGTCTCACCTTCTGACTCCCCAAAGCCTTTCCACCATCTACAAGGCACAAGTCAAGAGTGTGATGGAATACTCTCCATTTACCTGGATGAGTGCAGCTCCAACAACACTCAAGAAGCTCGACACCATCCAGGACAAAGCAGCCCGCTTGATTGCCACCCCATCCACCACCTTAAAAATTCACTCCTTCCACCACCGGTGTACTGTAGCTGTAGTGTGTACCATCTACAAGATGCACTGCAGCAACTCACCAAGGCTTCTTCGGCAGCATCTCCCAAACCCGCAACCTCTTCCACCTAGAAGAACAAGGGCAGCAGGCACAAAGGAACACCACCACCTTCAAGTTCCCCTCCAAGTCACTCACCATCCTGACTTGGAAGTATATCACCGATCCTTCATAGTCGCTGGGTCAAAATCCTGGAACTCCCTACCTAACAGCAATGTGGGAGTACCTTCTCCACACAGACTGCAGTGGTTCACCACCACCTTCTCAAGGAAAGCTAAGGATGGGCAATAAATGCTGGCCTTGCCAGCAAAGCTCACATCCCATAAAACGAATAAAAAAAAAAGTTATTTTAAATTGTAAAACATTAACATAACATCCATAGACTTATACTCCACTGTTCTGGCTATTTTTCTCAGTATTCTGTTTTAATTGGTGTCACATTGTCAAGACATTGCAAAATTATAAGTGCACTATTACTCTTAGGTTCTTTTCCAAGGTCCCCTGTGGTAACTCAGTTCCATTATTGTATACCTATGATGAATAATTTTTGATCAATATGCACTACTTTACAATTCTCAGTGTAAAATTTTACATGCCATTTGTTTGCCCATTGCATAATCAATCTAAGTACTTCTGCAGATCTTTAACTGCATCCCCCGTCTCTGCTGTTCTCCCCATTTTAGTGTTGTCAGCAAATTTGCAAGCTTATATTTGGTTTCACAATCCAGGTCATTTATGTGGATTAAAAATACTAACCCTGCAGAAATCCACTCAATGGGTGATAGCGAGTCGGCAGCCCATATCACATCACTCCCGATTTTTATTTCCATTAACTTGAAAGGTGGGGAACAGTGCTTAATGAGAGGAGAAAACTATTTACAATTTCAGCTAGCGTGGGAGCCAGGAAGGGAAGTGGGGGGCCAACAGTATAGTGGGATTGGGATCAAGGGAGCAGAAGGTGGGTCGAAACTAGAGAAAGAAGCAAGATCAGAGGTATAACAACAAAAGCTTGCATTGATATAGCACCTTTAATGCAGTAAAACATCCCAAGGCGCTTCACAGGAACGTTATCAAACACCGAGCCACATAAGGAGATATTAGGACTGGTAACCAAAAACATGGTCAAAGAGCTAGGGTTTAAGGATCATCTTAAACAATGAGAGAGAGGTAGCGAGGTGGAGAGGCTTAAAGAGGGAATTCCAGAGCTTAGGGCCCAGGTAACTGAAGGCACAGCAGCCAAAGCTGGAGCGGTGAAAATCGGAGATGCGCAGGAGGCCAGAATTGGAGAAGCCCAGAGACCGTGGAAGGTTGTTGAGCTGGAAGAGGTTACAGAGATAGGGAGGGGCGAGGCCATGGAGGGATTTGAAAACAAGGAAGAGAATTTTAAAATCAAGGTATTGCTGGACTAGGAGCCAATGTACGTCAGCGAGCAGAGGTGATGGGTGAACGGGACTTGGTGCAAGTTAGGATACGGTCAGCAGAGTTTTGGATGAGTTCAAGTTTATGAAAGGTGAAAAATGGGAGGCTGGCCAGGAGAGCGTTGGAATAGTCAAGTCTAGAGGTAACAAAGGCATGGATGAGGGTTTCAGTATCAGATGAGGTGAGGCAAGGGCGGAGATGGGCGATGTTACGGAAATGGAAGGAGGCGGTCTTGATGGTGGAGCAGATATGTGGTCGGAAGCTCATCTCGGGGTCAAATAGGATGCCGAGGTTGTGAAGGGTCTGGTTCAGCCTTAGACAGTGACCAGGAAGAGGGATGGAGTCGTGGCTCGGGAACGGAGTTTGTGGATCGGGGTTAAATTAGGGGGAGCCTTGGCTTGGTTGCCAAAGGGGAAGTGGACAAAATAACTGAGGCAGCTGAACAGATTTTCTCAAATTTAATGAGAAAAAACTTCATAAGCACCTTGCTCCAGCCATCAGAAAGAGCCACTCCCACTCCAGACTACCAAAACTGTCCACTCTATGCAACAGGGCTGGCCAACAACACACTTAATTAGAAACAGTGCTTAAGCAGTGAAGTGCAGACTTGACTATCCATAACTCACAATGCTGCACTCTCACCCTCTACCCTCCACAAACCCCAATTTATCAAATGCTCTGCTGCTTATATCCTGCTCTGCACTAAATCCTGCTTACCCATTATCCCCACCCGTTGCATTTACACTGGCCCCCCGACAAGGGAACAGGCTATATTGGATTTTGTGATGAGGAACAATCAGAATTAGTTAACAATCTGACGGTAAGGGACCATCTTGCAAATAGTAAAACAAAAGCAAAATACTGCGGATGCTGGAAATCTGAGATAAAAGCAGAAAATGCTGGAAAACACTCAGCAGATCAGACAGCATCTGTGGAGAGTAAACAGAGTTAACGTTTCAGGTCCGTGACCTTGAATCAGAACCTTTCAGCAGTTCTGATGACAGGTTACCAACGGGAAATAGTAACTTTGGGGCCGATTTTCCCGAAGCTGTTGGGATCAAGGCGGGACTACAACTTTCGGGTTTTTGACCCGCCTACATCAACGTCCGGCCAATCCGCACGATTTTCCCTTGATTGACCTTGTTGAGCCCGCCCAGCAGGCCAATTAAGGGCCACCCGGCAACAGGTGACGTCACAGACTGCAATTTCATCTGTCAAGAGATCTTGACAGATGAAATATCAGTGTTTCACAGCTGTTTCAAGCTGTGAAACACTGACAGTCTGAGTTCTAACATGAGTCCTTCTGCACAGACTCAGTTAGAACTCTCAGCAGCACTCAAAGCTGAAGGCTGTCACTTTTCACAGATCGCAGCCATTCAGCTTTAAATGCCGGCTGAGTGATGGGCTCCCGACGCCTGCAGGAAGAAAGGCTGTTAAGGTAAGTACAGGTAAGTAAAAATTCTTTACACACTTTAGACACACCAAACACACTTACCTTTGCACTTATGCACCCATCACTCACCTGAGCGCCGACATCGCGACCCCTCCAACTCCTTCAACCCGACGGCCCGCCTGCTCTAACCTGGCGTGGTTTGGAGCCGTCGGGAAACCCACACGAAACCCCTCAAAATAGGCTAAAAATAGGCAGTTAATTGGCACTAATCCCTTCCCGCCTGGGGTCGGCGGGTCCCATTGCGTGGAGCGGGGTTTTGGGCGGGATGGTGTCGCGACCCCCAAATTTGGGATTTCCCCCCCCCACACGCCTGAAACTCCGCCTGACGGCTCCACGAAAATCGACCCCTCTGTTTCTCTCTCCACAGATGTTGCCTGGTCTGCTGACTGTTTTCCAGCATTTTCTGCTTTTATCTTGCAAATAGTGACCAGAATATGATTGCATTTGATATTAGGTTTCAGAGGAAGAAGCGTGAGTCACAAACCAAGGTTGTAAATTCACATAAGGCAAACTTCGAAGGGATTGAGGTACACGTCATCGATGATCTCATTGAATGGTAGAACAGGCTGAAAGGGCTGAATGGCCTGTTCTTGTTCCTATGTTCCATCTCCCAATGCATTATATTTAAAATTCACATAAACATGTATAAATCCTTCCATGACCAGGCCCCACCCTATCTCTGCTATTTCCTCCAGGTGGATATCCCCTTCCAAATGCTCCATTGCTCTGCCTCCAGTTTCTTATGCATCCCCTGACTCTGCCTCACCATTGGTGGCAGAGCCTTCAGCCACCTTGGTACTTCTCTTGGGAACTCCCTCCATACACCTCTTTACACTCCACCTGTCTTTAAGAACCTTCTCTAAACCCACCTCTACAACCAAACTTTCAGTTACTCGTCCTAATTTCTCCCTTTTTGACTCAGCCTCTGATTCTTTGCACCAATGTGTGAAGCACTGTGGGACTTTTTTTCGTTAAAGGCACAACATAAACGCAGGTTGTTGTTTATATGTTAACACAAAAGCAAAATACTGCGGATGCTAGAAATCAGAAATAAAAACAAAAAGTGCTGGTAACATTCAGCATGTCAGACAGCATCTGTGAAGAGAAAAACAGATTAACGTTTCAGGTCGATGACCTTTCATCAGAACTGAGGTAGGTACCTGATCATACACGAGAAGGGAAACAGAAAGTAATGGAGGTGAACAAGGTAAAAGAGACAAATGGAAAACCTGTCGGAGAGAAGAGCAGAACTTCTTCAAGGTGGGCATTTCTGGAAGAGAAGTGGCAGTGAATTAAACAATAAAACAAAAGCAAAATACTGTGGATGCTGGAAGTCATAAATAAAAACAGAAAATGCTGGAAACACTCAGCAGGTCAGGCAGACAGAGAAAAACAGAGTTAATGGCCCCAATATTTATGGGGGGGGAAGGGCGGCAGCCGGGGGAGGGGGGAGGTGCCAGTTTAGTGATCGGGAAACCCGGAAGTACGCGTTTCCCTCAGGTCCTACCGAATTTAACGGCAGAACCTGATTACCATTTTTGGAATCCATTTCCCGGTAGCAGCTAACCAGATGGAGAGGCCGGCTGGCTGTCATAGAGTCATAGGGCTGGAATTTAACTCAGGAGTCGGGTTGGAGGCGGGACTACAACTTTTGACGTTTTGACAGATGAAATATCAGTGTTTCGCAGCTGTTTGAAGCTATCAAACACTGACAGTCTTACTTCTAACCTGAGTCCTTCTACACAGACTCAATTAGAAATCTCACCGGCACAGAAAGCTGCAGGCTGTCACTTTTGACAGTTCGCGGCCATTCTGCTTTCTGTGCCGGTTAGATGATGGACTCCCGAAACCTAGAGGAAGGAAGGCTGAAAAGGTAAGTGCAGGTAATTTAAACTTCTTTACACACTTTAGACGCACCAAACACACTTACCTTTGCACTCATGCACCCATCACTCACCTGAACACCGACATCTCGACCCCTCCAAGTCCTTCAACTTGACGGCCCGACTCCTCTAACTTGGCATATTTTGGAGCCGTTGGGAATCCCAAACTTCAAGCTTTAAAATAGGGATTAGGCTAAAAACTGCCTGTTAACTACCTGTTAACAGGCAGTTAATTGGCACTGATCCCTTCCCACCTCAGGTAGGTGGGTCCCAGTGCGGGGCAGGTACCCGCCTCCTTTGAAACTTACATAGAGGCGGGTTGGGGACGGGATGGTGTCGGGACCCCCGAATTCGGGACTTTAACCCCCCGCACGCCTCCAATCCCGACTCCACGGGTCAATTGACCCCATAGAGTTATACAGCACAGAACGAGGCCCTGAGGCCCATCGTGCCCGCGCCGGCCATCAAGCCCTGTCTATTCTAATCCCATTTTCCAGCACTTGGTCCGTAGCCTTATATGCTATGGCATTTCAAGTACTCATCTAAATGCTTCTTGAATGTTGTGAGGGTTCCTGCCTCTACCACCCTTTCAGGTAGTGAGTTTCAGATTCCAACCACCCTCTGGGTGAAAACGTTTTTCCTCGAATCCCCTCTAAACCTCCTGCCCCTTATCTTGAAACTATGCCCCCTGGTTATTGACCCCTCTACTAAGGGGAAAAGTTCCTTATTATCTACCCTATCCATGCCCCTCATAATTTTGTACATCTCAATCTGGTCCCCCCTCAGCCTTCTCTGCTCTAAGGAAAACAACCCCAGCCTGTCAAGTCTCTCTTCATAGCTGAAGCGCTCCAGCCCAGGTAACATCCTGGTGAATCTCCTCTGCACCCTCTGTAATGCAATCACATCCTTCCTATAGTGTGGCGGCCAGAACGGCAAACAATATTCCAGCTGTGGCCGAACTAACATTTATATTCTATGCCTCGGCTAATGAAGGCAAGTATCCCATATGCCTTTTTAACCACTTTATCTACCTGTCCTGCTGCCTTCAGGAATCTATGTACATGCACATCAAGGTCCCTCTGATCCTCTGTCCTTCCTAGGGTCCTACCATTCATTGTGTATTCCCTTGCCTTGTTAGTCCTCCCAAAATGCATCACCTCACACTTTTCAGGGTTAAATTCCATTTGCCACTGTCCTGCCCATCTAACCAACCCATCTATATCGTCCTGTAGCCTAAGGCTTCCCACCTCGCTATTTACCACTCCACCAATTTTCGTATCATCTGCGAACTTACTGGTCATACCTCCTACATTCATATCTAAATCATTAATGTACACTACAAACAGCAAAGGACCCAGCACCGATCCCTGCGGTACAACACTGGACACAGGCTTCCAGTCACAAAAACAACCTTCGACCATCACCCTCTGCCTCCTGCCACTAAGCCAATTTTGGATCCAATGTGCCAAATTGCCCTGGATCCCATGGGCTCTTACCTTCTTGACCAGTCTCCCATGCTGGACTTTGTCAAAAGCCTTACTGAATCCATGTAGACCACATCAACTGCACTACCTTTATCCACACACCTAGTCACCCCCTCAAAAAATTCAATCAAATTGGTTAGACATGATCTCCCCTTGACAAAGCCATGCTGACTATCCTTGATTAATCCTTGCCTCTCCAAGTGGAGACTAATTCTGTCCCTCAGAATTTTTTCCAATAATTTTCCTACCACGGATGTTAGGTTCACTGGCCTGTAATTCCCTGGTTTATCCCTACCACCCTTCTTGAATAATGGTACTACATTAGCTGTCCTCCAGTCCTCTGGCACCTCCCCTGTGGCCAGAGAGGTTCTAAAAATTTGTGTCAGAGCCCCTGCAATCTCCTCCCTTGCCTCACAGCCTGGGATACATCTTGTCTGGGCCTGGGGATTTATCCACTTTTAAGCCCGCTAAAAGCACTAGTACTGTACCTCTTCCCTCTCAATACTAATTTGTTCAAGTACATCACAATCCTCCTGCCTGATTTCTATGCCTACATTGTCCTTCTCCATAGTGAACACAGATGCAAAATATTCATTTAAAACGTCACCTACATCTTCCGGCTCTACACAAAGATTGCCACTTTGGTCCCTAATGGGCCCTACTCTTTTCCTGGTTATCCTCTTGCCCTTAATATACTTATAAAACATCTTGGGATTATCCTTTATTTTGCCCGCTAGTGTTTTTTCATGCCCCCTCTTCGCTCTCCTAATTTCTTTTTTAATTACCCACCTGCACTTTCTATACTCCTCTAGGGCTCCCACTGTTTTTAGTCCTTTGTATCTGCCAAAAGCCTCTTTTTTTTCCCTAATCCATTCTTGTATATCCCTTGACATCCAGGGTTCCCTGGGCTTGTTGGTCCCACCCTTGGCCTTTACGGGAACATGTTGACGTTGTACTCTCTCTATTTCCTTTCTGAAAGATTCTCACTGCTCTGATGTGGATTTTCCTACAAGTATCTGATCCCAGTCCACTTTGGCCAGAGCCTGCCTTATCATATTAAAATCATCCTTCCCCCAATTTAGGACCTTTATTTCCGGTCCATCTTTGTCCTTTTCCATGACTACCTTAAATCTCACCGAATTATGGTCACTGTCACCAAAATGCTCTCCTACTGACACTTCTACCACTTGCCCGGCTACATTCCCTAGAATTAGGTCCAGTACCGCCCCCTCTCTTGTAGGACTTTCTACATGCTGGCTCAAAAAGCTCTCCTGGATGCACTTCAAGAATTCTGCACCCTCTAAGCCTTTCACACTCTGACTATCCCAGTTAATATTGGGGAAGTTGAAATCCCCTACTATTATTACCCTATTATTTCTACACTTCTCTGAGATTTGCCTACATATCTGTTCCTCTATCTCCCCTGACTGTTTGGGGGCCTATAGTACACTCCCAGCAAAGTGCTTGCCCCCTTTCTGTTTTTAAGTTCTACCCATATGGCCTCATTAGAGGAACCCGCTAAGATATCATCCCTCCTTTCTGCAGTAATTGATTCCTTGATTAATATTGCAACACCCCCTCCTCTTTTACACCCCCCTCTGTCTCACCTGAAGATTCTATACCCCAGAATATTGAGCTGACAGTCCTGCCCCTCCCTCAACCATGCCTCTGTGATAGCACGGTGGCATAGTGGTTAGCACAGCGCCAGGGACCCGGGTTCAAATCCGGCCTCGGGTGACTGTCTGTGTGGAGTTTGCACATTCTCCCCATGTTTGCGTGGGTTTCCTCCGGGTGCTCCGGTTTCCTCCCACAGTCCAAAGATGTGTGGGTTAGGTTGATTGGCCATGATAAAAAAATTGGCCCTTAGTGTTAGGGGGGATTAAATACGTGGGGTTACGGGGTTACGGGGATAGGGCTTGTGTGGGATGGCTGTCGGTGTAGGGACCGGGTGCTAGGGTTTGGATGATCAGCCATGATCTCGTTGAATGGCGGAGCAGGCTCGAAGGGCCGAATGGCCTACTCCTGCTCCTATCTTCTATGTTTCTATGTTTCTATGCAACAATATCATACTCCCATGTGTTCATCAACACCTTCAATTCATTTGCCTTACTCGCAAGACTCCTTGCATTAAAATAAATGCCATCCAGCCTTGCCATACTCCCTTGTGCCATTACATATTTGCTCTGCCTTCCAGACTGACTTGTTTTTTCCTCTATATTTGGCTGTGGATCACCCCCTACTATAACTCCACTCCGTATCCCATCCCCCTGCCAAGTTAATTTAAACCCCCCCCAACAGTACTAGCAAACCTCCCGGCAAGGATGTCGGTCCCGTTCTGATTTGTACAGGTCCCACCTTCCCCAGAAGCAGACGCAGTGATCCAGGAAACTAAAGCCCTCCCTCCTGCGCCAACTCTTTAGCCACGCAGTCATCTGCTCTATCCTGCTATTCCTATACTCACTAGCAGGTGGCACCGGGAGTAATCCAGAGATTACAACCTTTGAAGTCCTGCTTTTTAATCTGCTACCTAGCTCCCTAAATTCTTGTTGCAGGACCTCATCCCTCTTTCTATGCAGGTCGTTGGTACCAATGTGAACTACGACCTCTGACTGTTCACCCTCCCCCTTCAGAATGCCCTGCAGCCATTCAGTGACATCCTTGACCCTGGCACCAGGGAGGCAACATACCATCCTGGAGTCACGTCTGCGGCCACAGAAATGTCTATTTGTTCCCCTTACGATAGAATCGCCTATCACTATTGCTCTCCCACTCTTTTTCCTCCCCTCCTGTGCAGCTGAGCCACTCGTAGTGCCACGGACTTGGCTCTTGCTGCATTCCCCTGAGAAACCATCTCCCCCATCAATATCCAAAATGAAAAATCTGTCAGAGAGGGAGATGGACCCTGGGGACTCCTGCACTACCTTCCTAGTTCTTTTACTCTGTCTGGCGGTCACCCATTTCCTGTCTGCCTGTGCACTCTTTACCTGCGGTGTGACCACCTCGTTAAACGTGCTATCCACGAAGATCACAGCTTCGCAGATGCTCCACAGTGACTCCAGCCACAGCTCCAGCTCCAAAATGCTGATTTCGAGTAGCTGCAACTGGAGACACTTCCTGCACATATGTTCGCCCTGGACACTGAAAGTGTCCCTGACTTCCCACATAGCACAGTAGGAGCACTCCACGCTGCCAAGCTGCCCTGCCATGTCCTACCCTTAATTTACTCCCTTTACTTCCTTTAAATTAAAGAATATTAAATACACTAGGGACCTTACTTCCCTTTAAACACTACTTACTCTAAACTAGAGACCTTACTTTTACTTTAACGACTGGACTGTAGAAATACTCACCAGGTCCTACTTACCAATCAGCTCCTTCCCTTGTTGAGACGTCACTTTAGCGGTTTTGCAGTTGTTGTTGTTTGACTGCTGCCGCTCTCGGGCGGGTAAGCCTGCAGCACCAGGCCGCAGCTGGGGAGCAGGGAGGAGGGAGGGAGAGATTGGGGGTTGGGGGGGCTTTGATGTGGGCGGGGGCTGGAAAGATCGTAGGTCGGAGGGTCATTAATTGGGAGCGGGGGGGGCCGGAGAGCACAGGCTGGGGGCAAAGATCGCGGGGCAGCTATGGAGAAGATTGTGGTGGGGGGGCCTGTTAAATCCGTGAATCTTGATGTATAGTGTCCTTCAATAAATAGACAGAGACTGCAGAGGAACAATCAACAGGTGTTTACTGGATGAGGGTTACTCCAAAACTAACTGTACAGATCCCTACTCAGGGTTTTATATACAGGTGTGGTCACTGCCGGTACTACAGTATTCAGGAGCTGTAAAAAGTAGTTCTCCCCTTAAAGGTACATACACTACAATTCCTCCCCTTTTAGATTAACAGTACCATAACATTCATTTAACAATTAACACTTTTAACATGCAACATTAACTGAAAATAGTCCATTTATAAATTCAGTCTTTGGGGCGGCTTCCTGATCCTTTCTGGATAGCGCCTTTCCTGAGTGTCTTGCTCTTGGTGTGGAGGCGATTCTGGCCCCCTGTTGTCGGTTGGTTCATCAGCTTCCGATGCTACTGTTTCTGGGGTAGATGCTACCTGTATGTCGGGTTCATCACCAGGTACGCGAGACATGGGGTTGACTCATTCCTGTGACTCTAGGATCTGGCCGACATGGCGTCTCACAATGTTCTCCCCAACATCCACTGTGTACATTAGTGGCCCCTGCCGTGTGCATATCATTCCTGGTTGCCATTTCTCTGTTCGGTAGTCGCGGGCCAAGACTGGTTGCCCTACATTGAAGCTCCTTGTCGGCTTCTCATTGATGTGCCGGAATTGCTTATTCTCAACATCTCTTCGTACATTTGGTCTGAGCAAATCCAGGCGAGATCTCAACCTTCGGTTAAAGAACATCATGGCCGGGGTCTGGTTGGTAACTGCATGTGTTGCATTTCTGTAGGCGAACAGGAAATTGTCCACCTTATGCTGCAGTGGAATGTCGTCATTGCACATGGCCCTTACTGCCTTTTTAAAGGTTTGTATGAACCTCTCAGCCAATCCATTTGTGGCTGGATGATCCGGGGCGGATGTGTAATGCCTTACCCCATTCCTTTTTATAAATTTCCGAAACTCTTCGGACACAAACTGTGGTCCGTTATCAGAGGAAATCTGCTCTGGCAAGCCATTCCTGGCAAATATGGTCCGTAGGACTGCAATTGTTTTCTCCGTGGTGGTGGAGGACATTTTGATCACCTCAGGCCATTTCAAGTGCGCATCCACGGCTATTAAAAACATTGAGTCCATGAATGGACCAGCAAAATCAATATGCACCCGTTGCCATGGAGAAGGAGGGCCACTCCCATGGGTGTAGAGGGGCATGTGGTGGTGCATTTTGGACCTTCTGGCATCCTGAGCAGCTCTTTGTCAGGTCCTCGATTTGCTGATCGATCCCCGGCCACCACACATAGGCTTTTCATTTTCACCCCTCCCAGATGGCCTTCGTGAAGCTCATTGAGCACTCTCTCCCTTAACTTGGGTGGAATTATCACTCGGGATCCACACATCAAGGTCCCCTGGCATACTGACAGCTGTTCTCTTCTGGATGAGAATGCTGTCAACAGTGAGTCGCCATGTGTTGGCCATCCCTTCACCGTCAAGTCATATACCCGAGACAGTATCGGGTCATTTCGGGTCTCCTTCTCTATATCCGCGTTAGTTACTGGCAAGCGTTCAATTATAGTCGAATAAAATATTTCGACAGGGTCCACTGCTGGTGCTTCCTCCGCAGTAGGCAGTGGCAGGCGTGATAGCCCATCAGCGTTTCCATGCTGTTTCGTGCCCTTATACTCTATTTCATATTGGTTCACCCCTAGAAAAAGGGACCATCTTTGTAGCCGTTGCGCAGTCATCACCGGAACGCCCTTCTTTGGATTAAAGATGGAGACAAGTGGTTGGTGGTCAGTCAGCAAGGTGAACTTCTGCCCGTGCAGGTAGTGGTTCAACTTTTTCACTCCCCACACTAGGCTGAGGGCCTCCCTGTCAATCTGGGCGTAGTTACGCTCGGCTGAGCTTAGTGACCGAGACGCAAAGGCTACTGGCCTCTCCGAGCCGTCCGGGAATTTGTGCGACAGCACCGCTCCAATACCATAGGGTGATGCATCACACGCCAACCGAATTGGTAGTGCTGGGTTGAAATGAGCCAACACCTCTTTTGATGTGATCAATTCTTTGCACTTCTGGAAAGCTCGTTTACATTCGTCATTCCACTTCCATGGTACCCCCGTTTGCAGTAGGGTGTTCAGTGGGTGTAGTACTGTAGACAAATTCGGCAAGAACTTATGGTAGTAGTTCACCAGCCCGAGGAACGACCTCAGTTGTGACACATTTTCCAGTGCTGGAGCCTTGACTACTGCCTCAATCTTTTCAGGGGACTTATGTAACCCCTCTTCATCAATAACGTGGCCACAATACGAGATCTACTTCTGGAAAAACTCGCATTTGTGGCGATTAGCTCGGAGCCCATATTCCTTCAATCTAGTGAGCACCTGCTCCAGGTTGGCGAGGTGATCACTGTCATTTTCGCCTGTGACCAGGATGTCGTCCAAATAACACTGGGTCCCTGGAATCCCTTGCAGGACTTGATCCATTGCCCTTTGCCAAATAGTCGGAGCTGATGCTACCCCGAACACCAGCCGGTTGTATTGGTAGAGACCTTTATGAGTGTTGATCGTGAGTTACTGTTTCGAGGCTTCTTCTACCTCCATTTGTAGGTACGCCTGGGCCAGATCAATCTTAGTGAAGCGTTTTCCTCCAGATAGCGAGGCGAAAATATCTTCAATCCGCGGAAGCGGATATTGTACCATGTGAAGGACTGGGTTCACTGTCACCTTAAAGTCCCCACAGATGCGAACCTTCTTTGGTTCCCCAGGTGTATTACTCAACGTCCTCTTCATTACAGGAATGATGGGTGTAGCCCACTCGCTCCAGTCCACTTTGGACAGTACTCCAGAACATTCCAAACCTTCCAGCTCTGCTTCGACGGCTGGGCGGATCGCATAAGGCACCGGTCTGGCCTTAAAAAACTTTGGTCTTGCATTTTCCTCTATTTTGATCATCGCTGTTATGCCTTTTAGTGTTCCGAGTCCCTCCTGGAACACTTCTTGTGCGTCAGTTAGCATTTTTGACAGTCGTCCCGGTGTGACGTCGTCATCCTTTTTGGCATCTACAGTCAGTGCTTGTATGGAATGCCAATCTAGCTGTATCTTCCGGATCCATTCACGTCCTAGTAGTGGTGGTCCTCCATCTGGCAATACATATAGGTCCATTTTTGGTGTTTCCTTGCCGTTATATATAACGTTCACCCTTATTTTTCCTTTGGGGTAGACTTTTTGCCCCGTGTACGTCTTCAAGACAATCTCTGTATCTCTCAAGGGTATATGTGAGAATAGCCGCTTGTAGTCCCTTCGGTTTATGACTGTTAGGGCTGATCCTGTGTCCAATTCCATTTTCACTTGGACTCCGTCTATCTTGAGCGTGACCCAGATAGTTTGGTGATCCTCCGTTTTGATCACATTATGTAGTTTCAGACAACCCAGCTCCTTGCTTCCAGAGTCTGTATCACTTTTCTGTTCGTCTGCACTGCTCTCCGTCACCTTATGTACCTTCTTGTACTTCTCCTGTGGGGATTTCTTGCTGCTGGTTTTCTTTTCCGACCTGCAGACTCTTGCTATGTGTCCTACTTTTCCACACTGTCTGCACACTTGGTCCTTGAACCAGCAATCCTTATGGTCGTGTGTTGTTCTGCCGCAGCAATAGCACTTCACTGTTCTGTATGACATTTCATTTGTGCCATATTCTTGCAGTCTCCGTTGTATCTCTGCCACGCCCCGTGCTGCTGCTTCGTGTGATACTGCCATGCTGAAAGCCTTGTCCAGCTTAAGACCCTTTTCTGATAGAAGCCGTTTCTGGGTTCCTTCACTTTGAAGCCCACACACAAACTTGTCCCTTAAAGTATCTGCTAGTCCCGTTCCAAACTGGCAGTGTTTCGATAGCTTGCGCAGTTCCATTAAATACTCAGCATTACTTTCGTCTTTATGCTGGTTCCTTTTGTGAAACTTAAATCTTTCTGCTATCAGCAGCGGTGTGGGGTTTAAGTGGTCCTGTAGGATTGCCACTATGCTTTCAAAATCCTTTTCCACTGGCTTCTCTGGGGTTACTAGGTTTCGCAGAAAGCCATACATTTTTGCACCCATGGAATTCAACAATACCAGTGCTTTCCTGTCATCTGGCACTTCATTCGCCTTGCAGTACACTTCTATGCGTTCTACATATGTCGCCCAATCTTCGACTTCATTGTCAAACGCTGTGACACTGCCACTCTTCGGCATCCCTGGGTGTGGTTAGACTGGCTAAAAATGGCGTCTCCCGCATTCTGCCTTCTTCTCCGCTCGCTCAAAATGGCGTCTCCCGCGCTTTCCCTTCTGCTCCGCTGCGGCTCAAAAATGGCGTCTCCCGCGCTTACCTTCCTTCCTGCGCTCTCCCTTCTTCTCCGCTGTGGCTCAAATGGCGTCTCCCGTGCTCTCCCTTCTTCTCCGCTGCGGCTCAAATGGCGTCTCCCGCGCTTTCCTTTCTTTCCCCGCGGACGCTGCTCAGCCCTTGAACACCAGCCGCGCTCTGCGCGTTTTCCTGCGCGCCTCTCTCATTGACGCCGCTCGGTCCTGAACCCCGGCTGCGCCCTGTGCACTTTACCCTCTCTCTCTTTTTTTTTTCCATCGACGCCGCTCGGTCTTCAACCCTGGCTGCGCCCTGTGCGCTTTACCCTCTCTCTTACCCCGTCGACGCTGCTCGGCCTTTTTCTGTGCCATCGGTCGGCTCCAGCCGCCGCTGTCCGGGAAGGGTCTGCGCCGTACCTGTTCCAGCCCGTCTCGCTGGAGCCTCCGCTGGATGGTCGACGCCCGTGCCTCTGGAATCGGCCTTCTTCTGCAGAGTTGCAGGTAGGTTCGAATCGACTCGTCGCCAATGTTAAATCCGTGAATCTTGATGTATGGTGTCCTTCAATAAATAGACAGAGACTGCAGAGGAACAATCAACAGGTGTTTACTGGATGAGGGTTACTCTAAAACTAACAGTACCGATCCCTACTCAGGGTTTATATACAGGTGTGGTCACTGCCGGTACTACAGTATACAGGAGCTGTAAAAAGTAGTTCTCCCCTTAAAGGTACATACACTACAGGGCCGTGGGAAGATCGCAGGGTAGGTAGGACATGGGGCGGGGGGGGAGGGAAATCCGGGAAGGATATCGCAGGCCGGGGAGTGGGGGCATGGGACAGGGGCTGGGAAGGAGATCGAAGGCTGAGGAGGACATGGAGGGTGGGTCTGGGAAGTAGATCGCAGGCCGGGGGAGCATGGGGGGTGGGGGGAGTGGATCGCAGGCCAGGGAGAACATTGGGAGGTCATTGGATAGCGGGGAGTGAGGGGCCCGATTGCTGGGGAGTTTAACAAGGTAGCTTGGTGGCCGGGGGGACACTCCTACTCCTCCTGGCCCACAACCAGAGCTGGAAAGGCACTTACCTGTTCCATCCAGCAGTACTGGCCTCCCTTCAGCGAGGCACCCAGCCGGCCAGATTGAAAGCTGGAATCTTAGGCACATAGCCTCATTCAAATATTTACATGAGGGACCCACCTCCTGGGAGTGGGTTAGTCACCCGATCCTGGTTCCGCCTCCGTTAAAACCGGAAGTGGGCAGGTTGGGTTCAGGTTTGAAATTTTAAAATGTTAACATCCCACCCGACCACAACCCACCCATTTTTGGGGGTTAAAATTACCCCCAACGTTTCAGGTAGTTGACCTTTCAACAGCAGTTCTGATGTAATGCCTACATTAGGATTTTTACATATTTGTATCAATTTCTTCCGATACCTTTACTTTGAGGAAATCCACACAACTTTCAGGCTGGCTCCCTGATTTTGTGAATGAAGTGCTAAGTATGAAGAGAAACTCTGATTTCTCTAATAAAACTCATCAAGCTGAACCTGTTCGTGCTCCAGAAATAGAGAGGAGACATTGTCCAGGCTTTTAAAACGATGAGTGGCATGAATAATGTAGCTGAAGCAGGTTAACTTGTATTGAGTGCAGAAGTAGAGAACATGAATATGAAATTAATAAGACAAGATTAGAAGTAAACCCACCCCCAATAATGGTATGGAGGGGCAGAATAACCTGCCAGCCAAAGCAGTCAATATGATGTTGATTAACGCTTTTGGAAAGTAAATTAGGGAAAGCTAATACATTTGTATTATTAAAACAGAATACATTTGTGAAAAAATAATTGAATGTTACTGAGAGGTAAAATAAGTATCATAGGTTGAACAAAGTACAGAACATGCCATTTTAAAATGTCACTTGAACTCAGTATTTGGCTGGGAAATCCTGAATAATGTACAATACTTCTTGTTACAACAGTTCAAGCACCAGACATCATCAAAGTATTAGAGCAGCAATGAACTCATCTGATGTTAGTCAACTGGAAAATTTGGGGAAATTGTAAGTAATAAAATCCTAAAGGTACCTTATTTACCATTAATTTTAAACATTTAGATAGCATACTGAAAAAATAGGAATTGCATGGAGATAAACAAAACCCTTAGTGCAGATAAAATGTATCTAATGATAGCAATAACATTTTGTAGTAATTTGGACTGATAGCAATAGGTCAAGCTGATGAACAATAATTTGTGTAAATCTTTCAGATCTAATTTTTGACCACAAAATCATGACAAGAATTTAATGAGCTTCCAAGTGACTGGCTAAATTCTGATACATATTCCAAGTTCTCAATTGCTTTAAAGGGTATGAACGGTTGACTATCAGGTAATATACGCAAGGGTGCTTTATGGCTATAAAAGTGCATTACTTTTCAGTAAAACACTCTTCTTGTCAACTATAGCTGTTAAAATACTGGTCTAGTATCATAAACAGGACAAGTGATTTAGGCTGGCAAAGCATCCTGCAATAAATACTGTGGATTTCTACACTTAACACGTGCAGCTCTATTTGCTGCCAAGTACTCCAAATTTACATTAAAAAGTCCCAGAGTAAGCGAATATGGCCAGTTTCTGGGCAGATATGAGCAATCACAAAACATTTACTACAATAAACCACTTGTGTTAGTCGTAAAGAAAAGAACAGCCAGTGTGTATCATGTCTCTGAGAAATGTTTTCACCCCCAATGAGTTACTTTGGTTTTCAGCATTTTTTGATTAGTGCACAGCAAGATTCCACAGGCAGCACTGAGCATTCTCTTCTTTTCTGTTAGGATAGGAATTTCACTCATATTGCTTGCTTCTGGCATGACCAGAAATAAATGAACACCGAGCCAAAGATGAGACATTAGGAGGGGTGACCAAAAGCTTGGCCAAAGAGGTGCGTTTTAAAGAGGGTCTTAAAAGGAGGAGAAATGAAGTGTCGAAGACAGTGCTCATCCTCTTCCACTTGCTTCACGTATGCCAAAGGAGATTTGATAATCAGAGGGAGGAGTTTTCAACCACTCCCCAAGACACACACACCAAAAAGTGCCAAAAATGTTACTTGTTTTATTGTTAAAGGTGAAGCCATTGTTAATGCTCCCAGAAAGACGAGAAAAGCAAAAAACTTACTTCTGCACTGCTTACTGCCTGCCCTCAGAGATTCTTACTGAAGAGCTGCCTTTGTCAAGCAGCCCACATGGTAGTTGTCTGGCAGCTTGGTTGTTAGTATTTGTAGGAGTATATAGACCTTGAGTTGGGCCTCCCACCTCACCATCTCCTGCCTCTGCAAAATCCTGGCCCTGGATTTGCACATCAGGCTTCTCATGTGGAATCAGATTCACGATTGTCACTGTGGTCCCTCCAACAGTGGACATCTGCAATCTCTTGTTCACAGCTTTCTCCTAAAAAACAAAAGAAAGGAATAATGAAGATGAGCATTTGTACCTGGACTCTGCCTACCCCCATGTGTGAAGGTGCATTCCATCAAGTCAATGATGACAGAAAGAAGCAGCATGTAGGCCAAAGAAAGAGTTGGTTGCAAACTAACTTGGTTTCCTTGTAAAGAAGGAAGAGAGAGTGGGCGAGCGAGGTGGAGGCAAGAGAAGAGTGGAGCTTCATGGGAAGTCATGAAAAAGTGCAAGAAACGGAAGGAATGCCAGGGTGAGTACAAGATGATGCTACTAGCATTTGGTGGGCAGCAGAAGTAAGAGGGAGCCTGTCCCCTGCCTACCTTGTTCCTCCTGGTAAGGTAATGGAAGCCATGCACAACACTGGAGGCATTGGGCTCGATTTTAATTCCTGAGACGGGTTGGAGTCGGGTTGCGTGGTGGGCGGGTTCGGGAGCCGCTTCCGGTGGGACCAGCTGCAGAGTTGCAATTTTTATTAATATATCTTGTTAATTTCATGGAGGCGCGCTGACCGGTCCAATGGGTGGGAGCGGGTCGGCTGGCCGCCTCTGATGATGTCATAATAGCAGTTGCTTTTAAAGCTGCCATCCAGCCTGAGCATTTCCATTGTGGCTTCCTGCACTTCTTTTCAAAGCTATGACTTCTTCCAGAGGCAAGGCAGCTCCTCGTTTTAATGATGACCCCCTCCAAGTTCTTGTGGATGCTGTCAGAGGGCGCAGGGAGATTCTCTTCCCTCCTGATGGCCGAAGGAGCCTCCTCAGCAGACCAAGGCAGCCTGGCTGCGCATTGCTCAGGAGGTGAGCACAAGGTCCATTTATGCACACTCATGGATCCAGTGCCGAAAAAGGTTTAATGATCTTGTGAGAACATCAAAAGTGAGTATCCCATATCACTTGCCTTCACTCTGCTTCCCTTCTCTTCTCATCACCAGCACTCTGCGTTGTAAGCCTCCTCCTTCACATCCCACCTTACTCGTGCATCCCTTGCACCCTTTCCTATCCATCTCTGTCTCTCCACTGAATCACTTCAGCATCCTGCCTATGCACCCTTTAGACTTGCTCTCACTGTCATGCAGTGACAACAACTAACAATGCACAGGGAGCTACCTTCCTCTTGGCACCTTACCCCATCTTCATCTCACTCAAAGTTTCTATGGTAGAGATTATTCACACTCACTCCATCACTGTGGCTGAAACACCGCTTGTGTCCCTCCTTGCAGGAAAAGATAGCCTACAATAAGAGGGAGAGAGCAAAGACTGGAGGAGGAACACCTACCCTAGCAACACTGACCAGTGCTGAAGGGGCAGCAAACGAGATTGTTGGAGGTGGCGAGAACCTGGAAGAGGGCGATGGAGAAAAGGGCACACTAGAGGAAGCTGGTGACATAATAGAGTTTCATCCCTCTCAGAAAGCAATGGCATATGATATTCATAGAGAATCGCTTTGTATCATCTGCTCAAAAGGATGTATCTGCTACATCAATATCAGATGTCTAAATCATGCCTTTACTCTCACACAGGACCATCAAGCGCCCCCCTCCCCATGATCCAGGACAAAGACCCGGACATCTCCTCAGAGGAACCTGAAGCCTCTGAGGGACCAGCGTCACCAGGACTCAGCGCACCCAGCACCAGCGCAGCAACGCCTTGCGAGTTAGAGTAGTGTTGCCAGCTGGTCGATCACAGCGCACAAGTGAGCATCAGCAGATGATGGAGACAGCGACAGCAGTGGAGAGTCCTCGGCGGAGGTCACAGGACTCTCCTAGCTCGGCTGAGCTGTATGCAGACGCTGTGCCTCTGGGGCCATCCAGAAAAAGTGCGGTTCATGAAATACAGGAACAAGTGCAGGTGTCTCTGAAAGGGTTTGCCTCCAGGGTTAATGTGAGTGTGGAGAGAATGGAGGAGTCCATCTCTAATATCAGCACTGTCGTGGTGGAGGCAATGGCGCATGAACGCACCACCATGGATAGGGTGGCAAACTCCGTGGAAAGGCTGGCTACCTCAGTGGAAACGATAGCCGTGGCCATGGAGGAAATAAGTCACCAGAGTCAGGAAAACATGGTGACTGTTCAGAATAGAATGACATCTCTGGAGGAGCGATGGGCAGCCATTGAGCAGAGAGACCAGAGCTTCATGGGCTACCTTTTGAGGAGGGCTGCCAGTGCAGATACGGGCTCTCACGATCCCCACTTGCCAGCACAGAGGTGCAGCTGACCCATGAGAGGGGTGTTGATGGGAGGACAGAAGGAAGTGTGGGTTCCTCTCAAAGCACTCACACGACCATGCCACTGTGGAGCCCTCCGTCAGAGACCCACTTTGCAGAGACAACTGAGATGGCTGTTTCAGCCCCTACACAGCCGCAGGAACAGCAGACTGTTGATGAGCTCTCACAGGCTCCCAAACCCAGAGGACGCCCGCCAAAGGCATCTAAGCAGGCGTAGCATCCTAGTCAGCAAGGTGCCTTTACATCTGCTGAAGCCACAGGGGAAGCACCACGTAGAAGCACATGTATGAGAAAAATTAAGCACCTATAGTCACAAGGGGAGTCACTTGGGTGAGGTTTCTTTTTTTCTGACTCTTGCTGGTATATTATCCTTTTGTCATGTGTTATAAGAACATAAGACATAGGAACAAGAGTAGGTCATTTGGCCCCTCGAGCCTGCTCCGCCATTCAATAAGATCATGGCTGATCTGATCTTGGCCTCAACTCCTTCCCTGCCTGCTCCCCATAACCCTTGACGCCCTTATCGTTCAAAAATCTGTCTATCTCCACCTTAAATATATTCAATGACCCAGCCTCCACAGCTCTCTGGGGAAGAGAATTCCAAAGATTTACCACCCTCTGAGAGAAGAAATTCCTCCTCATTTCTGATTTAAAAGGGTGCCCCCTTATTCTGAAATTATGCCCCCTAGTTCTATATTCCCCCACGAGGGGAAACATCCTCTCTGCATCTACCCTGTCAAGCCCCTTCAAAATCTTATACGTTTCACTAAGATCCCCTCTCATTCTTCTAAACTCCAACGAGTACAGGCCCAATCTGCTCATCATCTCTGGAATCAACCTCGTGAACCTTCTCTGAACTGCCTCCAATGCAAGTATATCCTTCCTTAAATAAGGAGACCAAAACTGTATGAGGTACTCCAGGTGTGGTCTCTCCAACGCCCTGTACAGTTGTAACAGGACTTCCCTACTTTTATACTCCATTCCCTTTGCAATAAAGGCCAACACTCCATTTGCCTTCCTAATTACTTGCTGTAACTGCATGCTAACTTTTTGTGATTCATGTACAAGGACCCCCAGATTCATCTGTAACTCAACATTTTGTAATCTCTCCCCATTTAAATAATAATTTGCTTTTTTATTTTTCCTACCAAAGTGGATAACCTCGCATTTTCCTACATTAAACTCCATCTGCCAGGTTTTTGCCTACTCACTTAGCTTATTAATATCCCTTTGGAGATTCTTTGCGTCCTCCACACAATTTGCTTTCCCACCTATCTTTGTATCATCAGCAAATTTGGCTACATTACACTCAGTCCCTTCATCCAAGTCATTAATATAGGTTGTAAATAGTTGAGGCCCCAGCACTGATCCCTGCAGCACCCACTAGTTACAGTTTGCCAACCTGAAAATTACTTATTTATCCCAACTCTCTGTTTTCTGTTAGCCAATCCTCTATCCATGCTAATATATTACCTCCAGCCCCATGAGCTCTTATCTTGTACAGTAACCTTTTATGTGGCATCTTATTGAATGCCTTCTGGAAATCCAAATACACGACATCTACTGGTTCCCTTTTATCCACCCTGCTCGTTACGTCCTCAAAGAAGTCCAGCAAATTTGTCAAACATGATTTACCTTTCATAAAACCATGCTGACTCTGCTTGACTATATTATGATTTTCTAAATGTCCTGCTATCACTTCCTTAATGATGGACTCCAGCATTTTCCCAATGACAGATGTTAGTCTAACTGGTCGATAGTTGCCTGCTTTCTGTCTCCCACCTTTCTTAAATAGGGGCATTACATTTGCGGTTTTCCAGTCCACTGGGACCTCTCCAGAATCCAGGTGTTAAAGATAAATTATGTCAAACAGCTGATTATGTGGCCGATGTCTTATGGGAAATGGCAAAAGTGCATTGAGGGCTCAGGGCGACTTGCTTTTCTAATGCTGATGGTAAAAGTGATAGGAAATAACAGGGTATAGCAGAGATTAACTATGATGTTGGATAAGAATTACAGAGCCATATGGTAGCCACCTATGGTTGAAGATTAAGCTTATGCTAGTGTGGCATGGCAGTGTGCATACCCTGGTTGACGGGCAGCAGTGAACTGGAGGGATGCTGCATTGGTCACAACAGGGCATGCAAGGCTCCCCTCGTCCTCCTCCTCCTCCTCCTCTTCCCAGGAAGATCTGTGGTGAGCCACGCGGCTGCTACTGCCCCGATTATGAGGACCAGGATGAAAGGGCAGAAATGTTTCCCACCCCCTTGCTATAGATTTCATTTGAGGCAACAATCTTGCAAGCGCACAGTCGAAGTGGCCTGAAATAATTCCATTCATGACACACTGCAGATGGGTATCAGCTTAAACAGTCAGAAGGTCAGTAGATGTGCAAAATGTTATCCCATGCCTACAACAGCAAAGTTGTTTCATTTGAATGTCAGCCATGTTTCAGGGGCACTTTTAAAGCGCTCCATCGATGCATACAAATCATATCCTCCAGCAACTCATCTCCTTGAACCCGGCCTGTTTCTGACAAGTCGGGAAACAGGAGCTAGAAGCACGAAAATGGAAAACCACTATGAAAATAGGATTAGCAAGGCAGTTAACAGGCTGTTAACTGCCTTAAGTACCTGTCCCACTGGTTGGAGATGGGTCAGTTTGGGAGCGGCTAAACAG
Source organism: Somniosus microcephalus (assembly GCF_052327205.1). NCBI lineage: Eukaryota > Metazoa > Chordata > Chondrichthyes > Squaliformes > Somniosidae > Somniosus > Somniosus microcephalus. The sequence continues at coordinate 173,688,656 of NC_140996.1, read as the reverse complement.
ACACTCACGAAAATTGGGTGGGGGCGGGATGGAGGCGGGTTGGGTGTCTGAAGCCATTTTTCCCAATTTTCCCAACAGACCCTCCTCCAAACCCGCCTCCTCAGGGCTATTAAAATCGAGCCCATTGACTCCATCTACCTCTTCCCGCCAAACTCATTGGCCAGAATTTTCTTTACCTTGGAGGTTGTGCGGATGTTGGCCATGTCGGGTCCCGAGCCGTTGCTACCTTCATCCCACTGTACAACATGAACTTACCTTAATTTGGCCTATTAAGCCCGCCCAGGGCGTTACCCGGCCCAATGAGATGGAGTGGGTCTGGAAAGACTTGCAGCCTGCAGAATCTGTGCTGGAAATGGACTGAGCAACAGCTTCTGCCTGAGGAAAGTGATCATCTGTCAGGTGGGAGCTTTTACTGTACATTTGATGCTGTCAAGTAATCAGCTGGAGCAATGGCCACGGAACTCCCGCCTCAGGTTGACAGACATGGTTCCTGAGCTGCGTGAACCCTGTGGCCACGCAGGGAAATTAACAAAGTGAAAAAAGGCTCTTAAGTGCCTGTAAACTACCTGATAATTATCTCAATTAGGTTCCCCGTCACTGCCGGTTGGGTCGGTTCCGCAATGACAGACGTGCCTGGGGGAAAGGCGCGTAGGAGCTGTCAAAAATAACAACTTTCCCACCTGACCTGCCACCGATCGTGCCCGCTACCACCCTGGAAAATTCCGGCCATTGTCTGAAGGATTTAGAGACCCTGTGGTCTTGGTAGGGGAAGAGAACATCCCTCCTGCTCTCCACGTCTCCAAGCATTATCTCTACTGCTTTGACATCAAAGCAGGGAACCCTGCTTCTTCCCCCCTGTGCTGCCTGCCATTCTTTTGCTAAATAAACACTGCCAACTCCCAGGCAGCCCCAATAAAATTCATACAACAGCAATAATACTAAAGGTCAGGTGCAGCCATGAAAGATAAATTTCAGGCAACAAAGCAGAAGGTTCCAGCTACCGAGCCAGTACAGCTTTACAGTGGCGCCGGTCTTGAAATCCTGTGGCAACATCTGAAATTTCTCCTGTCAAATAGGTGTGTAACCAATCACAGGTCCTCATGAATCCAGTGCATACCTATATTAAGCAAATTAACCTCTTGACCAAATACATAGCAGCTGACCACTTCTGTCTGTAGAACATGCCATGCACCAATTAGCTGCCACATTTGCCTACACAACAACAGTAACTGCTCTTCAATAGCAATCCAGTGGCTGTAAAGACCTTTAGGACGTCCTAAATTGAGACATTATGTAAATAAAAGTTCTTTCTTTAAGTTCACAGTGGAGCTGAAACCCATACTCTTCTGACTCAGATGCATGAGTGTTACCAACTGAACTAAACTGACACTGTACAAACTCATTACTGGCCATCGTGTACATATTAAGAGAGCTACCTGTGGCAATTTGATATTCATTCATTTTTCAGAGTCAGAAACAACGAATCAATTACACATTAACTGATGTCCATATTTGTCCTTTCATGGTGCAATGTATTAATATGCAGCCTTACCTTGGTAGTCTTTTTCATATTAGGAAACATCTTCCTCATTTCATTCCAGGTCCTCCTTGAATGAGTTCCCGAGTGCACCTGGCTTCTGATGTTAGCTTTGTCTTGTAGTTAATTCCTCCGTGTCATCAAACAGATTGTTTTCTTCCCCAAGAACGAGGCCAGCCATAAATAGACAGTTTTCCTTCTCCTGGGCATATCCACAGCTGGCGCTTTGAAACTTTTAACATTTTTACTGATTAGCAGGTGATTTTGAAGCGTCAGATCAGCATTGTTACCAATCCATCATGATTGACTAGATTTTTTGTTGTTCCCACTATTGAATTAATGGGGGCAATTTTCAACTGCCACCTTGCGCCTTCCCCATTAACGCTACAAAACGATATGGCTGGTAATTGATTTTTTTTTTTTAATCCCCTGTCCCTTGGCCATCCAAAGCCCGCCCAATACTGAGCATGCAAATGGCTAGTGGACCTCCCGAAACAGGCGGGAACATACTTGACTATGCAAATCGGGGTCTTATTTCGATTGTAGGTCTCCATTTACAATTTTCAGTAACAATGGACTAAGCGTGACTGCATATGCCTGGCCCATTGGTACTGGGCCTTGAGTGGCCAAACCAGCGGTTCTTAAAGGGACTTCTGGAGACCGCTCACAAAATAGCCATTAAAACTTTTTCTATTTACTTTTGTGGGGCCACAATCAGCAGAAATGTTCCTCCTGGTCCCACAAAAATACTGTGACCCACTGTCAGCCACACAGTGCCCCCCCCCACCCCCGCCCCCCGCCTTTTATAGATTTTTTCCGTCTCAGCTTCACTATGGAGCAGTTGGATTTCCTACCCTCTGGAAAGTGGCTCTGGTATCACGCTGCTGGTATCGGGCTGGTGATATTATTGCTCAATTTGGGTGAATGTTGAAAATTGACCCATACCCCCCCCCCGAAATGTTACATGAATAATAACAACAGGATAATCGCTGCCAGCTGCCATTTTGATTGGCGATCTAGAAAAAAGTATTATAGGAAATAATTTCTACCTTTAAAAAACAGAAATGTATCTCTTTCTGGCTATGCTGTGCATTGCCAACACTACTAAGGGAACAGCTGCTGATCTGTAGCACCGCCCAGAGTCAGGCAGTCACTGTGGGCATAAGCAAAGAGATCAACTCCAAGTGGTTTGATGTCTTTATAATTGTAGATGTTCCCAGTGTGTCAGTCATTTTTCGACACATTCATTAGCTTAATTACCTTTTTCACTTCCAAGTGATCTTTGAATTTTCTCCAATCCATAGGGACAATTAGAAAAAAAATGAGATTTTTTTCCTAACATACCTCACATTAACCCATCGTTGAAATGGTGATGAAAACTCTCCTGAAATTAAATGACAGCAAGAAATAAGTAATTCTATTTATTAGAGACAATAGAAAAGCTCTTCTCTGTGGTTTTGTTATTCGCCTGCTGGCAGGTCAAGTTAATCCCATCTGCTCATGCTGTCAACATCTCTTAAAGGGTTCATAATGTACGTGTCAGGCCAAGGTGCTTAGAGTCTCCCAACGGATGATCTTGCTGCAGTAAGGTGCAGAGTAGAAAACAGCTGATTAATTGCTACGTATGCCTGCAGAGTAAGATGAATGGGAGCCTCAACAGAGACCGTCTGTGTTTTATCAGTATAGATTATGCCTGGTTCACTACCTTCGGAGAAACGACTGTAATTTCAGACACTGCAACCACACAGTTCTCTGCAGGTGAAAGGAAACAACATGAAAACATAATAAAATAGTTTAGGGAAAAATTATGGGCCAGAAAATAAATATGACGGAACTGAGCCTAAATCTGAATGCACTACAATCACAAATAACATGCACGAATTCTCATCCTTCTTTAAGTCTCTATTGGTGATATGTAGTATGAAAACTCTACGGCATTATTGGGGATATTAGATGACATTTCAAATGTTTTTTATACTGGCTGATGTTCCATGACAATACTCATGGACGTTTGTTTTTAAACAATGTTCTTCCTTTCCTGTAACCGTTTAATTATTACTGTCTTGTTCGCTCTGTCTTTGTGTTTGTTTTCTACTCTTTTTGCAAGGAAAAGCAGAAATTCAGCAGACTGGGAGAGCTATAAAAAGCAACAAAGAGAATACAAAGAAAGTGATGAGGTGTGAAAAGGGAGTATGTAAAAGAACTTGCAAGGGATATCAAAGCTAACAATAAAAGTTTTAATGAATATATTAAGGGGGGTCATTAAAGACAGATGCAGGTGAGACTTTAATGGATAAAAAGGCAGACTTAAATGAATACTTTGTATCCATCTTCACAGTAGAGAAAGGAGAACATACCAGCAGTACAAGGGCACCTAAAAATAAGTCAACGGGAGGAACTTGTTGGTTTTAATATAAGTTAAAAAAAATGGTAATGGAGAAAATATTGGCACTTAAGATAAACAAATCTCCAGGACCTAATGGTTTCCACTCCAGGAGATTAAAAGAAACAATTAGGAAAGTTGTAGATGCATTAGTCATAATTGTCCAAAGCTCTCTGGATTAGAGAATCGTGCCTTTGGATTGGAAAATTGCAAATGTCACTCCATTATTTAAGAAAGGAGGGAGAGGGAAACCAGGTAACTACAGACCTGTCAGTTAACATCATTTGTGGGGAAGTTACTAGAATCTATCATCAGGGGCAGAGTGACTGAGCACTTGAATCACTATGAGCTGATCAAAGAGAGTCAGCACGGTTTTGTGAAGGGTAAGTCATGTCGGACTATTCTAGTTGTATTTTCTGAGAAGGTCACTAGCATGCTGGACAGCAGAGTGTCTATAGATGTTGTCAAAATGGACATCCAGAAGGCATTTGTTAAGGCTCCGCACACAAGATTATTAGCAAAAATGAGAGCACATGGAATTGGAGGTAACCTTATGACATGGGTTGACAATTGGTTGGGAGGTTGGAGACCGAGTAGGGAGAAAGGAAATGCACCCTGATGGGTGGGAAATGACAAGTGGTGTTCCCCAGGGATCAGTGCTGGGGTCCTAGCTTTTCACAGGGACTGCCTAAGAAGAAGAGAAGATATAGGCCCAGAAATTAGGTTCGGGGGCTTGCCGCGCGTGCAAGCCCCCGATGTGCACTTACCCGGCGTGCCGACAGCTGAAGCCTGGGCCTGCTTGGAATTCCTGTCACTGGCCCGGTTCAGCTGTCGGCGCGCTGTGCTTGCCTGATCCAGCGGCGTAGTTAGTTCGATGTGCCGGCTGGGATCAGGTGAGCACTGGGCAGCCAATCAGGGGAGGGAAAACTTCATTCGTGAGTTTGATAGTAAGAACTGTCAAACTCATGAAAACTACGGGCACCCAAAACACTGCTTAAACTTTAAATAATTTTTTTTTTAAATCCCACTAATTAAATGAACTATAAATAACTTTAAAAAACTATTTTAAGCAATTAATCAAATTTTTGAAAAAAATAATTTTTTAAGAAATCGGGTCTAAAAATAAACTTGCCTTACTGTAAAGTCCTTAAAAACAATAAAGCTGTGGAAAACATGTTATAATTTTAAATAATAGACCACTTACCTTAAAGAATCAAGTCCTTACGTCTCCTTTTTACATTTCTAAAAAGTTGAGGCCCTTACACACGGGCAAACCTGTCAAAAAGAAGTTCAATGCGTGCGCGCAGAGTCCTGCGCGCGCGCGTTGGACCTCTGAACCCCTTGGAGGAAATGCCGGTTTCCCGCGCATGCGCTGTGCATGCTGAAATCCGGCACTTCCAACGGGCCCACGCGTGAGTACCCCGTCCGTACTCACGCGTTGGGACCGGAATTACTGGCCCATAGTTCAATTACTTAGATGAGTGTGTATATCCAAGTGTGCAGATGACGCTAAGTTAGGAGCCACAGTAAGTTATCTGGAGGGGCGCAGAAAGTTACAAAGGGACATAAACAGATTAAAAGAGTGGGAAAAAATATGGCAGATGGAGTTCAATGTGGGGACGTGTGAGGTAATTCACTTTGGATCCAAGCAAGACAATTGGAATATTTCCTCAATGTGAGAGAGCAGTAACTGCGGAGGTTCAAAGGGATTTCGGTGTCCATGTGCACAAATCACTAAAAGCTAGTGCACAGGTACAAAAAATAAACAAAAAGGCTAATGGAATGTTAGCCTTTATCTCGTGAAGGATTTTAGACTATTCAATTTGGACTTTTAATATCTGTTTTTAAGGAAAACTAAAAGAATGGACTTGAAACCCTGGATATGGACCTTTTCCGTGTCTGCTTATAAGGCTAAGTAAGGCCTACGGAGCGGAAACTGCCATGGTGGTGCTCTCCCAGGAGCTGTGAAATAGATAAAGGAATGGACTTGGTCAAAATGCTTGATGGATTAAAGTATAAACAGCAAATGGAGGATAACTTATGTGCAGCCAATCACAATCGAGACAAAATTAAAGATGGGCTGAATTGGGATCAATAGCCTACCGAGGAACGGATCGTTTGTATTGAATTACCAAAGTTTTTCCTCATGTCGCCTCTGATTTTTAGTGATTCGTGTATCTGAACACCCAGATCTCTCTGTTCCTCTACCAAATTTAGACACATTTTCCAAGGAATATGTGGCCTCCTTATTCTTCCTACCAAATTGTACTATTAGCTTAGACTTTGCATTCAGTGCACTATTCAGAGGTCAACTAAAAGTTTTGGAGAGTGACATAAGATCATAAGAAATAGGAGCAGGAGTAGGCCATTTGGCCCTTCAAGTCTGCTCCGCCATTCAATAAGATCATGGCTGATCTTCTACCTCACCTCCACTTTCCTGCACTATCCCCATATCCCTTGATTCCCTTAATATTCAAAAATCTATTGATATCTGTCTTCAATATACTCGACGACTGAGCCTCGACAGCCCTCTGGGGTAGAGAATTCCAAAGATTCACCACCTTCTGAGTGAAGAGATTTCTCCTCATCTCAGTCCTAAATGGCTGACCCCTTATTCTGAGACTGTGACCCCTGGTTCTAGACTCCCCAGCCAGGGAAAACATCATCCCTGCATCTACCCTGTCAAGCCCTGTAAGAATTTTGTATGTTTCAATGAGATCACCTCTCATTCTTCTAAACTCTAGAGAATATAGGTCTAGTCTACTCAATCAGTCTGGTGAACCTTTGTTGCACTCCCTCTATGGCAGGTATATCCTTCCTAAGGGGAGGAGGTCTAATTATTAGGGACTAGCTGAAGTGCCCGGCGGTGCCGAGGCTTTTTCGAGGGCATGTTGTTGTTGGAAGAGAGAGAGAGAGAGCGACTGGGGGGAAGAGAGAGAGCGACTGGGGGGAAGAGAGAGAGCGACTGGGGGGAAGAGAGGGAGGGGAGGGGAGGGGGGCGGGAGGGGAGGGGGAGGGGAAGGGAGGGCGGGGGGGAGGGGAGGGGGAGGGCGGGGAAGGGAGGGAGGGGGAGGGCGGGGAAGGGAGGGCGGGGGGAGGGGAGGGGGGCAGGAAGGGAGGGAGGGGGGGAAGGGAGGGCAGGGGAAGGGAGGGCGGGGGGGAGGGGGAGGGAGGAGGGGGAGGGAGGGCGGGGGGAGGAAGGGAGGGAGGGGGGAGGGAGGGCAGGGGGGAAGGGCGGGGGAGGGGAGGGGGGATGGAGGGAGGGAGGGGAGGGAGGGCGGCGGGCGCCCCCCCCGAGGGTCGCGGCCCCCCCGGAGGTGAAGACCGCCGATTGCGCGCGCAGCAGGAGCTGAGACGCGGCGTCTCTCTCGGCCGGCGGGCCCGGTTGCCAGGGCAACCGTGACGCTGACCAAGCCAGAGAGAGAGACGCCGCGTCTCAGCTGCTCCTGCTGCGCGCACCCCCCCCCGAGGGTCGCGGCCCCCCCCGAGGGTCGCGGCCCCCGAGGGTCGCGGCCCCCACCCCCCCCCCGAGGGTCGCGGCCGCCCCCCCTCCCCCCGAGGTGAAGACCGCCGATTGCGCCCGTTGCCAGGGTAACGCTGGACGCTCAGCAAGCCCCGGCAGAGAGAGACGTCTCAGCTCCTGCTGCGCGCGCACCCTAGCGGCGCCGGCTGAGGCTCGGCCCTCCAGCCTTCGAGTGGGGCCGGGAGGTGCCTAGCTCGGGCGTGGGTGCGGAGGAGACGCCGAGGCTTCTAGGCCTACCTGGAAAAACGGGGAAAGGTAGGAAAATTAATGAGATTAGATAAGTTAATTACTTTCTAAATCATTTTTTTTTAAAACAATATGTGTTTTAAAAGCAACGTTTTTTTTTAAGACGCAGAAAGCGGGAAAAAGAAAGGAAAAGTTTGGAATCAAGATGGCGGCGACTCACCTCGGTTCAGAACGATAAAGCCCGGCCACACGTGCACCGATTGGCCCGGCGGCACACGCCAGCAACCCGGCGTACGATTGGTCGAGCTCGAGGTCACTCTGTCGCTAATGAGCGGATAATGAGATGCTAATGAGCGGAATGTTGAAGGTTTTTGGGATACCGCGGGCGCAATTTTAGCCCGGCCGAAACGTAAATATGCTTAAAACCGTCTCGGAAGCATAAGCTTTCTTTGGAGGTAACATGCGCGTAGGTACGCCCTGTAACTTTCGAGTGCATACCCGCAACGCACACGCGATGACAGACAGATAGACAGATAGACAGAATGACAGAAGTACCGATTTATATATATAGATACAGTGAGGTCCAGTTTCACCCAAGGTTCTGAATTTAAGATGATGCAAAGCTAATAACATGAGTCAGATGTGAATTTTCTTTTGCCAGTCACCTTAAATCTGTGTCCTCTGGTTACCGCCCCTTCTGCCACTGGAAACAGTTTCTCCTTATTTACTCTATCAATACCCTTCATGATTTTGAACACCTCTATCAAATCTCCCCTTAACCTTCTCTATGCTAAGGAAAACAAATCCAGTTTCTCTTATCTATCCACATAACTGAAGCCTTTCGTGCTTGGTACCATTCTAATAAATCTTCTCTACACCCTCTCTAAGACTTTGACATTTTATTTTGTAACAATCCATTTTCACAGACACAAGATTCAATGTCTGTGAAGTTGCAATTGTTTTGTATCTCAAAGTGCTCAAGGTCAGAAACGGTTGGCTTTGCTTGAATTTCAGATTGGTTGAATGGAATGTCCTTATTCTTCCTAAAGTCTGGTGCCCAGAATTGACCATAATACACCAGCTGGGCCCTAACAAGTGCTTTATAAAAGTTTATGCCTCTTCCTCCCCTCTCCTGAGCCCGTGGGCTTGCCGATGTGCAAGAAAATAAAGCCTCACCCATATAACATTGTTTTAAGACTTACGACCGTGACCAATCATAACAGTCAAGAAGAGTTGTGTAGTCAAATCCACTCATTTAACATATTACACCAGTACAAATATATCTCCATTTATAAAGCACTTGGGCCTAGTCATTCTGCTGCATTGTACCTGTTTTTCCGGCGTTAAATGGTCTCCTAATCCTCCAATATGGCGGGCAGGAAGTGCATGCTCATTACGAGCCAGAAGTGTGCCACCCACCATATGATAAAGGCCAAAAAATCAGCATGCTGTGCCTACACCTGAAACAGGCGTTAGGCCCTTTGCATATACAAATAAAGGGCCTACCGCCTGTTTGAAGCCCCCACTGCGAGATTGGTTTGCCCTGAGGCAACTGGCACCGATTGCAGTCAGGAAAACCAGTCCGACATGCTGGATTTAAAGATATACTTACCTGAATGTGGAGCCCCACATTAAAAGAATGTGGGCTGCTGCTGGCCGCCACAACACCCGCCCCAATCGTCGTCACTCCCTCTCCCCCTTCCATGATCGCTGTAGCTCCCTAGGCCTAATATCAGGGGCGCCTCGGGCCTCACCATTCAGAATTGTTCCCTACTCCCCCCGTGCTCTCAAAAATGGGCACGCCCGAATTTCTAGGCCTTATATTCATTTGAGATACAAGAGAAATGAATACCTTCTCCTTCATCACTAACGCAATCTATCCAGTTTACAGATACTAACTGTAGCTCTCTTATAAGGGAACATGTTGGAGTAAATTTTATTTTGCAGTGCTCCCACCACAGAGCTTCAAAGATACCAGGAATACACACCAGGAATTCAGGCACAAGCCCACATGATCTTCCATTTATGAAAATGACACGAGTATGAAGAGCTGTTAGCCACTTTATACTCACATAGGCTTTCTTGCTAAAATTAACAAAAGAAGGAAAAAAAAATTGGTATGTTTACAGGCTGACACAAAAATACAAATTAGTCATAAAATAGATCAGTGAGTTTGCTCTACCTGTATAGAGGACATTAAATTGTGTTCACTTTATCACTCTCAGAGATGAACTCTGCTTCCTTTGTAAGAAGCTCCACCTTGTGGTACAACAATGAATTACATTTATATAGCATGAAGACAAATGTCTCAGAGCCTTTCACAACGGAGAGAGATAGGCACGAAGCAAGTAGTGCATGACACTACAAAGGTAAATCAAAAGCAAGTGCTTAGATGACAGCAATCCTGTGTTTTCAAAGGCTGAGGCTGTGAAATTGGACCCGTCAGCGCGGTCATTAAGGTTGGTTTGGAAGAAAAAATGGCAGCTGCCTTGCTTACTTATGCCCACTTCCGACGAGGAACGTGGTGGCCGCCATTTTGGCCAGGTTGGCAGCGCTGCCGTTGCCTGAACTCGCTCAAGATATTTAGATGAGCCAGATCCTGACGTTAACGCTGAATTGACACACAATCTGGTATTTTGGACATCACCGCTCCTTTTAGCGCCCTCCCCAAAGCACACATGGCAGAACATGCATTCAGCAGTACGACTGACCCCTACCAGTGCTTCTTAAAGGGAAACACGCAACTTTCAGGTAAGGTTTTGTACTGGTTTCTTTACATTTTATTGGAGTAGTGGCTTGGTGTAATACATTTAAAAAGTTGTTAAAGTGTGAAGGCTGTGCAGGGAGTGCTGCTGGATGTTTGCAAGACTTGGGGAGAAAATTCAGTTGGTTAGCACCTCCAGTTAGCAACTGGAGAGGCAAATCCAGCGACGCACGCCAAATCTGGCCACCCCTATGAGTTACCGCCAGGAACCTCAGCACCAGGCAGATTGTGACATCAGTGAGCGTGAAATGCTCACTGAGCGCCCGATCTGCAAAATTCATTGTCGCCCCCTTCCTTAGCACCTCGCCCCAACAGCGACAGGGAGAGGAGGCGTCAAGCAGGCGGATGTCAGCTCCAGGGGCGCTACTTAAAGGGATCATGAGTAATGAGCTGCAGCTGTCAGGTTAGTGCTGTTTCACTGCTTCCATGTCAGTTTGACATTGAATTAAACTGTTGCACAGTCATTTAAAGGTTGTTTAGTATCAGGAGTGTTGTGGCTACTAACAATTACTTACATTTATTCTCACAACATTTCAAAGTGCTACACTTGGTTACATTAATGGGCGCTGTATGGCAGTCGACCTCACCCTCCAGGATCTACAGTGGAGGGAGCAGAGGCAGCGAGAAAGATGGGAACATGTGGCCAGAAGGAGGAGAAGGGCCAGCAGGGCTCTCAACAGGAGGCCTTACCCTCCAAGGGTATTCTGAGAGCACTTCTCCTACCTCTAATTAAGCGAGGAGCAGTGTATTAGAAGGCTCCGCTTCAGCAAAGAGGTGGTCACTGAACTCTGCCACCTCCTGCAACCAGACCTCCAGCCTCAGATCAGGGCGACCATGGCTCTCTCAGTGGCAGTCAAGGTCATCGCCGCCCTCAATTTCTTCACCAGCAGATCCTTCCAGTCTGCAATAGGAGATAAAGCTAACATCTCGCAGGTCGCCGTCCATCGCTGCATCCGGGAGGTCACGGAATCTCTCTACAGTAGGAGAAGGGATTACATTTCCTCCCCCATCACCAGAGAGAAGCAGGACGAGTGTGCACGTGGCCTTGCCAGGATAGCGGGATTCCCCATGGTGCAGGGTGCCATTGACTGCACCCATGTGGCTTTGTGGGCACCACATAGCAATCCTGAGATCTTCTGTAACTGCAAAGGCTACCATTCACTTAATGTCAGTTGGTGTGCGACCACAGACAACGAATCCTCAATGTGAATGACCACTATCCTGGCAGCAGCCACGAAGCCTACATCCTGCACCAGACCAGTGCTCCAGCACTCTTCCAGCCACCACGTCAAGCTCATGGCTGGCTGGTCGGAGACAAGGGCTATCCGCTCTCCACCTGGCTCATGACTCCCCTCCACAAATCCATCACTCCTGGCCAGCACTCATATAATAAGAGCTATGCCACCACCAGGAACATCATCGAACAGACCATCGGGGTGTTCAAGCAATGGTTCTGTTGCCTTGACCACTCGGGAGGAGCCCTCCAGTACTCAGCTGAGCGGGTGTCCTATTTCATCATGGTCTGTTGCATGCTCCACAACTTGGCCATCATGAGGGCCCAGCCCTTGCCACCAGGGATTGTAGGACCACATCAGGAGGAGAAAGAGGGAGAGGAAGGGGGGGGGAGGAGGACGAGGACGAGGACGAGGAGGAGGATGAGGAGGAAGAGGAAGGTGAGGAGGAGCAGGAGGAGGAACAGGAGCAGGGGAGGAGGCAGCCGCTCAATCGGCCTTCCGGTCTCATCAGACTGTGGTTCCAATAAATTAAACCCCAGATCCCCATTGCTCACCACATCCCCATCATTCCATTCCTGTCGCAGGCCATATAACAGCGCAAAGCTGAAATGAGAGACATCACAAAATAATCCAAACTGAATTAATAAATTTATCAATAATCATTAACACATCTTTACAACAACAATATTACCTATTCACCTTTGTGCAATCCCTTAGTGCCTCTCATTACTGTGCCTTTGCCTACTCTAGTGCTCCTACGAAGTGTTGGCCCAGTGGCTGCAGCACGGCTGGTGGAAGGTTGCTGAGTGTCCGTGTGGGAGACTTCAGATGGCCTTGCAGGACACCCTCGACCAGCTCTGACTCTGGAATGCCCGGCTGTAGACTGCACCACCTCAGGCTGTGTGGCGGCAGTCTGGGCTGGCTAGACGACAGGCAGTGACAAGGGCAATGGCGGTGTGCCAGTGATGGGAGCAGGAATGCTGTCATCCTGAGAGAGGACAGCAGGCTCCTGCTTGACTGACACACTGCCACTCCCTCAGGGCAGCACCTCAGCATCCCTAGCAATCTGTTGCAGCACAGATTGCTGGCCTGCTGCACCACCATGAAAGCCCCGGTTGACGGTGGTAGACCCAGCCACAATGGCAGCAGTCACAGCTTTGAGTGGCATCAAGCTGAGACTGCATGAGAGCAGTCTGAGATTGAATGCCACCAAGCATTGACTGCATTACAACACTAAGATGTTGTGCCGCTTCCGCCTGTGCTGCAATGTAGCTGCCAGATCGCCCATCATACGTGGCATCAGGTCTGGGTCACCACAGTCTCTCTGGGAGTCGACCATCCTTTGCAGACTGGAAATGATGGGCTCCATGGTGCGTGCAGAGCCTTGTGCAATGCTGGAGGTGGACTCCTCCATGATCCTTACCATTGCCGACAGTCTCTCAGGCACCCTTGCCATTGCACCTATCATCTCCGTGTGCATGCCCATCACCCTTCCTCTAAACGCCTCCCCATCAAGGTCCTCATCTGAGACTTGTGCTGCAGAACTTGCACAGGAACTCGCCCTCCGGGGAGCTGGCCCACGAGCTACTCTTTCCCCCTGGCCTTGCTGCAGCCCACTCGTCCCCGGTGCCTCATCCTGTGCAGATCCCACAACTATACTAACCTCTAAAGAATGCGTATTGCCAGTATCTGAGCTGGTGCCTGTGGGTGAGACATGCAGTGACGCGGTGTGTTCTTCCTCCTCCTCTTCTCCCGCCTCGCTCTCTACAGTGCCCTCAGGGACAGACTGCTCAGGTGCTTGCTTATTATCTGAAAGCATAAAGGCACAAGAGTCGGGTAAAGGTGAGGGGATGGGTGCAGGAGGGGAGAAATGCACGCATACAGCATGATTAGGTGGAAAGTGCGAAACACTTGTGGGGTCAGTGAGAAGTGTGATGTGAGAAGAAGGAGTCGGGATGAACAGACCGTTGTTGTCCCCAAGGGGTCAACGTCACCGGTAGCCACAGCCTCGACCACCTGGTGCCCAATAATCTGCAGTACTCTATTTTACAGCGCAGACAGTGGTTGGGTGTCAGGTTCTCCCCTGCCTGTGCACTCCTGCTCCCTCCTGTTGTGAGCCACCTTGACCTGCAAGAGAAAGGAAAGTGTGTGAGTGAGTCTGCAGCAATGTGTTTGGGAGATGTGCCTGCCATAGTTGAATAGCTGTCATTGTGTGCAAGGTGTGAGATGTGGATGAGTGTTGGTAGGTAGTGATTGTTGGTGGTTGAGTGCTGGGGGTGTGGTGCTTTAGCCAGTGTGTGCAGACTATGGTTCAGATGGTGGGATGTAGCATTTGTTGATGCATTGACTCACCCTGATCACCCGAGTGGGGTCGTTAAATTTCTTCCAGCACTGTGTGTGGGTCCAGGGGACCACAGTGCTGGCAAGATGTGCTGCGCTACCTTCCTCCACATGGTGTGGAAGACTTGCGACGAGGGCCTCCTGCCACTTGCCGGGTACAGCACCGCCCTCTGTCTCTCCACAGCGAACACCAACACCTCCAATGCATGGTCGCAGAATCTGCGGGCTCTCTCCCTGGGACGTGGATCTGCCATCATTACGGTTGCTTGAGTCGTCCAGTTCCTTCTCCTTGACCTGCTGCTGCTGGCTGAGATGATGGTACAGCCAGCAATGATGAGAATGAGGTTCTGCAGCATCAATGAACCTCCCATTTAAAGAGCCTGTGGCAATGATGACTTGTGCTTAGACTGCACCTAATATTAGTCAGCACTTCGAGTTTAATGCCACTGAGCTAGGCCTTTAGCGCTTGATTTAGTGCGCCAATCCTTTCTTTGTGCAATGAGACTGAATTTTGCGTGCAGTCTGAAGCATTAGTGCCTGGTGCTAATTCTCAAACTTTTCAAAAATTACCGCCCATTCTTGGGCTATAGTGAATTTCTCCCTCTTTGACTTTTAAAGGAAGGACAGCACTTGCTCCAAGTCCTGGGGGCTCTAGCTGCAGTCCCCCTTGGGCTGCAGCATGACATGGAGATGGAGCAGAGGCAGCAAAGAGGACAAGCTGGTCGCAGAGGGAGGAGGAGGAGGAAGAGGAAAAAACATAAACATAGAAACATAGAAGATAGGAGCAGGAGTAGGCCATTCGGCCCCTCGAGCCTGCTCCGCCATTCAATGAGATCATGGCTGATCATCCAAACTCAGTACCCTGTCCCTGCCTTCTCCCCATATCCCTTGATCCCTTTAGCCTTAAGAAATATATCCAACTCCTTCTTGAATATATTTAATGAATTGGCCTCAACTGCCTTCTGTGGTGGAGAATTCCACAGGTTCACCACTCTCTGGGTGAAGAAATTCCTCCTCATCTCTGTCCTAAATGGCTTACCCCTTATCCTTAGACTGTGACCCCTGGTTCTGGACTCCCCGGCCATCGGGAACATCCTTCCTGCATCTAGTCTGTCTAGTCCTGTTAGAATTTTATAAGTTTCAATGAGATTCCCTCTCATTCTTCTAAACTCCAGCGAGTATAAGCCCAATCGACTCAATCTCTCCTCATACGTCATTCCTGCCATCCCAGGTATCAGTCTGGTGAATCTTTGCTGCACTCCTTCCATGGCAAGAACATCCTTCCTCAGATAAGGTGACCAAAACTGCACACGATACTCAAGATGTGGTCTCACCAAGGCCCTGTACAACTGCAGCAAGACATCCTTGTTCCTGTACTTGAACCCTCTTGCTACGAAGGCCAACATACCATTTGCCTTCTTAACCGCCTGCTGCACCTGCATGCTTACCTTCAGCGACTGGTGCACAAGAACACCCAGGTCTCGTTGCACTTCCCCTTCTCCCAATCTATTGCCGTTCAGATAATAATTTGCCTTCGTGCTTTTTCCACCAAAGTGGATAACCTCACATTTATGCACATTATACTGCATCTGCCATGCATCTGCCCAATAACCCAACTTGTCCAAATCATACTGGAGTTTCTCGGCCTCCTCCTCACAGCACACACGCCCACCCAGCTTTGTGTCGTCTGCAAACTTGGAGATATTACATCTAGTTCCCTCGTCTAGATCATTAATATATATTGTGAATAGCTGGGGTCCTAGGACCGATCCCTGCGGTACCCCACTAGTCATTGCCTGCCACTCGGAAAAAGACCCGTTTATTCCAACTCTTTGCTTCCTGTCTGCCAACCAGCTCTCTATTGAAGTCAGTACCTTGCCCCAATCCCATGTGCCTTAACTTTACACGCTAATCTCTTATGCGGGACCTTATCGAAAGCCTTCTGAAAGTCCAAATACACCACATCCACTGGTTCTCCCTTATCTATTCTACCAGTTACATCCTCAAAAAATTCTCAAAAGAAGCAGAAGAGGAGGATACAGAAGAGGAGGCAACCCAGACAGTCCATTTATGGCCAGGATATCCAGGATCGAATCATCTGCCTGCAGTACCAGCGACCACAACCCCGATTCCCCTTTCAACATTCATCCCACATCTTACCTTCCCTCTGTTACTGACCATCACAGCGTTCTCTTGACCACGATGCTGAAATAAAAGCCACCACAAAGCAAACATTGCAATCCAACTTTATCCACATATGCATCCAATATTACATCAAAAAATCAACTAATCACCCTTGTGCATTCCCTTAGTGAGTGTCTTGCATGTGCCTTTGCCTATCCTCGTGTTCTTACACAGTTTTACCCCAGTGGCTGCAGCATGGCTAGTGCAAGGCTGCTGAATTTCAGTGGGGGACACTGCCTATGGCCTTGCAGGACGACCTCGAGGAGCTGGTGGCTGGAAGTATGAAATCGAGTGATGGTGTTTCTTCTCCTTCACTCTCTTTCTTCTTGGTCAACCATTGGCTGGGCAGTTTGGATTTCGTGGATGTCTGAAATGAGGAAGGCACAAGGGTAGGGTTGTGGTGAGTGGAGCGGGGGGGAGGGGGGTAAAGCAAGAGGTGCTGCTTACACAATGTGCAGCTTGTAAATCAGAAGAGATTGTGGGATGAGGGGGAAGTGGGATGTGAGAAGGAGGATATCGTATGAGAAAACCAGCATCTTGTATTCTTTCAGCCCCGCCGCTGGCCAAGAGCTCAGTAATGCCCCTGCCAAGAATGGCCAGCACGTCTCCTCCAAGGGGGTGAGTTGAAGCTAGGAATGTGAGGTGCGCCTTGTGTTTGGTAGAAATTGTTGGTAGGTGAATGATGGGGGGTCGTGTATTGAGAAGTGTGTGAGGCTAGTGATACAGTTGGTAGAAGACCGCCTTTGAAGATGCATTCACTGACCTTGACCAGTGGTCTGAGGTTATGAAACTTCTTTGGACACTGGAGCCATGGCCTGGCAGCGACAACTTCGGCGATCTGGTCCTACATCCTTCTTTCTGGAGGGCGTCCTGGCCCCCAGTGGGTAGAGGACCTGTCTTCCAATGTTGACCCCCTGGGTGCCCTTTCCCTGGCCTGTTGATTCATTTGGGTTAGCGCTGAAGCACTTTTACCATTTTTCCAATTTTTAATCAGCAGAAGGCAGCTCACCTTTAAGAGGAGCAGACTGCCTTTAAGAGGAGCAGGCTAGCTTTAAGTTAAGCACGCCTCACTCGAACAATGTGCACTTCGGCCCCCTGCTGAGCGCACAGCCTGTCAGCAGCGCGTTCAGCGCTAGGCTGTGCACTAGAATCATTATAATTTGCAGGCAGCACGAAGATGACGTGCTGCCAGTACTCTTTGAACGGGTGTGGGCATATGTTACATCGTGGTGCCCGCACCCTTTATTTGTGTTAACCAAATTCATGGCCTGAATATTCTAGAAGGAGGGAAAGATTAAGGGAGGTAAAGGCCGTGATTTTGCCAGCGCTCAGAGGGCGGGTTTGGAGGTGGGTCATAGGTTAAAATCATTTTGATTGATGGCGGGTTGCGATCCCACCATCAACCCGCCTCCAAATAGCTTTCCCAAGTGTCGGGTCCCCGATTTGCGAATAACCCGGCACCTAGCAGCGGGAAGTGGATTAAAGGCAATTGCCTGCCTATTAACAAGTACTTGCCAGTAGTTGTCAGCCTATTTTTGAATTTTGCCGCTTCTGGCTCGGGTTTCCCAATGTCCGGACACCATGCCAGGTAAGTGTGGCGTGTTGTGAGTCTGCTGTAATGTTTCTGGATTGATGACAGCTGCAGAAGTGGTGTCAAGGATCCAATGGTGCACATGGTGAGTAACAGAGGGAAAAAAATGTTGGGTACTGCATTTTTAATACATTTAAACATTTCTTTAGGTTAGAAGTTTTTAAATTCATATCAGTGCCATCTCATTGGGAGAACGTCTCTCACCAGTGACAGATCGCTTCTGTCACCTCACCTGCAGCTGTCATCTATTCCAGCCTATGGAGAGAGCCTGGGTGCAAGAGTTCACCTTTGTGCAGTGATTGTCAGTGTTTTCAGCACCTCAATGCTGTCAAACACTGAGAAATCAACTGTCAAAATAAAATTGTGTGTGGTCCCTTTAAGGAAACCAGCAGATGACACGTCATCAAATTACGTCATCTGACCCGCTTCCTGTTAATTTGCCAGCAAGCCCGCAGGGCAGACTTAACAAGGTCAATTAAGGCAAAATCACGTCTGTGGACTGGATGCAGCTGGGGGCGGGACTGGAAGCCGGAAACAACCTGACCCGCACCCTACCCGCCTCCATTAATAAAATCGCGGCCAAGGAGTTTCAGGGGCAGAAATTCCCCTCCTTTGCGCCTCCTGTGGGGGGCACTAATGGGGTGCAAAGGCCTTTTTAAATATTTGAATGAATCCGCACTCACTACACAAACTGGCAACTTGTTCTTCAGTTTGATGAGCATCTGCGAAAAGAAAAACCTTCTAACATCTAACCTAATTCTATGCTTTCATAACTTATACAGGTGTCAGCCTTGCCTCAGTGGTAGCACTCTTGTCTCTGACTCACAAGGTTGTGGGCTCAAGCCCTCTAGTGATAATCCTGAGCCTATCCCCTTTTAATATCGATTCAGCAACAAGGCAAAACAATATTTTGCTATTTACAGCTGTGGTTTAGTGGGTAGTGCTCTCACCTCTGAATCATGTCCCACTCCAGAGACTTGAGTACATAATTCAAACTGACACATCAGTGCCGTACTGAGGGAGTGCTGCACTTTCAGAGGTGCCATCTTTTGGATCAGACGTTAAACCGAGGCCTTGTCTGCTCTCTCAGGTTTATTAGAAGAAGAGCAGGGGAGTTCTCCCTGGTGTCCTGGACAATATTTATCCCCCAACTAACATTAGTAAAACAGATTATCTGGTCATTGTCATATTGCTGTTTATGGGCCCTTGCTGTGTGCAAATTGACTGCCGCATTTCCGTACACAGCAATATAAAAATGTACTTCACTCGCTGTAAAGCACTTTAGGATCTCCCGAGGTCATGAAAGGCACTATATAAATGCAAGTTCCTTCTTTTAGCAGACCAAGGATCAAATATGGAACCTTTCTGTTCTGCCTGGCTCAGCTACACATTGCCGCAGAATTTGTAGGCTGATATGTCCAAAATATAACGCTATTTAAATTTTCTCAGGAGTGTTCTAGCTTGCAGCTTGGCCACGAAAACTACCCACTGCCCCAAACCCGATTACAGCTGCTTTTAAAAAATCTTTACAGTGGCTCAGTACCCCCTCTGCTGACCTTTACTAACATTACATGCATCTTCTTCTTAGGCAGCCCCTCGGAACCGAGGATGACTTGCTTTCTCATTAAAAATGAGTTCGCAGGTGACTGATGAGTCCAATACGGGACCTACAGTCTCTGTCACAGGTGGGGCAGACGGTGGTTGAAGGGGCGGGTGGGTGGAGTGCTTGGGTTGACGTGCGCTCCTTGCGCTGCCTGCGCTTGGCTTACGCTTGCTCCCAGCGAAGAGACTCGAGGTGTTCGGCGCCTTCCCGGATGCTTCTCCTCCACTTTGTGCAGTCTTGGGCCAGGGATTCCCAGGTGTCGGTGGGGATGTTACACTTTTTCAAGGATGCTTAGAGGGTGTCCTTGAAGCGTATCCTCTGCCCACCTAATGGGCCAGAAATTCGTGTCGGAGGCTTCCCGCGGGTGCAAGCCCCCGACCTGCACTTACCTAGCACGCCGGCCGTTGTGCTGTGGGCCCGTGTGGGATTCCGATCTTGGGCCTGCTCCAACTGCCGGCGTGCAGTGCTCGCGTATCCCAGGGGCGCAGTTAGTTCGAAGCGTCCCCTGGGATCACGTGGGCCATGGAGAGCCAATCGTAGCAGGGAACCTCTATTCATAGATTTGACAGGACAGGAAGACCTGTCAAATCTATGAATAGAGTTCGGCCCCAAAACATAACTAAAACTTCAAATAATTATTTTTTAAAAATCACATTTTAAAAATAACTATAAATTACATAAAATAACTATTTTAAACAATAATTTAAATTTTTGAAAAAATTAATTACAGTTTTTAACAGGGCTAAAAATAAACTTACCTTTAAAGTATTTAAAAATAATAAACCTGTGGAAAAAATGTTTTAATTTAACTTAATTCACCACTTACCTTGTTAAAAGCAGGCCTTGTGACTGCTTTTTAAAAGCGTAGCTGCTGGAGACTTACCCTCCCGGAGAAACCTGTAAAAAAAACGGAAGTTCCAGGCGTATGCGCTGCCTCTCCGGCGCACTCGTTCGACCTGCGAACCCTTTCCTTTAAGGGAACGGAAGTTCCGGTTTCCCGCGCATGTGCAGTGCATGCATGAAACCGGCACTTTCGTTGGGCCTACGCGTGAGTACCCAGTGCATACTCACCCGTGGGGACCCGAATTTCTGGCCCATTTCTGGACCCGTCCATCGGAGCTGATCGAGCGTGGTCAAAGCTTCAATGCTGGGGATGTTGGCCTGAGCAAGAACACTCAAGTGCGCCTTTCCTGCCAATGGATTTGCAGGATCTTGCAGAGGCAGCGTTGGTGGTACCTCTCCAGTGCTTTGAGGTGCCTGTTATACAATGGTCCATGTCTCTGAGGCATACAGGAGGGCGGGAATCACTGCTGCTCTGTAGACCATGAGCTTAGTGCCGGGTTTGAGGTCCTGGTCTTCAAACACTCTCTTCCTCAGGTGACCGAAGGCTGCACTGGCACACTGAAGGCGGTGTTGGAGTTCGTCGTCGACATCTGCCCTTGTTGACAGTAGGCTCCCGAGGTGTGGAAAGTGGTCCACGTTGTCCAAGGCCTTTTCGTGGATTTTGATAATCGGGGGGTAGTACTGTGTGACGGGAGCAGGTTGGTAGAGGACCTTTGTCTTACGGATGTTTAGTGTAAGGCCCATGCTCTCGTACGCTTCGGTGAAGGTGTTGACGATAGTTTGGAGTTCAACCTCCGAGTGAGCGCAGATGCAAGCGTCGTCTGCGCAAGCGTCGTCTACATGCATATACCATTGTAAATAACCCTATGGAAAAGACCTGTCTCCTGATTCTATGTGCGTGGAAAGGAACAGTACAAATTAATCAGCTACAACAGTCACTGTCAAGTATAAAGAACAAAATGAGGATATGTGGTGACTGCAGTTATGAAACAGTTCTGGACTTAAATAGAAACATAAAGTGAGCCCCTGAAGGTTTAATTCCACATCAGTTAGACATTGACAGCTGCAACATCACGTGTGCTGCTTTAGACTGATGGGATTGGGCTTGATGTGCCACTGAGATTATTGCTTTGTCAGATCTATTCCAGGGAACCCCAAGATTGCCATCATTAACACCTTTCCCAGAGTACAGAATACTGCTAGGAGGCAAAAAACAATTCTCTTTTATCATATAGGTTGTAATTCAATGTAATTGTAAGCTAGAGGCAAAGGAACAACCTATTATCATGGGGAAAATGTCAGGATAGTTTGACACTGTTTCTGAATAAACCTAATAATTATGGCATACAAGTGGAACATGCTAAGACCAAGACCTTGAAAGCAACTGATATGAACTCTGATGAGTAGAGAGAGCTATGTTAGAAGAAGCAATATCATCCAGAGCTCTTTATAACAGTGAAATGAAATCATGGGACATGGAGGAAGTTGTGAAATATGTGTTACATACAAATACTGCTTTTGGTTTCGTTTTTGGTCATACACGGATCCCTGCTATTATTTACCTGAATTTTCAACTTCAGCTCCTGTTACAGACAGAGGCTTAGAATTTCCTCCATACTTGCGCCCAGAGACACACGTAATCAGGGCCCAAATCTAATCCGCGGCCTAAAAGTTCACAGAATTTTGGCTGTCATCTTCCGTTTTACATTTTGGATGTGTTCTAATGAGTTACATGTGTAAGTACAATAGGGCTAAATCTCTTCGATCTTCTACAACTGTCTATCGATCCCTCTGCCCCCAAGTTACAGAGCTTTCAACACGAGTTTCCTGCACTTGCACCTGCTCAGAGGTTGTCTTAAAATTATGACCAGATTTTCAGGCAAAGTGGGAAAAAAAGTCACTTTTCTGGTGTTTTATTGCAAATTTTTTGAGCCTTTTAAAAAAAATTATGCTCACTGAGACCACCTCTGTATTTTCTGTTTCTTTGAATGCATTTTATGGCATAAGTGTAAGTCACATTGAAAATTGAAAAGCTTTCCTGATTGCAGCTTCTAAAAGATGTGCTTAATGTGCATGAATGATGATTAAATGAGTTGAAATTTTAATTTTCATACCTAAAGAAGAGAAATAGGCGTGAGTTCGGCACTTTCCTTGGGACCTGATTGTTCCGTTAATTCGCTCCCATTTTACGTTTGGCTATGTTCCAGTAAGAAACACAGGAAATTTGGGAGCAACTTGACTTCATAGGATGGGCACGGGTTTGGGGGCATTTTGGGGTCTAACTTTCAGATTGCGCCACATATAGAAACATAGAAGGTTGGAGCAGGAATAGGACATTCGGCCCCTCGAGCCTGCTCCGCCATTTAATGAGATCATGGCTGATCATCCAAATTCAGTACCCTGTCCCTGCTTTCTCCCCATATCCCTTGATCCCTTTAGCCTTAAGAAATATATCTAACTCCTTCTTGAATATGTTTAATGAATTGGCCTCAACTGCCTTTTGTGGTAGAGAATTCCACAGGTTCACCACTCTCTGGGTGAAGAAATTCCTCCTCATCTCTGTCCAAAATGGCTTACCCCTTGGCCTAGAAATTCATTGACGCCACTTTTGGGGCGCTAAAGTGGGGCGTCCGCTAAAGTTTGCGGCCGCCGCCAAATCTAGGTCACTTCTCCGATATTCATTAGCTTCGCCCTACTAGTTCGGGCGAGCGCTAAAACTGCTGCTGGACGCCTCCCTTTGGGCGCTAAGCCAGAGGTGGTGATCGATAGCGCCGAGGCCGGGCGCAGCGCAGGTGCGGCCATCTCGTGATTGACAGCAGACACCCTGGCGCCGGCCAGCTCTTAAGGGGAAAGGGTCGACTGTGTCTGCTGCCACGCCCTGGATAGTGGAGCCCTCCAGCTAGGCCTGAACACTGCTGCTGGACCCAAATAGCGCCTGAAGACATGGAGAAGGCCCGTGAACGTGCGCAGCGCTTCTCAGAGCGTGATCTGAGTGTGCTGCTTGCTGCTGTGGAGAAGAGGCGCCATGTTTTGTACCTGGACAATGGCAAGAAGGCGACGGTCCGCGTCTACAGGAGAGCCTGGAGGCATGTCGCCAGCAAGCTGTCAGCCAACAGCGACGTCCCCAGGACCGGTGCCCAATGCCGCAAAAAGTTAAATGACCTCACATGCATTGTCAGGGTGAGTACCCTTTCCAATGACCTCCTCATCCTTGCATGTGCACCTCACATTATGGGCAAAGGGACCTGAAAGCTCTAATGGCCAGCCTTCATCCAGCAGCTATGGCACAGGCATGAGCATCAATTGCACATTCTGCACTGAACACACTGGCCAAGCTATTCCACCATGGGAGGCATTGCACACCAGATCATGGCGACACACTGGCCAGGCTATTCCACCATGGGAGGCAGTGCACACCAGATCATGGCGACACACTGGCCAGGCTATTCCACCATGGGAGGCAGTGCACACCAGATCATGGCGACACACTGGCCAGGCTATTCCACCATGGGAGGCAGTGCACACCAGATCATGGCGACACACTGGCCAGGCTATTCCACCATGGGAGGCAGTGCACACCAGATCATGGCGACACACTGGCCAGGCTATTCCACCATGGGAGGCAGTGCACACCAGATCATGGCGACACACTGGCCAGGCTATTCCACCATGGGAGGCAGTGCACACCAGATCATGGCGACACACTGGCCAGGCTATTCCACCATGGGAGGCAGTGCACACCAGATCATGGCGACACACTGGCCAGGCTATTCCACCATGGGAGGCAGTGCACACCAGATCATGGCGACACACTGGCCAGGCTATTCCACCATGGGAGGCAGTGCACACCAGATCATGGCGACACACTGGCCAGGCTATTCCACCATGGGAGGCAGTGCACACAAGATCACGGCGACACACTGTACTTAGAGGCCGTCCTTTCTCTTGCAGGCCAAGCTGGCGAATAATCGCAAGAGCCGGACTGCGACCGGGGGAGGACGACCCCATATCCAGCCACTCACCGACCTGCAACATCGCGTGGAGCGCCTCATGGGTGGCCGGGTGATTGGGCCCGTTGCATGTGGAGATGCCGACCCTGTTCTGGGCAGCAATGGTAAGGACATCACCTTTTGCACCTCTCTCGTCCCACTTGCGCATCAGATCTACATCCTTTGCCACTGTCCGACCAATGCGCTGAATGCCACCACTCATGCATCCCGCACTGACGCCCTCTCCTCACTCTAAAGCTACTCTTGTGCCTTCCTACTTTCAGATGGTCAAGAGGAGGTCCCTCAACTTGCCAGTGACAGACCCTCTGAGGAGGAGCAGGAGGAGGAGCAAGAGGAAGGCGGCCCATCAGGGGAACCCTCAGCCGCGGCCACCCAGGCCAATGTAGGGGACACGTCTTCCCTGGAGGGCAGCGTGGCGGAAGTGTCGAAGGGGGTGGGGAGCTCCTGGGACCTGCGTGCTGCAGAAAGGCGGGAGGGGGGTGGAAGCTCGGCGGCCTTCTCCCCAGAGGGGGGATGCGTCGGAGGGGAGTCCAATTGCTGGGCCCAGCGGCCTCCAGCAACGCAGGAAGGGTCGGCCAGCTCGGCGGCCTTCTCCCCAGAGGGAGAGTCCGGCCTCCAGTCAGGAGATGCTCTTCGCCGAGGAGATGGAACGCCTCGAAGACTTGTCTGCGGACTCGGAGCGCCGGCACACGGAGCTCATGGCGGCAGTGGCACGGTTGCCTGAGTCTATCGATTCCCTCTCTCGGAGTGTGGCCGAGTTCGGGCCCTTAGAGGCCACCAGTCGGGCGGAATACCGGGCAGATCTGTCAGCGACTGGCCAGGTGATTAGTGGTGCCGTCCAGTCACTGGCTGCTCTGCTGCGGTCAGTGAACAGGTCAACACGGGCACTCACTGCTGCCACACTCGCTGTGTCAGCCAGGCATCGCCAGGGCACCCGGCGCGCTGCAGCAGCACATCGGTCTGTCCCTCGGCAGATTGGTGCGCATGCTGCAGTGCTGGCCCGGGCGAGTGCCAGTGTCTCAGGTGACCAGCGAGCGCCTGCCATCCACCAGCTTGCCGCCATTCCTCCAGCCGCCACTGCCACTCCCCCAGTGGAGCTGCCAGGAGCTGCTGCAGCAACTGATGCTGGCCAGCCACAGCTGCAGCAATCAACAGCCGGCCGCTCGACGGCCAGACCTCGACTAGGCCGACCCCCAAGGGCATCTGCCGTCACGACATGTGCCCCTCAGGAGCCTGCCCCCAGCCTTGCAGCAGCCAATGGCCTTACTTTGAGGCGGAGCAGCAGGGCGGGCAGGGGCCACCCAAAGATGGCCAAGGCATCGCCCTAGCGGGCCAAATAGTCGAATGTGTGGCCATTTGTGTTTGTTTCTTGAGGCCGAGAATTGGATGTTTGTTTTTTGAAGGCCGATGATGTGATGTTTGTTTTGGACGAAGGCCGAGAATGACGGCCATTTTAGTTGCCCTATTTTGTTAATCCTCCCCAGGTTGTGGGAGCGAGTAATGTGTTTGAGTGTTTTTTGGGGGTTTCATCTGTTTTTGGTTTTCATGTGGGAAGGGCCCAGAGTTTGTACAATAAAGCATTTTATTTATTCACATTGTCCATGTTTGATCTTTGAAGTGTTTGTTGCCTTAACCGGCTGAGGGCTTGCGGAGCGGCTGCAATCATGTTCTATCATTGGCACAAGCCATTCCCTGACAGGGGGCCTAGAAGTGACGTTCAATAAGCCGACGACGGGCGGCCCTTGGACCTTGTGCGTCCCTCCTGGGCTGGTACTCGTCGTCCTCGTCGTCCTCATGCTCCTCCTGCTCCTCCTCCTGAGGTGGTGGTCCAACGTGAGGTGGCAGTGCCTGAGTCCTGCGGATAGCCAGGTTGTGCAGCATGCAGCAAACGACGACGAATTGGGAGACTCGATCCTGCGAATACTGGAGGGCTCCCCCGGAGCGGTCGAGACAGCGGAACCGTTGCTTGAGCACGCAGATTGTTTGTTCTATGAGGTTCCTCGTCGCTTGATGGCTCTCGTTGTATGCCTCTTCAGCAGGGGTCGTGGGCGCGCGGAGCGGGGTCATGAGCCAGGTACACAAAGGATAGCCTTTGTCCCCGATAAGCCATCCTCTTGGGGGAGGCTGTGCCTGGAACATGTCAGCCACAGTTGTCTGTCGCAGGATAAAGGCACCGTGGCTGCTGCCTGGAAAGCGGGCATTGACAGCTAGGATGCGCTGCCTGTGGTCACACACCAGCTGTACATTGAGGGAATGGTAGCCCTTCCGGTTGCGGTACTCCTCGGCATGCTCAAGAGGTGCCCGCAAAGCCACATGCGTGCTGTCAATGGCGCCCTGCACCATGGGGAAGCCCGCTATTCTTGCAAACCCCACTGCACGCTGCTGCTGCTTGTCCAGGGTCATGGGGAAGGAGATGAATTGATGTCTCCTTCTGAAAAGGGCTTCGGTCACCTGGCGGATGCAGCAATGCACGGCGAACTGGGAGATGTTAGCGATGTCCCCAGTAGCGGATTGGAAGGAGCCGGAGGCATAGAAGTTGAGAGCCACCGTCACCTTCACTGCCACTGACAGAGACGTCCTGCGCATCAGCTGTGGCTGCAGATCTCTCTGAAGCAGCCGGCAGATGTCTGCAACCACCTCCCTTCGGAATCGCAGCCTCCTAACACACATCGCGGCAGACATGGTCAGATAGGAGGTCTGCTGGCAGTATACCCTGCGTGGGTAAGGCCTCAGTTGGCGACGCCTGTTGCCCCCTCTGCGTCTAGCCAGGGCTGCCACTCTCTCACGGCGTCTGTAAGCCCTTCTGGCATAAGGCTGAAATTCAGCGTTGCCACCCAATGCAGCCCCCATTATATGCTGGCAAACACTGAGCTCTGAATGAAGGCAAAGATAATTGGTAAGCTCTGGCCTGAGCCAAAAATACCTGTCCAAGTGTTGGTCCAAGCCAGTAAACTCTCCTCCTTGGTCTCTGTCCAAAAAACCGTTGCACAAGAGTGAATGCTGCAAAATGGCTGGCCTTTATACTGCTGGGTAAGTGCCCTTTAATTAGCGCTCCCCCCGGCCCGGCTGGCCTGTGTACCGTTCCACTTCACAGTCGCTCGGGACGCCCGGCGCACAATGGGCCGGCGCGAGTGAAGTTCCGGTTTGGGGCGCACAAAGGGCGTTGCACTATTAAATGACGTCATGATCTGCGCGCGCAGCAGGGCGCGCGCTAAGACTTTGCGCCGGCGCTAAATGTGTCCTGAAGTTGGGGAGAGGCGCAGATCGCGCTGCGCCCGGGTGATAAGCGCCTAGCGCTCGAGATCTACTCCCCCTAAGGCGCTAACGGCTGGCGCGCCCAACTGAATTTCTAGGCCAGACTGTGACCCCTGGTTCTGGACTCCCCGGCCATCGGGAACATCCTTCCTGCATCTAGTCTGTCTAGTCCTGTTAGAATTTTATAAGTTTCAATGAGATCCCCTCTCATTCTTCTAAACTCCAGCAAATATAAGCCCAATCGACCCAATCTCTCCTCATACGTCATTCCTGCCATCCCAGGTATCAGTCTCGTTAATCTTCGCTGCACTCCCTCCATTGCAAGAACATCCTTCCTCAGATAAGATGACCAAAACTGCACACAATACTCAAGGTGTGGTCTCACCAAGGCCCTGTACAACTGCAGTAAGACATCCTTGTTCCTATACTCGAATCCTCTCGCTATGAAGGCCAACATACCATTTGCCTTCTTAACCGCCTGCTGCACCTGCATGCTTACCTTCAGCGACTGGTGCACAAGGACACCCAGGTCTCGTTGCACTTCCCCTTCTCCCAATCTACTGCCATTCAGATAATAATCTGCCTTCCTGTTTTTGCCACCAAAGTGGATAACCTCGCATTTATCCACATTATACTGCATTTGCCATGCATCTGCCCAATCACCCAACCTGTCCAAATCATACTGGAGTTTCTCGGCCTCCTTCTCACAGAACACACACCCACCCAGCTTTGTGTCATCTGTAAACTTGGAGATATCACATCTAGTTCCCTCATCTAGATCATTAATATATATTGTGAATAGCTGGGGTCCTAGCACCGATCCCTGCGATACTCCACTAGTCACTGCCTGCCACTCGGAAAAAGACCCGTTTATTCCAACTCTTTGCTTCCTGTCTGCCAACCA
This sequence comes from Somniosus microcephalus, assembly GCF_052327205.1. NCBI lineage: Eukaryota > Metazoa > Chordata > Chondrichthyes > Squaliformes > Somniosidae > Somniosus > Somniosus microcephalus. The sequence continues at coordinate 173,660,298 of NC_140996.1, read as the reverse complement.
GTTCTCTATTGAAGTCAGTACCTTACCCCCAATCCCATATGCCTTAACTTTACACGCTAATCTCTTATGCAGGAACTTATCAAAAGCCTTCTGAAAGTCCAAATACACCACATCCACTGTGTATGAGTCATGAAAGTTTAAGAAAGAAAATACTTTAAAATATTGGTTAAATAGTATAATACAGTTAATTTACCTGACTGACTTATTGTATTGAGAAACCCCCTATTTTCTTGTTCCAGTAGTATAGTCTGAGATACCCCCTTTATTCTTGCTACAATGGTGCAGTCCTTAAGCTTGTCACATGGTATCCAGCCATTTTACAGTTCAAGCTCCACGAGGCTAGAGAGAAGGTAAAGGCTTTGATGGCTGGAGCAATACAGTTTTTGACCGTGTTTGTTTAAACGTGTTTTGCTTTGTAATTCTGTTTGTAAGGTGTTACAGTAAACAGTTTAAAGACAAAGTTACGTTTTGGAACGTTTTATTTCGACACGCGTCTACTCGTTAAAAGCCTCAAAGCTCAGTGGCTGCATGTTTGGAAATTACGAAGCGCCACTACACACTGGTTCTCCCTTATCTATTCTACCAGTTACATCCTCAAAAAATTCCAGTAGATTAGTCAAGCACAATTTACCTTTTGTAAATCCATGTTGACTTTATCCGATCCTGTCACTGTTTTCCAAGTGCTCTGCTATTACATCTTTTATAATGGACTCTAGCATTTTCCCCACTACTGAAGTCAGGCTTACCGGTCTATAATTCCCCGTTTTCTCTCTACCACCTTTTTTGAATAGCAGGGTTACATTAGCTACCCTCCAATCCATGGGAACTGTTCCAGAGTCTATAGAATTTTGGAAGATGATCAGCAATGCATCTACTACTTCTAGGGCCACTTCCTTAAGTACCCTAGGGTGTAGATTATCAGGCCCTGGGGATTTATCGGCCTTCAATCCCGTCAATTTCCCTAACACCATTTCCCTACAAATACTGATTTCATTCAGTTCCTCCCTCTCATTAGACCCTATGTTCCCTGACATTTCAGGGAGGTTATTTGTGTCCTCCTTTGTGAAGACAGAACCAAAGTATGTAATTAATTGGTCTGCCATTTCTTTGTTCCCCATTATAAATTCCCCTGATTCTGACTGCAAGTGACCTATGCTTGACTTCACCAATCTTTTTCTCTTCACATATCTATAGAAGCTTTTACAGTCAGTTTTTATGTTCCCTGAAAGCTTACTCTCATACTCTATTTTTCCCCTCTTAATTAATCCCTTTGTCCTCCTTTGCTGAATCCTAAACTACTCCCAATCCTCAGGTTTGCTGCTTTTTCTGGCCAATTTATATGTCCTCTCCTTGGATCTTATGCTATCCCTAATTTCCCTTGTTAGCCACAGTTGAGTCACCTTCTTTGTTTTATTTTTATGCCAAACAGGGATGAACAAATTCTGTAGTTCATCCATGCGATCTTTAAATGTTTGCCATTGCCTATCCACCGTCAACCCTTTAAGTAACGTTCCCTAATCCATCCTGGCCAACTCACGCCTCATACCATCGTAGTTTCCTTTATTTAAATTCAGGACCCTAGTCTCTGAGTCAAATAATTCACTCTCCATCTTAATGAAGAATTCTATCATATTATGATCGCTCCCCCCCAAGGGGCCTTTCACAACAAGATTGCTAATTACTCCTTTCTCATTACATAATACCCAGTCTAAGATGGCCTGATCTCTAGTTGGTTCCTCGACATATTGGTCCAGGAAACCATCCCGTATACACTCCAGGAATTACTCCTCCACAGTATTGTTACTAATTAGGTTAGCCCAATCTATATGTAGATTAAAGTCACCCATGATAACTGCTGTGCCCTTATTGCACGTGTCTCTAATTTCCCATTTAATGCTATCCCCAACCTCAGCATTACTGTTTGGGGGTCTGTATACAACTCCCACTAATGTTTTCTGCCCCTTGCTATTTCTCAGCTCTACCCATACAGATTCCACATCATCAGAGCTAATATCCTTCCTTACTATTGTGTTAATCTCCTCTTTAACCAGCAATGCTACCCCACCTCCTTTTCCTTTTTGCCTGTCTTTCCTGAATATTGAATTCCCAGCCTTGGTCACCCTGGAGCCATGTCTCCGTAATCCCAATTATATCATATCCATTTACATCTATTTGCACAGATAATTCATCCACCTTATTACGAATGCTCCTCGCATTAAGACACAAAGGGGGAAAAATTCAGTATCGCCCCGTTTGGGGTACCATTATCGGCCGTGCGCAAAATTTAGCGCCTGGTGCTAATTATCACCTCTGACAGCAAACTTGGCTTTTATCTCCCTGGAGGTGATTGGCGTGCTAAATCAGGCGCTTCACACCTGTCTTAAGGCGCAAAGGTCGAGGAGCGAGGCGCTACCTCAGAGCGCTGGCGAAGCAAGGAAGGGGAAATCAAAATGAACCTGCAAAGTGCTGCTCAGTACTCAAAACTCCTTCACACAGTGTTGAATCTCTCCAGAAGTCTCTCGCTCTCTCTCTCAGAATGCGTGGTGCAAAAATGTCACTGGAAAAAAAAAGGCAGGAAGCGGTCACCTTTAAATAGCACCTTTAAATAGCACCTTTAAATAGCACTTTATGACAGCAAAACACTCCCCTCAATCTGTCGTTGCTAGCGACAGGCGGTAAGGCAGGGGGTGCCACTCAATATCCGGTCCGGGGCATAAACAGGGCGTTGCGCACTCGACTGACGTCACAGTCTGCCGGCGCAGGAGATGGTGGCGGTAGCGATTAGCGCTGCCGCAAAATATCTAGTTAATTTTGCGAGTGGCGCAAACATCTCCGCACCCGGCCTCTAGTTGCTTTGCGCCCCAATTGGCGCCCTCTTAAGGCACTAACGGGAGGCACAAACAACTGAATTTTTCCCCCAAAACCTTCAGGCTTGTTTTTTTAACACTCTTAGACTTTTTAGAATTATTATTTACTGTGGCCATGTTTGATTTAAACCCTTGATTTCTCTGACTGCAACTTTTGCTTTTCTCCTTCCTGTCTTTTGCTTCTATCCTTGCTTCCCTTTCCTCTGTCTCCCTGCACAGGTTCCCAACCACGGAGGATGTTCAGGCCATCAATCCTTTCTATTTAATAATAAAGTATAACACATGTTCAGACAATCCTATCTCTGCTGAGGGAAAGCAAATTGCTAATTCAACATCATTCTTTTTACTTTTAATTCTATACCAACTCTCTTCCCCCAGCCAAGTACCAAGTCGGGTGCAGTACTCCACACCTTTCTCTGCATGGGAACATTGCCGTTTTATTCCTTAGAGATGGGAGGCTAAGGAGGTACCCATATTCAAACAGGATGACAAAACAGATAGGCAACTACCGGACTATTAGAATGGAATCGATTATCAGGAGTAAACATAAGGATTATCAGTACAATAGCAATCTAGTAAGCAGCAATCAACATGGCTTGACCAACCTTCATGATTTCATTGAGGAAACAAAAGCCCAAGGTGACTGGGGTAAACCCTACAAAGCACTTAGGGGGAAACATTGTGTTGCTTTGTGCCTCCCATTAGCGCCCCACAAAACACCTAGCGCCCAGGTGCGGTGCAGCTAATGCCTCCCGCGAAATTCAGCGTGAGGTTAGCGGCGGCAGTAGCCAGTAGCGCCCCACAGCACTGTGCCACCGGTGATGACATCGTCGCCATGCGAAGCACCCCAGTTGCAAACTTGGCTCACGCCCCCGACCTACTGCTGGACGCTATGTCCGACAAGGTTAGGGTACTGTGTTTGCAGCCGCGGCGGTGCAAATTAAATGGCAGGTGCCGGGGGCGGCCTTCTTTTTGGGCCACCTGCCAGCACCTGCCCCCTTTTGCCTCCTCCTGCGGGTTGCCGGCTGCGGTCAGTCAGCCTGGCACTCCTCTTGAGTGCCGGGCTCTTTTGCTGGCACCCCGCTCCCCAGTGGTCCAGCAGGGCCCTGGTACACGCTGTGCTAGGCCCCTCCCTTTTAAACAGGGGAGGGAGGCCAGCAATACCGCGGTGCTACATGCCGGCGTGCGTGGCGCTGTTGCACGTAGCGCCGTGATATTGAATGGTAGCACCCCAAGAGGGAGGGGGAGCCCTTCCAGTAGCGCCCACCTCCTGCTTAGAGAGAGGGGCGCTACCACTCAATGTCCGGCGCGGGGGCACTAACATTTTCAGGGTGCTAAAAGTAGCGCCCCAGCGAAGTTAGCGCCCCAAAGGGGGCGCAACCCAATTTTTCCCCCTTAGACTTCTAAAGGGCATAAAGTTCCACATGAAAGATTACTAATTAAGCTCAAACGTAGGGATTATAGGGAAAGCCTGGATATGTATAAGAAATTGGCTGAAAGGTAGAAACCAATGGGCCTTGGTTAGAGGAGTATAATGAGAGTGGGGCGGAGTGGGGGCTGGCACTGAGTGGATTGCTCCAGGACTTTGTTTTGGTATTACTACCATTTTAATCTATATCAATGACTTGGATCCTGAAACTCAATGCAATTTAGCAGACTAGGAGGGGCAGTGGAATTAAAGGATGGAGCTCAGAAATCACAGACTGAGCTAAACAAAATATTTCAAAGGTCTGAATAGCGGTGGATGACATTTCCTCAACCCCACGCTGCGTTCAGGCGCAAAGCACTTTTGGGGAGGAGCCTGAAACATGCGTTAGGCCCATTGGCTGTGCACATTGGTGGCCTAACGCATATTTCAGGCAAGTGTGCTGGACGACTACAGTGCCCCCTAACAAATATGGCATGCGCCGCATATCCAGCGAGGAATGAGCAGAGTGGGTGAATCTTTTTGAAGAAAGTGGTGAAGCAATAGCACAGAGCAGACAAGAAATTATCGGTCATTGATGCAGGAGTGGAGCTGCTGCTTTACAAAGTACATGAGAAATGGTTGCCCCTTTTGGCCCCAGGAATGTGTGGGAAGAGAGGGCAGAAAGGAGAAAGGTAGCATCAAATATTTAAGTACCTGGGAGTAGATAAGACAGATGTTTGGCAGTCAAAATTTGTCAAAATAAGACCACCCAGCATTCCCTTTACCAAGTAGATGTTCATTTACTTACAGAAACTTTGAGAGGCAGGATAAGCATTTAAGTGTCACTGTATGGGCGCTTTAAACTTCGAGCATCTCAACGCTGCTTCTCTGCTCACATGAACTGAGTGCACGGAACAGCAGCGATTGGACCCTCACGGGAATGGGGCTCCAAACCTTTAAGTTCTCAAGTTCCTTTGAAGGGGCCATTTTGCAAATCCTGGGGGTTGAAAACATATGTTCTAAATTATACCTGGTGCGTTGCAAGCGTAATTTGCAAGATTTCAGAGCGCCAAGGCCTCTGGCTCTCATTTAAATAAATGTAAATGAGCTCTATCGGGACTCAGCAGGTGGATCAGAGAAGCCTAAACAGACACCAGAAATGAAAGCACCTCGAATTTGGGGTTGAAATGGCTTCCACCCCAATTTGCAGAGCTGAAAAAACTATTGTGCTCTTCCCTCACCAAGAATAGACCAAGAACAGTGAATAAATCTGTGGCTTTTATTTCTAATCACCTCTCTTCTTTACTTTCCTACTTTAATTTTACTTTTTTCTAACTTGTCTATCTTCTCTACACTTTGGGGTAAAAATTAATTATGGCCCATTTTCAGGCACATAACTGATGATGTGCAGCGCACCCCCGAACTGGGAGGCCTGAGGCTCACCTGAAATCATTTTAACAATTGCGGTGAGCTGCCGATGCCTGTCGTGGCTCCAAAGGCTGCTCGCCGCTTAGCCACGATTCGATTTGGGCCGTTCGCCTCAGTTAATCCCTCAGAGGGCGGGGAGGAGAACGGGCAGAGGGCGGGGAGGAGATCGGGCTGAGGGCCGAGCGCGGGCACACTCCTGCTCCACGGCTCTACAGAAAGGTAAGTTTAAAAAAATGTACCTGCCTTTTTTGGTGAGGGTCTCCAGCAATCCCTTTAAAGATCACTAGTTAGGTCGCATGGAGAACCAAAAAGCTCAGCGGAGCAGGCCCGACCCCTGATCCACTCAGCGCACTGGATTTCCAGGAAAGGTCTCTAAACAGCCATTTGGCTCCTCATTAACATATTCAAGGACCTAATGCCTGTCTAAGGTGGCCGCCTGCAAAGCCATTTTTACCTAACTGGCAGTGCCCCTAATGCAGGTGCAGATCAGGCACAGGATGTTACAGCCCGAACTTGGTCCTTTATGTCCCAGTTTTCCACCCAGAAAATGGGCGCATGGAGGAATAATTTCTACCCCTTTATTTCTCTCAAGAGAAATGTATATTTAAACACTGGGGCCAAAAATTCATGGCCCTATGGGTGCACTTCTGCTGTAACCCCGACAGGAGAGCAGAGGAAGGGTCGCAAACTAGGCTGGGAATCAAATACGCCGGGTCGCAGCAACCTTCCTGGATGTTTCTTGTAGCCTTTGTTGGGGGCAGAGCCTCTGCCAGCCCTAAACAAGGCCATTGACACAGAGGGGTGATGTGCCTCAATGAATCCGAGACTCGACGTTAACGGAGCAAAGCAAGGCTTTTATTAACTAAGAATGTAATACACAGTGGAGAAGTGTCTCCCATCCAAAGATCTGTTGCACTGCCTGTGAGACAGTGCAGCCTGCTTAAGTAGTGGCCAGGTATGGGCGGAGCCCTACACACAATACAGTACCGGTGGGGAAATGAAACTGAAACTAAACTAAACACACAGAATACAGTGCCTGAGAACACAGAGAATACAGTGCCTGATGAACGGCATATTTCATCACATTCACCCCTTCTATAGATTTAGTCTGTTCGGGGGTTTGATAGTCCTCTGTGACCGACGTGGTGCCGCGGGTGTCGGCTGGGTGTCCCCGGTGGCCTCCTGGGTCTCTGCCGGGGGCGCCGCCAGGGTTGTTGAAGGGGTAGTTGGTGGGGGCACCGTTGGTCGATGTTCTTCCGGGGGTGATGAAAGAGTAGTGGGTGGGTAAGAGTTGCTGTGATTGCTGTTGCTGTTGTTGTCGTGGTTGTTGTCATTACCGGCTGGGGCGACGTCTTTTATGGACACGGTGTCCTCCCTTCCATCGGCGTGCCGGACATTCGCGTATTGGGGGTTGGCGTGGAGTAGGTGCACTGACTCCACGAGAGGGTCCGTCTTGTGGCCCCTCACATGCCTTCGTACAAATACCGGACCCGGGGTGGAGAGCCATGACGGCATGGATACGCCTGAGGTGGATTTCCGGGGAAAGACAAACATTCGTTCATGAGGCGTGGCATTAGTGGCAGTACACAATAGCGACCGTATCGAATGGAGCACATCTGGGAGGACTTCCTGCCAGCGGGAGATAGGGAGGCCCTTGGTCCTTAGAGCTAGAGTGACTGCTTTCCATACTGTCCCGTTCTCTCGCTCCACCTGGCCGTTACCCTGGGGCTTGTAGCTGGTGGTACGGCTCGTGGCGATCCCCCTGGACAGCATGTACTGGCGTAGCTCTTCACTCATGAAGGACGCCCCCCTATCCGTGTGGATGTAGCTCGGCATACCGAACAGACAGAACAGGCTGTTGAGGCATTTAATGACCATGGCGCTGGTCATGTCTGGGCAGGGGAAGGCGAATGGGAAACAGGAGTATTCATCCACAATGTTCAGGAAGTAAACATTGCGGTCGACTGACGGGAGGGGGCCCTTGAAATCTAAGCTGAGCCGCTCAAAGGGCCGTGTAGCTTTGATTAAGTGGGCTCTATCTGGGCGGTAGAACCGAGGCTTGCACTCAGCGCAAGTGCGGCAGTTCCTGGTCAGAGACCGAACTTCCTCAATCGAGTAGGGTAAGTTGCGGGACTTTATGAAGTGGAACAGCCGCGTGACCCCTGGGTGGCAGAGGTCGTTGTGGAGGGTCTGTAGCCGATCCCCGGTGGCGCTGGCACACATCCCTCGTGAGAGGGCGTCGGGGGATTCGTTAAGGGCCCCGGCCGGTAAATGATGTCATACTCGAAGGTGGAGAGCTCGATCCACCACCTGAGAATCTTATCATTTTTAAACTTCCCCTTCTGTTTATTATTAAACATAAACGCTACCGACCGCTGGTCGGTAAGTAGGGTGAAGCGTTTGCCGGCTAGGTAGTGGCGCCAGTGGCGCACTGCCTCCACGATGGCTTGGGCCTCCTTTTCCACGGAGGAGTGTCTGATCTCGGGCCCTTGGAGGGTCCTCGAGAAGAAAGCTACGGGCCGCCCCGCCTGGTTGAGGGTGGCCGCCAAGGCGAAGTCAGACGCATCACTTTCCACTTGAAAGGGAGTGTTCTCATCCACTGCCTGTAGCGTGGCCCGCTCAATATCCTGCTTAATGTTTTTGAAGGCGGCGTGGGCCTCAGCAGAGAGTGGAAAAGAGGATGCTTTCAAGAGGGGGCGGGCTTTGTCGGAGTAGTTGGGGACCCATTGGGAATAATAAAAAAATAACCCCAGGCACCTTTTCAGGGCTTTGGGAGTGTTGGGCAGGGGCAGCTCCCGTAGGGGGCGCAATCGGTCGGGGTCTGGTCCGATTTCCCCATTCTCCACCACGCTGCCTAGTATGCAGAGGCGCGTGGTGTTGAAAACGCACTTGTCCTCGTTGTAGGTGAGGTTGAGTTTTTGTGCGGTTTTCAGGAACCTCTCGAGGTTCGAGTCGTGATCCTGCTGGTTGTGACCGCAGATGGTGACGTTGTCGAGGTAGGGGAAGGTTGCCTGCAAGTGGTGGTCATCGACCATGCGGTCCATTTCCCTCTGGAAGACCGAGACTCCATTCGTCACCCCAAAGGGGACTCTGAGGAATTGGTAGAGGTGTCCGTTCGCCTCGAAGGCGGTGTGCGGGTGGTCCTCTGGTCTGATAGGGAGCTGGTGGTATGCTGACTTGAGGTCGATGGTGGAGAACACCCGGTATTGGGCGATTTGGTTCACCATCTCGGATATGCGGGGTAGCGGGTAGGCGTCTAGCTGGGTGTATAGATTAACCGTCTGGCTATAATCTATCACCATCCGCTTCTTCTCGCTACCCCTCACCACCACCACTTGGGCACGCCACAGGCTGTTGCTGCATTCGATAATGCGCTCCTTCAGGAGCCTGTCTACCTCGGTCGCGATAAACCGCCTGTCCTCCCAGCTGTACCTCCTGCTTTTGGTCGCTATTGGCCGGCAGTTGGGAGTAAGGTTCGCGAATAGCGAAGGCGGCTTTACCTTCAGGGTAGCCAGACCGCACACTGTGAGGGGCGGCTGGGACCCACCGTAATTGAGCGTGATGCTTTGGTGGTGGCACTGGAAATCCAGGCCCAAGATCACGCTCGCACATAGATTCTTCATGATTAGCAATTTAAAATTATCGTATACAGTTCCGTTAATGGACAATTGTACCGCGCAGTAACCCATAACGGTCGATGTCTGGGTTTTATCAGCCATAGAGATGGTGCCCCGAGCAGGGACCACCGTTAGAGAGAGTTGTTGTGCTAGTTCAGGGTGGATAAAACTCTCCGTGCTTCCACTGTCAATTAAACATTTAACCCCGCACCCGTTTACCTCGATGTCCACCATTGATTTGGATAGTGGGTGCGGTCTGGTCTGCTCCACTGTGACCGATGCCACTGTAGGGCCCTGATCGAGACAAGATGGCGTCCACGCTGTCTGCTCACAAAATGGCGGACCCCACGAGGTCGGGCAAGATGGTGTCCAAGATGGCCGCTCCCACGGCGCACACGCGGCGGTGGCGGGTTTTCCAGCGGGGTTCCCTCTGCACACCTTCCCAAAGTGCCCCTTCTTACCGCACTTAAAGCAGGTGGTGCCTTTCGCCGGGCACAGGTTTCTGGTGTGCTTCGGCTGCCCGCAGAAGTAGCAGTTGGGGCCCCGACGCGTCGCGGCTGTCGTAGGGCTTCTGGGGGGAGAGCGGGGCCCCGACGGTGTCGGGCTGCCGGGCGGGGAAGATGCCTTCCAAGATGGCGGCGCCCTTGGTGCACATGTGGCGGCGTGGGCGGCGCGGGCTGAAGAGTAGGCGTCCGAGTTTCTCTGGGCCACATCCAGGGATCGCGCTGTGTCCACAGCCTGTTTCAGGTCCAATCCCGTTTTTTCCAGTAGTCTCTGCCGGATGTAAGTGGAGCTGAGGCCTGTGATAAAGGCATCACGAACAAGCTCGTCAGTGTACACTGCGGCTTTTACATCTTGGCACTTGCAGTCTTTGCCAAGCGTTTTCAGGGTGACTAGGAACTCATCCAGCGATTCCCCAGGTCGCTGTGCGCGAGTAGCGAGCAGATGCCTAGCGTACACCTCATTCGTAGGCTGCTGGTAATGCACCTTTAGGATGTCGCAGGCGGCCGGGTACGTGTCGGCGTCTTGGATGAGGGGGTAAACCCTGTGGCTTACCCAATTCCGCAGGATTCCGAGTTTCATACTTTCGGCGTCCGTAGCGCCTGTGATGGCTACGGAATTGTCCAGGAAGAATTCCATACACTTAAACCAGTGTCCGAAGCGTGCCGATGCGTCCGAAGCATGCTGGTCCAAATCCAAACGTCCGGGTTTCAAGAGTTGATCCATTGCGTTGAAAATTTAGTTAATAAAATTGATGTGCCTCAATGAATCTGAGACTCGACGTTAACGGAGCAAAGCAAGGCTTTTATTAACTAAGAATGTAATACACAGTGGAGAAGTGTCTCCCATCCAAAGATCTGTTGCACTGCCTGTGAGACAGTGCAGCCTGCTTAAGTAGTGGCCAGGTATGGGCGGAGCCCTACACACAATACAGTACCGGTGGGGAAATGAAACTGAAACTAAACTAAACACAGAGAATACAGTGCCTGAGAACACAGAGAATACAGTGCCTGATGAACGGCATATTTCATCACAAGGGGAGAGCCTCCTAAGCAGCGAGTTCCCTCATCTTCAGCCACTCAGAGGTCCAGGGAATCTTTAGAGGCAGGTATGCCCAGTAATAGGAGTTATACTAGTCTCAGAAATGGCAGTTGAGGAGCCCAACTTGTAGATCCAGGTTGGGATCGATGACTGGACCTCAAAGAAAAATGTACAATTTTTAAAAAAAATATTTAACTGCAGCTCCCTAGCTACACTAAGGATTACAGTTTATCTTTACAGCCAATTTTTTTCCCACCCAATTGCTTTTAAATCAAAACAGCTTTAAAAGTCAAGACCTTCCTTTCCATTTCCAAGTTCTGCTCCATTCTTCCAAACATCACATTAGAAAAATGCTGACATCAACAGGTTTGAAGAATCGATCTTGAAACCTTCCACTGGACATCAATCATCCCCTTTAAATGAATGACTGCATGACATGTCAGGATTTCCATTTGAATGCTTCCTCCATTTTAAAGGCATCAGAAATTGGCCAAGCTGTAGCATGCTAAAAATGCCAGATGTCCTTTTCCCTCCCAGAGGAGATTTCTTGTTTGAATTCAAGATACTTTAGTTGTGCTTTAAAATTCCAAGACAGTTCACTTGGTTCCAAATTCAAACACTGTTCCATCTGTTTCAAGTTCCAAGACAGTTTCTTACATTTTCAAATTTTCCCCTTCATCTCCCTCCAAACAAACACTAGGAATGTTCAGAAGTTACTGGATTGGGGAAAGTTATCTCTCCACCTTCCTCTGGACATCCATTGTTTTCTTTAAGTGACCTGTTGCAGGCACAGGACACAGCAGAGTTTCCACCCAATACTTCTTTCAACCTAAATGTTGGCACAGTGCAAAGAAGCCCAAACTAACAGAAGATTATTTTGCCTCCCAGAGCTGCTTTTTCCAGATGAACAAGCTTTTATTACCACAATTTTATATCCAACATCGCAGAATTCATCTTGTATGGCCAAATGTTACTCCCTCACATGTGTTTCTTTTATTAAACAAGACAGTTTTATTAAATTGAGAATACTTCATAATTTGTGACAGTTTATTTCTTTTTCACATTCCTCGACAATTCTTTCCACTTCAAAGCTCCATTTTAGTTTCTTTCGACCATCACAACAACCATCTTTTCTTTTAAATAACCGGCCACAGATCATGTAAGACTTCCTTCGCAACATTTCCTTCATCAAGATAGTGGCTAAGAGGTCATTCTGAATCATTTTAAGACCATTATCCCGCACACATGGCTTAACTAAAAAAATTTAGGTAGATATAATAGCAATATGTAAAGTTTTGCAAATTTCACATGCTCCTTTGAACCTATTCACAAATCAGATGATAAATGTTTAGTAAAATACAAAACACATGGCACAACTAACATTATTATTTATGGGTAGAATGTAAACTTGAGCTGCAAATACAATGTACAAGTTCTGCTGACTAGTTGTAATACTTTAGTTTTCTCAAATGGACCTAAGTATTCACCATGAACTCTGCAATCTATTCAGAGATTCATGGAATTAGAAAAGTCCAGTACACCCAAGCATTCAATATGTCATTTATTATCTGTTCTTCCATGAATTCTGTCCACTTATTTAATCTGTAACGGGAAATTGTACAAAATTTTGCACTTGGCACCTTTCTCTTGTGCCCCAAAGATAATCAAACAAAATTACACAATACCTACCTACACCTGCATTATTCAAGCCTGTTTCCACTTGAACAATTTATATTGCACATAAAATCAACCCTATGTGTTGATCATGGAATTCTGGTAATGATAAATGTGAGTGAGAGATATTATCATGAAATTATTTATGGCATTTATGACTTTGAAGTCCTCGATAACATTTTGCTGCTACAGATTAAAGAAAATTGTTTTGTTTATTCAATGAACAGTATGCATTAAAACGTCTTCCATTTCTCTGCTTTTCTCTGCATCTAATTAAACAACAAAGCATAACTGTGCACACAGTGGCAGGGGACTGGATGCAGGCTGAATGGTGGAAGTTGTGGTCTCACCCTTCTATTGACAACTATCCTCAAATCTCTGATGATATATAAGAGTAAGTGCTTTAATCATGCCTTCAATACCTTGAAAAAACTATCCTTTTTACTAAAAAAAATAGTCATATGTTTGTGTTTAAAGGCTCTGAACAGAGTCGTGCAGAGATTATGGGAGTAACTTTACATAACCTTCCCGTTTTACATCCCACCCGATTTTAATTTCGATTGAAGCGGAGAGGAGGTAAATTCAAAACTACTCTGCCTCAATTGGCCTCAATATTAAACTTTTTTTTTATTCGTTCATGGGATGTGGGCGTCGCTGGCAAGGCCAGCATTTATTGCTCATCCCTAATTGCCCTTGAGAAGGTGGTGGTGAGCCGCCTTCTTGAAACACTGCAGTCCGTGTGGCGAAGGTGGTGGATGTGGTGCCAATCAAGCGGGCTGCTTTGTCCTGGATTCTTGAGTGTTGTTGGAGCTGCACTCATCCAGGCAAGTGGAGAGTATTCCATCACACTCCTGAATTGTGCCTTGTAGATGGTGGAAAGGTTTTGGGGAGTCAGGAGGTGAGACACTCGCCGCAGAATACCTAGCCTCTGACCTGCTCTTGTTGCCACAGTATTTATGTGGCCGGTCCAGTTAAGTTTCTGGTCACTGATGAGCCCCAGGATGATGGTGGGGGATTCGGCGATGGTAATGCCGTTGAATGTTAAGGGGCGGTGGTTAGACTCTCGCTTGTTGGAGATAGTCATTGCCTGGCACTTCTGTGGCGTGAATGTTACTTGCCACTTATCAGCCCAAGCCTGAACGTCATCCAGGTCTTGTTGCATGCGGGCATGGACTGCTTCATTATCTGAGGAGTTGTGAATGGCACTGAACACTGTGCAGTCATCAGCGAACATCCCCATTTCTGGCCTTATGTTGGAGGGAAGGTCATTGATGAAGCAGCTGAAGATGGTTGGTCCTAGGACACTGCCTGAGGAACTCCTGCAGCAATGTCCTCGGGCTGTGATGATTGACCTTCAACCACCACAACCATCTTCCTTTGTGACTCCAGCCAGTGGAGAGTTTGCCCCCCGATTCCCATTGACTTCAGTTTTATTAGGGCTCCTTGATGCCACACTCGGTCAAATGCTGCCTTGATGTCAAGGGCAGTCACTCTCACCTCACCTCTGGAATTCAGCTCCTTTGTCCATGTTTGGACCAAGGCTGTAATGAGGTCTGGAGCCAAGTGGTCTTGACAGAACCCAAACTGGGCATCAGTGAGCAGGTTATTGGTGAGTAAGTGCTGCTTGATAGCACTGTCGATGACACCTTCCATCACTTTTCTGATGATTGAGAGTAGACTGATGGGGTGGTAATTGTCCAGATATGATTTGTCCTGCTTTTTGTGGACAGGACATACCTGGGCAGTTTTCCACATTGTCGGATAGATGCCAGTGTTGTAGCTGTACTGGAACAGCTTGGCTAGAGGCGCGGCTAGTTCTGGAGCACAAGTCTTCAACACAACAGCCGGGATGTTGTCCAGCCTCCCTTCTGCTGATTGCGGCCTCACTCTAGCCCCTTCCGCGATCAGCGTCCCACCCCCCCAAGCCCCGATCTGCAGCCCACGATCCCTTCCCAATTGCCGGGGACCGTCCCCAAGGCTTTCCCACCCGGCAGCCGACTAGCCTGTCAATTTGGCCAGCTGTCAGGTGAAAAATGAAAGAAAAAGATTATAATGCGGTCGTGCCATTTAATTTGACAGGACTTCCGCGTCCCCAGCTTTGCGCTAAGGCGCCCCGCACTACCCCACTTCCCCGTAAATATCAGGGCCATTGTTTCAGTGAGAGAGTGGTAAATCTATGGAACAGGCAAATTAGATAGATTTCTTTCAGAAAATAATATTTTGGAATATAGCATATGAGTAATAAGACATATGGCAAGAGTAGCATGCGTGGGAGCAAATTGTGACTTTGGACTTATGGTTCTTTGTGTTTTCCTTGCCTCATGTTGTAGACTAATTGATAAAGATTGATTGCCATGATTAGTCAACAGCTCTGTTATTGTTGTATCATGTGACTACAAGGACAGCTGGAAGCAAACTAGATGGACCTTGGTCTTTTTTCATCTAGCAATTCCTATATTCCTATGACTCTTAATTCCCTTTTAAGTGGCCTAGCAAGTCACTCAGTTACAAATCAACCACTACAAAACAGATAAACGAAATATCAGATGGACCTATCAGCAATGACCCAGGCATCAGATCAGACCAAAAACCAGGCAATCCCAGCTTGGTTAACCCTACAAAGTCATCCCCTCCAACATCTGGGGGCTGGTGCCCAAGTTGGGAGCACCGTCCCACAGACAGGCACTAGCCTGACACAGTCATACTCACAGAAACATATCTACCAGCCAACATCACAGATTCCTACATCACCATGTCTTATCTCACCAGCAGGATAGACCCACCAAAGGTGGGGGCACAGTGGTATACAGTCAGATGGGCTTGCCCTGGGAGTCCTCAACATTGACTCTGCTCAGTCCAGCAAGGCCAAGGAAATCTCCTGCTTGTAATTATCTATCCCCCTCCCCACCCATAAATCATGTTGTACATCACTTGGAGGAAACTCTGAGGGAAGCACTTGCAAAAAGTAGCTTGATAATGCCAGCACTGACCTAGCTTGTCGAGTCCTGAAAGATTCTTGCCAGACTGAGCCTGCTCTAGGTGGTGAGGGATTCACACTGTTCCACGGAAGCTCAACGTAAACTCGAGGAACAGCACCTCATCTTCCGATTAGGCACTCTGCAGCCTTCCGGTCTCAATATTGAGTTCAACAATTTCAGATCATAACCTCGGCCCCTATTTCATTTTCACTTATATTTTTCCACTCCTTTCCTTCCCCCCCCCCTTTCCTTTTGTTTCTCTCTCACACCTGGCAGCTATCTTTTACCCTGCCAGTACACTTTACACCTAATCACAGCCTATTACCATCTCGTCTAGCTTCTAATCTCTTTTACTTCTTTTGGTTCTTTTATTCTTTTGTCCGATCGCAGCCCTGCCTTCGATCTAGTTCCTTTTCTCTCCAGTTTTGAAGAAGGGTCAAACCCGAAACGTCAACTCAAATTTCTCTCCACGGATGTTGCCTGACTTGCTGAGTTTTTCCAGCATTTTCTGTTGTTATTTCGGATTTCCAACATCTGCAGTATTTTGCTATCGTACAAGGGAATAATCTGTTTGACCTTGTCCTCAATAACCTACGAGACGCAAACATGTCTGTCCACAATAGCATTGGTAGGAGTGACCATCAAACAGACAAAGTTTTGTCTTCACAGTGAGAAGTTGTTTAGTGTGGCACTACCTCCGTGCTAAATGTGACAGATTAAAGGCTGCTCTAGCAGCCTAAAACTGGGTATTCATGATCCGTTGTGGACCATCATCATTAGCAGCAGAATTGTATACCATCACAATCTGTAACTCACGGGCCAGCATATCCCACTTTACGTAAACACCACCAAGCCATGAGACCAACTTTGATCCATGGAGTTAGAGGAGGGTGTACCAAGAGCAGAAACCGGGTTCCTTTAGAATGAGGCACCAACCTAACGAAGTTACTAGACAGAGCTATGTGCATGCTAAACAGCAAAATCCATGGGTTATAGGCAGAGCCCTATAAAAACTGAGGACAATGGAGGTCATTGGAAACCCCTCCAGTGGTTGGAGTCCTACCTGACACAAGGAAGATGGTCGTAGATATCAGGGGCCGATCATCATAACTCCAGAACATCGCTGCTAGAGTTGTTCAGGGTAGGGTCCTTGGCCCAAACATCTTCAGCAACTTTGTCAATAGTAAATTTGTTTGCTGATGATTCTACTGTATTTACCTCCATTTACAACCCTACCAGTAATGAAGTAGCCCATGACACCCCACAGCAGAGCCTGGATAAGATCCAGACTTAGGCAGGCAAGTGCAGGTAACATTTGCACTGCACAAGTGCCAGGCAATGACCAACTCCAACAAGAAAATGAACAACCACTTGCCCCTGACCTTTAGCAGCACCATATTCACCGAGTCTCCCACCATCAACAATATCCTGGGGGTCACCACTGACCAGAAGCTTCATTGGACCAGCTATATCAATACCGTGCTGCAAGAGCAGAGCAGATGCTGGGTGCTCTGTGATGGGTGACTCACCTCCTGACCCCTCAAAGCCTCTCCAAGGCTCAAGTCAGAAGTCTGATGGAATACTCAGCACTTTCCTGGATGAGGAACCTGTAATGTTATCTTAATAACGTAATTACAAGTCTCCCAAGCAGTTGTAGTGGAGTGCCATTTATTCAGTCCTGACTCTGTGTCTCCTAGTACAGTACTTCAAGCATGGCCAAGATGGCGTCGGATCCCGCCCCCGGATATGACATCAGCCATCAACCAGCTGTCAATCAAATCCCGCTGTCTTTACGACAGCTACGGTTATCCATACATCATCCCCCTTCAATGAAGACATAACACAGTAACAACATAACATAACATAACACATAGAACACTTGTTAACATCATATAGAAACAGTCAGTCTAACTACACTGTTGAACTAATTGCAGGTAGGTATAAACCTTACCCACACCCAGGAGTCCATTAACTGTTTACAGTCTTATAAATCCCTGTCTACAGGTCAAGTTTAACTATAGGCTTTCTGGTGCGCTGTGACCTGCGTGGCTGAACGGGTGTT
The DNA here is from genome assembly GCF_052327205.1 of Somniosus microcephalus. Classification (NCBI taxonomy): domain Eukaryota; kingdom Metazoa; phylum Chordata; class Chondrichthyes; order Squaliformes; family Somniosidae; genus Somniosus; species Somniosus microcephalus. Next base: position 173,642,722 of record NC_140996.1, on the reverse strand, counting down.
TGCTGAACCACCCCAGTTGTATCCCTTAAGATCATGTCTGCACCACACAGGTCCCTTGTCACATTATCACTACTGTGTCCTTCGTCACTTTGTGGCATTTCCCTCACCTCGCCTCTTTGTGGCATTTCCCTCATCTCGTCATCCTCTCCATCCTCCTGAGGCTGAAAGGACTCTGTGGTTTTCAGTAGGTGCCTCCTGTTTCTGCGAAACACATTGCCGTTCTATGTCATGACACTGTATGACCTGGGGGCGACCTGTTGTAGAATGGTGGCTCTTTTAGGCCATGACTCAGGCCCTTCAATGCGAACTATATCTTTCTCCTGTAGAGGCACTAGTGTAGTGACTGTGCGGTCATGAAGTGTTTTTTGTTTCTGTTGTAGTTTCCGAGCCTTGTCTGCCCACACCTCATCTCTGTGGTCAGGTGTGACATAACTGGGAAGTCGTGTACGGATTTTCCGACCCAGTAAGAGCTCAGCTGGAGACTTGCCACTTGCTAGCGGGCCCGCCCTGTACAACATCAGGGCCAGATATGGGTCAGTGTTGCTGTGTGCTGCTTTCTTTAATAGTCTTTTCACAATCTGTACCCCCTTCTCCGCTTTTCCATTAGCCTGAGGATAGAGCGGACTGGAGGTTACATGATTAAACTCATACTCTGAAGCAAATGACTGAAACTCATGACTGGCATAGGGAGGGCCATTATCAGAGACCAGGGTTAGAGGGATGCCCTGCCTGGCAAAGATTGACTTCAGGTGAGTTATCACAGCTCTTAATGTGGTACTGAACAAGAGAGCCATCTCCGGATAATTGGAATAATAATCAATAACTAACAAATAGTCTTTTCCTTCATAGTGAAATATATCAGTTCCGACCTTTTCCCAAGGTTGTGATGGGAGCTCTGTGGTAATGAGGGGCTCTTTTGTTTGCTTGTAGTGATACTCCTGACATGTAGCACACTTGCTGATCAACTGGTCAATATCAGAGTTCATGTTTGGCCAGTAGAGTGCCTCACGTGCTCTCCTTTTTGACTTTTCTGCACCCAGGTGCCCTTCATGTATCCTGTTGAGCATTTCTCGTCGCATAGAGGTGGGCACTACTATCCTGTCACACTTAAGCAGTAGTCCATTGACCACAGAGAGCTCAGACTGAATGTAATAATATTGTTTACATGACCCTTTCTTCCAGCCCTCTTGAAGATTTCTCATTACTTTACTCAGGACTGGGTCCTTTGATGTCTCTGTGACTATCACTGATAGTTGTTCCTGTGTGGTGGGCAATGCTGCGTAGACCATATCCACATGAAGAGCCACATCCTCTTCTGTTTCACTGTTTTGTGTGGCGTAAGGCGCAGCCCTGGATAGTGTGTCTGCAATGAGCATTTGTGTCCCTGGCACATATGTTAGCTCAAAATCGTAACGTTGAAGTCTCATCATTAGGCGTTGTATCCATGGTGACATGTCACACAGATTCTTCTTTGCGATCCCTAGCAGTGGCTTATGCTCCGCTCCTAGGATAACCTTGGGAAGACCATAGATGTAGGTATGAAATTTTTCACACCCAAATGCCAAGCCAAGGCACCCCTTCTCGATTTGCGCGTACCGGCACTCTGTAGCCGCCATGGAGCGTGACGCATATGCCACTGGTCGCCATCCTCCTTCATCTTCCTGTAGAAGGACAGCCCCTAATCCATTCTTAGAGGCATCTGTGGACACTTTTGTCCTCTTTTTAGGGCAGAAGAACTTCAGTAGGGGTTCACTTGCTAGAATGTATAGCAGCCTCTTCCATTCTCTCTCATGTTCATGTCCCCATTGGAACTCTGTCTCTTGGTGTAGCAGTTTTCTCAGATGAACAGTTTTCACTGCTAGATTTGGAATTAATTTTCCTAGGTAGTTAACCATGCCAAGGGCCCGCTGAACCCCTTTCTTGTCCTTTGGTTTCTCCAAAGCCTTTACCTTTGACTTGTCTGGCTGAATCCCCTCCAAGCATGGCCAAGATGGCGTCGGATCCCGCCCCCGGATATGACGTCAGCCGTCAACCAGCTGTCAATCAAACCCCGCTGTCTTTACGACAGCTACGGTTATCCGTACAGAACCGTAACTCTAGAAGCTGGATGCCACCCAGAATGAAGCAGTCCTCTTTGGTACCTCACCCCCTCCACTACCAGTCTACAGGATGCACTGCAGCAATCAACTAAAGTTATTTCCGCAGCACTTCCCAGATCCATGAACTCTGCCACTGAGAAGGACAAGAGGAGCAATGTTGTCAGAACACCATCGCCTGCAAATTCACACACCATCCTGACTGGACATATATCACTGTTCCTTTATTGTGGCTGGGTCAAAATCCTGGAATTCCCTACCTAATACCATTATGAGAGCACTATCACCACATGGACTAGAGCATATTAAGGAGAAGGCCCACCTTCTCAGGGCACTTAGGGAAGGGCAATAAATGTGGCTTTGCCAGTACCACCCACATCTCCTGAACAAATATTTTAAAAAATTAAACTGCAGCATTAATTTTTATATGTAGTATGTGTTAACTGCCTCATGGTGGCAGAAGAGGCACGCACGTGAATATGTTTCTTAATTCTGCGGTATAATGAGCTGCCTGCATCAGTGATAACATTCAATAAAGTATGCAAGGAGCTACAGAGCAGGTTAAGTGCTTTCAGAAAAAAATTATGCTTTTTGAAAATAAAGGATGTCTATAATATTACAAAATTCATTTTTGAGACAAGAGATTCTGCCGGGAAAATCTAGAATGGAACAATGGTCCTTACCTTATTTAATTCTCTGCCTGTATGACCTTCTCATGTCATTCATATTTGATGATTCGTTTGATGGAAAATAATGAACAAACATTTTAATGCACTTCAGTTAAACAAGAAAATCAATTAATGTAACATTTTCACACTGAGATAAAAAATGAAACTAATGTGCTTCTCACACAAAAGTTTTACTACTGCGGTCATACATTAATGGATACAGACATGCTGGTGATAAAAGAAATGTCCATTTGGTTGTCATGTCTTTAGACTAGCTTCTTAGCAGTAATGTGTGAAGCAGAACAAGGTAAAGCATGTGCCACAGAAAATATACCTTTACAGTTAATAAAGTACATTTAACATCTTGCCAGGAGCCAAATGTAATTCAAACAGACAAGAAAAGGCGTGTGATATCATCCTTGGCATATTTGTAAGTTCAATCTCTTAATTGTCCTGGCTTCTTCAGTTTGCCTTTTCTGCCTTCAGGGTGTTTAAGGTCCCTGAGATATCAATCTGAATAAACCACAAGCAAAGTAGCCTGGTGCTACAAAGCGTACAAAAAACTTTGGGTGACCTGATTACTTAACCTTAAACACTCACTCTTCTGTCACCAAAAGTCTCATGTCCTGTAAAATACTATCATTTACAGTAATTGAAATGAATGAATTATGGTTTATATGGTCAACTTTTGACACATTTCGCCAATGAAAATGCAGTGTATAATAATAGACAAAATCTCACCAAGACAGATCCTGACATATAAAATATTATCTTTGTCATAATCAATTTATGTCATTCCCATCTGGCGGGGGGAGTTGTGTCAGTCAGTGATTTATATTTCCAGTCACACTCATTGGCCTAGAAATTCGATTGCGCAGAAGTAAAACAGGCACCTAAATGTCCAAAATGGCAGGAAACGCACGCCTGTCTGGCGGTGAAAGGCCGCTACCTGCCCTGTTGGATCGGGCTCTTCTGTAGGCATCCAGAGCTTGCTGGAAGTAGTAAAAAGCCTCATTATAATAAGGACCATGTGCATGATTTAGGACTCCTTTGAGAAATTGGTCTGACTCGCCACTTGATAAACTTGTCCAGATCAATCATGGCGCTAACAGTTAGCAAGGACGCTGCAGGAGCGCTATTTAAAGGGCTCATCTGTTCCATACAGGTTAGCAGCTGGTTTGCCATCTGTTTCCCTGCTGTCTGCAGCCACTGTGCACATCCCCTTTAAGAGGTGCTGACTACCTTTAAGTGGCTTCAGAGATGTCCTTTATCCCACCCCCTCAAACAGACGTGCAGTCAATAAACAGAGCGGGTAGCTGGCTGCACGCCTGGCAAATGATAATGAGCTTCTAGCACCAATTTCACGTGGTACCTGCGCCCATGTGAACAGGCCCGTCCTGTCCACTGTTCGGCCTCTCTAGGCCATTATCTGTTATGTACTTTATACACACACAAAAGCTGGTGCTCAGTGTGGTAGAAAGAATACTGAATGTGACAGGCAAGTCTTTTTCATCTGGAGTACAAGGCAGATAATTAATGTGTCTTGGAGCATAATTTCATCCACAAAAAAAGAAGTAAGTTTTTACACTTCTCTATATCTTTGATTTTGTGTCACTGCATCTTCACAGCAACTAACGATACAATAAAGCTTCAACAAAATAGAAAATGCCCTGCTTGCTAATGATCAAACAAATTATTTAATACGTTTTCTAGCAGATATCTTAGAACTGCTCAAACATTTTCCCAGGATTGTTTAGTGGGCTGTGATGTCACCTGGCTAGGAGTCTTTCAGTCAACCCTACACCATACATTGAATTAGAATGCAAATAATTTAAATCAGCTCCTAGGTATACAACAATTCTAATGATGAATTCTGGAAGGCTGCTTGCATTAACTGGATGGGTGGAAGCTGAACTATCGGACCATCAACACATGCAGCTACCTAGTTAGCTTAATGAAGTATCTGCTCTTTTCACTATCAAACTAATACTCCTCGCCATTCCTTGTCTTGTCTTACCTTTGCTTTATTAGCACTTCCTCTTGTAGTGTTGATATAGGGTGTGCTAGTTGATCATCTTTCCTTTCGTGTGAAATTCAATGTTGCTGCCATTTTCGGGCTGCTATTGCCCCCATTTAGTGAATATCGGTCCTATGGTATGTAGCTAAATGAAATTAGTGACAAAGGTCTAAGAATTCGTGTTCGCAATGAAAGTTGCCGGGTAACGGCCGCTGCAAATAGCTGCAACGCAAAGGAGAATAAATTTGTCTCGGGGGGCAGGAGATTGGTGGCGCAGCGCTAACCTTCTGTGCAACACCCTCCTGGTGGCATTAGTGGAGACCTCTGAGGCAAAGTTCCCATCCTGAACTGGCATTCGAGCTTCGCACAGCCTTTGGAAGAGAGGCTGTGGAGCGTGCAAGGAATTGTGGGCAATTAAAAGGGCTATGAATTAAAAGGGCAATGCACTCAGAACTAAATCAAATTAAAATGCAGTGAAAAAAATGCCGTTTTCAGCCCTTACTGCCTTTCAAAAAAAAGTAACATTAAAACGAAGTCCCAAATGTGACTATTCAGCTCTTAAAGCTGATTTCCCTTCCGAACCTCAAAAAATGGGAAAATTGCTTCAGCACTAACACAAATGGCTCACAAAGCCAGGGAAGGGGCACCCAGGGTCTCGCACACAGCACTCCAGCTTTGTGCAGAGGGTCCAAACCGCAAGACAGGTCCTCTACCCACAGGGGCCAGGGTGCCCTCCAGAAAGAAGGGTGTGGGATTACATCACCGAGGCCATCACTACCAGCAGTGTCGCCCCCACCACCTGGCTCCAGTGCCCAAAGAATCTTCATGACCTCAGACCACTGGTCAAGGTCAGTGAATGCATCTTCAAAAGCTGTCTCCTACCAATTGCACCACTAGCCTCACACACTGCTCAGTGCATGCCCCAACCCCCAATCACTCACCTATGAAGGGGGGCATGCTTAATAAATGGTGTTGAACTAGCTAAGGGAGAGGCTGGAAGTCCTCTGGGATGCTAATAGACTCAATGCTTTCCATGTTGAGTCATTGCAGGACAGCCATGAACAAAATAAATAGAATCCTGAGCCAGATCAGTGGCGTGTAAGCATGAGGCATCATGCTAAAGCCGGCCAGACGCTCCTTCTACCTACTGTTCTCAGTTCTGATCACTGAGCCACAAGGGAAACATCCAAGGGCTGGAAGTGATGCAGAGCAGGCCCATAAAACTGATCCTAGCATTACAGGATTCAGGTATGAGGAAAGGTTATAAAAACTCAGACTGTTCACCCATGAAAGGAAACAAATCAGAGAGACCTTATCAAGGAATATAAGATGACATGTGGAATAGAAAAGGTTAATCCGGTAAACGATTTCAAATTAACCTACAGCTCAGGACAAGGGACAGAGAAATAATTTGGTAACAGGTAAGTTTAGAACTGATTTCGAAACACTTCTGCACCAGGCATCGGTGAGCATGTTATTGGCGTATTTTAAAAGAATCTAGGGAAGAGATAACAGAGGCATTACTACACATATTTAATAATTCGTTAGAACAAGGTGTAGTGCCAGGGGACTGGCGGATAGCTAACGTAATACCTATATGTAAGAAGTGAGATAGAACATGTCCAGGGAACTATAGACCAGTCAGCTTAACATCAGTGGTAGGAAAAATAATGGAATCCTTACTAAAGGAGATAATAGAAGAATATCTAGAAACCAAAAATATAATGAATAGTCAGCATGGATTTCAAAAGGGAAAGTCTTGCTTGATCAACCTCATTGAATTTTTTGAAGAGGTAACAGAGAGAGTAGACAAGGGTAATGTAGTAAATGTAATTTATCTAGATTTTCAAAAGGCCTTCGATAAGGTATCACATAATAGACTAATGAATAAGGTCCGAGCATGCGGAGTCAGGGAACAAGTAGCAGAATGGATAGCTAGCTGGCTTCAAGACAGAAAACAGAGAGTAGGGGTAAAAGGTAGCTATTCAGAGTGGCAGAAGATGGGAAGTGGTGTTCCACAAGGATCAGTGCTGGGACCACTGTTGTTCACAATTTATATTAACGATTTAGACTTTGGAATCAAAAACACAATTTCTAAATTTGCGGATGACACCAAATTGGGGGGATAGTCAATACTGAGGAGGACTGCAACAATTTACAAGGAGACATTAATAAACTTGAAGAATGGGCATATAATTGGCAAATGAAATTCAACACAGATAAATGTGAGTTATTACATTTTGGTAAGGAAAATAGGAAGATCACATATTACTTGGAAAATACGAATCTAAGTGGGGTAGAAGAGCAAAGAGATCTCGGAGTACAAATACACAAATCACTGAAAGTAGTGACACAGATTAACAAGGCCGTAAAAAAAAAGCAAACCAAGCACTCAGGTTTATTTCTAGTGGGATTGAATTGAAAAGTAGAGAAGTTAGGCTAAACTTGTATCGAACCTTGGTTAGACCGCACTTGGAGTACTGTGTACAGTTCTGGTCGCCATATTATAAAAAGGATATAGAGGCACTGGAGAGGGCGCAAAAAAGATTTACAAGGATCTTACCAGAAATACGAGGGTATATCTAGCAGGAAAGGATGAACAGGCTGGGTCTCTTTTCTCTTGAAAAGAGAAGGCTAATTTATGAAAGGTTTTGATAAAGTAGATACAGAGTGAATTGAATTGGCTCAAGACTAACTGCTGTGCTGGTGGGGCCCTCAGAAGGAGGTCTAGATGGCTCGTCCACTTGGCACTTCTGGCTGAAGATGGCTGCAAATGCTTCAGCCTTGTCTTTTGGACTCACGTGCTGGGCTCCGCCATCATTGAGTATGGGGATGTTCATGGAGCCTCATCCACCTGTTAGTTGTTTAATTGTCCATTCATGACTGGATGTGGCAGGACTGCAGAGCTTTGATCTGATCCATTGGTTGTGGGATTGCTTAGCCTCATCCATAGCATGATGCTTCCACTGTTTAACATTTATGTAGTCCAGTGTTGCAGCTTCCCCAGGTTGGCACCTCATTTTTAGGTACACCTGGTGCTGCTCCAGGCATGCTCTTCTACACTGAATCAGGGTTGGTCCCCTGGCTTGACGGTAATGGTAGAGTGAGGGATATGCTGGACCATGAGGTTCCAGATTGTGGTGGAATACAATTCTGCTGCTGCAGATGGGCCACAGCCAATGTTCCCTGTAAACTGCGTGGCCGTGCAATGGTTCAGGAAACCCGCGCAGCTGGCTTTCCAGCTTTTCAATACAAAAACCGTGCATACACAGTATTTTGAATGTCCTGTGCAGTTCCTTAAAGCGGCCACGCAGCGCCAAACACAATTAGAGGGAACATTGGCCACAGCGCCTCATGGATGCCCAGTTTTGAGCTGCTAGATCTGTTCTGAATCTATCCCATTTAGCACGCTGGTAGTGCCACACAACACGATAGAGGATGTCTTCAGTGTGCAGCCGGGACTTCGTCTCCACAAGGACTGTGCGGTGGTCACTCCTACCAATACTGTCATGGACAGATGGATGTGCAACAGGTGGATTGGTGAAGATGAAGTCAAATAGGTATTACCCTGGTGTTCTCTCACCACCTGTCGCAGGCCCAGACTGGCAGCTATGTCCTTCAGGGCTCGGCCAGCTCGGTCAGTAGTGGTGCTACAGAGCCACTCTTGGTGATGGACATTGAAGTCCCACACCCAGAGAACATTCTGCGCCCTTGCTACTCTCAGTGCTTCTTCCAAGTGATGTTCAACATGGAGGAGTACTGATTCATCAGCTGAGGGAGGGCGGTAGGTGGTAATCAGCAGGAAGTCTCCTCTCCCACGTTTGATCTGATGCCATGGGATTTCATGGGGTCCAGAGTCAATGTTGAGGACTCCCAGGGCCACTCCCTCCCGGCTGTGTACCACTGTGCCGCCACCTCTGGTGGGTCTGTCCTGCCAGTGGGACAGTAATGTGAAATAAAATTATGTTTGTTATATTATTATGATTGGCAGGATGAGTAATAAACAATAGGAATTAAATACTATTCTTTAATTATGTTAATTAACGTATTAATCCACTGAAACCTTTTAAATAATACATGTATTATATCGCAACTCATCACATCAAAACATTGCAAAGCAATTCAAATAACAAATTACTTTGAAGACAATTATTCTGTAGACAAACACAGCAGCCATTTTGTGCCATGAACGTTCCATGCACATAATTTCTGTTCCCTCTTGTCTGCTCCGAGGTCTCGAGTTGGGAGGGTGCAGACAGGCATTGCTGGGTTAAGTTGAATCTCCACCTGGGCAGGAATGCTCTTCCTAGCATTGTAGTAATGCTGAAGCTAAAGCCATCTGTCCTGATCAGTCATGTTGTGTCCAAGAACTGTTGAAGCACATACAAGTTAGAAATTTGGGGACTGGTTTGGGAAGGAGCAATTCGGGGTATGAGCCATGGTCATGGAGTGGGCTGGAAAGAAGCAGTGAGCTAGGACATGGAGACTGTGCAAAGGTCTGGGAGCTGGGGGATGGTCTGGGCTGAAAGGGAGTGGTAAGCCAGGGTCAAAGCTGTGGTATTGGCTGGTATGGAGCAGGAAGCTCAGTCTGAGAGCGAACTGTTAGCTGCCATTCTATGCCTCAATAATATTACATTATAAATGTTATATATATAATAGGTAGTAACAGACACAGTAAAGGACCTTGAAAACCTTCAATGAAAGGTTGGGTGTGGAGCCTACACCTGGCTCAAGCAAAGTCAGCAGCATGAGGGGGTAGAAGCAGGGTGTGGGGATTTCCTTTGTCAGAAGTTCTCGTACCCTGGGTCTTCAATGGTCAGGCCCACCTTAACTCCCCATGCAAATGGGGCCTACCTAAAGATCCAGTCAAAAATCGTGGTCCAGACCCCTGAAGATTATTTTTTTTAATAATCATTTTATGAGCAGGGACAGGTACAAGATGCGTCTGGGGGAGACTTCATTCCCCCCAGCACTGGACCCTTCACTCCCCCCGGCACTGGACCCTTCACTCCCCCTGGCACTGGACCATTCACTCCCACTGGCACTGGACCCTTCACTCCCCCTGGCACTGAACCCTTCACTCCCCCCAGCACTGGACCCTTCACTCCCCCTGGCACTGGACCCTTCACTCCCCCCAGCACTGGACCCTTCATTCGCCCCGGCACGGGACCCTTCACTCGCCCTGGCACTGGACTCTTCATTCCCCCCAGCACTGGACCCTTCAATCCCCCCGGCACGGGACCCTTCACTCGCCCTGGCACTGGACCCTTCACTTGCCCTGGCACTGGACCCTTCACTCACCCTGGCACTGGACCCTTCACTCGCCCTGGCACTTTACCCTTCACTCGCCCTGGCACTGGACCCTTCATTCGCCCTGGCACTAGACCCTTCACTCGCACTGGCACTGGCCCCTTCACTCACCCTGGCACTGAACCCTTCACTTGCCCTGGCACTGGACCCTTCACTCCCCCTGGCATGGGATCCTTCACTCGCCCTGGCACTGGACCCTTCACTCGCCCTACCACTGGTCCCTTCACTCCCCCTGGCACTGGACCCTTCACTCCCCCTGGCACTGGACCCTTCACTCGCCCTGCCACTGGTCCCTTCACTCCCCCTGGCACTGGACCATTCACTCCCCCTGGCACTGGATTCTTCACTCCCCCTGGCACTGGACCCTTCACTCGCCCCGGCACTGGACCCTTCACTCCCCCCGGCACTGGACCCTTCAATCCCCCCGGCACTGGACCCTTCAATCCCCCCGGCACGGGACCTTTCACTCGCCCTGGCACTGGACCCTTCGTTCCCCCCAGCACTGGACCCTTCACTTGCCCTGGCACTGAACCCTTCACTCGCCCTGGCACGGGACCCTTCACTCGCCCTGGCACTGGACTCTTCATTCCCCCCAGCACTGGACCCTTCAATCCCCCCGGCACGGGACCCTTCACTCGCCCTGGCACTGGACCCTTCATTCCCCCCAGCACTGGACCCTTCACTCGCCCTGGCACTGGACCCTTCACTCGCCCTGGCACTGGACCCTTCACTCATCCCGGCACTAGACCCTTCACTCGCCCTGGCACTGGTCCTTTCACTCGCCCTGGCACTGAACCCTTCACTCCCCCTGGCACTGGACCCTTCACTCCCACCAGCACAGGACCTTTTACTCGTCCTGGCACTGGACCCTTCATTCCCCCCAGCACTGGACCCTTCACTTGCCCTGGCACTGGACCCTTCACTCACCCTGGCACTGGACCCTTCACTCCCCCAGCACTGGACCCTTCACTCGCCCTGGCACTGGACCCTTCACTCGCCCTGGCACTGGACCCTTCACTCGCCCTGGCACTGAACCCTTCATTCGCCCTGGCACTGGACCCTTCACTCGCACTGGCACTGGACCCTTCACTCGCCCTGGCACGGGACCCTTCACTCGCCCTGGCACTGGACCCTTCACTCCCCCCAGCACTGGGCCCTTCACTCCCCCCGGCACTGGACCCTTCACTCCCCCTGGCACTGGACCCTTCACTTGCCCTGGCACTGGACCTTTCACTCCCCCTGGCACTGGACCCTTCACTACCCCTGGCATGGGACCCTTCACGCCCCCTGGCACGGGACCCTTCACTCCCCCTGGCACTGGACGCTTTACTCCCCTTGACATGGGACGTGTCATTTCCCCAACACGGGACCCTTCATTCCCCCTGAACTGGACCCTTCACTTCCTTTTGGCATGGCACCCTTCACTCCACCTGACACGAGACTTCCCAGCCTCTTTGGTGAGTGGGTGGTGTCACCGACGGTCCCTCAGCCCACAATGGCATTTAAATCGTGGGGCCACCCCCGACCCTGTCAACTTTGGTGAGATCAGTGGCAGAGGTCGTAGGCAGCACATCACAGCACTTGCGCAATGCTCCCGCCATGGGTTTCGGTACCAAGGAGTTAACACATCTTTTAAATTATAGGGCAGAGGAATGTCATAGGGCTGATTCAAGCATTCCTGTACTCTGATCACTAGCACAGCATTGCAGATGTTCCACAATTTAACATCAGTCTTCTTCCAGGCCTTCTGCTACCTTTTCTCGGTGGCCTTGGCTTTCTGCTCAGTGTTGGAGATGGCCAATATGAGCCTCCTGCTTTCAGCAGTGCTCTCCAGTCCCCCTTCAGGACCCTCCTCAAGAATGCACAATGCTCCTTTGGTTAACCTAAGCAGCAAAAGAGTTAACCAAAATAGTATTGTGGAATCTTGAGGTGGGTCCAAGCTGGAGGAGAAGAGGAACGCTACTAGAAATGGGAAGTTCCTGCTGTGAGAGCCATCAGTGGTCTCTCATATTTGCCAAACAGCAGCCTTTCATACTGACACTCAGGCCCCGATATTAATCTGCAGGTGACTTCCAAGGGGCGGGGGTGGAATTCCATGGGGCAAAATCCGGATGTCAATTGAGTGGGTCGGAATCTGTGATCTCCACTCAGTTGTACCAATTAATTTTGACTTCCAGGTTTCGCATCTCCAAGCTGTGCAGTGGGCATGATGCGCACCTGGTTAATGTGATCTCAGTTGTATTTAAAGGGACAGTGCACAGATGAAAATGGAGGTGTTCACGGTGGATGCTGCCCCTAGAGCAAGGACAGCTCCCAGATTCAATGATGCATCACTGGAATTACTGCTGGGTGCAGTCAGGAGGAGGAGGGACACACTTTTCCCCAGCAATGGAAGGAAGAAACCTGCTGCTCTCACCAAGAAGGCATGGTTGGAGGTAGTTGAGGAGGTGAGCAGCAGAAGCGTTGTTCCCAGGTCTTGGATGCAATGTAGGAAGTGGTTTAATGACATAACCAGGTCAGGAAAAGTGAGTACATTTGCTGATTCAACTACACCCTCTGCTTTAAGCCCCCACCCCACCAGCCCCTTTCACTCTGTCTTGCTAAGCGTTCTCTATCACATCACTTCTCGCACCCACTCAACTTTCAGCAGCACCCAGCCTTCACTTTGTATGCACTTCATCACGTCCCCATTTATGAATCCATTGTTGACACTCATCTCAATCCTTATGCAATGTGATACAGGTGTGTCATAGTCACCCTCACCAAATGCATTGCATCCATTGGGTGAGTATCTGACCTTCACCCACAGGTCTGTTTTTCGCCCATTGTAGGACAAGAGAGCGCAAAACGCAAGGGAGAGGGAGAGGACTGGAGGTGGGCCGCCACAAATAGTCCAACTCACTTATGCAGAGGAGGCGGTCCTGGAGATAAGTGGCACACCTGCGTCCCTTTCAGTCGGAGATGGAGAGACAGAGAGCTCGCAGATAGCTGGTGACAGAATTACAAATATCACTGACACACATATGCTGACTTCATTTCATCAATGATGGAACTTGAGAAGACTGAAATGATTGTAAAGATTGTAATTTTGCCTTGATTAAATCATATCCCTTTCTTTTGTTTTCCAGGGCCTTCATGCGTACAGCAAGTGTTGCAGAACATCCATGAGGACAATTCCTCAGGAGGACCTCATTCCTTCTGAGGGTGCACCATCACAGTACTGACAGCCATGTACCAGCGCAGATACTCGCACTTCGGTGGGTTCACTTAAACATTTAGTTGGGTTTTCACCTGGTGTGCCACACCTCACAAGTGAGCACAAGCAGACACTGCTGGCAGGGACTGCATCGAGGGTGTGATCCTCTCCAAGCTCTGCTCAGCTGGACACAGATGCTGATCCCCAGGAGCTATCGTTGAGAAGGTGAATGCTCGAGCTGCATCAGCAAAGTAGCCAGGTACTGACAGACATGCCACACATAATCTTCACAATAGTGGAGAGGATAGAGGAATCCAACTCGATCGCTAGTGGATTGATGGTGCAGGGAATTGCGAGAATGGCTGCCATGGAGAGAGATGCTGCCTCCATGGAGCTTCAAGCATGACTCTCAAATGAGTCAATGCAGGCCATGACCACGGCCGTGCAGACTTTGAATGCCAACTTGTCTGCCACCTTAAACAGGATGACAGGGACCTTATCTGTGGCCTGACAATGCGTCTCTTATCTCCATCAAGTTGATCTCCAGCAGAGTGGTAGGAATGAGGTGGCACTGGTCCAGGAGAGGAATGATGGCAAAAGGGGGCATGGAAGTAGGAACTCCAGTCAAAGCACTTCCACTTCTCACCTGTTGCTCCCCCCAGCCAGTACCCGACAGGCTGCCTCATCTCACAGTGGCGAAGTCTGCCCCTGCACAGGGGCTCCAAAACCCAGGGGGCATAGGCCAAAAGCATCTCAGCAGTCAAGACAGGGATCTGAGCAGCATATCTCTGCCTCTGCTGAAGCCACATGGGATGTACCACGTAGAAGTGGTAGGAACCGTAAGTTGAAGAAATTGTACTTTACCAAGGTACATGGGTATTTGGCAAAATCTTATTACAATAGCAAAATACTGTGGATGCTGGAAATCTGAAATAACAACAGAAAATGCTGGAAGCACTCAGCAGGCCAGGCAGCATCCATGGATGCTGAGTGCTTCCAGCATTTTCTGTTGTTATGGCAAAATGTTATGTTGTTAGGTTTCCTTTTTTTTATAATGCCACGTAAAATTTATTGATTAGCACCACATCCACATCTTGACCATTATTGCATCTCAAGGGCCAACTCGTCCTTTCACTTGTTTCATGATGAATGTCAAAGCTTGACGCGACCCATTGGGTGAATGTGCAATGGGTGGATGAGTGGTTGAAGGACTATTTAGTGCAACAGGAGGGGGGGTTGGTGCTGGTGGTGGGAGCGGACCACAGGATTTAATTTGTTATGTTTCACACTAGGTAAACCTTTGTGATATTAGGGCATCCATGGCAGCCGAGCAGCAATGTAAGCGGCGGGTCTAGTGATGGTTGCCCCATCTTCATTCGCCTCCTCCTGCTCCTCATCCTCATACGGAGCTGAGTGACGAACCCCTTCATCCTCCTCCACCTGTAACCTTCTCTGCTGCGCAATGTTGTGCAGGACGCAGCACACCACTATCATTCTGGGCACTCGCACTGGCAGGTACTGAAGGGCGCCTCCAGACCAATCTAGGCACCTGAAGAGTATCTTCAACGTTCCAATGGCTTACTCCTCGTGGTCATGTGGCTCTCGTTGTAGTGCTTCTGCGCCTCATTGGTGGGGTTCCTCAAGGGGTCATGAGCCAAGTTTGAAGGGGGTATCCCTTGCCTCCGACGAAGTCTGCTTCCTGGAACAAAAGATCTGGGATGTTGGATTGCCTCAGTATGAAGTCATCATGACAGCTCCCAGGGAATCTGGCGCACACCTGCATGAACCTTTTCTTGTGGTTGCACACCAGCTGCGCATTGATGGACGAATATCCCTTGAACTTTTTAAAAACTCTTGGCTGTTGTGGCGGTGCTCGTATTGCCACATCTGTGCAGTTGATGGCACCCGTACCTGGGGAATCCAGCTAGAAAGGCGAATCCGAGTGCCCGCTTATTCTGGCTATTGTCATCACACGGGAAATGTACATAATTGTCGGCCCTAGCAAACATGCCATCAGTGACCTGCCTTATGTATTTATGAACAGCCGACAGGGAGATCCAGGATATGTTTCTGGTAGCTCCCTGGAAGGATCTGGAGGTGAAAAAGTTGAAGGCGGTGCTCACTTTCAGAGCCACTGGCAATGCATGGCCACCAGGTCCAGCAGGGAGCAGGCTGCAGATGTCTGTCACCACCGCACATGACAACCTCAGCTTGCGGAAGCACTGCTCTTCCGAGAGGTCAAGGTAGCTGAGCCTCTGTCTGTAAACCCTGTGCCATGGGCAGTGCCTCCTGCGACCTCGGCACCTCTCCTGTGCACCTCTCACCTGTGCCCCTCCCCCCTGTGCACATCCCACCTGTGCCCCTCCCCCCTGTGCCCCTCCCACCTGTGCCCCTCCCTCCTGTGCACCTCCCTCCCGTGCCCCTCCCTCCTGTGCACCTCTCTCCCGTGCCCCTCCCTCCTGTGCCCCTCCCTCCTGTGCACCTCCCTCCTGTGCACCTCTCCTGTGCCCCTCCCTCCTGTGCCCCTCCCTCCTGTGCACCTCTCCTGTGCCCCTCCCTCCTGTGCCCCTCCCTCCTGTGCCCCTCCCTCCCGTGCCCCTCCCTCCCGTGCACCTCTCTCCCGTGCCCCTCCCTCCTGTGCCCCTCCCTCCCGTGCCCCTCCCTCCCGTGCACCTCTCTCCCGTGCCCCTCCCTCCTGTGCCCCTCCCTCCCGTGCCCCTCCCTCCCGTGCACCTCTCTCCCGTGCCCCTCCCTCCTGTGCCCCTCCCTCCTGTGCCCCTCCCTCCTGTGCACCTCTCCTGTGCCCCTCCCTCCTGTGCCCCTCCCTCCTGTGCCCCTCCCTCCCGTGCCCCTCCCTCCCGTGCACCTCTCTCCCGTGCCCCACCCTCCCGTGCCCCTCCCTCCTGTGCCCCTCCCTCCTGTGCACCTCTCCTGTGCCCCTCCCTCCTGTGCCCCCCCTCCTGTGCACCTCCCTCCTGTGCACCTCCCTCCTGTGCCCCTCCCTCCTGTGCCCCTCCATCCTGTGCACCTCCCTCCCGTGCCCCTCCCTCCCGTGCACCTCCCTCCTGTGCACCTCCCTCCTGTACCCCTCCCTCCTGTGCACCTCCCTCCTGTGCACCTCCCTCCTGTACCCCTCCCTCCTGTGCACCTCCCTCCTGTACCCCTCCCTCCTGTGCACCTCCCTCCTGTGCACCTCCCTCCTGTACCCCTCCCTCCTGTGCACCTCCCTCCTGTACCCCTCCCTCCTGTACCCCTCCCTCCCGTGCCCCTCCCTCCTGTGCACCTCCCTCCTGTACCCCTCCCTCCCGTGCCCCTCCCTCCTGTGCCCCTCCCTCCCGTGCCCCTCCCTCCTGTGCACCTCCCTCCTGTACCCCTCCCTCCTGTGCACCTCCCTCCTGTGCACCTCCCTCCTGTACCCCTCCCTCCTGTGCACCTCCCTCCTGTACCCCTCCCTCCTGTGCACCTCCCTCCTGTGCACCTCCCTCCTGTACCCCTCCCTCCTGTGCACCTCCCTCCTGTACCCCTCCCTCCTGTACCCCTCCCTCCCGTGCCCCTCCCTCCTGCGCACCTCCCTCCTGTACCCCTCCCTCCCGTGCCCCTCCCTCCTGTGCCCCTCCCTCCCGTGCCCCTCCCTCCTGTGCACCTCCCTCCTGTACCCCTCCCTCCTGTGCACCTCCCTCCTGTGCACCTCACTCCCGTGCCCCTCCCTCCTGTGCACCTCCCTCCTGTACCCCTCCCTCCTGTGCACCTCCCTCCTGTGCACCTCACTCCCGTGCACATCTCTCCTGTGCCCTTCTCTCCTGTGCCCCTCCCTCCTGTGAAACTCCCTCCTGTGCACCTCCCCCCTGTGCCCCTCCCTCCTGTGCTCCTCCATCTCGTGCATCTCCCCCCGTGCACCTCCCCACCGTGCACCCCCCCACCGTGCACCTCCCTCCCGTGCAGCTCCCCCCCGTGCACCTCCCCACCGTGCACCTCCCTCCCGTGCAGCTCCCCCCCGTGCACCTCCCCACTGTGCACCTCCCTCCCGTGCAGCTCCCCCCGTGCACCTCCCCCGGAGCACCTCCCTCCCGTGCACCTTCCTCCGTGCACCTTCCTCCGTGCACCTCCCTTCCGTGCAGCTCCCTCTTGTGAACCTCCCTCTTGTGCACCTCCCTCCTGTGCACCTCCCTCCTGTGCACCTCTTTCCTGTGAAACTCCCTCCTGTGCCCCTCCCTCCTGTGCACCTCCCTCTTGTGCACCTCCCTCATGTCCCTCCCTCCTGTGCCCCTCCCACCTGTGCATCTCCCTCCCATGCACCTCCTCTCCGTGCACCTCCCTCCTGTGCATCTCCCCCCCGTGCATCTCCCTCTCATGCAGCTCCTCCGTGCACCTCCCCCCCCGTGCACCTCCCCCCCCGTGCACCTCCCTCCCGTGCAGCTCCCCCCGTGCACCTCCCTCCCATGCAACTCCCCCCCGTGCAGTTCCCTCTCATGCACCTCCCTCCTGTGCACCTACCCCCTGTGCAACACCCCCCCCCCCGGAGCACCTCCCTCCCGTGCAGCTTCTTCCCGTGCACCTCTCTCCCATGCACCTCCCCTCCGTGCACCTTCCTCCCGTGCACCTCCCTCCCGTGCAGCTCCCTCTTGTGAACCTCCCTCCTGTGCTCCTCTCTCCTGTGCACCTCCCTCCTGTGCACCTCTTTCCTGTGAAACTCCCTCCTGTGCCCCTCCTACCTGTGCCCCTCCCTCCTGTGCCCCTCTCTCCTGTGCCCCTCTCTCCTGTGCCCCTCTCTCCTGTGCCCCTCTCTCCTATGCGCCTCTCTCCTATGCACCTCTCTCCTGTGCCCCTCCCTCCTGTGCCCCTCTCTCCGGTGCACCTCTCTCCTATGCGCCTCTCTCCTGTGCCCCTCTCTCCTGTGCCCCTCTCTCCTATGCGCCTCTCTCCTATGTGCCTCTCTCCGGTGCACCTCTCTCCTGTGCCCCTCCCTCCTGTGCCCCTCTCTCCGGTGCACCTCTCTCCTATGCGCCTCTCTCCTGTGCCCCTCTCTCCTGTGCCCCTCTCTCCTATGCGCCTCTCTCCTATGTGCCTCTCTCCGGTGCACCTCTCTCCTGTGCCCCTCCCTCCTGTGCCCCTCTCTCCGGTGCACCTCTCTCCTATGCGCCTCACTCCTGTGCCCCTCCCTCCTGTGCCCCTCCCTCCTATGCGCCTCTCTCCTATGTGCCTCTCTCCGGTGCACCTCTCTCCTGTGCCCCTCCCTCCTGTGCCCCTCTCTCCGGTGCACCTCTCTCCTATGCGCCTCTCTCCTGTGCCCCTCTCTCCTGTGCACCTCTCTCCAGTGCACCTCTCTCCTGTGCCCCTCCCTCCTGTGCCCCTCTCTCCAGTGCACCTCTCTCCAGTGCACCTCTCTCCTGTGCCCCTCTCTCCTGTGCACCTCTCTCCAGTGCACCTCTCTCCTATGCGTCTCTCTCCTGTGCCCCTCTCTCCTGTGCACCTCTCTCCAGTGCACCTCTCTTCTATGCGCCTCTCTCCGGTGCACCTCTCTCCGGTGCACCTCTCTCCTGTGCCCCTCTCTCCTGTGCCCCTCCCTCCTGTGCACCTCCCTCCTGTACCCCTCCCTCCTGTGCACCTCCCTCCTGTGCACCTCCCTCCTGTACCCCTCCCTCCTGTGCACCTCCCTCCTGTACCCGTCCCTCCTGTACCCCTCCCTCCCGTGCCCCTCCCTCCTGTGCACCTCCCTCCTGTACCCCTCCCTCCCGTGCCCCTCCCTCCTGTGCCCCTCCCTCCCGTGCCCCTCCCTCCTGTGCACCTCCCTCCTGTACCCCTCCCTCCTGTGCACCTCCCTCCTGTGCACCTCCCTCCTGTACCCCTCCCTCCTGTGCACCTCCCTCCTGTACCCCTCCCTCCTGTGCACCTCCCTCCTGTGCACCTCCCTCCTGTACCCCTCCCTCCTGTGCACCTCCCTCCTGTACCCCTCCCTCCTGTACCCCTCCCTCCCGTGCCCCTCCCTCCTGCGCACCTCCCTCCTGTACCCCTCCCTCCCGTGCCCCTCCCTCCTGTGCCCCTCCCTCCCGTGCCCCTCCCTCCTGTGCACCTCCCTCCTGTACCCCTCCCTCCTGTGCACCTCCCTCCTGTGCACCTCACTCCCGTGCCCCTCCCTCCTGTGCACCTCCCTCCTGTACCCCTCCCTCCTGTGCACCTCCCTCCTGTGCACCTCACTCCCGTGCACATCTCTCCTGTGCCCTTCTCTCCTGTGCCCCTCCCTCCTGTGAAACTCCCTCCTGTGCACCTCCCCCCTGTGCCCCTCCCTCCTGTGCTCCTCCATCTCGTGCATCTCCCCCCGTGCACCTCCCCACCGTGCACCCCCCCACCGTGCACCTCCCTCCCGTGCAGCTCCCCCCCGTGCACCTCCCCACCGTGCACCTCCCTCCCGTGCAGCTCCCCCCCGTGCACCTCCCCACTGTGCACCTCCCTCCCGTGCAGCTCCCCCCGTGCACCTCCCCCGGAGCACCTCCCTCCCGTGCACCTTCCTCCGTGCACCTTCCTCCGTGCACCTCCCTTCCGTGCAGCTCCCTCTTGTGAACCTCCCTCTTGTGCTCCTCTCTCCTGTGCACCTCCCTCCTGTGCACCTCCCTCCTGTGCACCTCTTTCCTGTGAAACTCCCTCCTCTGCCCCTCCCTCCTGTGCACCTCCCTCTTGTGCACCTCCCTCATGTCCCTCCCTCCTGTGCCCCTCCCACCTGTGCATCTCCCTCCCATGCACCTCCTCTCCGTGCACCTCCCTCCTGTGCATCTCCCCCCCGTGCATCTCCCTCTCATGCAGCTCCTCCGTGCACCTCCCCCCCGTGCACCTCCCCCCCCGTGCACCTCCCTCCCGTGCAGCTCCCCCCGTGCACCTCCCTCCCATGCAACTCCCCCCCGTGCAGTTCCCTCTCGTGCACCTCCCTCCTGTGCACCTACCCCCTGTGCAACACCCCCCCCCCCCCCGGAGCACCTCCCTCCCGTGCAGCTCCTTCCCGTGCACCTCTCTCCCATGCACCTCCCCTCCGTGCACCTTCCTCCCGTGCACCTCCCTCCCGTGCAGCTCCCTCTTGTGAACCTCCCTCCTGTGCTCCTCTCTCCTGTGCACCTCCCTCCTGTGCACCTCTTTCCTGTGAAACTCCCTCCTGTGCCCCTCCTACCTGTGCCCCTCCCTCCTGTGCCCCTCTCTCCTGTGCCCCTCTCTCCTGTGCCCCTCTCTCCTGTGCCCCTCTCTCCTATGCGCCTCTCTCCTATGCACCTCTCTCCTGTGCCCCTCCCTCCTGTGCCCCTCTCTCCGGTGCACCTCTCTCCTATGCGCCTCTCTCCTGTGCCCCTCTCTCCTGTGCCCCTCTCTCCTATGCGCCTCTCTCCTATGTGCCTCTCTCCGGTGCACCTCTCTCCTGTGCCCCTCCCTCCTGTGCCCCTCTCTCCGGTGCACCTCTCTCCTATGCGCCTCTCTCCTGTGCCCCTCTCTCCTGTGCCCCTCTCTCCTATGCGCCTCTCTCCTATGTGCCTCTCTCCGGTGCACCTCTCTCCTGTGCCCCTCCCTCCTGTGCCCCTCTCTCCGGTGCACCTCTCTCCTATGCGCCTCACTCCTGTGCCCCTCCCTCCTGTGCCCCTCCCTCCTATGCGCCTCTCTCCTATGTGCCTCTCTCCGGTGCACCTCTCTCCTGTGCCCCTCCCTCCTGTGCCCCTCTCTCCGGTGCACCTCTCTCCTATGCGCCTCTCTCCTGTGCCCCTCTCTCCTGTGCACCTCTCTCCAGTGCACCTCTCTCCTGTGCCCCTCCCTCCTGTGCCCCTCTCTCCAGTGCACCTCTCTCCAGTGCACCTCTCTCCTGTGCCCCTCTCTCCTGTGCACCTCTCTCCAGTGCACCTCTCTCCTATGCGCCTCTCTCCTGTGCCCCTCTCTCCTGTGCACCTCTCTCCAGTGCACCTCTCTTCTATGCGCCTCTCTCCGGTGCACCTCTCTCCGGTGCACCTCTCTCCTGTGCCCCTCTCTCCTGTGCCCCTCCCTCCTGTGCCCCTCTCTCCTGTGCCCCTCTCTCCGGTGCCCCTCTCTCCTATGCGCCTCTCTCCTGTGCCCCTCTCTCCTGTGCCCCTCTCTCCTGTGCCCCTCTCTCCTGTGCACCTCTCTCCAGTGCCCCTCTCTCCTGTGCGCCTCTCTCCTGTGCATTTGCTGATCCCACCATAGAATGTCGTCGCTGCCGTGGATGGTGATGGTCTTCCTCTTCTGATGTGCTGTCAAACACATCCAAGGCCCCTCCCATCCTGATCTTGTCAATTTGAAATCTTCAAAGATTGGAAAAAGCTTTATCAACACAAACACTCTCTGCAAAACATTTGCCAGAGGGAACTGAGACAGCAGCTGCAATAAGTGAGCATTTATCCAAAAGGAACAATGACAAGTATAAATACCCACCTGAACTGCTCCTCAAACGCACCGCCGTTAAACTCGGAAGTGGGTGCATTGGAGCCGGGTTGTGCGCCCGCTCTAAAAATCAAACATTTTTACCCTCCACCCGCTACCAACCCACCTGTTCTTGGGAGTTAAAACTCCCCCATCAGAGTTTCTCCGAGAGTTTAATGTGATTGTAACTTGCCAACTCCATCTCCCAACATTCAGTCATGCACTAACTGATACCAGCTATTTTTATTCCTTATATTAGCAAGAGATATCAGTGAATTATGAAGTAGAAAAGCTAGAAAGAAAGGTCATATTGCATTGTTCATATTTATGATTCGAAAGTGGATTTATTTTCTGATTTATTTTCTCCTTCTCTCCAGCGAACAGCTCACACCTCCCCATTGCTTCGTGGGTGAGTTCAGGAATTCGATAACAGTGGCGATCTTCTCTGTGAGTCACATCACAAACTCTTTGCCGGTGGTCTAATGTTGCGCACTCTGTTACTGACCTGCTTATCAGTGCAATGCCAAGGGAGTGCTGCATTGTCGCAGACACAATATTTGGATGAGATGTCTGTCTACCTCCTCAGATGGGTGTAAAACATCCCATGGCAATTTTGAGGAAAAGCAAAGAGCTCTCCCAGTGTCCAGGCCAACATTCCTCCCTCAACTAACACCACCAAAAATAAGATTAACTGGCTAATCACTTAAATTGCTATTTGTGAGACCTTATTCTGTACAATTTGGCTACTAAGCCTGCTGACATAATAGTGACTACAACTCATTGGTTGTGAAGCGTTTTGGGACATCACGAGGATGTGATGAGACACGACATAAATGAAAGCTCTGTAGGAACGGAGGTTCCTAGCTGAATAAAGTATTCGACTCGATGAATCAAATCAACAGGTTTTAATGAACAACGAAGTTAGCAGGGAAACTACAGGAGAAACAGTATACAGGTCTATACAGCTTGCTGGGCACTCGACGACTACTGGAAGATTCTGGAAGCTGACGTCATGACGTCATGACGTTCTTCGCGCCACTGGTGGTCATGTGAGCAGCGTCATGACGTCATCACACGGAGTGCAGGAAAACGCCATACAGTACAGTTAACAGGCAGTTTAAAGGTGCAGTCCGCGGTTGCACTATACTGTAGTTAAAGGGATTATTAATAATTGTTCTGAGACCCTTGGTGGCTCTGCCACAGCTCTTTCTTATATCCTGACCTATTTTAGAATGCTTGTATTGCATTTCCAATACAAACTATTTAAAAAAATATTTCTGTAGTTCTTGTAGCAGTGAATACTAGTTGAAGCTGCTTTGTGATCTCTTATTATCACTAGTGTTAGTTGCAAGTTAAAGAGAATAAAGCTACTCTGAAATGAAGGGGTGGAAGTGTTTGTGTGTGTGGTGGATCAGAGGGCACGAGGTATGTTCTTGACTTGAAGCTGTCAATATCTGTTTTAACTAAAGCAGTAGCAGACCTTCCAACCCAAGGAAAATTTTATGAAGGTGAACTTGCGGTATTTCGCACCTGGGTAGTTGTGGTAAACCACTGTATTGTATATTGCCACCTCTGGGTGGCGCTGTGTATGGAGGCATGCCTCAGCTGACTCCACCCACCACTGTGTGGGTTTCGTTCAGACTTGTTCAGTCACTCACGAAGAAGCATGGTCTCTTCTTAGCTAATAAAAGCCTTATTCATCTCTTCTTTCGACTCGTCATCTCTTCTTCGACTCATCACCTTTTATGAAGTAATTGATAAGCGTATCAATTTTATTAGCTAAAAGTTAAATGGCGACACCTGAGGAGCAACAACAGCAACGGATACAGCAGACATTGCTGAGAGCCCTCAGACCACCACGCCTGGACCTCGACCCTCAAGAGGTGGGTGCATCAGCCAAGTTTGAACACTGGCTGAGCTGCTTTGAATCCTTCCTCGCAATCTCACAGGTTACAGAGGAGGATCACAAACTGAAAATTTTGACCGCCCAGGTGAGCCATCAAGTATATATGCTAATCCGGGACTCTAATACGTACGTGGCAGCCCTCGAGCTACTAAAAGGGCAATATACGCGCCCAGTGAACACAACTTACGCCCGACACCTCTTGGGATCCCGCAGGCAGCAACCGGGAGAATCGGTAGGGGCATTTGCACGGGCGCTACTGGCACTCTGCAGAGACTGCGATTGTAAAGCGGTAACGGCTGTGGAGCACGCGCAGGGACTCGCCTGTGATGCCTTCGTCAGGGGCCTCCAGTCAGACCACACCCGGCAGAGACTGCTAGAAAGCAAGGAACCCGACCTGAAGACGGCCATTGCCCTTGCGCTCTCGTTAGAGGAGGCCCACCGAAACCTCGAGGCATACCCCCGTAACGGCGCCGAGACATGGCAATCGAAACCGTGGGACACGGGACCGCCGCCCCCGGCACCAACCGCTGCAGCGACCCAACCGAGACAGCAGCCTCCGGTAAGAACTGCTTCGATGCCCAGTAACCAGGCCCAAAAATGCTATTTCTGTGGCCAGTTAAAACATCCCAGAGCGCACTGCCCAGCTAAGACAGCTACCTGCTCGGGCTGCGGGAAGAAAGGCCATTACGCTAACGCCTGCAAGGGGAAGCCAGCCAGCAGCGCAGCGTGCGGGCCGTGGGAGCAGCCATCTTATCCGCCATTTTGTGTACCCCCGGCCGCATGGCATCCGCCGCCATCGTATCCAACGCACTCAACCGCCATTTCGTCACCGGAACCGACCACCGTCTCGGCGGATGACTATAGTGACTCACTAAGCCACATACTGGCCTCCGTGACGCTGGATCAAGCCCTCCCTCACCATCTATCCAGCTCCATGATGGATATCGCGGTAAACGGCCGCGCCACCAGTTGCCTGATCGACAGCGGGAGCACAGAGAGTTTCGTCCACCCCGACACGGTACGTAGCCACTCCCTCACGATTCTGCCAACGCACCATCGCATTTCTATGGCGTCCAAGTCCCAGTCAATGGACATCAGCGGCAACTGTGTGGTGACCCTGTCAGTAGGGGGCACTGAATATAAAAAATTTAAACTGCTAGTCCTGCCCCGTCTTTGCGCTGCCGTCCTGCTAGGGTTGGATTTTCAGTGCCACCTTAAGAGTGTCACACTAGCATACGGTGGACCCCTCCCCCCACTCACAGTCTGCAACCAACAACTTTTAAATCGCCCGCTGCAAACCACCTGCAGCCTTTCCACATTAAAAGTCCCCCCCCCTCCCATGTTCGCTAACCTCACCCGCGACTGTAAACCCATCGCTACCAAAAGCAGGCGGTACAGTGCCGGGGACAGAGCTTTTATCAGCTCTGAGGTGGAGCGGCTATTGAAGGAGGGCATTATCGAAGGTAGCACTAGCCCCTGGCGAGCCCAGGTTGTAGTCGTTAAAACCACTGCAAAACGCCGCATGGTAATCGACTACAGCCAAACCATAAACCGGTACACCCAGCTGGACGCGTACACCCTCCCTCGCATATCTGATATGGTCAATCAGATTGCGCAATACAAAGTATTCTCCACCATCGACCTTAAGTCAGCGTACCACCAGCTGCCCATCCGCCATGAGGACCGCCAGTATACTGCCTTCGAGGCAAACGGCCGCCTCTACCACTTCCTTAGGGTCCCCTTCGGCGTCACCAACGGGGTTTCGGTCTTCCAAAGGGAGATGGACCGAATGGTTGACCAGAACGCGCTGCGGGCAACCTTCCCCTATGTGGATAACGTCACCATCTGCGGCCACGACCAGCAGGACCACGACGTTAATCTAGCAAATTTCCTCCGTACGGCCCAACGGCTGAACCTAACGTACAATAAGGAAAAATGTATGTTTCACACCAAGCGCCTGGCCATCCTCGGCTGCGTGGTGGAGAACGGAGTCATCGGGCCCGACCCCGACAGAATGCGCCCCCTAATGGAGCTACCCCTTCCCCACTGCCAAAAAGCACTGAAGAGATGCCTGGGGTTTTTCTCCTACTACGCCCAGTGGGTGCCCCTCTATGCAGACAAAGCCAGGCCCCTCATCAAAGCCACCTCCTTCCCCCTGACACCAGAGGCGTGTGCAGCCTTCACTCTTATCAAGAACGATATCGCGAAGGCCGCAATGCACGCGGTGGATGAGTCCATCCCCTTCCAAGTGGAGAGCGATGCCTCCGACTTCGCCCTAGCCGCGACCCTTAACCAGGCGGGCAGACCCGTGGCCTTTTTCTCAAGGACCCTCCAGGGCCCCGAGACGAGACACTCCTCCGTCGAAAAGGAGGCCCAGGCTATTGTAGAAGCGGTGCGTCACTGGAGGCATTACCTGGCCGGGAAACGATTTACCCTGCCCACTGACCAGCGTTCAGTAGCTTTTATGTTTAATAATAAGCAGAGGGGTAAAATCAAGAACGACAAGATCTTGAGGTGGAGAATCGAACTCTCCACCTACAATTATGATATCTTGTATCGGCCAGGGAAACTCAATGAGCCCCCAGATGCCCTATCACGTGGTACATGCGCCAACGCGCAGAGTGATAGGCTGCAGTCCCTCCACAATGACCTCTGCCACCCGGGGGTCACCAGGTTTTTCCATTTTATCAAATCCCGTAACCTGCCCTACTCCATCGAGGAGGTCAGGACCATGACCAAGAGCTGCCAAATCTGCGCCGAGTGCAAACCGCACTTCTATAGGCCGGACAGAGCAAGCCTGATCAAGGCCACCCGCCCCTTCGAACGCCTGAGCGTCGATTTTAAAGGGCCCCTCCCCTCCGCTGACCGCAATGTGTACTTCCTCAACATAGTTGATGAGTACTCCCGTTTCCCCTTTGCCATCCCTTGCCCAGACATGACCAGTACCACGGTCATCAAGTGTCTGAATGACATCTTCGCTCTGTTCGGGTTCCCCAGCTATATACATAGCGACAGGGGCTCATCGTTCATGAGCGACGAACTTCGGCAGTACCTGCTAACAAGAGGTATCGCCACGAGCAGGACCACCAGTTACAACCCCCGGGGGAACGGCCAGGTGGAAAGGGAGAACGCGACGGTTTGGAAGGCAGTCCTCTTAGCACTAAAATCTAAGGGCCTTCCGACCTCCCGCTGGCAGGAGGTCCTCCCTGCAGCGCTCCACTCCATTCGGTCACTGCTTTGTACTGCCACTAATGCGACCCCTCATGAGAAAATGCTCGTTTTCCCCCGGAAGTCTACATCGGGAACCTCGCTACCGGCATGGTTGACTTCTCCTGGGCCCGTCCTACTGCGGAGGCACGTGAGGACGCATAAAACGGACCCCCTGGTCGAGCGGGTGCACCTCCTACACGCCAACCCCCAGTATGCCTGGGTGACATACCCAGACGGGCGGGAGGACACGGTCTCCATACGAGATCTCGCACCCTCGGGTACCCCTGAATTACCACCGTTATCCCCCTTACCACCGTTATCCCCCTTACCACTGTTATCCCCCACCACCCCTCCCAACCCAACCCCTGCAGACGGCATGCCAAAGCCCCAGGAATCTTCGCCAACCACCCAGACACCAGACCCGACGTCGGATGCTGCAACACCACCGCCGCCACCACGACGATCAGGACGTCAGACAAGGCCTCCTGATAGACTTAACTTGTAGTACCCTTCACCCCGCCGGACTTCACATTAAACAAGGGGTGAATGTGGTAAACCACTGTATTGTATATTGCCACCTCTGGGTGGCGCTGTGTATGGAGGCATGCCTCAGCTGACTCCACCCACCACTGTGTGGGTTTCGTTCAGACTTGTTCAGTCACTCACGAAGAAGCATGGTCTCTTCTTAGCTAATAAAAGCCTTATTCATCTCTTCTTTCGACTCGTCATCTCTTCTTCGACTCATCACCTTTTATGAAGTAATTGATAAGCGTATCAGTAGTTTATTTAAATCAGTGTATAGCATCGTTTGAATGCACCAATGATGAAAGTATTCCCTTTGTTGTGGGATCTCCAGCATTTAGAAGCTTATTGCTAATGTCTGTATATGATAACTCAATTAGGAGGTACTCTTTTGAATAAGTATAAAATCCCAAATTTATAAAATGTTCTACTAGGTTTGGGAGTGTAAGATAAATGAGGTTTAGTGCCTTTAAGGCTAACTTTGAACATCAGTTTTGGATATGGAGAATTTTAAGACATAGACAATTTAAAAAGGATGGATTCTTGCCTGTGTTACTTTGAATGGGTGAAACTGTTCGTTTAGACTAGAGTTAAAGAGCACAAGTAGGTATAATGCAGACAGATTTCCATTATGAGACTGCATACATCCTCCATACTGGATTAAGTGAGACTGGACAAATGCATTACCACCACAAATCTACATACCCTTCTCCCCACTATATTATCAGGCATGGGACAGATGTACCACCACATGAGGTCGCATAGCTCTCTCTGCACTAGATTACTATCTAATGAAATCAGCACTTACCTTTGTTGCAGTGGCCCCAGCACCAGATGGCAGCCACTTGCTTGTGATGATGAGGAAACTACAGGGTTGGGAAAATGGCATTACACAGCTGCATCGTGCCACATTTTGTCCCTCTGTGAATGGGCATGACCATTGTATTTTTAAAGGGACAGGCATGGATAATCTGAAGTACTCATGTTAGGTAAAATTCAGGAGTTCAGTGATATAACCTGAGTTTCCACAGTTCAGAATTCAGTTCAGGACTCATCCCTATGGGGTTTAGTAGATTGATACTTGACTTGTTAGAGCAGATTAAGACGCAAGATAAAATAATTAACAGGGAAATCCAATATAATATCCTGAGCAGAGAATCAATAATTTGCAAATATTTTATTCAAACAGTCTTTAATAAAATTGGAAAAGCAGACATTCGTTGTATCTCTGAACTGCATTTTAGATAGCGAGAGAACAGTGCTGATAATTTGATCTCAAGCAATCTCAAACTTTTCATTTTGATATTTGAGTAAAAATAATTGCACCTATTCTGAGCATGCCAGTGGAAGGTCAGAAGGTAGCTTAGTTACTGAGACATCAGACCCACGAGGCTCCTGTGGCCATTTGATCCACATACAGGTAATCCATGATCCTGCACTGACAGTTAAGTGATTCTAACATAAACTACATCTCAGAGAAGTGGAATGCAGATAAAAGCTTTATTTGTCTTCAGAAAAAAAAAACTTGCTGAAAATCTGTCTATTATACAGTGCAGACCTGGATGAAAGCTGACAAGAGCTGTTTGATGTGAGCGAATGCCCCTGTGCTATGTAAAAGCCA
The DNA here is from genome assembly GCF_052327205.1 of Somniosus microcephalus. Taxonomy (NCBI): domain Eukaryota; kingdom Metazoa; phylum Chordata; class Chondrichthyes; order Squaliformes; family Somniosidae; genus Somniosus; species Somniosus microcephalus. Next base: position 173,613,773 of record NC_140996.1, on the reverse strand, counting down.
ATGACCCAGCTGCCTTCAATGGCAGAATGCGGGCATTCAGTCACTGAGAAATCCAGTTATATGATAGATGACTGCACTGAACTTGCCCTTTTAAACTGTGGGGATCATAACTTGGGGAAGTCCTTTGTTCTGGCCAATGATGTCAGCAAGTTGCAGTCGTCAGGCTGACAACCAAAAGACAGCTGAAATGGGGGGACTGTGCCTTCAGTGCAATGCAGTAGCACAAAGGTTTGCTTATAATTTAGTTCTTGTGAATGAAAATACTTTTTTGTGTAGGAGTATATTTATCATTAGCTCATGTCTTTTTTTTCGTTGTCATGGTAATTCATAGCTAGGCAAAACTGCAGTCTTTCAAAAAATTGTAGGTTTCTTTGAAGACCTGATCTCTTATAATATGTTTCTCCAGTGAAATACGTCAAGCAGGGCAAAGGAGATGAGAGAAGCAAGTACACAGAGCAAAAGGCAGAGTGTGTGAAGTAAGAGTTATGAAAGGAAACCACAATCCAATAAAGCTGCATAAGACCTCTTAAAGGAATTCAGTAATGCATATCATTAAAAAATGTCAGTTTGCCAACATATTTCATGCAAAAACAAGTGGGAGTGAGAGAAATGGTGAGCAAGAGAGCCAGCAGGAAGCACCGCTGTAGATTGTTGTTAGGTGCCTAGCTAGTTCATCAAGAATTCACATTGAAATGCTACATTTGTACACGTAATAATGACTCCTAAGCTTGGCCCTCCCCGGTTAAATTTTAGCTTTAGTGATTATTTAAACACTGTAATGGGGAGAAGGGAAGACCCTAAAAATTGGAGATTTTAAAAAAAACTGATGCAGTAAGGGTTGTATATTCTTTAAATATTTTACATTCAGGATTTTTTTAAGTTTTGGTTATAGTAGGATTAATAGCTTTTTTATATTATACCAGAAACATTTACTATGGGTTTGGCTTTCTCCTTTACGCAAATAAAGGGTTAATTGTCATTATGCTGATGAAAATAACAAAGCTAAATCAAAATGACAGATGCACGCCATTTTGCTTCTGAAGTTTCCATTCAATCTGAAACTATTAATGTGAATGAAAGCAAAGCAGCCAATCGAGTGCCGCCTGTAATAATTCTGCTTTCTCACTTTTCAAGCACCTAAATTGACATAAACTGGCGTAAATGGTAAATACAAAAGATGCTGGAAAACTGAAATAAAAACAAAAGGTCATAGACCTGAAAGGTTAACTCTCTCTCTCCACGGATGCTGCCTGACCTGCTGAGTGTTTCCAGCATTTTCTGTAAATGGTAAATACTTTGTTTATCCAGCTGTGGAGAATGAAAAACACAGTGTGCACGGTGCCGCAAAGACCTTTCATGTTGGAGATCGGAACAGAGGCTGGGAATTGCCCCAGAGCTGCTCCCGCTGCACTGCCGCAATTTTGCCGGCAAGTGTGGCAGAAACCATTGGCGAAGTCACGGTGGGAGAGTAGGACCAGCTCTGAGGAAATTCCTAGGCATGGAGGTCCAGTTCGATTCACCTGGAATTTTCATGGGGGGGGGGGTTCTCCCAATCTACTGCTGTAACCTCAGCGGAGGATCAGCAGAAGCCCTGGTGAAGCGATGTGAACAGCTAAAACCGGTCATCTACATCATTTCTCCAGCAGGGTTGCTGCCGATATTCCACCAAAGTCACAACCATGGTGTCAGCAAAATCATTGTGACCTTTTTGGGCTGTGGCAGCAGACAATGTGTAGCAGCAAACAATGGCAGATTTAGGGGGAATGCAGCCTGCAATCTGACTCCAGGTGACAGACCCGATCCAGTTCTCTCCAGAAACCCAACTAGATGACTCCCACTGGCAGCCATGATCTGATCTAACTCCCACTGGCAGCTATGATCTGATCTAATTCCCACTGGCAGCCATGATCCGATCGAACTCCCACTGACAGCCATGATCCGATCGAACTCCCACTGGCAGCCATGATCCGATCTAACTCCCACTGGCAGCCATGATCTGATCTAACTCCCACTAGTAGCCATGATCCGATTGAACTCCCACTGGCAGCCATGATCCGATCTAACTCCCACTGACAGCCATGATCCGATTGAACTCCCACTGGCAGCCATGATCCGATCTAACTCCCACTGACAGCCATGATCCGATTGAACTCCCACTGGCAGCCATGATCCGATCTAACTCCCACTAGTAGCCATGATCTGATCTAACTCCCACTGGCAGCCATGATCCGATCTAACTCCCACTAGTAGCCATGATCTGATCTAACTCCCACTGACAGCCATAATCCAATCTAACTCCAGGTGGCAGCCATGATCCGATCTAACTCCCACTGGCAGCCATGATCCGATCTAACTCCGACTGGCAGCCATGATCCGATCTAACTCCCACTGGCAGCCATGATCTGATCTAACTCCAGGTGGCAGCCCTGACATGACCCAACCCAACTCCAGGTGGCATATGACAGTCGAATGAATGACCTTACAGCTGACAACAACATCAACTTGTATTTAAGAAGCACATTTAACGTAGGTAAACATCCCAAGGAGCTTCGCAAAAGAATAATCAGACAAAGATTGACACCAAGCCAAACAAGGAGCTATTAAGAGGGGTGACTAAAAGTTTGGTCAAAGAGGTAGGTTTTGAGGGTCTTAATGGAGGAGAGAGAGGCAGAGAGATTCATGGAGGAAATTCTAGAGCTTAGGGCCTAGACAGCTGAAGGCACAGCCGCCAATGGTGGGGCGAAGGGAGTGGGGGATGCGTAAGGGAGCTGAAGGAACAGAGAGCTCGTGGAGGGATGTAGGGCTTGAGGAGGTTACAGAGATAGGGAGGGGCAAGGCTATGAAGGGATTTGAACACAAGGATGAGAATTTTCAATTGGAGGCATTGTGGATCAGGAGCCAGTGTAAGTCAGCGAGCACAGGAGTGATGGATAAGTGGGACTTTGTGCGGGTTAGGTTACAGGCAGCAGGAGTTTGGATAAGCTAAAGTTTATGTAGGGTGGAAGATGGGAGGCCGGCCATGAGAGCATTGGAATAGTCAATTCTGAAGATGACAAAAGCATGGATGAAGGTTTCAGCAGCGACGGAGTTGGGCATTGTTATGGAGGTGAAAGCCAGCAGTTTCTGTGATGTACAGGATTTGGGGTTGGTAGAGCAGTTCAGGGTCAAATAGGATGCTGATGGTTGTGAACTTTCTGGTTCAGCTTGAGTCAGTGGCTGGGCAGGGGGATGGAATCATTAGTGAGGGAAGTTATTTGTGGGGGTCCGGCAATAAGAAAGAGATAGAACTAGTGGTAACAACTTCTAAAGCAATTAGGAAAGAGAATCTCTACAGACAACAACATTTATATAACAACAGCAGCTTGTATTGATATAGCACCTTTAATGTAGTAAAACATCCCAAGGTGCTTCACAGGAATATTATAAGACAAAAAATTTGACACCGATCCACATAAGGATAAATTAGGGCAGGTGACCAAAAGCTTGGTCAAAGAGGTAGGTCTTAAGGAGTGTCTTAAAGGAGGAAAGAGAGGTAGTGAGGCGGAGAGGTTTAGGCAGGGATTTCCAGAGCTTAGGGCCGAGGCAACAGAAGGCACGGTCACCAACAGTTGAGCAATTATAATCAGGGATGCTCAAGAGGGCAGAATTAGAGGAGCGCAGATATCTCGGGGGTTGTGGGGCTGAAGGAGATTACAGAGATAGGGAGGGGCGAGCATGAAGGGATTTGAAAACAAGGAAGAGCATTTTGAAATCGAGGTGTTGCTTAACCAGGAGCCAATGTAGGTCAGCGAGCACAGGGGTGATGGGCGAACGGGACTTGGTGCGGGTTAGGACACGGGCAGCCGAGTTTTGGATGACCTCAAATTTACGTAGGGTAGAATGTGGGAGGCCAGCCAGGAGTGCGTTGGAATAGTCAAGTCTAGAGGTAACAAAGGCATGGATGAGGGTTTCAGCAGCAGATGAGCTGAGGCAAGTAGGGAGACAGGTGACGTAACGGAGGTGGAAATAAGCGGTCTTAGTTATGCTGTGGATATGTGATTGGAAGCTCATTTCAGGGTCAAGTATGATACTACGGTCGCGAACACATGCAACAAGGAGGAATGGGAGGTTGTGAGGTTAGGAGAGGTTGTGGGGTGGAGAAAGGTACAGGGATAAGGAGGTTAAGGCTATGAAGGCATTTAAACATGAGGATGAGAATTTTCAATTGGAGACATTGGGTAATCTTAAGCCAATGTAGGTCAGCAAGGACAGGGGTGATGGGTGAGTGGGACTTGGTGTGAAATAAGTTATAGGTAGCAGTGTTTTAGATTAGCTGGCGTTTACAGAGCATGGAGGCTGGGAGGATGGATAAGAGTGCATTGGAATATTCAAGTCTGGAGGTGACAAAGGCATGAATGAGTGTTTCAGTAGTAAATGGGATGGGACGAGGTGGGGTGGGGGAGTCAGATGATGTTACGGAGGTGAAAGTAGGTAATGGAGAGGATATGGATTTGGAAACCCGGCTTGGGGTCAAATTGGATGCTGAGGTTGCAAACAGTCTGATTAAACTCAGACAGTAGCCAAAGGGGGTGGCGAGGGAACGGAGTTTGCAGCAGGAGCCAAAGTCGATGGTTTCGGTCTTCCCAATGTTAAACAGATAGAAATTGTGGCCAAGCAGTCTGACAGCAGAGAGGCAGAGGAGGGATCAAGACAGGGGGTGGAGAGGTAGAGCTGGGTGTCAATGCGTACATGTGGAAGCTGACACCACGTCTGTGGATGATGTCACCAAGGGGCAGCATGCAGACGAGAAATAGAAGGGAGTCAAAAATAGATCCTTGGAGAACTCCTGAGGTAATGGTGCAGGAGCGGGAACATGAGGCATTGCTGGAGATGCTCTGGCTACAACTTGATAACCATTGAGTTGGATAATGGAGGAGAAGATGGTGTGATCGACTATGTCAAAGGCTGCAGAGTGGCTGAGAAAGATGAGGAGGGTTAGTGCACCGCAGTCACATAGGACGAACGTTTGTGACTTTGATTAGGGCTGCTTCAGTGCTGTTGCAGGGGCAGAAACCTGACTGGAAGGATTCAAATGTAGAGTTGTGGGAAAGATGGGTACGAATTTGGGAGGCAACAATACCTTGAAGGACTTTGGAGAGGAAATGAAGGCTAGAAATGAGGTGACAGTTTTCAAGGATAGAAGGATTGAGAATTTTTTTTAAGCAGGGGAGTGATGACTACAGTTTTGAAAGGGAGAGGGCGACAGTATCTGAGGAGAGGAAACCATTTATAATGTCAGTTACCATGGGGGCTAGGAAGGGAAGTTGGGTGGTCAGCAGTGTGGTGGGAATGTGGTCAAAGGAGCAGGAGGTGGGTCTCATGGTCAAAATGAGCTCAGAGAGGGAATGAGGGGAGATAGGAGAGAACCTAATGAAAGACGTGCGATTAGGGCTAGGGCAGGGGGAACCGTGTGGGGAGTTGGCTCGATGGACAAATGGAAGGGGTGGTGGGGGGCAGCTGAATAGATAGTCTCAACCTTAGTGACAAGGAGGTCCATGAGCTTCTTGCAATTGTTGGAGGTGCGTGAGGAGGGAGCAGGGCAGAGGGGTTTAAAGAAACAGTTGGCAGTAGAGAAAAGCTGGGGGTTACCTCTGCTTTCCAGGATGATCCTGGAGTAATGGAGTGTTTTGACAGAGGAGAGTGAGGCTTAATAGTGCTTGATCCGACCCAGCTAGATCTGGTGATGGTTGCCTAAAGCAGTTGTGCACCAGGTCTGCTCAAGTTATCATGGGGACCAGGAGGGGAGTGAATGAGGATTGGGGCTAAACAAGGGGAGGCTCAGGGTGGGAGAAAGTAAAGGTTTATTGGGGATAAGGGCATCAAAGGTGGAGGTGAGGGAGTGGCTGAGCAGATCGACACCCGTAGATGTATTGTGGCAAATGGAAGGCTAAAAGCTAGGCAGTTGGCAGCTTGAAAGTACAATTGTGAGTGGCTTGGAGGAAAATAACCTTTTAAAACCACATTCACAGAGAGCAGGTGTTATGCAGACAGACCTATTCATCACAAGAAGACTAAAAAAAGGTACAAAGGATGTCAAAAAAGAATGGTCGGTGAACAACTGGAAAAATTCATTAGGGAAAAAGAAAATTGTGGGAGGAAAGTTAGAGTGCTGTGTGACATCATGGGATGCCCGGAGACTTTCCACTCTTTACTGTGGTTTACATCCACATAGAAGCTTCTTTATTTAGGTGAAATCTTTCTGTGATTTTTGCCCACCTCCTCAGGAAGGTAAAAATTTTACCCCACAATGTGTTTCCATGCGTTCTTACAGCCAAGTCTATCCTTCACATTGGGCAGAAAGCAAATGCATGGAATTTGTGGCTCCTTGCCTAGAAAAAGAAGCAACCAGAAGACTATCTACAGCTAAAACCCATCTCACTGTAATATGCAATAAAGGTACTTCTTGTGCAGATTAGAATCAAAACTTGTTAATTTAGTAGAAGTCACACAACACCAGGTTATAGTCCAACAGTTTTATTTGAAATCACAAGCTTTCGGAGCGCTGCTCCTTCGTCAGGTGAAGTGGAGAGATGCATAAAGACACAGCTTATATAGTCAGAGAATAATGCCAGATGATTACAGGTAATCTTTCTAACTGCCATTTATCACACCTCGGCAGAGAGATAATCACAGCAATCAAAGGTGTGAATGGTGTCCAAACAGGTCAGTCAGGAAAACATTACATCAAAGAACAATGAGGTGGGGTCACAAGGGGTCAAATGTTGCAGATGCTGGGGTCTGTATGAAAAACAAAAAACAGACAAAAAAATTTTTTTTTGCTGGAAATCACAGCAGGTCCGGTCGCATCTGTGTAGAGAGAACAAGCCAACGACGACTCGAGTCTGGATGACCCTACGTCAGGTGGGGTTACATGTAGCATGACATGAACCCAAGATCCCGGTTGAGGCCGTCCTCATGAGTGCGGAACTTGGCTATCAGTTTCTGCTCTACAATTTTGCGTTGTTGTGATCATCACACGTACTGGGCAGCACGGTGGCATAGTGGTTAGCACTGTTGCCTCACAGCGCCAGGGACCCGGGTTCAAATCCAGCCTCGGGTGACTGTCTGTGTGGAGTTTGCACATTCTCCCCGTGTTTGCGTGGGTTTTCTCCGGGTGCTCCGGTTTCCTCCCACAGTCCAAAGATGTGCGGGTTAGGTTGATTGGCCATGATAAAAATTGGCCCTTAGTGTTAGGGGGGATTAAATACGTGGGGTTACGGGGATAGGGCTTGGGTGGGGTGGCTGTCGGTGTAGGGACCGGGTGCTAGGGTTTGGATGATCAGCCATGATCTCGTTGAATGGTGGAGCAGGCTCGAAGGGCCGAATGGCCTACTCCTGCTCCTATCTTCTATGTTTCTATGTGAGGACACCACCCACCAGGTACATGGTACATACTCATGTGACTCGGCCAACGTTGTCTACCTCATACGTTGCAGGAAAGGATGCCCCGGAGCATGGTACATCGGCGAGGCCATGCAGACACTGTGACAATGGATGAACGGACACCGCGCAACAATCTCCAGGCAGGAGTGTTCCCTCCCAGTCGGGGAACACTTCAGCAGTCAAGGACATTCAGCCTCCGATCTTCGGGTAAGCATTCTCCAAGGCGGCCTTCGAGACACACGACAATGCAAAATCGTAGAGCAGAAACTGATAGCCAAGTTCCGCACTCATGCGGACGGCCTCAACCGGGATCTTGGGTTCATGTCACGCTACATGTAACCCCACCTGACGTAGGGTCATCCAGACTCAAGTCGTCGTTGGCTTGTTCTCTCTACACAGATGCGGCCAGACCTGCTGTGATTTCCAGCAAAAAAAATGTTTTTGTCTGTTTTTTGTTTTTCATGCAGACCCCAGCATCTGCAACATTTGACCCCTTGTGACCCCACCTCATTGTTCTTTGATGTAATGTTTTCCTGACTGACCTGTTTGGACACCATTCACACCTTTGATTGCTGTGATTATCTCTCTGCCGAGGTGTGATAAGTGGCAGTTAGAAAGATTACCTGTAATCATCTGGCATTATTCTCTGACTATATAAGCTGTGTCTTTAAACATCTCTCCACTTCACCTGACGAAGGAGCAGCGCTCTGAAAGCTTGTGATTTCAAATAAAACTGTTGGACTATAACCTGGTGTTGTGTGACTTCTTACATTTGTCCACCCCAGTCCAACACCGGCATCTCCACACCATGTTAATTTAGTGGCCTGGATTTGGCGGTCAGCAGCGAACAAATGGCACTCACCGTTCACTACGCTTACAGCTGCCCATAGACTTTTTGTGGGCTTTTGCGAGGCAGTTTATGGTAATTAGAGATCCATTTCAGCACGGCGCCCTCTACAGGGGATCTGGGACCTGTGTGAGCAGAGCAAAGCGACAGCGTGTCTCCTCAACCAATCAGATTGAAGCATCCTTACTGAGGCATGCAGTCTAAACCAGGAAGTGTAAGTTAGAATATTTAATTCCATTTAAAATCATGTACAGAAAAAAAATAAACAGGGGGAGAGAACGATTGGATTGGGGAGAGAAATAAAAGTGACAGAAGGAAAAAAAAAAATTATTTTAATTTTTAATTTATAATAAGTCTCCAACAATAATTAAAACCTGAAGGAATGAGACTCCACACTTGTTAAAGTAAATTTTATTTGCCAGAGAGGTTGATTGGCAGTATTAAGACTTATCATGCTGTTAAACATTTATTTACACTTGAATGGATAAGCCCTAACTTTTTCTGGCAAGTTTAGTGTGTATCTATCACGTAAGGTAAGGGAGTCAAGGGTTATGGGGAGCAGGCAAGGAAGTGGAGTCGAGGCCAAGATCAGATCAGCCATGATCTTATTGAATGGCGGAGCAGGCTCGAGGGGCCAAATGACCTACTCCTGCTCCTATGTCTTATGTTCTTATGTCTTATGTAAGTACGGCAACTTCATGCCCTTCATGTGTTTTAATGCCGAATCTCTTGGCGAGGTACAACTGTAGCGAAGCTTGTAGAGGAGCAGGGCAAATTGGACAGCAACTTTCTGATTTCCGCAATTAACTGCGCTTGTGCGGACGCCGGAAGTTGCTGTCCGATTTACTCCGATTGCGTCTGATAGCCTCACTGTTATTCTTACCGCAAAATTTGGGCCAATATATAGAGCATATGGTGCTGCCCCTACATTAGGCGGCAAAAGAAATGTCACAATAACTGCTATAGAATCATAGAATGGTTACAGCATGGAAGGAGGCCATTCGGCCCGTCGCGCCCGTGCTGGTTCTCTGCAAGAGCACTTCAGCTAGTCCCACTCCCCCACCCTTTCCCTGTAGCCCTGCAAATTTATTTCCTTCAGGTACTTATCCAACTCCCTTATGAAAGCCGTGATTGAGTCTGCCTCCACCACCCTTTCAGGCAGTGCATTCCAGATCCTAACTACTCGCTGACTAAAACTGTTGGCACTAAAGTATCAGTCAATAGACTGTTATTGTTTGCTGAGACATGGAACCGGCCAAAACAATGAAACCGAAAACTATAAACCAAACATGGCAGGAGATAAGAACGCTGCAGTGGGCGAAGTAATCGGGAGGCAGGAGGTCCAGTCGATTTTGGTGATCGTGCCTTATTTAAATAAAATCGGTGAGCTGCCAGCACTAAACAAGAAAAGGTGAGCAAAGCGGGGTGGGGAAAGAAGAATGGGAGGGGAGGTGGGATGGAACAGATATAGGTAGGAGATGGGGCCCAAAGGAAAGCTGAAAAAATTAAATGAACTTACCTTCTGAGTCCTGTTCTGGGCCTGCTCCTGTGCGGCGCTAGGTTTCCCAGGCGAGGCCAGCTCTGGGCACCGAACACGTGACCGTGTGTTAAAATCTCATTGAGGTCTGAATTACATCATAAGACCCGACTTTTGCATTTCAATGAGGCTCTCACCTGCCTGGGGCAAGGGCCTCTAGCGCTGCCCCAAACACACGGGAGCATGCGTGGGCAAGGTGAGTACCACGTTGTCAGTATATTAACCCCCGCACAGCCTGTTCTTGTCGGGCATGGGGGGATGGGGTTAAAATCGGCCCTCATGTTTTAGAGGTAATTAGTATCCAATCCTTTGTATTCTAGTGGCCATGTGGTAATGTGCATCCATAGTGGGGAAGATAGTCGGCACCTTTACGATAATAATGGCCCATATTTTCCGATGCCTACGGGTGTGTATGAGCTGTGTACACACCCGTAGGGGCATTGGAAATGACGGTTTCAGGCATGCGAAGCGCATGCGCTGAATGTTCTTGACAGATCGGATGCCTGCCCTGGAGAAGGGCCTCTGCGGATGGAGAGTTTCGCTTTCTGCACAACCTCCGCCTGCTAAAATCACTTAAAAATCTTACGCCTGGTAAAAGCATAAGAGTTTAAAAAAGTAAAAAAAAAATGTTTTCACTCATTTATAATTTTAAAATAATTTTAAAAAGGTAAGTTTATTTTTAGCCCCGTAAAATCTTTAATTACTTTTTTCAAAAAATTAAATTTTTGTTTAAAATATTTAATTTAATGTAATTTTAACTCATTTTAAAAAGGTGATGGTTTTTTAAAAATGTATATAAGTTTTTAGTGTGTCAAAAGTATGAATGGAGATTCCCTTCTCCTATTGGCTGGCTTGGCCCACGTGATCCCAGGGACACTTGCGAACTGCATGCACCCCAGGGATACGTGGGCCCTGCGCATTTCGCCTGTGGAGAGGCCCAAGAGCGGAAGTGTCTGGACCTCAGGAGCCCTCGGGTAAGAGCGTAGATTTTTTTCCTGTCGGAAATTACGGGCCATTGTGTCTGTGTGATCGTTGCTCGTCCAGTGGAAGCATGGGAGGTTCTGTTGTGGTAGCAGTGTACCCATATAAATCTATGAAATGTTACTAAAAAAATGGCAGTGAGCCTACCCATAATCCTCAGAACAGGGTGCTCTACTAAGTCTGGTTTTGTGTGTGCTAAGTAATATTCGTATTGAATTATTTCCAATTTGACTTGCATTCCATGGCTTTACAATTCGTCAGAAGGTTCAGATTTGCAAATTTTAGCCTACAAACCCAGAAATTGAATCTTAATTCAGGAAAAAAATCAAGCTTTCAGTCTCAGAAGAGTGTACTTTTGAAAATGATAGGGTAGAAGGATGTGATGCTTGCAAGGACTATCCTTGAAAGATTGGTATGACTGGTTTGAGCAAGTCTATAACAAGAATTGCCCATTAACCAAACAAAAACTCCGACTACTCTTGAAAAGGTATTTAGATAGGGATTAGCTTAGTTCAGGTCACCTTGGGTTATGAATTTGGTTTGTCACTTATCCTCATGTCATGTAAAGGCTGACTGACTTTGCTCATATTCATTACATGCAGTTTGTGTGAATGTGTGTGGTGTAGAGGACAATGCACGAATACCTCAGCAGTTTCAGGAGTCTCACAAAAAGTATAAAGATTTTTCAATTCATTGAATTTGAAGAGCTCCTCTTTGTGGAAATGAGGATCATCGCTGCACTCCTGGATACATCTTAAGAATCACTTATTTTTTTGTTTTGGTTAGCAAGGAGACACTTAAAACTTAAGGGGAGATTATGGGGGAGAAACTGGATCTCCGTTTTTTGGGCACGAAATGGGGGAAAATATGTCCAATTTTGCAGGGCTATGGCCCAAGCCTCAGGGGCACCTGATATACGCCAATGCCATTTTGCCTCAAACAATGCTCAGGCATCCCCGGTGGCTGCCTTAACCAGGTGTTAGGCTCCCCTTGCATTTGTTAATGAAGAGCCTAATGCTTGTTTAAGGACCTCTCTCAGAAATTGTTCAGCACTGACTGAAACAAGCAAGTAAAGAGACCACTGGAGATCACCAACAAAACAGTAAGTTTCTTCTTTTTAACTTACCTTCATGTGGAGCCAGGAGGAGCATGGGTGCTCCACCTGAATCCACAGCGCTCCTGAAGGCCACTGCCTGCCCACACTCAGATTCTTCTTCAACCACCCCCCCCGCCGCACCTCTACCAACCTCCCCCACACCCCCACCCCGGACCTACCTGAGGGCTGCTGCCGGATTTGCAGCTGGCCCAAATTGGTAGGGTGTCAACCAATGAGCTGCCTCTGGAGACCTGATTGGCATCTGCAGCTTGCCTTAATTATGCTGGCGAGGCCCGAGGCCCAATTTCAGTCGAGCCTCTGGCTTCTGGCGTGCACTCAGGCATGTCGCTTCTTTCGGGCCTGAAGTTGGGCCTAAACCTAGCCCAAACTCTCTCCGCCCAATGGAAATAGGCTGGTAGAAGAGATAAAATTGAGCTGGTCGACTTCCCACTCCACTGCCATTTTAACTCAGGTCTTCTTCTGGGTGGCCCAGGCGCATGCCTGAATCAAGCGGGAGCCTCATTAATCGATGTAACTTGGGGTCCTGTGACAAGCATAGGATCCTGATGCAGTGTCAGGCATACTGAGTGGATACTCCGCTCAGTAAAGCCTGGCAGTAAAGAGGAAGAGACCCCAAAAAGGTAAATTAATAAATTATTTTTGTGGGACCAGGAGGAGCAGGACTCTTCTTCCGGGCTCTACAAGAATAATGTAGGTCGCTATCACCCCGGGCTCCCAGCACATGATTGGGCCGCACCCAGACCTACCATTTTGCTGACCAGGTCACCTGATATCGCTTTGATATTAGGAACATGTAGCTTACACTTGATTAAATGAGAAATATTAATGGTAAAGAAATTGTCATATTAATGCTCTTGTACAACGCCGGGTTAAATGTATTCATTTAATATCTTACACAGGGCACACACTTTCTGGCCACAAACCTTTTTTCCTGTTGCCATGATTTTTGGTCATGGTTTAGTGTCAACATTTCCCATTCAAGTTTGCTATGTTGACCACCTTGATGCAGTTGCAGGCTCTGACCATTAGGTGTATTTTTGAAGTTTCTCCCCGAACTGCGTGTAGTTCTGGTCACAGTAATGATATCAGCAAATAGTGATGGTATTTGCCTGTTTGATTATTATGCCTTACCAGCATATTTGCCTGTTTGATTATTTATGCCTTACCAGCAGAGGGCATGTGACAGAGGCAGAGTTTAGTTTTAGTTTCATTTTAGATGTATCTCTAACATGGTGTCTCCTGTAATGCTGTTAACTTAGATGAACAAACCTTAGATTAAAAGACATTCTCTTTCATCAATGTGTCGTCATTGAACCCACATAGAAATCAATACATGGTGTCAGAAGAAGTGATTGAAAGAGATGAAGAGGAAAAATCTGAAGTTAAATCAGCTCTCCACATATTAGCAAGCCAAAAGAGAACATCGTTACTTACCTTTGAAGAATAGCTAACGAAGTGAAAAAATGGAAGGTTTACACCCACCGGCGAAGCTTCAGTTGACAGGTAATGTGGCTGAAAATTGGAGGAGGTTCAAACAACGTTTGGAGTTGTATTTAGCAGCAATCGGAGCTGACGAGAAAAGTGATAAAATGAAAGCGTCAGTGTTCTTGCATGTCGTGGGTGATGAAGCGCTGGAGGTGTATAATAACTTCACATTCGCTGCTGATGGAGACAAAATGAAGCTGGATAAAATAATGGAACAGTTTGAGGCCTACTGCATACCTAAACATAACGTGACGTTTGAGAGGCACAGATTTTTCACATGTGTACAGAAAACGGGAGAGACTATTGATCAGTATGTGACTGAACTGAGAAACAGAAGCAAAATGTGTGAATTTGGGGGACTGACAGACTCGCTAATAAAAGACAGACTGGTGTGTGGTATTCCAGATAATGGTCTAAGGGAAAGACTGCTAAGAGAGCAAAATCTAGACCTGGGAAAAGCCATAGCACTGTGTAGGGCTACAGAGACTGTGAAGTCGCAGGCAAAGGAGCTGTTCAGTGACAGTAGCTGCAACGTGGATGCAGTGAGAAAGAACGGACACAAACCGTTGAACAAAAAGAGCGCCAATGTGAAAAAAGAGGTGTGGCCAGCGAACAAAAATGAAAGGGGCAGTCGAAAGTCATGTAGTCGATGCGGTACACAGCATACACCAAAAAAGTGTCCAGCATATGGTAAAACATGCAATAGTTGCAACAAAAACAACCATTATGCCCGTTGCTGCAAGAACCAAGTGCAACAAAGCAAGGTCCATGCAGTAGATGAAAGCGAGATAGAGGAGTTCTATGTAGATGTTGTGTCTGAAAACAAAAAAGAAAAAAGAGACTGGATGTTGACACTAAAAGTGAATGACATACACATTCCATTTAAATTGGATACTGGAGCACAAGTTAATGTGATATCAGACACGGATTTTAAGAAAATTAGACCCAGACCAAAGATACATGGAATAAAAGTGAAAGTGACAGGATACTCAGGTACTGATATACCAGTGAAAGGAAGATGCATTGTCAAAGTGACACACAAGGACAGAGAGCACACGCTAGCATTAATCGTGGTGCCAAAGGATGTGCAGGCCATATTAGGCTTAATAGCCTGTGAGAGACTGAACCTGGTAAAGAGAGTCCTCGTTGTGGAAAGCAAAGGAGAGACAGTCTATGATGAACTCATGAAAGAGTACAAAGACCTATTTCAGGGTTTAGGCTGCCTTCCAGGAGAACACACGATCAGAGTAGATAAAAGTATGCCAACGGTCATATATCCATGCAGAAAAGTTCCGTTTGCTCTTCAAAAGCAACTGAAGGCAGAGTTGGACAGGATGGAAAGCCTGAACGTGATTCAGAAGATAGATGAGCCAACTGAGTGGGTGAGTTCCCTCGTCGTTGTGGACAAAAAGAATGGAAAGCTCAGAATTTGCCTGGATCCAAGAGATCTAAACAGAGCAATAAAGAGAGAGCACTTCATGCTTCCTACACGTGAGGAAATCATGTCACAGTTTGCAAATGCAAAGTATTTCAGCAAGTTAGATGCATCATCAGGACTTTGGCAGATGAAACTGGACGAGGCAAGTTCAAGACTGTGCACGTTCAACAGTCCATTTGGCAGATACAGATTCCTAAGGTTACCATTTGGCATTGCCTCCGCTCCTGAAGTGTATCACAAAACTATCCATATGACCTATGAGCACCTGGAGGGAGTTGATACATCAATGGATGACATCATAGTATGGGGAACCACGAGAACTGAGCATTACGAGAGACTGAAAAAAGTGCTGGAAGCAACAAGGAAAACAAACCTGAAGCTGAATAGAGAGAAATGCCAGCTCGGGGTGACAGAACTGACATTCGTGGGAGATATCCTTAGCAGTGAGGGCATCAGACCAGATCCCAGAAAGGTGTCCGCCATTGAGAATATGCCAAAGCCACAATGCAAAAAGGACGTGCAGAGGTTTAATGGAATGATCAACTACATGGGTAAATTCATATCCAACCTCTCAGAAAAGATGGCGCCACTGAGATGACTAACTGAAAAGAACATAGAATGGGAATGGAATCATGAGCATGAGAAGTCATGGAGTGATCTAAAGAAACTGCTCACAGAGGAACCAGTTCTGAGGTTTTATGACCCAGCGAGACCCATCAAGCACGGTGGCATAGTGGTTAGCACTGTTGCCTCACAGCGCCAGGGACCCGGGTTCGAATCCGGCCTCAGGCGACTGTCTGTGTGGAGTTTGCACACTCTCCTCGTGTTTGCGTGGGTTTCCTCCGGGTGCTCCGGTTTCCTCCCACAGTCCAAAGATGTGCGAGTTAGGTTGATTGGCTATGATAAATTGACCCTTAGTGTTAGGGGGATTAAATACGTGGGGTTACGGGGATAGGGTGGGATATATGTTGGTGTAAGGGTTACGGGGATTGGGTGGGATATGTGTCGGTGCAGGCTCGATGGGCCGAAATGGCTTCTATCTGCACTGTGGGGTTTCTGTGATTCTGTGATTCTGTGATATCATCAGATGCATCACAGAGTGGGCTCGATGCCGTTCTTCTGCAAAAATATGACTACTGGCAACCTATTGCATATGCATCGCGCTCAATGACAGACGCGGAGACGCGATATGCTCAAATAGAAAAGGAGCTGCTCAGCATCACGTACGCCTGTGAAAGATTTCACCAGTTTGTGTCAGGACAAGCAATCAGTGTAGAGACTGACCATAAGCCCTTGATTGCATTGTTCCAAAAGCCACTAAATAGCTGTCCGCTTAGAATACGAAGAATGATGATCAGGCTGCAACGCTATACACTGAATGTTGCGTACACACCGGGTAAGCTGATGTATACAGCAGACACGTTGTCCAGATCTGTTGGCCCAAGAGAGCCCGCAAACACCAAAATGGATGAAAAAGTGAACGCCTACGTGGACATGATCACAAGTGCACTGCCCATAGCAGATGCAAAAATGGAGCTCATAAAGACTGAGACAAACAAAGATGAAACACTGAGACGACTGAGGAAAAGCATCTTGGATGGATGGCCCAACATGAAGCAAGACTGCTCACCTGACATGGCAGAGTACTGGAACTGCAGGGCGGAACTATCAGTGGCCGAAGACATCATCTACAAAGGAAGTAAAATAGTTATCCCAAAGAGTCTGAGAAAAGAGATGCTAAAAGGGATTGTTTTAAGAAAGGGAGATGTAATGATATCAGCAAATAGTGATGGTATTTGCCTGTTTGATTATTATGCCTTACCAGCATATTTGCCTGTTTGATTATTTATGCCTTACCAGCAGAGGGCATGTGACAGAGACAGAGTTTAGTTTTAGTTTTGTTTTAGATGGATCTCTAACATGGTGTCTCCTGCGATGCTGTTAACTTAGATGAACAAACTTTAGATTAAAAGACATTGGGCTAGATTTTCAGTTGCTTGCGCCAGCAGTTAGCGCCTTAAGAGAAGTGATTTTCGGGCGCTATGCGTGTAGCGCCCGGGCGCAGCGCAGTTTGCGCCCCGCCCCAAATTAAGTTGCCCGTTAGCGCCGGCGCAAAGTTTAGCGGCCGCCCGGATGCGCGCGCAGAAAATGACGTCATATCCTCGTGCAACGCCCTTTGGCCGCCCCGAATCCAAGCTTCAGTCGGACCGCCCCATTGTGCAGCTGGCGTCCAGAGCGTTTGTAAAATGGAACGCAACACACTCTGGGGAGCGCAAATTAAAGGGCACTCCTCCTGCACTATAAAAGGCAGTCTGCATGTGTTGTGTGGAAGGATCCAGTGTGTTGTTGTGAACGGTGTATTTACCACCACCACCACCTCCTCCTCCTCCTCCTCCTCCTCCCCCTCCTCCTCCTCTTTTCCCCCCCAGACTCTGCCTTTGCAAAAAACACATGCACCCTTCCCCTTTAAGAGCTCACTGGCACCAGAGTGTCTGCCGTGCGCTGCGCCCGAGCTCGGGCGCAGCGCTCTGCACCGCCGGCTTAGCGCCTAAAGGTAGTAGTGGAATGCCTCTTTTAGCGCTCCACCAACCTCTTAGGGCAAAGCCACTGAATTTCCGGCAACGGGGCGCTACTTTGGGGCGGGCGCTAACTTCGGGCGGGCGCTAAGGTTAGCGCCCCAAAACTGTCTATACTGAAAATCTAGCCCATTCTCTTTCATCAATGTGTCGTCATTGAACCCACATAGAAATCAATACAGTCACCACATTACAGGAAAGATGTGATTGCACTAGAGAGGGTACAAAGGAGATTTACGAGGATGTGGCCTGGACTGGAGAATTTTAGCTACGAGGAAAGATTGGATAGGTTGGGTTTGTTTTCTTTGGAACAGAGGAGGCTGAGGGGAGACGTTATTGAGGTGTATAAAATTATGAGGGGCCTAGATAAAGTGGATAGAAAGGGCCTATTTCCCTTAGCAGACAACCAGGGGGCATAGATTTAAAGTAATTGGTAGGAGGTTTAGAGGGGATTTGAGGGGACATTTCTTCACCCAGTGGGTGGTGGGGGTCTGGAACTCACTGCCTGAAAGGGTGGTAGAGGCAGAGACCCTCATCACATTTAAAAATTGCTTCGATGTGCACTTGAAGAGCCATAACCTACAGGGCTATGGACCAAGAGCTGGAAAGTGGGATTAGGCTGGATAGCTCTTTGTCGGCCGGCGCGGACACAATGGGCCAAAATGGCCTCCTTCCGTGCCGTAAATTTCTATGACTCTATGAACTCCACCTGCCATTTTGCCTTCTCTGCAGGTGAGCTTTTTTTTTTCAATTTAGCTTACTTTTTTAACAGGTTTATTTTCAGTTTGACATGTTTATTTTCCATTTTCATGCTCCTGCCACCTTTTAGTACCTACTTCCTGGCTCAATTTTCAGCCCTGTAGCCTCAGTTGCCAGTGCCCTTCTCCCTCCAAGCTCAGTTGTTTCTTAACAGCTTGACCCATCCTGCTCTACCACCGTCCCCTTTCTCTGATCTCCGCCCTTTGAAATCTCCAGCTGGCCCAGGCTCCAGCCTCACCTCCAGATCCACCTCCGCTCCTATTCTCTGGTCATCAGCAGTAATCTGGGAACCAGCAATTTGTTTGTAAAATTCTTTTAGGATTATCATATATTTATAGTGCTATTAGCACGGCAAGAACAACTTCCTGATTCCTAGTTTAGGACTCGTGCCACGCTCACCACACCCCACACTTTACTTCAGCTGGAGTTGTGAACCCCATCATCAGCCTCCACCACTCCTCTTCACTGCTTCCCTGCTCCTCTTCCCAATAGCAGATCACCTGACTCAATCCAAACAAGGCCATGGGAGATCGGCTGGTAGTTCCTAATGATCTTAGCCCAATAAATCAAACTTAAAAATTAAAAATTAAAAGTAGTCCAAGCAAAATGAGCTGAAGAAAATATTTATACAAACCTTGAAAAGTTACTAGGAGCAATAGGCCCACCGATCCTTTCTTCTCCCTATGGTTCAGTTCGTTAATCTTATAAACACTAACATTTTACATGATGCGATGTTTGCTAAATAATAAAAGAAATGTGATGGAATAAACCTATTAATTTGACCTCATTTCAATAATAGGATTTAGCTGAAGTAAAAACGAATTAAAAAGTCAATTAATTATTTAATATCTAATTTATAATGTGATAATACATCTTGGATGTAATTATCAAATATTCAATCCACCATATGATTACATCGCCAAGCTGCGTGCATTCATAAAAAACAATGACATCCTTTCAATATTTGTTTATTATAGTCCTATAACATTTACGTTGTGGTAAATTAATCTAATTGCCAGTTTGCCAAGAACTTTTCCTGTGATTATTGTTTTTCCTCAAAGCACAATCATCTCATTGCATTCTTTTCAGTAATTCCATATTTATGAGATCCTTGGCCCAGAATGAAGCCCTCTTTCTTCAAACACAGCAGTCTCTTGTTTTCTTTCTTCCTCTTAGTCCCATTGTACATTGTCAGCTGGTTTATGTAATGCCTTTCATCATTCAGAACCTGAAGGTGGCTATATGTCAGCTACTTTTCTGTTGGAATCATTCGAAACTTTTCTAAGGAGGAAGCAGCATCACCATCAAAGACCACAGGATGAAAAGTAAAGACAGATTGTTAATTGCTGCTGAAAGGATTCAGTGAGCTCTCGATTCTGTAAAATGAAGCTCTTTCTTAAAGAATGTTAGGATTCATAGTTCAAACTGGAAAATTCAACATCACTTATTGGTTCAGCAGTTGTTTTATCCTCTCAGGCAGCATAATGGTTCTATTGTAAACAAACCCCTGTTGGCTAGAACTCTGATATGCTTAAAAATACAATGTCCTCCTCATTAGAGAATTTCAGATTTAGCGCTAATTAGGTGGAGATGTGCCAATGAAAAGTTCAAATTAGAGTGCACAGATTTCACAGTACTGTACTGGACTTCTAACAAAAATCAGTTTATTGATTCATTTTTCTGTACATATTATTACCTGCTACATGTGCATGGTCATATGAGTTCATACTATAGGAAATGCAAAAACTGAATCCCACACAATACCTAAAATATGTAATTGAATTGAACAATATATGTAACTGAAAAACGTGCATTGAACAATCCTAACATTACTTGAAGTGTATTGGACAAATCTTTTACCCTTTTCACCAATATACATATTGTTTAGTTGGATTAGCGTGTCAGATATGATACCTAAATTAGCTCACTTCATAGTGTCCTACATAACTGTCTGAATATTGATCAAACCAGAAAGGTCCACAGATTGGCCACAGTGCACTGAGTGAAATGCAACTTAACTCTCACTTAACAGAGACATTAAGATGGAGATGGACAGAGATGTATTACAAACATCACTTTATTTAACAGCATCTATGACAGAGTAATAGTGGATGTCCAAGATTGCTGTGCAGAACAGCAATTCTAAGATCACAGTTAAAATTCAACAAACATATCACTGGTAGGCTTCCAATGTTAAAGCTGTCTTTTGTTGATGTGTGCATAAAACCATGAGCATAAAACCATGCAACATCTCCTTGGTGTTGGCAGGAGCAAACACCAGTACAGCTTTTTTCTGTGATGGTGTGGGTTCACCTTGAGTTTACTTTACGGCGAGTCGTTGTCCATGGTCACCATTTGCTTTCTTCAGTCGCTGTCTCTTCCTACTTAAACTCATTTTGCACATACTGTAACTATCCTGTTGGCTGTTAAAAGTGTATTTTCTCAATGTGTTTAGAAGCTTAAGCCATTGAATTAACTATTGAAACAGCACTTTTCATTCTCTACTTCTAATTTAAACTAAAACAACTTCCTTTCTTAAGCCTTCTAACTTTACATTCTTAAACCCTCTCTCAACTTTTGAAGACCCTTTTGAACCTTCTAACCTTTAAAACCTTTGTGCACACTTTTGGTGAATGATGTCTCACCTTAAATACTTTAAGCTACCATGGAGTCCTGCTTCAGATGACCTGACCAATCACAGACCAAGTGGTCTACACGGATCACTTTCTAAGGCATAATTTAAGCAAACAGACACATCTTAGAAAATCATAAATGTCAGCATGTGGGAATTGTAGCAAAATGGCATGTTATACTGATAACACCATCAAGGAAGTTCAGAACACAAAGCCATCAGCCGTAACATTCTGCCTGGCTTCTTGTTTTTATCCAAGGCCCAAGCAACTTGACCCGAAGATGAGAAGTTCTCCTGTGCTTCACAGCACCATAAGGTGAACTTCCATTCTGATGGAACACTGAAATAATGTTTTCCTCTATTCTGTTTGCAGTCATTTATAGGCTACTTTGAAAGATATTTGCATTTTCTGCTGCTCTCTACAAAATACTATTAAATACCAGACATTCTGTAGAGAATGCATACTTACCACTATGAGAAGGTACCAGTTACAACTAAATGCACCTTCATTACTTGACAACCTCCTAACTCCCATAGATAACTTGCTTCCAATCATGTGAAGTTCAGAGGCAATGGATTAATTTTTCTGAGATCTTCTAAAGGTTATTAATTTGACACTAAATGGCTTCAATAGATAATAGTTCAAAGTTGTAATCAAATAAATCCACTGCATGTTTCACCGAGGTCTGTTTTCTATCGCTGAAGAACTGCAACTTGTGGGATCATGGAGCAGAATCTAGCCCAATATATTCAGGAGAGGAGGGCCTAGAAATTCAGTGCCCTTAGTGCCGATTTTGCGGCGCTAGAGGGCCTTGCGCTGCAATTGGCGCCGGCGCCGAAATTGCCTGGGGCCCTTCCGCCGCGGTAGACCGGTAGCGCTGCGCCGGCACCGATGACGTCATCGGTGTGCGCAGCGTCCCGGTTGCCATGCCGATGGGCCCCAGCGCCGAAATTCAGTTGCGGCCGCCTCGCCCGTGGCAGCCGCAACTAAGACTCTGGCAACAGAGTCTTACATGACTTTGCGCCGGCGCATTAAAGGCCCCGCGGTGGCCGGCCGCTTTCCCGCCGGCCGCCTGGCCGCAGCTCCCTCCCCGGACTTCCCCCCCGCCCCCCCCCCGGAACAGAAGCAAGCCCGGCACTTGTCCGAGGTGCCGGGCTCATTTTTAAAAAGATTTTCGCGGGCCGCGGCCGGGTGCAGGCAGCTCCTCCTTAAGGGAAGGAGGAGGCCTGCACTTCCCGAACCTGCCGCACCGCAGCGGGCGCCGCAGCGCCGGAATAGCGCCGATATTCAGCGCGTAGCGCCAGTTTTCAGGCGCAAACAGCTCTCAGCAGCGCCGGCAGCCGTTTGGGCGCAGAACTATTGAATTTTGGGCCCGACCAGCGCGACTTAGCTCCGGCACTAACTTCCGGCGCTAAAGCCCTGGCTGCGCCAAAACTCAATTTCTAGGCCGAGAAAAGTGGAGAAAATTGGCAATGACAAAAAAAGTCAACCTTCCTTTTGTATCCTTTCCAGGAGTGTGAGGCAGCTGCTAGAAATTCTTCCCCAGATACAGGAGCGCTATTCAAGCCTTGGCCAGATCTGAGCTTGATAGAGAGTTATTGAGGGGAACAGACTTTTTTGGAGCATGTTTAATGTTCCTGAGAAACTGAAGTGGCAATGTGGCGGGGCTGCAGCTGTGTTATTATTAGATGGCTAGTGCAATGTTAAAAAGAAAAATAATGATAGATCAATTCAGTGTTTCAGTACAGGCTAAAGCCATGAGTATTTATTGTTTCTGCAAAAAATCTATTAGAAATATTTTAATTGTACAAATAAAGTGTGTATAATTGGGATAATTTGTTAAGATTGTTTTAAAGACAAAGTGCAGCATAGTTTTATTCTAGTTTGGGTCCTGACATAGGAACAGGAGTAGGCCATTCAGCCCCTCAAGTCTGTTCTGCCATTCAATTAGATTATGGCTGATCTGTATCTCAACTCTATCTATCTGCTTTGGTTTCGTAACTCTTAATACCATTGCCGAACAAAAATGCCTGACTAATGTTGCTAGCCCTCCTGTACCTCGTTCAAGTGACCATTCTTTATCAGTAAGCCTAGACAGCGAGCATTGACTGTATATTCACTGGGAGGGGTGTCATAGACAATACCAATCCAATCCTCAGCAGTCCTAAAGTCTGAATTTGCATCAGGGGTCATCAGGAGTGGAAATGTTAGCTTAGATCCTGAGTGTTGTTTGGTCATTACCTAGCTCCATTGTTTCCTAATCTGAAGATTCTGATAGCCCTATAATTACACTCAGCACATACATTTACAGGGGGAGGCAACTGACTAGACGTAGAAGTCTCCTGTCCATTTGAAATGGGTTAATTACCAACCTGAAAAACACCATTAATAATCTTACCTTAGTCATAAGCTTTATAAAAAAGCAATAGAACAATAAGGGGGTAAAAGAAAAAAAGAAAGAATTTTGACTTTGGGCGATAGTATAAAATGGGCGATTTCGGATCAGCCACCGGATCAATAGAAATGAAAATCGGGAGAGATGTATAACAGGCAACTGATCCGGTATCTCCTGTTTTACACTATCACCCAAAGCCAAAATTACCCCCTAAGAATTTAAAATTATTGTCCATATAGTTAAAGTTTTGATGCATTCTACTGGTGCACTAACCTTCTCGTCACTGATCAGATTTTTAGCTGGTACTTCATATTCAAGTTATGATATTAAAGTATTCAGAAGGTCTATCATTGGACAGGAATATCAATGTCATTTCACGCCACCAGTCTCGTACAAATATAGGACCAATCAGCATTTATTATCTCAAAATATATACTGTGCCTCTCTGAGTGGAAATTGCTTTGCTTCTCTGTGATGGTTATCTAAATTTTTCTTCCAAACTCAGTATACATGATATGTGTTATCAAGGTGAAAAATCAAAATAATTACTTTGATGGTACATCTGCACCTGCAGTTTTATTAAATTATATACAGCTGTATTTTTAAATCAATAATATTTGCTTTAATGGGATTTTCCTTCATTTTTGTTTTCTTTGATATAAAGCCACTGCTTATCTGAACATTCTAAGGGACACCACTATAATCCTGTTTTATCTATAGATGTGCTCTTTTATAAAAAATTACCTTTTAAGTCATCATTATATCTAGGGGCCAAAGAAACAGCTGTATTTACAATTTTAAATCACCTTATGAAAGGATTATAAACAAGCCTGTGCTGGTCTTTGCTTTACCAGTCTACACAACTGTGGGATTAAATCAAAGGAAACAGAATATTTTTTAAAGTCTCACTTAAGGAGGACATTGGTTTCCTTGCTCAGCATTTCATTTAACTGCTGCAACCATTTGACCACACACAGACCATTTCATCAAATGCCAGGATGCAACCTAAGAACTGAATTGCTGGTGTAGTGGCATTTTTTGGGAGGAAGACCGGTTTCTCCACCTGATACAGTGTTCCTTAAAGAAACAAGATACACCCTCCTGAATTTGTCTCCTTTCTTCCCTCAGGCCAGAAGTTGACCCTGACACTAATCAAGCAGTTGTCTGGGTCATCTATTTTACTAGGGTCATAAAAGTGTTTAAAACAGTTCTTATTAGCTACCAAGTATTTTCAAGACAGCACAATCATATTCTTACTGCTAATTGTTAGACCTAAACAACAGCGAACACAAAGACATGGGCCCAGAAATCCATTGGGGCCTGCACAACCAATATAAGTGTGGTGAAGTGGATCCCCATCCAGCCTAGCCCCAAGCCAGAGACACTGTTCCGAATCCCGAGGACACAGATATTTGATGACCAGGGCAGGCGCATAAGTGGCGTCCATCCCAAACCAATAGCTAGAATATCAAAGTAACACTATGCTGCGTCGACGGCAGAGACCAGGCCCAGTGATGCCGTAAAGAAACTCCTCTTCTTCATCTCTTCTGCTCCTAATAGAGCTTGCTAGCCTTTTTGGGATCAACTGTCTTTCTCTAGTAATGATCTGAGGCCTTTCTACAGGCTTCAACAGGACTCATTCCAGGTCTCTGCTGGCATGAGTTCCGCTGAGGCTAATGGAGGACGTAAAAGGGTAAACTACCCAGGGTGGACTGAGAACTCTCCCAGACATGCTCCTTTGGTGTATCGAGTGGTTAGTGGAACATAAGGTTCCAGTCAAAATTCCTGGACCTGTTGTGGAAATTGGGTTTTCCACCCACGATAGCGCCAGGAATTTCAACTTTGGCGCGGGTGTAACACGGGTGGTAGCGAATCAGCCACACCTTGTCTTCAGTGGGAAAGAAAATTGGGCGGGGTAGATAATAGATGTTGGATCCGTCAATGCCCATTTTACACCCCCGCTGAGGTTAGAAGTTCCGCCGGAGGGGAAAAATCAGCCAAGGTCCTGCTCCTGATCTCCATCCAGAGAACTGTGCTGGAAAGTGTTATTGTGTGGAATTGGGTAAGGACAGGAGCAGGACCACCCACTGTCTGATAGCTCGCTGAAACTGTGATGAGATAGTAAAAGGGTCAGCATCTGTGGAACCCTATCCCAATATAGCACCTTCAGAGAGAAAAGGAAAGAAAATTGGAAAAACACTTAAAAAAACGAAATCACTAACAGATTAAATGGTTCTTTTTCTTTTGAGGTGGGGAGAAGAGAAATAAGTCAAAACTTCTTACCCCATAAGCCAGCTTGCAGAAAGCCAGACAGTGTTGGAATTTGTGATTGAGCTTTGATTTTATTTTTCATCTGTATTGTGCACAAATAAGAAACTTTGGATTTCTATGTTTTTATGTTTCCACAAATCTAAATGGCAGCCTTAATCATGGAATTAAGAGCATTGATAGGGATAAGTATGGAACCAGTCTAGAAATCTGATATGACCTCAATAGTATTGGTTAGGTAATCCAGCCTAAACAAAGCCTATCCACTGAAAAATGTGTTTGAAGCTTTTTTTGGGTCAAAATGACAGAAACAAGGCTTTTCAAGCCGAAGGCTCACTGTTAACTGCTAAGACAGCGGAAGGAACCAAATTCATAATTTATTGGCCAGGAAATTGCGGTCGGAGGCTTGCCGCCCACATACGCCTCCGAACCGCAAGAAAACCCCATACTTATCTGCTGCCTCTGGAGCTTCGGACTCTGGCAGTCCTGAGCCTGCAGACGTACGCCTGCCTAAAGGCCCACACATTCCAGGGGCGCGTGCGGTTCGCTAGCATCCCTGGGATCACATGGGCCAGGCCAACCAATGACAAAGGGGGATTCACATGATGCTTATGGGGATTCCATTTATGTACGGAACCCCCGTAAGTATAATAGAAATCACCTAAAAAATACAATTTCACACCACTGAAATAAAAATAAATGCACACAGGTTCAAAATTAATTAAAATACCATTTAATTAAACATTTAAAGTAAAAATTTAATTTTTTGAAAAATAAATTTAAAAATTTTTAACCTAAATTGACCTAAACTAATTTTAAATGTAAGTGAATATTTAAATCATTTAAAAAATGTTATTTTAACATTTATTTAAACCCTTACGCTGGTAAAAGAAGGCATAAGGGTTTGGTGGGTATTTGCTGGGCAGTAGTTGGGCAAATAACCCAACCCTGCGCCAGCGAAGGTGAATTTACAGCGGATGCGGTGGATTTGCCAAGGAGAAACTTGACAGATCGCAAGTTCCGGGTTTTCACGCATCGCATGTGGAAACCTGGAACTTGCGGGGCACTTACGACGGTACGCCATCATAGGCCCCATAAAATTCGGGCCATTATACTGCACATTGTTGGGGGTATTCTGTGATATGCAAGGGACAACTCCCCAAAGTCATGCTTGGGAAGTACCCCCACCAGCATGAAGCCCATAGAATTGGGACGGTAGGCCTCATCACACTGGGCAGTGGGCACTAAACAACCAATATTGCAGGAGGAAATGTTTCTTTTTGTGTTTTGGAGGCAGTGCTACAGTGTGTACTAGCCTGATTAGCCAGGAAATCATGCAAATGCATTACAATTGCTCCCAGGAAAAATTCATCATACCGTTCTGCAGTGCAGCCCCTCATTTTCCAATTGTCAGTAATAATACATGTAGACTATCCTTTATCCGCACTTCTGAAAACCGAAAACCTCTGAAAACCGAAAGTTTTTTTGTGGAGCGTAAGTCGTGCGCACGACATAACCCGAGTGTTGCCAAACATGACCCGACGCGGCCGATGCTTTTCTGACCTGATTTGTGGGCCAGCTTAGCGTAGGAGTCAGCCGATATCCGGCTTTCCCACAACTGGTGGCGGCAGTCGAGCCCCAGACCCCCCGCTAAGTCAAGGAATTCAGATACGGAGCAGGGGGAGCTGTAAACAGACTGGGAGCGGCAGCACAGAGGAGCAGGAAGGGGAATGAAACACGGAGCAGGGGGAGCTGTAAACAGACTGTGAGCGGCAGCACAGAGAAGCAGGAAGGGGAATGAGACACGCAACAGTCGCAAGAGGTAGCCTGAACTTTTAAAATTTATATTAAATACAAATACTAATTACCAAATTAATTTAATGTTCAGAGTTTCCCAGTCTGAAATAATACCTTCTGAAATCCGAAAATTTCCAAAAACCGAAACACAGCCGGTCCCAAGGTTTTCGGATAGTCAACCTGTACAGGCAAGGAGTGGTTGCAATCAGTTTTATGCAGAACTCCAGTACTAAAGCTAGATTGTTATATTTGTCAGACTTGCATTTCAACTGTTGGTTTTGGCTTGATTAAAAGGACCTTGTGCATTAGAGCTGGTGCACTCCTTTTACTGCATGCCTTCTGCATTTTAGCATCCCTTTGATGCGCGCCTCCCACAACAGTATTCTTGCTGCCACCGATTGCCAGCCTCAGCTGTAAGTGAAGGTGCTCAGCATGGGCACTCCATTACACTTGCGAATGACTGTCCTGGATTTGGAGGAGCAAGAGGAATTCCTGTGAAAGAAGGAAAGGCAGAAGTGCTGTGTCCTCTCTAGTTGTTCCCTCATTTCCAACATAAAGATGAGAAATGTGTTGCCCTGGCAAACCGTGTCCCATTGGATGCAATGGTCTACAGATGTCACCAAGCATCTGCCACCCATCTGCAGACTCACTTCTTATAGGAACATAGGAACAGATATAGGCTATTTAGCCTCTCGAGCCTGTTCCACCATTCAATGAGATCATGGCTGATCTGTGACTTAACTCCATATACTCACCTTTGTCCCATATCCCTTAATACCTTTGTTTAACAAAAATCTATCAATGAATGTGATATAGCCCAGGCCCAAATAATTGGGCATGTCAGAAGAGACCTGCCTGCACTGTCTATGATTCAGTGGGGAGGCAGTCACACGAGTTGAGTCAACTACTGGAGTCTGACCTGCAGACGACATCCAGCACAGGGACAGACCTGCTTGTTGTACAGAGTCACCACTGCATTGAACTTTTATCACTGTAGCTCAGAAAGCAGCCCACGGCAGCTGTCAGTCTGACCATATCCTACCCTGTTCGTGATCATCTACTACCACTTCCATTTGCTCTTTGTCACTGATTCCTGTTGCCTCACCCTAACTCCCCTATCTGATTCTCCTTAAGAGAATGTCTCTGGACTGGTGTTTGCAGTGCCTTACGGGTGCTCATGTGATAGGCCTGCTTGATGCTGCATACTGGTGACAGTATTCTCATCTTGGGAGACTGCACACAAAGAGAAAAGGAACATGTCTTAGCATAGAATATGCAGCCAATGATTGAAAGGTCACTACGGTACTTTGCAGCAGACCGGCAGATGTGGCTGTCGGTTAGTCACCAATTGTAACTTAGGTCCGAGGAAGAAAAATCAGTTGGGGTGTAAAACAGGTGGCCGATCTAATCCGGTCAGTTTCCGGTCAGATGGATTTGGTTAAAATGACCCCTCCCTGTGTTTCTTGCCTAGAACATATAATTATGGGGCTGTGGGAAAAAGTCTAATCTGAGACAGAAGAGTTATTGAAATAGAGAATAATGATACTAAGAAGAGATTTTTACAAGAACTAAAGCCAACTTTGAAAACTTGCTTTAACATGTATAAATCACTGGCTCAGTAGCGATCCAGCTGTAATGAATAAGTACCTAAGAAGGAATGCAATAATTAGCATGAAAATTGAGATAAATGACTCCAAATATGAAGTCCAAGAAATTTCTGAGAACGACTTTTAGTACTGTGGAAAATGACATGTCAGAGAGAAAGTATCATGTCCTGTTTGGGTCAGAAGTGTAATACATGCAAAGAGCTGAACTACTTCTCAGTCAAGTCTCCAAAGTTTCAAAATTGCAACAGAGGCAAACAGCGGCTACATATCATAGATTAAATTAAGTCTGACTCAGATGAAGGTCACATTCTCTCAGTTGAAGTGGTTGGATGTGAGGAAGAAAAATGTGTTAACAGACTATATGCCAACATGCTCAAATATTGAGTAAGTCAGATTTCTGCTTTGACTGCATGGCACTATCAAAATTCTAACTAAGGGGAGGCTAAACTGGGCGGTGCAGTGGCCATTTTTTAGGTGCTACATGGTCAACTAAGACTCGAAAATGATATCCAAGATGTGGTCCAACGGGACGCCACCTTGGTAAAGGGGTTTGTACGCACGCACCTAACGACCACTGGTAGCATGCAGAACAGGCAGATCATCATGTGCATCAGTGTGCAATGCTGATTTAAAGCCACTGCTGCCATTTTGCAACTACACACTCCAGCCAACATTCTGTCTTAACCTCACACAGCTGAACATGATGTTAAATGGAATGAAAGACTCCCCACCAGCGCTATTTAAAGGAATCATGAAGTACTTACAGGTTATGGTGTGGAGATGCCGGAGTTGGACTGGGGTGGACAAATGTAAGAAGTCACACAACACCAGGTTATAGTCCAACAGCTTTATTTGAAATCACAAGCTTTCGGAGCGCTGCTCCTTCTTCAGGTGAAGTGGAGAAATGCATAAAGACACAGCTTATATAGTCAGAGAATCATGTCAGATGTTTACAGGTAACCTTTCCAACTGCCATTTATCACACCTCGGCAGAGAGATAATCACAGCAGTCAAAGGTGTGAATGGTGTCCAAACAGGTCAGTCAGGGAAACATTACATCAAAGAACAATGAGGTGGGGTCACAAGGGGTCAAATATTGCAGATGCTGGGGTCTGTATGAAAAACAAAAAAACAGACAAAAAACATTTTTTTTGGCTGGAAATCACAGCAGGTCCGGCCGCATCTGTGTAGAGAGAACAAGCCAATGTCGACTCGAGTCTGGATGACCCTGCATCAGGTGGGGTTACATGTAGCGTGACATGAACCCAAGATCTCGTTGAGGCCGTCCTCATGAGTGCGGAACTTGGCTATCAGTTTCTGCTCGACGATTTTGCGTTGTCGTGTGTCTCGAAGGCCACCTTGGAGAATGCTTACCCGAAGATCGGAGGCTGAATGTCCTTGACTGCTGAAGTGTTCCCCGACTGGGAGGGAACACTCCTGCCTGGTGATTGTTGCGCGGTGTCCGTTCATCCGTTGTCGCAGTGTCTGCATGGTCTCGCCGATGTACCATGCTCTGGGGCATCCTTTCCTGCAACGTATGAGGTAGACAACGTTGGCCGAGTCACATGAGTATGTACCATGTACCTGGTGGGTGGTGTCCTCACGTGTGATGATGGTATCTGTGTTGATGATCTGGCATGTCTTGCAGAGGTTGCTGTGGCAGGGTTGTGTGGTGTCGTGGTCGCTGTTCTCCTGAAAGCTGGGTAATTTGCTGCGAACGATGGTCTGTTTGAGGTTAGGCGGCTGTTTGAAAGCGAGCAGTGGAGGCGTGGGGATGGCCTTAGCGAGGTGTTCGTCGTCATCGATGACATGTTGAAGGCTGCGAAGAACATGGCGTAGTTTCTCCGCTCCGGGGAAGTACTGGACAACGAAGGGTACTCTGTTGGTTGTGTCCCATGTTTGTCTTCTGAGGAGGTCTATGCGATTTTTCGCTGTGGCCTGTCGGAACTGTCGATCGACGAGTCGAGCGTCATATCCCGTTCTTACAAGGGCGTCTTTCAGTGTCTGTAGGTGTCCATCGCGTTCCTCCTCGTCTGAGCAGATCCTGTGTATTCGCAGGGCTTGTCCATAGGGGATGGCTTCTTTAACGTGGTTAGGATGGAAGCTGGAGAAGTGAAGCATCGTGAGGTTGTCCGTGGGCTTGCGGTAGAGTGAAGTGCTGAGGTGTCCGTCTTTGATGGAGATTCGTGTGTCCAGGAATGAGACTGATTCTGAGGAGTAGTCCATGGTGAGTTTGATGGTGGGATGGAACTTGTTGATGTTATCGTGTAGTCTTTTCAGTGATTCTTCGCCGTGGGTCCATAGGAAGAAAATGTCGTCGATGTATCTGGTGTATAGCGTTGGTTGGAGATCCTGTGCAGTGAAGAAGTCTTGCTCGAACCTGTGCATGAAGATGTTTGCGTATTGGGGTGCGAATTTGGTCCCCATGGCTGTTCCGTGTGTTTGGGTAAAGAACTGGTTGTCGAAGGTGAAGACATTGTGGTCAAGGATGAAGCGGATGAGTTGTAGGATGGCGTCTGGAGATTGGCTGTTGTTGGTGTTGAGTACTGAGGCTGTCGCAGCGATGCCGTCATCGTGGGGGATACTGGTGTAGAGTGCCGAGACGTCCATCGTGGCGAGCAGTGTTCCTGGTTCAACTGGTCCGTGGGTGCTGAGCTTCTGTAAGAAGTCTGTAGTGTCGCGACAGAAGCTGGGGGTTCCCTGTACGATGGGTTTCAGGATGCCCTCGACATATCCAGAGAGGTTCTCACACAAGGTTCCACTGTCTGATGCGATAGGACGTCCGGGTGTGTTGGCTTTGTGTATCTTTGGGAGGCAGTAGAAGTCTCCCACGCGGTTTCCTCAGCACCCACGGACCAGTTGAACCAGGAACACTCCTCGCCACAATGGACGTCTCGGCACTCTACACCAGTATCCCCCACGATGACGGCATCGCTGCGACAGCCTCAGTACTCAACACCAACAACAGCCAATCTCCAGACGCCATCCTACAACTCATCCGCTTCATCCTTGACCACAATGTCTTCACCTTCGACAACCAGTTCTTTACCCAAACACACGGAACAGCCATGGGGACCAAATTCGCACCCCAATACGCAAACATCTTCATGCACAAGTTCGAGCAAGACTTCTTCGCTGCACAGGATCTCCAACCAACGCTATACACCAGATACATCGACGACATTTTCTTCCTATGGACCCACGGCGAAGAATCACTGAAAAGACTACACGATAACATCAACAAGTTCCATCCCACCATCAAACTCACCATGGACTACTCCTCAGAATCAGTCTCATTCCTGGACACACGAATCTCCATCAAAGACGGACACCTCAGCACTTCACTCTACCGCAAGCCCACGGACAACCTCACGATGCTTCACTTCTCCAGCTTCCACCCTAACCACGTTAAAGAAGCCATCCCCTATGGACAAGCCCTGCGAATACACAGGATCTGCTCAGACGAGGAGGAACGCGATGGACACCTACAGACACTGAAAGACGCCCTTGTAAGAACGGGATATGACGCTCGACTCGTCGATCGACAGTTCCGACGGGCCACAGCGAAAAATCGCATAGACCTCCTCAGAAGACAAACACGGGACACAACCAACAGAGTACCCTTCGTCGTCCAGTACTTCCCCGGAGCGGAGAAACTACGCCATGTTCTTCGCAGCCTTCAACATGTCATCAATGACGATGAACACCTCGCTAAGGCCATCCCCACGCCTCCACTGCTCGCTTTCAAACAGCCGCCTAACCTCAAACAGACCATCGTTCGCAGCAAATTACCCAGCTTTCAGGAGAACAGCGACCACGACACCACACAACCCTGCCACAGCAACCTCTGCAAGACATGCCAGATCATCAACACAGATACCATCATCACACGTGAGGACACCACCCACCAGGTACATGGTACATACTCATGTGACTCGGCCAACGTTGTCTACCTCATACGTTGCAGGAAAGGATGCCCCGGAGTATGGTACATCGGCGAGACCATGCAGACACTGCGACAACGGATGAACGGACACCGCGCAACAATCACCAGGCAGGAGTGTTCCCTCCCAGTCGGGGAACACTTCAGCAGTCAAGGACATTCAGCCTCCGATCTTCGGGTAAGCATTCTCCAAGGTGGCCTTCGAGACACACGACAAGGCAAAATCATCGAGCAGAAACTGATAGCCAAGTTCCACACTCATGAGGACGGCCTCAACCGAGATCTTGGGTTCATGTCACGCTACATGTAACCCCACCTGATGCAGGGTCATCCAGACTCGAGTCGACATTGGCTTGTTCTCTCTACACAGATGCGGCCGGACCTGCTGTGATTTCCAGCCAAAAAAAATGTGTTTTGTGTTTTTTTGTTTTTCATACCGACCCCAGCATCTGCAATATTTGACCCCTTGTGACCCCACCTCATTGTTCTTTGATGTAATGTTTCCCTGACTGACCTGTTTGGACACCATTCACACCTTTGACTGCTGTGATTATCTCTCTGCCGAGGTGCGATAAATGGCAGTTGGAAAGGTTACCTGTAAACATCTGACATGATTCTCTGACTATATAAGCTGTGTCTTTATGCATTTCTCCACTTCACCTGAAGAAGGAGCAGCGCTCCGAAAGCTTGTGATTTCAAATAAAGCTGTTGGACTATAACCTGGTGTTGTGTGACTTCTTATACTTACAGGTTAGTTACTGGATTATTTCTTCTGGCTGCTGGTGCAATTGTACGCATTTTTGGAGGTTTCCTATACTTGATCTCATGCATGTTCAACCATTCTTCAATATAGTACAGCACAGATTCAGTTCACAAAGGATTCTCACCACTTCTTCTAGCCACAGTGCACCTCCCTTTAAGAGGTGCAGGCTACCTTTAAATAGCACTAGCCACTTGCGATATCGGGCCTCCTGCTGATGCGTGCAGCCAATGAACAGCGCGGGTGGCGCTGGCTGTATGTAGCCATCATGTAAAACAGCAAGCAGCACGAATTTTATGTGCTGTCTGCAACGCAATGAACAAGCGTTGGTTAATTGAGTACCACGATCCCCATGCCCATTTCGGGGGTTATCCCATTTAACCCGTTTGATGATCATATTGAAAAAAAATAGCTTAGAATTCTAATGCTTCACTGGTCATGTTCAACAAACCAGAAATGAAACCAAATCCTGCTAAAAGGAATGGAAATCATCAATATGCGGCAATATCTCTCCAAATATTTGAAAATGGAATGTAAGTTACTGAGTAGATGAATATCTGAAATTGTTGAGAAAGACAAGTAGCAAAGAATGACTTCTTGATATGTTTGCAAAATCCATTGATATTTTGTGCTCAGGAAACCATTCTTATTTTTAATTAGATGCTGTTCACTCAATAGTCCAATGGTGAGCCGCCTAGTCTTGCGGGCAGGACGGACGATAGACTTGTATAGATCATAAATGACTGTTTCCTAACACAACAGCCCCAGTATTTACGGAGAGGCAGGAAGGGAGCATCTGTCAGCTGCCGGGAAACTGGGAAATGCTGGGAAAGGGGATGTCCTGCCGAATTTAACGACAGGACACCATTCGAATTATTTTACACCAGATTGAAGGCTGGCTGGCTGCTGGATGGGAAAGGCTGTGGCACAAGGCAGCAGCCAGGGATCGCTGGGGACAACCCCCAGCAATTGAGAAGACCGGGGGTCATGGGGGGAGTGTTCGGAGCACAGCAGAGAGGAGAGAGGGAGGGAGGGAGGGAGGGAGGGAGGGAGGCAGGGAGAGATAACGGGGGGGGGGGTCCAAAAGAGAGGCAGGGATCGCCGGAGATGGGGGTCAACTGATCACAGGTGGAGTGTCTGGAGATCGCAGGGAGGGAGACAGATCACAACAGGTTTGCTTGAAGGGCCGGGGGGAAGCACTCCTGCTCCTCCTGGCCCACAAGCAGTGCTTGAAAAGCACTTAGCTGCTGGATCTGGCAGCCCCCACCTCCCCTTAGCTGGAAAACTCGGTCTGCAGCCATTAAATCCAGACGGCTGCTAAAATCTGAGGCACGGAGCCTTATTTAAATATTATAATTACTGACCTGCCTCTCAAAAGCGGGTTGCTCATCTGACTCAAACCCCCTCCAGTTAATCCAGAAGTTGGCATGTTCATGGCAGGTTGGGGTTGTGTTTCCCATTTGTAACGATTCACCCCCCAAACTCCCCACATACTGTCCCATTTATCCTGCTGGCAGGTGGTTAAAATGACCCACAACATGTTAGTGAGGTAACTGTGGTGATCCTGATGCAGTATCAGACCTCCATGTGGGGGTACACCTGGGCAACAGTGACCACAATATTATTAGATTCAACTTGATCAAACTAACCAAAGTGACTGAGAATTTAATGCTGATTCCAGATTTTAAGAGAGCTTGATTTACAAAGATGGCAGAAGGTTTGAATTAGGTTGATTGAGCGACCCTACTTGGGGTGGGGCGGGGGGGGTGGGGGCAGGGGGGCTATTACCAGCACAGAGAAATGGAATACCTTTAAAATCACCCTAAAGCAAAAGGAAACCATGTATGTCCTGAGAGGTAAAAGAAGGGCACATGATAAAACAAAGCCAAAGTGGCTAACTGGTCATATTCATATACCAATCAGACTTGAGCAAAAATACTTTTATACAGACTAAAAGCAAAGAACTCTCAGGAGAACAAGGACAGGTATCGAGTTCAGGTAAAGGCAATAGAAGCTGCGCTCTAAGCAGCCAACAGGTCATTGGAGACAAAAGTAGTGGATAGCCGCTTAGCAATAGTAAAACCTTTTTGTACTGTGTCAGGAGTCAGAGGGCAATTAACGATTGTATAGGGCCATTGATGGATTTCTCAGGGCAGATTCAGGTGAACTCCGAGAACATAGCAGAGGTTTTAAATGGCTACTTTGCATCAGTCTTCATTCCTGTAGACTATGCTCCGGTTAGCATTAATGCAATTTACAGTTGACTCTAAGGGGGAAGAATTCGGTGTCACCCCTTTTGGGGAACTAACATCGCCAGTGTGCTAATTATAGTGCCATGAAAAAATTAATGCCCCTCCGCCTGAAATTCAGTTGTAGCGCCCCAAGCAGGAGGTGGGGTGCTACTGGAAGAGCTCCACCTCCTTCTTGGGGCGCTACAACTGACCATCGCGGCACTACATGCAACAGCGCCACGTGCGTCAGCACGCAGCGCCGCGTCAGATGAATACGTGGCTAGAGGAATGGTGTAAGGGGGAGAGATTCAAATTCCTGGGATATTGGAACCGGTTCTGGGGGTGGTGGGACCAGTACAAAACGGACGGATTGCACCTGGGCAGAACTGGGACCGAGGTCCTAGGGGGAGTGTTTGCTAGTGCTGTGGGGGAGGGTTTAAACTAAAATGGCAGGGGGTTGGGAACCTGTGCAGGGAGACAGAGGAAAGGAAAACAAGGATACAAGCAAAAGACAGAAAGGAGAAATGCAAAAGTGGCAGTCAGAGTAATCAAGGGTTTAAATCAAACATGGCCACAGTAAATAATAATTCTAAAAGGTCTAAGAGTGTTAAAAAAACAAGCCTGAATGCTTTGTGTCTTAATGCGAGGAGCATTCATAATAAGGTGGATGAATTAGCTGCGCAAATAGATGTAAACGGATATGATATGATTGGGATTACGGAAACATGGCCCCAGGGTGACCAAGGCTGGGAACTCAACATCCAGGGGTATTCAATATTTAGGAAAGACAGGCAAAAAGGAAAGGGAGGTGGGGTAGCATTGCTGGTTAAAGAGGAGATTAACACAATTGTAAGGAAGGATATTAGCTCTGATGATGTAGAATCTGTATGGGTAGAGCTGAGAAATACCAAGGGACAGAAAACTTTAGTGGGAGTTGTATACAGACCCCCAAACAGTAATGCGGAGGTTGGGGATGGCATTAAACGGGAAATTAGAGATGCGTGCAATAAGGGCACAGCAGTTATCATGGGTGACTTTAATCTACATATAGATTGGGCTAACCAAATTAGTAATAATACTGTGGAGGAGGAATTCCTGGAGTGTATACGGGATGGATTCCTGGACCAATATGTCGAGGAACCAACTAGAGATCAGGCCATCTTAGACTGGGTATTATGTAATAAGAAAGGAATAATTAGAAATCTTGTTGTGTGAGGCCCCTTGGGGTGGAGCGATCATAATATGATAGAATTCTTCATTAAGATGGAGAGTGAAGTATTTGACTCAGAGACTAGGGTCCTGAATTTAAATAAAGGAAACTACGATGGTATGAGGCACGAGTTGGGTTGGATTGACGGTGGATAGGCAATGGCAAACATTTAAAGATTGCATGGATGAACTACAGAATTTGTTCATCCCTGTTTGGATTAAAAATAAAACAAAAAAGTTGAATCAACCATGGCTAACAAGGGAAATTAGGGATAGCATAAGATCCAAGGAGAGGACATATAAATTGGCCAGAAAAAGCAGCAAACCTGAGGATTGGGAGCAGTTTAGGATTCAACAAAGGAGGAAAATGGGATTAATTAAGAGGGGGAAAATAGAGTATGAGAGTAAGCTTGCAGGGAACATAAAAACTGACTGTAAAAGCTTCTATAGATATGTGAAGAGAAAAAGATTGGTGAAGTCAAGTGTAGGTCCCTTGCAGTCAGAATCAGGGGAATTTATAATGGGGAAAAAATAAATGGCAGACCAATTAAATACATACTTTGGTTCTTTCTTCACAAAGGAGGACACAAATAACCTCGCAGAGATGTCGGGGAACATAGGGTCTAATGAGAGGGAAGAACTGAAAGAAATCAGTATTTGTAGGGAAATGGTGTTAGGGAAATTGACAGGATTGAAGGCCGATAAATCCCCAGGACCTGATAATCTACATCCTAGGGTACTTAAGGAAGTGGCCCTAGAAATTGTAGATGCATTGCTGGTCATCTTCCAAAATTGTACAGACTCTGGAACAGTTCCCATGGATTGGAGGGTAGCTAATGTAACCCCACTATTCAAAAAAGGTGGTAGAGAGAATACGGGGAATTATATACCGGTAAGCCTGACATCGGTAGTGGGGAAAATGCTAGAGTCCATTATAAAAGATGTAACAGCAGAGCACTTGGAAAACAGTGATAGGATCGGACAAAGTCAACATGGATTTACTAAAGGTAAATCGTGCTTGACTAATCTACTGGAATTTTTTGAGGATGTAACTGGTAAAATATATAAGGGAGAACCAGTGGATGTGGTGTACTTGGACTTTCAGAAGGCTTTCGATAAGGTCCCGCATAAGAGATTAGCGTGTAAAGTTAAGGCACATGGGATTGGGGGCAAGGTATTGACTTGGATAGAGAACTGGTTGGCAGACAGGAAGCAAAGAGTTGGAATAAACGGGTCTTTTTCCGAGTGGCGGGCAGTGACTAGTGGGGTACCGCAGGGATCGGTCCTAGGACCCCAGCTATTCACAATATATATTAATGATCTAGATGAGGGAACTAGATGTAATATCTCCAAGTTTGCAGACGACACAAAGCTGGATGGGTGTTTGTGCTGTGAGGAGGATGCAGAGAAACTCCAGTATGATTTGGACAGGCTGGGTGATTGGGCAGATGCATGGCAAATGCAGTATAATGTGGACAAATGCGAGGTTATCCACTTTGGTGGCAAAAACAGGAAGGCAGATTATTATCTGAACGGCAATAGATTGGGAGGAGAAGTGCAACGAGACCTGGGTGTCCTTGTGTACCAGTCGCAGAAGGTAAGCATGCAAGTGCAGCAGGCGGTTAAGAAGGCAAATGGTATGTTGGGCTTCGTAGCGAGAGTGTTTGAGTACAGGAACAAGGATGTCTTGCTGCAGTTGTACAGGGCCTTGGTGAGACCACATTTTGAGTATTGTGTGCAGTTTTGGTCGCCTTATCTGAGGATGGATGTTCTTGCCATGGAGGGAGTGCAGCGAAGATTCACCAGACTGATACCTGGGATGGCAGGAATGACGTATGAGGAGAGATTGGGTCGATTGGGCTTATACTCGCTGGAGTTTAGAAGAATGAGAGGGGATCTCATTGAAACTTATAAAATTCTAACAGGACTAGACAGACTTGATGCAGGAAGGATGTTCCCGAAGGCCGGGGAGTCCAGAACCAGGGGTCACAGTCTAAGGATAAGGGGTGAGCCATTTAGGACTGAGATGAGGAGGAATTTCTTCACCCAAAGAGTGGTGAACCTGTGGAATTCTCTACCACAGAAGGCAGTTGAGGCCAATTCATTAAATATATTCAAGAAGGAGTTAGATATATTTCTTAAGGCTAAAGGGATCAAGGGATATGGGGAGAAGGCAGGGACAGGGCACTGAATTTGGATGATCAGCCATGATCTCATTGAATGGCGGAGCAGGCTCAAGGGGCCGAATGGCCTACTCCTGCTCCTATCTTCTATGTTTCTATGTTTCTATGTCATTGCAGGCCTCCTTCTCCTGATTAAAGGGGAGGGGCCTAGCGCTGCACATACCGGGGCCCTGCTGGACCACTGGGAGAGTGGGGTGCCATGAAAGCAGCCCAGCACTCAAGGGGAGTGCCGGGCTGGGCGATCGTGGCTGGCACCCCGAAGAAAAAAGGGGACGGGGACAGGTGCTGGCAGTTGGCCAAAAAGAAATGGCCGCCCGAGACCTGCCCTTTAAGTAGCACCGCCGCCGCTGCAGAAACGCCACCCTAACCCTGTCGGACATATCGTTCGGTGATAGGTCAGGGGGCGCAACCCAAGTTTGCAGCCGGGGCAAGAGCGGGCCGCTGCGCACAGCGATGACGTCATTGCCGGCGGCACAGCGCCGCAGGGCGCTACCGGCTACTGCCACCGCTAACCTGCCGCTGAATTTCACGGGAGGCGTTAGCAGTGCAGCGCCCGGGCGCAAGGAGATTTGTGCCCCGTTAGCGCCCCTGGGGGCGCTAACGAGAGGCACAAATCAACACAATTTTTCACCCTAAGGGTGTAAGGACCTTGGGGGAAAAATTTGGTTGGTTTGCACCTCCCATTAGCACCTTAAGAGGGCGCTAATGGGGCGCAAAGCAACTAGCGCCCGGGCGCGACGATGTCTGCGCCCCTCGCGAAATTGACCAGACATTTTGCGGCGGTGCTAAACACTACCGCCACAATCTCCTGCGCCCGCAGATCTTGACGTCAGTCGAGCATGCAACGCCCTTGTGGCGCCCCGGACCGGATATTGAGTGGTGCCCCCTCCTTTCCACCTGGCGCAAGCAATGACAGGGAGACTGGAACATTTCCCAGTCAGTGAGGGGCTGGGGGGGCGCTATTTAAAGGCAACACCTTACTGGCTTTTTCTGTGGTGGACATTTTTGCACCACTCATTCTGACAGAGACAGAGATTCTGAGAAAGAGAAGGAGAGACTTCTGCATAGAGTCAATGCTGTGTGAAGTAGTTTTGGCTACTGAGCATCACTTTGCAGGTACTTTTGGATTTGACCTTCATTACTTTGATTGCCAAGAGTCTATGGGGGCTGCACTGATTCGGGGTGTCGTCCTGCACCTGCAGAATCGGAGGCAACAGAGATGCAGAGAGAGAGTGACAATCATGGCCAGACGGAGGAGGGCCAACAGGCCTCTGTACAGGAGACCTTACCCTCCCAGGGTATTTCAGCAACAATTCTCCTACATTAATTTGTCTGAGGAGCAGTGTTTGCGCAGGCTGCGCTTCAGCAAGGAGGTGATCACTGAGCTCTGCCACCTGCTGCAGCCAGATCTGCAGCCTCTACTGAGGAACAGGACATCTCTGTCGGTGGCAGTGAAGGTGACAGTGGCTCTGAACTTTTCTGCCTCTGGCTCCTTTCAAGCAGCTATTGGGGACATCACCAATATCTCCTAGTTCATGGTCCATTGCTGTATCCGTCAGGTCACAAATGCCCTCTATAAAAGGAGACGCCAGTACATCCCTTTCCCCATGACCCGGGCCAAACAGCATGAACATGCATTGGGCTTTGCGAGGATAGCAGGCTTCCCCATAGTTCAGGGTGCCATTGACTGCACGCATGTGGCATTGCGGGCACCGCATGAGAATGCAAAGGTTTTCCGAAACCGCAAGGGGTTTCACTCCTTAAACGTCCAGTTGGTCTGTGACCACAGACAGCTTATACTCGCAGTCAATGCCCGCTATCCTGGCAGCAGCCACGATGCTTTCATTCTGTGCCAGACTGCTGTGCCAGAACTTTTCCAGGCACCACGTCAGCCAAGTGGTTGGCTCCTCGGGGACAAGGGTTATCCACTGTGCACCTGGCTGATGACACCGCTCCGTAACCCCAACACCCCTGCTGAGCTGTGGTAAAACGAGAGCCATTTCGCCACCAGGAACATCGTTGAGCAGACGATCGGCGTGCTCAAGCAACGGTTCCGCTGTCTGGACCACTCAGGAGGAGCCCTGCAGTACTCGCCTGAGCGAGTCTCCCTCTTCATAGTTGTGTGCTGCATGCTTCACAACCTGGCAATCCTCAGGACCCAGCCAATGCCACCAGGCCTTGGAGCACCACCGGAGGAGGAGGTGGAAGAGGAGGAGGAAGAGGAGGAGGATGATCATCAGCAGCACCAAGGCAGGAGGGAGGCCCACAATGTTGAAACTGCAAGGGCCATCCGTCAACGGCTGATAACAAGCCGCTTCCAGGCCCCTACTGAGGAAATGGCTTCTGCCATGGAGAACAACATGAATGAAACCAACCCGCAACCCCTAAACCGGCCAAGGCAGCAATGATTCCAAAGGCCAAACCTGTACATTTTGAATACAAAAACTTTTTTATTTCACAAACTCTGTGTGTGTCATTTCTTCATGACAAACTAAAAGAAATAAACACAAAAAATCATTCATTCACATAACTGGTTCTCACAACCTGGAGATAATGTCCAAAACACTGAACCAAAGTTTGAACACGAACCTCGGCCTTTAATAAAACGTTGACCAACATTTCGTCAAACCTCCTACTTTTTGCCCTTCGAGGGTGATCTCCTTCCCTTGCGCAC
The DNA here is from genome assembly GCF_052327205.1 of Somniosus microcephalus. Lineage (NCBI taxonomy): Eukaryota > Metazoa > Chordata > Chondrichthyes > Squaliformes > Somniosidae > Somniosus > Somniosus microcephalus. The sequence goes on along the minus strand of NC_140996.1, from coordinate 173,571,911 downwards.
TTCTCCCCTTCCCACCCTACTGGTCCTCCGTAATGGGACCCCAGTGGCTGCAGCAAGGCTGGTGGGAGGCTGCTGATTGTCAGAACCTGAGACTGCAGATGCCCTTGAAGGGCGGCCTCAACCAGCTCTGGGCTTGGAGGGCCCGGCTGCAGACTGCACCAACTCTGCATGGGTGGCAGCAGTCTGGGCTACAGGCAGTGGCAAGTGCAATGGGGAAGTGACAGTGGTGGTAGCAGGAATGCTGTCATCTTGAGAGAGGACAGCAACTGCCTGCTCGACCGACACACTGGCACTCTCACGGGGCAGCACATCAGCATCCAGAGCAATCTGCTGGAGCACAGATTGCTGGCCTGCTGTGGCGCGGTGAGAGCCCCGGGGAAATGTTACCGAACCAGCGACAATGGCAGCAGTCAGTGCTTGTGTGGCCTCAATCTGAGTCTGCATGAGAGCAGTCTGAGATGCGATCACGGCAGCCAGTGACTGAATTGCAGCACTAAGCTTTAGCGTGACATCCGCCTGTGTCCACACTCCTTGCCAGTGCATCAATGCATTCGGGCACCCTTCCCATTGCACCCATGAGCTCAGTGTGCATGTCCACCACCTGGGTGTTCATTTCAGCGATGAGCCGCTCCTCCTCTGCATCCAGTGCAGCAGGACTCGCTGGCTTACTCTCCCTCCGGGGAGATGGCCCCCGAGCTTCCCTACCCCCATCGCGTTGCTGCAGCCCGCTGGGTCCTGGAGCTTCACCCTCATAAGACCCTTCCCCCCTGCTCCCCTCCAGGGAAGACGTGTTCCCAGTGTGGGCATGGGCTTCCTCGGGAGAGGGTGGCACTGATGCTCTGGCTTCCTCTTCCTCCTCGCCTGCAGCTTCACTCCCACTGGCAGCTTCAGGGCCCGTCTCCTCAGCTGGTGAATCACCATCTGAAAGCAGGGAGGTACAAAAGTGGCTTTAGCGTGAGGACAGGGGGACAGTAAGGGAGGAATGAGTGCAGCGATTTAGTAAGTTGGATTGAAAGTGTCAAAGGCTGGTGTTGTGAGGGACAAGTGGAATGAGAGAGGAGAGAAAGCTGATGACCTTACCATTGCTGTCCCAAATGGGGTCAACCTCTTCAGGGGCGACGGGACCGATCACCTGGCTTGCCATAATCCTGTGGACGCGCGCCTCAAGATCGCTGAGGGGCTGCAGCTGAGGCCACCCTCCACGCGTCCGTTACTGCTGTCTCCTATTATGAGATAGCTTGGCCTGCAAGAAAAAGGACGGCGTCTGAGTAAATATACAGCCATGGTCTTGCCTGATATGCCTCCCATAATTGAATAGCCCTTACTGTATGCAGCCACGGTCTTGTCTGATGTGCCTACCATAATTGAATAGCCCTTAATGTATGCAAAGTGTGGAATGCGTGTGTGTCTTTCATGAGAGGGCCATAGGTGTTGGATGAGTGTTGGGCATTGGGGTTTTAAGACCCTCTGGCCATAGAGTGAGGTTGAGATGGAGGGATGGAGAGGTATTGAAAAAAAGCCACTCACCCTGATGACCCGAGTGAGGTCGTTGAACTTTTTGCGACATTGAGTATGGGTCCTGATCACCATGCTCCTGGAGGAGACGTGCTGAGCCATCTCCCTCCACACTCTTCTGTAGTCGTGCGGCAAAGGCCTCCTGCCACTCTCAGGGTAGAGTATCGATCTTCTGCGCTCCACCGCGTCAACGCTGAGCTCATTCTCTCACCCTCTCCATAGTCCTTGGCAGGAAAATGTAGTCACAGGTCTCTCCAGGCCGAGATTCAAGGCTCCAATGAGCAGGGTGTGGCTGGAGAGCTAGATCGACCTTTAAGAACTGGCCGGCGCCAGTGTGTCTGTATTCCATCGCTAACTGACATCACCTGCGCTGCACCCACGCTCTGAGTTAGTGCCTCGCTCCTCGGCCTTTGCGCCTTAAGACAGGTGTGCAGTGCCTGACTTAGTGCTCCAATCACCTCCAGGGGCGATAAAAGCCAAGTTTGCAGTCGGAGGCGATAATTAGAGCCAGGCGCTGAACTTTGCGCCCGGCCGATAATCGCGCCCCAAACGGAGCGATACTGAATTTCTCCCCCCTTAGATCATAAAAATGGATTGCAGACAAATCTTGCTGTGATGGGGGAATGGACCCACATCTAGCACATGTCATTTGGGTAGGGGCAACAACAGTCTTTTCTTCTGTTATGACCTGTTGTGGCTGTGATTTATTTACTGTGGAATGGCTGGGCGTGTCCACTTATGTTATGAAGTATTTAACTGAACTCTCAGGCCTCTCTACAAATGATAGGTTGGTTTTCTGCAAGTGTTTCTGGTTTCTCCTCTTAATGATCCTTCAATTTTCAAATCTTACATTGTAGGATCTTCCATCCACTTGCAATGTGCTGGTATCGATTTCCCTCTTTCTCTTGGTTGAATGCTGACATTTCCTTCTTTTTACTACCTTTATTATGGAATTGAGCCTATTTGCTTTTCTGAGGTATAGATTCTGTTTTATATAATTTAGTACCTTCAGTTTCAGAAGTCAGCTTGCTGTCGGGAGGAGTGTCTTAATTTAAATAGCCTTTGAGCTATTGTGTTGTATTGAATTGTGTATTATCTCACTTGGTGCATTGCACCAGTTGAGAAGAATGAGATAAGAGACTCCAGTAATGGCCAGTCCCCATACAGATCCACTACCATCAATGACCTTCTGTCTACACGAATGAAACCAGTTCCTCAGTCAATCCAAAATCTGCCCACTAATCCCCGGGCCTTACCTAAGGGCCGCTGTCAGCAAGGCTGGCGGCCCAAGATCGCATCATTCTGTTGGGCGAGCTGCCTTTCAAGGCACCACAGGTACCAGCAGCTTGCCCTGAGTATTTAGTTGAGGCCCCTGGACTAAATTTTGCGCTCCTTGAGCCTCCATCTTCGAACGCACATGAATTGTTTCCTGTGCACATTTAACGCTTTAAAAATGGCCTAAAGGAATTTCCAGGCTACAATGTCAATTAGGCTTCCAACATCCACCAACTTCATAACTTCCTCAAAACATTTAGCCAGGATGGTGAGCCAGGACCTTCCTTTCCAGTAAAATGTCTAACCTAGTCATTCTACGGGGTTTAGCACTGCTGCTTGTCCTGTGCACCTTCAAAATGGATGTTGACATTTTCAGGGAATTTGAGTGGCCATAACTGATCTTCCCTAGGACACTGACGGACACTAAAGCCTGCACTAGTAGTGACATGATTGTGATTGATGTTTGGAATTTCAGTGAAAGGCAAAAGTACAGAAGTCAATGGTGAATCAAGAGAGAAAACAGTCAGGTAACAGATGACCCATTGGGGGTCATTTTAACCTAACCTGCCAGGGGGGAAACCCACGGGATCGGAGGGAATTCCGGTTTTACACCCCGCCCAAAATTCCGCTCCATTGTCTCCAATGGAAAGTAAAATCAGGTGGGGCATAAAACCAGCGTTGCACCTGGTGTCGTCAGTTTCCCGACGGGCGGGCTCGGATAAAATTGCTCCCGATGAACAAGGAAAGAGATGGAGAACAAGGATGCAAACAGAGAAAAATAGAAACAGAAAGCAACAAAAAAGAAACAGCAAGATGAAAGACTTCAGCAGAGAGACAGGAATCGAAAATGAAAGCCAAAGTGGAAAGAAACAATATATTAAAGGGAAAACACAGAGCGGGGGAAAGAAAAGACAGAAAACAGCAAGTTCTAAAATTTGCTTAGCAAAAATAGAAAATGTTAGAAACACACAGCCGTTTTTTATTTCAGATTTTCCTTTGATTCTAAAAATTCTGTATCCCTTTGTTTCGCTGCATGATGAACATTGCTCCCTACAATTTCTTGGTGGTTTTCCTGTAAACACACCTTGGATCAATCAGTTCAATTGTTTCCATACTTTTCTTACTATGTTCTCATCCATATTTGTGTACAACAGCAGCACCACGGAAAACAGCTGCTGAGGAAACGATATTCATGTTCTGGGAACAACTGCCAAACACACTAGAAAAAATGATCATCTCACCCATCACTCTGCATTCTACCACATTCTAGATTTAATTGGCTACCTGCCGCTTTACTAGAATATTACTTATGCTGTATAAACTGTACTAGAAATACATATCTTACAGACATAACTGGCAAGCCTGTTCATATGTCATCAATTCATGTTTAAAACACTAGATGAGCTGAAAATTGATTCCACACAAATTTTGGTGAAGTTTCTTTTTCATTGCCTGGCGCTAATCATCAGGACATTCCAGCAGATGAGAGTCCCACATTACTCTCCCCAAAATACATTTTACTTCAGCAAACTGCAGGTCCTTATACAGGAAACTTTCTGATATCCGGCACTGACGGGACCGAGCTGGTGCCATACCATCAAAAGTGCCGGACATACCAGCATAATGTTGAAACATACGGAACTGAAAAGCTCCGTGTGAATCAACAAACCCTGCTGCTTAGCAACAGCTTCAAAACAGTCGGCTGCAGCTGCAAGCGTCTCTAGCTGAAGCTGTTGCTATAGCTACAGACCCTGCAGTGCCTGACTGGGAAAAAAAAAGCAACGAGAACTAAAAAAACTTATAGAAAACGGCTCCTGATTTTTGCCGTTAGATCGAGTATTCCGGACATATAACCTCCGGATAAACCAAAGTTTCCTGTACTGTGAAAGACTGAACCTTGGTTCTGCTTTAACTAAAATGTATTAATAAACTGAGTAGAGCTTTCCTGATGGCTCTATTAGTAATAATGTCAAACTCAGCAATCCAGATCAGGAAGGTCCCAGGTTTGATTTCCAATTAGCGCTGAGGGTGTTAATCTTAGCTGCAGTGGTACTATAATTGGCCTCAGTGCCCCTGGGTTAGGGAGAGGGGAGAACTAGCCCACGCTCCTGTTCCTGATCATGATCATGGAAAATATACAAATGTGGAATTCGGGTGAGGATAGGTTGGGATTTAGCTGTCATCCCCCATGATCAAATAGCTTGTCAGAATTAATTCAATAGCAAAATACTGCAGATGCTGGAAATCTGAAATAACAACAGAAAACGCTGGAAAAACTTAGCAGGCCAGGCAGCATCCATGGAGAGAGAAACAGAGTTAGCGTTTCAGGTTGAAGACCTTTCGTCTGGGATCACGTGGGCCATGGAGAGCCAATGGTAGCAGGGAAATGCCCATTCATAAAATTGACAGGAAGAGATGTCAAAACTATAAATACTATAAGCCCCAAAACATCACTAAAACTTCAAATAATTTTTTTTAAATCACATTAAAAACAATAACTATAAATTACATAAAATAACTATTTTAAACAATAATTTAAATTTTTGAAAAAATTAATTACATTTTCTAACAGGGCTAAAAATAAACTTACCTTTCTTTAAAGTATTTAAAAATAATAAACCTGTGGAAAAAATGTTTTAATTTTAATTAATTCACCACTTACCTTGTTAAAAGCAGGCCTTGCGCCTGTTTTTAAAAAGTGTAACTGCTGGAGACTTACCCTCCTGGAGAAACCTGTAAAAAAACCGGAAGTTCCAGGCGTACGCGCTGCCTCTCTGGCGTACGCGTTCGACCTCTGAACCCCTTCCATTAAGGGAACGGAAGTTCCAGTTTCCCGCGCATGCGCAGTGCATGCACGAAACCGACACTTTTGTTGGGCCTACAGGTGAGTACCCAGCGCGTATTTCTGGGCCAATGTTTATGCCACCAGCTGATTTCAAGCAGCCTTGGGGGCATCGGTGCAATATTAACTAGGTACCATCCAGGCATGCATTGGTCACGTCACTGAAAGCAAAGGAGTTTGCTCAGTTTGATATGACTGCCAGGCAGCAGCGTGATAGAGCCATATAGTTCTATCAAGTCTCTGCAGATCCCCAAAGCGCAGGGTTCTATAAATGGCACTCAAAAACTATTGTGAGCTCCAACAGTAAACCCCTAAGCTTTTCAAATCGAAAGGGCTTCCACTTGCTGAATGTACAGATCTTGTGTGAGTAGATGCAGAGAATTCTGCATGGCAATGCTAGATTTGCTGGAAGTTGCCAGCTTACATTACTCCTCAGGAATTCTGCCCTCTCTCTTCAAGGAAAAATCTGAAGTAAGCAGATGTTTTGTGGGTGACAGTATGTACCCCCTGCAGCCATGCATCACCATTCCTCTGTGACTTGCAAGACCAGCAGCTGAAGAGCTCCATGCTTCTGCAATTGAGAGAACTTTAGGGTTTTATGGTGTCACTATAGAATTCTTTACAGATCTGGAGGAGCTCTGCCATATGTTCCCAAGCAGGTATCATACATAGTGGTAGCTTGCTGTGCCCTACACAACCAAAAAAGCCTGGACATGGAAATTCCTGGGGAGGTGGCCCTGATGCTTTGGAGGTAGAAGAGCATGGAGGGGCACATCAGGAGAACCGGCTTTCAGAGGAAACATAACATCTGCAAGGGCATCAGATCTCAAGTAATGAATAAAGTATTCTCCTCTGTTTAAGTGTCTCACTTTGCCACCATTGTCACTGAACCAGTGCTCACAGGTACCTGGCTGGTCAAGAGCACAGGAAATCCAGCAGCTCCTTTGTGGAGCCAAGCTGGAAGTCTGATGTTAAAGAGGGGAAAACAAAAATCTTAAATAAAAACCCTTTACTTACCTGTTTTCTCAGTAGCCTGCAGCGCTCCCTTTAAGGACCGCTGGTTAGGCTGCTCAATGCCAGATGCCAAAGGGTGGGGCGTGCATGGTGCATGAAGGAGCCCAATTTGCATATTATAAATAGGCTCCCGCCTGAAACAGGTGAGCTCCTGGGTTTCCTTGGTGAAGGTTCTAAGGAAAGTGGCATCTGGTTGATCGGAATGGGACAGTAAGTTCTGCACTGTAATTTTCGAGGAGCTACCGTCCAATTCCCACTGGGAAGAGGCCCTCAAAATCGGGGCACTGGGATTGATTTTGGAGGATCGCAATCATTTCCAACATAGTTAAAATAAAGAGAAACATTTCAAACCCATGCAAAATAATATTCAAGCAGCAGTAGGAGTCTCGACAGCTGCTACAATGCTGGCAGCAATGTGCTCGTGTCTGTCAGTGTGCTGACCCAAGTCTGCAGGAAAAGAGCTGGGAATGACAGAGAAGAATAAAACCAAAGGGTCATGGATGGGGGAGCAATAAAACAGAGAGACATTGTGATGAATGAGAAATAAGAAAAGGGAGATAAGAACCGATGAAGAGACATAAGAAGGTGACATAGAAATGGGCAAAGAAAGGTCAAATAAAACAGAGATCAAAAAAAATCAGAAAAAGATCAACTGAAAAGGAAAAAAAAGTGAAACATCAAAATGAAAAAGGGGAAACCAAAATCAGAAAAAGAGCAATGGATTTATAGTGACAAAGAACTGTTTGAGAAGAAGGAACTAGAATGGACAGAGTGGGAGAGAAAAAAGAATTACAAATGGAAACTGAGATAGAGGGAAATAGACTGTGGGAGTAAATAAAGACAGACCTTACTAGGACAGCTTGTTTTACTTTATTTTAGCCCTATTTTCCTTCTTCCTGTCTACATGTTCTTCCAGTACATGAACTATCCTTGTCTGAGAGAGTGGTTAGCAACCTGCCCCCAGATCAAAGCAGAGCCACTCAACAGACAGCCACCAGGAGGAGCATAAGATAATTGCCGAAATCCTTTGATTTCCCCTCCATCGGGATACGCAGCTTACTTCTAGGCAGACAAGCCTCGTAAGAAAGTTCTCATTGAAATAGAGACCATGGGCTCAATTTTACCAGGCCCGAGGAGGTGGGTTTGGTGGCATGTGAGTTGTCAAAATCGCAAAAAATGGCGGGTGGGTCCGATCCCGCCTCTGAGCAATTTTCCCACATTCGTGGTTTCAGGCCCTGTTTCCATCCTGCCTCCAAGATGCGGGATAGGCTCTTAAGGCCCTTAACAACCAGTTAATTGCCTCTATAATCCCATTTTGAGAGGCCTTTCTGATTTTAACACATTTCCCCCATCCTGCACGTCTCCTCTGGAACACGCCAATTAATCCTGGCGGGCTCACAAGTGGATGGCTTAATAACAGCTGCAGCTCCACCATTAAAAAGGAGTTTTCACCAATGATCATTTGCAGGTGGCAGAACTTTGTTGTCTCAGGTCTGGGGGAAATTTTAGCAGGCCAACTCATTGTTGTGGAAGTTTGGAGCCTAACTCCCATTCCCAGTGTGACCTTCTGGGAAACCCCTCTCCCCAACTTGACTGAGCACTTCCTCAACTGAGGTATATACCAGAAGCATGGGAACCATTTATTTCCTTTCCTCCTGGACATCAGACTCGGATGAAGACCAGCTGCGGCAGCAGCAGAACCCTGAACAACAGCACCACCAGCAGCAGGAGCAACAACAGGAGCGCCAAGCTACTGCTCACCCACCTGAAGCTGCACAGGCCAGTAGGCGCCAGCGCACGATCACATTGCTGCCCGGGATGCAAGGGATGCACTCATGTTGGCCAGATTTGCTTAGCCTGCACAATCAAACACGTTTGCCTCGCACCTTCTTACCAGAGTATCGACAATGGACAAGAACCTGCGGAATTCTATCACTCTGACCACCATACTGACAATTGCAAGTTGCCCTAAGCCCTCAATGTGGAAGTCCCATTTGCGAAATGACAATAGTTTGCCATCAAATCTGTTTATCATAATAATTCAAGGACGGCTTGTCAAAAATCAATACAGCGGAACACCCAAGTGACTACCCTTGTGACTACTTGTGCTTTATCTTCCTCTTACATGTGCTCCTACGTAGTGCTTCCCCTGTGGCTTCAGCAGATGTGGAGGTCCCTTGCTCACTTTCTTGCTGCTCCTGTCTCAACACCTTTGGCGGCCGTCCTCTGGGGTTGCAAACCTGTGAGGGCTCGGCAACAGTCTGCTGCTCCTGCGGCTGTGCGGGGTTGAGACGCCGATCTCAGTTAGGTGAGGACTCTGGTGGGGCTCTGACCGAGGGCTTTGCAGTGGCATGGTCGTGTGAGCGCTTGGAGAGGAGCCCCCACTTCCTTGTTGTCTGCCACCAACATCCCTCTCATGGGTCAGCCCCACTTCAGAGCTAGCAAGTGGCTTGACAGCACCTTGCTGCACTGCAGGGGGGCCATGAGGACCCGTTTCTGCACTGGAAGTCCTACTCCAGAGGACTTCCATGAAGGTCTAGTTTCTATGCTCAATCGCTCCTCAAGAGATGTCAGTCTATTCTGAACAATGACCATGTTTTCAATACTCTGGCGACTAAGCTCCTCCATGGCCGTAGCCATCCTCTCCTCTACTGTAGCCATCCTCTCCTCTACCGTAGCCAGCCTTACCACGGAGGTAGCTATCCTTTCCACGGAGGTTGCCATCCTTTCCATGGTGATCCGTTCATGCGCCAATGCCTCCACAAAGGCTCAGCTCATGTTCGCGATGGACTCCTCCATTCACTCCACACTCGCAGGGGCCCTGGAGACAAAATCTGCCAGAGACTCCAGCACTTGTTCCTAGATTTCCAGCACTGCTCTCCTTCTGGATGGACCCGGAGGCACAGGATCGGCATGCAGCTGAGCCGAGCTGGCAGAGTCCTGCGCCCTCCGACAAGGACTCTCCACTGCTGTCCCTGTCTCCACAATCTGCTGCTGCTCACTTGTGATCTGTGATACACCAGGAGACAACACTACTCTATCTCACGAAGATCCCACTGAGGTGTGAGTGTCTGCGCTGGTGCTGGTTGCACTGAATTCTGCTGACGCTGCACCCTCAGAGGTTACAGCTTCCTCTGAGGAGTCTTGAGGCTCAGTCTGTTCCTCCTGGACAGAGGGGACGGGGGCTCTCGGTGGTCCTGTGGGGGAGTAAAGGAAAGACTTAGAGATGTGAGGTAAAGGTTGCATGCACATTGAATTGTGCAGATGATCAAAAGTCAATCTGTTAGAGCATTAGAATCATTATCAGTCACTCATGCAATGTCAATGAGAGAGATGCAAAACTATTCTGTCACCAGCTTGCTGTGATGCGCCCGTCTGTCCGTCCCCCACTTGCGAATCGTCCTCCACTCTGGCGATCTCCAGGGCTGCCTCCTCCGAAGTGGTGAGCTGGGCTACTGAGGGTGGCCCTCCTCCTGTCCTCGCTCTTTCCCTCTTATTGTGGGTTCTCTTTTCCTGCAATGAGGGACAGAAGTGGAGTTTGAGTGAGAATGAAGGAGTGAGTGTAGAGGATCCATAGCATAGATGCTTAGAAGGAGACAAAGGGCCCTCCCTGTGTGTTGTAAGTTGTTGTCATTGCATCACAGTGATAGGGAGTGTGAGGGCTGCATGGTCGAATAGTTAAGTGAATGTGACCATAGAGAGAGAGGGAATGGGTAAGGGTGCAGGGATGTAAGGGTCAAGTGGGATGTGGAGGAAGAGGTTGGCAAAGCAGAGTGCTGGTGATGAGAGGCGATGGGGATAAGATTGAACATAAGAAATAGGAGCAGGAGTAGGCCAATCGGCCCCTCGAGCCTGCTCCGCCATTCAATAAGATCATGGCTGATCTGATCCTAACTGCCAATCTACTATCACAGAACCATCTCCTGAATCTAACAGAATTAGACACACGAAATAGGAGCAGGATCAGGCTACACGGCCCCTGGGCCCGCTCCGCTACCCACAGGGCCATGACCGATCCGAACCTAGACTCATGTCCAAATTCCTGCCCGCTCCCCATAACCCTTTATTCCCTTTACTTCTAGGAAACTGTCTATTTCTGTTTTAAATTTATGTAATGATGTAGCTTCTACAGCTTTTTGGGGCAGCATATTCCATGGACCGACCACCCTCTGAGTGAAGTAGTTCCTCCTCATCTCAGTTTTGAAAGAGCAGCCCCTTATTCTAAGACTATGCCCCCTAGTTCTAGTTTCACCCATCATCGGGAACATCCTCCCCGCATCCACCCGATCCAACCCCTTCACAATCTTATATGTTTCAATAAGATCACCTCTCATTCTTCTGAACTCCAATGAGTAGAGTCCCAATCTACTCAACCTCTCCTCATATGAGGGGGATGGGAATGTCACACTCACTTTTCCTGTGCGGAGAAGGTCATGAAACCTCTTCCTGCATTGCAGCCAGGTTCTGCGGCACATAGAAATTGCGTTTACCTCTTGGGCCACTTGCAGCCACACAGCTTTGGTCTGTTGTGGAGGCTTTTTCCTCCCTGAGGAAGGAAAGAGCACTTCCTTATTTGCTCTTGCTCCCTCCACCAGAGCTTGGAGGGAGGCCTCATCGAATCTGGGTGCACACTTTGGTCTGGTGCTGGACATAGTTTCTGAAGGAAGTGTTCAGAACAATGGGCATAAAGTTTAAAGGCTGAAAAAGAAGCAAGGCTGCTTGCAGGCCTTAAATCCAGCAGCATTGATGACATAATCAGAGGCGACTTTCTGTCTGAAAAGGCTCATTGGGCCAGAGGTTTCCACACGCTGGAAATCAAGTGCCCAATTAGGGCAAAATCGCACTTTTGTCCCACTTCACATTGGAGTCAGGGTCCTGACACGACGACCACCTGACACACCCCCAGCCCGCCACCAATGGCAAAATCGAGCCCCATGTCAACGTTTAAGAATGTAAGAAGTCACACAACACCAGGTTATAGTCCAACAGTTTTATTTGAAATCACAAGCTTTCGGAGCGCTGCTCCTTCGTCAGGTGAAGTGGAGAGATGCATAAAGACACAGCTTATATAGAAACATAGAAACATAGAAACATAGAGATAGGAACAGGAGAGTCAGAGAATAATGCCAGATGATTACAGGTAACCTGCCGAGGTGTGATAAATGGCAGTTAGAAAGATTACCTGTAATCATCTGACATTATTCTCTGACTATATAAGCTGTGTCTTTATGTATCTCTCCACTTCACCTGACGAAGGAGCAGTGCTCTGAAAGCTTGTGATTTCAAATAAAACTGTTGGACTATAACCTGGTGTTGTGTGACTTCTTACATTTGTCCACCCCAGTCCAACACCAACATTTAAGAATAGATTAGATAGGTGGTTGAATGAAAATGAGATAAAGATATATGGGAAGAGGGCAGGCAATTGAGATTAGGATTACTGCTCACATGGAGGATTAACACCAACATGGACTGGTTAGGTTGAATGGCCTGTTTCCATGTTGTAATTAATGTCAGTGATGCGACATGTTCGTGCACTGCTGTAGTGTCCACGCCTTAATAATACACGGACTGCAGGAGAACAATAAAACAGGTATTTACTGAACAGAGGGTAACTTAAGACTGAAGTACAGAAGCCTGCTATGGCTTTATATACAGGGGTGGTCACTGCCGGTACTGCAGTATAGAATCAGTTCTTCTCTTAAAGGTACATACACAACAATTCCTCCCCTTTTAGGTAAACAGTACATAACATTCATTTAACAACTAAATGATAACTAATTACAATTACAATTTTCTCTGTACTATATACATCAACTGAAATAATCATTTATAAGTTCAGTCTTTGAGGAGGCTTCCTGATCCTGACTGGATAGCGCCTTTCTCGAGTATCCTGTTCTTGCAGCGGAGTTGGTTCTGGCTCATTGTCATTGGTTGGTTCGTCAGCTTCCAATACCACTGCTTCTGAGGTAGATGCAATCTGTACTTCAGGTTGATTACCAGGTGCACCTGCTCGTGGTATGGGTTTGGCTTGTTCCTGTGACTCTAGAATCTGGTCAGCATGGCGTCTCACGATGCTCTCTCCAACGTCCACTGTGTACATTAGTGGTCCCTGCTGTGTGCATATCGTTCCTGGCTGCCATTTTTCTGTTCGGTAGTCGCGGGCCAAGACTGGTTGCCCTATCTTGAAGCTCCTGGTTGGCTTCTCATTTATGTGCTGGAATTGCTTATCCTCAACATCTCATCTTATGTTTGGTTTGAGCAAATCCAGGCGACATTTTAGCCTTCGGTTGAAGAACATTATGGCTGGAGCTTGGTTGGTGACTGCATGTGTCGCATTCCGGTAAGCAAACAAGAAATTATCCACCTTGTGTTGTAGTGGTATGTCGTCGTTATACATTGCCTTTATTGCCTTTTTAAAGGTCTGAACAAACCTCTCAGCCAATCCATTTGTGGCTGGATGATATGGGGCAGATGTGTAATGTTTCACCCCATTATTCCTCAGAAACCTCCGGAAATCCTCGGACACAAACTGTGGCCCATTGTCGGAGCAAATCTGTTCTGGCAAGCTATTCCTGGCGAAGATGGTCCGTAGGACTGCAATAGTTTTCTCCGTGGTGGTGGAGGACATTTTGATGACCTCTGGCCATTTCGAATGGGCGTCCACAGCGATTAGGAACATTGAGTCCATAAATGGACCAGCAAAATCAATGTGTACCCATTGCCATGGAGATGAGGGCCACGCCCATGGATGTAGCGGGACCTGTGGTGGAGCGTTTTGGACCTTCTGGCATTCTGTGCATCTCTTGGTCATAACCTCGATTTCTTTATCGATTCCCGGCCACCACACAAACGCCCTGGCTAGGCTCTTCATTTTTACCCCTCCCAAACGGCCCTCATGAAGCTCATTGAGCACTCTATCTCGCAACGAGGGTGGAATTACCACTCGGGATCCACACATCAAGGTCCCCCGGCACACTGACAGCTGTTCTCTCCTTGGCGAGAATGCTGGCAACAGTGAGTCGCCATGTGCTGGCTATCCCTTCACCGTCAAATCATAGACCCGAGAGAGTGTCGGGTCATTTCGGGTTTCCTTCTCTATACTTGAGTTTGTAACAAGTAGACATTCGACTATGGTCGCATGGAATATCTCAACAGGGTCCACTGCAGGTGCTTCCTCTACCGTAGGCAACGGTAGGCGCGACAGCCCATCAGCGTTTCCATGCTGTTTCGTACCCTTGTACTCTATGTCGTACTGATGTGCCCCTAGAAAATGTGACCATCTTTGCAGCCGTTGCGCCGTCATCACCGGAACGCCCTTCTTCGGGTTAAAAATGGAGACCAGGGGCTGATGATCAGTCAGTAGGGTGAATTTCTGCCCGTGCAGATAGTGATTGAACTTCTTCACCCCCCACACCAGGCTGAGGGCCTCCCTGTCAATCTGGGCATAGTTATGCTCGGCTGAGGTTAACGAGCGTGACGCAAAGGCTATTGGCCTCTCTGAACCGTCAAGGAATTTGTGTGACAGCACCGCTCCAATGCTGTAGGGAGACGCATCACATGCTAACCGAATCGGTAGTGTTGGATTGTAGTAGGCCAATACTTCTTTTGAAGTGATTAGGCATTTACATTTCTGAAAGGCACGCTTACACTCATCACTCCATTTCCATGTTACTCCAGTTTGCAGCAGGGCATTCAGTGGGTGCAGAATTGTAGATAAATTCAGCAAGAACTTATGGTAGTAGTTCACCAACCCGAGGAACGACCTCAGTTGCGACACATTTTCCGGTGCTGGAGCCTTGACTACAGCCTCAATCTTGTCCGGCGACTTATGCAACCCTTCCTCATCAATCATGTGGCCACAATACGAGATTTGTCTCCTGAAGAACTCGCATTTGGGGCAGTTGGCTCGTAGCCCATATTCCTGTAATCTAGTGAGCACCTGCTCCAAGTTGGCAAGGTGTTCACTGTCATTTTCGCCCGTAACCAGGATGTCGTCCAAATAACACTGGGTCCCTGGGATCCCTTGCAGGACTTGTTCCATCGCCCTCTGCCAAATGGCCGGGGCTGATGCTACCCCGAATACCAGTCGATTGTACTGGTAAAGGCGTTTGTGAGTGTTTATCGTGAGGTATTTCCTAGATGCTTCTTCCACCTCCATTTGTAGATACGCTTGTGCCAGATCAATCTTTGTAAAGCGTTTCCCTCCAGATAGTGAGGCGAAAATATTTTCTATCCGTGGAAGTGGATATTGTACTGTGTGCAGGACTGGGTTCACAGTTACGTTGAAGTCCCCACAGATGCGAACCTTCTTCGGCTCCCCAGGCGTGCTGCTCAATGATTTCTTCATTACAGGAATGATGGGTGTGGCCCACTCGCTCCAGTCCACCTTGGACAGCACACCCGAATGATCCAGACTCTCCAGCTCTGCTTCAACGGCTGGACGGATCGCGTAAGGTACCGGTCTGGCCGTAAAAAATGTTGGGTTTGCGTTATCTTCGATTTTTATCATTGCCGTTACTCCTTTTAGAGTTCCAAGTCCTTGTTGGAACACCTCTTTTGCGTCAGTTAGAATTTTTGACAGTCGTCCAGGTGTGACGTCATCATCCTTTTTGTCAGTCACAGTTAGCGCCTGAATGGAATGCCAATCCAATTGTATTTTTCGGATCCATTCACGTCCCAATAATGGTGGTCCTCCATCTTGTCGTATATATAGATGCAGTTTCTGTGTTTCCTTGCCGTTGTATTCAACTGGCACCCTTATTTTTCCTCTGGGGTAGACTTTTTGCCCCGTGTATGTCTTCAATACAATGGACGTGTCCTTCAAGGGTATGTGTGAGAATAGCCGCTCATAGTCTCGTTGATTCATGACAGTTAGGGCTGATCCTGTGTCCAATTCCATCTTTACTGGGGACCCTGCTATCATGAGGGTGACCCAAATGGTTCGGTGATCCTCCTTTGCGAGCACGTTGTGTAACTTTACGGGGATCGGGTGGGATATGTGTCGGTGCAGGCTCGATGGGCCGAAATGGCCTCTATCTGCACTGTGGGGTTTCTGTGATTCTGTGATTCTGTGGAACTTAGTCTCCTGCTCCCGGAGTCCTTATCACTCCCCTGATCTTCCGAACTACTGTCTGTCAATTTCTTTACTTTCTTTTACTTTTCCTTAGTAGTTCTTGTAGTGTTGGTTTTCTTTCCCGACCTGCAGACTCTTGCTATGTGTCCCATTTTCCCACATTGCCTGCATACTTTGTCCTTAAACCAGCAGTCCTTCTGATCATGGGTTGTTCTGCCACAGCGACAGCACTTTTCTGCTCCATACGCCATTTCGTTAGCGCTGTATTCTTGTGGTTTCTGTTGTATTTCCGCAGCTCCCCGTGCTGCTGCTTCGTAGGATACTGCCACGCTGAAAGCCTGTTCTAGCGTCAGGTCCTTTTCCGAAAGTAGTCGTTTCTGGGTTCCTTCACTCTGGAGCCCGCAGACAAACTTATCCCGTAAGGTGTCTGCCAGTCCTGCTCCGAACTGGCAGTGCTTCGATAACTTGCGTAGTTCTGTAAGACAGTCAGCATTGCCTCATCTTTGTGCTGGTTTCTTTTATGGAACTTGAATCTTTCTGCTATCAGCAGCGGTGTAGGGTTTAGGTGTTCCTGTAAGATATTAACAATCTCTTCAAAATTTTTCTCCATTGGTTTAGCTGGGGTAATTAAATTCCGCAATAGGCCGTACGTTCTCGCGCCCATCAAATTTAATAATACCGACGCCTTCTTTCCATCGGCCACCTCATTTGCCTTGCAGTACACTTCAATTCTTTCCACATACGTGGTCCAGTCTTCTACCTCGTTGTCGAAAGCAGTGATACTGCCACTTTTCGGCATCTTGGGTGATTTAAAATGGCGCCTCCCGCGCTTTTCCTTCTTCCCCTTGCTGCCACGCTGTTCCTAGCATTCTGCAGGGTAATGGCGGCGACCCGCGGCTTCGGCGCGTCTCACTTTTCCTTCCCCTTGTTTTATTTTCGCTACGCTGCCCGGTTCTTGAGCACCGACCACGCCCTGTGCGCTTCACCCTCTCTCTCTCTCTTTTCCTCCCGACGACGCTGCACGGCCCCTTTTGCAGAGCCGCTCGATCGAGCTCGAGCCCGCCGCAGTCCGGAAGGGTCCGCGCACTACCTGCTACCAGCATGATTTGCTGGAACACCTTGACTGGGGACCCAAGCCCAGCTCTCCACAGCCTCTCCTGCAACTCTCCGAACTCCGAGGGATCCTTGGGCGGTTGCCCGCGGTCGACGCCCGTTGCTCTGACTTCGACCTCCAAGAAGCTTCTTCTCAGGGAAAGATCCCCGTGACGTGATGTAGTACTGCAGGTGAGTTCGAACCTGTTCGTCGCCACTGTATTGTCCGCACCTTAATAATACACGGACTGCAGGAGAACAATAAAACAGGTATTTACTGAACAGAGGGTAACTTAAGACTGAAGTACAGAAGCCTGCTATGGCTTTATATACAGGGGTGGTCACTGCCGGTACTGCAGTATAGAATCAGTTCTTCTCTTAAAGGTACATACACAGCAACTTGGGGAAATAAGTTAAAAAAATCTCTCGACAAAAAATAATTCTCCAAAGGCTATACCTGCAGTGACTACCTATTTGCTAATAGAGTACATTTCTCTTCTTCTTCTTAGGCAGTCCCTTGGAACCGAAGATGACTTGCTTCCACATTAAAAATGAGTTTGCAGGTGACTGAGGAGTCCAATGCGGGATCTACAGTCTCTGTCACAGGTGGGGCAGACGATGGTTGAAGGGGCGGGTGGGTGGGGTGCTTGGGTTGACATACGCTCCTTCCGCTGTTTGTGCTTGGCTTCCGCTTGCTCCGGGTGAAGAGACTCGAGGTGTTCAGTGCCTTCCCGGATGCTTCTCCTCCACTGTGCGGTCTTGGGCCAAGGATTCCCAGGTGTCGGTGGGGATGTTGTACTTTTTCAAGAAGGCTTTGAGGGTGTCCTTGAAGCATTTCCTCTGCCCACCTGGGGCTCTCTTAAAGCACCAGAGACTTACCAACTAGCAACCAAGTACCCGAAGCAACCTGCTTTACTCATTTATTTCCAATCGTCAGATTACCAGGTAGAAAACCTAACGTTACTATTTACAACAACAACTTGCATTTATATAGTGCCTTTGACGTAGTAAAACATCCCAAGGTGACTCACAGGAGCGTTATCAAACAAAACACCGAGCCACATAAGGTGATATTAGGACAGTTGACCAAAAGCTTGGTCAAAGAGGTAGTTTTTAAGGAGTGTCTTAAAGGAGGAAAGAGAGGTAGAGAGGCAGAGAGGTTTTGGGAGGAAATTCCAGAGCTAAGGGCCAAGGCAGCTGAAGGCATGGTTGCCAATGGTGGAGCGATTAAAATCAGGGATGTGCAAGAGGCCAGAATTGGAGGAGCGCAGAGATCTCGGAGGTTTGTAGGGCTGGAGGTGGTACAGAGATAGGGAGGGACAAGGCCATGGAGGGATTTGAAATCAAGGATGATTATTTTAAAATCAAGGCATTGCTTAACTGGGAGCCAATGTAGGTCAGCGAGCACAGGGGGTGAATGGGACTTGGTGCGAGTTAGGACACGGGCAGCAGAGTTTTGGATGAGCTCAAGTTTATGGAGGGTGATAGATGGGTGGCTGGCCAGGAGAGCAGTGGAATAGTCAAGCTTAGAGGTAACAAAGGCATGGTCGGGGTATCAGCAGCAGATGAGCTAAGGCAGAAGCGGAGATGAGCGATGCTCAGGAGAATTGCAAAGAAATGATCCTTCTTTCCTAGCAGACAGATGACTATAGTAATTGAGATACAAGACAGGTGCTTTTGTCCCTGAAGTATTTGAGCAACAATGTTTTTCTTTATCTCATTTGAGCATGATAGGAAAGCATGTGGTCCATTTTTTGAAAACGACCTTATTCATGTCTGACTTATATATTGATAAAAGAATCTGAATTGTAGTTATATGGTTTTCTAAAGTGCTGTCATCAAAATGGACTCAAGTGGGGAAAAAAAACAGAGGTTAAAGCATAGCTTGTCTCTGTGTCAATTACCAGTGCTTGATAACACGCATTATGCTAGCTTCTGTTCTTTGTCAAAACAAAATCCCAACTAGAGGTAACGCCTTATGTAAACATTAGCTGCTTCGAATTAAAAGCAGCATGAATAGCTGAACAACAGTACTAAAATGTCTAAACTTTGGTGCAATGTGCAAGTGTCAAATAGACCTCAGACATAACGTGAACACAGGCTTGTTCTTAAGAAAAGGTGATTTCCAGTTAATCAAAGCCTTTTTAAAATTCTTGTGAAGTGAAGAGCCCAATATGCTGCGCAATTAATATTCGTCTCCTGGCTCGAGCTCTGTGAATTCCACCAGAAGCAGAGTCTGTTATCATTGGCAACTTCTGAGGTATTTTCCAAAAAATTATCTTTAGAAGCTTTTGTCTTGAAGTAAATGCAAATTGTCAAAAAATATTGTTTTAGAAAAAGAGACCTTTAGTCTTAGTCTGAGTTGTGTGAGGAATAGAATTTGAATTATTTTGCTGAGTGTGACAGCATAACAACATTTTTGTGGTGTCTGTGCCCTTTATAAAATCATCTTTTTATTAAGCTATGAGTATTGGATTCTGAAGGGCGGTAGAAAAACATACTGAAAAGCAATTTAAATTGAAAGTGGTCTGATATTTAGGATATATGGAGCTGTTAATTTTATGACATTATTATCACTTGACACTTCATAGCTATTCTGAAACTTCAATGAATTTATGACATGCAATATATCCATCTATTCAGCACAATCTCTATAATTTCATGCACCCCTGTGTATGCTTTTTCTGTCAACTAACTATGGGGAGGTGATTTATACACTTATGACTTAGGTTTCAGTTGTAAAGTAGGGGAGAGACAAACAAATATAACTTTTGCAATATCAAAATAATTTAAATTCCTGATTTTACTTCATGTGGAAAGCAGGGTCAACTCATTATAATTTAATATTTTTGCTATAAGTCAAGTACATGCATTCAATGGCCAAATGAGAAATAAATGATGTTATACTTACATTAAAATTCTGCTCATGAACTTCAATAAAATTGCAAATATCCTTAAACTTTTACTCCGAACGTTACGTCCTGACTTACGAAATTACCATTAATTACTCCATTTGAGAATTTGGAGCATTCATGTTTCTTATTTATCTATGGAATAAATCCAGACAAACACTCAGAGATAAATGTATCCATTTTTTCCCTTTACCACAGCATGGATGATTTTACCACAGACGTTTCAATATTCATTGCTAATAGGTGGAAGCAATTATAAAAATATATATGGTACATGGATGAGAAAAGTCACAAAAGTAAACGCACAAAGGTTGAAATAATAAGTGCTCCAGAGCAGGATTCTGATATAGGCAGACAGCTGCCAGGATGTACAAGATCTGCGGGATGCTGTTTGAGACACTGGCTGTGACTCTAGCCTTCCTGTAGATTTCTTGGTAAAGGCATTGGCCTCACAAAGTCCCAGATCATTATTTGAGATGGTTTTTGTTACCTGTATTAGAACTAATAGAGCTTTCTCATAATGGTAGGAGCAATTTTAACTGGGAACGGGCTTTGGGTGGGCCCGGGACCTGGGGCGAATGCCAAACGCACCCGATCTCGACAGTGCGAGACCGGGACAATTTTAACTCCTGGGCCTCATCTGCATGCCGCCAGTCAGCTGCCCACTGGAAATGGGCGCAAAGCAGCAGCTGACCAGTGGCTTTGGGAGAGCAGAGGTTCGAGTGGGTGGAGGTCATCGGCCGACACCAAACAAGTGTCTCGCAGGAGGGAAGGTGGCTGGGGGGTGGGGGGTGATCCCAGAGCACAGGAGGCCTAAACTTTCCTTGTGAGGCCCAACAAAACACTCCTGCTCCTCCTGGCGCCACAAGGAAAGTAAAAAAATACTTACCTTAAATGACTTTTTCTAGTCTCCGATCTTCTTCTCGTTGTCTTCAGCTGCCAGAAAAATCACAGTCAATACATAACTTGACAGTTTGCACCATTAAAATATCTTGGTAATATGGAGACATATCTTGGTCAGAAATGATCATGGAAAAGAAGTCGGGTGGGGTGTATAGCTGATAGCTGATCTGATGCTGTCAAGTTTTCCACACTCGCCAAAGTTGAAAATTACCCCCAGTTTAAAGGAAAATCGGGTGGGATGTATAACGAGTGGCTAAATTCGATAGCCCCTAAAAATGGCTGCGGGGATTGCGATGCACAAAAAACCCATGCCCGTTCAATGTGATGCAGGCAGCTCACCAACTTCGTGCTGCCTGATGGTTAACATGATTGCAGCATGCAGCCAGCACTAACCGCACTGTTCATTGGCTACACATATCAGCAGGGGGCCCAAAGTCGTGAGAGGCTAGCACCAGCTAAAGTTAGCCTGCACTACTTAAAGCTAGTCTGTGCCTCTTAAACGGGAGGTGCATTGTGGTTGGAGCAGGTGCTGGAAGTCATTCTATAACTGATTCTGACCCTGGGAAACAATCAATAATGGCACAACATGGGAGAGAGCATGCTCCAAGGTTTTCCGACGCTGCACTGGAGGCCTTGGTGGAGAAGGTGGAAAGGAGGAGAGATGTGCTGTATCCACAGGGGGCCAGGAGGCCCTCCAGACACATGTGTAGAAGACAGTGTGAGCAGATAGCGTGGCGGTCAATGCCAGGAGCCATGCCCCGAGGACCTGGATGCAGTGCCACAAGAAGTTCAATTACCTCACATGAGTAGTCAAAGTCAGTGAATGCATCTTGAAATGTCATATCCCACCAACTGCACCACCAGCCTCAGCCACTGCTCAATGCACCACACCCCCATCACTCACCTACCAACAATTTCTATCAATCAGGACTCATACCTAACATTCATACCTCACCTCACCCTCACACACTTACCACTGCTGCAAGCCTCACACTCACATCTCACAGCTTGCACACACTGCCAGATACTCATCACCCAAACAGATGACACCACACTCACTGACACACTTCCCTCTCTCTTGCAGGACAAGGTGGTGCACAATCGGAGGCAACAGGAGCTAACCAGCAGGGGACAGGCGCGCCTACATCTCCTAACCCCATGGAGGAGACGGTGCTGGCCATTATTGGAAGGACCATTGCTGAGGCTGTGGCCAGTGGTGGGGCTGAAAACATCGAAGATGATAATATCCTCATACCTAATCCTCCTTCACACATCCCACTACCCCCTCATCCGACAATCTCTTCTGATTTACAAGCTGCAGATGGTGTAAGCATGCACCTCTTACTTCCCCCTGTCGACTCACCACAACCTTACCCGTGTGCCTTTCTCCTTTCAGAGACCCAAGAACTGCAACTTGGCCAGGCGGTGGTGGAAGAGCATGAAGATAGTGAAGATGAAAACGCACCATTACTCGATTTCACACTCACAGCCACCAGCTCAGATACTGACACTGCGCATCATTTAGAGGATAGTATAGAGGCGGGATCTAAACGCGGTGAGACACCGGGCATGAGTGGCCTGCAGCCAGGGCAGGGGGTAAGAATAGTGCAGATGCCAACTCACCAGTGGGGGGCAAGGTCGCACACGAATTCTGCTGCAGAGGACTCAGATGAGCACTTCAATGGGCCAGGACACAGAAGAAAGCTGATGGGTATGCACAATGAAATGCTTGGTGCATTGGGAAGCCTGCCAGAAAGACTGCATGCAATGTCAAGGAGCATGGAGGAGCCTGGCACCAACTTGGCACAGGGCTTTGCGCAGAGCTTGGCGCCATCCTTTCTAGCATGGAAGTGGCAGCCAACTCCACTTGTGAACCCAACCATGATGCAGCATCTGATGGCCGGTGTCCCAGCTTCCATTTCAGCACAAGCAGCAGCCACCCAATGTCTGAGTGCTGCAGTGGAAGCTCAGACTGCTGCCATCATGGCTCTGGATCCCAGTGTTCACAGGGGCTTGCAGGGTATCACAGCAGTCCAGCAATCTGTCCTCCAAGATTACTAAAATTGCTGAGGCGCTGCCCAGGGGGAGTGGCATTGGCTCTGTGGAGCACGAACCTGCTGTCCTCTCTCAGGATGACAGCATTTGTCCTCCCACCACTGCCTCTCCACCAGTGCCCTTGCTGTTGCCTGTGAGCCAGCCAGCCCAGACTGCTGCCGCCCATGCCGAGATGATGCAGTCCACAAACAGGCCTTCTAGACCCAGAGCTGCTCCAGGTTGTCCTCCAAGGCCATCTGCAGTCTTCCCCACTGAAAGTCAGCAGCCTTCCACCAGCCATGCTGCAGCCACTGGGGCAGCACTGTGTAGGAGCACTAGAACAGGCAAAGGCACACGGAAGACAGGCACTAAGGAAATGCACAAGGGTGAGTAGTTTATGTTTGTATGCAATATAGTATGATTTCATTTATAAATTTGGTTTGGAATGTTTATTTTGTGGTGGCTTTTATTGTGGCCAAGCGAACGCCATGATGCAAGAAGGAAGGTAAGGTGTAGGACTGTTTGTAAATGTGGAATTGAGTTTGCGCTTACCAGTATCACACTCGGTCAGCCCAGCCAGAAAGGCACTGTCTAGTTTGCCTCTTCCTGTAGTGTCCGCGTATCAATAACACACGGACTGCAGGAGAACAATAATAACAGGTGTTTACTGAACAGAGGGTATGCTGGAACTGAAAGTACAGAAGCCTGCTACGGCTTGAAATACAGGTGTGGTCACTGCCGGTACTACAGTATAAAGGCAGTTCTCTCTTAAAGCTACATACACAACAATTCCTCCCCTTTTAGATAAACAGTACATAACATTCATTTAACAATTAAATAATAACTAATTACAATTACAATTTTCTCTGTACTATATACATCAACTGAAGTAATCATTTATAAATTCAGTCTTTGAGGAGGCTTCCTGACCCTGTCTGGATAACGCCTTTCTCGAGTATCCTGTTCTTGCGGCGGAGTCGATTCTGGCTCATTGTCATTGGTTGGTTCGTCAGCTTCCAATACCACTGATTCTGAGGTAGACGCAATCTGTACTTCGGGTTCATCACCAGGTGCGCATGCTCGTGGTATGGGTTTGATTTGCTCCTGTGAGTCTAGAATCTGGTCAGCATGGCGTCTCACAATGCTCTCTCCAACGTCCACTGTGTACATTAGTGGTCCCTGCTGTGTGCATATCGTTCCTGGCTGCCATTTTTCTGTTCGGTAGTCACGGGCCAAGACTGGTTGCCCTATCTTGAAGCTGCTGGTTGGCTTCTCATTGATGTGCTGGAATTGCTTATCCTCAACATCTCGTCTTATGTTTGGTTTGAGCAAATCCAGGCGACATCTTAACCTTCGGTTAAAGAACATTATGGCTGGAGCTTGGTTGGTGACTGCATGTGTCGCATTCCGGTAAGCAAACAAGAAATTATCCACCTTGTGTTGTAGTGGTATGTCGTCGTTATACATCACCTTTATTGCTTTTTTAAAGGTCTGAACAAACCTCTCAGCCAATCCATTTGTGGCTGGATGATATGGGGCAGATGTGTAATGTTTTACCCCATTATTCCTCAAAACCTCCAGAAATCCTCAGACACAAACTGTGGTCCATTGTCGGAACAAATCTGTTCTGGCAAGCCATTCCTGGCGAAGATGGTCCGTAGGACTGCAATAGTTTTCTCTGTGGTGGTGGAGGACATTTTGATGACCTCTGGCCATTTCGAATGTGCATCCACGGCGATTAAAAACATTGAGTCCATAAATGGACCAGCAAAATCAATGTGTACCCGTTGCCATGGAGATGAGGGCCACTCCCATGGGTGTAGCGGGGCCTGTGGTGGGGCGTTTTGGACTTTCTGGCATCCTGTGCATCTCTTGGTCATATCCTCGATTTCTTTATCGATTCCCGGCTACCACACAAATGCCCTGGCTAGGCTCTTCATTTTTACCCCTCCCAGGTGACCCTCATGAAGCTCATTGAGCATTCTATCTCTGAACTTGGGTGGAATTACCACTTGGGATCCACACATCAAGGTCCCCCGGCACACTGACAGCTGTTCTCTCCTTGGCGAGAATGCTGGCAACAGTGAGTCGCCATGTGCTGGCCATCCCTTCACCGTCAAATCATAGACCCGAGAGAGTGTCGGGTCATTTCGGGTTTCCTTCTCTATACTTGAGTTTGTAACAGGTAGACATTCGACTATGGTCGCATGGAATATCTCAACAGGGTCCACTGCAGGTGCTTCCTCCACCATAGGCAATGGTAGGCGCGACAGCCCATCAGCGTTTCCATGCTGTTTCGTACCCTTGTACTCTATGTCGTATTGATGTGCCCCTAGAAAAAGGGACCATCTTTGCAGCCGTTGCGCCGTCATCACCGGAACGCCCTTCTTTGGGTTAAAAATGGAGACCAGAGGCTGATGATCAGTCAGTAGGGTGAATTTCTGCCCGTGCAGATAGTGATTGAACTTCTTCACCCCCCACACCAGGCTGAGGGCCTCCCTGTCAATCTGGGCGTAGTTACGCTCGGCTGAGGTTAACGAGCGCGACGCAAAGGCTATTGGCCTCTCTGAACCGTCAAGGAATTTGTGTGACAGCACTGCTCCAATGCCGTAGGGAGACGCATCACATGCCAACTGAATCGGTAGTGTTGGGTTGTAGTGGGCCAATACTTCTTTTGAAGTGATTAGGCATTTACATTTCTGAAAGGCACGCTTACGCTCATCATTCCATTTCCATGCTACTCCAGTTTGCAGCAGGGCGTTCAGTGGGTGCAGAATTGTTTTCGGCAAGAACTTATGGTAGTAGTTCACCAACCCGAGGAACGACCTCAGTTGCGACACATTCTCCGGTGCTGGAGCCTTGACTACTGCCTCAATCTTGTCTGGGGACTTATGTAACCCCTCCTCATCAATCATGTGGCCACAATACGAGATTTGTTTCCTGAAAAACTCGCACTTGGGGCGGTTGGCTCGTAGCCCATATTCTTGTAATCTAGTGAGCACCTGCTCCAGGTTGGCAAGGTGTTCACTGTCATTTTTGCCCGTAACCAAGATGTCGTCCAAATAACACTGGGTCCCCGGGATCCCTTGCAGGACTTGTTCCATCGCCCTCTGCCAAATAGCCGGAGCTGATGCTACCCCGAATACCAGTCGGTTGTACTGGTAAAGACCTTTCTGAGTGTTTATGGTGAGGTATTTCCTAGATGCTTCTTCTACCTCCATTTGTAGATACGCTTGGGCCAGATCAATCTTCGTAAAGCGTTTCCTTCCAGATAGTGAGGCGAAAATATCTTATATCCGTGGAAGTGGATATTGTACTTTGTGCAGGACTGGGTTCACAGTTACCTTAAAGTCCTCACAGATGCGAACCTTCTTCGGCTCCCCAGGCGTGCTGCTCAATGATTTCTTCATTACAGGAATGATGGGTGTGGCCCACTCGCTCCAGTCCACCTTGGACAGCACACCCGAACGCTCCAGACTCTCCAGCTCTGCTTCAACGGCTGGGCGGATCACGTACGGTACCGGTCTGGCCTTAAAAAATTTTGGGTTTGCGTTATCATCAATTTTTATCATTGCCATCACTCCTTTTAGAGTCCCAAGTCCTTGTTGGAACACCTCTTTTGCGTCAGTTAGAATTTTTGACAGTCGTCCAGGTGTGATGTCGTCATCCTTTTTGTCAGCCACAGTTAGCACCTGAATGGAATGCCAATCCAATTGTATTTTTCGGATCCATTCACGTCCCAATAATGGTGGCCCTCCATCTTGTAGTATATATAGATACAGTTTCTGTGTTTCCTTGCCATTGTATTTAATGGGCACCCTTATTTTTCCTCTGGGGTAGACTTTTTGCCCCGTGTATGTCTTCAATACAACGGACGTGTCCTTCAAGCATATGTGTGAGAATAGCCGCTCATAGTCTCGTCGATTCATGACAGTTAGGGCTGATCCTGTGTCCAATTCCATCTTCACTTGGGACCCTGCTATCATGAGGGTGACCCAAATGGTTCAGTGATCCTCCTTTGCGATCACGTTGTGTAACTTTAGACAACTTAGTCTCCTGCTCCCGGAGTCATTATCACTCTCCTGATCTTCTGAACTACTGTATGTCATTTTTTTTACTTTCTTTTACTTTTCCTTAGTAGTTCTTTTAGTGTTGGTTTTCTTTCCCGACCTGCAGGCTCTTGCTATGTGTCCCTCTTTCCCACATTGCCTGCATACTTTGTCCTCAAACCAGCAGTCCTTCTGATCATGGGTTGTTCTGCCGCAGCGATAGCACTTTTCTGCTCCATATGCCATTTCGTTAGTGCTATATTCTTGCGGTTTCTGTTGTATTTCCGCAGCTCCCCGTGCTGCTGCTTCGTAGGATACTGCCACGCTGAAAGCCTGTTCTAGCGTCAGGTCCTTTTCCGAACGTAGTCGTTTCTGGGTTCCTTCACTCTGGAGCCCGCAGACAAACTTATCCCTTAAGGTATCTGCCAGTCCTGCTCCGAACTGGCAGTGCTCCGAACTGGCAATGCTTCGATAACTTGCGTAGTTCCGTAAGATAGTCAGCATTGCTCTCGTCTTTGTGTTGGTTTCTTTTATGGAACTTGAATCTTTCTGCTATCAGCAGCGGTGTAGGGTTTAGATGTTCCTGTAAGATATTGACAATCTCTTCAAAGCTTTTCTCCATTGGTTTAGCTGGGGTAATTAAATTCCGCAATAGGCCGTACGTTCTCGCGCCCATCAAATTTAATAATACCGACGCCTTCTTTCCATCGGCCACCTCATTTGCCTTGCAGTACACTTCAATTCTTTCCACATACGTGGTCCAGTCTTCTACCTCGTTGTCGAAAGCAGTGATACTGCCACTTTTCGGCATCTTGGGTGATTTAAAATGGCGCCTCCCGCGCTTTTCCTTCTTCCCCTTGCTGCCAACGCTGCTCCTAGCGTTCTAAAGAGTAATGGCGGCACCCCGCGGCTTCGGTGCGTCTCGCTTTTCCTTCCCCTCGTTTTATTTTCTCTAACACTGCCTGGCTGTTGAGCACCGACCGCGTCCTGTGCGCTCCACCCTCTCTCTCTCTTTTCCTTCCCGACGACGCTGCACGGCCCCTTTGCAGAGCCGCTTGATCGAGCTGAAGCTCGCCACAGTCCGGAAGGTTCAGCGCACTACCTGCTACCAGCACGATTTGCTGGAACACCTTAACTGGGGAGCCAAGCCCAGCTCTCCACAGCCTCCCCTGCGATTCTCTGAGCTCCGATGGATCACTGGGCGGTTGCCCGCGGTCGACGCCCGTTGCTCTGACTTTGACCTCCAAGAAGCTTCTTTCCAGGGATGGATCCCCGTGAGGTGATGCAGTACTGCAGGTGAGTTCGAACCTGCTCGTCGCCACGGACTGCAGGAGAACAATAATAACAGGTGTTTACTGAACAGAGGGTATGCTGGAACTGAAAGTACAGAAGCCTGCTATGGCTTTATATAC
Source organism: Somniosus microcephalus (assembly GCF_052327205.1). Classification (NCBI taxonomy): domain Eukaryota; kingdom Metazoa; phylum Chordata; class Chondrichthyes; order Squaliformes; family Somniosidae; genus Somniosus; species Somniosus microcephalus. Next base: position 173,543,787 of record NC_140996.1, on the reverse strand, counting down.
AGGTGTGGTCACTGCCGGTACTACAGTATAAAGGCAGTTCTCTCTTAAAGGTACATACACAACACTTCTGTTCCTCTTCCTCCTCCTCCTCCCGTTTCTCTTTCTCCCCAGCTGCTCGCTGTATAGCTGGTGACAAGGGCTGTGCCCTCATGATGGCGAGGTTGTGCAGAATGCAGCAGACCACAATGAGTCTTGACACTCGCTCTGCTTGAGTACTGCAGAGCGGTCCAGGCAGCGGAAGCATTGTTTGTCTGCTTTGTCACATTTTGTGTGGCAGCCAGGACAAAGCAGCCCGCTTGATTGGCACCCCATCCACTACCTTAAACGTTCACTTCCTCCACCACTGGCGTACCGTGGCTGCAGTGTGTACCATCTACAAGATACACTGCAGCAATTCGCCAAGGCTTCTTCGGCAGCACCTCCCAAACCTGCAACCTCTTCCACCTAGAAGGACAAGGGCAGCAGGTGCATGGGAACACTACTTCCTCCAAGTATATTGCCGATCCTTCATCGTCGCTGGGTCAAAATCCTGGAACTCGCTACCTAACAGCACTGTGGGAGTACCTTCACCACATGGACTGCAACGGTTCAAGAAGGCGGCTCACCAGCATCTTCTCAAGGGCAACTAAGGATGGTCAATAAATGCTGGCCTTGCCAGTAAAGCCCACATCCCATAAACGAATAAAAAAAAGCATGGCTTTCATCGTATGCATGCTGCCCACATTTGCATGGGTTGCACACCAGAGTCATGGGCCACGTCATCAGTGTATAGCACTTGTCGCCCAGTAGCCAACGTTTGGATTGCCGTGGTGACTCAAATGCAGATGGCACAGCTGACTCCGCAGAATGAAGGCATCATGACTGCTGCCAGGATGCCAGGCATTGACCTGCATGATTCACTGCCTATGTTTGCACACCAGCTGAACGTTGAGGAAGTGGAATCCCTTTCAGTTCCAGTATGGCAGAATTAACATGCGCCGCCTGCAAAGCGATGTGCATGCATTCAACGGCACCCTGCACCATGGGGAAGCCAGCAATCCTAGCGAATCCGCATGCTTGCTTCTCTCTGGCAAGAGAGAATGAAATGTAATCAGCTCTCTTTGAATAGAGAGCCTCAGTGACCTCCCTTACGCAACTGTGGATGGCAAACTGGGAGACGTTCCAAGTATTGCCAGCTCCAGCCTGGAAGGATCCAGACGCATAAAAGTTCATCGCCTTGGCCTGCTCTGAGGTTGCAGTTGTGGCTGCAGCAGGTGGCAGATTTCAGTGAGGTTCAGGTAGGAGAATTGGTTCCTGAATACCCTGAGCAGATATAGCCTCCTGCTGGGAGCCCTACACCCACTCTTCCTCCTCCCTCTTCCAACAGCTTATCCTGCTCTGCATGGTCTCTGTTCATTCTCCAAATCATGGTGTATTCCAAGGGGAATGCCTACTAGTGCACCCATGTCTGTCAGCAAGTGGTTTGTGCAGAAGCCTTGAAGTCAGGAAAAAGTCCTTCAGCACCTGCCACACCACTCCCTGTAGACTTTTGCAACTTTAAACAACTATGGAAAGCACCAAATACTCGTACAATCGTAGTAACAGCCAGTAGGAATCAAGCAACACCTAACATGTAAGTAGGTGATGATCCCTTTAAATAGCGTCATGAGGGGTCCTCCCTGCTGCTGAACGTGTGTTCAGCTGTCCGAGCTTAAGAGAATGCGTTAGCTGGAGTGTTGAGCTCCAAAATGGCAGCACTGGCATGAAATCAGAGTTACACGCTGATTAACGTCATGATCTGTCTACTCTGCATACTTCCGGTGGGTGCTCACTGGGCGCGGGCTAATGCCCTCATTAATATGGCGCATTGGATGCCATTTTGGCACCGAAACGGCACCCGTAGCATCCAAAAAATGGGTGCTACTGATCCGAATTTTGTGTTGCTGTGTCCCACTACCACCAAAAGTTAACATCAACTCCAACATTTCTTTGGGGAATTAGGTTAAAGCAAAAGATAATTTTTTGAGAATGCACTCATGATCCCCCTTTTCCATGTTCTCCATTAAGTTTACAACTACACTGTCCTGGAGCACAGGCTTTCATCTTTCGTTAAACCTCAGACTCATTTTCCCAATGGAGCTTTCCTCCATGAAGCAAGGTATTAGCCTTTGCTCAGTGGTAGGACTCTCACCTCTGAGTTAGAAGGTTTTGAGTTCAAGCCCCACTCCAGAGATTTGTGGGATCCTCCGTACAAATTGGCTGCCGCATGTGGTAAACCACTGTTATTGTTGTTCACCGTTGTTGTTGTTGTTGCACACTGTTGTATCTATGCATGCCTCAGCTGGCTCCGCCCCTGGCTCCACCCACATGCCCAGGTATAAAGGTGACTGCTCTGCAGCCCCCTGCCTTCTTGGAAACCAGTCAACCACGAGAGGCATGCCCCGTTCTTTGTTAATAAAAGCCTTTTAGTTACTCTCCTAACTCTCCGTCTTTTATGAGTAATTGATAGCGCATCAATTTTATTAACAAAGACAAAATGTCGGCACCAAACGCTGAGCAGCAGGCGCTGCAGCAAACGACAGCACCAAACGCTGAGCAGCAGGCGCTGCTGCATGCCCTCAGACCAACATGCCTGGACCTAGACCCTCAAGAGGCGGGTTCATCTACCAAGTTCGCACAATGGCTGTGTTGCTTCGAAGCTTACCTGGAAGCCTCAGCCGTGACACTAGATGGAAACAAACTAAAAATCCTGGCCTCCAAGGTGGGCCACCAAGTCTACACACTCATCCAGGACGCGACTACCTACGTGGCGGCTATCAATCTGCTAAAAGGACAATACACACGCCCGGTAAATATGGTTTATGCCAGACACCTCCTGAGATCCCGCAAACAGCAGTCCGGGGAATCGGTGGAGGCATTCCTACGGGCACTACAGATACTCGGCCGAGCCTGCGATTGTAAAGAGGTATCGGCCGCGACACACGTGGAGGGACTCATCCGAGATGCTTTCGTTGCGGGCCTCAAGTCCGACTACTCCCGGCAGAGGCTGTTGGAGAAGGGCGAAATCGACCTGAAGAAGGCAGTGTCCCTCGCGCTCTCGCTAGACGCGGCCCACCGGAATATGGACGCATTCTCCCCTAACCGCTCCGCACCGTGGACGCCGCAACCTTGGGTCATGGGACCGCCACCCCCCGGCACCAACTGCTGCAGCGATGTCCAAGGGCCCGAAATGTTACTTTTGTGGCCAGGCAAAACACCCCAGAGCACGCTGCCTGGCGAAAAACGCTACTTGCTCTGGCTGCGGGAAGAAAGGACACTACGTCAGCGCCTGCAAAGGTAAAACCGCTAACGCCAGCAGCGCCGCGTGTGAACCGTGGGGGCAGCCATCTTGTCCGCCATCTTGGACACCTCCAGCCGCGTGGGGATCAGGATCATGGGCGCAGCCATTTTGTCCGCCATCTTGGACGCCTCCAACTCCAATCGCGGGTGACCCGGACGCAACCACCGCCTCGTCTGACGACCACAGCAACTCGCTCGACCATACGCTGGCCTCCGTGACGCTGGACCAATCTCTCCCTCACCAACTGTCCAGGTCCATGATGGACATTACAGTAAACGGCCGCGCCACTACCTGCCTTTTCGACAGCGGGAGCACGGAGAGCTTTATCCACCCCGACACGGTGCGCTGTTACTCTCTCCCGGTCCTGCCAACGCGCCATCGGATCTCTATGGCTTCCAAATCCCATTCAGCAGACGTCGGTGGCTACTGTGTAGTGACCCTTTCAGTAAGGGGCACAGAATACAAAAATTTTAAACTTCTTGTCCTGCCCCATCTCTGCGCTGCCGTTCTACTGGGGTTGGATTTTCAGTGCCACCTTAAAAGTGTCACATTAGCATACGGCGGACCCCTCCCCCCACTCACAGTCTGCAGCCAGCAGCTTTTAAATTGCCCGCCGCGCACCATTTGCAGCCTCTCCACGCTTAAAGTCCCCCCCCCGCTTGTTCGCTAACCTCACCCACGACTGTAAGCCCATCGCTACCAAAAGCAGGCGGTACAGTGCCGGGGATAGGAGCTTCATTAAATCCGAAGTAGCAAGACTCCTGAAGGAAGGGATTATTGAGGGTAGCACTAGCCCATGGCGAGCACAAGTGGTGGTAGTGAAGACTGGCAAAAAACAGCGCCTAGTTATTGACTACAGCCAGACGATCAATCGCTACACCCAGTTAGATGCATACCCACTCCCCCGCATATCTGACATGGTCAATCAGATAGCACAATACCGGGTGTTCTCGACGATTGATCTGAAGTCGGCATACCACCAGCTCCCCATCAGGGCTGAGGACCACCAGTACACAGCTTTTGAAGCTGACGGTCGTCTCTACCACTTCCTCTGAGTCCCCTTCGGCGTCACCAATGGGGTTTCGGTCTTCCAAAGGGAGATGGACCGAATGGTTGACCAGAATGCGCTGCAGGCCACCTTCCCCTATCTAGACAACGTCACCATCTGCGGCCACGACCAGCAGGACCATGACGTTAACCTAGAGAAATTCCTCCGTACGGCCCAGCGGCTGAATCTAACATACAACAAGGACAAATGTATGTTTCGCACCACGCGCCTCGCCATTCTTGGCTGCGTAGTGGAGAACGGAGTCATCAGCCCCGACCCAGACAGAATGCGCCCCCTTATGGAGGTCCCCCTCCCCCACTGCCAAAAAGCACTGAAGAGATGCCTAGGGTTTTTCTCTTACTATGCTCAGTGGGTGCCCAACTATGTGGACAAAGCCAGACCCCTCATCAAGTCCACCTCCTTCCCCCTGACAGCAGAGGCATGTGCAGCCTTCACTCTCATAAAAAGAGATATTGCGAAGGCCACAATGCACGCAGTGGATGAGTCCATCCCTTTCCAAGTGGAGAGCGACGCATCCGACTTCGCCCTAGCTACAACCCTTAACCAGGCGGGGAGACCCGTGGCCTTTTTCTCAAGGACCCTCCAGGGCCCCGAGACTCGACACTCCTCTGTCGAAAAGGAGGCCCAGGCCATTGTGGAAGCGGTGCGACATTGGAGGCATTACCTGGCCGGAAAATGATTTACCCTGCTCACTGACCAGCGTTCAGTAGCTTTTATGTTTAATAATAAGCAGAGGGGCAAAATCAAGAACGACAAGATCTTGAGGTGGAGAATTGAACTCTCCACCTACAATTACGATATCTTGTACCGGCCTGGGAAACTCAATGAGCCCCCAGATGCCCTATCACGTGGTACATGCGCCAACGCGCAGGTTGATAGACTGCAGACCCTCCACAATGACCTCTGCCACCCGGGGGTCACCAGGTTCTTCCATTTCATCAAATCCCGTAACCTGCCCTACTCCATCGAGGAGGTCAGGACCATGACCAGGAACTGCCAAATCTGTGCCGAGTGCAAACCGCATTTTTATAGGCCAGACAGAGCAAGCCTGATCAAGGCCACTCGCTCCTTCGAGCGCCTGAGCGTCGATTTTAAAGGGCCCCTCCCCTCCTCTGACCGCAACGTGTACTTCCTCAACATAATTGATGAGTACTCCCGTTTCCCGTTTGCCATCCCTTGCCCAGATATGACCAGTACCACGGTCATTAAATGTCTGAATGACCTTTTCGCCTTGTTCGGCTTCCCTAGCTATATCCATAGCGACCGGGGCTCATCCTTTATGAGCGACAAACTCCGTCAGTACCTGCTCACGAGAGGTATTGCTACAAGCAGAACCACCAGCTACAACCCCCGGGGGAACGGCCAGGTGGAAAGAGAGAACGCGACATTTTGGAAGGCCGTCCTCTTAAACTTAAAATCTAAGGGCCTTCCGACCTCTCGCTGGCAGGAGGTCCTCCCTGCGGCGCTCCACTCCATTCGGTCACTGCTTTGTACGGCCACCAATGCCACACCCCATGAAAAAATGTTCACTTTCCCCAGGAAGTCCACATCGGGGACCTCGCTACCGACATGGCTGACGTCTCCAGGACCCATCCTACTGCGGAAGCACGTGAGGTCCCATAAAACAGACCCCCTGGTTGAGAGGGTGAGCCTCCTCCACGCCAACCCCCAGTATGCTTACGTGGCGTACCCGGACGGGCGGGGGGACACAGTCTCCATACGAGACCTCGCACCTTCGGGTGCCCCTGAAACACTACCATTGCCATCCACCACTACCCACAACCCAACCCCTGTAGACGGCATGCCGCAGCCCCAGGACCTGTCATTGACCACCCAACCACTCAATGAGACGCCAGATTCAACGTTGGATGCTGCACCATCACCGCCGCCACCACGACGATCGGGACGGCATACAAGGCCGCCTGATAGATTTACTTACACGAACCTTTAGTACACTTCACCCCGTCGGACACAATTTTAAACAAGGGGTGAATGTGGTAAACAACTGTTATTGTTGTTCACCGTTGTTGTTGTTATTGCACACTGTTGTATCTATGCATGCCTCAGCTGGCTCCGCCCCTGGCTCCACCCACATGCCCAGGTATAAAGGTGACTGCTCTGCAGCCCCCTGCCTGCTTGGAAACCAGTCAACCACGAGAGGCATGCCCCGTTCTTTGTTAATAAAAGCCTTTTAGTTACTCTCCTAACTCTCCGTCTTTTATGAGTAATTGATAGCGCATCACCGCATATTTCCTACATTACAACAGTGGCTACACTTCGAAAGTACTTCATTGGCTATAAAGCACTTTGGGACGTCCTGAGGTCACGAAAGCCACAATACAAATGCAAGTTCTTTCTTTCTCTTTTTATCTGCTCCTTTTGATGCCCTTTGACCCACCTCTTGACTACACAACCCCTTCTCAGTCCCATAATGGACAAGATTTTCTCTATCTTCAGGCACTGTTAATACATTTTCAAAAACACTATCATCCCCCTTCTTAAAAAGCTCACTCTTGACTCCTTTATCTTCTCAAACCACCACTCTACCTCTAACCTACCCTTTCTCTCTTGCCATCCAACTACATACTCAACTCTCTCACTATTTACTGTATCCAATCTCTCCAGGCCAATTTCCATCTGGACCACTGTACTGAGACTCCCCTGATCTTGTGTAATTTGAGAACACAGCTTGCTATTTCTCCTTAAAGTACTCTTGACCATTCCATTCTTCTCTATCTCTACGGCACTATTCTCTTGTGGTTACTACTCCTGCCTGTCACAATGCAATCACTACACGTTCTCCAATGATTTATCTTCCTGCCCCAGCACAGTCACCTCTAATGTGCTGAAGAGCTCCATCCTTTAGTTCCTCCTATTCACAATGTTCATGTCAGCTATTGGTGACGTTTTTTGCAAGTTTCCACATGTGCACCAATGACACCCTCTTTCTGCCAGCACCTTTCACTCTAATAAAAACAGAAAATGCTGGAAATACTCAGCAGGTCAGGCAGCATCTGTCGAGAGAGAAACAGAGTTAACGTTTCAGGTCGATGACCCTTCGTCAGAACTGGAAAAAGTTAGACATATAACAGGTTTTTAAGCAAGTGCAGAAGCAGGGAAAGGGGGGAGGGGAGGAAAGAACAAAACGGAAGGTCTGTGATAGGACGGAAGGCAGGAGAGATTAAGAGACAAAAGGGATGATTGTACAAAGCAAAAGGAGATGGTAATGGGACAAGTAAATAAACAAAAGATGGGTCTCAAAAAGGTGTAAATTGGAATAGCAGAATAATCAACAGCTGCCAACCGAAAAAATGGGGGCAGAGGTTATGATCTGAAATTGTTGAATTCATTGTTGAGTCCGGAAGGCTGTATAGTGCCTAATTGAAAGATGAGGTGCTGTTCCTCAAGCTTACGTTGAGCTTCATTGGAACAGTGTAGGAGGCCGAGGATAGAGAGGTCAGAATGGGAGTGGAGCGGAGAATTAAAGTGACAGGCAACCAGAAGCTTGGGGTCATGCTTGTGGACTGAACAGAGGTGTTCTGCAAAGCAGTCACCCAATCTGCGCGTGGTCTCCGCAATGTAGAGGAGACTGCATTGTGAGCAGCGAGTACAGTATACTAAATTGAAAGAAGTACAAGTAAATCGCAGTTTCACCTGGAAGGAGTGTTTGGGGCCCTGGATGATGGGAAAGGAGGAGGTAAAAGGGTAGGTCTAGTCGTTATTCCCCCTGGTATGGCCCTCATCTCTGCTTTCTTAAGTCTAAGGGACGCAGACTTGAATGTTTATGGCGGACAACTAATTTAGCTATTCATCGCCAGATCTGGCTGGACTACATAAAGCGCAATCGGGTCTTTCTCCTCTGCCACTATTCCAGGAACATCCTGGAATGCAAAGATAACCCCCGGCTTCTCATCACCACTACAAACCATCTCCTTAAACCTCTCTCCCCTGCCTCCTCCACCTTCACCTCCAACAACAAGTGCGAGGAGCTCATGGACTTCTTTGTTATTATGATTGAATCCAACCGTTTAGCTGCCTCTGCCATCTCCCTCCCTTGCCCTAGCCCACCGGGCCAAAATTCCCCTAAGTTTGCCTCCTGTCCTAGCCTTGAACTTGCATCTTTTCCTAGTTTCTCTCCTACCTCCTCTCATGCCCTTGCCGAGCTCATCTTGTCCATGAGACCCACCTCCTGCTCCCTCGACCATAGTCCCAACAAACTGCTGATCACCAAATTTCCCTCTCTGGCCCGCATGTTAGCTGATATTGTTAATGGTTGCCTCTGCTCAGGTACAAACCGCCTCCCCTTCAAATCTGCCGTTATCACCCCTCGCCTCAAAAAAATAACCCTTGACCCCTCTGTTCTTACAAACTACCACCCCATCTCAAACATCCCTTTCTTCGCCAAAGTCCTTGAACGTGCTGTCGCCTCCCAAATCCGTGCCCATCTTTCCCACAACTCCATGTTTGAATGCCTCCAATCAAGTTTCCGTGCTTGCCACAGTACTGAAACAGCCCTTATCAAAGTCACAAATGACATCCTTTGTGACTGTGACCATAGTAAACTATTCCTCCTCATCCTTCTTGACCTGTCTGCAACCTTTTATGCGGTTGACCACAACATCCTTCTCCAACGCCTCTCCTCCATTGTCCAGCTGGGTGGGACTGCCCTCGCCTGGTTCCATTCTTGTCTATCCAGTCGTAACCAAGAGAATCACCTGCAATGGCTTCTCTTCCTGCTCCCGCACTGTTATCTCTGGAGTCCCCCAAGGATCTATCCTTGGCCTCTTCCTATTTTACATCTACATGCTGCCCCTCGGCGACATCATCCGAAAATACAGTGTCAGTTTCCACATGTATGCAACAACATCCAGATCTACCTCACCACCACCTCTCTCGACCCCTCCACTGTCTTTAATTTATCACACTGCTTGTCCAACATCCAGTCCTGGATGAGCAGGAATTTCCTCCAACTAATTATTGGGAAGACCAAAGCCATTGTCTTCGGCCCTCGCCACAAACCCCATTCTCTACCCACCGACTCCATTCCTCTCCCTGGCAACTGTCTGAGGCTGAACCAGACTATTCGCAACCTTGGTGTTGTATTTGACCTCCTGATTACATATCTGCTCCATCACCAATATGGCCTACTTCCACCTCCGTAACATCTCCCTACTTTGCCCCGCCTCAGCTCATCTGCTGCTGAAACCTTCATCCATGCCTTTATTACCTGTAGATTTGACTATTCCAGCGCATTCCTGGCCAGCCTCCCATCGTCCACCCTCCATGAACTTGAGCTCATCCAAAACTCTGCTGCCCGTATCCTAACTCGCATCAAGTCCAGTTCACCCATCACCCCTATGCTCACTGACTTACATTGGCTCCTGGTCCGGCAACATCTCGTTTTCAAATCCCTCCATGGCCTCACCCCTCCCTATCTCTGTAACCTCCTCCTGCCCTACAACCCTCCGAGATATCTGCGCTCCTCCAATTCTGACCTCTTGCACATCCCCGATTTTAATCGCTCCACCATTGGTGGTCGTGCAATTGGCTGCCGAGGCCCTAAGCTCTGGAATTCCCTCCCTAAAGCTCTCCATCTCTCTACTTCTCTCTCCTCCTTTAAGACGCTCCTTAAAAGCTACCTCTTTGATTTAGGTAATCTGTCCTAATATTTCCTTACGTGGCTGGGTGTCAAATTTTGTTGGACAACGCTCCTGTGAAGCGCCTTGGGACATTTTACTACGTTAAAGACACTATATAAATGCAAGTTGTTGTTATTATTCTCCACATTGCTGAAACTCTTATCCATGGCTTTATTACTGAAAGGATTGATTTCTCAACTGCTCTCCATAATTCAGCTAATCCAAGACATTGTGGCTTGACCCTGCCACCTAACGTCTGACCTAGGCAACTTCCACTGGCTCTATGAGCCCCAGTGACTCATTCTTGTCCCCCAAATCCTCTATGGACTCCGTCCTGTCTGGAAAATCTTCTCCAGCCATTTACCCCAGTTTGTGTCCTCTATTCCTCTGACTCTGAATTACAGCTTGTTCCTCATTCACTCTGCTTCATCATTAGAGGTTGAGCTTTTACCCCTGCCCTCTGGAATTCACATTTGGGCTGTAATTTCTAATTTTCTCCTAGTAGACAGACAGAAGCAGATTTATTGGCAGATTTGATTACAAAATTACTTTTAGTTTTCATTAAAAAATATGATAATGTTCCTTGGGCTAATCTTCTTGAGTACTTTGGTAGCCATTTTCTCCATATGCCACCAGAAGAACATCAGGGAGCAATGGCAGGATAATTCTAGCTCTGTGTCAGCCTTAGCTCAGTCGTAACGCTCTCGCCTCTGAGTCAAAAAGTCATGGGTTCACGTTCATTTCACAGACTTGAGTACATAATCTAGGCTGATACTTCAGTGCAGTACTGAAGGAGTGCTGCATTGTTGGAAGTGCCATCTTTCAAATGAGATGTTGACCCAAGGTCCCTTCTTCTCTCAGGAGGATGTAAATGATCCCATGGCACAATTCAAAGAAGAACATTGGAGCTCTCCTGGTCAAGTGTCCTATCCAACATTTATCCCCTAATCAACCCCATCAAAAAAATTATCTGGGAATTTATCTCATTGCTGTTTGTGGAACCTTACTGTGTGAAAACCAGATGTCACATTTGCCTACAAAATAGAATTACACAGAATTTATGGCACAGAAATAGGCCATTCCCCCCAACAGGACTATACTTGTTGAGTCTGTGTTTTTCCCAATGTAGTTATGCGGAATAACTGTACACAGACAACAGAATACTGAAACAGGTCTTTAGTAATTGAGGGTTAGGGCTGAACTGAAATACAAACTGCTCCACAGGGTTTATATACCGGTGTGGTCACCACCGGTACTACAATATACAGGAGCCATCAGAAAGTAGTTCATCACCTTAAGGTAGTCTCTTAAGGTGGTACAGGTCACATACACTACAATTCCTCCCTTTTTAGCTTAACAGTGTACACCCCAATTTAAACATAACATGGATAACATATATACAACTTTCATACAAAACTGTTCAAAGATTCAGTCTCTGAGGAGGCCTCCTGATCCGGGCCGGATAACGCCTTTCAGGGGTCTCTGGTTCTCGTTGCTGGGGTGACTCATCCATTTGATCTCTTATGGATTGAACATCATCATGTACTTTCGAATCTGAGGTAGATGCTACAGGCTCAATAACTTCTTCGATTAGTGTCTCTGCCGTAGACATGGGGTCGACCCTTGTTCTCGATTCCACAAGTTGGTCAGCATGACGTCGTATTACGTTCTCACCAACGTCTACCATGTACATCAAGGGTCCTTGTCGGGCACGAATTGTTCCGGATTGCCATTTATCATTCCTATAGTCCCTGGCCAACACTGGTTGTCCTATTTCAAAACTCCGAGTGCCCTTGTTATTTACGTGCTGAAATTGTTTGTTTTCGACTTCCCTACGCACATTAGGATTTAACAAATCCAACCGGGACCTCAACCTCCTGTTATAGAACATTATGGCAGGGCTTTGATTTGTCACTGCATGCGTGGCGTTTCGATATGCCATCAGAAAATTGTCCACCTTGTGTTGTAGTGGAATATGGTCTTCGCTCATGGCCTTTATCGCCTTTTTGAATGTTTGTACAAATCTCTCGGCCAACCCATTTGTAGCCGGATGATATGGGGCAGATGTATAGTGTTTCACCCCATTCTTCTTCATGAATTTCTGGAATTCTTCTGACACGAACTGTGGTCCGTTGTCTGAACATATTTGTTCCGGTAACCCATTCCTTGCAAATATGGTTCTTAGAACTGCTATCATCTTTTCAGAGGTAGTGGTTGACATCTTAATCACTTCTGGCCATTTAGAATGTGCGTCCACCACTATCAAAAACATGGAATCCATGAGTGGACCTGCAAAGTCGATATGCACACGTTGCCATGGGGTTGAAGGCCATTCCCACGGATGCAGCGGTGCAATTGGAGGTGCATTTTGAACTTTTTGGCACCCTGAGCAGCTTTTAGTCAGCTCCTCTATTTGTTTGTCGATACCTGGCCACCACACATAAGCCCTAGCAAGGCCTTTCATCTTGACTCCCCCCAGATGACCTTCATGCAGTTCTTTCAGAACTCTCTCCCTTAATTTAGGAGGAATAATCACCCTTGTTCCATACATCAATGTTCCTTGACAGACGGACAGCTGCTCTCGTCTGGCTGAGAATGCCGGTAACAGTGGTTCGCCATGTGTTGGCCATCCCTTCACTGTCAAATCGTAGACCCGAGACAGTGTCGGGTCATTTCTGGTCTCTCTCTCAATACTTGCATTGGTGACTGGTAAGCATTCGATGATGGTCGAGTGAAATATCTCGACAGGGTCAACTGCCGGTGCCTCTTCCGCTGTAGGTAGTGGCAGGCGCGACAGCCCATCAGCATTACCATGTTGCTTTGTACCTTTGAATTCAATATCATATTGATGTGCCCCTAGGAAAAGGGACCATCTCTGAAGCCTCTGCGCCGTCATAACTGGAACACCCTTCTTAGGGTTGAAAATGGAAACCAACGGCTGGTGATCTGTCAGCAGCGTAAACCTTTAGCCTTGCAGGTAATGGTTAAATTTCTTAACTCCCCACACGAGGCTGAGAGCCTCCCTATCTATCTGAGCATAGTTGCGCTCAGCGGAGGTCAATGATCTGGATGCGAACGCGACTGGCCTTTCCAAGCCATTTGGCAACTTATGTGAGAGCACTGCCCCGATACCATATGGAGAAGCATCACAAGCTAAACGAATAGGCAGCATTGGGTTAAAGTGAGCCAACACTTCCTTAGAGGTGATCAGTGCCTTGCTTTTTTGAAAAGCCCGCTTACAGTCCTCGCTCCACTTCCATGGTACTCCTATTTGCAAAAGAGTGTTCAGCGGGTGTAACACTGTGGATAAATTTGGAAGAAACTTGTGGTAATAGTTAATCAACCCAAGGAACGACCTCAACTGGGATACATTCTCCGGAGCGGGAGCTTTTACAACAGCTTCGATCTTGTCAGGTGACTTATGAAGCCCCTCCTGGTCAATGACGTGACCACAGTACGAGATTCGCTTCTGAAAGAACTCACATTTCTGGCGATTAACTCTGAGTCCATATTCTTTCAATCTGGTGAGCACCTGCTCCAAATTCGCGAGGTGTTCCTTATCATCATCTCCTGTAATCAGAATGTCGTCCAGGTAGCATTGTGTGCCTGGAATTCCCTGTAATACCTGCTCCATGGCCCTTTGCCAAATCGCTGGAGCCGATGCCACTCCAAAAACCAGTCTATTATATCGATATAAGCCCTTATGTGTGTTGATCGTGAGATACTGGCGTGACGCTTCATCAACTTCCATCTGTAAGTACGCCTGCGCCAGGTCTATCTTGGTGAAGTGTTTCCCGCCAGACAGCGAAGCGAAGATATCCTCAATCCGCGGAAGCGGATATTGCACCGTGTGAAGAACCGGATTAACAGTGATCTTGAAATCGCCACAGATGCGAACCTTCCCCGGTTCCCCCGGCTTGTTGCTCAATGAACGCTTCATGACGTGAACAATGGGCGTGGCCCATTCGCTCCAGTCCACCTTTGACAGTACTCCAGAACGTTCCAGCCCTTCCAGCTCTGCTTCCACAGCAGGTTGTATCGCATAAGGTACCGGCCTGGCTTTGAAAAATTTTGGGTTTGCATGTTCTTCAACCTTGATGTTTGCCGTAATTCCTTTCAGTGTTCCCAGTCCCTGTTGGAACACCTCCTTAGCATCGTCCAATATTTTGGACAGTCGTTTAGGTTTGACGTCGTCCTCTTTACAGGAATCTACAGTTAGTGCTTGTAAGGAATGCCAGTCCATATTTATTCTCCGGATCCATTCCCATCCCAGTAGTGGTGGACCTCCCTCAGGTAACACATACAAGTCCATTCTCTGACTTTCTTTACCATTGTAGAACACCTTTACCTTTATCTTTCCGATGGGGTATACTCTTTGCCCCGTGTATGTTTTCAATACAATCTCTGTATCCCTCAGGGGAATGTGTGAGAATAACCTTTTGTACTCTTGCTTATTCATGACCGTCAATGCCGATCCAGTGTCCAATTCCATCTTCACTTGGACTCCTGCTATCCGAAGTATGACCCAGATAGTTTGGTGGTCTGCTGTGTTACCCACATTATGTATTTTTAGACAACCCAGTTCCTTACTGCTGGAGTCTGAATCCGTCTTTTGTTCATCCGAACTGTTCTCTGTCACCTTGTGTACTTTCTTGTACTTCTCCTGCGGCAACATTTTGTTGCTGGTCTTCTTTCCTGACCGGCATACTTTCGCTATGTGACCAAGTCTGCCACATTTCCTGCATTCTTTATCTTTGAACCAGCACTGGTTCTGATCATGCGTTGTCCTTCCGCAACGATAACACCTTACTGCACCCAATGCCATTTCATTGGTGCTGAATTCCAATGGCCTTTGCTGCATTTCCACAGTGCCTCGTGCTGCTGCCTCATGCGATGCTGCAATGCTGAAAGCTTTGTCCAGAGTAAGATCCTTTTCCTCTAGCAGTTGCTTCTGGGTTCCTTCCTTTAGTAGCCCACACACGAACTTATCTCTCAGAGCGTCTGCTAGTCCTGTACCGAACTGACAGTACTTTGATAACTTGCGCAGTTCGATTAAGAATTCAGCGTTGCTTTCCTCTTTAAGCTGAATTCTTTTGTAAAATTTAAATCGTTCCGCTATCAGCAGCGGCGTGGGGTTTAAATGCTCATGCAGGATAGTAACAATCTCCGCGAAACTCTTTCCTACCGGTTTATCGGGTGTTACAAGGTGCCTTAATAACCCGTACGTCTTCGCACCCATCGAGTTTAATATGGTTAATGCTTTCTTATCCGTCGGTACCTCATTCGCTGTACAGTAAACTTCAACGCGTTCCACATAAGTGGCCCAATCTTCTACATCGCTATCAAAAGCAGTGATGTTACCCATTTTTGGCATCTTGTTGAGTTTCCTTTAATTTTTTTTAATTTTCCAAAATGGCGGCTTCCCGCGCTTGGCGGCTTTTCCCGCGCTTGTCTTCTACCCCCGCCGACTAAAATGGCGATTACCGCGCTGTTGCCGATCTCGCCTCCCAGCGGTCCTTTATTTCACCCGACGCTGCTGCTCTTGTTCCCCCGCTGCTCCCGCGGTTCTCTGGCTGCTGTGCGTCTCTGCCCGATTGCAGTCCGACCCCTTACACCGGCTGCGGTCGTGTTCTCCGCCCTTTTCTTCGGTTTCCCTCCCCTCCTCCCACTGACAACTCGGCCGACTTTCTCTCCGTGTCGCTAGATCGGGCTTACCTGCCGCTGTCGTAGAAGGGATGATCACTGCCTGTTGCTGCTGGTGGACTTCGTGGCCAGCAAATCCAAACCGGGTTCTCGATGCCTCCCGTGCGATGTGGTGCTCAGCAGGGTGATGAGGGCGGATGCCCCTTTTCGACGCCCGTTCTGAGGATGAAGCTTCCTTGGATGCACAACTGCCGCTAGGTACGATCAGACTCGTCGCCACTGTTGAGTCTGTGTTTTTCCCAATGTAGTTATGCTGAATAACTGTACACAGACAACAGAATACTTAAACAGGTCTTTAGTAATTGAGGGTTAGTGCTGAACTGAAATACAAACTGCTCCACAGGGTTTATATACCGGTGTGGCCACCACCGGTACTACAATATACAGGAGCCATCAGAAAGTAGTTCATCACCTTAAGGTAGTCTCTTAAGGTGGCACAGGTTACATACACTACAATACTGGTGTTTATGCTCCACACGAGCCTCCTCCCGCCTTACGTTATCTCACTCTATCAGCATATCCTTCTATTCCTTTCTCCCTCATGTACTTATCTGGCTTCCCCTTAAATGAATCTATGCTAATCACCTCAACCACTCCATGTGGTAGCGAATTCCACATTCTCACCACTCTCTGAGTGAAGAAGTTTCTCCTGAATTCCTTTCAATTCAAAAGTACCTCATTGGCTGTGAAGCACTTTGGGATACCCTGAGGTTGTGACAGGTGCTATTTCTTTCTTTCTACGTGAGAAGTATGTTGTATGAAAACAAGCTGAAGGTTAAAAATTACAGTTACTGTTATTAGTGAATGAATGGAACAGTTAATGTATTTGTATAACATTCCTCTGCCTGCTATTTTAAAGGAGGTGTTAACCAGGTCAACACTGCTGTTAAATTAGTGGAAAGGAAATGCCATGCTAATGTTCTTCACCTGCTAATATAACTAACAGTAAGTTCTAACCTTTAAACATTAAAAATATTAGAGGCTGGAAGATAGTGTTGGCGGTATTAGTGGATGAATGCTTATCACATTTGTATGACATTCATTTATCTGCTATATTAACAGGGAAGTTAACCCTTTAATAATAATAATAATAATAATCAACTTTATTGTCATTGTTAGTGCACAAGTGCAGTACAACGAAATGTAGGCTTGCGGCTCCCGAGAGTGTACATTTAGATTAAGACATTTAAACATTCCACATACATTTGGCTTGTAATACATTAACATAAACATAACCATAATAAAGTGCATTGGCAGATGTGCAGGCTTTAGAGTTTATTTGTGGAGTTCAGTAGGATGACAGCCCTGGGAAAGAAGCTGTTCCTAAATCTGGTCGTACAGGTGCGAATGCATCTGTAGCGTCTCCCAGATGGCAGGAGGGCGAACAGACTGTGGCTGGGGTGGGTAGGGTCTTTGATGATGGTCCGTGACCTCCGTAAACAGCGTTTCTGGTATATGTGCTCTATGGTCGGTAGCCGGGTGTCGGTAATGCGTTGGGCAGTTTTGACTACCCGCTGCAGGGCTTTCCGGTCATAGTAGCTACAGCTGCCATACCACACTGTGATACAGTTCGTCAGGATGTTCTCTATTGTGCAGCGGTAAAAGTTAGAGAGGATCAGGGGTGACAGGTTACATCCCTTCAGCCTCCTTAGGAAATATAGGCGCTGCTGGGCCTTCTTCACCAGAGAGGAGGTATTGAGGGACCAGGAGAGGTCTTCCGTGATGTGGACTCCGAGGAACTTAAAGCTGTCCACCCTTTCCACCACAGCCCCATTGATGTGAATGGGGGTGTGACTTCCGCCTTTAGACTTCCTGAAGTCCACAATGATTTCTTTGGTTTTCTTGATGTTAAGGGCCAGGTTGTTATCGGTTAAAATATTTTAAAGTGGGTTAAGATCTGTGTTATAAAAAACAGGAAAAGGAATGTCATACAAACACATTAAGCGTTCATCTACTAATATCACCAGGGGTGATCCTAGCCTTATGAACACACGAACATGCGGAATTGATGGGCAGGAAAAGACCAGCTGGTCCACCAATCCTTCCCCACCCCATGATGGGTGGCGCATTGTGGCTAAACACTTTCTTACTCCTCTTCCCTCCACCCTCCACCCCCACCGCACTGCACAGCCATGTGATCTCCTGGGAGAGGCAAAAAAACACAGAGAAAAACCCCAGGGCCAATAAGGGAAAAAATACTCAAAATTAGATCACATGGACCAGGTGTTATCTGGGGGCCATTTGGGGCACTAAGTCAAAAATGTTGAAAAGTTTGCACCAGGCACTAACCTGTTCAAACATTTGAGAAATTCCCATTTTTTGCTCCAAGAGGGAAGTGGAGTGCTAAATCAAGTGTTAATTACTTCAGCAACAGGCTGTTCCCAGCATTAAACAACTCCCTCTCATGCAGTTTAATTACTGGATAGATTACCATGTGATAGACTATTGCTAAGCAAATTCCGTATTAATATCTGGTCATTTAAATACATGTTACATTAATTCACATTTAAAGGAAAGGGACAGTATGGCATTGTATTCAAAGGCATTCCATTCAGAGATTTAAGTCTATTACAATTATATAGAATTTGAGCTTCTTTAGTGATAGAACATTAAACTGGTATGAAACTAATAAAAACTCTACACATAAAACACTGCAGAATATTCAATTTATCAGTCTATGATTTATTTTAGGTAATACGATAAACTCACAATATTCAATTACAGATTCATAGATGTCAGTATAGAATTTGAGGCTTAATAAATCACTTCCTTTGTGACTGAAAAGTTCTGTGTAAATTAAATAACTTGCAACTCCTCTCAGTGCTTCTAAGTCCACAGCACATCTTACCTTTGCTTTAAAGTAAAGTAAATGCCTGCAGGCAAGCGTGAATATGATGTTGCACTAGGTGTAATACAGGTAGAAAGGGGTCAGTTTTCACTGTCTACGCCTGTTTGGTGCCCCGCAGCTCACCTGTCAAATTTAACTGAGGCCGGGGCCTCTAAATGGCAGGGGATGGCCTCTTTGCCGCCAGAACGGGCGGCCAACTAGGACACTCCACGAGTCGGTCACCCAAAATACCAAGTCGGCCCCATTAAGTCATGAAGAAAATATAGCAAATGTTGGAAATCCTGAATAAAAATAGAAAATGCTGGAAATACTCTGCAAGTCCATCAAACACTGAAAAGAGAAAAGACAGGCTATTGTTTCAGATGGAGACATTCACTAGTTCTGACCAAGGATCTCGGCACAAAACGTTAACTTCTCCTTTCAAACACCACTGAACCTGCTTTGTCTTTTCAGTCTTTTCTGTTTTTATAGTTGTGGTAAACCACTGTTTGTATTCCACTGTGTACATGCCTGGACATGCCTCGGCTGACTCCTCCCACAAGTCCTAGTATAAGGGTGACTGCTCCCCAGCCCTTTGTATTTCTGGACCGGTCGACCACTCGAGGCAGACCTTCATTCTTTTGTTAATAAAAGCCTTTAGTTACTCTCTTAACTCTCAGTCTTTTATGAGTAATTGATAGCGCATCAATTTTATTAACAAAATTTTTATAATGGAGAAGATCCTCACACCAGCATGCCTGGACTTAGATCATCGGGAGGCGGACTCATCCACCAGGTTTACTCACTGGCTTAAGTGTTTCGAAAAATTCCTGACCGCCTCCGCAGCAATCAAATCGGACGAGGACAAACTGGATGTCCTGACCTCCAAAGTGAACCACCGAGTGTACTCGGTCATTCAAGACGCGACCTCGTACGCGGAAGCTATCAAGCTCCTCAAGGACCAGTACACGCGCCCAGTGAACGAAGTGTACGCCAGGCACCTTCTGGGGAGTCGTAAACAACAACCTGGGGAATCGACCGTGGAATACCTTCAGGCACTGTCTGTGCTTGGCCGGGCCTGTGGTTGTAAGGATGTAAAGGCCGCCGTGTACACAGAGGAACTTATCCGGGACGCTTTTGTAGCAGGCCACAGATCCAATTACACCCGACAGCGACTGTTGGAGCAGAGTGACCTCGACCTCAACAAGGCCTCTGAACTCGCACTATCATTGGATGCAGCCTACCGGGGCATGGATGCCTACTCCTCTGCACCGTGGACGCCGCGGGGAATGACAGCCTGGGACACGGTAGGACCGCCTCATAGCGCCGTGCCACCCCAGCCACACCCCAGCAACGGCCCAACTACCGCAGCAGTGTCCCAAGGCCAGACAGCAGTGCCCCAAGGCCAGAAATGCTACTTCTGTGGCCAGGCAAAACACCCCAGAGCACGCTGCCCGGCGAAAAACGCGATCTGCTCGGGCTGCGGGAAGAAGGGACACTACGCTAGCGTCTGCAGGGCCAAAGCCACCCCGAACCCCAGCAGCGCCGCGTGTGGGCCATGCGGGCCGCCATCTTGGGCCTCCCCGGCCATGTGCGAACCACCGGTACAGCAGCCATTTTGGACGCCTCCAGCCACATGGGGATCATGGACGCCGCCATCTTGGATGACAGCCGGAACGCAGCAGGCCCCCAACACCGCCTCATCTGATACCCGCAGCGACACACCGACCACTACGCTGGCATCCGTTACACTGGACCAAGTGAGACCGCACCAGCTGGCCAGTTCCACAATGGACATTAAGGTAAATGGTCACGATACAATCTGCCTTTTTGACTCTGGGAGCACGGAGAGCTTCATCCACCCCGACACGGTGCGGCGTTGCTCTCTCCCAGTCCTGCCTGCGCACCAGCGGATTTCTATGGCCTCCGAGTCCCAGTCGGCGGACATCGGCGGCTACTGCGTGGTGACACTCGTAGTAGACGGGACTGTGTACGATCATTTTAAACTTCTGGTCCTGCCCGACCTCTGCGCTGCCGTCCTGCTGGGGTTAGATTTTCAGTGCCACCTTAAAAGTGTTACGATGGCGTACGGTGGACCCCTACCCCCACTCACAGTCCGCAGCCAGCAGCTTCCAAATTGCCCACCGCGCACCAGGTGCAACCTCTCCACACTCAGAGTCACCCCCCCCCCCACTGTTTGCTAACCTCACCCCCGACTGTAAGCCCATCGCCACAAAGAGCAGGCGATACAGTGCCGGGGACAGGGTTTTCATTAAAACCGAAGTGGAGCGGCTCCTGAAGGAAGGGATTATTGAGGGCAGCACCAGCCCCTGGCGAGCCCAGGTTGTGGTCGTTAAGACCGGCGAGAAGCAGCGCCTGGTCATCGACTACAACCAGACAATAAATCGCTACACCCTGCTGGACGCCTACCCACTCCCCCGCATAGCTGATATGGTCAACCAGATCGCGCAGTACCGCGTCTTCTCGACCATTGACCTGAAATCAGCGTACCACCAGCTCCCTATCCGCCCTGAGGACCGCCAGTATACCGCCTTTGAGGCAAACGGCCGCCTCTATCACTTCCTTAGGGTTCCCTTTGGCGTCACCAACGGGGTCTCCGTCTTCCAAAGGGAGATGGACCGGATGGTAGATCAAAATGCGTTGCAGGCCACTTTCCCATATCTGGACAATGTGACCATCTGCCGCCGTGACTTGCAGGACCATGACGCAAACCTCGAAAAATTCCTCCGCACCGCCCAACTCCTGAACCTGACATATAACAAGGAGGATGTGCTCCCCGATGCGCTCCACTCTATTCGGTCACTGCTCTGCACTGCCACTAACGCCACCCCTCATGAGAAAATGTTTGTCTTCCCAAGGAAGTCCACATCGGGGACATCGCTACCGCCATGGCTGACGTCCCCAGGGCCGGTCCTACTGAGAAGACACGTGAGGAGCCATAAAACGGACCCCCTGGTCGAGAGGGTCGACCTCCTCCACGCCAACCCCCAGTATGCTTACATTGCATACCCGGACGGGCGGGAGGACACAGTCTCCATAAGAGACCTTGCACCCTCGGGGGCTGCAGTAACCCACTACTCACTACCACCCCCCCCACGATCCGATATCCAGCCCCAGCAGACGGCAGGCCTGGGCCCCGCGACCCGCTCGACATCTACGAGGACGACACGCCTGTGCCACAGCCTACGCAGGGCTCGACGCCGGAAGCTCCACTACCCCTGCCGTCACCACGCCGATCACAGCGGCAGACAAGACCTCCGGAGAGACTCCAATACACTAACTTTTAATACACTTCACCCCGCCGGACTCAATTTTAAACAAGGGGTGAATGTGGTAAACCACTGTTTGTATTCCACTGTGTACATGCCTGGACATGCCTCGGCTGACTCCTCCCACAAGTCCTAGTATAAAGGTGACTGCTCCCCAGCCCTTTGTATTTCTGGACCGGTCGACCACTTGAGGCAGACCTTCATTCTTTTGTTAATAAAAGCCTTTAGTTACTCTCTTAACTCTCAGTCTTTTATGAGTAATTGATAGCGCATCAATAGTCAAGTTTATATGGTTATAAATGTTCAAGTGACGTTTTGGAGGCACTTACCTCACCAAACAGAAGAAGACCTTCAGGTTCCTCATAGAAAGTCCTTCAGGTAACTGCAGAGAGTACTGAATGGCTACATTTTGAGCAACATGGAAAAGAATTAGTTGCACCAAAGTGGTAACCAGATTGACCAAGGAGACTATCAGAGCACAGCCCAACTAAAGAGTAGGATGAAGTTTTGTCATGTTATTGTGTATCAGTGTGTTCTCCCAGATCACACATCAGCATGGATTCTGTCCATGGTGTGCTTACCTTGAGGCAGGCCTCCTTGGCAGGGCTCTGGGATGGTTGTGTGGGGTTTAAAGAAAGTTTGAAAGTAAAGAACCTTTATCTATTAGAAAACATAGCATGATGGGAAACTAAATGGATCTTATACTGTCTTCATAGCACCATCTAACAAAGTTACCTTATTTAACTAAGGAGTAGGTGCTAGTTGCTAGAGTTTTCTAACTTGGGTCAGTTCAAATAATCTGACCAAGGTCATCCTAGCTTAATGTACCATATGTAATTGTCCAGTGGGAATCGATCTTTTGTTGTTTTTACATTTCTGTCAGTTTAGGTTACTTTTATTTTTGCACTTGTGACTCCAACTAATCCAGAGATAAAGAATGGAGAAATTAGAACCCGATGAATTAAAAGATTGATTTTCTAATTGGAAATACAAAAACATTATGAAAAGCACCCTCGGGAGAAATGATGGTGGAGCAAAAGGATTAAATAAAGATCTATAACTCCTTTAAAGAAAGCAAGCATTTGCTGACTGGAATTCTAGGGTAATATTTGTTTGTTAAACTAAAATACAATTGTTCTTCTTTAGTGAATATGTAAGTTACTGGCAATTTTAAATTTCAAATGTTGCAAAAGAAATTTACTATTGAAAACTCTAAGGCCTTGATTTTCATTGGGCCGTGAGGCGGACTTTTAGGCGTGCGGGGGGTTAAAATAGCAAAACCTAGGGTTCGCGACCCCCCCCGCCTGGTTCCTGCCTCCACGCCATTTTAACCTAGGTGTGTCTGATTGACCCGAATCAGTCCCGCCTGCAACAGGCGGGACTGGTCTTTAGGGCCCTTAAACAACACTGATTGGCCTTTATAATCCCATTTTAACAGGCCCTTGCCTGTATAACCCTTTTCCCACGCAAAACGCGCCTGGTGGGGATGACGCCTGTGAAACCTGGCGTGAACACTATTGGCTTGCTGACTATCAGCTGCAGGTCTAACGTTAAAGAGGATATTTGATCAATCACTTGCAGGTGGCAGGACTTTGTTGTCTCAGGTCTGGGGGAACTATTAGAAGGCATAACCACAGCTGTGGAAGTTTGGAGCCTCACACCCATCTCCAGTGTGACCTCCTGCGAGACCCCTCTCGCCACCCTCACTCAGCGCTTCCTCAACTGAGGCACCGACCAGAAGCATGGGAGGACCTCCAGCCCCATTCGCGAAATGACACACGCCACAACTGCAGAAGTTGCCATCAGAAGTTTTATTTACAATAACCAACTGATGGCATTTTTAAAATAAACACATTTCACCCAAGTGACTACCCTTGTGACTATTGTGCTTTATTTTCCTCTTACGCGTGCTCCTACGTAGTGGTTCCCCTGTGGCTTCAGTAGATGTGGAGGCCCCTTGCTCACTTTCCTGCTGCTCCTGTCTCGACACCTTTGGTGGGCGTCCTCTGGGATGGCGAGCCTGTGAGGGCTCGCCAGCAGTCTGCTGCTCCTGCGGCTGTGCAGGGGTTGAGACCTCTATCTCCGTTGGGTGTGTACTCTGGCGGGGCTCTGACCGAGGGCTCTGCAGTGGCATGGAAGTGTGAGCGCTTGGAGAGGAGCCCCCACTTCCTTGAGGGCTGCCACCAACCTCCCTCTCATGGGTCAGGTCCCCCTCAGTGCCTTCAAGTGGCTTGAGAGCACCTTGCTGCACATCAGGGGGGCCATGGGGACCCGTATCTGCAATGGCAGTCCTACTCAGAAGGACTTCCATGAAGGTCTGGTTTCTCTGTTCAATAGATGCCCATCGCTCCTCAAGAGATGTCATTCTATTCTGAACACTCACCATGTTTTCCATACCCTGGCGACTAACCTCCTCCATGGCCGTAGCCCTCCTCTCCTCTACCGTAGCCAGCCTTACCATGGAGGCAGCAATCATTTCCACATAGGTAGCCATCCTTTCCGTGTTGATGCGTTCATGCGCCAATGACTCCACAAAGGCTCTGCTCATGTTCGCAATGGACTGCTCCATTCACTTCACACTCGAAGCGACCCTAGAGACAAAACCTGCCAGAGACTCCTGTATCTGTGCCTGGAGTTCCATCACCTCTGATCTTACAGATGGACCCAGAGGCAGAGGGTTGACATGCAGCTGAGCCGAGCTGGCAGCGTCCTGCGCCCTCCGACGAGGACTCTCCACTGCTGTCCCTGTCTCCACAATCTGCTGATGCTCACTTGTGAGCTGTGATACACCAGGTGACAACTCTACTCTACGTCCCGAAGTCCCACCGAGGTGTGAGTGTCTGCGCTGGTGCTGGGTGCCCTTATTTCTGATGACGCTGCGCCCTCAGAGGTTGCAGATTCCTCTGAGGAGTACGTCTGCTCAGGCTCTTCCTCCTGCACCGTGGGGATGGGGGCTCTCGATGGTCCTGTGCGGGAGTCAAGGAAAAAGTTAGAGATGTGATGGCAAGGTTACATGCCCATTGCATTTTGCAGATGATCATAAGTCCATATGATGTAGCTTCAGAATCATTATCAGCGACTCATGCAATGCCAATGAGAGAGATGGAAAACTATTCTGTCACCAGCTTGCGGGGATGTTCCTGCCTGTCCTTTCCCAACGTCCACATCTCGGTCAGCCCCGGCAATCTCCAGCACGCCTTCCTCCCAGAGGGTAAGCTGGTCTAATGAGGGCAGCCCTCCTCCTGTCCTGGCTCGCTCTCTCCTGTTGTGAGCTCTCTTTTCCTGCAATGGGGGAGACAAGTGGAGGTTGAGTGAGAATGAAGGAGTGAGTGCAGAGATTGCATAGCATAGATACTTAGAAGGAGACAAAGATGGAGTGAGGTTGCAAGACCAAGGGCCCTCCCTGTGTGTTGTCAGTTGTGTTCAAAGCATCAGAGTGAGAGGGAGTGTGAGGGCTGCATGGTGGCATAGTTCTGTGAATGTGAGCATAGAGAGAGAGGGAATGGGTAAGGGTGCATGGATGTGAGTGTCTAGTGGGATGTGCAGGAAGAGATTGCTAAAGCTGAGTGCTGGTGAAGAAAGGCAATGAGGATCAAATTGAGGGTGATGGAAACATCATACAGTACTTACTTTTCCAGTGCGAAGAAGGTCATGGTGTGGCAGAACCACTGAATGACTCTGGCTAACTTTATATAATTCTCTTTAACAATGTTCTAACACCAGCCTAAACCTGTACCATTGTGTTAGGCATTACTGTGTTTTGTATATAGAGTTTGCATGTACGGGGCGTGGCCCCTTTAAGAGCGCGGGAACACGTAGGCAAACGCGATGACGTCACGTCGCAAACCACGTGACTGCCCAGGCAGTCCTCGTGGCATCTCCGTTGAGTAAAGACCTGTTTGCTTGTTCTCCTGTGTCGATCTCAGTTATTCGTAGGAATTCGTCAATTCCTACAATGGTGACCCCGTTTTTGTGAACGTTTTCACAGAAGAAGAGCACAGCATGGAAGCAAACGCCATTTTGCTAAAGCTACCGCAGTTCTGGGAGCAGCAAGCGCCCTCGTGGTTTATTCAGGTCGAGGCCCAGTTCGTCCTGAGGAACATCGATGTGGATCAGACCAAGTATCTTTGCGTGGTCGCCACACTCGACAGCTCTACCGCCTCTCGGATTGTCAGCCTCCTCGAAAACCCCCCAACGGAGCGCAAGTATGAAACCCTCAAAGCGTGGTTACCGCAGGTTTTCGGGCTCACAAAATCGGAGCGGGCTCGGGGACTTCAAGCCTTCAGAGTTGATGAGCCAAATGCTCACACTCCTGGGCTCAGAACGGGAATGTTTCCTATTCTGTGAGATTTTCCTCAGCCAACTGTCTGAACAGGTACAAGCTGCCCTGGCCAGAACTGAAACTGAAGACTGTGCAACACTTGCGGCGGAGGCTGACAAAATTTTCGTTGTAACTCGGCAGTACTGTGCTACCACGAGGCACCCATCCCCCACAGCCGCCGCCCCAGCTCGTCAGCCTGCTGGGCTGTGTTTCTATCACGCGCAGTTCGGCGCGAAGGCGAAGCGTTGCCGTCCTCCCTGCAGTTTTCCCCCAAAAAAACACCAACATCAACTGACACTGCGACCACCGTGGAACGGGTCTAACGGGCACCCCGCAGCCACAATGGCGATCGGCAACGCGGGAAAATTGCTGTTCATCACCGATACGCTCTCCAGTTGTCGTTTTGTGTGCGACACCGGAGCGCAGTGCAGCATTTTACCCGCGTCCGCCCTCGATGTGCAGACGGGGAATCACGGCCCCGCCCCTGAAGCGGCCAATGGCGGAACAATTCGGACCTTCGGCAGACGGCGAGTGGAGTTGTGCCTCGGGGGGCAACGTTTTCACTGGGAGTTTGTTATGGCCAAAGTTTCCCAGCCCCTCCTTGGCGCAGATTTCCTGTGCGCCAACAGCCTCCTGGTCGACGTTAGGAACCAGCGGCTGATCAACGCAGCAACTTTTAATTCTCTTCCGTGTTATCGCAGTAACACTATGTCACGCACCGTCTCCTCTATGTTCCCGACTCCTGATGAGTTCGCTCGCCTGCTCAGCGAATTCCCCGACCTGACAAGACCCACGTTCTCCTCCACCGCCACGAAACATGGTGTGGAACACCACATCACCACCAATGGCCCCCCGGTCTACGCGCGAGCGCGGCGCCTGGAACCTGGCAAGCTGGCGGTTGCAAAGGTGGAGTTCGCAACCATGGAACGGTTAGGGATTATTCGCCGGTCGGATAGTCCCTGGTCTTCACCCCTCCATATCATCCCGAAGCCTGGCGGCGGATGGCGGCCATGCGGCGACTATCGACGCCACCACTCCTGATCGGTACCCGATCCCCCATATCCAGGATTTCTCTGCCCATTTGGCAGGGAACAACGTGTTCTCTAAAGTCAACCTCGCCCGGGGCTACCACCAGGTCCCAGTTCATCCAGAAGACGTCCAGAAGACCGCAGTCATCACCCCATTCGGCCTCTTCGAGTTTCAACGAATGCCGTTTGGGTTAAAGTACGCCGCCCAGGCTTTCCAACACCTGATGGACTCCGTGCTGCGGGACCTCAAGTTCCTCTTCGTCTACCTAGATGACATTCTAATTGCCAGTCCTACTAAGGAAGAACATACCTGTCACCTACGCACCCTTTTTCGACGCCTCAGCCAACATGGTCTGATTATCAACCCAGCCAAGTGTCAGTTTGGCCTGCACCAAATTGACTTCCTGGGGCATCGCATCACCTCAGAGGGAGCGGTTCCTTTACCTTCAAAGGTAGAGGCGGTGACATCCTTTCCACACCCGCAGAACATAAAGGTCCTGCAGGAATTCCTAGGCATGGTAAACTTTTACCACCGTTTCGTGCCTAAGGCGGCACTACTCATGCAGCCCCTGTACGAGGCCCTCAAGGGCAAGACTGGCAAAAACCCGGTAGACTGGACGGATGACATGGCCCAAGCGTTCGCCGACACCAAAAGCGCCTTAGCCAGCGCGACTATGCTGACGCACCCGCTGCCAGGAGCCACCATCGCCCTCACCACCGACGCGTCGGACTACGCAGTCGGTGCCGTGCAACAGCAGTGGGTGAACGGGACGTGGCAGCCGTTGGCATTCTTCAGCCGTCAACTACAGCAGAACAAGAGAGCATACAGCACGTTCGACCGGGAGTTGCTCGCCCTTTTTCTGGCCATCCGCCATTTTCGGTTCCTTCTGGAAGGACGTCCTTTCACCGCCTTTGTGGACCATAAGCCGCTGACTTTGCAATGTCCAAGACCGCCGAACCGTGGTCAGCCCGACAGCAGCGTCAACTGAACTACATATCCGAATTCACCACGGATATATGGCACGTGGCCAGTAAGGACAACCTGGTGGCAGACTGCCTCTCCCGCGCAACCGTCAATACGGTTCATTTGGGCATCGACTACGCCCTCATGGCAGTGGACCAAGCCTCAGACCCGGAAGTCCAAGCTTACAGAACGGCCATCACTGGCCTCCAGTTGGCCGACGTCAAGTTCCATTCGGCAGGTATCACGCTGTTGTGTGACGTCTCCGTACAGGATCCTCGCCCTGTCGTGCCGGTTGTCTGGCGCCGCAAAGTGTTCGACACCATACATGGGTTGTCACACCCTGGAATGAAGGCCTCTCAGAAACTGATGTCCGCGAAATTTGTCTGGCATGACATGCATAAAGATGTCCGCGACTGGGCCAACACCTGCGTGGTTTGCCAAAAGGCCAAGGTACAGCGCCACATCAAAGCTCCGTTGGCCACCTTCACAGTTCCGGAGCGACGTTTTGACCATGTCAACGTGGACCTGGTAGGACCACTCCCACCCTCCCATGGTTTTTCACACATCCTGACCATGGTTGACCACACCACCAGATGGCCAGAGGTGGTTCCCCTGTCATCCACTACTTCGGCGGATGTGGCCAGGGCGTTCATTTCCTCCTGGATCGCCCGTTTCGGAGTGCCCGCAGATATTTCATCGGACAGGGGACCGCAGTTTTCCTCCGAACTCTGGAATGCAGTGGCCCAAGGACTCGGTGTCAAATTACACCACACCACAGCCTACCACCCACAGGCAAATGGCCTCTGCGAACGCTTCCACCGCTCAATGAATGCCACCCTGAGGGCCAGCCTCCAGGACGCTGGATGGGCAGACAAGCTACCGTGGGTCCTGTTGGGCCTTCGCACGGCCCCCAAAGAGGACCTTCACTCTTCATCAGCGGAACTCGTGTATGGTCAGCCGCTGCGAGTCCCAGGGGACTTCCTACCAACATCGACGGAGTCATGGTCTGCGTCTGCCCAGCTTGCTAGTCACCAAGAGGTGGCCAGATGTTTCGCACCGGTGCCCACTTCGCACCTCGGGCTGCAGAGGTCACACGTTCCCACGAAGCTTCACAAGGCTGAGTACGTTTTCATTCGCCATGACGCACATAGGGATCCGCTCAAGGCCCCATATACCGGTCCCTTTCGCGTGTTGGAAGCAGGGGACAAAACCTTCGCGGTAGATGTCGGTGGTAAACCAGACCACATTTCGGTCGACCGCTTAAAGCCAGCACATTTGGACCTCGACCGTTACGTCGAGACAGCACAACCGCCGAGGCGGGGTCGGCCACCCATCGTCGTTACGGCAGACCAAGTGCGACCGCCAGCCGCCCTGCAGCCTCCGCCTCGAAAGTACAGGAGTCGTTCTGACAGGCTCGTCAGACCCCCTCACCGTTTGACTTTGTCTGTTAAAGCGAATTCTGGGGGGGCGCATGTGGCAGAACCACTGAATGACTCTGGTTAACTGTATATAATTCTCTTTAACAATGTTCTAACACCAGCCTAAACCTGTACCATTGTGTTAGGCATTACTGTGTTTTGTATATAGAGTTTGCATATACGGGGCGTGGCCCCTTTAAGAGCGCGGGAAAACGCGATGATGTCACGTCGCAAACCACGTGACTGCCCAAGCAGTCCTTGTGGCATCTCCGTTGAGTAAAGACCTGTTTGATTGTTCTCCTGTGTCGATCTCAGTTATTCGTAGGAATTCGTCAATTCCTACAATGGAATCTTTTCCTGCACTGCAACCACGTTCTTCGTGTTAGCCCCAAGCAGTTGACTTGACCTGCCACCTCTAGCCACACAGCCTTGGTCTGGCTGGGAGGCCTCTTCCTCCCTGAAGAAGGGAAGAGGACCTCCCTGTGGGCCCTAGCACCATCCAATAATGCCTGTAGTGAAGCCTCATCAAATTTGGGCGCAGATCTGGCCATCCCGCTGGCCATTCCTCCTGCAGGCTCCTGTGCCATCTTAATGTTGAAGGTTGGAAGCCTACAGAGGAAGCAAGGCTTGCTGTGGACCTTAAGAGCAGCAGCAATGATGATGTCATATTCTGCGACTTTCTGACTGGAAATACTCAATTGCCAAGGCTTCCCACACGCTGGAAATCAATTGGCCAATTGTGTTAAATTTGCATCAATTTCACAGGCCCATTAACAATCGTGTCGGAATCACTAAATTCGGGGAACCCGCCAATTCCTCGCACCTGAACTAAAATCGACCCCCAAGATTTTTTGTTTATTATCAATGATTTTGTCATCTTGCACTGAGTTTTATCATACTCATGTGCGAGCTGTTGTAGATATAGGGGCAGAAATTGGACGTCGACGTGCTCGTTTATTGGGCATTAAATCATCATCGGAGGGACAAATTTCGGATCACGACCTTTCGTGCCCAATCTCTACCAGAAGTGCGGCGGCTGCCAAATTAGAAGTTGCCGACTTCTAGATGTGCAGGGCTCCCACCTGAAAGAGGTGACCTGCATATGCAACTAGGGGTCCTAACTGCGGTTGTAGCACCCTGATCAAGATCTGTGAACAATAGGCGGAGCTTGGGCTGAGCATGCTCCGCTAAATTGTTCCAGCTCTTCTGTGGCCTAACCAGTGGCCACAGGAAGCCACTTCAACAAGGTAACGCTTTCATATCTGTAGAGCCACGAGTAGCAGGAGGCCTCATCCTGGCTCCACAATAATACTGTGGGCTGCTGTCGGCCCACATCCTCCCCTAACGCTAACCCTAACCCTAACCCTAACCCTAAATGCACATTCCTCCCCCCACTCCCAGGATTTACCTGTAGGCCAACTCGGCATCGGAACCAACTGAAATTCCTCAGGCCCCGAGCAGTGAGTTCGGGCCACAGGCCGACATCTTTGGGCCACATTGGGATTTTGTACTGGAAACCGGCACAAGTTGAATTTCTCTCCCATAGTTTCTATAATTCCATAGTTCCTGTGTAACTTAGTAACATTCCAGGACAACGTCCAATCATTTTGTCCACATTTCTCAAATTTAGCAAAAACTGTCATTTATCTTGAAACCAGTAAAATATAGTAATTTTTTTTTTTAATTAATTGATGGGATGGCTAGGCCTGCATTTAGTGCCCATCCCTAATTGCCCTTGAGAAGATGGTGGTGAGCCGCCTTCTTGAACCGCTGCAGTCCATATGCAACACCCACAATGCTGTTAGGAAGGGAGTTCCAGGATTTTGGCCCAGCGACAGTGAAGGAACGGCGATACAGGTCCAAGTCAGGATGGTGTGTGGCTTGGAGGGGAACTTGTAGGTGGTGATGTTCCCATGCGTCTGCTGCCCTTGTCCTTCTAAGTGGTAGAGGTCGCGGGTTTGGAAGGTGCTGTTGAAGGAGCTTTGGCGAGTTGCTGCAGTGCATCTTGTAGATGGTACACACTGCAGCCACAGTGCGCCGGTGGTGGAGGGAGTGAATGTTGAAGGTGGTGGATGGAGTGCCAATCAAGCGGGCTGCTTTATCCTGAATGGTGTCGAGCTTCTTGAGTGTTGTTGGAGCTGCACTCATCCAGGCAAGTGGAGAGTATTCCATCACACTCCTGACTTGTGCCTTGTAGATGGTGGAAAGGCTTTGGGGAGTCAGGAGGTGAGACACTCGCCGCAGAATTCCCAGCCTCTGGCCTGCTCTTGTAGCCACAGTATTTATATGGCTGTTCCAGTTCAGTTTCTGATCAATGGTAACCCCCAGGATGTTGATAGTGGGGGATTCAGCGATGGTAATGCCATTGAATGTCAAGGGGAGATGGTTAGAGTCTCGCTTGTTGGAGATGGTCATTGCCTGGCACTTGTGTGGTGCGAATGTTATTTGCCACTTGTCAGCCCAAGTCTGAATGTTGTCCAGGTCTTGCTGCATATGGACACGGACTGCGTCAGTATCTGATGAGTCTCGAATGGTGCTGAACAGTGTGCAATCATCAGCGAACATCCCCACTTCTGACCTTATGATGGAGGGAAGGTCATTGATGAAACAGCTGAAGATGGTTGGGCCTAGGACACTGCCCTGAGGAACTCCTGCAGTGATGTCATGTGATTGAGATAAATAAAAAACTTACTGGCAATCTTTGAACTGCAGTTTTTATTTCTACTTGCAGTGCTGAATGTAAGTGGGTCACAATTTCTTTGGTGACAAGTTGACCCAGTCAGCTTCCACTTGTGGAAAGTTGTCTTTCATGAGGGCATGTGGTGGCATTCTGTAAAATCTACTGTAAAATATGTTATCTTAGTGAGATTTCATTTTGGGTATTGTTAATTTTTACCATTTGTATTAAACTTAAATTTGGTTGCATAACAACAACAACAACTTGCATTTATATATCATCTTTAACGTACTAAAATGTACCAAGATCTTTCATAGGAGCGTTATCAAACAAAATTTGACACTGAGCCACATAAGGAGATATTGGGGCAGATGGGTAAGTTTTAAGGATAGTCTTAAAGGAGGAAAGAGAGGCAGAGCGTCGTCGAGGATTAGGGAGGGAATTCCAGAGCTTAGGGCCTCAGCAGCTGAAGGCACAGCCACCAAAGGTGAAGTGATTAAAATTGGGGATGAGCAAGAGGTCAAAATTGGAGGAGCACAGAGATCGTGGGGGGATGTAGGTTGGAGGTAGTTAGAATGGTAAACAGTGCTAAATTGTCTGTCAAATGGTAATTTCATGCAACGTATCTAAAATTAATTCAGTAAAATTAAAATCTGCTGGAAATAAAATGCTCGTCTGCTAAACAATGTTGTATGTGTCAGTTATCCTAATGTAGTAAAGCCTGGAAAACAAGCTTACAAATGTAATAACCCTTGTAAATACATATTTAAATCTTCCATTGTATTTTTGACAATGTGATGACTATTTATACCTAACCAATGGCAAACAATTTGTAATTGTTTCTGTTTCATTTTAATTAATATAGGATGGCAACCAGTATGTAGGAAGGGCTTTGGAACAGATTTATATAAAACAATCAAACTGGTTGGAGACAGCGCTACAAAAGCAATAGTTAATCCTTAGTCTGCATTACTTTGTTGCATGTGGCATGAGTGCCTTTCTATCATAATTCATTACTCTATATCCTTTTAAGTAAACGCCAGTGGGGAAAAAAGTAACCAACATACCACCCACAAACATGATGTTATCAGTACGAATGGTGGAAATCCCCATGAATTAATTAGATATTCCAGAAGGCTCTCTTTGGGAGCTATACAAAAGGATGGTTGTACTGAGCATCTTTTATATGGTTTTGTAGGAGTCTCTGCACTCCTAACAAAGAATCTATAACTTACTGGAAGTTAACAAACTGAATTTATTGTCTAAGAACTTTACAAAACAAGAAACTACAGGAGAAGCTCAAAACAGGTCTTTTCTCTTTCAATCCACACGAGGACTGGCTGGCTCCGCCCTCTACCTCTGACGTCATGACGTCATCACGTTTCCCGCCGAAGGGGACGTCACGTGACCCACGTGATGACGTCATCGCGTCAGATCGCGATGTTGTCGGTCTAGCTCTGTTTAACCAGAGCCAACTTGAAAGGTAATAACATTGGTTACAGACAATTAATGCTAGAGGTAATAACATTGGTTACAGACAATTATGTAAGTCACTGTAAGAGTCTCTTAGTGGTTTTGCCACATACGCCCCCCCAGAATTGTCTTTAACGAAAAGAGTCAATCGCTGAGGAGGTCGGACAAGTCTGTTGGACCGACTCCGAAATTCCCGGAGGGGAAAACGCTGAGCAGGCGGCGAACTGGTAGGCAGCACGGCGTTGTCAGGCGTGGTAGCGGCTGGCGGCCGGCCGCGGCGCAGAGGCTGCGCCAGCTCGATCGGTCATTCGAGGTCCAGGTGCGCAGGCTTGAGGCGATCGACAGAGATGTGATCCGGTTTGCCCCTGACGTCAATCACGAAACTCTTGTCCCCTGCCTGCAAAACCTTGAAGGGTCCGGCATACGGCGGTGCGAGCGGGGTACGATGGCCGTCCTGGCGCACAAACACGAACTTGGCTTTCGACAACTCCCCCGGGACATTGGACGAAAGCAAACCGTGCCGTGAGGTCGGAACTGGGCGGAAACAGCGGGCCGCATCCCGGAGGGTCTCTTTTTGTGTGGCCGCGGACCATGGTCGCGTAGGTAACGGCAGGAATTCACCTGGGACTCGAAGCGGTTGCCCGTAAACCATCTCCGCCGCCGACGACTGGAGATCTTCCTTCGGCGCCGTGCGGAGTCCTAACATCACCCACGGTAGTTTGTCGACCCAGGATGCATCCAGCAGGCTGGCCCTGAGCGACGCCTTCAAGGAGCGGTGGAACCGCTCGCACAAGCCGTTCGCTTGTGGGTGATAGGCTGTAGTGCGGTGGAGGTTAACGCCCAACACAGAAATCACCTCGTTCCACAGTTTGGACGAAAATTGCAGCCCCCGATCTGACGAAATATCCGCAGGGACACCAAAACGGGCTACCCAGGATGAAACGAAAGCTCGAGCAACGTCCGCAGATGTGGTGGACGTCAGGGGAACTGCCTCCGGCCACCTCGTGGTGCGATCCACCATCGTCAAAGCCCCGGGAAGGTGGGAGTGGTCCCACTAAGTCGATGTGAATATGACCAAATCGCCGTTCCGGGACCTCGAAGGTGGCGAGCGGGGCTCTGACATGCCGCTGCACCTTGGACCATTGGCAAACAACACAAGTGTTCGCCCAGTCCCTGACGCCTTTGCATATTCCCCTCCATACGAATTTGGAGACCAGCAGTTTTTGCGATGCCCGCACTCCAGGGTGCGATAGGCCGTGTAAGGCATCGAAAATCGTACGACGCCATTTAGACGGGACGATCGGACGGGGTGCACCCAGCGAAACGTCGCAGAGCAGAGTGGTACCTGCAGAATGGAAAGGCACATCCCTCGACTGGAGGCTGTTTGGAACCGAACGAAAACCCTGGGTCTCCGGGTCGTCCGCTTGGTCAACCGCCATCTGTGCGTAGTCAATGCCCAATTGGACGGCCTGGACGGCGGCGCGGGATAGGCAATCGGCGACGACGTTGTCCTTACCGGCCACATGTCGGATGTCAGTGGTGAGCTCCGATATGTACATCAGCTGTCGTTGTTGCCGAGCCGACCATGGTTCTGCAGACTTGGCCATTGCGAACAGCAATGGCTTGTGGTTGACAAACGCGATGAAGCGTCGTCCTTCGAGGAGGAAACGGAAATGGCGGATGGCCAAAAACAAAGCCAACAGCTCTCGATCGAAAGTACTGTACCGGCGTTCATGCTGTTGTAGCTGGCGGCTAGAAAAGGCCAGGGGTTGCCACGCGCCGTCGACCCACTGCTCCTGGACGGCCCCCACCGCGTAGTCTGACGCGTCCGTCGTGAGAGTGATGGTGGCTCCCGGCAGGGGGTGTGCTAACATGGTCGCATTGGCGAGTGCGGCTTTCGTCTCCTCGAAAGCACGATCCATGTCCTGTGACCATACCACAGGGTCCTTTCCCGTTGAGCCTCTGCGGGCCTCATATAGAGGACGCATGAGCTGTGCAGCCCTGGGGATGAAACGATGATAGAAGTTAACCATCCCCAGGAACTCCTGTAAAGCTTTCACGGATTTCGGTTTCGGGAACGCCGCAATTGCTTCCACCTTGACCTGAAGTGGCGTTGCCCCCGTGGGGGTTATGCGATGGCCCAGGAAATCCAGTTGCGATAGGCCGAAATGGCATTTGTCCGAGTTAACGATGAGGCCGTGCTGCTGAAGCCGTCTGAAAAGGACCCGAAGGTGCTCGAGGTGTTCCTCCTTGGAGGTGCTGGCAACCAGAATATCGTCCAAATAAACAAACAGAAAGTCAAGGTCCCGCAGGACTGAATCCATGAGGCGCTGAAACGCCTGTGCCGCGTTCTTAAGCCCAAAGGGCATTCGCAGGAATTCAAAGAGTCCAAAGGGGGTAATTACTGTTGTCTTTTCGACATCCTGAGGGTGCACCGGCACCTGATGGTAACCACGGACGAGGTCGATTTTGGAGAAGATGGACGTCCCCGCCAAATGTGCTGAGAAGTCCTGTATATGGGGAATGGGGTAGCGGTCAGGCGTCCTTCTGTCATTGAGGCGGCAATAATCCCCACAGGGCCGCCATCCCCCGCCGGGCTTGGGGACGATGTGGAGAGGGGAGGACCAGGGGCTACTGGACCGACGGCTGATCCCCATTTTTTCCATCACGGCGAACTCCGCCTTTGCTGCCGCTAGCTTGCTGGGCTCTAAACGTCGCGCCCTGGCATAAGCGGGTGAGCCGGTAGTCGAAATATGGTGCTCCACCCTATGCTTGATGGTCGGAGCCGAAAAGTTGGGCTTCGTCAGCTCGGGGAAATCCTCGAGGAGACGGGCGAAATCGTCGGGCTGCGGCCGCGCACATGAAATCGTGTGTGACGCAACCATGCTGCGCGCCCCCGAAATATCGTCGAGCGTGGCGGCGCGAACGAGGCGTCGATTTTTCACGTCCACCAACAGGCTGTTGGAGCCTAAAAAGTCAGCACCCAACAGGGCCTGTGAGATTTGAGCGGTGATGAAATTCCAGCTGAAAAACTGTCCACTGAAACATACTCGGACGAGGCGCTTCCCGCAAGTGCGGATCGAACCCCCGTTGGCCGCTTGCATAGGGGGGCCACGGCTGCCGGAGCGAAGGTCTATGACTGAGGCAGGCAGTATGCTGCATTGCGCCCCCGTGTCGCATAGAAAACGACGGCCGGAGATGGAGTCGGTTACGTAGGTGAGATTCCCGGAAGCACCGATCGCCATCGCGGCCGCGGGGGAAGTACCGGGACCGGTGTGCTTGACTTGCGGTGGTCTATTCGACGGTCTGGTAACGAAACTACACGGCGAGCAGCAGCAGCGGGCCTTCGGGCCGAAACGGGCGTGGTAGTAGCAGAAACCGGTCGTCGGAGGCACCTTTGTCGGGGCCGGGCTCTTCGTGGTGGGGCGTTGCACGAGGGCACAGTATTGTTGCCGGTCCGCGTAAATCTTATCCGCCTCTTCGGCGAGCGTGACGCAGTCTGTGGTTTCTGCTCGGGCGGGGGACGCCTGTACTTGCTCAGGAAGTTGAGTAAGGAACAGTTCACGAAACAGAAAGCACTGGGGCTCGGACCCCAGGAGAGTCAGCATATGACTCATCATTTCCGAGGGTTTGGAGTCTCCTAACCCTGGTAGAGCCAGTAAACGGCGAGCGCGCTCCGCTTTGGTGAGACCAAATACCTGCAGCAATCGTGTCTTGATGGCAACATACTTGTCAGCAGTCGGAGGACTCTCCAGCAGGCTGATGATTCTCGACGCCGTTGAGCTCTTGAGGGCGGAGACCACGTGGAGATATCTGGTCTGATCCTGAACGATGTTGCGGAGCTCAAATTGTGCCTCGGCTTGCACAAACCAAGAGGCTGCCTGTTGTTCCCAGAATTGGGGGAGCTTCAAGGCCACTGCATTGGCCTCCATCACTGGCCTGTGTTCGGCGTTCACCGCGAAAAACGATCGCGAGGAATCGGGGTCACCAATGTAGGAGTCTCTGCATTCCTAACAAAGAATCTATAACTTACTGGAAGTTAACAAACTGAATTTATTGTCTAAGAACTTTACAAAACAAGAAACTACAGGAGAAGCTCAAAACAGGTCTTTTCTCTTTCAATCCACACGAGGACTGGCTGGCCCCGCCCTCTACCTCTGACGTCATGACATCATCACGTTTCCCGCCGAAGGGGATGTCACGTGACCCACGCGATGACGTCATCGCATCAGATCGCGATGTTGTCGATCTAGCTCTGTTTAACCAGAGCCAACTTGAAAGGTAATAACATTGGTTACAGACAATTAATGCTAGAGGTAATAACATTGGTTACAGACAATTATGTAAGTCACTGTAAGAGTCTCTTAGTGGTTTTGCCACAGTTTCTTCATTAGACAGACAGCCACAAGTAATGCATGTTATATCACATGCCCTGATACACATCAGAAGGTTTTATTGTGAGAAGCAACTGTAATGGGCTTTACAGTTCCGTATGAACATATTTGTTGTTTATAATGCCCGTTGCCTTCACAGTCACTGTTGCTGCTGCTAGCAACCTACACTGAGTCCACTCATTGTGGGTCAATTCCAACCCCTTCCAATTGCAGATCTTCAATCCACTACAGCAAGTCATCCTGCCTGTCCAAAGACCTAGGGCCTGTCTGCTTTTGCCATAAGTAGTGAGGTTAGCAAGAACAATTCAATGTAAATATATTTATTTATAACCAGTTTTGAAGTGAATAAATCCCATTGCAATTAAGACGCCCAACTATGTCACTAAGTGAAGCATTTCCTGGATGCAAAAACTGACTTCAGCCATCTTTTCCTGCAGCATCCAGACCTCATGGGGCTTGAGTACGGTGTCACAGTGGTGCCGGGTGTGTGGGAGACCCTGAAACTGAATCATGCATGCAGCCAAATTAAAGAAGTATGGAGGCAAGTAGCCTTGGCCATAGGTGGGTTAATGAGTTAAAAAGAATGATCCTTAGAGCCCTCTTGATGATTGAGTGGGGAAATATGTTGTGGCATGTGGTACAGAGCCAAGCCTACAAGGAAGAGTCCCAGGTTCTATCTTGGTCTGTGCTGAGTTAGCTGAGTCAGACTATAATGGGGGCAGTACAGTTAGCTTCAGTGCCACTGGGCTAGTCATGGTTTCTGCTCCTGATTGCTATCGAATGCCTCTTGTTTAATGTGTGTGTGTGTGTGTGTACACCAGGTGAAGACAGGATTTGGATCACCTGTGATGTCCTTACAATTGAATAGCTGATACTCATTGTCTATCATCACACATGAAGAATGAGCAGTTGGGTATGGTGCCAGAAGTCTATTGGCACCTGTGGTTTAAAAGTATTTTTTCCTTGTCTCTTATCCAGATAATGCAACAGAAGACCTAGGCCTAGAAATTCACTATAGCCCCATTTGGGGCGCCAGCCTCGCCAGGGCACTAAAAGTAGCGCCCCGGAAGCAGTCACGGCCGCCCGCCGGAAATTCAGTTTGCGCGCCCCAGAGGGAAGCGCGGCGCTACTGGAGGCGCCCCGCATCCCTCTTGGGGCACTGCAGCTGAATATCGCTGCGCAACGTGCCGCAGTGCCACATGCTGCAGCACGGCGTGCTGCGGTACTGCAGGCCTTCCTCCCCTTCTTAAAGGGGAGGGGCCTTGTGCCGCGCGATCGAGGATCGTGAGTGCCGGCAAAAGAGCCCGGCACTGAGGAGAAGTGCCGGGCTCTTGGAACGCAGTCGGCACTCTGCGGGGGGGGGTGCTCAGGAGGCCGGGGACGGCAGTGCGGAGAGGTGCTGGCAGGCGGCCAGCAAAAAAAATGGCCGCCCCGCACCTCTCCTTTAATTAGCGCCTCTACCGCTGCAGGTAGGCCCCCTGAACCGGTCGCAAATAGCGTCCGGTGTTAAAGCAGGGGGCGCATCTAAATATCGCAATCGGGGCGTTAGCGGGGCGCTGCACACACCGATGACGTCATCGGTAGCGGCGCAGCGCTAACGGCTAGCGTCGCCATTAGCGTCCCGCTGAATTTAGCGAGAGGCGTGGCCAATGGCTTCCGACCCACTTAGCGCCCTCTTAAGGCGCTAACGGGTGGTGCAGCCCACTGAATTTCTAGGCCCTAGTATCAGCCTTGGCTCAATGATACTCCTCTCACCTCTGAGCCAGAAGGTTGTGGGATCAAGCCCCCCTCCAGAAACTTGAGCATAAATCAGGCTGACATCGAGGGAATGCTGCAGTGTTGGAGCACTTCATCCACAGGGTGACACTGTAACTTGTTGCTTCTCAGAACAGACATTAAAGCTGTTTTCACAGTTAAAACATGGCTTATATAACTCTCCCAATCAGTGAGCAGATGCATGTGCCGTGCATTATTATTACTAAACCATACAGAGCAGGAAAGCTTCAAATGTAATCCCCCCGTCTTTGCTGAGTGAGCTGACCTCAGCCAAAACAATGATGTCCCAAGACTAGAGAGGGAAAAATCAATCTGCGTTCCCGCTCCTAATTGCTCTCCAGTGATCCCTATTCCTGTAAATTTATTTTAACACCTGCTGGTCACTTAGATTAACTTTATACTCAGCAAAAACTTGAACTTTGAAATAACTCATGGAAAGGAATAAAATCTACCTTTGGTACAGGCGAGGGGCTCATCAATTGATTTAAAGAAAATCTGGGGTGAAAGATCAGATTGACCAAGTAAGAAACAATAAATGACTAACAATGGAGAAACAAACACACTGACACTTTTTAGAAGCAAATTAATTTCTTCTTGTTTCTGCTTTTCAAAACGCGTAACTAACACACCCCTGAGTACCTGCTGAGGAGAATTTTCCATTGTTAGTTCACAGAGCAATAAAACTGAAATCACAGTAAAATATAAGCTCAATAAAAATTCATTAATGTTCTATGACATTGGCGTTCACACTATCTAATTCCATTGTTAGCAGAGCGCTGACAGGGTAGATAAGTATGCATTGTCACCATGGGAATATCTAGATTACTAATAATGCAGCAGTTGGCAGTCAATCACTTGTTTTTATTTCACTGATCTCATTACATACATTTTTAGTATAATAAAATTTTATTGAGCTTTTCTGGTAAATCTGGATCTTGGAAAAGCTTTCTGACATGTTCCTGATGTCCTTGGCAAAACTTCTGTTCACACTTGCCTTCCTGGGTTAAAACTCATTGGCCATGTATGGTGTCCTAGCCAACATTCTTTCCTTGACTAATACTAATAAAAACAGATTAACTGGTCATTGATCTCATTGCTGTTTGTGGGACCTTGCTGTGTGCAAAATGATTGCCGTGCTTCCCTACAAAACAAGTTACTGCACTTCAAAGCAATTTATTATATGTGAAAAGCTGTGGGACATTCCTGAGAGATGTGATAAAGTGCTATATAAATGCTATTCTTTCTCTCTCTCTTTCTTTCTTTATGAAGTGACTAACCTTTGGTTGTTCCAATCAATGTACATATCCTTTACCTTGTCCGTGATATGACCAATGGTGATGTTAAAGAGCAAACGTATTGTATCCTTTCCTAACATCAAACTGATGTCAAGCCAATCTGTCTGTTGGCCTCACAATGAAGTGCAATGGGCTAGGATTTTGCGGTAGCAATAACAGTGAGGCTATCAGCGCTCTCCATTATTAAAGAGTAAATCGGACAACAACTTCCAGCGACTGCACATGTGCAGTTAAACGCGGAAATCAGGAAGTTGCTGTCTGAGTTGCCCTGCTCCTCCAGAAGGTCCGCTATAGTGGTATCTCGCTGACAGACTCAGCATTGAAACACATGGAACACCATGAAGTTGCGGTACTTACCCACTCGATACCCACTAAACACACCAGAAAAAATTAAGGCTTCTCTATTCTGTAAGTGAATTTTTAACAGAATGATAAGTCTTAATTACTGCCAAACAACCTCGCTGGCACTGAAAATTAACTTTTACAAGCGTGGAGTCTCATTCAGATTTTAATTATTATTGGAGATTTTAAAAAGTTAAAAATGTAATTTATTTTTACTTTATCTTTCTGTCTCTTTTATCTCTTTCTTTCCTCCCTATTTCACTTTCTGTACATGACTTTACATTGAATTAAATATTCTAACTTACACTTCCTGGTTTATACGCTGTGTGTCTCAGTAAGGATTGGTTAAGAAGGCTCACCGTTGCTTGCTCTGTTCACACAGGTTCCAGATCCCCTGTGGAGGGCGCTATGCTGTTTTGGCTCTCTAATAACCGCAAGTTCCAGTGGAAAAGCCCACAGAAAGTCTGTGGGCAAGTGTAAGAGTAATGAACGGCTAGCGTCGTCCTTTTGCCGCTGACCACAAAATCCAAGCCTTTATGTGGCTCATAGAGCAGGAAGATGGTCTTTATGTTCACACCAGCAGCCAGAGCTACTTACCACAGTGTGATCAAACACAAACTGGTGCCCTCCATCTGCAG